>NC_080407.1:2950000-7750000 GCF_030265065.1 Corythoichthys intestinalis | reverse complement strand
GTGGTGGCGGGGCAGCGAAGGGCTTCAACCGGCTGGCGGATGATGAAGCTTGCCTACTCATAATGACCTGAGGGAGCTTGAGCACGGACCACAGTAATGGTGGAATTTACTTGCTCGGAGATGATGAACTTGACCGGGACCTAATGATCTCGGGGATCGAGAGTGAGCCGAGAGGACCGTAGCGACCTGACCTCACAAAGAGGCGTAAAAAATAAAACCTATGGACATAATATGGCTTAGATAGAGAGGAGACAAGAGGTGATGGACAGCCTCCGAGACAAATGCGGGTCGATAACAACTTAAAATGGGGAAAGGATCCTGTAAAACGCTCTACGTTTAGCAAAATTGGCATAGACACCAATTGCTTTGACATATGACTTGACTACTTTATGTGCGAGATGACCTTCGTAGAAGTAGAAAATGTGATATAGGGACTTAGCTGAGGCACCGTGACATTCAGAGAGTGAAGGTTGGTTTTAAAATCTGGAGGTTTTCGACTGCAGACAATTGCACAGTGACCTGAGAGTAATAGAGAATGTCTACACACTCCTAAGAAGATGCACTTTGTTTTTAATAGTTGCTGTATGTCCAAATATTCAACTTCTAACTAGATTATGCACCTCGATTTATTCATACAGTGGTATGAAAAAGTATCTGAACCTTTTGGAATTTCTGCATAAAATCGCCATCAAATGTGATCTGATCTTTTTCAAAATCATACACATGAAAATACAGTGTCTGCTTTAACTAAAACCACCCAAACGTTTATAGGTTTTCATATTTTAATGAGGATGGCATGCAAACAATGACGGAATGGGGGAAAATAAGGAAGTGAAACCTCTGCCTCAGGAGACTTAAAGAGCATACGACAAGAGAAAAAAGTCTTAAATGGCATTATTATGTGAATTAGAATCATATCTTGAGACGATTCGACTATATACAACAATTTAGCAAAGCGCAGATGACGAGAAATTAGTCTTTTAATCTGCCGGTTAGCCACGCCTACCATTATAGGGCTTTAGCGTCCCCAACAGGTGGATGACGTCAGCGGTAGACTGGGCTCATCGGTTTTACTATTCAGCCCATTGAGGGGGAATTATTCAGAACGAGGAAAACGCGACGAAGAGAGCAGCAAAATGTCATTGTTTCAGTCTTTCTACTCCAATATTTTTACAGGATATTCTTTTTATCCAAGTATTTTTCCCCAATAGCTATATAAATGGCTTGAGAAGGATCAGTCAGCCCGTCGAGGGGGAACTATTCACAACGAGGAAAACGCGACGAAGAGAGCTGCAAAATGTCATTGTTTCTGTCTCTTATTCTGATATTCTTTTTATCCAAGTATTTTCCCCAATTGCTAAATAAATGGCATGGTCATGACAAATAACAGTCTTGTGCTAAATAGAATATGAAATAATAAAAATGCATTTATTCAGGACGACATGGCAAAATTACTCCATAATGGTCAAAACTGTCGACTTCACCTTTACTGTCGCACCTCCCGAACGATATTTTATGACACCTAAGTCGGGCTTATATCATTTCCCTTCCCCAGCTTCGGAGAATGTAAACAAACCAAAAGGCGTGACAGCTAGCCGACATGGTAAGCCGAACTGAGTGATGTTTCAAAGTCTTCGAAGCAGAAAATCACACATAGCTATCCTGGATTATTTGACATGACGACTGGGTTGTCGATTGTCTTCGCGGATCGGCAAACCGCCCGGCAGAGAGCAATTTACAGTTCGTTCCCCAGAGGAGTGTGGCTGCAGTTGTTGTGCAACTAACGTGCTGCTAATGTGCATGAGGAGAGCTTTTTACATGCCTATCAATGATCAAATGTAAGTAGTCCTTTATTTAAAGAAAGTTTGTAATAGCTGTATTAATATTTGACATAATACTAAACAAGATGTTTATTCACTTCCTCGTAAGTCTAATGGTCCCACAGTAGTCGGGCTTGTTTTGGCCCGGGGAACTTGGGAACTTTTTGAACCTCTCCCTTATACAGAATAATGTTTCTGCAGCCGTTTGGTCGGTGTGATGCGAAAAATAAACGTATTAATCCGCAAAATCAGCTGAATCCTTTGTCCTCATACACAACAGTACGCTGTATAGTGAAGAGGACGCCTTCTACCGTACACGTCATAGCGCCCTCCTCTTCAATGCAAGACCGAAGCCGGAAGTCACTCATTTTCATGGCGCGGGATTCAAAAAACTAAATAAATATAGCGATCGCTTTCACACACATCCAAGCGGTCTATATCATTCAGGAGCATAAAATACCGTGTGTATTATGCAATAAACATGCTTTTTCGTGTCACATGCACTTTAAAGAGCAATTGAAACCAATATTTACCAAACATTTAAGTCAGGTGTGTGCCAAGTCACTGATGAGTGATTTAAAGCTACCCTGCCCACTATAAAACACACACCTGGTAAGAAATGTCTTGATGTGTGATGATGTGTGCATTGTCTGATGTGCAATTGTCCTTGTTGAAGAGCTCTGCCAGGACAGAAAGGATGTACGAGGACTTAATCGGGTGCGACTTATAGTCCGAAAAATACAGTGGTATGAAAAAGTATTTGAACCTTTTGGAATTTCTCACATTTCTGCATAAAATCCCCATCCAATGTGATCTTTGTCAAAATCACACAGATGAAAAAACAGTGTCTGCTTTAACTAAAACCACCCAAACGTTTATAGGATTTCATATTTTAATGAGTAAGGATGCAAACAATGACAGAAGGGGGAAAATAAGTAAGTGAATCCCCTGCCTGAGGAGACTTAAAATGCAATTGAAACCAATTTTTACCAAACATTTTAAGTCTGGTGTGTGCCCAATCACTGTTGAGTGGTTTAAAGCTGCCCTGCTCACTACCCAGCCCACTATAAAACACACACCTGGTTAGAATTGTCTTGATGAAAAGAATCGTCTGATATGCATCATGAGTCGGTCAAAAGAGCTGTCTGAAAACCTGCGATCAAGGAGTTGTATAAAGCTGGGAAAGTACACAAAACCATCTCTAAAAGTCTGGATGTTCATCAATCGACAGTCAGAGAAGTTGTCTACAAATGGACAGCGTTTGGCACTGTTGCTCCTCTCCCAAGGAGTGGCCGTCCACCAAAGATGAGGCCAAGAGTCCAGTGCAGAATGCTCAGAGAGGTAAAAAAGAACCCTTGCGTGTCTGCTTAAGACTTATAGAAATCACTGGCACAGTCTAATACCTCAACTATATGTAAAACAATGGCAAAAAATGGTGTTCATTGGAGGACTCCATGTAGGAAGCCACTGCTGTCTAAAAAAAAACATGTTGCTAGTCTAATGTTCGCAAAAAGGCACTTGGACAAGTTTTGGCAAAATATTTTGTTGACTTATGAAACCAAAGTTGAATTGTTTGGGAGTAACACGCAACGTCACGTGAGGGAAAAAAATGGAACAACCCATTAACATCAACACCTCATCCCTACCGTGAAGCATGGCGGAGGGAGCAGCATGATTTTGGGCTGTTTTGCTGCCTCAGGGCCTGGACAACTTGCAATCAATAATGGAAGAATGAATTCAAAATTTTATCAAGTCAAGGTCCAGGATTGAACCCCATTGAGATTAGGAGTAGGAACCTCTTGGTACCTCACGATACGATACGATTTGCGGTACAAAGCTCACGAAAACGATGATCTGACGAAATAGTGATACCACAATTTTCGATACACTGGTCAGGATATTCTACAAAAAACTAATAAACAGAAAAACAAGCTTCTGCTGTGAATTGGAGTGAGTTTATCACGAGTAGACGTCCAATCCGTTTGAACGTCTATGGCCGTCAGTTGTGGCTAATGCCAGGCAATGAGTCATTTTGGGCCATTTAAGGTCATTTACCTGTTGATTTTCAGTTATTTCCTATTGCATTTGGGGTGTTTAATGGGTCACTTGCTGTTTATTTTGCATTACAGAACAGAAAGTGACCTGGGAATCACACAAATAAATAGGCAGTGACTCAAACTCAACAGGAAATGACCTGTAAATGCCCTAAAATGAAAAGCAAGTGACCTGTAAATGCCCCGAAAATCAGACCGAACGACTGTGAATGCTTTGGTTTTGAATGAACGAAATGTGATTGTTCACTTACTTATTTTTCCCCCTTATGTCATTGTTTGCATACTATCCTCATTAAAATATGAAAACATATAAATGTTTGGGTGGTTTTACTTAAAAGACAGTTTTTTCATCTGTGTGATTTTGACAAAGATCACATTTGATGGTGATTTTATGCAGAAATGTGAGAAATTCCAATAGGTTCAGATACTTTTTCATACCACTGCACCTATTTGGAATGATCAATTCCCTGCTGCAGCAGGTATTAAGTATCGATTTTGCACACCGCAAATTTCACATGAAAAGGAACCAGTGAGTGCATCAGTACAGCGTTCAAGGTTTAGCTTTAAGTGAAGGCAACAAGCATTTGGAAGGCCTTGAGAAAGCATCGATGTGAAGTTTTTCCCAGTTTGTGTCTCGAGATTGATTGGAGGCAGTCCAGCAAAGAACTTGCTCAGCATCTGGCAGCGTTGTCATCGCTACGCCAAATTGATCCCTCTACACTAGACATTTTTGAAAGGCGTCTAATTCTCCTCTGATGCTCTTTGGGCAAGATTATAAGCCAAGTAAAATTGGGAACAGCCAGGAAAAGTCTTGCGTAGTTAAAAGCCCATTAAGATGAAAGGCAAGATTAGTAAAAAAAGACTCTTAAGTAAACATTTGGCTAAAATGACCTAAACTACTTGACAACTTGTCACCACTGAATAATTTGAGCTTTCCTTGTCTGTATTCTGTTATTCACTATTACGCTGTGAAAGTGCCTGTGATAGCATTAAAAAACATCTTAAATAGCATTATCATGTGAATTAGAATCATATTCTGAGACGAGTCGACTATATACAACAATTTGGCAAAGCGCAGATGAGAAATTAGTCTTTTAATCTGCCGTTTAGAACCGCCTGTCATTATAGTGCTCTAGCTTCCCCAGCTGGAGGATGACGTTGGCAGGGTCACGATTTCATCTGGTTTGGAATTAAGCCCATTGAGGAAGAAGATTCAGAACGAGGAAAATATGACACAGGGCAGCAAAATGTCATTGTTTCAATCGCTCTACTGCAATACCGTATTGGCCTGAATATAAGACGGTGTTTTTTACATTGAAATAAGACTGAAAAAGTGGGAGTAGTCTTATATTCGGGGTCTAGACTTTATACCCATTCACGACGCTAGATGTCGCCAGATATCAATCAAGCAAATGCTGAACTTGGGGAGTAATGTTCTGTCATGACAGATCTCAGCTACTCTCAAGTAGGGCTGCAGCTATCGAATATTTTAGTAATCGACTGAAAATTCTATCGATTAATCGAGTAATCGGATAATTTAAAAAAAATTTTTTTTATAAATATACATGAGAAAAAAAGACATTTAATATTTTAGTCAACCACCAATTGTGCAAGTTCTCCTACTTGAAAAGATTAGAGAGGCCTGTAATTGTCAACAAGGGTAAACCTCAGCCATGAGAGACAGAATGTGGAAAAAAAAAACTGAAAATCACATTGTTTGATTTTTAAATAATTCATTTCCCAAATTAGAGTGCAAAAAGTATTTGGTCACCTACAAACAAGCAAGATTTCTGGCTGTCAAAGAGGTCTAACTTCTTCTAACGAGGTCTAACGAGGCTCCACTCGTTACCTGTATTAAGGGCACCTGTTTTAACTCATTATCGGTATAAAAGACACCTGTCCACAACCTCAGTCAGTCACACTCCAAACTCCACTATTGCCAAGACCAAAGAGCTGTTGAAGGACACCAGAGACAAAATTGTACACCTGCACCAGGCTGGGAAGACTGAATCTGCAATAGATAAAACGCTTGGTGTAAAGAAATCAACTGTGGGAGCAATTAGTAGAAATTGGAAGACATACACGACCACTGATAATCTCCCTCGATCTGGAGCTCCATGCAAAATGCAAAATGATAACAAGAACGGTAAGCAAAAATCCCAGAACCACACGGGGGGACCTAGTGAATGACCTACAGAGAGCTGGGACCACAGTAACAAAGGCTACTATCAGTAACACATTGCGCGCCAGGGACTCAAATCCTGCACTGCCAGATGTGTCCCCCTGCTGAAGCCAGTACACGTCCAGGCCTAGAGAGCATTTGGATGATCCAGAAGAGGACTGGGAGAATGTGTTATGGTCAGGTGAAACAAAAATAGAACTTTTTGGTAGAAACACAGGTTCTCGTGTTTGCAGGAGAAATAATACTGAATTGCATCCGAAGAACACCACACCCACTGTGAAGCATGGGGGTGGAAACATCATGCTTTGGGACTGTTTTTCTGCAAAGGGACCCGGACGACTGATCTGTATAAAGGAAAGAATGAATGGGGCCGTGTATCGAGAGATTTTGAGTGAAAATCTCCTTCTATCAGCAGTGGCATTGAAGATGAGATGTGGCTGGGTCTTTCAGCATGACAATGATTCCAAACACACAGCCAGGGGAACAAAGGAGTGGCTGCATAAGGTCCTGGAGTGGCCTAGCCAGTCTCCAGATCTCAACCCCATAGAAAATCTGTGGAGGGAGTTGAAAGTCCGTGTTGCCCAACAACAGCCCCAAAACATCACTGCTCTAGAGAAGATCTGCATGGAGGAATGGACCAAAATACCAGCAACAGTGTGTGAAAAGCTTGTGAAGAGTTACAGAAAATGTTTGGCTTCTGTTATTGCCAACAAAGGGTACATAACAAAGTATTGAGATGAACTTTTTGTATTGACCAAATACTTATTTTCCACCATGATTTGTGAATAAATTCTTTAAAAATCAAACAATGTGATTTTTCTGGGGGTTTTTTTCCATATTCTGTCTCTCATGGTTGAGCTTTACCCATGTTGACAATTACAGGCCTCTCTAATATTTTCAAGTGGGAGAACTTGCACAATTAGTGGTTGACTAAATACTTATTTTCCCCACTGTAGCTGTACGTTGTTTGGAGCCTTATGTTGTTGTTAGCTACTTTTGACTTTACCTCGAGAGGCAGCGCTTAATGCAGTGCTTCTCAATTATTTTCTGTTACGCCCTCCCCCCAGGAAGATGTAAACGGTTTGCGCCCCCCCCCCAACTTTCTGCCACCACTGTAAATATACTGTAGTATCATTTGTATAAAAAAACAATCTTATTATTATAAGTACAAGTCTGCATAACAACATCGTGTCTGTTTAATAGTAAAGAAAAAAGTAATATAGATTAACTTACAATAAAGTGTAAAACAAAAAAAACAAAAAAACAACAACAAAAAAAACATACACAGATCCATTCTGTAAAAATACTCAAGATACATTTTTGGACCGTTTGATACTGAAAAATAAAATTTAGTAAAATCAGTCAATAATAATAAATTCAAATTGATTAGCAACATTAACTCATGAGGACATATGTCAAACAATTAGACCGGAAATACAAAAATTAATAGAACAAAAACGACGTGGCATTGGACAGAAGGACAATTTTTATTTTTGCTGCAGGCAGTATCAGCTCATTTGCTCTGGTGTGGGGTTGTTTTGCACTGAGCAACTTGGTATGCCCCCTTTTATGATGGTGACAGTGCTTGCTGGTTGACTGATGTAACGCTGACAAAGCGGAAGGATTGTTGGCTGAAAAAAATAATTCCTGCTGCAAACATTTTTAGACAAAGTAAACAGACTGGCCTTTCCTCGTCTCCCGCTGTACTACAATCAAAGTCTTCATACGCTTCGTCATATTTCCTTGTCTTAGCTTTAAATATCTCCAGTGCTCTTTGCTGTGTGCTCTTGTTTGGTTCAAAAATACTGCACACACGCTGAAAATGAGAGCGGCACTGCCACCCACTGAGTATATGTCTAATTACACTTTATTCTAGTACGACAAAAAAGTATGTTCCCCTAGGTCACATGCGCCACCCCCAGCATCGCTCTGCGCCCCCCTGGGGGTGCCCGCCCCACTATTTGAGAAGTACTGGCTTAATGAAAGTGCTTGTGTCCTCCTGATGTGTGAGTGCTTTCAATCATTGCATTTTTCTCTCATACAAACCGGCCTTTATTTAAGCCGTTATGAGCTTCATAGTAACACTGAGTCTGAAGGCTTGAAACTGGATGGGGTCTGAAAATGCGGGCTGTAGGGAGAAACGAAGCAAAGCAAGCGAGACGACGGGTACGGTTTCTTTTTGGGGTGGGGGGAAGAGTAGAAAGGGAGCGATGCGATGAAGCAAGACTAAAAGTTAAGGCGAGACATACGGGAATAGAAAGGCAAGCCTACGAGCAGCTGCTGTGCGGGAAAGTAAGGAATGCCGGCCTGGATTTAAGACTGCAAACAGACTGCAAAAAAGGCCATTTGTAAAGACAAAATTCCATGAGGAGAAGAAGTGCAGATGTTTCACTTTCCGTAACCTTCATTTAGCTGAATAACAGTGTTGGTTACTCTTACATTCAGGCAGTAGTTCCCTTTTTCTGTAACTATTGAATAAACTAAATGACATATTCATCAGGAGTGCTCATCTTGGACTGCAATATAAATAAAAAACTTATGCGAGGTTGTCAGGTACAAGCTTTCCCAAAATGATGGCTCAATGTTCCCTACCGCTATGTCAATTTGCACCAGTTGCAGCTGCTTTTAAAACCATGCCGTTATTTACATCGGCTAACTGATGAATTATCATCCTTAGCCCAAGGTATGCGCGAAGAAAAAAGATAATTCGTCTGCGTCACTTAAAATGATCTGAAATAACAGGCAAAGGGAGGACGATATATTTATAATGTACCTTCCAAGGTTGCGGCGGTGAATCATTTATTATCCGACATTTTGTAACTGCACTGACGTCAATGGATGTCTTTGAGTAGACCAGAACCAAAGAGTCTCCAAAGTGAACATGTCGAGCTTAAACTTCTTTTAATGCCTCTCTGGATTGTTTTTCTTTTCATGTATCCTCAGCTGCATCCCACCATATCCATGACTTACGGTCGCTGGGTTTTATTTCCATAATGCGGCGCTTCCTCCACATGTTCACGGTAATTGGATTTCCTCTTGCGCTCCGTCCGTGTCCGCAATCCGATTGGATTGGGTCTTCATAAAAGAAATACAGAAGGAAGAGGGACAGCCGAAACAACTAAAAGAGAAATAAAAGTTATCGGCGCCCAGCAAAACCGAGACTTTATTGTGCGTTCACTCACACGAGAATGCGTATACAGGTTATATTGTAAACCGACCAAAAGCTAAGAGCAGACAGAATGTAATGGATACTATTAGGGCTGCAGCTATCGATTATTTTAGTGGTCGATTAATCGATGAACTAGTTAGTTCGAATAATCGAGTAATCGGATAAGGAACATAAAAAATTAAAATGCCTGAGCTCAGCCTCAAACGATATTAAAAAAAAAAAAAAGATCTATGTACAACAAAAGAACATTTAGCTAGCTTACATAGCAACAGGCCGCTATCTTAAATGCTATAAAACGTTAACTTTTTCAAAAAATTTTTTACAGTGCTCTTAACAAATAGTTCAGACACATATTCTCACAAAAAACGGCTAAATATACCCATAAGCTACTTTACGAATGCATTAAAAAAACATGAGCTCAAACAAAAATTTAAATAAAATCAATAAAACTAAATGCAAACACTTTCAAAACAAACCATTGGAATGCCACTTTAATTAAACGAATACTCGAAGCAGCAAAATTTAATTCCAATATATTTTTCTAATCGAATACTCGAGTTAATCGATTAATCGTTGCAGCACTAGATACTATATATAAATAGTTCCTTATCAAAAAAATTGCATGTTGTGATAGTTAAATTATTTTCTGTAATGTACTGATCAATATTAGACTTTCATATATTTTAGATTCATTTCACACAACTGAAGTAGTAGTAGTTCAAGCCTTTTATTGTTTTAAAATTGATTTTGATTTGATTTTGGCAAAAAAAAAGAAAAGAAAAGAAAAACCAAAAATCCCTACCTCAATAAATTAGCATATTTCATCCGACCAATACATAGAAGTGTTTTTTTTATACAAAAAAAGTCAACCTTCAATTTTTCATATGCACTCAATACTTGGTCGGAAATCCTTTTGCAGAAATGACTGTCATAAATTCGGGCAGGCATGTGGTGTGGACCCGAACGTAGGGAAACAAAAATGTAGCACGGCAGGTGGCGGTGAACTCAAAAAAACGTTTTAATAATTACTAACAAAAACACAAAGTACAACCAAAAGGACTGGGGATCAAAACGGCAATGTTCAAACAAAACAAAGGGACTGGTACACGAGGGCTTGGACAGGACTTGAAATTGACATTGACAATGACGCAACAAGGAGTGAACAGAAACAAAAGACAAAGGGTAACAAGACAACGATTAACAGATGGGTGACACGGAAGGATGCAGATTGGCAGATACACTAGGAGCAGGCACAACAGGTGAAATCAATGGGCAATCACAGGAACACACTAAGAGGGAACCAACACAAAACCTAACAATGACAGCTTCAATGCGGCGTGGCATGGAGGCAATCAGCCTGTGGCACTGCTGAGGTGTTATGGAGGCCCAGGATGCTTCCAGTGCGGCTTTAAAGACCAAATTTGAAGTAATTTCATAAAATGACAAAACGTATGATCATTATAAAAGCATTTACACACCGAAATAACGCTGGGAAAGTTTTATATAAAACATGCCGGCCACGGCGTTCATGTGCGTGCACAAGCAAATGCACAAAACAGAGAGCCTGCTCTCGGTTTTATCACATTTTTTTTAAAAATAATTTATTAATCAGGCGCAGCGGCCCGACCAGACCCGAACGTGAATGCTTAAGATTTCGGGCCCAAAATGTTAATCGGGTTCGGGCACAAGATCTAACCTCTAAGAGATAGGACATAACATAACAATGGCTGAAGCGGAGAAAGAGGACATAACATAACAATGGCTGAAGCGGAGAAAGTGGGAGCGAGAAAGATTATTGATGCACCTAAGACATTGAAAGCAGACATCTGGAGACATTTTGGCTTCTACGAGGTTGGTGGGAAACTTGACCAGAGTTATGCGGTGTGTAAAAAAATTAAACATGAGAATAATAATAAAAATGGGGAAACCAAATCTGTTGCATCACCGGAATTGCGCAGGGAAGATTTTTGAAAGTACTTATATATTTTAAAATGCGCTGAATCGATTCGGCTTGTTGCCCGCATCGAATCGAATCGTCCATGCCCCGCATCGGGATGCATCGCCGCATCGATTATTGTTGACACCACTAGTAAATTTATCACAATATGCTAATCTTTTTAGAAGAACCTGTTTATATATCACTTAGATCGACATTACCAGCAATACTCCCACATGCTTTATTCAAATATCATGAATGACTTTTGGTCGTTTTTGCTGCATTTTTCAAATGTGTAATTAAAACACATTGTGGAGTGCAGCCTACTTATCTCGAGTGATTTCCGGGCTAATTGCCATCGTCTACCATTTACCTTGCCCCACAGGGAGTGCCGGCACACCGGTGGTTTTCAACGAGAACGGAGACGCACCGGGACGATATGATATTTTCCAGTACCAGATTACTAACAGATCCACTGCCGAGTACAGAGTCATCGGTTCCTGGACTAATAAACTGCACCTAAAGGTAAGATTTTTTTATACATGATGAGCACATAAGAGTGAAATTGATCAAAGAGTTAAACAAAAACTTACCAAAGAACAGGATGTACCAAATCCACATAGGACTTCATTAAAAAAAATATCACAGATGAGGAGACTAATGAGCGATAAATGCTTTCTGCTGATGGATGTCAGGCTGAGTGTGATTGAAAATGTGTTTTTGTCTACACACCTCTATTAATAACACCTCTAAAAATACAACGTGTGTGCTACATAAAAAAATTATACACAAGTATACAGTGGTACAAGGCGAGAGACAGCGAGAACCAATGTGGTATTTGCCACATGGCAAAAAAATTTTGCCATGTGGCAAAAAAAAATCTGGCATTTTTTTTGCCATGTGGCTTTTTTTTTTTTTTTGTCATGTGGCAAAAAATGTTTGCCATGTGGCAATTTTTTTTGCCATGTGGCTTTTTTTTTTTTTTGCTATGTGGCATTTTTTTGCCATGTGGCAAAATGGATTTTGCCATGAGGCATTTATATGAAATTTGCATGTGGCAATTTAAAATCAAAATAGAATTTGGAGATTGCTTAGCCATCAATGGCATGGACTTGTATGGCCTGCAAAACAGCCATATGCCCCAAAAAATGCCATATACCCCCCCGACAAACCAAAATGCATTTTGCCACATACCCCAAATAAATGCCACATGGCAAAATCCATTTTGCTACATGGCAAAAAAAATGCCACATGGCAAAAGAAAATTTGCCACATGGCAAAAAAAATGCCACATGGCAAAAACATTTTGCCACATGGCAAAAAAAATGCCACATGGCAAAATAAAATTTGCCACATGGCAAAAACATTTTGCCACATGGCATAAAAAAATGCCACATGGCAAAAATTTTTGCCACATGGCATAAAAAATGCCACATGGCAAAAACATTTTGCCACATGGCAAAAAAAAATGCCACATGGCAAAAACCACTTTTGGTTTTCGGCCCTGCTGTCCAAGGCCATAGGTTTGCTGAAAAAGCGAATCATTGACTTGAACGAGTCAGGAAAGTCACTTGGAGCCATTTCAAAGCAGCTGCAGGTCCCAAGAGTAACAGTGCAAACAATTGTTTGTAAGTATAAAGTGCATGGCGCTGTTTTGTCACTGCCACGATCAGGAAGAAAACGCAAGCTATCACCTGTTGCTGAGAGAAAATTGGTCAGGAGGGTGAAGATTCAACCGAGAATCACCAAAAAGCAGATCTGCCAAGAATTAGAAGCTGCTGGAACACAGGTGTCAGTGTCCACAGTCAAGCGTGTTTTGCATCTCCATGGACTGAGAGGCTGCCGTGCAAGAAGGAAGCCCTTGCTCCAAAAGCGGCACCTTAAGGCTCGACTGAAGTTTGCTGCTGATCACATGGACAAAGATAAGACCTTCTGGAGGAAAGTTCTGTGGTCAGACGAAACAAAAATCGAGCTGTTTGGCCACAATGCCCAGCAATATGTTTGGAGGAGAAAAGGTGAGGCCTTTAACCCCAAGTAAACCATGGCTACCGTCAAGCACGGTGGTGGTAGTATTATGCTGTGGGGCTGTTTTGCTGCCAATGGAACTGGTGCTTTACAGAGAGTAAATGGGATAATGAAGAAGGAGGATTACCTTCAAATTCTTCAAGATAACCTAGAGTCATCAGCCCGAAGATTGGGTCTTGGGCGCAGTTGGGTGTTCCAACAGGACAATGACCACAAACACACATCAAAAGTGGTAATGGAATGGCTAAATCAGGCTGGAATTAAGGTTTTTGAATGGCCTTCCCAAAGTCCTGACTTAAACCCCATTGAGAACTTGTGGACAATGCTGAAGAAACAAGTCCATGTCAGAAAGCCATCAAATTTAACTGAACTGCACCAATTCTGTCAAGAGGAGTGGTCAAAGATTCAACCAGAAGCTTGTGGATGGCTACTAAAAGCGCCTAATTGAAGTGAAAATGGCCAAGGGACATGTTACCAAATATTAGCGCTGCTGTATGTATTTTTTTGACCCAGCAGATTTGATCACTTTTTTCTGTTCACCCATAATAAAGTCATAAAAGAACCAAACTTCATGAATGTTTGTTGTGACAAAGAAGTATCTGTTCCAATCACTCTATCAGAGAAAAATCAGAGTTGTAGAAATAACTGGAAACTCAAGAGAGCCATGACATTATGTTCTTCACAAGTGTATGTAAACTTTTGACCACAACTGTACCAAAACGATACTATACCCTGATTGATTATATTGTGTGTTAGAGTAATGCAAACAATTAGACAGTGCCTACGAGAAAAGGTACTTTCTCCTTCAAGATGTTCGTAGGTAGAGGTACCACTGTATATCCATTTTTTGGTTACTCTTATCTGCCCAAAATTGGAAAGTCAATGAATAAGGGATGAATCAGATAAGGAAAATCCAGTCTGTCAGAAGCGATCATGCGGCACAAGATGTTTCAAAAAGTTTCCAAAGCACGCTCATTTGCACTCCAGCACACGCTCCGACACATGAGGACGTGAAGTAATTATTTTCCCTGACAGTTATATTTGCATCTCTAGAGCAAACTGCCAAGCGGTGGCGGATGAGAAACACACTTGAATTCTCATTTTAGCTTTGCCACTTGTAAGGCCAGCTAAAAGATGTCATCTAGACGCATCGTTCTAGATTTTTTTTTTCTCCTTTCAAGCTGCTAAATTGCATTTATAAAAATGTTTCTTAAAGTAGGCCTGTCCCTTATTCCCCAAAGGTTGAAGCCATGCGCTGGAAGACGGGTGACCCGTCACTGCCCGCCTCCGTGTGCAGCTTGCCATGCCGAGCCGGGGAGAGGAAGAAGGTGGTGAAAGGGGTGCCCTGCTGCTGGCACTGCGAGCGTTGCGAGGGTTACCACTACCAGGTATGCACGGTTGGCTTTTCAGCTAGACAAACAAGCCATACAGTACAGTGTTACTTTGTTGGGGTACAGTCAAAAGGTGAAGAAAATATCAAGCATAACAGCAGCCAGGCTAGCGATTGTCAGCGGGGACGATCAATACTCATTTTGCTGACACGAGCAGCAGCAAGCAGATCAATAATGCGTTGACACATTGACTGTAGATTTGGGACTGGAGCGGTGGGACTAGGTACGGCGCCATGACAAAACGCAAGAGTGCCACAATAAAGCAAGTGGAGAAAAAAATAATAAATGTGCCACATGTGGCTCTCTGATACAAGTCAGTTGACGAGGACATGTAATGACTTTGGTTGTGTTGTTACTGTGAAGACAAAATTGAGAATCACTTTCATCGCGCATTGCTTGATTAAATTATTCACTGCCATCAGTATTGTTTTCGTCGTCTTTTGGATGATAATACTTATTAGTCTTAGTCATATTTTAGTCATCTCAAAATGTGTTGGTCTTCATTTAGTTGTTTTTCCTTTTTTTTGTTTTGTTTTGTTTTGTTTTGACGAAAACTCTAGACTCATTTCGTCTCGTTTTAGTCGACGTTCACGAAAAATGTTTTCGTCTTTTAAAGGGAACTCTGGATCTTAACTCATTTGTTCCCAAAAACGTAGAAATACGTTCTGTTTTTGATGATTTCAGTGTCCCAAAGACGTATTTATATGTCTTTTATGTTTTTGGTTTTTTTTTTTTTTACAAGAGATATCTCTGGTTTCCGATTCAATTTAGCTCCAAAGCACAAAGCTGAAAATCCATTTTAACCCTTAGATGCATAAGTGGGCCGAGTGGGCCATGTTCCGCACCTCCATTGTTGAGGCGGCCGATCGGAGTTGTGGCCGTAAGGTAGTTGGTGCCTGTCGTGGCGGCAATCCCCGAACCCGCTGGTGGACACCAGCGGTAAGGGATGCCGTCAAGCTGAAGAAGGAGGCCTACCGGGCCTTTTTGGCCTGTGGGACTCTGGAGGCAGCTGACAGGTACCGGCTGGCCAAGCGGACTGCAGCTTCGGCGGTCGCCGAGGCAAAAACTCGGGCATGGGAGGAGTTTGGCGAGTCCATGGAAAACGACTTCCGGACGGCTTCGAGGAAATTCTGGTCCACCATCCGGCGTCTGAGGAGAGGAAAGCAGTGCACCATTAACACTGTGTATAGTGAAGATGGGGTACTGCTGACCTCGACTCGAGACGTCGTGAGTCGGTGGGGAGAATACGTCGAAGACCTCCTCAATCCCACCGACATGCCTCCCTTGGAGGGAGCAGAGTCTGGGGACTCCGAGGTGGGCTCTCCAATCTCTGGGGTTGAAGTCACTGAGGTTGTTGGAAAACTCCTCGGTGGCAAGGCCCCGGGGGTCGATGAGATCCGCCCGGAGTTCCTAAAGGCTCTGGATGTTGTGGGGCTGTCATGGCTGACACGCCTCTACAACATCGCGTGGACATCGGGGACAGTGCCTCTGGATTGGAAAACCGGGGTGGTGGTCCCGCTCTTTAAAAAGAGGGACCGGAGGGTGTGTTCCAATTATAGAGGGATCACACTCCTCAGCCTCCCCGGTAAAGTCTATTCAGGGGTGCTGGAGAGGAGGGTCCGTCGGGAAGTCGAATCTCGGATTCAGGAGGAGCAGTGCGGTTTTCGTCCCGGCCATGGAACAGTGGACCAGCTCTACACCCTCAGCAGGGTCCTCGAGGGTGCATGGGAGTTCGCCCAACCAGTCTACATGTGTTTTGTGGATTTGGAGAAGGCGTTCGACCGTGTGCCTAGGGGAGTCCTGTGGAGGGTGCTCCGGGAGTATGAGGTACCGAGCCCCATGGTAAGGGCTGTTCGGTCCCTGTACAACCGGTGTCAGAGTCTGGTCTGCATTGCCGGCAGTAAGTCAAATTCGTTCCCAGTGAGGATTGGATTCCGCCAAGGCTGCCCTTTGTCACCGATTCTGTTCATAATTTTTATGGACAGAATTTCTAGGCGCAGCCGAAGCGTTGATGGTGTCCGGTTTGGTGGCCTCAGCATTGCGTCTCTGCTTTTTGCAGATGATGTGATGCTGTTGGCTTCATCAAGCCATGACCTCCAACTCTCACTGGGGCGGTTCGCAGCCGAGTGTGAAGCGGTTGGGATGAAGATCAGCACCTCCAAATCCGAGACCATGGTCCTCAGCCGGAAAAGGGCGGCATGCCCTCTCCGGGTCGGGGATGAGATCCTGCCCCAAGTGGAGGAGTTCAAGTATCTTGGGGTCTTGTTCACGAGTGAGGGTAGGAGGGAGCGGGAGATTGACAGGCGGATCGGTGCAGCGTCTGCAGTGATGCGGATTCTGCACCGGTCCGTTGTGGTGAAGAAGGAGCTGAGCCAAAAGGCGAAGCTCTCGATTTACCGGTCGATCTACGTTCCTACCCTCACCTATGGTCAAGAGCTGTGGGTCGTGACCGAAAGAACAAGATCCCGGATACAAGCGGCCGAAATGAGTTTCCTCCGCAGGGTGTCCGGGCTCTCCCTTAGAGATAGGGTGAGAAGCCCGGTTATCCGGGAGGGGCTTGGTGTCGAGCCGCTACTCCTCCACGTTGAGAGGAGCCAGTTGAGGTGGCTCGGGCATCTAGTTCGGATGCCTCCTGGACGCCTCCCTGGAGAGGTGTTCCGGGCACGTCCCACTGGCGGGAGGCCCCGGGGTCGACCCAGAACACGCTGGAGAGACTGTCGCTCGGCATGCCTGGGAACGCCTTGGAACCCCCCCGGAGGAGCTGGCTGAAGTGGCTGGGGAGAGGGAAGTCTGGGCTTCCCTGCTAAAGCTGCTGCCCCCACGACCCGACCCCGGACTAAGCAGAAGATAATGGATGGATGGATGGATGGATGGATGCATGGATGCATGCATGCATGCATGCATCCATGCATAAGTGGGTCAAAAATGACCCGGTGAAGTTGTTTTCTTGAAATATCTTCAGATTGAAAAATTGTTATCAATTCATATTCCAGGTATTCCTCAAAAAACGTTTTTGATATAATGCCATTCAAATTTTTGATTAACTTTTTGAACATTTGAAAAAATTGTCATTTTTGTATTACTACCCTAAGCTTCCACAAGTGGGTCAAAAATGACCCACATGCATTTTCTATGGAATCCAATGGGAATGGAATGGAATGGAATTTTACTGTCATCATCATCAGTATCATTGACAATCATTGACAATTACAAAATGTGATATGATTTGCCCGAAGGAACCGAAGAAGACGACAACGGCGGACGAGATGAAGCATATGCTTATCAGTTTCCCGTCCCCCATACAACTAAAGACGCACATTCAGGCATGGAACATACATCAAAACTGTACAATAACACAATCAACAATCTGAGTTTAGTAACTTAGCGTCCAGTCAAGCAGCTCAATTAATTTCAGGGCGTACAAGGTTATGGCTTAGTCATGTCCCTGACATTTTTGCATCTGTTTGCTGTGGAACATTTTGTTGTGGCTATGTGTGTGGCAAAAGTGATTGTGTTATCACAGCTGGTGTGAGTAGCGGCAACAATTGGCGCACACAAAGGTGACTGTAACAAGTTTCATCAGACATGTATGTATAAAATCAAACAACATGCTGTACATATTTTATCCCAAGATTAATGTCTCCACAACGAAAACATGCTTATTATTCGTTTTATACAGTATCTTTTCCATATACTAGACATTTGAATCAGGAGCTCGGTAGACACAGCAGATAATTATGTTTTTACAATTGGGGATTAGGAGCTCAATTGTAATACATTCAAGAATCTTTCATTCTTATTAACTTTGGCTGTCAGGAATAAATTTGCGCGGACTAGGTATGTAAAAAGTGACATCCCTTATGAAGATTATTTTACACAGCAAGAGCTGATATGTGCATTTTAAGTATTATGTCCATATAGTATTTTGTGTGTCTGTCTTTCATGACTTTTTATTATTATTTATCAACAAACTAACCTAATTAATAAATATCTAGCTAACTAAGGCTAGGTTCATACCGCAGGTCCTAATGCACAATTCCGATTTTTTGTCATATCTGCTTTTTTGGCGTGCCCGTTCAGACTGCCTTTGTCCATTGAGCCTTTTCAAGTATCACACATGTGCTCTAATTTGGAGTCTGAGATGCGCTGAGCAAACTGGCATGCACAGGAGAATTGGAGCAGAGAGAAAACCGAGCATTCTCAGACTTATCATTAACCCACTTTATTTTTAATGACTGTTGTCAAGCCCGCTCCTTCCCCAAAACCCATGTTCAAGCTAGGCGCTAATGCACAGCTGCACCGCTACCATAGCGCCCTGTCGCTCTTATTTTTTGCTGACGTAATTGCTGAATGAATTCCAATTTGGGGGACTTGACAGTTCAGACCGCAGCCACATTCTGGAAAAATGTGGCCCGGATGGGATTTTAACCTCATACGAAAGTGACCTGGATCGAATTTGAAATGGTCCACTTTTATGCGACTTTACCCGCTCAGTCGAGTCGGAAAAACACGAAAAAATCAGATACGTGCATTAAGACCTGCGGTATGAACCTAGCCTAAGTTAGCTAACATTACTGTATATATATGGGGGGGGTGTGTGTGTGTGTATTTATTTATACAGTTACATATTGATCTATTGAAAACAGTACTCTTATGTTTCCTTATCCAAAATATAATAGCTGCTAGATTTACAGCTGAAATGGTCCTACAGATGTTAGATGATGGAGAGACAGTGACTGTGTTGGACTCAAGTTTCCAAAATTTCTGTTGATGAGGACCCAGACTATTGTCCAGGTGGAAGTGGCAGTTGTCCACCTAGAAATCCAACTGAACAGGATCAATCTGACTCATAAGATACCACTTTTGTGTCCCCTGAAGAAGAAAGTGTCCAAATCATGGCCAACAGAATAAGTTGGTTGGGCTCTTACTAGAGAGAATTACCTCCCACCCAGGGCAGAACACAGAGCCACAATATCCTCAGAAATCGTTCAGTGCCTCCACAACGGCTTAACACCGCTGTCTCACCAAAAAGATGCATGGGAGCTCTTCATCATTGATGATAAAATACTAGGAAGGATAAAGTCTACTGCTGTTCTGTTTTATTATTTTTATTTGTTTAAAAAAATGTTAATTGAATCATGAAGATATTTCAAGCATGAAATCATTCTTGTGTGGCCCTAAATATAATAGTAATTCATATACAAGTGACTATTCTTCACCAAAATGCCATAAAAACACATTGGTTCTAATATGGGTCATTTTTGACCCACTGATGGAAGAGTGTAGGGTCCAGTAACTCGTGCATCTAAGGGTTAAAGCAATAAAACCGGCCACTGGATGGCAGTAGCGCATTTGGTAAGACCCGCAACCTGATTCAACAGCAACGAACGGCCGGGCCGCCGGCGGAAGACGACCGAATGGAGAACAACCTAGAGGATGCCAGGCGTTGGACGACCGAGCAGAACACCTGGGACCACCAGTGCAGCGGACGATGCTGTTGAGTCCGTGCTGCTCGCCGAGCAAACCCTGCAGAGACTCAAAAAAATCCATCCTTATGAGAGAGGCGGCGATGAGGGAGACGTTTACCCAGCTGTCGCGGCTACAACAGCGTCATCTGTCAGTTAGTTATGTGTAAATAAATTGTTACTTTGCGATCAAAAGCTCTATTTGTCTAGGTGTTTATGTAATTTTGTAAAAGGAAAACATTATTCAGATGTTTGGGATGTAACTAAAGCAAAAAATAGTTATTAAAAAGTTATTTTTGAAATGTATGCTTTCACAAAAAGCTCTATTTCTCTGTTTTTTCATCAGAAATTGGAAAATTGCTCAAACTAAGCTATTTTCTAATGCTGATTTCTAAAGAATGGAAAAAGATTATAAACTTACTTTTTTTCCTGCTGAAATAGAACAGAATTTTCTGTGGGCCTTTCAAAATCAGTCAAAATCCAATAAAACGGCCGGGAGCGAAGGGGGTTGCACCGGTGAAAATGGCTGGGAGTGAATGAGTTAAAGACATGTAGGCTCTAATAAACCACAATTGTTCTCTTGTACTAAAATATGTTGTTGTTATAAACACTTAAAATGTTTAATCAATGGCGATATTTTATAATATTTAGTACATATTTTGACCAATAGTTGGCACCATGTTTTTTGGGATGTTTCCAATTATGTGCAACAATTGTGTATTGCTGCCTAAACTCGCTTAGTAAAATGCCACGATGTGCTGCTTTTGGATGCAATTTCCAGTCAAATGGAAACAAGGGGAGTGATGTGAGTCTCCACAGATTTCCTATTGACAAGAAGAAAGAAGGAGAAAGGTTTGGGAAAATGACTGCAGACTGACAAAACTTCCCAAAGACCCAAGGCTTTGTTCTCGCCATTTTTCTCCTACCGCGTTCGAGGCTTTTAGTCGACAACAACTTATAAAAGAGCTCACCGGAGCAGCTGGATATAAGCGGAGACTAAAATTGAATGCTGTTCCAACTATTTTCCCTCAACGCGCTCGGATAGCGAGTGAAATGCGTGCAATAGAGCGCCAAAGACAAGAAACTGCTGGCTGCTCTCTTAAGCAGGCAAGCAACCCCTGTCGCTACAGCGGTAGGCGAACCTTTGGGCGTACCAGTTAGGGTTTTGCTGTTTATTATTTATGTTTTTTTTTTTTAAAGCCCTCCTGTTCAAAAATTTTCTTCCCCCAGAAAATAGAGATTTTAAGCTTTCCAATGATGTATCACAAATGCATATAGGACAATTTCGATTATATTATATTTGGTCAAATTGAGGGTCTCAGAGCGGAACTTCAAGTCACCTATGTGTTTTCCGCCATATGTATTTTTCTACAGTGGGGCAAGTTCTCCCACTTGAAAATATTAGAGAGGCCTGTAATTGTCAATCAACATGGGTAAACCTCAACCATGAGAGACACAATGTGGGGAAAAAAACCCAGAAAATCACATTATTTGATTTTTAAATAATTTATTTGCAAATCACGGTGGAAAATAAGTATTTGTTATGTACCCTTTGTTGGCAATAACGGAGGCCAAACGTTTTCTGTAACTCTTCACAAGCTTTTCACACACTGTTGCTGGTATTTTGGCCCATTCCTCCATGCAGATCTCCTCTAGAGCAGTGATGGTTTGGGGCTGTCGTTGGGCAACACGGACTTTCAACTCCCTCCACAGATTTTCTATGGGGTTGAGATCTGGAGACTGGCTAGGCCACTCCAGGACTTTGAAATGGCTCTTACGAAGCAACTCCTTTGTTGCCCTTGCTGTGTGTTTGGGATCAGTGTCATGCTGAAAGACCCAGCCACGTCTCATCTTCAATGCCCTTGCTGATGGAAGGAGATTTTCACTCAAAATATCTTGATACATGGCCCTATTCATTCTTTCCTTTACACAGATCAGTCGTCCTGGCCCATTTGCAGAAAAACAGCCCCAAAGCATGATGTTTCCACCCCCATGCTTCACAGTGGGTATGGTGCAATTCAGTATTCTTTTTCCTCCAAACACGAGAACCTTTGTTTCTACCAAAAAGTTCTATTTTGGTTTCATCTGACCATAACACATTCTCCCAGTCCTCTTCTGGATCCTCCAAATGCTTTCTAGCGAACCGCAGATGGGCCTGGACGTGTACTTTCTTCAGCAGGGGGACATGTCTGGCAGTGCAGGATTTGAGTCCGTGGCGGCTAATTGTGTTACTGATAGCAGCCTTTGTTACTGTGGTCCCAGCTCTCTGTAGGTCATTCACTAGGTCCCCTAGTGTGGTTCTGGGATTTTTTTTTCACTGGTCTTGTTATCATTTTGACGACACGGGGTGAGGAGGGAGTTGAAAGTCCGTGTTGCCCAACGGCAGCCCCAAAACATCACTGCTCTAGAGGAGATCTGCATGGAGGAATGGGCCAAAATACTAGCAACAGTGTGTGAAAAGCTTGTGAAGAATTACAGAAAACGTTTGGCCTCTGTTATTGCCAACAAAGGCTACATAACAAAGTATTGAGATGAACTTCTGGTATTGACCAAATACTTATTTTCCACCATGATTTGCAAATAAATTCTTTAAAAATCAAACAAAGTGATTTTCTGTTTTTTTTCTTCCACATTCTGTCACTCACGGTTGAGGTTTACCCATGTTGACATTACAGGCCTCTCTAATATTTTCAAGTGGGAGAACTTGCACAACTAGTGGTTGACTAAATACTTATTTGCCCCACTGTATATGAAGCAAACACTGTCAATGTGACATTTTTTAACCGGTACTTTTGCAGGCTTCTGAATTCATGTGCGAGCTGTGTCCGTACGAAATGCGGCCTGACGCCAACCGCACCGGTTGCGTGCCCATCCCCATCATCAAGCTGGAGTGGCACTCGCCATGGGCCGTGGTGCCCGTTTTCCTCTCCATGCTGGGCATCATCGCCACATCCTTCGTCATCGTCACCTTCGTGCGCTACAACGACACGCCCATCGTGCGGGCGTCTGGCCGCGAGATGAGCTACGTGCTCCTCACCGGGATCTTCTTGTGCTACGCCATCACATTCCTGATGATCGCCGCGCCGGACGTCGGCGTGTGCTCCTTCCGAAGGATCTTCCTGGGCTTGGGCATGTGCTTCAGCTACGCGGCACTGCTCACAAAGACCAACAGGATACACCGCATCTTCGAACAGGGGAAGAAGTCCGTCACGGCGCCCAGGTGAAGATCAACACATTCGAGTCATTGCAAACACACTGGAGGTGGCTGTAATTGGTACTTTGCGTGCACTTGGTTACGTCATATTCACACGAGGCCTTCACCTCCACTTCTGCGCCTTGCCGCTATTATTCCTGATTATGTTTTGCTCATGCATTATTTATTAAGAATGAACTCGCGCTCACCGAGTTGTGCCGTTCGCGCTCAGTGGGAGACACTCCTGGCACACGGTGTCAACTGAGTGGCTGAAATGTTAATGTCGGATTTAATGGACGTTCGGTTCAAGGGTCTCCCAGCAGGAGACCATCTGCTTCCTTGCCAGGGCTTGAACTGACTTAGCAAATGCACAAACTACTCCATTTAAAAAAAAAATTTTTTTACTCTGCATAGTTAGAACCAGAGCTAATCACTGAGTCAACCATTATAAATTGTCAGTAAAGTGGCTTTGCTTTATAACAGTCCTCTCATATTCCAGGTTTATCTCTCCGGCATCCCAGCTAGTCATCACCTTCTCCCTCATCTCAGTCCAGCTTCTCGGCGTGTTCGTTTGGTTCGCCGTCGACCCGCCGCACACGGTGGTGGACTACGGCGAGCAGCGAACCCAAGACCCCAGAGCGGCACGCGGGGTCCTCAAGTGCGACATCTCGGACCTGTCGCTCATCTGCTCCTTGGGGTACTCCATCCTGCTGATGGTGACCTGCACGGTGTACGCCATCAAGACACGCGGCGTGCCCGAGACCTTCAATGAAGCCAAACCCATCGGCTTTACCATGTACACCACCTGTATTATCTGGCTGGCCTTCATCCCAATCTTTTTCGGAACTTCGCAGTCTGCAGAGAGGGTAAGCGTTGATCATATTCTAGTTAACACATTGTCAAACGACAATCGTAGAGAAATGAAAATGCCATCTATACATGTTAAAACACTAAAACTACCAAGGGTGGATCAGTTGATACAAATCCCATTTGTATCCAGAGAAGGGTCATCTGACCCTAAGCAGCATATCTTTTGTGACCATTGAGGTCCTCATTAGTCATTCAGACTCGCAAAACCACAGAGTTGGATTGCTCCAATTAGCATCTTGACTGTTTACAGGGCGGGGCTGCCTTGGTTTTTTCGGACAGAGGACCGCTCAGGCAGGCAATCGGGCGGACAACCTTTTTACATACAGTCCCTGAAAAAAGTCTTGTCGCTTATCCATTTTATAGAAACAATTGCTAATAACCTGACTTTTGATTATTCAACTGGTTTCAGAAATAGCTCATATGAAAGCTAAGACCGTCCCAAATGATGTTGAATGTACAAAAATCTATTTGTTTCACTGAAAAAAGATTTATCATTTAATGAAGACATTAAGGTCAAATTTTGGCAAGACAAAAGTTTTGTCGCCTACAGAAACTAGTGTGAAAATTGAACAAAAATGTACTTCAAATACAAAAATATGTTACATAACATAAGCGAATTAAGTAGTGGTGCTGTGAGATCCAAATTTCATATTTTGTATGACTTCCATGGGTTTGAAGGACTGCATCCATGCAGTTCGGGAAGGATTCATACAATTTATTGATGAAGTCATCAGGAACATCAAAGAAAGCAGTCTTGCATGCCTCCCAGAGTTCATCAACATTCTTGGGTTTCGTCTTCCATGCTTCCTATTTCATCCTACCCCAGACATGCTCAATGATGTTCATGTCTGGTGACTGGGCTGGCCAGTCCTGGAGGATCTTGATCTTCTTTGCCTTGAGGAACTTTGAGGTAGAGATTGAAGTATGCGATGCAACACCATCCTGCTGCAGAATTTGTCCCTTTTTATGGTTCGGAATGTTGGAGGCAGCTAATATTTTTTGATATTTTGCCGTCCACCCTGCAGGTCTTTCCCCCACCCCCACACTGGATGTAACCCCAGACCATGATTTTGCCACTACCAAACTTCACTGTTTTCTGAGTGAATCTCGGATCCATGCGAGCTGCAGTAGGTCTCCGGCAATATTTGCAGTGACTGTGGTGTAATTCAATGGAAGATTCATCTGAAAATCCACCTTTTGCCACAAAACAGTGAAGTTTGGTGGTGATACAAAATATGAAATTTGGATCTCACAGCACCACTACTCAATTCGCTTATGTTATGTAACATATTTTTGTATTTGATGTACATTTATTGTTCAATATTCACACTACTTTCTGAGCCGACAAAACTTTAGTCTTGCCAAAATTTGACCTTTATGTCTTCAGTAAATGATGAAGTTGTTGCCAAAGCAATTTTTCCCTCTGCGCCTTCTTTGCTCCCACATGAGAGTGAGCCAATGGCTGTCACTGAGTAGCATTTGCGATCGCTACACAAATTATAAATTACCCCCAAGAACGGTCAGAAACGTAGGACAGAGTGAAACCCCCGCCTTCACCCCTAGGCAGCTACTCCACAGAAGCGTGTAGGGGGGGTTGACTGATTGATTGCTTGTTTGAGTGGTCTATTGTTTGACAAAGCCAAGTAGTCAGTTTTGTATCGGGGTCATTTAATGCCTTTCTCGTCCTCTTTAGTCATTCCCATTCACACTCGCAAAACCACAGGGTTGGATTGCTCCAATTAGCATCTTGATTGTTTACAGGGCGGGGCTGCTCTGGCTTTGTCGGACAGTGGACCGCTCAGGCAGGAAATCTGGCGGACAACCTTTTTGCATATTCCAAAAGCTGCAGTTTGCCAACAGTACAAGGGACGGTGTAATGAAAAACAAAGCATTTTCATGTGGTGACATATGACACTTTGCCCTTTTCCCAGGGCTAGGTTTTGGAGGTTGTTGCCGAAGCAATTTTTCCTTCTGTGCCCACATGAGAGTGAGCCAAGTCCCAACAAGAAGTCCACCTGTCTCTCTTGCCTTCCTGTGCATGCCTGATACAACACACAAGCGTTCAGTGCTGCCATGTCAATCATATTATAGAACACGACTGGCCATCTCCGTGTTCCTCTGTGTTTGACAAAGCCAATGGAGCCCTGGATTTGCAAATATTCAAGATGCTAATTGCTGCTATCCAGAGTGAAACCCCCCTTTCACCCTTAGGCAGCAACTCCACAGGAGCGTGTAGGGGGGTTGACTGCTTGATTGCTTGTTTGAGTGATCTATTGTTTGACAAACAAAGTAGTCAGTTTAGTATCGGGGTCATTTCCAGTTTCCAGTTCCAGTTTTTAAGTGTGTTCCAATACTTTTGCACAGATTGTATTAACAATTCAGCTACAGATTAGTGGCCGCCATGCATTCAGGGACTTCCTGTACTCCCCTCTGCGCGTTTTACAACATTATTACATTTTTTGGAATTACCCACTTTACAGTTATGGATTTTCACTCATCGCTGTCGCGCCTTCTCTCGCTCACTGAAGCCCATTTTGCAGATCAAATATGTGTTTGCCGCTTGAAAAAATAGATGGTTGGCAATAGAGACTTGGCAGCTGTAGCTATGTTAATACGTTACATCTGTCCGAATGACTTTAAGTGTGTGTCGTCTTTCCAGTTGGTGTCATAATGAATCAGGTCAGGTTTAGAACTGATCAAAATAACGATGGGGGTTGTAGTGCATGGAGCTGCGCACTTTAAAATGTCAGCAGTCCGCCCCATTTTGTCATCTCGCTCTCTCTCCAAAACCAGCTCAGTGCCTCAGAGTCCACTGAAGCTTCACGACTTCCTTACCGCTCGCCGGCGGGGAAAATGTTTCTCTACTTTGGAGTGTCACTCATGCCTTTATTGTTATTTTTTCATTATTCCTCCTTTTTTCCCCCCTGCACCTCAGCCCCATTTTTCTTTGGAGGCTAGTGCTGACAGAAAAACAGTGTTGTCTAAGCGCTCATATGGGATATGGCGCTCTTGGTGGGAATGTCATTGCATTTTTAGCAGTCCCATAGGCAGAGTTTGACTTTTGGGGCAGGGGGGCAAAATATGTTGATGACCCCGAAACGCAGTGTCAGCAATAAAATTAACTTAGAAGAATATTTATAATAAGAAGTTGACAATAAGCGTTTTTTGTTTCCCATCATTCTTGAGGGGAATTCTAAATCAGGCTGCTTAGGCAATACTTTTTGCCAAGATCTTCATACATTGAATATTGTACGCCCGCCGGTGTCATGCCAATGTTGTTACCCCAGTCACGAATTGTATCCCCTGGGTGGAGCCATATGGAGGTAGATTTGTGTCTTTATTATTATTATAATATCAAAAAGTTGCTTCAATTAAAAAAGGAAAAAAAAAAGTTGCTTCAATCAAAATATATATTTTCAACCGAAAAAAGTCGCTTCAATCAAAAAAAAAAGGGGGAAAAAAATGTGTTTGAATGCAAAAATAAATTTGAAACTCAAAAAATTCACTAAAATGCATGTGAAAGCTATTTTTCTTTGATCAATTTTTAATTTTCTTTATTATCTTTATTATTCAATAAAAAAAAGTTGCACCAATAAAAAAAAAATCCTTCAATCAAAATATATATTTTTTAAAATAAAAAAGTCGCTTCAATTAAAAAACTTCAATTAAAAAAAAAAATCATACTAAATAATTAAAGCATTATGGCACGCTACAGTGACGACAGTGACTCTGACGTGGACCTTAAAACAATGTTGGAGTTTGTCAGGGAATGCGTGTTTGCGTACTGCTGAGCTCCCGAGTGAAGAGTGGTCAAGGTGGAAATATTATTTTTGTGAATAAATGTGCATAAGTGGAAGCTTCTCCCCTTTTTGGTACTTTTATACGCGGATCCTACCTACCACGCGTTACAATGTACAAGACATGGATTACACAAGGTGTACTCTTTGGCCTGTACTGTATGTAAAGCACACGGCAGCTCTGGATGCTAACAATCTACATAATTATATTGGGATAGGTTTGAAAATGCAATATGCTTACCTTGAATATCTGCTAATAAAACCGGAGTTCCCAACAGCATACACTCTCGCTCCCAACCGGAGTTCCCAACAGCATACGCTCTCTCGCTCTGTTGTCATTGAGACTTTTGCCCAACTTTTGTCTTATCAGGTATTTGCTGCATGCATTTTCCCCTGAAACTCATCTTGTGAACGACCGATAGTGCTGTCCTGCTCTTCACTTTTCAGATCTGGTTCAAATAGGAAGGGTAGAACTGACGACATGTTGGGAAAGCTAACGAGTGACACGCTGGAATTTCGGCAATGGGCCCGGTGACGTCACGCACTGCGACGTAACAAGAATGGCGACCTATCACTTAAAATAATTTTACAAACTTTATTAAAACAAAAACATTAAGAGGGGTTTTGATATCAAATATTATAACTACAGATGTCCCGATCGATCAGGATGCCGATTGATCGGGTCCAATCACGTCATTTTCAAAGTATCGGAATCGGCCCAAAAAATATCGGACATGCCTTTTTTTAATATATATATATATATTTTTTTTAATTAAATCATTTTCTAATTGTATTTAACGTTACAGACATAATATGTTACACTCATCCAGAGTCTTTAGTTTAAGCTTAAGGTAGGGTTATCAAATTTATCCCGTTAACGGCGGTAATTAATTTTTTAAAAAATGTATTACGTTAAAATATTTAACGCAATTAACGCATGCGCTGCACGACCCACTCACGAATTGTCGCGTTCAATCTGTAATGGCGCCGTTTTCCTATATATAGAGCTAAAAGGAAGCGTAAAATGAGTAGAGTGAATTTTGGCAGCCTTTGGAGCATTTTTTTTTAATTGGCTAAAGCCTTACAATCCCTCTCCCTACGATTAGAAATATCGTGGGAAGCAATGTGGGGAAGAAAGGTAGTAATTGATCTTTTTCTTAACACCCTATGTTATTTCCCAGCGCAGAGAAGATATATCAATTGGTACCACTACGCACACTCATGGTTGCACTTCCCATCATGCATTTGGGGAGAACAGTTAAATGGCTAGAGTATCATTTACTGAAAGCTCAACAAATACACTAGATGGCAATATTTAGTCACAATTTACAAAGTCACATTTATCCTTTAAGAATTACAAGTCTTTCTATCTGTAGATCCCTCTCACAGAAAGAATGTTAATAATGTAAATGCCATCTTGAGGATTTATTGTCATAATAAACAAATGCAGTCCTTATGTACTGTATGTTGAATGTATATATTCGTCTGAGTTTTATTCGTTTTTTTCTTAATGCATTGTCAAAATGTATATGATCGGGGAAAATTATCGGGAATGATTGGAATTGAATCAAGAGGGAAAAAAAACAATCGGATCGGGAAATATCGGGATCGGCAGATACTCAAACTAAAACGATCGGGATCGGATCGGGAGCAAAAAAACATGATCGGAACAACCCTAATTATAACTCATACTAACATTTATCTTTTAAGAATTACTTATAAAGAAATAGAACTAGAGGATCCCTTTAAGCCAATCAGGTCGCACTGTACTCATGAATATTGAGGGTAAGCTCTCATTCTGCTGATCCAATCTCCATTTGACCTAATGAGGCCATGACCTTGCATACATTTTGCCGCGTTGCTGTCCTTTGTATCCACTGCGTACTTCGTCTATATTGTTGCATTCGCTCTCTTGACGTTTACTCACCTAATTAGACCGTGCGACTTTATGTGTTTTGGTGCGCCGGCGTGCTGAGTGTAATTGGGATATCCGCCAAGTGTAGCCTTTTATGTGTCCTTTCTAATTGGAATACTGTATCCAATATGAGGCATCTGGCTGGTTTCGAAGGAGGAGAGAGTGAAAGCGGAAGGGAATAAACAGGTAATGATGTGACTCACTGATGGGGGGCCTTTAATGAGGAGAGTTTTGCTCAGGTGGGCTCACATTATGATCAACGTTCTCATCACATTGTCGTCATCGGCTTTCATTTTCTGACTAAGCATGTAGGAATTATATTGGCGGAACGATTTTGGGCTCAATTACTCATATTTATTACCGAATGAGTCGGGTATGGAGCATTTTTTGGCATTTCATGGACGTAAAGTATATAACAACAATCATAAATCCCAAAAGTAAATGAAGATACCTACTACGTACTTAAAAAACTTACGACTGTCAGTTAACAGCGTACTTTAGTTCCTTGATTTTCAGGATGTAAGCCATCGTTTGAACAATTTTCTTTGATTTGTGAACAAATATTTTAGGTTTGAGGAGGATTATAACAACTGCATAGAAACACTGACTGGTAATGATGTGAGTAATGACAAGGTGTGAGTCGCGCATGCGTACAATAACAAAATCTTTAACAGGAAGCGTAAGCCTTTTTTTTTTTTTTTTTTTCGTTTTTATATGGAAAGATGAATTTAAATGTTTAAAAAAAATCCTTATCACATACCCAAACTGACGTAAAAAGGTCACAAAATGCATGTGCATTTAGCTTGTACATGTTACACATGTTATACATGACGGTGATCGGCGTCCAATTCATTTGAACTGGAATCACCACCACAACTAGAAACCGTTTGGAAATCTGTTGCCGTCCGTGACACGAGAACATGCTCATTTACGATTTGACACTAAACAACGGTCTGAAAAAGTATCAGAACCTTTTAGAATTTCTCACATTTCTGCATAAAATCAACATCAAAAGTGGTCTGATCTTTGTCAAAATCACACAGATGAAAAAACAGTGTCTGCTTTAACTAAAACCACTCAAACATTTATAGGTAGGGTTGTTCCGATCATGTTTTTTTGCTCCCGATCATTTTAGTTTGAGCATCTGCCGATCCCGATATTTCCCGATCCGATTGGGTTTTTTTTTTTGCTCCCGATTCAATTCCAATCATTCCCGATAATTTTTCCCGATCATATACATTTTGGCAGTGCATTAAGAAAAAAATGAATAAAACTCGGACAAATACATACATTCAACATACAGTACATAAGTACTGTATTTGTTTATTATGACAATAAATCCTCAAAATGGCATTTACATTATTAACATTCTTTCTGTGAGAGGGATCCACGGATAGAAAGACTTGTAATTCTTGAAGTATTAATGTGATTTTGTATATTGTGACTAAATATTGCCATCTAGTGTATTTGTTGAGCTTTCAGTAAATGATACTGTAGCCATTTAACTGTTCTACCCAAATGCATGATGGGAAGTGCAACCATGACTGTGCGTAATGGCACCAATTGATATATCTTCTCTGCGTTGGGAAGTAACATAGGGTGTTAAGGAAATGATCAACCATTACTGTTCGTCCCCACATTGCTTCCCACGATATTTGTAATTGTTGAGAGAGGGTTTTTAAGGCTTTAGCCAATTAAAAAGAGGCTTCAAAGACTGCCAAAATTCTCTCCACTCATTTTACGCTGCCTGTTAGCTCTATATATAGGTAAAAAGGCGCCATTATAGATTGAACGTGACAATGCGTGAGTGGGTCGTGCAACGCATGCGTTAATTACATTAAATATTTTAACGTAATTAATTTTTAAAAAATTAATTACCGCCGTTTACGCGATAAATTTGATAGCCCTACTTTAAGCCAAAACTAAAGACTCTGGATGAATGTAAGACATTTTGTGTTTAACGTTAAATACAATTAGAAAACGATTTAATTAAAATATATATATACAGTGGGGAGAACAAGTATTTGATACACTGCCAATGGGAAAACCCATATTAAAAAAAGGCTTGTCCGCTATTTTTTTGCCAATTCCGATACTTTGAAAATGACGTGATCGGACCGGATCGATCGGAATCGGGACATCTTTATAGGTTTTCATATTTTAATGAGGATAGTATGCAAACAATGACAGAAGGCGGGAAAAATAAGTAAGTTAAATGTTTGGGTGGTATTGCTTTAAGCAGACACTGTATTTTCATCTGTGTGATTTTGACAAAGATCAGCTCACATTTGATGGTGATTTTATGCAGAAATGCGACAAATTCCAAAAGGTTCAGATACTTTTTCATACCACTGTAGAAAGTATTTCCATAAAGTGTAAATAAGTAATATTGCCATAAAGAAACCCATATTTTCTCCCGATACTTTTAACCCATCGTATCTTAATAAGTCTTTGAGAATTCATCCTCGTCGCTTTGTGCAACAAGGCTGGCTGGTAATTACCGCCAAGTCATTTGCATGTTATTTTCCAACTAATGAAAGCAGGGAGGAACAGAAGCGTGATGAGAAAGACAAAAATAGTCGAGGAAATATAGGTGATATTTCCAAGCAGCTTTATACAGTAACTTTGATCTACTTCTTAGCAATCCAAACCAGCTCCTTGATGGTCAGCGACACCTCTCGCCTACCGCATCCCTTTCCCATCCCTCTGTTTTTTATTTTTCTCTCTCGTACCTGCCGCGTTGTGCATTCCGAGGAGGTCCGGACAAGTGCCGCGGGGAGGGATGAGAGCAGCAAGAAGAGCCGTAGTGTCGTAATAGCAAGATGGGATGGGAGGACTGAGGCCAGGAGAGCCCAGGGCGGTTGAAGGGACTCAACAAATTGCACATGAGAGAAGAGGTGAAGTGGGGAGCATGAGTGATGCTGACTTCTTTTTTTTTTTTTCAAGCCATAGGTAGTGTGGCTAGTGCGGAGTCATGTAATCAGAATCTCCCCCTTTTTCAGAAGTGAACACCAATCTATCTTAGCGTACACACATATCAGACAGATTTATGGTGGAGTGCCAGTGACCGCCCACGTCCCTTAAGCAGGACTCACCACAGTCATCAATCCTAAAGTCATGCCGAGTGCTAAGGTTTGTTGTAGCTATCAGTGGTCGGCCTATTCAGTTGTGTAGCAGTAATTTCAATTCATTTAAATTGTATAAACAGATTTGCTATGTGAGCAGTGGCGGTCTTGGCAATTTTGGAGCCTAAGGCGAACATATCCAGGGGGCCTCTTCATGGGTCAGGGGTTTAAAAAGTGAGAAGGGTGTGGAGGATATATGTTCCGGTGCACTAGGGCTGTCCTAAACGACAAATTTTCTCCTGATTAGTCAGCCGACTAGTTTTACGATTAGTCGACTAATCTAATAATTTTCTTTTTTTTAACTACCATAATTTAGCAATGACATTTTTGTCGACGCTTATTAATTCACAAAACCATTTTGGAACACTTAAATTCTTTATTAAAGTACAAATAATCATGTAAATAACAATAATTAATCACACATAAACAATGAGGTTAAATGCTGATATCATTTACTAGTGCAAAAAAATGGAAAGTAAACAGATTTAGAACACTGACTTTGCCTTTCCAACATTATTCAAAACATTTCTTTAAAAAAAAATTCTAGCATTATTATTAGGGTTGTTCCGATCATGTTTTTTTGCTCCCGATCCGATCCCGATCGTTTTAGCTTGAGTATCTGCCGATCCCGATATTTCCCGATCCGATTGTTTTTTTTTTTTTTGCTCCCGATTCAATTCCAATCATTCCCGATAATTTTTCCCGATCATATACATTTTGGCAATGCATTAAGAAAAAAATGAATAAAACTCGGACGAATATATACATTCAACATACAGTACATAAGTACTGTATTTGTTTATTATGACAATAAATCCCTAAGATGGCATTTACATTATTAACATTCTTTCTGTGAGAGGGATCCACGGATAGAAAGACTTGTAATTCTTAAAGGATAAATGTGACTTTGTATATTGTGACTAAATATTGACATCTAGTGTATTTGTTGAGCTTTCAGTAAATGATACTGTAGCCATTTAACTGTTCTGCCCAAATGCATGATGGGAAGTGCAACGATGACTGTACGTAGTGGGACCAATTGATATACAGTGCCTTGCAAAAGTATTCGGCCCCCTTGAATCTTGCAACCTTTCGCCACATTTTAGGCTTCAAACATAAAGATATGAAATTTAATTTTTTTGTCAAGAATCAACAACAAGTGGGACACAATCGTGAAGTGGAACAAAATTTATTGGATAATTTAAACTTTTTTAACAAATAAAAAACTGAAAAGTGGAGCGTGCAATATTATTCGGCCCCTTTACTTTCAGTGCAGCAAACTCACTCCAGAAGTTCAGTGAGGATCTCTGAATGATCCAATGTTGTTCTAAATGACCGATGGTGATAAATAGAATCCACCTGTGTGTAATCAAGTCTCCGTATAAATGCACCTGCTCTGTGATAGTCTCAGGGTTCTGTTTAAAGTGCAGAGAGCATTATGAAAACCAAGGAACACACCAGGCAGGTCCGAGATACTGTTGTGGAGACGTTTAAAGCCGGATTTGGATACAAAAAGATTTCCCAAGCTTTAAACATCTCAAGGAGCACTGTGCAAGCCATCATATTGAAATGGAAGGAGCATCAGACCACTGCAAATCTACCAAGACCCGGCCGTCCTTCCAAACTTTCTTCTCAAACAAGGAGAAAACTGATCAGAGATGCAGCCAAGAGGCCCATGATCACTCTGGATGAACTGCAGAGATCTACAGCTGAGGTGGGAGAGTCTGTTCATAGGACAACAATCAGTCGTACACTGCACAAATCTGGCCTTTATGGAAGAGTGGCAAGAAGAAGGCCATTTCTCAAAGATATCCATAAAAGGTCTCATTTAAAGTTTGCCACAAGCCACCTGGGAGACACACCAAACATGTGGAAGAAGGTGCTCTGGTCAGATGAAGCCAAAATTGAACTTTTTGGCCACAATGCAAAACGATATGTTTGGCGTAAAAGCAACACAGCTCCTCCCCCTGAACACACCATCCCCACTGTCAAACATGGTGGTGGCAGCATCATGGTTTGGGCCTGCTTTTCTTCAGCAGGGACAGGGAAGATGGTTAAAATTGACGGGAAGATGGATGCAGCCAAATACAGGAACATTCTGGAAGAAAATCTGTTGGTATCTGCACAAGACCTGAGACTGGGACGGAGATTTATCTTCCAACAGGACAATGATCCAAAACATAAAGCCAAATCTACAATGGAATGGTTAAAAAATAAACGTATCCAGGTATTAAAATGGCCAAGTCAAAGTCCAGAACTGAATCCAATCGAGAATCTGTGGAAAGAGCTGAAGACTGCCGTTCACAAACACTCTCCATCCAACCTCACTGAGCTCGAGCTGTTTTGCAAGGAAGAATGGGCAAGAATGTCAGTCTCTCGATGTGCAAAACTGATAGAAACATACCCCAAGCGACTTGCAGCTGTAATTGGAGCAAAAGGTGGCGCTACAAAGTATTAACGCAAGGGGGCCGAATAATATTGCACGCCCCACTTTTCAGTTTTTTATTTGTTAAAAAAGTTTAAATTATCCAATAAATTTTGTTCCACTTCACGATTGTGTCCAACTTGTTGTTGATTCTTGACAAAAAATTAAAATTTTATATCTTTATGTTTGAAGCCTGAAATGTGGCGAAAGGTTGCAAGGTTCAAGGGGGCCGAATACTTTTGCAAGGCACTGTATCTTCTCTGCGTAGGGAAATAACATAGGGTGTTCAGAAAAAGATCCGGTATTACCTTGCTTCCCCACATTGCTTTCCACGATATTTCTAGTTGTTGAGGGAGGGATTGTAAGGCTTTAGCCAATTAAAAAAAGGCTTCAAAGACTGCCAAAATTCACTCTACTCATTTTACGCTGGCCTTTAGCTCTATATATAGGTAAAACGGCGCCATTATAGTTTGAACGCGACAATGCGTGAGTAGGTCATGCAGCGCATGCGTTACCGTTAACGCGATTAATTTGATAGCCCTACTTTAAACCAAAACTAAAGACTCGGGATGAGTGTAAGACATTTTGTCTGTAACGTTAAATTCAAATAGAAAACGATATAATTAAAAAATATACTGTATATCTATAAAAAAAAAAGTCATGCCCGATGTTTTTTTGCCGATTCCGATACTTTGACATTTTTATTTTAATCCAAAAATGGAGTATACTCCCCAATCTTCTCCACACTTTGTTGCTCCATCTCCATCTATTCTACGCACTCCCTTCAGCTGTTTGCCCTAGACGCAGTCCCAGCATGATTATTTTTTTTTGACAAAGACAAGCATTTCAAGATGCTCAGGTGACATTTGACATTTTTACTGATTAACTTTAAATTTACATTGCAGCCATAATGTAGGAGATGCCACGGAGGTAAATTGGGTGACGGTAATGCTAGTGTGCTGAAGGTGTGCCATAAAATGTGGTGCGGACTTTAGGGAAACCAAAGCAAAAACTGGAATGGATTTTGTAAATCGGTGTGCTGGAAAACCCGCACCGGGCAATCAAAAAAAAAAAAAAAAAACGATCGGAAGTATGGATCGGAATGTACTGTGTTTGTTTATTATGACAATAAATCCTCAAGATGGCATTTACATTATTAACATTCTTTCTGTGAGAGGGATCCACGGATAGAAAGACTTGTAATTCTTAAAGGATAAATGTGACTTTGTATATTGTGACTAAATATTGCCATCTAGTGTATTTGTTGAGCTTTCAGTAAATGATACTGTAGCCATGCCCAAATGCATGATGGGATATATCTATATTGATATATCTTCTCTGCGTTGGGAAATAACATAGGGTGTTAAGAAAAAGATCAATTACTACCTTGCTTCCCTACATTGCTTCCCATGTTATTTCTAATCGTAGGGAGAGGGATTGTAAGGCTTTAGCCAATTAAAAAAAGGCTTCAAAGGCTGCCAAAATTCACTCTACTCATTTTACGCTGCCTTTTAGCTTTCTATATAGGTAAAACGGTGCTATTACAGAATGAGCGCGACAAATGCGTGAGTGGGGCGTGCATATCTTTATGTTTGAAGCCTGAAATGTGGCGAAAGGTTGCAAGGTTCAAGGGGGCCGAATACTTTTGCAAGGCACTGTACATGACGAATAGTTGGGGGTGCTGCTGGCTCCGGTGGCCCAAGCCCTTGCTCGTTGGAGCAAGGGCAGCTGGTTGGGGGTTGGGGGCCTAAGGCGATTGCCTACTTCGCCTGAATAGTAGATCCGCCTATGTATGTGAGTAAATTAATATATGAGTTTAAATTTAAAATACTTCCATAGACTCAGATATAAGGCTATGGTCAGTGAACTTAACTCCCCTGTTTTTGCTTGGTGTCTAATTTAATTGGATGCTCTCCTCCTTAGCAAATATCGGCTAATCTCTTAGACTATGTCCAGTTTGTGCACACATACACAGCTCTCACTTGAAGAAGTAGCCTTTGCACTTTACCGCGTGGCCCACACGCACCCACTCTCGCACAGCAACCAATACGCATAAAGACGCGAGTCTCTAAGTAGCCTTTTGTAGAAGATAATGAAGCCGATGTGGATGGCGGCGGTCACGCTGGGGCCCAATTAAGCTGCCTTGACATAACGTTGAGTTATTACGACTTGTGTGTCAAAGCTTCTTTTTCTTTTTAATATCATAACCACATGTCGAGAGGGAGAAAAATACTCTAATAGATGAAGGGAGTCATTTACCTTGTAGATGTAATCATCATGTTGCGCCCCGGATTCTTTTTCCTCGTGGAACCGATCGGCCATTGAAGGAATTTGGCCAACTGCAACAGCCGAACCAATAGGCGTCCCGCTGGCGCAGCCCCCAGCAAGTCGGCCGGAAGGCCAAACTCCGCGCATTCACTCCAGCGTTAACCTTTGCACTGACTCCAGTTTGAATGGTGAAAGAAAGCTCACCGAGAAGAGGTTGACAATTTATTCGGCGAAAGTGATCAAAAAGCAAGGCAAAAACAGGCAATGCTGGACCCCAGGCCATTTGGGGGCCCAAAGCAAAATATTACCAAGGGGCCCATATTTTTTATTATATCACTCCCCAGGTCGCCAGATTGTAATGACAAAAAAATGGATATTTGCATAGATGAACGGCAATGCGCGCCACATTATTCACCATGTTCTATTAACAATGTATAAAATTTGGTTGCCAGATTGGGGGCCCCCTAGTGGTGGCCCTAAGCAGCTGCATAGTCTGCGTATCGGCTGGGCCGGCCTTGCTAGATCCGGGGTCAGCCAAACAACGGACACATCGATATGTCCCCGAGAAGCGGCAGTTGTTCGCTAAATGTTTAGTCTTTTAAAAACTGCGGTGGAGTGGGCCAGGGGGAAGGCATGCCTGGTTGTTGTCTTGGGATAATCCTTCTGTGGCAGGTTTGGTCGGTCAAGTTCGTGTGTCATCTTTCGTGGCTGGGTTAGGGGTTAGGCAACTGAGGCATGTCTTGATGTCTAAGGCGTCTAACTATCTACTTGTTGTCCTGGTTGGCTGGGGGTGTTCTCACCCCACCGAAGAGGTGCTGACGTCCTTTCCTTCAGGCGAGGGCTGATAAGTTGGACAACTCTACTGTGTCAAATGGCATGGAGCAACGTCCCTCAAACTATGGTTTAATGCTTTACTGTAATGAATGTGTTAGACTAATGCAAACAGTTATACAGTGTCTGCGAGAAAGGTAACTATCCCCTTCACCATCTATTGCCTTCAATGGAAATGAATGAGTTAATTGTAAAGCTTCTATGTGATAGATTTCTGAAAATGGCTTCAAGTAGGATTCATTCACGCAAATGAATTCAAGCCAAATCTCATGGGTCTCCCATTGCTCAGGTGATTTAAATGATGAGTGGTCCTATGGTAGACGTTATCGGACAGATACTCGATGTGCATTAAAGCCACAATGGGATTGAAAATGGCCGTAAAGTTGCTGTTGAGCCCGAAGGTGTCGTGTAATGTCACGGGCCGTGTCAGGACAGGCACCTGTCAAGGACACCTAAACCGATTAACTCCGCGGTAATACTAAATGATGCAAAAAGCAAAAAAAGCAGCAACGTGAGGTTGACGAAAGAGATTTTTTTCTGCTTTATTTCATGTTTTCTGATCTTTTATGGTTGACTTTGACTGCGGCGCAGGTGTAGGAAGCTGTTGCATCACGTCTTTGTCTTTCCCTCCTGGTATTTGCTCAGCCAGTGAGTTTTAGCAGCCTCTCGTCAGTGAGCCTCTGACAGAATGTAATGCGTGATGACAGATTTAATAGGATCTTGCGTAGTCAAGCTAGCTGCTGTGTTTGAATGGCTCTACGTGTGCATCCACGCTGGTAATGTTTCTTGTCAAATAAAGCACAATGTAGTTAAGTGTATGTACTTCACGTTGGGAAAGAGGTGCTCTGATATACGAGTTCAACAACATCACCTTCACAACACCACACATTTTCATGAGAATTACTGTAGTACGAAAAAGTATCAGAACCTTTTAGAATATCTCACATTTCTGCATAGAATTATTAAATGTGATCTGATCTTTGTCAAAATCACACAGATGAAAAAACAGTGTCCGCTTTAACTAAAACCACCCAAACATTGATAGGTTCTCATATTTTAATGAGGATAGCATGCAAACAATGACAAAAGGGGGAAAATAAGTAAGTGAACCCTCTGCCTAAGTAGACTTAAAGAGCAATTGAAGCCAATTTTACCAGACATTTTAAGTCAGATGTGTGCCCAATAACTGATGAGCAGTTTAAAGCTGCCCTGCCCACAATAAAACACACACCTGGTAAGAATTTTTTTGATGAGAAGCATTGTCTCATGTACATCATGACTCTGTCAAAAGAGCGGCCTGAAGACCTGTGATCAGGGAGTGTTGATTTGTATAAAGCTGTGGCAGGATACAAAACCATCTTAAAAGTCTGGATATTCATCACTCGACAGTCAGCGAAGTTGTCTACAAATTGAGAGAGTTTGGCACTGTTGCTTCTCTCCCAAGGAGTGGCCGTCCACCAAAGATGACGCCAAAAGTTCAGCGCAGAATACTCAGAGAGGTAAAAAAGAACCCTAGAGTGTCTGCTTAAGACTTACATAAATCTCTTGCACAGTTTAATATCTCTGTGCACACATCAACTATAAGTAAGACTATGGTCAAGAATGTTCTTCATGGGAGGACTCCACAAAGGAAGCTGTTAAAAAAAAAAAAAAAAACATTGTTGCTCATCTAATGTTCGCAAAAAGGCACTTGGACACTCCACAGAAGTTTTGGCAAAATATGTTGTGGACTGATGAAATGATAGTTGAATTGTTTTGGAGTAACACACAACGTCATGTGTGGAGGAAAAAATGGAACAGCTCACCAACATCAACACCTTATCCCCACCAAGAAGTTTTTCATGATTTGGGGCTGTTTTGCTGCCTCAGGGCCTGGACAACTTGCAATCATTAATGGAAGAAAGAATGCAAAAGTTTTGCAGGAAAACCTGAGGCCGTCTGTCAGACAGTTGGAAGTTAAAAAGGGAATGGATGCTGCAACAAGATAATGATCCAAACCACAGAAATAAATCACCTTCCGAATGGTTTCAGAAGAACAAAATACACATTCTGGAGTGGCCAAGACTTCTGTCCCCATTGAGATGCTGTGTCATGACCTAAAGACAGCGATTCATGCCAGACATCCCAGGAATCTGACTGAACTACAGCAGTTTTGTTGAGAAGAATGGGCCAAGATTAGTCCGGATGAATGTGCCAGACTGGTCTGCAGCTACAAGCAATGTCTGGTTGGAGTTATAGCTGCCAAACGGGGCAAATGTATCACATTTGATACACCTAAAATTTCATGTTTTTGAGACAAATTCAGAATTTTGACATTTCTTTTTGAAAAAAAAAAAATGATGGATGCAAGTCAACACATGCATCTGCAGGTTCCATGAAAAAAACAAACAGGATTTAGCAAGGGTTATAGATATCTGAGTGTTTATTACACATATTCATTTTGACTTTTCTTTTTACAAATTTGAAAAAAAGAGGTTTCATTAGGACCTTATTTTTCAAATTTTGGGACTCTGATGATTGCTTCATATTGCTGGCATTAAAGGGATAAATGTGATAGTTCACTTATTTATTTCCCCCCCTTCTGTCATTGTTTGCATACTGTTCTGATTAAAATATCAAAACCTACAAATGTTTGAGTGGTTTTAGTTAAAGCAGACACTGCTTTTTCATCTGTGTGATTTTGACAAAGATCAGATCACATTTGATTATGATTTTATTGAGAAATGTGAGAAATTCCAAAAGGTTCAAATACTCTTTCATACCACTGTAAGATTTGATCCGAGTCATCCGTCTACACGCCTGACTTGATACAGTGGGGCAAATAAGTATTTGGTCAACCACTAATCGTGCAAGTTCTCCCACTTAAAAATATTAGAGAGGCCTGAAATCTTCAACATGGGAAAATTTCAACCATGGGAGACTGAATGTTGAAAAAAAAAACAGAAAATCACATTGTTTGATTTGTTTGATTTGAAGGATTTATTTGCAAATCATGGTGGAAAATAAGTATTTGGTCAATACCAAAAGTTCATCTCAAGACTTTGTTATGTACCCTTTGTTGGCAATAACTGAGGCCAAATGTTTTCTGTAACTCTTCACAAGCTTTTCACACACTGTTGCTAGTATTTTGGCCCATTCCTCCATGCAGATCTCCTCTAGAGCAGTGATGTTTTGGGGCTGTCGTTCGGCAACACAGACTTTCAACTCCCTGCACAGATTTCCTATTTTACCTATTGCCTAATTTTACCTATTGCAGATTCAGTCTTCCCAGCCTGGTCCTTCGACAGCTCTTTGGTCTTGGCGAGGGGTCGCCATCTGCCGGGCCGCGGACCGGTACTGGTCCGTGGCGCATTTGCTACCGGGCCGCACAGAAATAAAATTTTAATAACGACCGCGTTCTGTCTGAATTAACCCTGTGCCCCTGCTTAACACACCAATATCCCTGTCTACTTTAGATATAATACTATGGGATAGATTAGAATGTCGTCATAGAAATCCATTGCTTGTCCTCGATAATAACGTATTGCTAGGCCGCGGGCGCAGCACATTTGTTCCCGGAAATAATTAGCCCCCACACGAGCGAAGATGACTGGAAAACTTACGTCTTTGGAGATATTTTTACAGCGAAAAGGGCACCTGACGAGCCTACAACCTCGTAGACCCATGAACTGCGAAGGAGTGGATTCGTGACCCGTTTGTGAATAAACCGAGTGATTCGAGCATGTCTGAGCAAATGACGGCGACCTTATTAAACGTACATTTGAGACAACAACTCTACCGAGGTTCTGGGTTAAAGTCATTCTGGAATATCCTGACATCGCTACAAGAGCATTGAAAAGCTTGCTACAATTTCCAACATCGTATCTTTGTGAAGTGGGCTTCTTAATTATTTTTTAACGACAAGGCGAAGTCGTTAATGGTGAGAGCGGTGTGAAGTTGTTGTGTGCAGCTTACATGGCAGGATGTATCTGAGGAGAACTTTTCTACAAGTCCATGATCAAACGTAAGTTTCAAGAAAGTTTGTAGTGTTTACTTTGGAATCGCTGCATTTGCGCATTTTGCGGCTATGTTTAACGTTACGCGCATGCGCAGAACTGCATCGTTGAAATTTTTGATGGGTTGCAAAATTTGTAAGAACACCGGTCCGTGAAAAAAAAGACCCAAATAACACAGGTCCGTGGTGCAAAAAAGGTTGGGGACCCCTGGTCTCGGCCATAGTGGAGTTTGGAGTGTGACTGACTGAGATTGTGGATAGGTGTCTTTTATACCAATAATGAGTTAAAACAGGTGCCATTAATACAGGTAACGAGTGGAGCCTCGTTAGACCTCGCTAAAAGAAGTTAGACCTCTTTGACAGCCAGAAATTTTGCTTATTTGTAGGTGACCAAATACCTTTTTTCCACTCTAATTTGGAAATAAATTCTTTAAAAATCAAACAATGTGATTTTCTGTTTTTTTTCCCCCCACATTCTGTCTCTCATGGTTGAGGTTTACCCATATTGACAATTTCAGACCTCTAATATTTTCAAGTGGGAGAACTTGCACAATTGGTGGTTGACTAAATACTTATTTGCCCCACTGCGTGTTCGGATAGGCAGTGCAAATATGTCGCCATGGCAACGTAATTGCTTTAAGGCAGGCAAGAGTAAGGATTAAGTAAGAAGGGGGCTTTTCTCTACCGTTTTCTATACCGCTTATCCTTTTCAGGGTCGCGAGTATATTCGAGTGTATGAAATGGAATACAGTACCCCCCCAAAAAAAGAATCATAATGGCAGTCTAAATCCCTTTTTTTTTTTTTTCGTTTTTGGCATTCGCTTTGTATTTATGAGCCTCTCTTCAAATGGCCACATCTGTGTCCCAAGAATTAGCAGTGCAGCTATCACGTTCTGTCACGATGGCGTCGAGCGTTGTAATAAAGTCTGCTCGGAGGCTTCGCTCGCAGCGCTAATTAAAAAATAACAAGGTTAAATCATCCCAAGCACTTTTTTTATCATTGACACAAAAGACGGCGACTCCTCTCGAGACGGCAATTAAAGCGCTCCCGTGTAATCAAGTCGGCGGCGGCAATTTGACTGTTGATATCAGCCAAGGAGCTGAGAGCTTTGGCGAGAATACAACGGCGGCGTCTGTCTGCAGGTGGAAACATTTCTTGCAACCTGGAGGGAGGAACTTTCTAATTGTCGACTTCTCAATGTTGCGGTCAGCGCAGCGGGGTGTCTTGCTTCCTTCCTTCCTTCCCTCCAGCCTGATGTGTGTTTTGTGTGCAGCTTTGTGTAAATAACTGGTAGAGATGCTCTTGGACCGGAGGCTGCGTGCGATGGAAGTGGCTGACAGGAGACCGGCTTCTCAGTTGACCGCTGTGGGGAATTGTCTTCCTTTTTCCATCTTTTATCTATCCCTTACCTCATAGGGCCGTCAACCATACAGTGACACGAAAAGGAAAAACAAAATACTTGTTATGGTTGTAAAGCAGCTTTTTTTCATCATTTTACCCCAAAAGTTTTGATGTTTGCTTGCAAAAAACGAGCCTTTTACAGTGGGGCAAATAAAATGAAAATATTAGAGAGGCCTGTAATTGTCAACATTGGTAAACTTCAACCATGAGACAGAATGTGTGAAAAAAAAAAAAAAATCACAGTTTGATTTTTAAAGAATTTATTTGCAAATTATGGTGGAAATAAATATTTGGTCAATACCAAAAGTTCGTCTCAATACTTTGCTATGTACCCTTTGTTGGCAATAACGGAGGCCAAACATTTTCTGTAACTTTTCACAAGCTTTTCACATACTGTTGCTGGTATTTTGGCCCATTCCTCCATGCAGATCTCCTCTAGAGCAGTGATGTTTTGGGGCTGTCGTTGGGCAACACAGACTTCCAACTCCCTCTGCAGATTTTCTATGGGGTTGAGATCTGGAAACTGGCTAGGCCACTCCAGGACCTTGAAATGCATCTTACGAAACCACTCCTTTGTTACCCTGGCTGTGTGTTTGGGATCATTGTCATGCTGAAAGACCCAGCCACGTCTCATCTTCAATGCCCTTGCTGATGGAAGGAGATTTTCCACTCAAAATCTCTCGATACATAGCCCCATTCAGTCTTTCCTTTACGCAGATCAGTCGTCCTGGTCGCTTTGTAGAAAAACAGCCCCAAAGCATGATGTTTCCACCCTCATGCTTCACAGTGGGTATGGTGTTCTTCGGATGCAATTCAGTATTCTTTCTCTTCCAAACACGAGAACCTGTGTTTCTACCAAAAAGTTCTATTTTGGTTTCATCTGACCATAACACATTCTCCCAGTCCTCTTCTGGATCATCCAAATGCTCTCTAGCGAACCGCAGACGGGCCTGGACGTGTACTGGCTTCAGCAGGGGGACATTTCTGGCAGTGCAAGATTTGAGTCCCTGGCAGCGCATTGTGTTACTGATAGTAGCCTTTGTTACTGTGGTCCCAGCTCTCTGTAGGTCATTCACTAGGTCCCCCCCGTGTGGTTCTGGGATTTTTGCTCACCGTTCTTGTTATCATTTTGACGCCATGGAGTGAGATCTTGCATGGAGCCCCAGATCGAGGGAGATTATCAGTGGTCTTTTATGTCTTCCTTTTTCTAATACTTGCTCCCACAGTGGATTTCTTTACAACAAGCGTTTTTCCTAATGCAGATTTAGTATTCCCAGCCTGGTGCAGGTCTACAATTTTGTCTCTGGTGTCTTTCGACACCTCTTTGGTCTTGGCCCAAGTGGAGTTTGGAGTGAGACTGACTGAGGTTGTGGACAGGTGTCTTTTATACCGATAATGAGTTAAAACAGGTGCCATTAATACAGGTAACGAGTGGAGCCTCGTTAGAAGAAGTTAGACCTCTTTGACAGCCAGAAATCTTTCTTGTTTGTAGGTGACCAAATACTTATTTTCTACTCTTAATTTGGAAATAAATTCTTTAAAAATCAAACAAAGTGATTTTCAGTTTTTTTTTTTTCCACATTCTGCCTCTCATGGTTGAGGTTTACCCATGTTGACAATTACAGGCCTCTCTAATCTTTTCAAGTAGGAGAACTTGCAAAATTGGTGGTTGACTAAATACTTATTTGCACCACTGTATATTCTTTTTGGTTCATTGACTTGATCCCTCATCTGTTCTTTAATTTGTTTGGAGGAAGAAAATCACTTTTTCATAGAAGTGCTGATGACGTTTTCAGTCAAACTTGCAAGGTAATTCTAAATGGAAGTACACGCTTGACCATTTTTGAGCGTGTTTATTCGTGGGAAGCCTCTCTTTGTTAGCGTCCAGTTTGCTGGCTGCGCACTTCCTTTTACCGCTGGTTATTGTCAGTGTTATCTGCTCGCACGTTCATGCGTTGTGTGCGCGTATGCACATCCTTAGACCTCGATTCCAGAGGCCATAAGTTTGAGTGCTTGACAGCAGATATTTTGGATAAGTGGGGCAGGCAGTGTGAATTTTCATTGGTGATGTCACCGGTCATGCAGAAATTTGTGTGTGTTCGGTGCAAAAATAGTCTATGTATCGTCTCTGCTATTGTCTGTTGACGGAAAAGTGAAGAGACAATAATTGGAGTCAATATATACAGTATATATATACGTTTACATGTATGTCATCTAACACAAAAAGGGTTTGGAGGATATCTCGATATCTCTTTATGAGGTTAGGTATTGCACCCATGACTTTATTAAAAAAAAAATATATATATATATATATATATATATATATATATATATATATATATATATATATATCAGGGTTGTTCCGATCATTATTTTTATTTGCTCCCGATCGTTTTAGTTTGAGTATCTGCCGATCCCGATATTTCCCGATCCGATTGCTTTTTTTTTGCTCCCGATTGAATTCCAATCATTCCCGATAATTTTTCCCGATCATATACATTTTGGCAATGCATTAAGAAAAAAATGAATAAAAATGAATAAAACTCGAATATATACATTCAACATTCATTTGTTTATTATGACAATAAATCCTCAAGATGGCATTTACATTATTAACATTCTTTCTGTGAGAGGATAGAAAGACTTGTGACTTTGTATATTGTGACTAAATATTGCCATCTAGTGTATTTGTTGAGCTTTCAGTAAATGATACTGAATGCCATGCCCAAATGCATGATGGGAAGTGGAACCACGACTGTGCGTAGTGCTACTAATTGATATATCTTCTCTGCGTTGGGAAATAACATAAGATGTTAAGAAAAAGATCAATTGCTACCTTGTTTCCCCACATTGCTTCTCATGATATTTCTAATCATAGGGAGAGGGATTATAAGGCTTTAGCCAATTACAATAAGGCTCCAAAGGCTGCCAAAATTCACTCTACTCATTTTATGCCGCCCTTTTAGCTCTCTATATAGGCAAAACGGCGCCGTTACAGATGGAGCGCGACAATGTGTGAGTGGGTCGTGCAGCGCATGCAGTAATTGCGTTAAATATTTAAACGTGATGCATTTTTAAAAAAAATTAATTACCGCCGTTATTGGGATAAATTTGATAACCCTACCTTAAGCCTAAAGTAAGATAAGTGTAACATATTATGTCTGTAAATACAATTAGAAAACGATTTAATTAAAAAATATATATATATTAGAAAAAGGCATGGCCGATATTTTTTTGCCGATTCCGATACTTTGAAAATGACGTGATCGGACCCGATCGATCGGGACATCTCTAATATATATATATATATATATATATACATATATATACATACATACAGGTGTGCACATAATTTTTTTGCCCAGGTTCTCAGAGGAGGACCTGGAGACGTGACTTGGTCCTCATTGAGCTTGAGAGCCGACCCGCTTGATGCGATAAATTTATGACAAGCTTTACTTAGAGCCAATTAGCTTTAATTAATTATATTAACAATTAATGCTTGATTAACATCAACTGGCACAACAAAATTGCCATTACTTTGAAGTGAAATGTAAAGAAATAAAAAGCACCAATTCAAAATAAAGGGCATTATGCGGCTCCCACATTAACTCCAAGCCTTTTTAAAAGTGGGATGTCCTCCTCATAACACCTCATTGAACGTGCATGTTTAGCTTTGTAAAATGCGAGCAAAAACACGTTTGTCAGTCCTTTATTCCGCCCTATTCCGCGACTTGTCCATAGGGCGAGTGGGGTCCTGTTTGACATCGATAGCTTGCTTAATTGCCACATGCTCTCTTTTTTTTCGTGCTTTTCAAAGTTTGGATGGCTGAAATTCTTTGACCCTACATAAAATGCGCTGCTTTTATCGGCGACATTGGGATTCTCACGGCACATTTTGTACCGCATTTCCGTGCGAGCATCATTTGCTTCTAGCCATGGTACCTCCTGTAGCCACTTTTCAGCAAAAGTCCTTTTTTTCAGTAGCTCCGGTGACGTCTCTGTCGTCTGTCTGTCTTTTGACGGGGGTGGGGGAACACAGAAGTAATTACTCAGTGTGGCCTGCCTCTTCGACATTTTGAGAAGTTATTTTCTTGTGTCCGCCGCAAATACAGTGGTCAGCCATCGGTACGCAAAAGCGTATGGAAGCCGTTTGGGGCCAGCGCGTTTGTCTACGTCCAGTACGCATGCGCGCATGCGGACCACTTATGTGCACCCCTGTATATATATATATATATATATATATATATATATATATATATATATATATATATATATATATTAGGGCTGTCAAATGATTAAAAATTTTAATCGAGTTAATTACAGCTTAAAAATTAATCGTAATTAATCGCAATGAATTAAAATATGCCATATTTTTCTGTAAATGTTGGAACGGAAAGATAAGACACAAGATGGATATATACATTCAACATACGGTACATAAGGACTATTTGTTTATTATAACAATGAATCAACAAGATGGCATTAACATTATTAACATTCTGTTAAAGCGATCCATGGATAGAAAGACTTGTAGTTCTTAAAAGAAAAATGTTAGTACAAGCTAGAGAAATTTTATATTAAAACCCCTCTTAATGTTTTCGTTTTAATAAAATTTGTAAAATTTTCAATCAAAAAATAAACTGGTAGCCCGCCATTGTTGATGTCAATAATTACTTACACACTGCTCATGGATGCTGAAGTCTATAAAATCTATCTAAATCTAATATATATTAGGGCCATGTATAGTAAGGCTTTTTTTTTTCAAAAAACGACCATGTATAGTAAGGCTTTTTTCCTTCAAAAAACGATCATGTATGGTAAGGCTTTTTTCTTCAAAAAACTACTATGTATAGTAAGGCTTTTTATCTTCAAAAAACGACCATGTGTATTAAGGCTTTTTATCGTCAAAAAGACCATGTATATAAAGCGATAATTTTGACAGCCCTAATATATATATATTAGGGCTGTCAAAATTATTGCGTTAACGGGCGGTAATTAAAATTTTTAATTAATCACATTAAAATATTTGACGCAATTAACGCACATTTCCCGCTCAGACAGTATTCTGCCTTTTGGTAAGTTTTACAGCAAGGCTTTTTGTGCTGTCTTACAGCGAACTCTTGTGGTCGCTTTGCGACATGGTTTATTGTTTTCTTGCCAGTTCAATATGGCTGCATGACGTCTCGGGCTGACGCCTACGTTGTAATGTTGTGCTTATATGATCCTTGGACAAGATTTGTCCGTAAGTATGGTTGTTGTAAAGAATGTACAGATTATGTTAGTAAGCGAAATGTTATATTTTTTGTATGAGACGCTTTTTGTTTATGTTTAGTGAACCTGTATAGCGTGCTAAGCTAACGTTGTTGCTAATGCAATGCTTGTGTACTTTTTTTTGTAGTTTTACTGCGGTCTAAAGAGGACAATGGTTTGAGGCCATTTTATTAATAAATCAGATGAAAAAGGAAGAAGTCTGATTATTAAGGCGTCGTTCACTAGCCGTCTAGCTTTGGAAAAAGTAGACGCTTTGGAGTGAGGACAGCATAGACAGATTTAAATGACAGTAGAGTGAAATGCCCACTACAGTCCTTATGTACCGTATGTTGAATGTATATATCCATCTTGTGTCTTATCTTTCCATTCTAAAAATTTATTTTACAGAATATATATATAATTTACAGAAAAATATGGCATATTTTATAGATGGTTTGAACTGCGATTAATTGCGATTAATTACGATTAATTAATTTTTAAGCTGTAATTAACTCGATTAAAAATTTTAATCGTTTGACAGCCCTAATATATATATATATATATATATATATTTATATATACATATATGTGTATATGAACAAAGTACCATCAGAATCTCGACTGAAGGATGTAAAAACAGCACTGCTGAACATCCCCACTGTAACATCACTCAGACCAATCAGCTGATATATGCAGCAGCATCAGTCGTCCTCGAGTCACTTGGATAAACAGCGCCAACAGAGCCTCCATGGAAACGCCTAGCCAGAGACAGAGTAAGGAACTGCCCAAGAAATATAGGACGCAAGGGCTGAGACTGAATGATACTGGAAGAGTAGCTGGGAAAAAGAGGCGTCTATAAAACTATAAAACTTACTTGGTGACCGACTTAAAGTAAAAACGTACGTGGACCTCAACGTATGCACTTTCAAATGAGGCTTCATAGATGATATGCGTAAACGCGTCACTCGGTGTTAAAGGGTTAATAAGCGTTGCCATCTTCCATTCGGCTTGCCCTGCAAATGTCTCGCTCATTTACATTTGTTTTTTTATGGTTGTAGATGTACATCCAAACCACCACCTTGACCATCTCGCTCAGCCTTTCGGCCTCCGTCTCCCTTGGGATGCTCTACATGCCTAAAGTCTACATCATCCTCTTCCACCCAGAGCAGAACGTGCCCAAGCGGAAACGCAGCTTCAAGGTAAAAAATTGAATTTCATACGTGCTGTCAAATCTTATCCTTTCTAAACACGATGGTGATGTGATGCAGGCCATCGTGACCGCCGCCACCATGTCTGGGAAACTGTCGCAGAAGGGAAGCGACCGACCCAACGGCGAAGTGAAGACGGAGTTGTGTGAAAGCATGGAGACCAATAGTGAGTAAGAGACTTTTATTTCTTTCTACACATACAGTTAAAAACAGACGCATAGCTAGATACAGGTACATCTAACAACAATGGAATGTTGTTAGAAGTTGACTTTTTTTGTCAGGGATTTCCGGAAAACTTTGGATGGATTCATCATACATTGTGATACATACTTCGTTTTTGGTCCGTGTACGAAAAACGAGCCTGAATCCGATTTTCGTTTTATGCGAGTTAACAAAAAACGAACCGTCTGCTGTTTCCAGATTCAAAACTGCTAATTCAATAGCGGAAAACCAGCCTTAATCAATTTTTTCAATATCCGTGTATTGAACCGAAGTCGAAAAACAAAACACGTCCATTATTTCTTTTCCAACAAGTTCGCCATGACACGGAAGTCGATGTTCTTCTTATGAATTAGTATTACGCGGCTGAAGCAGGGTTTTGTCGCCCCCTGGTGCTACTAAGACAATTTTGAGGCACTGAACTAGCCTTGTCATGAATGACCACCGTTCGTCGACAAGCAGGATGGAGTCGTACATTTTGTTTCGCAACGGCAAACACTGCGAGAAGATGACATGACGGTGGAAACGGTCTGCAGAATTTTTCAGGTAAGTTAACATGACAAAACATATTTTTTATCATTATTGTTTTTTGTTTTGTGGTGGGTTAAGATTTTGCAGGAACTTTGGCTAACATACATTATCTATGCTAGCATAGCTTTCCTCGTCTTTTGACTTGCATGATTAATCTACGGAAGCCCATTCTCGCCAGTTAAAAATAAAATTTTGAAAATTATACCACAGAATAGGATGACTGTTTGAATTGTAAATTGAATTGTGTACTTTCCTTCTTTTCACCTAATTTGCGCCCTTTTTTGTACCGACATGCAAGTCGAAGGGATGAGGCATTTTTCGTAAAAGGAAAAAAAAAACATGTAGAATAGTTTTTTTTCTTCAAAAAACAACTATGTATAGAAAGGCTTTTTTTCTTAAAGAAACATAATTGTATAGTAAGGCTTTTTTTTTTTTTCTAAAAGACGACCATGTATAGGAAGGCTTTTTTTTCTTTCTTTAAAAAAAACGACCATGTATAGAAAGGCTTTTTCTTAAAAAACAACCATGTATAGTAAGGCTTTTTTTCTTCAAAAAATGACCATGTATAGTAAGGCTTTTTTGTTTAAAAAAAAAAAAAAAAAAAAAAAACGACCATGTATTGTAAGGCTTTTTGTCTTTAAAAAACGACCATGTATAGTAAGGCTTTTTTTCTTCAAAAAATGACCATGTATAGTAAGGCTTTTTTGTTTAAAAAAAAAAAAAAAAAAAAAAAAAAAAAAACGACCATGTATTGTAAGGCTTTTTGTCTTTAAAAAACGACCATGTATAGTAAGGCTTTTTTTCTTCAAAAAATGACCATGTATAATAAGGATTATTTTCTTCAAAAAACTACCATGTATAGGAAGGCTTTTTTTCTTAAACTTTTTTTCTTCAAATAACGACCATGTATAGTAAGGCTTTTTTTCTTTTAAAAACGACCATATATAGTAAGGCTTATTTTCTTAAAATAAAACGACCATCTATAGTAAGGCTTTTTATATTCAAAAAACGTCATTGTATAGTAAAACTTTTTTTTCTTCTAAAAGACGACCATGTATAGTAAGGTTTTTTTTTTCTTCAAAAAACGTCAATATATGGTAAAGCTTTTTTCTTAAAAAAACAAACAAAACAAAAAAAACGAACGTTTGTAATAAGGATTTTTTCTTGAAAAAACAACCATGTGTAGTAAGGCTTGTTGTTTTCAATAAACGACCAAGTATAGTAAGGCTTTTTTTTCTAAAAGACGACCATGTATAGTAAGGCTTTTTTTCTTCAAAAAACGACCATGTATAATAAGATTTTTTTCTTCAAAAAACGACTATGTATAGTAAGGCTTTTTTCTTCAAAAAACGACCATGTGCATTAAGGCTTTTTATGGTAAAAAAACGACCATGTATATAAAGGCTTTTTTTCTTCAAAAAACGACCATGTATAGTAAGACTTTTTTCTTCAAAAAACGACCATGTATAGTAAGGCTTTTTTCTTCAAAAAACGACCAGGTATAGTAAGGCTTTTTATCTTCAAAAAACGACCATGTATAGGAAGGCTTAAAAAAAAAAAAAAAAACGACCATGTATATATAGTAAGGCTTTTTTTCTTCAAAAAACGACCATGTATCGTAAAGGTTTTTTTCTTAAAAAAACGACCATGTATTGTAAGGCTTTTTTCCTTCAAAAACAACCATGTATAATAAGGCTTTTTTTTTTTTCAAAAACGACCATGTATAATAAGACTTTTTTTCTTCAAAAAAACGACCATGTATCGTAAAGGTTTTTTTCTTAAAAAAACGACCATGTATTGTAAGGCTTTTTTCCTTCAAAAACAACCATGTATAATAAGGCTTTTTTTTTTTTTTCAAAAACGACCATGTATAATAAGATTTTTTTTCTTCAAAAACGACCATGTATAGTAAGGCTTTTTTCTTTTAAAAACGACCATGTATAGTAAGGCTTTTTTTCTTAAAAAAAAAAAAGACAATGTATCGTAAGGCTTTTTTGTTTAAAAAAAAAAAAAACAAACGACCATGTATTGTAAGGCTTTTTTTCTTAAAAAAACGACCATGTATAGTAAGGCTTTTTTACTTTTAAAAACGACCATGTATAGTAAGGCTTTTTATCTTCAAAATACGACCATGTATAGTAAGGCTTTTTTTCTTGAAATAAAACGACCAGGTATAGTCAGGCTTTTTGTATGGTAATGCTTTTTTTCTTAAAAAAACGACCATGTATCGTAAGGCTTTTTTGTTTAAAATAAAAACAAAAAAAAACGACCATGTATTGTAAGGCTTTTTTTCTTAAAAAAACGACCATGTATAGTAAGGCTTTTTTTTCTTCAAAAAACGACCATGTATAATAAGGCTTTTTTTCTTCAAAAAACGACCATGTATAGTAAGGCTTTTTTTCTTTTAAAAACGACCATGTATAGTAAGGCTTTTTTTCTTTAAAAAAAAAAAAAAAAATGACCATGTATCGTAAGGCTTTTTTTTCTTAAAAAAACGACCAAGTATAATAATGCTTTTTTTCTTCATAAAACGACCATGTATAGTAAGGCTTTTTTTCTTTAAAAAAAAAAAAAAATGACCATGTATCGTAAGGCTTTTTTTTCTTAAAAAAACGACCATGTATAATAATGCTTTTTTTCTTCATAAAACGACCATGTATAGTAAGGCTTTTTTCTTTAAAAAAAACGACCATGTATCGTAAGGCTTTTTTTTTTTTCTTCAAAAAACGACCATGTATAATAAGCTTTTTTTCTTCAAAAAACGACCATGTATAGTAAGACTTTTTTCTTCAAAAAACGACCAAGTATAGTAAGGCTTTTTCTCTTCAACAAACGACCATGTATAGTAAGGCTTTTTTTCTTCAAAAAACGACCATGTATCGTAAGGCTTTTTTTCTTAAAAAAACGACCATGTATTGTAAGGCTTTTTTCCTTCAAAAAACAACCATGTATAGTAAGGCTTTTTTCTTTTAAAAACGACCATGTATAGTAAGGCTTTTTTTCTTAAAAAAAAAAAAAAACGACAATGTATCGTAAGGCTTTTTTGTTTAAAAAAAAAAAAAAAAATGACCATGTATTGTAAGGCTTTTTTAATTAAAAAACGACCATGTATAGTAAGGCTTTTTTTTCTTCAAAAAACGACCATGTATAGTAAGGCTTTTTTTCTTGAAATAAAACGACCAGGTATAGTCAGGCTTTTTGTATGGTAATGCTTTTTTTCTTAAAAAAACGACCATGTATCGTAAGGCTTTTTTGTTTAAAATAAAAACAAAAAAAAACGACCATGTATTGTAAGGCTTTTTTTCTTAAAAAAACGACCATGTATAGTAAGGCTTTTTTTTCTTCAAAAAACGACCATGTATAATAAGGCTTTTTTTCTTCAAAAAACGACCATGTATAGTAAGGCTTTTTTTCTTTTAAAAACGACCATGTATAGTAAGGCTTTTTTTCTTTTAAAAAAAAAAAAAAAATGACCATGTATCGTAAGGCTTTTTTTTCTTAAAAAAACGACCATGTATAATAATGCTTTTTTTCTTCATAAAACGACCATGTATAGTAAGGCTTTTTTTCTTTAAAAAAAAAAAAAAAATGACCATGTATCGTAAGGCTTTTTTTTCTTAAAAAAACGACCATGTATAATAATGTTTTTTTCTTCATAAAACGACCATGTATAGTAAGGCTTTTTTCTTTAAAAAAAACGACCATGTATCGTAAGCCTTTTTTTTTTTTCTTCAAAAAACGACCATGTATAGTAAGACTTTTTTCTTCAAAAAACGACCAAGTATAGTAAGGCTTTTTCTCTTCAACAAACGACCATGTATAGTAAGGCTTTTTTTCTTCAAAAAACGACCATGTATCGTAAGGCTTTTTTTCTTAAAAAAACGACCATGTATAATAAGGCTTTTTTTCTTCAAAAAACGACCATGTATAGTAAGGCTTTTTTTCTTTTAAAAACGACCATGTATAGTAAGGCTTTTTTTTCTTTAAAAAAAAAAAAAAAAATGACCATGTATCGTAAGGCTTTTTTTTCTTAAAAAAACGACCATGTATAATAATGCTTTTTTTCTTCATAAAACGACCATGTATAGTAAGGCTTTTTTTCTTTAAAAAAAAAAAAAATGACCATGTATCGTAAGGCTTTTTTTTCTTAAAAAAACGACCATGTATAATAATGCTTTTTTTCTTCATAAAACGACCATGTATAGTAAGGCTTTTTTCTTTAAAAAAAACGACCATGTATCGTAAGGCTTTTTTTTTCTTCTTCAAAAAACGACCATGTATAATAAGCTTTTTTTCTTCAAAAAACGACCATGTATAGTAAGACTTTTTTCTTCAAAAAACGACCAAGTATAGTAAGGCTTTTTCTCTTCAACAAACGACCATGTATAGTAAGGCTTTTTTTCTTCAAAAAACGACCATGTATCGTAAGGCTTTTTTTCTTAAAAAAACGACCATGTATTGTAAGGCTTTTTTCCTTCAAAAAACAACCATGTATAGTAAGGCTTTTTTCTTTTAAAAACGACCATGTATAGTAAGGCTTTTTTTCTTAAAAAAAAAAAAAAAAACGACAATGTATCGTAAGGCTTTTTTGTTTAAAAAAAAAAAAAAAAAAAAGACCATGTATTGTAAGGCTTTTTTTATTAAAAAACGACCATGTATAGTAAGGCTTTTTTTTCTTCAAAAAACGACCATGTATAGTAAGGCTTTTTTACTTTTAAAAACGACCATGTATAGTAAGGCTTTTTATCTTCAAAAAACGACCATGTATAGTAAGGCTTTTTTTCTTCAACAAACGACCATGTATAGTAAGGCTTTTTTTCTTAAAAAAACGACCATGTATCGTAGGGCTTTTTTTCTTAAAAAAACGATCATGTGTTGTAAGGCTTTTTTTTTCAAAAACCAACCATGTATAATAAGGCTTTTTTTTTTTTTTTTCAAAAAACGACCATGTATAATAAGGCTTTTTTTCTTCAAAAACGACCATGTATAGTAAGGCTTTTTTCTTTTAAAAACGACCATGTATAGTAAGGCTTTTTTTCTTTAAAAAAAAAAAAAAAAACGACAATGTATCGTAAGGCTTTTTTGTTAAAAAAAAAAAAAAAAAAAAAAAAAAAACGACCATGCATTGTAAGGCTTTTTTTCTTAAAAAACGACCATGTATAGTAAGGCTTTTTTTTTTTTTTTTCAAAAAAAGACAATGTATAGTAAGGCTTTTTTTCTTCAAAAAATGACTATGTAGAGTAAGGCTTTTTTTCTTCAAAAAACGACCATGTATAGTAAGGCTTTTTTTCCTCAAAAAACGACCATGTATATTAAGACTTTTTTCTTCAAAAAACGACCATGTATAGTAAGGCTTTTTTCTTCAAAAAACGACCATGTACAGTATAGTAAGGCTTTTTTTCTTTTAAAAACGACCATGTATTGTAAGGCTTTTATTGTTTAAAAAAAACGACCATGTATCGTAAGGCTTTTTTGTTTAAAAAAAAAAAAAAAACGACCATGTATTGTAAGGCTTTTTTTCTTCACTTCAAAAACCGACCATGTATCGTAAGGCTTTTTTGTTTAAAAAACGACCATGTATAATTAGGCTTTTTTTCTTCAAAAAACGACCATGTATATAGTAAGAATTTTTTTCTTCAAAAAACGACCTAGTAAGGCTTTTTTCTTCAAAAAACGACCATGTACAGTATAGTAAGGCTTTTTTTTTTTCTTCAAAAACGACCATGTATAGTAAGGCTTTTTATCTTTTAAAAATGACCATGTATAGTAAGGCTTTTGTTCTTAAAAAAAAAACGACCATGTATCGCAAGGCTTTTTTGTTTAAAAAAACAAAAAACAAAACAAAAAAAAACGACCATGTATTGTAAGGCTTTTTTTCTTAAAAAAGACCATGTATAGTAAGGCTTTTTTTCTTAAAAAAAAAAAAAAAAACGACAATGTATCGTAAGGCTTTTTTGTTTAAAAAACGACCATGTATAATTAGGCTTTTTTTGTTTAAAAAAACGACCATGTATCGTAAGGCTTTTTTGTTTCAAAAAAAAAAAAAAAGAAAAAAGAAAAAAAAAAACGACCATGTATTGTAAGGCTTTTTTTCTTTAAAAAACGACCATGTATTGTAAGGCTTTTTTTCTTCACTTCAAAAAACGACCATGTATCGCAAGGCTTTTTTGTTTAAAAAAACAAAAAACAAAAACAAAAAAAAACGACCATGTATTGTAAGGCTTTTTTTCTTAAAAAACAACCATGTATAGTAAGGCTTTTTTTCTTAAAAAAAAAAAAAAACAATGTATCGTAAGGCTTTTTTCTTCAAAAAACGACCATGTATAGTAAGGATTTTTTCTTCAAAAAACGACCATGTACAGTATAGTAAGGCTTTTTTCTTTTAAAAATTACCATGTATAATAAGGCTTTTTTTCTTAAAAAAAAAAAAAAAAACGTCCATATATAGTAAGGCTTATTTTCTTAAAATAAAACGACCATGTATGGTAAGGCTGTTTTTCTTCAAAAAACGTCATTGTATAGGAAGGCTTTTTTTCTTGAAAAAAACGACCATGTATTGTAAGGCTTTTTTCTTAAAAAACGACCATGTATAGTAAGGCTTTTTTCTTCTAAAAATGACCATGTAAAGGAAGGCTTTTTTTCTTGAAAAAACGACCTTGTATAGTAAGGCTTTTTTTCTTGAAAAAACGATCATGTATAGTAAGGCTTTTTTTTCTTCTTCAAAAAACGACCGTGTATAGTAAGGCTTTTTTCTTAAAAAAATAAAATAAAATAAACGACCATGTATAGGAAGGCTTTTTTTCTTGAAAAAACGACCTTGTATTGTAAGGCTTTTTTCTTAAAAAACGACCATGTATAGTAAGGCTTTTTCTTTTTAAAAAAAACAACAATGTCTAGGAAGGCTTTATTTCTTAAAAAAAAAAAAAAAACAACGACCATGTATAGTCAGGCTTTTTTCTTAAAAAAACGACCATGTATAGTAAGGCTTTTTTAAAAAAAAAAAAAAAAAAAAAAAAAAACACACACACACACAAAAACACCACCACCATGTATAGTAAGGCTTTATTTCTTTTAAAAACATCCAGTAAGACTTTTTTTCTGAAAAAAAACGACCTTGTATAGTAAGTCTTTTTTATTCAAAAAACGACGATGTATAGTAAGGCTTTTTTCTTTGAAAAGACGCCCATGTATCATAAGGCTTTTTTCTTCTAAAAATGACCATGTATAGGAAAGCTTTTTTTCTTGAAAAAACGACCTTGTATTGTAAGGCTTTTTTCTTGAAAAAACGACCATGTATTGTAAGGCTTTTTTCTTAAAATACGACCATGTATAGTAAGGCTTTTTTCTTTGAAAAGACAACCATGTATCATAAGGCTTTTTTCTTCTAAAAATGACCATGTATAGTAAGGCTTTTTTTCTTGAAAAAACGACCATGTATAGTAAGGCTTTTTTTTTTCTTCAAAAAACGACCATGTATAGTAAGGCTTTTTTTCTTCAAAAAACGACCGTGTATAGTAAGGCTTTTTTCTTAAAAAATAAAATAAAATAAACGACCATGTATAGGAAGGCTTTTTTTCTTGAAAAAACGACCTTGTATTGTAAGGCTTTTTTCTTAAAAAACGACCAGGCTTTTTCTTTTTATAAAAAAAAACGTCTAGGAAGGCTTTATTTCTTAAAAAAAAACAAAAAAAAACGACCATGTATAGTCAGGCTTTTTTCTTAAAAAAAACGACCATGTATAGTAAGGCTTTTTAAAAAAAATAAATAAATAAAAAAACACACACACACACACACACACAAAACAACACCACCATGTATAGTAAGGCTTTATTTCTTTTAAAAACATCCAGTAAGACTTTTTTTCTGAAAAAAAACGACCTTGTATAGTAAGTCTTTTTTTATTCAAAAAACGACGATGTATAGTAAGGCTTTTTTCTTAAAAAACGACCATGTATAGTAAGGCTTTTTCTTTTTAAAAAACCATGTCTAGGAAGGCTTTATTTCTTTAAAAAAAAACGACCTTGTACAGTAAGGCCTTTTCTTAAAAAAACGACCATGTATAGTAAGGCTTAAAAAAAAAACAAAAAAAAAACAACAACACCATGTATAGTAAGGCTTTTTCTTTTTTAAAAAAAACAACAATGTCTAGGAAGGCTTTATTTCTTAAAAAAAAAAAAAAAAAAACAACGACCATGTATAGTCAGGCTTTTTTCTTAAAAAAACGACCATGTATAGTAAGGCTTTTAAAAACAAAAACAAAAAAACACACACACAAAAACACCACCACCATGTATAGTAAGGCTTTATTTCTTTTAAAAACATCCAGTAAGACTTTTTTTCTGAAAAAAAACGACCTTGTATAGTAAGTCTTTTTTATTCAAAAAACGACGATGTATAGTAAGGCTTTTTTCTTTGAAAAGACGCCCATGTATCATAAGGCTTTTTTCTTCTAAAAATGACCATGTATAGGAAGGCTTTTTTTCTTGAAAAAACGACCTTGTATTGTAAGGCTTTTTTCTTAAAAAACGACCATGTATAGTAAGGCTTTTTTTCTTGAAAAAACGACCATGTATTGTAAGGCTTTTTTCTTAAAATACGACCATGTATAGTAAGGCTTTTTCTTTTTTTTTTCTTCTTAAAAAACGACCATGTATAGTAAGGCTTTAAAAAAAAAAAAAAAAAAAAACACAAAAAAAAAGACAACAACACAATGTATAGTAAGGCTTTATTTCTTTGAAAAGACGACCATGTATCATAAGGCTTTTTTCCTTCAAAAAACGACCATGTATAGTAAGGCTTTTTTCTTTAAAAACGACCATGTATAGTAAGGCTTTAAAAAAATAAAAAAAAAACACACACACACAAAAAAAGACAACAACACAATGTATAGTAAGGCTTTATTTCTTTGAAAAGACGACCATGTATCATAAGGCTTTTTTCCTTCAAAAAACGACCATGTATAGTAAGGCTTTTTTCTTTAAAAACACCATGTATAGTAAGGCTTTATTTCTTTTAAAAACATCCAGTAAGACTTTTTTTCTGAAAAAAACCCGACCTTGTATAGTAAGGCTTTTTTCTTTGAAAAGACGACCATGTATCATAAGGCTTTTTTCCTTCAAAAAACGACCATGTATAGTAAGGCTTTTTTCTTTAAAAAAAAAAAAAAAAAGTCCATGTATAGTAAGACTTTTTTTCTAAAAAAAAAAAAAAAAAAAAAAACGACCATGATTAGTAAGGCTTTTTTTCTTCCAAAAAACACCATGTATTGTAAGGCTTTTTGGTTGACATTTTTGACTTGATTAAGTTCTTTATTCATGTAACATTTGATCAACACATTTTTTATTTTCAAACACAGGCTGCTGGACCTGCTTTGAGGAGTGGGCAAGGCAACGCAAGGCAAGGGTTGTGTTCAAGTTTCATTTTCTAATAGTTTTTACAATGGTGTATATATTTGATTTAAAATGTCATACCTTAGCACAATGTGTTGATATTGTACATGTTGTTGTTCATCTATACCTCAGTTGATATTGTACAATTTGTTTTTCATATATAAAAAAATGTTGAAGCAATATAACTTGTACATTTATTTAATCCAACATCATTTTAAGCATATCTCTGGATAACATTGACACCTGTCCTGGTGTTTTGTGCTGAAAAATGCGATTAGACTCCAAATTCTTTCAAACCAATGAAGCTCATTACTTCTATGATCGCTAACATTGTTTGGATTGTCATCGAGCCTGTACAGAAATGACTTTTGAACAAGTTATAAGTATTTACTTTAGCGAAATAAAACGGCTTTTTCTTACCAATCGAAATAACACAGCCTCTCCATACCAATCGATGGACACGGAAACGACTTTCTTTTACTGTGAGTATGCATTGAAAAATGTCATGTGCTTTACCATAGACCTTTTTTCCAGCCAAATAAACTGTCAGTTTGTCAACTGACCGAACAGGAGGCGTTTTCTGCGGACTTTGGTTTCCTCATCACTTAACATATGAATACATTTACTCTGCTTTAACTAATAAATCTCATACCTGGGTGATTCTCATCGGTCGTGAAAACCTGTAGACGAATCGCTGTACGAGTGACAGGAGCGCGCCTGTTGGCAGCGAGGCGCGTCCCTCGTTGCTATGGCAGTAAATCAAAAACTACGAGGTCAATTCAAAACATGTTTGGGTAATGTGAGTTTTGAGACAGCGAATGATGCATTCAATACAATTGAACAGTAAACTAAAAAACTATTAGAACAAAAATACCATGATAATTCCATTTGGATATGACAAAAATAACAATGATAGACACAAAAAACATTAGGTAACGAGTGGAGTCTCGTTAGAAGTTAGGCTTGTTTGTAGGTGACCAAATACTTATTTTCTACTCTAAATTCTTTAATGTGATTTTCTCCCCCCCCCACACACACACATTCTGTCTCTCATGTTTGGTTGAGGTTTACCGTTGTTGACAAAATACTTATTTGCCCCACTGTATATAGAACTAGATGCGAAATGACAGACTCGACTGCGTTAGTACACAGTCGCCATCTTAAAGCAGTACACTCCTCAGGAAGGCTCTGTTGTAGCGAACCTTAGTATCTTTTTATCTAAAATACTGCTAAATCGGCAAAATCTTGACATGAATCTTTAAATGATGAAACAGTTTTAAAACTTTCACATGTCAAAAGTAGACAGAAGGGAACTAAAGCAATAACGGGAGGAATTTTAACAAAAGTGGCGCGAGTGTGGCGTCCTAATCTTGCAAACTACCCACGTTTCCTGAAGGCAGCATCATATGGTGTTGCTTTGATAGGGTGTCTCTCACAATCCGACACGCCTCTCGTAAGTATATAGTAATAAGTAAATAAAGTTCTGTTTTTCAGATTACAATACTTTTGGCATTGATTTAGTACCATAGGAATACCTGACAATAAAGTGAACTTCTAGCCACATTGTCAGATACACCTGACTAAACACAAATTTTTGGAAGGTGGCTGGTACGTGGGCCCACGCACCGGTAGCATGGTTGTTCACCACTTGACCATGGAGGAGGTGCGCTACATGTTTACGAAGTTTTATTTGTTGGCAACACCTCGCCGTCTGATTAATGTTTCCACAACACCCTCCACCCCGAATCCCCTTCCCAGGTGTCTTCTTTCTTCTCGGCGATCACCTCAGACCGGTCGGTGTCAGCGCTCACGATTGTAAACTTTTCCACTAGGTTGATGCCCCAACTGGACTTTGTCGTACAAGTTTCATATTTCATCCAAAAGACTTCAGTTCAAAATTTTAAAGTTTCCAGTCCATATGTTCATACCATTGGAGGAATAAACAGTAGTTTGTTGTTGAAACAAGTCTTTAACTTGCTTTGTTGCAATCTTCCAGAAAATATGTTACAAGTGTTGAACTATATTTCCATTTATTCACATTAATCATATGTGGGAGCAGCCACTTTGCTTTCTATCCAATATTCACACAGGCCCTTTGTCCTCTTACCAGTGTATGTAATCTGATCAGGGGCTGGGGGTTGCACATTCCAAGCAAGTCTTTAGGGGAAGTAAGAAAAAGGGTAGGAGCTGAGAGGCGGGACACACTCTGTCTAGTCTGCCTTTAAGTGTAAATTCTTTGTTCTTATTTACTCCTGAATTCTGTCATCATCTTCTGTTTGTTATAAGAATAAAACAACCTGTAACAAGGAATAATAAACTCTTTTCCTTCACAAGTTGTGCTTCAAACTTCCTCTTCTGTTTGGAGAGGACTTCTTTCAAACCATTGGTTGAAAGTAAGTCCTCTTTAAACTAGGGCTGTCAAAATTATCGCGTTAACACACATGCCCCGCTCAAACATTAAAATGACAGCACAGTGAAATGTGTACTTGTTGCGTTTTTCGGAGTTTTGTCGTCCTCTGCTGGCGCTTGGGTACAACTGATTTTATAGGCTTCAGCACCCATGAGCATTGTGTAAGTAATTATTGGCATCAACAATGGCGGGCTACTAGTTTATTTTTTGATTGAAAATTTTACAAATTTTATTAAAATGAAAACATTAAGAGGGGTTTTAATATAAAATTTCTATAAATTGTACTCACATTTTTCTTTTAAGAACTGCAAGTCTTTCTATCCATGGATCGCTTTAACAGAATGTTAATAATGGTAATGCCATCTTGTTGATTTATTGTTATAATAAACAAATACAGTACTTATGTACCGTATGTTGAATGTATATATCCATCTTTCTATTCCAACAATAATTTACAGAAAAATATGGCATATTTTATAGATGGTTTGAATTGCGATTAATTTTTAAGCTGTAATTAACTCGATTAAAATTTTTAATCGTTTGAGGCACAACCTGTAACAATGCCTTGACATTTCACTGAAAGATTGCAACAAACAAGTTAAATACTCATTGCTCAATTAACAAGCCTAACAACAAACTACTGTTGATTGCCCTAAAGCCACGAATAGATGGATTTTCAACTTTAAAAATTTGAACTGAAGAAATCTTTTGAATTGAATGGGAAACTTCTTCGGCAAACAAGAAAGTCCATTGCCTGGAATAAACATAGTGGAAAAGTTTACAATTATGAGCACTGACCCCGACTGATCCGAGGGATTTCTGGCGCTCCTCCGGCGGTGGACAGTCTCTTCAGTCTGCAACGTTAGAATCCCACAATTAGCATTGTAATTTGCAATACCTAAACCACCTAGCGCCTTACCTGTCATTTGACGACTAACTGTCCCCTTTGTCTTTTCTTGCAGCTTCGTCCACTAAAACGACGTACGTCAGCTACAGCAATCACGCCATTTAAAGACAAAGACGGAAGACAAATGAGGACGTGCGTGTCGGGCCAAAAAGAACAAACCCACCTACCTGCTGCGCTGACGGTCGGGATCCAAGCATGAGACATTTTGTATCGTTTTGCATCAAATTCACCGAGGGATGGCGGCGCAAACTGCCCATTGGCGCGTCTGCTTTCTTGCTGCTCATCGGTCCGACCATCGACATAGCTGTTTAAATAAAAAAAGACCGTAAGGACAATGTGACATATTATAGGATTCTTGAGTGGACTTGCAAAACTGTTGAAAAGAGGAAAAAAAAAAACCCACAGAGAAACATGTAAACATTGTATGCGTAAGGGCCAGAATTAGAGATTTAACAGATGATATATAAAAGGAGAAAATCTACGGGACTCAAAACATGTTTGTTGTTCTTCTCTAATTGTGAGTATTTTGTGGTTGTGGCAATTTTTTCATTCTTGTCTCACCGTTGTCGATGAATCGTCCTTGCATACTGAGATGAGTGTGTTTCCTCCCACTGTCTTGGCTAACTGGGTTGTGAACATGTAAACACACCATGGGTGACGCATGCCGCTTTTTTATACCAAAAGGAGATTTATTTATAATAAAGGAATGTTTTTGCAAATACTTGGATTTGTGTGTGTCTTTCCGCCGGTACAGTAAAGTCCCTGACAAAAGTCTTGTCGCTTATCCATTTTGTCAAAACAATTGCTAATAACTAGGGTTGTTCGGATCATGTATTTTTGCTCCCGATCCGATTGCTTTTTTTTTGCTCCTGATTCAATTCCAATCACTCCCGATCATATAAATTTTGGCAATGCATTAAAAAAAAAATTAATAAAACTCGGACGAATATATACATTCAACATACAGTACATAAGTACTGCATTTGTTTATTATGGCAATAAATCCTTAAGATGACGTTTACATTATTAACATTCTTTCTGTGAGAGGGATCCACGGATAGAAAGACTTGTAATTCTTAAAGGATAAATGTGACTTTGTATATTGTGACTAAATATTGCCATCTAGTGTATTTGTTGAGCTTTCAGTAAATGATACTGTAGCCATTTAACTGTTCTGCCCAAATGCATGATGGGAAGTGCAACCATGACTGTGCAAAGTGGCACCAATTGATATATCTTCTCTGCATTGGGAATAACATAGGGTGTTAAGAAAAAGATCAACTACTACCTTTCTCCCCCACATTGCTTCCCACTATATTTCTAATGGATGAGTGAGAGATTGTAAGGCCTTAGCCAATTAAAAAAAGGTTCTAAAGGCTGCCAAAATTCACTCTACTCATTTATGCTGCCTTTTAGCTCTATATATAGGTAAAGCGGCGCCATTATAGATTGAACGCGACATTGAGTGAGTGGGTCGTGCAGCGCATGCGTTGATTGTGTTAAATACTTTAACGTGATAAACTTTTTTAAAAAATTAATTACCGCCGTTAACGCGATGAATTTGATAACCCTACTTTAAGCCAAAACTAAAGACTCTGGATGCGTGTAAGAAATTTTGTCTGTAATGTTAATACAATTAGAAAACGATTTAATTTAAAAAATACATATATTTAAAAAAAGGCATGTCCGATATTTGTTTGCCGATTCCGATACTTTGAAAATGGCGTGATCATCTTTACTAATAACCTTTTAATTATTCAATTGGTTTCAGAAATGGCTCATATGACAGCTAAGACCCTCCCAAATGACGATGAATGTCCAAAAATATATTTGTTTCACGGAAAAAAAGATTTATCATTTAATGAAGACATAAAGGTCGAATTTTGTCAAGACAAAAGTTTGGTCGCCTACATAAGTAGTGTGAAAATTCAACAAAAAACGTACTTCAAATACAAAAATATGTTACATAACATACGCGAATGAAGTGGTGGTGCTGTGAGATCCAAATGTAATATTTTGTATGACTTCCATGGGCTTTCGTCAAGGATTCATACAATTTATTGATGAAGTCATCAGGAACATCAAAGAAAGAAGTCTTTCATGCATCCCAGAGTTCATCAACAATCTTGGGTTTCGTCTTCCATGCTTCCTCTTTCATCCTGTTCATGTCTGGTGACTGGGCTGGCCAGTCCTGGAGGATCTTGATCTTCTTTGCCTTGAGGAACTTTGAGGTAGAGATTGAAGTATGCGATGGAGCACCGTCCTGCTGCAGAATTTGTCCCTTTTTATGATTAGGAATGTAAGAGGCAGCTAAGATTTGTTGATATGTCAGTCTATTTATGTTGCCTTCCACCCTACAGATCTCTCGCACACCCCCATACTGGATGTAACCCCAGACCATGATTACGCCACAACCAAACTTCACTGTTTTCTGAGTGAATCTCGGATCCATGCGGGCTCCAGTAGGTCTCCTGCAATATTTGCGGCGACTGTAGTGTAATTCAGTGGAAGATTAATCTGAAAAATCCACGCTTTGCCACTTTTCCAGCGTCCATCCTATTGACAGGCAAATGCCACACGGCTTTTTAATTGTCTGCACCCTGAGTCTGAAATATCAAATAATCATAGCTGCCTCTTACATTCCTAACCATAAAAAGGGACAAATTCTGCAGCAGGATGGTGCTCCATCGCATACTTCAATCTCTACCTCAAAGTTCCTCAAGGCAAAGAAGATCAAGATCCTCCAGGACTGGCCAGCCCAGTCACCAGACATGAACATCATTGAGCATGTCTGGGGTAGGATGAAAGAGGAAGCATGGAAGACGAAACCCAAGAATGTTGATGAACTCTGGGAGGCATGCAGAACTGCTTTCTTTGATGTTCCTGATGACTTCATCAATAAATTGTATGAATCCTTGCGGAACCGCATGGATGCAGTCCTTCAAGCCCATGGAAGTCATAGAAAATATTAAATTTGGATCTCACAGCACAACTACTTAATTCGCTTATGTTATGTAACATATTTTTGTATTTGAAGTACATTTTTTGTTCAATTTTCACAGCACTTTCTGTAGGCGACAAAACTTTTGTCTTGCCAAAAATTTGACCTTTATGTCTTCATTAAATGAGAAATCTTTTTTCAGTGAAACAAATAGATTTTTGTACATTCACCATCATTTGGGAGGGTCTTAGCTTTCATATGAGCTATTTCTGAAACCAATTGAATAATTAAAAGTCAGGTTATTAGCAATTGTTTCAACAAAATGGATAAGCGACAAGACTTTTGTCAGGGACCGTATGTAAAAAGGTTGTCCGCCCGATTGCCTGCCTGAGCGGTCCACTGTCCAACAAACACTTAAGATGGTAATTGGAGCAATCAATAATAATAATAATTATTATTAAAAGTCAGGTTATTAGCAATTGTTTCTACAAAATGAATAAGCAACAAGACTTTTATCAGGGACTGTACTTGGATATCTGAAGGAGTAGAGAGCAAAAGACCGTGAGAACCAGCCAATCAAGTACTCCATACTGTTGTGTGCGTTTGAGGAGGAAGGATCAAAATCAAGAATTAATGAGAAAGAGTTCACGCGGGAGTTGGGGGTGTTTAAGGAACGCAAGAGTGATTTTTGAGGGGCGAAACAGCAAAAAAACATCCATCCTCCCAATGCTGTGTTTAAGGCACCACCCAGCCGAGACTTTATGCTAATTAGCTCTGTCAGATGGCCTGCGCCAGGGGACGCCATTACCTTAAATAGACTCGCCAGCGATACGGATCCTCGTGATCCTCACAGATGTTCGCGCTCTTGCCACAGTCACAGCTGGCTGGTGATGACGGTGCCGGATTATTGATGCCTGAGTCTCAGCGAAGCCACTGTAAACGCATACGGAGGTCCAAATGAGTTCAAGATTGTACAAAACACTCCACTAAAACATGCTGGAGTTCCACAGTTACAGTGGTATGAAAAAGTATGTGAATCCTTTTGGAATTTCTCACATTTCTGCATAAAATCACCATCAAATGTGATGTTTGTCAAAATCACACAGATGAAAAAACAGTGTCTGGTTTAACTAAAACCACCCAAACATTTTTAGGTTTTCGTGTTTTAATGAGAAAGCGGCTTATTCATTGATTTATTTGGGTTAATAGGTAACACTTTATTTGACAATGGTGTCATAAGACTGTCATAAGACCGTCATAATTATGACATGACACTATCATGAGCATTACTGAACGGTTATGACAGATATCATTAAGTGTCATTCGGCAAATTATGTCACTAATTCCAGTTAATGTCCAGCTTGGACCTTTTACAGCCATTCAAAATGGGAAATGGTTTTATACTTGTATAGCACTTTTCCACCATTCAAGGCCCTCAAAGCGCTTTACACGCCATCCACCTACTGGTGACGCAGCACCAGGCGCAATGTGGTGTTCAGTATCTTGCTCAAGGACACTAAGACAAGTTCATCTGGGAGGGGAATTGAACCCACAACCTCTGGGTTGGGGGACAACTACTCTACCACTGAGCCACGCCACCCCAAAAGGGAGATCACTTGCCAGATAACACTACATGAGATATGTTATAAGTAGAGGTGTCCCGATCGATCGGGATCGGGTCCGATCACTTCATTTTCAAAGTATCAAAATCGGCAAAAAAAAATATCGGACATGCCTTTTTTTAATATATATATATATATATATATATATATATATATATATATATATATATATATATATATTTTTTTTTAATTAAATCGTTTTCTAATTGTATTTAACGTTACAGACATAATATGTGACACTCATCCAGAGTCTTTAGTTTAGGCTTAAGGTAGGGTTATCAAATTTATCCCGTTAACGGCGGTAATTAATTTAAAAAATTTTTTATCACGTTAAAATATTTCACGCAATTAACGCATGCGCTGCACAACCCACTCACGCATTGTCATGTTCAATCTGTAATGGCGCCGTTTTACCTATATATAAAGCTAAAAGGCAGCGTAAAATGAGTAGAGTGAATTTTGGCAGCCTTTGGAGCCTTTTTTTAATTGGCTAAAGCCTTACAATACCTCTCCCTACAATTAGAAATATCGTGGGAAGCAATGTGGGGAAGAAAGGTAGTAATTGATCTTTTTCTTAGCACCCTATGTTATTTCCCATCGCAGAAAGATATATCAGTTGGTACCACTACGCACAGTCATGGTTGGACTTCCCATCATGCATTTGGACAGAACAGTTAAATGGCTACAGTATCATTTACTGAAAGCTCAACAAATACACAAGATACGCAATATTTAGTCACAATATACAAAGTCACATTTATCCTTTAAGAATTACTAGTCTTTCTATCCGTGGATCCCTCTCACAGAAAGGATGTTAATACTGTAAATGCCATCTTGAGGATTTATTGTCATAATAAACAAATACAGAACTTATGTATTGTATGTTGAATGTATATATTCATCCGAGTTTTATTCATTTTTTTCTTAATGCATTGCCGAAATGTAAATGATCGGGAAAAATTATCGGAATTGAATGGAATTGAATCGGGAGGGAAAAAAAAGCAATCGGATTGGGAAATATCGGGATCGGCAGATACTCAAACTAAAACGATCGGGATCGGATCGGGAGCAAAAAAACATGATCGGAACAACCCTAGTTATAAGCATTCGTTAATGTTCATGACAGTGTCATGTCATAATTATGGCGCGACTGTCAAATGAAGTGTTATAAAATACAATTACGAGCAATGAATGAAACACCTTGAACAGTAACTGAAGAAATAATTAGCACAGAAGATGAATTTTCATTGTTATTTACATCTGTAGCGCTGCAATGCATGCTAGGAGGCATGTTGGACAACAGTGTTGACAGCAGGTGGTGGCAGCGGTTGACTGTCTCCCTTCAGGGAGCAGTGATGGCCAAATGAAGCTTCTTGAAGCTTTGAACCAATTGGCTGCAAAGCTTCATGGTGGTTCATTTGGTCTTATGACAGTCGTATGATGCCGCTGTCAAATAAAGTGTTACCCGTTAATATGTTTTGTTGTAAAATATCCCATAATACAGTGAGGACAGCTGCGGCTTATAGTCCAGCGTGGCTTATCTATGAACAAATTCCATTTTCGGGTCAAATTTAGTAGGTGGTGGCTTATAGTCAGGTGCGCCTTATAGTCAAGAAATTACGGTAAGTGAACCCGCTGCTTAAGGAGACTTAAAGAGCAAATGAAACCAAGTTCTACCAGATAATTTAAGTCAGGTGTGTGCCCAATCACTGATGAGTGGTTTAAAGCTGCCCTGCCCACTATAAAACACACACCTGCTAAGAATTGTCTTGATGAGAAGCATTGTCTGATGTGCATCATGGCTCGGTCAAAAGAGCTGCCTGAAGACCTGCGATCAAGGATTGTTGTTTTGTATCAAGCTTTGAAAGGATACAAAACCATCTCTAAAAGTCTGGATGTTCATCAGTCAGAGAAGTTGTCTACAACTGGAAAGAGTTTGGCACTGTTTCTTCTCTCCCAAGGAGTGGCCGTCCACCAAAGATGACGCCAAGAGTTCAACGCAGAATACTAAGAGAGGTAAAAAAAGAACCCAAGAGTGTCAGCTAAAGAATTACAGAAATCACTGACACAGTCCAATATCTCTGTGTACACATCAATTATATGTAAAACTATAACCAAGAATGATGTTCATGGGAGGACTGCACGTAGGAAGCCACTGCTGTCTAAGAAAAAAAAAAAAAAAAAAAAACAGTTGTTGCGCGTTTAATGTTGGCAAAAAGGCACTTGTACACTCCACAGATGTTTTGGCGAAATATTTTGTGGACTGATAAAACCAAAGTTGAATTGTTTGGGAGTAAAACATAAGGTCATGTGTGGAGGAAAAATGGAACAGCTCACCAACAGCAACACCTCATCCCCACCGTGAAGCATGGTGGAGGGAGCATCATGATTTGGGGATGTTTTGCTACCTCAGGGCCTGGACAACTAGCAATCATTAATGGTAAAAAGGTTGCAAAAGTTTTGCAGGAAAACCCGAGGCCGCCTTTTAGACAGTTGAAGCTAAAAAGAGGATGGATTCAGCAAGAAGACAATGATCCAAACACACTAAAAGTCTGGAAGTTCATCAATCGACAGTTAGAGAAGTTGTCTACAAATGGAGAGAGTTTGGCACTGTTGCTGTTGCTGTGTGGAGGAAAAAATGGAACCGCTCACCATCATCAACACCTCATCCCAACCGTGAAGCATGGTGGAGGGAGCATCATGTTTTGGGGATGCTTTGCTGCCTCAGGGCCTGGACAACTTGCAATCATTACTGGAAGAATGAATTCAAAAGTTTATCAGGATGTTTTGAAGAGGAACCTGTGGCCGTCTGTCAGACAGTTGAAGCTAAAAAGAGGATGGATGCTGCAACAAGACAATGATCCAAAACATAGACGTAAATCAACTTCAGAATGGTTTCAGAAGAAAAAAATACACGTTCTGGAGTGGCCAAGTCAAAGCCCAGACTTGAACCCCATTGAGATGCTTTTAGGTCATGACCTACAGACAGCGATTCATGCCAGACATTCCAGGAATCTGACTGAACTACAGCAGTTTTTTAAGAGAAGAATGGGCCATGACTAGTCCTGATCGATACACCAGACTGAAGTGTATTACATCGGAGGGTGGGCCAAAATATTGAATATGATGGTTTACTTGCTTATTTTCCCCCGTTCTGTCATTGTTTCCATACTATCCTCATTAAAATATAAAAACCTATAAATGTTTGGGTGGTTTTAGTTAAACCAGACACTGTTTTTTCATCTGTGTGATTTTGACAAAGATCAGATCACATTTGATGGTGATTTCATGCAGAAATGAGAGAAATTCCAAAAGGTTCAGATACTTTTTTCATACCACTGTAGAATTAAATCGCGATATTAAACAAAAACAGTCTCCACAACAAAAAAATTAATAAACATTCCAAATGGATTGGACGTCTTTCACCGTCAATGGCGGCATAGGAGGAAAACTGCAGGATGTCGGAAACATTAGTGGGCCGTGGTATCTTTTTGAGCATTTTTTTCCCGATATGCAAATTGGGTTTGCTTTGCTTTGCTCATTCGCGCTCATTAAAACTGTAATAAAGTTTTGACACACTGTAAGTCATGTAGAATGTATTCCAACCACCTATCAAAAAACGCCTTTCGTATGAAGTCAACTAATTACTAACACCTCCAAGAAATAAATAACTGAACTCCATGTCCAGTCTGCCCGGCAACAAAAACGTCGCCCCAGTGGAAAATGTAATCACGTATTGAAACTGTTGTCATCAGCTCAAAGCAAGTTTGAATACAGCCTTGTGTGTGAGCATTTGCAATGCTCAGATTAGACTCAACTAATGGGGAGAAAAACACAAACAAAACATTACAAAGAGTAAATGAAAGCAGTGTCCCACTTAATTAAAATGACTCGTTGATAAAACTAGGGGAAAAACAACATAATACCCCCTAAATTGTTTTTGTGGATGTGATTAGTGGATATCTCTGGGCCCGCAGCTTGTGTTGTTTGTGTGCATTTGGCAACTCAAGCCAAAGACGACTCGGCAGGAAAGTCGGGAAACAGATACGCTTTAACTCCCTGATTCACACGCGAATAAAAAATGGAATACGGGCAGTGAGAAAGATAAGGTCTGCATACGTTTTAGTCACTTTACTACAACACCGAAGTTGTCTCATCTATTTGGTGTATAATATACAACCCCTAGCAAAAAGTATGGAATGACCAGTCTCGGACGAGCACTCATTCGGACATTTTATCAGGTAGAACAAGCTCAAACAAAAAGCTTGAAAAAAATAATGAATTAGCTCAAAAGTGCAACTCTTTAGCATTCAGAAACACTACAAGACATGAATAAAAAACATTGTGGTGGTCAGTAAATGTTACTTTTATAGAGCAAGTGCAGGGAAATATATATGGAATCACTCCATTCTGAGGAAAAAAATATGGAATCATTAGAAACAAACAAAGAAATAACAATCAAAACACATCTGTAGTATTTAGTAGCACCACCTCTGGCTTTTATGACAGCTTGCAGTCTCTCTCAATTTGGTGCCAACTCTCTTTTACCCATTTCCCACTGGCCAAAAAACCCCATGTCAAACCACTAACAATCAGCTTTTGGTAGCAGTGGGAAAGGTGCAGCAACCCGCCTCGACCCGTGTCAATCAACCCGCCAAGCGACCCGCGTAAAAATCACCTCAGCTCTGATCGTCATTGTCATGTTTTATGTCCATATCTATGAAAAATTCGGGGATTTAAGCATTTATTCACAAGAATTTTGGCCAGAAAAGCTCCTTTTACGCCAGGCGGCCGCTAGCCTCAGTCGCTAACATAGTAGCATGGTACTTCGTCCATATACATAAAATAAACGCTATCTGTACGATTTATTTGCTTTTAACCAATAATCGAGACTGTTTTACGTCCATATCTATGAAGAATTCGGGGATTTAAGCATTTATTCACAAGAATTATAGCCAGAAAAGCTCCTTTTACGCTAGGCGGCTGCTAGCCTCATTCGCTAACAGTATAGTGTATAATGATAATAAAGGGATATTTTATTCTATAATAAGTTGTATATAGAATTTATTATTTATCTATTTACATATTATTTGCATGGTTTCCTCAAGTATTAAGTTTCTGATGTTAAATTGAGTGATTTAATAGATGTTGAAAACTTGCAGTAAATAGAAAAAAATTAAGTTGCTTTTTTGGTCAAAAACTTACAGCCTGTATGTTAAATATTGCTATTGATCCTGAAAATATAGGTATCTCTGCATTTGGTGATTTTTGTGCATCTAGTGTAAAATCTGAGACTTTTATAGCCATTTTAAGTTGTGTTATACTCATATAGAAAATACCTAATCGGGATTTTGTAAGGGAACGACTTTGAATTTTTTGATGCCGCTGCTCATGGAGACTCATGTATGGCTAAGGTTAAAACCTGTTTTGGTTTTAGGTCGGTAGCAGCTTTGGTTTTGTAAACATTTGAAATTTGAAGTTTTTGAAAATAGGCCCCCAACGAATCGGCCCCGTTTCCCTTGTCATGTCAATAGGCTATGAAGTCTATGATTTACGTAAAATAAATTTTACCGGCGCATTTTTTTTCTTGCATTTAACCAAGAATTGAGACCGTTTTACATCCATATCGATCGAGAATTCAGGGATTTAAGCATTTATTCACAATAATTTTCACCAGAAAAGCTTTGTTTACATATGGCAGCCACCACATTGACTGACGGACTAGCATCGTACTTCGACATATTTACATAAAATAAATGCTAACTGCACGGTCAGCTTTTACAGCCACGCCAACGATCCAGGCCCCCTATTAATGATATTGACGTGTCCCGTCAATATCATTATGAAGTCAATGTTTCCGCCATGTTTGCTGCTTTTAATGTTTAGTAGCAGCACTGCGCACGCCCAAAGTGACGCGTGCGAGTACTGACTTCATCAGTGCGAGAGCTTTTCATTTATATGGTTGCAGAGCAAGCCCTGCGATCGAATCATTCCACTTTGGAGTAAAAGGTTTGCGTCTTCGCCTTCCATTTTCACTGTCACCCTATAAAGGCAACGCAATTGTTGCGTCTTGGTGTCGTAGCGTCACCATGTAAACTGCCCCTTAGTTTGAGGCCAGTGGGACTTATGACCCTTTTTTGACCTGTGTAGGCAAAGGGGGTTCTTTCCTCTCCTACTTTTATTAGTTGAGGGCTTCCTTGGGTTAATGGTAAGTGAGCACAAATGGCTTGCCTTAAGGTATGAATTAGTTCCGGTGATTTAGATAAAGGTCTTTTGTTCTAAACAAAACACTCCTTTATTAGTAGTATTTTTAAACATCACATGGTTCATTTGCATAGACTTAACGTCATTTTCTCACGATAAGGTGCCCCTGACTATAAGCCGCCACCCACCAAATTTGACATGAAAATGGCATTAAGACGCAGCGGTCCTCACTTTATTGTGGGATATCAACCGGTAACACTTTAGTTGACAGTGGCATCATAAGACTCTCATAAAACCAAATGAACCACCATGAAGTTTTGAACCAATTGGCTGCGAAGCTTCATTGCTTCATGAAGCTTATTTGGCCATCACTCTACTCTTGGGGGAGACAGTCAACCTCTGCTGCCACCTGCTGTCAATACTGTTGTCATCCAACATGCCTCCTAGCATGCATTGCAGTGCTACAGACATAGATCATGTTCTGCGCTAATTATTTCTTCAGTTACTGTTCTAGTTGTTTCATTAATTGCTAGTTATGGGATTTGGTAACACTTTATTTGACAGCGACGTCATAAGACTGTTATAAGACCAAATGAACCACCATGAAGCTTTGAACCAGTTGGCTGTGAAGCTTCATTTGGCCAGCACTCTTCCCTTGGGGGAGACAATCAAGCTCTGCTGCCACCTGCTGTCAATACTGTTGTCATCTAACATGCCTCCTAGCATGCATTGCAGTGCAACAGACAAAATTCATGTTGCGTGCTAATTATTTCTTCAGTTACTGTTCTAGTTGTTCCATTTGTTGCTATTTATGGGATTTAGTAACACTTTATTTGACATTGACATCATAAGACTGCCATAAGACCAAATGAACCACCATGAAGCTTTGACCCAATTGGCTGCGAAGCTTCATTGGTTCAAGAAGCTTCATTTGGCCATTACTCTTCTCTTGGGGGAGACAGTCAACCTCTGCTGCCAACTGCTGTCAACAATGTGGTCATCCAACATGCCTCCTTGCATGCATTGCTGTGCAACAGACAAAATTCATGTTGCGTGCTAATTATTTCTTCAGTTACTGTTCTAGTTGTTTCATTATTTGCTAGTTATGGGATTTGGTAACACTTTATTTGACAGCGGCATCATAAGACTGTTATAAGACCAAATGAACCACAATGAAGCTTCAAGAAGCTTCATTTGGCCATCACTCTTCTCTTGGGGGAGACAGTCAACCTCTGCTGCTACCTGCTGTCAATGCCGTTGTCATCCAACATGCCTCTTAGCATGCATTGCAGTGCTAAAGATGTAAATAACAAATCAAAATTCATGTTCGGGTCTAATTATATCTTCAGGGTAAACTTATTTAAAGAGCGACATGATTGGACATCTATCACTGTCAATGGCAATGAAGCAGTTCATAAAAATAATCATGATAATAATTTGGGGCTTTTTATTTATCGAGTACCGAGAATGGTATTGCGTACGGAGTACTTTGGTTGAAGATTTGAGTATTGTGACAACAATAGCAAATACAATAACATGTTTGTTGTCAACTAGGCAAAACATAGCACACGTGTTCAGGGATAACAACTCGGAACGGCGATCAAGTCAAAGTATTCCACGTGACGACGCGCATGCCCTCTGATTCAACCGAGCATTTTCTGACCCCTCAGCAGCTCGGATGTCATTTCCAATGTAAATGAGAGCATCAGAACCCGAAACATGTCAGAAATGCCATTAACCATGCGGATATTGTGAAACCAGCCATTAGCCCAAGAAAGCCGGCAAAAGGGTAGGAGGATCTGGACATGAATACAAATTGGTACAAAGATGAAATGCCAGCGTTTCTAATAATGCTCAATAATGTTTGCACTGCCGCCTTTAACATATTACCACATTTAATACCGGTATTACTTTTGGGGTAAAATGAAAAATAATAAAGGATGCATGCGACTCTAGCACCGAGCTCCTGATGGGATTATGTAAAAAATGTGCATCGCATACATATTGATGTAAAATGTGGGCGGCAGCATCTGTTGAGTCATTTGACTGCACCTTGATATAAAATCAATATATCTTCAAAGACCGGCATTACTATACAGTGGGGCAAATAAGTATTTAGTCAACCACCAATTGTGCAAGTTCTCCTACTTGAAAAGATTAGACAGCCCTGTAATTGTCAACATGGGTAAACCTCAACCATGAGAGACAAAATATGAAAAAAAAAAAAAAAAAAAAAAAAAAAAAAAAAAAGAAAATCACATTGTTTGATTTTTAAAGAATTTATTTCCAAATTAGAGTGGAAAATAAGTATTTGGTCACCTACATACAAGCAAAATTTCTGGCTGTCAAAGAGTTTTCACCGGAAAAGCTCTGTTTACATAAGGCAGCCGCCACACCAACTAACAGACTAGCATTGTACTTTGACATATTTACATAAAAGCAATGCTAACTGCACGTTTTTTTTTTTTTTTTTTAACCAAGAATCAAGAATGTTTTGCGTCCATATCTATAAAGGATTTAGGGATTCAAGCATTTATACACAAGAGTTTTCACCGGAAAAGCTCCGTTTACATCAGGCGGTCGCTAGCTACATTCACGAACAGATTAGCATTGTACTTTCGACATATTTACGTAAAATAAATGCTAACTGCACGTTTTTTTTTGCTTTTAACCAAGAATCGAAACTGGTTTGCGTCCATATCTATAAACAATTCAGGGATTTAAGCATTTATACACATGAGTTTTCACCGGAAAAGCCCGGTTTACATCAGGCGGTCGCTAGCTACATTCACGAACAGACTGGCATTGCACCTTCGACATATTTACGTAAAATAAATGCTAACTGCACGTTTTTTTTGCTTTTAACCAAGAATCGAGACTGGTTTGTGTCCATATCGATAAAGAATTCAGCCGTTTAAGCATTTATACACAAGAGTTTTTACAGGAAAAGTTCCGTATACATCAGGCAGTCGCTAGCTACATTCACGAACAGACTAGCATTGTACTTTCGACATTTACGTAAAATAAATGCTAACTGCGCTTTTTTTTTTTGCTTTTAACCAATAATCAAAACTGGTTTGCATCCATATCTATGAAGAATGCATGGATTTAAGCAGGTATTCACAAGAATTTTCAACGAAAAAAATTAAATAAAAAATCATTAAAACATAGTTTTGAAAAAATTATAATAAATAAATTAAAAAATTATTAGATTAGTCGACTAATCGTAAAAATAATCAGCTATCTAATCGGGAGAAAATTAGTCGTTTGGGACAGCCCTACAACACGTATCTTTTTTTTTTTTTTTTTTTTAATTGCTACATACACTTCTTTACATTGGTATTTTAGAACACTTTTACTGTACCTGGTCATTTAAAAAGTCCTAACTATACATCAAAAGCACTTAAGAGTGCTTTTCTCTCTTGGACAACAGTTTAATAGGTGGCCCAGGTCAGTGTGTGGGCGTGTGCGCGCGTGTTTACAGCACTATGCTAAATATGTCCCACTCGTCTCCCGTGTCACCAAAAGCCCAGAGGCTCACGGCATGACGTTAATAGTTTGACAGGCCCCACTGCTCCCTTTCGCTCCCTCCGTCTGCTCGTCCAGCTCGCCGCATCCCTCCATCCCTCCCTGCGGCAATGCCACTCTCTCTTTTGTCGTCTCGTCCCCCCCGTCACACAAATGCAGGTTGTGGCTGTCATACGGCCTACATAGGAGACTGTCAACAAGCGTCTGGACTTAATATCGCTTTCTTGGCCTTCTACTTCTCACAAAACTTCACATGTCGGCTCTAGTTTGAGTGCCGTAAGCCGGAAACAACAACAAAAGCGGGTGACGTTGAGGCTCATTTTGAATAATAAGGCCATCAGGAACCAAGTCACGTCATCGTCTGTTGACAGTAACCTGAGTCACTGGCAAGTCACCATTCATGCTTATTAGCTGCAAAGAGTCACCAGTCAGAATTAAACCTGACCCCAAGTGGGCCGCTATTTTTAGACACCGTTCAACATATTTACTCTGACAATTGTGTCAAAAAGATGAACATTGACAAAATGACTTTTTCATTCCAGTAAACAAATAACGAGTGCGATTTAGAGCCTTTTCTGTAGCTGACTTGTTCAAAAGAACCCATCATTGCAGAGAGGAAGGTTCAACCGAACCACATCATCGTCAAACCAAAGTCCAAACGCTCAGTGCTAACACATCAAGCGAAATGCAGCACTACCTACATTGTATCACAAAAGTGAGTACACCCCTCGCATTTCTGCAGATATTTAAGTATATCTTTTCATGGGACAATACTGACAGATTAACACTTTGACACAATGAAAAGTAGTCTGTTTGCAGCTTATATAATAGAGTTCATTTATTTTCCCCTCAAAATAACTCAAAATATAGCCATTAATATCTAAACCCCTGGCAACTAAAGTGAGTACGCCCCACAGAAACTACATCCCTAAATCTCCAAATTGAGTACTGCTTGTCGTTTTCCCTCCAAAATGTCAAGTGACTCGTTAGTGTTACTAGGTCCAGGTGTGCATAGGGAGCAGGTGCGTTCAAATTTGTAGTGCAGCTCTCACACTCTCTCATAGTGGTCACTGAAAGTTCCAACATGGCACCACATGGCAAAGAACTCTCTGAGGACCAAAAGTTATGCCAAATGAAGATGGCCAAGGCTACAAGAAAATTGCCAATACCCTAAAACTGAACTGTAGCACAGTGGCTAAGACCATCCAGCGTTTTAACTAGGGTTGTTCCGATCATGTTTTTTTGCTCCCGATCCGAACCCGATCGTTTTAGTTTGAGTATCTGCCGAACCCGATATTTCCCGATCCGATTGCTTTTTTTTTTGCTCCCAATTCAATTCCAATCATTCCCGATAATTTTTCCCGATCATATACATTTTGGCAATGCATTAAGAAAAAAAATGAATAAAACTCGGACGAATATATACATTCAACATACAGTACATAAGTACTGAATTTGTTTATTATGACAATAAATCCTCCAGATGGCATTTACATTCTTTCTGTGAGAGGGATCCACGGATAGAAAGACTTGTAATTCTTAAAGGATAAATGTGACTTTGTATTTTGTGACTAAATATTGCCATCTAGTGGATTTTTATGAGCTTTCAGTAAATGATAATTCAGCCATTTAACTTCTGCCCAAATACATGATGGGAAGTGCAACCATGACTGTGCGTAATGGTACCAATGGATACATCTTCTCAGCGTTGGGAAACAAAATAGGATGTTAAGAAAAAGATCAACTACTACTTTTCTTCCCCACATTGCTTACCACGATATTTCTAATTGTTGAGAGAGGGATTGTAAGGCTTTAGCCAATTAAAAAAAAGGCTTCAAAGGCTGCCTAAATTCTCTCTACTCATTTTACGGTGCCTTTTAGCTCTATGTATACGTAATACGGTGCCATTATAGATTGTACGCGACAATGCGTGAGTGGGTAGTGCAGCACATGCGTTAAATATTGTAATGTTATTACCGCCGTTGACGCGATAAATTTGACAGCCCTACTTTAAGCCAAAACTAGACTCTGGATGAGTGTAAGACATTCTGTCTGTAACGTTAAATACAATTAGAAAACGATTTAATTAAAAAATATATATTAAAAAAGGCATGTCCGATATTTTTTTGCCGATTCCGATACTTTGAAAATGACGTGATTGGACCCGATCGATCGGGATGCCGATCGATTGGGACATCTTTAGTTTTAACCCTTAAATGCCTGCAACATGAAGCAATTATCAGAGAATCCCCAAATTTGAAAAATAAGGTCCTAATGAAACCTTGTTTTCAAATTTGTAAAAGAAAAGTCAAAATTAATATGTGTAATAAGCGCTGTAATATCTGTAACCCTTGCTAAATCCGATTTTGTTTTTCTCATGGAACCTACAGATGCATGTGTTGACTTTCATCCATCATTTTTTTTTTTTTTTTCCCCAAAAAGAAATGTCAAAATTGTGAATGTGATACATTTGGCAATAAAGGGTTAAAAGAGCAGGGTCCACTCAGAACAGGCCTCGGGTTACTTGTCCAAAGAAGCTGATTGCACGTGCTGAGCGTCACATCCAAATGCTTTCTTTGAAAGATCATCGCAGGAGTGCTGTCAGCATTGCTGCAGAGATTGAAGAGGTGGGGGGGTCAGCCTGTTAGTGCTCAAACCATACGCCGCACTCTACATCAAATTGGTGTGCATGGCTGTCACCCCAGGAGGAAGCCTCTTCTGAAGACAGTACACAAGAAAGCCCGCAAACAGTTTGCTGAAGACATGTCAACAAAGCACATGGATAACTGGAACCATGTCCTATGGCAGGGGTCAAGAATTAAAAATCCTCTGTGTTCGAAATTAAAAAATTACAACAATCTTGGGTCCGGAAATATTTTTAATTTTTTTTTGTTTCCAAAAAAATACAAACGTATCTTTAAGTGGCCATGCTGATAATTACAACATTCAAAAATGTAAATAAAATAGAAAAAAAAATAATTTATAGTAAGTAATAAATAATATTTAATAATAATTAATTAGTAATAAATAATAAAGCGATCATATTGAGCCATTAATTCCGCTATTTGTTTTGGAACAGATGGCAGAGTTCATAGGGAAACTTTGCGAAAAAGCTGCGTGCTTCGTTTTATAGTGCCTTTTCAAATGGCTGCTTTTTACAAGCGCTTCCGTTGTTCGGCCATTCCTTACTACGCGGCGAAACATCTACACAACGCTTGCTCACGCATGCGCACATCAGTTAGAAGCGGCGAGTACTCATTATTTTTGTTTTTATTTCGTTTTTATAGAACCTTTCATAGCCTGAAAAATACTTTTTGCATGTATTACCCTCTCATACTTATAACCATTGTGGTTTTTTGTGTCAGCTTTGAAGCAGTTGACCACATTAGTTACGTAGCGTATTTAAACCGTCCCTATTTGGTATAACTGCATCTAAGTATTTTCTTAAGGCATTTTTTAGTACGTTCTGCCTGTATGCATCCAAACAAAACAAGTTCAGCGCGCACGGTAGTAGTTTGGGTGTCAAATTCAACTAATGTAGGACGTTTTGCCAATGTAGCAGATTTTGGCAGAACACCGCTCTCTGAACATAGCGGTCTTGTGCTGCCGCCAGGTAAAATGAACAAAAATGTGTTGGTCTACTCCTCCTTAAACACACTGTTTTCTGCATCAATCTTGCGCAGTTTTGAGCACGCCATTTGCCGTACCTTTTCGCCTCTTCATCCAACTTCATTCGGCTCAGTTTTTGGCTGTCACTCCGCGGAGTCTGGAAAGCGAGTGTGAGACATGCTGTTCTAAAAATAACTTTCAAATGCTTCACTCCCATTGGCTGGCTCACGCGCGTCACCTCCGTTCTGCAAACCCGCAGAAAAAAAACATTTTTGTTGTTGCAACGTGTATTAGTCCGGACAGCTTGAGATCCGGTCCAGACGGCTTGGGGGTCCGGAACCGGACCAAGGTCCGTGGTTCCGTGACCTCTGTCCTATGGTCTGCTGACAAAGATAAGTGTGTCATGCCTACAGTCAAGAATGGTGGTGGGAATGTCTTGGTCATGGTCTGCATGAGAGCTGCAGGTGTTGGAGAGTTACATTCCATTGTGGGAAACATGAACTCCAACATGTACTGTGAAATACTGCAGCAGAGCATGATCCCCTCCCTCCAGAAACTGGGTCGCAGGGGAGTGTTCCAGCATAAAAATGACCCCAAACAAACCTCCAAGATGACCACAGCTTTACTGAAGAGGCTGAGGGTAAAGGTGATGACCTGGCCAAGCATGTCTCCAGACTTAAACCCAACAGAACATCTTTGGGGATCCTCAAGCAGAAGGTGGAGGTGCGCAAAGTCTCAAATATCCGGCAGTTCCGCAACATCATCATGGAGGAGTGGAAAAGCATTCCAGTGGCAACCTGTGAAGTTCCGGTCAACTCCATGCCCAGGAGAGTAAAGGGATGTAATTAGTTTCTAAGGGGTGCACTCACTTTTGTTGCCAGGGGTTTAGATATTAATGGCTATATTTTGAGGGGAAAACAAATGAACTCTATTATATAAGCTGCACATAGACAACTTTTCATTGTGTCAAAGTGTCATTTTGTCAGCGTTGTCCCATATTTAAATATCTGCAGAAATGCGGGGAGTGTACTCACTTTTGTGATACACTGTATGACTGTGACTTGAATCAAGTTCAGTCCTTCTCATTTCCTACATAAAATTCAGCAATCAGCCTCCTGCTGTCACTCTGCAATAGAGAACATCAAAAACCTCCACGAGAGCAAAACACATTTTTCACCAGAGCGGGCCCCGACAGAATGCGTCTTTAATCGGCGCTCCGTCTCCGAGACGTCGCCGGGCACCGCCGTTTTATTGTACGCTGGCTCACAGAGCCTATTTGCATAAAAACTACCAATCCAAGTCCAATCAGCTCGACCATCCAACGTAAATGATCTTCCCCAGACATCCGCCCCCGAGTGATTCATAACCTCAACATTCATCTCGACATCCATCTGCAATTTCATGTACTGACGCTTGTTGTTTTCATCCTTTGGTATCATAAGCGACACCGGAAGAGTGGCTAAAAACAGACACGCCATCTACAGGGCAAGAGAGAGAGACGGCGTACATTATTTTTCAAATTATGCTCCGCTGTCGCCCTGTCGACAGGTCATAAATCAACCGCAGCCCGTGCCAAGAAATAAAACATCTCACTGAAGGTGTCCATCATATTTTTGACACAGCTCAAGAATGAATTACCTCGAGGGTGTGCAAACTTTTGTGTCCTGTGGCCACATTTGATTTTTTAAAACTAACCATAGACTTAAAAAATCTATTGACCTGACACTTCGTCATTCTTTACGTCACGCCTTATCAGAGAGGGCCGGGCTTCATTTAGTAATAGCCGAAGACGGCACACGCTCATGTCGGATTTAAGCTTGGATTAATTTAGGATTGGATTTAACAACGAAAGCTGTACAAAAGTACTGTACGGTTTCTCTGCTTTTAACCAAGAATCTAGACTGTTTTACGTTCATATCTATGAAGAATTCGGGGATTTAAGCATTTATTCACAAGATTTTTTGCCAGAAAAGCCCCCTTTACGCCAGGCAGCAGTTAGCCTCATTCGCTAACATAGTAGCATGGTACTTCGTCAATATACGTAAAATAAACACTAACTGTACGGTTTCTCTGCTTTTAACCAAGAATCTAGATTATTTTACGTCCATATCTATGAAGAATTCAGGGATTTAAGCATTTATTTACAAGAATTTTGGCCAGAAAAGCTCCTTTTGTGCCAGGCGGCCGCTAGCCTCATTCACTACTATAGTAGCATGGTACTTTGTCAATATACATAAAATAAATGCTAACTGTACGATTTCTTTGCTTTTAACCAAGAATTGAGACTGCTTTACGTCCATATCTATGAAGAATTCGGGTATTTAAGCATTTATTCACAAGAATTTTCACAAGAAAAGCTCCTTTTATGCCAGGCGGCCTCTAGCCTCATTCGCTAACATAGTAGCATGGTACTTTGTCAATATACATAAAATCAACGCTAACTGTACGTTTTTTTTTTTTTTTGCTTTTAACCAAGAATCAAGACTATTTTACGTCCATATAATGAGGAATTCAGGTTTTTAAGCATTTATTTACAAGAATTTTTGCCTGAAAATCTCCCTTTTACGCCAGGCGGCCTCTAGCCTCATTCGCTAACATAGTAGCATGGTACTTTTTCAATATACATAAAATAAACGCTAACTGTACGGTTTCTTTGCTTTTAACCAAGAATCAAGACTGTTTTACGTCCATATCTATGAAGAATTCAGAGATTTAAGCATTTATTCACAAGAATTTTTGCCAGAAAAGCTCCTTTTACGCCAGGCGGCAGCTAGCCTCATTCGCTAACATAGTAGCATCTTACTTCGTCAATACACGTAAAATAAACATTAACTGTACGGATTCTTTGCTTTTAACCAAGAATCGAGACTGTTTTACATCCATTTAAGCATTTATTTACAAGAATTTTCACCTGAAAAGCTCCTTTCACGCCAGGCGGCCGCTAGCCTCCTTCGCTATGATAGTAGCATGGTACTTCGTCAATATACATAAAATAAACGCAAACTGTACGGTTTCTTTGCTTTTAACCAAGAATCGAGACTGTTTTACATCCATATCTATGAAGAATTCGGGGATTTAAGCATTTATTTACAAGAAATTTCACCTGAAAAGCTCCTTTCACGCCAGGCGGCCGCTAGCCTCCTTCGCTATGATAGTAGCATGGTACTTCGTCAATATACGTAAAATAAACGCAAACTGTACGGTTTCTTTGGTTTTAACCAAGAATCGAGACTGTTTTACATCCATATCTATGAAGAATTCGGGGATTTAAGCATTTATTCAAAATAATTTTCGCCAGAAAGGCTCCTTTTACACCAGGCGGCCGTTAGCCTCATTCGCTAACAGTAGCCTATATAGTGTATAATGATAATTCTTATCTATAATAAGTTGTGATTGTATATAGAATGTATTAATTATCGATTTACATATTATTTATGATTGATGCTGCCTGTTTTCCTCAAGTATTAAGTTTCTGATGTTAAATTGAGTGATTTATTAGCTGTTGAAAACGTGCAGTAAATTAAAAAAAAATTAAGTTGCTATTTTGGTCAAAAACTTATATGTTAAATATTGCTATTGATCCTGAAAATATTTGTGATTATCTCTGCATTTGGTGATTTTTTTTTTCATCTAGTATAAAATCTTTGACTTTTGTAGCCATTTTAAGTTGTGTTATTACTACATAAAAATATAATTAATCCGGATTTTATAAGGGAACGACTTTGAATTTTTTTTATTCCGCTGCTCATGGAGACTCATACATGGCTAAGGTAGGTGCCTGTTTTGGTTTTAGGTCGGTAGCAGCTTTGGTTTTGTAAATATTTGAATTTGAAGTTTTTGAAAATAGGCCCCCTACGAATCGGCCCCGTTTTCCGTGTCATGACAATAGGTTATGAAGCGTATGATCTGACAGACTAAGACATTGAAAGGCTGTAAAATTCAGTCTATTTACAAACATTTTTAACATGTCAGCGGCATCACAATTTCAACTTGCTAAAAATCTCTTTTAGGCACAATAGAAAAAAAGAAGGATGCGAGTATGCTGTTCCCGCCAGAACAGCTAACCTTATCTGCACGTTGCACCAGCGAGATAAGCGTGAATGTTGTTATGATAGCACACTGAAGACACACCGACTGAATCATAATTATGTGTGTGTGTGTGTCATTGTTTTCTCCGGCGCCACTTCCATCTGATAGTTCGCTTTACGATCGAGTACAACTTATCGACGGCGATGCCTTGACATACGACTTTAAGTCACGCTTGTCACTTTCGTATCATTATTCCAATTGAAACGAATGCAACACTCATTTGTAACTGTACAAACGGTAAATGATGAGACAAAACCAAGATATTCCATCTATTGTCAAGAAGGAGCAGAGCAACAGGAGTCACATTTAAATCAATGACTCATTAAAATCAACCATTACAACCAGTTTAATGGAGATGAAGCAGATGAATCATTTTAACTAGTGGAATGAACGTGCTCGTAAACGCTTTCATTGCAACTCACAAATGGGAGCTGCTGCAGTGATGTTCCGCGGCGCTCATCCCTCACGACTTTCCGACCAGACGCTCGGCGGTCAGTAATTGGAAGCGGCGGGGGCAATCGCAGGAACCAACTACAAGACCTATGAGCACAAATACGAGTAAAAGCTCCCGAAAGGGGTCATACATGTGCTTCTTAAAGTGCATGTGCAGTGGCGCCACCAAGGGGTGGCCAGGGGCCACCGCCACCCCTATAAATTGGTTGGCCACCCCTCTGGCCACTCCGCTTGCCAGTATATCGTTAGATTGTTGTAGCATCAGTTATGCATTTCATCCCAAATGAATGCATTTATTTTGTTGTGTTAAATGTAGGGCTGTCAAATTGATCGCATTAACGGGCAGTAATTATTTTCTAAAAAATTAATCAAATGAAAATATTTATCGCAATTAACGCATTCGCGGTACGAATTATTCACGCATTGCCGCAAACAGCCTACAATGGCGCCGTTTTACTTATATACAGAGATAGGAGGCGGAGTGGAGTAGATACAAGCATTCATTGGGGTCGTGCTTTTAATAGGCTAAAGCTTTGTCATCTCTCCCACAGCAACTATAAATATTGTGGGAAGCGATGGGAAGAATGCCAGGAGTTGATCTTTTTCTTACCACCCTGTAGTGTACGCAACACAGAGAAGATATAGCATTTGCAGCCACCACACACAGTCATGGTTGCACCACTTCCCATCGTGCATTTGGGCAGAATAGTTAAGTCGCTGCAGTATCATTTACTGAAAGCTTAACAAATACACTAGATGACAATATTTAGTCACAATATATAAACTCACATTTATCCTTTAAGAATTACAAGTATTTCGATCCGTGGATCCCTTTCACAGAAAGAATGTTAATAATGTTAATGCCATCTTGTGGATTTCTTGTTATGACGAACAAATACAGTACTTATGTACAGTATGTTAAATGTATAGATCCGTCTTATCTTTCCATTCCAACAATAATTTACAGAAAAATATGGCATGTTTTAGAGATGGTTTGAATTGCGATTAATTAATTTTTAAGCTGTGATTAACTCGATTTAAAATTTGAATCGTTTGAAAGTCCTAGTTAAATGTACACCTTATGCCTAATGTATACATAACATAATAAAACAGAATTGTTGTGGAACTCAAAATGTTGACTGGACAGTTATGGACTATGCACATTAAATCATTAGTAACATCAAATATTACACAATACACCAAAGTATATCAGTAGCCGTGTCCTTAAGTCTTTCTGATAGTTTTCCCCCGACCTTTTTACTGCAATAATATAATGAAAACCTGAAATTATGGCTTTTAGTTTTGGCCACCCCAAGATTTTAAGTGGCCCCATCTGGCCACCCCTATGAAAACATTCTGGAGTCGCCACTGTGCATGTGAAACGAAAAAGCATGTTTATTTCATAATACACGCAGTATTTTATGCTCCTGAATGATATGGACCGCTTGGATGTGTGTGGAAGCGATCGCTATATTTATTTAGTTTTTTTAATCCCGCGCCATGAAAATGAGTGACTTCCACCTTCGGTCTTGCATTGAGGAGGAGGGTGCTGTGACGTGTACGGGTGAAGGCTTCCTCTTCACTAAACAGCCGTACTGTTGTGTATGAGGACTAAGGATTCAGCTGATTTTGCGAATTAATATGTTTATTTTTCGCATCACGCCAGCAGAAAAATCATGCTTTATGAGGGAGAGGCGTGTGCGCCTTTTTGGAGTTTCAAAAGGTTCCCATTAACCGTGGATATTGGCCAAAACAAGCCCTACTACTGTGGGACCATTGGACTTCCATGGAAGTGAGTAAACATCTTGTTTTGTATTATGTCAAATACGAATACACCGATTACAAAGTAAACACTACAAACTTTCTTTAAATAAAGGACTACTTACGTTTGATCATTGATAAGCATATAAAAAGCTCTCCTCATGCACATTAGCTGCACGTTAGCTGCACAACAACTGCAACCGCCCTCCTCCGGGGAACGAACTGTAAAGTGCTCTCGGCCGGGCGGTTTGCCGATCCGCGAAGACAATCGAGAACCCAGTCGTCATGTCAAATAATCCGGGCTAGTTATGTGTGATTTTCCGCTTCGAAGACTTTGAAACATCACTCGGTTCAGGTTAGCATGTCGGCTAGCTGTCAGGCCTCTTGGTTTGTTTACATTCTCCGAAGCCGGGGAAGGGAAATGACATATGTCCGATTTAGGTGTCATAAAATATCGTTCGGGAGGTGTGACAGTAAAGGTGAAGTCGACAGTTTTGACCAGTATGGAGTAATTTTGCCCTGTCGTCCTGAATAAATGCATTTTTATTATTTCATATTCCATTTAGCACAAGACTGTAATTTGTCATGACCATGCCATTTATATAGCAATTGGGGAAAATACTTGGATAAAAACAATATCCAGTAAAAATATTGAAGTAAAGAGACAGAAACAATAACATTTTGCAGCTCTCTTCGTCGCGTTTTCTTCGTTGTGAATAGTTCCCCCTCGACGGGCTGACTGGTCCTTCTCAAGCCATTTATTTAGCTATTGGGGAAAAATACTTGGATAAAAAGAATATCCTGTAAAAATATTGGAGTAGAGAGACTGAAACAATGACATTTTGCGGCTCTCTTCGTCGCGTTTTCCTCGTTCTGAATGATTCCCCCTCAATGGGCTGAATCGTAAAACCGATGAGCCCAGTCTCCTGCTGACGTCATCCACCTGTTGGGGACGCTAGAGCCCTATAATGGTAGGCGTGGCTAACCAGCAGATTAAAAGACTAATTTCTCCTCATCTGCGCTTTGCCAAATTGTTGTATATAGTCGAATCGTCTCAAAATATGATTGTAATTCACATAATAATGCTATTTAAGACTTTTTTTCTCCTGTCGTATGCTCTTTAAGTCATTTGCAAAAATTGATATATCAGATGTAGATGATGACCGATAGTATGGATTTGTGAGCAAATGTGAAATTGGCCACATTTGGACATAAAAGGTTTCCATTTGACAACAACTACACAGTGTAAGGCTCAGTTACAACAATGTAAGGAAAGCCAATACAAATGCTACACTCTGCCTCCGAACATCCAGCATTATTTGTTGTTTGTTTAGAGTCAGAATCCACATCAAGTGTGCAATCTCGCTCGCAAGAGTGTCGCGCTCACTTCACAATGTCACGTGAAGGCCACAAACATCCGCGGCGGATGTTTCCCGTCGTACGAGCTCTTGGTTTGTTACAGTTAAGATGTCCCCAAGAGGGTCGTCCGTCAACAAAGTCCCCTGCGGGATCAATAAAATGCACGTCTGTCCATCCCACTGTCTTAACATCAGCAGAGCTGACAACATGTCGTCGGGACTGGAGATTCACAACATAACAAAGAAAAATCAAGACATGTATATCAGTCTTGAAAAATTATAACAATTCAAACAGAGTGTGTAGTACTTACTAGAGGTGTGCATCGGCACTGCCCTCACGATTCGATTCGATTACGATTCGGAGGGCCACGATTCGATTCGATTCAGAGGGTCACGATTCGATTCGGTTCGATTCGGCAATGCATCGCAATGCATTAAAGCCTGGGATGCATTAAAATTCTAAAGCAAAGCATATTTTTCGTGAATCATGAGGCAACACAGGCGGTCAGACATTAAACAACTTTATTGGTTCTTGTGTCACTCCTGGTTGAAGTAAAATGAAAATACTTTCAGATAAATATATATATATATATATATATATATATATATATATATATATATATATATATATATATATATATATATATATATATATATATATATATATATATATATATATAGTAAAAAAAAAACAGATCACAGCATTTAATTAGTGCTTTGATTGAGACCAGGGCTTTCTCTTTTTTTGACACACAGGAGCAGCCTTTCACACAGTCACTGTATTTTAGTCACAACGCCCCATCAATAAAGATATTCAAGTAAATATTAAAGAAAACGACAAAGAAAATATTGTAGTGCAGCAGCATCTTTATCGGAATATTAATTCAGGGATCAGTTCAGTTGCAAACAAAACATCAACTAAACTGCAATGTACTGTAGAACAAAAGTAAAATGTAGGCCCACTATATGTGTGCAATCAACTTAGAAATGCAATCAGTAACTACCACATGACAATAAAAAATAAGGAATTAAAATGAAGTGCAGCAGCATTTTAGCAGCCAATCTGTTTCAACATGAGGAAATATCAGTTTTTTGCAATCGAGAGCAGAGAGATAGTAGAGGTTAGATCGGGCCTAAAAAATCCAGCCCGACCCGACACGGCCCGCTGGTATTGAAGCCCGACCCGGCCCGGGCCCGATCAATTAACTAGATTTGCAGGCCCAGCCCGAAAAACCCGATTTTTTGTTTTTTGTTTTTTATTTTTGGATTGACGCGATAAAAAAAAAAAAACGCAGCCGCAGCAATTTATTGTCATTTCTTCGAGTTGGCAGAAAAAATGTTTTCTTAATGTTTAAATAGTCTACATATTTTTATGATCATTATAAAAGCATTTACACAACGAAATAACGCTGGGAAAGTTGAATATAAAAAAAATATATATTTATATATATATATTTATTAGGGCTGTCACCATTATCGCGTTAACGAGCGGTAATTAATTTTTTTAATTAATCACGTTAAAATATTTGACGCAATTAACGCACATGCCCCGCTCAGACAGATTTAAATGACAGCAAAGCGAAATGCCCACATGTTAATTGTGTTTTATGGAGTTTTGCCGCCCTCTGCTGGCGCTTGGGTGCGACTGATTTTATAGGCTTCAGCACCCATGAGCATTGTGTAAGTAATTATTGACATCAACAATGGCGGGCTAATAGTTTATTTTTTGATTGAAATTTTTACAAATGTTATTAAAACGAAAACATTAAGAGGGGTTTTAACATAAAATTTCTATAACTTGTACTAACATTTATCTTTTAAGAACTACAAGTCTTTCTATCCAGGGATCGCTTTAACAGAATGTTAATAATGTTAATGCCATCTTGTTGATCTATTGTTATAATAAACAAATACAGTCCCTATGTACCGTATGTTGAATGTATATATCCATCTTGTGTCTTATCTTCCCATTCCAACAATAATTTACAGAAAAATATGGCATATTTTATAGATGGTTTGAATTGTAATTAATTGTGATTAATTACGATTAATTAATTTTTAAGCTGTAATTAACTCTATTAAAAATTTTAATCGTTTGACAGCCCTAATATATATATATATATATATATATATATATATATATATATATATACACGGTTTTGCAGGCACACAGAGGAGAAGATTCAAAAGGATCACATTTCTGTTGCTTTTGTGTGCATAAATAAAATTGTCCTTCGTAACGAATTCTCAGTTGGCGGAAAAAAAAAAACACGTTTTCTTAATGTTTAAATAGTCTACATATTCTTATGATCATTATAAAAGTATTTACACAACGAAATAATGCTGGGAAAGTTTAATATAAAAAAAAACATGCGATTTTGCAGACACACAGAGGAGAAGATTCAAAAGGATCACATTTATGTTGCCTTTGTGTGCATAAATAAAAGTGTCTTTCGTAACGAATCGCAAGCGCCACACCGGGAGGCGAAGAAGAAAAAGCGGGCGGCGCCACTGCATTCATGTGCGTGCACAAGCAAATGCACAATACAGAGAGCCTGCTCTCGGTTTTATCCCATTTTTATTTTTTATAATTTATTAGTCCGGCACTGCGGCCCGACCCGACCCGAACGTGAATGCTTAACATTTTGGGCCTGACCTGACCCGTTCGGGTTCGGGCACAAGATCTAACCTCTTAAGAGATAGGACATAACATAACGATGGCTGAAGCGGAGAAAGAGGGAGTGAGAATAAAGCTAAACCCCTGGCAACAAGAGTGAGTACACCCCTTAGAAACTACGTACATCCCAAAATGTCCAAATTGAGTACTGCTTGTTTTTTTCCCTCCAAAATGTCATGTGACTCGTTACAGTAGTGCTGTCAGCATTGCTGCAGAGATTGAAGAGATGGGGGGTCAGCCTGTTAGTGCTCAGACCATACGCTGCACTCTACATCAATTTGGTGTGCATGGCTGTAACCCCAGGAGGAAGCCTCTTTTGAAGGCTGTACAAAGGATTTGGTTTTATTTTGAGGTTTCGAAAAACAACAAAATGGAGCGTGCATAATATGCCCCCCATCTGGGCATGTCTTTGATTTTCTGTATTATATCAGTTTTGTTTTTGAAGTCTGCAAATAGGTGTTCTGATATGTTGATGAACGTCTCCTTTATGTACTCCCCATCTGTGAACGGTTTTCCACGCTTTATTATCTCCAGGGTTGCAACAAAACTTGCAGCAGTAGTGGAGTTTGGCGATGCAATCCACTTCTTAAATCTATTTTCGCGCTCCTTTACGTTCTTCAGAAGTAATGGAATCGCACTTTTCTCTTACTCCCAACCGGGCACTCGGCTGCCGGTTTGTTTCCAATAGCCACCTGCCTGACATCCCGCCCTGCTGATAGAAACGTGTGTCGCAGGCTATGATGCAGATCTTCGTAAACAGATATGTTGAAATTTAATATTTATTCAAAATTTTTACAGCATTGGAAAGTGTTAAGAATGTTTATGCCATTTTTGTCCTCCTACAGAGACCATATCAAAACAAAAAAAATTGATTTCCCTCAACCATCTTTGTCCATTTTCAAACATTTTTAAAAATGCTCCAGGGAGCCACTGGGGCAGCGCTAAAGAGCCGCATGCGGCTATTAAAACACGGGTTGCCGAGAAACAAGCTTTTTTAAGATTAAATAGACAAATTTATTGCTTTAAATAAGTCTTTTAAGCTTATTTTCAGCTAGCTATTTTTCTTATTTCAAGAAATCTAAGTAAAATTGACTTGAAGCACTGGCAGATACTTTTGCTTATTATCTGGTCTTTGCCGTTTTGGCAAAGCCAGATAATGTTATTCTGCGACTTTATTATTATTTATTGATTAATCAACTTTTCTCCGCGTTTTTCAGCGCGCCGCACAGCCCGTAACGCTGCACCGATCGGCACCGTTCAGGTATCGACACGTCCAGAATTTTTGTGTGACTGTGGCTTTTTGTCAAACGGCCCGGAAAAATTTTCCGTTTTCACGTAAACGCCGATTTTCCGCTTTAAATTTTTTTTTTCAAAACGCTACTTGCCCTACAAATTTTGACCAAATCATATAATTTGGACATCTAAAATTCCGGGACGGTGAGGGGCATAAAGATTGTAAGAATTTGGAAAAAATTTACGGTTCCCCGGGAATTTGCCAAAAACGTTCCCATTCATTTTTAATGGGAAATGTCCCATTCACTTTCAATGGGATGTCCAATAGAATCTGCATTGCATTGTTGCCATTGACCGCCATGTATGTCAAATCTATTGATACTAATGGATTTGAATTCTATCAACGCCTATGTAACTCAATGCCATTGACGTCCATGGACGTCCAAAAATTTTCCCATTCATTTTCAATGGGAAAAACAAAAAATTCCCCAAATCAACAGGAACTGACCAGATATCAATAGGACGTGTCCACCAAACTTCCCCGATTCCATTGACGCTTTTGAAGGGTGCTGCCATTGACGGCCATAGACGTCCAAATTTCCCATTCATTTGTAATGGCATTTACTTTGTTTAATGCCATTGACGGGCATGTTTGTCCATTCTATTGATGGCCCTGGGCGGGGGTAAGATCTGTATCTCATCACGGCAAAGACCAGAAGTAATTTCTCCAGAAATTGCAGTTTCTAGTAGATTCACACTGAAAACAAGAGAATTTAACTAGTTTTAAGAACATGTGTTTTAGCAGCGTCTCTCCAACTCTCACCTTGCTCAAGATTCCTTTCATTCCACATCGGACTTAACCCCGTAACTTTTGTTGATAGCAATCAGGCGGTGGCAAAATTACACAGGATTTTTATCTGGGATTGATTCAGTAAGGTGGTCACTGCACTGTATCGAACACACGTTGTCTCTGGGCTGCAAAATCGATGGCACAAGACCGAGTGAGGCGAGCGTCTGCATCAGTACTTGATAGATGATATTTTCGTTTTGTGCTACACTTGCGGTGTTAATCATTGATTGCAGATAAACAGATGGCTTTCTTCTGCCTTAAAATCTTATTATTTTTTTAACACTAAGTTATTTCAAATTTGTGTATAGAGTCGATGTTAAAACATATGTTGGCACAACTGACTGACATTTTGTAACCTGTAGAAAGAAATGCCATAATTTATGTGGACTGTACCTAAAGGATTAGAAACTGCCTCCCAATTTGAGTTATACACAACTGTTCTAGCTTAAATAAAGTATGTTAACCTTGGCTTGCCAGCGTAAAGAACGTCGCCAATATTGATTTTTCTTTTTTATTCAGTAAAATAGACATATTGGCAGAAAGACACAAGGTTCCCAAAAACCAATAATACATTAAAAGCATTGAGCTCCACTTTTAACTTTCATTTCCTTGCGGTGTGATGGTCTATTAAATAGTATGAAAACTAAACTAGTCGACGTACATTGGGGCAAATAAGTATTTAGCCAACCACCAATTGTGTAAGTTCTCCTACTTGAAAAGATTAGAGAGGTCTGTAATTGTCAACATGGGTAAAGCTCAACTATAAGAGATAGAATGTGGGGGGGGGGGGGGGGGAAAGAAAGTCACATTGATTGATTTTTAAAGAATTTATTTCCAAATTAGAGTGGAAAATAAGTAGTTGGTCACCTACAACCAAGAAAGATTTCTGGCTGTCAAAGAGGTCTAACTTCTTCTAACGAGGTCTAACGAGGCTCCACTCGTTACCTGTATTAATGGCACCTGTTTTAAGTCATTATCGGTATAAAAGACACCTGTACACAAGCTCAGTCAGTCACACTCCAAACTCCACTTTGGCCAGAACCAAAGAGCTGTCGAAGGACACCAGAGACAAAATTGTAGACCTGCACCAGGCTGGGAAGACTGAATCTGCAATAGGTAAAACGCTTGGAGTAAAGAAATCATCTGTGGGAGCAATTATTAGAAAATGGAAGACATACAAGCCTACTGATAATTTTCCTCGATCTGGGGTTCCAAGCAAGATCCCACCCCGTGGCATCAAAATGATAAGAAGATAGGTGAGCAGAAATCCCAGAACCACACGAGGGGACCAAGTGAACGACCTACAGAGAGCTGGGACCACAGTAACAAAGGCTACTTACTATCAGTAACACAATGCGCCGCCAGGGACTCAAATCCTGGACTGCCAGACGTGTCCCCCGCCCGTCTGCAGTTCGATAGAGAGCATTTGGATGATCCAGAAGAGGACTGGGAGAATGTGTTATGGTCACATGAAACCAAAATAGAACGTTTCGGTAGAAACACAGGTTCTTGTGTTTGGAGGAGAAAGAATACTGAATTGCATCCGAAGAACACCATACCCACTGTGAAGCATGGGGGTGGAAACATCGTGGCTTTTTTTCTGCAAAGGAACCAGGACGACTGATCTGTGTAAAAGAAAGAATGAATGGGGCCATGTATCGAGAGATTTTGAGTGAAAATCTCTTTCCATCAGCAAGGGCATTGTAGATGAGACGTGGCTGGGTCTTTCAGTATGACAATCATCCCAAACACACAGCCAGGGCAACAAAGGAGTGACTTCGTAAGAAGCATTTTAAGGTCCTGGAGTGGCCTAGCGTGTCTCCAGATCTCAACCCCATACAAAATCTGTGGAGGGAGTTGAAAGTCCGTGTTGCCCAACGACAGCCCCAAAACTTCACTGCTTTAGAGGAGATCTGCATGGAGGAATGGGCTTAAATACCAGCAACAGTGTGTGAAAAGCTTGTGAAGAGTTACAGAAAATGTTTGGCCTCCGTTATTGCCAACAAAGAGTACACAACAAAATATTGAGATGAACTTTTGGTATTGACCAAATACTTATTTTCCACCATGATTTGCAAATAAATTCTTTAAAAATCAAACAAAGTGATTTTCTGGGTTTTTTTCCCACATTTTGTCTCTCATGGTTGAGATTTACCCATGTTGACAATTACAGGCCTCTCTAATATTTTCAAGTGGGAGAACTTGCACAATTAGTGGTTGACTAAATACTTATTTGCCCCACTGTAAGTGTGAAAACAATGGGTCAGAGCGCTAAATAACGGAATCTATCACCCCCGCTGTTTTCATCTCTCCTTTTTTCCAGTTCTTTTGTCGTTTCTGCATCAATTTGAAGGAAAAACGGATGCGTCGCCTCTCCCTCCCAGGATGCTTTGCTGTCTAGCCAGAGTCAATAAGAGCCACCAACGGTGAACAGCAGAGCGCACTTCCACGCTGGGAAGCACGAGCCGCGGCAGATTCCACTTTCCTTTGAAACATTACACCCCGAGTCTAATCTCGTCCCCGGCTATCAAGTTAGCAATTCAAATCACAAACAATGGCGCGGCCGCTCGCAGCATTCGCCGCGACACCCCGGAGCGAAAAGCCTTCGCCTTTGCAAATATTTGTAAATGTCAGAGGCAAAGAGGTCGAAAAACACCATTACCACTTCACCAGTGACATTTCTGTGCATGAGTGTGGCATTAGAGAGCAAAACTGCTTACGCTGGGAGTCAACTGTCCGCACTGAAAGAACCTTGCTGGTGGGAGATGCTCACTTGGTATTTGTTTTCTTGACCGGTACAAGTTCAAATTACCGCATTTTTTTGGACTGTAAGTCATAACAGCCAAAAAAATGTGCGATGAAAAGAAAACATATACACAGTTCCTGACAAAAATCTTGTCGCTTATCCATTTTGTAGAAACAATTGCTAATAACCTGACTTTTAATTATTCAATTGGTTTTAGAAATGGCTCACATGAAAGCTGAGACCCTCCCAAATGATGTTGAATGTACAAAAATACATTTGTTTGACTGAAAAAAGGTTATCATTTAATCAAGACATAAAGGTCAAATTTGGCCAAGACAAAAAAAATACAAAAATATCTTACATAACATAAGCGAATTAAGTAGTGGTGCTGTGAGATCAAAATTGTTAGGTTTTGTGTTTGGTTTCTCCTTGTGTGACTTGTCCTGTGATTACCCATTACTCTCACCTGTGTGTGTTTTCCCAGTGTATTCGGCAATCTGCATCCACCTGTGTTACCCAGCTGTTCCTTGTCTCGTTATCCCTTGTCTGCTTGTGTATATATGCTCCCATTTTCTGTTCACTCCTTGCTGCGTCAATGTCTATGTCTATGTCAATGTCTGTGCCTGCGTCAAAGTTGAAGTCCAGTCCTAGCCCTCGTGTTCGTCTCAGTAAGTTTTTGATATTCAGCCTTTGTTAGTGACCTAAGTTATTTGTTGATAGTTTTTTGATCACCACAGCCTTTGTTTTGTACTTTGTGCCTTTTGTTAGTTATCATTAAAGCCCTTTTGAGTTCTCTGCCACCTGCCTCGCTGCCTTTTTCGTTTTCCCTGCATTTGGGTCCATAACAACCTGCCTGCCTGCCCGTTCATTCCTGACAGAATGACGCAGCCACTAGTGGACCCAGCGGGAAAAATCCAGCACCGGCGTACACGCCGACGACCATCCGCATGTTCCCCTGATTATATTCTGCCTCGCCACGTTTTTTTAGATTCAGATTTTTCTGATTTTGAAGATCACGATTCATATGATTTCCATTCTGATTCCGACTCCGACCTGGATTTTGATTTCACGCCCTCCGTTTCCCCTGGTAATTTTTCTTTCGACCCGTCGCACTTTATATCCCGTTCTGAAATCTTGGCCAAAGACTCCTACCTGGGATCCCGGTGGGCCATCTATCGGGGACCCCCCCGGGGTGGTCTGCGGGGACGCCCAGGCTCACTGCGGCCTAATGGGGCTATTCTGCCGCCCCTGCCACCTGAAGGCCCTCAGCAAAAGCCTCGGCTTGGCCGTCAACGCCGACGGCGGGCGGCGGTGCTGACGTCGTGGGTTCCCGAAGCTCCCGCGCCGGCTCCCCGCAGTCAAGTTCCGCCAACGCCGGCTCCCCGCAGTCAAGTTCCGCCAACGCCGGCTCCCCGCAGTCAAGTTCCGCCAACGCCGGCTCCCCGCAGTCAAGTTCCGCCAACGCCGGCTCCCCGCAGTCAAGTTCCGCCAACGCCGGCTCCCCGCAGTCAAGTTCCGCCAACGCCGGCTCCCCGCAGTCAAGTTCCGCCAACGCCGGCTCCCCGCAGTCAAGTTCCGCCAACGCCGGCTCCCCGCAGTCAAGTTCCGCCAACGCCGGCTCCCCGCAGTCAAGTTCCGCCAACGCCGGCTCCCCGCAGTCAAGTTCCGCCAACGCCGGCTCCCCGCAGTCAAGTTCCGCCAACGCCGGCTCCCCGCAGTCAAGTTCCGCCAACGCCGGCTCCCCGCAGTCAAGTTCCGCCAACGCCGGCTCCCCGCAGTCAAGTTCCGCCAACGCCGGCTCCCCGCAGTCAAGTTCCTCCCGCGCCGGCTCCACGCAGTCAAGTTCCTCCCGCGCCGGCTCCACGCAGTCAAGTTCCTCCCGCGCCGGCTCCACGCAGTCAAGTTCCTCCCGCGCCGGCTCCACGCAGTCAAGTTCCTCCCGCGCCGGCTCCACGCAGTCAAGTTCCTCCCGCGCCGGCTCCACGCAGTCAAGTTCCTCCCGCGCCGGCTCCACGCAGTCAAGTTCCTCCCGCGCCGGCTCCCCGCAGTCAAGTTCCTCCCGCGCCGGCTCCCCGCAGTCAAGTTCCTCCCGCGCCGGCTCCCCGCAGTCAAGTTCCTCCCGCGCCGGCTCCCCGCAGTCCAGCTCCTCCCGCGCCGGCTCCCCGCAGTCCAGTGCCCGTCCCGGCGCCCAAGCTGCCCGAGGTGCCCGTCCCGGCGCCTCGTCGCCTAGTCCTTGTCCCGGCACCTCGCCGTCTGGCCTCCGTTCCAGTGCCTGCGCTGATTCCACGCAGTCCAGTGCCCGCGCCAAAGTCCAAGCTGCCCGAGGTGCCCGTCCCGGCGCCTCGTCGCCTAGTCCCTGTCCCGGCGCCTCGCCGTCTGACCTTCGTTCCAGTGCCCGACGACTCCGCTGCTGTTCCGCCAGCAGACTCCTGCGACTCCGCTGCTGTTCCGCCAGCAGACTCCTGCGACTCCGCTGCTGTTCCGCCAGCAGACTCCTGCGACTCCGCTGCTGTTCCGCCAGCAGACTCCTGCGACTCCGCTGCTGTTCCGCCAGCAGACTCCTGCGACTCCGCTGCTGTTCCGCCAGCAGCCTCCTGCGACGCCGCTGCTGTTCCGCCAGCAGCCTCCTGCGACGCCGCTGCTGTTCCGCCAGCAGCCTCCTGCGACGCCGCTGCTGTTCCGCCAGCAGCCTCCTGCGACGCCGCTGCTGTTCCGCCAGCAGCCTCCTGCGACGCCGCTGCTGCTCCGCCAGCAGCCTCCTGCGACGCCGCTGCTGCTCCGCCAGCAGCCTCCTGCGACGCCGCTGCTGCTCCGCCAGCAGCCTCCTGCGACGCCGCTGCTGCTCCGCCAGCAGCCTCCTGCGACGCCGCTGCTGCTCCGCCAGCAGCCTCCTGCGACGCCGCTGCTGCTCCGCCAGCAGCCTCCTGCGACGCCGCTGCTGCTCCGCCAGCAGCCTCCTGCGACGCCGCTGCTGCTCCGCCAGCAGCCTCCTGCGACTCCGCTGCTGCTCCGCCAGCAGTCTCCTGCGACTCCGCTGCTGTCCCGCCAGCAGTCTCCTGCGACTCCGCTGCTGTCCCGCCAGCAGACGACTCCGCTGCTGTTCCGCCAGCAGCCTCCTGCGACGCCGCTGCTGCTCCGCCAGCAGCCTCCTGCGACGCCGCTGCTGCTCCGCCAGCAGCCTCCTGCGACGCCGCTGCTGCTCCGCCAGCAGCCTCCTGCGACGCCGCTGCTGCTCCGCCAGCAGCCTCCTGCGACGCCGCTGCTGCTCCGCCAGCAGCCTCCTGCGACGCCGCTGCTGCTCCGCCAGCAGCCTCCTGCGACGCCGCTGCTGCTCCGCCAGCAGTCTCCTGCGACTCCGCTGCTGTCCCGCCAGCAGTCTCCTGCGACTCCGCTGCTGTCCCGCCAGCAGACGACTCCGCTGCTGTCCCGCCAGCAGACGACTCCGCTGCTGTCCCGCCAGCAGACGACACCGCTGCTGTCCCGCCAGCAGACGACACCGCTGCTGTCCCGCCAGCAGACGACACCGCTGCTGTCCCGCCAGCAGACGACACCGCTGCTGTCCCGCCAGCAGACGACACCGCTGCTGTCCCGCCAGCAGACGACACCGCTGCTGTCCCGCCAGCAGACGACACCGCTGCTGTCCCGCCAGCAGACGACACCGCTGCTGTCCCGCCAGCAGACGACACCGCTGCTGTCCCGCCAGCAGACGACACCGCTGCTGTCCCGCCAGCAGACGACACCGCTGCTGTCCCGCCAGCAGACGACACCGCTGCTGTCCCGCCAGCAGACGACACCGCTGCTGTCCCGCCAGCAGACGACACCGCTGCTGTCCCGCCAGCAGACGACTCCGACTCCGTTCCTGGTCCGCACGACGACTCCGACTCCGTTCCTGGTCCGCACGACGACTCCGACTCCGTTCCTGGTCCGCACGACGACTCCGACTCCGTTCCTGGTCCGCACGACGACTCCGACTCCGTTCCTGGTCCGCACGACGACTCCGACTCCGTTCCTGGTCCGCACGACGACTCCGACTCCGTTCCTGGTCCGCACGACGACTCCGACTCCGACTCCGTTCCTGGTCCGCACGACGACTCCGACTCCGACTCCGTTCCTGGTCCGCACGACGACTCCGACTCTGTTCCGGACCCTCGCCCCGATGATGCTGCTCCCAGTTTCCTGCCAAAACGTGGCGGTATGGACAACCGAGCACTACCTCGTCGGGGACGCCCGCCTGATCTGCCTGTGCGGTCGCCCAATGTCTGGCGCCCCGGGCGCCCTCCCGATCGACCCGTGCGATCGGCCCACGTCTGGCGTCCTGGACGCCCGCCTGACTGGCCGTGACGGGCTGGTGTTGCTCCCTCCTCCGAGCAACCTTCTGACTTTTTGTTTCCTCGGGACGTCTGGGATCCGTCCCTTGAGGGGGGGGTACTGTTAGGTTTTGTGTTTGGTTTCTCCTTGTGTGACTTGTCCTGTGATTACCCATTACTCTCACCTGTGTGTGTTTTCCCAGTGTATTCGGCAATCTGCATCCACCTGTGTTACCCAGCTGTTCCTTGTCTCGTTATCCCTTGTCTGCTTGTGTATATATGCTCCCATTTTCTGTTCACTCCTTGCTGCGTCAATGTCTATGTCTATGTCAATGTCTGTGCCTGCGTCAAAGTTGAAGTCCAGTCCTAGCCCTCGTGTTCGTCTCAGTAAGTTTTTGATATTCAGCCTTTGTTAGTGACCTAAGTTATTTGTTGATAGTTTTTTGATCACCACAGCCTTTGTTTTGTACTTTGTGCCTTTTGTTAGTTATCATTAAAGCCCTTTTGAGTTCTCTGCCACCTGCCTCGCTGCCTTTTTCGTTTTCCCTGCATTTGGGTCCATAACAGCCTGCCTGCCTGCCCGTTCATTCCTGACAAAAATTTAATATTTTGTATGACTTCCATGGGCTTCGGCAAGGATTCATACATTTTATTGATGAAGTCATCAGGAACATCATAGAAAGCAGTCTTGCATGCCTCCCAGAGTTCATCAACATTCTTGGGTTTCGTCTTCCATGCTTCCTCTTTCATCCTACTCCAGACATGCTCAATGATGTTTACGTCTGGTGACTGGGTTGGCCAGTCCTCGTGGATCTTGATTAAAGTTTGCAATGGAGCACCATCCTGCTGCAGAATTTGTCCCTTTTTATGGTTAGGAATTTAAGAGGCAGCTAAGATTTGTTGATATTTCAGACTATTTATATTGCCTTCCACCCTGCAGATCTCTTGCACACCCCCATGCTGGATGTAACCCCAGACCATGATTTTGCAACCACAAAACTTCACTGTTTTGTGGCAAAAGGGGGATTTTTCAGATGAATTATCCATTGAATTAGACCACCGTCGCTGCAAATATTGTAGGAGACCTACTGGAGCCGCACGGATCCGAGATTCACTCAGAACACAGTGAAGTTTACCTACAATTAAATCACTTCACTGAAACACAAGATCAGACATTGATATGTGAACATTTCTCAATAAAGAACTGAATATTTAATGGGATGTCCTAATTTTTTCACATGACTAAGTCGAACCTGAACGTGCCCGGTATGTTAACATAACACAGCTATTAAAGGGATCCTGTATTTTTAAGACATGTAATTCTTAAAAGATAACTTTTAGGGAGAGTTATAATAATTTGATATTAAAACCCCTCTTAATGTTTTTGTTTTAATAAAGTTTGTAAAATTATTTTAAGTGATAGGTCGCCATTCTTGTTACGTCGCAGTGCGTGACGTGACTGGTCCCGTTGCCGAAATTCCAGCGTGTCACTCATTAGCTTTCCCAACATGTCGTCAGTTCTACCCTGCCTATTTGAATCAGATCTGAAAAGTGAAGAGCAGGACAGCACTGTCGGTCGTTCACAAGACGAGCTTCAGGGAAAAATGCGTGCAGCAAATACCTGATAAGACAAAAGTTGGGCAAAACTGGTGATGAGAGAGAGTCCTGTTGGGAACTCCGGTTGGGAGCGAGAGTGTATGCTGTCCGGTATTATTAGCAGATATTCAAGGTAAGCAAATTGAGTTTTCAAACTTATCCCAATATAATTATGTAGATTGTTAGCATCCAGAGCTGCCGTGTGCTTTACATACAGTTCAGGCCAAAGAGCACACCTTGTGTAATCCATGTCTTGTACATTGTAACGCATGGTAGCTAGAATACGTAAAAGTACCAAAAAGGGGAGAAGCTTCCACTTATGCACATTTATTCACAGAAAATAATATTTCCACCTTGACCACTCTTCACTCGGGAGCTCAGCAGTACGCAAACACGCGTTCCCCGACGAACTCCATCATTGTTGTAAGGTCCACGTCAGAGTCACTGTCGTCACTGTAGCGTGCCATAGTGCTTTAATTATTTTGTATGATTAGGGGAACACTCCAACGAAGAATAGTCAACAAAAAAGAAAGCAATAGTAATCCAAATCCACGTTTTTTACTCACTCGAAAATCCAGGAATTAGAGCGATGCCATGTCAATATCGCAGCCGCGATCAGGCCGTCGATTCCACAAAATAGACTGATCCAAAAAGCTGCTGTGGGACCAACGAATCAAAAAAATGGACAGATCCGAAACTAATATTGCAGACGCGGTGGGACCGTCTGATCCAGAAAATAGACGGATCCCTTACTTGACTGAGGATCCAGGAAAAATGTTCGGGCGCCAGTTGTAACGCGTGGTGGGTAGGATACGTGCATACAGGGACCAAAAAGGGGGAGAAGTTTCCACTTATGCACATTTATTCACAAAAAAAATAATAATTCCACCTTGACCACTCACTTCACTCCCCTTCCATCCAAAAGCAGCACATCGTGGCATTTTACTTCGCGAGTTTAGGCAGCAATAAGCAATTGTTGAACACGCTACACATTCGGAAAGATACCAATTACGTCATCACTGCGAGCCCGCAAACCATGGTGCCAACTAACGGTCAAAATATGGACTAAATATTATAAAATATTGCCTTTGATTTAACATTTTATGTGTTTCTAATAACATATTTTAGTAAAAGAGAACAATTGTGGTTTATTACAGCCTACATGTATTTAAGTTAGAGGATCACTTTAAGAGTTATTGTTGCTGGTTAAATATTAGCCTTCTCACTTGATGGAGGCTGCAGTGTATAAGACCTGTGTATAAGACCTCAGCTATATTATTGGATTTACTTGTATTATTTCCTTAGGGAAAAAGTAATTCCAAATCAAAGTTGAAGTGGACGAATTTTATTGAATGTCATCGATTAAACGTCTTCTCCAAGTGCTCTGCTTTCCTGAGTTCCTCTTTCCGAATCTGCTCCCTTTGTTGGAGAGTTTGGCTTTGAGGTGCTTCTGTCCCGCAGGCTTAGGCAGGAATTATATTGGGCCTTAACAAGAGGTTGCTGTGGACATATTAAAAAACTATCAATCTCACACTTTATGGCTTCCCGCCGCTGGGGCTCAGGGCTGCCTGACTCATTACCTCAACCCTGCTCACTGCACATCCTTCATAGCATCGCCGTCAACCAACACACCCCTAATGAACAAATGTAGAGCATTATTTCATTAGCAATTTAGCGCCCGATAATGCGATTACGCCACTTTTCTGGGTGAGCACGTGTCCGCACCGACAGATCCTAAAGGGATCCCGAGGCACGCTCGTGACAGATCGGATCAAATCTTGCAAAAATGTGTTGGGAAAAACCTCGAAGGTGCCCGCAACACCTCATCTGACCTCTTCTTAACGGCGAGGATTCTACTCTGAGGAGCTTCCTGAAACATTTAAGTACGGTCGCGTCAAGACTGGATTTGACGGATGCAATTTAAGTGCGTATGGAAGCGTGCTCGTGCAAGGTTTTAAATCCTGAAGGCGATGGAGGGAAAATGTGTACGAGGAAACAGTCATTGATTGCCAATACTGTCGCTCATAAATTACTTGAACAAATTTGAAAAGTGTTTTCAAAGGCCTGTGCACATTATAGCATCAACGTAATTAGCTGGCTATAGCGCTCATGCATAAATGCATTTACATTGCCCTGAATTTTTCTTGATTGATGTCAAAAAAAAAAAAAAAAAAAGGTGCAAACTGAATACATAATGTCTACCTGGGGCTAAGTCATAATCATAATTTTAGAGCCATTGACAGCAACGGGCGTCCAATCCAATGGCAGCTAATACAGTGGTATAAAAAGTATCTGAACCTTTTGGAATTTCACCCATTTCTGGATAAAATCGCCATCAAATATTATCTGATTTTTGTCAAAATCACACAGATGAAAATATAGTGTCTGCTTTAAATAAAACCACCCAAACATAGATAGGTTTTCATATTTTAATGAGGATCGTATGCAAACAATGACAGAAGGGGGAAAAATAAGTAAGTGAACCCTCAGCCTAAGACTTAAAGAGCAATTGAAACCAATTTTTTACCAAACAATTAAAGTCAGGTGTGTGCCCAATCAATGATGAGTGGTTTAAAGCTGCCCTGCCCACTATAAAACACACACCTGGGAAGAAATATCTTGATGAGAAGCATTGTCTAATATACATCATGGCTCGGGTAAAAGAGCTGTCTGAAGACCAGTAATAAAGGATTGTTGATTTGTATAAAGCTGAGGAAGGATACAAAATCATCTCTAAAAGTCTGGATGTTTATCAATCGACAGTCAGACAAGTTCTCTAAAAATGGAGAGAGTTTGGCATTCTTGCTTCTCTCCCAAGGAGTGGCTGTCCACCAAAGATGACGCCAAGAGTTCAGCGCAGAATACTCGGAGAGGTTAAAAAAGAAACCTAGAGTGTGTGCTAAAGACTTACAGAAATAACTGGTACAGTCCAATATCTCTGCACGCATCAACTATATGTAAAACTATGGCCAAGAATGGTGTTCATTGGAGGACTCCACAGAGGAAGCCACTACTGTCTAAAAAAAAAAAAACATTGTTGCTCGTTTAATGTTCGCAAAAAGGCACTTGGACACTCCACAAAGGTTTTGGCAAAATATTTTGTGGACTGATGAAACCAAAGTTGAATTGTTTGGGAGTAACACATAACATAACGTGTGTCGGGAACAAATGGAACAGTTCAATAACATCAACGCCTCATCCCCACAGTGAAGCATGGTGGAGGTTGCATCATTATTTGGGGTTGTTTTGCTGTCTCAGAGCCTGGACAACTTGCAATCATTAATGGAAGAATGAATGCAAAAGTTTTGCAGGAAAACCTGAGGCTGTCTGTCAGACAGTTGAAGCTAAAAAGAGGATGGATGTTGCAACAAGACAATGATCCAAAACACGGAAGTAAAACAACTTCAGAAGAACACAATACACGTTCTGGAGTGGCCAAGTCAAAGTCCAGACTTGAGCCCCATTGAGATGCTGTGGCATGACCTAAAAACAGTAATTCATGCCAGACATCCTAGTAATCTGACTGAACTACAGCAGTTTTGTAAAGAAGAATGGGCCAAGATTAGTCCTGATCAATGCCAAAGGGGGAGGCACAAAATATTAAATGTGATGGTTCTCTTACTTATTTTTTCCCCTTCTGTCATTGTTTGCATAGTATCCTCATTAAAATAGGAAAACCTATGAATGTTTGGGTGGGTTTAGTTAAAGAAGACACTGTTGTTGTTTTTTTTCATCTGTGTGATTTTGACAAAGAGCAGATCACATTTGAAGGTGATTTAATGCAGAAATGTGACAAATTCCAAAAAGGTTCAGATACTTCTTCATACCACTGTAAGTAAATGATAAGATTGTGATTAGCCAACAGTTCCTCAATTTAAAATATTTGATAAGCCTTTTAACTGGACTCACAGCCACTGTGGAGCACATTTTCTTCTTTTAGTTACAGCTCAGCATTGAAATTTTGCACATTTGCTCAACCCGAACAGCAGCAATTTTATCCAGTGAGCCCCTATTGCGTTATTATGATAAGGATTATGTGCCACTTTTGAATACAGACGTATTCAAACGTTGCTCTTTATAGGCCACCGGTAGGAATTTTGTCAGTACAGTCCTGAGGCAACATTCAATTGATTAGCACGAGTAATTTTATTTTTCATGTAACAATTTCCGAGCGGTTCCCCTTGGAATTCTCTCCTGTTTTGTTCTCCTTCAGCACGCAACGAGAGGAGGAGGAGAAGGATGCTCAGCGGCGTTTGAGATCTGAAGGGCCTGATGAATAATAAGTGAAATTCCCTCCTTAATTCTGACAGTCAATCTCCACGCAAAGTGAAACTCCGAGCTTAGTGCTCTCACAAAAAACTCATTGATGGATCATGTTTTTTTTATTTTCCGAGCCAATAATTGTAGAAAGAATAACAGCAAAACACAAACCAAACGATGCAACGCAGGACAAATAAGGATAAAGAGTTTTGAGAATATTTATATTCTAAAAATACATGAATAGGCTATAACTATGAGCATTAATTCAACCAACATTCAAATTGATATTGCGTAGGCCTGCACAGTACAGTGGGGCAAATAAGTATTTAGTCAACCACCAATTGTGCAAGTTCTCCTACTTGAAAAGATTAGAGAGGCCTGTAATTGTCAACATGGGTAAACCTCAACCATGAGAGACAGAATGTGGGGAAAAAAACAGTAAATCACATTGTTTGATTTTTAAAGAATTTATTTCCAAATTAGAGTGGAAAATAAGTATTTGGTCACCTACAAACAAGCAAGGTTTAGAAGAGAGCACATCACCCCTGTGCTCCAGGCCCTTCACTGGCTTCCAGTTGAGTTTAGAATTAAATTTAAAATCCTCCTTCTTACATTTAAGACCATTAATGGGTTGGGGCCATCTTATCTCACCGATGTTCTGGTTCCATACCGCCCCAACAGAACACTCCGCTCTCAGAATGCAGGTCTACTGGTAGTTCCCAGGGTTTCTAAAAGTACTGTTGGAGTTAGAGCCTTTAGCCACCAAGCCCCTGTTTTATGGAATCAGCTTCCAGCTAATATTAAAGAAGCCGAGACAGTCTGCACATTTAAGATTAGATTAAAAACGTTCCTATTCGACAAAGCTTATGGTCAGGCTAGTTGAAGTCGGAGTTTATTCTAAGCTGCACTAGAAGCAATAATGCTGGGGGAAGTACAACCACTGAGTTCTATCTACTTTTTCTCACTCTACTTGTCTTACTTTATTTCTATTTTCCAATGTTAATATGTAGTTGTCTAGTTTCTTCATCACGAGTCACCCGGTGTTCCCTTTCCCCACTCCCCTCTGGGGAGGGGCTATTTTTCTAGCCTGGCACGGCCAGACTGTTCTCCCTGTATTTTTCAAACACTGAGAGAAAGGTCTGGGAACCAGCCCATTAACAGCCTCTCGAGCAGGTACAAAATCAATCGACAAATCAGATTCGTTTATTTGCGTGACGTGTTCTTAACGAGCAACGTCACTCTTGTGCGTCGGAAGTCGTCTCCACAACACAGATGGTGAACAGGAGAGCCGAGAATATGTTCCAATCCACGGTAAAATCAGTTTTAAATTACCAAAAACACATCGACACGAGTCATTGACAACAGTCCGTCTCGTGCTAGCCATGTTAAATAAACTCCGCTCTCCTCGTATGTTTAGTTCCGCGCGCAAGTCCCTCGTCCTGCCCTCATCGTTTTACTAACGTCACGTCTGCCCGTCGTTGATTGGTCCACTCCGCTGTCTGTTTGCTGTGGCTTGCTCCGCCCTGGAAATTGTATCCGCTGAATGGTGGCCAGACTCAATAGCTGGAACAGCGGTGAGTCTGGTGTACCAGGCAACTATTTTTCAGCTGCAGCCTCCTGACTGTCCGGACCCCTGGCTGGATGGACGTCCTCGTTGCTACCCCCGTCTCATCTGGCTAGATGGACCTCTTCTTGTTCCTTTACTCTACTGCATATTTACAGACTGTAACCCCGTCTGCTAATTCCCATTAGAAGTCCTGGTGCATCCTGTCTATCCGTCCTGGGAGTGTATCTCTTCTGACTGTGGTACTCCCCAAGGTTTCTCATTTTCTCCCAAAGACTCTGGAGTTTTTGGAGTTTTTCCTTGCCGACATGGAGGGTCTAAGGATGAGGGATACCCAGGACTTGAACTTTATTTATTCATCTTTGTTGCTCCATTTGCTGTTTCTGATTGTGTATCATATTGCCTCTGCAAAGCCCTTTGAGACAACCTTGTTGTGATCCAGGGCTATACAAATAAAATTGAATTGGATGGAAGATTTCTGGGTTTCAAAGAGGTCTAACTTCTTCTAACGAGGTCTAACGAGGCTCCACTCGTTACCTGTATGAATGGCACCTGTTTTAACTCATTATCGGTACAAAAGACACCTGTCCACAATCTCAGTCAGTCACACTCTAAACTCCACTATGGCCAAGACCAAAGAGCTGTCGAAGGACACCAGAAAGGACACCAGAGATAAAATTGTAGACCTGCACCAGGCTGGGAAGACTGAATCTGCAATAGGTAAAATGCTTGGTGTAAAGAAATCAACTGTGGGAGCAATTACTAGAAAATGGAACACATACAAGAACACTGATAATCTCCCTCGATCTGGGGCTCCATGCAAGATCTCACCCCGTGGCGTCAAAATGATAACAAGAACGGTGAGCAAAAATCCCAGAACCACACGGGGGGACCTAGTGAATGACCTACAGAGAGCTGGGACCACAGTAACAAAGGCTACTATCAGTAACACAGTGCGCCACCAGGGACTCAAATCCTGCACTGCCAGACATTTCCCCCTGCTGAAGCGAGAGATTTTGAGTGAAAAATCTCCTTCCATCAGCAAGGGTATTGCGACGTAGCTGGGTCTTTCAGCATGACAATGATCCCAAACACACAGCCATGGCAACAAAGGAGTGGCCTAGCCAGTCTCCAGATCTCAACCCCATAGAAAATCTGTGGAGGGAGTTGAAAGTCCGATTTGCCCGACGACAGCCCCCAAACCCATTGAGATGCTGTGGCATGACCTAAAGAAAGTGATTCATGCCAGACATCCCAGGAATTTGACTGAACTACAGCAGTTTTGTACAGAAAAATGGGCCAAGATTAGTCCTAATTGATGTGCCAGACTGATCTGCAGCTACAGGAAGCGTCTGGTTGAAGTTATTGCTTCCAAAGGGGGGCACAAAATAGTAAAAGTTCACCTACTTATTTTTCCCCTTTTCTGTCATTATTTGCATCCTATCCTCATTAAAATATGACTACCTATAAATGTTTGGGTGGTTTTAGTTCAAGCAGACACTGCTTTTTCATCTGTGTGATTTTGACCAAGATCAGATCACATTTGATGGTGATTTTATGCAGAAACATGAGAAATTCCAAAAGGTTCAGATACTTTTCCTGACCACTGTCTGGAGGTTTAATGCAGAACATATTATTGTCGGATTCTTCTCAAAAGATAGAGTACTTACTTATGACCAGTGTTGTCAATAACGCGTTAGTTAGTAACGCGTTACTGTAATCTGATTACTTTTTTCAGTAACGAGTAATCTAACGCATTCATTTTTCTACACCAGTAATCTGATTAAAGTTAGTTTCCTTCGTGTCTCTGTGTTACTATTTTTTCATTGCCTCATAACGTATGTAGAATGAAGACGATTGTAGTCATGTACGAAGAGCATTTTGAATAGAAAATGCTCAAACTAAAGGTTCCCAGTTAGCTATTTTCTGTTTTGGTCGCGCGTCACGTGTTGTGGGACTGAGGCGGGTGGACATTCGCGCCGAGTGTTGAGACGGTGCGAGGGAATGTTGATCTGTGGATATCCATGAATGAAGGTGAGTATTTTTCCTTCATTCTGGAGGGTATCAGCAAAAGGTTGGACCCCCTACGTGCGCGGCCGTTTCGTAGCTTTGCCGTAGCAACGACGGGCAGTCATTGCTCCAAGTTGGCAAGCTTTGTTTACATCATATGCGTGTTGCACATTTATGCCGTGAGGTGATGTGTTCGTTTAGCATCTGTGGGATGTGTTGTAAGTAGAGCTGAAATGAATACTCGAGCAACTCGAGTAACTCGAGTTTAAAAACTGATCCGAGTAATTTTATTCACCTTGAGTAATCGTTTATTTTGACAGCTCTAAGCATCACGTTTTGCTCGGACTACTTTTAATGCGGGACAACGCGCTGATGTCACGTGCGTAGAGAAAGAAGCAAAAATAAAAAATAAAAAACTTACTGCACCCGACAGCCGCTACAAACGACGCCGACGTTGCTAAATACTTGCCCGCACGATGCTACGTTGGTAGCAGGTAGCGTCTGATGACGAGTCTCATAGAGATCACATGTATGTTGAACTAGATGCAAAATGACAGACTCGGCCACGTCTGGGCAACGTTAGTAAACAGCCGCCATCTTAAAGCAGTAAAGCGCTAAGTGCTAATAAAGAGCGCTAAGCGCTAAGATTAACGTGACTGTCACTAGCTCACGTAACGTTAGCCCTGCGGAGGGCTAGGTTTCTATAAATTATGACCACTGTCGATGCGTGGCTAACGTGTCTTACATACAGGCTTTAACATAACATAGCGTTGTGGAGTGATGAAGGTGTAAAATAAAAACTCAATTATGCTAACTATCAATTTTAGCTCAGTAGTCATTGCTGGATAAAACACCAAGTAGCACTGGTCCCTAATGTGCTCCAATACAGCCTGTATCATACATTTATTTTGAACACTGCAAAAACTCAAAATCCAATCAGGACTTACAGGTTAAACTAACTTAAAACTTAACTAGAACTTAAAAATGGCTTGACACAAATAGAAATTCAATTGAAACACGTGGGAAGAAATCCTAACTTTTAAGTGATGTGTGTTATCAAGCGTAACGGCATTTTTAGGTATATATATCTATATATCTATATATAAGATCCAAAGGTTTTTTGAGGGAAAGCAGTGAATTAGTCTTTTTTTTTTAATTCTAGTTACATCTGAGATGCAATTGTTGGCTGCTTTCAACTATATACATCGAAAATAAAGACAATGATTGACTGAAAATGGTTCAAGATAAGATGAAATGTCTTGTTTTCTCATGTATATTTATAATTGCTCTTCACCTAAAAATATATTTGTTTTATCAGAATACTCGATTAATCGATAGAATTTTCAGTCGATTACTCGATTACTAAAATATTTGATAGCTGTAGCCCTAGTTGTAAGTCCGATTGAGTGTAAAGTGCTTAGTTGCCGCCACGTTTTGTGGCCAAATTGACCACGTATGTGTTGAGAGGAGTACTTCCGGGTTGTGCGCGCGCATCTGCGCCCGCCACCACCTTTGCCATTTTGTGCAGTCAGTTTGCATTGTTTTATACTGGCACTGATATGCTGTTAACAATAACCCGAAATTCAAAAGTTTTGACATTAGGCTTAAACTTAGAGTTAGCGGGGTTTAATTGGTCGGTGGAGTTGATTTCAACAAATTCCAAGCAGTTTGTCAGATATTTGTTAGTTTCAGGGCTCCGGATATTCCCCTTTAAATTAAATCATCGGAAAGTCAATTACATGTGATAACATTTTTCTGTTGTCATTTTTATGTTGAGGCGGCAAAGGGAGAAAAATGGGTAAAAAGTAACTGAGATTACTTTTAATGTAACTTAGTTACTTTGATAATGAAGTAATCAGTCAAGTAACTAGATTACATTTTTTAGTAATTAAATTGCACAAATTACACTGCTTATTACTACACATTTCTATTGCGGATTCGTGTTTGATGGAGTAAAAATGCAAGGTTTATAATGCCAGTATTTTATTTGCGGACGCAATCATCATTTCTTTGGATATCGTGATACGTCAAGGCAGGAAAAGGACCGGTGGAAAGTTGGCTGCTAATTATCGCTTATTGAGTAGAAGTTGACTCATTCTTCTAGGCTGCTGGTGGGAAGCCTGAATGAGGCAGTTCAAGCGAAAGTAAATCACTTTTTCACAAACAGCCATTCGGATAAACTGCATGAAAAAAATAAGCAATAATAAAAATAATAATAGAATGTTGATTGTGAGAAAATAAAATTGGGCCTAAGTGGAAAAATGAGGACCGCTTTTCCCCGGTGGGGGCTTGATTGTACAGCTCATGTTGCACAGCTTGGTCCCAAGATTCCTCCTGAGTTCTGCATCGGGTAAACGTGGCACAAAACGGCGTCCGCCAAAGATAATTAGTAGTTGCAAATAGTGCAGCGAGACAGGTTAGCGTGGGTCTGCCTGCAGGCATAAAAAGGCGCGCGAGCAACCTCCGCTCCGATGATCCCCTCGCCGCCTCCGCACTTAAACCACAGCGTCGGAAGCTGTCTCCTCTGTCTCCCGACACACCAGCAAATGTTTTTTTCTTTCCCGAGGCCGCCTAAGTGGAGTGCTCCACTGCAGCCTAGCCCCAGTAATTAACTGTCACAACGTTTCAAAACTAACAAATGGACTTTGTGTCAAGGAGGGCCCATTAATTTACTGGCCCGCACTCGTCCATCCTGCGCCTATTATCTCCATTACGGCAGGCTTTCATGTCGGAAGCGCGTGTTGACTGCTCGCCCTCCTGTTCCTGTCCTGCTCCCATTGCTTGCATCGTATTGGATTCTCTGCAATGTTGCGGTGGACTTTAGACGCACGAGGGGAATACGTGCCTCGCAGGAAGCCGAACGGACCATCTCTCCTCGCCACATCAGTAAATAACAGAGGCATGACTCATATGATAATGAAATGAGCAGCGTGGGTACAAAAAGTAGGGACGACTGATACGCTTCATCCCCATTGAAATATTTCCCTTCAGGTCAGATGTATTTAAAAGACTCATCCCGCATGTCCACGCTGGCACGACAACCCGAGGGGACAAATAATCCATATGCGCCATAATACATGGAAGAAACTAGTCAGTCGTGATGCATAAACGAGCCAATGATACGCAGCACGATTTGGGCTGCGGCTCACGTTTATCTCTCTTCAAAAGGTAACATGCCGCCAAAGGTGGTGTGCAGTGTGAGGGCGGAACCGAGTTGCTCGCTCCTTCCTAGTGAGACCAAAGCATTTCTGATGGCTTGCTGCATACTTGAGCAGTGGAAACGCTTTCAGCTCTTCTAAAAGTAGCTATTTGCTAGGTCCAAACTCAAGATAGTTCTGCTGGGTTTACACAGCTTTTCAAACTATATTACTGCAGGTGGCGAGTGTAAAGTCGCTTTTATTTGGATAAACCGTTCATTGCTCACAAAAGAAGGTACGCTTCACTTGGTTCAGTGAAAAACAGCCAAATAATCTCGACCCTGACATCCAGCCCCGCTGCTATAAAAATAAAACAACTAGGCCTGCAAGCAGGACTGAACGGGCCCTCGCACTTTGGCGCAACTCGGACGGCACGCACATCAGGGTTGTGGAAGATTGTCTCCCTCTCATCATCTCCTGAAAGTTTCTCAGAACTCGCCTCTTTTTTTGGGTTGCAAATACATTCACACAACTAGGTGAAAAACCCCCAATTGAAGACAGTCCTATAAAAAAGGAGGCACGACTGAGCTGTGCAGCCACGCTGACGGGGAAAATATTATGTGACCCGAAGTGAATTAACACATTATGCCTTTGTGATGTTTAATTGCCTTTGTGACCATGATTGCAACAACTTCTCCTTGTTTACTCCGCCACTTCGACGCCTGTTATTGTTTTTCACGCCACCCTGGCGCCGGGGTTCCACAGTTGGGAGGGAATCTCACGAGATAACTTGTTTTGCACAACTTGTTTTTCACGACATACTGGCGCCTCTGTAACACAACAAACCTGGGAGGGAATCTCATACCATAGCGGGGAGGGAATCTTATTATACGAGCTAAGATTACCATGTATGGTGTTGAAATTGCCCCCCCCCCCCCTCCCGGCCAAGGCGCACGGGAACAGCGACGGCCGAACGAAGTGCCGCTCTGCTGATGCTGCCCCCGCGCGCGCCAACCGGGATGGCAGAAGTTTGCGCGTTCTCTCTGACATTAACCCTTTGTACTGACTCCATGTTCCAAAAGTTTGAAAAAGACTCGCCGAAAGCAGGTTGACAATGGTAAAAAACAAGGCAAAAACAGACGACAGAGGGACAATTCTGGATCCAAAACAAGGCTACATGTTTCCGAGCAGCAAAAAATCTGTGTTATCTCAGTGTCCAGTCTTTTTAAAGTCCTTGATGAAGCGGGCCGTGCTGAAGGTGTGTCCGAAGGTGTGTCTGGGCGTTGCTTTTGGGTCTTCCCCTCTGTGGCCGGTTTTGGGCGGCTTAGGTTCGTGCGCGGATGGGACGCCCGCTATCAACTTTGTTGTCCGGGCTGGCTTGTACTTGTTTTAGGACAAAGCGCTTTGTCCTTGGAGTTTGCTGGGAGAGCTGATTCCAAGAGTTGGTGCGTCAATCTTGTTCGTGACGCACGCGTTGGGCTTCTGTGATAAGACGGCATTGTGTATCTCTTCTATTTTTTCTCATTAAACTATCGTGTGCTATTTATTTTATATTAGTAGTGCAGTCCTGCCATAAATTTGAAAATGATACTATTTCCTGATTAATTATATTACGTGTGTTAGAGTAATGCAAACAGTTAGACGGTGACTACGAGAAACTGTACCATTTTTCTCATCTCTTCTCATCTCATCTCCCCCTCATTAAGGTTATTCACTTTACTGTGTCAAAGCGCATGTAGTGGAGTCTGCTTAAACAATAGTTAGATTAATGTTTTAGACTAACGCAAACAATTATATGGTGTGTGCGATGACGGTATCTTTTCCCTTCAATGGGCAAAATGGTTCATCTTCTGAGCTTAAAGGCTGGCCACCTTTGTGCTCACGAGGTGTACTGTTATAAAGCCAGGAGCATTCTCCACCCCGTTAGAGTCTGCCAAAGGATGACGTACGAATCGCTTGGCTTTATTCCTCTTCTGACTCAAATCGGGGCGTTGGCTTGCCGCCCTTTTGTCACGGTAAGAGTTCTTTTCATTATTAGCGGATATTAGAAGTGACAATCTAGATCTAGCGTTATCGTTATTACATGTTATGCTTGTTTTGATATTTGTTTGCTTGCCTTTGTGTTGGACTGTACTCAATAAACCTTTTGAATTCTGCAATAATCATCAATAAACATTGTCTATTGAGCAAAAGTGTGCTTGTTGCTGACTCACCCGTAACTTTTCGTAAAACATACGCCTATATTCAAAACCAAATTGAATCTTCTAATGGCGTACCACAAGCAACACGTCACTTCTGTTCATTAATATTCATGACATTAACTACTGTTGCTAAGTAGGGACAAGCCACCGTTTGTCCCTAACAGGAAATGAATGGAAATCGTGTACAAAGGAGATGTTTACAGAGCTAAACCTACCAATTCTCTCCGAAAATGATGTGCCTGGTGGCAAATTCACTGGCAAAGATGTGGAAGAACATAAAAATGTTCAGTTAAACAGATGGCTTGAGTGTCGAAGGCAGAAAAAGACAAAAAAAAACGAGCCGACCTAAGCATAGCCTTAGCTTTTTTATCAACGCGACTGACAATGACACACTCCTGTTTCAACAAGCTACCCTTTACCATCAGCCCTGTCTTTCTTATATATCCTCTGGTTGTCCTACGTCTCTTACCGTTCTTGGGGGGTAATTTAGTTAGCTTTGTGTAGCGATCGCATATGCTACTCAGTGACAGCCAACGAACACTTTTAATTTTTTCATTGATAACAAATCTTAATTCTATAATTTATTTACACTTCCCCCTTACTAAAGTTGTTTTATATATATATATAAAGGAAACGGTAACAGTGGCAGTCAGATACCATTGTAGTTCTTTTCAGGTCATTCATTGCCAGACAGAAGCTGTACGGCACAACGTTACGCTAAAAAATAAGTTAAAAATATAAAAATAGCTTACCTCTTTGTCCTCTGAAAGACCATGACAACCCAACAAAATGTTTACTGCATATGAAATGTGAATGGATTCACTGAGCTGGTGTTAAAGTCCGCGCAAGTTGAGTCGGTCTTCACATTTTTTCCTCCCGAGTTTTTGGTTTCCGGAAATGTATGAAGAAAACATCCTTCATGTGTTGTAATGTCTAGAGTCGTTCTACAAGTTCCAAAAAAGCAGTGCGTGATCGGCATGTTCATTTTTGAAAGATTACCGGAGAAAAGTGGCACAAATTACGTTGTTTCTATGCGAGAGCGGGTCTATAATGTCCCACTTCGGCTTTACTTCCGCTTTACGATGGGACGTCACCGTCTAAAAATAGCATTGGGCTAATTTGACCAAGTTTTACCAAATTTTGTAGGTCTATAACAGGGCTCGGGAACCTATGGCTCACGAGCCAGATATGGCTCTTTTGACGACTGCATCTGGCTCGCAGACAAATATTCAATTATTAAACAAACAAAAAAAAAAGTTTCATTTTGTAACAGGAAGGGCGCTAGGACCTCGGGGAAAACCTGGCGGGCGTAAGAGCCACAGGGGAAGCGTTAAAAAGAGCAACCAGTAAGGGGCGCTCACATTTTTTTCTATTTTCTATTCAAGCCATTGATCAGGCGACATTCAGGACTGGTACGGCAGTGGAGAAGGTCTGAAAAGTCTGATGATGCGTGTGGCAGTCGGTTGAAATAATAGCTATGCATCTGTAGCGTGGTGCAGACAGAGATTAAATGCTTCAGTCTGTTGCTACACATTTAGTAGCTGCACACAGACGGCTCATTTCTTAATCGCTCTAAAATCCGAATTCTAATATAATAATATTTAAAAAATACAAGTTTTTGTGACAAAACATTTAACTGCTGCATTTTAGACACTACTAGCATTCATTCGTCGTCCGCTCGCCAATACGAACACATCTGCAGTCATACATAAACAAACTAAACGATTAACATAATTTCTGAACTATATTAATACACACTACACATCATAATCATCCTAAAATAAAGAAATCCGCATAATCTTTTTCTCTCCTGAATCAAGAAAAAAATACTAGTTTACAACGTCCGTCTCGCATTGCCGCAAAGACAGCCCATTTCTTATTCGCTCTAAAATGCAAACATTTATTACCTATGCACGCCTAGAAGCGAACGATGCCCTCTGGTGGTTTAAAACCATACAGTACCGTAACAGCCTTTTCAGGCTAAAACGTGTGTATATTTTTAACAAACACAACGAAATAAGATGAAACATTTTAAGCATAGGGTGAATCTATCTGTGGACACAGCAAAATATTAAAATAACAATATTTATATTATTTAATTATTATTTATTACTTAATTAAATTCAATTATTCCTATTTATATAAGTTATTAAAAAGAATTCAAAGATGTATTGTACTTTAAAAGTGTTGAAATTACATAAAATGCACATATTACGTGTATGTTTAGTTTTAAACATATTGTATGGCTCTCACAGAATTACATTCAAAAATACGTGGTGTTCATGGCTCTCTCAGCCAAAAAGGTTCCCAACCCCAGGTCTATAAGCTGCCTAAATCCCTGAAAAAAATCTACTTCCTTTTACTGGCGAGCAAAGGGTCGTCAAGGCAACAGACAGAGACATGTGGACATGGCCCTAAATTGTAGTCTTGCAAAAGGTCTTGAAACTACAGTGACCAACCTAAAAAAGAACTGGATATGTATAATTACAATGAGTGACTTTCTGTTGCCACTAGTTGGCACTAGAGGACCCTTCAGGGTACGTCTCTCACCAAGCACGGGAAGTTTGGCGCAGATATGTTGTATGTGTGCCAAGCTATGACTGTTCAGAATTTGTGGCGAGACGAAATGACGACGGTCATTTTTACTTTCCTGTTTGGACCCCTCCGCTTCAACGAAACACCTGAACACATGTCTTAAGGCTTCCTTGAAACAGGTTTGAGGTCAAATGATTTTTTTCCCTTCCAGGAGGAGCCGGTCTCGTAAAAAAGGGCAGTCAATGCAGTCGTGTTCAGGCTGGGATACCTCACATACATGCCAGATATGAAAAAGATTGAACGTTGTATGAGGGAGTTATAAGTCATTTTCTGAATTTGGTGTTTTGCCCCCCAAAAAATGGCTGACTTTGGCACCCCGCCCAGGTCAGGCCCGTGAATGAAAACTTACAGTTTTGAGAACTTAAGCTCTCATATGTCTCATGAACATTCTCACCAATTTTGAGGAGGATCCAACTTACACTTTAGGCACCAATGTATCAAATGTGCACCCTGTTAATCGATAAAAAATTCACATTCAATCCAAAATACCTGATTTCCTGTTGGGTTTGGAATACGGGTGCAAGAGACTTTTTGGAGCAGTTTTGCACATGTTTTCGAGCATGTTCAGGCCTCCAAATTGGCCATTTTGATTTGCCAAGGAGTAGAAATAATAATAAGAATCCTTTGCATTACAATAGGCTCCCGCACAGTGCTCAGGCCCTAAAAAAACACCTCCCCTGAAATGTCATTTTTGTCGTGAACGATCAATATGGCGTTTCTTTCTTGGCTCGGTGTGTTGTGGGCCTAACATAACACGTCAAGTTCAACTCCTGGGTACGGTTGCGCCCTCATTTTATCAGATTAGCCTCAGACACGTTCATTACTGCAAGTCCTTTGTCTGCGTCTCGCCCCGGGAGTTAGAAATCGATATTGTCATTAGCACCACGAGTGCAACGTGATTTAAATGTAATTGTGGAGAAAAGGTCCAAAGTTGCTTTGCCTGCCTACCTCCAAATATGTTGATGGTTGTATTAAAAGAGGTAGGCAGAAGTCGCCTTTTCTGTTTGTGGTGTATGATTGCATGTGCGTGGGCCCACGAGAGCAATTCAGGCATTACCCTGACGAGACATAAGCACCGTTGCACAATAACTGCTATGCATAATGCGCATGGGAGATATTCTGGCCATATTGGAAGACCATGACTATTCCATTAAATCATTCTCAAAATGGATTGGACGTCTATTGTTGTTAATGAGTTGAAGAGGAAAAATGGAAATCGTGGGTCGACAAAATTGCAACCTACCGGTCTGTAGCAGTGTTTTTTTCATCAACGATGAGGATCACGAAAATATTTCGTCAACACTTTTTTCATGACGGTGACGAGACGTTAACGGGCTAAAGAAGATGTTTTGGATGACTAAAACAAAACGAGAAGAATGCCAGTTTTAGGGCTGCAGCTATCGAATATTTTACTATTCGATTAATCGGTGGACTAGTTAGTTCGATAATCGAGTAAACGGATAAGGAACATGAAAAATTAAAATACACAAGCTGGGCCTAAAACCGTATGACATTTTTTTTTTTAATGAGGATCTACAGTATGTACAACAAAAGAAGAATTGGCTAACTTACACTGAAAAAGTCTGCTAGCTTAAATGCTATAAAATGCTAAAGTTTTTTTTTGTTTTTTTTAACAATTCTCTTAACAAATGGTTCCGACACATATTCCCACAAAAAAAAAAAAAAAAAAAAAAAAAACGGTTAAATATAACTATAAACATAATCATGAATGCATTAAAAAACATTAGCTCAAACAAAAACTAATGTTGGTCTAAACAGGGAGCAGCTGGTTTCAGCCATGAGAAATGAGTTACTGTATATCATACAGTGGCCTCCATAATTATTGGATTTATAATAATTATGTGTTTTTTAGCTTCTAATATTTTTTTTTTCTAAATAATATGGGACCTGAATGGAAAAAAAGAGAAAAATCCAACCTTCAATACAAATGCATTTATTCAGTGGGGAAAAATCCCACATAAAGAAATAATTATTTGACATCAAATAATGTCTGTCACAACTATTAGCACCCTTGGTGTTAATACTTTGTACAACCCCCTTTTGCCAACAAAACAGCACCTAATCTTCTCCTATAACGTTTCACAAGATGGGAAAAGACCATCTTGAGAGACCTGGGTCCTCTCCTCTGTACTCTCCTCTTCAGCTCACCCCACAGATTTTCAATGGGGTTGAGGTCTGGGGACTGAGATGGCCATGGGAGGAGCTTGATTTTGTGTCTGGTGAACCATTTCTGTGTAGATTTGGCCATATGTTTTGGGTCATTGTCTTGCTGAAAGACCCAGTGATGACCCATCTTCAGCTTTCGGGCAGAGGGCAACAGATTTTGATTTAAAATGTCCTGGTATTTCAAAGCATTCATGATGCCATGCACCCTAACAAGGTTCCCAGGGCCTTTGGAAGCGAATCAGCCCCACAGCATCACTGACCCACCCCCATACTTCACAGTGGGTATGAGGTGCTTTTCAGCATTCGCATCTTTCGTGGCACGCCAGACCCACTTAAGAGTGTTTGTTACCAAAAAGCTCAATCATGGTCTCATCTGACCAAAGCACACGGTCCCAGTTGAAGCCCCAATACTGCTTGGCGAACTCCAGAAGTTTGCGTTTATGATTGTGAGTGAGGAAAGGTTTTCTCCATGCATGCCTCCCAAAAAGCTTGTTGGCGTGTAGACAGCACCTCATACCCACTGTGAGGTATGGGGGTGGGTCAGTGATACTGTGGGGCTGTTTCGTTTCCAAAGGCCCTGGGAACCTTGTTAGGTTGCATGGCATCATGAATGCTTTGAAATACCAGGACATTTTTAATTAAAATCTGTTGCCACACTATGAGTAACACAATGCACCACCAGGGACTCAAATCCTGCACTGCCAGACGTGTCCCGCAGCTGAAGCCAGTTAACGTCCAGGCCCGTCTGCGGTTCGCTAGACAGCATTTGGATGATCCAGAAGAGGACTGGGAGAATGTGTTGTGGTCAAATGAAACCAAAACAGAACTTTTTGGTAGAAACACAGGTTCTCGTGTTTGGAGGAAAAAGAATACTGAATTGCATCTGAAGAACACCATACCCACTGTGAAGCATGGGGGTGGAATTATCATGCTTTGGGGCTGTTTTTCTGCAAAGGGACCAGGACGACTGATCTGTGTAAAGGAAATAATGAATGGGGCCATGTATCGAGAGATTTTGAGTGAAAATCTCCTTCTATCATTAAACGCATTGAAGATGAGACGTGGCTGGGTCTTTCAGCATGACAATGATCCCAAACACACAGCCAGGGCAACAAAGGAGTGGCTTGATAAGGTCCTGGAGTGGCCAAGCCAGTCTCCAGATCTCAACCCCATCGAAAATCTGTGGAGGGAGTTGAAAGTCCGTGTTGTCCAACGACAGCTCCAAAACATCACTGCTCTAGAGGAGATCTGCATGGAGGAATGGGCCAAAATACCAGCAACAGTGTGTGAAAAACTTGTGAAGAGTTACAGAAAACGTTTGGCCTACGTTATTGCCAACAAAGGGTACATAACAAAGTATTGAGATGAACTTTTGGTATTGACCAAATACTTATTTTCCACCATGATTTGCAAATAAATTCTTTAAAAATCAAACAATGCGATTTTCTTTTTTTTTTTTTTTTTTCCACATTCTGTCTCTGATGGTTGAGGTTTACCCATGTTGACAATTACAGGCCTCTCTAATATTTTCAAGTGGGAAAACTTGCACAATTAGTGCTTGACTAAATACTTATTTGCCCCACTGTATATAAATTTCTGCTATAAAGGCTGGAAATGATCTCAATCTTATTTGTATTCCTAAAGAATTTTTTTCAAATCTATATTCAGAAGCCAACTTTAAAGCAGAAGTAGGACTGCAGGCTATTCTGCATAAGTTGGACTACTGATTTAATGTATTCTAACCACCGCGTGACCATAAACGAGCTATTGTTGGTTTTGAAATACAAAGTATTTAAGTCTTTCGACTTTTGATTCTCCGTCCAGTTTTTTCCTCTCGGCGGGAGTTATTTCGCTTGGGTTTTAATGTGGTGAAACATATGTGTCGTTGTGGTCTATATGAATCCTCACAAATAAAAACAACAGCAGCACAAACACGTCGACTAGCACTGGAGAATCAAACAATAGTGGGCGTGCTTTAAAATGCTCACGAAACGGGCCGCTCTTCTTTTTAGAAAGCTTCCCCGCTGTGAAACGTGCGGTTTGTGTGTGTTCCTTCCACGAGCTTCCTCTGTGCCTCACTTTGCTCCTCCGCCATTTGCACCACCATTTTTCCCCTTCTCTGGAAGACCACACTTTCTCCGACTCTCCTGAACAGGAAAGCCGTAAAACCATTTCTGCATTACCATTATCTGACACACACATATGCTTTCATGTGGATTCATGTGAGAGCAATGAAAGACACCCACCCACGCAATTACACAGTGTTGCACATGTTGCAAGGATGGCGGCGGAACCGTGACACAAACACGTTCAATATTCACGCATGAATTCACGCACGGATATTTTCAAGAGAGTACTTCGTACCTTGAACCCCCGAGAAAAAAGTATGGAATCACCAGTCCCGGACGAGCAGTCACTCAGACATTTTATCATGTAGAACAAACTCAAATAAAAAGCTTGAAAAAAATAATGAACTCTTTAACATTCGGAAGCACGAAATGAATAATGAACATTGCGGTGGTCTTTTATAAAGCAAGCGCAGAGAAATATATATGGAATCACTCCAGTCTGAGGAAAAAAATATGGAATCATGAGAAACAAACAAAGAAATAACAATCAAAACTAGGGTTGTTCCGATCATGTTTTTTTGCTCCCGATTCAATTCCAATCATTCCCGATAATTTTTCCCGATCATATACATTTTGGCAATGCATTACGAAAAAAATGAATAAAACTCGGACGAATATATACATTTAACATACAGTACATAAGTACTGTATTTCTTTATTATGACAATAAATCCTCAAGATGGCATTTACATTATTAACATTCTTTCTGTGAGAGGGATCCACGGATAGAAAGACTTGTAATTCTGAAAGGATAAATGTGACTTTGTATATTGTGACTAAATATTGCCATCTAGTGTATTTGTTGAGCTTTCGGTAAATGATACTGTAGCCATGTAACTGTTCTGCCCAAATGCATGATGGGAAGTGCATCCATGACTGTGCGTAGCGGCACCAATTGATATATCTTCTCTGCGTTGGGAAATAACATAGGGTGGTAAGAAAAAGATCAAATACTACCTTTCTTCCCTACATTGCTTCCCACGATAACTCTAATTGTTGAGAGTGGGATTGTAAGTTTATAGCCAATTCAAAAAAGGCTCCAAAGACTGCTAATATTCAGTCTACTCATTTTACGCTGCCTTTTAGCTCTATATTTAGGTAAAACGGCGCCATTATAGATTGATCGCGACAATGCGTGAGTGGGTCGTGCAGCTCATGCGTTAAATATTTTAACGTGATTAATTTTTAAAAAATTAACTACCGCTGTTAACGCGATAAATTTGATAGCCCTACTTTAAGCCAAAACTAAAGACTCTGGATGAGTGTAATACATTTTGTCTGTATTGTTAAATACAATTAGAAAAGATTTAATTAAAAAATACATATATACTAAAAAAAGGCAAGTCCGATATTTTTTTGCCGATTCCGATACCTTGAAAACGACGTGATCGGACCTGATCGATCGGCATCATCTCTAATCAAAACACATCTCTAGTACTTAGTAGCACCACCTCTGGCTTTAATGGCAGCTTACGGTCTCTGATGCATGGACTTTGATGAGTATTCTTCATCAATTTGGTGCCAACTCTCTTTGATTGCAATGCCAGATCATCCTTGCAGGTGGACCATTTTTTTTCGATTTCCACCACAGGTATTCAATAGGGTTGAGATCTCGGCTATTTGCAGGCCATGACATTGACTGGATGAGTCTTTCTCCAAGGAATGCTTTAATAGTTTTAGCTCTGTGGCATGATGTATTGTCATCTTGGAAAATGACAAACATATTTTCAATTGGAGGGATAAGAAAGCTGTCTAAAATTTCAATGTGAACTTGTGCATTTATTGAAGATTTAATCACAGCCATCTCCCCAGTGCCTTTGCCTGACATGCAGCCCCATATCATCAAGGACTGAGGGAAATTTGATGTTTTCTTCAGGGAGTCATCTTTGTAAATCTCACTGGAACAGCACTAAATCAAAGTTCCAGCATCATCACCTTGTCAAGAGTCAAGAATCTGCATTGCATTTACTGACCACTGCAATGTTTTTTTAATTCATTTCTTTTAGTATTTCTTAATGCTAAAGAGTTGCACTTTTGAACTAATTCATTATTTTTTTTTCAAGGTTTTTATCTGAGTTTGTTATACATGATAAAATGTCCGAGTGAGTGCTCGTCCGTGACTGGTGATTCCATTCTTTTTGCTGGGAGTTTTAGCTGTGTAAGACTACATCTCGTCGGGAACTTTCTAACGTTATCCCCTCCGTCACGGGAAGTCAGTTTTAACATAAAAACACTCCTAGTACACCCACCGCCATCTCGCTCCACTACAACGTCAAAGTGACTGCGGGGCTCAGTTCGCATTCTGTTGAGGAACAGTCATTAAATGTCACCCAGCTGGCGACTGATAAAAGGGTGGAAAGAAGTGGGCGGCAGGGCTTTTTTTTCCCTCAACCCCGCGGCACTTGTAACTAAAATCTGCTTTGTAGGCCAGGAGATTAGCATCATCAAAAGTTCCTTAGAAATATAAACTCTCTATCAGACAGGTATTTGACAATGTATTATACTTAGGGAAGATTACAAAATGTTTTTCCTTTTCAAGAAAGGTCAAAAGCACTGACAGAATCGCAAACATAAAATGTTTTTCCTTTGATACGCAATCACAGCAAACTTTAGCGATTTCAGATTGAACACGGGAAGCACGCGGGCGTTGATAATGGAATTTCCGTCTCATTTTTTCTCGAGAATCCCGACACCGCAGCGGTGGCCGTTGTGCAGCTACTCCGCCATGCATATATAATTCATTTCATTTCCATTCTCCTTTCCAGACAGCATTGCTTGACAGCGTATTTAGCAATGAAAGTCAAAACTTCTTATCGAGATGCTTGTCGCTAAAAAAACAAATCGGTGAGGTCAACTTGTGACTTCTAATTTGCTTTCTAGTCAAAACTAGGTGATGTTCGTCAGGTGGAAAAATCAATTAACAGATGACGTCACTGATATTTTCTTCAATTGTCAATTACGCACTCACTTCAAAGTGCCTGTGACAGCATGAAAAAAATCTTAAATAGTGGTGGTGTCAACAATAATCGATGCGGCGATGCATCCCGATGCGGGGCATGGACGATTCGATTCGATGCGGGCAACAAGCCGAATCGATTCAGCGCATTTTAAAATATATAAGTACGTTCAAAAATCTTCCCCGCGCAATTCCGGTGATGCAACGGATTTGATTTCCCCATTTGTATTATTATTCTCATGTTTCATTTTTTACACACCGCATAACTCTGGTCAAGTTTCCCACCAACCTCGTAGAAGCCAAAATGTCTCCAGATGTCTGCTTTCAATGTCTTAAGCCTGAGTTATACTCCCGCGTTGCGGTGACGGCGTAGCGACTACGGCGTCATTCGACATTCGATAGTTCTGCGGTGAGGGAACGCGTTGCTCTGTAATTCACCGCCAAGCCACTAGAGGGATGTGGCGTTATGTTTGTACGGTTTTGGGGCATGCTTGTTTACTTCCGCTAGTCGGAGAAAAAATAAACAATGCAAGATGGAACTCTTGAAAGTAAATATTCTGCTCATCAACACTGAATAAATATGGAACATACAAATGTTGACGGGCAGGCGACGCAGAAGACGGTTTCGAGGCGGTCTGGCCGACTTTTGATGCCGCACAGAGAGTTTTAGACTCGGGTGGAGAGAGCTAGCTGTGGCGGCTAGCTTCAAACTGGCGTCGAGCACTGCGTTCAAGGTCTACAAAGCCCTCCAGCCTGATTTGTTTGCCGTGTCCTACAACCAGCCAGTGGGAAGCCATAGCAGATTTCTGGCATCTAGGGAATTTCCCAAACTGCGTTGGGAGGCTTGATTTTAAGGTTATCATAAAAAGCACCGAGGCACTCTCAATCAGTGATGATGTATTGTGTGTGTGAACTGTCTGTTATTGAAAATTAAAGATCAAAACAACTCTTTTGACACCAAATCTGTGCTTTGTTCTTCATATACTTGAAACATATGTACACAGTAAATGATGAAGTGCACCAACCAAAAATACGACATAAAGTGATAAAAAGTTGGCAGTTTTTGGCCGACTGGGTCACCGCTTCGTGTGGCCACTCGATTCCGACCACCCACGTCTCGGTGGTTCTTCCATTTATTTATTTTTTCGATCGCCGACCTTGCCATTTGGCAATCACAATAATAATTTCTTGACGAGACTTGCTCTTCGATGATACTCCCGTCGGCTTGGTCCATTTTTGCGTGTAGAAAACAATGTTTGATTCTATTGTACAATGGCGGTGTTTTCGCGGTAAACCGGAAACAACAGTCTGAGCGGACCAATCACAGTCCGTTTTCGCTACGTCATACGCATCTACGCGATGCGAAGGTTACAAAAATCGAGAGGTGCGCGTCAGGCTACGGCGTAGGGTCGTAACTCGATTCTTCCTTGACGGCGTAGGTCTGACGCGGAAGTATAACTCAGGCTTTAGGTGCATCAATAATCTTTCTCGCTCCCTCTTTCTCCGCTTCAGTCATTGTTATGTTATGTCCTATCTCTTAGAGGTTAGATCTTGTGCCCGAACCCGATTAAGGGTCGGGTCGGGCCCATAATGTTAAGCATTCACGTTCGGGTCGGGCCACCGTGCCAGACTAATAAATTATTAGAAAAAAAAAAATGGGAAAAAACCGAGAGCAGGCGCTCTGTATTGTGCATTTGCTTGTGCACGCACATGAACGCCGTGGCCCGCATGTTTTTTTGTTGTTTTTTTTTTATATTAAACTTTCCCAGCGTTATTTCGTTGTGTAAATGATTTTATAATGATCATAAAAATATGTAGAGTATTTAAACATTAAGAAAACTTGTGTTTTTTCTGCCAACTCGAAGAAATGAAAATAAATTGCTGCTGCTGCGGGTTTTTTTTTCCGCGTCTCTCCAGCAAAAAAACCCCCCAAAAAATCGGGTTTTTCGGGCTGGGCCTGCAAATCTAGTTAATTGATCGGGTCGGGCTTCAATACCAGCGGGCCGTGTCGGGTCGGGCTGGATTTTTTAGGCCCGATCTAACCTCTATTGCAGATATATAGTGGGCTAGGCCTACATTTTACTTTTGTTCTACATTACAATTTAGTTGATGTTTTGTTTGCAACTGAACCCTGGATTGATATTGCGATAAAGATGCACACCTCTATTAAATAGCATTATTATGTGAATTAGAATCATATTTTGAGATGATTCGACTATATACAACAATTTGGCAAAGCGCAGATGATGAGAAATTAGTCTTTTAATCTTCCGTTTAGCCCCGCCTGTCATCATAGCGCTCTCCCCAGCTCGAGGATGACGTCGGCAGGTTCACGATTTAGTCTGATTTAGATAGAGTTCAAGCCCATTGAGGGGGAATTATTCAAAACTAGAAAAATGCGACGAAGAGAACAGCAAAATGTCATTTTTAAAGTGCCTGTGACATGAAAAAGCATGTTTATTTCATAATACACGCGGCATTTTATTCTCCTGAATGAAACTGACCGCTTGGATGTGTGTGGAAGCGATTGCTATATTTATTTAATTTTTTGAATCCCGCGCCATGAAAATGAGTGCCTCCCGGCAACTGTCTCGAGTTGAGGAAGAGGGCGCTGTGACGTGTACGGAGGAAGGAGTCCTCTTTACTATACAGCCGTACTGTTGTATGAGAAGGACTAAGGATTCAGCTGATTTTGCGGATTAATACGTTTATTTTTCGTATCACGCCAGCCGAACAGCTGCAGAAAAATCTTGCTGTATGAGGGAGAGGCATGTGTGCCTTTTTGGGGTTTCAAAAGGTTCCCATTCACTGGTGGATATTGGCCAAAACAAGCCCTACTACTGTGGGACCATTGGACTTACCAGGAAGTGAGTAAACATTGTGTTTTGTATTATGTCAAATACTGGGATCATTTTAATATGTAGGTGGCTTGCGTTTTGTGGCTGACATGCTCCTTGCCCAATCAGCCGACGACCGGCGGCTTGTCGCACAACCCCTCGCCGGGGAGAGCACTATACTCGGCTTATTCCCCTCTTCCTGTGCCCGATGTTCTGTCAAACTTTCCGATCGATCAGAAATTGCAACTTTGAGTTAAAAATAGCCGCAAATACAGCGATTACAAAGTAAACACTACAAACTTTTTTTCAAATAAAGGACTACTTACGTTTGATCATGAATGGGCGTATAAAAAGCTCTCCTCATACACATTAGCTGCACATGTTAGCTGCACAACAACTGCAGCCGCTCACCTATGACTCTCTCTGGCTGTTTATGTCTTTGCCGTGTAGTAAAGCATTATTTTGCCATATTCGTGTTGAGCATTTGGCAACTACACCCTCCTCCGATGTCGGCCGGTTAGTTCGGCGGTTGTCCAGCTGCTTCGCCGGCGAGCTCTCCTGTCCATAGCAGCAGAGGAACGAGCTGTAAATTGCTCTCCACCGGGCGATTTGCCCGTCGGTGAAGACAATCGACAACCCAGTCATGTGAAATGATCCACGCTAGTTATGTGTGATTTTCTGCTTCGAAGACTTTGAAACATCACTCAGTTCGGGTTAGCATGCCGGCTAGCTGTCACGCCTCTTGGTTTGTTTACATTCTCCGAAGCTGGGGAAGGGAAATGACATAAGCCCGATTTAGGTGGCATAAAACATCGTTCAGGAGGTGCGACAGTAAAGGTGAAGTCGACAGTTTTGACCATTATGGAGTAATTTTGTCATGTCGTCCTGAATAAATGCATTTTTATGATTTCATATTCCATTTAGCACAAGACTGTTATTTATCATGACCATGCCATTTATTTAGCTATTGGGGAAAAATATTTGGATAAAAAGAATATCCTGTAAAAATATTGGAGTAGAGAGACTGAAACAATGACATTTTGCGGCTGTCTTCGTCGCGTTTTCCTCGTTGTGAATAATTCCCCCTCAATGCGCTGCATACTAAATCAGATTAAATCGTGACTCCACTGACGTCATCCACCTGTTGGGGACACTAGAGCCCTATAATGGTAGGCGTGGCTAACAGGCAGATTAAAAGACTAATTTCTCGTCATCTGCACTTTGCTAAATTGTTGTATATAGTCGAATTGTCTCAAAATATGATTCAAATTCACATAATAATAATCCTATTTAAGACTTTTTTTCCCCTGTCGTACGCACTTTAAATCTCTCCACTCCAAAATTTTTACTGGATACTCTATTTATCTAAGTATTTTTCCCCAATTGCAAAACACCGTATATTTCAAACTATAAATCGCAATTTTTTTCGTAATTTTGGCTGGGTGTGCGACTTAGGTGCAGTTTGCATGGCGACTCTGCGACACAAAGACGCAATGACTGAGTAGCGGACTCGCCTCGCGTGCATATGGTGTCGGCGAAGACGAAAAATTCTGAATCCTGCCTCCAAAGTGGAAGAATCCGATTGCGGGGGATTGAGGGGGCTTCCTCAGCATGCACATCAAAGGCTCCCGCGGCGCGAGACCTCGCCGTTAACGTCAGCACTCGTACACGTCACATTGGCCGTGCGCAGCCGTGCTCCTAAACATTAAAAACCGCAAATATGGCGGAACGTCAGCTTTAATTTACTGTTTTAATAATATTTTTGAATTAAATATGTTGAATGTTTCAATTTTTGTGCCTTTTTGAACAAAAGAAAAATGCAATTGCTCCGAGTGGGCGGGCAAATTTTTTTCCGAGCTCAGGGACCTTGGTGGGGTGATGTCACATTCGCATTCCTCCTCAATCCAGGAAGTCACTAATTTTCATGGCGCGGGATTAAAAAAAATTGAATATATAAATCGATCGCTTCCACACACATCTAAGCGGTCCATTTCATTCAGGAGCATAAAATACCGCGTGAAATATGAAACAAACATGCTTTTTGCTGTCATGGGCTCTATAAGACACCTTGAGCGTGAGAATCCTTTAAGTTAACTTTCTCACCTCATACTGTAGTACCACCATGTTCGACTCACGTTCCCATGGCAACAGCAGCAGAGCTGAAGAATGAACAGGATGAGAGAAAGTGTGAAAGGGTTTGCTAATGAGTCGAGAACGGAGGGAGAGACAGAAGATGAAGAGCAAAACTGCGCTGAGGCCATTCAGGTGATGGAAGCCATGTTAGAACTGCTCGAAAGGTTGCACCAGCCGACTTCTGACGAGTCAACGACGCTCGCGGGGCGAACTGAAGAGCCGGGCTACAAACATTTTTTGCCCGATATGCGGACGTCATGCAGTTCAAGTGCATATTGTGCCGCAGTGACGCCACTCATCATCATTTACACGCTAGAGGGACACGACGGCCTGTTGCGGCCTCAATGGATGACATGTTCTCTATTCGGGATGTACGCTCTGTTCCCATTGCACTCCTCTCAGTCCAAATGGCGTCAAACTAGTCTTCAAAGTAGCCTCGCGTACTCTTTATCAATGTGTCTATGTCTAGTCTATACTGTGCTTTGATTGCTAAAAAGGCAGTCACCACCGCAACGGTTCACTTCTTTTCGACTCACGTCATCTGAATTACATTGGGTACATTTTGGTAGTTTTCCGAGTGAAGTTCAGGAAGCACTAGTTTAATTGTAGAGTTGGGACTTGTTAAGATTTTTGACATGTGTTTTCTGTTGGAGTTAGACAACATGACAACATGTGTCTGCTTCTCCTCCGCGAGAGCCCTTCTGGCGCGTTCTCCTTTTGACAAACTAGGGCATGAAAATAAGCCTTCGGAGTGCCAGGAGAATTCTAAACGCGGGGCCGCTTTTCTTTGGCCTCGCCTCTTTAATCAACCTCCTCTTATCTCTGCCTTGCATCCCTTGTTCTTGCTCCACTCACACCGGAAAGGAAGCGAAATCCGCACGCGCGCCGCCCGCCTCGTCTCGTCTCTCCTCCGGCCGTGGCCGCCCGTTCACCTTCCTGCCGCCTCCGTCGTCGTCGCACCTCGGTCCCTGGCTTAAAAGCGCCGTGACGCATACCAACTGCTTTTGCTTGAATGGTGATGTAACAGTAATAGGGTGGTGCTTGTAAACAAAAGTACGGGGACGCCTGCTTGCGAGAAAAGAGGTTGGTGTAAAATCTGTGTTGAAGACTGAACTAACACTCTCCCGTGACTAATTAATGTATTGATTAATGTCTCCCACTTTTCTCCATTTATCAAAATAACACTCTAGGGCAGAAAAGAGCTAATTCATTAAATACACAGGTATGGATTGGAGTAGTATTAAAGCAGGGCGGTAAACCAAAAATGTATCATTATTGAAATTTTTCACGATGACCGACGTAATTTTGACCATGTCGGTAAATTCGGTAATTTAATAAAACAAGAAAATATAGTCTTTTCATCCTTTGACTTTGTGTTGTCTGGCGATGTTCATTCCCCTTTAAGAAAGCAGTCAGTGTGCTTACGTATGGAGTCACGTGGTTATCAGGAAGCCAAACAAACGGAAGCCCGGTAGGCTAACGCTAGTGGCTAAAGTGATGGAGTGTGGCTGAAGGGAGGTTTGCCAAACTTTCACCCGACAGTAAGTAGACTCTTGGCAGCATCCAGACGGGCTTTCACCTGCTGGCCTCCCTTGTTCTCACGATTTCCAGAGAGGGTGCTTTCAGTGCTTTCTAGTGGTAGCCAGGCAACAGGCTAACGCTAGCGGCTAACGCTAGCGGTTAACGCTACAAATGAACGTGATCAGGGGTGAAAGTGGTTAGAATTTCTTGCCGGAACTCCCCGACGTGAAGGTCGCCACGGAGCCAGAAATTTTATTTATCAATTTTTTTCTTTTTTTGGGGGGGGAGGAGAGGGGTGGTCCAAAACTACTGAAATGCAAAGAAAACTGTTTCTGTAAGTCATTTCTATAACACATAAAAAAACAGATTTTCATTCAAAATGATATTTTTTCAGTGATTTCCAAAACAAAAGTTAACAAAACCAGCAATAACCCCAACCTCCATCTCCTATTTTTTATTTTCCCTCATTTCCTCATATACTAAATGCCAAATCTTGACTACCCATATTGGCCCGAATATAAGACGGTGTTTTTTGCATTGAAATAAGACTGAAAAAGAGGGGGTCGTCTTATATTCGCGGTCCAGACATCATACCCATTCACGACGCTAGATGGTGCCAGATATTGAAAAGATGTTCTGTCATGACAGATCTCAGCTACTCTCCCCATTCACGAGGCTAGATGGCGGCAGATATCATTGAAGCCATGTTCTATCATGACAGATCACAGCTACTCTCGTTTAAACAGTTTGCATTATTTTAGTGAATTGTTTTTCCTTATTCAGATTTGTTTCAAGACTACAGTTACAGTTAGATTTCACTTTGACGTGACTCGTCATCGTCAGACGCAGGTAACTGCAGCAGCTGGGTAAGCCTCCATGCCGTCCGTGGAATAAAATAAATAATAAATATCAGTGGAAACGGATTAGGCTACACAAGCTCTCTGTTATGATTGTTGTTAACACATGTGTATCTAAATCTGATGTTGGTAGATTGTTTTCTTCTTGGAGATGAAATGCATGTGTGGCAGCTTTGTATTTTTCTTTCTTTTTTTTTTTTTTACATAGCATTTTGACAGTTGCCGTCATATTGTCGGAATCAAAAGCGCCGTATACCGGAACAGCGTTCCGGCCCTGAATCTTATACCGGAACTGCGTTCTGGCCCTGAATCTTATACCGGAACTGCGTTCCTGACCGTTCTGGCCCACTTTCACCCCTGAACATGATGGAGTCAGATAGCGGCTCTAACCTTGTCGAAACGGCTGAACTTTATGAGTAGATCGGGCATGGACTGCATCTAGAAATTAGTATGTCGCGTTATTTTGTATCTCTGTGTGTGATTTCTCCGATAGATTTTGTGATTGTAAAGCATTCGGCAAAAAGTACAATCAGACAGTAAAACTTATAATTAGGGATGGGAATTGATACCATTTTTACAATTCCGATTCCATTATCGATATTGCTTAATGATTCGATTCTTTATCGATTCTCTTGTCTCGTTTTTGTTGTTGTTTTTTAAATTTTTTTTTTTTTTTTTATAAGAAGCATATATAGCTTCCGCTCTATCTGAAAAACAAAGACCAACGCTCCAAACCCATTTTAAAGCAATAAAACTGGCCACTGGAGGGCAGTAGCGCATTTTGTAAGACCAGGAAACCCGATTCAACAGCAGTGAACGGCCGGGCATTATGGTCGGAGCGCTGGCGGCATGATGCCAGGTGGCGCTCCGACCAAACAAAACAACCGAGAGGACGCCTGGGAGGCCAGGCGCTGGACGACGGAGCAAAACGAGTGAGACCCCCAGTGCAGCGACTCGCCGAGCAGACCCCGCAGAAATGCAAAATAATCTATCTTTGTGAGACAGACAACGATGAGGGAAAAGTTTACACGGCTGACGTGGCGACAACGGCGTCATCTCGGCGACAAACCATCATCTCTCAGTAGTCATGTGTGAATAAATTTGTACTTTGCTATCAAAAGCTCTATTTGTCTGGTTGTTCATGTTATTTTGTAAAAGAAAAACATTATTTAGGTGTTTGGGATGTAACTAATGCAAAAAATAGCTAATAGTTATTTTTGAAATGTATGCGATATACAAAAAAATCATTTTCTCCGTCATTTATCGTTATCGAAGTAAATCTGTTCACTTTAGCGTGATACGTGTTTAAGTCCAGCCCTAAGTGGCATTAAAGGGATCCTCTATTTTTAAGACAATTCTTAAAAGATAAATGTTAGTATGAGTTATAATAATTTGATATTAAAACCCCTCTTAATGTTTTTGTTTTAATAAAGTTTGTAAAATTATTTTAAGTGATAGGTCGCCATTCTTGTTACATCACAGTGCGTGACGTCACTGGGCCCGTTGCCGAAATTCCAGCGTGTCACTCGTTAGCTTTCCCAACATGTCGTCAGTTCTACCCTTCCTATTTGAACCAGATCTGAAAAGTGAGGACCAGAAGAGCACTGTCAGTCGTTCACAAGACGAGCTTCAGGGAAAAATGTGTGCAGCAAATACCAGATAAGACAAAAGTTGGGCAAAAGTCTCAATGACAACAGAGCGAGAGAGCGTATGCTGTTGGGAACTCCGGTTGGGAGCGAGAGTGTATGCTGTTGGGAACTCCGGTTATATTAGCAGATATTCAAGGTAAGCATATTGCGTTTTCAAACTTATCCCAATATAATTATGTAGATTGTTAGCATCCAGAGCTGCCGTGTGCTTTACATACAGGACAGGCCAAAGAGCACACCTTGTGTAATCCATGTCTTGTACATTGTAACGCATGGTAGGTAGGATACATGTATAAAAGTACCAAAAAGGGGAGAAGCTTCTACCTACGCAAATTTTATTCACAAAAAATAATATTTCCACCTTGACCACTCTTCACTCGGAAGCTCAGCAGTACGCAAACACGCGTTCCCTGACGAACTCCAACATTGTTGTAAGGTCCATGTCACAGTCACTGTAGCGTGCCATAGTGCTTTTATTATTTGGTATGATTTGGGGAAAACTCCCACGAAGAATAGTCAACAAAAAACATAGCAATAGTAATCCAAATCCGCGTTTTTTACTCACTCGAAGATCCAGGAATTAGACCGATCCCATGGTAATGTTGCAGCTGCGATCAGGCCGTCGATTCCACAAACTAGACTGATCCGAAAAGCCGCTGTGGGGCCGACGAAAAAATAGAATAAAAAAAATAGATCCGAAACCAATATTGCAGACGAGGTGGGACCGTCGGATCCAGAACATAGACGGATCCCTTACTTACTGAAGATCCAGGAAAAATATCCGGACGCTAGTTGTAACGCGTGTTGGGTAGGATACGTGCATACAGGGACCAAAAAGGGGGAGAAGCTTCCACTTATTCACATTTATTCACTAAAAATAATAATTAGAGATGTCCCGATCGATCGGGATGCCGATCAAACAGGTCCAATCACGTCATTTTCAAAGTATCAGAATCGGCAAAAAAATATCGGCCAAGTCCATATCTTTTTTAATTAAATCGTTTTCTAATTGTATGTAACGTTACAGACATAATATGTTACACTCATCCAGAGTCTTTAGTTTAGGCTTAAGGTAGGGTTATCAACTTTTTCCCGATAACGACTGTAATTAAATTTTTAAAAAATGTATCACGTTAAATATTTAACGCAATTAATGCATGCGTTGCACGACCCACTCACGCATTGTCACGCTCAATCTGTAATGACGCCGTTTTGACGCCGAATGGCTGCAGTATCATTTACTGAAAGCTCAACAAATACACTAGATGGCAATATTTAGTCACAATATACAAAGTCACAAGTCTTTCTATCCGTGGATCCCTCTCACAGAAAGAATGTTAATAATGTAAATGCCATCTTGAGGATTTATTGTCATAATAAACAAATACAGTACTTATGTACTGTATGTTGAATGTATATATTCGTCCGAGTTTTATTCATTTTTTGCTTAATGCATTGCCAAAATGTATATGATCGGGAAAAATTATCGGCAATGATTGGAATTGAATCGGGAGCAAAAAAAAGCAATCGGATCAGGAAATATTGGGATCGGCAGATACTCAAACTAAAACGATCGGATCGAGAGCAAAAAAACATGATCGGAACAACCCTAATAATAATTCCACCTTGACCACTCACTTCACTCCCCTTGTTTCCATTTGACTGGAAATTGCATCCAAAAGCAGCACATCGTGCCATTTTACTTCGCGAGTTTAGGCAGCAATAAGCAATTGTTGAACACGCTTCACATTTGGAAAGATCTCAATGACGTCATCACTGCGAGCCCGTAAACCATGGTGCCAACTAACGGTCAAAATATGTAGTAAATATTATAAAATATTGCCATTGATTTAACATTTTATGTGTTTCTAACAACATATTTTAGTACAAGAGAACAATGGTGGTTTATTAGAGCCTACATGTATTTAAGGTAGAGGATCACTTTAAAAGAATATGTTACCCAGTCCTGATTTACCAGTATAGCTTCGACTAGTTTAGCCAGATTTCTTTCCTTCCTGTCTAATGCATTGTTGCTTGAGAATTCCTCCTCAGAGTGCGTTCATGAGCGTATTGGCTAATAAATCCTCATTGAATATATATAGTCCAGATTTGTGACAGCCTTGGCGTCTGCTTAATTCGTACTGAAGGACAATTTCAGTTTCTCTTTAGCGTTCACCTTGTCTTTGACTCAGTGTTCAACCCCCTACGTGCCTTCTGGTTCTTGACTTTCCCCCCAAAAATATTTTACTCCCTTCTCTCATGTGTGAACGATGTCGGATGTTACCTCGTAAACAGTTAGGTTTGTCCATACAGCACTGCAACTTATAAAGTTATCCGCCGGGGGGTTGTCATGGCAACAAGGAGCCGAACAAACCCGAAGGGAGCAAAGTGGATTAAAACAAAAGGTACGGCTTAAATGCTTAGCCCTAATTTGACGAGAGTGTCATTATTTTGGACGGATTACGCTGCGACAATACGGAATGATGGCGCTCGTAAACAATGCTGACTTTGTGAGCCCACTGTGACTGTGGGAGAGGATCATTTAGGATTTGAAGCGCAATCGAGTGTGTGGCTTGAAGTCAATCATATCAACTCTATGTTATTGTTTAGTTTGCCGAAACTCATTAACGGTGACAGACGTCTAATCTAGTACTACGATGATTAATCGATTAACTCGAGTAATTCGATTAGAAAAAAGTTTCGAATCAAACTTTGCTGCTTTGACGATTCGTATAATTAGAGTGGCATTGTAATGGTTTGTTTTGAAAGTGTTTGCATTTTGTTTTATTGATTTCGGTGCCCTCTAGTGGCAACAGTGAATATGACATAACCCATCTAACATGACTGAATCCAACTGCTTCCTGTTAAGGTCGACATAAGGTAAGTTTTTGTTTGAGCTAATATATTTATGTGTTCATAAATCAGTTCAAAAGTATATTAATAATTTTTCTGTGAGAAAATGTGTTTGATCTATTGGTTAAGAGCATTGTAAAAAGATAATAATAATAATAAAGCATTTTATAGCAATTAAAGCAACACTGGATAACTTTTCAATTTTGGTCTATTTTAGCGACACCGGTGGACAAAAGTGGTAGTGTTTTGCCTTAATGCACAAATCCGATTTTTTTTTTATATCTGGTTTTTTGGCGTGCCCGTTCAGACTGCCTTTGTCCATTGAGACCATTCAAGTATTACGCATGTGCACTAATTCACAGTCCGACACGCGCTGAGCAAGAAGACCCGGATGCGCAGAAGTATCAAAACAAATGACTACACATGCTGGCTGTCATCAGTCATTCGAGGGCGAACCCATTTTTATTTTTTTATGACTGTTGCCAAGCTCGACTCTTCCCCAAAAGCCGTGTTCAAGGCGAGCTAGGCGCTAACGGACAGCTGCACCTCTACCATAGCGCACCGTCTCTCTTGCTCTTTGATGACGTAATTGCTGCATGAGTTCCGATTTGGGAGACTTACCAGTTCAGACTGCCACGACGTTCTGGAAAAATGTGGCCCAAATTGGATTTAAACCACATACGAAAGGGACCCAGATCGGATTTGAAATGGTCGACTTCTATGTGACTTGTCCCGTTCAGACCGTCAAGTTAATGCCTCACCGGAGTCTGAAAAACATGAAAAAAATCAGATTTGTGCATTAAAACCTGTAGTATAAACATAGCCTTAGAATTGGTTTTGTATCCTTTCCCAGCTTTATACAAATCACACTCCTTGATCACAGGTCTTCAGACAGCTCTTTTGACCGAGCCATGATGCACATCAGACAACGCTTCAAGACATTTCTTACCAGGTGTGTGTTTTATAGTGGGCAGAGCAACTTTAACCACTCATCAGTGGTTGTGCACTAGGGCTGCAGCTATCGATTATTTTAGTAGTCGATTAATCGATGAACTAGTTAGTTCGAATAATCGAGTAATCGGATAAGGAACATAAAAAATTAAATTACCTGAGCTGAGCCTCAAACGGTATAAAAAATTTTAAAAATGGGGATGTATGTACAACAAAAGAACAATTGGTTAACTTACATAACAAAAGTCCGCTAGCTTAAATGCTATAAAATGATAACTTTTTTTTAAACAAATAGTTCAGACACATATTCCCACAAAAAACGGCTAAATATACCAAGACTACTTCCGAAATGCATTAAAAAAACATTAGCCCAAACAAAAACTTAGCTTATGTTGGTCTTAACAGGGAGCAGCTGGATTCAGCCACATGAAATCAAGCAGACTAGAGGGCAGTGTATCCACCTAAATCAATAAAACTAAATGCAAACACTTTCAAAACAAACCAATACATTGCCACTTTAATAAAACGAATAATCGAAGCAGCAAAATTTAATTGGAATCTTTTTTTCGAATCGAATACTCGAGTTGATCGATTAATCGTTGCAGCACTATTGTGCACAGACCCGACTTAAAATTTTTGGTAAAAATTGGTTTGAATTGCTCTTTAAGTCTCCTTAGGCAGAGGGTTCACTTACTTATTTTTCCCCATTCTGTCATTGTTTGCATGCTATTGCTATCCTCATTTAAATATGAAAACCTATAAATGTTTGGGTGGTTTTGGAAAAAGCAGACACTGTTTTTTCATCTGTGTGATTTTGACCAAGATCAGATTACATTTGATGGTGATTTTATGCAGAAATGTGAGAAATTCCAAAAGGTTCAGATACGTTTTCACACCACTGTATTTTTAAGTTTGCTGACCTGTTTTTTTAGTTTCGGAATATGCCAAAATTACCTTGTGGCCGATGTAAAAACAGTACATTTTTGGAGCAGGTCTATCACTATTACGGTGTTACATAAAAGATCTATTTTGATTTCAGCTCTCTAGGCTTCTTCCCATTTCCAAGCATTACTCGAAATGACGTCGCCTTTTCGCGAAAGTTTTTGCTCAAACCTTCGGCGCTCTCCCGTCGTTCCCCGAGCCCGAGCGTCAAATGTAGCGTTAAATTGCCCCCTTTTACTTGTGTCGTGGTAGAAAAAAATGTCTCGTGGGAATTTGTGTTAATATTTGATATGTTAATATTTGTCTCGCCGATGAATAATGCAGAGAAATGAAGGCAGGATCGGCCCGCCCTGTTCTTTTCATAATGGCTGCGACGTGGCCTTTGGCTTGTTCTTTCATATATTTATTTTTTTTGTGGCGTGAGCAGTGGTTGTAGACACAATATGATCTTGATTGCAATTCCTCCCCCTAGCAAGCTACTATTAACGCTGACACTAACATAATCACAATGACACAACAATGCATTGGAATTGTTTTTACCTTTCTATTCATCAATGCAACTCCCACACTGTTCTTACCACACCAAATATATTAGATAGCCCACTTTTCTGCCAATGAAACGAGCGCCTCCTATGAGCGCGCCGCCGTAAATAAGCTTACTTTTAATCACCCTGCTGCAATATAATTAGCATTTGATTTGTATTCGTATGGAAGTGGGCTATAGCCGCGCGGCTCATTAAGCAAATCAAACTCTGACTTGTTTGCTGTTCTCGCCCTGATTTCGCTTGATGGGCAAAGAAGAAAGCGAGGAGGGGAGGAGAGATGAAGGATACAAATAATAAACACCCTTAGAAATATAGTCACGCATGACCATGTGTTTGCATACCATCAGTGGCGGACTTGGCAATTTTGGGGCCAAAGGCGAACATATCCCGGGGCCCTCTTCTTGGGTCAGGGGTTAAAAAGGTTAGAAGGGTGTGGAGGAAATATGTTCCGGTATACTAGGGCTGTCCTAAACGACAAATTTTCTCCTGATTAGTCAGCCGACTAGTTTTACGATTAGTCGACTTATCTAATAATTTTCATTTTTTTACTAATTTGGCAATTACATTTTTTTAACGCTTATTAATTCACAAAACCATTTTGGAACACTTAAATTTTCTGATAAAGTACAAATAATCATGTAAATAACAATAATTAATCACAAATAAACAATGGGGGTAAATGCTGATAGCATTTACTAGTGCAAAAGAATGGAAAGTAAACAGATTCAGAAAACTGACTTTGCCTTTCCAACATTATTCAAAACAATTCTTTAAAAAAATTCTAGCATTATATAGTATACTATTATATATAATAGTAGTATAATAATTACAATAACTATTCATTGCCAATCATATTTGTCATAAAGAGTGTCATTTTAAAGCTATTCTTAGTGTAGAATCTGTATTCTGTAGTATTTACTCAACATACAGTGGGGCAAATAAATATTTAGTCAACCACCAATTGTGCAAGTCCTCCTACTTGAAAAGATTAGCGAGGCCTGTAATTGTCAACATGGGTAAACCTCAACCACAAGAGACAATGTGGAAAAAAAAAAAGAAAATCACATTGTTTGATTTTTAAAGAATTTATTTCCAAATTAGAGTGGAAAATAAGTATTTGGTCACCTACAAACGAGCAAGATGATCCCAAACACACAGCCATGGTAACAAAGTGGCTTCGTAAGAACCATTTGGAGTGGCCTAGCCAGTCTCCAGATCTCAACCCCATAGAAAATCTGTGGAGGCAGTTGAAAGTCCGTGTTGCCCAACGACAGCCCCAAAACATCACTGCTCTCGAGGAGAGCTGCATGGAAGAATGGGCCAAAATACCAGCAACAGTGTGTGAAAAGCTTGTGAAGAGTTAGAGAAAACGTTTGGCCTCCATTATTGCCAACAAAGGGTACATAAAAGAGTATTGAGATGAACTTTTGGTATTGACCAAATACTTATTTTCCGCCATGATTTGCAAATAAATTCTTTATAAATCAAACAATGTGATTTTCTGTCTTTTTTCAACATTCTGTCTCTCATGGTTGAGCTTTACCCATGTTGACAATTACAGGCCTCTCTAATATTTTCAAGTGGGAGAACTTGCACAATTAGTGGTTGACTAAATACTTATTTGCCCCACTGTATTATAATATTCATTCTGAAGTATGTGGGATTAACTCCAGAAATTGTTATTTATATGACGAACATGACGTGCTTTTATTTTGAAATGTTCACCGGAGGTACGTTCACTAAACCGCTAACCGAAAGCTTTACACTCTGTAAAAAAAAAAAAAAAAAATCTTCGTCATTGCTTGTGGTGTCACTAATAGATTTACATTTTTTTTTTCGTTAGCAAATGCTGTTAACCAGCTGTTGGGTGTTATTTATGACTGATTGGAACTGTACTGCATTGTTTTGCCACAGGGTGTGCTGTCGAGTATTTTATGTTCGGTGTGAAGAAGAAAGTTAAAAGAGGCATTAGCGGCCTGTTCTCAACTTCTCCCTCACTGCACTTTGGCTCTCATGGCAAGCATGTTCGCTCATGTTTTCGAAATAAACAATAACCGACGTGCAAAGTAGCAAGTGAGCTGTAATAATAGCGAGCTTAGTAGCGTGAAAAACGCAGGAGAGCTAAGTGAAGCTAACGAAAAGCTAAGCGGAGCTAAGCGGTGCTAAACGGAGCTAAGCCAAGCTAAACGGCACTAAATGAAGCTAAGCGACTGATACTCAGTCCGTCGTCGTGGAATAGTCCATTGTAGTGCGTGTGTGTGGGGGAGAGATAATATAAATGCAGCATTCAAATGACTTTCTTTTTTTGTTTTGTTATTTGTTTGTTTGGTATGCTGACATAATTATACATGACGAATAGTTAGGGGTGCTGCTGGCTCCGGTGGCCCAAGCCCTTGCTCGTTGGGGCAAGCGCAGCTGGTTAGGGGCCCCCTACTGGTTGGGTGAGATCACGTGGAGGGGGAGGTAAATAAAACGTTACCACCGTCGTCAAGGTCTGCGCACATTACAAATGTGATTTTAAGTCACGAAGCCATTTTCAATTGATGGTCTTGTTTAAAATAAAAAGTGAAAAGATGGCTGTAATTCAGTGACACCTTCCGTATCTGTCTCACAGCCAAGGCAATTGTTTTTTGGGGGGGTTTGCCGGCACTGCTTTGTCAGCGAAATTCTTGAGGCCTGCTAGGAGAATATTCCAGTCAATATATTGCCTCGGAATGATTAGAATGGACAGCCCATAAAAGCCGGTGGCGCTAGTTATAAAACAGTCTGGGGATGGCATAGCAATTTTCAGTAAGATAAAAAAATAAGAATTATAGCATTATTTTAAAAACGGAGGTGTGAATTCTCTCAATATTAAATCGTAAAATGGAGAATAGACACGACTGAAGCAACAAGTGAGCAATATTGAGCGCCGAATTTTTAACTATTCAAAACTCGTGCCTTTGTTGGCTTCACCAGCCTTTCCAGTCCCGACACAAGGAACACCGGAGGACGCCCGATATCCAACTGATAACACGACTGACAAGACTCCAAGAACCCCTTTGACACTGAGGTGGCAAAATCCACAACCTTCGTTGCCCGGACAACAGTAACTATCGAATCTTCCTGTCCAATCCACAAACAGAAAATAACCTAGGGCTGCATCTTTCAAATATTTTACTAGTGGATGAATCGGTGGACTAGTTAGTTCGAATAATCGAGTAATCGGATAAGGAACATGAAAAATTAAAATACCCAAGCTGAGCCTAAAACGGTATAATTTTTTTTTTTTTAAATGAGATATCTATGTACAACAAAAGAACAATTGACTAACTTACACAGAAAAAGTCCGCTAGCTTAAATGCTATAAAATGCTAGTTTTTTTTTTACAATGCTCTTAATAAATGGTTCAGACACATATTCCCACAAAAAGAAGGTTAAATATACCTATAAACTAAATCATTAATGCATTAAAAAACATTAGCTCAAACAAAAACTTGGCTAATGTTGGTCTTAACAGGGAGCAGCTGGTTTCAGCCATGAGAAATGAGTTATATCATATTCATTGTTGCCACCCAAATCAATAAAACTACATGCAAACACAACAACAACACTTTACACAACGCCACTTTAATTAAACGAATACTCGAACCAACAAAATTTAATTTGAATATTTTTTTCTAATCGATTACTCGAGTTAATCGATTAATCGTTGCAGCACTACAATAATCCCAAACACACCCTTCTTCCTGCTAGAGCTTGGCGGTATATCGAAAATTTACCGTTACCGAAATTCTTCACGATGACCGACGTAATTTTGACCATGCCGGTAGATTCGGTTATTTAATAAAACAAGAAAATATAGTCGTTTCATCCCACTTTGACTCTGTGTTGTTCGGCTATGTTCATTCTCTTTAAGAAAAGAGTCCGTGTGCATACGTATGAAGTCACGAGGTTATCAGGAACTGAAACAAACAGAAGCCCGGTAGGCTAATGCTAAGAGCTAACGCTAGCGGCTATTGCTACAAGCAAACGTGATGAAGTTGAGCTTAAGTGACCTTCGCCAAACTTTCACACGACATTACTAGGTAGACTTTTGACGGCCTCCAAGCTTTTACCCACTTTCCTCCCTGGTTCTCACGGTTTCAGGAGAGGGTACTTTCTACTGGTAGCCAGGCCACAGGCTAACGTTGGCGGCTAACGCTATAAAATGAACGTGTTTGAGTCGGATAGCGGCTCTTACCTTGTCAAAATGGCTGAATTTAATGAGTGGATTGGGCACGAACTGCATCAAGCAATTAGTATGTTGCGTTATTTGGTATCTGTGTGATTAATTTCCTTGAAATCTTTTATGAGGGTAAAGCATTCAGCATTTATAATGCAATTATAATGCAACACTGAAGCCTACAATATGCTATGCTATAAGCTATTTTTCTGTATGTGCTTGCTTAGTTCCGTGTCATTACTGCCATGATAAAAAATTATAATAATATAATATATATAATATATAATATAATATATATATAATAATAAATTGTAAACATGTTCTCGATGAGCCTTCTTTAAACCCTACAAAGGGTTAAGACTAAGGTGACCGCGTGGAGTTTGGCCTTCTGGCCAGATTGCCGAGGTCCCGCTGGCCCGGTTCGTTGGAGCTGGACCAGCGCGGGTCCGGTGGTTCGGCTGGCGCGATTCCGGCGGTCTGGCTAGAAGGTCAGATTCCTTCACCGAGTCAGACTTAACCCCTTAAGTACCCCGAAATACCCCTAAACCTCAAAATAACTGTCCAAAAACATGTATTACACGTCATATTAATAAGATAAAGTAAAAAATAAGATACTTTAAGGTACGTTGTGTTAAATGTCATTATATTAAAAAAAAAAAATTTACTCCCGAACGAGTTGCCTTCGTGAGAGAAAAGAGCGCTGTGGAAAGAGTAGGTGTCATATCTGTATGCCTTCTCAAGTCTTTTTTCATTCCAGCATCTGATTCAGCTGGATGGGCGGGGCCGTTGCAACACACCTGTGGCGCATTTGGAGCGCTCATTATTTAAGGACTCCGGCCACAGTCTGCGAGTGTCAGACTATTGCTTGTTTGCGTGTTACTTGCCTTGCTTACCGCTGTGTGTGCATCATCCTTCGAGCTTCCCGACGTTTCTACGGTCGTGTCCTGGTGTGATCATTTTTACTTTTATGTTCTTTTGGATCTTGTAGTTAGAATTTTGTACTCTGCTATATTCGCGTCTTAGAGCGTGCTCTTTTAGTTGTACCTTTTCATACTCGCGTTTTTTTGGCGTGCTCCCTTAGTTGTAAATTGGTATACTCGCAATTTTGGCGTGCTCCCTTTGTTGTACTTATTAAATACAAACATTCACTATTTCTGTTTCTTGGTCTGTGATTTGGATCCGCCTCAACGGCTTGCCGTTCACAACAGTAGGGAGGCGAGACAGGGGATAAAAAAACGGAAGTAACGGAAATAATTACTTTCCCTGGTAACTAGTTACTTTTACTATAGTAATACAGTTACTAACTCAGTTGCTTTTTGGAAGAAGTAGTGAGTAACTATAACTAATTTCTTTTTTAAAGTAACGTGCCCAACACTGCCCGTGACTCCCGTACCAAGGTACATACCGAACCGTGACTTACGTGTAGGGTTACACCCCTATAGATGACCTTTTTCGATCAATGCATTCAACCTCACCTCCTACATTTTTCCCCATACTGTGTATGGTTTGTTATTTTCTTCCATCAGTGGGTGTGAATATTCCAGGCTAGATACTAAGTGACTGTCACTTCATCACACAAAAACACACTGGAAACTTCTGCCCCATGAGGGTTTTGGTTGCATTTTTGTGTGTTTCTGCAGGGTGTGTGTGGGTGATGATTGACAGCTCGGTGCTCGTGGGTTAGTCCACTACTGAGCGCAAACCCCTAGAGATGAGGCGCGCACCGGTGAGAAAGCAACCCCACACACTCCGTGACGTTTTGTGTGACTTTTTGTCTGTTTATCTTACTTTTCCCTTCCGAAGCTGGCATCCACACAGATGGCTTTGTGTGTGCACGTGACCGGGCGCCGAGGTCAAGTGTGCATTGAAGCAACGATGAAATAGTAATTCAACTGGCTGCTACTCAACATTTAAAAGCACTCGACCGGTCCGCCTGCAATTAGCTGATGTTCGGATGGTTTGGATGATGAGGGCCCGCTTTTCTCGCGATGGAGAAAGCGAGCAAAACAATCAGGGAATATTTTATTGATTTGTGAATAAATGGAGTATTTTGTGTTGTTGTGACCAGAATACAATGCAACGAATTAGCACGTTTCGGGGTCATTGACGGGGCTCGATTACACTGTTGTCACGACATTTAGCCAAATTCTATGCAAAAATGTAATAGTTTTAATACAAAATTACAGTTAATCCTGTTTTTTTTTTCACGTTTCACTATGTCCAAATGAAAGATTTTGACGTGACTAAGGGAAACTAAGGGGAAAAAAAAAACATTGTTTAAAACATTTGTCAGACCTAACACAGCAGAAACATTCCTCCCCAGTGTAATCAATCTTTTAGCAAATAAAGTGGTATGAAAAGGCATCTGAACCTTTTGGAATTTCTTACATTTCTGCATAAAATCCCCATGAAATATGAACTGATGTTTGTCAAAATCACACAGATGAAAATAAAGTGTCTGCTTTAACTAAAACTCTCCAAACATTTATAGGTTTTCATATTCAAATAAGGACTGCATGCAAACAATTAAAAACATTGAACCTTCTGCCTTAGGACACTTAACTCATTTGCTCTCAAAAACATAAATTAGGGCTGTCAATCGCTTAAAATTTTTTAATCGAGTTAATTACAGCTTAAAAAATACTTAATCGTAATTAATAGTAATTAATCGCAATTTAAAACATCTATAAAATATGCCATATTTTTCCGTAAATTATTGTTGGAATGGAAAGATAAGATAAGACACAAGATGGATATATAGATTCAACATACGGTACATAAGTACTGTATTTGTTTATTATAACAATAAATCAACAAGATGGCATTAACATTATTAACATTCTGTTAAAGTGATCCATGGATAGAAAGACTTCTAGTCCTTAAAAGATAAATGTTAGTAGAGTTAAAGAAATTTTATATGAAAACCCCTCTTAATGTTTTCGTTTCAATAAAATTTGTAAAATTTTCAATCAAAAAATAAACTAGTAGCCTGCCATTGTTGATGTCAATAATTACACAATGCTCATGGGTGCTTAAGCCCATAAAATCAGTCGCACCCAAGCGCCAGCAGAGGGCGCCAAAACTCCAAAAAAACACAAGTAACAAGTTGGCATTGCACTGTGCGGTCATTTTAATCTGTTTGAGCGGGGCATGTGCGTTAATTGCGTCAAATATTTTAACGTGATTAATTTAAAAAATTAATCACCGCCCGTTAACGCGATAATTTTGACAGCCCTCGTATAAATACATTCTATTTTTAATTGTTTCAGTGTCCCAAACACGTATTTATAAGTCTTTTACATTTTTTTTTTTTTTTTTTACAAAAGACATCTCTGGGTTCTGATTCAATATAGCTCCAAAGCACAGAGCTGAAAATCTATTTTGAATAAAAAAAACTGGCCACTGGATGGCAGTAGCACATTTGGTAAGACCCGCTTGCCTGATTCAACAGCAACGAATGGCCGGGCCGCACGGCCGGGGCCCCGGTGGAAGACAACCAAATGGAGAACAACCTAAAGGACGCCTGGGATGCCAGGCACTGGACGACCGAGCAGAACGACCGGGACAACCAGTGCAACGAAACTCAAAAAATCCATCTTTACAAGTCAGGCGGCGATGAGGGAAAAGTTTACCCGGCTGTCGTAGCGACAACAGTGTCATCGCTTAGTTAGTTATGTGTAAATAAATTGTTACTTTGCTATCAAAAGCTCTATTTGTCTTGTTGCTTATGTTATTTTGAAAAAGGAAAACATTATTCAGATGTTTGGGATGTAACTAAAGCATAAAATAGCTGTGTTAAAGTTATGTTTGAAATTTATGCTTTCACAAAAAAGCTCGATTTCTGTTTTTTCCATCAGAAAATTGCTCAAACTAAGCTATTTTCTAATGCTGATTTCTAAAGAATGGAAAAAAGATATGAACTTAGAAGATATGAGTCTAATGTTTCTTTTGGTGGGTTCCATGTTTATATCGCAATAGAACAGAATTTTCTGTAAGCCTTGCAAAATCAGTCAAAATCCAGTAAAACGGCCAGGAGCGAAGGGGGTTGAACCGGTGAAAATGGCTGGGAGACAATGAGTTAAAGAGCAATTGAAACAAACAATTTAAGTCAGGTTTGTGCCCAATCACTGATGAGTGGTTTAAAGCTGCCCTGCCCGCTATAAAACACACACCTGGTAAGAAATGTCTTGATGAGAAGCATTGTTTCATGTGCATCATGGCTCGGTCAAAAGAGCTGTCTGAAGACCTGCGATCAAGGATTGTTGATTTGAATAAAGCTAGGAAAGGATACAAAACCATCTCTAAAAATCTGGACGTTCATCAGTCGACAGTATGAGAAGTTGTCTCCAAATTGAGAGAGTTTGGCACTGTTGCTTCCCTCCCAAGGAATGGCCGTCGACCAAAGATGGCGCCAAGAGTTCATCGCAGAATACTCAGATAGGTAAAAAAGAACCTTAGAGTGTCTGCTAAAGACTTACAGAAATCACTGGCACAGTCCTATATCTCTGTGCACACATGAACTATATGTTAAACTATGGCCAAGATTGGTGTTCATGGGAGGACTCTATGGAGGACGCCACTGGCGTCTAAAAAAAAAAAAAACATTGTTGCTCGTTTAATGTCCGCAAAAAGGCACTTGGACACTCCACAGAAGTTTTGGCAAAATATTTTGTGGACTGATGAAACACGTCATCCCCAGCGTGAAGCATGGTGGAGGGAGCATTATGATTCAGGGCTGTTTTGCTTCCTCAGGGCCTGGACAACTTGCAATCATTAATGGAAGAATGAACTCAAAAGTTTATCAGGATGTTTTGCAGGAAAACCTGAGGCCGTCTGTCAGACAATTGAAGCTAAAAAAGGGGATGGATCCTGCAACAAGACAATGATCTAAGACACAAAAGTAAATAAACTTCAGAATGGTTTCAGAAGGACAAAATACATACAAAAGTTTTGGAGTGGCAAAGTCAAAGTCCAGACTTGAACCCCATTGAGATGCTGCCAGACATCTAATGAATCTGACTGAACTACAGCAGTTTTGTAGAAAAGAATGGGCCGAGACTAGTCCTGATCGATCTGCCAGACTTATCTGCAGCTAGAGGAAGTTTCTGGTTGACATTATTAAAGGGGGGGGGCACATAATATTAAATGTGATGGTTCACTTACTTATTTTTCCACCTTCTGTCATTGTTTGCAAACTATCATCATTAAAATATGAAAACTTATAAATGTTAGGGTGGTTTTAGTAAAAGCAGACACTGTTTTTTTATCTGTGTGATTTTGACCAAGATCAGATCACATTTGGTGGTGATTTTATGCATACCAAAAGGTTCAGATACTTTTTCATACCACTTCACACTAGATTTTCATCGCCATGACAGATAAGTTGAGAAGAAAAGCACAACTTTTACAGTTCTGTTGCTTTCGCCAATCTTATTAGATTTTTTATTTGTTTTTTTTTACCCTAAAGCCAGAAAAACACGCGACCAAAAGTGCTGCCGTCACCTTATCTTTACGGTTCAGCTTTTTCAAACATTCGGGCAAAATATTGAAATTTCTCACCAAATGATGCCTCTCACCTCCGTCCATACGTACATCTGCTCCGCATCAAATTTTTAATTCCGCTCTTCACACTTGAGCGCTCTTTGCACTAACAAGTTAAAAACACTCATCTCTTATCACGGGTGAGATAATTAGCATTCCGAAAGGCCCCAGCGCCGTAATTGCATGCTCGTGTATGCGAGTTAATCTACAATTCAAGTCAGATTTATTTAGAGTGCATCATCAGCCAGCCGAGGTCCCAGAGCACATAATAAAACACGCACACGGATAATAAACAACAAAACCTACGTGACACTAATCCTCCACGCCTTGTGTATTCAAAACAAGTGTGCGCAGACCCTGTGTGTGCGATTATGATATTGATGCCACTATTGCCTCCAAACAAAGATAATTAAAGATCCTCATGTGGCACTTAGTCACCTTCTATCACCGCTTCTTAATCCTGAACAAAAGTAAATATGACAACGGTGTTTATGACACGAGCAAATTTTTTTTGTCACTCTCACACTTCAATGCTCGCCGACTGCCACCGAAGTGGACGCCGCGACAAACAACATCCTTCTTGGTACCAATTGGTACCGTAGTATGAAAACTTCACGGTTTCAAAATCACTAAAATTTTCCGTCATATCGTAGAACAGTAATACAGTGGGGCAAATAAGTATTTAGTCAACCACTAATTGTGCAAGTTCTCCCACTTGAAAATATTAGAGAGGCCTGTAATTGTCAACATGGGTAAACCTCAACCATGAGAGACAGATAAAATCACATTGTTTGATTTTTAAATAATTATTTGCAAATCATGGTGGAAAATAAGTACTTGGTCAATACCAAAAGTTCATCTCAATACTTTGTTATGTACCCTTTTTAGGCAATAACGTAAGCCAAACGTTTTCTGTAACTCTTCACAAGCTTTTCACACACTGTTGCTGGTATTTTTGGCCCATTCCTCCATGCAGATCACCTCTAGAGCAGTGAAGTTTTGGGGCTGTCCTTGGGCAACACGGACTTTCAACTCCAGAACAGATTTTCTATGGGGTTGAGATCTGGAGACTGGCTAGGCCACTCCAGGACCTTGAAATTCCTCTTACGAAGCCACTCCTTTGTTGCCCTGGCTGTGTGTTTGGGATCATTGTCATGCTGAAAGACCCAGCCACGTCTCATCTTCAATGCCCTTGCTGATGGACGGAGATTTCCACTAAAAATCTCGATACATGGCCCCATTCACTCTTTCCTTTACACAGATCAGTCGTCCTAGTCCCTTTGCAGAAAAACAGCCCCAAAGCATGATGTTTCCACCCCCATGCTTCACAGTGGGTATGTTGTTCTTCGGATGCAATTCAGTATTCTTTCTCCTCCAAACACAAGAACCTGTGTTTCTACCAAAAAGTTCTATTTTGGTTTCATCTGACCATAACACATTCTCCTAGTCCTATTCTGGATCATCCAGATGCTCTCTAGCGAACCGCAGACAGGCCTGGACGTGTACTTTCTTCAGCAGGGGGACATGTCTGGCAGTGTAGGATTTGAGTCCGTGGCGGCGCATTGTGTTACTGATAGTAGTAGAAGTGAAACGAATACTCAAGCAACTCGAGTAACTCGAGTTTAAAAACTGATCCGAGTAATTTTATTCACCTCGAGGAACTGTTTAATTTTGCCAGCTCTAAGCATCACGTTTTGCCTGGACTAATTTTAATGCAGGACAACGTGCTGACGTCACGTGCATAGAGGAAGAAGCAATTAAAAAAAAAAAAAACTTACCGCAGCTGACAGCCGCTACAAACTACGACGACGTTTCTAAAGACTACGCCCGCATGATGCTAGTAGCAGGTAGTTTCCGATGCGTCTCATAGATATCGCATGCATTCAGGACTAGATGCGAAATGACAGACTCAGCCGTGTCTGGGCAACGTTAGTAAACAGCCGCCATCTTTAAGCAGTAGACTTCTCATCGCTAATAAATATAACGTTACTGTCACTCGCTCACGTAACGTTAGCCCTTCGGAGGGCTAGGTTTCTATTGATCATGACCACTGTCGATGCGTGGCTAACGTGTCTTACATACAGGCTTTATTTAATCTGTAAAAACATAGCGCTGTAGAGTGATGAGGGTCTAAAATTAAAACATAATAAAGCTAACTGTCAGTTTTGGCTCAGTAGTCATTGCTGAATAAAACACCAAGTAGCACTGGTCCCTAACGTGCTCCAATACAGCAGGTATCATACATTTATTTTGAACACTGCAAAAACTCAAAATCCTATCAGTACTTACAGTTTAGACTACCTTATAACTTAACTAGAACTTAAAAATAGCTTGACACAAATGGAAATTAAATTGAAACCCGTGGGAAAAACACGTAGCTTTCAAGTGATGTGTGTTATCAAGCGTAATTACATTTTTAGGTAAGAAATGTTGTTTTTTTTTGTTTTTTTATAAGATCTAGAAGTTTTTTGAGTGAAAGCAGTGAATTTTTTTTTCTAGTCACATCTTAGATGCTATTGTTGGCTGTTTTCAACAATGTACATCAAAAATAAAGACATTGATTGACTGAGAATGGTTCAATATCGGATTAAATGTCTTTTTTTGTCATGTATATTTATAATTGCTCTATACCTAAAAAAATGTTTTATCCAACTACTCGATTAATCGATAGAATTTTCAGTCGATTACTCGATTACTAAAATTTTCGATAGCTGCAGCCCTAGATAGTAGCCTTTGTTACTGTGGTTCCAGCTCTCTGTAAGTCATTCACTAGGTCCCCCTGTGTGTTTCTGGGATTTTTGCTCACCGTTCTTGTTATCATTTTGACGCCACGGGGTGAGATCTTGCATGGAGCCCCAGATGGAGGGAGATTATCAGTGGTCTTGCATGTCTTCCATTTTTTAATAATTGCTCCCACGGTTGATTTTTTTACACCAAGCATTTTACCTATTGTAGATTTAGTCTTCCCAGCCTGGTGCAGGTCTACAATTTTGTCTCGGGTGTCCTTCGACAGCTCTTTGGTCTTGGCTATAGTGGAGTTTGGAGTGTGACTGACTGAGGTTGTGGACAGGTGTCTTTTATACCGATAATGAGTTAAAACAGGTGCCATTAATACAGGTAATGAGTGGAGCCTTGTTATACCTCGTTAGGAGAAGATCTGCATGGAGGAATGGGCCAAAATACCAGCAACAGTGTGTTAAAAGTTTGTGAAGAGTTCCAGAAAATATTTGGCCTCCGTTTTTGCCAACAAAGTGTACATAACAAAGTATTGAGATGAACTTCTGGTATTGACCAAATACTTATTTTCCACCATGATTTGCAAATAAATTCTTTAAAAATCAAACAATGTGATTTTCTGTTTTTTTTTTTTTCCCACATTCTGTCTCTCATGGTTGAGGTTTACCCATGTTGACAATTACAGGCCTCTCTAATATTTTCATTTGGGAGAACTTGCACGATTAGTGGTTGACTGAATACTTATTTGCTCCACTGTAAGTCCGTTATCGGCTTGTGACAGTGCATTATTTTTCTATAATAACTCTATTGGTTGAGAATCTCGAGGCTGGAGCTAAAAGTGGAATCCCGACACACTGGGTTTGGCTTGTTTGATATCAAAAATTGAGTATATGTCAACGCGTGGGTGTGTTTGTGATGTTCCCAGCGTGATCACAGAAATGTTGACAACTTGTGGAGAGAAGAGCCACGCTGGATATCTGACAAGTCTTATTGACACACTGCCAGCACGACTGTCTTTGCCCTGCCTTTCACAAAGCTGTAGTGTTGATTATTTAATAGACGTTCAGGGCTGTTTTATTGACAGCACATGAAAGAACAAGAGCCAAATCAGAATATGGATGATGTCCACTTGTGATTCTCCAGCATTGCAGCAAGAGAACAATTTATTACGACCATCGTCTTATTGGAGACTTACGAGAGGCCGAGGGCTAATGTGTGGTCCTGGCGACAAAAGCTTTAGGCTATACAAGAATTTTAGCTCGAGTTAGTCAGTGAGACATTCAAAGTCCCTGTGTAGTGTTGTCTAAAAAAATAAAATGCACGTCAAAGCTGCGGGGGGCCCTCCCAATGTTCTCGTGGCAATATAACCCCCTGCAGAGCCCCCTGTTAAGAGCAAACATCCTGCTTCATGGAGCATCACTAGGTGTCTTCTTGTCATGCTTCGTAGTGATGTGAAAGAAACAATGGAGAACTTGCTTCTTTCCCAACTTTAAAACTGCTGAAACAAAGATCCGCCTCTACCAAGATAAAACAATGCTGTATATCGGGGGACATGTTTGACCAATAGGTATGTGCAGGTATGAGATTTTGACAGTATGATAACCGTTCTTTGTGAGCAACACGAGAACCAAAACGTTCTATTTTGGTTTCATATGACCATAACACATTCTCCCAGTCCTCTTCTGGATCATCCAAATGCTCTCTAGCAAACCGCAGACGGGCCTGGACGTGTACTGGCTTCAGCAGGGGGACACGTCTAGCAGTGCAGGATTTGAGTCCCTGGCGGCGCATTGTGTTACTGATAGTAGCCTTTGTTACTGGGGTCCCAGCTCTCTGTAAGTCATTCACTAGGTCCCCCCGAGTGGTTCTGGGATTTTTGCTCACCGTTCTTGTTATCATTTTGACGCCACGGGGTGAGATCTTGCATCTTCTAATAATTGCACCCACAGCTGATTTCTTAACACCAAGCGTTTTACCTACAGTGGGGCAAATAAGTATTTAGTCAACCACCAATTGTGCAAGTTCTCCTACTTGAAAAGATTAGAGAGGCCTGTAATTGTCAACATGGGTAAACCTCAACCATGAGAGACAGAATATGGAAAAAAAAAAACAGAAAATCACATTGTTTGTTTTTTAAAGAATTTATTTCCAAATTAGAGTGGAAAATAAGTATTTGGTCACCTATAAACAAGCAAGATTTCTGGCTGTCAAAGAGGTCTAACTTCTTCTAACGAGGTCTAACAAAATCTAACGAGGCTCCACTTGTTACCTGTATTAATGGCACCGGTTTTAACTCATTATCTGTATAAAAGACACTTGTCCACAACCTCAGTTAGTCAAACTCCAAACTCCGCTATGGCCAAGACCAAAGAGCTGTCGAAGGACACCCGAGACAAAATTGTAGACCTGCACCAGGCTGGGAAGACTGAATCTGCAATAGGTAAAACGCTTGGTGTAAAGAAATCAACTGTGGGAGCAATTTTTTGAAAATGGAAGACATACAAGACCACTTAAAATCTCCCTCGATCTGGGACTCCATGCAAGATCTCACCCCGTGGCGTCAAAATGATAACAAGAACGGTGAGCAAAAATCGCAGAACCACAAGGGGGGACCGAGTGAATGACCTACAGAGAGCTGGGACCACAGTAACAAATCAGTAACACAATGCGCCGCCAGGGACTCAAATCTTTTACTGCCAGACGTGCCCCCCTGCTGAAGCCATTACACGTCCAGGCCTGTCTGCGGTCACTAGAGTGCATTTGGATGGTCCAGAAGAAGACTGGGAGAATATGTTATGGTCAGATGAAACCAAAATAGAACTTTTTGGTAGAAACACAGGTTCTCGTGTTTGGATGAGAAAGAATACTGAACTCCATCCGAAGAACACCATACCCACTGTGAAGCATGGGGGTGGAAACATCATGCTTGGGGCTGTTTTTCTGCAAAGGGACCAGGACGACTGATCTGTGTAAAGGAAAGAACGAATGGAGCCATGTATCAAGAGATTTTTAGTGGAAATCTCTTTCCATCAGTAAGGACATTGAAGATGAGATGTGGCTGGGTCTTTCAGCATGACAATGATCCCAAACACACAGCCAGGGCAACAAAGGAGTGGCTTTGTAAGAAGCATTTCAAGGTCCTGAACTGGCCTAGCCAGTCTCCAGATCTCAACCCCATAGAAAATCTGTGGAGGGAGATGAAAGTCCGTGTTGCCAAACGACAGCCTCAAAACATCACTGCTCTAGAGGAGATCTGCAAGGAGGAATGGGCCAAAATACCAGCAACAGTGTATGAAAAGCTTGTGAAGAGTTACAGAAAATGTTTGGCCTCCGCTATTGCCAACAAAGGGTACATAACAAAGTATTGAGATGAACTTTTGGTATTGACCAAATACTTATTTTCCACCATGATTTGCAAATAAATTCTCTCGAATATTTTCAAGTGGGAGAACTTGCATAATTAGTGGTTGACTAAATACTTATTTGCCCCACTGTATTGCAGATTCAGTCTTCCTAGCCTGGTGCAGGTCTACAATTTTGTCTCTGGTGTCCTTCGACAGCTCTTTGGTCTTGGCCATAGTGGAGTTTGGAGTGTGACTGACTGAGATTGTGGACAGGTGTATTTTATACCGATAATGAGTTAAAACAGGTGCCATCAATACAGGTAACGAGTGCCGCCTCGTTACACCTTGTTAGAAGTTAGACCTCTTTGAGAGCCAGGAATCTTCCTATTTCATAGGTGACCAAATACTTATTTTCCACTCTAATTTGGAAATCAATTCTTTAAAGATCAAACAATGTGATTTTCTGTTTTTTTTCTCCCACATTCTGTCTCTCATGGTTGAGGTTTACCCATGTTGACAATTACAGGCCTCTCTAATCTTTTCAAGTCGGAGAACTTGCACAATTGGTGGTTGACTAAATACTTATGTGCCCCACTGTATTTCTCGGCGCCAAAAGACCTATTTACACATTTCCTGCGACCATATCAGAAATAGATGACTCTGAAAGTATCTACGCTAAACCCAACAAGCAAGTGCACAATGAGAGGATACTGCAGAAGAGCCCGACATATAAATAATGTATAAGTGCGGTGTGACCCGAGACAGCTGAACTAAGTGATCCGTGGAAAGACGAGGATGCTCATTTTTGCCAACAAATTCTATAGTGTCTGTTTTCACATTTACATAATTGTATGCATTTCTGCACATTCTGTCCTGGCGCGCCTACAAAACCAGAAGCGCCATCTCAACATTGACACTCTCTCCATGAAGGCAAACAAATTGCGATATTTGCGCTTTTTGGGATCCTGAGACATACAAAGGTTGACGGGTGACTTCTTCTAAATGAAACGAGTAGAAGTAGAGCGTTGGGAAGTAGTTATTTTGAGGTTGAAAACCGATCGTAGCCCAATTTAAAAGTGGCCAAACAAAGACAATGTCGGACTGAGTAAACACCGCAATTTGAATTGCAAATGCGTCGACGAAAGAGGCCAACCTGTTTTGTTGTGGTCAGACGGGTATTTGAATACAGAAAATAATTCTGTCTGATGAGTCGGAACATCCTTTGAAGCCCCTCCCGGGCGAGTGCGACCCGCCGCGCCGAGGAGTCAGGCTCCTCGGCGGTGCGTTCACGCCGAGTTGGCAGGAAGACGTGCAACAAGAGCTGCGTGGCATCAGGTCCGCCATATGGCTATCAGATCTTTTCAGCTTGGACCAATGTGCCAAACCCGTGGGAGTTTGGCCTCGTCCATGGCGTGCCCCGTTTCCAACACCTCCGATAGCAGTCGAAGCCGCTGGGCTGAAGCAAAACATTTTAACCGAAGCGTTACGGTCTCCAACTCGTCTTTAAAGAGAACCAATTGTCTTTGTCGAACATGATACTTTCAGCCAGTCCAAAATATGAATATCTTACTGAATCTTTTTCTATAGAAGCTGCATCATTAAGAGTAGAGTAACAGAATAAAGGTCAGACTGGTACATGATTCAGTTCATAATTTTTATGGACAGAATTTGGCTCGGGCATCTGGTTCGGATACCTCCTGAACGCTTCCCCGGAGAGGTGTTCTGGGCATGTACCACTGGCAGGAGGCCCCGGGGACAACCCAGGACACGCTGGAGGGACTATGTCTCTCGGATGGCCTGGGATCCCGCTGGAGGAGTTGGTTGAAGTGGCTGGGGAGAGGGAAGTCTGGGCTTCCCTGCTAAAGCTGCTGCCCCCGCGACCCGACGTCAGAGCAAGAAGAACCAGAAGATGATGGTATGGTATGGTACGTTACGGTACGGTACGGTACGGTACGGTACGGTACGGTACGGTAAGGTATGATAGCAGTTGAAGTTGCTGGGCTGAAGCAAAACATTTTAACCAAAGCGTTATGGTCACCAATTGGTCTTTAAAGAGAACCAATTGTCTTTGTCGAACAAGAAACTTTAGGCCAGTCCAAAATATGATTCTCTTACTGAATCTTTATGGTCACCAACTGGTCTTTAAAGAGAACCAATTGTGTTTGTCGAACAAGAAACTTTCAGCCAGTCCAAAATATGATTCTCTTACTGAATCTTTGTTCATAGTTTTTATGGACAGAATTTGTAGGCGCAGCCAAAGCGTTGATGGGGTCCTGTTTGGTAACCTCAGCATTGCATCTCTGCTTTTTGCAGATGATGTGGTGCTGTTGGCTTCATCACACCATGACCTCCAGATCTAACTGGAGCGGTTCGCAGCCGAGTGTGAAGCGGTTGGCCTGAAGATCAGCACCTCCAAATCCGAGACCATGGTCAACAGTCAGAAAAGGGTGGAGTGCCCTCTCCGGGTCGGAGATGAGATCCTGCCCCAAGTGTAGGAGTTTAAGTATCTTGGGGTCTTGTTCACGAGTGAGGGTAGTAGAGAGCGGAAGATCGACAGGCGGATCGGTGCAGCGTCTGTAGTAATGCGGACTCTGCACCGGTCCGTTGTGAAGTTTTACCAGTCAATCTACGTCTTTACCCTCACCAATCGCCACATGCTGTGGGTCTTGACCGAAAGAACAAGACCACGGATACAAGCGGCCGAAATGAGTTTCCTCCGCAGGGTGTCCGGGCTCTCCCTTAGAGATGAGAAGCTTGGTCATCCGGGAGGGACTCGAGCTGCTACTCCTCCGCATTGAGAGGAGCCAGTTGAGGTGGCTCCGGCATCTGGTTTGAGTGCCTCCTGGACTCTTCCCTGAGAAGTGTTCCGGGCATGTACCACCGGCAGGAGGCCCCGGGGACAACCCAGGACACACTAGAGGGACTAAGTCTCTCGGCTGGCCTGGGAACTCCTTGGGATCCCGCTGGAGGAGCTGGTTTAAGTGGCTGGGAGAGAGAAGTCTTGGCTTCCCTGCTAAAGCTGCTGCCACCGCGACCCGACCTCAGAACAAGCAGAAGATGATGGTACGGTACGGTACGGTACGGTACGATAGCAGTCGAAGTTGCTGGGCTGAAGCAAAACATTTTAACCGAAGCGTTACCGTCACCAACTCGTCTTTAAACAGAACCAATTGTCTTTGTCGAACAAGAAACTTTCAGCCAGTCCAAAATATGAATATCTTACTGAATCTTTTTATATAAAAGATGCATCATTAAGAGTAGAGTGACAGAATAAAGGTCAGATTGGTACATGATTGGACTGCACGCGTTGACAGCTTTAAAAGTACAACAAGTTTTTCTTCCTCTTTTCACAGGGACACCCTGGTCTTGTTTCAGCATCACTTGTCAGGATAGTTCTAAGGAACTCCGGGATGACTACGTCTGTGATATCATCAGCTAGTAGGAATTCGAGAGGAAAACACAAGCTCTTTGTGATCAAAGACACTGAGGTAGAGCAAGAGTGAGAATAAAACCCCTGAACACATTCATCTTCTATAAAAACACACAACACAGAGAAGGAAAAAAGTTACAGGACTGGTGACACAAAAAACATTGCCTGTTCCAAAAGACAGATTTTGTTCCATAAATTCTTGAACTTTTTTGACACCAAACAAGTTCAGTCTCTACTCTGACTGTGACATTTTTGCCGTCCATACCAAAAGCAACGACTGCGCACTTTTGGAGAAGTTTGGATGTTCCCATTGGTGGCAGGTGGCAAGAGGGCACTAAACAAGCTGGCCTGTGCCCAGAGAACCCAATCAGTCAATTGATAAATCACTTTAAAAGCAAGGAGGATTTTATCTAAAGACCTGAGGATTTAACTTCTTCTTAACTTCGTGCCAGCTTGCAGAAAGTCAAACAAATAAGAGTGTTGTAAAAGTTTCACTCGTCGTCATTAAAATACCAATAAGTACAAGCAGGCCAAAAGATACATGCGCCTACCTGAATAGTTTCTGCTTCTGTGAATCGCATCCATCAGTGAAATTCCTTTGGTTCACTGCTACTCTGCAGGCTCTTCCTCCTGATTAACTCGGGTATGTTTGCACAAATTAGCGCCGCGTCCAAAATAGCGCAGTTGGCGACCCGTTCATTAGGAGGCAAATTATGTTTTGGTTTTCCTTACGGAACATTGTGTAGCTACACTGCTGGCCAAAAGTATTGGCACCCCTGCAATTCTGTCAGATAATGCTCAATTTCGCCCAGAAAAGGATTGCAATTACAAATGCTTTGGTATTAACATCTTCATTTATTTTGCTTGCAATGAAAAAACGCAAAAGAGAATGAAAAAAAAATTTAAATTATTATCATTTTACACAAAACTCCAAAAATGGGCCGCAGAAAAGTATTGGCCCCCTCAGTCTAATACTTGGTAGCACAACATTTGGACAAAATAACTGCGAACTTACGGTATCCATCAATGAATTTCTTACAATACTATAATAGAATTTTAGACCATTCATTTTTGGCCAACTGCTCCAGGTCTCTCAGATTTGAAGGGTGCCTTCTCAAAACTGCCATTTTTAGATCTTTCCACAGATGTTTTATGTGGTTCAGGTCTGGACTCATTGCTGGCCCCTTTAAATGTCTCCACTGCTTTCTCTCAAACCATTTTCTAGTGCTTTTTGAAGTGTGTTTTGGGTCATTGTCCTGCTGGAAGACCCATGACCTCTGAGGGAAACCTGGCTTTCTCACCCTACATTATGCTGCAAAATTTGTTGACTTCATAATGCCATGCACACGGTCAAGCATTCCAGTGCCAGAGGCAGCAAAGCAACCCCAAAACATCAGGGAACCTCCACCATGTTTGACTGGGGACCGTGTTTTCTTTGAAGGCCACGTTTCTTTTTCCTGTAAACTCTATGTTGATGCCTTTTCCCAAAAAGCTCTATTCTTGTCTCATCTGACCAGAGAACATTATCCCAAAACAAAAAAATCGGCAGTCCGATCGATCGGGTCCGATCACGTCATTTTCAAAGTATCGAAATCGGCAAAAAAATATCGGACATGCCTTTTATTAATATGTATATATTTTTTATTTAAATCGTTAACTGTGGTAATTATTATTTTTTTAAATAATCATGTTAAATAATTACCGCATGCGCTGCACGACCCACTCACGCATTATCGCGTTCAATCTATTAAGACGCAGTTTTACCTATAGATAGCGCTAAAGGCAGCATATAATGAGTAGAGAGAATTTTGACAGCCTTTGGAGCCATTTTTTATGTGGCTAAAGCCTTACAATACCTCTCTCAGCAATTAAAAATAACGTGGGAGGCAATGTGGGGAAGAAAGATACTAGCTGATCATTTTCTTAACACCCTATGTTCTTTCCCAACGCAGAAAAGATATATCAATTGGTGCCCCTACGCACAGTCATGGTTGCACTTCCCATCATGCATTTGGGCAGAGGTTAAATGGCTGCAGTATCATTTACTGAAAGCTCAACAAATACACTAGATGGCAATATTTAGTCACAATATACAAAGTCACATTTATCCTTTATGAATTACAAGTCTTTCTATCCATGAATCCCTCTTACAGAAACAATGTTAATAATGTAAATGCCATCTTGAGGATTTATTGTCATAACAAACAAATACAGTACTTGTGTACTGTATATTGAATATATATACTCGTCCGAGTTTTTTTCATTTTTTTCTTAATGCATTGCCAAAATGTATATGATCGGGAAAAATTATCGGGAATGATTGGAATTGAATCGGGATCCAAAAAAAAGGAATCGGATCGGGAAATATCGGGATCGGCAGATACTTAAACTAAAACGATCGGGATCAGATCGGGAGCAAAAAAAACATGATCGGAACAACCCTAGTAATACTTTTGCCCGGCTCATTTTTAGAGTTTTGTGTAAAATGATAATGATTTAATTATTTTTTCATTGTGTTTTGTGTTTTTTCATTGCAAGCAAAATAAATGAAGATATTACTACCAAAGCATTTGTAATTGAGAAATAGAGCATTATCTGACAGAATTGCAGGGGTGCCAATACTTTTGACCAGCAGCGTATAAGTTAGCAGCGGCCTGACGAGGATACAATGGAGCTAAGATATTGAGTGTCCATAATTTGAATCGAAAATTGCGTTTGTAAATGTTTTCATTCCACCGCCAACTCACAGCCCTCTCCTCAAATTCCTCTTTGTCTCACTCCGTCTGTCCTTTGACAACCTTGCCACTCACGCACACCAACACGCATGAGTCATTACTCTCCCATTTCCCTCCGATTAGACTGTCTATCTTCAGAGTTAATAAGAGAGACGGGCCAATGCAAAGCGAGAAAAAAAACGCTGGCTAAGTCTTTGCAAAATGTATCGCTTGGTTTCCCCTTTTTTAAAAGCGCGCATACATTGACTTTCCGGTGTCAAGCCGTAAAAAAAATAACTGTCGGTGTCACACTTTATGGTTTTACCACTTTAATGATGCGAGAGTCGCCGGGTGATGGATGACCGCCGAAATGAGCGTGGACGTTCAGGATGAGCGCAGTCTGTTCTGCTTGCAGCCATTGCCAAAAAGAAACGCGGCCGCTCCTTCGGCGTGCGGCGTCCTCAGCCGTCTTAATCCCACAAACAGGTGGGCCTCGTTTACAATCGGCTCGATTTCCAGGAGAGATTAATAATAATAAATTGATTGCTGCAATTACTCTTGGCATATCCAAATTAATGTTCATCAACACACCACAGCTAATGGCTCAATGAAGTAGTTGGTTACCCCTCTTTGCTAGATGAAATTACACTCAGTGTGATGCAGTTTAATAATAAGGGCAATGTTTCATTGACGATTACATCACATGCGTGACAAGTTTATCTAGAGCTCAAACACACAATAGATCGATCAGTCTACTGTTGGCGTCCTAAACCACTTGCTGTTCCCTTGTCAAACGACCAACGCCGACTATAAAAGCTAACTTAAAGTACCTGACAAAAGTCTTGTCGCTTGCATACACATAGACCTGAAATGTCCCTATAATATACAGTGGGGCAAATAAGTATTTAGTCAACCACCAATTGTGCAAATTCTCCTACTTGAAAAGATTAGCGAGGCCTGTAAATGTCAACATGGGTAAACCTCAACCATGAGAGACAGAATGTGGAAAAAAAAAAAAACAGAAAATCATATTCTTTGATTTTTAAAGAATTTATTTCCAAATTAGAGTGGAAAATAAGTATTAGGTCGCCTACAAAAGAGCAAGATTTCCAGCTGTCAAAGAGGTCTAACTTCTTCAAACGAGGTCTAACGAGGCTCCACTCGTTACCTGTATTAATGACACCTGTTTTAACTCATTATCGGTATAAAATACACCTGTCCACAATCTCAGTCAGTCACACTCGAAACTCCACTACGGCCAAGACCAAAGAGCTGTTGAAGGACACAAGAGACAAAATTGTAGATCTGCACCAGGCTGGGAAGTCTGAATCTGCAATAGGTAAAATGCTTGGTGTAAAGAAATCAACTGTGGGAGCAATTATTAGAAAATGGAAGATATACAAGACCACGTATAATCTCCTTCGATCTGGGGCTCCATGCAAGATCTTACCCCGTGGTGTCAAAATGATGACAAGAATGGTGAGCAAAAATCCCAGAACCGCACGGGGGGGCCTAGTGAATGACCTACAGAGAGCTTGAACCACAGTAACAAAGGCTACTATCAATAACACAATGCCCCGCCAGGGACTCAAATCCTGCACTGCCAGACGTTTCCCCCTGCTGAAGAAAGTATACGTCCAGGCCCGTTTGCGGTTCGCTAGAGAGCATTTGGATGATCCAGAAGATGACAGGGAGAATGTGTTATGCTCAGATGAAACCAAAATACAACTTTTTGGTCGAAATACAGGTTCTCGTGTTTGGAGGAGAAAGAATAGTGATTTGCATCCGAAGAACACCATACCCACTGTGAATCATGGGGGTGGAAACATCATGCTTTGGGGCTGTTTTTCTGCAAAGGGACCAGGACGACTGATCTGTGTAAAGGAAAGGATGAATGGGGCCATGTATCGAGAGATTTTGAGTGAAAATCTCCTTCCATCAGCAAGGGAATTGAAGATGATACGTGGCTGGGTCTTTCAGCATGACAATGATCCCAAACACACAGCCAGGGCAGAAAGGACTGGCTTCATAAGAAGCATTTCAAGGTCCTGGAGTGGCCTAGCCAGTCTCCAGATCTCAACCCCATAGAAAATCTGTTCTGGAGTTGGAGTATGAAGGGAGTTGAAAGTCCGTGTTGCCCGACGACAGCCCCAAAACATCACTGCTCTAGAGGAGATCTGCATGGAGGAATGGAGCAAAATACCAGCAACAGTGTGTGAAAAGCTTGTGAAGAGTTACAGAAAACGTTTGGCCTCCGTTATTGCCAAGAAAGGGTACATGACAAAGTATTGAGATGAACTTTTGGTATCGACAAAATACTTATTTTCCACCATGATTTGCAAATAAATTCTTTAAAAATCAAACAATGTGATTTTCTGGTTTACCCATGTTGACAATTACAGGCCTCTCCAATCTTTTCAAGTAGGAGAACTTGCACAATTAGTGGTTGACTAAATACTTATTTGCCCCACTGTATTCCCACACAAAAAGGCTAAATATACCTAGCAACTAAATTACAAAGACATTAAAAAACATTAGCTTGGCTTATGATGGTCTAAACATTTTTTAATATATTTTAATTAAATCGTTTTCTAATTGTATTAAAAGTTACAGAAATAATATGTTACACTTATCCAGAGTCTTTAGTTTAGGCTTAAGGTTGGGTTATCAAATTTATCCCAATAACGACGGTAATTAATTTTTAAAAAAATGTATCACGTTACAATATTTAACGCAATTAGTGCATGCGCTGCACGACCCACTCACGCATTGTCGCGCTCCATCTGTAATGGCACCGTTTTGCCTATATAGAGAACTAAAGGGCAACGTAAAATGAGTAGAGTGAATTTTGGCAGTCTTTGGAACCTTATTTTAATTGGCTAAAGCCTTACAATCCCTCTCCCTACGATTAGAAATATCATGGGGAGCAATGTGGGGAAGCAAGGTAGCATTTGATCTTATTTTTAACACCTTAAGTTATATCCCATCGCAGAGAAGATATATGAATTGGTAGACCTACGCACAGTCATGGTTCCACTTGTCATGGTTCCACTTCCCATCATGCATTTGGGCATGCCCTTCAGTTTCATTTACTGAAAGCTCAACAAATAAACTAGATGGCAATATTTAGTCACAATATACAAAGTCACAAGTCTTTCTATCCGTGGATCCCTCTCACAGAAAGAATGTTAATAATGTAAATGCCATCTTGAGGATTTATTGTCATAATAAACAAATACATAACTTATGTACTGTATGTTGAATGTATATATTCGTCCGAGTTTTATTCATTTTTTTGTCTTAATGCATTGCCAAAACGTATATGATCGGGAAAAATTATCGGGAATGATTGGAATTGAATCGGGAGCAGAAAAAAGCAATCGGATCGGGAAATATCGGGATTGGCAGATACTCAAAACGATCGGGATCGGATCGGGAGCAAAAAAACATGATGGGAACAACCCTAATTAAAAGTCAGGTTATTAGCAGTTATTTCTACAAAATGAATAAGCGACAAGACTTTTGTCAGGGACTGTCGATTGTTCAAGTGTAACGATAAGTTGTGGTCGACACTTGCACGCTTGGTTTATCTAAATGGATCTGTCTTTCTCATCTAAATGGGCCAGAACTCACAGATGCGTGTTTATTTGCGATTAAAAAAAAAAAAAGCGCTGGATCGGGCCGTTGCTCACACCGTGACATTGGGGACGCTTAGGGCGTCTATACTTTGTCCTAGCTGACCTGTTTTCTTTTTTTACCACCACGCCTAATGGTCCGGAGGGCAATCACTGTGTTTCAAGACTTGATGAAGTGGAGCCTATTGTGGAGAACAAAGGCTTACTCCATCTTGGTTCTCCCTGGCTGACGTTTTCAGTCTCCGGGGAGATGGAGGCACCCTGCCAGTTGCTCAGTCTGCCGCTCGCTCGTATCATTCGACGGTTTTACAATAGGGGACGACGACGGAATGGAAACGTTTACGAAGGGCTTTGTTGCACATTAACACAAAGAGTCTCGATATAGATAGCAACTCTTGGATAGGCGATGCAAGGATGCAAATTTCATAGTGAAACAGTGAAAAGTGCTCGCTCAAAGCAGATGGTCCGTGAGTGACAAGACATCATGTGTGAAATGGAGGAAGGAAGGTCCTCTGGGGAAAAACTCCTCTGTCATAGCGGAGCGCTGTCTGTCACATCTTTTGCCATGTTCCACTTCGTCTCTTATGTTTGTGTCAGATTGTATTTCATTTCTCTCAGGAGCGCTCTATAGTGAGGCGATCATAAGGGGGAATAAGGTAAAAGTGGCTTTCGTCTACTTAGCAATCATTTCAAAACTAAAGAAGAGTAAACTACTTGGGGAAAGCTTATGGATCTATTCTCTGTCATCTTTCCTTCTTTCAAGGTCTATTCTAGTTTATGCTGACACTTCAGCTTTATTCCTTCTTGTTTCATCTGCTTTTTCAGCATCGTCTTGCCTCTTGTGCCAACCACCTCTGGCAGCTTTTCAATTTCTGCCTCTGTATTTCTTGTTCCCTCTGCTGGAAACCAAAACCTGGCCTCCCTCGGGGATAAACACACAGACACACACACCAAAAAAAAAAAACCATAATCGCCTTCGGGGAACACAAACACACTGCCCGGTCACGCATTATGTTTGCTGGAGAAGGCACAAAAAATATTTAGGAGAATCATTTGTGACGCGGTGTTTTCACCTAGAAGTTAATGGAATTCGGCTTGTAGGAACAGGTAGTCCTCAGGTTACGACGTACCCGACTTACGTGATTTCGACTTTTTTTGGTCTTGTAAATAGGAGCCTACCCTATTGTACCTCACATTATCCAAGTCACTAATTGGGTTAGACGGGAGCATCCTATCTCCAACTTTATTCCATTTTTATTAGGGCTGTCAAATGATTAAAAATTTGAATCGAGTTAGTCACAGCTTAAAAATTCATTAATCGTAATTAATCGCGATTCAAACCACCTATTAAATATGCCATATTTTTCTGTAAATTATTGCTGGAATGGAAAGGTAAGACACAAGATGGACATAAATATTCAACATACTGTACATAAATTCTGTATTTCTTTATTATAAAATTAAATCCACAGGATGGCATTAACATTATTAACATTCTTTCTGTTAAAAGGATCCACAGATAGAAAGACTTGTAGTTCTTAAAAGATAAATTTGAGTACGAGTTATAGAAATTTTATATGAAAACCCCTCTTAATGTTTTAATAAAATTTGTAAAATTTTCAATCAAAAAATAAACTTGAGGGATAGGAATAATATTTTTGTTGTGCTTTCACTAAATGATACTGTAACGACTTAACTGTTCCACCCAAATGCATGATGGGAAGTTGGGCAACCATGACTGTCAGTAGTGGCTGCAAATGTTATACAGTATGTTCTGCATTGTGTTCAATTAGGCGTGTTAGGAAAAAGATCGTCTCCTGCTCCGCCCAAATGCATGATGGGAAGTTGGGCAACCATGACTGTCAGTTGTGGCTGCAAATGATATACAATATGTTCTGCGTTGTTCTAAATTGAGCTTTTTAAGAAAAAGATCGTGTCTTGCTCCGCCCAAATGCATGATGGGAAGTTGGGCAACCATGACTGTTAGTAGTAGCTACCAAAGCTTAAGCCAAAAAAAAGGCGCGATCCAATGAACGCCTGTGTCCACTCGCATTTCTCTGCCTTTTCGTTCTCCATGTGCTAAAATGGCGTCATTGTAATCTGTTTGAGGCAACGCAACGTTGCATTCAATTAGGCGTGTTAAGAAAAAGAAAGTCTCCTGCTCCGCCCAAATGCATGGTCGGAAGTTGGGCAACCATGACTGTCAGTGGTGGCTGCAATTGGTATACAAAATGTTCTGCTTTGTGTTCAATTAAGCGTGTTAAGAAAATAACCATCTCTTGCTCCACCTAAATGCTTGATGGGAAGTTGGGCAACCATGACTGTTAGTAGTAGCTGCCAAAGCTTAAGCCAATAAAAGGCGCAATCCAATGAACGCCTGTGTCCACTCGCATTTCTCTGCCTTTTCGCTCTCAATGTGCTAAAATGGCGTCATTGTAAACTGTTTGAGGCAACTCATGAACGGGTAATTCCGTGCATGCGTTAATTGTGTCAAATATTTTAACATGATTAATTTAAGAAATTAATTAACGCTCGTTAACGTGATAAATTTGACATCCCTAATTTTCATATGAATGATTTCTCAAAGCAGTTAAGCAGGTGTAAAACTGGCTGCATGGCTGGCTGGTTGGCGGTGAACCATCTTAGTTCGCTAGATTAAAAACTTCAAATGCTACCGTATTTAAAATTCTCAAAGCTGCTATGATATAGCAAATAACTAATACATAATTCCACAAACTGTAGCTCTAAACCTAATTTCAAATGCATACAAAAAAATATTAGCAGAAACAACTTACAGCCTTATGTGGGACAAAACGGGGCGCAGCTGTCCTTATAGCCATGTCAGACGAGTCTGCTCCTCAGTCAATACAAAGCGAGAGTCAAACCAGACCAAACGCTGCCACCAGAGGACAGTTTATCCTCCATCATTAAACAAAATACAATACAGTATTTTCAAACACAGTTAGTTTGAGATTTAGTATTAATGGTACCTGTTTTAACTCATTATCTGTATAAAGGACACCTGTCCAAAACCTCAGTCACACTCCAAACTCCACTATGGCCAAGACCAAAGAGCTGTCGAAGGACACCAGAGACAAAATTGTAGACCTGCACCAGGCTGGGAAGACTGAATCTGCCATAGGTAAAACGTTTGGTGGAAAGAAATCAACTGTGGAGGCAATTATTAGAAAATGGAAGACACACGAGACCACTGATAATCTCCCTCGATCTGGGGCTCCATGCAAGATCTCACCCCGTGGCGTCAAAATGATAACAAGAACGGTGAGCAAAAATCCCAGAAACACACGGGGGGACCTAGTGAATGACCTACAGAGAGCTGGGACCACAGTAACAAAGGCTACTATCAGTAACACAATGCGCCGCCAGGGACTTAAATCCTGCACTGCCAGACGTGTCCTCCTGCTGAAGCCAGTCCGCGTACAGGCCCGTCTGCGGTTCGCTACAGAGCATTTGGATGATCCAGAAAAGGACTGGTAGAATGGGTTATGGTCAGATGAAACCAAAATAGAACTTTTTGGAAGAAACACAGGTTCTCGTGTTTGGAGGAGAAATAATATTGAATTGCATCCCAAGAACACCATACCCACTGTGAAGCAAGGGGGTGGAAACATCACGCTTTGGAGCTGTTTTTCTGCAAAGGGAGCAGGACGACTGATATGTGTAAAGGGAAGAATGAATGGGGCCATGTATCGAGAGATTTTGAGTGAAAATCTCCTTTCATCAGCAAGGGCATTGAAGATGAGACGTGGCTGGGTCTTCCAGCATGACAATGATCCCAAACACACAGCCAGGGCAACAAAGGAGTGGCTTCGTAAGAAGCATTTCAAGGTCCTGGAGTGGCCTAGCCAGTCTCCAGATCTCAACCCCATAGAAAATCTGTGGAGGGAGTTGAAAGTCCATGTTGCCCGACGACAGCCCCAAAACATCACTGCTCTAGAGGTGATCTGCATGGAGGAATGGGCCAAAATACCAGCAACAGTGTGTGAAAAGCTTGTGAAGAGTTACAGAAAACGTTTGGCCTCGGTTATTGCCAACAAAGGGTACACAACAAAGTATTGAGATGAACTTTTTGTATTGACCAAATACTTATTTTCCACCATGATTTGTGATTTTCTGGGTTTTTTTCCCACATTCTGTCTCTCATGGTTGAGGTTTACCCCAGTTGACAATTACAGGCCTCTCTAATATTTTCAAGTGGGAGAACTTGGACAATTAGTGGTTGACTAAATACTTATTTTTCCCCACTGTACCTTATAATTTGAATATTAATCTTCAAGGACAGATGAGAAAGTAACCATGTCCACCAAATATTCAAAAGTTAAAATCTGGGGTTTATATTCACATGCCAAGAGTCTGCATGGCAGCCACAGGTGGCTGACATGGTTCGCGCAGCCACACTTTCTAAACCCAGAGGAGCTTAATGGTCTGAAAAGCTCTTTAGCAGCTGTTATTTACATGAGAGCGCAGCTCAGGTGGAGCCCTAATTCATTGACATCAGCTCCTGTCACTGGTGACAAATGGCAAAGGGGGGTGACGGACTAATGTGCAGCGGGGTATGCCTCACACTTTTACAAAGTGGCTGACTGGAGCCCATTGGAAGGAAATATAGAGTCCATTAATGTCGCCGCATGAGCTGGCTGAGTCAGGAGTTGTGGGTTTTTTGCTATACAAATCAACAAAAAAACGACACATACAATCTTCCTGTGCAAGTAAGCGTAGAAAGTTTTCTTTGTGCTAAATTTAGGAAAAAACGAATTCAAAGTAGTGCTGCAAAGATTAATCGATTAATTCGGGTATTCGATTAGAAAAAAAAAATCCAATTAAATTTTGCTGCTTCGAGTATTCGTTTAATTAAAGTGGCCTTGTAATGGTTTGTTTTTGAAAGTGTTTGCATTTAGTTTCATTGATTTGGGTGGATACACGGTCCTCTAGTCGCCTCATTTTACATGGCCAAATCCAGCTGCTCCCTGTTAAGACCAACATCAGACAGGTTTTTTGTTTGAGCTAATATTTTTTAATGCAATTTAGTTTGAAGGTATATTCAGCCAGTTTTTGTGGGAATATGTGTCGGAACTATTTGTTGAGAGCATTGTACAAAAAAAAAAAAAACACAAAAAAAAAAGTTAGTATTTTATAGCATTTAAGCTTGTGGACTTTTGCTATGTAAGTTAGCCAATTGTTTTTTTGTTGTACATATGCAGATCGTTATTTATTTATTTTTTTCATTCCGTTTGAGGCCCAACTCAGGGACAGTATTTAAATTTTTTCATGTTTATCCGATTACTTGATTATTCGAACTAACTAGTTCATTGATTACTTGACTACTATAATAATCGATAGCTGCAGCCCTAGTGTGTTATCACGCGTAATTAAATTTTAAGGAAAGAAATAAGATTTTTTTTATAAGATCTAGAGGTTTTTGAGTAAAAACGGTAAAAAAGTTTTGGGTTTTTTTTCTAGTCACTTCTGCGATGCAATTGTTGGCTGTTTTCAACAATCGGAAATAAAGACATTGATTGACTGAAAACTGGTTCAATATTAGATGAAATGTCTTGTTTTCTCATGTATGTTTATAATTGCTCCTTACGTAAAAAAATGTTTAATCCGATTACTCTATTAATCGATAGAATTTTCAGTCGAATACTCGATTAGTAAAATAGTCGATAGCTGCAGCCGTAATTCAAAGTAAGCAAAGATATCAGGTCACATGGTTTGCTTTAGCCTACAATTTTCCAAAGTGTAAATATTTAAGAGGGGAACCTTTCAAATCATTATTATCCGTCTACAGTTAGTTCATTCAACTATCTGAGGGTTCCAAAAATTCACACCGGCGCCAGTCTTTTTTACTGCTATGTCACCTGACTAGTCCAAAATCCCATTATTAGTGACAAATTTTTTAATGGACTTTCAATTTGTCTGTTGACGTGTTCACAGCTGTTGGAGACTCATTAGTGACTTGATGTAATTGTTTTTTAGCCCGAACATGATTGAGCACGCTCGGCCCAGTAATTGTTCTAATCCATTTGGCTTTTGCGGCTCTCGTACAAGAAGCCTTTTTTGCATAGTGTGAATGTGACTTTTATTTCTACCCTCCCCACAACCGCCATCTGTGTCACTTCATTAATGACAGGATTTTGTAACGAAGTCAAGATTGGCTTAATGTCTCTAAAGACACTGTTTAGGAACGGAGACAAGCTTTGTCAGATTAATCCAAAACCATATGGCTTCGATGACATGTAAACAATAAAAAGATTTGCGCGTGTGGACATCCAGTTTTAGACAACCCAACAAATACATATTCAACAATTATTAACACCCATGTGGCCTTTCTCACACACTCACCGTTCTAATTAGTGCGCACTAATGAACATAAATTCAATATTCGCTATTAATGAACAAACAAACTAAATAAAGCAATAGCCCCTCAGTCTCCGACTGCGAGGCAATATGCTTTTGGACTTTAATTAAAATCCCTATAATTTAGTTATTGTGAACAAATGACCTTGATAGTACGCTGCATTTGTATATTGAATTAGCACAATGGATGTGCGTCTTGTAATGCATTAACGCTACTTATAGAACAGTCAAGTGACGCAGTTATCGTGTAAAACCGAGAAAGGAATGGATGTGAAGACTTCCATTTGAAAATGTTTTACTTCTTAACTGCCATTGACAGTGAAGGAATCTGACCTTCAAGCCAGACCGCCAAAATCACGCCAGCCGAACTGCCGGACCCGCGCTGGCGCAGATCCAATGAGCCAGGCCAGCGGGCAATCCGGCCAGAAGGCCAAACCCCGCGCGTTCAACTTAGTCTTAACTAGGGGTGCAGTTACGGTTCAGTTAGCCTACGGTTTGGTTTAAACCTCGGTTTTGGGATCACGGTTTCGGTTTGCTTTTTGCATTTTTTTTTTTTAAACTGCCTTTATTTTGCTTTTAAGAAAATAAAATAAACACTTAAAATCAAAAATGTCCCGATCAATCGGGATGCCGATCAATCGGGTCCGATCTCGTCATTTTCTAAGTATCGGAATCGGCAAAAAAATATCGGACATGCCCTTTTTAATATATATTTATATATTTTTTAATTAAATTGTTTTCTAATTGTATTTAAGGTTACAGACATAGTGTCTTACACTCATCCAGAGTCTTTAGATTTGGCTTAAAGTAGGGCTATCAAATTTATCGCGTTATCGGCGGTAATAACATTATAATATTTTAACGCAATTAACGCATGCGCTGCACTACCCACTCACGCATTGTTGCGTTCAATCTATAAAGGCACCGTTTTACGTATACATAGAGGTAAAAGGCAACGTAAAATGAGTAGAGAGAATTTTGGCAACCTTTGAAGCCTTTTATTAATTGGCTAAAGCCTTACAATCCCTCTCTCAGCAATTGAGAAATATAGTGGGAAGCATATTGGGAAGAAAGGTAGTGGTTGATGTTTTTCTTATCACCCTATTTTATTTCCCAACACAGAGAAGATATATCAATTGGTACCACTACGCACAGTCATGGTTGCACTTCCCATCATGCATTTGGGCAGAAGTTCAATGGCTACAGTATTATTTACTGAAAGCTCAACAAATACACTAGATGGCAATATTTAGTCACAATATACAAAGTCACATTTATCCTTTAAGAATTACAAGTCTTTCTCTCCGTGGATCCCTCTCACAGAAAGAATGTTAATAATGTAAATGCCATCTTGAGGATTTATTGTCATAATAAACAAATACAATAATTATGTACTGTATGTTGAATGTATATATTCGTCCGAGTTTTATTCATTTTTTTCTTAATGCATTGCCATAATGTATATGATCGGGAAAAATTATCGGGAATGATTGGAATTGAATCGGGAGCAAAAAAAAAGCAATCGGATCGGGAAATATCGGGATCGGTAGATGCTCAAACTAAAACGATCGGGATCGGATCGGGAGCAAAAAAACATGATCGGAACAACCCTAGTATTAAGTATTCGAAATAAACATGTTCAATCAATAAATCAATAATTTTATTGTGCTAACATTTATCTTAGAAGAACTACATGTCTTTCTATCCGTGGTCCCCTTATAAACAGACATTTTCAGTGCTGAGCAACATCAGCTATTGTCATGAATAGGCTCTGAGACAAAGAGAGCAGAGTTTAAGCGATTGGATTCGGAGAGGACCCAAACAAATGTGTTTACAAGAGGAGGAGGTCCGGTTCAACTGGCACTGCCACGTACTGTATGCAGGCGCCAGGATGGCTCTCTCTGCATGTAAAGTAGCATCATAATGTCTGGCTCGACAACAGAATGTAATTTAGCAGCAATACAAAAGGGATTTCGAGGAGAGGGCCGTGGAAAACCGTTTGACCCGTATCATCCAGCTGAGATTGGGGTGGAGGGCTGTGTGTTGGGGGGGGGGGGGGGGGGGCAGCCCACTTCTCCTGGCCCTTTGCGAATAATGAGCGCCGGTCGAAAGCACTGCACTCGGCCTACGCGGATCGTTAACTTCTCACAACATGAAGCGCGACTGGCACAAAGGTCTCACAAAATGAGCTATGGAAGTCCCAAAGGTCCCATTAGTCACTGCAGGATTTAGCCAAGCGTCGGAAAAGTACTTAGCATGTGACTGTATTTTTCAGCAGCATAAAAGTGAGAAAAGACTGATTATTATGGACATGGGTCACTCGTGTGCAGCATAAGGAGCGTAATTACATAGTCAATCAAACTTGATCAAAGGATTGTCAAAATATTATGTTTGTTCAGGCACCATTTGGAATGTGCTGATCAAAATATGACTGGAAATAATATATTATTCTTTCAGTGAATGCAAAATCCATACATGGCATCGATTCGTTTGAGGTGACACTCTGAGAAGGATTATTAAAGAACCACAAAACCAAACTGCTGCCGACCACCTGCTGACTTGCTCGCTTAAGAATTTATAAAGTCGAGAACTGCTAAAGGCTAATTGTTTCCACTGATACAGTCACCTCCTTCTTGTTATTCCCTTCCTCTCTTGCCGCGCTAGCTTCCATTGGGAGTTCCTCTCATTGGTCACAATGACAGATGAGAGCAATGCCCCGTTTGTCACACTACTCTCGCCGCACATCTGTTCGCTCGCAATGACCGCGAAAGAACCCGGAGAACCCAAGAAAATGAAGGAGTCAGAGAACAACTTAGGAGCAATGCTTAATTTGTAAATCATAAGGTGCCGGAACGTAAAGTACAGTGGGGCAAATAAGTATTTATTCAACCACTCATTGTGCAAGTTCTCCCATTTGAAAATATTAGGGAGGCCTGTAATTGTCAACATGGGTAAACCTCAACCATGAGAGAAAAAAAAACAAAAAACAGAAAATCACATTGTTTGATTTTTAAAGAATTTATTTGCAAATCATAGTGGAAAATAAGTATTTGGTCAATACCAAAAGTTCATCTCAGTACTTTGTTATGTACACTTTGTTGGCAATAACAGAGGCCAAACGGTGTTTGTAACTCTTCACAAGCTTTTCACACACTGTTGCTGGTATTTTGGCCCATTCCTTCATGCAGATCTCCCCTAGAGCAGTGATGTTTCGGGGCTGTTGTTGGCCAACACGGACTTTCAACTCCCTCCACAGATTTTCTATGGGGTTAGGCCACTCCAGGACTTTCAAATGCTTCTAACGATGCCACTCCGTTGTTGCCCTGGCTGTGTGTTTTGGATCATTGTCATACTGAAAGACCCAGCGACGTCTCAACCTCAATGCCCTTGTTGATGGAAGGAGATTTTCACTCAAAATCTCTCGATACATGGCTCCATTCATTCTTTCATTTACATAGATCAGTCGTCCTGGTCCCTTTGCAGAAAAACAGCCCCAAGGCATGATGTTTCCACCCCCATGCTTCACAGTGGGTACGGTGTTCTTTGGATGCAATTCAGTATTCTTTCTCCTCCAAACACGGAAACCTGTGTTCCTACCAAAAAGTCCTATTTTGTAGAGGGGAACGATAATTATCGTTCCGATAATAGGAATTATGACGTCATCCCAATAAATCCGATAACATAATATATTTTCGGCCCTATTAACATTATTTTTGGCACGGTGTCGGATTGGGATTTGTGCATTTGTTTCCACTCCTGTTTTTCCAGTATGCAAAGTTTTGTTACTATCTTTGTTTTGTTCATTATAGTAATGATCATGTCATCATTAAAATTCTGGTTCGGTCAAAAGCAAATCTAAGCTTAATCAGCCACTAGTATTTTTGACCTACAGGAGTTCAACAACTCAGGTGAATATACATTGAAATCATATATATATATTATTGGTTATCGTATCGGTATCGGCCTTGAGGAGCAGGAAGTTATCTATATCGGTTTCAAAAAATGGATATCGTGCACCCCTACTATTTTGGTTTCATCTGACCAGTCATCTTCTGGATCATCCAAATGCTCTCTAGCGAACCGCAGACGGGCCTGGACGTGTACTTTCTTCAGCAGGGGGACACATCTGGCAGTGCGGGATTTGAGTCCCTGGCGGCGCATTGTGTTACTGATAGTAGCCTTTGTTACTGTTGTCCCAGCTGTCTGTAGATCATTCACTAGATCGCCTGTGTGGTTCTGGGTTTTTTGCTCACCGTTCTTGTCATCATTTTGACGCCATGGGGTGAGATCTTGCATGGAGACCCAGATCGAGGGAGATTATACGTGGTCTTGTACAGAGGTTGCGCTAGACTTTTTCGTTGTCTGTCATTTTGACTGACAGGGTCATAAAAATCCGGTCATAATCTATTTTTACCCGTCACTTAAATTTTTAAAATGATGATAATGACATTGTGGTGACCCTTTGTTTGGCATAATTCACTTTCCGTACTTGTGTGTCCATTTGGCCGAGCGCGTTACCGGCTACGACACAGTCACGTGACAGAGACACTTAAGAGCCGCGCGTGTTCCGGCTTGAATAGAGAGTTCTCAGAGAGCAGCAGAGCTACAGCGGCTGGACACAGGAATTCGAGCTAACAAGACTCTTAACATTGCTTGCCGCTTCAACATATTCAATAGTATTTAGTTTTCATTCATTTTAAATTAATATTCTGTCCGAACAAGCTTAACAGAGAATCCACACCGTGCCATCATCACACATCAAGCAGATGAGGTTACATATGGAACAATGAAATTAACAGTTCACCTGCTGTGGCCTGAACGCAGTCTCACACTTTCCTCCTGGTGCGCATGGACTTGAATTGCGTGCCCGCTTGTGCAGTCCCTCTTTTTTCACCTCTTTTATCAACACCATCGTCGTTTGGGGGCTTTTTGAAGAAACTTCGGACACTCTGTTGCCTTGACATTTTTCATAGTAAGGCCAACGACGTCATACATCAAGAAAGACAATAGCTAATTAATATGCTCACTTGCCACCCTGTGGTCTGGGGTGTGCATTGCAACCTGTCAAAATGACAGATGGACTTCAGTTTTTTCCGTCACAGTTTTAAAAAATCGGTCAACGACGGAAAATATTCGGTTAACGCAACCCCTGGTCTTGTATGTCTTCCATTTTCTAATAATTGCTCCACAGTTGATTTCTTTACACCAAGCGTTTTACCTATTGCAGATTCAGTCTTGCCAGCCTGGTGCAGGTCTACAATTTTGTCTCTGGTGTCCTTCGACAGCTCTTTGGTCTTGGCCATAGTGGAGTTCGGAGTGTGACAGACTGAAGTTGTGGACAGGTGTCTTTTATACCGATAATGAGTTAAAACAGGTGCCATTAATAAATTGAAGGATGAGAATTTCTACATGAGTGCTACTCTCATTACATGATGGCCTATTTTGCCAATTCCATTTTCCCTCCATGTCACCATCCAGCAAATAGATGAGAGATAAGTTTCCATTTTTACTCCACTGTATGATTGCATTTATTGCTTCACTAGAAAAATCCCAGCTAATGCATGAATTTAAATGTTATATCTCAGTTAAAGACCTTCCATATTCATGTGTTGAATTAACATTTTTGTTGTACTTTGCACTTTCTTGGGCTCTTAAAGCATTCTTTTCTTACCTCATTGGGATATTACAAATTAGGCCTCTGATGAATTAATTGGTACCACTGTTGAGTGGTTCTTTTCTCGCTGAATTGGCAATAACGAACTCAGCTAGTTTAGTTTGCGGCAGAGGAGTGGTTAAAATCTAATCAGATATAGCCTAATCGCTGAGATTGAGCCGCCTTTGTACCATCAAACACCGTATTTGGGATTCAAATTGCAGTTTTAGCCGCAAAAATCTCAGAGCAAACTAAAACTCATAATTGAGGTCTGTTTCGAAGCTTTACCTTGCTTTGCGGATTCGAGAAACAAGCTCTGACGGGGCTATGAACTAAAAAGACAAATAAACGGAACTGAAAACTACAGACTGAAAGAAAAGGAGTATTAAAAGTGTTATAGCTAACTAGCTTGTTTGTACTCTTTGAGCATTCTGCAGGTAGCTCTATTACGTGGTCGAAATTCTCCACAAGACATTCCAAAAGTGACAATGACATTAATTTTGTCCATTCAAGCTGAAGCAAGCATGCAAATACTAATCATCTAATTATCCCCTTGTTGAATCAACTGTCACTCACTCACTCATACAAAAACAGAGAGCCACTCATGGGAATTTCAAGATATTGTTTGTTTGCGCTACAAAGCTTTTCGTTCCCGATCGACAGCATCCAACCAGCTTAAGCTGCGATTAATTAAGAGCTGCTTTCTTTTTTTCGCAAAGTTGAGTAAAGTGACTGCAAGTTCTCTGAAGGTTGTCCGCCGCCGCACTTCATCCACACTAAGTTTCTCCCTGTGTCATCAGCTGCCCAAATTAATGGAGAATACACTACACCATGGGTTAATTTGGACTGGTTTCGGCCTCCCTGTGTTCCGGGACTTATTTTGGAAGATCCGGCACCTCTCGTGTATAGAAAATAATAATAATATAAAAACTAGGGCTGTCAAACTATTTAAATTTTTAATCGAGTTAATCACAGCTCAAAAATTAATTCATCGTAATTAATCGCAATTCAAAACATGTCTAAAATATGTCATATTTTTCTGTAAATTATTGTTCGAATGGAAAGATAAGACACAAGACGGACATAAACATTCAACATACTGTACATAAGTACTGTTTATTATAACAAATCCACAGGATGGTATTAACATTATTAATAGGGTTGTTCCGATCAAGTTTTTTTGCTCCCGATCCGATCGTTTTAGTTTGAGTATCTGCCGATCCCGATATTTCCCGATCGCTTTTTTTTTTTTGCTCCCGATTCAATTCCAATCACTCCCGATAATTTTTCCCGATCATATAGATTTTGGCAATGCATTAAGAAAAAAATGAATAAAACCCAAATGCATGATGGGAAGTTGGGCAACCATGACTGTTAGTAGTAGCTGCCAAAGCTTAAGCCAATAAGAGGTTTGAGCCAATAAATGCCTGTGCCCACTCGCATTTCTCTGCCTTTTTGCTCTCAATGTGCTAAAACAGCGTCATTTTAAACTGTTTGAGGCAACGCAACGTTGCGTTCAATTAGGCGTGTTCAGAAAAAGAAAGTCTCCTGCTCCACCCAAATGCATGATGGGAAGCTGGGCAACCATGACTGTCAGTGGTGGCTGCAAATGGTATACAGTATGTTCTGCGTTGTGTTCAATTAAACGTGTTAAGAAAATGATCGTATTTTGCTCCACCCAAATGCATGACGGGAAGTTGGGCAACCATGACTGTTAGTAGTGGCTGCCAAAGCTTAAGGCAATTAAAGGCGCGGTCCAATGAACGCCTGTGTCCAATCGCATTTCTCTGCCTTTTCGCTCTCAATGTGCTAAAACGGCGTCAATGTAAACTGTTTGGGGGTCATGGACGGGTCAATCTGTTCATGCGTTAATTGCGTCAAATATTTCAACCTGATTAATTTAAAAAATTAATTACCACCCGTTAACGCGAAAAATTTGACAGCACTGATAAAAACGTTTTTGAGAAATGTATTGTAATAGCCCCAAATGGAGGGAAAGGTGGTGAGGAGTCGTTGATCGCTTTCTCCACTTTATTGTGGCAACAATAAGAAAATAATACACAAAATAACCACGGACTGCCGCCACATTCGACCACGAACTTTTGCTTCTCGCCCATCTCCCCCACGCTTCCTACTACTCACAGCTCTCCAGTCCCAGCATCTCTTAAAGGGACCGTGCATAGTGTCTTGTTTCGTGCTTTTTGTTGACAAAGGTATCGAACACACGACGTGCTAACAGCACGAAAAAACTCGTGGCTCTCAGCAGGCTGTACCTCTCTCACTCCCGCATCATGCGACCAAAACAACAGTAACGTTGCGTGCACTTCAGGGTGCCTCGGAAAACATTATATCAGAATATTACACGTAGTTACGGACATTACAGCATAAAATAAAATAATAATATGCCTAAATTCATTTACAGAACAAATCCCAGCAATTGCATGTTGTTTATAAAAAATTAACGTCATTTTAAAGAGTCGGAGGGTTTACGCACAGTATTGGCCCGAGGATGCAGATGCGCTGAATGGAAAGACGGAGGTTGAGTTGCTGTGGCCTACAAAAAGTACATAATCAGATGGACACGACACACCTGATGAACTGAACTGACAAGTGAACTGGTTGTCAACAATATTCCCATTGCAAGTGCTGAATGTGAGCGCGGATTTTCTCAAATGAACTTGATTTGCACTCCAACCAAGCGTCACATCCACCATATCATCTTTACTCTTCCTAAATCTTGTTGGACCTCCACTGGCTAAACTCAATCCAGTCCCGTACGTGAGGTCGTAGGTGGCCAAAGGACACAGAACTGCCACTGAACCACGCAGTAAAACCCGAAACAGAGAGGGGGAAGAGAATCCGGACATGCTCGCGGTGTGTAGTGTTTTGGACAACTAAATACGGTAAGCATACTTAATAGGCCGCCGTGCCAATCTTTTAAGCAAGGGTACACAAGATGCTGTTGTTTAACGTCAATAGTGGTACGATAGTGCTGCGTACGCTGTACTCGAGTACCACCAATGACGTTAAACAACAGCATCAAGTTTACTATTGCGATTATATAATGAACCACCAAATTTAAATCAGCATGTGTTCATTAATATGATAGGATAAATATTAGGGCTGTCAAACGATTAAAATTTTTAATCAAGTTAATTACAGCTTAAAAATTAATTAATCGTAATTAATCGCAATTCAGACCATCTATAAAATATGCCATATTTTTCCATAAATTATTGTTGGAATGGAAAGATAAGACGGATATATACATTCAACACATGGTACATAAGTACTGTATTTGTTTATTATAACAATAAATCAACAAGATGGCATTAACATTATTAACATTCTGTTAAAGCGATCCATGGCTAGAAAGCCTTGTAGTTCTTAAAAGATAAATGTTAGTACAAGTTATAAAAAATTTATATTAAAACCCCTCTTAATGTTTTCGTTTGAATAAAATTTGTAAAATTTTCAATCAAAAAAATAAACTAGTAGCTCGCCATTGTTGATGTCCATAATTACACAATGCTCACCCATAAAATCAGTCGGACCCAAACGCCAGCAGAGGGCGACAAAACTCCAAAAAACACAAGTAACAAGTGGGCATTGCGCTGTGCTGTCATTTTAATCTGTTTGAGCGGGGCATGTGCGTTAATTGCGTCAAATATTTCAACGTGATTACTTTAAAAAATTAATTACCGCCCATTAACGCGATAATTTTGACAGCCCTAATAATTATGTTTGTAAACCAAAGACCGAAGGCACGAATATAATGGCGTAATGATACATTTGCTGTTGAGGCCATGTATTAATCATCGAGCCATGTTATATGGTGACTAACCCACAATAATGGGAGATTTGTGTTATTTACTGTAATCTTTGATTTTTTTTTTTTTTTTTTTTTTTTTTTATGTTTTACAAGTTAGACCTGTTGAGAAACTAATTGCTGACTGTATAGAAGTCCTACCTGTGATTATGTGGGCAATTGCCCATGCTGTGCAGAGTATAGCCTAAGTAATTGTAAATTGTTGTCATAACATCTATACCATGGATATTATTTGAAATTGAGGCTTGTAAGTCCCACAGCATGGCAAATGGGCATTTGCATGTTGTTTCAGCACCATTTTCTGCGTATGTTCCGGGACCTGTGACCGTCTCGTCATCCCTGAGCTGTCATATGTACTTTGCGTTCCGGCACCTTATAATTTACAGATTAAGCACTGCACTAAACTTACTGGTTGGATAAAAATTCACAGACTTCAATGTCTTTTTCAATAAAGACGTTGAACTATTTCAATTTCTGTGAAGCCCACGGAGCAACCACTAGCATATACATACCATGCAAAATGTAATGTTATATATAACGCATTTTTCAGCTACAGGGTTGTAATATTCTATCATTCGCAGGCAGGCATGCAAAGAGTGATAAGCACATGTAAAAGAATTGTGTGGTTTGCTTCCCCTTTTCAATATATTTATGGAATATGGAACACGGCACACTGCGTTATATTTTCTGGGAAGCTATTCAGTTCTAGTTTACAGTATTTAAATCTTCCATTCATGTGTACACATTCATGCGCCAGCGGGCACGGCTAAACTGGGCGTCGTGCTGAATCCTTGCATAAACAAACAAAGAAAGATAAAAACAAACATGCATTTTCTTTGTTTAGTGGTTTGATGTTTGCTTATTTAAACCAAAGATTATTGATAGAGAGGACCAATTCATTACAATTCGGAAGGCACGCAGTAGGCCTGCACAATATATCATTTGAAAATCGCAATCTCGATGCACAATAGTTCGATTGCAGGATGTGTGATTATTTATTATTATTATTTTTTTTTTATTTTTTTTTAATTTGTAGACTTTTAGTTTGTATCATAAAAGCAACAAGTGTGCCAAGACATGGCTTCCTGTATCCCGTTTATATACTGTACAGAAATCTTCATCATTCACAGGTAAACCCCTTTAGACTGGATTACCGTACTTTTTGGACTATAAACCGCTACTTTTTTCCTTCATTTTGAATCCTGCAGCTGATTGTCCAGTGCGGCCTATTTGTTGATTTATTTGGGTTAATAGGTAACGCTTTATTTGACAGCGGCGTCATAAGACCGTCATAATTATGACATGACACTATCATGGGCATTACTGAATGCTTATGACAGATGTCATTAAGTGTCATCCGGCAAATTATGTCACTAACTCCATTTATGTCCATCTTGGATGTTTTACATCAATTCAAAAGTGAGATAATTTGCCGGAAAACACTAAATGACATCTGTTATAAGCATTCATGAATGCTCATGACAGTCTAATGTCAAAATTATGATTGTCTAATGACAGTCTTACGGCACCTGTGTCAAATAAAGTGTTACAAAATACCATAACTAGCAATTAATGAAACCAATGGAACAGTAACGGAGGAAATAATTAACACAGATCTGTAAGCTGCAATGCATGCTATGAGGCATGTTGGACGACAAATAAGCAATAAATACATAAATACACTTAAAGTAAATTGAAGCACCTTCAATCTTTAATTCAACAATAAAAAATTACAGAAACTAAGATAAAATTTTTATAATCAAGAATATGATCAACTGTTCATAAAACATAAAATAAAGGGGAAAAATAAAAATACGAGGATAAATGAGAAAAACAAAGGAGAAACTCAGGAAAGACAATCTGATAAAATACTGAATGCATGACACAAATACATGGTGAGTCGACCAAACAGAGCTATTCAAGTCATCTGGTGAAAATTAATCTATTTTTAATATTCAAATATACAGTACAGTATATTGCAATACAGTATATTGCAAACCCCCAAAAAGTCGCAATGTAAGTTTTCTTCAATATCGTTCAGCCCTAGCTCGCGGTGAATGTTTCGGTGTCAATTCATTTTGGACACGGCAGCCTAAACGTTAAGGGTCACACACACAAAAAAAAAATCTCAAATTTTCAATTACAGTGGCACATAATTCTCTCTGGCTCCGGTAAAGAAATTCCCTTACAAGCTCGAGCGGTCTCGGCCCGCAGGACCAGAGCGTCCTGAGCCCTGGCAGGACGTCTCGTCTGACAAACTGCCATGCCAGGAAGGCCTGCGGTACTGGCAGCAAGCAGGCAGGCAGCCAGGCATGGTAGGCTACTCCAAAAAAGTCACTCAGCGAAGCAAACCAACTCATAGCACGGCAAATACAATACAAGCAAGCCCGTCGACAGGGGGCAGGCACCCAGGTACAGGGTTTCCCCTACATCTCAATTATTGTGGCGCACCGCCACACTAAAATAAAAGCCGCTACGCTGTTCAAGAGTTGCTTAATTTTTCTTTTTTTTTAAAATTAAGACCGTTTCAAACTAGCGACAGCTAAGTGTGAAGGGTTCAGCGGCAACCTATTCATTGTGTATTGTAATGTCCGTAACTCTGCAAGGCGCCCTTAAGAGACATTCGGACGAGGAGCTGTGACATAGAGGGAAGCAAGATAGTGGTCGCATGTCACAGAAGCCCGCTTTTATTTTGTTATGGTTTTACTTTATTATTGTTGCCACAATAAAGTGGGTAAGCCAATACAGACTCCTCTCCTTCTCCCCCCCATCCGGGGCATTACAGTATATTGGATCGGACTTTTCAGCAAAAGTAATCAGTGGACAGCCGTCTTGGACGGAACGGCAAGTTTGAATAAAATTGCGCCGATATCAACAACGCGTTCAATAGCAGAGGGGCATGCATACTTATTATATCTGCTACCAGGCTGTTTCGGCGGACGGTTATACGCAATCACGGCTGACGAAACCTTGATAAATGCGCTTTTTTATCCAAGTTTCGCGAGCTCTGGTACACTCGAAAAATTACTCTCATACTTCTCCTTCCTGAGCTAAATGCTACCTCCATGTGCGTTTGTGTGGAAATATAGTTCACGAACAAAAACAGACAAAAAAAAACTATTCACCTTCTCACCGAAACTAGTAAATCTCTCTACACGGCAATTAGAATTTCCCCCTAGTCATTGAAATGGGTCCATTACAAGGTTTAGTCTCAATATTGGTGGGGACGATATAACAGCATAACCTGCATGTACACATTTTGCTGGGGACGGACATTACCGTAATAAGGCCCAACAGATTGGGTGAACGTGTCAGGAAACAGGGGCAGGCAGGTGGTGTGGACCCAATTGCAGGGAAACAAAAAAAAAAAAACGCAGCAAGGCAGGTGGCGGTGAACTCAAAAAACGTTTTAATAATACTTACAAAAACATAAAGTACGACCAAAAGGACTGGGGATCAAAAAGGCAATGTTCAAACAAAACTTACTTAATCAGAGGAACTGGTACACGAGGGCTTGGACAGGACTTGAAATTGACCTTCACAATGACGCAACAAGGAGTGAAAAGAAACTGGGAGCTTATAAACAAACACAGACAAGGGGTAACGACACAACGAGGGAACACGTGAGCACAGGAGGATGCAGATTAGAGGATACACTAGGAGCAGGCACAACAGGTGAAATCAATCATATTAAGGCCAAATAAAAGGAAAAAGAAGGACTACGAAATTTAAGTCATACTATTGCTATGAGAAAAAAACAGTCGTATTATTAATAGGGTAATGTAACTGTAATCAGCTACACATTTTACGTACACGAACCGTAGCTGAGAGCTACGACATTAGCCTGGCTCATGAAATATATCAAATAGATCTTTGTTATGGTTCTTTTTGGGAAGCAAAATGTGAAAAAAAATGTCATGATATGACGCAATTTTGCCGTGGAACAACTTGGTTAGGCAGTCCGACTCTGATGCAGCCCACCACCGCAGCTTAAAAAAATCCTGGGGGAAACACTGGGGTATGTTGTCCCGGGTCTCAAGACCATAGGGGGCCCTGAATGACCCTCAATTTATTAATTTATTTTACTTTACATTCACGTATTTCTTTTTTATTTATGGTAAATCCTTAGCAAACGCTAATACGAATCCATCACCGAAACAGCACAAACGAGCAGCAGTGGAACAGCAGAGGAGCCTAATTTGTTGTTTAGCAGGCAGGTATAGCACTCTCAGTTGTATTGTACTGTAGCCTACATGGGACAATAGATGGAAATTGCTTGTTTATATTGTGTCACATCACATTACGGTCTGTTAAATTTAACTGTCCATCTCAAATTAAATCATTTGAAAATTAATACTATCATTGCTTGTCGTGACAAGCCGGTAGCAGGGGTGTGGTGGGGGGGCCCTATAATGGTCTCTTGTCCCCGGGACCCTGCAAGTCTGTTGACAGCCGTAAATACAAGAGTAACAAAGTTGCTAAAACTCCAATTTTGGTCACTTGTATTCAAGTAGGTTGAGCGTTGACTAAAGCCGACAGAAAGTCAGGTTCTATCTGGCAAGCAAGTTGCACATTGTTCATCTGGACTTGCTTTAAAAAAAAAAACACAAAATGTTGAATATTATGCTAATCCTACAACTGTTTCTCGCATTTGAAATCAGTTTTGCACGTCACACGCATGAACATAAGAAAAAAAACTCCAGAAAGTATGCGCATATATTAAATAAATTCCCAGACAACACAAATTGTGGCATTCGACTGTACGTCCTATTGTATTAAAAAGAGCCCCGGGGTAGGCGGGGTGGATACTTCAGACAGTAGAGAGCGGGGTGAAGATTTGAAAACGTTGCTAAACATTTTTGCTCGACATTCCGGGCTCATTTTCTACTTCAGTGCAAATGTAGAGAAAAGGCTTAATACATAATTCACCGCCATCTGTCCACAGCACATGTTGTGTAATAAAAGCTGTCTTGTCTGCGTCTCTCGCGCTCCCGCTGCCATGTAGGAAGACTTCCACTTGTCCCTCCCCACACATTTTACTCGCCAACCTTCTCCTTCGTTTGCAGACAATCCCAACCCCTTCACACCTATCGGATTCATTGGCATTTCTCATAACTCATCTGATCTTATGTCGAGGACATTGCGTGCCTGCTGGTGGGTGTTGGAGCGCCCTCGCCATCCCGTCAAGTTGTGGAGGCTGACAACAGAATACCCTGCGCGGCGCTTTCTTTTGTAGTCCTTATAGAGTCAGAGGCTGCGGCGCGTGGGAGGTTAAGTGCCAAGCTTCGGTTTGTGTCTCTGCGTGTGGGTAGCATGCCATTTGAGGGCAGAGCAGAGCAGCCCCCCAATGACTACTCTCAATAAACAGGTTCTTCATGGCAAGTGGGCCACAAAGAGCTTTAGCCTGCACTGCAAAAACTCAAAATCTCACCAACAATACAGCGGTACCTCTACTTACGAAATTTTGGTTCTGGAAGTAGTTTCTTCACTTGAAAATTCTGTAAGTGGAGACATGTTTTCCATGTGTACCCGGTGTCTCAGCGCCGCCCCGCGTTCCACTCCCACCTCTGACCAGGCCGGGACGCGAATCCGTGCGCCACGACGCTTCCAATCGGCAGGTAGGGACGTTAACCACTGCACCAATAAAGCTCGAGCCAACGGCGCAGCAGTTAGCGTCCCCACTTGAAGGCATCGGAGGGAAGGTTTTCCACACACACGCGGACGTGCGTGTACCCATTACACTCACCCCCCGAAAACCTTCGCTGCCGATCCGGGTCCCGGCACCAATGTAAACGGTTTGAAACGCACCGCGCCCCGACGCGATCCGCTCCCACCTCTCTGACCAGGCCTTGCCACAACATGCTTTGCTGATGACAAATTACAACTGGCGGAAAATAATAATAATAAACAATAATTGTACCTGCATAACACACGCACACGACGCGAGCTGGTCACTCTCACAGGACTCGCCACAACATGCTAAAGAATAAAGGAAAATGAAAATGGTTAGCTCTTTGGCGCTAAGCTAATAGCAACTTAGTACTGCTATCCAACTCACCTTTGCTGATGACAAATTACAACTGGCGCCATCTGCGGCGCGCCCAGCTATTTATAGTAAACACATGAGTTGGGGGCGCCATTGCGCCTTCTAATGTGGACAAGTGGAATCACACATATCCATAATAACTCTGTTAGATATACCGTATTTTTCGGACAATAAGTCGCAGTTTTTTTCATAGTTTGGCTGGGGGTGCGACTTATACTCTGGAGTGACTTATGTGTGAAATTACAGTGGGGCAAATAAGTATTTAGTCAACCACCAATTGTGCAAGTTCTCCTACTTGAAAAGATTAGAGAGGCCTGTAATTCTCAACATGGGTAAAGCTCAACCATGAGAGACGGAATGTGGGGGAAAAAAACAGAAAATCACATTGTTTGATTTTTAATGAATTTATTTCCAAATTAGAATGGAAAATAAGTATTTGGTCACCGACAAACAAGCAAGATTTCTGGCTGTCAAAGAGCTCTAACTTCTTCTAACGAGGTCTAACGAGGCTCCACTTGTTACCTGTATTAATGGAACCTGTTTTAACTCATTATCGGTATAAAAGACACCTGTCCACAACCACAGTCAGTCAAACTCCAAACTCCACTATGGGCAAGACCAAAGAGCTGTCGAAGGACACCAGAGACAAAACTGTAGACCTGCACCAGGCTGGGAAGACTGAATCTGCAATAGGTAAAACGTTTGGTGTAAAGAAATCAACTGTCGGAGCAATTATTAGTAAAGATGTCCCGATCGATCGGCGATCGAGTCCGATCACGTCATTTTCAAAGTATCGGAATCGGGAAAAAAATATCGGACATGCCTTTTTTTAACATATATATATATATTTTTTTTTTAATCGTTTTCAAATTGTATTTAACGTTACGGACAAAATGTCTTACACTCATCCAGAGTAGTTTTGGCTTAAAGTAGGACTATCAAATTTATTGCGTTAACGGCGGTAATTAATGTTTTTTAATTAATCACGTTAAATAATTAACGCATGCGCTGCACGACCCACTCACGCATTGTCGCGTTCAATCTATAAAGACACCGTTTTACCTATAGATAGCGCTAAAAGGCAGTGTAGAATGAGTAGAGAGAATTTTAACAGCCTTAGGAGCCTTTTTTTTATGTGGCTAAAGCCTTACAATACCTCTCTCAGCAATCAAAAATAACGTGGGAGGCAATGTGGTGAAGAAAGGTAGTAGTTGATCATTTTCTTAAAACCCTATGTTCTTTCCCAAAGTAGAAAAGATATATCAATTGCTGCCCCTACGCACAGTCCTGGTTGCACTTCCCATCATGCATTTGGGCAGAACAGTTAAATGGCTACTGTATCATTTACTGAAAGCTCAACAAATACACTAGATGGCAATATTTAGTCACAATATACAAAGTCACATTTATCCTTTAAGAATTACAAGTCTTTCTATCCGTGGATCCCTCTCACAGAAAGAATGTTAATAATGTAAATGCCATCTTGAGGATTTATTGTCATAATAAACAAATACAGTACTTATGTACTGTATGTTGAATGTGTATATTCGTCCGAGTTTTATTCATTTTTTTTCTTAATGCATTGCCAAAATGTATATGATCGGGAAAAATTATCGGGAATGATTGGAATTGAATCGGGAGCAAAAAAAAAAAAAAAGCAATCGGATCGGGAAATATTGGGATCGGCAGATACTCAAACTAAAACGATCGGGATCGGATCGGGAGCAAAAAAACATGATAAGAACAACCCTAATTATTAGAAAACGGAAGACATACAAGACCACTGATAATCTCCCTCTATCTGGGGCTCCATGCAAGATCTCACCTCGTGGCGTCAAAATGATAACAAGAACGGTGAGCAAAAATCCCAGAACCACACGGGGGGACCTAATGACCTACAGAAAGCTGGGATCACAATAACAAAGGCGACTATCAGTAACACAATGCGTCGCCAGGGACTCAAATCCTGCACTGCCAGACGTGTCCCCCTGCTGAAGAAAGTACACGTCAAGGCCCATCTGCGGTTCGCTAGAGAGCATTTGGATGATCCAAAAGAGGACTGGGAGAATGTGTTATGGTCAGATGAAACAAAAATAGAACTTTTTGGTAGAAACACAGATCCTCGTGTTTGGAGGAGAAAGAATACTGAATCGCATCCGAAGAACACCATACCCACTGTGAAGCATGGGGGTGGAAACATGCTTTGGGAATGTTTTTCTGCAAAGGGACCAGGACGACTGATCTGTATAAAGGAAAGAATGAATGGGGCCATGTGTCAAGAGATTTTGAGTGAAAATCTCCTTCCATCAGCAAGGGCATTGAAGATGAGACGTGGCTGGGTCTTTCAGCATGACAATGATCCAAACACACAGCCAGGGCAACAAAGGAGTGGCTTCATAAGAAGTATTTCAAGGTCCTGGAATGGCCTTGCCAGTCTCCAGATCTCAACCCCATTGAAAATCTGTGGAGGGAGTTGAAAGGGTGTTGCCCATTGACAGCCCCGAAATATCACTGCTCTTGAGGAGATCTGCATGGAGGAATGGGCCAAAATACCAGCAACATTGTGTGAAAAGCTTGTGAAGAGTTACAGAAAACGTTTGGCCTCCGTTATTGCCAACAAAGGGTACATAACAAAGTATTGAGATGAACTATTACAGGCTTGTTGTAAGGCTCATAATAAGCCTGAAATGGTCCTTTTAAGCATTACTGGCTTTTTTAGGGCCTAAAATGGGCAGGTAATACTACTTTTTAGGCTTATTAGACCAAAGACTTCCTAAAACTAGTTAAACATAACTAGTTCCAAATTTTTTTCATCTTGAATGGATGTCTCATTTTAAGAAATCGTACCCAGAAAAATATTGCTTGTTCTATTGGCATGTTTTTATTTTTACTTTAAAAAGCTTTTTTTTTTTTTTTTAACCCATTTTTGAAGTAGCATATTCTTTTTTCTTTGTATGTGGAAAACCACTGTGAATTGGATATTACAAGTAATTGGCAATATCGGTTTTGTTTTTTTGAATCATCACATTCTGGAAAAGAGCTCCTCAAACGCTCTAATGGTGCAAAAGTGGCCATTTTCTTGGAGAAGGCTGTGTCCAGATTCTCCTTCTAAATGGCTCTTTGATTGCACGCCGCTATTTACCGATTGCCGTCTTATTTGGCTCCACTTCCATGCTTTTAGTCATTTGTTTTCCTCCCCCGAACCCATTTACATGGAAGACAATATATTTGCTTTTCTCTCACTGAGGGTCCACCCCAATTATTTAGCACTACAGAGGCCAGGGAAAGTTCTGCTCGCTTGCCGAATTGCGCTCATAGATCACCGGCACATATTTCCCCGTCTTCCTCGGGCCAACGGTGTGGTGAGGAGGTGTGTCTGTTTTAGTAAAGTGCTGCTCTTATAAATCCTCCTCTGTCTGCACAGAGCGACACAGAGGAATTGTTGCATTGTTCTACTTCGCTAAACCCTAAAGGTAGTCTAGGAAAGGCTGGGGCCACATACATATTTAAGACGTAGGGAGGAAAAAAATTATTCCTCCAAGAGCTACCCTTGAACATTTATTATTCCTCCGTTTGTTCCTTGCTTGCAGCAAGAATTCCATTTCAAATAAAAAGACGACAGTTTCCATAATGGCAAAAGGTTTCTATGCATGTGTCAAGCACTATCTTCAGGAAATGTTTTGGAAAATCGTCATCACATCAAAATATTTCTTTGCGGCATGAATAAAGAGAGGGGCTGGAATATTCGAATGTAACTGTCGGTTCACACAACAACTTGCTGTTTACTTGGAAAAACGTATTATTTTGAATGGTCTAATATTAGGGTTGAACTCGCTTCGTGTCAGGTAGTAATATCAAGGTTTTGAAGGAGATAGTACCTTTTCTCGTAGGCACTAACTGTTTGCATTATTCTAAAACACTTAACTCATTTGCTCCCAAAAACGTATAAATTAGGGCTGTCATAATTAACGCGTTAACGGGCGTTAATTTTTAAAATTAATCACGTTATAATATTTGACGCAATTAACGCAGATGCCCCGCTCAGACAGATTTAAATGACAGTACAGTGAAACGCTCACTTGTTGTGTTTTATGGAGTTTTGCCGCCCTCTGCTGGCGCTTGGGTGCGACTGATTTTATTGGCTTCAGCACCCATGAGCATTGTGTAAGTAATTATTGACATCAACAATGGCGGGCCACTAGTTTATTTTTTGATTGAAAATTTTCCAAATTTTATTAAAACGAAAACATTAAGAGGGGTTTTAATATAAAATTTCTATAACTTGTACGGACATTTTTTCTTTTAAGAACTACAAGTCTTTCTATCCATGGATCGCTTTAACAGAATGTTAATAATGCCATCTTGTTGATTTATTGTTATAATAAAAAAATACAGTCCTTATGTACCGTATGTTGAATGTATATATCCATCTTGTGTCTTATCTTTCCATTCCAACAATAATTTACAGACAAATATGGCATATTTTATAGATGGTCTGAATTGCGATTAATTGCGATTAATTAATTTTTAAGCTGTAATTAACTCGATTAAAAATTTTAATCGTTTGACAGCCCTAGTATAAATATGTTCTATTTTTAATTGTTTCAGTGTCCCAAAGACGTATTTTATACGTCTTTTACGTTTTTTTTTTTTTTTACATGAGACATCTCTGGGTTCTGATTCAATTTAGCTCCAAAGCACAAAGCTGAAAATCCATTTTAAAGCAATAAAACTGGAGGGCAGTAGCGCATTTGGTAAGACCCGCAACCCGACTCAACAGCAACGAAAGGCCGGGGCGCCGGCGGAATACGACCGAATGGCACCCAGGATGCCAGCTGCACGACCGGGACCACCAGTGCAGCGGACGATGCCGTTGAGTCCGTGCTGCTCGCCGAGCAGACCCCGCAGAGACTCAAAAAAATCTATCTTTATGAGACAGGCGGCAATTAGGGAAAAGTTTACCCGGCTGTCGCGGCCACAACAGCGTCATCTCTCAGTTAGTTATGTGTAAATAAATTGTTACTGTATTGGCCCGAATATAAGACGGTGTTTTTTGCATTGAAATAACACTGAAAAAGAGGGGGTCGTCTTATATTCGCGGTCTAGACATTATACCCATTGACGACGCTAGATGGCGCCAGATATCATTGAAGCGATGTTCTGTCATGAAAGAGCTCAGTTACTCTTTTTAGTTTAACCAGTTTGCATTATTTTATTGCAATGTTTTTCCTTATTCAGATTTGTTTCAAGACAACAGTTACAGTTAGACTTCACTTTGATAGTTAACGCAGTTATTGCGATTTTGTTGTTTTATCACAATAGATTGGTTTCTTTACATTTCAAAAACCAGAAGCCATTCATTTACGAATGTGAGTGCACTTTAGTTTACATATTTAAATGTTCAGATATTAAGATTTGAAAGAGGCAAAATTACATGCTTTTTCTCTCTAATATATTGTTATAATAATTTGTTTCGGATGTACTGTAATTATTTTCTCTATAAAAATTAATTTGGTGTTCAAAAAGTCTTTTTCCAAACTTCAGTCTTGAAAAAGAGGGGGTCGTCTTATAATCAGGGCCGTCTTATATTCGGGCCAGTACGGTACTTTGCTATCAAAAGCTCTATTTCTCTTGTTATTTATGTTATTTTGGAAAAAGGAAAACATTATTCAGATGTTTGGAATTTATCTAAAGCAAAAAATAGCTGATGGGGGAAAATATTACATTATGCTTTTGTGATGTATGATTGCTTCTGTGACATAGATTGTAACAACTTCTATTGTTTTTCACCTTGTTCCCATAGTTAGGAGACACGCTTGAGAATCTCACGAGATAACTTGTTTTGCACCATAGTACTGTTTTACTACACGCCTGGGTCCCATTGTTACACGCCTGGGTCCCATAGAGATAACTTGTTTTGCACCCATAATATTTACCATTTGTTGGCATGTATTGCAGCACAGCTCATTTGTCCCATGTGAAAAGCCCTTTTTCAAGGGGGCTGAACCAAAAGTAGCTTAAATGTTTGTGATTGGACGGGGCCGCGCCGCTCGGGGGCGGATGTTGCCTCTCCGCCTCCGAGGGGTGCGTCCTTACAAAACCGGACATTTCCGGGCGACCCGTGAAGTCCGCCAGGGGTCACGTACGGATCGCCTGTCTTTGTTCCTTTGTCGCTCTGCCGGAGTGTTGCTGGCTTCCCACTCATTTGTCACCGTAAGCGATTTTCATTGCTAGGGGACACTTGGTTGTGCTGTAACGTAGCGCGGGGATTCTGGGGTTGACAAACTCAAATCTAGCGTCATCGTTGACATTTGGTATGCTTGTTTTTGATACTTGTTGCTTGCTCTTGTGGGATTGTAATCAATGCATCTCATTTATTCTGCATTTTCTAATCAATGAACATCGTCTATTGAGCAAAAGTGTGCCTGTTACTGATTCACCGCGAACCTGGAAATTTCGGAAAACAATAGCTGTGTTAAAGATAAAGTTATGTTTGAAATGTATGCTTTCACAAAAAGCTCAATTTCTCTGTTTTGTTCTGTTTTCATCAGAAATTGGAAAATTGCTCAAACTAAGCTATTTTCTAATGCTGATTTCTAAAGAATGGAAAAAGGTATGAAATTACTTTTTTTTCCTGCTGAAAGAAAAGAGTAATCTTTCTTTTGGTGGGTTCCATGTTTATATAGCAATAGAACAGAATTTTCTGCGGGCCTTGCAAAATCAGTCAGAATCCAGTAAAACGGCCGGGAACGAAGGGGGTTGCACCGGTGAAAATGGCTGGGAGTGAATAAGTTAATATAATCAATCAGGGAATAGTATCGTTTCTCAAATTTACTGTTTGACTGTTTGTATTACTCTAACACACCCATTATAAAATATACAGCACTTATATCATACGTAGTTTTAAGGAAAACAAGCAGAATATAGGGCATAAAAGATACATGACGCCTTCTTGTCACGGAAGCCCAAAGTGTGTGTCATGAGCAACTCTCGCAATTAGTTCTCCCGGACAGTCCAGAACAAATGGTGGGAGGCCCTGTCCCATCACAAGGAAAACCAACGCCCAATATCCAACTGATAACACGACTGACAAGACTCCAAGAGCCCCTTTGATGCTGAGGTGGCAAAATCCACAACCCTCGTTGCCCGGACAACAGTAACTCCCGAATCCTCCGGTCCAATCCACAAACAATAATCCCAATCACACCTTTCTTCCTGCTCACGGCCCGCCCGGTGAGAGCCTTCAAAAGACTGAATGTTTAACTAACCGTTGTGATTTTTTCTAGGGAACCTTTTGTTGATTACTGATATGGTGACCTTGGAATGAGTTTGCCTCGTCGCCTAAGTCTGTGCCTGTTTCGCCTTTCTGTTTGATCACCATCGATCCGAATAAATTATCAACTTGTTTTCGGTGAGCCTTCTTTGAACCTTACAAAATGAAGTCAGTACAAAGGGTTAAGACTAAGGGGCAGTTTACATGGCGACTCTGCGACACGAAGACGCAATGACTGAGTTGCGGAATGGCCTTGCGTGCATATGGTGTCGGCGAAGACGGAAGGCAAAGACGCAAATTTCCGAATCCTGCCTCCAAAGTGGAACGACTCAATTAGGGGGGTCGCAGCGCATTCATATGAATGGAAACCCCCTTTGCGTCGATGACGTAAGCACGCCGCGGTGCTATTAAACATTAAAAACAGCAAATGGCAGAACGTCGGCTTTAATTTACTGTTTTAAAAATATTTTTAAATTTAAATATGTTGAATGTTACCATTTTTTGTGCCTTTTGGAGCAAAAGAAAAATGCTTGCTTGGAGGGGGTGGGCATGTCTTCTTCCGGGCTGAGGAGATTGGTGGGGTGAAAGTGCATCATTTGCTGTCGCCTTGTAAATCTGCACTGCCCCCTAGGGCCTGGCATGAATACTACATCGTTTTCATGCGGAATTGCGACATTGTTCGAATGGAGACGAAACCATATAAATGCAAATTTTAAATTTTTCGTATTCTCAGAGTCCCCATGTAAACAGTCCCTAAGATGTACGCGCGGAGTTTGCCCTTCTGGCTGAATTGCCGGGATCCCGCCGGCCCGGGTCGTTGGAGCTGCGCCAGCGCAGGTCCGGCGGTTCGGCTGGCGCGACTCCGGCGGTCTGGCTACAAGATCAGGTTCCTTCAGTTTCAAACAGAGATTCACAACTCACCGAGCGCATTATTTCAGCCCTCTAAGTCAAAGTGTTACTGCTAAGTAATGCACGGTCAAGCCGCCCTCTCCTACATTTACCGTTTTCTCAAACTTTTTCCCAGCTCGTTTTATTTCTACCACGTAACCTTTAATCTGTGGAAAAAGTCCAAATGTCCTCCTTTATTGCAAAACAAGCATCTCCGATACAGCCCAGCCTAATATCGACTGCCGCTGGCAACAGCAATTGAGCAACATCCTCTCAGGCCAAAGCTCGCTACACTGAAATAAGGATGAACACAGAGAATCCATGTCTATCCCTTTGGGTATGAGAATAGCGAGCAAGGTAACTGTTTGTACCTTTTCGAGGTCCGGAAAGTTACAGGCTGTACATTCCCCAAACTGTAAAAAGTCAACTTATCGAAACATTCCATGACTAAAATGGATCAAATGTAGAGTATGTGAGGGCTGATGAGCGTAAACGGCTTTCTGATGCTGTCATTTGGACGTGTGTAATTACTGCATATTATTATTATGACCAGCGCTACATGACTTTTTAAAATCTGCAGAAGAGCGTATTCACAGTGCCTCGGTAATCCGAGCCATTAGAAGTGACATTTGAAAATAGGAGAAAAAGGGCCCATTTTTATATGGACTAATTGAAATTGCATTGCCACGCAACAATTTTCTTTAACCCGTCACCTTTTTGTCGTTCTGTGCGGATTGTTTAAAAAACTGAATGTACTTAATGCGACAACTGCTATATTTTTCTTGATCTCGTTTGTTCCATTAGCACTTCCTGCTCAATAAATCGGTATTAACGTAATTTTAGGACTATAAGCCGCTACTTTTCCCCTTCATTTTGAATCCTGAGGCTTATTTGTTGATTTATTTGGGATAATAGGTAACACATGCTGCCTAGCATGCATTGCAGTGCTTGAGATGTAAATAATCAAAATTCATGTTTTGTGCTATCGGTAATTATTTATTCAGTTAATGTTCCAGTTGTTTCATTAATTGGTAGTTATTAACTCATTCACTCCCAGCCATTTTCACCGGTGCAATTCCCTTCGCTGCTGGCCGTTTTACTGGATTTTGACGGATTTTGCAAGGCTCACAGAAAATTCTGTTCTATTGCTACAGTGGGGCAAATAAGTATTTAGTCAATCACTAATTGTGCAAGTTCTCCCACTTGAAAATATTGGAGAAGCCTGTAATTGTCAACATGGGTAAACCTCAACCATGAGAGACAGAATGTGGGAAAAAAAAAAACCCAGAAAATCACATTGTTTGATTTTTAAAAATTTATTTGCAAATAATGGTGGAAAATAAGTATTTGGTCAATACCAAATGTTCATCTCAATACGTTGTTATGTACCCTTTGTTGGCAATAATGGAAGCCAAACATTTTCTTCACGAGCTTTTCACACACGGTTGCTGGTATTTTGGCCCATTCCTCCATGCAGATCTCCTCTAGAGCAGTGATGTTTTGGGGCTGTCATTGGGCAACACGGACTTTCAACTCCCTCCACAGATTTTCTATGGGGTTGAGATCTGGAGACTGGTTAGGCCACTCCAGGACCTTGAAATGCTTCTTACAAAGCCACTCCTTTGTTGCCCTGGCTGTGTGTTGTGGATCTGAAAGACCCAGCCACGTCTCATCTTCAATGCCCTTGCTGACGGAAGGAGATTTTCACTCAAAACCTCTCGATACATGGCCCGATTCATTCTTTCCTTTACACAGATCAGTCGTCCTGGTCCCTTTGCAGAAAAACAGCCCCAAAGCATGATGTTTCCACCCCAATGCTTCACAGTGGGTATGGTGTAATTCAGTATTCTTTTTCCTCCAAACACGTGAACCTGTGTTTCTACCAAAAAGTTCTATTTTGGTTTCATCTGACCATAACACATTCTCCCAGTCCTCTTCTGGATCATCCAAATGCTCTCTAGCGAGGCCTGGACGTGTACTTTCTTCAGCAGGGGGACACGTCTGGCAGTGTAGGATTTGAGTCCCTGGCGGCATATTGTGTTATTGATAGTAGCCTTTGTTGCTGTGGTCCCAGCTCTCTGTTGGTCACTCACTAGGTCCTCCCGTGTGGTTTTGGGATTTTTGCTCCCTGTTCTTGTTATCATTTTGACGCCACGGGGTGAGGAGGGAATTGAAAGTCCGTGTTACCCAACGACAGCCCCAAAACAACACTGTTCTAGAGGAGATCTGCATGAAGGAATGGGCCAAAATACCAGCAAAAGTGTGTGAAAAGCTCGTGAAGAGTTACAGAAAACGTTTGGCCTCCGTTATTGCCAACAAAGGGTATATAACAAAGTATTGAGATGAACTTTTGGCATTGACCAAATACTTATTTTCCACCATGATTTGAAAATAAATTCTTTAAAAATCAAACAATGTCATTTTCTGTGTTTTTTCCCACATTGTCTCTCGTGGTTGAGGTTTGCCCATGTTGACAATTACAGGCCTCTCTAAAATTTTCAAATGGGAGAACTTGCACCATTAGTGGTTGACTAAATACTTATTTGCCCCACTGTATTACCTGTTTTGAACATAGTATGTGTAAAGGCCAAAAACGCCTATGACTATACCTGCTTTTTGTGAATTGTCAAACATTAAACTATTCAGTCTTATCTTTTTCTATTAAATGCTTATGCTAACAAGTTGAATAAATATTATCAAGCTTAAAAACGGTTGGTCGAGCATGTTTGGTTGTCAATGGGACATCAACATGACAAATTTTGAAAAAAGTTTTTGTCTTTTTGGGTCCGAAATGTTGATTATTATTGGTCAGTGAAGAAAAAAACAGATTGGACATGGAGGTTATGGTGTCCTGAAAAAAAGGGGACCCAACCTGGCCATTGTGAACAATTTTTTTCTTTTAAATATAAAGGCAACAACAAAGGCATGCAAATTTGGCCAAAATAGGCTTAGGTGTTAAAGGGTTAAATTTCCCTAGGCAGAGGGTTCACTTACTTATCTTTCCCCCTTCTGTCATTGTTTGCATGTTACCCTCATTAAAGTACGAAAACCTATAAATATTTGGGTGGTTTTAGTGAAAGCAGACACTTTTTTTTACATCTGTGTGATTTTGACAAAGATCACATTTGATGGTTATTTTATGCAGAAATGTGAGAAATTCCTAAAGGTTCAAATACTTTTTGTACTTTTTGACCTACAGGGATTAATATTAGGTCCCCATGCTTTTTTTCCCAGTCAGTATGCATTTTGTAGTTTCCTCCTGTCACATTTTTAGCCTCTAATAAGTGGACCAGAACATGAAAGCATATCCCGGTTATTAGTTCACTACAGCAGAAACATTCAGATTTTGTGGATTCAACCAAGAAATTTTATCTCCTTACATGGCCTTAATGACTTATTCATAAGTCCTGTTGGAGGCTGCGTCGATATACAAATATAGCCCAGTGCGGTCCTGCATTTGCCCTCACTGCATTTTTCATCACAATGCAGGACAAGATAAGGGGGAGGGGGGATTAGAAAGTGCATACACGCAATGTGTGGCAAACACAATTGAAAGTGAATTGCATTCATTCATGGAAAAAAAGGTCTTTATGTGAGGTTTGGAAATCTTAATGTGTTAGTAGTAGGCCTTTGTAAAGTTTACACGTGTTGTTTTGTTTGAGTTACTTTCTTTTGAAAGAAAGATTTTTCAATGAAGGACACTTTTATCGGACCTTCTGTGCTCCGTATGGGCTTGTTCTTTCTCCCGTTTTTTTTTTTTCATTTTTCAATTTTCCCAAATACCAATAGACTTGCCTCGCGCACGTCGTCGAGCGCTGAGTCATTCTCTCGCGTATTCAGCGTCTGCGTTTGATTCTGCAAGCAATCTTACCTTTCAGGCGGAATCTTTCCCCAAATCACCTCTCTGCTCCTCGGAGAAAATTGGAAACGTTACCCCCCACTCTTCCCGCCCGCCGCTAACTTTCAATCATTTTTGCATGAATTGAAAGTAGATTTAAATGTTTCAGACTGTCGAATTGTTTGGCAATTTTCTATCCCCCAGTTTAACCCGAGGTTTGCCGGGTGAGTTTAATTGAAGGAATGTGTCATAAAATTATTTTTAAAAAATAAACTCAGACTAACTGGCTGCTATTGGCGGCGATAGACGTCCGGTTCAACTTTAATTGTAAATATGTGCCACTAACCTTCATTAACCCAAGCAGAACATGTTTAATACCCAAAAATACCTTTTTTTTTTACCCTAAAAATTTGAGATGTCCGATCACGTCATTTTCAAAATATCGGAATCGGCAAAAAAATATCGGACATGCCTTTTTTTAATATTATATACAGTATATATATATATACATTTTAATGAAATCGTTTTCTAATTGTATTTAACGTTACAGACATAATATGTTACACTCATCCAGAGTCTTTAGTTTAGGCTTAAGGTAGGATTATCAAATTTATCCCGATAATGGCGGTAATTAATTATTTTAAAAATGTATCACGTTAAAATATTAAATGCAAATAATGCATGCGCTGCACGACCCACTCACGCATTGTCGCATTCAATCTGTAATGGCGCCGTTTTACCTATAAAGAGAGCTAAAAGGCAGCGTAAAATGAGTAGAGTGAATTTTGGCAGCCTTTGGAGCCTTTTTTTAATTGGCTAAAGCCTTACAATCCCTCTCCCTACAATTAGAAATATTGTGGGAAGCAATGTGGGGAAGAAAGGTAGTAATTGATCTTTTTCTTAACACCCTATGTTATTTCCCAACGCAGAGAAGATATATCAATTGGTAGGACTACGCACAGTCATGGTTGCACTTCCCATCATGCATTTGGGCATGGCTACAGTATCATTTACTGAAAGCTCAACAAATACACTAGATGGCAATATTTAATCACAATATACAAAGCCACATTTATCCTTTAAGAATTACAAGTCTTTCTATCCGTGGATCCCGCTCACAGAAAGAATGTTAATAATGTAAATGCCATCTTGAGGATTTCTTGTCATAATAAACAAATACAGTACTTATGTACTGTATGTTGAATGTATATATTCGTCCGAGTTTTATTCATTTTTTTCTTAATCCATCGCCAAAATGTATATGATAGGGAAAAATTATCGGGAATGATTGGAATTGAATCGGGAGCAAAAAAAAAAAAAAAGCAATCGGATTGGGAAATATTGGGATCGGCAGATACTCAAACTAAAACGATCGGGATCGGATCGGGAGCAAAAAAACATGATCAGAACAACCCTACTAAAAATGGGTCAATTTGACCTCTATAGTCGAATATCCTGATATAAAACAACTCCACTACAGTGTTGTTTTCGTCAACGATGACAAAAACGAAAATATCTCAGCAGCCAACACATTTTTCATGACGACGAGACGATAACGAGCTAAAAACGTGCTTTGGGAAACTAAAACATAACAAGCCGAATGCCAGTTTTCGTCTGACGAAACGAGAACATGACGAAATTGCGCAATAGTTTCCGTCACATGTTCACAATGTGTGAAATTTCATGTGTACCGTATTGGCCCGAATATGACGGGTCGTGGCTGTTGTCTTATATTCGGGGGTCTAGACATTATACCCATTCACGATGCTAGATGGCGCCAGATATCATTGAAGCGAATGCTGAACTTCACTCCCCAGGCCAACGCGAACCCCTTATGGTTAATGCAGTTATTGCAATTTTGTTGTTTTATCACAATAGATTGGTTTATTTTAGGGCTGTCAAAATTATTGCGTTAACGGGATAAAAATTTTTTTTTAAAAAAACATGCTTTATCTATCAAATATATTGTTATAAGCATTTGTTTCAGATGTACTGTAATTATTTTCTGGATAAAAATGAATTTGGTGTTCAAAAAGTCTTTTTTTCAAACTTGAGTCTTGAAAAAGAGGGGGTTGTCTTATCATCAGGTTTAGGGGTGATTGGAAACAGGAAGATTGGAAACATGCCCATACTACAAAAAAGCTGCCCTTAAGCTGCTTTTTTATTTATTTATTTTTTTACAAGAAAGTGCAAAAACATTAACCATTTTAAAGGGAGTACTTATTTCTCTCATCATTACAATAAAATTTACACAGGTGGAATGAATTCCACATTTTCTGGAAACAAAGTGTCTTTAGAAATAAGACTTCTTTTAACCAACATACTTTGTTTTCACAGATTTCTGTACTGTTTAGCATGTTTTTAGTGTTACCGCTGGACTTAATCGTGCTTTTACACATTCTGCATATGAAATACACGTTAGCGAATTAGCTTAGCGCTCGGCGCTAACTATTATTATCTCAACAACAATAAAGGCTAAACAGTACAAGAGGGTTCGTGTACTCACCTCTTATAGATGCACACGGGTCTTAGCAACACACTCAGGACATTTTTCAAATGAAATGCCTTCAAACTACTGCTGGATATCTGAAAGACAAGGAGCAACAAACTCTCTCTCTTCCCCTCTTGCTCTAAAATATAAGTTCCTGCCTGTCTCATACACAAATTTATTTTCCAATCTTTTAAAAAGGAGTAGATCTCTTTCTCAGTAATCGGCAGCATCCATCATAACATGCGTGCGCCCGTTAACGGTGCCCATGCGGCAGACGTGCCTTGAATTTCGTTCTGCTACGAGCGGCTGCCATAACGTTATGAGGGGAAAAACATCGTTTTTGAGCCTTTATGAATCGTAATCGAATCGTCACATGTCGAATTGCGATGCATGTAATAATCGATTTTTTTGGAACTCCTCTAATAAAAAGCAGCAAATTAATAAATGGTATTTCTTTAATCCATTGCCATAGTTTTCAAATATTTTTTGTACTTACATCCTCATTTATTTATTTTTTAACGCATTTATTAATCTTGTGAAATGAATGTGTAATTCTATAGAGTTTGAAGAAACGCTCGTATTCAATGCTCTTTTTAAAGTGCAATCCTGGCGCTAATGGATGCGCAGGTCAAAATTATTGTTATCGCAAGCGTCAACTTCTGTGTCCCATGAGATAATTCTGCAAAGCATTTCGTGTTTGTTATCTGATTACTCGATTAATTGAATTAATTAATTTACGGATTAATCGATGACTTAAATAAAAGACAATGAAATAGTCAAGGTGACTGCTCAGTCAAGAGAACTTAAATGAAACACAGTGACGAAAGTCGATAACACCACTAACGAGTGAGATGCCACCTTTCTTTCCGCAAGTTCGCTTTTGAGCAGCAAGCGTAAATAATTGCGAATGTGGCAATTTTTACAGCCGGGTAATTACGGCGGCGATGCCAACCCAAGGTGACGGATTCGCATCCCGAGGCTGACAGATACGTTGCCAAATGGAAAGGTTTTTTTTTTTTTTTTTGAAAAGGTGAGAACTTTTCAGCTCAGACTGACCAAAAGGATGCGTCGCAATTGTATTCCGTAACTATTTCTACAACAATTACTTGAGAGACGGCTTATTCGAGCAGTCGTTCATATACACTGCTCAAAAAAAATAAAGGGAACACTAACGTAACACACTGTAGATATCAATGAAGGAAATATTTGTATTGAATACTTCCATAGTTGAATGTGCTGACAACAAAATCACACAAAAATTATCAATGAAAATCAAATGTATCAACTCGGGCTGTCAAATTTATCGAGTTAACGGGCGGTAATTAATTTTTTTAATTAATCACGTTAAAATATTTAACGCATTTAACGCATGCGCGGAACGACCCACTCACTCATTGCCGCAAACAGACTACAATGGCGCCGTTTTATGTATTTGAGAGTTAAAGTGCGTACGACAGGAGAAAAAAAAGTCTTAAATAGGATTATTATGTGAATTACAATCATATTTTGAGACGATTCGACTATATATAACAATTTAGCAAAGCGCAGATGACGAGAAATTAGTCTTTTAATCTGCCTGCTAGCCACGCCTACCATTATAGGGCTCTAGCGTCCCCAACAGGTGGATGACGTCAGCGGGAGACTGGGCTCATCAGTTTTACTATTCAGCCCATTGGGGGGGAATTATTCAGAATGAGGAAAACGCCACGAAGAGAGCCGCAAAATGTCATTGTTTCAGTCTCTCTACTCCAATATTTTTACAGGATAATATTTTTATCCAAGTATTTTTCGCCAATTGCTAAATAAATGGCATTGTCATGACAAATAACAGTCTTGTGCTAAATGGAATATGAAATAATAAAAAAACATTTATTCAGGACGACATGGCAAAATTACTCCATATTGGTCAAAACTGTCGACTTCACCTTTACTGTTGCACCTCCCGAACGATATTTTATGCCACCTAAATCAGGCTTATGTCATTTCCCTTCCCCGGCTTCGGAGAATGTAAACAAACCGAGAGGCGTGACAGCTGGCCGACATGCTAACCCGAACCAAGTGATGTTTCAAAGTCTTCGAAGCAGAAAATCACACATAGCTAGCCCGGACCATTTCACATGACGACTGGGTTGTCGATTGTCGTTGCCGATCGCCACCCCGCCCGGCGGAGAGCAATTTACAGCACGTTCCCCTGCCAATAAGGACAGGAGAGCTTGCCGGGGGAGCAACTGGACAATGACAGCTGAACAAACCGGCCGACGTCAGAGCAGCGTGTCGCTGCCAAATGGTCAACACGAATATGGCAAATGTATGTGTTGCCCAACGACAGCCCCAAAACATCACTGCTCTAGAGGAGATCTGCATGGAGGAATGGGCCAAAATACCAGCAACAGTGTGTGAAAAGCTTGTGAGGAGTTACAGAAAACGTTTGGCCTCCGTTATTGTCAACAAAGGGTACATAACAAAGTAGTGAGATGAACTTTTGGTATTGACAACTACTTATTTTCCACCATGATTTGCAAATAAATTCTTTAAAAATCAAACAATGTGATTTTCTGTTTTTTTTCCCCCACATTCTGTCTCTCATGGTTGAGGTTTACCCATGTTGACAATTACAGGCCGCTCTAATATTTTCAAGTGGGAGAACTTGCACAATTAGTGGTTGACTAAATACTTATTTGCCCCACAAAATTGTGGCGTCTTTAATTCTGCTCTTGTGTGCTCTCGCCTTCAGTTAGGGTTTTGCTGTTTAAAAAAAAAAAAAAAATGCCCTCCTGTTCAAAATTTTTCTTCCCCCAGAAAATTGAGATTTTAACCTTTCCAATGACAATTATATATAGGACAATTTTGAAATTTGGCAAGAAAGGAACTTCAAGTCACTTGAGTGTTTTCTGCCATATTTACAGTGACCAGTTTGCTGGCAAATAGCTTCAATCATTGTTCAATGTCAACATGAAAAGTATGAAAAGCTCCCGTTGGCGATTTGTGCAATTTGTGACAGCCGCCATTGTGTCCCCTGATGTAGCGGCAGAACGGTAGGGTTCAATTAGTCACATTTGTCACTGTCTCGCCAAGCTTGTTTACACATTCTGCCGGGGACGATCAAGTCCCATCAGTGACACGCCAGCAGTTGCTTGACACTTTGCATTGTTGTTTACCGAGCTATTTTCCTTTTACGTGCGGACCGTCGGTGTTGATTGCAACTTAAAAACGTGGTCTGGCAAATACACATTTGTGATTTCGACATTCTGCGTTCATAATTTACATGCTGCTTACTCGAGTCGCATTTTTTTGTGAATATGTGGCAGACTCGTCGCATTGTCAGATTGTCATCTCGCCCACTGAAGTGTTTCTTCAGCTCTTTCTGTAATATTGCCTGACTAGCTGACAACATTATTGCTACATGTTCATATTGGCTGTCAGGAGTAAAACACATCCACGGTTCCCGGGAACATTGTAATGTATATTGAATAACCACATCTTCACTGAGCAAGCACACACAAAAACAGACAATTTACAATAAGGCAATAGAGAAAGCTGGAGAAAAGATGTTTTGAGGGCGGATGTAATAGAGAACACCGGTGGGAGATCAAGCAGAGGAGATGACAAAGCGGGATCGTACAGGAAAAGTAAACCGGATGACAGTGGACATTAAAAAAAAATAAAACAATATGGAATGAAGATAAAGAAGGAGAATGTCAACAATAACTAGAAACTGCAATTTCTGGAGAAATTACTCTGGGTCTTTGCTCTGTGGTGATCCAGATCTTAACCCCACCCAGGTTGGCTTGGGGAAATTCGGGGAAAATATTAGGTAACTTACTGTTGATTTGGGGACTTTTTTTTTTTTGCCATTGAAAATGAATGGGAAAAAATTTGGACATCCATGGACATCACTGGCAGCACCCTCCATAAGCGTCAATGGAATCCGGGACATTTGTGGGACACGTCGTATTGATATCTGGCCATTTGCTGTTGATCTGGGGAAATTGTTTTTTTTTTTTGTTTTTTTTTAAATGAACGGGAAAATTTTGGGACGTCCATGGAAGTCAATGGTATCGACTTACATATGTGTCAATGGAATCCAAGTACATTAGCATCAATAGACTGAAAAAACATGATTAAATGCCATTGGAAATGAATGGGAAGTTTGGACGTCCATGGACGTCAATGGCAGCACCCTCCATAAGTGTCAATGGATTCAGGGACTTTGGGGGACACGTCCTAATAATATCTGGTAATTTCCAGTTGATTTGGTGACATATTTTTTTTCCCCATTGAAAATGAATGGGGAAAAATTTGGACATCCATGGACGTCAGTGGCAGCACCCTCCATAAGTGTCAATGGATTCGGGGACTTTGGGGGACACGTCCTATTGATATCTGATCATTTCCTGTTGATTTAGGGACATTTTTTTTTTCATCCATTGAAAATGAATGGGAAAAAATTTGGACGTCCATTGCCGTCAATGGCAGCACCCTCCATAAGCGTCCATGGATTTGGGGACTTTGGGGGACACATCCTAATAATATCTGGTAATTTCCAGTTGATTTGGCGACATAGTTTTTTCCCTATTGAAAATGAATGGGAAAAAATTTGGACATCCATGGACGTCAATGGCAGCACCCTCCATAAGTGTCAATGATTTCGGGGACTTTGGGGGACACGTCCTATTGATATCTGATCATTTCCTGTTGATTTGGGGACATTTTTTTTTATCCATTGAAAATGAATGGGAAAAAATTTGGATGTCCACGGACGTCAATGGCAGCACCCTCCATAAGTGTCAATGGATTTGGGGACTTTGGGGGACACGTCCTATTGATATGTGATCATTTACTGTGGATTTGGGGACAGTTTTTTTACCAACAGAAAATGAATGTGAAACAATTTGGACGTCCATGGACGTCAATGGCAGCACCCTCCATAGGCGTCAATGGATTCGGGGACATTTGGGGGCGACGTCGTATTGATAGCTGATCGTTTCCTGTTAATTTGGGTATTTTTTTTTTTCATCCATTGAAAATGAATAGGAAAAAAACTGGACGTCCATGGACGTCAATGGCAGCACCCTCCATAAGTGTCAATGGATTCGGGGACTTTGGGGGACACGTCCTATTGATATCTGATCATTTCCTATTGATTTGGGGACATTTTTTTTTTTAACCATTGAAAATTAATAGGGAAAAATTTGGACGTCCATGGACGTCAATGGCAGCACCCTTCATAAGCGTCAATGGATTTGGGGACAATTGGGGGACACGTCCTATTAATATCTGGTCATTTCCTGATGACTTGGGGACATTTTTTTTTACCCATTGAAAATTGATGGGAATAAAATTGGACGTCCATGGCCGTCAATGGCATTGATTCATAGATGCGTCAATGGAATCCAAGTACATTAGTACCAATAGATTTCACATACATGGCCATCAATGGCAACAATGCAATGTAAATTCTATTGGAAATCCCATTGAAAGTGATTTTTAAAAAATGAATGGGCAAGTTTTTGGCAAATTTCCGGGGAACCGTAAATTTCATTCAAATTCTGTATATAACTTTTATGCCCCTCACCGTCCTGGAATTTTTGATGGCCAAATTTTGTGATTTGGTGAAAAATTGTAGGACTAGATACATTTTGATTTTTTTTTTTTTTTTGTTCCCATTCAAAAAAAAAAACAATAACACTATCTGGGTCTTTTTTCAAAGACCCAGAGAACAAGTGAAGTAACATGAGCTTCTAGATAAAATTAAAAATCAAAAAATGAATCCCCCACACTTGGTTACGGCAACTACTCTACTAAAACGAGCGAGCCACACAGGAGGTGGATGAGAAAGTTTCAAGAGTGGTTATTATGTGGTGGACGCCTGCACGTCACGCTTGGCTTGCTCAACGCTATTGATGCAGCGCGCAGTGCAGAGGGGAGGGGACACAATCTTGTCATGTGCCAACATATTGCGCGTTGGCGCCGACTGCTAATGCCATCCCTCGCTCGGGGAAAGAATATTATCGGCGCAGAAAAGATGGGCAGCGGGTCCAAATAAGAAAAGAGAAAGGTTGCGATAAGAAAAAGAGGGGGAGGCAAATGAGAAAACGCAGAGCGCTTGTTGACGCCAAGAAGGAGAGGAGCTCGGAGGGAGAAGTGGAGCGCAGGTGAGAGGGAGCGGGAAGACGACCAGAGTGCAAAGGGAAAGCCGGGAAGCGCGCCTTGAATTATGAATGTGTTGGAAGCGACGCATGGTTTCATGCGCTTACCCGCGGCGTGGGCGGCCGCATTGATGAGATCTGGCACGCAGGACTCATGCTGGATTAACCTCCCAAAACACATGACGCAAGCGCACCGTAACATTCAATGGTTTGGGAAATTTTCTTACAGATTCAAACTCTGGGTAAAATTGTCCCGAACACATTTTGCGTATTTGTATACAGTTGTCCGATATTATCGGGTCGCCAATAATATTGGCTGATCGTAACATTTTAAAATACTAGAAACTGCAATTTCTGGAGAAATTACTGTGGGTCTTTGCTCTGTGGAGATAGAGATCTTAGCCCCGCCCAGGCTGGTTTGGGAAATTTCTGGGACAATATCAGGTCACTTCCTGTTGATTTGGGGACATTTGGGGGATACGTCCTGGTCATATCAGGTCATTTGGGGACATTTGGGGGCGGGGCCTGGTCATATCAGGTCATTTGGTAACATTTGGGGGGCGGGGCCTAGTCATATCAGGTCATTTGGGAACATTTGGGGGCGTGTCCTAGTCATATCAGGTCATTTGGGTACATTTGGGGGGCGTGCCCGATTGATATCTGGTCATTTCCAGGTGATTTGGGGACCTTGATTATTTTGTATGAAAGAATATATTTTATTCATGCTTATAAAACACAATTATTGACTGCTGTGAGGCTGTATGTGAGACTCTGGTTTCTGTGGATTCTTCTCTAATCTTCACTCCCTTTCGTCCCAGCAACAAGTCTAAGCTAAGTTCCCAAGGTCGTACCTTACGATGTTTTTCTGTGGAAAATTCCAAGCTGAGCTGCAATAAGTTTCACTTCTGTTTCACAGTAAGCATTCAGTTTTGAGAAACTATACCAAATGAGGAGAAGCAGTTAGAGCTGATTCACTCTGAACTAGCCAATTATCGCGCCCCACAGACCCACTGTTATGACATGTTTCTGACCATGTGACTTTGTAAATAAAAAGGCTGCGCGCGCTTCGACAGGTGAGAAGACTTTTTTGAGGCCTAGCTTCGCATATGCCAAAACCCCGTCTGCACGTTAAAACCTTGAGACTCGAGTGGTTTCTGACTGCAAATGGTTTTATCCCCGATAAGGTGGGAGGTTTTTCTCCTTGTGACTGTCATTTGAATAGAATACTTTGGGTTTTTTATTTCCTGACATTTTGCCATTGAAAATGAATGGGGAAAGATTTGGACGTCCATGGCCGTCAATGGGATCGTCCTACGTAGGCGTCAATTAAATCCAAGTACACTGGCATCAACAGAATGGACAAACATGCCTGTCAATGGTATTAAACACAGTAAATGTCATTGGAAATGAATGGGAAATTTGGACGTCCATGGCCACCAATGGCATCGACCTACATAGGCGTCAATGGAATCCAAGTACGTTGGCATCAATAGATTCGACATAAATGGCCGTCAGTGGCATCAATGCAATGTAAATTCCGATGGAAATTACATTAGAAGTGAATGGGAAATTTGAACGTTGCATCCCATTAAAAATGAATGGGAAAGTTTTTGGCAAATTTCCGGGGAAAAGCAAATTTTTTCCAAATTTTGTAAAAAACATTTTTACCCCTCACTGTCCCGACATTTTTTATGTCCAAATTATGTGATTTGGTCAAAAATTGTAGGACTAGATACATTTTTTTTTTTTTTTGAAAAATTGGTGAAAAATCGGCGTTCTCAGATTATTTGCGATTTGGCCGTAGAAGATTCAACAACGATTCACAAGCATCCAAATTTCGATTATTTATTTATACCAGGTTAGTGCTGCAACGATTCATCAAATTAACTCGAGTAATTAGATTAGAAAAAAGCTCCGAACAAAACTTTGCTGATTCGAGGATTTGTTTATTTAGTGACACTGTATTGGTTTGTTTTGTGCATTTACAGTGTATCACAAAAATGAGTACACCCCTCGCATTTCTGCAGATATTTAAGTATATCTTTTCATGGGACAACACTGACAAAATGACACTTTGACACAATGAAACGTGGTCTGTGTGCAGCGTATACTGTATAATAGAGTTAATTTATTTTCCCCTCAAAATAACTCAAAATATAGCCATTAATATCTAAATCCCTGGCAACAAAAGTGAGTACACCCATTAGAAACTACATACATCTCTAAATGTCCAAATTGAGTGCTGCTTGTCATTTTCCCTCCAAAATGCCATGTGACTCGTTACAGGAGGAGATTGAAAAGGTGGGGGGTCAGCCTGTTAGTGCTCAGACCACACGCCGCACAAGCAGTACTCAATTTGGACATTTAGGGATGTAGTTTCTAAGGGGTGTACTCACTTTTGTTGCCAGGGGTTTATATATGAATGGCTGTATTTTGAGGGGAAAATAAATGAACTCTATTATACAAGCTGCACACAGACTACTTTACATTGTGTCAAAGTGTCATTTTGCAAGTGTTGTCCCATGAAAAGTTATACTTAAATAGCTGCAGAAATGCGAGGGGTGTACTCACTTTTGTGATACACTGTAACTTCGTATGTAGAGGAACCACTGTATATCATTTATTTGGGACATATCTTTTATATAACTACAACTTGAAGTAGTTCTCTTAGTATTCACAGAATGTTTATTACATCTGAAAAACTTTGAGGTTGTTACATTTATCATTATTAAAGCATCCAGTGGGGCACCACAACACAATTTGCAATAACACGTTAAGTGCACGACCGCATATATTGGTTTTGGTTTGATATCGGTATCGGATTTTTTGACAATATTGGTTAAAAAGTCATTGTCAGAGAAGTCTATAAGTGTATCACGTGAAAATGAGATGATTTGAACCTGGGTCTAGAAGTGAAGGATTGCTTGGATTGGACGTCTATCCCCGTCACTGGCAGCCAATGAGTAAAAAGTACAAGTAAGATAAAAGAAATAAAAGTAAAAATTTGGTAATAAAGAGTAGCCTGCTCCTCAAGATCACAACATGACAAAAAAATGGATTAATTTAACATCAAATAGTCGCCCAAGTCCATTTTTTTTCAAGCCGTTTTCATAGTTTTTTTTTCTTCATTTCAGCTTTGATCGAATTTGGGAGCAGGGACTTTAAGAAAGTTAAAAGCCGGGCAAAAAAAATGCACAACAAAAGATGAAAAAGTACAGGATGTTGAAAGGCCAGGGACGAAAGAGGGAGACAATCAAGTGTGGGTAAAGACAGACACAATATGAGGTGACCGACAAAGGGAACAATTGTAACAAGGCTGAAAGGATGGTGAACAGTGGGGGATGATGAAAGTGAGGCAGAGAAGTAAGTGGAGTGAAAATGAAAGTTCCAAAGACATAAAAGTAAGAGAAATTGATGAAGGCTTAAGCAGGAGAGAGAGGCAAAGAACATTTGTGCTCCAAAGGTCAGAAGAAGCCCAAGTCGGATGTTTAATTTGACCTTGTGGTTACTTGTGTAGATGCAGGGCGCAAAGTAGGAGGGAAAAAGTTTGGAGCGCACTTTTCACGCCAACTTGCAGCATCGCTAATATGTTCTTTACACGAGCACACTTATGCAATCCAATGTTGTAAAGGATGCAGAAAGTGCAGCGCGGCCGCTTTGCCTCATCTCAAAGGGGAGCGCGGTCGACGTAATTAGGTCTTGCTTGGTCAGGGCTTTTGGCGTCGACCGGGACGCGTCACAAGGCTCGCACCGTGACTTCTGCTGTGACGACACATGGAGGAAACCATCGCGGCTGATTACAAATGAGGGAAGAACTGACTCGACCTTTTTGTTAGGTCGCTATTTACAGTTATATTACTATTGGCTTCGCATTTCAGATGCAAATGTGCATTATTTCTAGCCAGAAATTACGCGCTGATGAGAAATACTACAATTTGAATGAATGAAAATGTTTACTGTCATCATCATCGGTATCATTAACAGTTGCAAAATGTAATATGATTAGCCCGGAGAAAGAAAGAACCGAAGAAAGACAAGGGCAGACGGGAGAAGCGTATGCTTATCAAACCCCGTCCCCTTGCAGCCAAGGACGCACAATCAAACATGGGAGAGTTGCAGAAAATTTAAATTTCAATAATTTTGCAACGTTGCAAAAAAATTAGGGCTGTCAAAATTATCGCGTCAACGGGCGTTAATTTTTTTAATTAATCACGTTCAAATATTTGACGCAATTGACGCAGATGTCCCGCTCAGACAGATTTAAATGACAGTACAGTGAAACGCTCACTTGTTGTTATGGAGTATTGCCGCCCTCTGCTGGCGCTTGGGTGCGACTGATTTTATAGGCTTCAGCACCCATGAGCATTGTGTAAGTAATTATTGACATCAACAATGGCGGGCTACTAGTTTATTTTTTGATTGAAAAGTTTACACATTTTATTAAAACGAAAACATTAAGAGGGGTTTTAATATAAAATTTCTATAACTTGTACTAACATTTTTCTTTTAAGAACTACAAGTCTTTCTATCCATCGATCGCTTTAACAGAATGTTAATAATGTTAATGCCATCTTGTTGATTTATTGTTATAATAAACAAATACAGTCCTTATGTACCGTATGATGAATGTATATATCCAACTTGTGTCTTATCTTTCCATTCCAACAATAATTTACAGAAAAATATGGCATATTTTATACATGGTTTGAATTGCGATTAATTGCGATTAATTAATTTTTAAGCTGTAATTAACTCGATTAAAAATTTTAATCGTTTGACAGCCCTAAAAAAAAATGTAACAAAATGGCTCAGTGGTGCCCCCTTGAAATTTTAAAATGGCCTATAACATTAGGGTTTGTCAGCGTAAAGCAATGAAATTTGGGGAGTCTATAACTTGTCCCAAACTGCTCCAAAAAAAGCATTGGCACCCATATTCCAAACCCAACAGGAAATCAGTTATTTTGGATCGAATGGCAAATTTTTGTCGATTTACATGGTGCACATTTGAGACCTTTTCGCTAAGGGAGTTTGTTGGATCGTCTTCAAAATTGGTGGGACTGTTCAGGAGACATATGACATCTTAAGTTTTTAAAATGGTGCGTTTTCATACATGGGTCCGACCGAGGCGAGGTGCCAAAGTCGGCCATTTTTTTCGTCAACATGACAAATTCAGCAAAAGACGAATAGCTCATTCACACTACGTTCAATCTTTTTCATATCTGGCATGTATGTGCGGTATCCCACCCTAAACAAGAATGCATTGAAATATTACCCATTAGCCCTAGCACCCCCTAGTGGGAACAGGAAATGCCTTTTTTTTATGTAACCGGCTTCTCCTCCAAGGGAAAAAAATCTATTGACCTCAAACCTGCATCAGGGGAGCCTTAAGACATGTGTTCAGGTGCCTGATGAAAAATATTGAGGTTTGGTTGAAGCAGAATGGTCCAACGGGAAAGTAAAAATGAATGTCAACATTTTGTCTCACCAAAAATTTTGAACAGTCAGAAAACGGCAGATATACAACATATCTGCACCAAACTTCCCGTGCTTGTTGAGAGACATACTCTGACGGGTCATGTAGGGGTCATACTACATGAGCTTTTCTTTTTTTTGTTTTTTTGTTTTTTTCCACATGAATTTTCTTCCCAAAAGTTATTGATTTGCCATAGCACTTAGCAATATTGTCGATTAGTGTGAGTTCATTGAGATACAGTGCCCTCCATAATTATTGGCACCCCTCAAAAAGATGTGTTTTTTAGCTTCTAATATTTTTTTTCCAATTCAAATTATATCGGACCTTAATGGAAAAAAAGAGAAAAATCCAACCTTCAATACAAGTGCATTCATTAAGTAAGGAAAAAATCCCACATAAAGAAAAAATTATTTGACATCAAATAATGTGTGTCACAATTATTAGCACCCCTGGGGTTAATACTTTGTACAACCCCGTTTTGCCAACAAAACAAGGTCTGGGGACTGAGATGGCAATGGGAGGAGCTTGATTTTGTGTCTGGTGAACCATTTCTGTGTAGATTTGGCCATATGTTTAGGGTCATTGTCTTGCTGAAAGACCCAGTGACGACCCATCTTCAGCTTTCGGGCAGAGGGCAACAGATTTTGATTTAAACTGTCCTGGTATTTCAAAGCATTCATGATGCCATGCACGCGAACAAGGTTCCCAGGGCCTTTGGAAGCGAAACAGCCCCACAACATCACTGACCCACCCCCATACTTCACAGTGGGTATGAGGTGCTTTTCAGCATGCGCATCTTTCGTGGCACGCCAGACCCACTTAGAGTGTTTGTTGCCAAAAAGCTCAATCTTGGTCTCATCTGACCAAAGCACACGGTCCCAGTTGAAGCCTGGGACCGTGTGTATTTTTGTGTGACCATTCGGATAAGTCTATTTTGTGGAATCGACGGCCTGATCGCGGCTGCAACATTGCCATGGGATCGGTCTAATTCCTGGATCTTTGAGTGAGTAAAAAAACGCGGATTTGGATTACTATTGCTATCTTTTTTGTTGACTATTCTTTGTGGGCGTTTTCCCCAAATCATACCAAATAATCAAAGCACTATGGCACGCAACAGGGACGACAGTGACTCTGACATGGACCTTACAACGATGTTGGAGTTCGTCAGGGAACGCGTGTTTGCGTACTGCTGAGCTCCCGAGTGAAGAGTGGTCAAGGTGGAAATATTTTTTTGTGAATAAATGTGCATAGGTGGAAGCTTCTCCCCTTTTTGGTACTTTTATACACGTATCGTACCTACCACGCGTTACAATGTACAAGACATGGATTACACAAGGTGTGCTCTTTGGCCTGTACTGTATGTAAATCTGTCGTGTGACAGCTCTGGATGCTAACAATCTACATAATTATATTGGGATAAGTTTGAAAACGCAATATGCTTACCTTGAATATCTGCTAATAAAACCGGAGTTCCCAACAGCATACACTCTCGCTCCCAACCGGAGTTCCCAACAGCATACGCTCTGTCGCTCTGTTGTCATTGAGACTTTTGCCCAACTTTTGTCTTATCAAGTATTTGCTGCACGCATTTTTCCCTGAAGCTCATCTTGTGAACGACCGACAGTGCTCCTCACTTTTCAGATCTGGTTCAAATAGGAAGGGTAGAACCGACGACATGTTGGGAAAGCTAACGAGTGACACGCTGGAATTTCGGTAACAGGCCCGGTGACGTCAAGCACCGCGACGTAACAAGAATGGCGACCTATCACTTAAAATAATTTTACAAACTTTATCAAAACAAACATTAAGAGGGGTTTTCGTATCAAATTATTATAACTCATACTAACATTTATCTTTTAAGAATTACTTGTTTTAAAACTAGAGGATCCCTTTAAGACAATAAATGAACAAGATGGCATTAACATTATTAACATTCTGTTAAAGCGATCCATGGATAGAAAGACTTGTAGTTCTTAAAAGATAAATGTTATATAGTTAAGGTATAGAAATTTTATATTAAAACCCCTCTTAATGTTTTCATTTTAATAAAATATGTAAAATTTTCAATCAAAAATCAAACTAGTAGCTCGCCATTGTTGATGTCAATAATTACACAATGCTCATGGTGCTGAAACCCATAAAATCAGTCGCACCCAAGCGCCAGCAGAGGGCGACAAAACACCAAAAAAACACAAGTAACAGGTGGACATGACATTGTGCTGTCATTTAATCTGTTTGAGCGGGGCATGTGCGTGAAATGCGTCAAATATTTTAACGTGATTAATTTAAAAAATTAATTACTGCCCGTTAACGCGATAATTTTGACAGCCCCCATTAGTTAGATGGACTTTCGATCTGCCAACCTGTAATTGTCTCCTGTCTTCTTCCAAAATTACAACTGGCTGACGGCGCTTTAGGTGTTCGTTCACGGCCGACGTGCAGCCAAGCTTGGCATTGAAGAGACAGGACACAACAGTGTACCCTCCTTGGTTTTGTTGAAATAAGTCAGTTTTGGCCACTCTGGTGCGCTTTTTTTTGGCTTTGTGCCACTTTCCCCACTTGCATACCAAGCGCCGACATTAAAAAAAAAAATTACCGATGCCCCTCCCACCCCACTTAAAAATGTTCTCTTCTCGTCTACACAATTTTCGTATGTCACCCAAAATGTTTTACTAAACATGGACAAAAACAACACATTTTGAGATGAATATAAAATATGACAAAGACTAATAAGTATGATCATCCAAAAGACTAAGACCAAGACGAAAAAAGCCTGCCATAAACACTGGAGAAGTACCACTGTATTGAATTTTACCAGTTTTTCTCTATCTATTAAGAGGGTTAGGACTTGACCGCAATGGACGTCCAAACCATTTTTACAGGGATTACAAAAGACAGCTGCCTGAGCTGTTTGGTTTCGACAGATTTTGACATGTATCGCTGTCGGTGGCAGTGAAACATGATCGTAACATGATATTATTCATAAGCAGGTAGACATAATATTCTGCTGCTTAGACAGCAAGAAAGACAGCCTTTTTCATCATCCGTATCAGCACGGCGGATCAAATATCCTGTGACCTCCTTTGAGACTTATGAAACGCAATCGCAAATGTTTTTAGTTCTATCATTTTGCAATTTGCCGCTTTTTCAGCACCGAAACGCCGTCGCGCTTCCTCTTAAGGGGTGCCACGGATAGAAAGACATGTAGTTCTTAAAAGATAAATGTTAGTACGAGTTACAATAATTTGATCTTAAAACCCCTCTTAATGTTTTCGTTTTAATAAAATTTGTCAAATTTTAAGTAAAAAAATAAATAGCTCACCATTGTTATTGACGTCGCAGAAGCTGACGTCACATGGCCTTCCTGCCGTACTTCCAGGGTCACTCTTTAACTACCTAAGGTAGTGATTTGAATACACCACTAGGTGTCAGTGGCGAGTTTTAAAGTAATTAGAGATCAAGCCAACGAGTGCGTTTTGTCCCTCGACTGACGCTGTAGTTTCTTGTTTCGTGCAGGTCCATTGTGACTTACAGTGGGGCAAATAAGTATTTAGTCAACCACTAATTGTGCAAGTTCTCCCACTTGAAAATATTAGAGAGGCCTGTAATTGTCAACATGGGTATACCTCAACCATGAGAGACAGAATGTGGAAAAAAAAAAATAGAAAATCACACTTTGATTTTTAAAGAATTTACTTGCAAATCATGGTGGAAAATAAGTATTTGGTCAATACCAAAAGTTCATTTCAATACTTTGTTATGTACCCTTTGTTGGCAATAACAGAGGCCAAACATTTTCTGTAACTCTTCACAAGCTTTTCACACACTGTTGCTTGTATTTTGGCCCATTCCTCCATGCAGATCTCCTCTAGAGCAGTGATGTTTTGTGGCAGTCGTTGGGCAACATGGACTTTCAAATCCCTCCACAGATTTTCTATGGGGTTGAGATCTGGAGACTGGCTAGGCCGCTCCAGGACCTTGAAATGCTTCTTACGAAGCCACTCTTTTGTTGTCCTGGCTGTGTGTTTGGGATAACTGTCATACTGAAAGACCCAGCCATGTCTCATCTTCAATGCCCGTTCTGATGGAAGGAAATTTTCACTCAAAATCTCTCGACACATGGCCACATTCATTCTTTCCTTTACACAGATCGGTCGTCCTGGTCCCTTTGCAGAAAAACAGCCCCAAAGCATGATGTTTCCACCCCGATGCTTCACAGTGGGTATGGTGTTCTTCGGATGCAATTCAGTATTCTTTCTCCTCCAAACACGAGAACCTGTGTTTCTACCAAAAAGTTCTATTTTGGCTTCATCTGACCATGACACATTCTCCCAGTCCTCTTCTGGATCATCCAAATGCTCTCTAGCGAACCGCAGACGGGCCTGGATGTGTACTGGCTTCAGCAGGGGGACACGTCTGGGAGTGCAGGATTTGAGCCCCTGGCGGAGCGTTGTGTTACTGATAGTAGCCTTTGTTACTGTGGTCCCAGCTCTCTGTAGGTCATTCACTAGGTCCCCCCGTGTGGTTCTTGGATTTTTGCTCACCGTTCTTGTTATCATTTTGACGCCACGGGGTGAGATCTTGCAAGGAGCCCCAGATCGAGGGAGATTATCAGTGAGCTTGTATGTCTTCTATTTTCTAATAATTGCTCCCACAGTTGATTTATTTACAGCAAGCGTTTTATCTATTGCAGATTCAGTCTTCCCAGCCTGGTGCAGGTCTACAATTTTGTCTCTGGTGTCCTTTGACAGCTCTTTGGTCTTATCCATAGTGGAGTTTGGAGTGTGACTGACTGAAGTTGTGGATAGGTGTCTTTTATACCGATAATAAGTTAAAACAGGTGCCATTAATACAAGTAACGAGTGGAGCCTTAGACTTTGTTAGAAGAAGTTAGACCTCTTTGACAGCCAGAAATCTTGTTTGTAGGTGACCAAATACTTATTTTCCACTCTAGTTTGGAAATAAATTCTTTAAAAATCAAACAATGTGATTTTCTGTTTTTTTTTCCACATTCTGTCACTCATGGTTGAGGTTTACCCATGTTGACAATTACAGGCCTCTCAAATCTTTTCAAATAGGAGAACTTGTAAGATTGGTGGTTGACTAAATACTTATTTGCCCCACTGTACGTTAATTTGAATGTGTTCTCTTTACAACATACAAGACTCCTGATAATGGTGCCTAGCATCATAGTTTGTATATTGTGACTAAATATTGCCGTCCAGTGTATTTGTTGAGCTAAACGAGTTGCTAAAATGTTTAGAATTTTACCAAAGTCTGAGTAAGTTTTATAAGTGAATGCCAGTTCTCTTTGCATTGTTGTTTAACCATGTGATAATAGGGCCTCATAATACAGATTGTAGTGCTTTTTATGAACTTTTTTTTTGAGGGATATGAATATTATTTTTGTCGTATTTTCATTATATGATATTTTTGTTTGTTGTGAAGGATTTGCCGAAGCTTATGCCAATAAACAGCGCTTGAACACCTGTGTCCACTCGCCTTTCTCTGCCTCTTAGATCTCAACGTGCAAAAAAAAAAAAAAAAAAGGCGTCATTATCATCTGTTGGGCATTAATACATTTATTTGTTTTACGCGTCGCTTATTCACCGGGAAGCAACTGGCAGGATGACCAACAATCTGGATCAGAACCGAGGACATGTAATTAATGTGGTTAAAGAGTGACACTGTGGAAGTCCGGCAGCGTGGCCATGTAACGTCGTCAACAACAATAGCGACCTACTAGTTAGAATAATTTAACAAATTTTGTAAAAACTAAAAAATTAAGAGGGATTTTAATATCAAATTATTATAACTCGTACTAACATTTATCTTTTAAGAACTACATGTCTTTCTATCAGTGGTACCCTTGAAAGCCAACCAGTCTTTTTTCTTTTTTTCCTCAACCAAATTTTGCTTTAACATTTGTTATCGGTGAGCTGCGAGCTGCGAGCCGCGATCCGGCCTCCTGCAAAACATCTTCTTAATGATCCGATGTTTGTCCTTGGTCGGGGAGTCCGCGAACGAGCAAGAATAATGGCGCCCCGAGCCCGCTGCTCGCTTGAATGGAATGCGGCCTTGCCGTGAAAAGGGTCACGTAACACGCTTGCAAATTGACTACTCAAATACAGTTTATTTTGTACCTGACGCTGCTGTGATTCATGGCCGTGCGGGCAAGGAAAAGGACGATTATAAAAGCGATGCCATGTAAAGTAGATCGGAAGAAAAACAGACATTTCTGGGGTACAGTTGTAGAAATTTGTTTATAATGAGATGAGTGTCCAATCCACTGGCACTTGGAGGAGCAGCAGAGGAGGTGATTCTGTGAAACTTAATAAAAGTGCAGAAGAGACAAATCTAGAAATATACCAACAACACTTCATTTGTAAAATACAGTGGTATGAAAAAGTATCTAAATCTTTTGGAATTTCTCACATTTCTGCATAAAATCACCATCAAATGTGAGTGGATCGTTGTCAAAATCACACAGATGAAAAAACTGCTTAAACTAAAACAACCCAAACATTAATAGGTTTTCATATTTTATTGAGGACAGTATGCAAACTATGACAGAAGGGGGAAAAATAAGTAAGTGAACCATAACATTTAATATTTTGTGCCCCCCCACCCTCCCCTTTGGCAGTAAAAACTTCAACCAGAAGCTTCCTGTAGCTGCAGATCAGTCTGGCACATCGATTAGGGCTATACTGTACAAAACTGCTGTCATTCAGTCAGATTACTGGGATGTTTGGCATGAATCGCCGTCTTTAGGTCATGCCACAGCATCTCAATGGGGTTCAAGTCTGGACTTGAAGGTCTTGTTCTTCTGAAACCATTCTGAAGTTGAGCATTCATCCTCTTTTTAGCATCAACTGTCTGACAGACGACCTCAGGTTTTCCTGCAATAATTTTGAATTCATTCTTCCATTAATGATTGCAAGTTGTCCAGGCCCTGAGGTAGCAAAACAGCCCCAAATCATGATGCTCCCTCCACCATGCTTCATGGTGGGGATGAGTTGTTGATGTTGGTGAGCTGTTCCATATTCCCTCCACATAACGTTGTGTGTTACTCCCAAATAATTCAACCATGGTTTCATCAGTCCACAAAATATTTAGCCAAAACTTCTGTGGAGTGACCAAGTGCCTTTTTGCAAAGATTAAACGAGCAATGATGTTTTTTTAGACAGCTATGGCTTCCTATGTGGAGTACTCCCTTGAACAGAATTCTTGGCCATAGTTTTACATATAGTTGATGTGTGCACAGAGATATTGGACTGTGCCATTGATTTCTATACGTCTTTAGCAGACACGCTAGGGTTCTTTTTTACCTCTCTGAGTATTCTGTGCTGAACTCTTGGTGTCATGTTTGGTGGACGGCCACTCCTTGGGACAGAAGTAACAGCGCCAAACTCACTCCATTTGTAGACAACTTCACTGACTGTCAATTGCTGACCATCCAGACTTTTAGAGATGGTTTTATATCCTTTCCCAGCTTTATACAAATCAATAATACTTGATCACAGGTCTTAAGACAGCTCTTTTGACCGAGCCATGATGCACATCAGACAATGCTTCTCATCAAGACAACTCTTACCGGGTGTGTGTTTTATAGTAGGCCGGGCACCTTTAAACCACTCATCAGTGATTAGGCACACACCTGATTTAAATTGTTTGCTAAAAATTGGTTTCAATTGCTCTTTAAGTCTCCTTAGACAGAGGGTTTACTTACTTATTTTTCATTTTTTTGCATACTATCCTCATTAAAATATCAAAACCTATGAATGTTTGGGTGGTTTTAGTTAAAGCAGACTAGTGCTGAAACGATTATTCGATTAGCTTGAGTATTCGATTAGAAAAAAACATTAAAATTAAATTTTGCTGCTTCAAGTATTCGTTTACTTAAAGTGGCGTTGTAATGATTTGTTGTGAAAGTGTTTGCATTTAGTTTTATTCATTTGGGTGGATACACTGCCCTCTAGTCTGCCTCATTTCACATGGCTGAATCCAGCTGCTCCCTGTTAAGACCAACATAAGCTAAGTTTTTGTTTGAGCTAATGATTTTTTTGATGCAATTGTAATTTAGTTTAAAGGTATATTTAGCCTTTTTTGTGTGAATATGTGAACTAGGGCTGTCAAACAATTAAGATTTTTAATCGAGTTAATCACAGTTTAAAAATTAATTAATCGTAATTAATCGCAACTGAAACCATCTCTAAAATATGTTATATTTTTTCTGTTAATTGAAAGAATGGAAAGATAAGACACAAGACAGGATATATACATTCAACATACTGTACATTTGTACTGTATTTTTTAATTATAACAATAAATCAACAAGATGGCATTAACATTAACGTTCTGTTAAAGCGATCCATGGATAGAAAGACTTGTAGTTCTTAAAAGATAAATGTAAGTACAAGTTATAGAAATTTTATATTAAAACCCCTCTTAATGTTTTCATAAAATTTGTAAAAATTTCAATCAAAAAATAAACTAGTCGCTCGCCATTGTTGATGTCAATAATTACACAATGCTCACGGTGCTTAAACCCATAAAATCAGTCGCACCAAAGCGCCAGCAGAGGGAGACAAAAAACACAAGTAACAAGTGGGTATGACACTGTGCTGTCATTTTAATCTGAGCAGGGCATGTGCTTTAAATTGCATCAAGTATTTTAACGTGATTTATTTAAAAAATCAATTACCGCCCGTTAACGCGATAATTTTCACAGCCCTAGTTTGAACTATTTTTTAGGGGGATTGTATTAAAAAAAAAAAAAAATTGGCATTTTATAGCATTTAAGCTAGCAGACATTTGCTATAAATTAGCCAATTGTTCTTTTGTTGTACATATATCCTAATTTTTTTTTTTTATACCGTTTGAGCCTCAGGTCAGGTATTTTTTATGTTCCTTATCCGATTACTCGATTATTCGAACTAGTTCATCGATTAATCGACTACTAAAATAATCGATAGCTACAGCCCTAAAGCAGACACTGTTTTTACATCTGTGTGATTTTGGCAAAGATAAGATCACATTTGATGGTGATTTTATGCAGAAATGCTAGAAATTCCAAAAGATTCCGATACTTTTTCAGACCACTGTAACTTTCTCAAAGCTCTCAAAAATATTCAAAACTAATCGCATCTTTTGCTATGAACTTTGTAATGTTCGGATGCTTCTGTAGTAGAGTCACACACTTAACAATCACCTCTTATGGCTTCACAATAGTTTTTCTGCAGCGTCTTTTGGCTGTGTGTTTTCCCACTCGAGGCTCTCGAGATGAACGCGTGATTGGTTCCACAATTCGGGCATAATTGCTCCGGTCTTCTGCAACCGCGGCTAAAATCATCATTTCAATTTGCTCTTAGCAAGGTTGTCAACACTCCAACGTTCCTGTGGGGCAGGCTTCGCTTCTGATCTGACCTGCCGTATAGTTGCTAATCCTGTTACGCTGTTACTGATAACGTAACAAAAGGTTCACACGGCGACGGAAAACAAGCTAAAGCTCAGCTCCCCACCGACAAGTCACGGCAGGAGATATTTCAAATCTGGTGTAGTAGCAGTGGATAAGCCATTTTAGCAGTAGAAAAAATATATAGGTCTACTATACAGTGTTATTACTGGATGTACCGTACGCTTGCCCAACCTACAGCCTTGTTATGTTTACGTTGTCATGCGGCAGAAGCTGTCAAAGATGCACGCGTACGCCCTCCATCAGCTCCATGTCATACGCTGTGACAGATTTCGGTGTGTGTTTGTGTCTTTCTGCGTGCCTGCTCGCAGCCAGTAATGGGATTGGACAGATTACGCTCCAGCCATTGTTGTCATGTCCGTGTTTTACAAATGCCTCTCCCTCATCGCATGAAGAATGAGACGATGCAGCTGAGACAGTGAGTCCCTCATCTTTGTCACTTGCCCTTTTTTTAAACTTTCAAATGAAAGTTTGCTTGATTAAACTGATAGAAAAAGGGAATTGGATGATTTTGTATTCGTTGGTCATCACTTACAATGAAAGACGGCGACAATAAACATAATCACTAAAAAAATATAATCATCTCCGTTGGCTGCCAAGTTGCCATAAAGGTGTCCAAAAAGATCATTCGTCAAACAAATGGACTTTGACAACTAAGCACTGCAGTGATGTATGTGTATGAAATTAAAGCCGGTTATTTATGTGCCTTGGAACTAAACATATGTCGGTTGCCAACGTTAAAACCGAAGCATAGGGTATTAAAAGATCAAATCGATACCTCCTATGTGGACATAACAATAAAAGACAACATTACAGCAAGACTGACTGAGCAGAGCTGCGGTTGTACATCTGTTTCACACATTTGTTCGATGATCCTCTCATTTTCTTCCCATTATCCCAGTTAGAAAACTTGTGCAGCAAGTGTGATTAACGCTATATTTTGAGGTGGTGTGACAATATATCACAAAGGTGATACAGTATATCGCAATACTTCTGAAGGGAATAAGTACCGTTCTCGCACACACCATATAATTGCTTTTATTAGTCTAACACATTCATATAATTGTTTGCATTAGTCTAACACATTAATCTAACTATAGTTTCGGCAGACTTCACTCCATGGCCTTGGACACAGTAAAGTGAATCACCTTATCAGGGCTCATGAGGGGGAAATGGAAAAATGGTACAGTTTCTCGTAGGCACCGCCTAACTGTTTGCATTACTCTAACACACGTAATATAATTAATCAGGGAATAGTATCATTTCTCATATTTACTGTAGGACTGTACTATTTTAACTAGGGTTGCTCTGATCATGTTTTTTTGCTCCCGATCGTTTTAGTTTGAGTATCTGCCGATCCCGATATTTCCCGATCCGATTGCTTTTTTTTTTTTGCGACCGATTCAATTCCAATCATTCCCGATAATTTTTCCCGATCATATACATTTTGGTAATGCATTAAGAAAAAAATGAATAAAACTCGGACGAATATATACATTCAACATACAGTACGTAAGTATTACATTTGTTTATTATATTGTTTATTAAATCCTCAAGATGGCATTTACATTATTAACATTCTTTCTGTGAGAGGGATCCATGGATAGAAAGACTTGTAATTCTTAAAAGATAAAGGTGACTTTGTATATTGTGACTAAATATTGCCATTGTGAGATTTGCTTTAATGCTTTTGCACAATAACAGTATTAACAATATTCACAATAATAGTAAATGCAATTATGTGTGTTTAAAACTAGGTGTTATGATTGTTTTCTCTATTTACTTATGCTTTTTAGTGTTTACACAATGGAAAGAGTAAAGTTTCTGTTTTCAGTAAATGTCACCATAATGTTTCATTCTGGTTTCTGTTCTCAGTAAATGATACAATCTTGATAAAACAAAACTTACGCATGTGCAATGAATGCTCTCCAACTCCTTAATAAAAGGCTGACGCTCCTCAGGGGTTTTTTAGATAAGCTTGTTGCAGCTACTCGCTCCGCATCAACCTTTTCTCCTGACGGCCGTCAGTGTAAAGCCTTATCATTGTCTCCTATCTGATCCTTGCCTTCGTCCTCCTCTAGGTCTTTATTATTTTGCTAGATACAAGTAAGTTTAGACCTAACACCATCTAGTGTATTTGTTGAGCTTTCCGTAAATGATACTGCAGCCATTTAACTTCTGCCCAGCTGCATGATGGGAAGTGCAACCACGACCGTGCGTAGGGGCACCAATTGATATATCTTCTCTGCGTTGGGAAAGAACATAGGGTGATAAGAAAATTGCTGAGAGAGGTATTGTAAGGCTTTAGCCACATAAAAATGGCTCCAAAGGCTGTCAAAATTCTCTCTACTCATTATACGCTGCCTTTTAACGCTATCTATAGGTAAAATGGCGTCTTTATAGATTGAACTCGAAAATGCGTGAGTGGGTCGTGCAGCGCATGTGTTAATTATTTAACGTGATTAATTATAAAAAATTAATTACCGCCGTTAACGCAATAAATTTGATAGCCCTACTTTAAGCCAAAACTACTCTGGATGAGTGTAAGACATTTTGTCTGAAACGTTAAATACAATTAGAAAACGATTTAAATAAAAAATATATAAATATTAAAAAAAGGCATGTCCGATATTTTTTTGCCGATTCCGATACTTTGAAAATGACGTGATCGGACCCCGATCGATCGGAACATCTTTAATTTTAACACACACCTAATTAAGCCTGTCGCAATATGTAATAATTCAATTTATCGCACGATAAATAAAAATGAAGGCAGTAATTTTTCCGCTGCGATTTATCGCCTCGCGCGCACATGCGGCAAACGTGCTGTAAAAGTTCGGATTCCTTGTTATCAACTGCACAAAATGCATCTTCGTTCCAGGTCCGGCAAAAACTAGCGCCGGAGCCAATCATTTCCAATATGTCCTATTGTTCAACGTATACCGGCCACGTCAGTGCTCTGGAGTGACTGCGGACCATCTCCGGCGTGCCGGTGTTGTTGACGTGTGGGCGCTCCCGTCAGGAGTGACAGTTCACGCGGGGTGGCTATATTTCGGCACAACGCCGGATATTTACGACGAAGTCCGCCAAAACATTGTTACCAAATTGGTTGCTACGATCAACCTCGTTTTGACAACGAACAGCTGAATGAAAATTGAGTGGCAAATTAAGAGCGCTGTGCTTCAAACTCGTCCTGTTTATGAAAGTTGATTGGCATATGCTGGTGTTGTGTAGTAATGAGCAGACGTGACTTCAGCAGCGTTTGTTAACTTTTTTAATGGGTGCACACACTAGATATCATGAAATAGCAAACTAGATGTGCTACGTCCCATGCCATTGGCTACGTGAGCCCAGAGTGATTATGGGAAACGTAGTCCATATACCACATCAATGAATTCTAAACTGTCATGACTGAATGGAAGTTAAGAAGGCCAAATCAATCCATACCAGTGACTATAGATAATGTTGCAAATATTGTTAATTGAGTACGTGACACGGATGTATTCAGACAACAAATAGGATGTCTTGCTCATGTAGTAAACCTAGCTGCTACGAGAGCTGTATCAAAATCCATTTTTTTGCCATGTGGGAAAAAAAATTGTGGATTTTGCCATGTGGCAAAATTTTTGCCATGTGGCAAAAAAGATTTGCCATGTGGCTAAATGGATTTTGCCATATGGCATTTTTTTGCCCTGTGGCAAAATGGGTTTTGCCATGTGGCAATTTTTTTGCCATGTGGCAATATGGATTTTGCCATGTGGCTTTTTTTTACCACGTGGACAAATGGATTTTGCCATATGGCATTTTTGCCATGCGGGGGAAAAAAAATTGTGGATTTTGCCAAGTGGCATTTTTTTCTGCAATATGGCAAAATTTTTGCCAAGTGGCAACATTTTTGACATGTGGCAAAAAAGATTTGCAATGTGGCTGAATGGATTTTGCCATATGGCATTTTTCTGCCATGTGGCAAAATGGATTTTGCCATGTGGACAAATGGATTTTGCCATATGGCAATTCTGCCATGCGGGGAAAAAAATTGTGGATTTTGCCATGTGGCATTTTTTCTGCAATATGGCAAAATTTTTGACATGTGGCAAAAAAGATTTGCCATGTGGCTAAATGGATTTTGCCATGTAGCAAAATAGATTTTGCCATGTGGCTTTTTTTTGCCATGTGGACAAATGGATTTTGCCATATGGCATTTTTGCCATGTGGGGAAAAAAACTGTGGATTTTGCCATGTGGCATTTTTTCTGCAATATGGCAAAATTTTTGCCTTGCGGCAAAATGGATTTCACCTTATGGCCTTTTTTTGCTACGTGGCAAAATGGATTTTGCCATGTGGCATTTTTTCTGCCATGTGGCAAAATTTTTGCCATTTGGCAAAATGGATTTCGCCATATGGCATATTTTCTGCCATGTGTCAAAATGGATTTTGCCATATGGCATTTTTTTGTCATGTGGACAAATGGCAATAAAAATGCCACATGGCAAAATCCATTTTGCCACATCCCAAAAAAATTTTGCCACATGGCAAAATCCATGTTGCCAAATTGCAAAACAATGCCACATGGCAAAAAAAAATGCCTCATGGCAAAACCCATTTTGCTACATGGCAAATACCACTTTTCTCGCTGTCTCTCCAAAAATCAACCCAAAGTGATCATTGCCTAGCATTAGCTGCCATTGACAGCCATAGACGTCTAATCCGTTAGAAGTGGCATTATTCGCTGCCATTCCTTCCACTTCAAACGGATTGGACGTCCACAAGTGCTAAACTCCTTCCAATTCACAGCAAATCATACCGTGAACTACACTTACCACACTGTGTCGTCACGCGTCTGATCACGTCAGTTTACATAAACGCCGCTTTGCGTAACTGCTGTTCTTTTTCCCTCCCATTTGTCATCCGGTTCGTCTGCTCGTTATCTCATTATCCCATCAGTCGGTCAGTCAGTCGTCACTCAGCATCTGTTTCCCCACACGCACGCGCGTTTGCTAGTCAACGCCATTAGATGGCGAGTCCGTCACTGGCTCGCCGCCTGACACTTGTCCGATTCATCCTTGCCAGTCGTAATCAATCAGCGTAATCCGCCGATTGTTCGCGATGCAATGTGGCATGTTTTGCGGGGAGCTAATGTGGCCCGAGGAGCATAAAAAGGCGTCATCAACATACTGACTTAACACAAACTCGGATAACGACGTTACACACTCCCCGCGCTCATTAACAGACTCAAAGGATGGTGTCAAAGCAGGCAGACAAAATCATATCAAAGCAAGCCTAGTGCGCATTTTAACTCGTTCGCTGCCATTGACGGCGAAGCACGTCCAATCCATTCCAGCTGTCATGGATCAATCTAGTCAAAATGGATTTAAATTCCCAACAACCACCGAGAATATTTCAGTTTTGTTTATTGTGTTCTTTTATCTCGCGCTTTCTGCAAACACGTCGAGCGTTGAGCTCCGGACCGCAATACGTGGCGTGTCGCAAGGAATAAAAGATAGAATCAGTTTGGCCCAGGCAGCCTGATAAAAATAAGAAAAGAAGAGATGCCGCCAGACACATTGTGACAATGCGCTTTTCCCTCTTGGAGAGTCGCAAGCCTTCCATTTGCAATAAAATGCAATATGGCAGCCTATTACAATATACAAGGCTTAATATTGCACAGGAATAATTTATGAGGGTTGAAAGCTTATACTAGCATAAAATGTGAATTAAATAGCCACATTATGACTCATTATTGGCCTTCGATACAGAAATTTAACACCACTGCTGGTGGACACTAATTATCGAAGCGCAGGTTACTTGAAAACACAGCGGGCTATATATTAAGTACATGGGAAGCAATGGCCACCTACCCACTTTTATCGTGATATAAAGTTGCATTTAACAAAAAGAAGTGATTTAATTGCTGCATTAGTTCTTATTAATACATCTGTCATCACTTAAGCCCGTATGGGACCCTAAGTGAAATTTCATTCGGGCCCTCCCCATAACTCATTCACTCCCAGTCATTTTCAAGGCCCTTCGCTCCTTTACTGGATTTTGACTGATTTTGCAAGGCCCACAGAAAAGTCTGTTCTATTGCTATATAAACATGGAAGCCACCAAAAGAAAGATTAGACTCTCTTCTTTCAGGAGGAAAAAAAGTTCATATCTTTTTTAGGGCTGTCAAAATTATCGCGTTAACGCGCGGTAATTAATTTTTTAAATTAATCACGTTAAAATATTTGACGCAATTAACGCACATGTCCCGCTCAGACAGTATTCTGCCTTTTGGTAAGTTTTACAGCAAGACTTTTTGTGCTGTCCAACAGCAAACTCTTGTGGTCGCTTTGCGACATGGTTTATTGTTTTCTTGACACTGACAGTTCAATATGGCTGCACGACGTCTCGGGCTGACGCCCACGTTGTAATGTTGTGCTTATATGATCCTTGGACAAGATTTGTCCGTAAGTATGGTTGTTGTAAAGAATGTGCGTATTATGTTAGTAAGCGAAATGTTATATTTTTTGTATGAGACGCTTTTTGTTTATGTTTAGTGAACCTGTATAGCGTGCTAAGCTAACGTTGTTGCTAATGCAATGCTTGTGTACTTTTTTTTTTTATGTAGTTTTACGACGGTCTAAAGAGGACAATGGTTTGAGGCCATTTTATTAATAAATCAGATGAAAAAGGAAGTCTGATTATTAAGGCGTTGTTCACTAGCTGTCTAGCTTTGGAAAAAGTAGACGCTTCGGAGTGAGGACAGCATACAGGGTGACCCAAAAAAAATAATACAACTTAAATGCCATGTTTATTCATTTTAGAATTAGAATTTAATCACAAATTATACATTATTGTAAAGAACATGTACAGTAGGGCTGCAGCTATCGAATATTTTAGTAGTCGATTAATCGATGGACTAGTTAGTTCGAATAATCGAGTAATCGGATAACGAACTTTAAATATTAAAATACCTGAGCTGAGCCTCAAACGGTATAATTTAAAAAAAAATGAGGATGTAAAACGAAAGAACAATTGGCTAACTTACACAGAGAAAGTCCGCTAGCTTAAATGCTACACAATGCTTAAGTTTATTATTTTTTTTTTTACATTCCTCTAAACAAAGGGTTCAGAAACATTCCCACAAAAACCGGCTAAATATACCTATAAACTAAATTATGAATACATTAAAAATCATTAGCTCAAACAAAAACTTACATTGGTCTTAGCAGGGGGCAGTTGGATTCAGCCATGTGAAGAGAGGCAGACCAGAGGGCAGTGTATCCACCCTAATCAATAAAACTAAATGCAAACACTTTCAAAATAAACCATTACAACGCCACTTTAATTAAACGAATACTCGAGGCAATAAAATTTAACTCGAATAGTTTTTTCTAATCGAATACTCGAGTTGATCGATTAATCATTGCAGCACTAATGTACAGTACACTCTATTTTTCAATGTGTCCTCCCTTAAGTGTCACAACAGCCTCCAGGCGCCTGCGGAACACTTGACAGGTCTTCTTTATGTAGGATGCTGTCATCTTTTCCCAAGATCTAACAATGGACCTCTCCAAGGCTGCCACAGAAGTTTGGGGCTTCTTACAGGCACTGTCCTCCACAGTTGCCCATATGCTATAATCCAGGGGATTGAGATCTGGACTCTGGGGTGGCCACATATCACCTTGTCAATCAACTTTTTGGTCCGCACAGATCAGCACTTCCAGACCCAGGTTTTCGTGAGGCTGTTCCAGTATCTTTCAGCTTCTTTTTAACTTTGTAGACTGCACATCTGGATATTCTCAGATTTGCTGCAATCTCATTAGGTGTCAGACCAGCACGCAGCAATTCAGGTACAGCTAAAGTTTTCTTCATTTTCAGCAGAAGCACAGGAATTGTAGAGACGAGAGATTACCAGCTGCATTGAGTGACCTTAATGAATCACTTAAGCATGACAACCTATTTAGATATGTTTCAATGGCTTTTAAACAAGCAGTCAACTGGGTGTAAACTTTTTTTTGGGTCACCCTGTAGACGGATTTAAATGACAGTAGAGTGAAATGCCCACTACATATACATATACCGTATGTTGAATGTATATATCCATCTTGTATCTTATCTTTCCATTCCAACAATTTATTTTACAGAATATATGTATAATTTACAGAAAAATATGGCATATTTTATAGATGGTTTGAATTGTGATTAATTGCGATTAATTACGATTAATTAATTTTTAAGCTGTAATTAACTCGATTAAAAATTTTAATCGTTTGACAGCCCTAATCTTTTTCCATTCTTTAGAAATCAGCATTAGAAAATAGCTTAGTTTGAGCGATTTTCTAATTTCTTATGAAAAAACAGAGAAATTGAGCTTTTTGTGAAAGCAGACATTTCAAACATAACTGATTTATACACAGCTATTTTTTGCTTTAGTTAGTTGTCCTTTGACAGCTCTTTGGTCTTGGCCATAGTGGAGTTTGGAGTGTGACTGACTGAAGTTGTGGACAGGTGTCTTTTATACCGATAATGAGTTAAAACAGGTGTCATTAATACGGGTAACGAGTGGAGCCTCGTTAGACCTCGTTAGAAGAAGTTAGACCTCTTTGACAGCCAGAAATCTTACATACTTGTAGGTGACCAAATACTTATTTTCCACTCTAATTTGGAAATAAATTCTTTGAAAATCAAACAATGTGATTTTCTGGTTTTTTTTCCTACATTCTGTCTCTCATGGTTGAGGTTTACCCATGTTGACATTTACAAGCTTTTCAAGTAGGAGAACTTGCACAATTGGTGGTTGACTAAATACTTATTTGCCCCACTGTATGTGAGACATACTTTAAGTCTGACCACAGTATGGTTCCATGCATGAAGTTTAAAAAAATAAATAAATAAATAAATAAACAATAATCTGACTAGTATGTTCCGCGCTGCTGTCAGCCTGTCACTTCTACTCGCCGAGACGCCGACTCATCCCAGGAAAACAACGACAAATACGGCTCATCTTCTTCCTTGAGTTAATGAAATGATGCATTAGCTTGCGCTAAATTTAGTTTTAGATTCATTCTGCATGTTTCAAGTCGCTCGCTCAAACTGGCCGTTGCTTGCTTCAGCATGCCTCCTTTTCCTTAGTTGGCGCCTTGCTCGGAAATTTATTAAAAATGTCCACATTCGGTTCGTCCTTCTTGACATCACAACGGCTCTTGGGATATGTAGTCTTTTGTGCTGCTTTCGGTTTTGAAAAAGGACAAGAAATGATGGAAATATGGAGATAGATACATGGTCCATGCAGCGAATTAATGCATATTTATGAGTGCAATAAAAATATAAAGTTCAAATGACATTATCTCCCGTTTTTCTTGGTCGATTGACTTCAAATAAAAACTGGTGTGAGCATCAACTTCCGCACTTTCAAATGAGACCAACCAGCGGCACGTGGGTGACGTAATTACAGCGTGACGACGCTTCAAAGACGATATGCGTAAACGCTAGCAGTGCAACGGTTCGCGGTTCAAAACCGAACCGAACGGTTCGCCCTGTTCGGTTCAATACGCCTTTATGAACCGTGCCTTTTTGGTTTTCCAATTACAGTAATTTATTCCAAACGCTTGTGGAATGAATTGGTCAAACTCTGTGTGCCTGTGCGTGACGTGAAGCGCAGCTGTGGAGAAATTCCCGCCCCACGAGTAAATGTCCAATCGCTGTCAAGCACCTGTGTAATAGGAGCCGAGTAACGCCCTCTCTCGCTTACGAGCGAGGTGAAAGTGAAACAAGAAAACAAAAAAAGTTATGGCGAGCGGAGGAGTCGACAGACCGAATTTTGAGGAAGCACCGGCTTCTTTCAAATCTGTGGTGTGGCAACATTTCGGTTTCCCCGTGGACTACAATGCAGACGGAGAGAAAATATTGAAAAAAAACATAATTTGCAAGCATTGCTCAGCGCTTGTTCCCTATGCTAACGGCAAGACTTCTAACATGACTCAGCAGTCAGCACTTCAGCCGGCATCACCCACAGACATCGTTTTCTCAGAGCAGGACAACCCCGAAGATGACACCAGTGAAAACACACGGGTCTATAGAAGAGGCGTTCCAAAAGCCTTACAACATCAGGTCAGAAAAACACAAGAAAATAACCCACGCAGTGGGGATTTGCATTGCAAAAGACATGCAACCATATTCCGTGGTTGAAGATGCGGGCTTCGTTAATTTAATTGCAACGCTTGACCCGCGTTATATTGTTCCCTCGCGGACATATTTCGCCCACAACATAATCCCCGACATTTAAGAAATGGCACGCAAAGCCATTGAAGATGATTTCACGAAAGCACATAGTTTCGCCCTGACCGCTGATAGTTGGACGTCCCGTGCTACAGAGTGCTACTACCTAACTGTGACGGTCCACTATAATTCATACCTGTCAAGTTGTACGGTCTCGTCGTAATTTGTACACGTGAGCACTGGTTTTTAAATGTGTACGCCGTCCGTTACGTTCAAAATCTGCACGTTTTTCGTGCATTGCGTTTTTGTTTTTTTTCATCCGTTCGGATTTGGTCACCGTTTCTGCAAGGAGCCAATGTTCGTTAATACTTGAATGACACGAGAAAAGTCAGACACGGAGAGGGAAGAGTGTTTGTTGAGACGCTGTAGCAAACGCGATGCTAGGCTAGGTGGCTCCAATTTCCTGACCGTGGCCGACATCATACAATCTACGCCTAGATATCTCATGCATATAGAACTACAAGCGAAATGACACTCGGTAGCGTTAGTAAACAGCCGCCATTTTAGAGCAGTATACTTCTCAGAAAGGCTCTGTTGTAGTAAACCTTCCGCGCGAACCTAAGCAACTTTTTATCCAAAATACTCCTAAATCGGCAAAATCTTGACTTGAGTCTATCTTTAAAGGATGAAACAGTTATAAAATTTTCACATGTTGAAAGTAGACGGAAGGGAACTAAGGCAAAAACGGGAGCAATTTTATCAACTTTATCGGTTGATTCGCAACATTAAATGACCTCCAAACATAGCAAAGGTTACTATGTTTTTGTTTTTTTTTTCTTTTTTTTTATGAAAAAAAAAACATGAAAGGTATCACCAGTTACTTTGCCAAGTAACTTTTTTACTACTGTGTGTGTATTTCAGTAGTCAGTCACTACACTTGCCAAAGAGCTAAGAGGCATTTTAACAGTCTAAAATGTTTACATTTTAAGTGTTTATTTCATTTTTTTAAAAGCAAAATAAAGGCAGTTTAAAAAAAAAAAAAAAAAAAAAAAAAAAAAAAAAAAAAAAAAAAAAAAAAAAAAGCAAAACCGAAACCGAACCGAAACCGTGATCCCAAAACAGAGGTTCAAACCGAACCGTGGGCTAACTGAACCGTTGCACCCCTAGTAAACGCGTCGTTGCCAACACGTTCGGTGTTAAAGGGTTAAAGCACATAGTTGCTCACCTTTGTGCCAGGCTGTTGTGTCAAGATGCAACTCAGTCTGCCATTTGTCCTCTTGTATCATCCTCCTCTTTTTACGTCTTCCTGAACAAACAAGAAAGTACATGAAAACAAGATCGAATGCAAAATAAAGGTTCAAGAGCCCGATGGAATGATACACTTGCTTTAAATTTAGATGAGGTGTAGAAGAATAAGTAATTATGACTGCTTGTAAAAGCAGTGTATGCATGCTCTTTTGCCCTATCGTTGTTCCAACTGTGCTTACAAGCATTTCCTATGGTGCTTTGTGCTTTAGTGCTGGAGTATCTCACAAAAGTTGACTACGTTTGCTTACATGCAGGTCATATTTTTCACGCAATTATTAAACAGTGGGTTTTGACAAACACAGTGAGCCTTATATTGCTTCATTCGCAACATGTTTTCACCCTGATTGTAAAAGTGCAGCTTGCTTTCTTTGTTATTGTTGGCCTAGTCAAACAAGAGGAAGATTTACATCACAGCAGGGAAAAAAATGGTTTTCTTCAACAGTTCAGCTTTGATGGCAGATGAAAGCGACAACTTTGACGAGTGTATTTGTCAAGGATAAGGGGGGGTGACTTATGCATGTATGCTTAATAAGTGATGAACGGTGAAGGCGGCCTTGGCTTTTGTTTGTGCGTGCGCATCTAACCCCGCAATGCACCTTTTTTTCACAAGGAAAAGGTGAATTTTAAATTGAAAGAGCCAAAGAAAGGCATTGTACATATTAATGAGAAGAGAGAAATATTGATGTGAAGCGTGTTAGCTCTAACTTGAGCTATAAAATAAACAATTGAATGACTTTTTTTTCCATGGGATGCTTAAACTTTAATTAAAATGGCCCAACTCGGCTAGTACGGCAATTTAGGAGGACATTTTACACAAAATGAATGTTCCATTTAAAGCATTTTTTTGAATAACCCTAATTGATCTAAATATTTTCTTATCATCCGACTGTGTTTAGTTCCCCTGCAAACTCTTGTTAACTTTTAAACTCCATCAGCATCGACAAATCTATTATACTGCCAAAGCAACAGCTCTTTTTAACTTTGCAAACAGGCTTTTAAGCCCACTCAGCATCATTCTTTATTTGTTTATCTCCTTCTCCACAGAAGGCAGGCTGACACGGATCCAGACCCCCCAAAATAGAGCCGCTCTCATCCCACTCCGATTACACACGTTGGCGTCTGGAGCCAAGAGGATCTCTTGCACGCACACACAAGCTTGGAGGAACAGTTCATATAAATGTTATGTACATCCAGTGAAGGAGTTCACACATAATTGCAAATTGAATGCGACACAATAACATAATAACAATATTGCCATTAAATCAGTACTTCTCAAATAGTGGGGCGCAGAGCGATGCCAGGGGTGGCGCATGTGACCTCGGGGATCATGCCTTTTTTATTTCTTTTTTTTTGGCGTATTACTGTAGAATAAAGTGTACTTCCACATCCACTCAGTGGGTGGCAGTGGCGCTCTCATTTTCAGAGTGCGTGCAGTATTTTTTTACCTAAGCAAGACCACACAGAAAACAGATATGAAGCGCTGTGTGCCGTTTTCGAAAGGCGTTTTCCGGCCGGTGTTGTGCCGAGAAATGGCCCCCCCCCTGACTTTTTTTTTTTTTTTTTTTTTTTAAATTCAGGCAAATTGATGCGTGTTAAGTCTGTTACAAACAAAACAATGTTAATAAAGTTATACTTTATTATAAGGATCTATGTTACTTTCTTTCTTTAATAGAAAAAAAGGACACAATGTTTGGCAGAGGCGTACTTATAGTAATATAGACAAATGATACTATTGGTGGCAGAGAGTTTGGGGGGGCGCAAAACATTTACGTCTTCCTTGGGGGGGCGTAACAGAAAATAATTGAGAAGCACTGCATTAAATTAATAGTAATATTGCTTGGCATCATGTAATTGATGGCATTACTGAAAATAATAAATATATTAAGTACTGAATAATAAGTAAACTAGAAACTGCAATTTCTGGAGAAATTACAATGGGGTTTTGCTGTAGTAGATACAGATCTATCAAGTCATTTCCTGTTAATTTGGGGACATTTCTGTTGCATGTCTGTCAATGGAATCGACTTACTTGGGCACCAGTTGAATGTCAATGGGCTGTAATGGTAAGTTTATGGTCAAAAATCACAACCACACAGGTTATTCAAAATCACACTGATGAAAAAAAACAGTGTCTGCTTTCGAAAACTACCCAAACATTTATAGGTTTTCATATTTTAATGAGGATAGCATGCAAACAATGACAGAATGGGGGGAAAATAAGTAAGTGAACCCTCTGCCTAAGGAAACTTTAAGAGCAATTGAAACCAATTTTTTACCAAACATTGTAATAAAAATCATAATAATAATAATAATAATAAAACATTTTATTTGAAGGCGCGTTTCTGGCACTGAAGCTTACCGTACAATGATGTAAACATATTAAAAGTGGCAATTTAAAATACTAAGGGCAGTAATAAGTAATGATAATAATAAACAGACCAGAAATTAGTGATTATTATCGATCGGGAAGTCTGAACAGGTGAGTTTTGAGTTTGGATTGAAAACGTCAGGTGTGTGCCCAATCACTGATGAGTAGTTTTAAGCTTCCCTGCCCACTATAAAACACACACCTGGTAAGAAATGTCTTGACGAGAAGCATTGTCTGACGTGCATCATGGCTCGGTCAAAAGAGCTGTGATCAAGGATTGTTGACTTATATAAAGCTTGGAAAGGATACAAAACCATCTCTAAAAGTCTGGATGTTCATCAATCCACAGTCAGAGAAGATATATACAAATGGGGAGAGTTTTGAACTGCTGCTTCCCTCCCAAGGAGTGGCCATCCACCAAAGATGATGCCGAGAATTCAGTGCAGAATACTCAGAGAGGAAAAAAAAAAAAAAAAACAGTGTCTGCTAAATACTTACAGAAATCATTGGCACAGTCTAATATCTCTGGGCACACATCAACTATATGTAAATATAGCCAAGAATGGTGGTCATGGGAGGACTCCACGGAGGAAGCCACTGCAGTCTGAAAAAAAAAAACACTGTTGCTCGTTTAATGTTCGCAAAAAGGCACTTGGACACTCCACAGAAGCTGTGGCAAAATATTTTGTGGGCTGATGAAACAAAAGCTGAATTGTTTGGGAGTAACACCCAACGTCATGTGTGGAGATAAAAATGGAACAGCTCACCAACATCGACACCTGATCCCCACCTTGAAGCATGGTGGAGGGAGCATCATGATTTGGGGCTGTTTTGCTGCCTCCGAGCCTGGACAACTAGCAAACATTAATGGAAGAATGAATTCAAAACTTTATCAGGATGTTTTGCAGGAAAAACTGAGGCCGTCTGTCCAGACAGTTGAAGCTAAAAAGAGGATGGAGGCTGCAACAAGACAATCATCCACAACACAGAAGTTAATCAACTTCAGAATGGTTTCAGAAGAACAAAATACACGTTTTGTAGTGGCCAAGTCAAAGTCCGGACCCATTGAGATGCTGTGGCATGACCTAAAGACAGCCAGACATGCCGTACATCCAAGGAACTAGAGCAGTTTTGTAGAGAAGAGTGGGCCAGGATTAGTCCTGATCGATGTGCCACACTGATCTGTAGCTACAGGAAGCGTCTGGTTGAAGTTATTGCTACCATGGGGAGAGGGGGGGGTTTTGCTGCCTCAGGGCCTGGATAACTTGCAATCATTAATGGAAGAATGAATTCAAAAGTATTGCAGGAAAACCTGTCAGACAGTTGATGCTAAAAAAAGGATGGATGCTCAACTTCAGAATGGTTTCAGAAGAACAAGACCTTCAAGTCCAGACTTGAACCCCATTGAGATGCTGTGGCATGACCTAAAGACAGCCAGACATGCCGGACATCCAAGGAATCTGACTGAACGGCAGCAGTTTTGTATAGTATAGTCCTGATCGATGTGCCAGACTGATCTGCAGCTACAGGAAGCTTCTGGTTGAAGTTTTTACTGCCAAAGGGGAGGGGGGGGGGAGCACAAAATATTAAATATGATGGTTCTTCTGTCATTGTTTGCATACTATCCTCATTAAAATATGAAAGCCTATAAATGTTAAGGCGGTTTTAGTTAAAGCAGACACTGTTTTTTCATCTGTGTAATTTTAACAAAGATCAGATCACATTTGATGGTGATTTAATACAGAAATGTGAGAAATTCCAAAAGGTTCAGATACTTTTTCATACCACTGTACACCAACACCTAACACAAAAACACAGTTGCCATAATCACATTACACATTGTTATGTCTGTTACTCGCACGTATCAATGATTATTTAATCAATGGCTGCCATTGACGGCGACAGACGTCCAATTCATATGGACGTCGCTCACCGTCAATGGAACCAAGTAGCGAATTGTCACGGTTATTAGCATTACACACCAGTGCGGCACCCAGAGCTCATCAATCACATTTAGACTTTGCTTAAACCGAGGAGTCACATCCATTATTAAACAGTGCGACGGCAGATTTGTGTGCAATTTACAATCTGTCTCAGAGCTCGCATTTACCACGGCGGTCGATCCAGTTCTCGTTCATAAACTTCCGCACAAGTTCAACTCTAATATTGACGCATGGGCTTAGAAATAGAAGCTGCGATATGTTATTTCTTCTCACGTATACGCAAAATGACAAATAAAGCATATTACTCATTCCCACACACTACACTCGGGACCCACAGACATGAAACTGCTCATGTGTGTCGCGCCATCTGTGTCGTGAACAAGGGGTCTTTGCGTTCTACCCCCTGAGGGTTCGCTTCTCATGTTCTCACGTATATGCTGATGTTCCGCAGCGTCGTTTTCTTTGGTGATGACATGAATGGTACTCAGACGTGTCCTCCATGTGCCTCAAGTGCATGTGCTTGTAAATCCCTTATCGCGACCTGTTTCTGTGCTTTGCATTAATGTGAAGTTCTGTGCAGGTACTGTCAGGAGAGTTGTTGACTGAATGCGGAAAAAGAAACTAGGGGTGCAAGATATCCATTTTTTGAAACCGATATCGATAACTTCATGCTTCTCAAGGCCGATATAGATATCGATAACCGATTAAAAAAAAAAAAATTAAATGTATAACCTGAGTTTTTGAACACCTGGAGGTTTAAAAAAAAAAAAAAAAACTGGTGGATTCAACATAGATTTGCCTTTGATCTCAATAGATTTTTCATAATGACATGAACAAAACAGTGCGTTTCACTTCTGCATTGACCGACAGCCAGCTAAGAATGAATGCACTTCCATAAACCACAAGGCTTGGTCTTTTCTTGCTTTTATGGGAAGACACTCGTCTTAATATTGTGAAAGTACAACAGAAAAATACATTTTCAATTAGAGGTGTGCATCGGCACTGCCCTCACGATTCGATTCGATTACGATTCGGAGGGCCAAGATTCGATTCAGAGGGTCACGATTCGATTCAGTTCAATTCGGCAATGCATTGCGATGCATTAAAGCCTGGGATGCATTAAAATTCTAAAGAAAAGCATATTTTTCGTGAATCATGAGGCAACACAAACGGTCAGACTTGAAACAACTTTTTATTGGCTCTTGTGTCACTCCTGGTTGAAGTCAAATGAAAATATTTTCATATATATATATACACACACATATATATATATATATATATATATATATATATATATATTAGGGGTGTCAAATGATTACAATTTTTAATCGAGTTAATTACAGCTTAAAAATTAATCGTAATTAATCGCAATTAATCGCAACTCAAACAATCTATAAAATATGCCATATTGTTCTGTAAATTATTGTTGGAATGGAAAGATAAGACACAAGATGGATATATACATTCAACATACGGTACATAAGGACTGTATTTATTTATTAAACAATAAATCAACAAGATGGCATTACCATTATTAACGTTCTGTTAAAGCGATCCATGGATAGAAAGACTTGTAGCTCTTAAAAGATAAATGTTAGTACAATTTATAGAAATGTTATATTAAAACCCCTTTGTAAAATTTTTAATTAAAAAATAAACTAGTAGCCAGCCATTGTTGATGTCAATAATTACTTACACAATGTTCATGGGTGCTGAAGCCTAAAAAAATCAGTCGCACCCAAGCGCCAGCAGAGGGCGATAAAACTCCGAAAAACACAACAAGTACACAATTCACTTTGCTGTCATTTTAATCTGTTTGAGCGGGGCATTTGTGCGTTAATTGCGTCAAATATTTTAACGTGATTAACTTTTAAAAAATAATTACCGCCCGTTAACGCGATAATTTTGACAGCCCTAATATATACAGCATTTAATTAGTGCTTTAAATGAGACCAGGGATTTATCTTTTTTTTTTGTACACACATTAGCAGCCTTTCACACAGTGCAACATCTGAACTCCTGTGCAAAATCAGGAATAACAGTTATTGTATTTTAGTCACAACGACCCATCAATAAAAATATTCAAGTAAATATTTTAAAAAAAACGACAAAGAAAGTATTGTAGTGCAGCAGCATCTTTATCGCAATATCAATCCAGGGATCAGTTCAGTTGCAAACAAAACATCAACTAAATTGCAATGTAGAACAAAAGTAAAATGTAGGCCTAGCCCACTATATATGTGCAATAGAGGTTAGATCGGGCCTAAAAAAATCCACCCAGACCCGACACGGCCCGCTGGTATTGAAGCCCGACCCGGCCTGAGCCCGATCAATTAACTAGATTTGCAGGCCCAGCCCGAAAAACCCGATTTTTTTTTTTTTTTTAATTTGTTGGAGCGACACGAAAAGGAAAAAAAACGCAGCAGCAGCAATTTATTTTCATTTCTTCAAGTTTTCTTAATGTTTAACTAGTCTACATATTTTTATGATCATTATAAAAGCATTTACACAACGAAATAACGCTGGGAAAGTTTAATATTAAAAAAAAAAAAAAAACGGTTTTGCAGACACACAGAGAAGATTCAAAAGGATCACATTTCTGTTGCCTTTGTGTGCATAAATAAGAGTGTCCTTCGTAACGAATTCTCAGTTGGCAGAAAAAAAACGCAAGTTTTCTTAATGGTCATTATAAAAGCATTTACACAACAAAATAACGCCGAGAAAGTTTAATATGAAAAAAAAAAAAGAAAAGAAACATGCGGTTTTGCAGACACACAGAAGAGAAGATTCAAAAGGATCACATTTGTGTTGCCTTTGTGTGCATAAATAAAAGTGTCTTTCGTAACGAATCGCAAGCGCCACAGCGGGAGGACAAGAAGAAAAAGCGGGCGGAGGAAGAGGGAGCGAGAAAGATTATTGATGCACTTAAGACATTGAAAGCAGACATCTGGAGAAATTTTGGCTTCTACAAGGTTGGTGGGAAACTTGACCAGAGTTATGCGTGTGTAAAAAATAAACCATGAGAATAATAATACAAATGGGGAAACCAAATCCGTTGCATCACCGGAATTGCGCAGGGAAGATTTTTGAACGTACTTATATATTTTAAAACGCGCTGAATCGATTCGGCTTGTTGCCCGCATTGAATCGAATCGTCCATGCCCCGCATTGGGATGCATCGCCGCATCGATTATTGTTGACACCACTATATTCAATACTCAATTTACAACAAACTGCACAATATACTTATATACACAACTATTATATGTATAGCATAGCACACTAGCTTGAGCTACTAAAGTATTGGCTGGCTTCTATAACACAATAACTTATGAAGTTCTGTACATATGACCCTTCACCACAGAAGGAAACATATATTGCACATCCATATGTTATAGTAAACATAAAATACTTACATATATTTCCGAGGCGGAAACGTAACAGAAAGCACTCACGATTGTCAATGCTACCACTAGACACTAAAGATGTCCCGATCCGATCGATCGAGTCAGATCAAGTCATTTTTAAAGTATCAGAATCGGCAAAAAAATTTCGGACATGCCTTTTTTTTAATATATGTACTGTATATTTTTTATTTAAATCGTTTTCTGATTGTATTTAACGTTACAGACAAAATGTCTTACACTCATCCAGAGTAGTTTTGGCTTAAAGTAGGGCTATCAAATTTATTACGTTAACGGCGGGAATTAATTTTTTTTAATTAATCACGTTAAGTAATTAACGCATGCGCTGCACGACCCACTCACGCATTGTTGCGTTCAATCTATAAAGACGCCGTTTTACCAATAGATAGCGCTAAAAGGCAGCGTATAATGAGTAGAGAGAATTTTGACAACCTCTGGAGCCATTTTTTATGTGGCTAAAGCCTTACAATACCTCTCTCAGCAATTAAATATCATGTGGGAATGTGGGGAAGAAAGGTAGTAGTTGATCATTTTCCTAACAACCTATGTTCTTTCCCAACGCAGAGAAGATATATCAATCGGTAGCCCTACGCACAGTCATGTTTGCACTTCCCATCATGCATTTGGGCAGAAGTTAAATGGCTGCAGTATCATTTACTGAAAGCTCAACAAATACTATAGATGGCAATATTTAGTCACAATATACAAAGTCACATTTCTCCTTTAAGAATTACAAGTCTTTCTATCCGTGGATCCCTCTCAAAGAAAGAATGTTAATAATGTAAATGCTATCTTGAGGATTTATTGTCATAATTAACAAATACAGTACTTATGTACTGTATGTTGAATGTATATATTCGTCCGAGTTTTATTCATTTTTTTTCTTAATGCATTGCCAAAATGTATATGATCGGGAAAAATGATCGGGAATGATTGGAATTGAATCGGGCGCAAAAAAAAAAGCAATCTGATCGGGAAATATCGGGATCGGCAGATACTCAAACTAAAACGATCGGGATCGGATCGGGAGCAAAAAAACATGATCGGAACAACCCTACTAGACACCACAAAGTGTAAGTGAATGAACCAAACTACTGTAACAAAAAATAGATGCAGTGAATTATTCTGACCCGCAGGTGGCAGCAATTCCCCGTAAATGGTCAACTGATTTCCCATACTAGTGTGTACTGTAAACTGTAAAGCCAGCAGAGTACATATTATCGGTCCTATTAATAATGTTATTGGATTTATCGGGATGACGTCATAATTATCGGACCAATAATTATCGTGCACCAGTAAAAGAAATTGCGCTTTGGTTAGATGTTGCATCACGTCGTCCTTCAGGGTCAATTTAAAGTCGGGTAAACATGACGAAAACAAGGGAGGACTTACAATAAGAAAACTTTTGCTGGCTGTTATTGAGAATACGTGGGCGAAATACTGGAATTCATGGACAATTGGCAATTAGTACAACGTTGGCGAGTTAATGCGGGTTTAGCACCAGCACATTTGACGGCGTCATTCATGGCTAATTACTGTGAGGTGAACTTAAACACCCGACGGAGCGGCGGCCGGAATCGAGTTAGTAAATGTGTTTTGCTTTTGGGACGCAGCCATGTAGAAACTCAGCCAGGTATTTTGGCGACCCGTTCAGGTCCATTGATACAGCTCGTGACTCCTAGGTCGGCAATAAATATGCAAAGTAAACACGTTTTATGAAGCTTGATCAAATGTCATTTGAAACTAGTCACGGCTTTGGAAAAGCATGAACTGGACTGACCCTCGCTTGAAATATCACATCAATTTGAGATGAAAACTGGGATGAAATTAAAAATCAGCTCTCTCGACTCATCTCGATTCCTGTTTGATGTTGATGATGCACGCCCACGACGGGTACGCGGCTTGCCAGTCGTGCGGGTCACACAAAGGGCATCTATTCACTTTTTTTTTTTTTTTTTTTTTTTTTTAGGAGGTGGACCGATCCTCTATTATTCAAGTTATAGTAATGCTGGTGAATGGGGTGATGTCTTGTTGCCTAGGAACTAATAGCAGCCATTAACATTACATCGGTGTACCTAATATTGCGACCCGTCCTTTTTGCTTCCTTCTTCTTTTAATATTTTCCCCCTTGAGAGCTGTCACAAAGATGAATTGGCTAAGCGACAGAGCTGAGGATCTATCGATGGCGCCTTCAAAATAAGCAGCCATACTGGAAGCGCTTTAAAGGCGTCCTAGGCAGGAAATAGAAGTCTGATAATCCCTAATGCTTCTCAGCCACTCTGGACACCCTCCCCAGACAATATTTTACCCTTCTTCAAGCACACCGCCTGCGAATCGTTCGTTCGCAGACTCTCGAGAGGAGTGCGAACGGACTGCATCCCAGATGGCGATGCGGCCGAGGGGTACTTTTACATCTACCCGCATTTTGACATTCTTTCAATCGGCAAAAGAAGAAATAAGATGTCATAGAAAATGGTTGCTCCCATTAGAGCTCTTGATGGCTTTTCCCATGGGGGCCCAGTAGGCTAAAAACACACACAGTGGTATGAAAAAGTATCTGAACCTTTTGGAATTTTTCACATTTCTGCATAAAATCACCATCAAATGTGATCTGATCTTTGTCAAAATCACACAGATGAAAAAACAGTGTCTGCTTGAAATAAAACCACCTAAAACATTAATAGGTTTTTATAATTTAATGAGGATAGCATGCAAACAATGACAGAAGGGGGGGACATAAGTCAGTAAACCATCACATTCAATATTTTGTGCCCCCCCCCCCCTTGGGCAGCATTAACTTCAACCAGACGCTTCCTGTAGCTGCAGATCAGTCTGGCACACGATCAGGACTAATCTTGGCCCATTCTTCTCTTCAAAACTGCTGTAGTTCAATCAGATTCCTGGGATGTCTGGCATGAATCGATGTCTTTAGCTCATCCCACAGCATCTCAATGGGATTCAAGTCTGGACTTTGACTTGGCCACTCCAGAAGGTGTATTTTATTCTTCTGAAACCATTCTGAAGTTGATTTACTTCTGTGTTTTGGATCATTGTCTTGCTGCAGCATCCATCTTCTTTTTAGCTTCAACTGTCTGACAGACGGCCTCAGGTTTTCCTGCAAAACTTTTGAAGTCATTCTTTCGTTAATGATTGCTTCTTTTCCAGGCCCTGAGGCAGCAAAACAGCCCCAAATCATGATGCTCCCTCCACCATGCTTCATGGTGGGGATGAAGTGTTGATGTTGGTGAGCTGTTCCATTTTTCTTCTGCACATAACATTGTGTGTTACTCCCAAAAAACATTCAACTTTGATTTAATCAGTCCAGAAAATGTTTTTCCATATTTTGTCCGTGTTTTGGATCATTATCTTGTTGCAGCATCCATCCTCTTTTTAGCTTCAACTGTCTGCAAAACATCCTGATGAACTTTTGAATTCATTCTTCCATTAATGACTGCAAGTTGTCCAGGCCCTGAGGAAGCAAAACAGCCCCAAATCATGAAACTTCTTCCACCATGCTTCACCCTGGGCATGAGGTGTGGATGTTGTTGAGCTGTTCCATTTTTTCTCCAGACATGACAATTCAACTTTGGTTTCATCAGTCCACAAAATATTTTGCCACAACTTCTGTGGTGTGTCCAAGTGCCTTTTCACGAACATTAAACGACAGCTGTGGCTTCCTCCATGGAGTCCTCCCATGAACACCAATCTTGGCCATAATTTTACATATAGTTGATGTGTGCACAGAGTCATTGGACTGTGCCATTGATTTCTGTAAGTCTTTAGCAGACACTCGAGTGTTCTTTTTTACCTCTCTGAGTATTCTGCGCTGAACTCTTGGTGTCATATTTGGTGGACAGCCACTCCTTGGGAGAGAAGAAACAGTGCCAAACCCCCTTTATTTGTAGACAACTTCTCTGACTGTCGATTGATAAACATCCAGAATTTTAAAGATGGTTTTGTATCCTTTCCCAGCTTTATAGAAATATCCTTGCTCGCAGGTCTTCAGACAGCTCTTTTGACCAAGCCATGATGCACATCAGACAACGCTTCTCATCAAGACAATTCTTACCAGGTGTGTGTTTTATAGTAGGCCGGGCACCTTTAAACCACTCATCAGTGATTAGGCACATACCTGACTTAAATTGGTAAAAACTGGTTTCAATTGCTCTTTAAGTCTCCTTAGACAGAGGGTTTACTTATTTATTTTTCATTCTTTGCATGCTATCCTCATCAAAATATGAAAACCTATAAATGTTTGGGTGGTTTTAGTTAAAGCAGACTAGTGCTGAAACGATTATTCAATTAACTCGAGTATTCGATTAAAAAAAAAAGGTTCTTAGATTTTTATCAGGTGTGCGTTTTATAGTGGACAGGGCAGCTTTAAACGACTCATCAGTGATTGAGCACACACCTGACTTAAAATGTTTGGTAAAAATTGGTTTCAATTGCTCTTTAAGTCTCCTTAGGCAGAGGGTTCACTTACTTATTTTTCCCTCTTCTGTCATTGTTTGCATGCTATGCTCAATAAAATATGAAAACCTATTAATGTTTGGGTGGTTTGAGTTAAAGCAGACAGTTTTTTCATCTGTGTGATTTTGACAAAGATAAGATCACATTTGATGGTGATTTTATGCAGAAATGTGTTTTTAATACCAATGTATATGATCGGGTCCGATCACGTCATTTTCAAAGTATCGGAATCAGCAAAAAACTATCGGACATGCCTTTTTTTAATATATATATATATTTTTTAATTAAATCGTTTTCTAATTGTATTCAACGTTACAGACATAATATCACTCATCCAGAGTCTTTAGTTTAGGCTTAAGGTAGGGTTATCAAATTCATCCCGTTAACGGCTGTAATTTTTTTTTTTTTTTCTAATTTATCACGTTAAAATATTTAACGCAATTAACGCATGCGCTGCACGACCCACTCACGCATTGTCGCGTTCAATCTGTAATGATGCCGTTTTACCTATATACAGAGCTAAAAGGCAGCGTAAAATGAATAGAGTGAATTTTGGCAGGCTTTGGAGCCTTTTTTTAATTGGCTAAAGCCTTACAATCCCTCTCCCTATGATTAAAAATATCGAGGGAAGAAATGTGGGGAAAAAAGGTAATAATTGATCTTTTTCTTAACACCCTATGTTATTTCCCAACGCAGAGAAGATATATCAATTGGTACTACTACGCACAGTCATGGTTGCACTTCCCATCATGCATTTGGGCAGAACAGTTAAATGTCTACAGTATCATTTACTGAATGCTTGACAAATACACTAGATGGCAATATTTAGTCACAATATACAAAGTCACATTTATCCTTTAAGAATTACAAGTCTTTCTATCCGTGGATCCCTCTCACAGAGAGAATGTTAATAATGAAAATGCCATCTTGAGGATTTATTGTCATAATAAACAAATACAGTACTCATGTACTGTATGTTGAATGTATATATTCGTCCGAGTTTTTTTCAGTTTTTTCTTAATGCATTGCCAAAATGTATATGATCGGGAAAAATTATCGGGAATGATTGGAATTGAATCGGGAGCAAAAAACCAAAACAAAAAAAAGGAATCGGATCGGGAAATATCGGGATCGGCAGATACTCAAACTAAAACGATCGGGATCGGATCGGGAGCAAAAAAACATGATCGGAACAACCCTAGTTTTAAGCCTTCTGGGCCCCCATGGGAAAAGCCATCAAGAGCTATAATGTGAGCAACCATTTCCAATTACATTTTATTTCTTCTTTCACTGTACTAAATACCAAATGCATTCCTTTGGACTCCTACTTGAGCCCATGAATACAAATAGTGGCAGATCGGAACATACACGGAAACAATTAATCGAATGAATAAATGTCTAGTTTTCTTTCCGATGTATCCATTGCGCATTCCATTTACAGTATAACACCACATTCAGAAAATGGAGGCAGAATGTGACCGAGGCAAAATATTTGAGACGACAGAATGAAAAAGCAGGTGGGGGAAGCCTTCATTACGTAATGCAACGGTCTCAGTCCTTTTAGATGTAAGTATGCGCGGGTGTGCACACTATATGACTGCAGTATTATATCGGCTGCTACAGGAAATAATGGTCCCACAGCACCATCTGTTGATTGCTTCGAGGCAACGAGAAATAAATGTGGACACTTTTTTTGTAGGTAGCTTACTAGTAGCTCAAATATTGTACAAATGAGACAGACCAGGAAAACATGGCTGCTGTTGACTCAATCAAAATGAATTCAGAGGTCTCTCGCCGTTAATGGCACTGTAGAGTGATAATTCACTGCTAGCCCTCCAAAAGGCACACTTCTCCCATTCAATGCAACAAGGGAGACAATTACTGGGAATGTGACAAATTCATTTTGAAATGGCGTGTCATGTTTTTCTCACTTTTTGCAGCCTGTGACATTTTCACTTTCCAGTCTTTTAGCGGAAAAGCTCTCTCGGCGTTTTAATCGATACGCCCCCATTGATCAAGGCGCCATTAAACTTAGGAGATTAGACGCAAACCTGGTAACACATTCCCTTGCCGGTAGGTTACGAGCGCGGTAATGTCCTGAAATTATTGATCGGACCAAAGAAGCTCACGGCTGAAACAAAAAAAAAATTGAGGGGGAAAAAAAAAAAGGCTGTAAGAAATCAATATTTATTTCACCCAACGGATGGCACATTGAAAATCCTGTAAAGAGGGAAATTCCATTCGTCACATTAACAACACTGAGCCTTTTTACCACCTGCTGTTCTGAATGCTCACAACAATCCTGATTGAATTACACTATCATTACCATAAAAGGCCACAATTATTATTATTCTCCTTTGCAGGAATAATAGCCTCATCTTTTCTTCATTGCCTTATTTTTATGTAAATTGAGAGGAAAGTAATTTCCTCACTGATTTGAACAATTCCATTTGATTGTTATATTTTTTTATAACAAAGTATCGGCACTAGAGATGTCCTGATCCGATATTTGGATTGCATCGGTATCGGATCGGAACACGGAAAAATTCCGATCCAGACTTCCGATCCAGTTTTTTTTTTTTTAAAGTCCGGTCCGGGTTTTCCAACGCAGCGATTTACATAATCCATTCCAGTTTTTGCTTCGGTTTCCATAAAATCCGGTCCACATTTTACGGCACACCTTCAACACACTACATTTACATTACCGTCTCCCAATTTACCGAGAGACTTTATCGGTAAAAATGTCAGCTGTGTGGGATCATTTCACCTTAAAGGACGACAAAGTCGAAGAGGCAGAGTGCAACATATGCCATAATAAAGTCAAGCGTGGTGGTAAAGCTGTAAGAAGTTTTAATACAACCAACCTAATCAAGCATTTAGCTAAATAAAACCACAAACAATATAAGGAGTATGTTAAGAAAACCGAAGACAAAAAGAAAGGTCCTACGCAACTAACACTGGCAGAAACTTTTGCTATGCGTGACAAACTGGCACTCGACAGTCCCAAAGCCCAGGGAAAAACAAGAGTCATTGCTGAAGAATTCATTCTGGATAACGAGCCATTATCTCACGTGAGTAAAGACGCACCATCCAACACTTAGAACCACGGTACAACATGCCCAGCCGTCATTACATCCTTGAGCGATTCGGCCGTGGAGATTCGAGAACGATTCACAAACATCCAAATTCCGATTATTGAAATATGTCAAGTAAAGCGGAACTAATACACAGCGCGGTCTTCGGGACGCAATGAGACACTGACCGCATTGCGTCCCGAAAGTAAACATAACTTGTCTTAGACCCGGGTAATGCCAATGCTCAACTCACGGCTTTAGCTCAACTCATGCCGCTGGATAAAAAACACAAGAATACCTGACTGCTGCTGACAGCCGCTACAAACTACGTCAACGTCGTTTTACTGGAGATAATAGATATCATATGTATATAGAACTAGATGCTACACGACAGACTCGACTGTGTTAGCAACATTCAAGTATTGAAAACCAGATGCGTTAGTAAACAGCCGCCATCTTAAAGCAGAAGACTTCTCTAGTAGGCTGTTGTGAACCTTCCAAGCGAACCTAATTAACTCTTTATCTAAAATACTCCTAAATCGGCAAAATCTTTACTTGAATCGATCTTCAAAACAGTCGAAAGTAGACAGAAGGGAAATTATGGAATAACGGGAGCAATTTTAACAACTTTAACAGTTGATTGGCAAAATTAAATGAATTGAATGTAGTTTAAAGCTGCTGATACAGAATGGGGACTTGAGTATCTTATTTACTATTTTAAAGTAAATAAATTAAATTTACTGTTTTACTTGATACTGAAATAGTCGTTTATTTAAACCTGGGAGGCTTTAATTTTTGTAACTAATGCACGAAACATTAAAAGCATCTAATAGCTTGGGGGATTTGTGGGATTTTCCACTGAGGTTGTAGGTGTGTTTTGCTTTTTTAAGACAGTTTACAATATTATTTGCACGTTTTAATGACTGACTATGGCATTTCTGTTTGTTATTCATAATGTTTTGTGTTTGTCACTGAATAAACAGGTCAGTTTCTTGTTACCAACCGTTGTGTGTCATTCAAACTCACCTGATTCAGCTGGCTAGTTGTTATCAAGGTTACTAAAACCTTTTTCAACATGAGTCTGACAACTAAGTAAGGAGGCTAAATAACTTGAACACATGCTCAGATAGGTCGGTATCGATATCGGCCAGTATCGGTATCGAATCGGAAGTGCAAAACAATATCGGTATCGGATCGGAAGTGCAAAAACCTGGATCGGGACATCCCTAATCGGCAACCCTGCATTTCTGTCAGATAATGCTCAATTTCTCCCAGAAAATGATTGCAGTTTCCACTGCTTTGGTAGTAATATCTTCATTTATTTTGCTTGCAATGAAAAAACACAAAAGAGAATGGAAAAATAAAACGAAATCTTTCATTTTACACAAAACTCCCAAAATGGGCCGGACAAAAGTATTGGCACCATTTGAAAAATCATGTGATGCTTCTCTAATTTGCGTAATTAACAGCACCTCTGGCACATAACAGGTAGTGGTAATAACTAAATCACACTTGCGGCCAGTTAAAATGGATTAAAGTTGTTTTGTTTGTTTTTTTTTTTTTAATGAAAAAAAAAAAAAACATGAACGCTAACACCAGTTACTTTGCCAAGTAACTAATTACTCTTACTTTCAAGTAACTGAGTTACTAACTCAATTACTTTTTGGGAAAAGTAATTTGTAACTAATTACTTTTTAAAAAGTAAGATTAACAACACTGGTCATAAAGATGAAGTCTGCAGAATGGAAAGTGACAAAAGCGGAGATTTCATTCTGCCAATTTGTTGCCGAACACAATTTGTCTGCAACTATTACTGATCACTTATGAGGCGCCGTTTGTAAAGCAGCACATGCTGAAAATTACGACAAAATTTTCTGACATTTAGCGCTATACAGTGTTGAAAACGTGGTGTGAAATTTTTAGAGTCACCTTTTTTTTTTGTAAAAATTTACAACTTTATTTAGCAACCTAAATATGCATTTTTTAAATAAGAAGTTTTGGACCTGAATGTTTAAATCCAGAACTAAATATTTAATTTCTCTTTTAAATTTATAGCCTATATCCTAAATGCTAAATCTGGAAACGATTGGAACTAAATAATTAGCTTAATATGCAAATTCACATGACTGGAGACCGGAAGTAACAAAATAAAAGCTGGAGCACACAAAATACTCTTTAAAGACTCAACCTCTGTCCTGTGTCCTTGTGTGTACCACATTGAGCATGGAGAAAAGACCAAAGAACTTTCTGAGGACTTCAGAAGCAAAATTGTGAGGAAGCATGCGCAATCTCAAGGCTACAAGTCCATCTCCAAAGACCTGAATGTTCCTGTGTCTACCATATGCAGTGTCATCAATAAGTGTGAAGCCCATCGCGCTGTGGCTAACCTCCCTAGATGTGGACGGAAAAGAAAAATTGATGAGATTTCGACAAAAGATTGTGCGGATGGTGGATAAAGAACCTCGAATAGCAAGTTCAAGTTGTCCTGCAGTCTGAGGGTACAATTGTGTCAACCCGTACTATCCATCAGTGTATGAATGAAAAGGGACTCTATGGTAGGATATTAAGGAAGACCCCACTTCTGACCCAGAGACATCAAAAAAGTCAGGCTGGAGTTTGCCAAAACCTACTTGAGAACGCCAAAAATGTTTTGGAAGATAAAAGTAGAGCTTTTGGGAAAAGCCATCAACATAGAGTTTACAGGAATAAACCGAGGCCTTCAAAGAAAAGAACACGGTCCCCACAGTCAAACATGGCGGAGGTTCCCTGATGTTTCACTTTGCTAACTCTGGCACTGGACTGCTTGACCGTGTGCATGGCGTTATGAAGTCTGAAGACTACCAACACATTTTGCAGCAGTGTGAGAAAGCTGGGTCTCCCTCAGAGAGGTCATGGGTATTCTAGCAGGACAATGACCCAAAACACACTTCAAAAAGCACTAGAAAATGGTTTGAGAGAAAGCACTGGAGACTTCTAAAGTGAGTCCAGACCTGAATCCCATAGAAGACCTGTGTAGAGATCTGAAAATGGCACGGAGCAGTAAGCCAAAGAAGAATGGTCTGAAATTTCAGCAGAGCATTGTATTAATCTCATTGATGGATACCGGAAGCAGTTGTTCAGTTATTTTGTCTAATTGGTTGTGCCACCAAGTATTAGGCAGTCGGTGCCAATACTTTTGTCCGGCCCATTTTTTGGAGTTTTGTGTAAAATGTAGGGCTGTCAAACGATTAAAATTTTTAATCGAGTTAATTACAGCTTAACAATTAATTAATCCTAATTAATCGCAATTCAAACCATCTATAAAATATGCCATATTTTTTCTGTAAATTATTATTGGAATGGAAAGATAAGACACAAGACCGATATGTACATTCATCATACGGTACATAAGTACTGTATTTGTTTATTATAACAATAAATCAACAAGATGGCATTAACATTATTAACACTCTGTTAAAGCGATCCTTGGATAGAAAGACTTGTAGTTCTTAAAAGATAAATGTTAGTACAAGTTCTAGAAATTTTATATTAAAACCCCTCTTAATGTTTTCGTTTGAATAAAATTTGTAAAATTTTCAATCAAAAAATAAACTAGTAGCCCACCATTGCTGATGTCAATACACAATGTTCATGGGTGGTGAAGCCAATAAAATCAGTCGCACCCAAGCGCCAGCAGAGAGCGACAAAAGTCCAAAAAACACAAGTAACAAGTGGACATTGCACTGCTGCTGTCATTTTAATCTGAGCGGGGCATGTGCGTTAATTGCGTCAAATGTTTTAACGTGATTAATTAAAAAAACTAATTACCGCCCGTTAACGCGATAATTTTGACAACCCTAGTAAAATGAATATGATTTTTTTTCATTGTCTATTGTGTTTTTTCTAGTGCTGCAACGATTAATCTATTAACTCGCGTATTCGATTAGAAAAAAATATTCGAATTAAATTTTGTTGCTTCGAGTATTCGTTTAATTAAAGTGGCATTGTAACGGTTTATTTTGAAAGTGTTTGCATTTCGTTTTATTGATTAGGGTGGATACACTGCCCTCTGGTCTACCTCATTTTACAGTGCTGAATCCAGCTGCTCCCTGTTAAGACCGACGTAAGCGAAGTTTTTGTTTGAGCTAATGTTTTTTTAATGTTTTCGTAATTTAGTTTATAGGTACTGTATATTGCCTGAACCATTTGTTAAGAGCATTGTAAAAAAAAGTAAAATAAAAAGTTAGCATTTTATAGCATTTAAGCTAGCGGACTTTTGCTATGCAAGTTAGCCAATTGTTCTTTTGTTGTACTTAGATCTTTATTTTTTTATACCGTTTGAGGCTCAGTTCAGGTATTTTAATTTTTTATGTTCCTTATCCGATTACGTACTTGATTATTCGAACTAACTAGTTCATCGATTAATCAACTACTAAAATAATCAATAGCTGCAGCCCTAGTTTTTTCATTGCAAGCAAAATATATGAAGATATTACTACCAAAGCATTTGTAATTGCAATCATTTTCCGGGAGAAATTGAGCATTATCTGACAGAATTGCATGGGCGCCAATACTTTTGGTCAGCTCTTATACAACAAGCATGTTCTCCTTTCAACTGACCAAAAATGGCTGTGCATGCTCAGCATCTTATGACTTGCAACCATTGAAGGGTCAACTCAACACACATGTATTCTCCAGAGAAAAGGCCGCATGACCATGTTCAGCACTCGCAAGAAAGAAAGGTTCCCGAGGGGGACGCGCGCTGCCTTATAATTGGCGACAGCCTTCAAATCTGGACTCCTATTGAATTTCGATTCCTTCCTTATTAAGACAGTGGAGGGAAAGCGGCTCGGATATCCAGAGCCAGTCACCCACTTTGATCGACTTTGCCCCTAATAGGAGTTTCACTGGCTCACTTTCTTGGTCTTGGTTACTTTCTGCACTCTAAATGAGCAAATGAGAATGGGCTTATTCTCTGAAACACCTAAAACCAAGCATTCGTGTGGCAAAAATCCCCAAAATTGTCCTTTCAGAAGCAAGAAGCAGGCTGCCGTTGACCATGATAGACGTCCAATCCACCCAGTCAAAACTGATTGGACATCTATCGCAGTCAAAGGTAGTTTATGACTTAACTTCAATTTATTTCCTTGGCATCAAGATGCTGACAAAGCAAGACTTTTCGTCATTTCTAAAATATAAACTTTGCGTTTCAAACTTCGCGCCCTTAGTCCATCGTGGATTTTTTTTTTTTTTTATTAAAAAATAAAAATAAATGAAGATGAGCTGTACCGAGCTCGTTGTTGGTCAGGCAAAGCAGTGGAGTTACTTATTAAAGTTGACGACGATTGACTGCCGTTTGGGTTTGATCTTGCCATAGGCGCGAACTTCAAAACGCCGCATGCGTCAATCATCGTTTAAAGTGCGTTCGACAGGATAAAAAGTCTTAAACGGCATTATTATGTGAATTAGAATCATATTTTGAGACTATTTGACTATACAACAATTTGGCAAAGCACAGATGACAAAAAATTAGTTTTTTAATCCGCCGTTTAGCCACGCCTACCATTACAGTATAGAGCTCTAGCGTCCCCGACAGGAGTATGACGTCGGCAGGGCCATGGTTTCATCTGATTTAGAATTCAGCCCATTGAGGCGGAATTATTTCGAATGAAGAAAATGCGACAAAGAGAGCCGCAAAATCTCTCTACTCCAATATTTTTACAGGATATTCTTTTTATCGAAGTATTTTTTCCCCAATTGCTAAATTAATAGTATGGTCATAACAAATAACAGTCTTGTGCTAAATGGAGTATGAAATAATAAAAATGAGGGCTGTCAAACGATTAAAATTTTTAATCGAGTTAATCACAGCTTAAAAATTAATTAATTATAATTAATCACAATTCAAACCATCTCTAAAATATGCCATATTTTTCTGTAAACTATTGTTGGAATGGAAAGATAAGACACAAGACGGATATATACATACAACATACTGTACATAAGTATTGTATTTGTTTATTACAGCAATAAATCCACAAATGGCATTATTAACATTCTTTCTGTTAAAGGGATCCATGGATAGAAAGACTTGTAGTTCTTAAAAGATAAATGTCATAGTTACAAGTTATAGTATTTTTATATTAAAACTAGGGCTGTCAAAATTATCGCGTTAACGGGCGGCAATTTTTTTTTTTTTTTGATTAATCACGTTAAAATATTTGACGCAATTAACGCACATGCCCCGCTCAAACATTAAAATGACAGCACAGATGACACCACAGTGAAATGTGTACTTGTTGTGTTTTTCGGAGTTTTGTCACCCTCTGCTGGCGCTTGGGTGCGACTGATTTTATAGGCTTCAGCACCCATGAGCATTGTGTAAGTAATTATTGGCATCAACAATGGCGGGCTACTAGTTTATTTTTTGATTGAAAATTTTATTAAAACGAAAACATTAAGAGGGGTTTTAATATAAAATTTCTATAACTACGTCTTTCTATCCATGGATCGCTTTAACAGAATGTTAATAATGTTAATGCCATCTTGTTGATTTATTGTTATAATAAACAAATACAGTACTTATGTACCGTATGTTGAATGTATATATCCATCTTGTGTCTCATCTTTCCATTCCAACGATAACTTACAGAAAAATATGGCATATTATATAGATGGTTTGAATTACGATGAATTGCGATTAATTACGATTAATTAATTTCTAAGCTGTAATTAACTCGATTAAAAAATGTAATCGTTTGACACCCCTAATTAAAACCCCTCTTTATGTTTTCGTTTTCAAAAGTAGAGTTAATATAATAATTATAATAATAACAACAATAAAAATAACAACATTAAGAATAGAGTGACCAAAGTCTGAGTAAGTTTTATGTGTATTTTGCATAGCTACAGTATTTTGATTGGGAATGCCAGTTCACTTTGCATTGTTGTTTAACTGTCTGAGAATAGGGCCTCATTACTACAGACTAAAGTGCTTTTCTTTTTGTGAACATTATTTTTTTGAGAGATAGGAATATTATTTTTGTTGTGCTTTCACTAAATGATACTAATGTTTGTTGTGAAGGAGTTGCCGAAGCTTATGCCAATAAACGGCACGGTCCAATGAACGCCTGTGTCCACTCACCTTTATAACATATACTGTATATCTCTATACATATCTTACGCAAAATTCAACAAGAGACACATAATTGCCACTAAAAGAAAGAAAACTTACAGAAATATGTGTGGAGCACAAATAGCACAATGCAACAGCATAAACGTCTCTAAACTACTAATTCTCCCACTATTAGAACATTAGTATGGAACGGCACTGCCCCCAAGCGGCCGGTGGCATTCTCTTCACTCTTAATGGCATAAACGGCGTCATTGTAGTCTGTTTGAGGCAATGCGTGAGCAGGTCATTCAGTGCATGCGTTAACTGTAGTGCCGCAACGATTAATCGATTAACTCGAGTATTCGATTGGAAAGAAAAAAGTGGCGTTGTAATGGTTTATTTTGAAAGTGTTTGCATTTAGTTTTATTGATTTGGGTGGATACACTGCCCTCCAGTCTGCTTTATTTCACATGGCAAAATCCAGCTGCTCCATGTTAAGACCAACATAAGCCAAGTTTTTTTTTGGCGCTAATGTGTTTTTCGTAATTTAGTTTATTGCTAGATTCTGCATTTTTTTTTTTTTGGGTGGAAATATGTGTGTGAACCATTTATTAAGAGCATTGTAAAAAAAAAAAAAAAAAAAAAAGCATTAGCATTTTATAGCATTTAAGCTAGCAGACTTTTGCTATGTAAGTTAGCCATTGTTCTTTTGTTGTACATAGATCCTTTTTATTTTATTTTTTTTATACCGTTTGAGGCTCAGCTCAGGTATTCTAATTTTTTTATGTTCCTTATCCGATTACTCGATTATTCGAACTAACTACTTCATCGATTAAATGACTACTAAAATAATCGATAGCTGCAGCCCTAGTTAATTGCGTCAAATATTTTAACATAATTAATTTACAAAATTAATTACCGCCCGTTAACGCGATAAATTTGACAGCCCTAATAAAAATGCATTTATTCAGTACGACATGGCAAAATTACTCCATAATGGTCAAAACTGTCGACTTCACCTTTACTGTCGCACGCCCCGAACGATATTTTATGCCACCGTAGTTAGTCAGGCTTTTGTCATTTCCCTGCCCCGGCTTCGGAGAATGTAAACAAACCAAGAGGCGCGACAGCTAGCCGACATGCTAGCCCGAACAGAGTGACGTTTCAAAGTCTTATTTTCGCTTTTCAAAGCAAAAAAAATCACACAAAATCAGCCCGAGTCATCTCAAACGGCGGCGGAGTTGTCGATTTTCTCTGCTGACCGGCGGCGAGCAAGTTACAGCTCGTTCCCCTGCTATGGACAGGAGAGCTCGCCGGGGAAGCAGCTGGAGAGTACCGCCGGACAACCCGGCCAACGTCGGAGGAGCGCGTAGCTGCCATATGGTCAACACGAATATGGCGTAAAATAATGCTTTACTACATGGCGAAGCCGTAAACAGAGAGCGGCGTGCAGTTGTTCTGCAGCTAACATGGAGAACTTTTCTACATGTCAGTCAATGATCAAACGTAAGTAAATAGTCCTTTATTAAATTTTGTAGTGTTTACTTTGTTATCGCTGTATTCGCCGCCATTTTTAAACACAATGTTGCAATTTCTAAAAGGGTTGAAAATTTGACAGAACACCTAGCACACGAAGAGGGCAATAAGCCGAGTATAGATGGTAGAGCCTAGTCCGGGCCTAAAAAATCCAGCCCGACCCGACACAGCCCGCTGGTATTAAATTAAATAAATTAAATTAACTAGATTTGCAGGCCCAAGCCCGAAAAACCCGATTTTTTTTTTTTTTTTTTGTTGGAGTGACGCGATAAAAAAAAAAAAAAAACGCAGCAGCAGCAATTTATTTTCATTTCTTCAAGTTGGCAGAAAAAACGCAAGTTTTCTTAATGTTTAAATAGTCTACATATTTTTATGATCATTATAAAAGCATTTACACAGCGAAATAACACTGGGAAAGTTTAATGTAAAAAAAAAAAAAAAATGTAAAAAATATAATTTATTAGTCCGGCACGGCGGCCCGACACGACCCGAACGTGAATGCTTAACATTTTGGGCCCGACCCGGGGCACAAGATCTAACCTCTATTAGAGGGGGGTGTGCAAACAGGTCGTCGGCCGAGTGGCATTCTGGACAATCAGCCACAAAATACAAGCTACCTCCGTAATAAAATGTGTGCCATGATGCTCACTGTATAATACACGTATATCAAATAATAGCGTAAATGGGAATTAATCTCCCACAGGTAATTTAAACAACTTTAAAACATTGTATATTAACTCTAATATGCTTTAATAGGCGAAGAAGGGGGATTAACAAGTATCTTAGTTCATTTAACATTAAATACTGCACTTATATAGCACCTTTCACAGAGTAGAATAGCCAAACAATCGAGGCACCGCTCTTAAATTAATGATACACACAACAACCAATGGACCGGTTTGCATTGTGCTTGCAGTGTAGTGGTTGGCACAAATGTAAACAAAACAGTTAGTTCAAAACACTTGAAAGCACTCACTTTAAAGAGGATTCACAACCTTAACCCTGCTTAGCTCATTCATCCATATACATGCACTCTTAGCACCACTTTTCCCCTACATGGCTTCTGTTGTTATTAGGTAAGTCTGCCACAACACAAATGACAACAAATGCTCTGCACCCACAATGCAAATAAAGCATAATGGTGCATATTAGCCATCTTGTGGGGAAGACCATAAAACAGCTCACAATTACACAGACAAAAACAGCAAATGACTGTCTGCAGCCCGCAACATTTGTACAAAGTTCTCATTAAATGGTTGGGCATGCTTTGGTTGAACATGTTGCTATTTAGATATAATGTTGAACTGTGATAAACATCCAACGCATATACTGTGTATCACAAAAGTGAGTACACCCCTCGCATTTCTGCAGATATTTAAGTACATCTTTTCATGGGACAACACTGACAAAATGACACTTTAACACAATGAAAAGTAGTCTGAGTGCAGCTTATAGAATAGAGTTAATTTATTTTCCCCTCAAAATATAGCCATTACTATCTAAACCCCTGGCAACAAAAGTGAGTACACCCCTGAGAAACTACATTCCTAAATGTCCAAATTGAGTACTGCTTGTGCGGCGTATGGTCTGAGCACCAACAGGCTGACCCCCCACCTCTTCAATCTCCTCCTGTAATGAGTCACATGACATTTTGGAGGGAAAATGACAAGCAGCACTCAATTTGGACATTTAGGGATGTAGTTTCTAAGGGGTGTACTCACTTTAGTTGCCAGGGGTTTACATATCAACGGCTATATTTTGAGTTATTTTGAGGGGGAAATAAATGAACACTGACAAAATGACACTTTGACACAATGAAAAGTAGTCTGAGTGCAGCTTATATAATAGAGTTCATTTATTTTCCCCTCAAAATAACTCAAAATATAGCCATTAATATCCAAACCCCTGGCAACAGAAGTGAGTACACCCCTTAGTGACAGTTATCAAAATGAACATACAACGTGTCAACTGTCAATATTTTGTGTGACCACCACTATTATCCAGAACTGCCTTTACCCTCCTGGGCATGGAGTTAACCAGAGCTTCACAGGTTGCCACTGGAATGCTCTTCCACTTTGAGACTTTTCGCCTCCACCTTCTGCTTGAGGATCCCCCAAAGATGTTCTATTGGGTTCAAGTCTGGAGACATGCTTGGCCAGTCCATCACCTTTCCCCTCAGCCTCTTCAGTAAAGCAGTGGTCATCTTGGAGGTGTGTTCGGGGTCATTGTCATGCTGGAACACTGCCCTGCGACCAAGTTCCTGGAGGGAGGGGATCATGCTCTGCTGCAGTATTTCACAGTACATGTTGGAGTTCATGTTTCCCTCAATGGAATGTAACTCTCCAACACCTGCAGCACTCATGCAGCCCCAGACAGTGACATTCCAACCACCATGCTTGACTGTAGGCATGACACTTATCTTTGTACTCCTCACCTGGTCGCCACCACACATGCTTGAGACCATCGAAACCAAACAAATTAGTCTTTGTCTCATCAGACCATAGGACATGGTTCCAGTAATCCATGTGCTTTGTTGACATGTCTTCAGCAAACTGTTTGCAGGCTTACTTGTGTACCATCTTCAGAAGAGGCTTCCTCCAGGGGTGACAGCCATGCACACCAATTTGATGTAGAGTGCGGCGTATGGTCTGAGCACTGACAGGCTGACCCCCCGCCTCTTCAATTCCTGAAGCAGTGCTGACAGCGCTCCTGCGACGATCTTTCAAAGAAAGCATTTGGATGTGACGCTCAGCACGTGCGCTCAGCTACTTTGGACAACCAACCCGAGGCCTGTTCTGTTTCTCTTTTAAAATGCTGGTTGATCTTAGCCACTGTGCTGCAGCTAAATTTCAGGGTGTTGGCAATCTTGTTGTAGCCTTGGCTAGACAATACGTCTTTTAAGATCCTCAGAGAGTTTTTTGCCAAGTGGTGCCATGTTGGAACTTTCAGTGACCAGTATGAGAGAGTGTGAGAGCTGCACTACAAATCTGAACACACCTGCTCCCTATGCACACCTGGACCTAGCAGAGGTTGCGCTAGACATTTTCGTTGTCTGACATTTTGACTGACAGGGTCATAAAAATCCGGTCATAGTCTATTTTTACCCGTCACTTAAATTTTTAAAATGATATTGATGACATATTCAATAGTATTTAGTTTTCATTCATTTTTAATTAATATTGTAACGCTTGCTTGGCGGCGAAAAATTAGACACGGAAGTCGTGGTATTTTTCTCCCTTTTTACTCTGCTTACCGCCAACAACTCCGCCCCCAAAGAAAAGGAGGCAACGATATAGACCCCAATCACCAACGTCACACAATGATCTTAATTGTGGTTGTCAGCCCAAAATCTTCTAAATATATATGAAATGCATCTTACCAGATATAAAAAGACTACTACATAGTCTGTGGTGATCGTTTGGTGCCCAGATTTCTTGTCGAATTACAGCAGTCCATCTCGCTCTCATCTTCGCGTCTCTCAGAATACGGTAGAACTTCAAGTCTCTCCGTCTATCTTCTCTGTTACAGCAACCAACCGCCACACACGCCTTCACCATTTTGATTATTAATATTAACGAGCAGAAAAACACGCCGTAATAGGAGGCATGTACGTAGCGGTAATGTATAAACATGACGGGCTGACACACAATATGGCGGCTCCGGTCAGGGGGGCGGAGTTGTGACGTCATGTGATTGGGGTCTATACACAGGCGGCAATCTTGTCCATCAATTGGATGACGCGCTGGCACACCGGGTGCACCAATAAGAACCTCGCGTTGATGTGTCAATCACGGTGCCGCCGCCAGACCCCGGTTACACTACAATATTCTGACAGAATAGCCAACGACGTCATGCATTAAGAGAGACAATAGCTAATTAATATGCTAACTCACCACCCTGTGGTCTGGGGTGTGAATTGCAACCTGTCAAAATGACTGACGGACTTCAGTTTTTTCCGTCACTGTTTTAAAAAACCGGTCAACGACGGAAAATTTCCGGTTAACGCGACCCCTGGGACCTAGTAACACTAATGTGTCACATGACATTTGGGAGGGGGGGAGTTGACAAGCAGTACTCATTTTGGACATTTAAGGATGTAGTTTCTAAGGGGTGTACTCACTTTTGTTGCCAGGGGTTTAGATATTAATGGCTATATTTTGAGTTATTTTGAGGGGGAAATAAATGAACTTTATCATACAAGCTGCACACAGACTACTTTTCATTGTGTCAAAGTGTCATTTTGTCAGTGTTGTCCCATGAAAAGATATACTTCAATATCTGCAGAAATGCGAGGGGTGTACTCACTTTTGTGATACACTATAACTGGGAATGCTGGCGAATGTTCATTCACTTCCAGCACTCCCAGTTCAAATGGATTGAATGTCAATCACCGTCAATTTTTTAATAATTTCTTCCCTTTAAAAACCACACACAAATTCATATAGAGTATATAGCAGTGAATATAACATTTAGCGGATTAGTAGAGGGGCCTGCAATGTTGGCGTGGCCATCAAAGCTGTCAGAGTGGAATCACAAAGAGCTTTTTTAGTTGAAAATACTTGTGATCAAATGCTTAAATCCCTGAATTCTTTACAGATATGGATGCAAAGCAGTCTCGATTCTTGGTTAAAAGTTAAAAAAAAAAAAGAGTTAGCATTTATTTTACGTAAATATGTCGAAGTGCGATGCTAGTCTGTTCGTCAATAAGGCGGCCGCCCATGTAAATAGAGCTTTTCCGGTGAAAATTCTTGTGGATAAATGCTTAAATCCCTGAATTCTTAATACATATGGACGTAAGAGAGTCTCGATTCTTGGTTAAAAGCAAAAAAAAACGTGCAGTTAGCATTTATTTTACGTAAATATGTCGAACTACGATGCTAGTCTGTTTGTCAATGTGGCGGCCGCCAAATGTGAACAGAATTTTTCTGGTGAAAGTTATTGTGAATAAATGCTTAAATCCCTGAATTCTTTAAAAATATGGACATAAAACAGTCTGGATTCTAGGTTAAAAGCAAAAAAACCTGCAGTTAGTATTTATTTTATGTAAATATGTCGACATACGATGCTAGTCTGTCAGTCCGTGTGGTGGCCGCCATATGTAAACAGAGCTTTTCCGGTGAAACTTATTGTGAATGAATGCTTAAATCCCTGAATTTCTTTAAAGATATGGACATAAAACAGTCTCGATTCTTGGTTAAAAGCATAAAAAAACTTGCAGTTAGCATTTATTTTACGTAAATATGTTGAAGTACGATGCCAGTCTGTTAGACAATGTGGCGGCAGCCTTACAACAAAGAGCTTTTTATGTTGAAAATTCTTGTGAAAAAATGAAAAATATAATAACTACCTTGAATCACTCCTGAGACAATCCTTCCTGTCTGTTTGCGGAATAGCTTTCATACTTTTTCAACACAAATCCGGCGTTGGATCGCTGCATGTGTCGCTGCAACCGACTGGGAACAACTGAAGCGGATTGTGGGATGGCACCCTACTTGAAGGCGTGGCGCAGTGAAGGTGGAACCTGACCCGTCAATATCATTATGAAGTCTATGAAATGGACAAAAATAATATCTGCATTTGTCATGCCAAATTATGTTTTTATTTTTTTTATGCATAGCTAGGCCTTAAAATATACAATATTAGCAGCCCAGGTATGGACCATAAAATAAAACACGGAATGCATCAACGACTATAACTTTAGATATCATTTAATGCTATTTTCCCCCGTCATTAAAGAAAATGTTTTCTGATCTTTCCAGCAGCAAAGTGTGCCACCTTCTTGTACTCTGTACTCCCATGTCATGTCTTTACTGTCAGCAGTGATGCTTTCCTGTCATTACGCTCGCATTTACCCGAAAGTTGTCTCCATTAGGAGGCGACTTGGCGTGCAAAGAACATTGCGGACTTTTTTTTTTTTTTTAAACACCGTCAACATTGTCATTCAATAAATTTATGCGTTATCATGTCAAAGCACCACATGCATAAAAAAGGAAAGTGGACAAACACTCCCATCAAACATGCCAAAATTGCATTGCAGAGTAAAAAAAATAAATAAATAAATAAATAAATAAATACATTTTCTTACCTGGAAAATGCCCGCGTAACTTCTGATGTTGTCGTTTCTTTATCATCCACGAGAGCGCAACATAAACAAATAAAAAGAAATTGTTGCGTGCACGACACACGTGTCCAAAAAGTGCAAACAATGCATGAATAATTTGTTGAAAATCATGACGATTCCATCCTTACACATGCAGAGGGTCGTGGGAATTTGTTTGTTATTGATATTTGGACGGTTCCCAGCGGCCAAAGTCGTCGCTTATGGTTACACTTATCATCGTTTGGTGACTTTTTACATTCGAGTTGGATTTAATGTTAGAAAAATTGCATAATGCAGGACAAAAACAATAACAAACGCGAGGGGAAGGACAGCAAAGCGGATTTCCGGTCACTCAGCATCACGTCTGATTGCGAAATACAAACAGGTGGTCATTCGGGAGAAAATAGCGCAGCGTTGTGGACAGGTGGAGAACTGCAGAAAGGCGAAACCAATTGAAAACAATACCGTAATCAGGAAACTGCCCTACGTTTTCTCTAAACTCTAAACACCAAACAGTTTTCTCAAGCGAGCTCCACAAAAACTTGCATTCTCTTTGCAAAACGAAACTCTCTTTCCAAAACCCAAATTTTCAACCACAAAACCCAAACTTTCACCGCAAAACTGTTGCTCCTTTGGCCAAAACTTTAACAACAAAATGGTCCTCACAGCTTACAAAAATGTAAACACGATTGGATAGCTATCACATTGTTTTTCAACCTTTTTTGACTCACGGCACGTTTTTACATTGGAAAAAATCTCGCCGCACACCACAAACCAAAAAGGTTCCAAAATTATTTTCTGTGCAGTACATTAATTATAAAATAATTTCTCAGTATGTATACTTACTCAGTGTGAAACTTGAGCCTGTTTACATTACAGTTTTTCTCGATTGCTAAAGCACAATTTCTTGATCTCCGAGCACAATGACCAGTTGCCGAAACACATTTATTAAATCAGGCCGCTACTTGGCTTAACTAAAAACTAGGGCTGTCAAACGATTAAAAATTTTAATCGAGTTAATTACAGCTCAAAAATTAATTAATCGCAATTCAAACCATCTATAAAATATGCCATATTTTTCTGTAAATTATTGTTGGAATGGAAAGATAAGACCGAGATGGATATATACATTCAACATACGGTACATAAGTACTGTATTTCTTTATTATAACAATAAATCAACAAGATGGCATTACCATTATTAACATTCTGTTTAAGCGATCCATGGATAGAAAGACTTGTAGTTCTTAAAAGATAATTAAAAATAATAAATAAAATATATAAATATTCATAAAAATTTATAGAAAATAAATAAAAGATAATAACTAGTACAAGTTATAGACATTTTATATTAAAACCCCTCTTCATGTTTTCGTTTCAATAAAATTTGTAAAATTTTCAATCATAAAATAAACTAGTAGCTCGCCATTGTTGATGTCAATAATTACACAATGCTCACGTGCTTAAACCCATAAAAGCAGTCGCACCAAAGCGCCAGCAGAGGGCGACAAAACTCCGAAAAACACAACAAGTACACCTTTCACTTTGCTGTCCTTTTAATATGTTTGAGCGGGGCATTTGTGCGTTAATTGGGTCAAATATTTAAACGGGATTAATTTAAAAAATTAATTACCGCTCGTTAACGCGTTAATTTTGACAGCCCTCCTATAAACACATTTCACCTCAATTTCCAATTTCACAAAACTCTAAACACAATTGCAATTCTCTAAACACATTCACACTTAGGCTAAAACTTTCGCTCTTGCTAAAACACACTTTGCGCAACAATGCAAAATGGTAGACTCAGACATCAAAAGTTGAACACAATGAAAGCACAGGCGTCATTGCTTAAACACGGTAACTCAAAATTGAAGACACATGAGACTATCCACGTTGGCCTCATGAGAATGCACAACGACTCAAAATTGATGCTCTCCTTGGGTCCTTCAACAACAAGTGTCTGCTCACATTCTTGGGAGAGCTACAGGACATCCTGATTGACTGTGAGCAGCAGAATCTGGTTCCAGCACAGCCTCCTCCAATCTATGTTATCATCTGGGACAACATTGGCTTTCACCGCACCAAACAGATTAAACAGTGGTTCAATATTCACCAAAAACTCCGCCAGGGCCGGCCCAGCCTATACGCAGACTATGCAGCTGCTTAGGGCCCCAGACCACTAGGGGGCCCCCAATCTGACAATTGTTTGTGTTCTATTTTGTTTACTACAGTTTGCTTTATTTGACTTTTATGAGTTTTGAGACTTGATTACAAGCTTAAAAAAATAAAAGTTCTTCCTTAACTTCTTTCTTTCCTCTTTAAGAAAAAGGTTTGGCGCTGTAAGTACTGACAATCATTTGGGGTGAGAAGTTTGAAGTATGCAGTGCAACAAAATCTGATTAATATACAAAATATGGACGTATGGGTTGGATTGTATGTATGGGTTTCACAGTACACTGTGACGGAATAGTGGGCCAAAAATATGGGCCCCTTTGCATTATTTTGCTTAGGGCCCCCAAATGGCCTGGGCTGGCCCTGAACTCCGCAATGTATGTCTGCCACCCTACACACCTTTCCTCAACCCCATAGAGGAGTTCTTCTCATCATAGCGGTGGAAGGTGTATGACGGGGAACCATATAGTGGAGAGAACCTCCTCAGGGCCATAGACCTGGCCTGTGATGATGTGGGGGATTACTCAGGTTGGGTCCGGCATGCCAGAGCTTTCTTCCCCTGCTGCCTAGCGAGGGAAAACATTGCCTGCAATGTGGACGAGGTCCTGTGGCCTGACCCCACCCGACGACGTGACGAGCAGGCTCCCTCACAGCCCCCCCGCAGAAACCATAGTACCTCTTTACTGTACATACAAGAATTTGTGACATGTATTCATTCCCCATGTATGCTTTTGCCATTGAAGCAACAGTTTTGAGGTGAAAGTTTGGGTTTTGGAGTGAGAGTTTCGTTTTGTAAAGAGAATGCGAGTTTTGTGGAGCTAACCTGAGAAAAGTGTTTTGTGTTTAGAGTTAAGAGAAAACGGAGGGCAGTTTCCTGAAATGTGTTCTGACATTCGAGAAAAACTAACACCCTATGTTCTTTCCCAATGCACAGAAGATATATCAATTGGTGCCACTACGCACAGTCATGGTTGCACTTCCCATCATGCATTTGGGCAGAACAGTTAAATGGCTACAGTATCATTTACTGAAAGCTCAACAAATACACTAGCTGGCAATATTTAGTCACAATATGCAAAGTCACATTTATCCTTTAAGAATTACAAGTCTTTCGATCTGTGGATCCCTCTCACAGAAAGAATGAATAATGTAAATGCCATCTTGAGGATTTATTGTCATAATAAACAAATACAGTACTTACAGTATGTACTGTATGTTGAATTATATATTCGTCCGAGTTTTATTCATTTTTTTCTTAATGCATTGCCAAAATGTATATGATCGGGAAAAATTATCGGGAATGATTGGAATTGAATCGGGAGCAAAAAAAAAAAAAGCTATCGGAACGGGAAGTATCGGGATCGGCAGATACTCAAACTAAAACGATCGGGATCGGATCGGGAGCAAAAAAACATGATCGGAACAACCCTAGTTTTGTAGGTTATCAAGTTCACACAGATTAATGCTATGCTAACACTGATGCAGGTTGAACTTTTAGGCCAGGTTCATACCGCAGGTCTTAATGCACGAATCTGATTTTTTTCATGTTTTTCCGACTCGAGTGAGGCATTAACTTGACGTTCTGAACGTGAAAAGTCGCATATAAGTGGACCATTTCAAATCCGATCTGGGTCACGTTTGTATGTGGTAGGGGTAACGATATCCATTTTTTGAAACCGATACCGATAACTTTCTGCTCCATAAGGCCGATACCGATACGATAACCGATAATATATATGTAATTTCTCAATGTATATTTAACTGAGTTTATGAACACCTGTACGTCAAAAATACTAGTGGTTGATTCAGCATAGATTTGTCTTTGACCGAACCAGAATTTTCATGATGACATGAACATTATTATTATGAGCAAAACAAAGACAGTGACAAAACTTTGCATCCTGGAAAAACAGGAGTGGAAACAAACGCATACATCCCAATCCGACACCGTGTCAAAAATATTATTAATTGGCCCGATAATATATAATGGTATCAGATTTATTGTGATGACGTCATAATTCCTATTATCGGACCGATAATTATCGGACCAATAATTATCGTGCACCCCTAGTATGTGGTTTAAATCCGATCTGGGCCACATTTGGCCGGTGAGTGTATGCTTTTTTTCTCTCAGCATATTTTGTCCTCCATCACCTGCAACACCCATCATTGCGCACTTCTCCCCATTTTTATCATCACTTCCATCTACCTTGTTCCTCTCCTCCTCCTCAATCAGGCCGCAGGTTCAAGAAGGTCAGCGGAAAGATAAGTGCAATCCGTATCCGTCTGGCATCTATAGCTTGCCTGCAGATTGCTTCTGGCCGTAGTCACGCCGGCGGACAAGTCACCTCTCACCTGCGCGTTTGTCTTCAATCTGCCTTTCAAAAGAGGTCGACTTCAATCCCGGTGTGCGGGGAACTTATACCGAGAGATAAAACGAACATTCATTAACGATGGCTAAATATTAAGATGTGTGGGATGTGACTGTGAAATGAGATTAAGAAAACAAACAAAGGGTTCTAAAAGATTAAACGTATTATACTTTAAAGTTCAATACAACTGAACTGTACTAGACGTACAATGAGGTCGACTGCTGTGCCATTATATTATTTTTCCCAAATAAATGAGACACTTAACCTTCGGTGTCATAAAACGCCTCATCTGCCGCACGGTAAGTCAATGCACGTTCGGCAAATAAGCGTCCCCTCTCCAGAATCGCACCTAACAAATGAGTTTAAATAAGGCCGTTTAGGTGTAAGTGTGGCACTTCATCACTTTCCAGCGCAATCATTACCGACGCGCAAGTGGCTGGCTCGCTGAATTATGCATGTTTGTTTGTTGCTTTCATTACGCGAGCAGGCGTCTGAGGCGGAATAATGGAGGATTTCCGAGCGTTATTATGTGGCGCTTCCTCATACTTTGCGCTTAGAGAGATGATGAGCACTTTGGGGGCCTCTTGGCACCACGTGAGCTCTATTGTCACGCACGGCATAAACCAGCTTCATTTTCTTATTTCTGTTCCCGTGAGCTATCAATTGAACTCACTCTCATGTGCAGGATGGGACTGAGTGGTGGTGAAAAATCCTATTAATATACAGTAGTTTGGTTCTGTTGAAATTCGCCTCCCCAGTCAAGCCGCACGGAAACAGCGACAGTCAAACAAAGTGCCGCTCTGCCGATGCTCCTTCGCGCGCGCCAAACGGGAAGGCAGAATTTCGCGTGTTCACCTCTGATGTTAACTGACTCAATGTTCCAAAAGTTTGAAAAAGACTCGGTTGACAATTTATTCGTCGACAATGGTCAAAAACAAGGCAAAAACAGACGACTGAGGGACAATTCTGGATCCAAAACAAGGCTACATGTTTCCGAGCAGCAAAATCTGTGTTATCTCAGTGTCCAGTGTTTTTTAAGTCCGTGGGCCGGCCGGTTTCGGGCTGTTTCGGTTCGTGCGTGGATGGGGTGTGGTTGCCTCAGCGACCGACGCTGGTCTTGACGTCACAAGCGCCTGCTATCAACTTTGTTATCCGGGCTGGCACTACTTGTTTTAGGACAAAGCGCGCTGGTCTTTGTCCTTGAGGACTGATTGCCAGAGTTGGTACGTCAATCTTGCTCGTGGCGCACACGTTTTGGGCTTCTGTGATAAGATGGCGTTGTGTATCTATTCTGTTTCTTTAAACTATGGTGTGCTATTAATTTTACATTAGGTGTGTTAGAGTAGTGCAGTCCTACAGTGAATATGAGAAATGATACTATTCCCTGATTGATTATATTACGTGTGTTCGAGTAATGCAAACAGTTAGACAGTGCCTACGAGAAACGGTACCATTTTTCCTTTTCCCCCTCATGAGCGCCGATAAGGTCATTCACTTTACTGTGTTCAAGGCCACTGAGTGGAGTCTGCCTAAACTATAGTTAAATGAATGTGTTCTACTGATGCAAACAAGTATAAGGTGTGTGCGAGAACGGTACCTTTTCCCTTCAATCCTCAGACTGCAGGACAGCTTGAACTTGCTAGTCGAGGTTCTTTATCCGCCATCCGCACACTCTTTCGTTGAAATCTCGACAATTTTTCTTTTTCGCCCAAATCGAGGGAGGTTAGCCACAGCGCCATGGGCTTTACACTTATTGATGACACTGCATACGGTAGACACAGGAACATTCAGGTCTTTGGAGATGGACTTGTAGCCTTGAGATTGCGCATGCTTCCTCACAATTTTGCTTCTCAAGTCCTCAGACAGTTCTTTGGTCTTCTTTCTTTTCTCCATGCTCAATGTGGTACACACAAAGACACAGGACAGAGCTTGAGTCTTTAAAGAGTATTTTGTGTGCTCCAGTTTTTATTTTGTTACTTCCGGTCTCCAGTCATGTGAATTTGCATATTAAGCTAATTATTTCGTTCCAATCGTTTCTCAGCGTCCAGTGTTTAAGTCCGTGGTGTAGGAGGTCGGGTCGGAGGTGTGTCCGGGTGTTGCTTTTAGGTTCGTGCACGGATGGGGCGTGGTTGCCACCGCGACCAACGCTGGTCTTGACGTCTCAAGCGCCCGCTATTTACTTTGTTATCCGGGCTGGCTCTACTTGTTTTAGGACAAAGAGCGCTTTGTCCTTGCAGAACTGATTTGCAAGTTTTGGTGCGTCAATCTTGCTCGTGACACATATGTTGGGCTTCTATGTTAAGATGTCGTTGTGTATCTATGCTGCTTTTAATTAAACTATGGTGTGCTATTTATTTTATATTAGGTGCAGTCCTACAGTAAATATGAGAAATGATACTATTCCCTGGTTAATTATATTACGTATGTTCGAGTAATGCAAACAGTTAGACTGTGCCTACGAGAAATGGTACCATTTTTCCTTTCCCCCTCAGGAGCCCCCATAAGGTGATTAACTTTACTGTGTCAAGGGCACTGAGTGAAGTCTGCCTAAACTATAGTTAGATGAATGTATGTACATTCAACATACGGTACATAAGTACTGTATTTATTATAACAATAAATCAACAAGATGGCATTAACATTATTAACATTCTGTTAAAGCGATCCATGGATAGAAAGTCTTGTAGTTCTTAAAAGATAAATGTTAGTACAAGGTATAGAAATTTTATATTAAAACCCCTCTTAATGTTTTCGTTTTAATAAAATTTGTAAAATTTTCAATCAAAAAATAAACTAATAGCCCGCTATTGTTGATGTCAATAATTACATAATGCTCATGGGTGCTTAAGCCCATAAAATCAGTCGCACCCAAGCGCCAGCACAGGGCAGCAAAACTCCAAAAAACACAAGTAACAAGTTGGCATTGCACTGTGTTGTCATTTTAATCGGTTTGAGTGGGGCATTTGCGTTAATTGCGTCAAATATTTTAACATGATTAATTTAAAAAATTAATTACCGCCCATTAACACGATAATTTTGTCAGCCCTATTATCACTACGCTGTTATACGCTTTGAGTCCGTGGCTTACAAACATATTTATCCGTTAATTCATTGTACTTCTATAATAATTTATTCCAATAACACAATTATAATTATTGTATAGGCCCATGTACAGTATATCGTGGCTGCTTGCTCCCCAGATGCCGCAAATTTACAAAGTTTTTTTTTTTTGTTATGTCAGGGGCGTGATTGGTTGGTCCAGCTTTTCAGTGCGTCCTTCAAACGAAGTTTTTATAAACAACATTGTTACCGTCATCCCCAAGGGGCCGCTGTCCCGTTTCAGTGTGACCCGCATTGCCAATTTGGCGTAGAAAAAGAAGTGGGCGAGCGTAAGGGGGAGAGGGAGGGAGCGAAAAGGACAGTGTTGACTGGCTGACTGTCCCCCGCTGGTTTTTGTTTAGTTAATAAAAGTCTCCATGCAACAGCCATCCGAGGTGTCTTTGTTTTTTTATACACTACACCACTTCCCCGAAGGAAGAACCGGACGTAGGAGCGACGACGAGCGAGCCACAGAAATCGCAATCATATATTATTATTATTATTTTCTATACACGAGAGGTGCCGGATCTGCCCAAATAAGTCCCGGAACACAGGGAGGCCAAAATCAAGAGGTGCCGGATCTTGTTCCGGCAGGATCCGGCACAAATTAACCACTGCGCAAGTCACACTTAAGTACATGAGATATGAGTGTTTCGGTAGGCGAGTTCTATGTCTGAGAATTTTGCGGGTAGGATGTTTGTTACGTGTGAGAGTTTTTTGTGTTTACAGTGTATCACAAAAGTGAGTACACCCCTCGCATTTCTGCAGATATTTAAGTATATCTTTTCAGGGGACAACAGTGACAAAATGAAACTTTGACACAATGAAAAGTAGTCTGTGTGCAGCTTATATAATAAAGTTCATTTATTTCCCCTCAAAATATAGCCATTAATATCTAAACCCCTGCCAACAAAAGTGAGTACACCCCTTAGAAACTACATCCCTAAATGTCCAAATTGAGTACTGCTTCTCATTTTCCCTCCAAAATGTCATGTGACTCGTTAGCATTACGAGGTCCAGGTGTGCATAGGGAGCAGGTGTGTTCAAATTTGTAGTGCAGCTCTCACACTCTCTCATACTGGTCACTGAAAGTTCCAACATGGAATCATATGGCAAAGAACTCTCTGAGGATCTTAAAAGACGTATTGTTGCGCTATATGAAGATGGCCAAGGCTACAAGATTGCCAACACCCTGAAACTGAGCTGCAGCACAGTGGCTAAGATCATCCAGCGTTTGAAAAGAGCAGGGTCCACTCAGAACAGGCCTCGGGTTGGTCGTTCAAAGAAGCTTAGCGCACGTGCTAAGTGTCACATCCAAATGCTTTCTTTAAAATATCTTTGCAGGAGTGCTGTCAGTATTGCTGTAGAGATTGAAGAGGTGGGGGTCAGCCTGTTAGTGCTCAAATCATACGCCTCACTCTACATCAAATTGGTGTGCATGGCAGTCACCCCCGGAGGAAGCCTCTTCTGAAGACAGTACACAAGAAAGCCCGCAAACAGTTTGCTGAAGACATGTCAACAAAGCACATAGACTACTGAAACCATGTCCTACGGTGTGATGAGACGAAGATTAATTTGTTTGGTTCCGATGGTCTCAAGCATGTGTGGTGGTGACCAGGTGAGGAGTACAAAGTGTGTCATACCTACAGTCAAGCATGGTGGTGGGAATGTCATGGTCTGCATGAGTGCTGCAGGTGTTGGAGAGTTACATTCCATTGAGGGAAACATGAACTCCAACATGTACTGTGAAATACTGCAGCAGAGCATGATCCCCTCCATTCAGAAACTTGGCCGCAAGGCAGTGTTCCACCATGACAATGACCCCAAACACACCTCCAAGATGACCACTGCTTTACTGTACAGGCTGAGGGTGAAGGTGATGGACTGGCCAAGCATGTCTCCAGACTTGAACCCAATAGAACATCTCTGGGGGATCCTCAAGCGGAAGGTGGAGGTGCGCAAAGTCTCATATCCGCCAGCTCCGCAACATCGTCATGGAGGAGCAGAAGAGCAATCCAGCGGCAACCTGTGAAGCTCTGGTCAACTCCATGCCCAGGAGAGTACAGGCTGTTCTGGATAATAGTGGTGGCCACACAAAACATTGACAGTTGACATGTTGTATGTTAATATTGACAACTTTCACAAAGGGCTGTACTCACTTTTGTTGCCAGGGTTTTAGATGCACACCTGGACCTAGTAACACTAACGAGTCACGTGACATTTTGGAGGGAAAAAGACAAGCAGTACTCAATTTGTAATTTGTAGTTTCTAAGGGGTGTACTCACTTTTGTTGCCAGGGGTTTAGATATTAATGGCTATATTTTGAGTTATTTTGGGGGGAAAATAAATGAACTCTATTATATAAGCTGCACACAGACTACTTTTCATTGAGTCAACGTCTATAATGGCATTTCATCATGTTTTTTCTTTCTATTGATGCCAATGTACTTAGATTCCATTGACACCTATGTAAGTGGATACCATTGACGTCCAAATTTTTTCCCATTCATTTTCCATGGCAAAAAAAAAACAGTGTCCCCAAATCAACAGGAAATGACCAAATATCAATAGGACGTGTACCCCAAATGTCCCCGATTGGATTGACGCTTATGGAGGGTGATGCCATTGACGTCCATGGACGTCCAAACTTCCCATTCATTTCCAATGGCATTTCAGCATGTTTTTTTCATTTTATTGATGCCAATGTACTTAGATTCCATTGACACCAATGTAAGTTGATACCATTGACGTCAATGGACGTCCAATTTTTTTCCCCATTCATTTTCAATGCCAAAAAAAAACAATATCCCCAAATCAACAGAAAATGACCAGATATCAATCGGACGTGTACCCCAAATGTCCCCGATTGCATTGACGCTTATGGAGGGTGCTGCCATTGACGGACATGGACGTCCAATTTTCCCAATCATTTCTAATGGCGTTTACTTTGTTTAATGCCATTGACTGGCATTATTGTCCATATTATTGATAGACCTGTGTGGGGCGAACATCTGTATCACCACACAGGAAAGACCCAGGTGTAATTTCTCCAGAAATTGCAGTTTCTAGTTTTGTCAGTGTTATCTCATGAAAAGATATACTTAAATATCTGCAGAAACGCGAGGGGTGTACTCACTTTTGTGACACACTGTATGAGTGTATGTGCAAGAGGTTTTCGTGGTCATGACTTTTTCCTGTGTGATTGTGAGAGATATTGTTATATTTGCCTTCTACGACAGCTCATTCTACAATCCTTTCATTCACTGAGAGCTTTTAGCACTTTTTGATCCAACTCTTGTACGGGGCTCTCATCAGTTTATGCAAGTAGAATATTTTCCAAGTCAGATGATGGCTTGGTGCTTTCAGGCTTGTCGGATATACAGCCCAATTTACAGCAGGACTTTGGAGGCCTACTGTTCAACCTCTCCATCCAAATACCCGCCATCCAAATCTGGAGAAGCGCTGCGACTCCCCAGTGGTACGTAATGAGCTGCAGTGCCAACGCCTGCATGCACTAGAATTGTTTATGCAGTAATGCATACTGTCTATCAACGTCAATGGCAGTGAACGTCCATAGTGCATTTCTGCATATGCATTAAAACAAAACATTCATGTTTACTAATTCAGTGGGGGACATTTGTTTATTGATGCTATTGTCAACGTTATGGCTATACAACACTGCCACCTGCTAACCATCCTGGGAATTACATGATTTAATTTCATTATACACCCAACGCTCACCCATGGTAGGTGTATGTAAAACCAAATCCCACACCTGAAAATGTTCTTGAAGGCAGCAAATGAGTCTTTTGAGACTTTTGAATAGCATTAGAAGAGGTCTTTTGCTTCTTGAGGATACACAAAGAGGCAGAAGTGTCACAACGACCTTGATGGAAAAACACTTTAGAGCTCCTTATTTAACCTTAACGTCTGCTGAGAGGTAGCATCTTCATCTAGAGCAGGGGTGTCCAAACTTTTTGCAAAGGGGGCCAGATTTGGTGCGGTAAAAATGTGAGGGGCCGATGCTGGCTGACGTCCTTTACGTAGAACAATATATTCAAGCAAATTTTAGCAAGCCATTCTGGGTGTCACATTTGCTTTATTATTGTTTTTCCATTAATAATTTCAACAATCTCGCAATTAGCCTTTGTGGCGTTCTGTTTTGACTCTCGGGCTCTTGCGAAATACTGCTGCTGTGAAATTTAACTAGCTTCAAGTTGCATCAATTTCTTCAATTTCTCGCTGCGTATCTTCCCTGTAATCTTGTCTAGGGCTGCAGTTATCGAATATTTTAGTAGTCGATTAATCAATGGTCTACTTAGTTCGAATAATCGAGTAATCGGATAAGGAACATGAAAAATTAAAATACCTGAGCTGAGCCTCAAACTGTATAAATATATATATATATATATATATATAAAAAAAAATTAAATGAGGATCAATGTACAATAAAAGAACAACTGGCTAACTTACATAGAAAAAGTCCGCTAGCTTAAATGCTAATGTTTTTTTTGTTTGTTTGTTTGTTTTTTTTTTTTTTTTACAATGCTCTTAACAAATGGCTCAGACACAAATTCCAACAAAAAACAGCTAAATATACCTATAAACTAAATTAAGAATGCATTAAAAAACATTACCTCAAACAAGAACTTGGCTTACAATTACCACTTACAGACAGGCCCCTTCACTTACGGATTTTAAATCGTGCGTTAAAACATTTTATTTTTCTTCAGCTTTTAATGTGCAATGACTGATTATGACCTCGTTTTTTATTTATTTTATTTTTATGTGTTTGTTTTATCTTTGGAAGTTAACTTATTTTGCTGTTTTATGGTATGTAAAGAACTTTGGACTCCTTGGCAGATTTTTTTATTGTGCTATACAAATAAAGTTGATTGATTGATCGATCGATCAATCGGTCGATTGATTGAAGCAGTCCAGTGACACAGGCAGCAAAGCAACCCCAAAAACATCAGGGAACCTCTGCCAAGTTTGACTGGGGGACAGTGTTCTTTTCTTTTAAGGCCTCGTTTTTTTCCTGTAGACTGTTAATCCCTTTCCCAAAAAGCTCTACTTTTGTCTCATCTGACCAGAGAACATTCTTCCAAAACGTTTATGGCTTTCTCAGGTAACTTTTGGCAAACTCGAGCCTGGCTTTTTTATGTCTCTGGGTCAGAAGTAGGGTCTTCCTTAGTATCCTACCATAGAGTCCCTTTTCATTCAGACGCTGACGGATAGTACGGGTTGACACTGTTGTACCCTCTGACTGCGGGACAGCTTGAACTTGTTTGGATGTTAGTCGAGGTTCTTTATCCACCCTCCGCGCAATCTTTCGTTGAAATCTCTCATCAATTTTTCTTTTCCGTCAAAATCTAGGGAGCTTAGCCACAATGCCATGGGCTTTAAACTTAATGATGACACTGCGCACGGTAGACACAGGAACATTCAGGTCTTTGGAGATGGACTTGTAGCCTTGAGATTGCCCATGCTTCCCCACAATTTTCCTTGTCAAGTCCCCAGACAGTTTTTTGGTTTTCTTTCTTTTCTCCATGCTCAATGTGGTACACACAAGGACACAGGACAGAGGTTGAGTCAACTTCAACCCCTTTTAATTGGCCGCAAGTGTGATCTAGCTATTGCCACTACCTGTTATGTGCCACAGGTGCAGTTAATTACACAAATTAGAGAAGCATCACATGATTTTTCAAAGGGTGCCAATACTTTTGTCTGGCCCATTTTGGGAGTTTTGTGTAAAATGAAAGATTTAATATTATTTTTCCATTCTCTTTTTGTGTTGTTTTCATTGCAAGCAAAATAAATGAAGGTATTACTCCCAAAGCATTTGTAATTGCAATCATTATCTGGGAGAAAGTGAGCATTATCTGACTGAATTGCAGGAGTGCCAATACTTTTAGCCAGCAGTGTAGCTGTGTATATAAGACTAATCAACTAAGAATTGAATCACTGCAGTGACCCTCAACGATGCCAAAATCAGGCCTTTTAATCACACCGTCTTTGCTGACGTAGACGCAAATAAGATTCACCGCTCACTTAAAACAACTGCGGCGTATCAACCAGACAATTTGTGGCGATTGTGTCTCATTAGCCCAAATCGGTATTGAGATACTGTAGTGCTGTGACTTTAATTAATGAGGAATGAAACAAAGAATTTCTGCAGAGAAGATGCTGTGAGATGGAAATGTCTGCAGTCGTACTGCGTTACAATATGAAAAGTCGAGAGCTTATTGTTAGTGACATAAACTGCAACCCCCACCCCATTAGAGTGTGATTGTGAAGAAGAAACAATAGCTGTCAAACAAACATTAACGAATGAAGTCGGGCTGCAGCTATCGATTATTTTAGTAGTCGATTAATGGATTTACTAGTTAGTTCGAATAATCGAGTAATCGGATAAGGAACATGAAAAATGAAATATCTGAGCTGAGCCCTCAAACTGTATTAAAAAAAAAAAAAAAAAACAGGATATTTGTACAACAAAAGAACAATTGGCTAACTTACATAGCAAAAGTCCGCTACCTTAAATGCTATAATGCTAAAGTTTTTTACAATGCTCTTAACAAATGGTTAAAACACATATTCCCACAAAAAAACGGCTAAATATGCCTATAAACTAAATTACGAATGCATAAAAAACATTAGCTCAAACAAAAACTTAGCTTATGTTGGTCATAACAGGGAGCAGTTGGATTCAGCCATGTGAAATGAGGCAGACCAGAGGGCAGTGTATCCACCCTAATCAATAAAACTAATGCAAACACTTTCAAAACAAACCATTACAACGCCACTTTAATTAAACGAATACTCGAAGCAATAAAATTTAATTTGAATTTTTTTTTTCAAATCGAATACTCAAGTTAATCGATTAATCGTTGCAGCACTAGAATGAAGTCATCATCCAATTTCACTCTACACATTGTCATTGACAGTGATAGACGTCCAATCAATTTTGAGTGGGAGGGCTGCCAACAAGGGTGTAAGTTTGCATAGGGACAGTTGGAACAAAACACTACTAACTTTTCAGGATACTCAAATTGTCCCCACCAACTTTTAAGCAATCTTATTTGCATTATACAGTGGGGAGAACAAGTATTTGATACACTGCCAATGGGTTTTCCCATTGGCAGTGTATCAAATACAATGGGAAAACCCATTGGCAGTTTATCAAATACTTGTTCTCCCCACTGTATCATGACTTCATTTATATAGCTCATTTAGATTGTCTTCCCATATGAATGTGCCAGTCCATTTTTGTCCCCTCCTAAACACACATTTGATTGGCTGAGGACTTGAAAGCCCCCACCCCACACACGCACATATTAGATATTAGAATTTTTTTTTTTTTTTCCCAGTCAGCAGCAGCCACTGTAAGAAATGTAAAAAGACGTCAATGTTGTGGAAATAGGGAACACACCACTCAGGCATGAAAATGGGTCAGGGGTTAAAAATGTGAGAAGGGTGTGTAGGAAATATGTTCCGGTATACTGTACAACTAGGGCTGTCCCAAATGACTAATTTTCTCCCGATTGATCAGCCGACTATTTTTACGATTATTTGACTAGTCTAATAACCCCCCCCCCTTTTTTTTTTATTTGACATTTTTGATGACGCTTATTAATTCACAAAAACATTTTGAAACTTAATCATATTATTGATCATTATTAAAATACAAATAAACACGTAAATATCAACAATAAATCACAAATAAACAGTGAGGTCCAATGCTCAGTGCATTAAGTAGTGCAAAAGAATGGAATGTAAACATATTCAGAACACTGACTTCGCCTTTCCAACATGATTCACAACAATTATTATTCACAACAATTTTTTTTTTCATTGTTTTTTTTTCATAATTTTTTTTTTTTTTAATTTTTAAATTTGTATTTATTTATTCATTTCTTTTTTTTTTACACAAAAGTTCAAAGCTACTCTTAGTGTAGAATCTGAATTCTGAAGTATGTGTGATTAACTCCAGAAATCATTATTTATATGACGAACATTACGTGCTTTTATTTTGAAATGTTCATCTGAAGTACGTTCGCTAAACCGCTAACAGGAAGCTTTACACTCTGCAAAAAAAAAAAAAAACAAAGCTCTTTTTGTCATTGCACGTGGTGTCAGTCATCAATTTTTTTTCTCATTTTTTTCGTTTGTAAATGCTGTTAAGCAGCTCCTTTTAACTGCTAGTTTGTGTTTTGGAGAAGAATGCCAATGTTTTATAGCAGGCTAAAGTAGGTCGTCTGTTTTCCCCATTAGCCTCAGTGTAGCAATGCTAACGTTTACAGTGTTTAATATAGATGTGTTTCCTTATTTTGTATGTATGAACTTTAATTTTACGGCAAGTTGATGACCAATAAACATCTGTGAAAAGAACTGGAGTCTCATATGCCATCAACATGCACGTGTACACGCACGCGTAGATAAAACGCAGCCGTGCAAATTACTGCCCTAATTTTTATTTACCGTGCGATAAATGGACTCAGTGCATATCGCGACAGGCTTAGCAACTTCAATAAAACGTGTCGTTAGTTAGCTAGACAGACTTACAATCTACCAGCTCCTATCGTCTTCCAAAATTACAACTGGGTGACGACGCTTTAGGTGTTCATTCACGGCTGACATGCAGCCAAGCTTCGCATTGAAGAGACAGGACACAAGAGTTTTCCCTCCTTTGTTTCTTTTGAAATAAATCAATGTTTTGGCCACTCTGGTGTGCTTTTTTGGCTTTGTGCCGCTTTCCCCGCTTGCAACCAAGCGTCCAACATTTTTAAAAAAAATCTCCCTTATCCCCCCCTTATAAATTATCTCCTCGGATTTACACAATTTAAGAAGGTCACCCTTTCTGACTTCAAAACGGCGAATTTTGCCGAAAGGTAAGAGATTTTCATGCCTGACCACTAGTTTTGCTACTGAAAGTCCGTCCCACATCAGTTAGAATAACATTAAACTGTGTGACGGCACAACTTGTTGACCATGTGAGAAGCCCTTTTTCAAGGGGCTGAACCAAAAGTAGCTTTAATATTTGTCATTGGTCAAGGCGCGCGCCGCCTGGGGGCGGGGGTTGGCCCAACGGGGCGCGTTCCTACAAGAACCGGACCTTTCCGGGCGACCCGTGAAGTCCGCTGGAGGATCACGTACGGATCGCTCGGCTTTGTTCCTTTGCCGCTTTACCGGAGCGTTGGCTCCCCGCTCATTTATCATGGTAAGCGATTTTCATTGCTAAGGAACATCTTGTTGTGCTGTAACGGTAGCGCGGGGATTCTGGGATTCACAAGCAAGATCTAACGTCATCGTTACCACTTGTTATGCTTGTTTTGATATTTGTTTGCTTTCTCTTGTGGGATTGTAATGAATAAATCTCATTTATTCTGCATTTTCTAATCAATAAACATCGTATATATAGCAAAAGTGTGCCTGTTGCTGACTCACTGTGAACCCGGAAATTTCGGAAAACAAGTATCGCTGTGCTTGTGGACAAAAGCAGTAGTGTTTTACCTGAAGGATGGCTCCATTTTGTATTTATTTTATTTTATTTATTTATTTTATTCCCTGACATAGAAGTTTTTTCAGTTATATCTAATTTCTTTAGACAATGTTGAGTGGTCTTAAGACAATTGCTTATATATTTTTTTGCATTCATGGATAGTTAAGAGATGATTAACAAGCTTGTATTTATTGTGCATGTTAATATAATTTAAGTTCAAATCATGCAATTTAAATATTCTCATAAAATCCGGGCATTTTTTTCTGTGGAACATTTCAAAATGTTTTTTTTGTTTGTTTTTTTAATGGTAGTTTTTGAAAACAAAGGTTTGAATTGAACGGTGTAAGCTGAACCAATACACTTAAAATTAGTATAAGTTATTACAGATTTATTTTTGATTGATAATTATGAATGTCCCGTCCCCAGGCGAATTGTGTTACTGATAGTAGCCATTGTTACTGTGGTCCCAGCTCTCTGTAGGTCATTCACTAGCTCCCCCCGTGTGGTTCTGGGATTTTTGCTCACCGTTCTTGTTATCATTTTGACGCCACGGGGTGAGATCTTGCATGGAGCCCCATATCGAGGGAGATAATAAGTGGTCTTGTATGTCTTCCATTTTCTAATAATTGCTCCCACAGTTGATTTCTTTACACCAAGCGTTTTACCTATTGCAGATTCAGTCTTCCCAGCCTGGTGCAGGTCTACAATTTTTTCTCTGGTGTCCTTCGACACCTCTTTGGTCTTGGCCATAGTGGAGTTTGGAGTGTGACTTACTAAGATTGTGGACAAGTGTCTTTTATACCGATAATGAGTTAAAACAGGTGCCATTAATACAGGTAACGAGTGAAGCCTCTTTGACAGCCAGAAATCTTGTTTGTAAATGACCAAATACTTATTTTCCACTCTAATTTGGAAATAAATTCTTTAAAAATCAAACAATGTGATTTTCTGTTTTTTTTCCCCACATTCTGTCTCTCATGGTTGCGGTTTACTCATGTTGACAATTGCAGGCCTCTCTAATCTTTTCAAGTAGGAGAACTTGCACAATTGGTGGGTGACTAAATACTTATTTGCCCCACTGTATGTTCACTTACAGTAAAAAAACAGCAGATGGTAGCATTGACAAACTAACACAAATGCCTGAATCCATTGCCAGCCTGGAACAAATGGCATCTTTCTTAGCCCTTTACGAGGCAGGTGCAGGGGTGAAAGTGGCTAGAATTTCTTGCCGGAACTCCCCGACGTGAAGGTCGCCACGGAGCCAGGAATTTTTGTTTATTTATTTATGAATTTTTTTTTTTTTTTTTTTTTTGGGGGGGGGGGGGGGGGGGGGGGGGGGTTCAAACCTCCTAAAACTACTGCAATGCAAAGAAAACTGTTTTGGCACAGTTATTTCTATAACACATACGAAAACTGATTTTCATTCAAAATTGTATTTTTTCAATGATTTGCAAAATAAAAGTTAGCAAAAACAGCAATAACCCCAACCTCCATCTCCTAATTTTTATTTTCCCTTATTTCCTCACATACTAAATGCCAAATCTCAATTTTAACTACTTAAAAACATAGGATGTATATTAAAATTGAAGTTAAAGTAAACATTTACTTTTACTTTCTTTTTTTTTAATAATAAAGATATAAGTAACATACAATTAGAATAGGGCTGTCAAAATTATCGCGTTAACAGGCGGTAATCAGGGCCGGCCCAGCCTATACGCAGACTATGCAGCTACTTAGGGCCACTAGGGGGCCCAGATAGGGGGCAATCTGGCAATTTTTTATATTCTATTTTGTTTACTACAGTTTGCTTTATTTGACCTTTGTGAGTTTTGATACTTGATTACAAGCTTAAAAAATAAGAGTTCTTCCTTAACTTCTTTCTTTCCTCTTTTAGAAAAGGATTTGGCATTATCTACTGTAAGTTCTGACAATCATTTGGGGTGAGAAGTTTGAAGAATGCAGTGCAACAAAATCTGATTAATATACAAAATATGGACATATAGGTTGGATTGCATGTATGGGTTTCACAGTACACTGTGACAAAATGGTGGGCCAAAAATATGGGCCTTTTTGCATTATTTTGCTTGGGGCCCCCAAATGGCCTGGGCCGGCCCTGGCGGTAATTAATTTTTTAAATTAATCACGTTAAAATATTTGACACATTTAACGCACATGCCCCGCTCAAACAGATTACTTGTGTTTTTTGGTGTTTTTTCACCCTCTGCTGGCGCTTAGGTGCGACTGATTTTATTGGTTTCAGGACCATGAATGAGCATTGTGTAATTATTGACATCAACAATGGCGAGCTACTAGTTTATTTTTTGATTGAAAATTTTAAGAATTTTATGAAAACGAAAACATTAAGAGGGGTTTTAACGTAAAATTTCTATAACTTGTACTAACATTTATCTTTTAAGAACTTCAAGTCTTTCTATCCATGGATCACTTTAACAGAATGTTAATAATGTTAATGCCATCTTGTTGATTTATTGTCTTAATGAACAAATACAGTACTTATGTACCGTAAGTTTATTGTATATATCCGTCTTGTGTCTTATCTTTCCATTCCAACAATAATTTACAGAAAAATATGGCATATTTTATAGATGGTTTGAATTGCGATTAGTTACGATTAATTAATTTTTTTTATTTATATATATGTGTGTGTATACAGTGGGGAGAACAAGTATTTGATACACTGCAAATGGGTTTTCCCATTGACTGTGTATAAATATAAATATAAATATAAATATATATATATATATATATATATATATATATATATATATATATATATATATATATATATATATATATACAGACCCAGCGGCATGGGCGGGCATTAGGGGGCCGGGCCCGCCCTAAGAGACTGCTGTGCCCACCCTAGCTCGAATAGACTACTGTGTAATTTTTTTTTAATCTTCCACAAAAACACCCACACACACGGAGAGGACGAACCCTCTATTCCAGTGTTTTTTAACCAATTGTGCCGCCGCCGTGAGAGATCGTCTGGTGTGCCGCGAGAAATTATCCAATGTTACTTTTTTTTTTTAACATCGTCCGGCAAAGTTGCAGTAGGAAGGAAGGAGTAGGCAAAAAGTTCTCGGTTGTGTGCAAATGAGCGAGGCATTGCTAGTGTTGCATTCAAGAACTGCTCGGATTTCTAGCCATCAGACACCTTGCTTACGCAACAACGTGAACCCCAGCACGTCTACTGTTCATCATTTGACTCGTCAAGTGTCGATATACACAAAAGTGTCCTTTCCATTTTATCCATATTTGACCACCGTCAATCCTCCCTCTGTGTTTTATTCCAACACATTATTGAGGACAGCAAGGTGGGTGATGGCTAGAAATCCGAGCAGTTCTTGAACGCGACACGAGAGGCTGTCTAGCGCCATGCCGCCATACAAGTTTAAACGTCATCCCCAAATGAACGCCCGTCACTTCAGAACAAGTCGATGGACTATTTTGTTCGCCTTCGTGGAAACACAGAGAAATGGGCAACTTTTTAAAGAAAAACTACAAAGGTAAATACGAAAGCCCTGAAATCCAGTTACTTTGTTGCTAAATCCAAAAAGTCCCAAACTGTGGCAGAGATGTTAATACTACCTGCCTGCAAAGCCATTGTTAGCGAGATGACCAGCCCTGATGTGCTTAAAGACATTGCTCAAGTTTTTCAAGCCTAACTGCTAAAAAATAAAAATAAAAACAAAGAGAGACTGAGAGCTGTTGAAGAAGATTCCTGCCAGTTTTTTGGCTTTGTGTTCATCTTAACAGGCTCAAGTTTCACACTCAGTAAGTATAAATACTGAGAAATTGTTTTATAATTAAATATACTGTACAAGAAGTAATTTTGGAACATTTTGGTGTGGTGTGCCACAAGATTTTTTCCAATGTAAAAACGTCCCGTGACTCAGAAAAGGCTGAAAAACACTGCTCTATTCATCCTATCTTGATCTGTCGTCATTCAATTCAACCAATCTGAGCAGCGAATAAAAGCAATTTCTAGCCAATCACAGATAAGGGGGGCGGGCCGAGTAGCTGGCCATTGGGTACTGCGATTGGATAGGGATTGCTTCAGTTACAGAAATGGCGATTGAGCGGCTCCTCCGTTGCTAATTCATATTGGAATGGACATCCGTGCTTTTTTCAATAAACTAAAGACGAACTCAAGCCATGACAAAGACGCGGCTGTGAAGGGATAGCGCTGCCACTTCCTACAGTTTCACTGACTGACACCATCATCAGAAAATATAACGGGTAAAAGCGCCACTGTTCAGGCTAAATTTAGGTTGAAGAAGTGTGCCCCCCTAAAAAATGTAATGCCCCCCCTGTAATTTCCTTCTGCAGCCAGGTCTGTATATATATGAACGAAAATATATTTGTATTTAATTTACCCTACACAAGCACTTTATTATGCTTGTTGTTAACACTTGTGTATGTAAATCTGATGTTGGTAGATTGTTTTCTTCTTGGAGATGAAATGCATGTGTGGCAGCTGAGCATTTTTTATTATTATTTTTAAATAGCGTTTTGACAGTTGGCGTCATATTTTCGGAATCAAAGCACCGTGTACCAGAACAGCATTCCGGCCCTGAATCTTATACCGGAACTGCGTTCCTGACCGTTCTGGCCCACTTTCACCCCTGGGCAGGTGACTACTCCAGCTGAAATGTTAGTGAAACAAGTGCTCTATAAAGGGTTAGGATGGGCTTACATCAGCAAACTTTGCAAATTTTAAAGTACACAAAGACACACGTGAGGACAACAGAATTATTTTATCAGTTCAGGAATTAAGGACGTTAACTCCTCCGGTCATATTTCGGCTTTTTTTTTCACTGCCAAGTCTTTTATTCAGACATTCAATGTAAGTGTGCGTGGATCCATGTGTATAATCATAATAAAACAAATGCATTCTATTGGACCGTCACGGTCCTGATGTGTATTCAACACGCCCCAGTACACTCAAGATCCCTCTCCGCGTTAATCCAGCTGTGCACATTTGCACTCATTCCTGATTTTTGCTTTTGTGTGTGTGCCCTTGATGTCCCCCCTCTGCGTGTGTGTATTTATGCATGAGCACATCGGTGGGGGAGCCTCTCTCCTTTATCTACGCCCGCAAACGCCAAGAAATGGGGTCTCTGTGGGACTCGCACACACACAAAAGACATAATTACATGTGTAGGTTGCCCTGTTGCACCTACTCTGAAGGTATTCAAGGTCAAAATCAGTCTTTTATTTCAAGGATTTAACCTGCACAGGCTAAATGAACGCAATATGCGATGTTGCACCAGTGGGAATTTGGGCCCTATGCTCCAATCCGAGGCTTTCTTCTTCTAAAGCGGGTAACTTCTTTAAATCCACTGCTTTTCCTGACTGGATGAAGGTCAATAAAGATATTGGCTGAAGGGAGTGAAAATGAAGCAAAAGTTGGCTGCGAACACAGCCACCCGCTTGCAGGTTGGATTGGCTGTGATGGTTTATTTGAAGTAGAAGGTCACTTCCTAGTAGGTGTCCACACGCTATCTCCTTTGGGTAGGACACAGTCACGACCAAATGTATTTCAAAGGTGCTTGTTGAACAAAGTGGACTCTGCGGTCTCCTATGTAATGTGAATCCATCACTTAGAGCACGTAATGTGCTCATTTCATTTAGTGCTGAAAATCTCTTGAATTATTGACTAAGCAATTGGTCATATGGACCTCAAAGACTGCATGTGGAGTTCTGAAAAGGTCCAGCTCTCATGTGATACCATTGACTTCATTTAGCAATGGAGAACGGAATATGTGAAATTAAATGGATGCACAGTATACAGTGGTATGAAAAATATCTGAAACTTTTGGAATTTCTCACATTTCTGCATAAAATCACCATCAAATGTGATATTTTTCAAAATCACACGGACGAAAAAACAGTGTCTGCTTTCACGAAAACCCAAACATTTATAGGTTTTCATATTTTAATGAGGATAGTATCAAAACAATGACAGAAAGGGGAAAAATAAGTAAATGAACCATCACATTTAATATTTCGTGCACCCGCGACCCCCTTTGGCAGAAATAACGTCAACCAGACGCTTCCTGGAGCTGTAGATCAATCTGGCACATCGATCAGGACTAATCTTGGCCCATTCTTCTCTAGAAAACTGCTCTAGTTCAGTCAGATTCCTGGGATGAATCACGGTCTTTAGGTCATGCCATAGCATCTCATTGGGGTTCAAGTCTGGACGTGGCCAGTCCAGAACATGTATTTTGTTCTTCTGAAACCATTCTGAAGTTGATTTTTTTTTTTCCCTTCAGGGATGATTCAACCCTAAAAGAAAAGGGCAGACGGGAGAAGCCGAAGCTTATTGAAACCAGCCCTTAGTATACCATATAGGACGCAAATGCATCCTTCGTCTTCGAGTGTCTGTGAATATCTTCTGAGATTATATCTGAGATTAACTTCTGTGTTTTGGATTATTGTCTTGGTGTAGCATCCATCCTCTTTTTAGCTTCAACTGTCTGACTGACAGGCTTAGGTTTTGCTGCAAAACTTTTGAATTCGTTCTTCCATTAACGATTCCAAGTTGTCCAGGCCCTAAGGTAGCAAAACAGCCCCAAATCATAACATGCTTCACGGTGGGAACGAGGTGTTGATGTTGGTGAGCTGTTCCATTTTTCCTCCACACATGACTGTGTCAAACAATACAACTATGGTTTCATCAGTCCACAAAATATTTTGCCAAAACTTCTGTGGAGTGTCCAAGTCCCTTTTCGCGAACATTAAATGTGCAACAATGTTTTTTTTAGACAGCAGTGGCTTCCTCCGTGGAGTCCTCCCATGAACACCATTCTTGGCCATAGTTTTACAAATAGTTGATGTGTGCAGAGAGACATTGGACTGTGCCAGTGATTTCTGTAAATCTTTAGCAGACACTCTAGGGCAGTGGTTCTCAACCTTGCTAAAGGTACCGAACCCCGCGAGTTTCACAGGTGCATTCATAGAACCCATGGGAATTTCATAATAAAGCCATTTTTTTACGAATTCAAAACCTAGCAAGCTAACATCTAAGTGAATTCCTGGTACAAATTTCTTCCAGATTTCTAATTTGCTACAAATAGTTTGCCTTTTGCTGTTTATTTTCACGTTGGTATTATGGCTGTCAAAATTATCGCGTTAATTAATTTTTTTAATTAATCACGTAAAAATATTTGACGCAATTAACGCAGATGACCCGCTCAGACAGATTTAAATGACAGTACAGTGAAACGCTCACTTGTTGTGTTTTATGGAGTTTTGCCGCCCTCTGCTGGCGCTTGGGTGCGACTAATTTTATAGGCTTCAGCACCCATGAGCATTGTGTAATTACTGACATCAACAATGGCGGGCTACTAGTTTATTTTTTGATTGAAAATTTTACAAATTTTATTAAAACGAAAACATTAAGAAGGGTTGTAATATAAAATTTCTATAACTTGTACTAACATTTATCTTTTAAGAACTACAAGTCTTTCTATCCATGGATCGCTTTAACAGAATGTTAATAATGTTAATGCCATCTTGTTGATTTATTGTTGTAATAAACAAATACAGTCCTTATGTACCGTATGTTGAATGTATATATCCATCTTGTGTTTTATCTTTCCATTCCAACAATAATTTACAGAAAAATATGGCATATTTTAATAGATGGTTTGAATTGCGATTAATTAAGATTAATTAATTTTTAAGCTGTAATTAACTCGATTAAAATTTTTAATCATTTGACAGCCCTAGTTGGTATATGAAAACTAATTTCAATTCACGCTGTTCCTTTTTTTTTTTTTTTTCATGTTTATCATTGGTTCTGTCTGTTTTTTTATTTTGTTTTTCGTTTGTCTATTATTTCTACTTTTTTTCTCACGTCCAAATAAAGCATTCATTCATTCACAAGCATTTTTTGCAACTTTTTGCTTCAGTTCAATGGACATCGTGCTTGACCTTCTGCGTTGCAAACCTTGTCCACTTGGGGGCAGTTACATGCTGTAGTACTATTTATTTATTTAGGCAAGGCAAATTAGAACAGATTCATGTTAAGTTGTTAAAGAATGTCTCATATTGCAATTTGAAAAAATAATCCCTTACTCTAGTTATCACAGCCTTTGCGTGATGAGGAGAAAGTGACTTTTTTCTGCATTTATCAATGCGGGCGTGGCAGCCATGTCTGCCTGAGGCAGCCACAAAAGAGGGGGGGTCTGCGGCCGCGGTCTACCCCGGGGCTTGTGGATGCACCAGTGATGGATGAAGAGTGACAGATCGGGGTTAGCCGCCAGGGGAGTCCATTTTCTTTGCAGTGCACGCCGCGATATAGGGAGAAGAGAGGAAGGCGTGAAGAGAAGAGAACCTCCTCTCCCCCCCCCCCTCTCTCTCTATCTCTCTTGCGCTCCACTCCTGTGCATCAGTGAGCTTCAGGCGGCTCCACGCCGCATTGACGCTGCTCCATCCCACTCAACTAAATCGGTGGACCCAATTTGCACCAGATTTTTTTTAATCTTGTTTGTTTCTCCTTCACGGATATGCACCGGATTCCTTCCTATCCTCTTCGCTCATTCCAATGAGGCGTCGCTCCCCGCTACCCGGTGATGATGAATGCAGATGCGGCACAGCCACAAGTTTGCGCCTGTTTATGTATATCTTGACTGAGACGGCGAGCCTTCCGCGCTGTCTCCAACATGGGTGTTGACTAAATGGAAGAGCAGAAGAGTACATGAAGGTGCGCTTTCTGGGTTTCCAACTCTCACCATGCAGATCCTCTCACCTGCGATATTATTTGTGTTTTTCCTTCTAAATGCACACTTGTGTTTGTCCATAAGAAACAATGCGCAAGGGCACATCAAAGAGGACGTAACTTCCAGCGGGTCACCCCGGGAGATTCGCCAAAAAATAGCAAGAGACAGTCCTACAGGTGAGTCCGCCATCATCCGAGGGACCTTAAACTCTACGCACCCGCGGAAACGAGGGGTCGTGACAGAAGCAAGGCGCTTGGCGCGCAACAAGCAAATTTTGAATAGGACGGTGACACCCGTGGAGGATGCGGTCTTACATTGGGATCAGACCCGCCACCGTAGTAAGAGGATAAAGTTGAACGACGGGCCGAGAAGTGGGGGCACGCCGGCAGGTGGACACCACAATGCGCCTAAGCCTTCTTCAACGGGGGAGGGAGATCGACACAGGAGGGGTACCAAAGAGGAGAAAGCTTGGAAGAGGGGGAGAACCCGCTTGAACAAAAGCTCAGGGGCTCACACATCGCCATGGGAACCCATCCCCAAGCCGCTGGCCCTGACATCCACCGACGCGCCCTTTGACCTTCTCACCAGGAGGCCCGAACTCTTCACATTCCGAGAGGACAACCCATGGGACGCCACGCCGATCACGCCGCCTGGCTCGCAGGACTTCGGCGACGAGATCAAGAATCCCTTCTACCCGGTGACCAGCGAGACGTACGGCGCTTACGCCATCACTTGCGTGTCAGGGGTCATCTTCCTTGTGGGAGTCGCCGGTAACATCGCCATCCTGTGCATCGTGTGCCAGAACTACTACATGAAGAGCATCTCAAATTCATTGCTGGCTAACTTGGCTGTGTGGGATTTTGTGCTCATCTTGTTCTGCCTGCCCATGGTGGTCTTCCATGAGTTGACCAAGTCTTGGCTACTGGGGGAATTCACCTGCAGGGTGGTGCCATATATGGAGGTAATGTTGGGCGTTTAATTTTTGTGCTGTTACAGTACTATTTTGTCTGTTGAGTCGTGTCAAGTTCAAAAATAGACCCTTAGGTAGACATTTGTAAAATTACCCAAAAATAAGGAGAGAAGACACTCAGTTTTCTTGGCCAAGGAGAGCAAGGAGGGACTAGACAGAGAAATGCTAGATTACGCTGTATAGTCACCAAAATTGATCCAAAGAAAAACCCTCCTTGCTCTTTTTATTAGAGGTTTGTCCTAACACAGAAGGGTGCTGCCCTAAATGATTTTTCCACCACCAAACTTCACTGTTTTCTGAGTGAATCTCGGATCCGTGCGGGCTCCAGTAGGTCTCCTGCAATATTTGCGGCGACTGTGGTGTAATTCAAAGGAAGATTCATCTGAAAAATCCACCTTTTGCCACTTTTCCAGAGTCATTCCTTTTGACAGGCTCTGGGCCTTGGCAAATGCCACACGTTTTTTTAATTGTCTTTTGTTTAATGCTGGGTTCTGGGCACTGATTCGACCATGGAGGCCATTTCTAGACAGAATTCGACAGAATGTTCTGGTTGACACAGGGACTTCAGGTGACCAGGGCTTGTGGAGCTCTGCTGCAGTGGAAAAAGGGCTAGCTTTGGATTTTCCAGCCAACAACCGGTTCTCCCGAGCAGTTGTCTTGCGGGGTCTGCCTGACCTAGGCTTGTCAAAAACGTCTCCAGTCTGTTCATATCTTTTTTTTTTAATCCTCTGTACCTGACGCTGAGACACATTGAAGGTGTCTGCCACATCTGCAGTGGATCTGGTCTCCAGGCTCTCGATAATTAACACTTTGGTCTCAGGAGGAATCTTAGGCATCTTGTCAGAGGTCAGGTTGCAGTTGATATGGCAGTCTAGTGCACTGGGGTTCTTTTTATACACAGTGGCGCCTCCAGAAATTTTTCATAGGGGTGGCCAGATGGGGCCACATAAAATCTTGGGGTGGCCAAAACTAAAATTTCAAGTTTTCATTATATTATTGCAGTAAAAAGGTCAGGGGAAAACTATCAGAAAGACTTATGGACACAGATGCTGTACTGATATATTTTGGTGTATTGTGTAATATTTGATGTTACTAATGATTTAATGTGCATAGTCCATAACTGTCCAGTCAACATTTTGAATTCCACAACAATTCTGTTTTATTGTGTTATGTATATATTAGGCATAAGGTGTACATTTAACTAGGGCTGTCAAACGATTGAAATTTTTAATCGAGTTAATCACAGCTTAAAAATTAATTGATCGTAATTAGGGCTGTCAAAATTATCACGTTAACGGGCGGTAATTAATTTTTTAAATTAATCGCGTTAAAATATTCGACGCAATTGACGCACATAGCCCGCTCAGACAAATTTAAATGGCAGTACAGCCACTTGCCCACTTGTTAATTGTGTTTTATGGAGTTTTGCCGCCCTCTGCTGGCGCTTGGGTGCGACTGATTTTATAGGCTTCAGCACCCATGTGCATTGTGTAAGTAATTATTGACATCAACAATGGCGGGCTACTAGTTTATTTTTTGATTGAAATTTTTACAAATTTTATTAAAACGAAAACATTAAGAGGGGTTTTAATATAAAATTTCTATAACTTGTACTAACATTCATCTTTTAAGAACTACAAGTCTTTCTATCCATGGATCGCTTTAACAGAATGTTGATAATGTTAATGCCATCTTGTTGATTTATTGTTATAATAAACAAATACAGTCCCTATGTACCGTATGTTGAATGTATATATCCATCTTGTGTCTTATCTTTCCATTCCAACAATAATTTACAGAAAAATATGGCATATTTTATAGATGGTTTGAATTGCGATTAATTACGATTAATTAATTTTTAAGCTGTAATTAACTCGATTAAAAATTTTAATCGTTTGACAGCCCTAATTGTAATTAATCGCAATTCAAATGAATGAATGCTTTATTTGGACATGAGAAAAAAATAGAAATAATTGACAAACGAAAAACAAAATAAAAAAAACAGACAGAACCAATGATAAAATTTTACAAGACGGTAGACATGAAAACAAAAAAAATAGGAACAGCATGAATTGAAATTAGTTTTCATATACCAACTAGGGCTGTCAAGCGATTAAAATTTTTAATCGAGTTAATTACAGCTTAAAAATTAATTAATCGTAATTAATCGCAATTAATCGTAATTCAAACCATCTATAAAATATGCCAAATTTTTCTGTAAATTATTGTTGGAATGGAAAGATAAGACAAGACGGATATATACATTCAACATACTGTTCATGCGTACTGTATTTGTTTAGCATAACAATAAATCCACAAGATGGCATTAACATTATTAACATTCTTTCTGTGACAGGGATCCACGGATAGAAAGACTTGTAATTCTTAGAGGATAAATGTGAGTTTGTATATTGTGACTAAATATTATCTCGTGTATTTGTTGAGCTTTCAGTAAATGAGACTGTAGCGACTTAACTGTTCTGCCCAAATGCATGATGGGAAGTGGTGCAACCATGACTGTGTGTGGTGGCTGCAAATGCTATATCTTCTCTGCGTTGGGTACACTACAGAGTGTTAAGAAAAAGATCAACTCCTGTCATTCTTCCCCACTTCGCTTCCCACAATATTTATAGTTGCTGTGGGAGAGATGACAAAGCTTTTGCCAATTAAAAGCACAGCCCCAATGAATGCTTGTATCTACTCCACTCTGCCTCTTATCTCTGTATATAAGTAAAACGGCGCCATTGTAGGCTGTTTGCGGCAATGCGTGAATGAGTCGTACCGCGAAAGCGTTAATTGCGATAAATATTTTCACGTGATTAATTTTTTTAAAAAATTCATTACCGCCCGTTAACGCGATAAATTTGACAGCCCTACATTTAACAAAACAACATAAATGCATTCATTTGGGATGAAATGCATAACTGATGCTACAACAATCTTACAATATACTGGCAAGCGGGGTGGCTAGTGGGGTGGTCAACCAATTTATAGGGGTGGCCGTGACCACCTCTGGCCACCCCCTGGTGGCGCCACTGTTTATACACACTTGAGAGTTAATTGATCCATTATTGGTAACAGGTGAAGCTCTAATCTGGGATTGGGTGCATCATTTGACAAGACAACAAGATTTATGTCTTTGCAAAAATTGACTCAATGGGCTTTACCAAGCTGTAAAAATCAGAACACTTTTCAACAGTTTTGTTTGGCACCGATATGTTATTCCAAAACCTGTTGGGATTAAAATTATACATTTCTTGTAAGAAAATATTGATTACGAATATATTAGAGGGACACTTAAGGTCCAAGTGTATGCAAGCGACAAGACTTTTGTCAGGTACTGTATTATAATCATAGAGCTAAATATTCTGGGAGCTAACAGTGAAGAAAAACACAGACAGGAGCTGGTTAAGGACGCGAGCAAAAACAAAAAGACGCTGGTTTGCCAGAACGTGTGAGAAGCCTTGCTTGGCCCTGCAAGTACTAGACACAATTTAAACCACTCTTGGTTGGAAGCACACCTCCTACCTCCATGTACACCTACAGACGACCTTTTTGCACAAACACCGTGAATCTAGGACTGTCTCACCTCCATCTGTCATTTCCCTACACACAAACAGCCAGCTTTGAATGACAGATTGTTTACAGCATGTTGATTCCTTCCCCTTTGTGCGCTCGCTGCAATTCCATCAGCTTCACCTGACAGAAGACGTTTTCCTGTCTTACACGACGGGTTTTATTTTTGGAAGCTCCTTTGTCAGAAACTGCCGAGGGATATACAGTGGGGCAAATAAATATTTAGTCAACCACCAATTGTGCAAGTTCTACTTGAAAAGATTAGAGAGGCCTGTAATTGTCAACATGGGTAAACCTCAACCATGAGAGACTGAATGTGGGGAAAAAAAAAGAAAATCACGTTGTTTAATTTTTAAAGATTTTTTTTCCAAATTAGAGTGGAAAATAAGTATTTGGTCACCTACAAACAAGCAAGATTTCTGGCTGTCAAAGAGGTCTAACTTTTTCTAACGAGGTCTAACGAGGCTCCACTCGTTACCTGTATTAATGGCATCTGTTTTAACTCATTATTGGTATAAAGACACCTGTCCACAACCTCAGTCAGTCACACTCCAAACTCAACTATGGCCAAGACCAAAGAGCTGTCGAAGGACACCAGAGACAAAATTGTAGACCTGCACCAGGCTGGGAAGACTGAATCTGTAATAGGTAAAATGCTTGGTGTAAAGAAATCAACTGTGGGAGCAATTATTAGAAAATTGAAGACATACAAGACCACGGATAATCTCCCTCGATCTGGGGCTCCATGCAAGATCTCACACCGTGGCGTCAAAATGATAAGAAGAACGGTGAGCAAAAATCCCAGAACCACACGGGGGGACCTAGTGAATGACCTACAGAGAGCTGGGACCACAGTAACAAAAGCTACTATCAGTAACACAATGCGCCACCAGGGACTCAAATCCTGCACTGCCAGACGTGTCGCCCTGCTGAAGCCAGTACACGTCCAGGCCCGTCTGCGGTTCGCTAGAGAGCATTTGGATGATCCAGAAGAGAATTGGGAGAATGTGTTATGGTCAGATGAAACCAAAATAGAACTTTTTAGTAGAAACACAAGGTCTCGTGTTTGGAGGAGAAAGAATACTGAATAGCATCCGAAGAACACCCTACCCACTGTGAAGCATGGGGGTGGAAACATCATGCTTTGGGGCTGTTTTTCTTCAAAGGACAACTGATCTGTGTAAAGGAAAGCATGAATGGGGCCATGCATTGAGAGATTTTGAGTGAAAATCTCCTTCCATCAGCAAGGGCATTGAAGATGAGACGTGGCTGGTCTTTAAGCATGACAATGATCCCAAACACACAGGTAACAAAGGAGTGGCTTCGTAAGAAGCATTTCAAGGTCTTGGAGTGGCCTAGCCAGTCTCCAGATCTCAACCCCATAGAAAATCTGCGGAGGGAGTTGAAAGTCCGTGTTGCTCAACGACAGCCCCAAAAAATCACTGCTCTAGAGGAGATCAGCATTGAAGAGTGGGCAAAATATCAGCAACAGTGTGTGAAAAGCTTGTGAAGAGTTACAGAAAATGTTGGCCTCCGTTATTGCCAACAAAGGGTACATAACAAAGTATTGAGATGAACTTTTGGTATTGACCAAATACTTATTTTCCACCATGATTTGCAAATAAATTCTTTAAAAATCAAATAATGTGATTTTCTAGTTTTTTTTCCCACATTCTGTCTCTCATGGTTGAGGTTTACCCATGTTGACAATTACAGGCCTCTCTAATATTTTCAAGTGGGAGAACTTCCACAATTAGTGGTTGACTAAATACTTACTTGCCCCACTGTAAACAGGGGTTAATTTGAGCCGGATCTTGCCGGAACAAGATCTGGCACCTCTTGATTTTGGCCTCCCTGTGTTCCGGGACTTATTTGGGCAGATCCGGCACCTCTCGTGCATATATAATATTAATAATATAGAAACGTTGGGGGGAGTCATTGATGGCTTTCTCCACTTTATTGTGGCAACAATAAGAAAACAATAAACAAAATAATTGCGGACTGCCACCACATTCGACCGCGAACTGTTGCTTCTCGCCTGTCTTCAAACGGTATTTCAACATGCCAAAAAGACATTTACTGTCTTTTTTCAAAAAGAAGGAAGATGGTTCAAAACGAGTCAGAAAAGCACAGAGAAAGGAAAGAAAAAAAGAAAAGTCCCACAGCATGGCAAGTGGGCATTTGCATTTCGTTTTCAGTACCATTTTCTGCATATGTTCCGGGACCTGTGCCCGTGTCGTCATCCCTGCACTGTCATATGTACTTTGAAACACACGAAAAGTGCATTTATTTGCAGTCACATGTAAGCCAATGCTACAAGTACTGCTATTACATGTATGACAAGTAAATCCAATCAAAAGCCAATAAGCAAAAGGCGCGATATCAAAAAACATAATGAGTGTTTGTCTGACACTTTGCGTGCATGCAAGTGGAAAAAGTCCGTTTGCAATGTAGCCGAGGGCTAATTATCTCCCAGTGGAACACACACATACCGTAACGCTGTAGTTGTCACTTAACCCAAATTCAGTGTGAGCGAACGTTAGCATCTGGCCTATATTACCACAAAACACGACAACACGTATGCACAACCACCGTGAGCACATTATGTAGTAGATAACGCTGCCTTCAGTGAACCTGGTTTTAGTCAATGTTCAATGGAGAGGTGCAACAAGCGCGACAGAGATTTGGGATGCAGCCAGTCGGCATTATTTCAGATAAGCCGTGCTGTCAGGCTGATGCCAAACAGTCGCGCACAGAGCAGCACATTCTGATGAGGGGTCGCTAGGGACATTATTTAGGTTACTCTCACAATTCTAGTGTAGTAAAACACACACATTATCGAAAAACACATTTCGGTAAAGTGTGTTGAAGGAATCTGACCTTTTAGCCAGACTGCCGGAATCACGCCAGCCGAACCGATGAACTGGCGCAGCTCCAGTGACACGTTCTGGCGGGACCCTAACATCCCGGCCAAAAGGCCAAACCCCGCGCGTTCACCTTAGTCTTAACTAGGGTTGTTCCGATCATGCTTTTTGCTCCCGAGCCGATCCCGATCGTTTTAGTTTGTGTATCTGCCGATCCCGATATTTCCTGATCCGATTGCTTTTTTTTTGCTCCCGATTCAATTCCAATCATTCCCGATAATTTTTCCCGAACATATACATTTTGGCAATGCATTAAAAAAAAAAATGAATAAAACTCGGACGAATATATACATTCAACATACAGTACATAAGTACTGTATTTGTTTATTATGACAATAAATCCTCAAGATGGCATTTACATTCTTACCATTCTTTCTGTGAGAGGGATCCACGGATAGAAAGACTTGTGACTTTGATATATTGTGACTAAATATTGCCATCTAGTGTGTTTGTTGAGCTTTCAGTAAATGATACTGCAACCATTCAACCCAAATGCATGATGGGAAGTGGAACCATGACTGTGTGGAGTGCTACCAATTGATATCTTCTCTGCGTTGGGAAATAACATAAGGTGTTAAGAAAAGATCCCATGATATTTCTAACCGTAGGGAGAGGGATTGTAAGGGCTTAGCCAATTAAAAAAAGGCTGCAAAGGCTGCCAAAATTCATTCTACTCATTTTATGCTGCCTTTTATCTCTCTAAATAGGTCAAACGGTTCCATTACAGATTGAGAGCGACAATGTGTGAGTGGGTCGTGCAATGCATGCATCAATTGCGTTAAATATTTTAACGTGATATATATATATTTTTAATTAATTACCGCCGTTATCGGGATAAATCTGATAACCCTACCTTAAGCCTAAACTATAGACTTTGGATGAGTTTAACATATTATGTCTGTAACGTTAAATACAATTAGAAAACGATTTAATAAAAAAATATATATATATTAAAAAAAGGCATGGCCGATATTTTTTTGCCGATTCCGATACTTTGAAAATGACGTAATCGGACCCGATCAATTGGCCCTTTGTACTGACTCCATTTTGAAAGCTTGAAAAAGGCTTCGATGCTCAAGTTGACACTTTATTCAGATTGACAGCGATCAAACGGCAAGGCGAAACAGAAACAGACTCAGGCGAGAAGGTCACCATATCACAGGTCAAAAAAAGGTTTCCGAGAAAAAATGACAATGCTTAGTTAAACAATCAGTCTTTTGAAGGCTCTCGCGGAACAGGCCTTGGCCAGGAGGAAGGGTGTGTTTAGGCCAGGGGTGGGCAAACCAGTCCTCGAGGGCTGCAATGGGTCCTGGTCTTTGTTCCAACTGATTCAGCACAGACAGTTTAACCAATGAAGTTTTAGTGGAAAAAAGAAGCACCTGACTGCCATCAACTGATTGCACTGATTGGGGATGAACAAAAACCCGCACCCACTGCGGCCATTTGTGGAATACTTTGCCCACCCCTGGTTTAGGCGTTGTTTAGGATTATTGTGGAGGATTTGGTAGTAACTGGTGTCAGGGCAACGAGGGTTGTGGATTTTGCCACCTCAGCGTCAAAAGGGCTCTTGGAGTGTTTTCAGTCGTGCTATCAGTTGGATTTCGGGCATTCTTCGGTGTTCCTTGTGTTGGGACAGGGCGTCCCGCCATTTGTTCTGGACTGTATGGGAGAACTGATTGCGAGAGTTGGTGGTGCAGACGTGGGCTTGTCAGCGTCAATCTTGCTCAGTCAGTTGCATGATGCACACGTTGGGCTTCCCTGATAAGAAGGTGTCATGTATCTCTTATGCCCTATATTCTGCTTGTTTTCCTTCAACTATGGTATAAGTGCTATTTATTTTATATTGGGTGTGTTAGAGTAATACAAACAGTGGATCGGTAAATACGAGAAAAGATACTATTCCCTGATTGATTATATTAAGTGTGTTAGAATAATGCAAACATATAGACGGTGCCTACGAGAAAAGGTACTATATCCTTCAGTGTGAAAGGTAATCCTGAATAATGGCTCCTCATAAAGTTGAGTGGAGATAAATACTGGTATTCTTGAACCACGCTGTTGTTTTGAAGGAGACTTAAAAGCGCCCCAAAATAACAACCAGGACAGGAAGCATTTCGACTCCCTCGGGTGACAGGGATTGTTCTGGCATGTAGAGGACTGTAGTTGACATAATGAGATTTACCATAATTCTTGAGAGAGAAAAAAAAGCTGCAAAGAAACTAAACAGATATTCGAGCACAGAATGCTACACGACTACAACCCCTAGTGATAATAGATGGTGTATGGAATCACCAGTCTCGGACGAGCACTCACTCAAATATTTTATCATGTAGAACAAACTCAGATAAAAAGCTTGAAAAATAATGAATTAGTTCAAAAGTGCAACTCCTTGGCATTCAGAAACACAAAAAGAGATGAATACAAATAGTGCTGCAACGATTAATCGATTAAATCGAGTATTCGATTAGAAAAAAAAATTCAAATTAAATTTTGCTGCTTTGAGTATTCGTTTAATTAAAGTGACGTTGTAATGGTTTGTTTTGAAAGAGTTTGCATTTAGTTTAATTGATTTGGGTGCATACACTGCTCTCTGGTCTTCCTCATTTCACATGGGTGAATCCAGTTGCTCCCTGTGAAGACCAACGGCAAAGTTTTTGTTTGAGCTAATGTTATTTTTAATGCATTTGTAATTTAGTGTATATTTAGGCGTTGTTTGCGGGAATATGTGTCTGAACCATTTGTTGAGAGCATTGTAAAATAATAAAACGTAAGCATTTTATAGCATTTAAGCTAGCTGACTTTTGCTATGAAAGTTAGCCAATTGTCCTTTTCTTGTAAATAGATCCTCATTTATTTATTATTTACCGTTTGAGGCTCAACTCAGGTATTTTAATTTTTCATGTTCCTTATCCGAGTTCATCGATTTATCGACTACTAAAAACATTGATAGCTTTAGACCTACATACGCAACATTGTGGTGGTCAGTAAATGTTACTTTAGTAGAGCAAGTGCAGGGAAATAAATATAGAATCACTCCAATCTGAAGAAAAAAAATATCAAATCACAACATTTTGAGTAGAAAATACAGACATACCCAGTCAATTTCCTTTCCTGATTTGGGCCCCTGCCTCAGATTAGATCTGCTCGTTAGTCAGCAGTTAAAAACAGTGCAGTTATCACACCTTGGAGGGCTGCTGGACCAAGTGGATTCACAAGAATCAGAGCTCCAACAAGAGAGATGTCTCTTGAGACCAAGGAGAGGATTATCAAACTTCTTGAAGAAGGTAATTCCACACGTATGGTTGCCAAAGATGTGGGCTGTTCACAGTCAGCTGTATCAAAAATCTGGACCAAGTACAAACAGCTTGGCAAGGTTGTTAAAGTTAAGCATACTGGTAGACCGAGGAAGACATCCAAACGTCATGACAAACAACTAAAGGCAATATGTCTTGAAAACAGAAGATGTACAAAAAGACAAATGAAGAAGAAATGGGAGGAAGGAAATGGGATTTTCATGCAGGAAAGCTAAAAGGAAACCATCATTGACACTTAAACAGAAAAAAACAAGACTGCAATAGGCTAAGGAGAGGCACTCATGGACTGTGAATGACTGGATGAAGGTTATTTTCAGTGATGAGTCAAGAATCTGAATTGGACAAGGTGATGAACTGGAACTTTTGTTTGGTGCCGTTCCAGTGAGATTTACAAAGATGACTGCCGGAAGAAAACATCAAAATTCCCTCAGTCCTTGGTGATATGGGGCTACATGTCAGGCAAAGGCACTGAGGAGATGGCTGTGGTTAAATCTTCACTAAATGCACAAGTTTACATTGAAATTTTAGACAGCTTTCTTATCACTTCAATTGAAAATATGTTATTTTCCAAGATGACAATGTATCATGCCACAAAGCTAAAACTGTTAAAGCATTCCTTGGAGAAAGACTCATCCAGTCAATGTCATGGCCTGAAAATAGCCCAGATCTCAACCCTATTGAAAACCTGTGGTGGAAATTGAAAAAAAAGGCTGCAAGGATGATCTGGCAACTGCAATCAAATAGAGTTGGCACCAACTTAATGAAGAATACTCATCAAGTCCATGCCTCAGAGACTGCAAGCTGTCATAAAAGCCAGAGGTGGTGCAACTAAATATTAGAGATGTGTTTCGATTGGTATTTCTTTGTTTGTTTCTAATGATTTCATATATTTTTATAACTAACATTTACTGACCACCACAAGGATTTTTATTCATTTCTTTTAGTGTTTCTGAATGCTAAAGAGTTGAACTTTTGAACTAATTCATTATTTTTTCAAGCTTTTTATCTGAGTTTGCCTTTACATAATAAAACGTCTGAGTTAGTGCTCGTCCGAGACTGGTGATTCCATACTTTTTTGCTAGGGGTTGTAGAACATGTCAAAAAAAATTAGCATTTAAAGTGAGATGACACAGTTGTTTACAAGGTTATAATTGAAGTAAATGTCCCTTGTTTTATTGCTGTAAAACCACATTGCCATGCATTATTTTTGACTATTCCCTTTGGATGAACGGGGATGTACCCTCCACCCACAAACACACATTTCTTTCCATCTGGCTTAATGCTAATTGTCCCTTATCATCACGGAACACAAATCTAACAAGTCCCTCAAGGCGAGTGATTCTTTTGACAGTACTCCTTTGACACTTTTACGATGCAACCGGTAAGTCATGTGTCAGCTATGTCATAAACATACACGAAACTGATTGTTCATTAGGTTTTTATTAGGTACACCTACTCATTATAATGAGACCCAACAGATGCATGCGAAATTCTAAGATAATGATGATCAGTTTAAAGTGGCTAATTTCCAGTCAAGACTAGTTAACCAGTGTCTCATAACTGTGACATGTCTTATTTTTTTTTCATCAATGGCTTAAGGGGTTTTAAAAGGTGGCCTCCGCTGTTGTACTCAGGGGTGCTGCCAGGGATTTTGGGTCCCATGAAAAGATATCACTTGGGCCCCACCCCCAGTGTCAGGAAACACACACACACACATTTAGAGTATTAACTACGTAATTTCTTGCATTCTGGTGAATCCTTACACACTAATTTGTGCATTTTCTGCATTAGTTTAAAATGAAAATATATTTATGTAAACATACAGCGTATAGAGCAATAATAAATAGACTGATATCATCTATAAGATATGTACTGAAGGCCATCTTTTACAATCTAAATATACATTTTATTGGAAATATTCTCAAGGCAAACACCATAATGAATGACTTAGAAGACATGTTTTGTTTTAACTAGAGATGTCCCGATCGAACGGGTCCGATCACGTTATTTTCAAAGTATCGGAATCGGCAAAAAAATATTGGCCATGCCGTTTTTTTAATATATATACATATATATATATATATTTTTTTTTTTATTAAATCGTTTTCTAATTGTATTTAGCGTTACAGACATAATATGTTACACTCATCCAGAGTCTTTAGTTTAGGCTTAAGGTAGGGTGATCAAATTTATCCCGATAACGTCGGTTTTTAAAAATGTATCACGTTAAAATCTTTAACGCAATTAATGCATGCGCTGCACGACCCACTCACGCATTGTTGCACACAATCTGTAATGGCGCCGTTTTTCCTCTATAGAGAGCTAAAAGGCAGCGTAAAATATTGGCCATGCCTTTTTTTTAATATATATACATATATATATATAATTTTAAAAAATTAAATCGTTTTCTAATTGTATTTAGCGTTACAGACATAATATGTTACACTCATCCAGAGTCTTTAGTTTTGGCTTAAAGTAGGGCTATCAAATTTTTCGCGTAAACGGCGGTAATTTTTTTTTTTTTAAATTAATCACGTTAAAATATTTAATGCAATTATCGCATGCGCTGCACGACCCACTCATGCATTGTCGCGTTCAATCTATAATGGCGCCGTTTTACCTATATATAGAGCTAACAGGCAGGGGGAAAATGAGTAGAGAGAATTTTGGCAGCCTTTGGAGCCTTTTTTTAATTGGCTAAAGCCTTACAATCACTCTTCCCACAATTAGGAATATCATGAGAAGCAATGTGGGGAAGCAAGGTAGCAAATGATCTTTTTCTTAATACCTTATGTTATTTCCCAACGCAGTCAATTGGTAGCACTACGCACAGTCATGGTTCCACTTCCCATCATGCATTTGGGCATGGCTATAGTATTATTTACTGAAAGCTCAAAAAATACACTAGATGGCAATATTTAGTCACAATATACAAAGTCACAAGTCTTTCTATTCGTGGATCCCTCTCATAGAAAGAATGTTATAGAATATCATGGGATCTTTTCTTAACACCTTATGTTATTTCCCAACGCAGAGAAGATATCAATTGGTAGCACTCCACACAGTCATGGTTCCACTTCCCATCATGCATTTGGGCATGGCTATAGTATTATTTACTGAAAGCTCAAAAAATACACTAGATGGCAATATTTAGTCACAATATACAAAGTCACAAGTCTTTCTATCCGTGGATCCCTCTCATAGAAAGAATGTTATAGAATATCATGGGATCTTTTCTTAACACCTTATGTTATTTCCCAACGCAGAGAAGATATTAATTGGTGGCACTCCACACAGTCATGGTTCCACTTCCCATCATGCATTTGGGTTGAATGGTTGCAGTATCATTTACTGAAAGCTCAACAAACACACTAGATGGCAATATTTAGTCACAATATACAAAGTCACAAGTCTTTCTATCCGTGGATCCCTCTCATAGAAAGAATGTTATAATGTAAATGCCATCTTGAGGATTTTTTGTCATAATTAACAAATACAGTACGTATGTTGAATGTATATATTCGTCCGAGTTTTTTTCATTTTTTTCTTAATGCATTGCCAAAATGTATATGATCGGGAAAAATTATTGGGAATGATTGGAATTGAACCGGGAGCAAAAAAAAAAGCAATCGGATCGGGAAATATCGGAATCGGCAGATACTCAAACTAAAACGATCAGATCGGGAGCAAAAAAACATGATCGGAACAACCCTAGTTTTAACTATACTACAGTATACATTACAGTATACGGTATGCAACTGTTTTAGTATGAAGAGCTTGCTAAGGGTTTGCCTGCTGTACTGATTAAATGTAAGCTAAAAGTGGAGCAAATACAAGCTAGCAAACAATTACAGTATTTCATTATGGAGCAGGCTTAGCCTCATCTGGAAACTCGCGATCTCCACTATAGGCTACAGCTCCGAAACGAGGTCTCTTGTTAACAAACTAAATTCAATTTATGACAAACTAAATTCAATAAATTCTTGACAAACTGGATTCAATTACAAGAAAATTTCCACACGAGCTTTCAAGTTTTCTCTGTAGGATACCCAAAAAATATTTGGAATCCATGTTTTTGAATAGGTGAATGTAGCTCATTGATGCCGGGAAAATCCCGTATTTCTTACGGAGTGATCTGGGACCTCGCTTCCGAGCTAAGATAACAGGTTAATTTTCAGCACTACACTGACACAAGACACCAACCTTCCTTTGTGAAGTACTTTGTCACATCCTATGGCCTTTTCTACCTATCTCCTGTTTTGCTTTTTCCTCTTTTGAAAACCTGTTTTTTTTTTTTGGAAAACATTTCTGCAGTACCGCACGCCGCACACTCATTGACTGGTGTAAATGTGCACCGCTGCTCCCGGTCTGATCGAAGGAAGGGCGGACCAAACCATTTAATGAAAATACGGGGTGGGGGGGGGTGGCTGGCAATACATACAGTGGGGTAAATAAGTATTTAGTCAACCAGCAATTGTGCAAGTTCTCCTACTTGAAAAGATTAGAGAGGCCTGTAATTGTCAACATGGGTAATCCTCAACCATGAGAGACAGAATGTGGAAAAAAAAAAAAAACTGAAAATCACATTGCTTGATTTTAAAAGAATTCACAATTAGAGTGGAAAATAACTATTTGGTCACCTACAAACAAGCAAGATTTCTGGTTGTCAAAGAAGTCTAACTTCTTCTAACGAGGTCTAACGAGGCTCCACTTACCTGTATTAATGGCACCTGTTTTAACTCATTATCGGTATAAAAGACACCTGTCCACACTCCAAACTCCACTATGGCCAAGACCAAAGAGCTGTCGAAGGACACCAGAGACAAAATTGTAGAACTGCACCTGGCTGGGAAGACTGAATCTTCAATAGGCTTGGTGTAAAGACATCAACTGTGGGAGCAATTATTAGAAAATGGAAGGCATTCAAGACCACTGATAATCTCCCTCGATCTGGGGCTCCATGCAAGATCTCACCCCGTGGCGTCAAAATGATAGCAAGAACAGTGAGCAAAAATCCCAGAACCACACAAGGGGGACCTAGTGAATGGCTTACAGAGAGCTGGGACCACAGTAACAAAGGCTACAACCAGTAACAAAGTGCACTGCCAGGGACTCAAATCCTGCACTGCCACACGTGTCCCCCTGCTGAAACCAGTACACGTCCAGGACTGTCTGCGGTTCGCTAGAGAGCATTCGGATGATCCAGAAGAGGACTGGGAGAATGTGTTATGGTCAGTTGAAACCAAAATAGAAATTTTTGGTAGAAACACAGGTTCTCGTGTTTAGAGGAGAAAGAATACTGAATTGCAGCCGAAGAACACCATACCCACTGTGAAGCATTGGGGTGGAAACATCGTGCTTTGGGGCTGTTTTTCTGCAAAGGGACCAGGTCGACCGATCTGTGTAAAGCAGGGGTGTCCAAACTTTTTGCAAAGGGGGCCAGATTTGCTGTGGTAAAATTGTGGGGGGCCGACCTTGGGCTTGACAATATATTTAAGCAAATTTTAGCAAGCCATTCTGTGCGTCACATTTGCTTTATTATTTTTTTAATCAATTATTTCAACAATCTCGCAACTAGCCTTTGTAGCATTCTCTTTCGACTCTCGGGCTCTTGCGAAATACTGCTGCTGTGAAATTAAACTAGCTTCAAGTTGCTTCAATTTCTACGTATCTTCCCTGTAATCTTGTCGTACATGTCAGCATGTCTTGTTTGGTATCTGTTTAAAAACAGCGACTGTCTTTTTGCAAATGAGGCAGACAGTTGTTGCGTATTTTAGTGAAGAATAGTCCAATTTCCACCTATCCTTGAAGCGTCGGCCGTCGCAGTCAACTTTTTATTGTTGTTGATTGTCGCCATTTTAGAAAATTGAGAGTAAAGGGTCACACGGGGTAATGTTGCTTGGAGTGCTGCTGCATTTTACTGGGTAAATGAGGAGCAGCATTTAGTGTGTAAGATGCTTCTTATGCTAGTAGCAGTACTGCTGACCAATTTATTAAGTCTTTGTGTGGGCCAGATGGGATTGATTTTATGACAGAGGCTGGGGGCCAGATGAAATTTGACCACGGGCCGCATTTGTCCCCCGGGCCGGACTTTGGACATGTCTGGTGTAAAGGAAAGAATGAATGGGGCCATGTATCGAGAGATTTTGAGTGAAAATCTCCTTCCATCAACAAGGGCATTGAAGATGAGACGTGGCTGGGTCTTTCAGTATGACAATGATCCCAAACACACAGCCAGGGCAACAAAGGAGTGGTTTCGTAAGAAGCATTTCAAGGTCCTGGAGTGGCCTAGCCAGTCTCCAGATCTCAACCCCATAGAAAATCTGTGGAGGGAGTTGAAAGTCCGTGTTGCCGAAAGACAGCCCCAAAACATCACTGCTCTAGAGGAGATCTGCATGGAGGAATGGGCCAAAATACCAGCAACAGTGTGTGAAAAGCTTGTGAAGAGTTACAGAAAACGTTTGACCTCCGTTATTGCCAACAAAGCGTACATAACAAAGTATTGAGATGAACTTTTGGTATTGACCAAATACTTATTTTCCACCATGATTTGCAAATAATTTCTCAATAAAAATCAAACAATGTGATTTTCTGTTTTTTTTTTTCCCACATTCTGTCTCTCATGGTTGAGGTTTACCCATGTTGACAATTACAGGCCTCTCTAATATCTCCAAGTGGGAGAACTTGCACAATTAGTGGTTGACTAAATACTTATTTGCCCCACTGTATGCTCTCTGGGTGTTTACTTTTTGCCAAAAGCAAAACACGAAAAAGAAACCCTTCGTTTTATACCTATTAAAATTATAATGATTAATATCTACATTTGCAAACAATTACCTAATGTTCTAATTTTCTTTGTGGGCCCCCATCAGGGCATGGGCCCTTAGAATCAGTATCGACGCCCCTGGTTGTACTCCACCCCTCCAGGCTGCCACTGTTATGCTAGAGTTGACCTGGGCAGGGGGTCCAGCGAAAACCAGCAAATTGATGCAGCACCAGGGAGAAAAGACAGTGAGATTTATTAAAGAGGGCTGCTAGGACCTGCAGAGGAGCTGTGGGTAAACACCCATCGAACTGGCGGGCATTTGTCAGCTTGACACATTCCCATTCACTGACTTTGAGGGATCGGAATTACAATTTTTGGCTTGTGTAACACTGCAACAATGGTAATTTTCCTACATGTAGTCAACCATCTTGTCTGCACATACACATGCAAAGTGGTGCGTGCTTATCCAGCAGATGGGTGGAATGGCCTTGCCTCCACTGATCGCTGCCTGAGGCTATTCTCCCTGCATCAGCTATCTGTGATTAGACAAAAGCCTCATGAGAACACACACTGTCGCTCATGCACAGTAAGTAGTGCTGAAGCATTTAGTCGCACCATTTTATGCAGCTCGCAACCCAGCTACATACACTATGTCTGATGTCACGCCCTCTCCGCGTCGCAGCCTCTCGCCATTGATTGCTAATTAGACAGCATTTAAATAATTCAGCAGCTCAGCTGTCCGTGGGCATATAAAGCACACGTTATGTTTTTAAATAAAGAAACCAACCCTCACAATATTATGCATACAGTGGTATGTGAAAGTATCTGAACCTTTTGGAATATCTCACATTTCTGCATAAAATTATCAAATGTAATCTGATCTGAGATGAAAAAACTGTGTCTGCTTTAACTAAAACCACCCAAATATTTATAGGTTTTCATATTTTAACTACAAACTGCAATTTCGGGAGAAATTACTTCTGGTCTTTGCCATGTGGAGATACAGATCTTAGCCCCAGCCTAGGTTGGTTTGGGGACAATTCGGGGGCAATATTAGGTCAGTTCCTGTCTATATGGGGACATTTACGGGGCATGGGATAATGATATCAGGTCATTTGGGAACATTTGGGAGGCGTGGTCTATTCATATCAGGTGATTTGGGAGCATTTGGGGGCGTGGCCTAGTCATATCAGGTCAATTGGGAACATTTAGGGGGCGTGGCCTGATCATATCAGGTCATTTGGGAACATTTAGGGGGCGTCGCCTGATCGTATAAGGTCATTTGAGAACATTTAGGGGGCGTGGCCTGATCATATCAGGTCATTTGGGGGCGTGCCCTATTGATATCTGGTTATTTCCAGTTGATTTGGGGACATTGTTTTTTTTTTTTGCAATTGAAAATGAATGGGAAAAAATTTGGACGTTCATAGCCGTCAATGGCATCCAAGTACATTGGCATCTATAGAATGGACAAACATGCTTGTCAATGGCGTTAAACAGAGGAAATGCCATTGGAAATGAATGGAAAATTTGGACGTGGAATTTTTGATGTCCAAATTATGTGATTTGGTTAAAAATTGTAGGACAAGTAGCGTTTTGATAAAATTTTTAAAAATCGGAAAATCGCCGTTTCGGGGCCGTTTGAAAAATTCCCTGCTTCGCGCAAAAAAATTCCGGTCGTGTCGATACTTGAACGGTGACGATTGGTCAAATGGTTTGGGCTGCGCGGCGCACCGAAAAAACGCAGAGAGTAGATGATTAATAATAATAATAAAGTTGCAGAATAACATTATCTGGCTTTGCCAAAAAGGCAAAGACCAGAAAATGAGGATAGTATGCAAACAATGACAGAAAGGGGGAAAAATAAGTAAGTGAACCATCACATTTAATATTTTGTCGCCCCCCTTTGGCAGAAATAACGTCAACCATACGCTTCCTGTGGCTGCAGATCAGTCTGGTACATCGATCAGGATTAATCTTGGCTCATTTTTCTCTACGGAACTGCTATAGCTCAGTGTGTAGTTCTGGGATGTCTGGCATGAATCGCTGTCTTTATGTCATGCCACAGCATCTCAATAGGGTTCAAGTCTGGAATTTGACTTGGCCACACCAGAACGTGTATTTTGGTCTTCTGAAACCATTCTGAAGTTGATTTACGTCTTTGTTTTGGATTATTGTCTTATTGCAGCATCCATCCTCTTTTTAGCTTCAACTGTCTGACAGACGGCCTCAGGTTTACCTGCAAAACATCCCGATAAACTTTTGAATTCATTCTTCCATTAATGATTGCAAGTTGTCCAGGCCCTGAGGTAGCAAAACAGCCCCAAATCTGCATGCTTCACGGTGGGGATGAGATGTTGATATTGGTGAGCTGTTCCATTTTTCCTCCACACATGACAATTCAACTTTGGTTTCATCAGTCCACAAAATATTTTGCCAAAACTTTTGTGGAGTGTCCAAGTGCCTTTTTGCGAACATTAAATGAGCAACAATGTTTTTTTAGACAGCATTTGCTTCCTCCGTGGAGTCCCCCCATGAACACCATTCTTGACCATCGTTTTACATATAGTTGATGTGTGCACAGAGACATTGGACTGTGCCAGTGATTTCTGTAAGTCTTCAGCAGACACTCTAGGATTCTTTTTTACCTCTCTGGGTATTCTGCGCTGAACTCTTGGCGTCATCTTTGGTAAACGGCCACTCCTTGGGAGAGAAGAAACAGTGCCAAACTCTCTCCATTTGTAGACTTCTCTGACTGTCGATTGATGAACATCCAGACTTTTAGAGATGGTTTTGTATCCTTTCCCAGCTTTATACAAATAAACAACCCTTTGATCACAGGTCTTCAGACAGCTGTTTTGACCAAGCCATGAAGCACATCAGACAATGCTTCTCATCAAGATATTTCTTACCAGGTGTGTGTTTTATAGTGGGCAGAGCAGCTTTAAACCACTCATCAGTAGAGTTGGGCATCGTTTGAAATTGAACGATTCCGGTTCCGATTCCGATTCCACGTTTCGATTCCGGTTCCGAACAATTCTTGATTCCGATTCTTTTACGAGGCAGGGTAAAAAAAAATGCAGGGTGAAAAAAAAAAGCATATTTTATATTAAAGTCTGAACTTCTCGATGATTTTTTAGATTAAATGAACTTCTCACAGGGGTAATTTTAATTTGTATATAAATATCAGTCTATGAATTCAGCAATTTTTCTTCACTTGCCGGTCAGAGCATCGAAACGAGGAATCGAAATTTAAAATTTCAAACGATTCTGGGAGCATCCGACTGGTAGAACCGGTTCCCATCGACGCTCGATGCCCAACCCTACTCATCAGTGATTGGGCATCCGCCTGACTTAAAATGTTTGGTAAAAATTGGTTTTGATTGCTCTTTAAATCTCCTTAGGCAGAGGTTTCACTTACTTATTTTTCTCCCTTCTTTCATTGTTTGCATGCTATCCTCATTACAATATGAAAACCTACAAATGTCTGGGTGGTTTTAGTGAATGCAGACACTGTTTTTGCATCTGTGTGATTTTGACAAAGATCAGATCACATTTGATGGTCATTTTATGTAGAAATGTGAGAAATTCCAAAAGGTTCAGATACTTTTTCATACCACTGTAGATCTGGTATTAGTATTTAAACGGATCATTGTGAGATATGTATTTGCACAATTCAGTCAGTACAATAAACAGCTGCAGGGACAAGTCGATAGTAAAGTACGAAATAAGTTGGAAAACCACATCTTTTCTAACGGCCTGGAAAAGTCACTTTTCCGCTTCTTTGCTCAAGACTAGGATGCAAAGGATGTTGTTTTTTTTTCATATCCGAGGGAAATATGCCCCAGACCGTGATGTAATTTAATGGAGGAATTTATTGTCCAGAAGAAAGTGCCAGGCAGATGCTATAAAACGCAGGGAGCGGCCTCACTAAATGGCGCATTTGATATTTCATCTCATGAGAGGCCCTACTTTCGCTAATTATTGTATTTCACTTTGTTGCACACTGCAACAACCCTCATTGCAGCTCATATAAAACATTACTCGGCATATAATAAAATCATAGAAATGATGCTCATTGATGCGTGCTATTGGTTGAACAATTAAAGTTTTTGCAGTGTATTATATTATAAACACGCATAAAATACACTGTATCAACTCTACTTCTATTTCTTGACCCATTCGAAGCAGTTACAGGGCAAATAAGTATTTAGACAACCACCAATTGTGCAAGTTCTCGTACTTGAAAAGATTAGAGAGGCCTGCAATTGTCAACATGGGTAAACCTCAACCATGAGAGACAATGTGGGAAAAAAAGCAGAAAATCACTTTGTTTGATTTTTAAAGAATTTATTTCCAAATTAGAGTGGAAAATAAGTATTTGGTCACCTTTGAACAAGCAAGATTTCTGGCTGTCAAAGAGGTCTAACATCTTCTAACGAGGTCTAACGAGGCTCCACTCGTTACCTGTATTAATGGCACCTGTTTTAACTCAAGACACCTGTCCACAACCTCAGTCAGTCACACTCCAAACTCCACTATGGCCAAGACCAAAGAGCTGTCGAAGGACACCAGAGACAAAATTATAGACCTGCACCAGGCTGGGAAGACTGAATCTGCAATAGGTAAAACGCTTGGTGTAAAGAAATCAACTGTGGGAGCAATTATTAGAAAATGGAAGACATACAAGACCACTGATAATCTCCCTCGATCTGGGGCTCCATGCAAGATCTCACCCCGTGGCGTCAAAATGATAACAAAAACGGTGAGCAAAAATCCCAGGACCACAAGAGGGGACCTAGTGAATGACCTACAGAGAGCTGGGACCACAGTAACAAAGGCTACTATCAGTAACACAATGCGCCGCCAAGGACTCAAATCCTGCACTGCCAGACGTGTCCCCCTGCTGAAGCAGGTACATGTCCAGGCCAGTCTGCAGTTCACTAGAGAGCATTTGGATTATCCAGAAGAGGACTGGGCGAATGTGTTATGATCAGATGAAACCAAAATAGAACTTTTTGGTAGAAACACAGGTTCTCGTGTTTGGAGGAGAAAGAATACTAAATTGCATCCGAAGAAAACCATACCCACTGTGAAGCATGGGGGTAGAAACATCATGCTTTGGGGCTATTTTTCTGCAAAGGGACCAGGCCGACTGATCTGTGTAAAATGGGGCCATGTATTGAGAGATTTTGAGTGAAAATCTCCTTCCATCAGCAAGTGCATTGAAGATGTTCTGGAGTGGCCTAGCCAGTCTCCAGATCTCAACCCCATAGAGGAGATCTGCATGGAGGAATGGGCCAAAATACCAGCAACAGTGTGTGAAAAGCTTGTGAAGAGTTATAGAATGTTAGGTTTTGTGTTGGTTTTCTTGTAGTGTGACTTGTCCCTGTGATTGCCCATTGATTTCACCTGTTGTGCCTTCTCCTAGTGTATCCTGCAATTTGCATCCTCCTGTGTTACCCAGCTGTTCCTCGTTGTCTCCTTACCCCTTGTCTGCGTGTGTGTATATAAGCACCCAGTTTCTTGTCACTCCTTGTTGCGTCATTGTCAATGTACTTATTTTCCACCAGGATTTGAAAATAAATTCTTTAAAAATCCAATAATGTGAATTTCTGGGTTTTTTTCCACATTCTGTCTCTCATGGTTGAAGTTTACCCATTTTGACAATTACAGGCCTCTCTAATCTTTTCAAGTAGGAGAACTTGCACAATTAGTGGTTGACTAAATACTTATTTGCCCCACTGTACCTGTCAGACACACCCTAGCTGGCAGACGGATGATGGCTGTCAATGGCCGCTTGGCGTTACGGTTCGGTGACGCCGCTAAGACGTCTGTTGTTTGTGCACATTGTCCTCATTCGTCAACTGATAACTCCCATTAGGGCCGACAGTGACACCGGTCACATGGCCGAAGAGGCTCCACCACTGCTCGTTAGGAGCCAATTAATAATGCGCAGCCATTGTGGGACCTTTAATCAGGGAGTTAATGACCTTTTATTAAATAAATGCACAGAGGGACACTGCTTGTCTGCATTACCTGGTGCTTATGTAAATGACCACAACATGTGTTGCAGAAACATTCCAAAGCCCAAGGCTGAAATAGAAAACGGCCTTAATAATTGAGCTAAAAGTCATTTAGGAGAAATTTTGGAATTTCAAACAAGGCGTGTCCTTTGCCCTCTTTTTTTGAGCTGCCAGACTGAGTAATGCCTGGCTAATAAAGCCATTTGAAAGTATAAATTATACATGAACCAAGATGACTGTTTAAAAATGGATATATAGCGGCACCATTTTCAATCAGTCCAGAAGAGGAAATAAGACTATCAACGAAGTTAATCACTTGGTACAGTGGTATGAAAAAGTACCTGAAGCTTTTGGAATTTCTCACATTTCTGCATAAAATCACCATCAAATGTGATTTTTGTCAAAATCACACAGATGAAAAAACTGTCTGCTTTAACTAAAACCACCCAAACATTTATAGGTTTTCATATTTTAATGTGGATAGTATGCAAACAATGACAGAAGGGGGAAAAATAAGTAAGTGAACCATCTCATTTAATATTTTGTGGCCCCCCCATTTGGCAACAATAACTTCAACTACACCCTTCCTGTAGCTGCAGATCAGTCTGGCACATCGATCAAGACTAATCTTGGCCCATTCTTCTCTACAAAACTGCTGTAGTTCATTCAGATTTCTAGGATGAATCGCTGTCTTTAGGTCATGACACAGCATCTCAATGGGGTTCAAGTCTGGACTTTGGCTTGGCCACTCAAGAACGTGTATTTTGTTCTTCTGAAGTTGATTTACTTCTGTGTTTTGGATCATTGTCTTGTTGCAGCATCCATCCTCTTTTTAGCTTCAGCTGTCTGACAGACGGCCTCAGGTTTTCCTGCAAAACATCCTGATAAACTTTTGAATTCATTCTTCCATTAATGATTGCAAGTTGTCCAGGCCCTGAGGCAGCAAAACAGCCCCAAATCATGATGCTCCCTCCACCATGTTTCACGGTGGGGATGAGGTGTTGATGTTGGTCAGCTGTTCCATTTTTCATGACGTTGTGTGTTACTCCCAAACAATTCAACAGACTTACAGTGGTAGGAAAAAGTATCTGAACCTTTTGGAATTTCTCACATTTCTGCATAAAATCACCATCAAATGTGATCTGATCTTTGTCAAAACCACACAGATGAAAAAACAGTGTCTGCTTCAACTAAAACCACCCAAACATTCATAGGTTTTCATATTTTAATGAGGATAGCATGCAAACAATGACAAAAGGGGGGGGGGGGAAATTACTAAGTAAACCCTCTGTTTAAGGAGACTTAAAGAGCAATTGAAACCAATTTTTACCACAAATTATAAGTCAGGTGTGTGCCCAATCACTAAAGAGTAGTTTAAAGCTGCCCTGCCCACTATAAAACACACACTTAAGAAATGTCTTAATGAGAAGCATTGTCTGATGAACATCATGGCTCGGTCAAAAGAGCTGTCTGAAGACCTGCGATCACGGATTGTTGATATGTATAAAGCTTGGAAAGGATACAAAACCATCTCTAAAAATCGACAGTCAGAGAAGTGGTCAACAAATGGAGAGAGTTTGGCACTGTTGCTTCTCTCCCAAGGAGTGGCCGTTTACCAAAGATGACGCCAAGAGTTCAGCGCAGAATACCCAGAGAGGTAAAAAAGACTCCTAGAGTGTCTGCTAAAGACTTACAGAAATCACTGGCACAGTCCAATATCTCTGTGCACACATCAACTATATGGCAAAGAATGGTGTTCATCGAAGGACTCCACAGAGGAATCCACTGCTGTCTTAAAAAAAAAAAAACATTGTTGCTCGTTTAATGTTCGCAAAAAGGCACTTGGACACTCCGCAGAAGTTTTGGCAAAATATTTTGTGGACTGATAAAACCAAAGTTGAATTGACATGTGTGGAGGAAAAATGGAACAGCTCACCAACATCAACACCTCATCCCCACTGTGAAGCGTGGTGGAGGGAGCATCATGAATTGGGGCTGTTTTACTGCCTCAAGGCTTGGACAACTTGCAATCATTAATGAAAGAATAAATTCAGTTTATTCTTCAGTTTAAGTTTATCAGGATGTTTTTTAGGAAAACCTGAGTCCATCTGTCAGACAGTTGAAGCTAAAAAAGAGAATGGATGCTGCAACAAGACAATGATCCAAAACACAGAAGTAAATCAACTTCAGAAGAACAAAATACACGTTCTGGAGTGGCCAAGTCAAAGTCCAGACTTTAACCCCATTGAGATGCTGTGGCATGACCTAAAGACAATGATTCATCCTAGAAATCTGACTGAACTACAGCAGTTTTGTAGAGAAGAATGGGCCAAGATTAGTCCTGATCGTAGTGCCAGACTCATCTGCAGCTACAGGAAGCGTCTGGTTGAAGATATTGCTGCCAAAGAGGGGGCCACAAAATATTAAATGTGACGATTCGCTTACTTATTTTCCCCCTTCTGTCTATGTTTGCATACAATCCTCATCAAAATATGAACACCTATAAATGTTTTGGTTATTTTAGTTAAAGCAGACACCATTTTTTCATCTGTGTGATTTTGACAAATATCACATTTGTTTGGTGATTTTATGCAGAAATGTGAGAAATTCCAAAAAGTTCAGATACTTTTTCATACCACTGAACGTATAACTCTATAACTCTCTTTTTTTTCTTGCCTTTCCTCCCGTTTTCCTTGCCTCATCTGCATGAAATCCGATCCCCTAACACGGCTTTGTCACACCAGCAGGCCTGACTTTTGGGCTCCTGTCTCTTTTAACCTCCCCAGGGAACAAAGCTTGTTTGTGGTGCCCTCACGCTCCGCCCTGATGCACTGATCAAAGCCAGTCCTCCGTGGCGGTATTTAAAAGACACTCATCTAACCATGAAATATTCACCATGAATCTGCATGCTGATACATGTGGGAATGAAGGTGCCAAGAATAACACATTCCATGCATTTTGATGGGTGTCAGTAGAGTTTGTAGAGAAAAACATTATACCAGTAAGAGACAATTCAAATAGAAAATGATGGTGAGGTCATGTATGAACTCGTACCACCAACCAGACATCTTGCTTTGTCTCTCAGCAACATAATACCATGCATGTAAAGAGGTCATCAAACCGCATGTGGGTATACAGTATACAGTCCCTGATGAAAGTCTTGTCGATTATCCGTTTTGTAGAAACAATTGCTAATAACCTGACTTTGAATTATTCAACTGGTTTCAGAAATGGCTCACATGAAAGCTAAGACCCTCCCAAATGATGTTGAATGTACAAAAATATGTTTCACTGAAAAAGATTTATCATTTCATGAAGACATAAAAGTCCAATTTTGGCAATACAAATGTTTCGTCGCCTACAGAAAGTAGTGTGAAATTGAACAAAAAATGTATAAAATACAATGCAATACAAAAATATGTTACATTACATAAGCGAATTAAGTAGTGGTGCTGTGAGATCTAAATTTAATATTTTGTACGACTTCCATGGGCTTGAAGGACTGCATCCGTGAGGTTCCGCAAGGATTCATACAATTTTTTGATGAAGTCATCAGGAACATCAAAGAAAGCAGTCTTGCATGCCTCCCAGAGTTCATCAACATTCCTGGGTTTCGTCTTCCATGCTTCCTCGTTCATCCTGTTCATGTCTGGTGACTGGGCTGGCCAGTCCTGGAGGATCTTGATCTTCTTTGCCTTGAGGAACTTTAAGGTAGAGATTGAAGTATGCGGTGGAGCACCATCCTGCTGCAGAATTTGTCCCTTTTTATGGTTAGGAACATAAGAGGTAGCTTAGATTTGATGATATTTCGGACTATTTATGTTGCCCTCCACCCTGCAGATCTCTCGCACACCCCCATACTAGATTTAACTCCAGACCATGATTTTGCCACCACCAAACGTCACTGTTTTCTGACTGAATCTCAGATCCATGCTGGCTCCAGTAGGTTTCCTGCAATATTGGCGGCGACTGTGGTGTAATTCAATGGAAGATTCATCTGAAAAATCCGCCTTTTTCAACAAAACAGTGAAGTTCGGTGGTGGCAAAATCATGGTTTGGGGTTACATCCAGTATGGGGGTGTGCAAGAGATCTGCAGGGTGGAAGGCAACATAAATAGTCAGAAATACCAACAAATCTTAGCTGCCTCTTACATTACATGTTCAAGAAACCAGTCTGAGATGATTCCAGCTTTATGACGTGGCGCATTATCCTGCTGAAAGTAACCATCAGAAGTTGAGTACATTGTGGTCATAAAGGGATGCACATGGTCAGCAACAATACTCAGGTAGGCTGTGGCTTTCCAACGATGCTCAATTGGTACCAAGGGGCCCAAAGAGTGCCAAGAAAATATTCCCCACACCATTACACCACCACCAGCAGCCTGAACCGTTGATACAAGGCAGGATAGAGCCATGGTTTCATGTTGTTGACGCCAAATTCCGACCCTACCATCCAAATGTCGCAGCAGAAATCGAGACTCATCAGACCAGGCAACGTTTTTCCAATCTTTTACTGTCCAATTTCGATTAGCTTGTGCAAATTGTAGCCTCAGTTTCCTGTTCTTAGCTGAAAGCAGTGGCACCCGGCGTGGTCTTCTGCTGCTGTAGCCCATCTGCCTCAAAGTTCGACGTACTGTGCTTTCAGAAATGCTCTTCTGCCTACCTTGGTTGTAACGGGTGGTTATTTGAGTCACTGTTGCCTTTCTATCAGCTCGAACCAGTCTGGCCATTCTCCTCTGACCTCTGGCATCAACAAGGCATTTCCCCCCACAGAACTGCCGCTCACTGGATATTTTTTCTTTTCTTTTCTTCTCTGTAAACCCTAGAGATGGTTGTGCGTGAAAATCCCAGTAGATCAGCAGTTTCTGAAATACTCAGACCAGCCCTTCTGGCACCAACAACCATGCCACGTTCAAAGTCACTCAAATCACCTTTCTTCCCCATACTGATACTCGGTTTGAACTGCAGGAGATTGTCTTAAACCATGTCTACATGCCTAAATGCACTGAGTTGCCGCAATGTGATTGGCTGATTAGAAATTAAAGTGTTAACGAGCAGTTGGACAGGTGTACCTAATAAAGTGGGGGGTGAGTATATATATACAGTGTGCCCAAATCAACAGGAAATAACCAGATATCAATAGGACACGCCCCCAAATGACCTGAAATGATCAGGCCACGCCCCCAAACAAGTATTTGATACACTGCCAATGGGAAAACCCATTGGCATATATATATATATACACATACATACATACCGTGTGAGGCTCAGGTAAAAATGTTAATGTTCCTTATCCGTTTACTCAAATATTCAAACTAAATAGTTCGATTCATCGACTACTAAAATAAACGATAGCTGCAGCCCTATTTTGAAGGAACGAACGTTCCCAGTCTAAATGGATTGGGCGTCGAGCACCGTCAATGGCAGCCTTAGTTACCTGAGACACTATTATGGTGGAAGATTTTGGTGGCAACTTGTTGGTCCCTTTTTTTTTTTTAAAAAGACCTTTTTAAAACGATATCTCGATTCTTGGCAGGAGCATATCGATAACCTTTTGGGATACAAAGTATCACGATATATCACCATTTCGATATTTTGACACACCCCTACTGTGTACAGTATATAGACATCCTTTTCCAGGAAGTTTGGGTTTGGAGTCGAGGCTCACTATTGCCATCTGGGATGCTATCTGTCGTAATTCAATTTGATATGACAGGAGGGACAGTTGGGGGAAGGCGGTAGTAGCAGTAGTGGGTTACTTGAGAGGAACGGATGTTTAATGTGGAATAAGAGTGTGAGGAAGTCAAGTCGTTGGGAGAGAAGCCAGAGATGGAGCGAAGAGGATGCTGGGATCAGAGGCTGTTTGGCAGGTTTGGTGCTGCAGGCCAGTTCGTGTGAGGACAGACACAAACGCGTAAGCACGTACAGTATGCACACTCCAGCTGCTGCGGAGGAATACTTTGCATGGTGCCAAACAGGCTGTTAATCCAACAGATCCTTTGCAAGAGGAACAATCCTCCTCATGAGCCTTAATAGCAGCTTGCAGCCTTCTGTTGAGTGTCAGACATCTTCACCCTGTCTCTTTATTTAGAATCGGTTTGTTTCCTGCAAGGAAATCCACAAAGTGGAGATAAACAGGTCTGCTCATTGTTATCCTATTGCAAGTAAAGAATGGGGCTCTGACAGGGTGGACAAAAAGTTCAGAAGGTTTGTCACATCAGTGGCGCTTGTCAGATTAGCCCTGAAGTAACAATGCGGCGGATAATGGATGTTGGTTTTAATGTGACGGTAATCCTCTCTGCTCCTTTCAGGTGGCCTCCTTGGGCGTGACAACATTCACCCTGTGCGCCTTGTGCATCGATCGCTTCCGGGCGGCCACCAATGTGCAGATGTATTACGAGATGATCGAAAACTGCACGTCTACCACGGCCAAGCTAGCCGTCATCTGGATCGGAGCGCTCCTGTTGGCGCTGCCCGAGCTGCTTATCCGGCAACTGGTGGTGGAAGAGGCCGAAATCCCGGACGAACCTCCCGAGGAACGCTGCATCATCCGGATCTCCACGTCCCTCCCCGACATGCTCTACGTGCTGGGCTTGACGTACGAGGGCGCCAGGCTGTGGTGGTGCTTTGGCTGCTACTTTTGCCTCCCCACGCTCTTCACCATCGGGTGCTCGTTGGTGACGGCGCGGAAGATCCGACACGCCGAGCAGGCCAGCGTGCGAAGCAACAAGAAGCAAATACGCCTAGAGAGCCAGATGAACTGCACGGTGGTGGCGCTGGCCATCGTCTACGGCGCCTGCGTGGTGCCCGAGAACATCTGCAACATCGTTTCGGTGTACATGGCGGCCGGCGTTCCCGAGAACACCATGTCGGTGCTCCACCTCCTCTCACAGCTGCTGCTCTTCTGCCGTGCGGCAGTGACGCCCGTGTTGCTCCTGCTCTTGTGTCGCCCGCTGGGCAGGGCCTTTTTGGACTGCTGCTGTTGCTGCTGCTGCAGCCGTACGCCCTCCTCCACTACAGCCAGTGACGATAACGAACACGAGTGTACCACCGAGCTGGAGTTGTCGCCGTTTAGCACCATTCGCCGTGAGCTGAGCAACTACACACCGGCAGGATCTCATTGCTAATATGTAGGTCCGTTTGCCTTATATGTTCCAATCACCACATACAATGGGGCAAATAAGTATTTAGTCAACCACCAATTGTGCAAGTTCTCCTACTTGAAAAGATTAGAGAGGCCAGTAATTGTCAAAATTGGGTAAACCTCAACCATGAGAGAGAGAATGTGAAAAAAAAAAACAGAAAATCACATTGTTTGATTTTTAAAGAATTTATTTGCAAATCATGGTGGAAAATAAGTATTTGGTCCATACCAAAAGTTCATCTCAATACTTTGTTATGTACCCTTTGTTGGCAATAACGGAGGCCAAAGGTTTTCTGTAAACGCTTGGTGTAAAGAAATCAACTGTGGGAGCAATTATTAGAAAATGGAAGACATACAAGACCACTGATAATCTCCCTCGATCTGGGGCTTCATGCAAGATGCAAAAATCCCAGAACCACAAGGGGAGGGGGGGTCTAGTGAATGACCTACAGAGAGCTGGGACCACAGTAACAAAGGCTACTATCAGTAACACAATGCGTCACCAGGGACTCAAATCCTGCACTGCCAGACATGTCCCCCTGCTGAACAAAGTACACGTCCAGGCCTGTCTGCGGTTCGCTAGAGAGCATTTGGATGATCCAGAAGAGGATTGGGAGAATGTGTTATGGTCAGAGGAAACCAAAATAGAACTTTTTAATAGAAACAGTTTCTCTTGTTTGGAGGGGAAAGAATACTGAATTGCATCCGAAGAACACCATACCCACTGTGAAGCATGGGGGTGGAATTAACTTGCTTTGGGGCTGTTTTTCTGCAAAGGAACTAGGACGACCAATCTGTGTAAAGCATGGGTGTCCAAACCTGTCCTCAAGGGCCGCTGTGGGTCCTGGTTTTTGTTCCTACCAATCGAGCACAGACGGTTTAACCAATGAAGTTTGCGCTAAAACAAGCAGCACCTGACTGCAATCAGCTGATTACACTTGTGAGACACCAGATTGGTGAAAAAATGTCATCTTGTTTGGTAGGAATGAAATCCAGCACCCACTGCGGCCCTATGTGGAATAGTTTGGACACCACTGGTGTTAAGGAAAGAATGAATGGGGCCATGTATCGAGAAATTTTGAGTGAAAATCTCCTTCCATCAGCGAGGGCATTGAAATGAGACGTGGCTGGGTCCTTCAGCATAACAATGATCCCAAACACACAGCCAGGACAACAAAGGAGTGGCTTCGAAAGAAGCATTTCAAGGTTCTGGAGTGGCCTAGCCAGTCTCCAGATCTCAACCCCATAGAAATCTGTGGAGGGAGTTGAAAGTCCGTGTTGCCCAACGACAGCCCCAAAACGTCACTGCTCTAGAGAAGATCTGCATGGAGGAATGGGCCAAAATACCAGCAACAGTGTGTGAAAAGCTTGTGAAAAGTTACAGAAAACGTTTGGCCTCCGTTATTGCCAACAAAGGGTACATAACAAAGTATTGAGATGAACTTTCGGTATTGACCAAATACTTATTTTCCACCATGATTTGCAAATAAATTCTTTAAAAATCAAACAATTTGATTTTCTGTTTTTTTTTCCACATTCTGTCTCTCATGGTTGAGGTTTACCCATGTTGACAATTACAGGCCTCTCTAATATTATCAAGAGGGAGAACTTGCAACATTAGTGGTTGACTAAATACTTATTTGCCCCACTGTACACGCATAACAGAGTTGATCTTCATTTATTACCGTCCGTGTTCGCAACTCCCTTATATTACATAAACTATAAAGAGTTTTTTGAGTTAAGAGCTTGGTGGATTTTCTTTCCTACTTTGTGTTGTGTGCCAAAATTTGAATTGCGAGCAGGCTTCAGGGAGGTAAGAGATGAAGACACTCAACAACAAACCTGTCTGTGTGTTTGGCTGAGTTACACCTTACAGTCCCTGACAAAAGTCTTGTCGCTTATCCATTTTGTAGAAACAATTGCTAATAACCTGCCTTTTAATTATTCAATTGGTTTCAGAAATGGCTCATATGAAAGCTAAGACCCTCCCAAATGATGTTGAATGTACAAAAATATATTTGTTTCACTGAAAAAATATTGATAATTTAATGAAGACATAAAGGTCAAATTTTGGCAAGACAAAGGTTTTGTCGCCTACAGAAAGTAGTGTGAAAATTGAACAAAAAATATACTTCAAATACAAAAAATATGTTACATAACATAAGCGAATTAAGTAGCGGTGCTGTGAGATCCAAATTTAATATTTTGGATGACTTCCATGGGCTTCGGCAAGGATTCAAACAATTTATTGATGAAGTCATCAGGAACCTCAAAGAATGCAGTCTTGCATGCCTCCCAGAGTTCATTAACATTCTTGGGTTTCGTCTTCCATGCTTCCTCTTTCATCCTACCCCAGACATGCTCATTGATGTTCATGTCCGGTGAGTGGGCTAGCCAGTCCTGTTGGATCTTGATCTTCTTTGTCTTGAGGAACTTGGAGGTAGAGATTGAAGTATGCAATGATGCTGCAGAATTTGTCCCTTTTTATGGTTAGGAATGTAAGAGGCAGCCAAGATTTGTTGATATTTCACACTATTTATGTTGCCTTCCACCCTGCAGATCTCTCGCACACCCCCATACTGGATGTAACCCCAGACCCTGATTTTGTCACCACCAAACTTCACTGTTTTCTGAGTGAATCTCGGATCCATGCGGGCTCCAGTAGGTCTCCTGCAATATTTGCGGCGACTGTTTTGTAATTCAATGGAAGATTCATCTGAACAATCCACCTTTTGCCACTTTTCCAGCGTGCATCCTTTTGACAGGCTGTGGGCCTTGGCAATTGCTACACAGTTTTTTATTGTCTGCACCCTGTGAGATATGCAGGGTGGAATGCAACATAAATACTCTGAAATATCAACAAATCTTAGCTGCCTTTTACATTCCTAACCATAAAAAGGGACAAATTCTGCAGCAGGATGGTGCTCCATCGCATACTTCAATCTCTACCTCAAAGTTCCTTAAGGCAAAGAAGATCAAGATCCAACAGAACTGGCCAGCCCAGTCACCAGACATGAACATCACTGAGCATGTCTGGGGTAGGATGAAAGCATGGAAGACGAAACCCAAGAATGTCGATGAACTCTGGGAGGCATGCAAAACTACTTTCTTTGATGTTCCTGATGACTTCATCAATAAATTGTATGAATCCTTGCTGAAGCCCATGGAAGTCATACAAAATATTAAATTTGGATCTCACAGCACCACTACTTAATTCTCTTATGTTATGTAACATATTTTTGTATTTGAAGTAGGGCTGCAGCTATCGATTATTTTAGTGGTCGATTAATCGATGAACTAGTTAGTTCGAATAATCGGGTAATCGGATAAGGAAAATGAAAAATTAAAATACCTGAGTTGAGCCTCAAACAGTATAAAAATAAATAAATAAATGAGGATGTACTGTATGTACAATAGAAGGACAATTGGCTAACTTTCATAGCAATAGCTTTAATGCTATAAAATGCTAACATTTCTTTTTTCACAATGCTCTTAACAAATGGTTCGGACACATACAGTATTCCCACAAACAATGGCTAAATATACTTATTGACTAAATTACGCATACATTAAAAATAACATTAGCTCAAAGAAAAACTTTGCTTATGTTGGTCTTAACAGGGAGCAGAGGGATTCACCCATGTGAAATAAGGCAGACCAGAGGGCAGTGTATCCAACCAAATCAATAAAACTAAATGCAAACACTTTCACAATTAACCATTACAATGCCACGTTAATTAAACGAAAACCCGAAGCAGCAAAATTTAATCCGAATCATTTTTTTCTAATCGAATACTCAAGTTAATCGATTAATCGTTGCAGAACTAATTTGAAGTACATTTATTGTCCAATTTTCCGGCTATTTTCTGTAGGCGCCAAAACTTTTGTCTTGCCAAAGTTGGACCTTTATGTCTTCATTAAATGATAAATCTTTTTTCAGTGAAACAAATATATTTTTGTACATTTAACATCATTTGGGAGGGTTTTAGCTTTCATATAAGCCATTTCTGAAACCAATTGAATAATTAAAAGTCAGGTTATTAGCAATTGTTCTACAAAATGGATAAGCGACAAGACTTTTGTCAAGGACTGTATAAGGACAAGTTTTTTAGTTAGTTTACCTATTTTACTGGAATTTGCGCAGGTAATAAAAATAATTGTTATGGGTGCAACAACAACAACAAATGAATGACATTTCAATGAAGTAATATGATGTGATACACAAGTCTAATGAGTTACAAGGTTGGTCAAAGGACAAAAATTGAACTTGACAATTCCTGGCAGGCCTGGCGTCTTAAAGGCGCACACTTCTACAGACACTATAATCACATACAGTATTTCCTATACATTTAATGCTTGCAATTTTGTGTGTTTTCCAATACTTTTGTATTTTGTTTTGTTTTTTGAACTCAAAACCACCTCAATGCAGCTCAGTTAATGTCGCGTGGTGCTCTTCAAGGAGGCCTGTCTTATTTTGAGAACAATCTTTTCGACATTAGTAAACCACAGTATGTGTGGCCTGCTATTGCAAGACACACAGTGCTGGCCAAAAGTATTGGCACCCCTGCAATTCTGTCAGATAATGCTCTATTTCTCCCAGAAAATGATTGCAATTACAAATGCTTTGGTAGTAATATCTTTCTTTATTTTGCTTGCGATGAAAAAAACACACAAAAGAGAATGGGGGAAAAAATTAAATCATTATCATTTTACACAAAATTCCAAACAAATGGGCCGGACAAAAGTATTGGCACCCTCAGCCTAATACCATATTTTTCGGACTATAACTCGTTTTTTTTCCTAGTTTGGAGTTTAACAATCAATTTGAATCTTTTCCATACCCCACTCCTGCCGCAGTTGTTTGCTTTTTAATTCCCCTGTCTTTAGTTTGCTTTTTACTCCTAGCTGCTCCATATCGAAAAGGAAATACAAGGATGCTTGCGGAGGGCGCCAGGGCTGGAGGGGAAGATTGAAAAGAAAGTGGGCCATTGCGTTGTTTTTTCAAATTATTTGTTTTATTTAACATTCATACATCGTTTTAGTATAAATTAGGGCTGTCAAAATTATCGCGTTAACGGGCGGTAATAAATTTTTTAAATTAATCACATTAAAATATTTGACGCAATTAACGCACATGCCCCGCTCAAACAGATTAAAATGACAGCACAGTGCAATGCCAACTTGTTACTTGTGTTTTTTGGAGTTTTGTCGCCCTCTGCTGGCGTTTAGGTCCGACTGATTTCATGGGCGAGCATTGTGTAATTATTGACATCAACAATGGCGGGCTACTAGTTTATTTTTTGATTGAAAATTTTACAAATTTTAATAAAACAAAAACATTAAGAGGGGTTTTAATATAAAATTTCTATAACTTGTACTAACATTTATCTTTTAAGAACTACAACTCTTTCTATCCATGGATCGCTTTAACAGAATGTTAATAATGTTAATGCCATCTTGATTTATTGTTATGATAAAGAAATACAGTACTTATGTACCGTATGTTGAATGTATATATTCATCTTGTGTCTTATCTTTCCATTCCAACAATAATTTAGAGAAAAATATGGCATATTTTATAGATGGTTTTAATTGCGATTAATTACGATTAGGGCTGCAGCTATCGATTATTTTAGTAGTCGATTAATCGATGAACTAGTTAGTTCGAATAATCGAGTAATCGGATAAGGAACATAAAAAAATTAAAATACCTTAGCTGTGCCTCAAACGGTGTAGAAAATAAATTAAGAATCTAGGTACAGCAAAAGAACAATTGGCTAACTTGCATAGTAAAAGTCCGCTAGCTTAAATGCTATAAAATACTAACGGTTTTTTTTTCCTTTATACAATGTTCTAAACAAATGGTTCAGACACATATTCCTACAAAAATTGGCTACATATACCTTTAAACTAAACTACGAATGCATGAACAAAAACATTAGCTCAAACAAAACTCAGCTTATGTTGGTCTTAACAGAGAGCAAATGGATTCAGCCATGTCAATGAGGCAGACTACAGGGCAGTGTATCCACCCAAATCAATAAAACTAAAGGCAAACACTTTCATAACAAACCATTACTACGCCAATCAAACGAATACTCGAAGCAGCAAAATTTATTCCGAATATTTTTTTCTAATCGAATACTCAAGTTAATCGATTAATCGTTGCAGCGCTAATTACGATTAATTTTTAAGCTGTAATTAACTCGATTAAAATTTTTAATCGTTTGACAGCCCTAGAATATATATTTAGTTTTTAAAAAGTAGAGAGAAGTCGGCCCGACCCAACCGTAAATAATCACACATAAGTCGCTCCAGAGTATAAGACACATCCTCTGCCAAACTATGAAAAAAAACTGCGACTTATAGTCCGAAAAATACGGTATTAGGCTGAGGGTGCCAATACTTTTTTCCGGCTCATTTTCTGGAGAATTGTGTAAAATGATAATGATTTATTTTTTTTTCTCATTCTCTTTTGTGTTTTTTCATTGCAAGCAACATAAATGAATGAATTACTGCCAAAGCATTTGTAACTGCAATCATTTTCTGGGAAAAATTGAACATTATCTGACAGAATTGCAGGGGTGCCAATACTTTTTGGCCAGCACTATAGGTTGAAATAATAAATAATCCAGTCAGTTGACACTGCCTGTTTACATACAAAACCTACTGTAACTTTACACGTTTTTAGGTGCATTTCCTCTTATCTGTGCAGGTTTTAGCTTGCACGTTCTGTTGAAAGCCAACACAGAAGCTGTGTCAAAAATTGTTCAACATTTGATACAGTTGTGGTTTCGGATGTCAATATACAGTAGTCAATTGTGCAAGTGAACTTAATAAAGTGTCTACACTGTACATATTTAATACATTACTGGACATTGGACATTACTGGGCTGGTCTCAGAGAAGCATAAACAAGTGGAACTAAAAGGTTCTCAATGGGCTCATCAAATGGACTGCGATGGAACATAAAACAAGCACTCGGCATGGACGACACAGGCTGCCCACTACACTCTTGTATCATATTACGCCTTATACTTGGGGCTGTATATTACAACAACAAAAAATTCACTCTCTTTGGTGCTCTTATGATGAATGCGCTGTAAACAACAAATCAATCAGGTCCACTTAGAATCACGAGCAATTGAGCCGCACGCTTAATTTTTGGTCAAGAAGACAAAAGCTAGTAATTTGTGTGTGGACTAACAATGAGAAAAATAAACAATGTTTGAATTACTGATCAGGTAGAAAGTAGAATGCTATCACAAGCATGTAAAAAAAAAAAAAAAAAACAGCACCAAAGTGGCGACTTTTAAATCAATGCGTGTCTTGTACTGTATTTTTTTGTTAACCCTGTAAAGGAAACCTGGGTCAAAATAATTTTGAAAATGTTCCTTACAATCATGACAACTGAGAGAAAACACCAAAATGGGTGGTTTACATTTCTACTCAGTGGTTTCTTGAAAGTCACACAATCAAAAAAAGATTGATGAATAATTACACTTCCACTGCTTTTTTTCATGTCTCAAAAAAAAAATCCTATTGATTTTGTAGTATCTTTCACCCAAGACATTCAGTGTATCACAAAAGTGAGTACACCCCTCGCATTTCTGCTGATATTTGGGACAACACTGACAAAATGGTACTTTGACACAATGAAAAGTAGTCTGTGTGCCGCTTATATAATAGAGTTCATTTACCGCAATTTTCACACGATAAGACGCACCTGACTATAAGCCGCTACCCACCAAATTTGACACCAAAACTACATTTGTTCATAGATAAGCCGCACTGCACTATTAGCTGCGGCTATCCTCACGGTATTATGGGATATTTACACCAAAAGATATTAACCAGTAACATTTTATTTGACAGCGGCATCATACGACTGTCATAAGACCACATGAACCACCATAAAGCTTTGAACCAATTGGCTACAAAGCTTCATTGCTTCATGAAGCTTCATTTGGCCATCACTGCTCCCTTTGGGGAGACAGTCAACCTCTATAGACCCTACCCACGTGACGTCACAACTCCGCTCTCCTGAATGGTACCGCCCAATTGTCCGTCAAAACATAGTGTTAACCTGTTACGGCTACGTACATTCCTCCTATTTACGGCGTGTTTTTCTGCTCCTTAACATTAATAATCAAAATGGTGAAGGCGTGTGTGGCTGTTGGTTGCACTAACAGAGAAGATGGAAGGAGAGACTTGAAGTTTTACCGTATTCCGAGGGATCCAAAAGGAGAGCGAAATGGACGGCTGCAATTCGACGTGAAAACTGGGCACCAAAAAATCACCACAGACTATGTAGTAGTCATTTTATATCCGGTAAGATGCATTTAAGATATACTTAGAGGGTTTTGGGCTGACAAATAACCACAATTAAGATCATTGCTAGGCTAATCGCCGACAGCATACACGTATGTATGTAGTGAGAGTGCTATCGCTAAACCATATAAACATTAAAAGCCTTAACTCCATTGACAAACGACATGAAATACATTAGACTTGACAGTGGATGTTAGCAATAACAAAAGATTTTGAATTGAAAATTTCGTAACTCACCTTTCCAAGCACAAGATAGATTCCTGCCGAATTTTCGTGGACAAGGACCTGTTTCACCCAACCAGCAACGAAGTATTTATAAGCCTCCAAGCTCTTGAAGTTTTTCAAATTTTCGTGAGAATAGGCTGATTTTGTGTGGACAATATCAGGCAGACAGGGCAAAGACAGTGGGTCGAAAAACATCGATTTGGGCATCAAATATGGATCTGGCGACTGTATAGAACGAAGCTTTTCCACATAACGCCTTTTATGCAACACATCCAGTGAGTTTACGGCATCAGAAAGCACCGGGTCTTCCATGAAATGCATTTTAAATTCCTCGATCAATTGAAACCAATGCTAATACAGAGACAAAATGACGGACAAGTGGGCGGAACCATACAGCGAGCACGTGGTTTTGTGACGTCGGTGGGTAGGGTCTATTGCCACCTGCTGTCAACACTGTTGTTTTCCAACATGCCTCCTAGCATGCATTGCAGCGCTACAGATGTAAATAACAATCATTATCCATGTTGTGTGTTAATTATTTCTTAAGTTACTGTTCCAGTTGTTTCATTAATTGCTAGTTATGGTATTTGGTAACACCTTATTTGACAGTGGTACAATACTGACCAGACTGTTTAGACCATTATAATTATGACAAAACACTGTCATGAGTATCAATGAATGTTTATAACAGATGTCTTTTAGTGGCATGCGGCAAATTATCTCACTTTTGAATGGATTTAAAAGATCTGAGCTGGACATAAATGGAGTTAGTAACATAATTTGCCAGATGGATGACACTTAATGACATCTGTCATAAGCATTTAGTAATGCCCATGATAGTGTCATGTCATAATTTTGATGGTTTTATGACAGTCTTATGACACCACTGTGTAATAAAGCGTTACCTATTAACGCAAATAAATCAACAAAAAGCCGCACGGGACTGTAAGCCACAGGGTTCAAAATGAGGAAAAAAAGTAGCGGCTTATAGTGCAAAAATTACGGTAATTATTTCTTCAGTTACTGTTCTAGTTGTTTCATTAATTGATAGTTATGGAATTTGGTAACACTTTATTTGACGGTGGAGCAATAAGACTGTTATTAGACAATTATAATTATGACATGACACTGTCATGAGCATTAATTTCATTTAGTGTCATCCCGCAAATGATCTCATTTTTGAGTGGATGTAAAAGATCCAAGCTGGACGTAAATGGAATTAGTGACATAATTTGCCGGATGACACTTAATGACATCTCTCACAAGCATTCAGTAATGCCCATGATAGTGTCATGTCATAATTATGACGATCTTATGACACCGCTGTCAAATAAAGTATTACCTGTTCATTTCAACCCAATTAAATCTATAAATAAGCCGCACTGGACGGTAAGCCGCAGGATTCATAATGAAGGGAAAAAAGTAGCGGCACACAGTCCGAAAATGACTGTTTTCTCCCTCAAAATAACTCAAAATATAGCCATTAATATCTAAACCCCTGGCAATAAAAGTGAGTACACCCCTTAGAAACTACACCCCAAACAGTCCAAATTGAGTACTGCTGGTCCTCACAGCTTGCAAAAATGTAAGCACTATTGGATATCTGTCGCAAACTTCAATAAAAATTGAAAACACAATGTTCAGGGTGTGATGTTCTATGTTAAAGTGTATCACAAAAGTGAGTACACCCCTCGCATTTTTGCAGATATTTAAGTATAAGTGAAAAAATGACACCTTGACACAATAAAAAGTAGCCTGTGTGCAGCTTATATACCCTAATTTTCAGACTATAAGCCGCTACTTTTTTCTCTCACTTTGAATCTTGCGGTTTATAGTCCAGTGCGGCTTATTCGTTGATTTATTTGGGTTAATTGATAGGACTTTATTTGACAGCGGCGTCATAAGACTGCCATAAGACCGCAATAATTAGGACATGACACTAAGTGACACTGAGTTTCAGAGCGTACAAAGTTATGGCTTTGTCATTATCCCTGACATTCTAGCATCTGTTTGTTGTGGGAACCTTTTGTTGTGGCTATGTGTGTGGCAAAAGTGTTATCTGTTATCACAGCTAGTGTGCAAGTAGCGACTCAAAATGCTTTTCTTATAAGTCTCTTTAAAGGGTACATTCCTAAGGTGTACATGGTGGCAACATTGCCGCACACAAAGATCACTGAGGAAAAATCAAACAACATGTTGTACATATTTTATCTCAAGATTAATGTCTCCACAACAAAAGACATGCTTATTATTCATTTTAAACAGTACGTTTTCCATATATGTGGTGCCATGTTGGAACTTTCAGTGACCAGTATGAGAGAGTGTGAGAGCAGCACTACAAATTTGAACACACCTGCTCACTATGCACACCTGGACCTAGTAATACTATCAAGTCATATGGCATTTTGGAGGGAAAATGACAAGCAGTACTCAATTTGAACATTTAGGGATGTAGTTTCTAAGGGGTGTACTCACTTTTGTTGCCAGGGGTTTGGATATTAATGGCTATATATTGAGGGGAAAATAAATGAAATCTATTATATAAGATGCACACAGACTACTTTCTTTGTGTCAAAGTGTTATTTTGTAATTGTTGTCCCCTGAAAAGATTAAATAAATATCAGCAGAAAAGCGAGGGGTGTACTCACTTTTGTGACACACTGTAATAGGAAGCGAAGTAAAAGGCCAGACGGCATTGTACTTTTTCCTCTATCAGCACTTTTTCACACTTTAGGGAATTATCACTCCATGTCCAAGTAAGCCCCTTATTGATTATGGATAATATGCAATCCAAGATGCTTAAAGTACTTCGAAAAGGTCATAACGGTGCACGGTTTTTCTCCTCGGCTAATTAGCGATCACTTCATGGGGGCGACTCTCACGTGTTCTTGTAAGATTGACCAAAATGAATTCAAACAGGCCTTATAATAGTCACGACCCAGGTGCAATGTTTATAAATACTGTGTGTATCACAATCAGTTCAACTGCACTGCCAAATACCTTACTGTCTGTCTTGTGGTAGCAGCAGCTCGCCGTTTCTCGCAGTCCTTCCAGCACGCAAGGTCAGTTTGACTCGTGAGTCGTCAATCCCAAAGGTTGATTCTTGAGTGCCAACAACTCCCGTGGTGCTACTCGCAAACCTGAGCACAAATCACAGCTCGTCATCTCAACTGCGGATTCGAAGTCAAACTGACCTCCCAAATGTTGCCAGAATATTTTACGGCAAATTCTAAGTGGTTCGGTGTGTAGTTTTGTGCGGTTCAAACTGTTGAAGTGATTCTCGTCGCATACAGTATGTATTCCGAGGTGTGTGAGTGTCCCCTGTCTATAATTGGTGGCTGCTGATGTAAGCACATGCACTGTTGTCTTCATACCTGCTCACTGGTTTCTAAATAGCTTTTTATAGCCAAAAACTGTCCCTTTGTCTATCAAAGAATGAAAAACTGTACATTAAAACCGTAAAAGTGCTTCAGTTTCTTGTCTTTCTTTTAACTCACTAGCAGGGGTTAATTTGTGCCGGATCCTGCCGGAACAAGATCCGGCACATCTGGATTTTGGCCTCCCTGTGTTCTAGGACTTATTTGAGCAGATCCGGCACCTCTCGTGTATCTTGACTTTAACACAGCTATTTTTTTGCTTTAGTTACATCCCAAACGTAAAAGACGTATAAATATGTCTTTGGGACACTGAAACAATTAAAAATAGAATGTATTTATACGTTTTTGGGAGAAAATGAGTTAAAGGGACCGTGCATAGTTACGGACAAAACAGTATAAAATAACAATATGTATAAATTCATTTACAGAACAAATCCCAAGAATTTCATGTTTTTCATAAAAAATTTACTTCATTTGAGTCAAGAGTCAGAGATTTGTTGATGCAATGAAAAAAAGATTTTTCGGACTATAGGTCGCAGTTTTTTTCCTAGTTTGGCAGTTTGTAGAATGGGGGAAAAAAACGAAATCATTATCATTTTACACAAAACTCCAAAAATCGGCTGGATAAAAGTATTGCCACTAGGGTTGTTCCGATCATGTTTTTTTGCTCCCGATCCGATCCCGATCGTTTTGAGTATCTGCCGATCCCGATATTTACCGATCCGATTTTTTTTTTTTTTTTTTTTTGCTCCCCATTCAATTCCAATCATTCCCGATAATTTTTCCCGATCATATACATTTTGGCAATGCATTAAGAAAAAAAAATGAATAAAACTTGGACGAATATACACATTCAACATACAGTACATAAGTACTGTATTTGTTTATTATGACAATAAATCCTCAAGATGGCATTTACTTTATTAACATTCTTTCTCTGAGAGGGATCCACGGATAGAAAGACTTGTAATTCTTAAAGGATAAATGTGACTTTGTATATTCTGGCTAAATATTGCCATCTAGTGTTTTTGTTCAGCTTACCAATTGATAGTAGTGCTACCAATTGATATATCTTCTCTGCCACAGGGTGCGCTGTCGTGTATTTTATGTTCGGTGTGAAGAAGAAGAAAGTTAAAAGAGGTATTAGCGGCCTGTTCTCAATTTCTCCCTTACTACACTTTGGCTCTCATGGAGAGCACGTTCGCTCATGTGTTCGAAATAAACGATAGCCGACGTGCAAAGTAGCAAGTGAGCTGTAAAAATAGCGAGCTTAGTGGCGTTAAAAACGCAGGTGAGCTAAGTGAAGCTAACGAACAGCTAAGCGGAGCTAAGCGATTCTAAACGGAGCTAAGCGAAGCTACGGTGCTAAATGAAGCTAAGCGACTGATACTCAGTCCATTGTAGTACGTGTGTGTGTGTGTGGGGGGGGGGGGGGGTGATAATATGAATGCAGCATTCAAATGGCTTTTTTTGTTTTGTTATTTGTTTGTTTGGTATGCTGACATAATTATACATGACGAATAGTTGGGGGTGCTGCTGGCTCCGCAAGCTCTTGCTCGTTGGGGCAAGGGCAGCTGGTTGGGGGTCCCCCTACTGGTTGGGGGCCTAAGGCGATCCCCTACTTCGCCTGAATAGGAGATCCACTTATACATATACTTTGCGTTCAGGCAACTTATGATTTACAAATTAAGCACTGCTCACTAGTGGGAACTGGTTCTCAGTGTGAGTGCAGGTATCTTGATGACAACTGGGATATGGTTTGTGCTCTACTTTTTCTGCGACAAGTAAACCTCCTCGCTGTCAGCTTGCTATGGCAACTCCTTCCAAAGTCTTTATTCATTCTATTTAAAGCAAAGGAATAATCCATCCTCTTGCCGCCTAGCCAGCGAGGCTGTTGCTATGGGGACACGTTACTGATACGCTATCGATACTGTTCTGCAACTGAGGTGAATAAACTTGTGATAAAACGCTACATTTTGCATGATGCATTTTTGCAGTTAACATGAACAATCAATCACTTATTTTTAAGAATACATCATAAACTGAATTAGCTGGAATGTTCCTATATTGAGCAGAAACAGACAGGAAAGGGTTACTTCTGCTTGCCTTGTCACTCATTTCTAGGTCACTGAGGAAAAAGTGGACGGTTGACTGAGTTCAAAGCATATTCATTGATGGATCTCAAGTGTGCGTGTAGCAAGGGAAAGACCTTCAACACAAAAACACACCAACCTGCGCCATTGCTGCAATAATAGCTTCTTTAAATGCCCTTTCTAAGGACTGCAAGCAACTAATGAGGTTTTGTGACTTCAAAAGCTCTTTCCTTTTTCCAATCCAAACAGCAAACCAGTAGCCCGCTAATGACAGGTTGGCGGATACAAAGAAACTTAAGATGTCCAAAATGTATTTCATGTGCTGAAAAGGTTGAGGACCCCAATTAAATTACAGTGGTATGAAAAAGTATCGTAGCCTTTTGGAATTTCTCATATTTCTGCATAAAATCACCATCAAATGTGATCTCTGTCAAAATCACACAGATGAAAAAATAGTGTCTGCTTTAACTAAAACCACCCAAACATTTATAGGTTTTCATATTTTAATGAGGATAATACGCTAACAATGACAGAAAGGGGGAGAAATAAGTAAGTCAACCATCACGTTTAATATTTTGTGGCCCCACCTTTGGCAGCAATAACTTCAACTAGACGCTTCCTGTAGCTGCAGGTCAATCTGGCACATTGATCATGACTAATCTTGGCCCATTCTTCCCCACAAAACTGCTGTATTTCAGTCAGATTTCTGGGATGTCTGGCATGAATCACTGTCTTTAGGTCATGCCACATCATCTCAATGGGGTTCAAGTCTGGACTTTGGCTTGGCCACTCCAGAACGTGTATTTTGTTCTTCTGAAACCATTCTGAAGTTGATTTGCGTCTGTGTTTTGGATCATTGTCTTGTTCCAGCATCCATCCTCTTTTTAGCTTCAACTGTCTGACAGATGAACCTCAGGTTTTCCTGCAAAACGTTTGAATTCATTCCTCCATTAATGATTGCAAGTTGTTCAGGCCCCGAGGCAGCAAAACAGCCCCAAACCATGATACTCCCTCCACCCTGCTTCACGGTGGAGATGAGGTGTGGATGTTGGTGAGCGTTTCCATTTTGCCTCCGCACATGACGTTGTGTGTTACTCCCAAACAATTCAACTTTGGTTTCATCAGTCCATAAAATAGTTTGCCAAAACTTCTGTGGCGTGTCCAAGTGCCTTTTTGCGAACATTAAACGAGCAACAATATTTTTTTAGACAGCAGTGGCTTCCTTCTTGGAGTCCTCCCATGAACACGATTCTTGGCCATGTACTTGATGTGTGCAGAGAGAAATTGGCCTGTGCCAGTAATTTCTATAAGTCTTTCGCAGACATGACAGGGTTCTTTTTTACCTCTCTGAGTACTCTGCGCTTAACTCTTGGCATCATCTTTGGTGGACGGTCACTCCTTGGTAGAGAAGCAACAGTGCCAAACTCTCTCCATTTGTAGACAACTTCTCTGACTGTCGACTGATGAACATCCAGACTTTTAGAGATGGTTTTGTATCCTTTCCCAGCTTTATACAAATCAACAATCTTTGATTGCAGGTGTTCAGACAGCTCTTTTGACCGAGCCATGATGCATGAAGGTAAGAAGTTTCTTACCAGGTGTGTGTTTTATAGTGGACAGGGCAGCTTTAAACCACTCATCAGTGATTGGGCACACACCTTACTTAAAATGTTTGGTAAAAATTGGTTTCAATTGCTCTTTAAGTGTACTTAGGCAAATAAGTAAGTGAACCACTTACTTATTTTCCCTATTTTAAAATATGAAAACCTATAAATGTTTGGGTGGTTTTAGTTAAACCATAGATGCACAAGTTACTGGACCCTACACTCTTCCATAAGTGGGTCAAAAATGACCCATATTGGAACCAATGTGTTTTTATGCCATTTTGGTGAAGAATAATCACGTGTATATTAATTAGTATGATATTTAGGGCCACACAAGAATGATTCAATGCTTGAAATATCTTTATGATTCAATTAACATAAAAAAAAATAAAATAAAAAAATAAATAAAAAAACAGCAATAGAGTTCATCCTCCCTTGTATTTTATCATCAATGAGGAAGAGCTCCCATGCATCTTTTTGGTGAGCCAGCGGTGCTAAGTCCTTGTAGACGCACTGACTGATTTCTGAGGATATTGTGGCTCTGTGTTCTGCCCTGGGTGGGAGGTAATTCTCTTTATTAAGAGCCCTACCAAGTCATTCTGTTGGCCGTGATTTGGACACTTTCTTCTTCAGAGGACACATAAATGGAATCTTATAAGTCAGATTGATCCTGTTCAGTTGGATTTCCAGGTGGACCACTGCCACTGCCACCTGGACAATAGTCTGGGTCCTCATCATCAGAAATTTCGGACACTTGAGTCCAACCCCGGCACTGCCTCTCCATCATCCAACATCTGTAGGACCATTTCAGCTGTAAATCTAGCACAAATCCGATTTTTTCATGTTTTTCCCACTCGACTGAACAGGAAAAGTTGCATAAAAGTGGACCATTTTCAAATTCGATCCAGGTCACTTTCGTATGTATTTAAAATCCCATCCGGGCCACATTTTTCCAGAATGTGGCTGCGGTCCGAACTGTGAAGTCCCCCAAATTGGAATTCATGCAGCAATTAACATCAACAAAGAGTGAGAGCGACAGGGTGCTACGGTAGCGGTGCAGCTGTGCATTAGCGTTAGCGCTTAGCTTGAACGCGGCTTTTGGGGAAGGAGCGGGCTTGACAAGTCATAAAAAACTAAAATGGGTTGAGAATAAGCCTGACAATGCTCGGTTTTCTCTCTGCTCCAATGCTCTTGCGCATGCGGGCCAGTTTGCTCAGCACATCTCGGACAGCGAATTAGACCGCATGTGTGATACTTGAACAGGCTCAATGGACAAAGGCAGTCTGAACGGTTACGCCAAAAAAAAACAAAAAAAAAAACAGATATGGCAAAAAATCGAAATTGTGCATTAAGACCAGCGGTATGAACCGAGCCTTAGTTAGCTGGCTAGTTATGAAGTAGGTTAATTTGTTGATAAATAATAATAAAGAGTCATGAAAGACACACACACAAAATACTATATGGACATAATACTTACATTACACGTATCAGCTCTTGCTGTGTAAAATAATCTTCTTAAGGGATGTAGCTTTTTACATACCTAGTCTGTGTGGTCCAGGGTAAATTTATTCCTGACAGCCAAGTTGATAAGAATGAAAGATTCCCATTGGATTCCATAGAAAATGCATGTGGGTCATTTTTGACCCACTTGTGGAAGCTTAGGGTAGTAATACATAAATGACAATTTCTTCAAATGTATAAAAAGTTCATCAAAAATATGAATGGCATTATATCAAAACATGTTTTTTGAGGAATACCTGGAATATAAATCGATAACCCTTTTTCATTCCGAAGATTTCTCAAGAAAACAACCTCACCGGGTCATTTTTGACCCACTTATGCATCTAAGGGTTAAAGCAGACACTGTTTTTACATTTATGTGATTTTGACAATGAGCAGATCAAATTTGATGGTGACTTTATGCTGAAATGTGAGAAATTTCAAAAATCTTCAGATACTTTTTCACACCGCTGTATGTAAATTTCTGGTATATTTTCTTTTAAACAAGCATGTGTAAAACTCATGTTTTTACTGATGCGATTCTTCACAACTTGCACCAATATATATGTATTCTGTCAATGGTATGAAAGACTTCGTTTAACCATGGTGAAGTGATGGGGAGTATTTGTCAATTATGCCAACATGGAGGGTCTTCAATATCAGGAGGGACACCTGCTGCTGAGTACTCGATGAGCCTTAACGAGTGCCCTTATTGCCATGGAAACCCTTCTGGCCACAAGGGTGGTCCTACTTGTGGCCTCATTCACCCTAAGTTCACATCCCCCTTCCTTTCCTCCCTTTCATGGGTTATCTGTGGTTTTTTCACCAACAAAATCTGCACGTTTTTTTTTTTTTTTTTATCCTTCCACAAGTCCATCCCTCATTTTTACTCTCTTGTTCCATCTTTAGCGCACTACGTCTTAATCTGTGTTACCCTTTCACCGCTTCACCATCTCATCAATACCGTGCTCGGGAGTTTTAATTAAAGACAGGAGAACTAATTGAAACCCCAATTAATGCGCTCCAACTTGTCAGTGCGCAGTGGAAGACACCACGCTGCTTGAAAATCCGATTTTCATCAAGAGGGGAATTTTCCGGAGTGATTACTTTGCCTCGCGCTTAACTTTATTAGGGTGTTCAATTGAAACAGCAGATGAGTTAGGAAAATTTACTGAAAATGGTGCATTGTTTTTCATGAGAATTACCATGACTATGGCAAAGCTGCAGGAAAGTGTAACATGAATTGGACCTCAGTCAAACATAATCACATGGCGAGTGAAAATTTACGGATGGCATCATAATGCAGCGCTGAATGTCATAGTTGGTGACAGCATTACAGTATGGGATGGCGCAGCTTTGTTTTGTCAGGTAAGCTAAGTTTTGCAATCTGATTTTTAAATTCAAACTGGGAGACCTGCTAGATGTTGTTCTAAAATTATTGTGGCCCAGTATTACTGGCTCCAATACAGTGGGGCAAATAAGTATTTAATCAACCACTAATTGTGCAAGTTCTCCCACTTCAAAATATTAGAGAGGCCTGTAATTATCAACATGGTTAAACCTAAACCATGAGAGACAATGTGGGAAAAAAACAGAAAATCACATTGTTTGAATTTTAAATAATTTATTTGCAAATCATGGTGGAAAATAAGTATTTGGTCAATACAAAAAGTTCATATCAATACTTTGTTATGTACCCTTTGTTGGCAATAACGGAGGCCAAACGTTTTCTGTAACTCTTCACAAGCTTTTCACACACTGTTGCTGGTATTTTGGCCCATTCCTCCATGCAAATCTCCTCTAGAGCAGTGATGTTTTGTAGCTGTCGTTGGGCAACACAGACTTTCAACTCCCTCTGCAGATTTTCTATGGGGTTGAGACCTCGAGACTGGCTAGGCCACGCCAGGACATTGAAGTGCTTCTTACAAAGCCACTCCTTTGTTGCCCTGGCTGTGTGTTTGGGATCATTGTCATGCTGAAAGACCCAGCCACGTCTCATCTTCAATGCCCTTGCTGACTGAAGGAGATTTTCACTCAAAATCTCTTGATACATGGCCCCATTCATTCTTTCCTTTACACAGATCAGTCGTCCTGGTCCCTTTGCAGAAAAATAGCACCAAAGAATGATGTTTCCTCCCCCATGCTTCACAGTGGGTATGGTGCAATTCAGTATTCTTTTTCCTCAAACAAGAGAACCTGTGTTTCTACCAAAAAGTTCTATTTTGGTTTCATCTGACCATAACACATTCCCCCAGTCCTCTTCTGGATCATCAAAATGCTCTCTAGCGAACCGCAGACGGGCCTGGACATGTACTTTGTTCAGCAGGGGGACACGTCTGGCAGTGCAGGATTTGAGTCCCTGGCGGCGCATTGTGTTACTGATAGTAGCCTTTGTTACCGTGGTCCCAGCTCTCTGCAGGTCATTCACTAGGTCCCCCCATGTGATTCTGGGATTTTTGCTCCCCGTTCTTGTTATCATTTTGACACCATGGGGTGAGGAGGGAGTTGAAAGTCCGTGTTGCCCAACGACAGCCCCAAAACATCACTGCTCTAGAGGAGATCTGCATGGAGGAATGGGCCAAAATACCAGCAACAGTGTGTGAAAAGCTTTGAAGAGTTACAGAAAACGTTTGGCTTCCGTTATTGCCAACAAAGAGTACATAACAAAGTATTGAGATCAACTTTTGGTATAGACCAAATACTTATTTTCCACCACGATTTGGAAATAAATTATTTAAAAATCAAACAATGTGATTTTCTGTTTTTTTTTTTTCCACATTCTGTCTCTCATGGTTGAGGTTTACCCATGTTGACAATTACAGGCCTGTCTAATATTTTCAAGTGGGAGAACTTGCACAATTTGTGGTTGATTAAATACTTATTTGCCCCACTGTATGTAAAATGCTCTTTTTTATTAAAACTAAACCTTAAAAAATGCACCATCTGGTGACATACAACAGCACACAATCCTTCCAGTTTTTTTACTGACACACACTTACACATTGATAATGAAGGAATCTAACCTTAGAGTCAGATTGCTGGAATCACGCCAGCCGAACCGCCTGACCCGCTCTGGCGCACCTTCAACGATCCAGGCAGGCAAGAACCCGACAATCCGGCCAAAAAACCAAACTCGCGTTCGCGTCTTAACCCCTTGTACTGACTCCATTTTGAAAGCTGGAAAAAGGCTCCGAAACACAAGTTGACAATTCATTCTGAGTTGACAGCAGGCGAGGACCAATGTCACCATATCACAATGTCACCATATCACAAGTCAACAAAAGGTTCCCGAGAAAAATGGTAATGATTAGTTAAACATTCAGTCTTTTGGAGGCTCTCGCGGGGCGGGCTGTGGGCAGATAGAAGGGTGTGTTTAGGCGTTGTTTAGGATTATTGTCTGTTTGTGGATTGGACAGGAGGATTCGGGAGTTACTGTTTTAAGGGCAACGAAGTTTGTGGATTTTGCCACCTCAGCGTCAAAGGGGCTCTTGGAGTCTTGTCAGTCATGTTATCAGTGGATATCGGGCGTTCTCCGGTGTACCTTGTATTGGGACAGGGTGTCCCGCCATTTGTTCAGGATGTACAGGAGAACTGATTGCGAGAGTTGGTAGAGCAGACGTGGGCTTGTAGATATCAGCGTCAATCTTGCTCAGTCATTTGCATAACGCACACGTTGGGCTTCTTAAACTACGGTATAAGTGCTATTTATTTTATATTAGGTGTGTTAGAGTAATATAAACAGTCAAACAGTAAATATCAGAAACGATACTATTCCCTGATTGATTATATTAAGTGTGTTAGAATAATGCAAACAGTTAGACGGTGCCTACGAGAAAAGGTACTATCTCCATCAATAATCTCCCATTGATTGGTCAGACTTACTGATAGCCCTTGTCATTCAGTACGCAAACCTACACAGTCAAAAGGAACCGAGGAGTCGAAATACATGAATGCAAAGCATCCTGCTGGGCATCTTATGGATCTATTCATGCGTTCTGATACTCAAGTGGAACACACTCACAAAAATTCAGTCCAGCGAGTTACAACGGCAAGTGCTCCTGAATCCATGTGATTCTGACACATGCGCCTTAAAACCACCATGTTCCATTTAGGTTTTAAAACACATTAACGTGAGTGCGATGGGGGTGTTTGTTGCCTGCACAAGTGTTCAATTTTGATCAGTAATTACAGCCATCTTCATCGTGGGGTTCCCAGATGGAAGCTTCAAACAAAGCGGCTTTCAAATCCTCAACCTTGCATTAAAAAAAAAGGACATTCTGACCGCAACATGACAAGGACTCGTCTCTACGGAGCAGACCTCTTCTGTTGGTGAGGTGTGACTGCGTGATGATTGCACTCAAGCTACAAGCTGCGCCAGACACTTCTCCTGGGGGGGTGGCAGCCGACGGCTAAGTGCACTGGAAGCACCAGTGGGCGAGGACAAGACCAATTATGTGTAGCGGGGGGGAAAAAATGTGAATCCTTTGTTTTCCAGTTTATTCAAACAGTGTATCACAAAAGTGAGTACACCCCTTTTTGCAGATATTTAAGTATAAGTGAAAAAATGACACATTGACACAATGAAAAGTAGTCTGTGTGCAACTTATATAATAGAGTTAATTTATTTCCCCCTCAAAATAACTCAAAATATAGCCATTAATATCTAAACCCCTGGCAACAAAGGTGAGTACAGCCCTTAGAAACTACATCCCTAAATGTCCAAATTGAGTACTGCTTGTCATTTTCCCTTAGTAGTCAATATAATCCAAGTGCTTTGTTGACATGTCTCCAGCAGAGTCTCCAGTCTTCAGAAGAGGTGGGGTGACAGCCATGTACACCAATTTGATGTAGACCCCAATTTGATCTGTTATGCCCCCTCCAGGAAGACGTAAACGTTCTGCGCCCCCCCCCCCCAACTCTCTGCTCCCACTGTAAATATACTGTAGTACCATCTGTCTATAAAATACTTATTATTATAAGTACACCACTGCATAACATTGTGTCTGTTTTAATATTAAAGAAGAAAAAAAAGTTGTACAGCCATACTGTAAAAATATACTCGAGATACATTTTTTGACCATTTGACACTGAAAAAAAGTAAAATCAATAAATAATCATAAATTCAAATTGATTAGACACATTAACTTAAGAGGACAATTTTCCAAACTATTAGACTGGAAAAAACAAAACAAAAAATAATAGAACAAAAACAACAGTGTCATTGGACGGAGAGATGGTTTTTATTTTTGCTGCGGGCAGTATCAGCTCCTTTGCTGTGGTATTTGGTTATTTTGCATTGTGCAAATTGATATGCCTTATGTGATACTGACAGTGCTCGCTGGTTTACTGACGTAGCACTGACAAAGCGGGACTATTGTTGACAATATTCGGCACGTTTTCGCTGGAAAAAAAAAAAACCCATTTCCTGCTGTCCGCTGCGAACACTATACACACACAAAGCATACGGTCCCAGTTGAAGCTTGGGACCGTGTGTGTTTTTTGTGTGAGACCGTGGACCGCTTCAACTGGGACCGGTTAGTCAGATGAGACCAAGATTGAGCTTTTTGGCAACAAACACTCTAAGTGGGTCTGGCGTGCCACGAAAGATGCATATGCTGAAAAGCACCTCATACCCACTGTGAAGTATGGGGGTGGGTCAGTGATGCTGTGGGGCTGTTTCGCTTCCAAAGGCCCTGAGAACCTTGTTAGGGTGCATGGCATCATGAATGCTTTAAAATACCAGGACATTTTAAATCAAAATCTGTTGCCCTCTGCCCGATAGCTGAAGATGGGTCGTCACTGGGTCTTTCAGCAAGACAATGACCCTCAACATATGGCCAAATCTACACAGAAATGGTTCACCAGACACAAAAACAAGCTCCTCCCATGGCCATCTCAGTCCCCAGACCTTGTTTTGTTGGCAAAAGGGGGTTGTACAAAGTATTAACACCAGGGGGGCTAATAATTGTGACACACATTATTTGATGTCAAATAATTATTTCTTTATGTGGGATTTTTTCTCCACTGAATAAATGCACTTGTATAGAAGGTTGGATTTTTCTCTTTTTTTCCCTTAAGGTCCCATATTATTTGAAAAAATATATATATTAGAAGCTAATAAACACATCTTCTTCAGGGGTGCCAATAATTATGGAGGGCACTGTAAATGTTTGCGCCTTTAAATCCCATCATATAGCTATCACAAATGAACCATAACATGTATTCACCTAGCTTGTTTACCCACAATGCGGCATCATTGCGATGACATCACGCTATGATCACACTTCCCCAATGACCGAATGCATCGACACGGAGGGCCGCTGTGGGTGATGTCACCACACGACACATTAGAGCTGTGAGCGGCCATGTTGCTGTGATCGAAAGTAGCCGGTTTCTCCTGTGCGGCCTTTAGCTTTGTCAGTTACAACATTTTACAAGCTCCTGGACTCCCGCTTTATCATGAATCGTGAGTACGGCCTCCACCCGTCCCCGCTGCTGCTGACTCCGTATGGCAGACTCACCCTCAAACACTCTCTACCTCCAGTGACGTGAAACCACAATTAACTGAACACAATTCGCCGTCACAGCTCATACAAAGCTGTCCATTTGTAGATGGAATGGATACATGCACAAACAACATGCGTAAAAGAATTTAAGTATTACAACAAGCTTGACCCGGCAGGTGACATGTCCATATTTTTCCACTATGCGGCATGGAGTGATGAAACAAGTTCGTCCGGAAGTATTTTTGCTGATGAATTAGATTTGGATGTAGGATCTTTAATATGCTCCCCCTCTGCAGAATACATAGTGGAGAGTGTTTTGGGGTGCGGGTCGTTCGGAAAAGTTGTCCACTGCAAGAAGATGGCCACCAACGAATCGGTTGCTCTGAAAATCATCATGGAGAAAGAATTCAACAGCAACGCGCAGAAAGAGGTGGAGACCCTGGAGGTGCTCAAAAACTTCAATTTGGAAAAATACAACATCGTCAAATGGTACAGCTCCTTTGTCCACGAGGGCCATTACTGTCACGAATTTGAGAAGCTAGACATGAGTCTTTACCAATACCAGATCACCGAGAAAGAGAGTCTGGAGCTCAAAGAGATACGGCCTATTTTGCAGCAGGTTTGCCTCTACTGCCGGAGTCGGGTGTTTGAATTCGTTGAAAATTACCGTTATCCTTCATCATTTCAGGTAGCTTTATCCCTTCAGCTACTAAAGAGCCTGGGGATAGCCCATACCGATCTCAAACCAGATAACATCATGCTAGTGGATCACGTACGTCAGCCGCTAAAAGTAAAAGTCATCGACTTTGGCACAGCTATTTTGATTTCAGAGAGGTGCAAGGGCTCAGAACTTCAGACGCTCTGGTTCAGGTAAGCTAGTGACAGCGCCAACAGAGAATAACTATGACCACTATACTGGTGTTCAATTGTCGATATTTGCTAAAGATCTCCAGAAATTCTGTTGGGAGCTTCCTTCAATGAGGCTATTGATATCTGGTCTCTAGGATGTATTGCAGCAGAACTGTTGATGGGCAAAGCATTGTTCCCTAGCTGTGATGAGTATGACATGGTGAGTCTTATAAAGTAAAAATCAAATCAGGTGTTTCGTAAATAAAATTATTTCAACAGATGAGACACATACTTCGAGTCATAGGAAAGCCACCCAAACATCTACTGAATACCGGAATGTACACAAAGCAGTATTTCCAATATTTTTATGCAAGATGTGAAAAAAAGAAACCGACCCTTTGGATGTTTAAGGTATGGAATGTTTTGTACGTTTGTATCCAGATCAGATTTCAAGAAATAAAACATTAACATTCCATTCAGTCAAAGCTCTACACTACTTCTTGCATACCCTGCACCCTCAACAGCCTAAATGACCTTCTGCAGGTAAGATGCTGAAAGTCTTTCTAACTTTCTTTTAGAGGACATTCAAGTTTTTTTTTCTTGCAGGGACACAATGAACTTTCCGGAGAGGACGCGAGAGCCGACGATCTCGACAGGAGGAGCTTCGTTGACCTTTTGGTGCAAATGCTGCATCTAGATCCTGATGAAAGGATCAGACCCAGTCAAATTCTTCAGCATCCCTTCATCACCATGAGCCACCTTGTCGGGGACTTCAATGACTGCCAATAGTAAGAAACTTCCATTGTTGAGGTACAGTGGTATGAAAAAGTATCTGAACCTTTTGGAATTTCTCACATTTCTGCATAAATTCACCATCAAAAGTGATGCAAAAACTGTCTGCTGTAACTAAAACCACCCAAACATTTATAGGTTTTCATATTGTAATGAGGATAAAATGCAAACAATGACAGAAATGGGAAAAATAAGTAAGTGAACCCTCTGCCAAAGGAGACTTAAACAGCAATTGAAACCAATTTTTACCAAACATTTTAGGTCAGGTGTGTGTCCAATCACTGATGAGTGGTTTAAAGCTGCCTTGCCCACTATAAAACACACACCTGGTAAGAAATGTCTTGATGAGAAGGATTGTCTGATGTGAATCATGGCTCAGTCAAAAGAGCTGTCTGAAGACCTGCGATTAAGGATTGTAGATTTGTAGAAAGCTGGAAAAGGATACTGAAGGAAACTTTTTTGCAGGTTGTTTTATTCTCATAACGAACAGGAGGTGATTTGAATGACTTTGAACGTGGCATGGTTGTTGGTGCCAGAAGGGCTGGTCTGAGTATTTCAGAAACTGCTGATCTACTGGGATTTTCACGCACAACCATCTCTAGGGTTTACAGAGAATGGTCCGAAAAAGAAAAAATACCCAGTGAGCGGCAGTTCTGTGGGCGGAAATGCCTTGTAGATGCCAGAGGTCAGAGGAGAATAGCCAGAATGGTTTGAGCTGATAGAAAGGCAACAGTGACTCAAATAACCACGCGTTACAACCAAGGTAGGCAGAAGAGCATCTCTGAACGCACAGAACTTTGAGGCAGATGGGCTACAGCAGCAGAAGACCACGCCGGGTGCCACTCCTTTCAGCTAAGAACAGGAAACTGAGGCTACAATTTGCACAAGCTCATCAAAATTGGACAATAGAAGATTGGAAAAACGTTGCCTGGTCTGATGAGTCTCGATTTCTGCTGTGATAGTCGGATGGTAGGGTCAGAATTTGGCGTCAACAACATGAAAGCATGGATCTATCCTGCCTTGTATCAACGGTTCAGGCTGGTGGTGGTGGTGTAATGGCGTGGGGAATATTTTTTTGGCACTCTTTGGGCCCCTTGGTACCAATTGAGCATCGTTGGAACGCCATAGCGTACCTGAGTATTGTTGCTGACCATGTTCATCCCTTTATGACCACAATGTACCCAACTTCTGGTGGCGACTTTCAGCAGTATAATGCACCATGTCATAAAGCTGGAATCATCTCAGACTGGGTTATTGACCATGACAATGAGTTCACTGTACTCAAATGGCCTCCACAGTCACCAGATCTCAATTCAATAGAGTATCTTTGGGATGTGGTGGAACAGGATATTCGCATCAATGATGTGCAGCTGACAAATCTGCACCAACTGTGTGATGCCATCATGTCAATATGGACCAAACTCTCTGAGGAATACTTCCAGCACCTTGTTGAATCTATGCCACGAAGAATTGAGGCAGTTCTGAAGACAAAAGGGGGTCCAACCCGTTACTTGCATGGTGTACCTACTAAAGTGGTCGGTGAGTGTAATTCTACACTACAAACCCATCTCTAAAAGTATGGATGTTCATCAGTCGACAGTCAAAGAAGTTATCTACAAATGGAGAGAGTTTGGCACTGCTGCTTCTCCCAATGAGTGGCCCTCCACCAAAGATGACGCCAAGAGTTCAGCGCAGAATACTCAGAGGTAAAAAAAAAAAAAAAAAAAAGGTCCCGAGAGTGTCTGCTAAAGACTTACAGAAATCACTGACACAGTCCAATAGCTCTGTGAACACATCAACTATATGTAAAACTATGGCCAAGAATGGTGTTCATGGGAGGACTCCACAGAGGAAGCTGTCTAAAAAAAAAAAAAAACATTGTTGCTCGTTTAATGTTCACAAAAAGGCACTTAGACACTCCACAGAAGTTTCGGGAAAGTATATTGTGGACTGATGAAACCAAAGTTGAATTGTTTGGGAGTAATACACAACGTCAAGTGTTGAGGAAAAATGGAACAGCTCACCAACATCAACACCTCATCCCCACCGTGAAGCTTAGTGGAGGGAGCATCATGATTTGGGGCTGTTTTGCTGCCTCGCGGCCTGGACAACTTGCAATCATTAATGAAAAAATGAATTCAAAAGTTTTGCAGGTAGACCTGAGGCCTTCTGCCAGACAGTTGAAGCTAAAAAGAGAATGGATGCTGCAACAAGACAATGATCCAAAACACAGAAGTAAATCAACTTCAGAATGGTTTCAGAAGAACAAAATACACGTTCTGGAGTGACCAAGTCAAAGTATAGACTTGAACCTTATTGAGATGCTGTGGCATGACCTAAAGACAGCGATTCATGCCAGACATCCCTGGAATCTGACTGAACTACAGTAGTTTTCTTGAGAAGAATGGGCCAAGATTAGCCCTGATTGATGTGCCAGACTGACCTGAAGCTACAGGAAGCATCTAGTTTAAGTAATCGCTTCCATAGGGGATCACAAAATATTAATTGTAATGGTTCACTTACTTATTTCCCCCCCTTTTGTCATTGTTGTTATTAAAATCTGAAAACCTATTAATGTTTTGGTGGTTTTAGTTAAAGCAGACACTGTTTTTTCATCTGTGTGATTTTGACAAAGATCAGTTAAATTTGATGGTGATTTTATTCAGAAATGTGACAAATTCAAGAAGGTTCAGATACTTTATCATACCACTGTACTTTCAACTTCCATTGTCTCAGGAGGTTGATTAATCAGAAGTGGATACATTATAGTGTTAAATCCTGCTTGGAAATCCTGAATGGTCATTTGACTGAGGCCTCGTTGAACCAAGGAGACTTCCAGCTGCCCAGTGCGGTCACGCACCCTGAGTGAGACCTTCAAGACTTTTAAGGATGAGGTTAACAATTGACAGTTCAGACAATGAAAGAGGGAAATAGAGAGACGTCCAGCTCTCTGGTTTTAAAATAACAACAACTGGAATGCACTGAAATTATGAAGTGAGGGTCAAAATCAAACAATGCAAGATTTCCCTACATAAAAATGCCATATAGGGCCCTCTCAAAGATTTTCCATTGGAGTCAGCCTTGGGTTCTAGTTGCTTTCACCCTCAAAACAACTGATTTCCATCAATTCACAACTATGTGAGTGTGTATAACAAATCATACACAAATAAATATGGGTCTGCCCTGAAGTAAGATGGGAAAACTTGGCAGTGCAAGACTGTTTATCCCTCTTGATGTACACTCCTTACACAGCATGTTAGAACAAAGCCGCTGCAAAGAAAATGTTCAGTTCCAGTGCTTTCTCTTAAGCAGCATTGTAAATCCAGTTTAATGCATTTTTTATATCTCGCTGCCATTCAAATTGGTTTCCTAATCGAGGTGAGTTTTGTCGAGTGAGACACTTCCCGGCATACATATAGAGCGCTCGTAATTGAGTGTCATGCATCACAGGGCACAAAGACGTGGTCAAATTCAATTCAGATGAGTGCTTTTTAATCCCCTTCGGAACACCTTGGAGCTATTATCTTTCCTGACTAAAACAGGCTCATGCCTGCTTTACCAAGTGTTATATTTTGTCCTGTTTACATGAAGTCAACTTCAAATGCAGTGCTAATGAGCTGTGGAGAGTTCCTAAACAATTACAGTGGGGCAAATAAGTATTTAGTCAACCACTAATTGTGCAAGTTCTCCCACTTGAAAATATTAGAGTAATTGTCATTGTAATTGTCAACATGGGTAAACCTCAACCCAGGCATGAAAATGGGTCAGGGGTTAAAAAGGTGAGAAGGGTGTGGAGGAAATATGTTCCGGCGTTCTGCCAAAATGTCCTCCGTCGGCGAAACATGAGGCGAATTTGACAATTTTAATTTTTCACATAAGGCTTAATATTCAAATTAGCAGGGGTTTAATTAGTTGAAGGAGTTGATTTCAACCACAATTGACTCGCGCTCTCACTCCGAAGCCCTGAAACTATCAAATAACTGGCAAACTGCACAGAATTTGTTCAAATCAACTCCAGCGACTAATTGAACCCAGGCTAACTCAAAGATTAAGCCTAATGTAAAAAATTCTGAACTTCCCCTTTAAAGTATAGACCATTGAATATGACCATTAAAATGTTGTCTATAAAAGTTTTAGAGCAATAAAACAACAAAAATGAATGAAATGAATAAGAATCCTTCAAAGTATTTCATAATGGGTCCAAATTATTTTTCGAACAGATCCTGTGACTATAGCACCTGAGAGACAGCCGTTTGCTTTGCTTAGCCAAAACTACAGCTGAGGAGGCAAGATGGATATTTAGAATTTCTTTAAACCTAAGCTTTCAAAACCCTCAACAACAACTGAGCTTGAACAGAGGATTGAGCACGAGCAGTATCAAAAAGTCCTGGCTGTCTTGTTACCTGTTGTGCTGTAATTCCAGGTGGTGCTTGAATTGGATGCTTTAGCGGTCAACAGTCTTTTAGAGCCAGCGCAAGGAGATATTTTTGTCATCTTTACTGGACAAAAATGTGAAGTAATGGCTGTGTTTCCAGTGTGCAAATGCAGCCGTTTGTAGTATATCTCCTGCCTATTTAATTGCATCCTGGCGAGATAGCAAGGCTATGTTGTTTTGACCGCAAATTCCCAGCGCTCACGGCTCACGCATCATGGTAAAACACGTCACCTGTTTTTTTTCCATCCCCGATTAGAAAATGTGACACGTGATGTCACTCCCATGACTACAGTATTCTTCATTATACATACATTATGGGGCAATAACAAAATAGTAACGCACAGGCATCAAGGAAAGTAACTTTAATCAGATTACGGATTTAGAAAAATGAACGCGTTAGATTGCTCTTTACTGAAAGAAAGTAATCAGATTACTGTTACGCATTACTCACATAACGTGTTACTGACAACACTGCTTTTATATTACCATTAAATACACAAGCTTGACGCTAACTTAACGGGAGCTATTTTTTTCACCAGAGATTTGGCTAGCTCTGGCAGTGTTCAATGCAAGCTGGAACGAACGGCAGTAACTTGTCATAACGCAAAATATGAAAACGATTGAAACCATTACTCACCAAATTCAATATGCTGGCAAATGCATTCATCTAAAAAAAAATTGGGAGTGAGACCTCTCCTCTTCCAGCGAACGTGAATTTGTGCTTAGAACAAGATCATCTGTCGCAATTAACTATCTTTGACGCTCTTTTCTCCCCCCCCCTGCATTCAAACTTGTTTCACTCTCAGCGGCTGTGATTAACCTCAATGAAGTTGCTCTCCTAGCCAAGCCTTGCCTATCATTCGTCTTTGTAAGTTTTTAGTAACTTTGTGTATTGAATTTGAAAGGAAAATGAGTGTTTTATTTTTGGCGAACTTTTTCATGAAGCTAAACTGTTGAAGCTACTCACACTTGGGAAAAATACGATTGTACAACGTTTTAAATGTATTCATTTGGTATATTTCAGTTGCCACGATGTCAATAAATTGCAGAAAAGTACGCCTTGCGTTTGACACGCAGCATCAAACAGGGGAAAGGGCCACTTCTGGCTGCATTTTTGACACATGAAAAATAACGATTAGGTACTACTGTATGACGGAAAATTTTAGTGGTTTTGTAACCGCGACGTTTTAATAGCATGGTAAACCGTGAAGGTAACCGGCACATGCCTACACCCGACCCACCCCCCCCCTTAAAAAATTTCTTCTCGGATCTACACGATTCACGTAGGTCATCCTTTTTTACTTCAAAACGGCGAATTTCGCCGAAAGGTGAGAGATTTTCATGCCTGTCAACCATGAGAGACAGAATGTGGGGAAAAAAAACAGAAAATCACATTGTTTGATTTTTAAAGAATTTATTTGCAAATCATGGTGGAAAATAAGTATTTGGTCTAGGATTGTTCCGGTCATAATTTTTTTTTTCCTCTCGATCCGATCCCGATCGTTTTAGTTTGAGTATCTGCCGATCCCGATATTTCCCGATCCGATTGCTTTTTTTTTTTGCTCCCGATTCAATTCCAATCATTCCCGATAATTTTTCCCGAACATATACATTATGGCAATGCATAAAGAAAAAAAATGAATAAAACTAAAATATATACATTCAACTTACATAAGTACTGTATTTGTTTATGATGACAATAAATCTTCAAGATGGCATTTACATTATTAACATTCTTTCTGTGAGAGGGATCCACGGATAGAAAGACTTGTAATTCTTAAAGGATAAATGTGACTTTGTATGTTGTGACTAAATATTGCCATCTAGTGTATTTGTTGAGCTTTCAGTAAATGATACTGTAGCCATTTAACTGTTCTGTCCAAATGCATGATGGGAAGTGCAACCATGACTGTGCGTAGTGGCACCAATTGATATATCTTCTCCGCGTTGGGAAATAACATAGGGTGTTCAGAAAAAGATCAACTACTACTTATCTTCCCCACACTGCCTCTCACGATATTTCTAATTGTTGAGAGAGGGATTGTAAGGCTTTAGCCATTTAAAAAAAAGGCTCCAACGACAGCCAAAATTCACTGTACTCATTGTACGCTGCCTTTTAGCTCTGTATATAGGTAAAACGGCGCCATTATAGATTGGACGCCACAATGCGTGAGTGGGTTGTGCAGCGCATGCGTTAATTGCATTAAATATTTTAATGTGATTAATTCTAAACAATTAATTACCGCCGTCAACACGATAAATTTGATAGCCCTACTTTAAAGCCAAAACTAAAGACTCCGGATGAGTGTAAGACATTTTGTCTGTAACGTTAAATACTATTAGAAAACGATTTAATTAAAATATATATGTATATTTTAAAAAAGGCATGTCCGATATTTTTTTGCCGATTCCGATACTTTGAAAATGACGTGATCGGACCTGATCGATGCTGATCGATCGGGACATCTTTAATTTGGTCTATACCAAAAGTTAATCTCAATACTTTGTTATGTACCCTTTGTTGGCAGTAACGGAGGCCAAACAATATCTGTAACTCTTTACAAGCTTTTCACACACTGTTGCTGGTATTTTGGCCCATTCATCCATGCAGATCTCCTCTAGAGCAGTTTTGGGGCTATCTTTGGGCAACACGGACTTTCAATTCCCTCCTCACCCCGTGGCGTCAAAATGATAACAAGAACAGTGAGCAAAAATCCCAGAACCACACAGGGGGACCTAGTGAATGACCTACAGAGAGCTGGGACCACAGTAACAAAGGCTACTATCAGTAACACAATGAACGGCCAGGGACTCAAATTCTGCACTGCCAGACGTGTCCCCCTGCTGAAGAATGTACATGTCCAGGCCCGTCTGCGGTTCGCTAGAGAGCATTTGGATGATCCAGAAGAGGACTGGGAGAATGTGTTATGGTCAGATGAAACCAAAATATAACTTTTTGGTAGAAACACAGGTTCTCTTATTTGGAGGAAAAAGAGTATTGAATTGCACCATACCCACTGTGAAGCATAAGGGTGGAAACATCATGCTTTGGGGTTGTTTTTCTGCAAAGGGACCAGGAAGACTGATCTGTGTAAAGGAAAGCATGAATGGAGCCATGTATCGAGAGACTTTGAGTGAAAATCACCTTCCATCAGCAAGGGCATTGAAGACGTGGCTGGGTCTTTCAGCATGACAATGATCCCAAACACACAGCCAGGGCAACAAAGGAGTGGCTTTATAAGAAGCATTTCAAGGTCCTGGAGTGGTCTAGCCAGTCTCCAGGTCTCAAGCCCATAGAAAATCTGGGGAGGGAGTTGAAAGTCCGTGTTGCCCAACGACAGCCCTAAAACATCACTGCTCTAGAGGAGATCTGCATGGAGGAAAAGCTTGTGAAGAGTTACAGAAAACGTTTGGCCTCCGTTATTGCCAACAAAGGGTACTTAAAAAAGTATTGAGATGAACTTTTGGTATTGACCAAATACTTATTTTCCACCATGATTTGCAAATAAATTCTTTAAAAATCAAACAATGTGATTTTCTGTTTTTTTTCCCCACATTCTGTCTGTCATGGTTGAGGTTTAACCATGTTGACAATTGCAGGCCTCTCTAATATTTTCAAGTGGGAGAACTTGCACAATTAGTGGTTAACTAAATACTTATTTCCCCCACTGTATATTTTTTTGCTGATGACAGTTGAACATGACATGAGCAAGGCAGCATCTGGATTTGAAAGACACATACCTCGTCGGCTTACCTGACACAAATGTCAGGAGACATCTTTGCATTGTCTTCCCCTGAATGTCAGCCTCCGCCCACGTCACCTGTCAACATGTGAGAGAATAACAGGAAACATGGCTGAGCATGCTAGCATCAGAGCACAATACTCCAATGGCACGTTTCCATATACGCTGCCCCCTAACACAGAGCTAAAAGAATCTCTGGCCTCAATGAGTCAAAAAGTGTGACAGAAGGCAACAACTCCTCACATCCCCCCCATTGAAACCACCCACTTGCTCTGTTTTACTCTGGTTCAGCTGGAGTTTAAACACAGTGACATGGTGCATAGCCTGTGCGCTAATAGGAGCCGGAATCAGAGGCAACACAAATAGGCCACGGTGGTCCCGCTGATGCTGTTTACTAGGGCTGGAACCCCTCGGCGACAAATGGGCGACATGTCTGAATTTCTTTTCATACTATTTGCACAATTTCACTCAAAATATTCCGAAACGTCAAAAAAATTAGACTGTAGAGAAGCTTAGGGTTGAGAATCTGGCCCAAGAAAAACTCATTTTGGATTAATGTCAAAATTATTGAGTTTAACTAGAAACTGCAATATCTGTAGAAATTACTCTGAGGCTTTGTTGTGTGGCGATACGAATCTTAACCCCGCCCAGGTTAGTTTGGGGACATTTCAGGGACAATATCAGGTCACATCCTGACATTTGGCGGGCGTGTCCTGGTCATATCAGTGATTTGGGTACATTTGGGGGGCGTATCCTGGCCATATCAGGTCATTTGGGGACATTTGTGGGGCATGTCCTGGCCATATCAGGTCATTTGGGGGACATGTCCTGGTCATATCAGGTCATTTGGGGCCATTTTAGGGGCGTGTCCTATTGGTAACTGGTCATTTCCTGTTGACTTGGGGACATTTGGTTTTTTTGCCATTGAAAATGAATGGGAAATTTGGACGTCCGTGGCCGTCAATGGCATCAACTTACATATGCGTCAATAGAATCCAAGTACATTGGCATCAATAGAATTGACAAACATGGCCGTCAATGGCATTAAACAAAGTAAACGCCATTGAAAATGAATGAGAAATTTTGACGTCCACTGCCGTCAATGGCATCGACTTACATATGCGTCAATGGAATCCAAGTACATTGGCATCAATAGAGTCGACATACATACATAGCCATCAATGACATCAATGCAATGTAAAGTAACGTAAATGGGAAATTTCAGTGTTGCATCCCATTATAAATGAATGGGAAAGTTTTTGGCAAATTTCCCGGAAACTGCAAATTTTTCAAAATTCTGGATAGTGGATACATTTTTTTTTTAAAAAAAAATTCTCGAAAAATCTGTGAGAAACATCGGCGTTTACGGGCGAACGGAAAATTTTTCAGGGTCGTTCGAAAAAGTCGTAAATTCCGGTCGTTTCGATATTTAATATTTATATTACGATTTGGGCTGTGCAGTGCGCCAAAGAAATCCCATAGAAATTTTTTTTTTTTTTTAATTGAATTTTACTATCTGGGTCTTTGCAAGAGCCAACACAACCGCCATCATTTTCACGTTTCGACTTCTCTGTAAACTAATGATTACACTCACAGCTCATCCTAAATCTCCCTTTCATTCTCTGATTTACCTTCCACCTCACCGTTTGAACAGATTAGTCAAAGTCAGACACAAATGCACGCTCGAGTTCTAATCTGTTCACAGCTGCCGATGACTCAAGCAAAATGGATCAGGGACTGAGGGACTGTGCCAATGAAAAGGAAGCTGCTTCATAGCAACACACAGATAGATAGACTGCTGTTTTTCATTTTTAATGTCACAAAGACAGCTTGACCTAGTATTTTCTTCTCCGTGTGTGGTTAGTATTCTGTTTTGAGGCAGAAGCGTGCACATATTCATTGTTCATGCAAATGTTAATTCATTCCGATGTGTATCTGCGCCCTAAATAGCGTTTCACGTTGAGTCACAGGAACAGTCACTTTGTATCAATGTCTCACGTCGGGTGTTCCCGCCACTAGGCCCACGTGAATATAATCTCAGAGTATTTGCAGCATAAGCGGAGTTTGACTTTTGGGGCAGGGGGGCATAAGTGGATTTTAAGGGGGGGCCAGTGGAGCCAGGCACCCCCTGGTGGCCGAAAAGTGTCATTGCGTGTAATTGACTTTCCTATATATATTAGGGCTGTCAAACGATTAAAAATTTTAATCGAGTTAATTACAGCTTAAAAATTAATTAATCGTAATTAATCGCAATTAATCGCAATTCAAACCATCTATATAATATGCCATATTTTTCTGTAAATTATTGTTGGAATGGAAAGATAAGACACAAGATGGATATATACATTCAACATACGGTACATAAGGACTGTATTTGTTTATTATAACAATAAATCAACAAGATGGCATAAACATGATTAACATTCTGTTAAAGCGATCCATGGATAGAAAGACTTGTAGTTCTTAAAAGAAAAATGTGAGTACAATTTATAGAAATTTTATATTAAAACCCCTCTTAATGTTTTTGTTTTAATGAAATTTGTAAAATTTTCAATCAAAAAATAAACTAGTAGCCCGCCATTGTTGATGTCAATAATTACTTACACAATGCTCATGGGTGCTGAAGCCTAAAAAAATCAGTCGCACCCAAGCGCCAGCAGAGGGCGGCAAAACTCCATAAAACACAATTAACAAGTGAGCGTTTCACTGTACCGTATTTAAATCTGTCTGAGCGGGGCATCTACGTTAATTGCGTCAAATATTTTAACATGATTAATTTAAAAAATTAATTAACGCCCGTTAACACGATAATTTTGACAGCCCTAATATATATACTAAAGTTGTAAAGCAATAAAACTGCAACAAAAATGAATGAAATGAACAAAAAAACATATTTTGACAATTGGTCGAAATTATTTTTCGAGCACCTTAGACAGTCATTTGTTTTGCATACAATTTAAAATATATGAATATATAATTTGTCTGTTTTACACTGAAAACCCTCGTTTACGGACGTCGCGCAACCGCTTTTGTTTCAACCGAGCCATAAAAAGAAGGTAAGTAATTATTTTTATTATTCAAAATGTCATTTTTAGCTTAGAATCATTAATTGATGTCGAATATTTAGTTTAAAAAAAGAAAACGATTTGTTAGACGATGTTAGATGATATTTAATCGATCCAAACAAAAAATAGTTGAAAAAAATGTTTAAAAAGGGTAAATATATGAAAAAGAACATCTCGACCACTCCTTGATGTCTGCAATTTCTGCATCGCGACCCTTGTTATATTGCCATGTTTCACCATCCAGCTGTGGGCATTCACAACTGTGTCTTGACACTCAGTGATACATGCTACATGAAGTTTTGGCATCGAAATAAGGCAAGTACGCGATTATATCTCGTTAAAGTCATGGCGTCTGTAATTCTGCTCTCGCGTGCTCTCGCCTCTAGATAGGGTTTTGCTGTTTAAAAAACTTTTTTTGAAATGCCCTCCTGTTCAAAAAATTTCCTCCCCCAGAAAATGGAGATTTTAAGCTTTCCAATGATGTATCACACATGCATATCAGACAATTTTGAAATTTGGCCAAATAGGGGGTCTCAGAGCGGAACTTCAAGTCAGCTGAGTGTTTTCCGCCCTATAAAAGTTGTAAAGCAATAAAACTGCTACAAAAATGAATGAAATGAACAAAAAAAAAAACATTGTTTTATAATGGGTCGAAATTATTTTTCGAGCACCTTACACAGTCATTTGCTTTGCATCTAATTTAAAATATATGGCCATATATATTGGCCAAATTGGAGGTCTCAGAGCTGAACTTCAAGTCACCTGAGTGTTTTCCGCCATATACAGTGGGGCAAATAAGTATTTAGTCAACCACTAATTGTGCAAGTTCTCCCACTTGAAAATATTAGAGAGGCCTGTAATTGTCAACATGGGTAAACCTCAACCATGAGAGATAGAATGTGGGAAAAAAAAACAGAAAATCACATAGTTTGATTTTTAAAGAATTTATTTGCAAATCATGTTGGAAAATAAGTATTCGGTCAATACCAAAAGTTCATCTCAATACTTTGTTATGTACCCTTTGTTGGCAATAACGGAGGCCAAACGTTTTCTGTAACTCTTGACAAGCTTTTCACACGCTGTTGCTGGTATTTTGGTCCATTCTTCCATGCAGATCTCCTCTAGGGCAGTGATGTTTTGGGGCTTTCGTTGGGCAACACGGACTTTCAACTCCCTCCACAGATTTTCTATGAGGTTGAGATATGGAGACTGGCTAGGCCACTCCAGGTCCTTGAAATGCTTCTTACAAAGCCACTCATTTGTTGCCCTGGCTGTGTGTTTGGGATCATTGTCATGCTGAAAGACCCAGCCACGTCTCATCTTCAATGCCCTAGCAGATGGAAGGAGATTTTTACTCAAAATATCTCGATACATAGCCCCATTCATTTTTTCCTTTACACAGATCAGTCGTCCTGGTCCCTTTGCAGAAAAACAGTCCCAAAGCATGATGTTTCCACCCCCATGCTTCACAGTGGGTATGGTGTTCTTCGGATGCAATTCAGTATTCTTTCTCCTCCAAACATGAGAACCTGTGTTTCTACCAAAAAGTTCTATTTTGGTTTCATCTTACCATAACACATTCTCCCAGTCTGGATCATCCAAATGCTCTCTAGCGAACCGCAGACGGGCATGGACGTGTACTTTCTTCAGCAGGGGGACACGTCTGGCAGTGCAGGATTTGAGTCCCTGGCGGCGCATTGTGTTACTGATAGTAGCTCTCTGTAGGTCAGGGGTGTCCAAACGTTTTGCGAAGGGGGCCAGATTTGGTGTGGTAAAAATGTGGGGGGGCCGACCTTGGCTAACGTCCTTTACGTAGAACAATATATTTAAGCAAATTTTAGCATGCCATTCTGTGTGTCACATTTGCTTTATTTTTTTTTTATTAATAATGTCAACAATCTCGCAACTAGCCTTTGTGGCGTTCTCTTTCGACTCTCGGCCTCTTGCGAAATACTGCTGTGAAATTAAACTAGCTTCAAGTTGCTTCAATTTCTCGCTGCGTATCTACCCTGTAATCTTGTCGTACATGTCAGCGTGTCTTGTTTGGTAATATCGGCTCACATCGAACTCTTTAAAAACAGCGACTTTCTTTTTGCAAATGAGGCAGACACAGTTGCATATTTTAGTGAAGAAATAGTCCAATTTCCACCTATCCTTGAAGCATCGGCCGTCGCAGTCAACTTTTTGTTGTTGTTGATTGTCGCCATTTTAGAAAATTGGAAGTAAAGGGTCACATGGGTTAATGTTGCTTAGAGTGCTGCTGCCTCTTAGTGGGTAAATGAGGAGCAGCATTTAGTGTGTAAGCTACTTCATATGCTGGTAGCAGTACTGCTTACCAATTTATTTAGTCTATGCCAGATGTTATTGATTTTATGACAAATGCTGGGGGCCGGATGAAATTTGACCACGGGCCGCATTTGGCCCCCGGGCCGGACTTTGGACATGTCTGCTGTAGGTCATTCACTAGGTCCCCCCGTGTGGTTCTGGGATTTTTGCTCACCGTTCTTGTTAGCATTTTGACGCCACGGGGTGAGACTTTGCATGGAGCCACAGATCGAGGGAGATTATCAGTCTTCCATTTTCTAATAATTGCTCCCACAGTTGATTTCTTTACACCAAGCGTTTTACCTAATGCATATTCAGTCTTCCCAGCCTGGTGCAGGTCTACAATTTTGTCTCTGGTGTCCTTCGACAGCTCTTCGGTTTTGGCCATAGTGGAGTTTGGAGTGTGACTGACTGAGCTTGTGAACAGGTGTCTTGAGTTAAAATAGGTGCCATTAATACATGTAACGAGTGGAGCCTCGTTAGACCTCTTTGACAGCCAGAATTCTTGCTTGTTAGTAGGTGACCAAATACTTATTTTCCACTCTAATTTGGAAAAATAAATCTTTAAAAATCAAACAATGTGATTTTCTGTTGTTTTTTTTTTCCCCACATTCTGTCTTTCATGGTTGAGATTTACCCATGTTGACAGTTACAGGCCTCTCTAATCTTTTCAAGTAGGAGCACTTGCACAATTGGTGGTTGACTAAATACTTATTTGCCCCACTGTACATAGGAAAATCAATAACATGCATTGAGACTTTTTGGCCAACATAGGGGGGCCTGCCTGATTTGCAAACGCATATATTGTCTGCCATGCGACCGCTTTTTGACCTTACTTTTGCTGTGGCCTACAAACCCGCCAGCTGCTCTTGTGGCAGTAACCCTTCCAACTTGAAAACGCAATGTTTTGGCGGAGCGCGCGCCGGTTGCCAAGTCAACGGCGCGTAGTGGAAAAAGGGTTGAAACAAACGCTCCCCACACAAAAAGGGCAGCTCGTTAAAATAAATCTACAAACTATGAGGGGAAAACTATTAACTAAAACGAGATGGCTTTTTGCCCAGATACAGAATATTACAAACTGTAATGAGATCCAATACAAGCGTGAATAATGACAAACTGATGTGATAAGATTAGACAAAGATAAAAGTATCCAAGCATGCTAAATGGGATTTTCCATGTTGATTTAAACTGCTGCCTAATCTGATTCAAATATGGATGAAATTTTTCGAGCACATTGCAACTTGCTAAGATTTTTCTTTCGTAGCGACTATCTCGTTTTTTTCACTGGCACAGACGAACAAAAAAAACAGCCTGGTGAAATCCGTCGAAAAATTGCATTTGCAGCACGCCTCGCAGTCCAAGGTTATTTGGCTGCTCTGCCTCGTGGACATATGCACATAAAAATAATGTTATTTACATGTCTTTCATGTGTGTGAGTCACAGGGAAAAAAATGACTTCATGGTGTCGCGGGGAGGGTGAGATTTACTGCGGCGTATAAAATCCACAGTCAAATGCATCATTTCCTCAATATCTGAAGAAAACAGGTTTGTTATACGCTATATAGTAGTATGACAAAGTATGTGAAGCTTTTGGAATTTCTCACATTTCAGCATAAAATCACCATCAAATGCGATCTGATCTTTGTCAAAATCACACAGATGAAAAAACAGTATCTGCTTTAACTAAAACCACCCAAATATTTATAGGTTTTCATATTCTAATGAGGATAGTATGCAAACAATGACAGAAGGGGGAAAATAAGTAAGTGAACTATCAGTTTAATATTTTATGGCCCCCCTTTGGCAGAAATAACGTCAACCAGACGCTTCCTGTGGCTGCAGATCAGTCTGGCACATCGATCAGGACTAATCTTGGCCCATTCTTTACAAAACTGCTGTAGTTCAGTCAGATTCCTGCGATGCCTGGCATGAATCGATGTCTTTATGTCATGCCACAGCATCTCAATGGGGTCCAAGTCTGGACTTGGCCCCTCCAGAACATGTATTTTGTTCTTCTGAAGTTAATTTACTTTTGTATTTTGGATCATTGTCTTGTTGCAGCATCCATCCTCTTTTTAGCTTCAACTATAGGTTCTGCTGTAAAACATCCTGACCAACTTTTGAATTCATACTTTCATTATTCATTGAAGTTGTCCAGGCCATGGGGTAGCAAAACAGCCCCAAATCCCGATGCTCCCTCCACCATACTTCACGGTGGGGATGAGGTTTGATGTTGGTGAGCTGTTCCATTTTTCCTTCACACATGACGTTGTCTTACTCCCAAATAATTCCACTTTGGTTTCATCAGTCCACAAAATATTTTGCAAAAACCTCTGTGGAGTGTCCAAGTGCCTTTTTGTGAACATTAAACGAGCAACAATGTTTTTTTAAGACACCATTGGCTTCCTCTGTGGAGTCCTCCCATGAATGCCATTATTGGCCATAGTTTTATGTACATATAGTTGATGTGTGCACAGAGATATTGGACTGTGCCAGTGATTTCGTTATTTTTTTACCTCTCTGAGTAATCTGCGCTGAACTCTTGGCTTCATCTTTGATGGACGGCCATTCCATGTGAAAGAAGCAACAGTGCCAAACTTTCTACATTTGTAGACAACTTCTCTGACTGTCGATGGATGAACACCTAGACTTTTGGAAATGGTTTTGTGTCCTTTCCTAGCTTTATACAAATCAACAGTCCTTGATCGCAGGTCTTCAGACAGCTCTTTTGACCGAGCTCTCCCCCGCCCTACTGTAAACAGTGTGGGCGGGGAGCGACTGACTTCAACTGAAGACATTGTCAGGCGGTGGAAGGAATAATTTGAGGACCTCCTTAATCCCGCCAACACGCATCCCATGGAGGAAACAGAGCTGAGGGACCTGGGGTTGGTCGGGTCAATCACTGGGGCAGAAGTCACCAAGGTAGTGAAATTACTCCACGGCGGCGGAGCTCCAGGGATTGGAGTCCCCCCTGGGTATCTCAAGGCTTTGGATGTTGCAGGGCTGTCTTGGTTGACGCGCCTGTGCAACATTACGTGGTCATCGGGGGCAGTGCCTTTGGAATGGCAAACCGGGGTGGTGGTCCCCATCTTGGTGGTGACCAGAGGGTGTTTTCCAACTATCGGGGGATCACACTCCTCAGCCTCCCCGGGAAAGTCTACGTCAGGATACTGGAAAGGAGGGTCCGGTCGATAGTTGAACCTCAGATCGAGGAGGAACAATAAGGTTTTTGTTCTGGCCGTGGAACCACGGACCAGCTCTTTACCCTCGCGAGGTTGGTTGACGGGGCATGGGAGTTTGGCAATTCAGTCCACATGTGTTTTGTGGATTTGGAGAAGGCTTGTGACCGTGTCCGCAGGGGTACCCTGTGGGGGGCACTCCGGGAGTATGGGGTGGGTGGCCCTCTGCTAGGGGCCATTCAGTCCCTCTACCACAGGAGTATGAGTCTGGTCAGTGTGGCCGGCAATAAGTCGGACCTGTTCCCGGTGAGGGTTGGACTCCGCCAAGGCTGCCCTTTGTCACCGGTTCTGTTCGTGACTTTCATGGACAGAATTGCAAGGTGCAGCCGGGTGGTGGAGGGGGTCGAGTTCGGTGGTGGGAGGATCTCATCTCTGCTTTTTTCAGATGATGTGGGCCTTCTGGCTCCATCGCACAGCGACCTCCAGCTTTCGCTGGGACAGTTCGCAGCCGAGTGTAAAGCGGCTGGAATTAGAATCAGCACCTCCGAGTCTGAGACCATGGTTCTCAGCCAGAAAAGGGTGGACTGCTTGCTTCAGGTCAGGGGTGACTTCCTGCCCCAGGTGGAGGAGTTTAAGTATCTCGGGAAGTTGTTCACGAGTGAGGGTAGGTCGGAGCGTGAGATTGACAGGCGGATGGGGGCGGTGGTTAAGGGGGAGCTGAGCCAGAAGGCGAAGCTCTCGATTTACCAATCAATCTACGTTCCTACCCTCACCTGTGGCCATGAACTTTGGGTAATGACCGAAAGAACAAGATTGCGGATACAAGCGGCTGAAATCAGTTTCCTCCGCAGAGTGGCCAGGCTTAGCCTTCGAGACAGGGTGAGGAGATTGGTCATCCGGGAGGGACTCTGAATAGAGCCGCTCCCCCTCCATGCCGAGAGGAGCCAGTTGAGGTGGTTTTGACATCTGGTTAGGGTGTCCCCTGGACGCCTCCCTCGGGAGGCGTTTCAGGCATGTCCAACTGGGAGGAGACCACTGGGCCGACCCAGGACACACTGGAGAGATTATATCTCTCCGCTGGCCTGGGGATGCCTTGGGATTCTCACTGACGAGCTGGTGGAAGTGGCTAGGGAGAGGGCTGTCTGGACCTCTTTGCTGAGGCTGCTTTCCCCGCAACCCTGCTTCGGATAAGCGGGAGACGACGACGATGACAACAACAATCCTTGATCACAGGTCTTCAGACAGCTTTTTGACCGAGCCGTGATGCACATCAGACAATGCCTCTCATCAAGACAATTCTTACCAGGTGTGTGTTTTATAGTGGGCAGGGCAGCTTTAAACCACTCATTAGTGATTGGGTACACACCTGACTAAATAGTTTTGGTGTAAATTGCTCAATTGCTCTCTAAGTCTCCTAAGACAGAGGGTTCACTTACTTATTTTTCCCCCTTCTTCATTATTTGCATGCTATCCTCGTTAAAATATGAAAACCTATATAAATATTTGGGTGGTTTTAGTTAAAGCACTGTTTTTTTCATCAGTGTGATTTTGACAAAGATCAGATCACATTTGATGGTGATTTTATGCAGAAATGTGAGAAATTCCAAAAGGTTCAGATACTGTTTCATACCACTGTATAAAACTGCCCCAAAACAAGTTAAGTTGTCATCGCTCTCCCTCGGTTGTCTGCAATCGTCTATAGAAAGGAAGCGTAAAACTAAACCGACTGCACCGAGCTGTCATTGTATTGTGCAGTATAAAACGTATGGGGGATGTCACTGTTTACACCAGCGAGGAAGAGATATTGTTTCATTGGGCCACTACGGGTGTCATGTGTTGCAAAGTGGAGGGCCTTGTCATCAATTCAGAGGGGGTTAGTCAGAGTTAATGGAGCTGTAATAGTGTAAAAAAGCAATAACTGTGCTTGCATTTTTTTTTGAACGGTTTGCTAAAGGTTGAGGCGGCATCATTTCCAGAGTCACAAGAGCCAGAACAATACCCGCTGTGTGTATGTCTGTGTCCGTGTAGGAGTGATCCAAACGGATCGGTCAGTCCCGTCTCCGCATGCACACGCACGTCTTGTCAGGCCCACTCGCACGAATATGTAGATTTTGTCGATACGCGCACACAAAGTGTACAGTGCAAAGACAAAGGGACACCATTTGTGAGTCAAAGCCGCTCTTGTTGGCACAATACAAACACATTCACTTGGACACATACAAAGGAAAACAGGAAGAGAAACTAACTTTCTACTCAGGCTTGGCTGCTTACCCTAGTTTGTGGTCATGGTAGCCTTTGTACTAATTGTGTGTGTGTTCTACCTTGTATCCTGTGTGCATGTCAGAGTGAATGGATAAATGCAGGAGGTGTGTGGCAAGGTTTACAGCTTCATTTTCGGTCGCTAAGAACTGAAAAATCTCCTGTTTTCCCTCATTTGTCTCCTTTACTAGTTAATTCCTCCTTTATCTCATTCGAGGTGTTTTTGTACATGGATGCAAAGCAGTCCCTGCGTGATGGTGCATGAAGTCAACACTGCATGGCTTTTCTTAGATTCGAATTGGACTTCCGCCTATGTGATTGGAAAGTTGTGGGCACATATGGTGTTCCCAGATGGGATCTCAGCCTAACTCTTCAATTGGCCACACAATCGGCATTTGCCATCAGCAATAGCAGCAGCTTGAATTCAAAGATGTGGGGATTGGAGGCTAAATTGAGAGTTGACAAGTATTCAAATCTGGTTTTACTACATTACTATATAGTGGGGGAAAATAAGTATTTAGCCAACCACCAATTATGCAAGTAAAAGATTAGAGAGGCCTGTAATTGTCAACATGGGTAAACCTCAACCATGAGAGACAGAATGTGGGGAAAAAAACAAAATCACATTGTTTGATTTTTCAAGAATTTGTTTCCAAATTAGAGTGGAAAATAAGTATTTGGTCACCTACCAGCAAGCAAGACTTCTGGCTGTCAAAGAGGTGTTACTTCTAACGAGGTCTAACGAGGCTCCACTCGTTACCTGTATTAATGGCACCTGTTTTAACTCATTATCATGATATAAGACACCTGTCAACATTCTCAGTCAGTCACACTCCAAACTCCACTATGGCCAAGGCCAAACAGCCGTCGAAGGACACCAGAGACAAAATTGTAGACCTGCACCAGGCTGGGAAGACTGAATCTGCAATAGGTAAAATGCTTGGTGTAAAGAAATCAACTGTGGGAGCAATTATTAGAAAATGGAAGACATACAAGACCACTGATAATCTCCCTCGTTCTGGGGCTCCATGCAAGATCTCACCCCGTGGCGTCAAAATGATAACAAGAACAGTGAGCAAAAATCCCAGAACCACACAGGGGGCCCTAGTAAATGACCTACAGAGAGCTGGGACCACAGTAACAAAGGCTACTATCAGTAACACAATGTGCCGCTAGGGACTCAAATCCTGCACTGCCAGACGTGTCCCCCTGCTGAAGAAAGTACACGTCCAGGCCGGTCTGCGGTTTGCTAGAGAGCATTTGGATGATCCAGAAGAGAACTGGGAGAACATGTTATGGTCAGATGAAACCAAAACAGAACTTTTTGGTAGAAACACAGGTTCTCGTGTTTGGAGGAGAAAGAATACTGAATTGCATCCAAAGAACACCATACCTACTGTGAAGCATGGGGGTGGAAACATCATGCTTTGGGACTGTTTTTCTGCAAAGGGACCATGACGACTGATCTGTGTAAAGGAAAGAATGAATGGGGCCATGTATGGAGAGATTTTGAGTGAAAATCTCCTTCCATCTGCAAGGGCATTGAAGATGAGACGTGGCTGGGTCTTTCAGCATGACAATGATCCCAAACACAGCCAGGGGAACAAAGGAGTGGCTTCGTAAGAAGCATTTCAAGGTCCTGGAGTGGCCTAGCCAGTCTCCAGATCTCAACCCCATAGAAAATCTGTGGAGGGAGTTGAAAGTCCGTGTTGCCCAATGACAGCCCCAAAACATCACTGCTCTAGAGGAGATCTGCATGGAGGAATGGGCCAAAATACCAGCAACAGTGTGTGAAAAGTTTGTGAAGAGAAACGTTTTGCCTCCGTTATTGGGTACATACTGTAACAAAGTATTGAGATGAACTTTTGGTAGAAACCAAATTCTTATTTTCCACCGTGATTTGCAAATAAATTCTTTAAAAATCAAACAATGCGATTTTCTGTTTTTTTTTTTTCCACATTCTGTCTCATGGTTGAGGTTTACCCACGTTGACAATTACAGGCCTCGCTAATATTTTCAAGTGGAAGAACTTGCACAATTAGTGGTGGACTAAATACTTATTTGTCCAACTGTATTTGGGGCATTGTCTCAACAAAATACACAACTGAGCTGACATGCTTGAATTAGCATTCAAAACAAATAGAAACAAATAGGATGTCCATGTTTGCTCTATAATGTGATTTAAATGTGTGTTGTGAGACAAATATAATTTCACAGATGTGGCGCGCATGTCAGCGTAATAAATTCAAATTAGAGGTCACTTCTCAGAGCTGCTCAAATGACAGGATATTTGCCTCATGAGGCAAGAGAGCGTTCAGGTACAATTACACAAGGATGTGCTCCATGAGTTACGTATTGCAGCCATTGCCATAGTAACTGCAAAAAAAAAGTCTCCTTTGAATATCATCCCTTAGAAGATTTCGCGCAGTGGAAGCCATCAGGAGATGTGCTCAGAGATCAGTGAGAGACTGGCAGAGGGAGCATGTAAATCCGCTCCCAGTGTTCCCAGCTGCGGCGTGTGGTTGATGGAAGGAGGGGGCAGGCTGTTGCTAGGTGGAGCCGCACTGGAGCTTTTCAGGCAGATTAGACTGGGGTAACTACACTTAAAGATGCTGAAAAGCTTTCCTTTAAACAGTGTATCAAAAAAGTGAGTACACTCCTCGCATTTCTGCAGATATTTAAGTATATCTTAAATATACTTCTTTGCCATGTGGTGCCATGTTGGAACTTTCAGTGACAGGATGAGAGAGAGTGAGAGCTGCACTACAAATTTTAACACACCTGCTACCTATGCACACCTGGACCTAGTAACACTAACGAGTCACATGACATTTTGGAGGGAAAATGACAAGCAGTACTCAATTTGGACATTTGGGTATGTAGTTTAAAAGGGGTGTACTCACTTTTGTCGCCAGGGGTTTAGATATTAATAGCTATATTTTGAGTTATTTTAGGGGAAATTAAATTAACTCTATTATATAAGCTTCATACAGATGACTTTTCATTGAGTCAGTTGTCATTTTGTCAGTGTTGTCCCATGAAAAGATATACCCTAATTTTCGCACTGTACGGCGCACCTGAATATAAGCCGCAGCCCACCAAATTTGGCACGAAAACGGCATGTGTTCATAGATAAGCCGCACTGGACTATAAGCCGCAGCTGTCCTCACTGTATCATGGGATATTTACACCAAAAGATATTAACCGGTACAACCTTATTTGACAGCGGCATCATACGACCGACTGTCATAAGACCAAATGAACCATCATTAAACTTTGAACCAATTAGTGCAAAGCTTTATTGCTTCAAGAAGCTTCATTTGGCCATCACTGCTCCCTTAGGGAAGACAGTCATCCTTGGCTGCCACCTGCTGTTGACTGTTGTCATCCAACATGCCTCTTAGCATGCATTGCAGCGCTACAGATGTAAATAAAAATAAAAAATCATGTTCTGTGCTAAATATTTCTTCAGTTACTGTTCCAATTGTTTCATCAATTGCTAGTTATGGTATTTGCTAACTCTTTATTTGACAGTGGTGCCATAAGACTGTCATTACACAATGATAATTGACATGTCTCTGTCCTGACCATTCATTAAAGCTTATAACATATGTCATTAAGTGTTATCTGGCAAATGATCTCACTTTTGAATGGATGCAAAAGATCCAAGATGGACAAAAATTGAGTTAGTGACATAATTTGCCAAATGACACTTAATGACATAAGCATTCAGTAATGTCCATGATAGTGTCATGTCATAATTTTGATGATCTTATGACAGTCTTATGACACCGCTGTCAAATAAAGTGTTACCTAAAAATCAACAAATAAGCCGCACTGGACTATAAGCCACAGGTATCAAAATGAAGGAAAAAAGTAGCGGCTTACAATCCGAAAATTACGGAACTTAAATATCTGCAGAAATGCGAGGGGCGTACTCACTTTTGTGATGCACTGTAAATGCTTGTGCTGCAATAGCACTTGTGGGTGGAAATAGATGTTAAATATCGATGAGTGTGTAGTTGAAGGATAGATAGAAGATGGCATGAAGACGTGGGAAGGTGAACACGCTGTATGTACAGTTTGATGGAGAAGCACTTGCCATAATATTAGGTACGCCCACACAACTGAATGAGATCCAAGACAAGAACTGTGGGTGGCTGAACGTCAATCTTTTCTTGGTCTGTGACGTAAAACAGGCCTAGCCACAAAGCTATTCCACCATCATGTGACCTGTCTCAAATGATTAGCTCATTGGCTGCCTATCACCATCAATGTTATTGAAACACGGCACTATTGCCAGTACATGAGCCTATGATATTGGTGTAAAATTGCACTGCATTGTCTCTAATATTGAGCCCCTCACACACAGCTTGTTTGAGGACAACAAGCAGCTTTCATTACCCAAAAGCTCACTCTCAATTACAAAAGGCAGATTTGGGGCTTCGCAGCAGCGTCGACAGGCGCAGTCGGTGGTAATAAAACAGGACAAACCGCTTCGACAGTTTTTCCTTCCATTACGCTCGTCGTCTTGAAACAACGGATTGCTTTGCGTAGGTTGATTGTGTATTGATTGTGTAGCAGATTAGAAGGCATGTTTGTTCATCTGCATCTTGTTGAATCTCAACTGCAGTCTGTATGCTAGTCAACAATGCAACAGGGAGGTTTTTAGAACATCCTTTGAGATGGATGCAGACCAGAACAATACAGTTTGGGGCTCCGGGCGGGCAGCTAAATTCAGTTTAATTCTTTTTTATTTTCTTTTTTCAGCCAGCATATCCCATCTCAAATTGCTTTTGGCACTTGCACGCATGCACATGAACACTCATGGTTTTAAGAAATATATCTCCAAACTTGCACACTAGAGCACACACCTATGCGCTGGCTGTAGGCCAAATGGAGTTCACCATGGCAACAGGAGAGTCCGACACAGGAGGTCCGATATGTGTGAATGCACCGGCACATATTAGACTGCGCATAAGTGCATACAAAAAAGGAGTATGTACTGTAGTGTAAAAAAAAGAAAGCTGCCTTTTAACTGAATTAAATGTCTTAGTAAATATTACAGAGATGATGTTTCTGTTGTTGTTTTTTCATGATAATTTGACACCGAACTACATATACTGATTGTTAGGAATCATTTTCGCAAAGCTGGTGACATACATTAGTTAAATGACACTAAAATCTTCTAAAAATATATCAACTAGGGGTGTGACAAAAATATAGGGTTGTTCCGATCATGTTTTTTTTGCTCCCGATCCAATCCCGATCGTTTTAGTTTGAGTACATGCCGATCCCGATATTTCCCGATCCGATTGCTTTTTTTTTTGCTCCCGATTCAATTCCAATCATTCCCGATAAATTTTCCCGATCATATAAATTTTAGAAATGCATTAAGAAAAAAATGAATAAAACTCGGACGAATATATACATTCAACATACAGTACATAAGTACTGTATTTGTTTATTATGACAATAAATCCTCAAGATGGCATTCACATTATTAACATTCTTTCTGCGAGAGGGTTCCACGGATAGAAAGACTTGTGACTTTGTATATTGTGACTAAATATATATTGCAATCGAGTGTATTTGTTGAGCTTTCAGTAAATGATATTGTAGCCATGCCTAAATGCATGATGGGAAGTGGAACCATGACTGTGCGTAGTGCTACCAATTGATATATCTTCCCTGCGTTGGAAAATAACATAAGGCGTTAAGAAAAAGATCAGTTGCTTCCTTGCTTCCCCACATTGCTTCCCATGATATTTCTAATCGTAGGGAGAGGGATTGTAGCCAATTAAAAAAAGGCTCCTAAGGCTGCCAAAATTCACTCTACTCATTTTATGCTGCCTTTTACCTCTCTATATAGGTAAAACGGCGTCATTACAGATTGAGCGCTACAATGCGTGAGTGGGTCGTGCAGCGCATTCATTAATTGCGTTAAAAATTTAACGTGATACATTTTTTAAAAAATTAATTACCGCCGGTATCGGGATAAATTTGATAACCCTACCTTAAGCCTAAACTAAAGACTCTGGATGAGTGTAACATATTATGTCTGCAACGTTAAATACAATTAGAAAACGATTTAATTAAAAAAATATATATATATTTAAAAAAGGCATGTCCGATATTTTTTTTGCCGATTCCGATACTTTGAAAATGAAGTGACATCTCTAGAACAAACAAGTTGCTACCAAAATTTTCCACCATAATAGTGTCTCAGTTAACACTAAGGCTGCATTGATGGTGCCCGACGCCCAATCCATTTAGACTAGAAACATTCGTTGATTCGAAACCAGAGCATTCACAGTTATTTTTATGGCATTTACAGGTCACTTGCTGTTCATTTTAGGGCATTTACAGGTCATTTCCTGTTGAGTTTGAGTCACTGCCAAGGCCGGCCCAGCCTATACGCAGACTATGCAGCTGCTTAGGGCCCCTGACCACTAGGGGGCCCCCAATCTGGTAACCTCATTTCATACGTTGTTAATAGAGCATCATGAATAATGTGGCGCGCATTGCCATTGATCTTTGCAAACATCCATTTTCTTTTCATTACAATATGGCAACCTGGGGAGTGACGTTGAACCTGCTTTGTGATGATTGGTGCTCAAACTTGCTTCGGAAATAAATGCACGAAAAAGTCAAAGAGAATTTATCCTTCTGGAGCAGAGAAACTAAAAATCAGATTAAATATACAAAATATGGACGTATGGGTTGGATTGCATGTATCGGTTTCACAGTACACTGTGACAAAATGTTGGGCCAAAAATATGGGGCCCCTTGGCATTATTTTGTTTAGGGCCCCCAAATGGCCTGGGCCGGCACTGGTCACTGCCTATTCATTTGGGTGATTCCCAGCTCACTTCATGTTCTGTGACTCAAAATAAACAGGAAGTGATGAATAAAATACCCCAAAATCAACAGGAAGTAACTGAAAATGAACAGGTAAATGACCTTAAATGGCCCATTATACTGTATGTTAGGATTTTTTCGTAAAGCTGATGAAATACATTAGAGTAAAATGATATTAAAATATTGTCAAAATACAGTTTATCAACTTCAACTATGTTTACTACCCAATATCTTATTACAATTGGCCGTGCACACACACAGAGTGAAAATAAGTGAATCCACAGGTATAATGCGAGCGCCCTTGGTAGAATAAAGTGTCTGTCGCCTTAATGCAGACAGAGCGGGGGAGATAAAAGGATGCGATGATGGCGCAAATCCATTAGAAGACGCCAGAACAGGAGAGCCAGTTGAGGAGAATGGGGTCACGGGCTAATTGGCCAGGAAATACATCATCCTGTTTCATCTGTGCATAAGCATGTGAGCAAATGATAGCACCTGAGCACAAGGCTAAATATGCACTGATGGATGGAGATAGATAAGTGTGCATAAGCCTCCTATTTAAAAAAATAGCTTTTTGCTGTCAGCCAAGAAGAATCTGGCAAGTCCAGACACAAGCACATTCATACTCGGCCTGGATGTATTTCAGACGCACTTTGATCCAGCAGATTTCTGAGGGGTGTTATAAGATTATAGGGATTCTCGGCAGCAGATATGGTGAACTCTCCTCCCCTCGCGCTCGTTATCTGCTGTTGTCTGTTGTTCCCGCTGCCTGTCTTTTTCACTAGTGATGAATCAATTCAGAATATTATTTCAGCATCACAGAGGCAAAAGTCAATATGAAGTTGAATCAGGCAAGACTTACATGAATGATTAATAAAGCTCGGCGAGCGTGCTGCCGCGCGCCCGTCTTTTAGCACCTTAACATGAAGACTTTTCTTTATGCACACTACTTGATTATGCACTTTAAAAAGTGCAGAAAAAGCATGTTACTTATGCATGACAGAAAGAGAAGAAGGCGAGGGCATCTTGAATGGAGGAAAAATGAGAACGTGAACGGAAGCAGATGGTGGTCAGCGGGGAATGATGGATCAAAGAAGGGGCGGCAAAGAGATTTATGTATGATTCATAAATCATTTCATTTGCTGTACAGGAAAAATGAGCTGCGGGGACGGCAAAAGGAAAATGCGGCACGATCGCATCCGAGCGTTGGCACGTCACAGACAGACGGAACGGGATGTGTGTCAGTGGGTCAAAGGCAAACGTCGGTACCGCCGCGCCAACTGTCACCTCAATTAACCCCAGGGGGATTGGCGCCTGTATTTAAAGGCAGAGATTCCCCCAATTCCGACTGGAGTGATTTTTCATGATAAGCCATGAAACTCTACAGTTTACAGAACAAATTAAACTCATATCCCAAGCCACGAAGGGTGTCACGGTACATGTATTTGTATTTAACCGTTTCGGTACATGGTGCTCGGTTCGGAACGGAGGCGTACCGAACGAGTTTCTGACATAATGTAACCCTTACTTTTCGAAGCTGTGAGTCGATCGGGTAACAGTTTCTTTATGTAGATTACACTCCAGTCCAGTTTATTAGGTACACCTGTCCAACTGCTCGTTAACACTTAATTTCTAATCAGCCAATCACATGGCGGCAACTCAGTGCATTTAGGCATGTAGACATGGTTTAAGACAATCTCCTGCAGTTCAAACCGAGCATCAGTATGGGGAAGAAAGGTGATTTGAGTGACTTTGAACGTGGCATGGTTGTTGGTGCCAGAAGGGCTGAGTATTTCAGAAACTGCTGATCTACTGGGATTTTCACGCACAACCATCTCTAGGGTTTACAGAGAATGGTCCGAAAAAGTTAAAATATCCAGTGAGCGGCAGTTCTGTGGGCGGAAATGCCTTGTTGATGCCAGAGGTCAGTGTGGCCAGACTGGTTCGAGCTGATAGAAAGGCAACAGTGACTCAAATAACCACCCGTTACAACCAAGGTAGGCAGAAGAGCATTTCTAAACGCATAGTACGTCGAACTTTGAGGCAGATGGACTACAGCAGCAGAAGACCACGCCGGGTGCCACTCCTTTCAGCTAAGAACAGGAAACTGAGGCTACAATTTGCACAAGCTCATCGAAATTGGACAATAGAAGATTGGAAAAACGTTGCCTGGTCTGATGAGTTTCGATTTCTGCTGCGACATTCGGATGGTAGGGTCAAAATTTGGCGTCAACAACATGAAAGCATGGATCCATCCTGCCTTGTATCAACAGTTCAGGCCGGTGGTGGTGGTGTAATGGTGTGGGGAATATTTTCTTGGCACTCTTTGGGCCCCTTGGTACCAATTGAGCATCGTTGGAACGCCACAGCCTACCCGAGTATTGTTGCTGACCATGTCCATCCCTTTATGACCACAATGTACCAAACTTCTGATGGCTACTTTCAGCAGGATAATGCGCCATATCATAAAGCTGGAATCATCTCAGACTGGTTTGAACATGACAATGAGTTCACTGTACTCAAATGGCCTCAACAGTCACCAAATCTCAATCCAATAGAGCATCTTTGGGATGTGGTGGAACGGAAGATTTGCATCATGGATGTGCAGCCGACAAATCTGCACCAACTGTGTGATGCCATCATGTCAATATGGACCAAACTCTCGGAGGAATGCTTCCAGCACCTTGTTGAATCTATGCCATTAAGAATTGAGGCAGTTCTGAAGGCAAAAGGGGGTCCAACCCGTTACTAGCATGGTGTACCTAATAAAGTGGCCGGTGAGTGTATATTTACTCCATCTTCTCTACTATATTGAGGACCAACACGGTAGGACAGTATAACCCAGAAATGTCAACGGCGCGACAACGTAGTGAAACGCGGCCGTTAAAGTCAATCAGCCAATGCACACCAGTCGCAGTGCGGCCGCGTGTTAGACATGTCACAGAAGCGGCTCAACACGACGCACGCGAAAAGAACGGCAGAGTTTATGATTTGACGCGAGACGCGACCCTCCTGCGTCAATACTACTACCGGTAGCTAGGATCGGGCAGACCGGAAGTCACTCGTGTAAAAATACGGTGGATCCGGTCGATTTTCAAACTAATATGCAATCGTAACCCACTTTTTGAGTCCATCAGATCTCTTGAGTAGTAGATTGGGGCACAGTTGATTTGTCTTTGTTGATTTACTGCTGTCTTCTCTGCTATAATAATAACAACACGGCCCCGTGTTCAATACAAAACCCTCCTACCACAACAAAACAAGTAGGAACTAATATTCACATAGGAACTAAAGTTATACAACATAAAATATACAATATAAATGAATACTAAATCACATTTGTAAAATATAAACACATAATAAAATAAATAATAGCCCATTTAAATAAAATAAATTGAAATGAGCTATAACACCTGTAATTAAATAATAAGAATAATACACAGATCCTGCTTACACAATTAAATGTATTAATTTCTGTGTGGGGCTTTAACATGAGAAAATCCACCAATAAAACTTTTGAAAACCGTTCATAAGAAAAAAAAATGATTCATTAAGGCATTTCATTTGTAAAATACATGTTAAAATCTTTGTCATTGGGATTGCTTTTCTCTTTAGCACAGGACTTCTTTTTTCTTTCTTTTAGAAAGAAAGCTGACCAATACGCGGGGTCTGAAAGGCAAATTGTTGTTGGATTATCTTTAAATACCCACTACTTTTTGAGCAGAAGTCTAGCTTTGTATAGGCTAATGTTCCTATTGTTGAAAGCAGAAAGGTGTGTAATAAACAACTAGCACATTTATATTTTGCATTTTGTTTTCTTACTGTACCGAAAATGAACCGAACCGTGACCTCAAAACCGAGGTACGCACCGAACCAAGATTTTTGTGTACCGTTACACCCCTACAAGCCACTATATTATCATTGCAAATGCATCATTAATTCTACAACTCCCGCACTCGATCTTATTAGATTACGACAAATGAAGTGCATTGAAGCATTTGCTCGGACCACTTCTTAATTGTTATCAGTCCGTCCTAAATGGATGCCTGGCTAGCAATAACGATGCACCGCAAACCAAGTAGAGCACTTAATTCTCCATTAAACCCTAAAATTGTCGCAGTCTGCACAGAGAATAGAGGTTAATAAACAAGTTGTGGCAATTAGTGATTTTTATGTGTGCACTTAGCAGTGTTTATCGTGACATTTCTTTTAATTTGTTGAACATCCGGCTTTTCTAAAATGCTAATGTGCCATTTACATATGGCGGAAAACACAGACAAGACTGAAAAAGCAGTTTCTGCTCTTGCACTCCTCTTTAAAAGAAACTGCTGTATTTTAAGTCAAAACAACTGTTGTGTTTGATAGAACAATATGTATATGCTGGCATAGAAGATTCATGGCGCATGAAGCCCCCGAACTATTTTTAATTTGCCCGTTTTACCCTGAAAACCCCCGTTTACAGACGTCGCACAACCACTTTTGTTTCAACCCAGCCATACAATGAAGGTAATTAATGATATTTATTATTCAAAATGTCATTTTTAGCTTAGAAATATTAATTGATGTCTAATATTTCGTTTGAAAACAACAACAACAACAAAACCGACTTTAAAAAATTATTCACTCGCATATTTTAAACTTTTAAACAAATGACGTCACAATGAAAAAAATGGCGTCTGTAAAAAGTCAGGGATATTTACCTCATAACTATGGCATAACCTGGCTACCTATCAGGATGCTATGTTGTTGACCGCCGTGGCAGATGGCGTGCACACAGCATGTTAATACACGTGACCCGTTTTTTTTCCAGTGAGAAAACGTGAGATGTGATGTCACTCCCAAATTAGGGCTGTCAAACGGTTACAATTTTTAATCAAGTTAATTACAGCTTAAAAATTAATTAATCGTAATTAATCGCGATTCAAACCATCTATAAAATATGCCATATTTTTCTGTAAATTATTGTTGGAATGAAAAGATAAGACACAAGAGGGATATATACATTCAACATACGGTACATAAGTACTGTATTTGTTTATTATAACAATAAATCAACAATATGGCATTAACATTATTAACATTCTGTTAAAGTGTTCCATGGATAGAAAGACTTGTAGTTCTTATAAGATAAATGTTAGTACAAGTTATAGAAATTTTATATTAAAACCCCTCTTAATGTTTTTGTTTTAATAAAATTTGTAAAATTTTCAATAAAAAAAAATAAACTAATAGCCCGCCATTGTTGATGTCAATAATTACACAATGCTCATGGGTGCTGAAGCCCATAAAATCAGTCGCATCCAAGCGCCAGCAGAGGGCGACAAAACTCCAAAAAACACAAGTAACAAGTGGACATCGCACTGTGCTGTCATTTTAATCTGTTTGAGCGGGGCATGTGCGTTAATTGCGTCAAATATTTTAACGTGATTAATTTTTTTAAATTAATTAGCGCCCGTTAACGCGATAATTTTGACAGCCCTATCCCAAACTCAAGAGCAGTTAATTCTATTCAAATGCTCTTCGTACATGACTACAGTATTCTTCATTCTACATACAGTATGAGGCAACAACAAAATAGTAACGCACAGGCACTGAGGAAACTAACTTTAATCAGATTACTGGCTTGGAAAAATGTACGCGTTAGATTGCTCGTTACTGAAAGTAATCAGATAAACAACACTGTTTGTCAACTTGTTCTCGGTAAGCCATCTTTAAACCTTTCAAAATGGAGTCAGTTCAAAGGGTTAAGACGAGGGTTGTTCCGATCATGTTTTTTTGCTCCCGATCCGATCCCAATCGTTTTAGTTTGAGTATCTGCCGATCCCGATATTTCCCAATCCGATTGCTTTTTTTTGCTCCCGATTCAATTCCAATCGTTCCCGATAATTTTTCCCGATCATATACGTTTTGGCAATGCATTAAGAAAAAAATGAATAAAACTCGGACGAATATATACATTCAACATACAGTACATAAGTACTGTATTTGTTTATTATGACAATAAATCCTCAAGATGGCATTTACATTATTAACATTCTTTCTGTGAGAGGGATCCACGGATAGAAAGACTTATGACTTTGTATATTGTGACTAAATATTGGCATCTAGTGTATTTGTTGAGCTTTTAGTAAATGATACTGTAGCCATGTCCCAATGCATGATGGGAAGTGGAACCATGACTGTGTGCAGTGCTACCAATTGATATATCTTCTCTGCGTTGGGAAATAACATGAGGTGTTAAGAAAAAGAGCAATTGCTACCTTGTTTCCCCACATTGCTTCCCATGATATTTCTAATCGCAGGAAGAGGGATTGTCAGGCTTTAGCCAATTAAAAAAAGGTTCCAAAGGCTGCCAAAATTCACTCTACTCATTTTATGCTGCCTTTTATCTCTGTATAGCTGAAACGGCGCCATTACAGATTGAACTCGACAATGCGTGAGTGGCTCGTGGAACGCATGCATTAATTGCATTAAATATTTTAACGTGATACATTTTTTTAAAAATTAATAACCGCCGTTATTAGGATAAACTTGATAACCCTACCTTAAGCCTAAACTAAAGACTCTGGATGAGTGTAACATATTATGTCTGGAAGTTTAAATACAATTCGAAAACGATTTAATTTAAAAAAAAATTTGCCGATCCCGATACTTTCAAAATGATGTGATCGGACCCGGACATCTCTAGTTAAGACTAAGGTGAACGCACAGAGTTTGGCCTTCTGGCCGGATTTTCCGCGGTCCCGCCGGCTGGAAGTTCAGATTCCTTCACATCTTAGCTTTTTGATATTAGTACAAGAATGTTTCCAATCCCGATTCAGCAACATGTATTACAGCTGCTTTTGTATTAAAATGAGGAGATTAAAGCTATAATCCACAGTGTTTTTTTTTTTTTGTGTATAAAAACAGCTTTTTCCCTTTTCCCGATAGAAATAGCCTAAACATTTATTGTGGCAGCCTCTTGGGGTGAATGGTGCCGGGATAATCTTCCTATTCATGTCATTGTTTTCCATTCAATTTGAAAATACTTCCGTCCTTGTCATCACCTGTCGGAAATAAAACAAAAGAACAGAACCAAACAAAACAAAAACGGTTATACCGGTCTAATTAACATCAGGATTATGCAAATCCAAATTGAATTTAACTTTCAGCAACCTGCTGAGACCATCTAATGATTGACATCAACGCCGTTTTTATGCGCACACACACAAAAACGATGATTTGTGCAGCTTTTGGTGTGTGTGAGGAGGGGTCCATGTGGTGGCCATGAAGGTCCTGCTGTCCGTGTGCGTGACATGAATCATAATTTGCTCATTACAGCTGAGGCCTGAATTACACTTGCACAAACACACACTCTGCGCATAATACTTTTAGTTTTAAGTAGACAAATGCTGCTGAATATATTATCTAATTAACCATCCTCCATTTTCTTCCTCACGAGAGCAGAATAGCGAAAAAAAAATCAACCCTACGCACTCCTGCCGGCAACTATTAACGCCTAAAGACGAGGGGTTGTTATCGTACTTACCACCTTTTTTTTTTTTAACTTTCAGTTTGCACCAACTTGGTACCATCTTGCCATTTTTAAAAAGGGCTGGTGCTGCTAAGTGTGTGTTTGCAATTACATGAGAACGTGTTTGCACGCACTCAACAGACGAGCTGACAGCAGCGTGCGTGGGAAGTGATGAAGGATCGCGCGAAAGATGGCGTCGCTGCCAGTATCGTACCAACGGGAAGAAATAAAAGAGCAGAGGTTAGTCGAGACACCGGGGACAGATGGAGGGAATCAAATGCGCCCACTGCTGTTCCTTTTTGAACAACTTACCTCATTGAGAACACGCAAATGTCATAAAAATGTTGGCTGGAAGAGGAAAACATTGGGATGGAATTAAAGGCAAATTTGTTGTCACATTTACTGTATTTCTATTGAAGGGTGACTGTCTTGAGTCAGCCATTATTCTCGCAAACATTACACCTCTCAACTGACAGTTCAAATGGATTGGACGTCCATTGCCGTCAATGGCAGTAAATAAATGGAGCACATACAGTGGTATGAAAAAGTATCTGAGCCTTTCGGAATTTCTCACATTTCTGCATAAAATCACCATCAAATGCGATGTTCTTTATCAAAACCACACAGATGAAAAAACAGTATCTGCTTTAACTAAAACCACCTAAACATTTATAGGTTTTCATTAATTAATGAGGATAGTATGCAAACAATGACAGAAGGGGGAAATAAGTAAGTGAACCTTCTGACTAAGGAGACTTACTAAGCAACTGTAACCAATTTTTACCAAACAATTTAAGTCAGATGTGTGTCCAATCACTGATGAGTGGTTTAACGCTACCCTGCCCACTATAAAACACACACCTGGTAAGAATTGCTTTGATGAGAAGCATTGTCTGATGTGCATCATGGCTCACTCAAAAGAACTGAAGACCTGCGAGCAAGGACTGTTGATTTGTATAAAGCTAGGAAAGGATACAAAACCATCTCTAAAAGTCTGGATATTCATCAGAGAAGTTGTCTACAAATGGAGAGAGTTTGGCACTGTTGCTTCTCTCCCAAGGAGTAGCGGTCCACCAAAGATGACGCCAAGAGTTCAGCGCAGAATACTCAGGTAAAAAAGAACTCTACAGTCTCTGCTAAAGACTTAAAGAAAACAGTGACACAGTCCAATATCTCTGTGCACACATAAACTATATGTATAACTAGCGCCAAGAATGGTGTTCATGGGAGGACTCCACAGAGGAAGCCACTACTAGCTAAAAAAAACATTGTTGCTCATTTAATGTTCGCAAAATAGCACTTGAACACTCAACAGATGTTTTGGCAAAATATTTTGTGGACTGATGAAACTAAAGTTGAATTATTTAGGAGGAACACACAACGTAATGTATGAAGGGAAAATGGAACAGCTCACCAACATCAATACCTCATCCCCACCGTAAAGCATGGTGTACGGAGCATCATGATTTGGGGCTGTTTTCCTGCCTCAGGGCCTGGACAACTTACAATCATTAATGTAAGAATGAATTCAAAAGTTTTGCAGGATGTTTTTCAGGAAAACCTGGGGCTGTCAGACAGCTGAAGCTAAAAAGAGGACGGATGCTGCAACAAGACAATGATCCAAAACACAGAAGTAAATCAACTTCAGAATGGTTTCAGAAGAACAAAATACACGTTCTGGAGTGGCCAAGTCAAAGTCCAGACTTGAACCCCATTGAGATGCTGTGGCATGACCTAAAGACAGCAATTCATGCCAGACGTCTCAGGAATCTGACTGAACTTCAGCAGTTTTGGAGAGAACGAGCCAAGATTAGTCCTGATCGATTTGCCAGACTGATCTGCAGCTACAGGAAGCGCCTAGTTGAAGTTATGGTTGCCAAGGGGGAGGGCACAAAATATTAAAGTGATAGTTCTGTTACTTATTTGCCCACTTCTGTCATTGTTTGCATACTATCCTCAATAAAATATGAAAACCTATAAATATTTGGGTGGATTTAGTTAAAGCAGACATGGTTTTTTCATCTGTGTGGTCCAGATCACATTTGATGGTGATTTCATGCAAAAATGTGAGAAATTCCAAAAGGTTCAGATACTTTTTCATACCACTGAAACTCTGATTCTGGCCTTTCTTCAATAAGATGCTCCTCCCTTTCATTACCACTCCTCCCCCAACTAATCCTTCAGAGACACATGGGATCACATTCTTTCTCTGGGGAATATGATGTAACTTAGTACTAGTCACTGATACGTTGATATAGACCTTGAGCTACATTTTGTTGAAGTGTTCATGCAACCCAACCATAAGTCTACACGTAATGAACAATTCCTACTGTTCCCCGTTTTAATCATGCACAGAAAGTGTTCACATTTCAGTGTGAAGCATTCGATAAATGTCCACTGGAGTGTTTAAAGTGTTCGCTCCAGCACGGAGGCCGCCGTGGGATCTCATTAAAAAGGTTTCTATTGTGAAGAAAAAAAAAACATAGTCTTCATTTGTCATTTATTTGTCATTTCGGAACTTTATTTGGGTAGGCTCTGAGATATTTTGACAACACAGTTTAAGACTGTGTCATGGCTCTATTCCGGTGTGGATGTTTATTAAAAGATACACTTTGGGCTAAGAATAGACTCTGATGAACATGATTCATCTTGAACAGGAAGAATTTTGTGTGTGTAATATTATTGCAGGCTAATAAATGTAAATCAATCCTTAGCCTATAAAGTGAAAGATTCTGCTTTAGAATGTGATGATGGAAAACGTGAATTCTAAAAAAAAAAAATATATATATATATATATATATTTGATATCTTTAGCTACAGTGGGGCAAATAAGTATTTATTCAACCACCAATTGTGCAAGTTCTCCTACTTGAAAAAATTACAGAGGCCTGAAATTGTCAACATGGGTAAATCTCAACCATGAGAGACAGAATGTGAAGGGAAAAAAAAACAGAAAATGACATTGTTTGATTTTTAAAGAATTTATTTCCAAATTAGAGTGGAAAATAAGTATTTGGTCACCTACAAACATGCAAGATTTCTGGCTGTCAAAGAGGTCTAACTTCTTCAAACAAGGTCTAACGAGGCTCCACTCATTACCTGTATTAATGGCAACTGTTTTAACTCATTATCGGTATAAAAGACACCTGTCCACAACCTCAGTCAGTCACGCTCCAAACTCCACCATGGCCAAGACCAAAGAGCTGTCGAAGGACACCAGAGAAAAAATTGTAGACCTGCACCAGGCTGGGAAGACTGAAACTGCAATAGTTAAAACGCTTGGTGTAAAGAAATCAACTGTGGGACAATTATTAGAAAATGGAAGACATACAAGACCACTGATAATCTCCCTCGATCTGGGGCTCCATGCAAGATCTCACCCCGTGGCGTCAAAATGATAACAAGAACGGTGAGCAAAAATCCCAGAACCACACAGGGGGGACCTAGTGAATGACCTACAGAGAGCTGGGACCACAGTAACAAAGGCTTCTATCAGTAACACAATGCGCCGCCAGAGACTCAAATCCTGCACTGCTAGACGTGTCCCCCTGCTGAAGAAAGTACACGTCCAGGCCCGTCTGCGGTTCGCTAAAGAGCATTTGGATGATCCAGAAGAGAACTGGGACAATGTGTTATGGTCAGATGAAACCAAAATAGAACTTTTTGGTAGAAACACAGGTTCTCGTGTTTGGAGGAGAAAGAATACTGAAATTAATCCGAAGAACACCATACCCACTGTGAAGCATGGCGGTGGAAACATCATGCTTTGGGGCTGTTTTCCTGCAAAGGGACCAGGCGACTGATCTGTGTAAAGGAAAGAATGAATGAGTCCATGTATCGAAATATTTAGAGTGAAAATCTCCTATCAGCAAGGGCATTGAAGATGAGACGTGGCTGGGTCTTTCAGCATGACAATGATTCCAAACACACAGCCAGGGCAACAAAGGAGTGGCTTCGTAAGAAGCCTTTCAAGGTCCTGGAGTGGCCTATCCAGTCTCCAGATTTCAACCCCATAGAAAATCTATGGAGGGAGTTGAAAGTCCGTGTTGCCCTACGACAGCCCCAAAACATCACTGCTCTAGAGGAGATCTGCATGGAGGAATGGGCCAAAAATATCAGCAACAGTGTGTGAAAAGCTTGTCAAGAGTTACAGAAAACGTATGGCCTCCGTTATTGCCAACAAAGGGTACACAACAAAGTATTGAGATTAACTTTTTGTATTGACCAAATACTTATTTTTCACCATGATTTGCAAATAAATTCTTTAAAAATCAAACAATGTGATTTTCTGTTTTTTTTTTTTTCACATTCTATCTCTCATGGTTGACAATTACATGTTGACAATTATAGGGCTCTCTAATATTTGTGCGGGAGAACTTGCACAATCAGTGGTTGACTAAATACTTATTTGAGGGGTTTTAATATAAAATTTCTATAACTTGTACTAACATTTATCTTTTAAGAACTACAAGTCTTTCTATCCATGGATCGCTTTAACAGAATGTTAATAATGTTAGTGCCATCTTGTTGATTTATTGTTATAATAACCAAATACAGTACTTATGTACCATATGTTGAATGTATATATCCATCTTGTGTCTTATCGTTCCATTCCAACAATAATTTACAGAAAAAGATGACGTATTTTATAGATGGTTTGAATTGTGATTTATTACGATTAATTACGATTAATTAATTTTTAAGCTGTAATTAACTCGATTAAAAATTTTAATCGTTTGACAGCCCTAAAAATACTATAACTTGTACTCACATTTATCTTTTAAGAACTACAAGTCTTTCTATCCGTGGATCCCTTTAACAGAAAGATTGTTAATAATGTTAATGCCACCCTGTTGATTTATTGTTATAATAAACAAATAAAGTACTTATGTACAGTATGTTGAATGTATATATCCGTCTTGTGTCTTTTCTTTCCATTCCAACAATAATTTACAGAAAAATATGGCATATTTTAGAGATGGTTTGAATTGCGATTAATTACGATGAATTAATTTTTAAGCTGTGATTAACTCGATTAAAAATTTTAATTGTTTGACAGCCCTAATATACTGTCTTACTCTTCTTGTGGACTAAAACACCAAATCAAAAGTCATCTGAAGGTCATATAGTCTTCCTCTCAGCACCGCACTTGATGGTCAACTTCCTACGCTCTGCCTCATCTGTCTGCATCTGAGTGGACGCGGAGGAGTAAAAACGAACCTCCATATGGCTAAATGCCCAAGGCTCAGCCAATCCGAGCATTCGTAGAGTCTCCGTAACCCATGGCTACAATCTCCCGCAAGCCCCTCGGGACGCCAAAGAGGATGGCGAACAGGATGTGCAAAGGGATGCACAAAAGACTCGCAGTGTACAGTTTCGGTGAGAGAATAAAAGCAGAAATAGCCCCGCCTTGGAGCAGACACCTTTCAGCTAAATTGGATCATACAAAGAGCTATCACTTGCTTGAAACTCTAGGTGGTATGGACACAGACTGTCTGGCGGCAGGTGCGCAGAGCCAGACAGCGCATTGTGTCACCGATTGAACAAAGAGGGGGCGGCAATATGACAGGTACCGGGAAAAGGTCAACAAGGTGGAACAAAAAGACTTGTAAATGTCCGCCGCAATGGATAACTACATCATGACTCAGAAAAACACTGACAATTAAAACTAATTAGATTTTCCTATATGGCATGATGATGATTTTCAGCTTGAAAAGGTTCTTCCTGAAGCCTATTTGAGCTAATAGGTGAGATCATAAATGGTGGAAATGAAGGTTAGTTAAGCGAGGACAAGGTGGTGATTGGGGTTATTTGAGATGTCGAGGTTAACAGAGGTCACTTGGGTCCACCTCTCCAAAACCAGAAGAGGGATTAATTAGCATTCATATTCAACTGGAAGCTCACAGAAAAGCGTTAACACACAATTAGATGACAAATGTCAAATCCAGAGTTCAATAGCGTAAACCGTAAGAGGGTCAACATAGAAGCGTGCTCACATACAACCCATGCTAGTACTGCCTGTTTTCTGCCGGTAATCTTTCAAAAAAGAACATGCCGAGTAAACACTGCTGCAATGGAAGTTGTAGAAACGACTTTAGACATTACGACATACAGTCCCTGACAAAAGTCTTGTTGCTCATCCATTTTGTAGAAACAATTGCTAATAACCTGACTTTAAATTATTCAATTGGTTTCAGAAATGGCTCTTATGAAAGCTAAGACCCTCCCAAATGATGTTGAATGGACAAAAATATATTTGTCTCAGTGAAAAAAAATTATCGTTTAATGAAGACATAAAGGTCAGATTTCGGCAAGACAATTTTGTCGCCTACAGAAAGTAGTGTGAAAATTCAAAAAATGTACTTCAAATACAAAAATATGTTACATAACATAAGCGAATTAAGTAGTGGTGCTGTGAGATCCAAATGTAATATTTTGTATGACTTCCATGGGCTAGAAGGATTGCATCCATGCGGTTCGGCAAGGATTCATACAATTTATTGATGAAGTCATCAGGAACATCAAAGAAAGCAGTCTTGCATGACTCCCAGAAAGACCCCACTTCTGACCCAGAGACATAAAAAAGCCAGGCTGGAGTTTGCCAAAACTTACCCGAGAAAGCCAAAAAAACGTTTTGGGAAAAACATGGCGGAGGTTCCCTGATGTTTTGGGGTTGCTTTCCTGCCTCTGGCACTGGACTGCTTGACCGTGTACATGGCATTTTGAAGTCTGAAGACTACTAACATATTTAGCAGCGTAATGCAGGGCCCAGTGTGAGAAAGCTGGGTCTCCCTCAGAGGTCAAGGGTCTTCCAGCTGGACAATGACCCAAAACACACTTCAAAATCACTAGAAAATGGTTTGAGTTAAAGCCCTGGAGAGTTCTAAAGTGGCCAGCAATGAGTCCAGACCTGAATCTCATAGAACACCTGTGGAGAGATCTGAAAATGGCAGTTTGGAGAAGGCACCCTTCAAATCTCAAGAGACCTGGAGCAGTTGGCCAATGAAGAATGCTCTAGAATTCCAGCAGAGCATTGTAAGAAACTCATTGATGGATACCAGAAGCGGTTGTTCGCACCAAATATTAAGCTGAGAGTGCCAATACTTTTGTCCGTCCGATTTTTGGAGTTTTGTGTAAAATGATGATGACTTTGGGTTTTTTTTGTTTTTTTTCATTGTCTTTTGTATTTTTTCATCGCAAGCAAAATAAATGAATATACTAGCATTACCACCAAAGCATTTGTAATTGCAATCATTTTCTGGGAGAAATTGAGCATTATCTGACAGAATTGCAGGGGTGTCAATACTTCTGGCCAGCACTGTAAGAAAGACAGGGCATATGGTGATAAAGGATAGATAGGAAGGCTACATTTAATTAATAAAAAAACAAACCACCAGCGTACGAGAAGTTCATTAAATCCGATGGGCGGAGGAAGGCAGGATAAGATCGCTACAAGGGACATTCAGACAAGTAAATTACAATATCATCTGGAGGAGAGGAAAGGGGAACGGGTGTATTGCTTCTTTGTGACGGGGTGCGCCCTCCACGGTCAGGGGGGTTGCTTTGAATCCCTAATGAAGAAACTGTTGAACGCCTCCCGGGAATAATGCAAAGCTGCTTTTGGGAGGAATGTCTTTATCCATCCGTCGCTCCCTGGAGGAAGCGCATATCTTATCCCAGCAACAGGCACCATGGAAATATCTCCAGTGCAAAACATGACAACAAAAAGCGTAAACAATAAAAGACTTGCATTATCAAGGCCTCTCGCAAGCTACACAAACGCAAGCAGCCATCTGCCCATTCAATAATGATTCAAATTGAAGGAAATGGGTTCCGAAATTACATTTTCTGGCCTTCTCATTCTAAGTGCACGGCCGCAGACGCCCATTAATTTCCGGAGGGGGCTAAGTCAAGCGTCGACCCAAAGACGGCTCCATCGGCTGAAATAAGCCTAATGGAACGGATTTGATGAGAAAATGTTATCGTCACGCAATTGACGGCGGGCTGTCGAGCACCTTAATGGGATGTAGACGTAACGGCAGCATTTGGCTTACTGCTCTCGACAAGGAGGAAAATGTTATTAACTGTCAAATATAGCTTCAACGCAGACTGCAGTTCAGGATTGAGGGGTGTTGTGAGGGGCTGCGTGCAGTGTTAGTGTCAGTTTGGCTAAATACAGAACAAGACAGCATTACTGAGTTTAGAGGCAACCATTTTGCTCATGTTTCTGTGAATGAAAACAAAATTTTAGGCTCAGAAGGGGCCCGCCCAAGTCAGAGATAAACACGTTTCAATGCTGCCATCTACTGTTCTACCTTAGTACTTAAAAATAATGCTGTACTTTTCGCTCTATCCACTCTCTGTATTCTCAATAAATATTCGTTACAATACGGGGGGAAAAGAAGAGGGTATATTAATCACTCTTGTTGTATATAAACACTATATGTGGTGGGAAAACCCTCGAATGATGTGGCATAAATAGAGGTTAATAAGAAATCAGCAGCAGTAGCAGAGACGGTGAAGTCTTGATTTTTACGAAAGTACGTAAACGCAACAGTAAGTCCAGCCAGCGGATGCTTGCTGCCGCTGCGGTTGCTGCAGAGCGCATTTATAAACAATGGTTCGGAACAGGGAAACAGATTAATCTTGATGATCGATGATGACCCGTCGTTCTAGAGGCAATCCTGAGATCAACACCGACGAGTCGCGCGGCTCCCGTGAGGATGAGGAAAGCGAACGGGGGCTGCCGCCATGGATGCGGCTGTACTTCTACGGAATGCACGGCGTGACCCTGGATGTACTGCTCTCCTCATTGCAGAGGGTTTTATCCGACCGGGACCCTAAATTGTTGGGCTTTTCCTCGCCGTGTCTGTGCTTGGTACATTCACTAACCTATCTGGCGCTGGAGAAGATTTACTCGAAGAAAAGATGCTTTCAAGGAAGACCGGTGGTTTTTCATCTGCTCTTCTATCCGTCTGTTTACATTGGGCTGCAAGTCCTGGTAGGGAACATCAGCAACATTCTGAGTAAGCAGGTTGAGGTCATATCAGGGAAACACTTGGTCCTCCACTACTTCCTGGCTCTATATTTTAGTCAGGTGTTCCACAAGGGGATGTCTAGGCTCAGCTACTATCCCAGCAGGGAAGCCCTTCCTCTCCAAAGCCTCCCCGGGTACCTCCGCTTCCTGTTTTTCGGCATGCACGGCTTTGTGAATGAGGTGGTGTTCACCTCCGCGTTCAACTTAGTGGAGAATCAAAGCTTGACGGGTCACACGTCCCTTTGGTCTTTCCTCATATATGGCAGTTGCAGCTTCGTGGTGGAGAAGCTCTACCTGAACCTGCACTTTGAAAGACTCTGGGGGACCTGGCAAAGGCTCCCTATCTACATCTGCTTCATCTACACCTGGGAATTGTGCTGGGGTCTGGCCCTGAGGCAGTTCGACGCCTGCTCCTGGGACTACTCCCACTACCCGCACAACTTCATGGGACTCATCACTCTTATCTACCTGCCGGGCTGGGCCTGTCTGAGTCTCTATCAAGATGTGCTGTCCAACATCCTGTTCTGCATCAGATGCACCGCAGGGACTCGGCAATCGAGCGTGGACGGAGCAGAAGCCAATGGGCAGCCTCGGAAACAAATATTTTAAAATACTTGCTTTCATTGGGTTAGTTTGTTTTTCAGCATGGTTCAAACAGAAGAGTTGTCTCGTAAGAAATAGGATGAGCCCATAATTATTTGCATCCACTTTTCTGATGCTTAATGAAGGAATCACCTTTTAAGAGATGGTGTTCAAAGGTTAAGCCACATTTAATTAATAAGGCACTTTAAAGTTATATTGACCACCAAGGGCGTAGGTTTGGTCTCAACATTTGTAGGGACGATATTACTGTAATGTACATAAATGCAAATAATGATCCAAATAAGGGACGGCTAGCTTGACTTCATTGTCCCTTGTGGAGACTCGCCTGACCGCATTAGTTTTGCAGGTAAGCAAATTTGATGTTATGCTAGCTCTAATGCAGGTTGGACTTTCAGTAGTAAAATTAGTGGTGTTTCCCCCACCTCCACAACATTGACGTCTTTTTACTAGGGCTGTCAAACCATTAAAATTTTTAATCGAGTTAATCACAGCTTAAAAATGAATTAATCATAATTAATCGCAATTCAAACCATCTATAAAATATGCCATACTTTTCTGTAAATTATTGTTGGAATGGAAAGATAAGACACAAGACGAATATATATACATTTAACATACTGTACATAAGTACTGCATTTGTTTATTATAACAATAAATCAACAACATGGCATTAACATTAACATTCTGTTAAAGCGATCCATGGATAGAACGACTTGTAGTTCTTAAAAGATAAGTGTTAGTACAAGTTATAGAAATTTTATATTAAAACCCCTCTTAATGTTTTCGTTTTAATAAAATTTGTAAAATTTTCGCCATTGTTGATGTCAATAATTACACAATGCTCATGGTCCATAAAATCAGTCGCACCAAAGCGCCAGCAGAGGGAGACAAAAAACACAAGTAACAAGTGGACATGACACTGCTGTCTTTTTAATCTGTTTGAGCGGGGCATGTGCGTTAATTGCGTCAAATATTTTAACGTGATTAATTTTTTAAATTAATTACCGCCCGTTAACGCGATAATTTTGACAGCCCTACTTTTTACATGACCTACAGTGGCTGCTGCTGGCCGAAAAATAAAAAATATAAAAACACTCTGAAGGGGCTGTGTGAGTATCTGTGTGTGTCTTGTGGCGTGACGGGGGGCTTCAATTCATCAGCCAACCAAACGTTCGTTTAAGGGGGACATTCTGCATATTCAGCAAGTGAAAAGAGATACATGTAAGTTTGAACATAATGAAAATAATTGATTTAATAATGGTAGGGTCTATTCTATCCTTACAACATATGGGAAGACAATCTAAATGATCTATATAACTGAACTCTTTATTTAATGCAAATAAGGTTGCTTAAAAGTTGTTAGGGACAATTTGAGCATCCTGAAAGGTTAGTGGTGTTATGTCCCTACTATCCCTATGCAAACCTACGCCCTTGTTGACCACTCATCATCTTGTTCCAACTGTGCCGTGTTGCACGTTACAAAAGTAGCCACCAGAAAAATACAATATGCTCACATGAATCTATAGTCATCTTGAGTTGTATATTTAGTCATTCTAGTGAGTACATTTGTAAACCATACAAAAAAAAATAAAAGATACCATGCACTGTGATGATCAAAACAAATTTGATGTAAATCCTCTTTAACTGGTCAGTAAAGGTGTACACCATGAATTTGCCTCACATCTTTTCTCTGCTCACAACAACAAGTCCGAACACGAAAAACTTGTTTTTAAAGAGTTAGACTGGTTTTGGTGTGATAGCATCGAATTGCAGTGTGGCTTTGACTATACTAAAATATTTTTTTCTAGAAAAGGACAATAAAATGTTACATGGATTCCATTGTGTCTGATCTTGTATTTCTCCATTCAAACATTGTGCTCTATTGACAGAAAACACATTTTCACGTTTATTGTATTCAGCTTTTAGGGTAACCACATTTGCATTTAATCTTTAAAGTGTATTTAATTTCAAATACATTATTAGTTAATTAGAATATTCTTGTTTTCTGTATTTAACTGCAATTAAAAAATATATATTTTGTTACTACTGGTTAACTTCAGAAAATTATTTTAGCCAGGATTTTATTTAGAATAAGTACATTCGTAATTTCTTGATGTTAAAGGTTATTCGTTTTAATCAAACTTAGGATAATTATTGATAAAAGTGTGTCGTCCCCCCCCCCCCCCCCCCCAACTCCATTCATTCCATTCTGATCAAATACTGCACTCTTGTGGTCAACTGTGGAAACAAGAGTCATTTGGAATTTCCTGCGTTGGCGTAGTATGTTTCAGTTTTATTTACTAAAGTCTACCTGTATTCAACCTTTTTAAACCAGTTGCCTGTATTTATTATCTGGCATTTCCATTTTTTACACGTGGTTATTCTTATGGAAGACCCATCTTCCCATTGTTAGGCCCACTGGCGTCATTGGGACTATATTAGGGAGGCTTCAGCCCCCCTAAAAATATTGATAATAATAATATAATAATAATATTCATATGAAGAACACCCACATCACTAAATACCCAGTTCGCGTTTTCCCTGTGACTTGCTCGTACCAGCACTGTGTGCGTGTGTACTTCTGACGCCCAGAGTAGAGCGTGAACGTGAATAGATGGATGAAGGATGAACAGACGGATTTAAAGAACGTGAGTACTGTGTATCACAAAAGTGAGTACACCCCTCGCATTTCTGCATTTAAGTATATCTTTTAGGGCTGTCAAAATTATCGCGTTAACGGGTGGTAATTAATTTTTAAAATTAATCACGTTAAAATATTTGACGTATTTAACGCACATGCCCCGCTCAAACAGATTCAAATGACAGCACAGTGTCATGTCCACTTGTTACTTGTTTTTTTGCGTTTTGGCGCCCTCTGCTGGCGCTTAGGTGCGACTGAGTTTATGGGTTTCAGCACCACATGAGCATTGTGTAATTATTGACATCAACAATGGTGAGCTACTAGTTTATTTTTTGATTGAAAATTTTACAAATTTTACTAAAACGAAAACATTAAGAGGGGTTTTAATATAAAATTTATATAACTTGTACTAACATTTATCGTTTAAGAACTACAAGTCTTTCTATCCATGGAGCGCTTTAACAGAATGCTAATAATGTTAATGCCATCTTGTTGATTTATTGTTATAATAAATACAGTACTTATGTACCGTATGTTGAATGTATATACCCGTCTTGTGTCTTATCTTTCCATTCCAACAATAATTTACAGAAAAATATGGCATATTTTATAGATGGTTTGAATTTTGATCAATTACGATTAATTTATTTTTCAAGCTGTAATTAACTCAATTAAAAATTTTAATCGTTTGACAGTCCAAATATCTTCATGGGACAACACTGACAAAATGACACTTTGACACAATGAAAAGTAGTCCGTGTGCAGCTTACATAAGAGAGTTAATTTATTTTACCCTCAAAATACGTCAAAATGTAGCCATTAAGATCTAAACCCCTGGCAACAAAAGTGAGTACGCCCTTGAGAGACTACATCCCTAAATGTCCACATTGAGTACTGCTTGTCATATTCCCTCCAAAATGTCATGTGACTCGTTAGTGTTACTAGGTCCAGGTTTCATAGGGAGCAGGTGTGTTCAAATTTGTAGTGCAGCTCTCACACTCTCTCATACCGGTCACTGAAAGTTTCAACATGGCACCACATGGCAAAGAACTCTCAGAGGATCTTAAAAGACGTATTTTTGCCAACATGAAGATGGCCAAGGCTACAGGACGATTGCCAACACCCTGAAACTGAGCTGCAGCACAGTGGCTAAGATCATCCAGCATTTTAAAAGAGCAGGGTCCACTCAGAACAGGACTCGGGTTGGTCGTCCAAAGAAGCTGAGCGCACGTGCTGACGTCACATCCAAATGCTCAGCATTGCTGCAGAGACCGAAGAGGTGGGGGGGTCAGCCTGTTAGTGCTCAGACCATACGCCGCACTCTACATCAAATTAGTGTGCATGGCTATCACCCCAGGACGAAGCCTCTTCTGAAGACGGTACACAAGAAAGCCCACAAACAGTTTGCTGAAGACATGTCAACAAAGCACATGGATTACTGGAACCATGTCCTATGGTCTGATGAGACGAAGAATAATTTGTTTGGTTCCGATGGTCTCAAGCATGTGTGGCGGCGACCAGGTGAGGAGTACAAAGATAAGTGTGTCATGTCTACAGTCAAGCATGGTGGTAGAAATGTTGTGGTCCGCTGCAGGTGTTGGAGAGTTACATTCCATTGAGCGAAACATGAACTCCAACATGTACTGTGAAATACTGCAGCAGAGCATGATCCCCTCCCTCCAGAAACTGGGTCACAGGGCAGTGTTCCAGCATGACAATGACCCCAAACACACCTCCAAGATGACCACTGCTGTACTGAAGAGGTTGAGGGTAAAGGTGATAGACTGGCCAAGCATGTCCCCAGACTTGAACCCAATAGAACATCTTGGGGGATCCTCAAGCGGAAGGTGGAGGTGCGCAAAGTCTCAAATATCCGGCAGCTCTGCAACGTCGTCATGTAGGAGTTTGGAAGAGCATTCCAGTGGCAACCTGTGAAGCTCTGGTCAACTTCATTATACCCATTCACGACGCTAGATGGCGCCAGATATCACTGAAGCGATGTTCTGTCATGACAGCTACTCTCAAGTTTAACCAGATTGCATTTTATTGCAATGTTTTTCCTTATTCAGATTTGTTTCAAGACTACAGTTACAGTTAGACTTCACTTTGATGGTTAATGCAGTTATTGCAATTTTGTTGTTTTATCACAATAGATTGGTTTCTTTACATTTCAAAAACTAGAAGCCATTCATTTACGAATGTGATTGCACTTTAGTTTAGATATTTAAATGTTCAGATATTAAGATTTGAATGATGCAAAATAACTGGTTGGTGTTCAAAAAGTCTTTTTTTCAAACTTGAGTCTTGAAAAAGAGGGGGTCGTCTTATAATCAGGGCCGTCTTATATTCGGGTCAATACGGTATATAAGCTGCACACAGACTACTTATCATTGTGTCAAAGTGTCATTTTGTCAGTGTTGTCCCATGAAAAGATATGCTTAAATATCTGAAGAAATGCGAGGGGTGTACTCACTTTTGTGATACACTACATATATACATAAATAAAACGCTACGGTGACTTACATCCTGGTCATCTCCTGGAGGCTAAGCCCCCCTAATTCTTAAAAGCTAGTGACGCCCCTGATTAGGCCTACTGGCAAGCTGTATGAATGCCAAATTGATTAAATATGTATGTGAAGAAGGCCTGCAAGGCGCGTCTTCCCCCGCGATCCAAAATATAATATTCATGTTGTCCTCTGCCCTCCTTCTCTTGTTTTGTGGGTCAGGCTAATATTTCATGAGGGTGACCCCCTACGACACAAAAACACAACAGACACGCCTGCCTGTGTTTGTGATATTAGCTGAAGGGGCAGTTTACATGGCGACCCTTCGACACAAAGAGGCGATGACTGAGTAGCGGAATGGTCTCGCGTGCATATGGTGTCGGCGAAGATGAAAAATTCTGAATCCTGCCACCAAAGTGGAAGAATTCGATTGCGGGGGATTGAGGGGGGCTTGCTCCGCATGCATATCAAAGGCTCCCGCGGCGCGAGACCACGCCGATAACGTCAGCACTCGTACACGTTGCATTGGGTGTGCGCAGCAGTGCTACTAAACATTAAAAACAGTAAATATTAGAGGCGTGCGAAATTTCCGATTCTTAGATTATCCGCGATTCGGCCGTGGAAGATTCGAGAACAATTCACAAACATCCAAACTCCGATTATTGAATTATACCAGGTAAAGCGGAAATAAAACACAGTTAGCGCAGTCTTCAGGACGCAATGAGGAACTGACCGAGAGTAAATATTAAAGATGTCGATCGGGTCCGATCACGTCATTTTCAAAGTATCGGAATCGGCAAAAAAACATCGGATATGCCTTTTTTAAATTAAAAAAAATATATATATTTAAATCGTTTTCTAATTGTATTTAACGTTACAGACAAAATATCTTACACTCATCCAGATTAGTTATGGCTTAAAGTAGGGCTATCAAATTTATTGCGTTAACGGCGGTAATTAATTTTTTAATTTATTATGTTAAATAATTAACGCAAGCGCTGCACGACTCACTCACGCATTGTCACGTTCAATCTATAAAGGCACCGTTTTACCTGTATATAGAGCTAAAAGGCAGCATATAATGAGTAGAGAGAATTTTGACATCCTTTGAAGCCTTTATTTATTTGGCTAAAGCCTTACAATCCCTTTCTCAGCAATTAAAAATATCGCGGGAGGCAATGTGGGGAAGAAAGGTAGTAATTGATCATTTTCTTAACACCCTGAATTCCTTCCCAATGCAGAGAAGATATATCAATTGGTGCCCCTACGCACAGTCATGGTTGCACTTCCCATCATGCATTTGGGCAGAACAGTTAAATGGCTGCAGTATCATTTACTGAAAGCTCAACAAATACACTAGACGGCAATATTTAGTCACAATATACAAAGCCACATTTATCCTTTAAGAATTACAAGTCTTTCTAGCCGTGGATCCCTCGCACAGAAAGAATGTTAATAATGTAAATGCCATCTTGAGGATTTATTGTCATAATAAACAAATACAGTACGTATGTTGAATGTATATATTCGTCCGAGTTTTATTCATTTTTTTCTTAATGCATTGCCAAAATGTATATGATCGGGAAAAATTATCGGGAATGATTGGAATTGAATCGGGAGCACAAAAAAAAGCAATCAGATCGGGATATATCGGGATTGGCAGAGACTCACACTAAAACGATCGGGATCGGATCAGGAGCAAAAAAACATGATCGGAACAACCCTAGTAAATATCATGTTCAACTAATGCCGCTAGATTAAAAAAAAAACAATAATACCTGACTGTGACCGTCAGCCGCTACAAACAACGCCCAGTTGCTAGTTGCTACTAACATACGGCAACATACGGCTATTGTAGATATCACATATATCTAGAACTAGATGTGAAATGGCAAATGACGGCCGTGTTAGATCATACACCAAGAACTAGATGCGAATGACACTTTCCCGCGCTAGTAAACAGGCGCCATCTTAAAGCAGTAAGCTCTGTTGTAGCGAACCTAATTACTTTTTATCTCAAAAAAAAAAACCAAATCGGCAAAATCTTAACTTGAATCTATCTTTAAATGATGAAACAGTTTTAAAACTTTCACGTCAAAAGTAGACAGAAGGGAAATTATGGAATAACGAGAGCAATTTTAACAACTTTAACGATTGATTCACAACATTAAATTAATTGAATGTAGTTTAAAGCTGCTGATACAGAATGGGGACTTGAGTATTTTATTTACTGTTTTTAACGGTTAACTTGATACTGAAATAGTATGTTTAGCCTGAGAGGATTTTTGAACAATTTTGGAACTAGTGTACAAAAAATAATCAATTTATAATCGAATCGGAGCCTCTGAATCGTAATCGTAATCGAATCCTTAGGTGCCCAAAGAGTCCCAACCCTAGTAAATATGGCGTAATGTCGGCTTTAATTTACCGTTTTAATAATATTTTTTAAATTAAATATGTTGAATGTTTCCATTTTTGTGCCTTTTTGAACAAAAAAAAATGCCATTGCTTCTAGTGGGCAGGCATATTTTTTTCCCGGTTGAGGAGCTTGGTGGGGTCAAAGTGCATCATTCGCTGTCACCTTGTAAATCTGCACTGCCCCTAGAGCTTGGCATGAATACTACATCGTTTTCATGCGGAATTGTGACATTCTTCGAATGGAGACGAACAATAAATGCAAATGTTTCATTTTTCGTATTCTCGGAGAGTCACCATGTAAACAGCCCCTTGTGTCGTTTTCAATTTTGAATTGTTTTGCATCACACTGGCTACTTTTAATTGTTAATTTACCTCGAAGGTATTTGAAGATGAAAAGAGATGGTTGTTTCAGAACTCACTTCGACATGCCAAAAGGAAGTGAAGCCAATGGGTGTTTGTGTCATCGTGACTATCTAAAAATCAAACCAGGTGGAGCAAAGAAGCGTTTCCAGCATTTTTCCCTCTCCTCTCGTCAGTCAGGTTTTTCAAGCTGGCCGAGCAGTTAGTGCGGTGCAGAGAAAAATATTGTATGACCAAAGATGTCGTGTAAGCACACATTTGTTAAGAAGAATGTAGAAGTGACATTTAAATCAGTCCAACCTGTATAAATAAAACAGATCCACAACAGTTTTTTGTTTTCTTTCATTTTTAGAGTGCAAGTGGGAATACACACCTCGTGTAAAATGGTAGCACAAGTGTGCACACTCGCTACCAAATGGGGATTTGGTTGTGTTCAGAATGAACTGCATTCAAACTTACGGGAATCACGGCCATCTGAATTCAGTTCAGTTGATGTAGTTGGATTTTCCAGACACTTTTGTAGGCCGAAGAGAGCTTCCACCACTCTAGAACTTCATCCTTCAAGGGTCCTGCATGTGTAAGAGAAGACATACGGTCAATATCAAGTGGAAATGGCTCTAAAATTGATGAAAACATCAAATTAATTAGCAAGTGTAAATAGGCCGTAGTTTGTATAGTATACAGCTGAGTCAAAATATGACAAGATAATGAATTCATGCAGCCTGGAGGAGACTGTACTATAGACTTAAAAAAAATCTATTGACCTGACACTTCGTCATTCTTTGCGTCACACCTTATCAGAGGGGGCCGAGCTTCATTTAGTTATAGCCGAAGACGGCACACGCTCATGTCGGATTTAAGCTTGGATTTACTTACGATTGGATTTAACTACAAAAGCTGTACCACATTCAAACAGGAAGGATCATCTCCTGAGTGATTTGTTCGAGGATTCAAGGTAAGTATTACATTTTTTGTACCATGCATTAGTGATTACGGCATTTATTCGCTGGAATTTTCTTCGTTTAGACATGGAGGCGGCTAATTTTCGGAACTGACTAGCTTCATAGTTGGCAATATTTACGCAAAATAAGTGCTACCTGCACGGTTTCTTTTCTTTTAACCAAGAAACGAGACTGTTCTACGTCCATATCTATGAAGAATTCGGGGATTTAAGCGTTTATTCATAATAATTTTGGACAGAAAAGCTCCTTTTACGCGGCCGCTAGCCTCATTCGCTAACATAGTAGCATGGTACTTCTTCAATATACGTAAACACTAACTGTACACTTTCTTTGTTTTTAACCAAGAATCAAAACTGTTTTACGTTCATATCTATGAAGAATTGGGGGATTTAAGCATTTATTCACAAGAATTTTCGCAAGAAAAAGCTGTGTTTATACGCCAGGCGGCCACTAGCCTCATTCACTAACATAGTAGCATGGTACTTCGTCAATATACGTAAAATAAACGTTAACTGTACGGTTTCTTTGCTTTTAACCATGAATCAAAACTGTTTTACGTCCATAACTATGAAGAATTGGGGGATTTAAGCATTATTTCACAAGAAAAGCTCCTTTTTCACCAGGCGGCCTCTAGCCTCATTCGCTAACATCGTAGCATGGTACTTCGTCAATTTTTGTAAAATAAACACTAACTGTACAGTTTCTTTGCTTTTAACCAGGAATCGAGACTGTTTTATGTCCATATCTATGAAGAATTCAGGGATTTAATCATATATTCACAAGAATTTTTGCCAGAAAAGTTCCTTTTATGCCAGGCAGCCGCAAGCCTCATTCGCTAACAGTATATAGTGTATAATGATAAAAAAGGGATATTCTATTCTATAATAAATTGTGATTGTATATAGAACTTATTAATTATCTTTTTACATATTATTTATGATTGATTCTGCATGTTTCTCTCAAGTATTAAGTATCTGATGTTCAATTGAGTGATTTATTAGCTGTTGAAAAAAAAGTTGCTATTTTGGTCAAAAACTTATATGTTAAATATTGCTATTGATCCTGAAAATATAGGTGATTATCTCTGCATTTGGTGATTTTTGTGCATTTAGTGTAAAATCTGAGCCTTTTATCGCCATTTTAAATTGTGTTGTACTGATATAGAAAATAATTAATCTGGATTTTATAAGGGAACGACTTTGAACTTTTTGATGCCGCTGCTCTGAGACTCATATATGGCTAAGGTAGGTGCCTGTTTTGGTTTTAGGTTGGTAGCAGCTTTGGTTTTGTAAATATTTGAAGTTTTTGAAAATAGGCCCCCTACAAATCGGCCCCATTTCCCGTGTCATGTCAATAGGTTATTAAGTCTATGACTGTTCACTAAAATGTCATCAGATATGGAACACAGAACAATCATCAACCGCCTGAGGGTCCATGTTGGACAAGTAACAGAAAGCCACTGGGCTATGCATTTAACAGTACAAAAGCACAAACTTCTTACAAGTGTTATCAATAATGTGATTTTTTTTTTTTTTTTTTAATCACGTATGGATCGTCTTTTCTCCTTCCTTTTTCTCATTTCCACTACGCCGCGATTGTGCATAACCCCTGTTGATGAGCCTGACTGAGCATGTTGCGAAAATATCCTCAGGCATAGTGTTGAAATTAGGATGAGTCATACAAGCAAGGCTATATATTCCTATTTGACTATTGGGAAATATCATTTATGAGGACTGATGTACCTTCTATGAGAGGGGGAGATACAACCCATAGCAAAAAGTATGGAATCACCAGTCTCGGACGAGCACTCACTCAGACATTTAATCATGTAGAAATAACTCAGATGAAAAGGAAAAAATATGGAATCATGAGAAACAAAGAAATAACAATCGAAACACATCTGTAGTATTTAGTTGCACCACCTCTGGCTTTTATGACAGCTTACAGTCTCTGCGGCATGGACTTGATGAGTATTCTTCATTAATTTGGTACCAACTCTCCTTGATTGCAATTGCCAGATTGTCCTTGCAGGTCGGAGCCTTGCCGTGGACCATTTTGTTCAATTTCCCCCACAGGCTATCAATTGGGTTGAGATCTGGGCAATTTGCAGGCCATGACATTTACTGCATGAGTCTTTCTCCAAGGAATGCTTTAACAGTTTTAGCTCTGTGGCACGATGCATTGTCATCTTGAAAATGACATATTTTCAATTTAAGATATAAGAAAGCTGTCTAAAATTTCAATGTAAACTTAAGCATTTATTGAAGATTTAACCACAGCCATCTCCCCAGTGCCTTTGCCTGACATGCAGCCCCATATCATCAAGGACTGAGGAAATGTTGATGTTTTCTTCAGGTAGTCATCTTTGTAAATCTCACTGGAACAGCACCAAACAAAAGTTCCAGCTTCATCACCTTTATCCAGTCATTCCCAGTCCATGATTGCTTCTCCTTAGCCCACTGCAGTCTTGTTCTTTTCTGTTTAAGTGTCAATGATGGTTTCCTTTTAGCTTTCATGTATTAAAATCCTATTTCCTTTAGGTGAGGGGTCCCCAAACTACGGCCTGCGGGCCGGGTACGGCTCGCCTCTACATTTGGTCCGGCCCCATGAACAATGTTTTTTTTTTTTCAATAGTGTTGTTTATTTCCTGGCTTTTTTCTGTGAAGAAACCAGAGAGGGTTGTTTGGTTATTATCTATTTAATTTTTTACATTTACCCACTCCTGCAATCGTCACACCTTTTCTGTTACAAACTGACCCCGGCCCCTGATCAGAGAAGGGAAAAGTTATGTGGCCCTCACAGGAAAAAGTTTGGGGACCTCTGCTTTAGGTGATTATGCACAGTTCTGTCACATACCTTGACTCCAGCTTCCTCCCATTTCTTCTTCATACGTCTTGTTGTACATCTTCTGTTTTCAAGACATATGGCCTTTAGTTGTTTGTCATGACGTTTCGATGTCTTCCTCGGTCTACCAGTATGCTTAACTTTAAAAACCTTGCCATGGTGTTTGTACTTGGTCCAGATTTTTGATACAGCTCACTGTGAACAGCCCACATCTTTGGCAACCGTACGTGTAGCGTATTGATAATCCTCTCCTTGGTCTCAAGTGACATCTTTCTTGTTGGAGCCATGATTGCCTCTGCCTGACATGCAGCCCCATATCATCAAGGACTGAGGGAATTTTGATGTCTTCTTCAGGCAGTCATCTTTGTAAAACTCACTGGAACAGCACCAAACAAAAGTTCCAGCATCATCACCTTCTCCAATGCAGATTCTTGACTCTTGACATCTCTTTTAGTGTTTCTGAATGCTAAAGACTTTTTTATCCGAGTTTGTTCTACATGATAAAATGTCTGAGCGAGTGCTCGTCCGAGACTGGTGATTCCATACTTTTTGCTATGGGTTGTAGTTGTCAGTCGACATCTCACAAATGTTATGGAAATATTTTATCAAGGTTGAGAAGTTACCTAGTGTTGCTTTAAGACCTTTTGTTGTCTTCTTTAGGCAATCATCTTTGTAAATCTCACTGGAACAAACAAAAGTTCCAGCATCATCACCTTGTCAAGAGTCAAGAATCTGCATTGGCATTCATATTTTTTTCCTCAGAATGGAGTGATTCCAAATATATTTCCCTGCACTTGCTCTATAAAATTAACATTTACTGACCACCACAATGTTTTTTAATTCATTTCTTTTAGTGTTTCTGAATGCTAAAGACTTTTGAACTTATTCATTATTTTTTCAAGCTTCTTATCGGAGTTTCTTCTACATGATAAAATGTCTGAGTGAGTGCTCGTCTGAGACTGGTGATTCCATACTTATTGCTAGGGGTTGTAGTAGCATAAATGCAAAGGCGTCGGTTTGGTCTCAATATTGGTAGGGACGATACAACAGCATAACCTGCATGTACACTTCAAGACCAAAAAGATTTGGTGAATGGGGGTCAGGCCTACATTTGTCACGCATATGAACTTAATTAATTTATAGGCTAAATGATCAATGCGAAATAAATCTGTACTGACTTATAAATTTGCAGTCTGAAAGTTAGTATAACATCTTAATCTGGTAATTGTTCTTAAATCTAGTCGAATTATTTTCTCCATCTTGTTTTGAGTGTTCAAGACTAGTTAACAGATTAATGGGTCAGATTATGCCATTTACTTAAAGTAAATGTTACCATTTGTTCTTATTAAGCCCATACATCTAAAAGTTGGTAATTTGCCACCTAAATCAAGAAAAAAAATGATTTTCAAATGTTTTAAACAATAATAATTCTTGAATTAAGAACATTTCTGATTTTTTTTAGATGAAATATACTAACTTTTTGCTAAAATAAATGTGTTAAGATTATTTTCAGCTAGCCATTTTTCTTATTTCAAGAAATCTGAGTAAAATTTACTTGAAGCACTGGCAGATCATTTCAATTATTTCTAGTAGATTTACACTGAAAACAAGGCAATTTAACTAGTTTTAAGGTGGTGTGTTTTTGCAGTGCCTATATATTGATTCGGGTGATACACCTTTGCATTCAAACCTTTGTTTTAAAGAGCTTCCTACTCGAGTTCGAGAAATTCACAAAGATTAATGTTATGCTAACTCTGATGCAGGTCGGACTTTCAGTAGTAAAATTAGTGGTGTGTTCACCACCTCCACAACGTTGACGTCTTTTTACATTCCTTACAATGGCTGCTGCTAGCGGAAAAGAACTTCTAATATTCCTCGTGTTCGAAGGGGGCGGAGGAGGCTGCATGAAGGTTTTCTGTCACGTGTGTGTGCATGGGGGGACAAGTCATCAGCCAATCAAACGTGCGTTTGAGGGAAAAAATTGGACTGGCACATTCAGCAAGGGAAGAGGGGTCAGGGTAAGTCTGAACCTAAGGAATGTAATTCACTTTATAATGGTCGGGTCTAGAGTTGTTCAGATCATGTTTTTTTGCTCCCGATCCGATCCCGATCGTTTTAGTTTGAGTATCTGCCGATCCCGATATTTCCCGATCCGATTGCTTTTTTTTTGCTCCCGATTCAATTCCAATCATTTCCGATCATTTTTCCCGATCATATACATTTTGGCAATGCATTAAGAAAAACATGAATAAAACTCGGACGAATATATACATTCAACATACAGTACGTAAGTACTGTATTTGTTTATTATGACAATAAATCCTCAAGATGGCATTTACATTATTAACATTCTTTCTGTGAGAGGGATCCACGGATAGAAAGACTTGTAATTCTTAAAGGATAAATTTGACTTTGTATATTGTGACTAAATATTGCCATCTAGTGTATTTGTTGAGCTTTCAGTAAATGATACTGTAGCCATGCCCAAATGCATGATGGGAAGTGCAACCATGACTGTGCGTAGTGGTACCAAACGATATATCTTCTCTGCGTTGGGAAATAACATAGGGTGTTAGGAAAAAGATCAATTACTACCTTTCTTCCCATCATATTTCTAATTGTAGGGAGAGGGATTGTAAAGCTTTAGCCAATTAAAAAAAGGCTCCACAGGCTGCCAAAATTCATTCTACTCATTTTACGCTGCCTTATAGCTCTATATATAGGTAAAACGGTGCCATTACAGATTGAACGCGACAATGCGTGAGTGGGTCGTGCAGCGCATGCGTTAATTGCATTAAATATTTTAACGTGATAAATTTGAAAAAAAATTAATTACCGCCGTTAACGGGATAAATTTGATAACCCTAACTTAAGCCTGAACTAAAGACTCTGGATGAGTGTAACATATTATATCTGTAACATTAAATACAATTAGAAAACGATTTAATAAAAAAAAAAATATATATATATATATATATATATATATTTTTTTTTTTTTTTTTTTTTTTTTAAAAGGCACGTCCGATATTTTTTTGCCGATTCCAATACTTTGGAAATGTCGTGATCGGACATCTCTAGTAGGGTCAGTTCTATCCTTACAACATATACAATTTAAATGATTTGTTTAACTGAAGTCATTATACAATGGAAATGCTTAAAAGTTGGTGGGGACAATTTGAGCATCCTGAAAAGTTGGTAGTGTTATGTCCCTACCGTCCCTTGCATGAATTTAATATCTAATGTGTACGCGAGACATGGTACGCTTACCCTTGAGGGTGCTTACAGTAACTGGAGCAGTCTTAATTTTAACTCATTGTATTCTGGACTATATTTAGTGCAATGTGATGAATCATCCTAGCAGCATTAACCATCCAGGAAGCAAAGCAAGTCTAAACCCAGTGAGAATAAATCCCAATAGTGCTCAGATAACTGCAGACTAGCTGAAGTAAGAAGCACAATCTTATCTGATGAAGGGAATGAATATTTTAATTCTTCTCTTTTTAAATATGCTTTTGGATTTGCATTCATTTCAGCTCAAAGTCTCTCAAGTAGATGAGACTATTAGCAACATGCACCTTGTCTCTTACCTCCTCCCATTCTACACTGCTCACATTCCTGTCATAAAAGCCAGGGGCGGACAGGACTGTACCACACAAGAGAGATGTTATTTCATGTAAAATCAAAAAATCCACGCGGATTCAAGGGAGAAAATAGTCATTAACGTTTGTTGTATTGCGACGTTAGAGTGTGTTTATGTGTGTATTATTTCTTAAATCGTGGGATTCAACCGTAGGAAGTCGTGACTCCCCATTCCACAAGAATGGATTCGTCCTGACACTGCCATGTTGGATGGAACAGGCTGCGGGCGCTGAGGCAGCCGGACTTCCTAGGAAAGTTTTTGCCCTTTTCCGCTCTATTTTTGCCCTTATTTCGCACAGAAACCGGATCTGGCGTCTCTCTCCTCAACACTTTTGGCATCACGTCCGTGCAATCGTCGCGTGAAAGTGACTTCAGTCTGACTTAAAGGGAGATCGGACGCAGGAAGGCCACGGATGACCCGGGGATTGTTTATGGATCTTTCCGGACTCAGTTTACCTTCTTAAAGTCCGTATATAGGTTATTGTTTTGTTAAACAAAAATGAGTGGACTTCATAAGCAACAACGGCAAACAAATGTCGGTTCTATACTACTGACGCCTCAAGAGAATGAATACCTTTTCAACCACCTTGGCAGAAAATGCATCGTAAGTTTTCTCCCCTTTCCAGTTGTTTTATTTACGGTTTGCTCTGGATTTCCTGTTTCAAAGTCTTTGCTGCGTTTGAAGTTGGCTTAGTTTACCGTTTCTTTTCCTGTCGGAGCGTGGAAGGTTGGTTTGTTTTGACAGCCGAGACGACAGAGACGTCGAACCAACACCGAGTTCTAACCCAGTTCCCGGGCCTCGGCCCTCATCAAGTTGACGCTTGAGCACCTGAAGAGTGATTCAGGAAATGTTGCTAGCTGTCAAAGCACCGAAGCTACGTCTGACAAGCGGAGAGTCGCGTTAGCACCGAAGTCACTTTGCTGCTAAATCAATCAACGAGTTGATCCTTTAGGTCTTTTTTTTTTGTGTGTGTTTGTCTGTCGGTATTATATAAGGTTAGCCGAACCTGGGTAGTTTTCGGGAAGCGTGTCCACTGAAGGAATGTGCCGACAAGGCTTGGCAGGGGACAGCGCTGACTAGAGAAAACTCTTCGGGGATTTTTTTTCTTCTTCTCCCGCCTTCTTCAGACCCCCAAATTTAAGTCCTGTTCTACTATTCTAACTACAGCGGAAAGTCAACATTATAAATTAAAACAAAAGCAATTACGTTTTGTCTTTTTTGTGTGGGACAAATAACTACTATTCATTTAATTTACCTCTAAAATATAGGGTGTTAATATAGCCAACAAACCCCCCTAAAAAGGGTATTGGTGCGTCCGTAGTTAGTACTGTTTTGCCTATAGGCGCCACAGGACGGCGCTGTAGAACAACCACTCCAGCTACTGGAACTACTAGTAATATACATCGGGGCAAATAAGTATTTAGTCAACCACCAATTGTGCAAGTTCTCCTACTTGAAAAGATTAGAGAGGCCTGTAATTGTCAACATGGATAAATCTCAACCATGAGAGACAGAATGTGGGGGGAAAAAAACTGAAAATCACATTGTTTGATTTTTAAAGAATTTATTTCCAGATTAGAGTGGAAAATAAGTATTTGGTCACCTACAAACAAGCAAGATTTCTGCCTGTCAAAGAGGTCTCACTTCTAATGAGGTCAAAGAGGTCTCACTTCTAATGAGGCTCCACTCGTTACCTGTATTAATGGCACCTGTTTTAACTCATTATCGGTATAAAAGACACATGTCCACAATCTCAGTCAGTCATAGGTCTGGGCGGTATGGCCTTAAGTACTATCACGGTAAATTGAGCAGATTTACCTCGATAACGATAAATGACGATAAATTCGCCCAAGCGGACCGTTATATAATTTGAAAATTTGAATCAATGCATGGAATACAAATTAACCGTTTCTCATTAAATTTATTTACCAGCTTTCAATTTAACAGTTGCACATGCAGTCTAAACATTAAGTATAAAAAAAAAAAAAAATCTTGTAAACAATAAGAAATCTAGTGTGAACATTTATAACAGCTTGTTATAACTTGAAAAATGTACAACATTGTAAAAATCAATATGACGACTGTGCAAACATGTTGTAACACAAATGACTTGCAGCTTTAACAGTACACTTCACCTATTGGTAATGGCTGCTGTGACATAATTATTCAACACAAGTGTTTACGTCAAGGTTTCAGTTTTTTTTTTTTTTCCCAGAACATTTTTTAATACATGCACCCCCCACACAGATACAACCAGATTAAAGCTGTATTGCTCTGATGCCAATGAAACATTTAGGATTTTATGATGGCAGAATAAAGCAAACACATACAGAAAAATAGCTGTGGCCATTAAACTGTCATATTATATACAGTTTAGGCTTCACTGTTGGATTATACTTTATGCTAAGTGCTTTACCATCATGAAAGCTTTCAGAGAAATACACAGAGATGCCAAATAACGCGACATAATGATTGCTGCATGAAGTCCGTGCCCAGTCCACTCATTAATTTCAGCCGTTTCGACAAGGTTAGAGCCGCTATCCGACTCCATCACGTTCATTTGTACCGTTAGCCGCTAGCGTTAACCGCTAGCGATAGCATGTGGCTTGGCTCCCAGAAGAAAACACTGAAAGCATCCTCTCCTAAAATCATGAGAACCAGGGAGGACAGCGGGTGAAAGCCTGTCTGGAACCCGCCAAGAGTTTACTTAAATGTCGGGTGAAAGTTTGGCGAAGCTCCCTTAAGCCCGACTCCATCACGTTTGCTTGTAGCGTTAGCCACTAGCGTTAGCCTACCGGGCTTCTGTTTGTTTGGCTTCCTGAAAACCACGTGACTCCATACGTAAGCACACTGACTGCTTTCTTAAAGGAGAATGAACATAGCTGAACAACACAGAGTCAAAGCGGGATGAAAAGACTATATTTTCTTGTTTTATTAAATTACCGAATTTACCGACATGGTCAAAATTATGTCGGTCATCGTGAAGAATTTCGGTAAGAGAAAATTTTCGGTTTACCGCCCTGCTCTAGTCAGTCACACTCCAAACTCATCTATGGCCAAGACCAAAGAGCTGTCGAAGGACTCCATAGACAAAATTGTAGACCTGCACCAGGCTGGGAAGACTGAATCTGCAATAGGTAAAATGCTTGGTGTTAAAGAAATCAACTGTGGGAGCCATTATTAGAAAATGGAAGATATACAAGACCACTGATAATCTTCCTCGATCTGGGGCTCCATGAAAGATCTCACCCCGTGGTGTCAAAATGATAGCAAGAACGGTGAGCAAAAATCCCAGGACCACACGGGGGGACCTAGTGAATGACCTACAGAGAGCTGGGACCACAGTAACAAAGGCTACTATCAGTAACTTAATGCGCCGCCAGGGACTCAAATCCTGCACAGCCAGACGTGTGCCCCTGCTGAAGAAAGTACACGTCCAGGCCCGTCTGCGGTTCTCTAGAGAGCATTTGGATGATCCAGAAGAGGACTGGGAGAATGTGTTATGGTCAGATGAAACTAGGAGTGGGAACCTATCAGTACCTCACGATACGATACGATTTGCGATACAAAGCTCACGATAACGATGATCTGACGATATGGCGATACGACGATTATCGATGCATTGGTCAGAAAATCATTCTAGGATATTCTGCAAACTAATAAACAGAAAAACAAGCTTTTGCTGTGAATTGGTATGACTTTATCACTAGTAGACGTCCAATCCACTTGAACTGGGAGGGTGGCAGCAAATGAACATTCGTTCATTCGTAATTTGTTTAAAAGTTTAAAATATGCGAGAGAATAATTTTTTTAAGTCTTTTTTTTTTTTAAACAAAATAATTGACAGCAATTAATGATTCAAAGCTAAAAATGACAGACATTTTGAATAATATAATTAATTACCTTGGTTTTATGGCTGGGTTGAAACAAAGCAGTTGCGCGACGTCTGTAAACCGGGGTTTTCAGGGTAAAAGGGACAAATTAAAAAAGTTTGGTGGCTTAATGTGCCATGAATCTGCTATTGCAGCATATAGACATATTGTTCTATCAAACGCAACAGTTGTTTTGGCCTAAAATACAGCAGTTTCTTTTACAGAGGGGTGCAAGAGCAGAAACTGCTTTTTCAGTCTGGTCTGTGTTTCCCGCCATTGTATGTATATATTTTGGGGTTATTTTGCATGGCGCATGCTAACAGTGCTTGCTGGTTTACTGATATAACACTGACAAACCGGGACAATTGTTGGCAATATTCAGGATGTTTCGCTGAAAAAAATATCAAGCTGCTTATCAATGTGATTGGGGTCTAATGTCTTTAAGTGACGTCTTAATTGATTTGGCTTCCCGCTGTCCGCTACAAACATTTTTAGACACTGTGAACAGACTGGTCTTTCCTCGTCTCCTACTGTATAACAACCCCTAGCAAAAAGTATGGAATCACCAGTCTCGGACGAGCACTCACTCAGACATTTTATTATGTAGAACAAACTTTGATAGAAAGCTTGAAAAAATAATGAATTAGTTCAAAAGTGCAACTCTTTAGCATTCAGAAACACTAAAAGAAATCAATAAAAAACATTGTGGTCGTCAGTAAATGTTACTTTTATAGAGCAAGTGCAGGGAAATAAATATAGAATCACTCCATTCAGAGGAAAAATATGTGGAATTATGAGAAACAAACAAAGAAATAACAATCGAAACACATCTCTAGTATTTAGTTGCACCATCTCTGGTTTTTATGACAGCTTGCAGTCTCTGAGGCATGGACTTGATGAGTGACAAACAGTATTCTTCATCAATTTGGTGCCAACTCTCTTTGATTGCAGTTGGGAGCCTTGCAGTGGACCATTTTTTTTAATTTCCACCATAGGTTCTTAATAGGGTTGAGATCTGGGCTGTTTGCAGGCCATGGCATTGACTGGATGAGTCTTTCTCCAAGGAATGCTTTAACAGTTTTAGCTCTGTGGCATGATGCATTGTCATCTTGGAAAATGACATATTTTCAATTGAAGGGATAAGAAAGCTGTCTAAAATTTCATTGTAAACTGCATTTATTGACGATTTAACCACAGCCATCTCCCCAGTGCCTTTGCCTGACATGCAGCCCCATATCATCAAGGACTGAGGGAATTTTGATGTTTTCTTCAGGCAGTCATCTTTGTAAATCTCACTGGAACGGCACCAAACAAAAGTTCCAGCATCATCACCTTGTTCAATGCAGATTCTTGACTCATCACTAAAAATAACCTTTACCCAGTCATTCCCAGTCCATGTTTGCCTTTCCTTAGCCCATTGCAGTCTTGTTCTATTCTGCTTAAGTGTTAATGATGGTTTCCTTTTAGCTTTCCTGTATTAAAATCTCATTTCCTTTAGGCGATTTTGCACAGTTCTGTCACATACCTTGACTTCAGCTTCCTCCCATTTCTTCTTCATTTGTCTTGTTGTACATCTTCTGTTTTCAAGACTTATGGCCTTTAGTTGTTTGTCATGAGGTTTGGACGTCTTCCTCGGTCTACCTTAACTTAACGCTTAACTTTTACAACCTTGCCATGCTGTTTGTACTTGGTCCAGATTTTTGATACAGTTGACTGTGAACAGCCCACATCTTTGGCAACCATAATCTTTTTCTTGGTCTCAAGAAACATCTCTCTTGTTGGAGCCATGACTCTTTTGAATCGACTTTGCCCAGCAACCCTCCAAGGTCTGATAACGGCACTGTTTTTAACTGCTGACTCACGAGCAGATCTAATCTGAGGCAGGGGCCCAATTAAGGAGAGGAAATTGACTGGTTGTGTCTGTATTTTCTATCAAAAATGGAGTGATTCCATATATTTTTCTTCAGAATGGAGTGATTCTATATTTACTTCACTGCACTTGCTCTATAAAAGTACCGTTTACTGACCACCACAATGTTTTTTATCCTACTATCACTACTTTTACTTGAGTAATATTCTTTTGAAGTAACACTACTCTGATTTGGGTAAAATTTTTGGCTGCTCAACCGAGCTCAGTTAGCCACTATTGTTTTATACTTTACCGAGGTTCTTTATGACGGTTTGACGTCAAGTATTGTTACTACCTTTGCTGTATTTCCTGTCTGTTGACAAATGCCCGTGCTCTCTTTGTCTTCTTCTCTTTTGCGTAAACGCACAGGTTTTTTGGGGCGTGCTGTGGGTTGACGTAGGCACGCTCAGAAATGCAGAGACGACATTCCTCAAGCACTCTTTGGCGATTGTGTCACACTGCATGAGATGAGGGAATTGGGAGCCTTCCTCGCATTCGAGTTCTTTGCATGCGGCGAGTGTAGTGTGTCTCTGACATTGTGCATCTCCTCAACTATCTAATTAAAATACCCGTCACTGATTTATCAGTCTTATGTATGCACAGAATGTAGAGCTGAAACGAATACTATAGTAACTCGAAAACTGATCCGAGTAATTTTAATCACCTCGAAGAATCGTTTAATTTTGCCAGCTCTAAGCATCTCGTTTTGCCCGGACTACTTTTAATGCGGGACAACGCGCTGACGTGCGTAGAGGAAGAAGCAATTAAAAAAAAAAAAAAAAAAAACACTTACCGCAGCCAACAGCCGCTACAAACTACGCCAACATTGCTAAAAACTACGCCCGCGTGATGCTAGTTTGGTAGCAGGTAGTGTCCGATGCGTCTCATAGATATCGCATGCATTTAGGACTAGATGCGAAATGACAGACTCGGCCGCGTCTGGGCAGCGTTAGTAAACAGCCACCATCTTTAAGCAGTAGACTTCTCGTCGCTAATAAGTATAACGTTACTGTCACTCGCTCACGTAACGTTAGCCCAGACATGTCCAAAGTCTGGCCCGGGGGCCAAATGCGGCCCTTGGTCAAATTTCATCCGGCCCCCAGCCTCTGTCATAAAATCAATAACGTCTGGCCCGCACACAGACTTAATAAATTGGTCAGCAGTACTGCTACCAGCATATGAAGTAGCTTACACACTAAATGCTGCTCCTCATTTACCCACTAAAAGGCAGCAGCACTCTAAGCAACATTACCCCGTGTGACCCTTTATTCCCAATGTTCTAAAATGGCGACAATCAGCTCAAAAAAGAAAGTTGACTGCGATGGCCGACGCGTCGATAGGTGGAAATTCGACTACTTCTTTACTAAAATACGCAACAACCGTGTCTGCCTCATTTGCAAAGGGACAGTCGCTGTTTTTAAAGAGTTCAATGTGAGGCGATATTACCAAACAAGACACGCTGACATTTACGACAAGGTTACAGAGAAGATACGTAGCGAGAAATTCAAACAACTTGAAGCTAGTTTAATTTTACAGCAGCAGTATTTCACAAGAGCCCGAGAGTCGAAAAAGAACGTCACAAAGGCTAGTTGCGAGATTGTGGAAATTATTAATAAAAAGTAATAATAAAGCAAATGTGACACACGGAATGACTTGCTAAAATTTGCTTAAATATATTGTTCTACATAAAGGACATCAGCCAAGATCGGCCCCCCACATTTTTACAGTACCAAATCGTTAGCCCTTCGAAGGGCTAGGTTTCTATTGATTATGACCACTGTCGATGTGTGGCTAACGTGTCTTACATACAGGCTTTATTTAATCTGTAAAAACACAGAGTTGTAGAGTGATGAGGGTGTAAAATTAAAACATAATAAAGCTAACTCAATTTTAGCTTAGTAGTCATTTCTGAATGAAACACCAAGTAGCACTGGTGCCTAATGTTCTCCAATACAGCAGGTATCATACATTTATTTTGAGCACAGCAAAAGCTCAAAATCCTATCAGGACTTCGACTAACTTAGAACTTAACTAGAAGTTAAAAATAGCTTGACACAAATAGAAATTAAATTGAAACACGTGGGAAAAATACGTAGCTTTCAAGTGATGTGTGTTATCAAGCGTAATTGCATTTTTAGTTAAGAATTTTTTTATTTTTTTTTTAAATAAGATCTAGAAGTTTTTTGAGTGAAAGCAGTGGATTTTTTTTCTAGTCACATCTTAGATGCAATTGTTGGCTGTTTTCAACAATGTACATTGAAAATAAAGACATTGATTGACTGAAAATAGTTCAATATTGGATTAAATGTCTTTTTTTCTTATGTACATATATTTATATTGCTCTTTACCCAAAAAATATATATATATATTTTATCCGATTACTCAATTAATTGATAGAATTTTCAGTCGAGTACTCGATTACTAAAATATTAAAGTGGCGTTGTAATGGTTTGTTTTTGAACGTGTTTGCATTTAGTTTTATTGATTTGGGTGGATACACTGCCCTCTAGTCTTCCACATTTTACATGGCCAAATCCATCTGCTCCCTGTTAAGACCAACATAAGCTAGGTTTTTGTTTGAGCTAATGTTTTTTAATGCATTTGTAATTTAGTTTAAAGGTATATTTAGCCAATTTTTGTGGGAATATGTGTCGGAACTATTTGTTGAGAGCATTGTAAAAAAAAAAAAAAAAAGTTAGTATCCAGTGTTGGGAGTAACGTCGTTATAAATAACCCCGTTACGTAACGCCGTTATTTTTTTCAGTAACGGGGTAATCTAACTAATTGCTTTTTCCGCCGTTACAACGCCGTTACCGTTACTGACGGTCAAAAGCGGTGCGTTACTTACTCTGAATAAATTGAAGAAACTACCAGCCGTGTCGAGTCGACTCTCTGCTCTGTTGATTTGTCAACCAAGACTTGGGGTGCGTTCAGGTTCGAGAATAGCGCACGTACTTCTGACTCCAAGCTGTTTGTCCCTGCTCATTAAATTAGACAATGCTTTATAAAGTTTGGTAACGTTTCTCTGTTTGCTACACCTGATGCTAGCCTCGTTCCAATCCCCCACTGTCAGCCAGCAATAATTCTGCTTCCATCTTGAGGATGGCAGACGCTTTGAAGGTGACGTGAATTGTCGGGAAACGAGCCTACCTAAATGCAGCCCCTCGAGAGATGCGATGGAAGTGATTGTGATTGGCTGAGGGTTAGAGTCATATGGAGTTGTAAGCCAATCAGAGCCGGTGATTTCACAAGCAAACCGGAACAGCGCGTGCGGCAAACACACACACGCAAAACAGATGCACAGGGTCGGGATGGCAGACCATTCAGAAGAAAAATTGTCCTTTAAGAGGTTGAGATATAGACACTATTTCAAGTTTGTCGAAATTAAAGGAAAGAACCTGCATGTAATGTGTAATTTATGTCCCGGGGCAAAGCTTTTGTCGACATCTATGGTAAGCAATTCAAATCTGCTGAAGCACCTAACAAGTTAACTACCTGTCTGTTCTTCTCTATTCCACTGACTCGAATACTGCTAAAAAAATTTCAAATTCTTTGACATACAACATGTTTTTTTTAAAGTAACAGAAATAGTTACTTTCCTTGGTAACTAGTTACTTGTACTATAGAGAAATTCAGTTACTAACTCAGTTACTTTTTGGAAGAAGTAGTGAGTAATGTAACTAATTACTTTTTTAAAGTAACGTGCCCAACACTCTTAGTATCTTATAGCATTTAAGCTAGTGGACTTTTGCTATGTAAATTAGCCAATTGTTCTTTTGTTGTACATATGTAGATCCTTATTTATTTTTTTAATACCGTTTGAGGCCCAGCTCAGGTATTTTAATTTTTTCATGTTTATCCGAATACTCGATTATTCGAACTAACTAGTTTATTGATTAATCGACTACTAAAAAAAGCGATAGCTGCAGCCCTAGTGTGTTACCAAGTGTAATGAAAATTTGCGGTAAGAAATAAGATTTAAAAAAAATATTTTTTTTTTATTAAAAAATAAGATTTTGAAGTTTTGAGTGAAAACAGGAAAAAAAAATTTCTAGGAACTTCTGAGATGCAATTGTTGGCTGTTTTCAACTATGTACGTAAAAAATAAAGACATTGATTGACTGAAAATGGTTCAATATTAGATGAAATATATAATTGCTCCTTACCTTTTTAAAAAAAAAAAAAAAAAAAAAAATGTTTTATCCGATTACTCGATTAATCGATAGAATTTTCAGTCGAATACTCGATTACTAAAATATTCGATTGCTGCAGCCCTAAATTGAATAGTTGTGTTCTACATTCACATTCCCTGTTGACTGAAAAATGAGTCCAGTACAGTTTTATTGCTTAGTCAATGCAGTAAAGAAAAAAGAGGAACATGACTGGTTTGACTCACACACGTGCAAGGATGCTCGTTGGTATTCCCTCGCCTTTCACCATCAGAAGGACGAGGGAAAAAATGGCAGGGGTCCAATCCATGCTGTGTGTGTGTGCAGACTGCCTGATCAGCAAACCCTATCCCACAGGAAGTCCGGTGGTCAGACCCCCTGTGGTGATTTGCGATGGAGAAGTGGAACACGATTCCATTAAATATCACCCCATCTATCTCCTTCCTGCCACCATTTTTTTGTAGTCTAATTTTAACTGCACCTATTATCCATTTCCACCTCCTGCACAAATGAGGTCAAGGGACAGAAATGAAAATTGTCATGTAGGGTGAGAGCAAAAGAAGCAAGCAAGCGCACCAGAGCTTCACTTCTTGCCATCTTTGACCCTGTCAGGAACTATCAGCACTCCAAGGGCAGATGAAACCTCAGGCTCTTAAGTACTGACGTCATTGAAAATAGCCTACCGTTCTCTATGCAATGGATTTGTTGAAGAAATGACGTTTCTATGTTGCGTAAGCATGTATAAGCCCAAAAACAAAACAACTAAAGCAATGGTGTCCATTCAATTAACCACATTCAGTGTTTGTTATATGCTCACAAGGGTAATTCAGCATCGTAACGGGATGATTCACTAATGTGGACCGTGACGTAACGTCTGTGCTGCTTCAGCTTGAATCTCGTTTCTTGTGTATGCAAGCAGTACCGCGTAGAGGCCAGAATGCAATTTAGCTGTTTTCATGGCAATTGTTCAGAAATTCTATGAGCAGGACGTGTACTTTTGTCAATATTTGACTAGGAACAGGTACCCATGTTTACACTTTTCCCAGTCACAAGACGAAAGGACACCCGAGGGCTTCCATGGAAGAAAACATCTCGAGTCTTGACCTGTTATTTGCAAATTTGTGCATGAGACAAGATGCGAATTATGTTTACTTACATCTCCAATGCTTTCATCTAGCCTTTAATAGCTGGAACGCTGAAGCCCACATGCAAAAATGTCTGCAAGTGTACGTATATGCAAGTGTATCATAAAAGTGAGCACACCCCTCGCATTTCTGCAGATATTTAAGCAGATTTTTTCATGGGACAACACTTACAAAATGACACTTTGACACAATGAAAGGTAGTCTGTGTGCAGCTTATACTGTATAATAGAGTTCATTTATTTTCCCCTCAAAATAACTCATTATATAGCCATTAATATCTAAGTCCCTGGCAACAAAAGTACACCTCTTAGAAACTACATCCCTAAATGTCCAAATTGAGTACTTGTCATTTTCCCTCCAAATTATCATTTGACTCATTAGTGTTGCTAGTTCCAGGTGTGCATAAGGAGCAGGTGTGTTCAAATTTGAAGTGAAACTCTCACACTCTCTCATACTGGTCACAGAAAGTTCCAACATGGCACCATATGGCAAAGAACTCTCTGAGGATCTTAAAAGACGTATTGTTGCACTACATGAAGATGGCCGAGGCTACAAGAAGATTGCCAACACCCTGAAACTGAGCTGCAGCACAGTGGCTAAGATCATCCAGCGTTTTAAAAGAGCCGTGTCCACTCAGAACAGGCCTCTGGTTGGTCGTCCAAAGAAGCTGAGCGTACGTGCTGAGCATCACATCCAAATGCTTTCTTTAAAATATCGTCGCAGGAGTGCTGTCAGCATTGCTGCTGAGATTGAAGAGGTGGGGGGTCAGCCTGTTAGTGCTCAGACCATACGCCGCACTCTACATCAAATTGGTGTGCATGGCTGTCACCCCAGGAGGAAGCATCTTCTGAAGACGGTACACAAGAAAGCCCCCAAACCGTTTGCTGAAGACATGTCAACAAAGCACATGGATTACTGGAACCATGTCCTATGGTCTGATGAGACGAAGAATCATTTGTAGGGTTCCGATTGTCTCAAGCATGGTGGTGGGAAATTCATGGTCTGCATGAGTGCTGCTGGTGTTGGAGAATTACATTCCATTGAGGGAAACATGAACTCCAACATGTACTGTGAAATACTGCAGCAGAGCATGATCCCCTCCATCCAGAAACTGGGTCGCAGGGCAGTGTTCCAGCATGACAACGACCCCAAACACACCTCCAAGATGACCACTGCTTTACTGAAGAGGCTGTGGGTAAAGGTGATGGACTGGCCAAGCATGTCTCCAGACTTGAACCCAATAGAACATCTTTGGGGGATCCTCAAATGGAAGGTGGAGGTGCGCAAAGTCTCAAATATCCGGCAGCTGCGCAACGTCGTTATGGAGGAGTGGAAGAGCGTTCCAGTGGCAACCTGTGAAGCTCTCGTCAACTCCATGCCCAGGAGAGTAAATGCAGTTCTGGATGATAGTGGTGGCCACACAAAATATTGAAAGTTGACATGTTGTATGTTAATATTAGGGCTGTCAAACGATTAAAATTTTTAATCGAGTTAATTACAGCTTAAAAATTAATCGCAATTCAAACCATCTATAAAATATGCCATATTTTTCTGTAAATTATTGTTGGAATGGAAAGATAAGACAAGATGGATATATGCATTCAACATACGGTACATAAGTACTGTATTTGTTTATTGTAACAATAAATCAACAAGATGGCATTAACATTATTAACATTCTCTTAAAGCGATCCATGGATACAAAGACTTGTAGTTCTTGTAAGATAAATGTCAGTACAAGTTAAAGAAATTTTATATTAAAACCCCTCTTAATGTTTTCGTTTTATTAAAATTTTCAATCAAAAAATAAACTAGTAGCTCGCCACTGTTGATGTCAATAATTACACCATGCTCACTCATGGTGTAACACATGAATTCAGTTGGACCCAAGCGCCAGCAGAGGACGCCAAAAAACAAGTAACAAGCTGACCTTACACTGTGCTGTCATTTTAATCTGTTTGAGTGGGGCATGTGCGTTAATTGCGTCAAATATTTTAACGTGATTAATTTAAAAAATTAATTACCGCCCGTTAACGCGATAATTTTGACAGCCCTAGTTAATATTGACAACTTTCACGAAGGGGTGTACTCTTGTTGTATCTTCATGTCGCGCAACACTATGTTTTTTAAGATCCTCAGAGAGTTCTTTGCCATGTGGTGCCATGTTGTTACTTTCAGTGACCAATATGAGAGAGTGTGAGAGCTGTACTACAAATTTGAACACACCTGCTCCCTACGCACACCTGGACCTAGCAATACTAATGAGTCACAGGATATTTTGGAGGGAAAATGACAAGCAGTACTCAATTTGGACTTTTAGGGATGTAGTTTCTAAAGGGTGTACTCACTTTTTTTTGCCAGGGGTTTAGATATTAATGGCTATATTTTGAGTTATTTTGAAGGGAAAATAAATTAACTCTATTATATAAGCTGCACACAGAATACTTTTTATTGTGTCAAAGTGTCATTTTGTAAGCGTTGTCCCATGAAAAGATATGCTATGATATCTGCAGAATTGTGAGGGGTGTACTCACTTTTGTGATACACTGTATGCTATCTGTGGATTATTCAACTTGTCAGAGTCTCACTTTTATTAATGCGTTTTATCACTTTAAAGCAGCTTCCTGTTCTTAACATTAGAGTGTCAAGTTAATCTAATCCAAGCATGAGTGCAGTGTTCCAATAAAATCTTAAAATTAAAGCACTGCTTCTCAAATTTTTTCCCATAATATTACTATAATCCACAATTAAAATGTATTGACCTCCCATTCTAGACGTTGTCGTCAGCAGTGGTCCAGGTTTTCACCGCGGACAGAAACGCCACCTGGACCAAGAGATGTTGCGGCGTGGCCTGTCTGATCAAGGACAACCCGCAGCGGTCCTACTTCATCCGAGTATTTGACATTAAGGTATGAGCATCTCCTACACTTGGACCACACATCAGAAATCGTCTTTTACCTCTTGATTTATTTTGTAACAGGACGGTAAGATGCAGTTCGAACAGGAGTTATACAACAACTTCAACATAAATCCGTGCAGAGCGTTCTTCATCACGTTTGCTGGAGACGTGAGTTGAATTCAATTCTTTTTTTTAATGATTTTTTGGGGGAGGCACAGAGAAAAATTGCAAAACTATTTTGTCTGTGCTGGCGCAGTGTTAGTGGGCTCAGCAGACCATGAGGTATGTGGCACAAAACATTGCGGTGATAAGAGATTCATCGCTGTGTACACATCATCAAAATCAGTTTTGCGCAATAAATCCACTCTTTGTACAGTGTGTGAGTTGAAATGAAACGGAATGCCCTTGTTTTGTTTCTTTGCTCATTCTGTTCTTGTTCCCTCAACCTCCAGACATGCCAAGTGGGCCTGAACTTTGCTAGTGAGGAGGAGGCCAAGCGTTTCCGTGGTCAACTGTCAGAACTTTTGAGCAAAAGGCAAAGGAAAACTGGTACTGACCTTCTTTCATCTGCTTTAGTGGACAAATCAGTCATGAAATCACCATCTTCAATTGGCTACTATCCAAACTTTTGATATGTTCAATAAAGCCGGTCAGGCAAATGTAATGTGCTTTGTGTCCTTATGATGGCACTGTAGACTTACGGAGAGCTGCCAGGAATTGAAAATGGTGATTCAAGCTTCCTCTTTTAAACCCCACTGGCATTAACAAGTGTATCTTTACCAAAAAATCTTAACTTCCCGCTTCTTCTAAACTTTCTATTGGATCCTTCACTTCTCTCTTCAAGCTTTCTGTTTTGGGTACAACAGAATCTTTTCATGGAGTCATCTTCTCTTGGACTTTATCCACGCTTTCCACTGAATGTATGGCTGTGATTCTAACTGCGTGTGGTAAAACGTAACTAACTTCAAACTTGGCCAAACCTTTCTTTTTTTCCACCACTCCTTTTCTTTGTCCGTCGACCGTCACGTCTCGCAAGTCTACGGAGCCCCTAAAGACACATCGAGACCAAAATAAAATAAATTTAAATCATCTGGTGGGCACCGTGCACACAGGATTGTATGTGGTGCGCATAGTTTTGGATGTATAGCAGATAGTATGTGGTGCTCACTTAAAAAACTATCTGGTGCGCACCAGATAGTATGTGGTGTGCAAAAGATAGTTTCTAGTTCTCACCACATACTATCTAGTGCGCACCAGATAGTTTCTAGTGCGCACAACATACTATCTGGTGCACACCACATACTATCTGGTGCCCACCAGATACTTTCTAGTGCGCACCACATACACTCTGGTACCCACCAGATAGTTTCGAGTGTGCGCAGCATACAATCTGGTACCCACCAAAAAGTTTTTAGTGTACGCCGCGTACAATCTGGTGCCCACCAGATAGTTTCTAGTGTGCACAGTGTACAATCTGGTGCCCACCAGATAGTTTCTAGTGCGCGCCACACACTATCTGGTGGTGCCCACTAGACAGTTTCCAGTGCGCGCCACACACGATCTGGTGGTGCCCACCAGACAGCTTCCAGCGCGCGCCACACACTATCTGGTGGGTGCCCACCAGATAGTTTCCAGGGCGCGCCACACACTATCTGGTGGGCACCCACCAGATAGTCCAGATAGTTTCCAGCGCGCGCCACCCCCTATCTGGTGGGTGCCCACCAGATAGTTTCCGGCGCGCGCCACACGCTATCTGGTGGGTGCCCACCAGATAGTTTCCGGCGCGCGCCACGCGCTATCTGGTGGGTGCCCACCAGATAGTTTCCGGGGCGCGCCACGCGCTATCTGGTGGGTGCCCACCAGATAGTTTCCGGGGCGCGCCACGCGCTATCTGGTGAGTGCCCACCAGATAGTTTCCGGGGCGCGCCACTCGCTATCTGGTGGGTGCCCACCAGATAGATTCCGGGGCGCGCCACGCGCTATCTGGTGGGTGCCCACCAGATAGTTTCCGGGGCGCGCCACGCGCTATCTGGTGAGTGCCACACACTATCTGGTGAGCGCCACACGCTTTCTGGTGAGTGCCACACACTATCTGGTGCGCACCACATTCAACCTGGTCCCCACCAGATAGTTTTTAGTGTGCACCACATACTACCTGGTGCACACCACATTTAACCTGGTGCGCACCAGATAGTTTCGAGTGCAAACCACATACTATCTGGTGCACACCAGATTGTTTGTGGTGCACACTAGAAACTATCTGGTGGGCACCAGATTGTATGTGGTGAGCGCTCACTATTTTTATCAGAAACTGTCTGGTAAAATTAGCATTATATAGCATTTAAGATAACAGACTTTTGCTATGCAAGTTAGCCAGTTGCTCTTTTATGGTACTCCTCATGTATTTTTTTATGTCGTTCAGGGCTAACATCAGGTGCTAGTTGAGTCCAAGATTGAAGTAAAGCTCATTTAAATTCTGTACTGTATTATCCTTTTTAGCACGCCGAAACTGCTGTTGTCCGATGTGCGCCTGATTTTCGCCTCAAACGATATAGAAAAATAAATAAGGATCTTACAAAAGAAGAATCGGCTAACTTGCATAGCAAAAGTCCGCTATCTTAAATGCTATATAATGCTAATGTTTACAAGAATGTTTCTGATGCACGCTAGAAACTATCTGATGCGCACCACACAGTATAGTTGAAATTTATTTTATTTCTTTCGATATCCCTTTAGGGGCTCCGTACCAATCCGCAACAATGTAACCATTTCGTATGTCTGTTTTCACAGAGAAGAGACGAGAGCCTCCGAATGGTACGTTGTCCACCGTTTTGTACGTTCTCCCGACCTTCACTGTGTTTTCATAAGGTTTAATCTGGGATTAGGCATGCATGAAGAGTTACATAAAATCGAGTGCTAAATCCTCGAATAATATGGCGGGATTAGAGCCCCCAGTGTGTGCGGTTTGACGGCAAAGGGAGGAGAAACAAGTGAAAGTGGGTGGAGAAATGACAGCGGCGAGCCAATCCAAGCGTGATCATCTTAACGGGGCACCCTGCTGCGATGGAAAGTCGGTCGGAAAAGACGTCCCGATTTGTGTAAATGGACAAAAACAGCAGGGAGTTGAGCTGCTCTGATGGAGGGCTTGTCCAAACAAGTGTTGGCAGGATACGAGTCCCCTCAGCTCAGACAGCACACCAGTCCACTCTTCCAGATGTCTGATGAGGGTATTACAGGCCAAGTTGACTTCCCATGTGGATGTGCTTTGGCTGTCTTTTGGAAACCTTTTTAGACCAGGCTGAACCTTCGTCTTGTCTCGACAAAGCGGATTTCCTTTCCAGAGGCGATTCTCGCGTGGATACGATGCGTCCACCAGAAAGCTTTTGTGTCAAGAGTAAATAGATCTTCCTCTCAGACATGATGTTCTGCACAACCTTCTTGTCGGCTCCCTCGGAGGACATCGGTTGCGAAAACTGTGCTGGCGAAGGAGGACCTAGCGGCGGAGGCTTGGGCCCAGCGAGCTGCTTGTCCACCTTGCACTGCTTGGTTCTCCCTCAAGACGAACTTTACCCGAACCGCTCGGATGCCTCGCAAGTGCGAGCTCGCAGCTTCACAGGCGACATGCTGGTAGACGCCAGGGCCGACACGTGCCGAGATAGCAGGGGTATTTGGGATCGGGTGAGGAGGCGCAGTCGCTCCGTTTCACCTTTACCCAGCAAAACGACAAAAAGTCCTTGTCATAAAACGGTGAAAGGTATGTCGTTGTCTCTTGGACAACTTTGGGAATATACAGAAGAGATAAACAAATAGGAAGATTGTTAATCTGCTGCTTAGTTGCAGTGTTCAAAGTGGAAATATGCCAAAGTTACTGTCTGGTCAATGTAAAAATTAGGGCTGTCAAACGATTACAATTTTCAATCGAATTAATTACAGCTTAAAAATTAATCGTAATTAATCACAATTCAAACCATCTATAAAATATACCATATTTTTCTGTAAACTATTGTTTGAATGGAAAGATAAGACAAGACTAATATATACATTCAACATTTATTATAACAATAAATCAACAAAATGGCATTAACATTATTAACATTCTGTTAAAGCGATACATGGATAGAAAGACTTGTAGTTCTTAAAAGATAAATGTTAGTACAAGTTATAGAAATGTTATATTAAAACTAGGGCTGTCAAACGATTAAAAATTGTAATCAAGTTAATTACAGTTAAAAAATTAATCGCAATTAATCGCATTTCAAACCATCTATAGAATATGCCATATTTTTCTGTAAATTATTGTTGGAATGGAAAGCTAAGACACAAGATGGATATATACATTCAACATACGGTACATAAGGACTGTATTTGTTTATTATAATAAATCAACAAGATGGCATTAACATTATTAACATTCTGTTGAAGCGATCCATGGATAGAAAGACTTGTAGTTCTTAAAAGATAAATGTTAGTACAAGTTATAGAAATTTTATATTACAACCCCTCTTAATGTTTTCGTTTTAATAAAATTTGTAAAATCTTCAATCAAAAAATAAACTAGTAGCCCGCCATTGTTGATGTCAATAATTACTTACACAATGCTCATGGTTGCTGAAGCCTATAAAATCAGTCGCACTCAAGCGCCAGCAGAGGGCGGCAAAACTCCATAAAACACAATTAACAAGTGGGCATTTCACTCTCCTGTCATTTAAATCTGTCTGAGCGGGGCTTGTGCGTTAATTGCGTCAAATATTTCATTCATTCATTCATTTTCCATGCCGCTTATTCCTCACGAGGGTCGCGGAGGTGCTGGAGCCTATCCCAGCTAACTTCGGGCAGTAGGCAGGGGACACCCTGAATTGGTTGCCAGCCAATCGCAGGGCACAAGGAGACACACAACCATTCACGCACACACTCACACCTACGGACAATTTAGAGTGTTCAATCAGCCTACCATGCATGTTTTTGGGATGTGGGAGGAAACCAGAGTTCCCGGAGGAAACCCACGCAGGCACGGGGAGAACATGCAAACTCCACACAGGAAGGCCGAAGCCCGGGATTGAACCCTTGATCTCAGAACTGTGAGGCAGACGTGCTAACCGCTAAGCCACCGTGCCGCCTTCAAATATTTCAATGTGATTAATTTAAAAAATTAATTACCGCCCATTAACGCGATAATTTTGACAGCCCTAATTAAAGCCCCTTTTAATATTTTTGTTTTATTAAAATTTGTAAAATTTTCAATCGAAAAATAAACTAGTAGCTCGCCATTGTTGTCAATAATTACACCATGCTCACTCATAGTGTAACACATAAAATCAGTTGGACCCAAGCGCCAGCAGAGGGCGCCAAACACTAAAAAACAAGTAAACAAGCAAACATAACACTGTGCTGACATTTTAATCTGTTTGAGCGGGGCATGTGCGTTAATTGCGTCAAATATTTTAATGTGATTAATTTAAAAAATTCATTATTGCCCGTTAACGCGATAATTTTGACAGCCTTAGTAAAAATAGTTCATTATCTGGGTGTTTGAAAAAAGACCCAGATAGTATTACCGTATTGGCCCGAATATAAGACGGCCCTGATTATAAGACGACCCCCTCTTTTTCCGAGACAAGTTTGAAAAAAGACTTTTTGAACACCAAATTAATTTTTATACAGAAAATACAGTACATCTGAAACAAATGATAACAATATATTTGAGAGAAAAAGCATGTTATTTTGCCTCATTCAAATCAAAACTAAAGTGCAATCACATTCATAAATGAATGGCTTCTGGTTTTTGAAATGTAAATAAACCAATCTATTGTGATAAAACAGCAAAATTGCAATAACTACCATCAAAGTGAAGTCTAACTGTAACTGTAGTTTTGAAATAAATCTGAATAAGGAAAAACATTGCAATAAAATAATGCAAACTGGTTAAACTTGAGAGTAGCTGAGATCTGTCATGACAGAACATGACTCAAGTTCAGCATTCGCTTCAATGATATCTGGCGCCATCTAGCGTTGTGAATGGGTATAATGTCTAGACCCGAATATTAGAAGACTCCCACTTTTTCAGTCTTATGTCAATGCAAAAAACAAGAGTCTCATATTCGTGCCAATACGGTATTCTGTTGTTTTTTTTTTTTTTTTTAATGGGATTTCTTCAGCGTGCCGCACAGCTCGAACCGTTTGACCGATCGGCCCCATTCGAATGTCGAAACAACCGGAATTTTCACGCAAGGCAGGGAATTTTTCGAACGACCCCGAAAATTTTTCCATTCGCCCGTAAACACAGATTTTTCGGGGAAAAAAAACATTCTCAAAATGTATCAAGTCCTATAATTTTTGACCAAATCACATCATTTGGACATCAAAAATTCCAGGACGGTGAGGGGCATAAAAGTTATATACAGAATTTGGGGAAAAAAATAACAGTTCTCAGGAAATTTGCCCAAAAGTTTCCCATTCATTTTTAATGGGATGCAATGTTCAAATTCCCCATTCGCTTCCAACAGAATTTACATTGCATTAATGCCATTGACAGCCATGTATTTCAAATCTCTTGATACCAACGTACTTGGATTCCATTGACGCATATTTAAGTTGATGCCATCGACAGCCATGGATGTCCAAATTTCCTATTCATTTTTAATGGCAAAAAACAGATGTCCCCAAATCAACTGGAAATGAACAGATATCAATAGGACGTGTCCCCCAAATGTCTCTTATTCCATTGACGCATATGTAAGTTGATGCCATCGACGGCCGTGGATGTCCAAATTTCCCTAATCATTTTTAATGGCAAAAAAACAGATGTCCCCAAATCAACTGGAAATAAACAGATATCAATAGGACGTGTCCCCCAAATGCCCCTTATTCCGCTGACGCTTATGGAAGTTGATGCCATTGACACCCATGGACGTCCAAATTTCCCCATTCATTTTCAATGGCATTTACTTTGTTTAATGCCAACGACGGCCATGTTTGTTGATTCTATTGATGCCAATGTACTCTGATTCCATTAAGGCATATGTAAGTCGATGCCAGTGACGGCCACGGACGTCCAAATTTCCCCATTCACTCCCAATGGCATCGACATTAAATTAAGGCCAATTCAGTCAGATGCCATTGATGGCCATGTATATCAATTCTATTGATGCCAATGTACTTGGAATCCATTGACGCAAATGTAAGTTGATGCCTTTGACAACCATAGACGTCAAAATTTTCCATTCATTTTCAACGGCATTTACTTTGTTTAATGGCATTTACTTTGTTTAATGCCAATGACGGCCATGTTTGTTGATTCTATTGAGGCCAATGTACTTGGATTCCATTGACGCAAATGTAAGTCGATGCCATTGACGGCCATGGACGTCCAAATTTCCAATTCATTTTCAACGACAAAAAAACAAATGTCCCCAAATCAACAGGAAATGACCAGATATTAATTAGACGTGTCCCCCTAACGTCCCCAAATGACCTGATATGACAGGACTCGCTCCCCAAATGTCCCTAAATAACCTGATATGACCAGGACACGTCCCCAAATGACCTGATATGACCTGGACAGGTCCCCGAAATGTCCCTCAACCAACCTGGGCAGGGCTACGATCTGTATCTCCACACAGCAAAGTAATTTCTCCAGAAATTGCAGTTTCTAGTTTTAAGAGTAGATCTGGTTTTTGGCCTGTATACACGTAGAACAATATTGCCATTTCTCTAAAGAGAACAGAGATTCAGAAATTTAGCATGGATAGTGGACACCGCCTTGAGAGTTCATTGTCATCTTCCCAGGCCCCGCATTGCCCATGGCCACCGTGGACATTAAAAACCCCGAAATCAGCACGGGGCACCGCTTCCATAGCAACTCTCAGATGAACAACATCATGCACTCCACCTTCACCAAGAGGGAGAAGAAGGGCAAAGGCAAGAAGAAGAGACTAACCAAGGCTGACATCGGCACACCCAGCAACTTCCAGTGAGTCGCCAAGTCTTCATTTGTTCATTGAGTTTTACAAGATTAATGTTAAACCTTCTGTTTCGTTGACTTGCAATTTTCTACTTTGCCACAGGCACATCGGGCACGTAGGATGGGATCCAAACACAGGCTTTGACGTGAGTAAAGGCTTAAAAAATTTTAAAACGATGTCACTTTACCATGCGTGAATCAACATGATGAGCGCGTGTCATTCAAACAAGGCAGTTTTATCTCCGTGTCAATCAGACTTACAGATCTTTAAAATGAACCGTCGACTACAAAATATTAATCTTGGCTGCACGACCGTGTCGTCAGCACGGTTACACAAGGAGATTTTTCAGAGACGAGGCAACCTGTGTTTGCATAATCCTTGGACTTGTTCCCAAAATCATCCACCATCCCTAGTACGAGATTACGCAGCTGCGCATTCAGATGCTTTCATTTTACAAGTTAATGCTTTCAAGGCCTTAAAAATGATTGGAATGGATGATGTCATTCAAAGAAATTGTTGCCATTTTTTTAACTCCCTGGATGCCATCAATGATAACTGGAATTGTCTTGCCGCCAATTTTAGTTCTCAGAAAATTCATTTTTGTCTTTTGAAACCACAGTTAAACAATTTAGACCCAGAGCTGAAGAACCTCTTCGACATGTGCGGCATCTCTGAGGCTCAGCTCAAGGACAAAGAGACTTCCAAGGTCATCTACGACTTCATTGAGAAGAAGGGAGGGGTGGAAGCAGTCAAAAATGAGCTGCGTAGGCAAGGTAGGTCTTAAAAGAGCACGTGATGTGTCATCGATGAAAATAACTGACGTCACCGGTTCACTTTTAAGACACGGACTGCACCGGTTTGGTGGTTTTGACCTCAGGGCCTCCAAGGTGCATTGGTATGTTTCCATGCATGGTGTGGTGTGACACACCGCACGTGTTGGTTAATAACAGGCACCGGACTGGTTATAAAAAGCTTTAGATGATAAAATTAGACTGAAATAAAAAGTACGTTTGCTTACACACTGAAAAGCAATGCCGTCATTGCAACCACAAACATGTAGCCCAACCCAGATCTATTGTTTTTTCACTCTGGGTATTTTTGCGGTTATTTGAAGAACGAAGTCATTTCCTTCAGCCTTAAAAAAACGCATAACATGATAGTCAAGCATTAAGAAGGATAATATGGGGTTACAGCCATTTAGTGGTGTGACATTGTAACTGCATGGTGCCTTTTATGCAAAAAAAAAAGATTGCAGTGAGTGTAAACAGGTGATGGCAGTGAACGACTTAAGAACAAAAAAATGATTTTTTAAATCTCTTTCCAGCTCCTCCTCCCCCTCCCTCCAGAGGTGGCCCTCCTCCCCCTCCCCCTCACCACGGCTCAGCCCCACCGCCCCCACCTCCTGCCCGCGGGCGAGGCGCACCGCCACCCCCTCCGCCCTCAAGAGCCCCCGTATCGGCACCGCCGCCCCCGCCTCCGTCCCGGCCGGGCATGACGGCACCTCCTCCTCCGCCGCCGCCCAGCCGAGGCTCCCTGCCTCCGCCCCCGCCGCCGGCCCACGCCTCCGCGCCTGGGCCACCACCTCCGCCTCCACCACCAACATCCTCGATCCCGTCATTCACCGGAGTGGCGGCCCCTCCGCCACCCCCGCCCCCTCCGCCGCCGATGTCCTTTGATTCTAATGGAGTGGACAGCCCCCAGCCCCTTAGCGGGGGCAAGTCGGCCTTGCTGAGTCAGATCCGAGAAGGCACCCAACTTAAGAAGGTGGAGCAAAAAGAGCGACCGGCGTCCAACACGGGGCGAGACGCGCTCCTGGACCAAATCCGACAAGGAATCCAACTCAAACCTGTGAGTGTACAGTAAACACGACAGCAGGGGTCATGAATTAAAAATCCTCTGGGTCCGAAATTTAAAAATTACAACTATCTCGGGTCCGGAAATATTTTTAATGCTTCCTTTTTTCCCAAAAATGCAAACAGATCTTTACGTGGCCATGCTGATAATTGCAACATTCAAAAATGTAAATAAAATATAAAAAAATAAATGTATAGTAAGTAATAAATACTACTTAATAATAATTAATTAGTAATAATTAAGCAATCATATTGTGCCCTTAATTCCGCTATTTTTTGAGAATGGATGGCAGAGTTCATAGAAAAACTTTGCGAAAAAGCTGCGTATTTCGTCTCATAGTGCGTTTTCAAATTGCTGCTTTTTACAAGCTCTTCCGTTGTTCGGCCATTCCTTACTACGCGGCGAAACGTCTACACAACGTCCACACGCATGCGCACATCGGTTAGAAGCGGCAAGGACTCACTATTTTTGTTTGTATTTAGTTTTTTAGAACCTTTTCATTGCCTCAAACATACTTTTTGCATGTATTACCCTCTCATACTTTTAACCATTGTGGTTTTTTGCGTTAGCTTTGAAGCAGTTGACCACATTAGTCACGTAGCGTATTTAAACCCTCCTTATTTGGTATAAATTCATTTAAGTATTTTCTTAAGGCATTTTTTAGTACATTCTGCCTGTATGCATCCAAACAAAACAAGTTAAGCACGCAGGCTAGTACTTTGGGTGTCAAATTCGACTAATGTAGGACGTTTCGCTGATGTACCAGATTTTGGCAGAACACCGTCCCTGAACAGATGAGGCATAGCGGTCTTGTGCTGCCGTCAGGTAAAATGAACAAAAATGTGTTGGTCTACACCTCCTTAAACACTCTGTTTTCTGCATCAATCTTGCGTACCTTTGCCGTACCTTTTCGCCTCTTCCTCCAACTTCATTCGGCTCAGTTTTTGGCTGTCACTCCGCGGAGTCTGGAAAGCGAGTGTGAGACATGCTGTTCTAAAAATAACTTTCAAATACTTCACTTCCATTGGCTGGCTTACGCGCGTCACCGCTATGGTTTTTGTTTGTTGCCCACCTCCGCTCTGCAAACCCAGAGAAAAAAATGATTTTTGTTATTGCAATGTGTATTAGTCCGGACAGCATGAGATCCGGTCCAGACGGCTTGGGGGTCCGGAAACGGACAGAGGTCCACGGTTCTGTGACCTGCACTACAGGGTTCCTGCGGGTCCTTAAAAAGTCTGAAAATGTCTTAAATTTAAAATCGGATAATCAAGGTCTTAAAGTAACAATAGGTAACTTTTCAACCTTTTATAAAATATTTCCATAACATTTGGGATATGTTGACTGACAACTACAACACCAAGCAAAAAGTATGGAATCACCAGTCTCGGACGAGCAGAGATTTTAATCATGTAGAAGAAACTCAGATAAAAAGCTTGAAAAAATAGGGAATTTGTTCAAAAGTGCAACTCTTCAGCATTCAGAAACACTAAAAGAAATTAATAAAAAACATTGTGGTGGTCAGTAAATGTTGATTTTATAGAGCAAGTTCAGGGAAATATCTATGGAATCACTGCATTCTGAGGAAAAAAAAATATGGAATCATTGGAAACAAACAAAGAAATAACTCTAGTATTTCGTAGCACCACCTCTGGCTTTTATGACATCTTGCAGTCTCTGAGGCATGGACTTGATGAGTATTCTTCATCAATTTGGTGCCAACTCTCTTTGATTGCAGTTGCCAGATAATCTTTGTAGGTCGGAGCCTTGCTGTGGACCATTTTTTTCAATTTCCACCACAGGTATAGGGTTGAGATCTGGGCTATTTGCAGGTCGTGACATTGGCTGGATGAGTCTTTCTCCAAGGAATGCTTTAACAGTTTTAACTGTGGTATGAGGAATTGTCATCTTGGAAAATGACATATTTTCAATTGAAGGGATAAGAACGCTGTCTAAAATTTCCATGTAAAGTTGTGCATTTATTGAAGATTTAACCACAGCCATCTCCCCAGTGCCTTTGCCTGACATGCAGCCCCATATCATCAAGGACTGGGGGAATTTTGATGTCTTCTTCAGGTAGTCATCTTTGTAAATCTCACTGGAACAGCACCAAACAAAAGTCCCAGCATCATCACCTTGTCAAGAGTCAAGAATCTGCATTGGCATCCATATTTTTTTCCTTAGAATGGAGTGATTCCATATATATTGTTGGCTACATGGTTTGGGCTTCAAAGTTTTAAGGTCTTAAAAATCGTAAATTTTTTTTAGGGTGTAAGAAGCCTGCACGAGCCTACCTTCACCTCACGCTGATCTTTAACCCCTATTTTTCTACTTCCTCCTTTCTCAGAGGGACGAAACCAATGACTCACCTCCTTCCTCCCTGGCCCCCTCGGCCGGCATCGTGGGGGCTCTCATGGAGGTCATGCAGAAAAGGAGCAAGGCTATTCATTCTTCAGGTACATTTTCATTCAAGAATTGAAGTGCCTGTGACAGCATAAAAAAGGTCTTAAATAGCATTATTATGTGAATTAGAAGCATATTTTGAGACGAGTCGACTATATACAACAAGTTGGCAATGCGCAGATGATGAGAAATTAGTCTTTTAATCTGCCGTTTAGCCCCACCCGTCATTATAGCGCTCTAGCGTCTCCAGCTGGATGATGACATCGGCAGGGTCACGATTTCATCTGATTTAAAATTCAGCCCATCGAGGGGGAATTATTCAGAACGAGGAAAATGCGACGAAGAGAGCCGCAAAATGTCATTGTTTCAATCTTTCTACTCCAATATTTTTACAGTGTATTCTTTTTATCTAAGTATTTTTTGAATGATATGCTCATGACAAATAAGTCTTATGCTAAATGGAATATGAAATAATACAAATGCATTAATTCAGTACGACATGGCAAAATTACTCCATAATGGTCAAAACTGTCAACTTCTTGCACTTTTATGCCACTGGAGTTAGTCCGGCTTTTGTCATTTCCCTGCCTTGGCTTCGGAGAGCGTAAACAAACCAGGAGGTGTGACAGCTAGCTGACATGCTAACCCGAACCGAGCTGCGTTTTCGAGCCTTATTCTCGGCTTTTGAAGCGAAAAATCACACAAAACTACCCCGGGTCATTTCACACAGCGGCAGGGTTGTCTATTGTCTTCACCATCGGTAGCGTCGTTCCCCTGCTGCGGGCAGGAGTTATCGTTGCAGGGGAAGCAGCTGGAGAATGACCGCCCGAGCCCAACCCGAGGATAGTGGTTTATTGCCGGGCACGCGAAGAGGACCGAGAGGGGTGTGTGACAAGACGTCGGCCGAGTGGCCTTCTCAGTGGACAAGGAGCATTGTCTGCCGCAAAATGCGAGCCATCTCCTCATTCAAACGTGTGCCCAGTATTTGACATGATACAAAACACAATGTTTACTCACTTCCTCGTAAGTCAAATGGTCCCGCAGTTGTCGTACTTGTTTTGGCCAATCTCCGCGGTGAATGGGAACATTTTTGAAACCCAAAAAGGCTCACACACCTCTCCCTGGTGCAGCAACAAAACCCTGCAACACGTTTGGGTGGTGTAATGCGAAAAACAAACAAATTACCGTAATTTTCGGATATAAATTGCTAATTTTGAATCCTCCGGCTTATAGTCCAGCGCGGCTTGTTTGTAGATTTATTTGGGTTAATAGGCAGCTCACCCTTCCTAGCATCCATTGCAGTACTACAGATGTAAATAACAATCAAAATTCAAGTTTTGTGCTAATTATTTATTCAGTTACTGTTCCAGTTGTTTTATTAATTGTTTGTTTTGGTATTTGGTAACACTTTATTTGACAGCGGCGTCATAAGACTGTCATGAGACCTTCATAAATATGATATGACACTATCATGGGCATTATTGAATGCTTATGACTAGGGTTGGGCATCGATCATCAATGGGAACCGGTTCTATCACTCCGATGCTCCCGAAATCGTTCGAATTTTTAAATTTCGATTCCATCTTTCGCCGAGCGGAAAAAAATTGCTCAAGTTCAAAGACTGATATTTACATACGAGTTAAAATTAGCCCTGTGAGAAGTTCATATAATTTTTGTTAAAAATCATTGAGAAGTTAAGACTTTTAATACAAACCATGCAGTTTTTTTTACCCTGCCTCTTAAAAGAATCGGAATCGAGAATCGTTCGGAACCGGAATCGAAAACTGGAATCGTAATCAGAACCGTTCAATTTCAAACGATGCTCGTTTGAATTACGTTTAATTTTAGGGCTGTCAAACGATTAAAATTTTTTATCGAGTTAATCAAAGCTTAAAAATTAATTAATCGTAATTAATCGCAATTCAAACCATCTATAAAATATGCCATATTTTTCTGTAAATTATTGTTGGAATGGAAAGATAAGACACAAGACGGATATATACATTCAACATACTGTACATAAATACTGTATTTGTTTACTATAACAATAAATCAACAAGATGGCATTAACATTTTTAACATTCTGTTAAAGCGATCCATGGATAGAAATACTTTTTAAAGATAAATGTTAGTACAAGTTATAGAAATTTTATATTAAAAGTAAAAACCCCTCTTAATGTTTTCGTTTTCATAAAATTTGTAAAATTTTCAAACAAAAAATAAACTAGTAGCCATTGTTTATTTAATTACACAATGCTCAGGGTGCTGAAAAACCCATAAAATCAGTCGCACCCAAGCGCCAGCAGAGGGCGACAATAAACACAAGTAACAAATAGACATGACATTATGGTCATTTTAATCTGAGCGGGGCATGTGCGTTAAATGCGTCAAATATTTTAATGTGATTAATTTAAAAAATTAATTAACGCCTGTTAACGCGATAATTTTGACAGCCCTAATTTTTAAGCTGTGATTAACCCGATTAAAAATTTTAATCGTTTGACAGCCCTACTATAAATCAATCGCTTCCACACTCATCCATGCGGTCCATTTCATTCAGGAGCATAAAATACCGCGTGAAATATGAAATAAACATGCATTTTGCTGTCATTGGCACTTTAATTCATGGATTGCTATTGAAGACAATTCATTTGAATTGGAAGCCTGTCCAACTATGAATTTGTTATTTTAACGATTTTCTGCAGATGAGGACGACGACGACGAAGATGATGAGGACTTTGAAGATGAAGATGAATGGGATGACTAGATTTTTTTGTTTGTTTTTTGGCCCCTCCCACACTTTCGGATGATTGACGCAAACATGTTTTCGCTAATTTCAAATCACAAAAATGTACATTTTCTTTCAATTTGCTGTATATTTTTGTTGCCTTTATGCTTTTTTTTTATTCATCTGTGCAATACCTCATCTAAGCTGTCGGACATTCTCATATCTGTCGTTTTTGTCTCTCTTTTTAAGCGTTTTCCGCTTCTTTTCACCTTTCGCCAGCTGTCACTCTTGGTTCGTCATCGCACATTCCCTGCATCCCGTCACTCTCGCCGCCCTCGTCTTCCCAAAATAACGTGCAATTTTGACATCAATCTGTCATCCATCAGTTATCTGAGGCGAGAGTTGCCGCAAATCCTTCTTTTTGTCGTCGGCGAAAGCAAAAGAAATATTTTCTTACCCTAATCGTGGTATATTTTTGCTTACTCTGATGATCCTAGTTTAGCACTCATATTTTCTTAGAGGGAAAAAAAAAATTGGGACTATGCTGCTGTCCTCTATAAATGCGCCCCAGATGTGAGTCTGTATATATATTTTTTTATTTTTATTATTTTTTTTTTTTTTGCACAGAAAGAAGAGACTCGCTGCATGAGAACGAAACATGCTCAGGTCTGGATCATACGTGCGCTTTTTTCTTTTTTTAATGAACAGGTTATCGTGCCGTGTACATTTGCTTCAAACGCGGTGTCCATTCCCACGGCATAAAATGACACTTAAAGTAAAATTTTCTTTTAATAAGCGAAATATTTTTGACAGTACCGCCAAGAATATTTCATATCATTCATCCCAGACATTGTTTTTTTCTTTAACTATTAACGTATGACACTACATACACTACAAGTGGAGTTGATAGTCGCTGCAGAACCTTTACGATTTGTACTTTCCAATATCGAGTATTGACAATATTTGTTGGATTTTGGGTCATGTAAAACTTGAGGAATAAAGACGATTTTAGTTTTAAACCTTTTGATGCTTTACATTTACTAGAACCCGAACATTTGTTGTTTTAGACGACCGTTATTTTGGATTTGAATGCATCTTATATCAAGACCTGAAGGAATCTGACCTTCTAGCCAGAACGCCGGAATTGCACCTGCACTGGCACAGCTGCAACGGCCCGGGCCGGCAGGACTCCGGCGAGAAGGCCAAACTCCGTGCGATCACCTTAGTCTTAACCCTTTGTACTGACTCCATTTTGAAAGGTTTAAAGAAGGTTCACCGAGAACAAGTTGACAATTTATTCGGATCGACAGAGATCCAACAGAAAAGCGAAACAGACTCAGGCGAGGAGGCAAACTTGTTCCAAGGTCACCATATCAGAAGTCCACAAAAGGTTCCCGAAAAAAAATGACAACGCTTAGTTAAACATTGTCTTTCGGGGGGCGGGCCATGGGCAGGAAGAAGGGTGTGTTTGGGATTATTGTCTATTTGTGGATTGGACAGGAGGATTCGGGAGTTACTGTTGTCCAGGCAACGAGGTTTGTGGATTTTGCCACCTCAGCGTCAAAGGGACTCTTGGAGTCGTGTTATCAATTGGATATCGGGTAGGGTTGTTCCGATCACGTCTTTTTGCTCCCGATCTGATCTCGATTGTTTTAGTTTGAGTATCTGCCGATCCCGATATTTCCCGATCCGATTGCTTTTTTTTGCTCCCGATTCAATTCCAATCATTCCCGATCATATACATTTTGGCAATGCATTAAGAAAAAAATGAATAAAACTCGGATTAATATATACATTCAACATACAGTACATAAGTACTGTATTTGTTTATTATGACAATAAATCCTCAAGATGGCATTTACATTATTATTTCTGTGAGAGGAATCCACGGATAGAAAGACTTGTAATTCTTAAAGCACAAATGTGACTTTGTATATTGTGACTAAATATTGCCATCTAGTGTTTTTGTTGAGCTTTCAGCAAATGATACTGTAGCCATTTAACTGTTCTGCCCAAATGCATGATGGGAAGTGCAACCATGACCGTGCTTAATGCTACCAATTCATATATCTTCTCTGCGATGGGATATAATTCCAGGTGTTAAGAAAAAGATCAGTTGCTACCTTGCTTCCCCACATTGCATCCCATGATATATATATAATCGTTGGGAGAGGGATTGTAATATTTAGCCAATTAAAATGCGGTTCCAAAGGCTGCCAAAATTCTCTCTACTTCATCGACGCTGCCTTTTAGTTCTCTATATTGGCAAAACGGCGCCACTACAGATGGAGCGCGTCAATGCGTGAGTGGGTCGTGCAGCGTACGCATTAAGTGCGTTAAATATTTTAACGTGATACATTATTAAAGAAATTAATGACCGCCGTTATTGGGATAAATTTGATCACCCTACCTTAAACCTAAACGAAAGACTCTGGATAAGTGTAACATGTCTGTAACGTTAAATACAATTAGAAAACGATTTAATTAAAAAATATATATATATATATATATTAAAAAAAGGCATGGCCGATATTTTTTTGCCGATTCCGATACTTTGAAAATGACGTGATCGGACCCGACCGATCGGGCGTTCTCCGGTGCTCCTTGTGTTGGGAAAGACCTTACCGCCATTTGTTCTGGACTGTCCGGGAGAACTGATTTGCAAGAGTTGGTGCGTCAATCCTGCTCATGACGCACATGTTGGGCTTCCGTGATAAGAAGGAGTTGTGTATCTTTTATGCCCTATATTCTGCTTGTTTTCCTTAAACTATGGTATAAGTGCTATTTTGAACTGGGTATGTTAGAGTAATACAAACAGTTAGACGGTGCCTACAAGAAAATATTGTGGGATCATCGTTATCGTGAGCCTTGTATCGCACTTTGACTGCATATCAACAGGAAATTGTTGCTACATGGTTTGGACTTCAATAATAGTTTTAAGGTCTTAAGAATCGTTAAATTTGACTTGTAAAAGGGTGCAAGAACCCTGCACAAGCCTACCCTAACCTCACGCTGATCTTTAACCCCTATTTTTCTGCTTGCTCCTCCTCCGAGGGACGAAACCAATGACTCCCCTTCCTCTATGGCCCCCTCGGCCGGCATCGAGGGGGCTCTCATGGAGGTTTCCATTCACATTCACAGCAGAAGCTTGTTTTTTCCATTTATTAGTTTTGTAGAATATCCTAGAATAAATTTCCTGACCCATGTTTCGATAATTGTTGTATCATCTGAATCGCGCCAGCCGATCCGCGGGAATCCGCACTGGCGCAACTCCCAACGACCCCAGCCGGCGGTCCCCGGCAATCCGGCCAGAAGGCCAAACTCCGTGCGATCACCTTAGTCTTAACCCTTTGTACTGACTCCATTTTGAAAGGTTTAAAGAAGGCTCACCAAGAACAAGTTGACAATTTATTCGGATCGACAGAGATCCAACAGAAAAGCGAAACAGACTCAGGCGAGGAGGCAAACTTGTTCCAAGGTCACCATATCAGAAGTCCACAAAAGGTTCCCGAAAAAAAAGACAACGCTTAGTTAAACATTGTCTTTTGAAGTCTCTCGCGGGGCGGGCCATGGGCAGGAAGAAGGGTGTGTTTGGGATTATTGTCTATTTGTGGATTGGACAGGAGGATTCGGGAGTTACTGTTATCCAGGCAACGAGGTTTGTGGATTTTGCCACCTCAGCGTCAAAGGGACTCTTGGAGTCGTGTTATCAATTGGATATCGGGTAGGGTTGTTCCGATCACGTCTTTTTGCTCCCGATCTGATCTCGATTGTTTTAGTTTGAGTATCTGCCGATCCCGATATTTCCCGATCCGATTGCTTTTTTTTGCTCCCGATTCAATTCCAATCATTCCCGATCATATACATTTTGGCAATGCATTAAGAAAAAAATGAATAAAACTCGGATTAATATATACATTCAACATACAGTACATAAGTACTGTATTTGTTTATTATGACAATAAATCCTCAAGATGGCATTTACATTATTATTCTTTCTGTGAGAGGAATCCACGGCTAGAAAGACTTGTAATTCTTAAAGCACAAATGTGACTTTGTATATTGTGACTAAATATTGCCATCTAGTGTTTTTGTTGAGCTTTCAGTAAATGATACTGTAGCCATTTAACTGTTCTGCCCAAATGCATGATGGGAAGTGCAACCATGACCGTGCTTAATGCTACCAATTCATATATCTTCTCTGCGATGGGATATAATTCCAGGTGTTAAGAAAAAGATCAGTTGCTACCTTGCTTCCCCACATTGCATCCCATGATATATATATAATCGTTGGGAGAGGGATTGTAATATTTAGCCAATTAAAATGCGGTTCCAAAGGCTGCCAAAATTCTCTCTACTTCATCGACGCTGCCTTTTAGTTCTCTATATTGGCAAAACGGCGCCACTACAGATGGAGCGCGTCAATGCGTGAGTGGGTCGTGCAGCGTACGCATTAAGTGCGTTAAATATTTTAACGTGATACATTATTAAAGAAATTAATGACCGCCGTTATTGGGATAAATTTGATCACCCTACCTTAAACCTAAACGAAAGACTCTGGATAAGTGTAACATGTCTGTAACGTTAAATACAATTAGAAAACGATTTAATTAAAAAAAATATATATATATATATATTAAAAAAAGGCATGGCCGATATTTTTTTGCCGATTCCGATACTTTGAAAATGACGTGATCGGACCCGACCGATCGGGCGTTCTCCGGTGCTCCTTGTGTTGGGAAAGACCTTACCGCCATTTGTTCTGGACTGTCCGGGAGAACTGATTTGCAAGAGTTGGTGCGTCAATCCTGCTCATGACGCACATGTTGGGCTTCCGTGATAAGAAGGAGTTGTGTATCTTTTATGCCCTATATTCTGCTTGTTTTCCTTAAACTATGGTATAAGTGCTATTTTGAACTGGGTATGTTAGAGTAATACAAACAGTTAGACGGTGCCTACAAGAAAATATTGTGGGATCATCGTTATCGTGAGCCTTGTATCGCACTTTGACTGCATATCAACAGGAAATTGTTGCTACATGGTTTGGACTTCAATAATAGTTTTAAGGTCTTAAGAATCGTTAAATTTGACTTGTAAAAGGGTGCAAGAACCCTGCACAAGCCTACCCTAACCTCACGCTGATCTTTAACCCCTATTTTTCTGCTTGCTCCTCCTCCGAGGGACGAAACCAATGACTCCCCTTCCTCTATGGCCCCCTCGGCCGGCATCGAGGGGGCTCTCATGGAGGTTTCCATTCACATTCACAGCAGAAGCTTGTTTTTTCCATTTATTAGTTTTGTAGAATATCCTAGAATAAATTTCCTGACCCATGTTTCGATAATTGTTGTATCATCTGAATCGCGCCAGCCGATCCGCGGGAATCCGCACTGGCGCAACTCCCAACGACCCCAGCCGGCGGTCCCCGGCAATCCGGCCAGAAGGCCAAACTCCGTCTGATCACCTTAGTCTTAACCCTTTGTACTGACTCCATTTTGAAAGGTTTATAGAAGGCTCACCAAGAACAAGTTGACAATTTATTCGGATCGACAGAGCTCAAACAGAAAAGCAAAACAGACTCAGGCGAGGAGGCAAACTCGTTCCAAGGTCACCATATCAGAAGTCAACAAAAGGTTCCCGAGAAAAAAATGACAACACTTAGTTAAACATTGTCTTTTGAAGGCTCTCGCGGGGCGGGCCATGGGCAGGAAGAAGGGTATGTTTGGGATTATTGTCTATTTGTGGATTGGACAGGAGGATTCGGGAGTTACTGTTGTCCGGGCAACGAGGGTTATGGATTTTGCCACCCCAGCGTCAAAGGGGCCCTTGGAGTCTTGTCAGTCGTGTTATCAGTTGGATATCGGGTGTTCTCCGGTGCTCCTTGTGTTGGGAAAGACCGTCCCGCTATTTGTTCTGGACCATCCGGGAGAACTGATTGCGAGAGTTGGTGCGTCAATCTTGCTCATGACGCACATGTTGGGCTTCGTGATTATAAGGCGTCATGTATTCTGCTTGTTTTCCTTAAACTATGGTATAAGTGCTATTTATTTTTTATTGGGTGTGTTTGAGTAATACAAACAGTCATACAGTAAAGACTAGAAACGATACTATTCCCTGATTGATTATATTAAGTGTGTTAGCGTAATCCAAACAGTTAGTACCTTTTTTCATAGGCACCGTCTATCTCTTCAGACCTAAAGCCAGTGGTAAGTTTTTTCAACTTGAGATTGAGTAGGCATCGGCTTTGTTTTAAATACAAAATATTGTAAGTATTCTATTGATAATTAAAATGTGGGTAATGTTTAGATTAGTGCTGCAACGATTAATCGATTAACTCAAGTATTCGATTAGAAAACAATATTCAAATTAAACTTTGTTGCCTCGAGTATTCGTTTAATTAAAGTGGCGTTGTAATGGTTTATTTTGAAAGTGTTTGCATTTAGTTTTATTGATTAGGGTGGATACATTGCCCTCTGGTTTGCCTCTTTTCACATGGCTGAATCCAACTGCTCCCTGTTAAGACCAACGTAAGCTCTTTTTTTTTTTTTTATAGCTAATGTTTTTTTAATGCATTCATAATTTAGTTTATAGGTATAAAACCTTTTTCTAAAAGAGGAAAGAAGTTAAGGAAGAACTTTTTATTCTTTAAGCTTGTAATCAAGTATCAAAACTCACAAAAGTCAAATAAAGCAAACTGTAGTAAACAAAATAGAATATAAATTAAACAATCGCCAGAGTGCCCCCCTATGTGGGCCCCCTAATGGTCAGGAGCCCTAAGCAGCTGCATAGTCTGCGTATAGGCTGGGCCGGCCCTGGATAGATTGATTGGTAATGTTTTTTTTTTTTTTATCTCGATCTATAGCAGGGATTTGTGTTTGTTTTTTTAGGACTGCTAAAGTTTACAAACAAGGGCAAACAATTTGAAATATTTGTTGCATAAGTACCATAATTCATCACTTCAAGTAATTCTAAGCAACATTGAATGTAGCAATAAATCAGCATTGAGGCTTAAATCTATGGTTGACATCTGATATGCTTTCAAAAGAATACTTCTATAATTTATATGTACTTGTTTATATTTTTACGAATTTTATGTACAGTTGAATACAACTTAGTGTAACTCTATGCAGGTTCTTGTACATTGCAAACTCCAATAAAGAGACTAAATGACATTTTCATGTTGATATGCCTGTTTTAAATCAGATAAGACGTTTTTTACAATATGAGCCACAGGCTTACCAGAGACCATTGTCCGTGTTTACGGGTTTGCCATTGTTTACTCAAGCGCGTCAATAACAACAGCATAAATTCTATGTGCCAGTTTATTTTTAGCACACGCCTCCTGTATCACATCTCAGCTGTGGACTTTAGGAAAGGGATTAGACCAAGGTATGTCACTTTCCGCTCACTCTGTGTACCCATCGTGATATGCATGCATGCAAAATGTGGTTGTCCACATAGAGAGATTGCACCATTAACCCTTACAGTGGTACGAAAAAGTATCTGAGCCTTTTGGAATTTCTCACATTTCTGCATAAAATCATTAAATGTGATATTTGTTAAAATCACACAGATGAAAAAATTGCTTTAACTAAAAACATTTATAGGTTTTCATATTTTAATGAGGATAGTATGCAAATAATGATAGAAAGGGAAAAAATAAGTAAGCGAAGCAGCACATTTAATAGTTTGTGCCCCCCCCCCCCCGCCCCCCTTGCCAAAAATAACTTGTAGCTGCAGATCAGTCTGGCACATTGATTAGGGCTAATTTTGGCCCATTCTTCTTTACAAAACTGCTATAGTTCAGTCAGATTCCTGGGATGCCTGGCATGAATCGCTGTCTTCAGGTCATGCCACAGCATCTCAATGGGGTTCAAGTCTGGATTTTGACTTGGCCACTCCAGAATATGTATCTTGTTCTTCTGAAGCTGATTTACTTACTATAGAAGTATCATCTTCAATCTCGACCTCAAATTGAATTTTATTCCTTTTATTTTTTTCTGGAATTTAATTTTTGAAAATTTCACTGTTTTTGTCTAGAAAAAAATGTTTTTGCTTCATTGTAACGCCTCCTCTGTCAACTGTTCACTTTTCCGTTACACTACCTGCTTATTCAACGTGACCCGGTAGCAAGCAAGGTGTCAGGTGGTGACCATGTTATTAACAAACAAAAATGTTTTCAACATACAAGTGGTATGAAAAAGTACCTGAACTTTTTGGAATTTCTCACATTTCCTAATAAATTCACCATCAATTATGATCTAATCTTTGTCAAAATCACACAGATGAAAAAACAGTGTCTGCTTGAACCAAAACCACCCAAACATTTATAGGTTTCCATATTTCAATGAGGATATTATGCAAACGATGACAGAAGGGGGTAAAATTAGTAAGTGAACCATCAAATTTAATATTTTGTGAAGCTATTTTTCTTAGAATTTTTTTTGATTGTAGTAACTTTTTTGATTGAAGTAATGTTGATTTGTGTTCGAGCCACATTTCGGCTAGGACGTTTTTGTCTTTATTATTCATTCAAAAAATATATATTTTCAAAAAGAAAAATCACTTCAATCAAAAAATGAAACATTTGAATCGTATAAAACGTTTTTGAATGCGAAAAAATATTTGAGATGGAAAAATTGGCATTTTGACACTAAATTTTTCATTTGAAAAAAGTTTTCTTTGACTGAAGAAATCCTTTTTGTGTTTGGGCTATATTATGGGTAGGACATTTGTGTCGAAATCATTCATTCCCAAAAAATGTTGCTTCAATCAAAAAAATAAAAAAAAATTTCAATCAAAGAAAAAAATCATTAGAAAAATAAAATTACCCTGCCCTAATTTCTTTTTTTTTTTTTTTTGAAAATTAAATGACCGTCTAAAGTGCTAGTCACATGATATGTTCGAAAAATAATTTTGAACCATTATAAACATTTATTTTTTTGTTGCAGTTTTATTGCTTTACAATTTTTATATATTATAGGAAAGTCAATTTCATGCAATGACACTTTTCGGCCACCAGGGGCGGCCTTGTCCCCCCCTGTCCCCCCCTTAAAATCCGCTTATGGCCAAGATTAGTCTTGATTGATGTGCCAGACTGATCTGCAGCTACAGGAATCGTCTGGTTGAAGTCATTGCTGCCAGAGTGGGGGGGCTCAAAATATTAAATGTGCTAGTTTATTTACTTATCCCCCCCCCCTTTGTCATTGTTTGCATGCTATCCTCATTCAAATATGAAAACCTATGAATGTTTGGGTGGTTTGAGTTAAAGCCGACACTGTTTTTTCATCTGTGTGATTTTGACAAAGATCAGATCACATTTGATGGTGATTTTATGCAGAAATGTGAAAAATTCCGAAAGGTTCAGATACTTTTTCATACCACTGTAAACATGTCTGCGTACATTAGTTTTCATTTGTCTGTATATATTTATTTTATGCAAAGTAAATGACATTCTAAGGTGCTAGTCACATGATATGTTTGAAAAATAATTTTGAACCATTATAAAAATTTATTTTTTTGTTCATTTTTGTTGCAGTTTCATTGCTTTACAACTTTTATATATCATAGGAAAGTCAATTTCATGCAATGACACTTTTCGGCCACCAGAGGGGGGCCAGGGCCCCCCCTTAAAATCTGCTTATGGCCAAGATTAGTCCTGGTTGATGTACCAGACTGATCTGCAGCTACATGAAGTGTCTAGTTGAAGTTATTGCTGCCAAAAGAGGGGGGGGGGGCACAAAATATTAAATGGTTTACTTACTGATTTTTCCCCCCTTCTGTCATTGTTTGCTTGCTATCCTCATTAAAATATGAAAACCTATAAATGTTTGGGTGGTTTTAGTTAAAGCCGACAGTTTTTTCATCTGTGTGATTTTGACAAAGATCAGATCACATTTGATGGTGATTTTATGCAAAAATGCAAGTAATTCCAAAAGGTTCAGATACTTTTTTCATACCACTGTAGCTTTGAGGTGGGGTGGGCCTACCGGCTTATATTACAAACATGTCTCTGAATTTTACATGAGGGGTGAGTGACCACATTTACAAGCAGGAAGTCTCCGCATTTTACTGCCGATCTGACTGAAAGGGTTCCCCTCATTGGCAATCGAATTTCCTGCGAGGGAGTTTTATTCTTAGGAACACTTGGGTCGTGGAATGTACACACGCTGAGACGAAGGCTATCGAGTACACGTGTTGCCGCAAGTCCTGAAAGTGGGAAATAAAAGGTGCCAAGTGAATTCGCCGGGACTGAAAATAGAAGTCAAAAAAGCTATTTTTGAACAGCTTTCAAGGCATTTCCTGTTCTAAAGATATCTCATGATAACATCCTTTCCCTTGTGTCACTCATGGAAGTGGGAGATTGTTATTATCGACTGTCACTCGTCATGCATTGTGAGCTTTAACCCCAGCGGGGCGATGTGAGAATTTGCTTCACAATCAACTGACTCACAGCTATTAAAAAATTGAGAAGAGAAAAAAAATGCAAACGTGATATGGTTCTCAAATGTAATTTGATTCCCCGTCCCCCAGAAAAATGTATTTAGAACACATGAACACATCAAACAAGAGCAAATCTTATTTACAAGTTTACAAGAAAACCACAATTTGCAGTGAACAAGTTTTAAAATTAAATTACAAAAAAAAATCATGTCTTAGCAGTGCAAAAAAAAATCTTCTTTCATACCACTGTTGCTCTTACAGTGTCCCAGCCTGTTACCATGGCAATTTCTTCACTTCTATATTATCGCAGGTGCAATGGGAGTTCAACCTGGAAGGGAAAAAACATATATTTCTTCATAACTTTTGCTTTTAAGCATCAACAGACAGTGTTTGTGTTGTTGCTACGTCTGCCTTTATCAAACCTCCGCTGAACACTTGCTATGAATAGCAGCATTAAGTGGCAGGAATTTCGCGGCTGGTGGCAGAGCGGACTGTTTTTCCACTGTAACAAGCCGCGAGGTACCAAAATGAGGGCTGTCAAACGATTACAATTTTTAATCGAGTTAATCACAGCTTAAAAATTAATTAATCGTAATTAATCGCAATTCAAACTATCTCTAAAATATGCCATATTTTTCTGTAACTTATTGTTGGAATGGAAAGATAAGACACAAGACGGATATATACATAAAACATACTGTACATAAGTACTGTATTTGTTTATTATAAAAATAAATCCACAAATGGCATTATTAACATTCTTTCTGTTAAAGGGATCCACAGATAGAAAGACTTGTAGTTCTTAAAAGATAAATGTTATAGTTACAAGTTATATTAATTTTATATTAAAACTAGGGCTCTCAAACGATTAAAATTTGTAATCGAGTTAATCACAGTTTAAAAATTAATCGTAATTAATCGCAATTCAAACCATCTATAATATATGCCATATTTTTCTGTAAATTATTGTTGGAATGGAAAGATAAGACACAAGATGGATATATGCATTCAACATACGGTACATAAGTACTGTATTTGTTTATTGTAACAATAAATCAACAAGATGGCATTAACATTATTAACATTCTGCTAAAGCGATCCATGGATGGAAAGACTTGTAGTTCTTAAAAGATAAATGATAGTACAAGTTATAGACATTTTATATTAAAACCCCTTTTAATGTTTTCGTTTTAATCAAATTTGTAAAAATTTCAATCAAAAAATAAACTAGTAGCCCGCCATTGTTGATGTCAATAATTACACAATGCTCATGGGTGCTTAAACCCATAAAATCAGTCGCACCCAAGCGCCAGCAGATAGCGACAAAACTCCAAAAAACACAAGGAACAAGTTGGCATTGCATTGTGCTGTTATTTTAATCTGTTTGAGCGGGGCATGTGCATTAATTGCGTCAAATATTTTAACGTGATTAATTTCAAAAATTAATTACCGCCCATTAACGCAATAATTTTGACGGCCCTAAAAATGACATCTTTTCAATTGAAGGGATAAGAACGCTGTCTAAAATTTCAATGTAAACTTTATTTATTGAAGATTTAACCACAGCCATCGCCCCAGGGCCTTTGCTTGACATGCAGCCCATATCATCAAAGGACTGAGACAAGACAGATATATACATTCAACATACTGTACATAAGTACTGTATTTGTTTATTATAACAATAAATCAACAAGATGGCCTTAAAATTATTAACATTCTGTTAAAGCGATCTATGGATAGAAAGACTTGTAGTTCTTCAAAGATAAATGTTAGTACTAGAGATGTCCCGATCGACCGGGATGCCAATCGATCGGGTCCGATCACATCATTTTTAAAGTATCGGAATCGGCAAAAAAATATCGGACATGCCTTTTTTTGATATATATATACATATATATGTATATTAGTTTTTTTTTTTTTTTTTTTTTTAATTAAATCGTTTTCTAATTGTATTTAACGTTACAGACATAATGGGTTACATTCTTCCAGAGTCTTTAGTTTAAGGTAGGGTTACTAAATTTATTGCGTTAATGGCGAGAATTAATATTTTTACATTTATCACGTTACAATATGTAACGCAATTAACGCATGCGCTGCACGACCCACTCACGCATTGTCGCGTTCAATCTATAATGGCGCCGTTTTACCTATATATAGAGCTAACAGGCAGCATAAAATGAGTAGAGAGAATTTTGGCAGTCTTTGGAGCCTCTTTTTAATTGGCTAAAGCCTTAAAAGCCCTCTCTCAACAATTAAAAATATCGTGGGGAGCAATGTAGGGAAGAACGTTTTCCTTAACACCCTATGTTACGTCCTAACGCAGAGAAGATATATCAATTGGTGCCACTACCCACGGTCATGGTTGCACTTCCCATCATGCATTTGGGCAGAACAATTAAATGGCTACAGTATCATTGACTGAAAGCTCAACAAATACACTAGATGGCAATATTTAGTCACAATATACAAAGTCACATTTATCCTTTAAGAATTACATGTCTTTCTATCCGTGGATCCCTCTCACACAAAGAATGTTAATAATGTAAATGCCATCTTGAGGATTTATTGTCATAATAAACAAATACAGTACTTATGAACTGTATGTTGAATGTATATATTCGTCCGAGTTTTATTCATTTTTTTTAATGCATTGCCAAATCGTATATGATCGGGAAAAAATATTGGGAATGATTGGAATTGAATCGGGAGCAAAAAAAAAAAAAAGCAATCGGATCGGGAAATATTGGTATCGGCAGATACTCAAACTAAAACGATCGGGATCGGATCGGGAGCAAAAAAAACATGATCCCACGGCACTGTGTCTAACCTCCCTAAATGTGGACGAAGAAGAAAATTGACGAGAGATTTCAACAAAAGATTGCGCGGATGGTGGATAAAGAACCTCGACTAACATCCAAACAAGTTCAAGCTCTCCCGTAGTCCGAAGGTACAACAGTGTCAACCTGTACTATCCGTCGGCGTCTGAATGAAAAGGGACTCTGTGGTAGGATACCCAGGAAAAAAGATGAGGCCTTCTAAGAAAAGAACACGGTCCCCAGTCAAACATAGCGGAGGTTCCCTGATGTTTTGGGGTTGCTTTGCTGCCTCTGGCACTGGACTGCTTGACTGTGTGCATGGCATTAAGAAGTCTGAAGACTGCCAACAATTTTGCAGCATAACGTAGGGCCCCGTGTGAGAAAGCTGGGTCTCCCTCAGAGGTCATGGGTCTTCCAGCAGGACAATGACCTAAAACACACTTTAAAAAGCAATAGGTGTGGCCCGCAATGAGTCCACACCTGAATCCCATAGAACACCTGTGGAGAGATCTGAAAATGGCAGTTTGGAGAAGGCACCCTTTAAATCTCAGAGACTTGAAGCAGTTGTTCAAAGAAAAATGGTCTAAAATTCCAGCAGAGCGTTGTAAGAAACTCATTGATGGATACTGGAAGCGGTTGTTCACAGTTATTTTGTCTAAAGGTTGTTCTACCAAGTATTAGGCTGAGGCCGCCAATTTTTGGAGTTTTGTGTAAAATGATAATGATTTCATTATCTGACATTATCTGACAGAATTGCACGGTTGCCAATACTAATGGCCTGCAGTGTACCGCTGTCAAAAACAGAACAACTAAGTTTTAATGACATGATTGTTTTGCTTACCTTCCTCAAGTTCCGTATGCTGCTATTACGGATGGAGTCCATCAGCTGGTCATGAGCCGATCTCATGGGCGTGGACGGCCTGCTGCCCTCGTCCCCCCGCCTCTCAGCCGCCACAGGCCTCAACGCGTTCTTCAGCTCCTTGAGGATGCAAGTGGTCTCGTCCTTGGCCTTATCCTTCTTGCCCTTCTTCCCTTTAGCTTTGGCCTTTTTGCTGCTGGCCTCGTGGGATTTGATCACCTCCGCTATGGTCCTGGTGGGCTTCTTCTCCTGGCGAGAGGAGGGTAGAAGCGGCGGAGGAGGGGGAGGCGGGGGAGGAGGTGGCGGCGGAGGTGGTGGCGGCGGCGGCGCTGGGGGTGTCTGTTTCTTCGCCAGGTTGCTCCGAGGGACTTTGGGAGAAGACCAAGGAGAGGATCGAGGTGAACTGCAGGGTGTTACTCTCTAGAAGGAAGAATCGTTTTGAGAAATTGTTGTGATACCAAGACGGTTGTCTGACATGTTACCAGCGCAGTGGTCCGGGGATTGGCGACTCCATCAGGCAGCCCCAGCTGCTGCTGTTGCTTCTGCTCCTGCAGTCGTTTCTGCCTTTGACGGTCCTGGTTCCTGGTAAGAATGCCTGTCATGCTCATCCTGGGACCAGGCAGGTTGAATTGGTAGCCCAGCTTGATCAGGGTGTGGTTTTCCCGAAGTATCTTTACCATTTCCATCTCTACCTAGTTTTTTTTTAAAAAAGCAAGATGCGGTTTCATGATAGAAAAAGACATTGGGTGAAGAAGCAAGGCTTTACACTTACTTGTCCTCCACAGATGTGCCTCTGGTTGTGGAACCGGAGCTCAGTCAGGGTGTTGTTGCTGGGAAGAGCTTGAACCAGCGCCAGGACGCCCTTCCCGCTCACGTAGTTGGACTCGATGTTGAGGCTGACGATAGATGAATTCTCACGCAGCATCTTGGCGATGGCCAGCGCGACCGGGTCGTCCGCGTGGGTGTTGGCGAGGCTGAAGACGCGAACGTGTGTGTTGGACCTCAGGGCTTCGGCAAATCGGATAAGGGTGTCCTAGGCGAGGGGAAAAAACTTATTAGATTTGGAAAAGTAGTTGTCGGAATGATTCATTTCACTTCATACTTGTGAGATGTCGTCAATGTTATTCAAGTTGACGTCGGTGAGCTCGGGGTCATCGGCGAGCGCGCGCTGCAGGGCCTCGTCAACGATGGTGGGGTTCCCACTATCCGCGGGTGGAAGGGGAGGAGTCAACCTCATAGGCTCTACCCTCTGTGGCTTCAGTTGTTGCGGGGCGGGCAACACAGTCGGTGGTGGTTCTGCTGCAACGTATTGGTCTTCGTCATCGTCGTCTTCTGTTTCAACTTCTTCCTCCTCCTCCTCCTCTTCGCTTTCCTCTTCTTCGTCTTCCTCTTCTTCATCCTCTAGATGCTTTTCCTGTTCTTTTTCGCTCTCGTCGTCTTTTTCGTCCTCTGATTCGCTGTTTCCGTCTGTCACCTCCCCATCTTCCTCACCCTACATTAAAACAGGTTTAATATGTTGTTGCTGCCATTGTTGGCGATAGGCCGCTCTCCCCCCGTCAGTGGCAGTGAATGGGTTAAAAGGACTTTTTTTTTTTTTTAGGTCACTCACATTTATATTTTGAGTCTTCAAGGGTTTAGGATCAGGGGTTAGGCTTTATGGTTAGGGTTTAGGTTAGGGACCAAAGGCTACCCTCCAAAGGAGGAAGAGGTTAGGGTTAGGGTTTGGGTTTAGGGTTCGGTCCTCAAGAGCCCCTAACCAGCTTCTTTTCCATGTCTCCCTCCTTGAACACACCTGAATCAAATGATCAGCTCATCAGCAAGCTCTGCAGGAGCCTGATAATGATCCTGATTATTTGATAGGGGCACTCGAGCACTGGACTTGAGCACCCCTGGGTTAGGGTTTGGTTTAGGGTTAGGGTTTGGTTAGGGTTAGGTTTGGAAACACTATCTCGATTGTGCCCCCCGGTTCATCCGTCGACTAGCCGGTTGAGGGACATGAAAGGCAAGGCACAAATCCTCGCTCGTCCTGCTCCAGGACCGTCTAAATTAGGGTTTGGTTAGGGTTAGGCGAATGGCCAAAGGGGCACGTTCCGAGATTGAAATGGCAAATTCCAAACACTCACACGACTGACCATTTGAGCACTGGCTCCGGCGATTTCATTCTCCAGAATTTTCTGAGTCTCTGCTTCCCAATATTTCATGAGGGCTTCCCTGCTGAAGGTCCCAGTCGGAGTCTTGTCGGTCTGGTCCCTCTGTCGTAGCCCGATGGGCACGTTGGCGTCCGGGTCGATGTCGACCAACTCCTTCTCCAGCTCGGCCAGCTCTTCGGGGCTGAGCGACGCCAGGAGCTCATCTTCATCCACGTCTTCGTACTTGCTCAGCTCCCGGCGATATCCAAAACAACTCATAGTCAAGGCGGGATTGGACCTCAACCGTCAAATTAAAGAACATAGACTTTCTAGTTAAAGTTTTGGAATCCTGAATCCAGTGAAAAAGGGTCCACGGTCCGAAGCAAATCTCTGTTCTCTGTGTTCAGATCTTCTGTTCTCTATTCTAATCTCCCCCAGCTGCCGCTCCGGCCTTATGAGAGGGATCAGTGTAGCAAAAGCGGCGGCCCCTATGATGCGCCGTCTTTTTTTGGGAGGCCGGCGCTCTAAATGGGACAGAGCCACAAAAAGCATGTGAGTTCACAGGCTGCGGCCTGTCATCGTCATGGCGTGACACCGATGCCTGAGTGGCTTTGTTCATAGCCAAGAACAGAACACGCCAGCAACACAAATGGCGACATCAGTAAAGTTGCTCCGGCATGTCACTCAACAAGCTATAGCCTTTTCGAAACGCAGCCACTAGTGGGCGTCCTTTCATGTTATTTGAAGCCATATGCTTGAATGTATTTTTTCTCTTTTGGAAATTCCGCCTGGCGACAGTTTTGAAGTATGTCCGCGCAGTGAATTAAAAATATGATTCAATGTTTAATTCACCATATCTAAATTATTCACATTATTATTTGTATTATCTAGTATTTTAAGATCACTTTTTAAAATATTATTGATGACCTTACTTGAGGGACCAACATCATGAACAGTGAGTAAATCCATTGCGACCAAGCTTAACGAACAAATGCAACTCATTGATTTAATAATATGCAAGGGACTGGAAAAAAAATGTCTGGAAGCCACACAAAGAACAGCTTTTAAAAACAATACTGCAATGACTTAGAAATAATGAAAAACATGTTCGTGAACAAAACAAAAGCGATTGATGTATGCAATGGCCTGAAAAATCCCGACCACTCAAGGAAAATAATGCTAGCTTTTATTGAACACTGTGAACATACAGTGTATCGCAAAAGTGAGTACACCCTTTGTTCTTCTGCAGATATTTAAGTATATCTTTTCATGGGACAAACCTGACAAGATGACACTTTGACACCATGAAAAGTAGTCTATGTGCAGCTTATACAATGGGGTAAATAAGTATCTAGTCAACCACCAATTGTGCAAGTTCTCCTACTTGAAAAGATTAGCGTGGCCTGTAATTGTCAACGTGGGTAAACCTCAACCATGAGAGACAGAAAGTGGAGGGGAAAAAAAACAGATAATCACATTGTTTGATTTTTAAAGAATTTATTTCCAAATTAGAGCGAAAAATAAGTATTCGGTCACCAACAAACAAGCAAGATTTCTGGCTGTCAAAGAGGTCTAACTTCTTCTAATGAGGCTCCACTCGTTACCTGTATCAATGGCACCTGTTTTAGCTCATTATCGGTATAGAAGACAGCTGTCTACAACCTCAGTCAGTCACACTCGAAACTCAACTATGGCCAAGACCAAAGAGCTGTCGAAGGACACCAGAGACAAAATTGTAGAACTGCACCAGGCTGGGAAGACTGAATCTACAATAGGTAAAACGCTTGGTGTAAAGAAATCAACTGTGGGAGCAATTATTAGAAAATGGAAGACATACAAGACCACTGAAAATCTCCCTCGATCTGGGACTCCAAGAACGGTGAACAAACATCCCAAAACCACACGGGGGGACCTAGTGAATGACCTACAGAGAGCTGGGACCACTGTAACAAAGGCTACTATCAGTAACACAATGCGCCGCCAGGGACTTAAATCCTGCACTGCCAGACGTCTCCCCCTGCTGAAGAAAGTACACGTCCAGGCCCGTCTGCGGTTCGCGAGTGAGCATTTGGATGATCGAGAAGAGGACTGGGAGAATGTGTTATGATAAGATGAAACGAAAATATAACTTTTTGATAGAAACACAGGTTCTCGTTTTTGGAGGAGAAAGAATTGCTGAATTGCATCCGAAGAACACCATGCGTCTTACAGCATGACAATGATCCCAAACACACAGCCAGAGCAACAAAGGAGTGGCTTCGTAGGAAGCATTATAATCTCAACCCCATAGAAAATCTTTGGAGGGACTTGAAAGTCTGTGTTGCCCGACGACAGCTCCAAAACATCACTGCTCTAGAGGAGATCTGCATGGAGGAATGGGCCAAAATACCAGCAACAGTGTGTGAAAAGCTTGTGAAGGGTTACAGTTTGGCCTCCGTTATTGCCACCAAAGGGTACATAACAAAGTATTGAGATGAACTTTTGGTATTGACCAAATACTTATTTTCCCCCATGATTAGCAAATAAATTCTTTAAAGATCAAACAATGTGATTTTTTGTTTTTTCCCCACATTCTGTCTCATGGTTGAGGTTTACCCATGTTGACAATTACAGGCCTCTTTAATATTTTCAAGTGGGAGAACTTGCACAATTAGTGTTTGACTAAATACTTATTTGCCCCACTGTCTAATAGAGTTAATTTATTTTCCCCTCAAAATAACTCAAAATATCGGCATTAATATCTGAACCCCTGGCAACAAAAGTGAGTAAACCCCTTAGAAACTACATCCCTAAATGTCCAAACTGAGTACTGCTTGTCATTTTCCGCCCGTCTCATCAGACCATAGAACATGGTTCCAGTAATCCATGTTCTTTGTTGACATGTCTTCAACAAACTGTTTGCGGGCTTTCTTGTGTACCGTCTTCAGAAGAGGCTTCCTCCTGGGGTGACAGCCATGCACACCAATTTGATGTAGAGTGCGGCGTATGGTCTGAGTACTAACAGGCTGAACACCCCCCCCCCCCACCACCACCACCTCTTCAATCTCTACAGCAATGCTGAAGCACTCCTGTAACAAGTCACATGACATTTTGGAGTGAAAATGACAAGCAGTACTCAATTTGGACATTTAGGCATGTACGTAGTTTCTAAGGAGTGTACTCACTTTTGTTGCCAGGGGTTTAGATTAGGGCTGTCAAAATTATCACGTTAATGGGTGGTAATTAATTTTTTTAATTAATCACGTTAAAATATTTGACACAATTAACGCAAATGCCCCGCTCAAACAGATTAAAATGACAGCACAGTGCAATGTGCACTTGTTCCTTGTGTTTTTTGGAGTTTTGTCGCCCTCTGCTGGCGCTTGGATGCGACTGATTTTATGGGCTTCAGCACCCATGAGCATTGTGTAATTATTGACATCAACAATGCCGGGCTACTAGTTTATTTTTTGATTGAAATTGATGACCTTGCGCATGGTAGATACAGGAACATTCAGGTCTTTGGAGATGGACTTCTCGTCTTGAGATGCCCATGCTTCCTCACAATTTTGCTTCTAAAGTCTTCAGACAGTTCTTTGGTCTTCTTTTTTTCCTCCATGCGCAATGTGGTACACACAAGGACACAGGTTGAGTTAACTTTAATCCATTTTCACTAGCTGCAAGTGTGATTAACTATTGCCACAACCTGTTATCTGCCACAGATAAGTAACAGGTGCTGATAATTACACACATTAGAGAAGCATCACATGATTTTTCAAAGGGTGCCAATACTTTTGTCCAACCCACTTTTGGAGTGTTGTGTAAAATGATAAGAGAATGGGGGAAAATAATTAAATCCTTTTGTGTTTTTTCATTGCTAGATAAATCAATCAAGATATTACAAATGGATCGGATGTCTATCCCCGTCAATGGCGGCCAACGTTAAATGGAAGAAAGCATTCTGGTTAGGGCTGTCAAAATTATCGCGTTAACGGGCGGGAATTAATTTTTTTAAATTAATCGCGTCAAAATAGTTGACGCAATTAACGCACATGCCCCGCTCAAACAGATTAAAATGACAGTGTCATGTCCATTTGTTACTTGTGTTTTTTAATGTTTTGTCGACCTCTGCTGGCGCTTAGGTGCCACTGATTTTATGGCACCATCCATGAGCATTGTGTAATTATTGACATCCACAATGGAGAGCTACTAGTTTATTTTTTGTTTCAAAACGAAAACATTAAGAGGGGTTTTAATATAAAATTTATATAACTTGTACTAACATTTATCTTTTAAGAACTACAAGTCTTTCTATCCATGGATCGCTTTAACAGAATGTTAATAATGTCAATGCCATCTTGTTGATTTATTGTTATAATAAACAAATACAGTACTTACGTACCGTATGTTGAATGTATACATCCATCTTGTGTCTTATCTTTCCATTCCAACAATAATTTACGGAAAAATATGGCATATTTTATTGATTGTTTGAATTGCGATTAATTAATTTTTAAGCTGTAATTAACTCGATTAAAAATTTTAATCGTTTGACAGCCCTAGTTTAGATATTAATGGCTATATTTTGAGTTATTTTGAGGGGGAAATAAATTAACTCTACTATATAAGCTGCACACAGACTACTTTTCATTGTGTCAAAGTGTCATTTTGTCAGTGTTGTCCCATGAAAAGATATACTTAAATATCTGCAGGGGTGTACTCACTTTTGTGATACGCTGTTATAATTTGTTTATCCGATATGTTAAGTAGTAGAGCCTGGTTGCATATCAAAGCATTCCTCCAAACTGCCTTCATTTCCATTCAAAAAGAGCATCTCTCGGGGATATCCGTGCGGAATACACCCCTCCCCGAGCGCCCACGCTCCAGCGATGAGCCGATCGATCCGTGGGAGACGTCTCAGACACGGTCAGCGTGTGACTCGGTGACTCAGCCTGTAGGCGGCCTCTTCAGTCCTTCAAAAAGCCTCCGCCGGGCTGCGTGGAGGCAGGCAGACGGCCGGCCCATCCTCAAGTTTCACTGCTTGGACATTACGCACGCTCACAAGCTCACAGTTATCTCCAGCTTTGGATTATAAAGGCTCACTTTCATGCAGCGGATCGAGAAACCTTGCAATTGTGCTCCATATGAGGGAGAAAGTAAGTCTGCTTTTTATATTAATATGATTTAACTCATTCTGCATGTCTTTTCACTGTATATAATGCCATCTGTCTTAAACGAAGAGGGAATTTGATGTTTTTTTCTGAATTGTGTTCCAACTTGAACATTTGTTTTAACTTCTCATGTTGACAAAGGCAGATGAGCTTGTGGTAAGCCTGCAGTGAGACAATATTGACCTTCCGTATTATTTCCTATTGCATTTTAGTCACTCATAGTGCCAGGTTACTAGAGTGGGCATTATTTAGAGGTGTGCATCGGCACTGCCCTCACGATTCGATTCGATTCGATTCAGAGGGTCACGATTCGATTCGGCAATGCAACGCAATGCATTAAAGCCTGGGATGCATTAAAATTCTAAAGCAAAGCATATTTTCCGTGAATCACGAGACAACACAAGCGGTCAGACATTAAACAACTTTTTATTGGCTCTTGTGTCACTCCTGGTTGAAGTCAAATGAAAATACTTTCAGACATATATTAGGGTAGTCAAACGATTAAAATTTTTAATCGAGTTAATTACAGCTTGGAGGAATGCTTTGATATGCAACCAGGCTCTCCTACTTAACATATAGCATAAACAAATTATTACAGCGTATCACAAAAGTGAGTACACCCCTCGCATTTCTGCTGATATTTCATGGGACAACACTGACAAAATGACACTTTGACACAGTGAAAAGTAGTCTGTGTGCAGCTTATATAGTATAGTTAATTTATTTCCCCCTCAAAATAACTTAAAATATAGCCATTAATATCTAAACTAGGGCTGTCAAACGATTAAAATTTTTAATCGAGTTAATTACAGCTTAAAAATTAATTAATCGCAATTCAAATATCGATAAAATATGCCATATTTTTCTGTAAATTATTGTTGGAATGGAAAGATAAGACATAAGATGGATATATACATTAAACATACGGTACATAAGTACTGTATTTGTTTATTATAACAATAAATCAACAAGATGGCATTACCATTATTAACATTCTGTTAAAGCAATCCATTGATAGAAAGATTTGTAGTTCTTAAAAGATAAATGTTAGTACAAGTTATAGAAATTTTATATTGAAACCCGTCTTAATGTTTTCGTTTGAATAAAATTTGTAAAATTTTCAATAAAAAAATAGACTAGTAGCCCGCCTTTGTTGATGTCAATAATTACTTACACCATGCTCATGGGTGCTGAAGCCTATAAAATCAGTCACACCCAAGCACCAGCAGAGGGCAATAAAACTCCGAAAAACACAACAAGTACACATTTCACTTTGCTGTCATTTTAATCTGTTTGAGCGGGGCATTTGTGCGATAATTGCGTCAAATATTTTAACGTGATTAATTTTTAAAAATTAATTACCGCCCGTTAACGCGATAATTTTGACAGCCCTAATATATATATATATATTTTTTTTTTAATTAAAAAAAAAAACAGATCACAGAATTTAATTAGTGCTTTGAATGAGACCAGGGCTTTCTCTTTTTTTACACACAGTAGCAGCCTTTCACACAGTGCAACATCTGAACTACTGTGCAAAATCAGTAATAACAGTCATTGTATTTTAGTCACAACGAGCCATCAATAAAAATATTCAAGTAAATATTAAAGAAAACGACAAAGAAAATATTGTAGTGCAGCAGTATCTTTATCGCAATATCAATCCAGGGATCAATTCAGTTGCAAACACAACATCAACTAAATTGCAATGTAGAACAAAAGTAAAATGTAGGCCTAGCCCACTATGTATGTGCAATAAAGGTTAGATCGGGCCTAAAAAAATCCAGCCTGACCCGACACGGCCCGCTGGTATTGAAGCCCGACCCGGTCAATTAACTAGATTTGCAGGCCCAGCCCGAAAAACCCGATTTTTTTTTTTTTTTTTTTTGGAGTGACGCGGGGAAAAAAACGCAGCAGAAGCAATTTATTTTCATTTCTTCGAGTTGGCAGAAAAAAACGCAAGTTTTCTTAATGTTTAAATAGTCTACATATTTTTATGATCATTATAAAAGCATTTACAAAACCAAATAACGCCGGGAAAGTTTAATATTAAAAAAAAAAAAAAAAAATGCGGTTTTGCAGACACACAGAGGAGAAGATTCAAAAGGAACACATTTCTGTTGCCTTTGTGTGCATAAATAAACGTGTCCTTCATAACGAATTCTCAGTTGGCAGAAAAAAAACACAAGTTTTCTTAATGTTTAAATAGTCGACATATTTTTATGATCCCTATAAAAGCATTTACACATCGAAATAACGCTGGGAAAGTTTAATATAAAAAAAAAAACATGTGGGACACGGCGTTCATGTGCATGCACAAGCAAAGGCACAATACAGAGAGCCTGCTCTCGGTTTATGAATCGTCCATGCCCCGCATCGGGATGCATCGCCGCATCGATTATTGTTGACACCACTAGCATTATTAGTTAATATTAGCAGCTTTTCTTGCAGATCTTTAAGGCACCTTGTGTCCTCTTGAGTCTTTTCACAAGTTTGAATGTGTGCTGTGGAAAATTTGGAACCCTGATAACTGATGATGTGAGCAAGCTGTCGCTACTGGTGAGCATTTTCCCACATGCACTCTTGTTTTGTTCCATGAGATCAACTCATTCAATTGTCATCTCCCCTTTCTAGAAGCACAACATCCCTTCCGATTATGAGATTCCTGTTCATTACATTCCCAGAGAAGTGGTAAGAATGCAAAAAATAATTCATAAAATTTATAGATCAGGGGTCGGGAACCTTTTTGTTTGAGAGAGCAATGAACACCACATATTTTTAAAAGTAATTCTGTGAGAGCCATACATTTAAAACTAAAAATACAAGTAATATGTGCATTTTATATGATTTCAACACTTTTAATGTACAATAACTCTCTGAATTCTTTTTAATAACTTATATAAATAATAATTTAATTAATAAATAATAATTAAATAATTAGGGCTGTCGAACGATTAAAATTTTTAATCGAGTTAATTACAGCTTAAAAACTAATTAATCGTAATTAATCGCAATTAATCGCAATTCAAACCATCTATAAAATATGCCATAATTTTCTGTAAATTATTGTTGAAATGGAAAGATAAGACACAAGATGGATATATATATTCAACATGCGGTACATAAGGACTTTATTTGTTTATTAGAACAATAAATCAACAAGATGGCATTAACATTATTAACATTCTGTTAAAGCGATCCATGGATAGAAAGACTTGTAGTTCTTAAAAGATAAATGTTAGTACAAGTTATAGAAATTTTATATTAAAACCCCTCTGAATGTTTTCATTTTAATAAAATTTGTAAATTTTTCAATCAAAAAATAAACTAGTAGCCCGCCATTGTTGATGTCAATAATTACTTACACAATGCTCATGGGTGCTTAAGCCTATCAAATCAGTCGCACCCAAGCGCCAGCAGAGGGCGGCAAAACTCCACAAAACACAATTAACAAGTGGGCATTTCACTGTTCTGTCATTTAAATCTGTCTAAGCGGGGCATGTGCGTTAATTGCGCCAAATATTTTAACGTGATTAATTTAAAAAATAATTACCGCCCGTTAACGCGATAGTTTTGACAGCACTAATTTTAACGTGATACATTTTTTTAAAAAATAATTACCGCCATTATCGGGATAAATTTGATAACACTACCTTAAGCCTAAAATAAAGACTCTAGATGCATGTAACATATTATGTTTGTAACGTTAACTACAATTAGAAAACGATTTAATTTAAAATATATATATATATATTAAAAAAAGGCATGGCCGATAATTTTTTGCCGATTCCGATACTTTGAAAATGACGTGATTGGACGGGACATCATCAGGCTTTTGCGTTCTCCACTGCCGCACCTGTCCCGAATGTGGCCTGATCACTGGCTTGCCAAAGGAAAAAATGTGAGCGCCCCTTACTGGTTGCTCTTTTTAACGCTCCCCGTGTGGCCCTTACGCCTTCCAAGTTTTCCCCGAGGTCCTAGCGCCCTTCCCATTGCATAACAAACTTTTTTTTTTTTTAAATAATTGGAGATTTGTCTGCGAACCAGATGCAGCCGTCAAAAGAGCCATATCTGGCTCGCGAGCCATAAGTTCCCGACCCCTGTTATAGATGAATAATAGCTGTTATTATTATTGTTCATCGATGTTTTTGAACTAGGCAGGTGCCTGCTGGGTGGTGTTAAACATTTACCCATTGGAGCAAAGTCTTCGCAACCTGGCCAACATGTTTGGAACTGTATCCTCCAACAAGGAAAACATCCTGGTCTTTATCTCCATGCTGAAGACCTTGCGCTTCACATTTGACCACCAGGATCTGGTAAGTCGCCTCCGCCGTTCTCACTTCAGACTTCACAAACTGGAAATCAAGTCGTGGTTTTCACGCAGGAAACGGCAATGCAAGACTTCCAGTGTCACTACCTGCAGGAGAGTTTGAAAAACGAGCAGTATTTCGACTATATTGAGGAAATCCTTCACGTTGCGAGTCGTGGTGTGTCCAACTTCTCCTGCGAGCCGCCGCCATGCCCCAACATGACGAATACACTGGGTAAACACATATTTGAAGCAAATGATTCCAAAGAATTGCCCTTGAATGGAGGCAACATTTCTCTTGTAGTACAAACCCTAACAAAAAGTATTGAATCACCAGTCTCGGACGAGCACTCATTCAGACATTTTATCATGAGAACAAACTCAGATGAAAAGCTTGAAAAAATAATGAATTACCCTAATTTTCGGACTATAAGCCGCTACTTTTTTCCCTCATTTTGAATCCTGCGGCTTATAGTCCAGTGCTGCTTATTTGATGATTTATTTGGGTTAAAAGGTAAAACTTTATTTGACAGCGGCATCATAAGACTGTCATAAGAACGTCATAATTATGACATGACACTATCATGGGCATTACTGAATGCTTATGACAGATGTCAATATGTGTCATGTGGCATATTATGTCACTAACTCCATTTATGTCCAGCTCAGATCTTTTACGTCCATTCAAAAGTGAGATCATTTGCTGGATGACACTAACCAACATCTATTATAAGCATTCAATAATGCTTATGACAGTGTCATGCAATAATTATGACAGTATTATGGCACCACTATCCAAGAAAATGTTACCAAATACAATAGCTAGCAATTAATGAAACAACCGGAACAGTAACTGAAGAAATAATTAGCACAGAACATGAATTTTGATTGTTATTTACATCAGTAGTGCCGCAATGCATGCTAGGAGGAATGTTGGATGACAGCAGTGTTGACAGCAGGTGGCAGCAGAGGTTGACTGTCTCCCCCAAGGGAGTAGTGATGGCCATATGAAGATTTTTGAAACAATAAGGTTTTGCAGCCAATTGTTTCAAAGCTTCATGGTGGTTCATTTGGTTTCATGACAGTCTTATAATACCTTTGTCAAATGAAGTGTTACCAGTTAATATCTTTTGGTGTAAATATCCCATAATACAATGAGGACAACTGCGGCTTATAGTCCAGTGCGGCTTATCTATGAACAAATGCTGTTTTCATGCCAAATTTGGTGGATGGCAGCTTATAGTCAGGTGCGCCTTATAGTCCAGAAATTATGGTAGTTCAAAAGCGCAACTCTTTAGCATTCAGAAACACTAAAAGAAAAGAATTTTAAAAATTGTGGTGGTCTGTAAATGTTACTTCTATAGAGCAAGTGCAGGGACATATATATGGAATCAATGCATTCTGAGGAAAAAAATATGGAATCATTAGAAACAAACAAAGAAATAACAATCAAAACACATCTCTAGCATAGGTGGGGTTTGACTTTTGGGGCTGAGGGGGCACAACATGTTGATGAACCCGAAACGCAGTGTCAACAATAAAATTAACTTACAAGAATATTTAAAGTAAAAAGTTGACAATTAACGTTTTTTGTTTCCCATCATTCTTGAAAGGAATTCTAAATCAGGCTGCTTTGGCAATACTTTTTGTCAAGAATAGATTGTTTTCTTAATGTTTAAATAGTCTACATATTTTTATGATCATTATAAAAACATTTACACAACGAAATAACGCTGGGAAAGTTTAATATAAAAAAAAAAAACTTGTTTTTTGCAGACACACAGAGAAGATTCAAAAGGATTGTGTTGCCTTTGTGTGCATAAATAAAAGTGTCTTTCGTAACGAATTCTCAGTTGGCAGAAAAAAAAAACAAGTTTTCTTAATGTTTAAATAGTCTACATATTTTTATGATCATTATAAAAGCCTTTACACAACCAAATAACGGTTTTATATATATAAAATAAGGTTTAATATTAAAAAAAAAAAAAAAACATGCGGTTTTGCAGACACACAGAGGAGAGGATTCAAAAGGATCACATTTGTGTTGCCTTTGTGTGCGTAAATAAGTGTCTTTCATAACGAATTCTCAGTTGGCAGAAAAAAAAACGTTTTTTGTTTCCCATCATTCTTGAAGGGAATTCTAAATCAGACTGCTTAGGCAATACTTTTTGCCAAGAATAGATTGTCATTCATTGAATATGGTACCCGCGCTGGTGTCGTGCCAATGTAGTTACCCCAGTCAAAAATTTTATCCGCTGGGCGGAGCCATATGGAGGTAGATTTGGGTCTTTATTATTCACTCAAAAAAAAGTCGCTTCAATAAAAAAAAAAAATGTGTTTGAATGCAAAAATACATTTGAAACTCAAAAAATGCACGTGAAAGCTATTTTTCTTTTAATTTTTTTTTTTTTTTTCGAGTCAAGTTTTTTTTTAATTGAAGCAACTTTTTTGATTGAAGTAATGTTGATTTGTGTTTGGGCCACATTCGGCTAGGACGTTTTTGTCTTTATTATTCAATCAAAAAATAAGTTGCTTCAAGAAATATATATTTTCAAAAAGAAAAATCACTTCAATCAAAAAATGAAGCATTTCAATCATATACAACGTTTTTTGGATGCGAAAAAATATTTGAGATGGAAAAATTGGCATATGAACACTTCATTTTTCATTGAAAAGTTTTCTTTGACTGAAGCAATCCTTTTGGGTTTGGGCCATATTATGGGTAGGACATTTGTGTCTAAATCATTCATTCCCCAAAAAAGTTGCTTCAATCAAAAAAAAATATATACATTTTCAGTCAAAGAAAAAAGTCATTAGAAAAATAAACTTGCCCTGCCCTAATTTCCTTTTTTTTTTTTTTTTTTTTTTTTTTTTTTTTTAATTATATGCAAAGTAAATGACCGTCTAAGGTGCTAGTCACATGATATGTTAGAAAAAAAAATTTGAACCATTATAAAAAAAATAATTTTTTTTGTTCATTTCATTCATTTTTGTTGCAGTTGTATTGCTTTACAACTTTTATATATTATAGGAAAGTCAATTTCATGCGATGACACTTTTCGGCCACCAGAGGGGGGGCCTTGACCCCTGACCCCCCCCCCCCCCCCCCATTAAAATCCGCTTATGATCTCTAGTATTAACTAGTATTTAGTAAATCTCACTGGAACGGCACCAAACAAAAGTTCCAGCATCATCACCTTGTCCAATACAGATTTTTGACTCTTGACACCTTCTCCAATGCTGTTTCTTGACTCTTGACAAGTCCATGCTTCAGAGACTACAAGCTGCCATAAAAGCCAGAAGTGGTGCTACTAGTGGTTATTTCTTTGTTTGTTTAGCAAGTGCAGGGAAATATATATATGGAATCACTGCATTCCATACAAAGAAATAACAATCAAAACACATTTCTAGTATTCAGTAGCACCACCTCTGGCTTTTATGACAGCTTGCAGTCTCTGAGGCATGGACTTGATGAGTATTCTTCATCAATTTGGTGCCAAATCTCTTTGATTGCAGTTGCCAGATCATCATCGCAGGTCGGAGCCTTGCTGTGGACCATTTTTTTAAATTTTCACCACAGGTTTTCAATAGGGTTGAGATCTGGGCTATTTGCAGGCCATGCCATTGACCGGATGAGTCTTTCTCCAAGGAATGCTTTAACAGTTTTTGTGGCATGATGCATTGTCATCTTGGAAAATGACAAACATATTTTCCATTGAAGGGATAAGAAAGCCATCTAAAATTTCAATGTAAACTTGTGCATTTATTGAAGATTTAACCACACTGAGGGAATTTTGATGTTTTCTTCAGGCTTTGTAGATCTCTTTGTAAATCTCACTGGAACAGCCCCAAACAAAAGTTCCAGCATCATCACCTTGTCCAATGCAGATTATTGACTCATCACTGAAAATAACCTTCATCCAGTCATTCACAGTCCATGATTGCCTCTCCTTAGCCCATTGCAGTCTTGTTCTTTTCTGTTTCAGTGTCAATGACGGTTTCCTTTTAGCTTTCCTGTGTGAAAATCCCATTTCCTTTAGGCGATTTTGCACAGTTCTGTCACATACCTTGACTCCAGCTTCCTCCCATTTCTTTGTCATTTGTCTTATTGTGCATCTTCTGTTTTCAAGAAATATGGCCTTTAGTTGTTTGTCATGACGTTTGGATGTCTACCAGTACGCTTAACTTTAACAACACTGCCATGCTGCTTGTACTTAGTTTAGATTTTTGATACAGTTGTCCTCCCATTTCTTCTTCCAGCATCATCACCTTGTCCAATGCAGATTCCTGACAATTGACAATTTGTCCAATGCAGATTATTGACTCTTGACATGGTGATGATGCTGGAACTTTGGTTAAGTGCTGTTCCAGTGAGATTTACAAAGATGACTGCCTGAAGAAGACATCAAAATTCCCTCAGTCCTTGATGATATGGGGCTGCATGTCAGGCAAAGGCACTAGGGAGATGGCTGTGTTTAAATCTTCAATAAATACACAAGTTTACGTTTAAATTTAAGACAGCTTTCATATCCCTTCAATTGAAAATATGTTTGTCATTTTCCGAGATGACAATGCATCATGCCACAGAGCTAAAACTGTGGATTCACAAGAATCATGGCTCCAAGAAGAGAGACGTCTCTTGAGACCAAGGAGAGGATTATGAAACTTCTTGAAGAAGGTAACGCTAAACGTATGGTTGCCAAAGATGTGGGCTGTTCACAGTCAACAGTATAAAAAATCTAGACCAAGTAAAGTACAAACAGCATGGCAAGGTTGTTAAAGTTAAGCGTACATCCAGACATCATGACAAACAACTAAAGGCCATATTTCTTGAAAACAAAAGATGCACAATAAGACAAATGATGAAGAAATGGGAGGAAGCCGGAGTCAAGGTATGTGGCAGAACGGTGCAAAATCGCGGAAAGGAAATGATTTTCATTCAGGAAAGCTAAAAGGAAACCATCATTGACACTTAAACCGAAAAGAACAAGACTGCAATGGGCAATCATGGACTGTGAATGACAGGATGAAGGTATTTTCAGTAATGAGTCAAGAATCTGCATTGGACAAGGCGATGATGCTGGAACTTTTGTTTGGTGCCGTTGCAGTGAGATTTACAAAGATGACTGCCTGAAGAAAACATCAATATTCCCTCAGTCCTTGATGATATGGGGCTGCATGTCAGGCAAAGGCACCGGGGAGATGGCTGTGTTTAAATCTTCAATAAATGCACAAGTTGACGTTGAAATTTTAGACAGCTTTCTTATCCCTTCAATTGAAAATATCTGTCATTTTCTAAGATGACAATGCATCATGCCACAGAGCTAAAACTGTTAAACCATTCCTTGGAGAATGACTGGATGAGTCAATGCCATGGCTAGCAAATAGCCCAGATCTCAACCCTATTGAAAACCCGCGGTGGAAATTGAAAAAAAATGGTCCACGGGAAGGCTCCGACCTGCAAGGATGATCTGGCAACTGCAATCAAAGAGAGTTGGCGCCAAATTGATGAAGAATACTCATCAAGTCCATGCCTCAGAGACTGCAAGCTGTCATAAAACCCAAAGGTGGTGCTACTAGGTACTATCGATGTGTTTTGATTGTTATGTCTTTGTTTGTTTCTAATGATTCCATATATTTTTTTCTCAGAATGGAGGGATTCCATTTTTTATTTCCCTGCTATTTACTGACCACCACAATGTTTTTTATTCATTTCTGTTTGTTTCTGAATGCTAAAGATTTGCACTTTTGAACTAATTCATTATTTTTCAAGCTTTTTATCTGAGTTTGTTCTACATGATCAAATGTCTGAGTGAGAACTCGTCCAAGTTTTTGTAGTATGACTAATAATCAATACATGTTCCAACTAGTTCAATGTATAAATATCAAGGGAATTGGACAGTCCATGATCAGATTTCTCAGTGGGTATACTTGTACTTCTTTCAGGGGGTCACAAGGAGGGTCGCGATTACAGATGGTGGAAAAGAACGCCGTTGTTTCTGGTCTTCATTCCTGTGACCGCTTGTATCTTTCTCATTATTTGGCGGGTGAGTGCATAAAATTCATCATGTGAATTTACTGCATTTGTCCATATGACCACCGTGTAACTGCGCCACCGTAAAAGATGATTTCAGACCATTTATACAGCCGACTTCCTATGTGTATTAGAAAAAACAATATAATGACATTGTAAACACTGTTAAAATTGTTTGAACTCGTTTTGAATTGTGGCGTCATCGACACGCCTTCATTCTGGAGAATTCGGTGCTTCAGCCTTGTTTTTTGCCTGAAGCTGTTTTACAGTTTGACTATGGAGAGGTTGACTCTGACTGTATTTTCCCTGTAGGCTACGGAATTTACAGTGCAAAAAAATGCATAATATGCAAGGGCGCTGGAAGTCTCTCAAAGCAGGGGGTGCTGAGAATCTTTTTTAGTTTTTCCCCATCCAAAAACGGGCGTTTCGGTCCAAATTTGTCATGCTTGCGCGTTTTTTTCCATACAAGATGTGCAGAACGGCAGTACAAACTCATACCTTAGACTTCGTAATGATATTGACTGGACACTGGGCCGATTAGTAGGAGGTCCTGCATTGTGGGCGAGGCCGTCAAAGCTGAACGAGTGGAATCACAGTTAAAGAGCTTTTTTTCATTTGAAAAGTATTGTGAATTAGAGTGAAAGTCCCTTTATTAAAAAAAAAAAAAAAACGAGGGTCCACGTCAGGGGACACTGACATAAAAAAAAATCTGTGAAATAAAATTCGGGTCATGTAGTCTAGTATGCCTCAGGTGTAGATCGGTCCTTGGATATCTGTTTTTTTTTTCATTATTTTTTTTCCTAAATCACTTTTATATTACAATACTTTAGCATAGCCGTCATAATATATTGACGGGACGCAGGGCCGATTAATAGGGGGCCTATCTCTGTCAAAGCAGACCGAGTGAAAACACAAAGAGCTTTTTTTGTCGAAAATTCTTCTGAATAATTGCTTAAATACCCAAATTCTTTCTAGATATGGACGTAAAACAGTCTCGATTCTTGGTTAAAAGCAAAAAATCCGTGCAGTTAGCGTTTATTTTACGTAAATATGTCGAAGTACAATGCTAGTCTGTCAGTGAATGTAGCTAGCAGCCGCCTGATGTAAACGTAGATTTTCCGGTGAAAATTCTTGTGAATAAATGCTTAAATCCCCGAATTCTTCATAGATATGGACGTAAAACAGTCTCGATTCTTGGTTAAAAGCAAAAAAAAAAAAACGTATAATTAGCATTTATATATGACATAAATATGTCAAAGTACGATGCTAGTCTGTCAGGCAATGTGGCGGCCGCCTTATGTAAACAGAGCTTTTCCGGTGAAAATTCTTGTGAATAAATGCTTAGATATGGATGTAAAACAGTTTCAGTTCTTGGTTAAAAGCATACCAAAAAAAACCGTGCAGTTTGCATTTATTTTACGTAAATATGTCGAAATACGATGCTAGTCTGTCAGTCAATGTAGCGGCAGTCATATGTAAACAGAGCTTTTCCTGTGAAAATTATTATGAATCAATGCTTAAATCCCTGAATTCTGTATACCTATGAACGTAAGACAGTCTTGATTCTTGGTTAAAAGCAAAAAAAAACGTGCAGTTAGCATTTATTTTACGTAAATATGTCAAAGTAAATGCTAGCCTATCAGTCAGTGTGGCGCTGCCATACGTAAACAGAGCTTTTCCGGTGAAAACTTGTGAATAAATGCTTAAATCCCTCAATTCTTTGTAGATATGCGAACATTAAACGAGCAACAATGTTTTTTTTAGACAGCAGTGGCTTCCTCTGTGGAGTCCTTCCATGAACACCATTCTTGGCCATTGTTTTACATATAGTTGATGTGTGCACATAGATATTGGACTGTGCCAGTGATTTCTGTAAGTCTTTAGCAGACACTCTAAGGTTCTTTTTTTTTAGCTCTCTGAGTATTCTGCGCTGAACTCCTGGCATCATCTTTGGTGGACGGCCACTCCTCGGGACAGAAACAACAGTGCCAAACTCTCGCCATTTGTAGACAGCTTCTCTGACTGTCGATTGTTGAGCATCCAGAGTTTTAGAAATGGTTTCGTATACTTTCCAAGCTTTATACAAATCAACAATCCTTGATCGCAGATCTTCAGACAGCTCTTTTGACCAAGCCATGATGCACATCATCTGTTTCTCATCAAGATAATTCTTACCTGGTGTGTGTTTTATAGTGGGCAGGGCAGCTTTAAACCACTCATCAGTGATTGGGCACACATCTGACTTATGAATGAATGAATGAAATATTTATTGTCATCATCATCGGTATCATTGACAATCATTGACAATTACAAATGTGATATGATTTGCCCGAAGGAAGGAATCGAAGGAGAAGACAAAGGCAGACGGGAGGAAGCATATGCTTATCAGTTTCCCGTCCCCCAATACAGCTAAAGACGCACAATCAGACATGGTACAGTTACATACATCATATGGCCACAAACTGTACAATAACACTATCAATAATCTGGATTTACAATAACTAAGCGTCCAGTCAAGCAGCTCGATTGCGATTGTTGACACAGCAGTCTCTTGCACAAGATTAGCGGTCTGAATTTCAGGGCGTACAAGGTTATGGCTTTGTCATGTCCCTGACATTCTAGCATCTATTTGCTGTGGGAACATTTTGTTGTGGCTATGTGTGTGGCAAAAGTGATTATGTGTTATCACAGCTGGTAAGAGTAGCGACTCAAAATGCTTTTCTTATAAGTCTCTTTCAAGGGTACATTCCGAAGGTGTAAATGGTGGCAACAATTGGCGCACACAAAGATCACTGTAACAGTTTATCAGACATGAATGTATGAGGAAAATCAAACAACATGTTGTACATATTTTATTATAAGATTATTGTCTCCACAACAAAAGACATGCTTATTATTCGTTTTAAACAGTATCTTTTCCATATACTCAGTAAGCTGGACATTTGAATCAGGAGCTCGGTAAACACAGCAGATAATTATGTTTTTACAATTGGGGATAAGGAGCTCAATTGTAATACATTCCAGGAGATTGTCAATCATAATTGCAACACCCCCTCCCCCCTTAGATGCCCGATTCATTTGTGCCATGTTATATCTATGCAAATTAAAGTCAGAGCCTTTGTTATCTTTAGTAGATAATCCTTAATGTGTTAAAAATTCTTGTAGAGACTCCTGCTGTTGATAAATTTCAGCTTACCGTCCACATTCACGGAGTTGTTATACTGGTCCGCTGTGTAGTATTTTCAGTTATCCAGCTATTGTAGAAGTTGTGGTCCAGATCAAGCTACTCACTTAAACTGCTTGGTCAAAATTGGTTTCAAATGCTCTTCAAGTCTGCTTAGGCAGAGGGTTCAATTACTTATTTTTCCCCCTTCTGTCATTGTTTGAATACTATCCTCATTAAAATATGAAAACTAGAGATGTCCCGATCGATATGCCGATCGATTGGGTCCAATCACGTCATTTTCAAAGTATCGGAATCGGCAAAAAAATATCGGACATGCCTTTTTTTAATATATATATATTTTTAAATTAAATCGTTTTCTAATTGTATTTAACGTTACAGACATAATGTGTTTCACTCTTCCAGAGTCTTTAGTTTAAGCTTCAGGTAGGGTTATCAAATTTATCGCGTTAACGGCGAGAATTAATATTGTTTACATTTATCCACCTTACAATATTTAACGCAAATAACACATGCGCTGCACGACCCACTCACGCATTGTCGCGTTCAATCTATAACGGCGCCGTTTTACCTACTGTATATAGAGAGCTAAAAGGCAGCATAAAATGAGTAGAGTGAATTTTGACAGTCTTTGGAGCCTTTTTTTAAATGGCTAAAGCCTTACAATCCCTCTCTCAACAATTAGAAATATCGTGGGAAGCAATGTGGGGAAGAAAGGTAGTAGTTGATCTTTTTCTTAACACCCTATGTTAATTCCCAACGCAGAGATCAATTGGTGCCACTACGCACAGTCATGGTTGCACTTCCCATCATGCATTTGGGCAGAACAGTTAAATGGCTACAGTATCATTTACTGAAATCTCAACAAATACACTAGATGGCAATATTTAGTCACAATATACAAAGACACATTTATCCTTTAAGAATTACAAGTCTTTCTATCCGTGGATCCCTCTCACAGAAATAATGTTAATAATGTAAATGCCATCTTGAGGATTTATTGTCATAATAAACAAATACAGTACTGTATGTTGAATGTATATATTCGTCTGAGTTTTATTCATTTTTTTCTTAATGCATTGCCAAAATGTATATGATCGGGAAAAATTATCGGGAATGATTGGAATTGAATCGGGAGCAACAACAACAAAAAAGCAATCGGATCAGGAAATATCGGGATCGGCAGATACTCAAACTTAAACGATCGGGAGCAAAAAACATGATCGGAACAACCCTAATGAAAACCAATAAATGTTTGGATGGTTTTAGCTAAAGCAGACACATTTTTTTCATCTGTGTGATTTTGACAAAGATCAGCTCACATTTGATGGTGATTTTAGGCAGAAATGTGAGAAATTCCAAAAGGTTCAGATACTTTTTCATACCTTATTGTTTCAATGATTTTATTTATTTATTTATTTTTCACAAAAATGATCTACCAAACCCCCCCCCCACACACACACACACACACACACACACACACATACCCTTAGCACCCCACTTCCCGCGCCACTGATGATATATCATCATATTAAACAAAATTTGATGTACAGTACAACTGCATTTCAGGACAATATTGTTGATTTTTAATGGTATTTTTTCAGTGGTTATGCTTAAAAATAAATACATAATAAAATAATTTCTCAAGTAGACAACCATATAACCAAAAAAAAAAAAAAAAGCCATTACATGGAAACTCCAAGGGCCCCTCCTATGTATATAATGCTAATGATAATGTACTCTTGCACTTCCTGAACAGAAATTCCTGTTAACAAGAGCTCATTAAATATTGACCAGCGCTTTGAGCCTCCCCTATTAGCTCACCTAACGATGTCCACTAGGTAATTAACCCTTCGCCATTTTTCTTCTTAGGTCAAATCAAGCAGACGTTTACCAGCGCGCCCCGCTGAGGATATCGAAATGGCACCTCGCGACGGTGTTTCGAGCGTATCTGTCTCCATCCCGCTTCAAACGGTCGCTCACGCCGCCGTCGACGAGCATGAAAGAGGATGAAGAATAAAGACAAGGAGGAGAAACTCACTCTGCTGAGATGTGGACTTCAGGAATTGAGAAGCACCACTTAAACGTTACAGTTTCCATTTCCCCTATTAAGGAGATGTTAATGTTACTGCAACACTGTGGGAAAGCAACCAGGAAACTTGCTTATGTTCCAAACCTCCTGACTTGAAGCACCATGTAAAAACTGAGGATGGAGCGTTTTGTGCGGATAGCCAAATCAACAAAGGTTTACGGTGGAAAAAATGTGATGTCGCTGGACTTGGGAGCATTGGAAATGGACCTATAAATATTAAATCAGGTGTCCTGTAGACAGAAAACATCTACCTATTCTTCAGACTTCAAATTTAAGTAACTACAGTACTCAATGTAATCTACAAGTGTGCATCATTTCAGACATTGGTACATCATCACACTTGTCCTTGTGTTTCCTTATGCATCTTCGCATCGAAAGTCACGTGTCGAGCCTCCTGTGCACTTGTTGTTGACGTTGTGATGATCGGTCACAGATGGCCAAGCCGCCGGTCGCGAACAACAAAGCGTTTGCGGTTCAACAAGGGTCCCGCTTTGTGTATCAAAGCTCCACGCAGATGGCAAAGATAGCCGCAGCCAGACTGTCTGTGAATCCATCTATTGTGTCGTGATCTTTCGCCGCTTCTTCTTCCTCGTCCCAGTGAAGACCACCGGACTTTCTAATGCCTCATTCACTGAGTCAAGCCGTTTCGGTCATGAGAACATGACTGTGTGGAGAGAGGATGCGTCACACATATAAGACAGAAGCGTGGAGGAGATACAGGCGGATGAGCTCAGAGAGGAGCATGAGAGGGACGCTTGTTCTCGGCTCACAAAAGACGTGGCCGTAGGCTGGAGGAAATGCCACTTACCAACACGACTGATGTCGGCAGAGCGAGATGAATCAACGCGCCAGGAATCTCTGCCGACCGCACGCGACTGTGGACGATGATGAATATTCCAATAACAGTTTTTCAGTATTCCAATCACTGCTCTCCAAGGAACCACTTCATTCAAATATAAACAGTTGCAAATAGCAAAAAAAAGACCAGTTACGACTCCAGTTGGGCTTTTGGGTGGGAACTGAAAATGCACCAGCAGGGCCGAAAACCAAAAGTGGTTTTTGCCATGTGGTAAAATATTTTTGCCATGTGGCATTGTTTTTTGCCATTTGGCAAACAGTTTTGGCCATGTGGCAAAAAATTTTTGCAATGTGTTAAAGTTGGCAAACATTTTGGCCATGTGGTAAAATATTTTTGCCATGTAGGAATTTTTTTTTGCCATGTGCCATTTTGTTGCCATGTGGCAATTTTTTTTTCCCATATGGCATTCTTTTTGCCATGTGATGAATTTTTTTTGTCCATGTGGCATTGTTTTACCATGTGTCAAAATTGTTTTTCCGTGTGGCAATTTTTTTTTTGCCATATGGCTTTTTTTTTTTTTTTTTTTGCCATGTGGCAAAAATGTTTTCCCATGTGGCATTTTTTTTTGCCATGTGGCATTTTTTTTTTGCCATGTGGCAAAAGAAATTTCCCATGTGGCATTTTTTTGCCATGTGGCATTTTTTTGCCATGTAGCAAAAAATTTTTGCCATGTGGCATTTTTTTTGCCAAGTGGCAAAAATGTTTTGCCATGTGGCATTTTTTTTGCCGTGTGGCAAAAATGTTTTCCTATGTGGCAAACATTTTTTGCCATGTAGCATTTTTTTTACCATGTGTTATTTTTTTTTCCATGTGGCAAAAATGTTTTCCCATGCGGCATTTTTTTTTCCATGTGGCATTTTTTTGCCATGTGGCAAAAATGTTTTGCCATGTGGCATTTTTTTTGCCATGTGGAAAAAAAAATTCCGTGTGCCAAAGATGTTTTGCCCCATGGCATTTTTTTTTTTCCATGTGGCAAAAATGTTTTTCCATGTGGCAATTTTTTTTGCCATGTGGCATTTTTTTTGCCATGTGCCGAATATGTTTTCACATGTGGCATTTTTTTTGCCGTATCGAATTTTTTTTGCCATGTGGCAAAAAAATTTTTGCCATGTGACGAAATGTTTTTGTCCATGTGGCATTGTTTTACCATGTGCCAAATTTTTTTTTCCGTGTGGCAATTTTTTTTTTTTGCCATATGGAATTTTTTTTTTGCCATGTGGCAAAAATGTTTTCCCATGTGGCATTTTTTCTGCCATGTGGCATTTTTTTTGCCATGTGGCATTTTCTTTTGCCATGTGGCAAAAATGTTTTGCCATGTGGCATTTTCCTTTGCCATGCCCAAAAAATTTTTTTTTTTGCCATGTGGCATTTTTTATGCCACATGGCATTTTTTTTTTTTTTTTTTTTGCCATATGAAAAAAAAATGCCACATGGCAAAACATTTTTGTCACATGGCAAATTCCACTTTTGGTTCTCGCAGTCTCTGAAATGCACTTCACCGTTTTAACAGTGAACTTCATATGGCCTCATCCATACTTTTCAATGCACCAATTGTTTACTATTTTGGCTTGATTATGAAACTTGACCACAAAAGCAATCATCCGTAATGTTTCGTGAGCAGTGTACATTCCAAAATGTGTGTTCCTTGGAATGAGCTATGACGAGAGTTAGATGTTTATTCAACATTCTAAGTATGAGTCAAAATGCTGTAAGCACATTTATTCACCTGACATGTTTTTGTCTGAAGGCTTACATTTTTATAATGTTTTTGCCGATTCGACCTGCTGTCCAGATACAAATAGATACAATTTAACAAGTGTAAATTTATTATTGTGTTCTGGCCAACTCTTTTTGGATACAAAATACCATCTCTGCAACTTGTTTAAAACAACTATGCTTAGTTTTTTTGCAACAATGTGAAAAGAAAACTTTACAGTATTATAATATTATTAAAGTGTCATTTTAAAATGTCAGGACTGTATCCTTATCCTGTATTTATTTGGAAATTTCAACTTACATAAAATGCTTACTGAATACATTACTGAATGAGTTATTGAATGAATGAATATACATTAGTTAGTTCATTCACACATCATAATGCAGTTCATATTCATATTCATATGCAAGCAGTTCATATGATAAGATGCATGAAAAGGACACTCCAAAGAAGCTATTGAAAGCTTTTAGCAGAGGCCCACTTGGACAGCATACACATACGCACACACCCGTACACCTACATCCAATTAACTATGGACAATTTCAAGATTCGGGTTACACTGGTTTTGATATGAGAAACCTAAGTAATGTTTTTCCAAGAATTAGCATACTATACATACATTGCCAGGAGATTAGTTTTTTCTTGAAGATGGAGATGGAGTGTGACATTTTACAATGGTATGAAAAAGTATCTGAACCTTTCGGAATTTCTCACATTTCTGCATAAAATCGCCATCAAATGTGATCTGATCTTTGACAAAATCACACAGATGAAAAAAACAGTGTCTGCTTTAACTAAAACCACCCAAACATTTATAGGTTTTCAGATTTTAATGAGGACCGTATGCAAACAATGACGGAAGGGGGAAAAATAAGTAAGTGAACCATCACATTTAATGTTTTGTGGGCCCCCCCCCCTTCGGCAGCAATAACTTCAACCAGATGCTTCCTGTAGTTGCAGATCAGTCTGGCACATCGGCCAGGACTAATCTTGGCCCATTCTTCTCTACAAAACTGCTGTAGTTCAGTCAGATTCCTGGGATGTCTGGCATGAATCGCTGTCTTTAGGTCATGCCGCAGCATCTCACTGGGGTTCAAGTCATGACTTTGACTTGGCCACTCCAGAATGTGTGTTTTATTCTTCTGAAACCATTCTGAAGTTGATTTATTTTTGTGTTTTGGTTCATTGTCTTGTTGCAGCATCCATCCTCTTTTTAGCTTCAACTGTCAGACAGACGGCCTCAGGTTTTCCTACAAAACTTTTGAATTCATTCTTCCATTAATGATTGCAAGTTGTCCAGGCCCTGAGGCAGAAAACAGCCCCAAATCATGATGCTCTCTGCACCATGCTTCACTGTGGGGATGAGGTGTTGATGTTGGTGAGCTGTTCATTTTTCCTCTACACATGACGTTGTTTGTTACTCCCAAACAATTCAATTTTGGTTTCATCAGTCCACAAAATATTTTGTCAAAAGTTCTGTGGAGTGTCCAAGTGCCTTTTTGTAAACATTAAACGAGCGACAATGAGTTTTTTTTGTTGTTGTTTTTTTTACAGCAGTGGCTTTCTCCATGGAGTCCTCCCATGAACACCATAGTTTTACAATGGTTGATGTGTGCACAGAAATATTAGACTGTGCCAGTGATTTTTGTAAGTCTTAAGCAGACACTCTGGGGTTCTTTTTTACCTCTCTGAGTATTCTGCGCTAAACTCTTGGCGTCATCTTTGGTGGATGGCCACTCCTTGGGAGAGAAGCAACAGTGCCAAGCTCTCTCCATTTGTAGACAACTTCTCTGACTGTCAACTGATGAACATCCAGACTTTTAGAGATGGTTTTGTATCTTTTCCCAGCTTTATACAAATCAACAATCATTGAGCTCAGGTCTTCAGACAGCTGTTTTGACTGAGCCATGTTGCACATCAGACAATGCTTCTCATCAAGATATTTCTTACTAGGTGTGTGTTTTATAGTGGGCAAGGCAGTTTTAAACCACTCATCAGTGATTGGGCACACACCTGACTTAAAATGTTTGGTAAAATTTGGTTTCAATTGCTAAATATGATGAAAATATGATGGTTCACTTAGTTATTTTTTTCCTCTTTCTGTCATTTTTCGCATGCTATCCTCATTAAAATATGAAAACCTATAAATATTTGGGAGGTTATAGTTAAAGCAGACACTGTATTTTCATCTGTGTGATTTAGACAAAGATCAAATTACATTTGATGGTGATTCTATGCAGAAATGAGAGAAATTCCAAAAGGTTCAAATACTTTTTCATCCCACTGTATTAAAGTATCCATTCAGAATGACCTTGTACTGTATCCTTGTCCTGTATTTATTTAGACTCACATAAAACATTTGCTGAATGCATTAATGAATGAACATACATTGTGTTACAAATTGGAAAAGAAGGTCATTGTCGTAATCATATTGTTCACTCAGCAAATGAATTAGTCAATAAAAGTAGACTTCTCCATCTAGTATGTCTGTAAACAGGTTGTCAAATTGACTTGGCCTCTTCAAATATAATGTAAATAAACCCACTTTGACAAATTTACACTGTATTTTCCAGTTTCCGAGGTTTTGAACACATCACAGTTTTAAATATTCCATACTTTTAATTTATACAGTCACTTCCGCCGGAAATACCGGGGCTTTTGTTTTGGAAAGCTGCTAGCCGCGGTCGCCATTATTCTTCGTGACTTGACATTCGAGAAAAATACATTTATTCTAATTATATCGTATATTTTCACATCAACGGCACACTTTTTATCTTTTATGTAATTCGTGGATTCCCCCCGTGAGTCTGCAACGTTGATAGGCGGCCACAACATGCACAGGCGATCCGAGAGTGTCGGTAAGTTGCTAATATAACGTTAGCCAGCTAACAGCTGCCGCCCACAATAGTTGAATAAAATGCGATCGATTTAATGTGTTGCTTTACACGAATTAAATGCTGGCAGCTGAGTGCAATTGTATATTTTGCCCCAATTCTGACATTTCAACACCATTCGCGAGGGAAAATTGCGCTCGAGTCGTGCACGCGCTTGATTAAAAATTTAACAGTAATTCCCCGGATGTTCCGATTGAACTGCTTTGTAGTTTTTGCTGTTTTATACGCACTTATCCACAATTTAAAATATGATCCGGAATTATTTTGCCACGCTTTCTGTTCACAGTGCAGTTTGGCTCATTTGCAGATGAATGTCAACGATTACGCTTCCGGTGTTAAGTGCATAACATGCGTCTGCGCATGTTTCGCTATAAAGTCCGCTTCACTGCGACCTCATACAATGCGCATGTCAGCTCGCAGACATTGTGCGTGCCCTGAGATTGACAGGCGAGCAGTCATGCATTTGAACTGGGAGGGTGGCAGCGAATGTCGCTGCCATCCCTCCCACTTCAAACGGATTGAACGTCTATGGCTGTCAGTGGTCGTCAATGCCAGACAATTAGGTAATTTTGAGCCATTAAAGGTCTCACTGGAACAGCACCAAACAAAAGTTCCAGCATCATCACCTTGTCCAATGCAGATTCTTGACTCTTGACACCTTGTCCAATACAGATTCTTGACTCTTGACAAGGTGATGATGCTGGAACTTTTGCTTGGTGCCGTTCCAGTGAGATTTACAAAGATTATTGCCTGAAGAAGACATCAAAATCCCCTCAGTCCTTGATGATATGGGGCCGCATGTCAGGCAAAGGCACTGGGGAGATGGCTGTGGTTAAATCGTCAATAAATGCACAAGTTTACATTGAACTTTTAGACAGCTTTCATATCTCTTCAATTGGAAATATGTTTGTCATTTTCCGAGATGACAATGCATCATGCCACAGAGCTAAAACTGTTAAAGCATTCCTTGGAGAAAGACTCCTCCAGTCAATGTCATGGATTGCAAATTTTTGCTTAAGGTTATCATACCGTCAGAATCTCATACCGGCACATGCCTAGATCCTAATGAACTCCTTGTCGTGACCTGCCCAGGTACTCTCCCCCTGGCCTCCCTTCGACTGATGGCCTCCCCCCTGCAGCTGACCTACTCGTTCATGTGGCAGGTGATCCGCCAGAGAAATGTCAGCCACTACAAGAAAGTGGAGGAGTTTGTCACTGTGGTGACACAAACCGTTCCAGAGCTCATGAGTTTCAAGCAGACGGCCCAGCTCATTTTGGGCTTGAGGGCAAGGGTAAGCAGGGGTTGCGGGATCTTGCCATGGACTTCAAAAAATCTATTAACCTGACACTTCGTCATTGTTTGCCTTATCAGAGGGGGCCGAGCTTCATTTATTAATAGACAAACGCGGCACACGCTCATGTCGGATTTAAGCTAGGATGCACGTACAATTGGATTTAACTACGAAAGCTGTAGGGCATACAAACAGGAAGGATTGTCTCAGGAGTGATTTGTTCGAGGGTTCAAGGTAATTATGATATTTTTCGTACCATGCATACGTGATTGAAGCATTTATTCGCAGGAATTTTTTTCTTTGTTTAGACATGGAGGCGGCTAATTTTCGGACATGACTAGCCTCATATTTGGCAATATTTACGCGAAATAAATGCTAACTGCACAGTTCCTTTGCTTTTAACCAAGAATCGAGACTGTTTTATATCCTTATCTATGAAGAATTCGAGGAATGAAGCATTTATTCACAAGAATTCTCGCCAGAAAAGCTCCATTTACACCAGGCAGCCGCTAGCCTCATTCGCTAAAATAGTAGCATGGTACATTGTCACTATACATAAAATAAACGCTAACTGTATGGTTTCTTTGCTTTTAACCAAGAATCGAGACTGTTTTATGTCAATATCTATGAAGAATTTGGGGATTGAAGCATTTATTTACAAGAATTTTGGCCAGAAAAGCTCCTTTTACGCCAGGCGGCTGCTAGCCTCATTCACTAACATAGTAGCATGGTACTTCGTCAATATATGTAAAATAAACCCTAACCTTACAGTTTCTTTGCTTTTTACCAAGAATCAAGACTGTTTTTCGTCCATATCTATAAAGAGTTTGGGGATTTAAGCATTTTTTCACAAGAATTTTTGCCAGAAAAGCTCCTTTTACGCCAGGCAGCGCTAGCCTCTTTCGCGAACTTAGTAGCATGGTACTTCAACAATATACGTAAAATAAACGCTAACTGTACGGTTTATTTGCTTTTAACCAAGAATCGAGACTGTTTTAAGTCCATATCTACTAAAAATTCGGGGATTGAAGCATTTATTCACAAGAATTTTCGCCAGAAAAGCTCCTTTTACGCTAGGCGGCCGCGAGCCTCATTCAGTAACAGTATATCGTGTATAATAATAATAAAGGGATATTCTATAAAAAGTGGATTGTATATTTTGTATATTTGTACATTTTTTAATTATCTATTTACATATTATTTATGATTGATTCTGCATTTTCCTCAAGTATTAAGTTCCTGATGTTAAATTGAGTGATTTATTAGCTGTTGAAAACTTGTAGTAAATAAAAAAAAAAAAAGTTGCTATTTTGGTAAAAAAGTGATATGATATGTTAAATATTGCTATTGATCCTGAAAATATAGGTGATTATATCTGCATTTGGTGATTTTTGTGCATTTAGTGTAAAATCTGAGACTGTTATAGCCATTTAAAGTTGTGTTATACTTCTATAAAAAATAATTAATCGGGATTTTATAAGGGAACGACTTTGAATGTTTTGATGCCGCTGCTCAGGGAGACTCATATATGGCTAAGGTAGGTGCCTGTTTTGGTTCTAGGTTGGTAGCAGCTTTGGTTTTGAAAATATTTGAAGTTTTTGAAAATAGGCCCCCTACAAATCAGCCCCGTTTCCTGTGTCAAGTCAATAGGTTGTGAAGTCTATGATGTTGCATTAGTTGACCCTGCTAAGGACAGATTTCTTCTTTCAGATAATTTTGGATTTGCTCCAGCGAGAAGGCCAACCAGACGGCCGTGTGATTCAAACGCTCATAAATAAACTGAAGATCGTGACACCTACGGTGGTAAGAAAGTGAACATTCTCTTCCTGCCCGAGCGGCGTTAAAACCTTGAATCGTTTTTGTCGATAAAGGACGCGGAAGTGGAGAAATGTCAAACCAACTTCATGGTGTTGGTCCAGAATCTGCTGAAAAGCCCCACTGAAAGGAAGCACTTCTTTAAGGTACACTTTTTTTTGGCTTGATGGAACAATACATTTTGGGCCCGAGTCCAAGTTGTCATGGATACACTGGATTCACGCGGCGTGTTAAATAATAATAACAAAAGCTAACATATCCTTGGTAACCGTGCTGTATTTCTCAGCCTTCTCAGATATTTGGGCTCTTTTCTGTCAATGACGCGCACGTGTTGTTGTTTTTTTTCCTACTCCGCAGGAAGTGTTCCCGGTTCAGTACGGTACGAAGTTTGACACGGCGCTGCAGACTCTGACAGCCGGCCTGGTGTGCAAGTTGGAGCAGCTGCTTCCTGTTCCCAATCTCTCCCAGGTATGCACTGCATCAAATATACAGTGTATCACAAAAGTGAGTACAGTCCTCGCATTTCTGCAGATATGCAAGAATATCTTTTCATGGGACAACAGTGACAAAATGACACTTTGGCACAATGAAAAGTAGTCTGTGTGCAGCTTATATAATAGAGTTAATTTATTTTCCCCTCAAAATAACTCAAAATATAGCCATTAATATCCAAACCCTTGGCAACAAAAGTGAGTACACCCCTTAGAAATTACATCCCTAAATGTCCAAATTGAGTACTGCTTGTCATTTTCCCTCCAAAATGCCATGGGACTCGTTAGTGTTACTAGGTCCAGGTGTGCTTCGGGAGCAGGTGTGTTCAAATTTGTAGTGCAGCTCTCACACTCTCTCATACTGGTCACTGAAAGTTCCAACATGGCACCACATGGTAAAGAACTCTCTGAGGATCTTAAAAGACGTATTGTTGTGCTAATTGAAGATGGCCAAGGCTGCAAGAAGATCGCCAACACCCTGAAACTGAGCTGCAGCACAGTGGCTAAGATCATCCAGCGTTTTAAAAGGGCATGGTCCACTCAGAACAGGCCTCGGGTTGGTCGTCCAAAGAAGCTGAGCGCACGTGCTGAGAGTCACATCCAAATGCTTTCTTTAAAAGATCGTCGCAGGAGTGCTGTCAGCATAAATTGAAGTGGTCGGGGGTCAGCCTGTTAGTGCTCAGACCATACGCCGCACTCTCCATCAAATTGGTGTGCATGGCTGTCACCCCAGGAGGAAGCCTCTTCTGAAGACTGTACACTAGAAAGCCCGCAAACAGTTTGCTGAAGACATGTCAACGAAGCACATGGATTACTGGAACCGTGTCCTATGGTCTGATGAGACGAAGATTCATTTGTTTGGTTCCGATGGTCTCGAGCATGTGTGCCGGCAACCAGGTGAGGAGTACAAAGATAAGTATGTCATGCCTACAGTCAAGCATGGTGGTGAGAATGTCATGGTCTGAAGTTGCATGAGTGCTGCAGGTGTTGGAGAGTTATTGAGGGAAACATGAACTCCAAAATGTACTGTGAAATACTGCAGCAGACCCCAAACACTTTACTGCTTTACTGAAGAGGCTGAGGGTAAAGGTGATGGACTGGCCAAGCATGTCTCCAGACTTGAACCCAATAGAACAGAGGTCACGGAACCGCGGACCTCGGTCCGGTTCCGGACCCCCAAGCCGTCTTGGACCGCATCTCAAGCTGTCCGGACTAATACATATTGCAACAACAAAAATCTTTTTTTTTTTCTGCGGGTTTGCAGAGTGGAGGCGGGCAACAAACAAAAACCTTAGCGGTGACGCGTGTGATTCAGCCAATGGGAGTGAAGCATTTGAAAGTTATTTTTAGAACAACATGTCTCACACTCGCTTTCCAAACTCCGCGGAGTGACAGCCAAAAACTGAGCCGAATGAAGTTGGAGGAAGAGGCGAAAAGGTACGGCAAATGGCGTGCTCAAAACTCCGCAAGATTGATACAGAAAACAGAGTGTTTAAGGAGGAGTGGACCAACACATTTTTGTTCATTTTACCTGGCTACTTTACCTCTATTTTACCTAACTTTACCTCATTCAGACATGGTAGCGCTTGTAAAAAGTAGCAATTTGAAAAGGCACCATGAGACGAAGCACGCAGCTTTTTTTGCAAATTTTCCCTATGAACTCTGCCATCCGTTCTCAAAAATAGCGGAATTAAGGGCTCAATATGATCGCACCTCAAGGCTCATGGTTCATTTATTCACTGCACAGCAATGCCCAAATGAATTCTCCCTCAGAATAGCGTGGATATTGGGTCAAAACAAAGTCTTTCAGTGACGCACCGATTGTCAAAGATTGTATGAGTGTAGTTGCTGAAACTTTGTTGATGGAAAGCAAAAAGAAGAGGTCTGTCAAAAAATAAAGCAAATCCCCCTGTCAGCATCCACAATTAAAAAAAAAAAGTCTTGAACATGCTCTAATGTTGCTATTTAATGATTCAATTAAAGCACTTTTTTAGTTTTATGCACCTTTTATATTTTATTTACATTTTTGAATGTTGTAATTATCAGCATGGCCACGTGAAAATACAAAATACTTCTGACAGCACTCCTGCGACAACCTTTCAAAGCAAACATTTGGATGTGACGCTCAGCACATGCGCTCAGCTTCTTTTGACGACCAACCCGAGGCCTGTTCTGAATGGACCCTGCTCTTTTAAAACGCTGTATGATCTTAGCCACTGTGCTGCAGATCAGTTTCAGAGTGTTGGCAATCTTCTTGTAGCCTTGGCAATCTTCATGTAGCACAACAATACGTCTTTAAGAGCGTCAGAGATAGGGGTGTGACAAAATATCGAAATGGTGATATATCGCGATACTTTGCATCCCAAAAGGTTATCGATATGCTCCTGCCAAGAATCGAGATATCGTTTTAAAACGGTGTCATTGTCTAAAAAAAAAAAAATAAAACTTAAACAAGTTGCTACCAAAATCGTCCACCATAATAGTGTCTCAGTTACGGTGCTCAACGCCCAATCCAATTAGACTGGGAACGTTCGTTTTTTTTCGAAATTAGAGCATTCACAGTCATTCTGTCCAATTTTCAGGGCATTTACAGGTCACTTGTTGTTCATTTTAGGGCATTTACAGGTCATTTCCGTTTGAGTTTGAGTCACTGCCAATTCATTTGGGTGATTCCCAGGTCACTTCCTGTTCTGTAACTCAAAATTAACAGAAAGTGACCCATAAAATACCCTAAAATCAACAGGAAGTAACTGAAAATTAACAGGTAAATGACCTTAAATGGCCCAACATACCTCATTGCCTGGCATTGGCTGCCACTACCGGCCATAGAGGTTCAATCTGTTTGAAGTTCAAATGGATTGGACGTCTACTGGTGTTAAAATCAATCCAATTCACAGTAGAAGCTTGTTTTTTTCTGTTTATTAGTTGTTTGTAGAATATCTTAGAATGATTTTCCAACCAATATATCGATAATCGTTGTATCGCCATATAGTCAGATCATCGTTATCGTGAGCTTTGTATCACAAATCGTATCGTATCGTGAGGTACCAAGAGGTTCCCACTCCTAGTCAGAGAGTTCTTTGGCATGTGTGTGCCATGTTGGAACTTTCAGTGACCAGTATGAGAGAGTGTGAGAGCTGCACTACAGATTTGAAAGGGAAAATGACAAACAGTACTCAATTAGGAAATTTAGGGATGTAGTTTCTAAGGGGCTTACTTTTGTTGCCAGGGGTTTGGATGTTAATGGCTATATTTTGAGGGAAAATAAATGAACTCTATTATATAAGCTGCACACAGACTACTTTTCATTGTGTCAAAGTGTCATTTTGTCAGTGTTGTCCCATGAAAAGATATTCTTAAATATTTGCAGAAATGCGAGGGGTGTACTCACTTTTGTGATACACTGTAGAAAATGTTTTGAGAATCATCTCAAACTTTCACCATTGTGCTGACATAACTTAACATGCCACGCAAAATGAATCGTTCACATTTGCCTGATTTATTTGCCACCTCAGCTCAGTGCGATGATTTCATCCGAGCCCACTATGCAGGAGGTGGGCTGGAGCATCATCCCTGAAGGTGACGACCTCAAAGCTCTCCTCGTGTTCCAGCAGTCCAAGGGGCTCCTGTCTGGTAAAGGTATGAATACGCGAGTGTTTTCAGTAGTGAATTATCTTCTGTTATTATTGAGGCGCATAACCAAAACTTCTGTTTCCAGCAACCATCTCGTCTTCAGTGGGGGACTGCGTCCTTTCGTCCCTCTCCTATCTACTCAAACCTGTCCAGCCTCCGGCTCCGCAACCGCCACCGCCGCCTGTGGTGAGCCCTCCTTCGCAGCAACCCGTAGTCACGCCTCCGATTGCGAGCCCTCCTCCGCTCACTGTCCAAGAAGACTTAGACGACACGTCAGACGACTCTGACGACGCGTCGGCTTTAGTCACAGCCTTGCAGGTTGAAGACACCGACCGAAGCGACGCTGCGGAGACGGCAGTCCCTGAAGTGAATATAGCTGAAATGAAAGGAGTAGAGGGAGCAGACAAGACGGAAACGCCGCGACCTCCTGTGAAGTCCATCCCGTTTAAGGTCGTTTCTGTGCCCATGAAAACGGATTCCACCCTGACGAAAGACGGCCAAAAGGTCCAAACGCAGCGTGTCACACTCCACCAGTGGGTGTCGCAGATCGCTACCAACACGATTTCCCTCCCGGCGTTGCCGCCGCTTCCCCTGGACAGGCTTAGCGATGAAGATTATTCTCGGCCGAGCATCCGCAGAAAGAAGCAAATCAGGCCCCCGCCGGACAGGTTCAACTGCAGCATGTGCGACAAGAGCTTCCCTTACCAGTCCAAGCTGGTGGACCACGAGCGCATCCACACGGGCGAGAAGCCCTTTGCCTGCACGTCGTGCAACAAAAGCTTTCGCACGCAGGCGTTCCTCAACAACCACCTGAAGACGCACAGCACGGCGCGGCCGTACACTTGCGGCCAATGCGGCAAGTGCTTTGCCAAACTGCAGAGCCTCGCCAAGCACATGCTAGCGCACAGCGGCCAGAAGCCTTTCTACTGCAACATCTGCAACAAGGGCTTCACGCAGTCCACCTACTTCAAAAGGCACATGGAGTGCCACACCAGCCAAATGACGTTCCCGTGCAAGCACTGCAACAAGAGCTTCCCCACCGCATTCAAGCTAGCCAACCACGAGCGCTGGCACACCCGAGATCGCCCTCACATGTGCGAGCGCTGCGGCAAGTGCTTCCTGGTGCCCAGCCTGCTCAAACGACACATGGGCTACCACATCGGGGACCGCCAGTACCTCTGCTCCCAGTGCGGGAAAACCTTCGTGTACCTCTCGGACCTGAAACGACACCAGCAGGACCACATGCCCAAAACCAAGATCCCGTGCCCCGTGTGCCAAAAGAAGTTCTCCAGCAAATATTGCCTGAGGGTCCACCTGAGGATCCACACCCGGGAGAGACCGTACCGCTGCTCTATCTGCGAGAAGAGCTTCACGCAAGTAGGCAATCTGAAAGTCCACATCCGGCTGCACACCAACGAACGGCCCTTCAGCTGCTCCCAGTGCGGCAAGACGTACAAGCTGGCGTCTCACCTCAACGTCCACAAACGGACTCACTCGTGCAAGAAGCCGTGGACGTGCGAAACGTGCGGGAAGGGCTTCAGCGTGCCGGGCCTGCTGAAGAACCACGAGCAGGTGCACCTGCGCGAGGCCAACCCGGACTTCGCCGCCAAACGCAGGAACAGGCAGAAGCAGAAGAAAAATCCCCTCAAGAGGAAGTTTGACGAGGAGGACGAGGAGGAGGATCCCATCGATGAATATGTGGTGCCTTGAGATATGAGCGACTCCACAATGAAATGGACTTGACTTGAGAAAAACCTCTTTAAAGTTCCGCTTAATGTTACTAGACGTATTTTTTTTCCTCGTAAAAATACTAGGGCTGTCAAACGATTACAATTTTTAATCGAGTTAATCACAGCTTAAAAATTAATTCATCGTGATTAATCGCAATTCAAACCATCTATAAAATATGCCATATTTTCTGCAAATTATTGTTGGAATGGAAAGATAAGACACAAGACGGATATATACATTCAACATACTGTACATAAGTACTGTATTTGTTTATTATAACAATAAATCAACAAGATGGCATTAACATTATTTACATTCTGTTAAAGCGATCCATGGATGGAAAGACTTGTAGTTCTTAAAAGATAAATGTTAGTACAAGTAATAAATTTTATATTAAAACCCCTCTTAATGTTTTCATTTTAATAAAATTTTCTAACAAAAAATAAACTAATAGCTCGCTATTGTTGATGTTAATAATTACACAATGCTCATGGTGCTGAAACCCATAAAATCAGTCGCACCCAAGCGCCAGCAGAGGGCGACAAAACACCAAAAACACAAGTAACAAATGGACATGACACTTTGCTGTCATTTTAATCCGTTTGAGCGAGGCATGTGCGTTAAATGCGTCAAATATTTTAACGTGATTAATTACAAAAATTAATTACCACTCGTTTACGCGATAATTTTGACAGCCCTAAAAAATACACATTACAGCTATTTTGAAGATGAATTTAGAACTGATAAATGGTTCAACCATTCATTTCAGTTGGAAAATAAGTTTTACCAGTCTTCTGTATGATCAGTGTGGACGCCGAATGGATTCAACTCAAAAACTTCACAACTCAGAAGAGACTCTTCATCTGTAATGTGGCTCTTTTTCTGGATTTTTCAGTCGTTCACACTTTGTTTTCCTCTAACACCTAAACTGTAAAAGTATTTTGTAGTATACCATTGCATGTGATTCTTGACAGAGTTTTGCTCTTGCTTTTTTTTGGAACATACGATGGTATGAAAAAGTATCTGAAACTTTTGGAATTTCTCACATTTCTGCATAAAATCACCATCCAACATGATCTGATCTTTGTCAAAATCACACAGATGAAAAAAAATGTCTGCTTTAACTAAAAGCACCCAAAAATTTAAGGGTTTTCATATTTTAATCAGGATAGTATGCAAACAATGACAGAAGGGGGGAAATAAGTGAGTGAACCATCACATTTAATATTTTGTGACAGCAATAACTTCAACCATACACTTCCTGTAGCTGCAGATCAGTCTGGCACATCAATTAGGACTAACCTTGGCCCATTCTTCTCGACAAAACTGCTGTAGTTCAGTCAGATTCCTGGGATGTCCTGCATGAATCGCTGTCTTTAGGTCATGTCGCAGCATCTCATTGTGGTTCAAGTCTGTACTTTGACTTGGCCACTCCAGAACGTGTATTTTGTTCTTCTGAAACCAATCTGAAGTTGATTTGCTTCTGTGTTTTGGATTATTGTCTTGTTGCAGCATCCATCCTCTTTTTAGCTTCAACTGTCTGCCAGACGGCCTCAGGTTTTCCTGCAAAACATCCTGATAAACTTTTGAATCCATTCTTCCATTAATGATTGCAAGTTGTCCAGGCCCTGAGGTAGCAAAACAGCCCCAAATCATGATGCTCCCTCCACCATGCTTCACAGTGAGCTGTTCCATTTTTCCTCCACACATGACAATTCAACTTTGGTTTCATCAGTCCACATAATATTTTACCAAAACTTCTGTTGAGTGTGCAAGTGCCTTGTTGAGAAAGCCACAATGGTTTTTTTTCTTTTATTTCCTCCGTGGAGTCCTCCAATGAACACCTTTTTTGGCCAAAGTTTTACGTATAGGTTATGTGTGCACATAGATACTGGACTGTGCCAGTGATTTCTGTAAGTCTTTAACAGACACTCTAGGGTTCTTTTTTACCCCTCTGAATATTCTGCGGCAGTGGTGTTACCAGGATGCCAGCTGTGGGTGGGTGCAATCTTTGATACCGTGTAAAGACAAATTCTAAATACACTATGTAGCGCCCCCTAGCAGTCATTCTTTGTCCCGCCGAGGCTTTGAGCCCTACTTTGACCCCCTCAGAAAGCTTCAAAACTCACCAAACTCAACAGCCAGGTGAACACTGGTGAAAACTTTGATAAAATGTAAAAAAAAAAAAAAAATTTTTAATCTGTGAAAAATGTGTGTAGCGCCACCTAGGAACAAAACCAACATTTTTATAACTTAGAACACAACATAAAGCTTAGAACACATCAGTACCATATGAATGGGATACCATACGCAGTGCCCAGACTGCTGTTAGTACTACATCCAGTTTTCTTTGGGTAGGCAGAGCGTGTCTGTGGGTGGGCACTGCCCACCCCGGTACGCCCCTGTTCTGCGCTGAATCTTTGTGTGATCTTTGGTGGACGGCCACTCCTTGGGAGACAAGCAACAGTGCCAAACTCTCTCCATTTGTAGACAACTCCGACTGTCGATTGATGAACTCCCAGACTTTTAGAGATGGTTTAGTATCCTTTTCCGGCTTTATATAAATCCTTGATCGCAGGTCTTCAGACAGCTCTTTTGACCGAGCCATGATGCACATCAGACAAATCTTACCAGGTGTGTGTTTTATAGTGGGCAGGTCATTGTTTGCTTGCTATCCTCATTAAAATATGAAAACCTATAAATGTTAGGGTGATTTGCGTTACAGCAGACAGTTTTTTTTTTTTTTTTTTAATCTGTGTGATTTTGACAAAGATCACATCACATTTGATGGTAATTTTATGCAGAAATAACTTGAAATAGCTGTAGCTTGCTTTCTATTAGACGGGTGTTCTTTAGTGACTCGTGTTACCTGATTCTAGTTTTCAATGTTGTTATAGAATTAAGATTTTTTTTTTTTTTTTTTTTTTATGTAAACGTGGTGAAATTGTTATACACACATGTAAACCTTATTTAGAATAAAAATATTTGTGATTACATTATTGACTTTTTGTCACTTGCTCATTTATCTTAATATCCAATGATGACGTCTGTCATTAATCATTCTTCCTAGCCCTGAGGCAATCACTCTCCTAACACTTATAATGTTTTATCCTAATGACCTGAATATTTTTTCCTCAGTCCTTTGGGACTTTCAGGATAAGCCAGTCTAAGTCCAGTTTAATTGACGCTCCCTTGCATATGTTACTCTCGATTAAAGACTGCTTTTGGAAAGGTAGCAGTAATAGAGGGAACATTGAGGTCAGACACTCTTAGATGTCATGGTTTGAATTAAGCTTTTATGTGTAGTACGCTATGATGTGGGCCAGACTGTAGGCCATTTTTTAAAAGCAAGTGGACAGTCAACAAGAAGTGAGTCACTTCCTTTCCCTCCCCAGGAGACCTCTGGCCATTATGACCAGCCAGCAGTACAGGGCCACATAGTACATACATTAGTATGTAACTTAATCATCATACTGGACTGTCTGTTGCCGAGGAGATAAAGTGACATCTGACATCTTGGAAAACAATATAGCTTTTGTGGCTATGTGTCATAGATGATATGGACTCATTTGGTTCTTTACAGTTAATAAAACGCACAATTTCAACTTGGGGAGCTTTTTTTTATTGCATACAAAACCACAAATAAGTACTCTTTAAAATAAACTGCTATATTTTAAGCCAAAATAACTGTTGTGTTTGATAGAACAATATGTCTATATGCTGCCATAGCAGATTCATGGCGCATTAAGTACCCGAACTATTTTGAATTTGTCCATTTTACCCTGGAAACCCCCGTTTACAGACGTCGCGCAACCTAGCCATGAAAAGTAATCGTATTTATTATTCGAAATGTGTGTAATTTTTAGGGGTGCACGATATCCATTTTTTGAAACCGATATCGATAACTTACTGCTCCTCAAGACCGATACCGATACGATAACCGTTAAAATATATATATATTAGGGCTGTCAAAATTATCGCGTTAACGGGCGGTAATTAATTTTTTAAATTAATCACGTTAAAATATTTGACTCAACGCACAAATGCCCCGCTCAAACAGATTAAAATGACAGCACAGTGAAATGTGTACTTGTTGTGTTTTTCGGAGTTTTGTCGCCCTCTTCTGGCGCTTGGGTGCGACTGATTTTATAGGCTTCAGCACCCATGAGCATTGTGTAAGTAATTATTGACATCAATAATGGCAGGCTACTAGTTTATTTTTTGATTGAAAATTTTACAAATTTTATTAAAACGAAAACGTTAAGAGGGGTTTTAATATAAAATTTCTATAACTTGTACTAACATTTATCTTTTAAGAACTACAAGTCTTTCTATCCATGGATCGCTTTAACAGAATGTTAATAATGGTAATGCCATCTTGTTGTGATTTATTGTTATAATAAACAAATACAGTACTTATGTACCGTATGTTGAATGTATATATCCATCTTGTGTCTTATCTTTCCATTCCAACAATAATTTACAGAAAAATATGGCATATTTTATAGATGGTTTGAATTGCAATTAATTGCGATTATTTACGTTTAATTAATTTTTAAGCTGTAAATAACTCGATTAAAAATTGTAATCATTTGACGCCCCTAATATATATATATATATATATATATATATATATATAATTTTTCAATGTATATTCACCTGAGTTTTTGAACACCTGTAGGTAAAAAATACTAGTGGTTGATTCAGCATAGATTTGCCTTTGACCGAACCAGAATTTTCATGATGAAATGGACATTATTATAATGTATAAAACAAAGACAAGAACAGTTTTAACTTCAAATAAAGTGCCCATATTAATTGTTCCAAATAAATATAATTTGAGTCAATCTCAATCAATCAGTCAATATCATTGACGATGTGTTCCCCTGAACAATAGGCACTGATCTAAAGCAAAAATAAACCCAATAGGAATTGCGCTTTGTGAGCAGATAAAACATCTGGTGCAACAGGAGAGGAGATTTTTGTCGTCTTGGTCCATGAAACTACTTTCTTAACCTGGCAATTATAGAGCAGCAAGCCTATAAATAACCAAAAGGCCTCTCAAGAACTTGTAAACATAACACTGTAAAATGCAAACATTTGCTAATTGCCATAGTAAGGTTTATAACTCAGTGAAGGAAAAATACGGCCTCTAGAGCAGTAAGAAAACTTTGCATACTGGCAAAACAGGAGTGGAAACAAATGCACACATCCCAATCCGACACTGAGCCAAAAATATGATTAATAGGCCCGATAACATATTGTTATTGGATTTATTGGGATGACGTCATAATTACTATTATCGGACCGATAATTATCGTGCACCTCTAGTAATTTTCAGCTTAGAATCATTAATTAATGTCTAATACTTAGTTAAAAAAAAAAACACTTAAAAAAATTATTCACTCGCATATTTTAAAGTTTTAAATAAGTTACGTCACCATGAAAAAATTGGCGTCTGTGAAAAAAAAGTCACGGATATTGACCTCATAACTATCACTTGTATTTTTTGTTACTGTCGAATTTTCTCCGATTTGTTAGATCAGTGCTTCTCAATTATTTTCTGTTACGCCCCCCCCAGGAAGACGTAAACGTTCCGCGCCCCCACCCCCAACTCTCTACCACCACTGTAAATATACTGTAGTAACCACATCCATTCTGTAAAAATACAGTGCCCTCCATAATTATTGGCACCCCTGAAAAAGATGTCTTTTTTAGCTTCTAATATATATTTTTTTAATTCAAATAATATGGAACCTTAATGGGGGGAAAAAAGAGAAAAATCCAACCTTCAATACAAGTGCATTCATTCAGTGGGGAAAAATCCCACATAAAGAAAAAAATATTTGAAATTAAATAATGTGTGTCACAATTATTAGCACCCCTGGTGTTAATACTTTGTACAACCCCCTTTTGCCAACAAAACAAGGTCTGGGGACTGAGATGGCCATGGGAGGAGCTTGATTTTGTGTCCGGTGAACCATTTCTGTTAAGATTTGGCCATATGTTTAGGTCATTGTCTTAAGTCATTGCCAGTGACGCCTTTGGAAGCGAAACAGCCCCACAGCATCACTGAAGCACCCCCATACTTCACAGTGGGTATGAGGTGCTTTTCAGCATGCGCATCTTTCGTGGCACACCAGACCCACTCAGAGTGTTTGTTGCCAAAAAGCTCAATCTTGGTCTCATCTGACCAAAGCACAGGGTCCCAGTTGAAGCCTGGGACCGTGTGTATTTTTGTGAGAGACCCAGATTGAGCTTTTTGGCAACAAATTACACACGTTATTCATTTTTGATGTCAAATAATTTTTTCTTGTGGGATGTTTTCCCCACTGAATGAATGCACCTGTATTGAAGGTTGGATTTATCTCTTTTTTTATTTTCCATTTAGGTCCCATATTATTTGAATTTAAAAATATATATATTAGAAGCTAAAAATCACATCTTTTTCAGGGGTGCCAATAATTATGGAGGGCACTGTATATATATATTGGGGCTGTCAAAATTACCGCGTTAACGGACGGTAATTAATTGTTTTAATTAATCACATTAAAATATTTGACGCAATTAACGCACATGCCCTGCTCAGACAGATTTAAATGACAGTAGAGTGAAATGCCCACATGTTAATTGTGTTCTGTGGAGTTGGGTGCGACTGATTTTATAGGCTTCAGCACCCATGAGCATTGTGTAAGTAATTATTGACATCAACAATGGCGGGCTACTAGTTTATTTTTTGATTGAAAATTTTACAAATTTTATTAAAAGGAAAACATTAACAGGGGTTTTATTATACAATTTCTATAACTTGTACTAACATTTATCTTTTAAGAACTACAAGTCTTTCTATTCATGGATCGCTTTAACAGAATGTTAATAATGTTAATGCCGTCTTGTTGATTTATTGTTATAATAAACAAATACAGTCTTTATGTACCGCATGTTGAATATATCTATCTATCTATCTTGTCTTATCTTTCCATTCCAACAATAATTTACAGAAAAATATGGCCTATTTTAAAGATGGTTTGAATTGCGATTAATTGAGATTAATTATGATTAATTAATTTTTAAGCTGTAATTAACTCGATTAAAATTTTTTATCGTTTGACAGCTCTAATATATATATATGTTGTAGATTATATGTATGTGTACACAGTATATATATAAATATGTAGTATATATGTATATACACTATATGTGGGCTATGTATGTTTAGAACTTGTTTACAGTATTTATTTATTTGTGCTTTTGTAGCCAAATTAAAAAAAAAAAAAAAAAAAAAAAAAAAAAAAAACAGTTGAAATTATGAGTTTTACTAACCATAAAGAAAAAAATGAGTTTATATTATCTATGACGGCTGCACACAACAGCCGCATTGTTATACATATATAAATATATTTTTTTGTGTAAATAACTTGTATTCTGGTAGGAACTTCCACGCGCAGAACCTTTGGTTATATTTGGGGAAAGTAATTTGTGACGGACCACTACTCTTCGTATTTCCGCTAATAACAATACGAGCTGTTTTATGATGGGATTTTTTAATGTGTTAGCATTAGCAATCATGCCTCGGTCCTGTTTGGAAGCTAGCATAATGGAGTGTCATGAAATGAGTAGATTTTGACAGCTGATGAGTACTCACTAAGCTCTTTTCATAAATGTGAAAAAGAAAAAGTGACAAAGTAAGATTTGAACGGCCACGGATTTTTAACACGATCGCCAATTATGTTGTTACATTAGCATGTAGCCTGCTGTTGGAATAGTGGATCAATTTCCCACTTGGTTTACAGTTATAATACGTGAAAAATCTAGTTTAACTGTAACGTCATGTTTCAATCGGACGTCTTTTGAGAAGGGTTCTTTCTCACGTGAGTAAAATCAAAATAGTTTAAATCTAGACATGCTACATTATATTTTGCATTCATGCATTCGTGTTGTTGTTGCAGTTCAGTATTCATTGCACACTTTCAAGATGAAGATGTTCTCAGTGGCTCACAAGACAGTCTTCGTGGTGGACCATTGTCCCTACATGGCTGAGTCCAGTCGTCAGCAGGTGGAATGTGATGTGCTGACCAAAAGCCGAGGTCAGGGAGTCATCCCTTTGGCCCCCGTGTCCAAATCCTTGTGGACGTGCGCTGTAGAATGCTCCATGGAATACTGCCGCATCCTCTATGACATTTACCCATTGGATAAATTGGTTAGTGAGCTTTTGTGCTTCGTCACCACAAAAAAAAAGGACAGACTCTTTCATTTAAAATCTATATTTCTTTACAGATTAATTACATTGTGAGTGACTCGGAGTTCCACTTCCTGAATAGCTGGAAACGTGATTGCCAGAGCACTCATGATGTGAGTTACGTCGCTTTACAAAATGCAGATTATGTAGTTACATTTCCATTGTTTACTTGTTTGACAGCTCATGTCAGCTCTGGCCACGGTGGGGCCACCCAACCCGCGCGAGGACCCCGAGTGCTGCAGCATTCTTCATGGGCTGGTAGCAGCCGTGGAGTCGCTGTGCAAGATCACCGAGCTCCAGCACGAGAAGCGCATAGCTCTGATGGACACGGCTGACCGAGTGGCCAACCGTGGTCGTATTATCTGCTTAACAAATGCTAAAAGGTAGACGATGTCGTTATCATCTATCAAAAAAATGAAAAGTACTAACAGATTATTACATTTCCCAGTGACACTCACGTGCGCATGTTGGAGGACTGCATTCAGGAGACCATTTTGGAGCAAAACAAGCTGGCAGCAGGATCAGACAGGTTATTTTATATCATTTGTTTATATCACAAAAACCTGTCATATATCAACATCATATCTGCTGTACAGTGTATCACAAAAGTGAGTACACCCTCACATTTCTGCAGATATTTAAGTATATCTTTTCATGGGACAACACTGATAAAATGACACTTTGACACAATGAAAAGTAGACTGTGTGCAGCTTATATAATAAAGTTCATTTATTTTCCCCTCAAAATAACTCAAAATATAGCCATTATTATCTAAACCCCTGGCAACAAAACTGAGTACAACCCTTAGTGAAAGTTTACCTTTACCCACAGCCTCTGCAGTAAAGTAGTGGTCATCTTGGAGGTGTGTTTGGAGTCATTGTCATGCTGGAACACTGCCCTGCGACCCAGTTTTTGGAGGGAGGGGATCATGCTCTGCTGCAGTATTTCACAGTTCATGTTGGAGTTCATGTTTCCCTCAATGGAATGTAACTCTCCAACACCTGCAGCAGACCATGACATTCCCACCACCTTGCTTGACTGTAGGCATGACACTTATCTTTGTACTCCTCACCTGTTCGCCGCCACACATGCTCGAGACCATCAGAACCAAACAAATGAATCTTCGTCTCATCAGACCATAGGACATGGTTCCAGTAATCCATGTCTTGAAGGAAAAGAGTCGATTTATCCTTGTTAAATGTTGTTGTATTCTTATAACGAACAGGAGAGGATGACACAGAATTCGGGAATGAAAAAGAACAAAGAATTTACACTTAAAGACAGACAAACAGAAAAGACAAGACCTACTGGTACCAGGAGACAAAAAGAAAAAGTCTCCCCAGCCTCCCTGTGCATAGCCTTTTTCCCCCTTCTCGGGTAACTTGCTTGGAATGTACAACCCTCCCGCCCTGATCAAATTACATACACTGGTAAGAAGACAAAAGGGGCCTGTGTGAATATGTTAGAAAAGTGGGATATTTCACGTGTGATTATTGTGAATAAATGGAAATATATTTCTACAGTCTTCAGCAAACTGTTTGCGGACTTTCTTGTGCACCTTCTTCAGAAGAGGCTTCCTCCTGGGGTGACAGCCATGCACACCAATTTGATGTAGAGTGCGGCATATGGTCTGAGCGCTAACAGGCTGACCCACCTCTTCAATCTCTGCAGCAATGCTGACAACACTCCTGCGACGATCTTTCAAAGAAAGCATTTGGATGTGAAGCTTAGCACGTGCGCTCAGCTTCTTTAGATGACCAACCCGAGGCCTGTTCTGAGTGGACCCTGCTCTTTTAAAACACTGGATGATCTTAGCCACTGTGCTGCAGCTCAGTTTCAGCGTGTTGGCAATCTTCTTGTAGCCTTGGCCATCTTCATGTAGTGCAGAGCTTCTCAATTATTTTCTGTTACGCCCCCCCCAAAGAAGACGTAAATGTTTCGCGCCCCCCCAACTCTCTGCCCCCACTGTAAATAGTATCATTTGCCTATAATATTACTATTATGAATACGCCTCAGTCTAACATTGTGTCCTTTTTTTCTATTAAAAAAAAAAGTAGCATAGATCAACTTATCACAAAGTATAACTTTAGTAATTGTTTTGTTTGTAACAGAAAAGACTTAACGCGCATCAATTTGCCTGAATTTAAAAAAAAAAAAAGTCACATCCAAACTGTAAAAATACACTCAAGGTACATTTTTGACCATTTGATACTGAAAAATAAAATGTAATAAAATCAGTAAATAATAACAAATTCAAATTGATTGGAAACATTTACTCTTGAGGACAACATGCCAAAAAATTTGACCGAAAAAAACAAAACTGAATAGAAGGGGTGGAAAAAAGTGTCTTTGGACAGAAGGAAAGTTTTTATTTTCGCTGCACACAGTATCACATGATTCACTACAGTGCTCACTGGTTTACTGATATAACACTGACAAAGCGGGACGATTGTGACAAGTGGCAATATTCGGCACATTTTCGCTGAAAAACAATCAAGCGGCTTATCAATGAGATTGAGTTCTAATGTCTTTAAGTGGCGTCTTAATTGATTTGGCTTCAGACTGTCCGCTATAATCATTTTTAGACTCAGTAACAGTGGTCTTTCCTCATTTCCCACTATCTTAAAAGTCAAAGCCAAAAGGCAAATGGCCCGAAAAAAGCGCATTCTCGGCGGCCGAGGGAGAACCGTAGGTGAGGGCGGTGGTCGTGACGATCCCAAGCCGAAAACGGCACTTCTCTGGTGGATACGTGAGAACCGGAGAAAACAGTGGGTTGCTGCGTGAGTCCAGCTCTTCATGAGTCTCTTCCGTGTGCTCTTGCTTACTTCAAAAATACTGCGCGCACTTTGAAAATGAGAGCGCCACTTCCACCCACGGAGTGGATGTGCAAGTACACTTTATTCTAGTACGGACAAAAAAAAAAAAAAAAAAAAAAAAAAAAAAGCATGTTCCCCGAGGTCGCTCGCGCCACCCCTGGCATTGCTCTGCGCCCCACTATTTGAGAAGTACTGATGTATTGCAACAATACGTTTTTAACTCATTTGCTCCCCAAAAACGTATAATTACGTTCGATTTTTAATTGTTTTAGTGTCCCAAAAATGTATTTATATGTCTTTTAAGTTTGTTTTCATAAGAAACATCTCTCGGTTCTGATGCAACTTTGCTCCAAAGCACAATGCTGAAAATCCATTTTAAAGCAATAAAACTGGCCACTGGAGGGCAGTAGTGCATTTGGTAAGAACTCATATCGGACCATGAAAGGAAATGAATGAAGAGAAATAGTCAGGAAACGGAAGTTGGAAGAAGAAGTGTGAGAAAAATGTGGAGACCGATATAAAACACAAGGCACATGCTCCACACAAGTTCCCTAGGTTAATTCTGTTATGAGGAGGTGGTCACTACAAAAGAAAGATTAAAAAAATCTTGATGAGCCAGGCGGCAATGAGGGAAAAATTTACCCCGTCTGCCACAACAGCGTCATCTCTCAGTTCAGTATTTTAGTTATGTGTAAATAAATTGTTACTTTGCTATCAAAAGCTCTATTTGTCTTGTTGTCTATGTTATTTTGTAGAAGGAAAACATTATTCGGATGTTTGGGTTGTCACAAAAGCAAAAAATAGCTGTGTTAAAGTCAAAGTTATGTTTGAAATGTATGCTTTTACAAAAATCTAAACTTCTCTGTTTTTTCATCAGAAATTGGAAAATTGCTCAAACTAAGCTATTTTCTAAGCTGATTTCTAAAGAATAGAAAACGATATTAACTTTTTTTTTCCTGCTGAAACGAGACAGTCTAATCTTTCTTTTGGTGGGTTCCATGTTTATATAGCAATAGAACAGAAGTTTCTGTGGGCCTTGCAAAATCAGTCAAAATCCAGTAAAACGGCCGGGAGCGAAGGGGGTTGCTCCTGTGAAATTGGCTGGGAGTGAATGAGTTAACATCCCCAGAGAGTTCTTTGCCATGTGGTGCCATGTTGGAACTTTCAGTGAACAGTATGAGAGAGTGTGAGAGCTGCACTACAAATTTGAACACATGTGCTCCCTATGCACACCTGGACCTAGTAACGCTAAGGAGTCACATGACATTTTGGAGGGAAAATGACAAGCAGTACTCAATTTGGACATTTGGGATGTAGTTTCTAAGGGGTTTGCTCACTTTTGTTGCCAGGGGTTTAGATATTAATGGCTATATTTTGAGTTATTTTTAGGGGAAAATAAATTAACTGAATTATATAAGCTGCACACGGACTGCTTTTCATAAAGTGTCATTTAGTCAGTGTTGTCCCATGAAAAGATATAATTAAATATCTGCAGAAATGCGAGGGGTGTACTCACTTTTGTGATACACTGTAGATGTTTTCTTTTCGTACATGTTTAACAAATAGCACCACAATGGCTGTTTCAGGCTGATGGGCATCCAGCAATGTGAATTAGTCCTCATTCACATTTACCCTCAGGGCGACGACACGCTGGTGTCGGACAGGCCCAAGAAAGAAGTAAGTGTGCTTAGTATATTTGCTAGTATTGACGGCGATAAATCGAGATGTAGCAACATTTTTTTTGTGGCTGCTCAAAGGTGTCGTCTCTGCTGACCAGTGAGGTTCACAGCGTGCGGGCTGGAAGACACTTAGCCACCAAGCTCAACATTCTGGTGCAACAACACTTCGATTTGGCCTCGACCACCATCACTAACATTCCCATGAAGGTAAACGTGAACTCGAAGCATTCATTCAAACTCGCATAAACATCCGAGCCCGTCTTTGTTTTGTAAAAATGTCCATCAGCCGCATGCATCGCTTCACTCACGTCTGCTTTGAGTTCTCTCTCTTCCCTCCTCACCTCAGTCGGCTCACTTCACGCTCTTCTTTTTTCTTCTTTTTTGCGTTTTGGTCATCTCACCTGCATGTCGATGCGACTGAACCCTGCTGCTGGTTTCATGCTGTATTTTCTGTTTTGCTAGCCCACATTAAATGTTTGCGAACAGGTTAGTACTCGATTCTCACACACACACGCACGTGAGGAGGAAGGGTCCGAGTCATGTGTCGTGTCTCTTTCTGTTGTGTGTGTGTGTTGTAGACACTTTTCTTGCAAACATTCATTTGTATGACGTGCGACACGTTTAAGGACAGGCAACTCTGGTCTCACTGTACCGCGGTACAATTCACACAAGTTGTACGTAACATGAATACAATCACTGCGACCAGAGTTGTCTTTTCTTCACTCCTAAATCTGTTCAGTGTCTGTCTGTTCCTCCTTCACTCTTCACTTACAGTTCCTAATCTCCCACTGTGTTATCCTTTAACACAATAAATTTAAAACAGGTAGTCCCCGGATTACAAACGAGTTCCACGTAACCCCTTAAGTACCCCTAAATACCCTCCAAATCTCAAAATAACTATTCAAAAACGTGTATTATACTTCATTGTATTGTCCTTGCCAAGATGTTGGAGCTAAGTCTTAGCTAGACGGCGAGCTAAACCTCGTGTGGTTTACTGACTTTATTCATGACATCAACACTTGCAGAATGAAACTGAAATAAACTGAAAATAAATCAGTCAATCTTCAATAACAGCAAATCAAATGATGCAGCAATAAACCACACAAGCGATTAGCATGTACAGTGGTATGAAAAAGTATCTGAACATTTTGGAATTTCTGTCATTTCTGAGTAAAATCACCATCAAATGTGGTCTGATCTGTGTCAAAATCACACAGATGAAAAAACAGTGTCTGCGTCGACTAAAACCACCCAAACATTTATAGTTAGAGATGTCCGATCACGTCATTTTCAAAGTATCTGAATCGGCAAAAATAATTGGACATGCCTTTTTTTAATATATATATATTTATTAATTGAATCGTTTTCTAATTGTATTTAACGTTACAGACATAATGTGTTACACTCATCCAGAGTAGTTTTGGCTTATAGTAGGGCTATCAAATTTATTGCGTTAACGGCAGTAATTAATTTTTTTAATTCATCACGTTAAATAATTAACGCACGCGCTGCACAACCCACTCACGCATTGTCGCGTACAATCTATTAAGATGCCGTTTTACCTATAGATAGCGCGAAAAGGCAGCGTATAATGAGTACAGAGAGTTTTGACAGCCTTTGGAGCTTTTTTTTAATTGGCTAAAGCCTTACAATCCCTCTCCCTACGATTAGAAATATCATGGGAAGCAATGTGAAGAAGCAAGGTAGCAATTTATCTTTTCTTAACACCCTATGTTAATTCCCAACGCAGAGAAGATATATCAATTGGTAGCACTACGCACAGTCATGGTTCCACTTCCCATCATGCATTTGGGCATGGCTACAGTATAATTTACTGAAAGCTCAACAAATACACTAGATGGCAATATTTAGTCACAATATACAAAGTCACAAGTCTTTCTATCTGTGGATCCCTCTCACAGAAAGAATGTTAATAATGTAAATGCCATCTTGAGGATTTATTGTCATAATAAACAAATACAGTACTTATGTACTGTATGTTGAATGTGTATATTCGTCCGAGTTTTATTCATTTTTCTTTAATGCATTGCCAAAATGTATATGATCGGAAAAAATTATTGGGAATGATTGGAATTGACATTATTAACATTCTTTCTGTGAGAGGGGTCCACGGATAGAAAGACTTGTAATTCTTAAAGGACAAATGTGACTTTGTATATTGTGACTAAATATTGCCCTCTAGTGTATTTGTTGAACTTTCAGTAAATGATAATGTAGCCATTTAACTGTTCTGCCCAAATGCATGATGGGAAGTGCAACCATGACTGTGCGTAGTGGCACCAATTGATATATCTTCTCTGCGTTGGCAAGTAACATAGGGTGTTAAGGAAAACCAACCACTACCGCTCTTCCCCACATTGCACCCAACGATATTTCTAATTGTTGAGAGAGGGGTTTTAAGGCTTTAGCCAATTAAAAAGAGGCTCAAAAGACTGCCAAAATTCTCTCTACCCATTTTACGCTGCCTGTTAGCTGTATATATTTCGGTAAAATACGCGCCATTATAGATTGAACGCGACCAAACGTGAGTGGGTCGTGCAGCGCATGCGTTAATTGCATTAAATATTTTCATTTAAAAAATTAATTTCCGCCGTTTACGCGATAAATTTGATAGCCCTACTTTAAGCCAAAACGAAAGACTCTGGATGAATGTAAGACATTTTGTCTGTCACGTTAAATACAATTAGAAAACGATTTAAGTAAAACATATATATACAGTACTGTGCAAAAGTTTTAGGCAGGTGTGAAAAAATGATGTAAACGAAGAATGCTTTCAAAAATATAAACAATGATTGTTTATTTTTATCAATTTACAAAATTCTTCTGTTCTGTTCATTCACTGCATTTTGTCAATTGATGAAAATAAACTATTAACACTTCCATTTTTGAAAACATTCTTAGTTTACAGCATTTTTTCACACCTGCCTAAAACTTTTGCACAGTACTGTATATTAAAAAAAAGGCATGTCCGATATTTTTTTGCCGATTCCAATACTTTGAAAATGACGTGATCGGACCCGATCGATCGGGACATCTTTAGTTTTGGTGGTTTTCAGTTAAAGCAGACACTGTTTTTTCATCTGTGTGATTTTGACAAAGATCAGTTGACATTTGATGGCGATTTTATGCAGAAATGTAAGAAATTCCAAAAGTTTCGGATAGTTTTTCATACCACTCTACATGCGCTGTTATTGTGTGCCATTAGTACTACCTGCTCGACGCTTCCGGCGCCAAAATAAAAGCATGCATCACCAACCAAAAGTCAACATTATTTAAAAAAAAAAAAAAAAAAAAGATTAGAAGTCGTAAAGTCGAAATCACGCAAGTTGGGTACGTCGTAACCCGGGGACTACCCGTACTTAGCCTCCCAACCCTTTTCCTTCCAGAGTAAAAACAACAAAAAAACACCTTCCATGACCAGAACATGAAATCAGCAGTGTGTGAGAATTTCTTTCCTGTTATTTAAGTGGATGTATTTGTTTGTGTCTCCGCTCCGGACAGGAAGAGCAGCACGCCAACACGTCAGCCAATTACGATGTGGAACTCCTTCATCACAAGGACGCCCATATTGAATTTTTTAAAAGCGGTGGGTGACGCGAAACGTTTTAGAACTCTAGAATGCCCATTTTTAAAATTGCGTCATTTGGCTACACAGGAGACTTGCATATGGCCGGCACTAGCACGCGGGAAAATGGACTAAAAGAAACAGTGACGCTCAAGTGGTGCACGCCGAGAACTATCTCCATAGGTGCGTTCAAAGCCAAACGTAGGGATGATGACGTCATATAGAAAATTCATCATGTTTTTATACCCACCTTTTAGAACTGCACTACTGCACAGGAGCTTATCGCATCTCCCCCACCGACGTCAACAGTCGTCCTTCATCGTGTTTGACCAACTTTCTCCTCAATGGTAAGTTTTCACATTGGCTGCGTTGATAGACGCTCACTGTCAATGATTCAACTTCTGTCCAGGTCGATCAGTGCTCCTGGAGCAACCGAGGAAGTCCGGGTCGAAGATCATCAGCCACATGCTAAGCAGCCACGGCGGTGAGATCTTCCTGCATGTTCTCAACAGCAACCGCTCCACACTTGAGGACCCGCCGTCTATCAGCGAGGGCTGCGGCGGCCGAGTCACAGATTACCGCATCACTGTACGTTCATTCCGAAAATCCAAACCAATATTCTTGTTTTTTTTTTTTTTTTTTTGCCGATTCGATTTGTCCTTTTCAGGATTTCGGCGAGTTTATGAAAGAAAACCGCCTGACTCCTATTTCTGAGGCCTCCCATCATCCATCCGCCAGACTGCCGGCGGAGCGTGCCAAAGCGCAACTTGAACGTCACACGCGTTACTGGCCCATGATCATTTCCCAGACCACTATTTTCAACATGCAGGCAGTGAGCGTCTCTTTCCTCAATATTCCCAATCAATCCTTCAGCATGTAACTAGAAACTGCAATTTCTGGTTAAATTACTCTGGGTCTTTGCCGTGTGGCTATACAGATCTTAGCCCCGCCCAGGTTGGTTTGGGGACATTTCGGGGACATTATCAGGTCATTTCCTGTTGATTTGGGGACATTTTGGGGGACACGTCTTGGTCATATCAGGTCATTTGGGGACATTCAGGCGGGCGTGTCCTAGTCATATCAGGTCATTTGGGGACATTTGGGGGGCGTGGCCTGGTCATATCAGGTCATTTGGGAACATTTGAGGGGCGTGGCCTGGTCATATCAGGTCATGGGGGGCGTGGCCTGGTCATACGAGGTCATTCAGGGAAAATTGGGGGCGTGGCCTGGTCATATCAGATCATTTGGGGACTTTTGGTGGGCGTGGCCTGGTCATACCAGGTTTGGGGACATTTGTGGGGCGTGGCCTAATCCTATCAGTACATTAAGGGGCGTCGCCTGGCCAAATCGGGTCATTTGAGGGCGTGGTCTGGTCATACCAGGTCATTTGGGGACATTCGGGGGGCGTGTCTAGGTCATATATGGTAATTTGGGGACATTTGGGGGGCGTGGTCTGGTCATATCAGGTCATTTGGGAACATTTGGGGGGCGTGGCCTGGTCATATCAGGTTTGGGGACATTTGTGGGGCGTGGCCTAATCATATAAGTACTTTTAGGGGCATCGCCTGGCCAAATCATGTCATTTGGGGGCGTGGCCTGGTCACACCAGGTCATTTGGGGAAATTTGGAGGGCGTGGCCTGGTCATATAATGTCATTTGGGTGGCGTGGCCTTGTCATATCAGGTCATTTGGGGACATTTGGGCGGCGTGGCTTAGTCATATCAGGTCATTTGGGGGCGTGGCCTGGCCATATTAGGTCAATTTGGGGCGCGGCCTGGTCATATCAGGTCATTTGGGGAATTTTGGGGGACACGTCGTATTTATATCTGGTCATTTCCTTTTGATTTGGAGACATTGGCTTTTTTGCCGTTGTAAATGAATGGGAAAACATTTGGATGTCCATGGCCCTCAATGGGATCACCATATACGTCAGTCACAGACATTTTCGGGGACACGTCCTATTGATATAAGGTCATGTACCAGTGATTTGGGGACATTGTTTTTTTTTTTGCCATTGTAAATGAATGGGGAAAAAATTATACGTCCATGGCTGTCAATGGCATCGACTCACATATGTGTCAATGGAATCCAAGTACATTGGCATCAATAGAAATGACATACATGGCCGTCAATGACATCTGTCTAAATTGGCCTCAATGCAAAGTTGATGCCATTGGAGGTGAATGGGAAATTTGCACGTCCATGGCCCATTATAAATGAATGGGTAAGTTTTTGGCAGATTTCCGGGAACCATAAATTTTTTCCAAATTCAGTATACAACTTTTATGCTGCTCACTGTCCCGGAATTTTTGATGTCCAAATGATGTGATTTGGTCAAAAATTATATTTTAGATACAAAAAATTTACAGTTCCGCGGAAATTTGCCAAAAATTTTCCCATTCATTTTAAATGGGATGCAACATTCAAATATCCCTATTCACTTTTAATGAAATTTCCAATGAAATTTACATTGCATTGATGCCATTGACGGCCATGTATGTCGGCTCTATTGATGCCAATGTACTCGGATTCAATTGAGGCAAATGTAAGTCGATGCCATTGACGGTCATGGACGTCCTAATTTCTCATTCATTTACAATGGCATTACCTTTGCAATGAGGCCAATTTAGACAGATGCCATTGACGGCCATTTATGTCATTTCTATTGATGCCAGTGTACTTGGATTCCATTGACGCATATGGATGTCGATGCCGTTGACAGCTATGGACGTCCAAATTTTTTCCCATTTATTTTCAAAGACATAGAATCCCTATAATATCCCCAAAGGAAATGACCAGATATCAATAGGACGCGTGCCCCAAATGTCCCCGATTCCATTGACGCTGATGGAGGGCGCTGCCATTGACGGCCATGGACGTCCAAATTTCCCAATTCCATTGACTTTGTTTAATGCCATTGATGGGCACGTTTGTCCATTCTATTGATGCCAGTGTACTTGGATTTCATTGACGCCTACGTAAGTCGGTGCCATTGACGGCCATGGACGTCCAAATTTCCCAATTCCATTGACTTTGTTTAATGCCATTGATGGGCACGTTTGTCCATTCTATTGATGCCAGTGTACTTGGATTTCATTGACGCCTACGTAAGTCGATGCCATTGACGGCCATGGACGTCCAAATTTTTTCCCCTTCATTGTCAATGGCAAAAAAAAATAGTCCCCAAATCAACAGGAAATGACCAGATATCAATCAGACACGCCCCCCAAATGTCCCCAAACGACTTGATAATACCAGGCCATGCCCCTTGAATGTCCCCAAATGACTAGGCCACGCCCCCAAACAACTTGGTATGACCAGGCCACGCCCCCAAATGTTCCCAGATCAACAGGAAGTGACCTGATATTGTCCCCGAAATGTCCCCAAACCAACCTGGGCGAGGCTAAGATCTCTATCTCCACACAGCAAAGACCCAGAGTAATTTCTCCAGAAATTGCAGTTTCTAGTTTGTTTTGTTTTTCTCGAATGCTAAGGTTGTTCCTCTGGCTAACCTGATCGTGAAAGAGGCTCTCACTGAAGAAGACGTTCTCACCTGCCAGAAGACAGTCTACAACCTGGTGGATATGGAGAGAAAGAATGACCCGCTTCCTATCTCCACCGTGGGTTCCAGAGGGAAAGGACCAAAGAGGTCAGTTTGGGAAGAATTTAGCATTTTACATAACCAAGCAGGAAATATAGGTTGATATTCGTCCCCCCGCAACGCAGAGACGAACAGTACCGCATAATGTGGAACGAGCTGGAGACTTTAGTGAAAACCCACGCCGGAGCCACCGACAGGCACCAGAGGGTTCTCGACTGCATCATCGCCTGCCGCAGTAAACCTCCCGAGGAAGAAGAAAGAAAGAAACGAGGCAGGAAGAGGGAGGATAGGGAAGACCGGGCAGAGAAAAACGGGGGCAAGGATCTGGAGGATAAAAGCTGGAAGGACTCAGAAAGGTGAATTACGTTTACGCGCGTGTGAACACAAACCGGACAGTCCGAGTAACTTGACTCTGCTTTTTACTAGGATAAAAATCCTACCTGATAAAGAGGATTTGGAGTCTGAAGTCATCAAAGATTCGCCAGACTCTCCCGAACCCCTAAACAAGAAACCTCGCCTGAACACTGATGAAGTGGAGTCACCAGAGGGCGCCAAAGGTAGCAAAATCACCGTTTTTTTTTTTTTCAACACAATCTCATCAGATTGCTGGCCAGTTTTAAATTTCATGCCCTGTGTCTCCACAGGTCCTGTCTCGCTGCTCTCTCTGTGGACTAATCGGATCACCGCCAAGTCCAGAAAGCGTCGGGAGTTCATAGGGAGAGCGCGTTCGGTCAACAGCAAGTTTGAGCTGTACCAGCATCTCAAAGATGAAAACGGGTGAGATGAGAATCCACTTCAATTGAAATAATCGTCTTAAATACGCTTTAGATTAGGGCTGCAGCGATCAAACATTTAGGTAATCGATTAATCTATCAATTAGTTAGTTCGAGTTAGTTCAGATTACGAACATTTAATGTTGCAGAATACATTTTTGTATATGTAAAACAAATAAACAAGTGTTTATGCTTGCAATATTTATTTTGGCTTGCTAAGATTACACTTTCAAAAGAGAATGAAACGCAAATTTCACTTTCACACACAATTTCACCAAGCATTTTATCGCAGATTCAGTCTTCCCAGCCTGGTGCAGGTCTACAATTTTGTCTCTGGTGTCCTTCAACAGCTCTTTGGTCTTGGCCATAGTGGAGTTTGGAGTGTGACTGACTGAGGTTGTGGACAGGTGTCTTTTATACCAATAATGAGTTGAAATAGGCGCCATTAATACAGGTGGAGCCTCGTTAGACCTCGGTAGAAGAAGTTGACTAAATACTTATTTGCCCCACTGTATATATTTCAAACAACAGTAACGGCCGATACTGCACAGCCAGGTATTGGTATCGGGGCCTAAAAATGGTATCGGTGCAACACTAGTCTTAACAGGGAGCAACTGAATTCAGCAATGTTAGACGAGTTATGGCCTATTCACTGTTGCCACTAGAGGGCAGTGTATCCACCCAAATAAAAAAAAAACACAACACTTTCAAAACAAACCAGCATAATTTGAATCTTTTTTTCCTCATCAAATTACTCGTTAATCGATTAATCGTTGCAGCACTACTTCAAATGTTGAATTGACATTTCCTCTGCTTGCAGGATGGACATTCATGAAAACGGCAAGGCCTCCAGATGATGCTTTTCCAACAAGCAGCTGTGTTTCTAACTTTTTTAAAACCATTTTTGTAAATAAACCATCATGCGGATGTTGAAAGAATATATTGCAATAAAAGTGGACAATAGACAGCGCTGTGTTCAGTTGATATATCTTTATGCGCACACTACATTTTACATTAACACAATCACCCAACTAGTCCAGAGAAAAAAAGTTTACAGGTCATCCAATGTAGTGAATGTACAATTGTACACAGACTGTAAGTACAGTGCCTTGCAAAAGTATTCGGCCCGCTTGAACCTTGCAACCTTTCGCCACATTTCAGGCTTCAAACATAAAGATATAAAATTTTAATTTTTTGTCAAGAATCAACAAGTGGGACACAATCGTGAAGTGGAACAAAATTTATTGGATAATTTAAACTTTTTTAACAAAAAAAAAACTGAAAAGTGGGGCGTGCAATATTATTCGGCCCCCTTGCGTTAATATTTTGTAGCGCCACCTTTTGCTCCAATTGCAGCTGCAAGTCGCTTGGGGTATGTTTCTATCAGTTTTGCAGATCGAGAGACTGGCATTCTTGCCCATTCTTCCTTGCAAAACAGCTCGAGCACAGTGAGGTTGGATGCAGAGTGTTTGTGAACAGCAGTCTTCAGCTCTTTCCACAGATTCTCGATTGGATTCAGGTCTGGACTTTGACTTGGCCATTCTAACACCTGGATACGTTTATTTTTGAACCATTCCATTGTAGATTTGGCTTTATGTTTTGGATCATTGTCCTGTTGGAAGATAAATCTCCGTCCCAGTCTCAGGTCTTGTGCAGATACCGACAGGTTTTCTTCCAGAATGTTCCTGTATTTGGCTGCATCCATCTTCCCGTCAATTTTAACCATCTTCCCTGTCCCTGCTGAAGAAAAGCAGGCCCAAACCATGATGCTGCCACCACCATGTTTGACAGTGGGGATGGTGTGTTCAGGGTGATGAGCTGTGTTGCTTTTACGCCAAACATATCGTTTTGCATTGTGGCCAAAAAGTTCAATTTTGGTTTCATCTGACCAGAGCACCTTCTTCCACATGTTTGGTGTGTCTCCCAGGTTGCTTGTGGCAAACTTTAAACGAGTCTTTTTATGGATATCTTTGAGAAATGGCTTTCCTCTTGCCACTCTTCCATAAAGGCCAGATTTGTGCAGTGTACAACTGATTGTTGTCCTATGGACAGACTCTCCCACCTCAGCTGTAGATCTCAGCAGTTCATCCAGAGTGGTCATGGACCTCTTGGCTGCATCTCTGATCAGTTTTCTCCTTGTTTGAGAAGAAAGTTTGGGAGGACGGCCGGGTCTTGGTAGATTTGCAGTGGTCTGATGCTCCTTCCATTTCAATATGATGGCTTGCACAGTGCTCCTTGAGATGTTTAAAGCTTGGGAAATCTTTTTGTATCCAAATCCGGCTTTAAACTTCTCCACAACAGTATCTCGGGCCTGCCTGGTGTGTTCCTTGGTTTTCATAATGCTCTCTGCACTTTAAACAGAACCCTGAGACTATCACAGAGCAGGTGCATTTATACGGAGACTTGATTACACACAGGTGGATTCTATTTATCATCATCATCGGTCATTTAGGACAACATTGGATCATTCAGAGATCCTCACTGAACTTCTGGAGTGAGTTTGCTGCACTGAAAGTAAACGGCCGAATAATATTGCACGCCCCACTTTTCAGTTTTTTATTTGTTAAAAAAGTTTAAATTATCCAATAAATGTTGTTCCACTTCACGATTGTGTCCCACTTGTTGTTGATTCTTGACAAAAAAATTAAATTTCATATCTTTATGTTTGAAGCCTGAAATGTGGCGAAAGGTTGCAAGATTCAAGGGGGCCGAATACTTTCACAAGGCACTGTATGTATTTTAATGTGAAGCACTTTGAACTGCATTTTACGTATGAAAGTGGCTGTAAGAGTGTAAATTGATCTATAGGTTCAGAACACATTGGAAAATAAAGTAAATGATATGATTTTATTGCGTAATCATAATTGACATTTTTAGACATTTTTTAACAGTCGAAAACACATACAGGTGGACACTTCTCTCTAAGCAGATTCCTACTTGAGTTTTGCCAGTTAGCAAGTTTACGCACAGTTAATGTTATGATTACTCTGATGCTGGTGGGACTTTCAGTAGCATAATTAGTGGTGTGTTCCCCACCGCCACAACATTGATGTCTTTTTACATTACTTACAGTGGCTGCTGCTGGCTGAAAAAACTTCCAATACAACCCCTAGCAAAAAGTATGGAATCCCCAGTCTCAGACGAGCACTCACTCAGACATTTTATCATGTAGAACAAACTCCGATAAAGAGCTTGGGGGGGGAATAATGAATTAATTCAAAAGTGTAACTCTTTAGCATTCAGAAACACTAAAAGAAATGAATAAAAAATATTGTGGTGGTCAGTAAATGTTACTTTTATAGAGCAAGTGTAGGGAAATATATACAGTATAGAATAACTCCATTCTGAGGAAATAAAATATGGAATCATTAGAAACAAACAAAGAAATAATCAAAACACATCCTTAGTATTTAGTAGCACCACCTCTGGCTTTTATGACAGCTTGCAGTCTCTGGGACATGGACTTGATGACTATCCTTCATCAATTTGGTGACAACTCTGATTGCAGTTGCCGGATCATCCTTGCAGGTCGGAGCCTTGCTGCGGACCATTTTTTTCAATTTCCACCACAGGTTTTCAATAGGGTTGAGATCTGGGCTATTTGTAGGCCATGGCATTGACTGGATGAGTCTTTCTCCAAGGAATGCTTTAATAGTTTTAGCTCTGTGGCATGATGCATTGTCATCTTGAAAAATGACAAACATATTTAAATTTAAGGGATAAGAAAGCTGTCTAAAATTTCAATGTTAACATGTGCATTTATTTAAGATTTAACTATAGCCATCTCGTCAGTGCCCTTGCCTGACATGCAGCCCCATATCCTCGAGGAATGAGGGAATTTTCATGTCTTCCTCAGGCTGTCATCTTTGTAAATCTCACTGGAACATTTGATTCTGTTCATGTCTGGTGACTGGGCTGGCCAGTCCTGGAGGATTTTGATCTTCTTTGCCTTGTGGAACTTTGAGGTAGAGATTGAAGTATGGCATGGAGCACCATCCTGGTGCAGAATTTGTCCCTTTTTATGGTTAGGAATGTAACATTTGTTGATATTTCAGACTCTTTATGTTGCCTTCCGTGTAACCCCAGACCATGATTTTGCCACCACCAAACTTCACTGTTTTCTGAGGGACTCTCGAACCCATGCGGGCTCCAGTAGGTCTCCTGCAATATTTGCGGCGTCTGTGGTGTAATTCAGTGGAAGATTCATCTGAAAAATCCACCTTTTGCCACCTTTAACTTGGGCTGTCAAAATTATCGCGTTAATGGGCGGTAATTATTTTTTTTATTTAATCACGTTAAAATATTTGATGCAATTAACGCACATGCGCCGCTCAAACATTAAAATGTCAGCACAGTGAAATGTGTACTTGTTGTGTTTTTCGGAGTTTTGTCGCCCTCTGCTGGCGCTTGGGTGCGACTGATTTTATAGGCTTCAGCACCCGTGAGCATTGTTTAAGTATTTATTGGCATCAACTAGTTTATTTTTTGATTGAAAATTTTACAAATTTTAATAAAACGAAAACATTAAGAGGGGTTTTAATATAAAATTTCTATAACTTGTACTAACATTTATCTTTTAAGAACTACAGGTCTTTCTATCCATGGATCGCTTTAACAGAATATTAATAATGGTAATGCCATCTTGTTGATTTATTGTTATAATAAACAAATACAGTACTTATGTACCGTATGTTGAATGTATATATCAATCTTGTCTCATCTTTCCATTCCAACAATAATTTACAGAAAAAATATGGCATATTTTATAGATGGTTTGAATTGCGATTAATTTCGATTAATTAATTTTTAAGCTGTAATTAACTCGATTAAAAATTTTAATCGTTTGACACCCCTAATTTTACCTTTCTGTAGGCGAAAAAACTTTTGTCTTGCCAAAATCTGACCTTTATGTCTTCATTAAATGATAAATCTTTTTTCAGTGAAACATATATATTTTTGTACATTCAACGTAATTTGGGAGGGTCTTAGCTTTCATATGAGCCATTTCTGAAACCAATTGAATAATTAAATTCAGGTTATTAGCAATTGTTTCTACAAACTGGATAGATGACAAGATTTTTGTCAGGGACTGTACATCCTATGTTCTTAAGTAGTTAAAATTTGGCATTTAATATGTGAGGAAATGGGGGGAAAATAAAAATCAGGAGATGGAGGTTGTCAGTTATTGCTGTTTTTGTTTCTCGAATCATTGAAAAAATACAATTTTTAATGAAAATCTGTTTTTGTATGTGTTATAGAAATTACTGACCAAAACAGTTTTCTTTGCATTTCATTAGTTTTGAAAAAAAGAAAAAAAAAGAAAAGAAATATAAAAACATAAATAAATTAATAAAATTTCAGGCTCCATGGTGACCTTCACGTCAGGGAGTTCCAGCAAGAAATTCTAACCACTTTCACCCCTGGTCCCTACAGTGGCAAACCTACGTTCTTGGATTTAACTGAGAATTTTCTAACTTGCTCTGACGTCATCATAACATAAGTAAATCTGTATTTCCGGTGGAAAATAGAACGTGGTACCGCCCCCTCCTTCGACCCCACCCTTCTTGAACCTCTTGATTCGAAACTTTGACCAAAGTGCTCTCCGCGGTTGATCCGATTTGCGAAATTAAGAGAAAAATGTACTTGAGACTGTGCGGTTAAACTTTTGGGATCGACCACCAAGCTACCGGAGGAGGAGGAGGGTTGACATCAGCGAAAACTTTGGCTTGGCCGGGCGAAAATGGAGAACGACATCCTGGAGATGGAGTCCTTGTCTGACGCCGAGGAACTGGAGGGAGATGCCCGCCTCGAAATGATAGCCGAAGACGTCGGTGAGGAGACTTTTTTACACTTCGATTGTTTTTTTTACCGAGAAACGTGCGCACATATGGCATGTGAAAGTCCATCCGTCCATGATCCGTGAGTCATTCCTGAGCAAAAGTATGTTAAAACCATTTCACAGAAGCATTTGTAGTGGCTTCCACTACTCTTTTTATGAGTTCCTTGCAAATCAAACATATTTTTACCCAAGTGCGGGCGTGTCCCCATGCTTTTCATAAAATCGTGTCCTAAAGGGATGTCACATGGGCCTTCTGACATTTCCTTAGATGTTGTTGTTCTGCCTAGCAACCGCTCATTTGTTGTTACTTCCATTCCTTGAGTGGAACCACACAAATCTTAGAAGTGGGAGAGATTGAAGTCATAAGTGGAGTTTTTGGGGGGGGGGGGTTTATGGCTAGTGTCGGAAAAGTATCATTGCATGTAATTGACTATCCTGTATATATAAAACAACAAAAAAAGATGTTTTTATCATGGGTCAAATTTTTTTCTCTGAACAGATCATGTGACTAGCACCTTAGACGGTATTTTGCTTTGCGTATTATTTAAAAAAAAATAAAAATAAAAAAAATATATATATATATATATATATTTTTTTTTTTTTTTAATGATTTTTTTTCATTTTTCAAATGATTTTTTTCCTTTGATTGAAAACATTTTTTTTATGATTGAAGCAACTTTTTGGGGAATTGAATGATTTAGACACAAATATCCAACCCATAATATGGCCCAAACACAAAAAGGATTGCTAAAATCAAAGAAAACTTTTTTTTTAAATGAAAAATAATGTGTTAAAATGCAAATTTTTGAGTCTCAAATATTTTTTCGCATTCAAAAACTTATTTCTTTGATTTAAATTTTCTTTTTTTTTTTTTGATTGAAATGATTTTTCTTTTGAAAATATTTTTTTTTTGTATGAAGCAACTTATTTTTTGATTGAATAATAAAGGCACAAATGTCCTAGCCAAAATGTGGCCCAAACACAAAACAACATTACTTCAATCAAAAAAAGTTGCTTCAATAATTTTTTTTTTTTTTTAAATAAAAATAAAAAATATATAAATATATATATACGTATATATATATAAAAGTTGTAAAGCAATAAAACTGCAAAAAAATGAATGAAATGAGCAAACAAACAAAAAAAATGTTTATAATGGGTCAAAATTATTTTTGGAGCACCTTAGATGGTCATTTGCGTTGTATATAATTTTCAACAACAACAAAAAATTTAAAAATGACTTTTTTCTTTGATTTAATTTTATTTTATTTTTTTTATTGAAGCAACTTTTGGGGGGGGATTAACTGATCTAGACACAAATTTCCTAATCGTATATGGCCCAAACAAAAGGATTGCTTCAATCAAAGAAAACTTTTTCAATGAAAAATTAAGTCTTCAAATGCAAAATTTTCAATCTCAAATATTTTTTCGCATTCAAAAACGTTTTTTTGATTGAATTTTTTCTTTTTTTGATTGAAGTGATTTTCTTTCTGAAAATCTTTATTTTCTTTAAAGCAACTTATTTTTTTCATTTCATAATAAAGCCAAAAATGTCCTAGCCAAAATATGGCCCAAACACAAATCAACATTACTTCAATCAAAAAAGTTGCTTCAATCAAAAAAATAAATAAAAATAAAACAGCTTTCTCTTGCATTTTTTTGAGTTTTTTTTTTTTTTTCGAGTTTCAAATTTATTTTTGCATTCAAACACATTTTTTTTTCATTGAAGCGACTTTTTTTTTGGTTGAAAATATATATTTTGATTGAAGCAACTTTTTTTCTCCGCCCAGGGGATACAATTTTTGACTGGGTAACTACATTGGCACGACACCGGCAGGCGTACCAAATTCAATGGATGACGATATTGGCAAAAAGTATTGCCTAAGCAGCCTGATTTAGAATCCCCCTCAAGAATGATGGGAAACAAACAACGCTCATTGTCAAATTATTATTATAAATATTCTTGTAAGTTAATTTTATTGCTGACGCTGTGTTTCGGGGTCATCAATATATTGTGCCCCCCCTGCCCCAAAAGTCAAACTCCGACTATGCACCAAAGTCGTGGAGGTAGGGAACACACCACAAATTTTGCTACTGAAACTACATCACAGTTAACATAAAATTAAACTGTGTGAACTTGCAAAACTCCAGTAGGAAGCTGCTTAGAGAGAAATGCCCTTCTGTTTGTGTTTTCTACTGTTAAGGTTAATTAAACTGTGAAAAATGGAGTGAACTCTGCTGGAAACTATAGAACCCGAAAAACATTAGCAAGAATCTACTTAGAGAGTGACGGGTGCTGCATAACCTCACACAACACAATATGCGCAAAACCCCTGTTCACCTAATCTGTTTGGTCTTATTAATGTCCCATCCCAGGCAAAAAGTGTACATGCAAATTATGCTGTTATATCATCCCTACCAATGTTGACACCAAACCGACGCCCTTGGTTTTGGAAGTCTATCGCTGTCAGAAACATGATCGATCATGTGTAGATGCTCAGTATCAAGTTTCATTTTACACAAACAAGAAGAAAGTTATTGATCCCTTCCTCAGAGAAACCCAAAATATCTATTAGTGCGCTTTGCTTTAATGGATCATCAATTATTCACAGCCACACTTTGAAGCATTATTTAAACTGAAAAGAGTATCTAAATGAAAGCACACGAAAAAGTGCGACCCTCCCTGTAGGAAGACAGACAGGAAGTCCTATTCAGAAGGGGGAGGGCATGAAACAGGCATAACTGCATGTCGAAACGTGTTCCCCGGCCCGTGCTAAAATAAATAACACAGCGAGAATTCATAAAAGTTGCATTGTTGTTACGTGTGATTACAGTGTATCACAAAAGTGAGTACAGAACTCGCATTTCTGCCGATATTTAAGTATATCTTTTCATGGGACAACACTGACAAAATGCCACTTTGACACAATGAAAAGTAGTCTGTGTGCAGCTTATATAAAAGAGTTAATTTATTTTCCCCTCAAAAAAACTCAAAATATAGCCATTAATATCTAAACCTCTGGCAACAAAAGTGAGTACACCCCTTAGAAACTACATCCCGAAATGTCCAAATTGAGTGCTGCTTGTCATTTTCCCTTCAAAATATCATGTGACTCGTTAGTGTTACTAGGTCCAGGTGTGCATAGGGAGCAGGTGAGTTCAAATTTGTAATGCAGCTCTCACACTCTCTCATACTGGTCACTGAAAGTTCCAACATGGCACCACATGGCAAAGAACTCTTTGAGGATCTTAAAAGACATATTATTGCGCTACATGAAGATGGCCGAGGCTACATGAAGATTGCCAACTGTTAGGTTTTGTGTTGGTTCCCTTCTTGTGTATTCCTGTGATTACCCATTGATTTCACCTGTTGTGCCTGCTCCTAGTGTATCCGCCAATCTGCATCCTTCTGTGTCACCCATCTGTTCCTCGTTGTCTCGTTACCCCTTGTCTCTGCTCCCAGTTTCTTTTCACTCCTTGTTGCGTCATTGTCAATGTCACTTGGGGGCGGCCGTGGCGCAGTTGGTAGCTGGAGTTGTCCTTGGACCGAAAGGTCAGTGGTTTGATTCCCGGCTACGACTGCCCACTGTCGAAGTGCCCTTGGGCAAGGCACTGAACTCTGATTTGCCTTGCATGGCAGCAGCCCCACATGTGAATGTGTGTGTGAATCGGTAAATGTGTGCTAATGTAAAGCACTTTGGGCATGGCAACCATGCAGATAAATTCGCTATATAAGTACTGTCCATTTACCATTTTTACCATTTTACTCCCCTTCGTGAAAGTTGTCACACCTGGACCTAGTAACGCTAACGAGTCACATGACATTTTGGAGGGAAAATGACAAGCAGTACTCAATTTGGACATTTAGTGATGTAGTTTCTAAGGGGTGTTGTATGGTATTATTGACATCATCAATATTGGCATCACTTGACAGACAATAAAACAATCGTCATTCAATCTGTTTCTACCTCCTGATTAAGAGGCCTCCCTGATCCTAGTGTACGGCACAATACACATGGCAGCCACGCACCACCTAAAAGATTATGTAAAGTTTCCATAATTCCTTATTCAACCTTTGTTTTTCTTGCACAGTTTACCCTGAGGAGTTTTTACCAACATATCACAGTATTCCAGAAGGCTTGACGGTAGTTAAAGTGCAACTGGTGAGTGATGCTTGTCTCGTTTGTGTATGAAGTATCATTTTTATTGTTTATGTAATACTAGTAAATGTCATTTCTGGAGAAATTGCAATGGGAAGCTTTGCTGTGATGGACACTTAACTGTTTATTTGGAGGGTGGGTGAAGTAACTTCCTATTGATTTTAGGGCATTTATGAGGTCACTTGCTTTAGATCTTGGAAATGAATGAGACTGGGTGAAGACTAGGCAGATTCTGACAACCTTGGGCAAAAATATCACAGTATTTCAATTACAGCTCTAAAATGTGTTATTTGACATATCTGGGTTAAAAAAAACTTTTTTCCATTGAACAGGATTTTTATTATTCCAAAACAACATGTGAGCAAATTAGAACATGAGTACAGTGGTATGAAAAAGTATCTGAACGTTTTGGAATTTCTCAAATTTCTGCGTAAAATCACCATCAAATGTGATCTGATCTTTGTCAAAATCACACAGATGTAAAAACAGTATCTGCTTTAACCAAAACCACCCAAACATTTATAGGTTTTCATATTTTGATGAGGATAGCATGCAAACAATGAAAAATAAGTAAGCGAACCTTCTGCTTAAGGAGACTTAAAGAGCAATTGAAACCAACTTTTACCAAACAACTTAAGTCAGGTCTGTGCCAAATCACTGATGAGTGGTTTACAGCTGCCCTGCCCACTATAAAACACACACCTGGCAAGAATTGTCTTGATGAGACGCATTGTCTGATGTGCATCATGCCTCGGTCAAAAGAGCTGTCTGAAGACCTGTGATCAAGGATTCTTGATTTGTATGAAGCTGTGAAAGGATATAAAACCATCTCTAAAACTCTGGATGTTCATCAGAGAAGTTGTCTACAAATGGAGAGAGTTTGGCACTGTTGCTTCTCTTCCAAGGAGTGGCCGTCAACCAAAGATGACGCCAAGAGTTCAGCGCAGAATACCCAGAGAGGTAAAAAAGAACCCTTGAATGTCTGCTAAAGACTTAAAGAAATCACTGGCACAGTCCAATATCTCTGTGCACACATCAACTATATGTAAAACTATGGCCAAGAATGGTGTTCATGGGAGGACTCCACGGAGAAAGCCACTGCCGTCAAAAAAAAAACAAAAAAATGTACCTCATTTAATGTTCACAAAAAGGCACTTGGATACTCCACAGAAGTTTTGGCAAAATATTTTGTGGACTGATGAACCCAAAGTTGAATTTTTGGGGGGTAAAACACAACGTTATGTGTGGAGGGAAAATTGGAACAGCTCACCAGCATCAACTCCTCATACCCACCGTGAAGCATGGTGAAGGGAGCATCATGATTTGGGGCTGTTTTGCTGTCTCAGGGCCCGGACAACTTCATGAATGGAAGAATGAATTCAAAAGTTTATCAGGACATTTTGCAGGAAAACCTGAGGCCGTCTGTTAGACAGTTAAAGCTAAAAAGAGGATGGATGCTGCAACAAGACAATGATCCAAAACACAGAATTAAATCAACTTCAAAATGGTTTCAGAAGTTCTGAAGTGGCCAAGTCAAAGTTCAGACTTGAACCCCATTGAGATGCTGTGGCATGACCTAAAGACAGCGATTCATATCAGATATCCCAGGAGTGAACTACAGCAGTTTTGTAGAGAAGAATGGGCCAAGATTAGTCCTGATCGATGTGCCGGACTGATCTGCAGCTACATGAAGCGTCTAGTTGAAGTTATTGCTGCCAAAGAGTGGGGCCCACAAAATATTAAAGGGTTTACTTACCTATTTTTCCCCCTTCTGTCATTGTTTCCATCCTAACCTCATTAGAATATTGAAACCTATAAATGTTTGAGTGGTTTTAATTCAAGCAGACACTGTTTTTTCATCTGTGTGATTTTGACAGAGGTCAGATCACATTTGATGGTGATTTTATGCAGAAATGTGGGAAATTCCAAAAGGTTCAGATACTTTTTCATACCACTGTATAATGAAATATTCTAAATAAAATTCAAGTAAATGCCATCCTTCAGGTGAACCTAAACCAGAGGTCCCCAAACTACGGCCCGCGGGCCGGATATGGCCCGCCTCCACATTTGGTTTGGCCCCGAATATTTTTTTTTTTCCCTCAATAGTGTTATTTATTTCCTGGCTTGTTCTGTGAATAACCCAGAGAGGGTTATTTGGTTATTATCTATTTAATTAATAGTGTTATTATCAATTATTATTATATTATATTTAATTATATTACATTATTATTATTATTATTATTTATTTTATTTACTTTTGTTCCGTGAAGAATCCAGAAAGGGTTATTTGACAGTGGCTTTCTGAAAAACAATGAATTTTTACATTTAGGCACTCCTGCAATCATCACACTTTTTCTATTACAAACTGACCCGGCCCCTCATCAGAGAAGGGAAAAGCTATGTGGCCCTCACAGGAAAAAGTTTGGGGAACCCTGGCCTAAACCCTCAGCTACAGCTCAAAATTATTATCATCAGAACAAAAATAAATGAGTTATTGCCCAATTTCTGTATTTCTTTTACCACCACTAGACACACTAAGCACGCTGGAGTTACCTCTCATAGCTGGTGGGAAATGTTCATAACAGCGTTTACAAATCTTTCATTTTGTATAAAGTGACGGGTGGTCAAGTCAATGCTAAATCATATTGGAGGTATTGCCTCCTCTGGCAGCCAACCATGTCTGTTGGGCCCTCTTCCTCTCAGCCGCAGCCGTCTGTTAGTTTTCTGTAGCCGAAGTATTCCCGTACTAACGACTTCGTTTTCTTCGATGGGGAAACGTTCTGGTGCTATACCTCCTCCAGCCATCGTTAGCACAGCTGACTCCCTGAGCAACAACCGGAGGTAAATGCTGCTGTTGCAAGTAACGGACATAGAAAATAGCTAATTCCGGCAAATGTCTAGTGGAGACAGTGAAATTTAGGTTCAAAATTGTGAAGTTTTGGTCAGAATATGGAAAACATTCAGACTTTTACATGACATGCAAAGCTACGATCAGACATTACTAGCTTTGGGACTTAGAGCCACGGGTATAATCAAACCATATTGTCGAAAGCCGTAGAGGTCAAATGGCGTAATGTTTGTTCTTCCCACATCACCTGCATGATACATACCGACGTTTAAAACCTCGCACACGCTCTCGACGCCGCACACGGTGCAGCCGTCCTCTCCTCGCCGAACATCATGAAAGAAGCGGAATATGAGTTTGAGTCGGTCGACTTGCCTCACGATCCGCGCTTTCGCCCGCAGGCCGAGTTCGACGACAAGCCTGACTCTCTCTTCTTCAACGACGGCGTCCGGCGGATCGACTTCATCCTGGTCTATGAAGATGAGGACAAGAAGGAGTTTGAGAAGCGACACACATTCGCACGCAGAAAGGTACTTTTTGGCTAAACCTGTACTTTTGTACTTCACCCGTTAAAATGCCAACAAATATTAAAACTCAATACAAAGACATTGTTTTCTTTGTACATAATGGTTTATCACTATTGACGTGGACTATTTGCAAAGGGAGTTTAAGTTTGCTTCATCTTAAAAGTGAAGCAGACATTCATATTTATCATGACATTGCTCTTTTTTCATCGCTACCTTGTTGTTCCTGCTTGTTTACACCTGCAGTAACGCAACAATGAGTTTTCTTTCTGGCAAGTTAGCAGTTTGGGAATCGTATCCAGTCACGTATTCGTTTTCCCAGCTTATTTAAGGGTGTGCTTCAGCCAAAACAAACAGCGACGGTATTCATTGTACAGTCCCGGAGAAAACTCTTGTCGCTTATCCATTTTGTAGAAACAATTGCTAACTAGCCCTGCAAGCAGGATTCAACGGGCCCTAGGGAGTCCTGTGTCGATTCCTCTAATTTCTTTTCAGTGATTTTTTGGGGGGGATCATTAGGTTTTTTTTCCCTTCCAGGATTAGTTGGTCTTGTAAAAAATGCCATTTCCTGTTCCCAGCAGGGGGCGCCAGGCCTAATGGGTGATATTTCAATGAAGTCGAGTTCAGGCTGGGATACATCACGTACATGCCAAATATGAGAAAGATTGAACGTTGTATGGGGGAGTTATTAGTCATCTTCTGAATTTGGTGTTTTGTCCAAAAATTGTCCGACTTTGGCACCCCATCGACTTTGGCACAATGAAATACATGAAGTAGCAGAGTGTGAAGCAACAGCCTTAATGAGTCAAAGCAGTTCTTCACTGCTGTCATCAGATGAACCAATTTATCCCTAATATATTTCATTAAAAAGTACATAGTATTTTTTTCTCCCACAGAAGTAGTTTTATCCCTAATATATATCATTGAAAAGTACTTAGTATTTTTTTCTCCCACAGAAGTAGTAGCAGAGTGTCAACCCTAAGCCCTAACCCTAAACCCTAACACAAAAAAAATGCCCCGCACAGGTCAGGCCCGTGATTGAAAAATCACCATTTTGATATGTGTAAATTTTGGTGAGTTTTCGAGCATGTTCAGAACTTCAAATTGTCCATTTTCATTTGCCCTGAAGAAGCCTTAACCCTAAACCCCAAAAAAGGCCTACTTTGGTACTCCGCCCAGATCAGGCCCGTGAATGAAAACTAACCATTTTGATAACTTAACATCTCATATGTCTCATGAAGAGTCTCACCAATTTTGAGGAGGATCCAACTAACTGCCTCGGCGCAATGGTCTCAAACGTGCACCCTGGTTTTTGACAAAAATGGGATGTTTTTCAACATTCAATCCAAAATACCCGATTTCCTGTTGGGTTTGGTATTTGGGTGCAAGAGACTTTTTGAAGCATTTTTGCACAAGGTATCGACTCTCCAAATTTAATTGCTCTACGTTAAAAAAAACCTAAATGGAGAGGCCATTTCTAAAAATTCCAGGGGGTGCGGCTGAGCCATTTTTTCACAATTTTGGCAAATTATCAAAATTTTCGCGAATCCGCATGTTGGTGCAAATTTTGGTGAGTTTTTGAGCATGTTAAGACCTCCAAATGGGCCATTTTCATTTGCCATGAAAAAAGAATAACAATAATCCTTTGCAGAACAATAGGGCCTTCGCACCTGTTGGTGCTCAGGCCGTAATAACCTGACTTTGAATTATTCAATTGGTTTCAGAAATGGCTCATATGAAAGCTAAGACCCTCCTTAATGATGTTGAATTTACAAAAATATATTTGTTTCACTGAAAAAAGATTGATCATTTAATGAAGACATAAAGTTCAAATTTTGGCAAGACAAAAGTTTTGTCGCCTACAGAAAGTAGTGTGAAAATTGAACAAAAAATGTATTTCAAATACAAAAATATGTTACGTAACATAAGTGAATTAAGTAGTGGTGCTGTGAGATCCAAATTTAATATTTTCTATGACTTCCATGGGCTTCGGCAAGGATTCATACAATTTATTGATGAAGTCATGAGGAACATCAAAGAAAGCAGTCTTGCATGTGTCCCAGAGTTCATCAACATTCTTGGGTTTCGTCTTCCATGCTTCCTCTTTCATCATACCCCAGACATGCTCAATGATGTTCATATCATGCAATTACAGATGGTGGAAAAGAACGCCATTGTTTCTGGTTTTTGTAAATCTCACTGGAACGGCACCAAACAAAAGTTCCAGCATCATCACCTTGTCCAATTTAGATTCTTGACTCATCACTGAAAATAAACTTCATCCAGTCATTCACAGTCTACTTTGAGGTAGAGATTGAAATATGCGATGGAGCACCATCCTGCTGCAGAATTTGTCCCTTTTTATGGTTAGGAAAGTAAGAGGCAGCTAAGATGTGTTGATATTTCAGATTTTTCATGTTGCCTTTCCACCCTGCAGATCTCTCAGGGTGCAGACAATTAATAAACCGTGTGGCATTTGCCAAGGCCCATAGCCTGTCAAAAGGATGATCGCTGGAAAAGTGGCAAAAGGTGGATTTTTCAGATGAATCTTCCATTGAATTACACCACAGTTGCAGCAAATATTGCAGGAGACCTACTGGAGCCTGCGTGGATCTGAGATTCACTCAGAAAACAGTGAAGTTTGGTGGTGACTAAATCAAGGTCTGGGTTTACATCCAGTATGGGGGTGTGCAAGAGATCTGCAGGGTGGAAAGTCAACATAGATAGTCTGAAATATCAACAAATCTTAGCTGCCTCTTACATTACTAACCATAAAAAGGGACAAATTCTGCAGCAGGATAGTGCTCCATCGCATACTTTAATCTCTGCCTCAAAGTAGACTGTGAATGACTGGATGAAGTTTATTTTCAGTGGTGAGTCAAGAATCTGCATTGGACAAGGTGATGATGCTGGAACTTTTATTTGGTGCCGTTCCAGTGAGATTTACAAAGACCAGAAACAATGGCGTTCTTTTCTACCATCTGTAATCGTGACCCTCCTTGTGACCCCCTGAAAGAAGGACAAGTATACCCACTGAGAAATCTGATCAGGGACTGTCCAATTCCCATGATCTTTATGCATTGAACTAGTTGGAACATGCATTGATTATTAGTCATACTACAACCCCTAACAAAAAGTATGGAATCACCAGTCACGCACACCCCATACTGGATGTAACCCCAGACCGTGATTTTGGCACCACCAAACTTCACTGAGTGAATCTCTGATCCATGCAGGCTCCAGTAGGTTTCCTGCAATATTTGCGGCAACTGTGGTGTAATTCAATGGAAGATTCATCTGAAAAATCCACCTTTTGCCACTTTTCCAGCGTCCATCCTTTTGACAGGCTGTGGCCCTTGGCAAATGCCACACGGTTTTTTAATTGTCTGCACCCTAAGAGATCTGCAGGGTGGAAGGCAACATACGGTGGGGCAAATAAGTATTTAGTCAACCACTAATTGTACAAGTTCTCCGACTTGAAAATGTTAGACAGGCCTGTAATTGTCAACATGGGCAAACCTCAACCATGAGAGACAAAATGTGGGGAAAAAACAGAAAATCACACTGTTTGATTTTTAAAGAATTTATTTGCAAATCATAGTGGAAAAAAAGCATTTGATCAATACCAAAAGTTCATCTCAATACTTTGTTATGTACCCTTTGTTGGCAATAACGGAAGCCAAATCTTTTCTGCAACTCTTCACAAGCTTTTCACACACTGTAGCTGGTATTTTGGCCCATTCCTCCTTTCAGATCTCCTCTAGAGCAGTGATGTTTTGGGGTTGTCGTTGGGCAACACGGACTTTCAACTCCCTCCACAGATTTTCTATGGGGTTGAGATCTGGAGACTGGCTAGGCCACTCCAGGACCTTGAAATGCTTCTAAAGAAGCCACTCCTTTGTACCCCTGGCTGTGTGTTTGGGATCATTGTCATGCTGAAAGACCCAGCCACGTCTCATTTTCAGTGCCCTTGCTGATGGAAGGAGATTTTCAGTCAAAATCTCTCGATACATGGCCCCATTCATTCTTTCCTTTATACAGATCAATCGTCCTGGTCCCTTTGCAGAAAAACAGCCGAAAAGCATGATGTTTCCACCCCATGCTTCACAGTGGGTATGGTGTTCTTCGGATGCAATTCTGTATTCTTTTTCCTCCAAACACGAGAACCTGTGTTTCGACCAAAAAGTTCTATTTTGGTTTCATCTGACCATAACACATTCTCCAGTCCTCTTCTGGATCATCGAAATGCTTTCTAGCGAACCGCAGACAGCCTGGATGTGTACTTTCTTCAGCAGGGGGACACGTCTGGCAGTGCAGGATTTGAGTCCCTGGCGGCGCATTATGTTACTGATAATAGCCTTTGTTACTGTGGTCCCAGATCTATGTAGGTCATTCACTAGCTCCCCCCCTAGTGGTGCTGGGATTTTTGCTCACCGTTCTTGTTATCATTTTGACGCCACGGGGTGAGATCTTGCATTAAGCCCCAGATCGAGGGAGATTATCTCTGGTCTTGTATGTCTTTCATTTTCTGAAAATTGCTCCCACAGTTGATTTCTTTACACAATAGGTGTCAAACCAGTTCCACAAAGGGCCAAGTGGGTGCTAGATTTGGTTCCAACCGATACCGCGGAAACAGTTTAACCAATTATTTTTCTGTTGAAACAAGTTTAACTGATTACCCATGTCCTCTTCATTGGTTGGAAAGAAAACCTGCAGCCACTTGGCCCTTTATGGAGTCAGTTTGAGACCAGTGCTTTACACTAAGCGTTTTACTAGAGATGTCCCGATCGATCGGGTCCGATCACGTCATTTTCAAAGTATCGGAATCGGCAAAAAAATATCGGCCATGCCTTTTTTTAATATATATATATATTTTTTAATTAAATCATTTTCTAATTGTATTTAACGTTACAGACATAATATGTTACACTCATCCAGAGTCTTTAGTTTAGGCTTAAGGTAGGGTTATCAAATTTATCCCAATAATGGCGGTAATTATTTTTTTTTAAAATGTACCACGTTAAAATATTTACCGCAATTAATGCATGCGTTGCACAAGCCACTCACGCATTGTCGTGCTTAATCTGTAATGGCGCCGTTTCACCTATATAGAGAGATAAAAGGCAGCGTAAAATGAGTAAAGTGAATTTTGGCAGCCTTTGGAGCCTTTTTTTAATTGGCTAAAGCCTTACAATCCCTCTACCTACGATTGGAAATATCATGGGAAGCAATGCGGGGAAGCAAGGTAGCAATTGATAATTTTCTTAACACCTTATGTTATTTCCCAACGCAGACAAGATATATCAATTGGTAGCACTACGCACAGTCATGGTTCCACTTCCCATCATGCATTTGGCCATGGCTACAGTATCATTTACTGAAAGCTCAACAAATACACTAGATGGCAATATTTAGTCACAACATACAAAGTCATAAGTCTTTCTATCCGTGGATCCCTCTCACAGAAAGAATGTTAATCATGTAAATGCCATCTTGAGGATTTATTGTCATGATAAACAAATTCAGTACTTATGTACTGTATGTTGAATGTATATATTCGTCTGGGTTTTATTCATTTTTTTCTTAATGCATTGCCAAAATGTATATGATCGGGAAAAATTATTGGGAACGATTGGAATTGAATCGGGAGCAAAAAAAAAGCAATCGGATTGGGAAATATCAGGATCGGCAGATACTCAAACTAAAACGATCGGGATCGGATCGGGAGCAAAAAAACGTGATTGGAACAACCCTACGTTTTACCTATTGCAGATTCAGTCTTCCCAGCCTGGTGCAGGTCTACAATTTTCTCTGGTGTCCTTCGACAGCTCTTTGGTCTTAGTGGAGTTTGGAGTGACTGGCTGAGGTTGTGGATAGGTGTCTTTTGTACACATAATGAGTTAAAACAGGTGCCAAAAATACAGCTAACAAGTGGGGCTTCTTTGACAGCCAGAAATCTTGCTTGTTTGTAGGTGACCAAATACTTATTTTCCACTCTAATTTGGAAATAAATTCTTTAAAAATCAAACAATGTGATTTTCTGTTTTTTTCCACATTCTGTCTCTCATGGTTGAGGTTTACCCATGTTGACAATTACAGGCCTCTCTAATATTTTCAAGTAGGAGAACTTGCACATTTGGTGGTTGACTAAATAAATACTTATTTGCCCCACTGTAAATAGTCTGAAATATCGACCAAACTGCCTCTTACATTCCTAACCATAAAAAGGGACAAATTCTGCAGCTTAGTACAGCCCCTGACTTTTGTCAGGGACTGTATGTGTTAAGCCTTCTGATGGGAATGATGGGAAAACTTCCTGGCTTAGAAGGAAGTTGAGAAGATTGAGGTCATGTCAAGTAGTTTAGTAACGAGAAAGCATCTTCATCCTCTACAGAGACGGCGGGAGTACTTTGAAGCTAGTCTGATGAAAATGGGAATGGAGTTGGAGGCAACACCATCTGTAAGTGGGTTCTTTTTCAAATTGTGTGCCGTAATATACTCGATTTTAAATGGAGCTGCCATCCAGGTAGTGGACGAAAACCTGGTATTCGTCAAAGTGCACATGCCGTGGGACACGCTGTGCACGTACGCCGAGGTGCTGCACATTCAGCTCCCCATCCAGCCCAACGACCTGTTGTCGAAGCGCTCGCCATGGTGGCAGTGGCTGTCCATAGCCACCAAGCCTTTTTACCCGAGCGAGAGCCTCATCACCAAGGAGGCCGAGTTCTTCACCGCCCCCTTCGAGAAGGCCCGCCTGGAGTACTTCTACGTCAAGGACAAGGATACTTTCTTCACGTCCTCAATGCGGAGCAGGATGGTGAGCTCGCGGTTCAAAATGACTCTTTATAATATCGCGGGATTCCAACGATTCTATCTTTCAGGCTTATTATATTTTAAGTCGAGCCCCGTATGAGATAAGAGGCAGAGTGAAGAAGTTCGGCATCCGAAAACTGTTGGACGGTGGCGTTTACAAGGCTGCCTACCCTCTCCATGACGTAAGTGTTGATCGTCACCAGTGAACGTTCTTTGGATGTTCATCATGTTTTATTTGTTGATCTAGTGCAGGTTCAACGTCAAGTCCAAAGAACAAGACTGCCCCAATGAGAGGTTTCGCCTCTACAAAGAATGGGCCCACCCCAAAAGCTTCTACAAGATGCAACCGCTCAACCTCATAAGGTAACGTCGTCAGAATAGGAAATGAGATCAGCACATTTTCCAACACTGTTGTCATATTTTCTTTCTTCTACAGGAAGTACTATGGTGAAAAAATTGGTATTTACTTTGCCTGGTTGGGTTTTTATACCATCATGCTGGCTATAGCTGCTGTTGTGGGCCTGAGTTGTTTCATATACGGATACAAAACGCAAGAAACCAGCACGTGGAGGTACAAATCACACATGTACATTGGTGTGAAAAAGTATATGAACCTTTTGGAATTTCTCACATTTCTGCATAAAATCACCATCAAGTGTGATCTGATCTTTGTCAAAATCACACAGATGAAAAAACAGTGTCAGCTCGAACTAAAACCACCCAAACATTTACAGGTAAAAATGTCCCGATCGATCGGGTCCGATCACGTCATTTTGAAAGTATCGGAATCGGCAAAAAAATATCGGACATGCCTTTTTTAAATATATATATTAGGGCTGTCAAACGATGAAAAATTTTAATCGAGTTAATTACAGCTTAAAAATTAATTAATCGTAATTAATCGCAATTAATCGCAATTCAAACCATCTATAAAATATGCCATATTTTTCATCCATCCTCTTTTTAGCTTCAACTGTCTGACAGACGGCCTCAGGTTTTCCTGCAAAACTTTTGAATTCATTCTTCCATTAAATATTGCAAGTTGTCCAGGCCCTGAGGCAGCATACAGCCCCAAATCATGATGCTCCCTCCACCATGCTTCACGGTGGGGATGAGGTGTTGATGTTGTTGTTGTTTCATGACGTTGTGTGTTACTCCCAAACTATTCAACCATGGTTTTATCAGTCCACAAAACATGTTGCCAAAACTTTTGTGGAGTTTCCAAGTGCCTTTTTGCGATCATTAAATGAGCAACAATGTTTTTTTTTTGAGACAGCAGTGGCTTTCTTCGTGGAGTCCTCCCATGAACACCATAGTTTTACATAGAGTTGATGTGTGCACAGAAATATTGGACTGTGCCAGTGATTTCGTTAAGTCTTTAGCAGACACTCTTGGGTTCTTTTTTACCTCTGAGTATTCAGCGCTGAACTCTTTATACAAATCAACAATCCGAGATCGCAGGTCTTCGGGCAGCTCTTTTGACCGAGCCATTCTTACCGGGTGTGTATTTTATAGTGGGCAGGGCAGCTTTAAACCACTCATCAGTGATTGGGCACACACCTGACTTAAATTGTTTGGTAAAAATTGGTCTCAATTGCTCTTTAAGTCTCCTTAGGCAGATGGTTCACTTACTTATTTTCCCCGCCTTCTGTCATTGTTTGCATGCTATCCTCATCAATATATGAAAACATAAATGTTTGGGTGGTTTTAGTTAAAGCACCAAACTGTTTTTACATCTGTGTGATTTTGACAAAGATCCGATGACATTTGAAAGTGATTTTATGCAGAAATGTGAGAAATTCCAAAAGGTTCAGATACATTTTCATACCACTGTATATGGTTTTAATCTCTTCTGCAAGTGATAGCGAATGGTCATGTTTTAGTGTCATTGACTGTCGTGTTTATTTGTAGCATAGAAGTATGTGATCCTGAGATTGGAGGCAAAATAGTGATGTGCCCGCAGTGCGACCAGGAATGCAAATACTGGCGGTTAAACAGCACCTGTGAAGCTTCAAAGGTACGATTAGTATTAAGTCAGAGATCTTAAGCTAAAGTTACTGCTTTCTGTTTTGTAGAAACTGTGCATATTTGACAACTTTGGCACCCTAGTGTTTGCGGTTTTCATGTCAATTTGGGGTAAGTCACACTATCGTGTTTTTTTTTTTTCTCCAAACACTACTCAGACGTGCCTCCAATCAGTGTTTGTCTTCATATCCTCGCTGCAGTGACGCTGTTCCTGGAATTTTGGAAGCGTTACCAGGCTGAGCTGGAATACCAGTGGGACACGGTGGAGTTCCTGGAGCAGGAGGAGCCGCCTCGGCCAGAATATGAGGCCAAGTGTATATACGAGAGGAAAAATCCAATCACAGGGGTGAGTGTATTCTCAGTTTTGCTTAAGTGGGGAGAGACAGCGAGAACTAAAAGTGGTATTTGCTATGTGGCAAAATGGATTTTGTCATGTGGCATTTTTTTGCCATGTGTCAAAATGGATTTTGCCATGTTGCATTGTTTTTGCCATGTGCCATTTTTTTGCCATGTGGGGAGAGACAGCGAGAACTAAAAGTGGTATTTGCTATGTGGCAAAATGGATTTTGTCATGTGGCTTTTTTTTTTTTGCCATGTGGCAAAATGGGTTTTGCCGTGTGGCATTTTTTTTGCAATGTGGCAGAATGGATTTTGCCGTGTGGCATTTTTTTCCCATTTGGCAAAAATGGATTTTGCCATGTGGCATTTTTTTTGCCATTTGGCAAAATGGATTTTGCCGTGTGGCATTTTTTTTTTTTGCCATATGGCAAAATGGATTTTGCCATGCGGCATCTTTTTTGCCATGTGGCATTTTTTTGCCATGTGGCAAAATAGATTTTACCATGTGGCATTTTTTTTTGCCACCATGTGGCATTTTTTTGCCATGTGGCATTTTTTTTGCCATGTGGCAAAATAGATCTTACCATGTGGCATTTTTTTTTTGCCATGTGGCAAAAAGGATTTTGCCGTGTGGCATTTTTTTTGCCATGTGTCAAAATGGATTTTGCCATGTTGCATTGTTTTTGCCATGTGGCAAAATCCATTTTGTCATGTGGCATTTTTTTTGCCATGTGGCATTTTTTTTTTGCCATGTGGCAAAATGGATTTTGCCGTGTGGCATTTTTTTGCAATGTGGCAAAATGGATTTTGCCGTGTGGCTTTTTTTTTTGCCACGTGGCAAAATGGATTTTGCCATGCGGCATTTTTTTTGCCATGTGGCATTTTTTTGCTATGTGGCAAAATGGATTTTGCCATGCGGCCTTTTTTTTTTTTGCCATGTGGCATTTTTTTGCTATCTGGCAAAATGGATTTTGCCATGCTGCATTTTTTTTTGCCATGTGGCATTTTTTTACCATGTGGCAAAAATGGATTTTGCCGTGTGGCATTTTTTTGCTATGTGGCAAAATGGATTTTGCCGTGTGGCATTTTTTCTGGCATGTGGCAAAATTGATTTTGCCAAGTGGCATTTAAGTGTATGTTCCAAATCACAGCCACACATGTTTTTCTGCCATTTCCGTTAGTGTATTTTGTGTTGTTTGATATTTGTGAATGTTTCTTTGTGCTCAGGCCTCTCTTGTAAAAGAGATATTAATCTCAATGAGACTGCCTGATAAAATAAAGATGAATAAAATTTAATATGAATGAAACATTTAAACGTGGTTAGCCGTCAATGGCATAGCCTGCCTTGGTTGTCAGTTGAATGTAAATGTGCTTTAATGTAAAGTGTATAGTCAAAAATCATTTAAAATGAATAGAAAATTTGGATGTGCATAGCCGTAAAGGGTATGGACGTGCATTGCCTGCAAAACTGCCATATACCCCGAAAAAATGCCATATACCCCAAAAAACAATGCGACAAACCAAAATCCATTTTGACACATACCAAAACAAAATGCCACATGGAAAAATCAATTTTGCCACATGGCAAAAAAAAATGCCACACGCCAAAATCAGTTTTGCCATATGGCAAAAAAATTGCCACGTAGCAAAAAAAAATGACACATGGCAAAAAAATGACACATGGCAAAATCCATTTTGCCACATGGCAAAAAAATGCCATATGGTAAAAAAAAGTTGCCACATGGCAAATACTGTACCACTTTTGGTTCTTGGCCCTGCTGGGTCAAAGTTACAGCAGTTTTGTGGTTGTGTGTTTTAGGTGAAGGAAAAAGTGCCATACACAGCCTGCGGACGATGCGTTCGGGTGTCCATTGGAATAGGCACGGTTTTATTCTGGGTAAAATAATTCTTCCCAAGATGTCCCTTCAAAGCAAAAGTTATCACAGTGACGTTTTGATAATTGCCTTTTCAGATATTACTGATTTTGGCATCCATCGTGGCTATCACCGTGTACCGCCTGGCCGCGTTCTTCGCCTTCTCGGCTAGGCTGCGAGCGCAGGACCTGAAGGAACTGGAGCCCCTCAAGGAGTACGTGACGCCGCAGATGGCCACGTCGGTCACGGCCTCGATCATCAGCTTCGTGGTCATCATGATTCTTAACACGCTATACGAGCGGGTCGCCATCTGGATCACCAATTTTGGTGAGTTGCTAAAATGTAACGTGAGGAATTTCAGGCTGACTTATGAACAATTCTTCACCTAACAGAGCTGCCAAGGACCAAAACGGACTATGAGAACAGCCTGACACTCAAGATGTTCCTCTTCCAGTTCGTCAACTACTACTCGTCTTGTTTCTACATCGCCTTCGCCAAAGGGAAAGCTGTCGGATATCCCGGACAACCTGTGTACCTTGTGGGAAAATATCGTAACGAAGAGGTAAGGATTGATGCGTGTCCACTCTGAGCTCTTTTAGCTGTAATGTATGTTCTTTTTTTTATCAGTGTGATCCTGGCGGTTGTCTGATCGAACTGACTACTCAGCTGTCAATCATCATGGGTGGTAAAGCCATCTGGAATAACATCCAAGAGGTCTTATTACCGTAAGAGCCCAAAAATGACTCTATAAGAGACAAAAATTCAATCCGGGCTCAACTTAAACATCACCTTTGCGTTTCGCAGATGGGTGAAAAATTTGATCTTTCGCTACTGCACGCGTTCGTCGTCACAGAAGGCAATCCCTCGCTGGGAACAAGACTACCAGCTCCAACCCATGTCCAAACTGGGACTCTTCTATGAATATCTTGAAATGGGTAAGAAGTGAGAAGGAATACAACCTCGACATAGTAACTTGCAGTTGTATGAAAAAGTAGCTGAACCTTTTGGAATTTCTCACATTTTTGCATAAAATCACCATCAAATGTGATCTGATCTTTGTCAAAATCACACAGATGAAAAAACAGGATATACAGTGGTATGAAAAAGTTCTGAACCTTTCGGAATTTCTCACATTTCTGCATAAAATCACCATCAAATGTGATTTGATCTTTGTCAAAATCACACAGATGAAAAAAACTGAATATACAGTGGTACGAAAAAGTATCTGAACCTTTTGGAATTTCTCACATTTCTGCATAAAATCACCATCAAATGTGATCAGATTTTTTTCAAAATCACACAGATGAAAAAACAGGATATACAGTGGTATGAAAAAGTATCTGAACCGTGCGGAATTTCTCACATTTTTGCATAAAATCACGATCAAATGTGATCTGATCTTTGTCAAAATCACACAGATGAAAAAACTGAATACACAGTGGTATGAAAAAGTATCTGAACCTTTCAGAATTTCTCACATTTTTGCATAAAATCACCATCAAATGTGATCTGATCTTTGTCAAAATCACACAGATGGAAAAACTGAACATACAGTGGTATGGAAAAGTGTCTGAACCTTTTGGAATTTCTCACATTTTTGCATAAAATCACCATCAAATGTGATCTGATCTTTGTCAAAATCACACAGATGGAAAAACTGAACATACAGTGGTATGAAAAAGTGTCTGAACCTTTTGGAATTTCTCACATTTCTGCATAAAATCACCATCAAATGTGATCTGATCTTTGTCAAAATCGCACAGATGAAAAATCAGAATATACAGTGGTATGAAAATGTTTCTGAGCCTTTTGGAATTTCTCACATTTCTGCATAAAATCACCAAAAGATGTGATCTGATGTTTGTCAAAATCACACAGATGAAAAATCTGAATACACAGTGGCACAAAAAAGTATCAGAACCTTATGGAATTTCTGCATAAAATCACCATCAAATGTGATCTGATTTTTGTCAAAATCACACAGATGAAAAAACTGAATATACAGTGGCTCAAAAAAGTATCTGAACCTTATGGAATTTCTCACATTTCTGCATAAAATCACCATTAATTGTGATCTGAACTTTGTCAAAATTACACAGATGAAAAATCAGAATATACAGTGGTATAAAAAAAAGTATCTGAACATTTTGGAATTTATCGCGTTTCTGCATAAAATCACCATCAACTGTGATCTGATCTTTTTTAAAATCACACGGATGAAAAAACAGGATATACAGTGGTCTGAAAAGGTATCTGAACCTTTTGGAATTTCTCACATTTTTGCATAAAATCACCATCAAATGTGATCTGATCTTTGTCAAAATCACACAGATGAAAAAAACTGAATATACAGTGGTATGAAAAGGTATCTGAACCTTTTGGAATTTCTCATATTTTCCCCTAAAATCACCATCAATTTTGATCTGATCTTTGTTGAAATCACACAGATGAAAAAACAGGATATACAGTGGTATGAAAAAGTATCAGAACCTTTTGGAATTTCTCACATTTATGCATAAAATCACCATCAAGTGTGATCTGATCTTTGCCAAAATCACACTGATGAAAGAAAAAAAAAACAGAATATACAATGGTATGAAAAGGTATCTAAACCACTTGGGAGAGGAGCAACAGTGCCAAAACTCTCCATTTGTTGACGACTTCTCTGACATCCAGACTTTTAGAAATGGTGTTTTATCCTTTCCCAGCTTTATACAAATCAACAGTCCTTGATCGCAGGTCGGAGGAAAATTCTTTTGACCGAGCCATGATGCACATCAGACAATGATTCACATCAAGACAAATTTTTACTAGGTGTGTGTCTTATAGTGGGCAGGGCAGCTTTAAACCATTCGTTAGTGATTGGGCACACACCTGACTTAAATTGTTTGGTAATAAAATGGTTTCAATTAGAGATGTCCCGATCGAACGGGATGCCGATCACGTCATTTTCAAAGTATCGGAATCGGCAAAAACATACCGGACATGCCTTTTTTTTTTTTATATATTTTTTAAATAAATCATTTTCTAATTGTATTTAACGTTACAGACATAATATGTTACACTCATCCAGAGTCTTTAGTTTAGGCTTAAGGTAGGGTTATCAAATTGATCCCGTTAACGGCGGTAACAATTTTTTTTTAATTTATCATGTTAATTTTAACGCAATTAATGCATGCGCTGCACTGCCCACTCACGCATTGTCGCATTCAATCTGGAATGGCGCCGTTTTACCTATATATATATATATATATATATATATATATAAAGCTAAAAGACAGCGTAAAATGAGTAGAGTGAATTTTGGCAGCCTTTGGAGCCTTTGTTTAATTGGCTAAAGCCTTACAACCCCTCTCCCTACAATTAGAAACATCGTGGGAAGCAATGTGGGGATGAAAGGTAGTAATTGATCTTTTTCTTAACACCCTATGTTATTTCCCAACGCAGAGAAGATATATCAATTGGTACCACTAAGCACAGTCATGGATGCACTTCCCATCATGCATTTGGGCAGAACAGATGGCTACAGTATCATTTACTGAAAACTCAACAAATACCCTAGATGGCAATATTTAGTCACAATATACAAAGTCACATTTATCCTTTAAGAATTACAAAGTCTTTCTATCCATGGATCCCTCTCACCGAAAGAATGTTAATAATGTAAATGCCATCTTGAGGATTTATTGTCATAATAAACAAATACAGTACTCATGTACTGTATGTTGAATGTATATATTCTTCCGAGTTTTATTCATTTTTTTCTTAATGCATTGCCAAAATGCACTGTATATGATCGGGAAAAATTATCGGGAATGATTGGAATTGAATCGGGAGAAAAAAACAACAACAATTGGATCGGCAGATTGTTCATTTACTTATTCCTTCCCCTTCTGTCACTGTTTGCATGCTGTCCTCATTAAAATAGGAAAAGCTGTAAATGTTTGGGTGGTTTTAGTTCAGGCAGATACATCTGTGTGATTTTGACAAAGATCACATCACATTTGATGGTGATTTTATGCAGAAATGTGAGAAATTCCCAAATGTTCAGATACTTTTTATCACCACTGCATATTTCTTTTCCTACGTTTTTCCAATTTGCATAGTCATCCAGTTTGGTTTCGTCACCCTCTTCGTGGCCTCCTTCCCCCTGGCTCCCGTCCTGGCGCTTGTCAACAACTTATTCGAAATTCGCGTGGACGCCTGGAAAATCACCACGCAGTTCCGCCGTATCGTACCGGAAAAGGCCCAGGACATCGGTGCCTGGCAGCCCATTCTACAAGGCGTCGCGATCCTGGCCGTCGCCACCAACGTGAGCTCCCGTGTCGGCTAGTTTGCTGTCCTAAATTATACGAAACCAATCGTGGATTCTTCGGTACTGAGCGCAGGCTATGATCATCGCCTTCACCTCCGATATGATCCCACGGTTGGTTTACTACTGGTCGTTCTCCGTGTACCCGTATGGACAACACGACTCTCAAACCATGCGAGGCTACATCGAAAGCTCTTTATCCATCTTCAACATCAGCGATTTCTCCGACTACAGCAGGCCGCTGAGCACGCCGTACAACATCACCACTTGCAGGTATAAAACGGAAACAACCTCCACCCTCTCTAAAGACTTCTTACCATTGTAACAAACTTTTTTTCCCCAGGTATCGAGATTTCCGCTACCCTCCCGGGCATCCAAAAGAGTATGAGCACAACATCTACTACTGGCATGTGATCGCTGCCAAAATGGCGTTTATAATTGTTGTCGAGGTAAGATCATATGCAGCAGGTTTCACGCTCACAAAACCGTTTTGATTTACTCCCGTATGTACTTTGACAGCACATCGTTTACCTGACCAAATTCGTCCTTTCCTACGTCATCCCGGACGTGCCGTACGCCGTCAAAGAACAAATCAAGCGGGAGAAATACCTGACCCAGGTGATCCTGCATGAGACAAACCTCAAACTCGTCACCAAGCGCCTGAAGCCCGCCCATGACGTCGCGGGAAAGAACGGGGACGGCAAGCCGGCGAAAGAGGAAATTGAACTGGATTTTTGAAAAAAGCGAGCATGTTGGACAATAGGGAGAAACACTACTCATGTGCTGGAATACAGTGGGGCAAATAAGTATTTAGTCAACCAAAAATTGTGCAAGTTCTCCTATTTGAAAAGATTAGAGAGGCCTGTAATTGTCAACATGGGTAAACCTCAACCATGAGAGACAAAATGTGGAAAGAAAAAACAGAAAATTACATTGTTTGATTTTTAAAGAATTTATTTCGAAATTAGAGTGGAAAATACGTATTTGGTCACCTACAAACAAGCAAGATTTCTGGCTGTCAAAGAGGTCTAACTTCTTCTAACGAGGCTCAACTTGTTAACTGTATTAATGGCACCTGTTTTAACTCATTATCTGTACAAAAGACACATATCCACAACCTCAGTCAGTCACACTCCAAACTCCACTATGGCTAAGACCAAAGAGCTGTCGAAGGACACCGGAGACAAAATTGTAGACCTGCACCAGGCTGGGAAGACTGAATCTGCAGTAGGTAAAACGCTTGGTGTACAGAAATCAACTTTGGGAGCAATTATTAGAAAATGGAAAACATACAAGACCACTGATAATCTCCCTCGATCTGGGGCTCCGTGCAAGATCTCACCCCGTGGCGTCAAAATGACAACAAGAACGGGGAGCAATAATCCCAGAACCACACGTGGGCACCTAGTGAATGACCTACAGAGAGCTGGGACCACAGTAACAAAGGCTACTATCAGTAACACAAAGTGCCGCCAGGGACTCAAATCCTGCACTACCAGACGTGTCCCCCTGCTGAAGAAAGTACACGTCCAGACCCGTCTGCGGTTCGCTAAAAAGCATTTGGATGATCCAGAAGAGGACTGGGAGAATGTGTTATGGTCAGATGAAACCAAAATAGAACTTTTTGGTAGAAACACAGGTTCTCGTGTTTGGAGGAGAAAGAATACTGAATTGCATCCGAAGAACACCATACCCACTGTGAAGCATGGGGGTGGAAACATCATGCTTTGGGGATGTTTTTCTGCAAAGGGACCAGGACGACTGATCTAAAGGAAAGAATGAATGGGGCCATGTATCGAGAGATTTTGAGTGAAAATCTCCTTCCATCAGCAAGGGCATTGAAGATGAGATGTGGCTGGGTCTTTCAGCATGACAATGATCCCAAACACACAGCCAGGGCAACAAAGGAGTTGCTTCGTAAGAAGCATTTCAAGGTCCTGGAGTGGCTTTGCCCGTCTCCAGATCTCAACCCCATAGAAAATCTGTGGAAAGTTGAAAGTCTGTGTTGCCCAACGACAGCCCTAAAACATCATTGCTCTAGAGGAGATCTGCATGGAGGAATGGGCCAAAATACCAGCAACAGTGTGTGAAAAGCTTGTGAAGAGTTACAGAAAACGTTTGGCCTCCGTTATTGCCAGCAAAGGGTACATAACAATGTATTGAGATGAACTTTTGGTATTGACCACATACTTATTTTCCACCATGATTTGCAAATAGATTCTTTAAAAATCAAACAATGTGATTTTCTGGGTTGTTTTTCCACATTCTGTCTCTCATGGTTGAGGTTTACACATGTTGACAATTACAGGCCTCTCTAATATTTTCAAGTGGGAGAGCTTGCACAATTAGTGGTTGACTAAACACTTATTTGTCCCACTGTACATAGAATACAATGCTAAGTCAGATAAGATTTACTGTTCTCAATTTAGACATATTTCAGTATTATTGAAAGCCAAAGAAATCACTATTTTTACTTTACAAGTCACCAATTATCTCACAGTACAAACACACAGAAAAAATCTGTGAGAAAAGGTTTAGCGATTAAAAAAATTTTTTAAAAAGTGTTAAATAGGTCACAATTTTGAACGTTTACAGAAAAAGTCACTTTGCCAAAGTTTCATTGCGTTTCCTTCAAAATGATGAAATCCCCAGTAATTGTGATGCACTTTTTCTTTGCGGACGGGGCTCTATTGTGTGACCGCTGCACTGCAAATGATTTTTGACTGCATGTTTTAAAACCGTTATCTGCAATACCTCTGCTGCCACGCTTTATGATGGTACTATAACCACTATAAACGGCCTCTTGCTCCTGTTTATGAATATATGTCTTTTATACAGAGCTATTAAATTGTTTTTATTAAGAAAAAATGTGTTTTATGTCATTTTGAAGTATAGAGGGTGAAGGAGATGTGAACATGTGAACCATCTAATGGTTTGCATTATTCTAACACACTTAATATGATCACTCAGGGAATAGTATTGTTTCTCGTATTTACTGTTTGACTGTTTGTATTACTCGAACACACTCAATATAAAATAAATAGCACTTATATGATAGTTTCAGGAAAACAAGCAGAATATAAGGTATAATATACTATATTATATATGATATATATATTTTATATAAATATAAAAGATACACAAAGTCTTCTTATCACGGAAGCCCAATGTGTGCGTCATGAGTAAGATTGACGCACCAACTCTTGCAATCAGTTCTCCCGGACAGTCCAGAACAAATGGCGGGACAGTGTGTCCCAATACAAGGAGCACTGGAGGACGCCCGATATCCAACTGATAAGACTCCAAGAGCTCCTTTGACGCTGAGGTGGCAAAATCCACAACTCTCGTTGCCCGGACAACCTTAACTCCTGAATCCTCCTGTCCAATCCATAAACCGATAATGATCCCTAACACACCCTTCTTCCTGCCCACGGCCCACCCCACGAGAACCTTCAAAAGGCAATGTTTAAGTAATCGTCATTTTTCTCAGGAACCTTTTGTTGACGTTTGAAAGGGTGACCTTGCCTCCTCGCCTGAGTGTTTGTTTCGCCTTGCCGTTTTGATCGCTGTCGACCTGACTGAAGTGTCAACCTGTTTTCGGTGAGCCTTCTTTAAACCTTTCAAAATAGAGTCAGTACAAAAGGTTAACATACCTGTTAACTCGAGGCCGTTCGCAATCTTACAAATAGTGACTTATGCCGTTACAAATTGGTGACTAAGCTAACAAAGTTTTATATAACGTGCCATACGAAAAACAAAAAAAAACAAAAAATAACGGTGTTTAAAAATAATATGAATATTTTGGTAATATTGTCACATATATGGGCATAGATTGTAGGCTGTTGGCTACAGTCAGGAAATATTGGAGCCACTGAGCCTAGCATCGAGTTTGCAACAGCGTCACAACACTCTTCTCTTCTTCCCACTCCCGTGTCATTCAACCAACGTAGTAACGCACATAGTCTCGTTGCCGAAACGGTGACAAAATCCGAACGGAGAAAAAAAACGCAATGCACGAAAAACATACAGATTTTGAACGTGCGGTGTACACATTTAAAAATCAGAGCTCACTTGTACAAATTCCATAGGACAGGAGCTTGGTAGCTAAAGGCTCTAGCGCCTACTGTACTTTTAGAAACCCTGGGAACTACCAGTAGACCTGTTTGACTGTTTGTATTACTCGAACACACTCAATATAAACTAAATGTTTGAGTTTGCCCTTCTGGCCGGATTGCCGGTGTCCTGCCGGCCCGGGTCCGGTGGTTCGGCGGTCTGGCTCGAAGGTCAGATTCCTTCAAGGCATAAGAGGAAATGCTTCTTCGGAGTTCCTGAGGGTCCTTAAAAAAATCTGAAAATGTCTCAAATCTAAAATCTGGATAATCAGGGTCTTAAATTGTCTTAAATTTAATGGAAAATTGCGCTAGGTATTAAATTTCCAGAAGATGCGTTAGATGCCAGGGTTGCTATCAATATCTTCTATTAGAATAGTGTAGCTCACTGGCCGCCAATTCACAGCAGTTTATTAGTAGTTCTTGAATGTGAATGTATGAATAATTGTTATATCGCGATATAGTGAGATCATTATCGTGACCCTTGCTAAGCTAATCGTATTGTCTCGAAAAGTACACAGAAGTTCTCACTCCTAGTTCAAAGTCTGCAGAAAGACTTGTTTGACAATGGGGGTCAAAGCCATCGAGTCACACATGAGAGGAGAAAAATACCAGTTACAGTGAACTGAAATTAGTTCTTTTCGTCATCAGATATTGTTCCGACATGTTTTGGTCTCAAATTATATTCTTAAGGTCTTAAAAAGCATTAAATTTGACTTAAAACGGTGCAAGAACCCTGCTCTTATTGTTGTATTATTATTTTCAAACTTTATATGTTAGGATGGATTCAGCACACTGAAAAATGCATTGCTAAACGATAATTCAGTGTTCTTTAGCTAAAAATAACCACATTAATGACAGGGAGGCGCGGCCTTGCCGTGTTCTGACGTCATCAATGTGCGCAAAATCCACATGGCTTGCTGGCAGTTCCGTGTGCGTTTTTTTGACAACTAAATTAGTTTTGGTACTTAGTCCGCACTTTTAAAAGAGTCTTGCATACAACATGAGTTCTCAGATTACTTGTGTCGGGTGGGTGAAGCGGGGGGCTGCCAAGGAATCGCCGGACAAAGTAAGTGATGAAGTAGCTAAGTGATGCGCTCGTTCCCGTTAGCCTGTCGGGTGCTAATGTGTCAACAAGACAAGAGCGGAGGTTTGGGCTTAATATTGGTAGGGACGATATAACAGCATAACCTGAATGTACATCTTTTTTCTGGGGACAGGACATTAATAAGACCAAATGGGGGTCAGGGCTACATTTCTCACCAATACGAACCTAATTGATTTATAGGTTAAATGATTAAAGCAAAAATAAATCTGTGACCTATACTAATTTTCACACTGCAAATTTATAACATCTTAATCTGATAATTCTTGTTAAATCTAGTCAAATTTACCCTCTTTTCTTGAGTGATAAAGTCTAGTTAATAGATGAATGCGTCAGATTCTTCCACTTTAAGTAAATACTACTATTTGTTCGTATTGAGCCCATGCATCTCAAAGCTGGTCATTTTTCACCTAAATCAGGAAAAATTCTTTCAAATAATGTTTTGAACAATATTCTTGAATTAAGAACATTTTTGACAAACAAGTTTTTCTTTTAAGATTAAATCTACAAACTTTTTGCCTAAAATAAGTCGGTTAAGCTTATTTTCAGCTAGCTGTTTTTCTTATTTCAAGGAATCTCAGTGAGTAAAATCGACTTGAAGCACTGTAACAGTAGCAAAATTAGTGGCGTGTTCCCCACCTCCACAATGTTGACATCTTTTTACATTACTGACAGTGGCTGCTGCTGGCAGAAAAAAACCCTAATATCCCTCGTCTTTGAAGGGAAGGGGGGGGCGCATGTTGTATTTCTGTTGGGCTGTGAATGCGTGTGTGTGTGTGTGTGTGTATGGGGTTTCAAGTCATCAGCCAATCAAACGTGCGTTTGAGGGGAAAAAAATAGACTGGCACATTCAGCAAGTGAAAAGGGGTCAGTGTAAATCTGAACATATTGAAAGTACTGTAATTCACTTATTAATGGTAGGATCAATTCTGTCCTTACAACATATAGGAAAACAATCTAAATGACTTATATAACTGAAGTCATCATATAATGTGAAGGGAATAGGTACCGTTCTCGCACACACCATATAATTGTTTGCATTACTCTAACACATTCATCTAACTATAGTTAAGGCAGACTTCACTCCGTGCCCTTGAACACAGTAAAGTGAATCACCTTATTGGCGCTCATGAGGGGGAAAAGGAAAAATGGTACAGTTTCTTGTAGGCACCGTCTAACTGTTTGCATTAGTCGAACGCACGTAATATAATTAATCGGGGAATAGTATCATTTCTCATATTTACTGCTGCACTACTCTAACACACCTAATATAAAATAAATAGCGCACCATAGTTTAAAGAAGCAGAATAGATACACAACGCCATCTTATCACAGAAGCCCAACGTGTACGTCACGAGCAAGATTGACGCACCAACTCTGGCAATCAGGACAAAGACCAGCGCGCTTTGTCCCAAAAGAAGTAGCGCCAGCCCGGATAACAAAGTTGATAGCGGGCGTTTGGGACGTCAAGACCAGCGTCGGTCGCTGTGGAAACCACGTCCCATCCGCACACGAATCTAAACCGGCCACAGAGGGAAGGTCCCAAAAGCAACGCCTGGACACACCTTCGGCCCGGCCTACTACACCACGGATTTAAAAAACACTGGAGATTTGCTGGTCGAAAACATTTTGTATGTAGCGTTGTTTTGGAATCGTTTTGGAATTGTCCCTCCGTTGTCTGTTTTTGCCTTGTTTTTTGACCATTGTCGACAAATAAATTGTCAACCTGCTTTCAGTGAGTCTTCTTCAAACTTTTGGAGTCGGTACAAAGGGTTAACATCAGAAATGAACGCACGGAATATCCGTCCTCCCGGGGGGCGCACGGAAGCGGTAAACAGCGGAGCACCACTTCGTCCGGCTGGCGCCGTTCTCGGTGTGGCTTGGCCGGGGGGGCGAATTCCAACCTCATTCCAAATGAGGTTGCTTAAAAGTTGGTGATAATTTGAGAATCCTGAAAATTTGCTAGTGTTATGTCCCTACCATCCCTATGCAAACCTACGCCCTTGCAACAAGATAGTATGACAACTGTTTTGAACGAGGCTTTACAAACATTTTATCCGTCAGTGATGATGTTTCTTAAATTTATTAGGTTGAGTTGAGCCAGGAGGAGCTGCAACGCATCATCAATGAGGCAAGAGAAGAGCTGGGGTGCGTTGATGTTATTTTTTTGTAGTTATCAAATTCATATTTTGATTATATCCTGAACTGTGTCTATTTTATTTTATTTTTTACATCAGGGGACAAGTAGCTGAAGAAGAGGAAGATGAGGATGGCGGTATTGTAGCTGATGATGATGGCGGGGATGTTCCTGGAGAAAATAACGATGATGCTGTTGATGAGCTTGCAGAATATGGGCTGGATAAATACGATGAAGAGGATATAGGCAAGAAATTTGAAATTGATCACTAAAATGTTTGTACATTTTTTTTTATATCTCGTTTGTCTGCACCGTAGCAACGGCCAACCTTGGGGACAGTCTGGCCGGTCTCACCGTATTCTGTTCAAATGAAGAGGACCCTTACATCACGCTCAAAAACACTGTGAGTTAGACTCTCAGTCGATGTGAAAGCATGGTATTTTATAGTATAACATAATGACATGTTCAGGATCAATATGAGCGAGACGACTTCCAAATAAAGCCCACTGACAACCTCATCTTATGCGGGAAGACTGACAGGGATTGTTGCAATCTGGAGGTCTATGGTATTTTAAAGCAAGACGTCGACGAGAATAATCTAATAGTTTTTAAAATATATCGTCAAATATATATAATTTCGTTCCAGTGTACAACAGCGAGGAGGACTCTCTATACGTGCACCATGACATTCTGCTGCCGGCGTACCCGCTAAGCATCGAGTGGCTCAACTTTGATCCGAATCCTGAGGAAACACGATGTAAAAATAGAAGCCGCAGTGTTATATTTGATCTGTTAGCAAGTACAACCCCAAGCAAAAAAGTAGCCTCGGACGAGCACTCACTCCGACACTTTATCATGTAGAACAAACTGATAAAAAGCTTGGAAAAATAATGAATTAGTTCAAAAGTGCAACTCTTTAGCACGCATCATCACTTTGTCAAGAATCTGCATTGGACAAGGTGATGATGCTGGAACTTTTGTTTGGTGCTGTTCCAGTGAGATTTACAAAAATGACTGCCTGAAGAAAACATCAAAATTCCTTCAGTCCTTGATGATATGGGGCTGCATGTCAGGCAAAGGCATTGGGGAGATGGCTGTGGTTACTCTTTAGCATTCAGAAATACTAATAAAAATGAATAAAAACATTGTGGTGTCAGTAAATGTTACTTTTATAGAGCAAGTGCAGGGAAATATATATACGGAATCACTCCATTCTGAGAAAAAAAGGGAATCATGAGAAACAAAGAAATAACAAAACACATCTCTAGTTAGAGGCGTGCGAAATTTCCGATTCTTAGAATATTCGCCATTCGGCCATGGAAGAGTCGAGAACGATTCACAAACATCCAAATTCCAATTATTGAATTATACCAGGTAAAGCGGAAATAAAACTCAGTCAGCGCGGCCTTCAGGACGCAATGAGGAACGGACCGAGAGTAAATATCATGTGCAGTTAATGCCGCTAGGTAAAAAAATACAATAATACCTGACTGCGGCCGTCAGCCGCGACAAACAGCGCCCAGTTGGTAGTTGCTACAAACATACGGCAACATACGGCTATGTTAGATATCACATATATCTAGACTAGATGTGAAATGACAGATTTTCCCGCGCTAGTAAACAGGCGCCATCTTAAAGCAGTAGACTTCTCTAAAAGGCTCTGTTATAGAGAACCGAATTACTTTTTATCTAAAATACCCCTAAATCGGCAAAATCTTGACTTGAATCTATCTTTAAATGATGAAACAGTTTTAAAACTTTCACATGTCGAAAGTAGACATGAGGGAAATTATGGAATAACGGGCGCAATTTTAACAACTTTAATGGTTGATTCACAACATTAAATTATTTGAATGTAGTTTAAATCTCTAGCATTAGTAGCCCCACCTCTGGCTTTTATGACAGCTTGCAGTCTCTGAGGCATGGACTTGATGAGTGTTCTTCATCAATTTGGTGCCAACTCTCTTTGATTGCAGTTGCCAGATCATCCTTCCAGGTCGGAGCCTTGCTGTGGACCATTTTTTTCAATTTCCACCACAGGTTATAAATAGGGTTCAGATCTGGGCAATTTGCAGGCCATGACATTGACTGGATGAGTCTCTCTCCAAGGAATGCTTGAACAGTTTTAGCTCTGTGGCATGATGCATTGTCATCTTGGAAAACGACAAACATATTTTCAATTGAAGGGATAAGAAAGCTGTCTAACATTTCAATGTGAACTTATGCATTTATTGAATATTTAACCACAGCCATATCCCCAGTGCTTTTGCCTGACATGCAGCCCCATATCATCAAGGACTGAGGGAATTTTGATGTTTTCTTTAGGCAGTCATTTTTGTAAATCACTGGAACAGCACCAAACAAAAGTTCCAGCATCATCACCTTGTCCAATGCAGATTCTTGACTCTTGACAAGGTGATGATGTGTGCTAAAGAGTTGCACTTTTTGACTAATTCCTTATTTTTTCAAGCTTTTTTTCTGAGTTTCTTCTACATGATAAAATGTCAGAGTGAGTGCTCGTCCGAGACTGGTGATTCCATACTTTTTGCGATGGGTTGTATATAGTTTCACTGTGTATCCAGCAAACTATGCCGCCGTGGGCAACATGACGCCGCAGATCGACGTGTGGGACTTAGATGTGGTGGACTGCCTAGAACCGGCATTCTCGCTGGGCAACAAAAAGGAAGCCAAGAAGAAGAAAAAGAGCAAAAAGGTAGTTGCATTGCGCCGATATCCGCAATTCAAATTTGAGTTGAGTTGCTCTTTTGTTGGATTTATAGGGCGCATCGGCAGATCCGGTGGAGGGACACACCGACGCAGTATTGGATTTAGCCTGGAACAAGCTCATCCGGTCAGTCAATATATGTAAATACACTGCTGGCCAAAGGTATTGGCACCCTTGCAATTCTGTCAGATAATGCTCAATTTCTCCCATAAAATGATTGCAATTACAAATGCTTTGGTAGTAATAACTCCATTTATTTTGCTTGCAATGAAAAAACACAAAAGAGACTGGAAAAAAAATGAAATCATTATCATTTTACAAAAAAACTCCAAACAGACAAAAGTATTGGCACCTTCAGCCTAATACTTGGTAGCACAACCTTTAGACAAAATAACTGTGAACAACCGCTTCCGGTATCCATCAATGAGTTTCTTACAGTGCTCTTCTGGAATTTTAGACCATGCTCTTCTGGTATTTTAGACTATTCTTCTTTGGCCAACTGCTCCAGGTCTCTCAGATTTGAAGGGTGCCTTCTCCAAACTGCCATTTTCAGATCTCTCCTTAGATGTTCTATGGGATTCAGGTCTGGACTCATTGCTGTCCACTTTAGAAGTCTCCAGTGCTTTCTCTCAAACCATTTTCTAGTTCTTTTTGAAGTGTGTTTTGGGTCATTGTCCTGCTGGAAGACCCATGACCGCTGAGGGAGACCCAGCTTTCTCACACTGGGCCCTACATTATGCTGCAAAATTTGTTGGTAGTCTTCAGACTTCATAATGCCATGCAAACGGTCAAGCAGTCCAGTGCCAAAAGTAGCAAAGCAACCCGAAAACATCAGGGAACCGTTACCATGTTTGATTGTAGGGTCTTTTCTTTGAAGGCCTCGTTCTTTTTCCTGTCAACTCTGTGTTGATGCCTTTTCCCAAAAAGCTCTACTTTTGTTTTCATCTGACCAGAGAACATTCTTCCAAAACATTTTTGGCTTTCTCAGGTAAGTTTTGGCAAACTCCAGCTTGGCTTTTTTATGTCTCTGGGTCAGAAGTTTGGTCCCTTTTCATTCCAACGCCGACGGATAGTACAGGTTGACACTCTTCTACCCTCGGACGGCAGGACAGCTTGAACTTGTTTGGATGTTAGTCGAGGTTCTTTATCCACCATCCGCACAATCTTTCTTTTCTGTCCACATCTAGGGAGGTTGGCCACAGTGCCATGGGCTTTACACTTATTGATGACACTGTGTACGGTTGACACAGGAACATTCAGGCCTTTGGAGATGGACTTGTAGCCTTGAGATTGCCCATGCTTCCTCACAATTTTGGTTCTCAAGTCCTCACAGTTCTTTGGTCTTCTTTTTTTCTCCATGCTCAATGTGGTACACACAAGGACACACGACAAAGGTTGAGTCTACTTTAATCCATTTTAACTGGAGTGTGATTTAGTTATTGCCATCACCTTTTATGTGCCACGGGTAAGTAACAGGTGCTGTTAATTACACAACTTAAAGAAGCATCACATGATTTTTCAAAGGGTGCCAATACTTTTTTCCAGCCCATTTTTGGAGTTTTGTGTAAAATGACAATGATTTTTTTTTCCCATTCTTTTTTTGTGTTTATTCATTGCAAGCAAAATAAGTGAAGATATTACTACCAAAACATTTGTAATTGCAATCATTTTCTGGGAGAAATTGAGCATTATCTGACAGAATTGCACGGGTGCCAATATTTTTGGCCAACACTGTATGACGTGAATTTTCTCTTATTTTTGAATATTGTATTTCTCAGAAATGTCTTAGCCAGCGGATCAGCAGATGACACCGTTATCCTTTGGGATCTGTCTCAAGGCAAACCTGCCACCACCCTGCACAGACACACTGATAAAGTATGATGCAGATTTATGTGTTTGTTATAGAATCACCATGGCTAACTCCAGCTGTTTCTGTCAAATTCAAGGTTCAGACGCTGGCGTTTCATCCATTTGAGGCACAGACGCTCCTGTCGGGATCATACGACAAGTACGTATTATGTTAAATGTGTCAACAAACAGGTTTTAAACCCGCACTGGTTCGTATTCGCAGGACAGCGCTTCTGTATGACTGCCGCAGCCCAGACAGCTGCCGCACGTGGAGATTCAGCGGTCAAGTTGAACGCCTGGTTTGGAACCACTTTTCACCGTGTAACTTCCTGGTAGGTGACGAGTTTTTTCAGGTCCAAATATTAGGAACATCTCTGCTGATTCTTGGTCGTTTCAGGCCAGCACAGAAGATGGCTTTGTGTACTGTCTGGATGCTCGCGCAGATAAGCCCGTTTTCACGCTTAAGGCGCACGACGAAGAGGTTTCGGGTACGCATGAAAAATTCCATGAATTATTAGTACTGTTTCCACTTAAACAACTTTTTGTGACTTTGCATTTTTAGGTTTGGATCTTAGCAGCCAAATTAAAGGCTGCTTAGTCACATCGTCGGCAGACAGGCATGTCAAGATCTGGGACATTTTGGGCGACAAACCCAATCTGGTGCATTCACGGGATATGAAAATGGTAGGAATTTTGTGGAATGAATTAAATGATACAAATGAGAAGTGTGACACTCAATATGTTTTTATGCATGTGCAGGGCGTTGTATTCTGTGCGTCGTGTTGCCCCGATCGGCCCTTCACGTTTGCTTTCGGGGGACAAAAAGATGGCTTGCGGGTTTGGGATATTAGTGATGTTGCAGCAGGTATGACCAAGAAAAACTCCAAATCAGTCTTTTGTAACCTTTCATGATCTTCTAAATGGTTGCGATATTTTTTATCTCCAGTGGCTGCGGTGTTCGGCAGTCGGGAGCGCTTGGTGGTGAACGCGGGACCTCAAACATCCAGCGCTGCTTCTGCAACACAGATGGATACCTCATAGTGACGCTAAAACAATCGGATTACATCTTTATACTTTTTAATTCACAGTCCACATCTGTCTGACATGATGATATTTACCCAATAGATGTCAATTATGTTGTATATCCAGTGTATAAATACAGGTTTTAAATATGCAAACTTCATATTTTGTAATGTTTTCTTATGTGGTGGTGAATTTTATTCTTTTAAAGTGGTATGAAAAAGTATCTGAACCTTTTGGAATTTCTCACATTTCTGCATAGAATCACTAGCCAATCTGATCTTTGTCAAAATCACACAGATAAAAAAAACTGTCTGCTTTAACTAACACCAGCCATACATTTTAATGAGGATAGTATGCAAACAATAACAGAAGGGGGAAATAATAAGTAAGTTAACAATCTCATTTAATATTTTGTGGTCCCCCCTTTGGCAGCAATAACTTCAACCAGATGCTACCTGTAGCTGCAGATCAGTCTGGCACATCGATCAGGACTAATCTTGGCCCATTATTCGCTCCAAAACTGCTGTAGTTCAGTCAGATTCCTGGAATGTCTGGCATGAATCGCTGTCTTTAGGTCATGCCACAGCATCTCAATGGGACTTAAGTCTGGAGTTTGACTTGGCCTCTCCAGAACGTGTATTTTGTTCTTCTGAAACCATTCTGAAATAGATTTCTTTGTTTTGGATCATTGTCTTGTTGCAGCATCCATCCTCTTTTTAGCTTCAACTGTCTGACAGACGGCCTCAGGTTTTCCTGCAAAACTTTTGAATTCATTCTTCCACTAATGATTGCAAGTTGTCCAGGCCCTTAGGTAGCAAAACAGCCCCAAATCATGACGCTCCCTCCACCATTCAAGGTGTTGATGTTGGTTCGCTGTTCCATTTTTCCTCCACAATAATTATAGTATGAACAGCAACATTTGAGTGATATCACATTGTCTTTTGTTTTTGTTTTTACTGCAGACTGAGCGCTTTCTATCGTGGTCGCATTACGCATCTGAAAAAAAATAGTCCTGCTTTAGAATGAAATGAATTACGGCAGTTTGGTGTGACATTGTTTTGGCCGCATGGGTATTTCGGACAATGATTTGCATTTATTTGACTATGTTAGTTCTGGTAATATCGTCTTTTTACTGGCATGCTAAGCGGGCACCATTGACTAAAAATAGCTTAGCCACTCCAGAGCCCTGAAACTAACAAATAACTGAAAAACTGCACTGATTTTTTTTTTTTTTTTTAATCAACTCCACCAACTAATTAAACCAACGCCAACTCAAAGATGAAGCCTAATGTGAAAAATGTCCCCTTTAAGTCCACTTAGGGAGAGAGTTCACTTATTTTTTTCACCTTCTGTCATTGTTTGCATGCTGTCCTCATTAAAATAGGAAAACCTATAAATTTTTGGGTGGTTTTAGTTAAAGCAGACATTTTTTTTCATCTGTGTGATTTTGACAAGTGACTTTCGTACCACTGTAAGTGTAATCAAATTGGTTGAAGCGGTCAAGACAGTGGAGTTTAAATACAAAAAAAAGTTATTTGTCTCGGTTTTAAATATTTAAAAAAAAACAAAAAACTCTGCTTTAGAAAATATCAGTTTTACATTACCATAAAATGGTCATTATTTACCTTTAAGACAACAGCGTAAATTCATGAAAAATATATGTAGTTATACATTCACATTCAAAGCACGTCAAATGATTTATTTCAATTTTTATAATTATAATAATATATCACATTTTCTAATTTATGGTAACCATTAAAAACTGCTCTGTCGAAACAAATGTCATGCGGAACCATTGTAAAGGCTTTTTGAGTCAACCCAGACACAGTAACGTACCCCGGAACATGTTAGCATGGCGTCGGCTCACTTTAGCAAAATAAGCAGCCTAATAGAAAAAAAGATGTAGTTAGATATTCATACATTCAAAGCACGTCAAATGAATTATTTCAATTTTATTATTATAACAATATATATAACATTTTTTAATATTTTTACTTAATTTATGAAAACCCACTCTGACGGAACAAATGTCATCCGGAACCATTCTAAAGGCTGCGCGAGTAAACCCGGACACATAGTAACGTAACACGGAAAATGTTAGCATGGCGTCGGGTCACCTAAGCAAAATAAGCAGCCTCATAACATGCGTTTACAAATGTAATAGATTACGGATTCCTCAAGGTATTTACAAATTTTGATTTTCAATAAAATACATGCCGTTTGCCTAAATCATGGCGAGTAAAGCTTACTAGCTAACCTTGACATTTGCATAAACAGACATGATTGACTGGCTGAAAAGATATATATTTACATTTTGCTACTAAATATGGATTGAAGAGACAAAAAGTTTAGATTAAAACTATTATTTCGCATTCTACTTTGCAGCTTGCTTGGTTCAATTTCGAGATGCGTCCAATCGATCGATTGATGACTGCAGGTTTGTTCAGTGATGTTGTCCTGTATTATTACTCCAGTATACTGTATTTTATTATATGTGTTGTGCTTGCTATAGTGACGTGGAGATCGGTTTGACTTCAGATGGGAAGACAGTTGTCTGTTATCATCCTCCCGTGGACATTCCATATGAGCTCACCCAGGTATGAGTACAATCCATACTACATACAGTGGGGCAAATAAGTATTTAGTCAACCACTAATTGTGCAAGTTCTCCTACTTGAAAAGATTAGAGAGGCCTGTAATTGTCAACATGGGTAAACCTCAACCATGAGAGACAGAATGTGGAAAGAAAAAACAGAAAATCACATTGTTTGATTTTTAAAGAATTTATTTCCAAATTAGAGTGGAAAATAAGTATTTGGTCACCTACGAACAAGCAAGATTTCTGGCTGTCAAAGACACTTCTTCACTAACTTCTTCTAACGAGATCTAACGGGGCTCCACTCGTTACCTGTATCTTGGCTCCTGTTTTAACTCATTATCGGTATAGGCAAGGCAAGGCAAATTTATTTATATAGCACAATTCAACACAAGGCAATTCAAAGTGCTTTACATCACATGAAGATCATAAAAATCACATTTAAATCAACACAACGTAAAAACCAAGACAAAAGATCGCATTTAATCACGGAATAAAAATAAATAAATAAAAATAAAACAAACATAAAAATAAAACAAAAACTACTACTAATAATAATAATTGAAATCAGCAATGGAGATAAAGTGGAGGTATAAAAGACACCTGTCCACAAGCTCAGTCAGTCACACTCCAAACTCCACTATGGCCAAGACCAAAGAGCTGCTGAAGGACACCAGAGACAAAATTGTAGACCTGCACCAGGTTGGGAAGACTGAATCTGCAATAGGTAAAACGCTTGGTGTAAAGAAATCAACTGTGGGAGCAATTATTAGAAAATGGAAGACATACAAGACCATTGATAATCTCCCTCGATCTGGGGCTCCTTGCAAGATCTCACCCCGTGGCGTCAAAATGATAACAAGAACGGTGAACAAAAATCCCAGAACCACACAGGGGGACCTAGTGAATGACCTACAGAGAGCTGGGACCACAGTAACAAAGGCTACTATCAGTAACACAATGCGCCGCCAGGGACTCAAATCCTGCACTGCCAGACGTGTCCCCCTGCTGAAGCCAGTACACGTCCAGGCCTGTCTGCGGTTCGCGAGAGAGAATTTGGATGATCCATAAGAGGACTGGGAGAATGTGTTATGGTCAGATGAAACCAAAATAGAACTTTTTGGTAGAAACACAGGTTCTCGTGTTTGGAGGAGAAAGAATACTGAATTGCATCCGAAGAACACCATACCCACTGTGAAGCATGGGGGTGGAAAAATCATGCTTTGGGGCTGTTTTTCTGCAAGGGGACCAGGACGACTGATCTGTGTAAAGGAAAGAATGAATGGGGCCACAGCCAGGGCAACAAAGGAGTGGCTTCGTAAGAAGCATTTCAAGGTCCTGGAGTGGCCTAGCCAGTCTCCAGATCTCAACTCCATAGAAAATCTGTGGAGGGAGTTGAAAGTCCATGTTGCCCAACGACAGCCCCAAATCATCACTGCTCTAGAGGCGATCTGCATGGAGGAATGGGCCAAAATACCAGCTACAGTGTGTGAAAAGCTTGTTTAGCATGCATGGTTTACCCATGTTGACAATTACAGGCCTCTCTAATATTTTCAAGTGGGAGAACTTGCACAATTAGTGGTTGACTAAATACTTATTTGCCCCACTGTAACTAACATTGCAGTCATTGCATTATTATCTGATGCACTTTCTATTTGCTCTGTTGCAGCCCATCGAGCGGCCTGACCCGCTCTGCAACCCCCCCGAGACTCATGAGCAAGTGCTGAAGGCACACCTCAGCAAGGAGATGCCGAGGAACCAAAAGGGTCCCAGTGTGGAAGAGCTGAGCAAGATGTTTTTCACCACAAAACACCGCTGGTATCCGTTTGGACAGTAAGTCGCTGCACCATTTATTGAAAATGAAGTCATTTTAAAGGAGCTCACTGTTATTTTTCCTCGTGATCTTCAGGTATCGCATGAGGCGCATTAAGAAGAACCCACCAAAAGACAGATAGTTGTGTCTATGTCGATTTTATGAATGTCTTTCTCTATAATGAACTACCTGGTTTGTGCACATGATTTTGCGTTGAGTTCCTTTGTTGTTCAGTCGTCTGAAATGATCCTCTAAAGGTGTTTATTTGTTGAAAATATATCATAGCAATCATTGTGAGCAGGGCTATAAACAGACTTGTAGGGGCCCGGGGACAAGAGATCATTATAGCCCCCCCACCCCACCCACGCCACCGGTTCGTCACGACAACATACGCAGTACTTTAACGCTTTGCAAGCAATGACAGTGTAAATTTTCAAATTATTTAATTTGAAATGGACAGTTAAATTCAACAGAACGTAATGTGATGTGACACAATATAAAAAAACAATTCCCATCTATAGTCCCATGTAGGCTACAGTACAATACAACTGAGAGTGCTATGCCTGCCTGCTAAGCAACAAAACAGTATAACTAAACATCCTGTGCCTGCCCCCTCCACATCCCTGGGGTTTCAAGCCCTCAAACGGTGATGCGCCTAGATTTTTTGACAACAAAGTAATTTATAACATTAGTGAAATCCAGTTTTTGAGCAAGTATGACCAGCACTGAGTTGAGTAGCTGTGAGTCCCCCATTGTTAATAAAAGTTCCAGCAAAAAGCCATCTGACGTGTCTCTGCGTTTTTATGCACATTGCCACCTTCCTGAAGGGAGACCCGGACGAACTGATGACAAAAGGCAAAATATATATTTGAAATATTTAATTTTCGTTCTACAACGATTAATGGATTAACTCGAGTATTCGATTAGAAAAAAATCTTCCAATGTTTTTGCTTCGCGTTTTTGTTGAATGAAAGTGTCGTTGTAATGGTTTATTTTGAAAGTGTTTGCATGTAATTTTATTGATTAGGGTAGATACACTGCCCTCTGGTCTGCCTCATTTCACATGGCTGAATCCAACTGCTCCCTGTTAAGACCAACGTAAACCAAGTTTTTGTTTGACCTAATGTTTTTTAATGCCTTTGTAATTTAGTTTATAGGTATATTTATTTTTTGTCGGAAGATGTGTCTGGACCATTTGTTACGAGATTATTTTTTAAAAAACGGTAGCATTTTATAGCATTTAAGCTAGCGGACTTTTGCTATGTAAGTTAGCCAATTGTTCTTTTGTTGTACATAGATCCTCATTTAAAAAAATTTTTTTCAAACATCGAAACGACCAGAATTTTCACGCGACGCAGGTAGTTTTTTGAACGACCCCGAAAAATTTTCCGTTCGCCCGTAAACGTAGATTTTTCACAGATTTTTGGAAAAAAATAAAATGAAATTTTCAAAATGTATCCTAAAATTTTTGACCAAATCACATAATTTGGACATCAAGTCGATGCCATTTACGGCAATGGACGTCCAAATTTCTCATTCATTTTCAATGGAATTTACTTAGTTTAATGCTATTGGGGGCCATGTTTGTCGATTCTATTGATGCCAATGTACTTGGATTCCATTGACACGAATATAAGTCAATTCCATTGACTGCCATGGACGTCCAAATTTCCCATTCATTTTCAATGGCAAAAAAACACATGTCCCCAAATCAACAGGAAATGACCAGATATCAAGAGGACGTGTCCCCAAATGACCAAATATGAGCTGGACACGCCCCCCCAAATTTCCCCAAATGACCTGATATGACCAGGACACGGCCCCCAAATGTCCCCAAATAACCTGATATGTCGAGGACGTGTCCCTCAAATGTCCCCAAATCAACAGGAAATGACCATATATCAATAGGACGTGTCCCCCAAATGACCTGGTATGACCATGACACGCCCCCCAAATGACCTGATATGACCAGGACACGCCCCCCAAATGTCCCCAGATGACCTGATATGACCAGGACGCGTCCCCCAAATGTCCCCAAATCAACAGGATATTGACCTGATATTGTCCCTGAAATGTCCCCAAACCAACCTGGGCGGGGCTGAGATCTGTAGCAAAGACCCAGAGTAATTTTTTCTAGAAATTGCAGTTTCTCCATCCGTCCGATCGACCGTCCGTCCGTCCATCCATCCATCATCTTCCGCTTGTTCCGGGGTCGGGTCGCGGGGACAGCAGCTTTAACAGGGAAGCCCAACTTCCCTCTCCCCGGCTACTTCAACCAGCTCCTCCGGCGAGATCCCAAGGCTTTCCCAGGCCAGCTGAGAGACAGTCTCTCCAGCGTGTCCTGGGTCATCCCCGGGGCCTTCCGCTGGTGGGACATGCCCGGAACACCTATCCGGGGAGGCGTCCAGGATTCCATGTCCCAAGAGTTAGCTTCTGCCTCTGGGGGTCGGACCGCCAAGACCCTCGCCTTTGGCTGCCGCCCAACTCCCTACGCACCCGACCCCTTTAGCCCCTCCCACAGGTGGTGAGCCCATGGGAAAGGGAACCTATGTTGCCTTTTCGGGCTGTGCCGGCCGTGCACCAGACGCTTGCCTTCGAGCCCCGCCTCCAGGAATTGCAGTTTCTCGTTATACAAATATTATATATGAACTGAAAATTATTTATTCATATATATTTCATTGTTTTCTTCAAAGAAGAGGTTGCTAAACAAAGAATGTCCATTAAATACATAGGAGAAACGAATGGGAGCATGTTTAATTTTTCCTAATGTACTTTTAAATTTTTGCTCGTGATAATTTACCAATGAATAAACGATAAAATGGACAATTTTTATTTATTTATTTATTTTAATGATAAACCGGACAATCCAGACGGGCCGCATTTTTCATGTGACGTTCTGCGAAACAGGAAGCGGGCGTGGTTAGCCCCGCCCCGCTAGCTCAGTCCATCCAGCCAGAAGAGAAGGCGACTGTACGGCTAAAAGTATTTTAAAAAACGCTAACACAAGATGGCTGGTTTGCCTCGTAGGATTGTCAAGGTACATTCAAGCGACACGCTATTGAACGTGAATAATAAACGGAATCGTGTGCGGGTCCCGCGGTCTTATTTCAAAGCGAATGAGATTTTTTTTTTTGCAGCTTTCGGAACGCGCAGGCTGACGTTAGCATAGTTAGCTCCGCGGCCAACTTAGCTAGCCTAATGTTTGCCACTTCCGTTCTCATACTAGCCTTCTTCTCAACGGCGATTCTTGTAGTTTTTTTTTTTTTTTAATTGATTTCATTTTTCGTCTTTATTAATTAGTCAGCACTAATAAAATGACCTATTTCTAGTGTAGATATGAATGGGTTTCGTCAGTCGACGCTCTCATGGTAGCTTTACATTAATATCCGCGTAAAATCACGCATTTAAGCGTAATATTTGCCTTCTGGCCAGTTTATTGAGACTGGCTTATTCATTGCAGGGCCTCCCCCCGCCACAGCGTTTAATCAAGTTCAGCAGGATTTAACAGCTAACTGATAAACACCACATCATAACTACTTCCTTGTTATTGTGCGAACGCGCCTTTAATTCAGGCTTTCAAACAGACCTGCGATATCCATTTTTTAAGTGTTGCAGCAAATTTAGAGGCTTTTAGGAGGCGGGGGGTCAAAAATATCTTGGACATCAAAGACAGAACGTCAAAAGATACATTAAATTAACTCATTGTAGTTGTTTTTTCTCAAAGACACATAACTGAACATAGACTTCATAACCTGTTGACATGCCACGGAAAACGGGGCCGATTCGTAGGGGGCCTATTTTCAAAAACTTCAGATATTTACAAAACCAAAGCTGCTACCGACCTAAAACCAAAACGGGCATGTACCTTAGCCATAGATGAGTCTCCATGAACAGCGGCATTAAAAAATTCAAAGTTGTTACCTTATAAAATCCCGATTAATTATTTTTTATATAACACAACTTAAAATGGCTATAAAAGTCTTATATTTTACACTAGATGCACAAAAAATCACCAAATGCAGAGATAATCACCAATATTTTGACCAAAATAGAAACATTTTTTTAATTTACTGCAAGTTTCCAACAGCTAATAAATCACTCAACGCCAGAAACTTAATACTTGAGGAAAACATCGATTATAAATAATATGTAAAAAGATTATTAATAGATTGTAAATACAATCACTACTTATTGTAGAATAGAATAAATAGCCCTTTATTGGCATTCTATATCGTATCACTATATACTGTTAGCGAATGGGACTTGCGGCCGCCTGGCGTAAAAGGAGCTTTCCTGGCGAAAACTCTTGTGAATAAATGCTTAAATCCCCAAATTCTTCGTAGGTATGGATGTAAAACAGTATAGATTCTTGGTTAAAAGCAAAGAAACCGTGCAGTTAGCGTTTATTTTACATATATTGACGAAGTACAATGCTACTATGTTAGCGAATGAGGCTAGCGGCTCCTGGCGTAAAAGCAGCTTTTCTGGCGAAAATTCTTGTGAATAAATGCTTAAATCCCCAAATTCATGGATGAAAAACAGTCTCGATTCTTGGTTAAAAGCAAAGAAACCGTGCAGTTAGCGTTTATTTTGCGTATATTGACGAAGTACAATGCTTAGCGAATGAGGCTAGCGGCCGCCTGGCGTAAAAGGAGCTTTTCTGGCGAAAAATCTTGTGAATAAATGCTTAAATCCCCGAATTCTTCTTAGATATGGATGTAAAACAGTCTCGATTCTTGGTTAAAAGCAAAGAAACCGTGCAGTTAGCGTTTATTTTACGTATATTGACGAAGTACAATGGTTAACGAATGAGGCTAGCGGCCGCCTGGCGTAAAAGGAGCTTTTCTGGCGAAAATTCTTGTGAATAAATGCTTAAATCCCCGAATTCTTCTTAGATATGGATGTAAAACAGTCTCGATTCTTGGTTAAAAGCAAAGAAACTGTGCTGTTAGCGTTTATTTTACATATATTGACGAGGTACATTGCTACTATGTTAGCGAATGAGGCTAGCGGCTGCCTGGCGTAAAAGGAGCTTTTCTGGCAAAAATTCTTGTGAATAATTGCTTAAGTCCACGGATTCTTCATAGATATGGACGTAAAACAGTAGATTTTCTGTTAAAAGCAAAGAAACCGTGCAGTAGCATTTATTTTGCGTAAATATTGCCACCTATGAGGCTAGTCAGTTACAAAAAAAATAGCCGCCTCCATATGTAAACAAAGAACAAAAATCCCTGCAAATAAATGCTTCAATCACGCATGCATGGTACGAAAAATATAATATTTACCTTGAATCCTTGAACCAATCACTCCTGAAACAATCCTTCCTGTTTGTATGCGGTACAGCTTTCGTAGTTAAATCCAATCATAAGTAAATCCAAGCTTATATCCGACATGAGCGTGCGCCGTCTTCAGCTATTATTAAATGAAGCTCGGCCCGCTCTGATAAGGTGTCACGCAAAGAATGATGTAGTGACACGTCAATAGTAATGATGTCTATGGACTGAAAGCATCTCGGAGTTGTGTGACAGAACTTGCAATGACCCGCAAAATTGTGGAATGAAACACCCACAGGAAACACAGCGGCTGATGCAAGAACCCGTACCCGGCATCACGGCGACACCAGATGAAAATAACGCACGCTACTTCCACGTCATCATTGGAGGACCCAAAGACTCTCCGTTTGAAGGAGGCACTTTTAAACTTGAACTATTTCTCCCCGAAGAGTACCCCATGGCAGCCCCCAAAGTGCGATTCATGACCAAAATCTACCACCCGAATGTAGACCGACTGGGAAGAATATGTTTAGACATTTTGAAAGGTGAGTTGATTTACTTTTCCCTTGTTGCGTGATGAAAGATTTGATCCGTTGTGCCCCCCTTTCAGAAAAGTGGTCTCCAGCCCTGCAAATCCGCACAGTGTTGCTATCCATCCAGGCATTATTAAGTGCCCCCAATCCCGACGACCCTCTGGCAAACGACGTCGCCGAGCAGTGGAAAAAGTGCGAAAGCGTCGCCATCAACACAGGTCGGGATTTATCCGTCTAGAACTAGAGCGATTAATCGACTCGAGTACGGTTATTTGCTTAAGTCTCTACAATGATCATTTTCCTGCAGCCAAAGAATGGACCAAGAAGTATGCAATGGCCAACTGATCCTGAATGTGATCCACGACATGCACTCCTTTATTGTCGACGTTTGAATTTGACGGACAAAATAAGATTATAAATCCACATCTCTTTGAAATAAATCTACTGTTGCAGACCTTTGGGACAACTTATATATTTTTTTCCTTTGTAAGATGCGTTCAATGTGTGTTCGCATTTTTCTTTTTCTTTTTTTGCCCCCTCTCGCTTCCTGTTTCTGCCTTTTCACCCCTGTCTTTCCCTTGTGTTGGTATTTAAATGCATGGACAGAGAATGACACACACCTCACGACAGTCTTAAGACAACTAATATGTGTTCATATACATGCAATATGGAAGAAACAGGCGCACACTGGTACGAAGTCATGTATTAAAGCTGTCTTACTTTTACTACATGCATCATTTGTCAATTCATCTGGCTTTTTATGTTGAGTTTAATCTGTGACAAGTGTTGCTGAAAATGTAGGGGTTCTTCAAAGGTGTGTTAAATTTATGTTTGATATATTTTGAAAGCTGAAATTTTCTATTCTGTGAGTCGCTGCAAAAATATGCTTCTGTATATTATGTGTTGTACGGTAGTACAGAACAACCCCAGCATTGTACGAGTTAGCGAGGGTTTTATTAGTCGGTGGAGTTAATTTTAACAAATTCCGTGTAATTTGTTAGTTTCAGGGCTCCGGAGTGGCTAACTTGGCATGACAATAAAAAAACAACATGCAGTGCATCACAAAAGTGAGTACACCCCTCGCATTTCTGCAGTTATTTAAGTATATCTGTTCATTGGACAACACTGACAAAATGACACTTTGACACAATGAAAAGTAGTCTCTATTAAGATTATAGAATAAATTTATTTTCCCCTCAACATAACTCAAAATAGCCATTTATATCTACACTCCTGGCCACAAAAGTGAGTACACCCCTGAGAAACTACATCCCTAAATGTCCAAATTGAGTACTGCTTGTCATTTTCCCTTCAATATGTCGTGACTTGTTACAGGAGTGCTGTCAGCATTGCTGCAGAGATTGAAGAGGTGGTGGGTCAGCCTGTTAGTGTTCAAACCATTCGCCGCACTCTACATCAAACTGGCGTGGCTGTCACCCTCGGAGGAAGCCTCTTCTTAAGATGTTACACAAGAAAGCCCGCCCGTCTCATCAGACCATAGGACGTGGTCCCAGTAATCCATGTGCTTTGTTAACGTGTCTTCAGCAAACTGTTTGCGGGCTTTCTTTAGTACCGTCTTAAAAGAGGCTTCCACCTGGGGTGACAGCCATGCACACCAATTTGATGTAGAGTGAGGTGTATGGTCTAAGCACTAACAGGCTGACCCCATGAAAAGATATACTTAAATATTGTATTGCCTTGTCCATCTTCTTGTAGCGCAACAATACGTCTTTTAAGATTCTCAGAGAGTTCTTTGCCATGTGGTGCCATGTTGGAACTTTCAGTGACCATTATGAGAGTGTGTGAAAGCTGCACTACAAGTTTGAACCCACCTGCTCCCTATGCACATCTGGACCTAGTAACACGAGTCACATCACATTTTGGAGGGCAAATGACAGGCAGTACTCAGTTTGGACATTTAGGAATGTACGTAGTTTCTAAGGAGCGTACTCACTTTTGTTGCCAGGGATATTAATGGCTATATTTTGAGGGAAAATAAATGAACTCTAATATATAAGCTGTACACAGACTACTTTTCATTGTGTCAAAGTGTTATTTTGTCAGTGTTGTCCCATGAAAAATTACACTGAAATATCTGCAGAAATGCAAGGGGTGTGCTCACTTTTGTGATACACTGTATGCACACATGAAAATCATCGATGACCCATGCAATCAATAGTGTTGACTATGTTTTCAGGATAATGTTATTAAAACAATTGCATGTCAATAATTGCAGTATGAACAGCAAGATTTGTAATCCATAAACTCAGCAGAGGAGCAGGGCGGAGTGATATCACCAGTGTTGTCAATCTGAGACATCAGAGAAGGCTACTGCTTTAAGATGGCGGCTGTTTACTAACACCGGCGAGTGTATCATTTCACATTTACTTCTCTAAACGTTTGCTAACGCCGCCGCGTCTGTCATTTCGCATCTAGTTCTATATGTATATGATATGTAGTGTAGCATCAAGTGGGCGTAGATCGTAGGCTGTCGGCTGCAGTCAGGTAATGTTGGCGCCACCTAGCCTAGCATCACATTTGCAACGGTGTCACAACTCCACTCCTGCTCTTCTCTCTCTCTCTGTCTCTCAGACTTTTCTTGCGTCATTCAACCTACATAGTAACTCACGCTTACATCCTCAGTAACGGTAACGGCGTTGCAAAGATGAGAAAGGTAATTAATTAGATTACTCACTACTGAAAAAAAAACCCGTTATTAACATTAGATATCACATCGTTTTTTTGCACCGCTGATTTTTTATGTCGTAGCCAGCAGTGAGTAACCAATTTATATTGTTCCTCATTCTTCATAGGGAATTTGTGGAAACTTTCCTTTGCCCATTTCTTCTGTCTGTTTCCACAGCCTTTAAATGGACATTTTGCCATGTTGCTGGCTGTCAGTTAACTCAGCAGACTGATGCTGCATTTGGGGAAGGTGGGAAGTCAGAGTTTCCAAGCTGGAAAAACATAATTGGAATGCCTCCACTATTTGATCGCTTACGAGAAAGCTGGTTTGCTGGAGGTCAAAATGTCTTTTGATGGCCAAAATATAAAAACAACTTGTTGCGATCAGCCATCTTTGATGTTTGTATTCGCTTGAAACGCTTTGAGGTCGCAACTAGTTTCCTTCCGAGCGGGATAAGTCCCACTTCCCACCTTCCTTGAATGCAGCGCGAGTGTTTTTTGTTACATTGTTTTGGCCGCAGAGGTGTTTTGGAACAATGATCTGCATTTTGAATTTATTTGACTATGTTGGGTATGTTCGTTGATCTGTATCGTTTATTATTGACATGCTAAGTTGGCCCCACTGTCTTGCGTTAGCTTAGCCACTCCGGAGCCCTGAAACTAAGAAATAACTTACAAACTGCACGGAATTTGTTTAAATCAAGTCCAGCAACTAATCAAAACCCCGCTAACTCGAAGGTTATGCCTAATGTAAAAAATTCTGAACTTCGGTTTTAATCACCCATTTTGTGTCCGAATTCAAATTTAACTGCCGGAATCTACAGTATAACACCTGGTGATTGTTAAATAAGCAGAAATGTCAAATTTAACTCAAACGAATCATTTATTTAGTCATATGCACCCACGCAAAATGGTCATTAAATAAATTGGCGTTAATCTAGTGTGACTCCGTATGTCCATAATTTTTTCCCTCTGCTATCCCACAGACCCCCACAAGGTAGCGCCAAAAGCAAGGACTCCCGAATACCGGACTATAATTTGGAGGTACAATTTGACACTGATGTGAACTTTAATGGTTCTGTGAACCAATTAATGGAAAGTACCAAATCTTTTCATTCTCCTTCACTACCTATGTTGTTCCCATGTAAGCTTTCACGGTAATTTATAAGTGTAACACCCATCCATTGTTTGCGTTATTACAGGAAACAATGAGAAAACTTCTCACAAATGATTAACGTTGTCCCTCAACTATGGCCTTGTTTGTGATATAGGTTTATCCAAACTGAGGTCTCGGTGTAAATCTCACCGTTGACGAGCATCCTAAACATAGTTGACCTGGATCTTGTCTCAGTGGCCTGCCAAAGGGGAACGTGACGACATTCTGTGCTGATGGGCGATGACAAGCTCTCGTTTTAGGCTGGCACCAGCGTTTTTGACATCTGACACTCACAGTGTATTGGACTCACAACTTTGAAGAAATTGGGCTAGTGAATGAAATTTCTAAATCTTCAATCAGGTGAACTTTGAGTCACCTCAAAAAGTCTGAATTCTGGCTGCCCCTTAGACTTCATAATGTATTGACTGCTCAGATCGGTCATGCACTGCACCACACACGCACGCAGCGATCTAACGCCAGATTTCTGTTGAAAAAGTAAGAAAGCTGTACTGCATACAAACAGGAAGGGTTGTCTCAGGAGTGATTTGTCCGAGGATTCAAGGTAATTATTATATTTTTCGTACCATGCATGCATTTTGAAAAAAATCAATGGGAGAAATTAGCGGCTACTGCATTGGCATCATAGTTCGCAAAATTTACGTCAAATAAATACTAACTGCACGTTTTTTTTTTTTGTTTTGTTTTGTTTTTTTTGCTTTTAGCTAAGAATCAAGACTGTTTTATGTCTATATCTATAAAGAATTCTGGGATTTAAGCGTTTATTTTAAAAAAATTTCACCGGAAAATCTCTGTTTACATCAGGCGGCTGCTGGCTACATTCACTAACCGACTAGCATTGTACTTCGACATATTTACATAAAATAAACGCTAACTGGAGATTTTTTGCTATTAACCAAGACTCGAGACTGTTTTACCTCCATATCTATAAATAATTTGGGGATTTAAGCATTTTTTTTACAAGAATTTTCAACGCTAAAGCTCTTTACATCAGGCGGCCGCTAGCTACATTCACTAACAGACGAGTATTGTACTTAGACATATTTACGTAAAATAAACGCTAACTGCACGGATTTTTTGCTTTTAACCAAGAATCGAGACAGTTTTATGTCCATATCTACAAAAAATTCAGAGATTTAAGCATTTATTCACAAGAATTTTCAATGCAAAAGCTCTTTTTACATCAGGTGGCCTCTAGCTACATTCACTAACAGACTAGCATTGTACTTCGACATATTTACGTAAAATAAACGCTAACTGCACGGATTTTTTGCTTTTAACCAAGAATCGAGACTGTTTTACGTCCATATCTTGAAAGAATTTGGGGATATAAGGAATGACTCAGAATTTTCAACAAAAATAGCTCTTTGTGTTTTCACTCGCTCTGCTTTGACAGAGATAGGCCCCCTATTTATCGGCCTTGTGCCCCGTCAATATATTATGACGTCTGTGCTAAAGTATTGTAATATAAAAGTGATTTGGGAAAAAAAGTAATGAAAAAAAATCTGAGATATCCAAGGACCGATCTACACCTGAGGCATACTAGACTACCCGACCCGAATTTTATTTCACAGATTTTTTTTTTATGTCAGTGTCCCCTGACGTGGAACCTCGTTTTTTGTTTTTTTTAATAAAGGGACTTTCACCCTGAAGCCACCTTGTTGCATTACCGTTATGCACATAATGCAAACAATGATCCAAATGAGGGACGGCTAGCTTGACTTTGTTGTTCCCTGTGGAGGCTGGCCTGACCGCAGCAGTTTCGCAGGTTAGCAAGTTCACACCGGTTAATGTTATGCTAACTCTGATGCGGGTCTGACTTTCATTCGCAAAATCAGCGGTGTTTCCCCACACCTCCGGAACATTGACGTCTTTTTACATTATTTACAGTGGCCCCGCGCCCCGTGTCCCATCAATACATTATGAAGTCTATGGGCTGCCATTAATGACGATAAACAAAATTTCTTGTTTTTTTTTACGAACCACCACAACACATGTTGTGTTAATGTCCTGTTTCCAAAACATAGAACAAATGTGAAGGAGGAGAGCATGCTTTTAGTCAATGTTGACATCTCAAGAGCACACAAAATGTCACTGCAAATAACGACTGGCGCAAATGTGTCGTCACTCTGCGGCAGAGCACCACAATAACAAAATGGAATCCTTTTTGAACACCTAGTCACCGGAATTCCAGGCACATTTTCAAGCCCCCTCCTCTTCCCTCACCTCCATCCATGCGTTGCCTGTTTTCAAGGCTTTTTTCTCCCCTCCCTGCCCCTTACATAACAGCTCATTCATAAATCAGCACCACACCTCAGCGAGGGATGAGGCAGAGACAAAATGCCTTCACAGGGAGCTTTTTTGCTGCAGCGTGTGAATACTGATGAGAGGTCAAGTCATGTCACGGGGAAACGCGCTGAAAATAGTGCAAACATCGTACTTCTCGCCGACTGCTACATTCTGCATCTCAATGCGGCATTCGCGGCAGTTTTATGTAATCCAGACAAGACCTGCTGGAAATCAGGTGTGCCAGTGTTGCCATCCCGTCTGAGGCCTCCGAGTTCATAGAGGTGATGGATATATAGCCGAGCTAATTAGATGGGGATTTCACTCGTAATCCGAGTGGATCATGGCAGCGTAATGAGATTAAAACTGCTGTGTGAATGTGACAATGATGTGTGGGCGTCACCGCCAGTTGTTGAGAGAACGTCCCGGCTCCTCCAGAAACAAGATCCAGCTATTCCCGCCACGCTTAGGCTCAAAGACATGGCCTTCCATAGCTTTACAGGAAGACAACAACAACAAAATTAAACAGCAAAACCCTAACTGGAGGTGAGAGCACACAAGAGCAGAATTAAAGACGCCATGATTTTAATGAGATATCATCGTGTACTTACCTAGTTTCGATCCAAAAACTCCATGGAGCATGTATCATCGAGTGCCAAGACACAGATGAGAATAGCCACAGACATATTTTTGGGGGATTTTATGTGTGAAACATGGTAATATAACAAGGGTCGAGATGTAGAAATCGCAGACATCAGGGAGTGGTCGAGAGGTTTTATTTTCGTATATTTACCCTTTTAAACATTTTTTTCCCAATTTTTCTTTGTTGTGATCGATTATTTATCATCCAACATATTAGGGAAACTGCGACTGTGACAAAAAAAAAAAAACAATTAATCGATAGTTATGAGGTAGATATCCATGACTTTTTTACAGATGCTATTTTTTTTCATTGTGGCGTCATTCGTTTAAAAGTTTAAAATATGCGAGTGAATATTTTTTTTAAAAACGAAATATTAGACATCAATTAATGATTCTAAGCTAAAATGACAGACATTTTGAATGAGAAATATAATTACTTACATTCTTTTTATGGCTGGGTTGAAACAAAAGCGTTTGCGCGACGTCTGTAAATGGGAGTTTCCAGGGTAAAACGGACAAATTGAAAATTGTTTGGGGGCTTAATGCGCCATGAATCTTCTATTGCAGAATACAGACATATTGTTCTATCAAACACAACAGTTGTTTTGCCTTCAAATACAGCAGTTTATTTTAAAAAGGGAGTGCAGGAGCAGAAACTGCTTTTTCAGTCTTGTCTGTGTTTTCCGCCATATTCTTATACAGTGTATCACAAAAGTGAGTACACCCCTTGCATTTCTGCAGATATTGAAGTATATCTTTTCATGGGACAGCACTGACAAAATGACACTTTGACACAAAAGTAGTCTGTGTGCAGCTTATAAAATAGAGTTAATTTATTTTCCCCTCAAAATAACTCAAAATGTAGCCATTAATATCTTGACACCTGGCAACAAAAGTGAGTACATCCCTTAGTGAAAGTTGTCAATATTAACATACAACATGTCAACTGTCAATATTTTGTGTGGCCACCACTATTATCCAGATCTGCATTTTCTCTCCTGGGCATGGAGTTGACCAGAGCTTCACAGGTTGCCACTGGAATGCTCTTCCACTCCTCCATGACGACGTTGTGGCACTGCCGGACATTTGACACTTTGCACACCTCCACCTTCCACTTGAGGATCCCCCAAAGTTGTTCTATTGGGTTCAAGTCTGAAGACATGCATGGCCAGTCCATCACCTTTACCCTCAGCCTCTTCAGTAAGGCAGTGGTCATCTTGGAGTTGTGTTTGGGGTCATTGTCATGCTGGAACACTGCCCTGCGACCCAGTTTCTGGAGGGAGGGGATCATGCTCTGCTGCAGTATTTCACAGTACATGTTGGAGTTCATGTTTCCCTCAATGGAATGTAACTCTCCAACACCTGCAGCACTCATGCAGCCCCAGACCATGACATTCCATCCGCCATGCTTGACTGTAGGCATGACACACTTATCTTTGTACTCCTCACCTGGTCGCCGCCATACATGCTCGAGACCATCGGAACCAAACAAATCAATCTTCATCTCTTAAGACCATGGTTCCAGTAATCCATGTGCTTTGTTGACATGTCGTCAGCAAACTGTATGCGGGCTTTCTTGTGTACCGTCTTCAGAAGAGGCTTCCTCCTGGGGTGACAGCCATGCAGACCAATTTGATGTAGAGTGCGGCGTATGGTCTGAGCACTAACAGCCTGACCCTCCACGTCTTCTAACACTTCAGCAATGCTGACAGCACTCCTGCGAAGATCTTTCAAAGAAAGCATTGGATGTGACGCTCAGCACGTGCGCTCAGCTTCTTTGGACGACCAACCCAAGGCCTGTTCTGAGTGGACCCTGCTCTTTTAAAACGCTGGATGATCTTAGCCACTGTGCTGCAGCTCAGTTTCAGGGTGTTGGCCATCTTCATGTAGCGCAACAATACGTCTTTTAAGATCCTCAGAGAGTTCTTTGCCATGTGGTGCCATGTTAGAACTTTCAGTGACCAGTATGAGAGAGTGTGAGAGCTACACTACAAATTTGAACACACCTGCTCCCTATGCACACCTGGACCAAGTAACACTAACGAGTTACATGACATTTTGGAGGGAAAATGACAAGCAGTACTCAATTTGGACATTTAGGGATGTAGTTTCTAAGGGGTGAACTCACTTTTGTTGCCAGGGGTTTGGATATTAATGGCTATATTTTAAGTTATTTTGAGGGGAAAATAAATTACTGTATTATATAAGCTGCACACAGAGTACTTTTCATTGTGTCAAAGTGTTATTTTGTTAATGTTGTCCCATGAAAAGATATACTTAAATATATGCAGAAGTGTGAGGGGTGTACTCACTTTTGTGATACACTGTAGCTTTGCCTTAACTCATTAGCTGCCTTTGACAGCAATAATTGTCCCATCCATTTGAACTGGGAGAGGTTGGCAGGGAATGATCAACTATGGCAGCCATTAAGTTAGAGAATGAGGGTAACAGAATTTGTCCCTTTAACAGTTTTACAGTACAAATTCGGCAACAATGGGGAAAAAAAACCCTGAATTATCAACACTACCATGCAGGAATATAAACGTTTTATATTCGATGCTATTTTGACGTGCATCCCAGTTGTTTTGATGGTTGCAAAATTACAGTTCCCTGTTAGAACAAGTAAGAACACACAAGAGCAGGATGAAAAAAACATGTCAACAAGACATACTTGTGGGGGCGTACAGAGTGAGTTTAAGAGGATTAGAAAGCTACAATTGACCGGATCAGACTGTGTGCACAAACCCGACATGCTACGTTTGTGCTATTTTCATAAAAACTGAAGTCTTTTCTCTGCCTGTGTTGCATACATTCCCTGTATCTTTGACAGCATTATCTTTACAAACAATCTCACACTGTGGCCCACTTTTGGTCAATCTGTCTCCTAGTGTTATCTCAACTTTTATGATGTGGATGCTCCTCGGCCAACAGGCGAAAGGTTAGCTTTCGGGTTATCACGCAACTTAACACATTTTGACAATCCACTCACAAGAAGGGATTGTCCAAATGTTCATTATCAGCCCAGATGCAAGTGTACAGTAGTTAATGAGTGCAGCATTTGTATTGTTCAATCAAGCGCTATCACCTAACTTCTGACTCCGTGCTCAACGTGGGAGTATCGTGTGTGTGACATGTTTAACTTTTTATGCGTTTAGTCAGCGGGAGCAGCTTTTAGGAGCGGTGCCTGTTTGCTTGCGCCACTTACATGAGAGGCACTGATCTCATCAATGTCATTTAATGCGGACCGAATAGCACAAGACAACTGTCAGCTTTTGTTTTGTCGGGTGACTAAGGAGCTGTACTTATTTTATGAGTCAGTCGGACTCAATGTCTTGTCGCATTTAGGTGTGATCGGCACACATCACAAGCAGAAAATAAAAGCATTGATATATGTTTTACATTAGAGAACAAATACTTTTTAATTCCTAGGCCTATTACTGTCACTGTAATTGGATCATTTCTGGCAGAACACGTGATGATCTCATTGTATGAAATTCCAGGGTCAAACCAGAAATAATAAAACGATCATTACTGTGTTTGAATCCAAAGATAAAAAATTATTTAATATTATAATTAGGGTTGTTCCGATCATGTTTTTTTGCTCCCGATCCAATCCCAATCGTTTTAGTTTGAGTATCTGCCGATATTTCCCATTCCGATTGCTTTTTTTTGCTCCCGATTCAATTCCAATCATTCCCGATAATTTTCCCCGATCATATACATTTTGGCAAAGCATTAAGAAAAAAATGAATAAAACTCGGACGAATATATACATTCAACATACAGTACATAAGTACTGTATTTGTTTATTATGACAATAAATCCTCAAGATGGCATTTACATTATTAACATTCTTTCTGTGAGAGGGATCCACGGATAGAAAGACTTGTGACTTTGTATATTGTGACTAAATATTGCCATCGAGTGTATTTGTTGAGCTTTCAGTAAATGATACTGTAGCCATGCCCCAATGCATGATGGGAATCGGAACCATGACTGTGCGTAGTGCTACCAATTGATATATCTTCTCTGCGTTGGGAAATAAAATAAGGTGTTAAGAAAAAGACCAATTGCTACCTTGCTTCCCCACATTGCTTCCCATGATATTTCTATTCATAGGGAGAGGGATTGTAAGGCTTTAGCCAATTAAAAAAAGGCTCCAAAGGCTACCAACATTCACTCTACTCATATTACGCTGCATATTATCTCTCTATAAAGGTAAAATGACGCCATTACAGATTGAGCGCGACAATGTGTGAGTGGGTCGTGCAACGAACGCATTAATTGCGTTACATTTTTAAACAAACTTATTACCGCCGTTATTGGGATAAATTTGATAACCCTAACTTAAGCCTAAACTAAAGACTCTGGATGAGAGTAACATATTATGTCTGTAACGTTAAATACATTTACAGAACGATTTAATTAAACATTTATTTTTAAAAAGACAGGGCCGATATTTCTTGGGCGATTCCGATACTTTGAAAATGACGTGATCGACATCTCTAATTATAATATTAAATCTATATATATTACTAGGGAAATTTCATATTCATAAATCTAAATTTCAAAAAGTAAATCCAAACGTAAACATTTTTTGGGCTGAATTTGAATCATATTTCACATCACTTAAATATGATACAAAATAATAAATGCAAGTCTACTATAGAAGCTCATGCAAAATTGTTTAGCATATAATTAGTTTTCTCTTGAATTATTATTTTTATTTATTTATTTTTTGTACAGTGCCCTCCATAATTATTGGCACCCCCAGTTAAGATGTGTTTTTTAGCTTCTAATATTTTTTTTTTTATTCAAATAATATGGGATCTTAATGGGAAAAAAAAAAAGAAAAACCCAACCTTCAATACAAGTGCATTTATTCAGTGGGGAAAAAATCCCACATAAAGAAATAATTATTTGACATTAAATAATGTGTGTCACAATTATTAGCACCCCTGGTGTTAATACTTTGTACAACCCCCTTTTGCCAACAAAACAAGGTCTGGGGACTGAGATGACCATGGGAGGAGCTTGATTTTGTGTCTGGTGAACCATTTCTGTGTAGATATGGCCATATGTTTAGGGTCATTGTCTTGCTGAAAGACCCAGTGACGACCCATCTTCAGCTTTCGGGCAGAGGGGAACAGATTTTGATTTAAAATGTCCTGGTATTTCAAAGCATTCATGATGCCATGCACCCTAACAAGGTTCCCAGGGCCTTTGGAAACGAAACAGCCCCACAGCATCACTGACCCACGCCCCATCTGAAGATTGAGCTTTTTGGAACCAAACACTCTAAATGGGTCTGGCGTGCCACGAAAGATGCGCATGCTGAAAAGCACCTCATACCCACTGTGAAGTATGGGGGTGGGTCAGTCTTTTCAGATGACTAAAAATGTCACTGACTGTTGAGAGTTTGGCACTCTTGCTTCTCTCCCAAGGAGTGGCCAAGAAGAGTTCAGCGCAGAATACTCAGAGAGCTAAAAAAAAAAAAAAGAACCCTGTAGCAGTGGTTCTTAATCTGGGTTCGAGCGAAGCCAAAGGATTCGGTTAGTAAGAACTCACTGACATCAACACCTCATCCCCACCGGGAAGCATGGTGGAGGGACCATCAGGATTTGGGAATGTTTTGCTGCCTCAGGGCCTGGAGAACTTGCAATCAATAATGGAAAAATGAAATATAAAGTTTATCAGGATGTTTTGCAGGAAAACCCGAGGCCGTCTGTCAGACAGTTGAAGCTAAAAAGAGGATGGATGCTGCAAAATATACATTCCGTAATGGCCAAGTCAAAGTCCAGACTTGAACCCCATTGAGATGCTGTGGCATGACCTAAAGACACATTCATGCAAAACATCCCAGGAATCTGATTGAACTACAACAGTTTTGTAGAGAAGAATGGGCCAAGATTAGTCCTGATCGATGTGCCAGACTGATGTGCAGCTACAGGAAGCGTCTGGTTGAAATTATTGCTGCCAAAGGTAGGGCCACAAAATATAGAATGCGGTGGTTTACTTACTTATTTCCCCCCCTTCTGTCATTGTTTGCATGCTATCCTCATTAAAATATGAAAACTTATCAATGCAGACACTGTTTTTTCCTGTGTGTGATTTTGACAAAGACCACGTTTGATGGTGATTTATGCAGAAATGTGAGACATTCCAAAAGGTTCAGATACTTTTTCATACCACTGTACTAGATTTTTCCAGCAGATCAAAGCTGCCATGATGTCATGGAATTGCTCAAAGATCATAGTTCTTATATATATGGCATTCAATTAGAAAGAGGGTTTGGTATTGTTATTTATTTATATAATTTTTAATGATGCATTAGTCATTATGTGCATCTGCATTTCAATGTTTGTCGCCTCGTCTTCGATTGTAATGATTTGACAGGGGATTGCTACGGTTGCTGTTTTATGGGCATTTTGCCAGTAGACTGCTGATGGATCACGGCGTTGTGAAGGCGTCCAATCAGATTGCGCTAAGTAGACGTGTAGGGCCGCCTACTCGTCCAATGAGAATCGTCTCTACTCCACTGGGCGTGTCTGTATATGTCAAACTCCACTCGGTTGTGTACTGAGTCAGCGGCCATGCGCAAATGGAAGCCTAGGAGGGCCGTCTACATAAAATCCTTGCCGGGGGCGGGGGTCTCCATTCACTGCTTACCAGAGAACTTAAACCGGCATCTGGAGATCCGATTTGCCATTCTGACTTTGAATCGAGCCGAAAACGCCTAAAAATCGCCTCGGATCTTCACAACTACTCCCCTCCTCCTCCGGATTTAGACAGCGGTGGCGATGCGGCGGCTGTGTTGCTAACCTTTTTTTTTTTTTTTTTTTCTTCTCCAATTTATTTTCTAATCGTCGCCGGTTCTACCTCGAGGGAAGAATCAGGATGAAGCTCAAACCTAATCAGACCAGGACGTACGACGGCGATGGTTTTAAGAAGCGGGCGGCGTGTCTGTGCTTTAAGAACGAGCGCGAAGAGGAGGTAAGGGGAAGCCGCTTGGCCGTGGGTTGCCCTCGGATACGCACGAGACAACACGGCAGTACTTTTAAGGCCTAAACGCTCCTCAAATGCGCTGTCCATCACACACAAAACAAGGATCGTGACTTCTAATAACGTCATTTGCTTCATTAATGATCACGTTAAACTGCGATTCTCACTTCATGCGTCATAACGTGATTTTGTATGAATTGACCTGCATGTTTTTGTCTTCAATTTTCACTGATGCGCCTTGGACCAGCCAGTTTGGGCTAGTTTGAAGAGTCGAGAGGGGTGGGGGGGGGGAAGCGAGCGTCGTCATTGGGGTCTTTAGTGGGCAGCGATTTTTACTACCTGGGTAACCTTTCAAAATAATGTACTTCCTCTGCTATTTTTGCATTGAAAGCGTTCTTCGCTGTGACGTTTAGCTTTTATTTTGGAGACGGACGCATGCATTTTCGAGATGCTTCTCGCTATCGGAGAAGAGGGGGCGAGGCGCTTTACAGCACGTCCGCCGGGTTTTCCCACGTAGCTTTCTGCATTTAGAATAATAAAATCGCCGATTAATTACACGTACGTCTCAAGTGTCACCTGACATTGAGCGTTAAACTACCCGATTGTGTTGGAGCCTGTTGGTCATTCATGTATTTTACTGCATCTCCAGTTTGGCGCATAGCGTTGGTGCGTATGAGGGTTTAAAGGGGCCGTATCATGTAAATAACGAACATGAGCTGACAGGCATGAGTTGTTGTCTTCAAAACTCTACTCTTCTCATCTCTGACCTATAGTTACCCCAGAAAGGAGACACCAACACAGATTCATAAGCGTCGTTCTTTCGATATAATTATAAATCAAACCTAATGGCTTATACAGTGTATCACAAAAGTGAGTACACCCCTCTCATTTCTGCAGTATATCTTTTCATGGGACAACATTGACAAAATGACACTTTGACACAATGAAAAGTAGTCTGTGCAGCTTATATAATAGAGTTCATTTATTTCCCCCTCAAAATAACTCAAAATATAGCCATTAATATCTAAACCCCTGGCAACAAAAGTGAGTTAACCCCTTAGAAACTACATCCCATATATCCAAATTGAGTACTGCTTGTCATTGGCGTTCCAAAATGTCACGTGACTCGTTAGTGTTACTAGGTCCAGGTGTGCAGAGGGAGCTGGTGTGTTCAAATTTGTATTGCAGCTCTCATACTGGTCACTGAAAGTTCCAATATGGCACCACATGGCAAAGAACTCTCTGAGGATCTGAAAAGACGTATTGTTGCGCTACATGAAGATGGCCAAGGCTACAAGAAGATATTTATGCAGATATTTAAATATATATTTTCATGGGACAACATTGACAAAATGGCACTTTGACACAATGAAAAGTAGTCTCTGTGCAGCTTATATAATGGAGTTGATTTATTTCCCCCTCAAAATAACTCAAAATATAGCCATTAATATCTAAACCCCTGGTAAAAAAAAAAAAGTACACCCCTTAGAAACTACATCCCTAAATGTCCAAATTGAGTACTGCTTGTCATTTGCCCTCCAAAATGTCATGTGACTCGTTCGTGTTACTAGGTCCAGGTGTGCATAGGGAGCAGGTGTGTTCAAATTTGGATTGCAGCTCTCATACTGGTCAGTGAAAGTTCTAACATGGCACCACATGGCAAAGAACTCTCTGAGGATCTGAAAAGATGTGTTGTTGCGCTACATGAAGATGGCCAAGGCTACAAGAAGATATTGAAGTATATCTTTTCATGGAACAACATTGACAAAATGACACTTTGACACAATGAAAAGTAGTCTGTGTGCAGCTTATATAATGAAGTTCAATTATTTTCCCCTCAAAATAATTCAAAATATAGCCATTAATATCCAAACCCCAGGCAACAACAGTGACTACACCCCTTAGAAACGACATCCCTAAATGTCCAAATTGAGTACTGCTTGTCATTTGCCCTCCAAAATATTATGTGACTCGTTAGTGTTACTAGGTCCAGGTGTGCATAGGGTACAGGTGTGTTCAAATTTGTATTGCAGCTCTCATACTCGTCAATGAAAGTTCCAGCATGGCACCGCATGGCAAAGAACTCTCTGAGGATCTGAAAAGACGTATTGTTGCGCTACATGAAGATGGCCAAGGCTACAAGAAGTTATTGAAGTATATCTTTTCATGGGACAACATTGACAGAATGACACTTTGACACAATGAAAAGTAGTCTGTGTGCAGCTTATATAATAGAGTTCATTTATTTTCCCCTCAAAATAACTCAAAATATAGCCATTAATATCTAAACCCCTGGCAAAAAAGTGACTACACCCCTTAGAAACTACAGGCCTAAATGTCCAAATTGAGTACCGCTTGTCGTTTTCCCTCCAAAATGTCATGTGACTCGTTAGTGTTACTAGGTCAAGGTGAGCATAGGGAGCAGGGGTGTTCACATTTGTATTGCACCTCTCATACTGGTCACTGAAAGTTCCAACATGGCACCACGTGGCAAAGAACTCTCTGAGAACGTATTGTTGCGCTACATGAAGATTGCCAGGGCTACAAGAAGATATTTATGCAGATATTTATGTATATCTTTTCATGGGACAACATTGACAAAATGACACTTTGACACAATGAAAAGTAGTCTGTGTGCAGCTTATATAATAGAGTTCATTTATTTCCCCCTCAAAATAACTCAAAATATAGCCATTAATATCTAAACCCCTGGCAACAACAGTGACTCCACCCCTTAGAAACCACATCCCTAAATGTCTAAATTGAGTACTGCTTGTCATTTGCCCTCCAAAATGTCATGTGACTCGTTAGTGTGACTAGCTCCAGGTGTGCATAGGGAACAGGTGTGTTCAAATTCCACCCCAGGGGGAAGCCTCTTCTGAAGAAGGTACACAAGAAATCCCGCCCGTCTCATCAGACCATAGGACATGGTTCCAGTAATCCAAACTATTTGCGGGCTTTCTTGTGTACCGTCTTCAGAAGAGGCTTCCTCCTGGGGTGACAGCCATGCACACCAATTTCATGTGGAGTGTGGTGTATGGTCGAAGCACTAACAGGCTGAACCCCCACCTCTTCAATCTCTGCAACAATGCTGACCGCAGCCCTGTGACAATTTTTCAAAGAAAGCATTTGGATGTGACGCTCGGCACGTGCGCTCAGCTTCTTTGGACGACCAAACCGAGGCCTGTTCTGAGTGGACCCTGCACTTTTAAAACGCTGGATGATCTTAGTCACTGTGCTGCAGCTCAGTTTCAGGGTGTTTGCAATGTTCTCGTAGCCTCGGCCATCTTCATGTAGCGCAACAATACGTCTTTTAAGATCCTCAGAGAGTTCTTTACCATGTGGAGCCAAGTTGGAACTTTTAGTGACCAGTATGAGAGAGTGTGAGAGCTGCACTACAAATTTGAACACACCTGCTCCCTATGCTCACCTTGACCTAGTAACACTAACGAGTCACATGACATTTTGGAGGGAAAACGACCAGCAGTACTCAATTTGGACATTCAGGGATGTAGTTTCTAAGGGGTGTACTCACTGTTGTTGCCAGGGGTTTAGATTTTAATGGCTATATATTGAGTTATTTTGAGGGGAAAATGAATGAACTCTATTATATAAGCTTCAAACAGACTACTTTTCATTGTGTCAAAGTGTCATTTTGTCAGTGTTGTCCCATGAAAAGATATACTTAAATACCTGCAGAAATGCAAGGGGTGTACTCACTTTTGTGATACACTGTAAATGTGTTACAGTCGAATTTCACAATAAGAGACATGTCAAACTCATGACTCACAATTAAAGCATTAAGCATGGCAATCATAGAGTGGTTTTAATTCAGGCCTATTACACATTCACCTCTCTTAACCTGTATCTGTACTGAGATGAGTAATTACGCCGTCCATTGGAGGTCTGATTCCAATCCCTTGACATTAGAAACATGCTGGTCCATCGCTTTGCAAGCTGGTAAAAGAAGATTCTCGAACCTTCAGTGCCACTTTGTGGAAAAAAGTAAAGCCACACACAAACTAGAATTACTGCATATCCTTATTTTAGTGGTTGTGTTTTGTCTCTGTAAAAACAACAGTTTAATTATGCCATGGTTTTTGGCAAGAGTGAATATTTCAAGGAAGTACAGTAGCTATCTGACTATATTAGAACTTGCCAGGTTTAGACATGAGACTGGTTGAACTTTTTGCAGTCTGGTGCTCTTGCAGAGGTGACATTGCTTTTGACGCCAATGCCAACTGTGATCAAAGTAGTTAACAAAGAGCTCCTTTTCTGCCAAAGCAGCCTTAGATGTTGGACTTTGCCACATCAATACTGGCGCCTGGACAGACGCGAGGCGATTGTTGTGAAAGAAGAGCCACTTTGAGTCCTGCACGATGAAAACGACAAAGACCTCGTGACTGTTAGAATTGGCTTGTTAGTTGTAGATACCAGGTGAAAGTGTGTTGGATTTTATTGTTATTCTATTTGCAGTCTGACATTTAAGAGCTCCGTTTTTGTATTTGACAGCTACAGGCGTTCCTAATCGGGTCGGACAAGGTGTTTATGGCGTCCGGAATATCCTGCGCAGAAGTTGCACTCTTCCTGTGACCAGAAGAGATTAGGAACGTTATTACAGTGGTATGAAAAAGTATCTAAAACTTTTGGAATTCCTCACATCTCTGCTTAAAAACACCATCAAATGTGATCTGATCTTTGTCAAAATCACACAGATGAAAATAAAGTGTCTGCTTTACCTAAAACCACCTAAAACATTTATAGTTTTTCAGATTTTAATGTGGATAGTATGCAAACAATGACAGAAGGGGGAAAAATAAGTAAGGGAACCCTCTGCTTAAGGAGACTTAAAGAGCTATTAAAACCAATTTTTACCAAACAATTTAAGTCAGGTGTGTGCCCAATCACTGATGAGTAGTTTAAAGCTGCCCTGCCCACTATAAAACACACACCTGGTAAGAAATGTCTTGATGATAAGCATTGTCTGATGTGCATCATGACTCTGTCAAAAGAGTTGTCTGAAGACCTGCGATCAAGGATTGATACAAAACCATCTCTAAAAGTCTGGATGTTCATCAATCGACAGTCAGAGAAGTTGTCTACAAATGGAGAGAGTTTGGCACTGTTGCTTCTCTACCAAAGAGTGGCTGTCCACCGAAGATGATGCCGAGAGTTCAGCGCAGAATACTCAGAGAGGTAAAAAAGAACCCTAGAGTGTCTGCTAAAGACTTACAGAAATCACTAGCACACATCAACTATTTGTAAAACTATGGTGTTCATGGGAGTACTCCTCGGAGGAAGCCACTGCTGTCTAAAAAAAAAAACAAAAAAAACATTTCTCCCTCATTGTTTGCAAAAAGGCACTTGTGGACACTCCACAGAAGTTATGGTCAAATATTTTGTGGACTGATGTAACCAAAGTTGAATTGTTTGGGAGGAACACAAAACGTCATATGTGGAGGAAAAATGGAACAGCTCACAAACATCAACACCTTATTTGGGGCTGTTTTGCTGCTTCAGGGCCCGGACAACTTGCAATTCTTAATGGACTAAGAATGAATTCAAAAATTTTGCAGGAAAACCTGAGGCCGCCTGTCAGACAGTTAAAGCTAAGAGCAGGATGGATCCTGCAACAAAACAATGATCCAAAAAGACAGAAGTAAATCAACTTCAGAATGGTTTCAGAAGAACAAAATACATGTGCTGGAGTGGCCAAGGCAAAGTCCAGACTTCAACCCTGTTGAGATGCTGTGGCATGACCTAAAGACACCGATTCACGCCAGACATCACAGGAATCTGACTGAACTACAGCAGTTTTGTCGAGAAGAATGGGCCAAAATTAGTCCTGATCGATGTGCCAGAATGATTTGCAGCTACAGAAAGCGTATGGTTGAAGTCATTGCTACACAAAATATTAAATGTGATGGTTCACTTACTTATTTTTCTCCCTTCTGTCATTGTTTGCATACTTCCCTCTTCAAGATAGGAAAACCTAAAAATGTTTAGGTGGTTTTAGTTAAAGCAGACACTGTTTTTTCCTCTGTGATTTTGACAAAGATCAGATCAAATTTGATGATTTTATGCAGAAATGTGAGCAATTCCAAAAATTTCAGATACTTTTTCAAACCACTGTATAAAACATCTACGATTGTCTCTCTCGATACGTGAACTATGATTGGCTGGCGGCAGTCAAATTTCTGTATTAAGTTCCGAGAACTCCTTTGAGCTTCCACTGGTGCAAACGACGTGTTTGCAGCTTATATCGAGAAAGGGTGTTCACAAAGTTTATGGCGACATTTGTCAACCCTCCATTGAATAGATTTACTGTAAGTGGCTTCAGAAGTTGAGCACCCCTCCCCAAGTGAGCGCTACTCTGAGAACTGGTGTGAATTGCAACCAGTCAGGGAAACACTTTCAGGGCTTCTGGGGTTTCACTCTTCCATCAACCCCGGCCCCTTCCTTGCTGACCCTCTTTCCAAATTTAACCTGTGTTTCTGTCCAGTTGTTACTTGTCCACTGACCCATCTATCAGGACGGTGTGAGTTATTTTGTTTTTGTCCTAAGCGTTAAATGTTATCATAAAGACCACGCAGCCAGCCATGTTTGGATACGCTTTCACCTGGATGTGTTATTATTGCATAATGAATATTTCTTTAAGTTACTTCATGCTCATATTGTTATTTTCAGTGTTTAATTGCCTTTCTGCAATGTCAGCGCATCAGAAAGTATCTCCTCATGACGAGTTCTAATTAAACACACTTTGTAGTATGTAGATTAGGCTCGCTACATTCCTTTACTTATAAAAGCCAGACTAAATGGAGGCCGGTGTTGTCCCCCCGCGCGCCTGGCAACCGGAGCGGCCGTTTGTATTTTGTTCCGTCTGCCAGCTTTTGTTTTGTACACTCGTGCTGCCACAGGACGCCGAGGGCTTGGATGTTGGGAACACACCCAAAACGCAATGAATGAATGGCAAATAAGGCTTTTTATCTCACTGTGCGGGTCACATTTGTTTCCATTGAGGACCTTTTATTTCACACCCGTTTCCCAGTAATGTACAGTACACCTGTTGTACATGGTTAACACCTCTGAGTGCTACTGTGGTGGCATTTGCATCAACTAGCTATCCTTTGTTGACTTCTTGATTCACAGTTACAGTGGGGCAAATAAGTATTTAGTCAACCACCAATTGTGCAAGTTCTCCTACTTGAAAAGATTAGAGAGGCCTGTAATTGTCAACATGGGTAAACTTCAACCATGAGAGACAGAATGTGGGAAAAAAAAAAAAAAAACAGAAAATCACATTGTTTGAGTTTTCAAGAATTTATTTCTAAATTAGAGCGGAAAATAAGTATTTGGTCACCTACAAACAAGCAAGATTTCTGGCTATTAAAAAGGTCTAACTTCATCTAATGAGGCTCCACTCGTTAGCTGTATTAATGGCACCTGTTTTAACTCATTATTGGTATAAAAGACACCTGTCCACAACATCAGTCAGTCACACTTCAAACTTCACTATGGCCAAGACCAAAGAGCTGTCGAAGGACCCCAGGGACAAAATTGTAGACCTGCACCAGGCTGGGATGACTGAATCTGCAATAGGTAAAACGCTTGGTGTAAAGAAATAAACTGTGGGAGCAATTATTAGAAAATGGAAGACATACAAGACCACTGATAATCTCCCTCGATCTGGGGCTCCATGCAAGATCTCACCCCGTGGCGTCAAAATGATAACAAGAATGGTTAGCAAAAATCCCAGAACCACACGGGGGGACCTAGTGAATGACCTACAGAGAGCTGGGACCACAGTAACAAAGGCTACTATCAGTAACACAATGCCCCGCCAGGGACTCAAATCCTGCACTGCCAGACGTGTCCCCCTGCTGAAGCCAGTACACGTCCAGGCCCGTCTGCGGTTCGCTAGAAAGCATTTGGATGATCCAGAAGAGGACTGGGAGAATGTGTTATGGTCAGATGAAACCAAAATAGAACTTTTTGGTAGAAACACAGGTTCTCGTGTTTGGAGGAGAAAGAATACTGAATTGCATCAGAACAACACCATACCCACTGTGAAGCATGGGGGTGGAAACATCATGCTTATGGGCTGTTTTTCTGCAAAGGGACCAGGACGACTGATCTGTGTAAAGGGAAGAATGAATGGCGCCATAGCCAGGTCAACAAAGGAGTGGCTTCGTCAGAAGCATTTCAAGGTACTGGAGTGGCCTAGCCAGTCTCCAGATCTCAACCCCATAGAAAATCTGTGGAGGGAGTTGAAAGTCCGTTTTGCCCAACGACAGCCCCAAAACATCACCGCTCTAGAGGAGATCTGCATGGAGGAATGGGCCAAAATACCAGCAACACTGTTTGAAAAGCTTGTGAAGAGTTACAGCAAACGTTTGGCCTCCGTTATTGCCAACAAAGGGTACATAATAAAGTATTGAGATGAACTTTTGGTTTTGGCCAAATACTTATTTTCCACCATGATTTGCAAACAAATTCTTTAAAAATCAAACAATGTGATTTTCTGTTTTTTTCCCCCACATTCTGACTCTCATGGTGGAGGTTTACCCATGTTGACAATTACAGGCCTCTCTAATATTTTCAAGTTGGATAACTTGCACAATTAGGTGTTGACTAAATATTTATTTGCCCCACTGTATTTCGAAATCAAAGTATACTTTGACAACCATCAGAAACTGAGGCACGCACGTGTTTGAAATCGCCGCCCTGACCCTCCGAAGGCCTCTCACACAGCACCCAAATCCCATTAAGGGCGCCGACGTCTCAGATTACGTGAGATCACATGCCAGTCTGTCACCATCTGTTGCGCAAGCTGCTTTTTCATGACATATTCTGCGTTGTTTCATTGTAGATTTGTCACCAAATTTTAGGTCAGCACTTTGAAAAAAAATCTGAAAGTGAGCACCCTCGAGCTATTTTAGGGCCCATGTGACCCGGGTGGAGGATCGTATTTTGTATACGCTCACTGGCCACTTCGTTAGATAAACCAGCAGTGTGAAACATCGACAGTGTATCACAAAAGTGAGTACACACACCTCGCATTTCTGCAGATATTTAAGTTTATCTTTTCATGGGACAACACTGACAAAATGACACTTTGACACAATGAAAAGTAGTCTGTGTGCAGTACAAATTTGAACACACCTGCTCCCTATGCACACCTGGACCTAGTAACACTAACGAGTCACATGACATTTGATGACAACCAGTACTCCATTTGGACATTTCGGGATGTAGTTTCTAAGGGGTGTACTCACTTTTGTTGCCAGGGGTTTAGATATCAATGGCTATATTTTGTGTTATTTTGAGAGGAAAATAAATGAACTCTTTTATATAAGCTGCACACAGACTACTTTTCATGTTGTCAAAGTGTCATTTTGTCAGTGTTGTCCCATGAAAAGATATACTTAAACATCTGCAGAAATGCGAGGGGTGTACTCACTTTTGTGATACACTGTATCATGGTGAATGAAATGCATGTTAGCACAAATGCTAACACTATTTTTTTTTTTTTTTTTAATTTACAGTACCTGGGTTAAAGTGTGCTAATGTGTAAAGCAGCTGTGTTGTGGTGTGCTGGTTGAAACAGACCAGCCACTGCTTGTTTTTGAGTGTGTTGTCTTCAAGCAAATAAACAACATGCACTGTTATTATACCTGGACAAAACTTAACCATATTGTGCTTTTTTGTTGTTTGCACAGGTGTTGTTGGTCAGCAGCAGTCGGCACCCGGATCAGTGGATCGTCCCTGGGGGAGGGATGGAGCCTGAGGAGGAACCTTGTGGAGCAGCGGTGCGGGAAGTCTTTGAGGAGGTGAGGGGGAAAATATGAAAGTACGGTAATAAAAAAACTGGAAGAAATATTTCCTTAAAGTTTTAAAAAAAAAAAAAAAAAAAAAAGGACTAGGCAATAGTGCTGCAACGATTAATCGATAAACTTGAGTAATTCGATTCGGAGAAAAGATTAGAACTACACTGCTGGCCAAAAGTATTGGCACCCCTGCAGTTCTGTCAGATAATGCTCAATTTTTCCCAGAAAATGATTGCAATTTCAAATGCTTTGGTAGTCATATCTTCATTTTTTTTTGCTTGCAATGAAAAAACACAAAAGAGAATAATAAACAAAAATAAATGAAATCATTGTCATTTTACACGAAACTCAAAAAATGGGCCGGACAAAAGTATTGGCACCCTCAGCCTAATACTTGGTAGCACAACCTTTAGACAAAATAACAGTGAACAACTGCTTCCATCAGTGAGTTTCTTACAATGCTCTGCTGGAATTTTAGACCATTCTTATTTGGCCAACTGCTCCGGGTCTCTGAAATTTGAAAGACGCCTTCTCCAAACTGCTCTTTTCAGATCTCTCCAAAGGTGTTCTATGGAATTCAGGTCTGGACTCATTGCTGGCCACTGTAGAAGTCTCCAGTGCTTTCTCCCAAACTGTTTTCTAGTGCTTTTTGAAGTGTGTTTTGGGTCATTGTCCCCATAGGGAGACCAAGTTTTCTCACACTGGGCCCTACATTATTCTGCAAAATTTGTTGGTGGTCTTCAAACTTCATAATGCCATGCACACGGTCAAGCGGTCCAGTGCCAGAGGCAGCAAAGCAACCCCAAAACATCAGGGAATCTCCGCCATGTTTGACTGTGGGAACCATGTTCTTTTCTTTGAAGGCCCAGTTTTTTTCTCCCTGTAAACTCGAACCTCAAACCATTTTCTAGTGTTTTTTGAAGTGTGTTTTGGGTTATTGTCCTTCTAGAAGACTCATAACCCCTGAGGGAGACCAAGTTTTCTCACACTGGGCCCTACATTATGCTGCAAAATTTGTTGGTGGTCTTCAAACTTCATAATACCATGCACATGGTCAAGCAGTCCAGTGCCAGAGGAAGCAAAGCAACCCCAAAACATTCTTTTTCCTGTAAACTCTATGTTGATGCCTTTTCCCATAAAGCTCTATTTTCGTCTCATCTGACCAGAGAACATTCTTCCAAAACGTTTTTGGCTTTCTCAGGTAAGTTTTGGCAAACTCCAGCCTGGCTTTTTTATGCCTCTGGGTCAGAAGTGGGGTCTTCCTGGGTATCGTACTATAGAGTACCTTTTCGTTCAGATGCAGAGGGATAGTACGGGCTGACACTGTTATAGCCTCTAACTTGTTTGGATGTTAGTGGAGGTTCTTTATCTACCATCCGCACAATCTTTTGTTGAAATCGCTCGTCAATTTTTCTTTTCCTTCCACATCTAGGGAGGTTAGCCACATTGCCATGGACTTATTGATGACACTGCGCATGGTAGACACAGGAACATTCAGGTCTTTGGAGATGGTCTTGTCGCCTTGAGATTGCCCATGCTTCCTCACAATTTTGCTTCTGAAGTCCTCAGACAGTTGTTTGGTCTTCTTTCTTTTCTCCATGCTCAATGTAGTACACACAAGGACATAGGACAGAGGTTGAGTCAACTTTAATCCATTTTAACTGGTTGCAAGTCTGATTTAGTTATTGTCACTACCTGTTATGTGCCGCAGGTAAGTAACTGGTGCTGTTAATTACACAAATTATAGAAGCATCACATGGTTTTTCAAAGAGTGCGAATACTTTTGTCCAGCCCATTTTATGGAGTTTTGTGTAAAATGATAATGATTTCATTTTTTTCCTCATTCTCTTTTGTGTTTTTTCATTGCAAGCAAAATAAATGAAGATATTACAACCAAAGCATTTGTAATTGCAATCATTTTCTGGGAGAAATTGAGCATTATCTGAAAAAAATTGCAGGGGTGCCAATACTTTTGGCCAGCAATGTCAATTTCGCTCCTTTGAGTATTCGTTTAATTAAAGTGGCGTTGTAATGGTTTGTTTTGAAAGTGTTTGCATTTATTTTTATTGATTTGGTTGGATACACTGCCCTCTAATGGCAACAGTGAATATGACATAACTGATTTCACATGGCTGAATCCAGCTGCTCCCTGTTAAGACAAACAAATGTTTGAGCTAATGTTTTTTTAATGCATTATAGGTGTATTTAGCCGTTTTTTGTGGGTATATGTGTTTGAACTAAAGATGTGCCGATCGATCGGGTCCGATCACGTCATTTTCAAAGTATCGGAATCGGCAAAAAAATATCGGCCATGCCTTTTTTTTATATATATTTATTAATTAAATCGTTTTCTATTTGTATTTAACGTTACAGACAAAATGTCTTACACTCATCCAGAGTCTTTAGTTTTGGCTTAAAGTAGGGCTATCAAATTTATCGCGTAAACGGCGGTAAATAATTTTTAAAAAATTAATCACGTTAACGCATTTAACGCATGCGCTGCACGACCTACTCACAAATTGTCACGTTCAATCTATAATGGCGCCGTTTTACCTATTTATAGAGCTAAAAGGCAGCGTAAAATGAGTAGAGTGAATTTTGGCAGTCTTTGAAGCCTTTTTTTAATTGGCTAAAGCCTTACAATCCCTCTCTCAACAATTAGAAATATCTTGGGAAGCAATGTGGGGAAGCAAGGTAATAGTTGATCTTTTTCTTAACACCCTATGTTATTCCCCAACGCAGAAAAGATATATCAATTGGTGCCACATGCATTTGGGCAGAACAGTTAAATGGCTACAGTATCATTTACTGAAAGCTCAAAAAATACACTAGATGGCAATATTTAGTCACAATTTACAAAGTCACATTTATCCTTCAAGAATTACAAGTCTTTCTATCCGTCGATCCCTCTCACAGAAAGAATGTTAATAATGTAAATGCCATCTTGAGGATTTACTCAAGGATACTCAAACTAAAACGATCGGGATCAGATCGGGAGCAAAAAAACATGATCGGAACAACTCTAGTTTGAACCATTTGTTGAGAGCATTGTAAAAAAAAAAAAAAAAAAAAAGTTACCATTTATCGCATTTAAGCTAGCAAACTTTTGCTATGTAAGTTATCCAATTGTTATGTTGTTGCACTTTGATCCTCATTTATTTTTTTTCATACCGTTTGAGGCTCAGCTCAGGTATTTTAATATTTTTATGTTCCTTATCCAATTACTCGATTATTCAAGCTAACTTCTTCATCGATTAATCGACTACTAAAATATTCGATAGCTGCAGCCCTACTCGGCAAGCATGCGGAGCTTGTGATATGCATCCGAGGTGAGGATATTTGTGGCTTAGGTGTTGCACAGCGAGACCTTCGTCTTCTCAGGCATGACGGCCGTCTAAACTTGGATCCTCGCAGGATTCCCGAGCGTTCGCGGGGCCGCTTGACACAGGGGGGTGTTCGTCTTGATTTCTCTGAAGTGAAAAAACTCGTGTCCGCCTTATGAGAAGGGATCTGGATGTTATTTGGTAGTATTGTTTTTCCTGGGTTTTGCCAAAGAAGCAATTCAACTCTTCCTGTTTTCCCTCAGGCTGGTGTCAAGGGCAAGCTTGGACGTCTGCTCGGCGTGTTTGAGGTAGGAATTAAAACCAAGCGATTACAGTGTGGCAGCCCGATTTATTGAGACGCTATTTTATGACAGTTCTAAACGATAGATCAACTATCAATAACGATCCAGGTTTCCGCTAACTTTTGTTGTTGCTTCTCATTCCAAAAGCAAAACCAAGACCGTAAACACCGGACGTACGTTTACGTGTTGACGGTCACTGAGACGTTGGAGGCCTGGGAAGACTCGGTCAACATAGGTACGTTTGGAATTTGAGACATGCAGTCCCTGACAAAAGTCTTGTTGCTTATCCATTTTGTAGAAACAATTGCTAATAACCTGACTTTTAATGATTCAATTGGTTTAAAAAATGGCTCATATGAAAGCTAAGACCCTCCCAAATGATGTTGAATGTACAAAAATATATTTGATTCACTGAAAAAAGATTGATCATTTAATGAAGACATAAAGGTCACATTTTAGCAAGACAAAATTTTTGTCGCCTACAGAAAGTAGTGTGAAAATTGAACAAAAAATGTACTTCAAATACAAAAACATGTTACATGACGTAAGCGAATTAAGTAGTGGTGCTGTGAGATCCAAATTTAATATTTTGTATGACTTTCATGGGCTTCGGCAAGGATTCATACAATTTATTGATGAAGTCGTCAGAAACATCAAAGAAAGCGGTCTTGCATGCCTCCCAGAGTTAATCAACATTCTTGGGTTTCGTCTTCCATGCTTCCTCTTTAATTCCACCCCAGACATGCTCAATGATGTTCATGTCTGGTGACTGGGCTGGCCAGTCCTGGAGGAACTTTGAGGTAGAGATTGAAGTATGCGATGGAGCACCATCCTGCTGCAGAATTACCCATTCACGACGCTAGATGGCGCCAGATATCATTGAAGCGAATGCTGAATTTGAGTGATGTTCTGTCGTGACAGCTCTCAGCTACTCTCAACTTTAACCAGTTTGCATTATTTTATTGCAATGTTTTTCCTTATTCAGATTTGTTTCAAGACTACAGTTACAGTTAGACCTCACTTTGATGGTTAATGCAGTTATTGCAATTTTGTTGTTTTATCACAATAGATTGGTTTATTTACATTTTAAAAAAAACCAGAAGCCATTCATTTACGAATGTGATTGCACTTTAGTTTACATATTTAAATGTTCAGATATTAAGATTTGAATGAGGCAAAAATAAACATGCTTTTTCTCTCAAATATATTGTCATAATCATTTGTTTCAGATGTACTGTAATTATTTTCTGTATAAAAATTAATTTGGTGTTCAAAAAGTTTTTTCAACTTGTCTTGGAAAAAGAGCGGGTCGTCTTATGAACTGGGCCGTCTTTTATTCGGGCCAATACGGTAATTTGCTTATGTTATGTAACATATTTTTGTATTTGAAGTACATTTTTTGTTCAATTTTCACACTACTTTCTCGAAGCGACAACACTTTTGTCTTGCCAAAATTTGACCTTTATGTCTTCATTAAATGATTTGATCTTTTTTATCAGTGAAACAAATGTATTTTTGTACATTCATCATAATTTGGGAGGGTCTTAGCTTTCATATGAGCCATTTCTGAAGCCAATTGAATAATTAAAAGTCAGGTTATTAGTAGGGCTGTCAAAATTATCGCGTTAACGGGCGGAAATGAATTTTTTAAATTAATCATGTTAAAATATTTGACGCATTTAACACACATGCCCCGCTCAAACCGATTAAAATGACAGCACAGTGTCATGTCCACTTGTTACTTGTGCTTTATGGTGTTTTGTCGCCCTCTGCTGGCGCTTGTGTGCAACTGATTTTATGGGTTTCAGCACCATGAGCATTGTGTAATTATTGACATCAACAATGGCGAGGTGCTAGTTTATTTTTTGAATGAAAATTTTACAAATTTTATCAAAAGGAAAACATTAAGAGGGGGTTTAATTAGGGCTGTCAAACGATTAAAATTTGTAATCGAGTTAATTACAGCTTAAAAATTAATTAATCGTAATTAATCGCAATTCAAACCATCTATAAAATATGCCATATTTTTCTGTAAATTATTGTTGGAATGGAAAGATAAGACACAAGACGGATATATACATTCAATATACGGTACATAAGTGCTGTGTTTGTTATAACAATAAATCAACAAGATGGCATTAACATTATTAACATTCTGTTAAAGTGATCCATGGATGGAAAGACTTGTAGTTCTTAAAAGATAAATGTTGGTACAAGTTATAGAAATTTTATATTAAAAACCCCTCTTAATGTTTTCGTTTTATTAAAATTTGTAAAATTTTCAATCAAAAAATAAGCTATTAGCTCGCCATTGTTGATGTCAATAATTACACCATGCTCACTCATGGTGTAACACATAAAATCAGATGGACCCAAGCGCCAGCAGAGGGCGCCAAACACCAAAAAACAAGTAACAAGCGAACATTAAGCTGTGCTGTCATTTTAATCTGTTTGAGCGGGACATGTGCATTAATTGCGTCAAATATTTTAGCATGATTAATTTAAAAAATTAATTACTGCCCGTTAACGCAACAATTTTGACAGCCCTAGTTTTAATGTAAAATTTCTATAACTTGTACTAACATTTATCTTTTAAGAACTACAAGTCTGTAGTATGTATATATCCGTCTTGTGTCTTATCTTTCCATTCCAACAATAATTTACAGAAAAATATAGCATATTTTGAATTGCGATTAATTACGATTAATTAATTTTTAAGCTGTAATTAAGTCAATTAAAAATTTTAATCGTTTCACAGCTCTAGTTATTAGCAATTGTTTCTACAAAATGGATAAGCGACAAGACTTTTGTCAGGGACTGTATTCGGTCTCTGTCTGTTTACTGTAAGAATGTAACCATACCGAGGGGTTTGTTTACCCTCGTCAATATATAGCACGTGTGTGGAGTACAGAGTCAACATAAATCTCCTCCACTGATCTCGACCACGCTGACGTCTAAACTGTCAACACCGCCTCACGACTAGGCCGTGCCCATGTCAACGTTTGTCGTCTGTCTCCCCCCGCAGGCCGCAAGCGCGAGTGGTTCACGGTGGAGGAGGCCATCAAGGTTCTGCAGAGCCACAAGCCCGTGCACGCAGAGTACCTGCGGAGACTGCAGCAACTGCAGCTCAGCTGCTCGCCCACCAACGGCAACTCCATCCTCGCCGGTCCGCCTCCCAACGACAATTACCCGCACTACAGCGCCACGGCCACCACGCCGTCCACGGGCGGCGTTCTGGCCTCCTCCCGCAGATAGGACTCCCCTCCGCCACGTTTTTGTACAGTGGAAGCCTGTAAATAGTCTTAACTGCTGGACGGACCAAAGCCATCGCCAGAACTTGAAGGACTCACGTGACTGAGCGCCAAGATGGCGAAGCTCGTGTGGCAAACTTTTATCAGCGTGGCGAGCGGGAGGACTCCGCGGACTCTGCTGGCATGCCTTACAGTTCTTTGTATGAATGTTTCGGTTCTTTTGACACAAGACACACGCTCTGTGGTCGATAAACACAAAGCAGGACTATGCGGGGAATGTTTTAGGACACTAAATTGGCAACGTCATCAGCATAGAAAGCACTCGGTTTCGTTGAGCTATTAAAAACTGGATGTTACAAGTAAGTATTAGGGCAATTGGAGTAATTTCTAGTGAGAATAAAGTTATTTCTTTGATAAAATAGACTATACAGTGGTATGAAAAAGTATCTGAACGTTTTGGAATTGCTCACATTTCTGCATAAAATAGCCATCAAATGTGAGCTGATCTTTGTCAAAATCCCACAGATGAAGAAACAGTGTCTGCTTTAACTAAAACCACCCAAATATTGATAGGTTTTCATATTTTAATGAGGATAGTATGCAAACAATGACAGAAGGGGGGAAAAATAAGTAAAGGAACCATCACATTTCATATTTTGTGGTCCCCCCCTTTGGCAGCAATAACTTCAATCAGACGCTTCCTGTAGCTGCAGATCCGTCTGGCACATTGATCTAATTTTAGCCCATTCTTCTCTAAAAAAACTGCTTTAGTTTAGTCAGATTCCTGGAATGTCTGCCATGAATCGCTGCCTTTCGGTCATGCCACAGCATCTCAATGGGGTTGAAGTCTGAACTTTGACTTGGCCACACCACAACGTGTATTTTCTTCTTCTAAAACTATTCTGAAGTTGATGTACTCCTGTGTTTTAGATCTTAGGTCTTTAGGTCTTGTTGCAGCATCCATCCTCATCCATGCTCTGAAAGACGGCCTCAGGTTTTCCTGCAAAACATCCTGATTAATTTTGGAATTCATTCTTCCATTAATGATTGCAGGTTGTCCAGGCCCTGAGCGAGCAAAACAGCCCCAAATCATGATGCTCCCTCCACCATGCCTCAAGGTTGGGATGAGATGTTGATGTTGGTGAGCTGTTCTATTTTTCCTCCACACATGAAGTTGTGTGTTACTCCCAAACAATTCAACTTTGGTTTCATCAGTCCACAAAATATTTTGCCAAAATTTCTGCGGAATGTCCAAGTGCCTTTTTGCGAACATTAAACGAGCAACGATGTTTTTTTAGACAGCAGTGGCTTCCTCCGTGGAGTACTCAAATGAACACCATAGTTTTACAAATAGTTGATGTGAGCCAGTGATTTCTGTAAGTCTTTAGCAGGCACTCTCGGGTTCATTTTTACTTCTCTGAGTATTCTGCGCTGAACTCTCGGCGTCATCTTCGGTGGATGGCCACTCCTCGGGAGTGAAGCAACAGTGCCAAACTCTGTCCATTTGTAGACAACTTCTCTGACTGTCGATTGATGAACATCCCGACTTTTAGACATGGTTTTGTATCCTTTCCTAGCTTTATACAAATCAACAATCCTTGATTGTTTTGTAAAAATTGGTTTCAATTGCTCTTTAAGTCTCCTTAGGCAAAGGGTTGACTTACTTATTTTTCCTCCTTCTGTCATTGTTTGCATTCTATCTTCATGAAAATATGAAAACGCGCAGGGTCGGTTGCCAATGGGCTTACACTCACAAAGGATTCACACAATTACTTGGTTCTAGATCACAGAGCTGATTTGTGTACACTCTGCCCCTCCCAATTACTTAGTTTATTGACTTCCCCACCCTCCCTCCCCTTCTTTCCTGGATCAACAGGCCCCCCACGTGGTGTCAACTGGAAATACATCTGGGCGACAATTGCACCAACATATTAATATTTAGTGTAGGCGTTCAATGTATTTCTTGTTGTTTTCTGTTTTTTGGGGGGTTTATTCTGTCCCCCCCATAGCCCCTCCTGTTCGCTGTTTTGTCATAATAAACAAGATATGTAGAATGATCACAATGGGAGTAAGTTATATTCTCAATGTGAAAAATTAAAACTGTTCAGACCAACCGGACACTATATAAGTATAACACCATTTACCATTATGCCCCTTTCCCACTGTAACTAGTGGGTCAACGCGCGTTTTTTTTCCAAGTCGATGCAACCCACTAGCAATTGGCATCTTTCCAATTGACAAAAAAAAAAAGCCGTGTCTTTTTTTTTTTTTCACCCGTCTAACCCCCCACCCCTCCTCAGCTGTGCGTAAGGTTAAGTGACGTCACCATGCTAAGATGCGCGTCGACACAAGTGCGACCGAATTCATTCAGTTCAAGGAAGTAAACAATGCAGAGCAACATGGAAGCCTCCTTTCCGTTTGTGTTCTCTGTTTTCATGCTTTTTACTGCCCTCAAAATGGTCGAAATTGTTATGACGCATCACGTAAGAGCCTATGTCACCACGTAGATGAGGGTGTTGACTGTTGACCCGGGGTTTTGCTTTCACACTGCATGACGATCAGAGCCGAGGTGATTTTTAACGTGGGTTGATTGACACGGGTCGAGGCGGGTCGCTGCACCTTTCCCACTGCCACCAAAAGCCGATTGTTAGTGGGTTGACATGGGTTTTTTGGCCAGTGGAAAAGGGGTATTAGACTTCAATTCTCCATGTCAAACAGCAGAACAGGACAGGTTAAAAAAAAAAAGAAAACCTATAAAAGTTTGGGTGGTTTTACTTAAAGCAGACACTGTTTTTTCATCTGTGTGATTTTGACAAAGATCAGGACACATTTAATGGATATGCAGAAATGTGGGAAATTCCAAAAGGTTCAAATAGTTTCATACCACTGTATTGGTGCTGAACACATTTTGCAAAAATGAGTAGATTTGTTACAAATTTGTAAAAGGAAAACCAGAAGTGCAAAAAAATTTGGGGGAAATGTGACTATTCTCAACTGAAAAGTGCTGTTGAGAAAGGTCAAACATGAAAATAACTCAAATGTTCCTTCTGTCCAAACAAACCCCTGCAGCGCCTCCACTGTGTCTTAGACTGAACTGTCACAGTTCATTTTAAAACGACAAAAACAACAACTTTTTTCTCTTTTTTTTTCAGTATTTTTCATGTCATCTCACTGTGGCCTAATACTCTGATCCACTCACTAGAACAAATTGAAAGTATGCCCTCTGCTGGATGTGTATTTTATTATTATTTCAGGGCCTTTTCAAAGGTCACATGCGGCTTTACCCGCTGTCTGTGAAACGCTACCTCAGTCCAAGTAAACAAGAGCAGGAGTTGGGATGCCGCCGTGCTCGTCGTTAGACTTTAGCCAAAGCCAGAAAATGCTCTCTGGTTCCCACTTTTCAAAAAATTCAAAAGTCTGCAGTATGATGTGTTCGCCATATGACACATGCACCTTTTAATGGCCTGTGTTTTAACATTTAAACCAGTGGTCCCCAGACTACGGCCCCCCCCGGCCCACGTCCACATTTGGTCCAGACCCCTAAACAATATATATATATTTTTTCAATCGTGTTATTTGTTTTCTGGCTTTTTTTCTGTGACGAACGCAGACAGGGTTATTTGGTTACGATCTATTTAATTAATAGTGTTATTATTATGTAATATTTAGGGCTGTCAAACGATTACGATTTTTAATCGAGTTATTTACAGCTTAAAAATTTATTAATCGTAATTAATCGCAATTCAAACCATCTATAAAATATGCCATATTTTTTTGTAAATTGTTGTTGGAATGGAAAGATGAGACACAAGACTGATATATACATTCAACATACGATACATACAGTAAGTACTGTATTTGTTTACTATAACAATAAATCAACAAGATGGCATTAACATTATTAACATTCTCTTAAAGCGATCCATGGATAGAAAGACTTGTAGTTCTTAAAAGATAAATGTTAGTACAAGTTATAGAAATTTTATATTAAAACCCCTCTTGATGTTTTTGTTTTATTAAAATTTGTCAAATTTTCAATCAAAAAATAAACTAGTAGCTTGCCATTGTTGATGTCAATAATTACACCATGCTCACTCATTGTAAAGTAAAATCATTTGGACCCAAGCGCCAGCAGAGGGCGCCAAACACAAAAAAAAACAAGTAACAAGCGGACATTACACTGCTGTCATTTTAATCTGAGCGGGGCATGTGCGTTAATTGCATCAAATATTTTAACGTGATTTGAAAAATTAATTACTGCCCGTTAACGCGATAATTTTGACAGCCCTAATTATCTGGTCTTTGCCTTTTTGGCAAAGCCAGATAATATTATTCTGCGACTTTATTATTATTTATTTATGAATCAACTTATTCTCCGCGTTTTTTTTGGGCGCGCCGCACAGCCCGTAGCGCTGCACCGATCAGCCCCGTTTATGTATCGACACGTCCGGAATTTTCATGTGGGCTTTTTGTCAAACGGCCCCGAAATTTTCCGTTTTAACGTAAACGCCGATTTTCCAAAAAATTTTCAAAGCACTATTTGTCCTACAATTTTTGACCAAATCACATAATTTGGACATCAAATATTCCGGGACGGTGAGGGGCATAAAGATTGTATACAGAATTTGGAAAAAATTTACGCTTCCCCGGGAATTTGCCAAAAACTTTCCCATTCATTTTTAATGGGAAATGTCCCGTTCACTTTCAATGGGATTTCCAATAGAATTTACATTGCATTGTTGCCATTGACGGCCATGTATGTCAAATCTATTGATACTAATGGACTTGAATTCTATCAACGCCTATGTAACTCACTGCCATTGACGGCCATAGACGTCCAAAAATTTTCCCATTCATTTTCAATGGGAAAAACAAAAAATTCCCCAAATCAACAGGAAATGACCAGATATCAATAGGACGTGTCCCCCAAACTTCCCCGATTCCATTGATGCTTTTGAAGGGTGCTGCCATTGAAGGCCATTGACGTCCAAATTTCCCATTCATTTCTAATGGCATTTACTTTGTTTAATGCCGTTGACGGGAATGTTTCTCCATTGTATTGATGCCAATGTAATTGCTTTCCATTGACGCCTATGTAAGTTGATGCCATTGACAGCCATGGACGTCCAAAAATTTTCCCATTCATTTTCAATGGGGAAAAAACAAAATTTCCCAAATCAACAGAAAATGACCAGATATCAATAGGACGTGTCACCCAAACTTCCCCGCTTCTATTGACACTTATAGAGGGTGCTGCCATTGACGGACATGGACGTCCAAATTTTCCATTCATTTCCAATGGCATTTCCTCTGTTTAACGCCATTGACGGTCATGTTTGTCCATTCTATAGATGCCATTGACGGCTATGAACGTCCAAATTTTTTCCCATTCATTTTCAATGGCAAAAAAAAAAATGTCCCCAAATCAACAGGAAATAACCAGATATCAATAGGACACGCCCTCAAATGTCCTGATATGATCAGGCCACGCCCTCCAAATGTTCCCAAATGACCTGATATCATTATCCCAGGCCCCATTAATGTCCCCAAATAGACAGGAAGTGACCTAATATTGTCCCCGAATTGTCCCCAAACCAACCTAGGCTGGGGCTAAGATCTGTATCTCCACATGGCAAAGACCAGAAGTAATTTCTCCTGAAATTGCAGTTTCTAGTTACACCATGCGCACTCATTGTAAAATAAAATAATTTGGACCCAAGCGCCAGCAGAGGGCGCCAAACACACCCCAAAAAAAAAACAAGTGACAAGCGGACATTACACTGCTGTCATTTTAATCTTAGCGGGGCATGTGCATTAATTGCGTCAAATATTTTAACGTGATAAAAAAATTAATTACTGCCCGTTAACGCGATCATTTTGACAGCCCTGATAATAATATAATATTTTTTAAAATTTTATTTACTTTTGTTCCGTGAAGAATCCAGAATGGGTTATTTGATTGTGGCTCTCTGAAAAACAATACATTTTTACATTTAGGCACTCCTGCAATCGTCACACTTTTTCTGTTACAAACTGACCCGGCCCCTCATCAGAGAAGGGGAAAGTTATGTGGCCCTCACAGGAAAAAGTTTGGGGACCCCTGATTTAAACTCACTCTCGCTGCTGTTGTTTTCATTGCGGTGTTGCCCAGGAAGCCTTGACGCGCTTTCGACATAATCTGCCCCCCAGAAAAATGATCATCGAAAAAGCCAGGATCTGTAAAATTGCTTCTATTGATGGCTGAATGCCAACGCTCCCAATTTCTCAACGCCTTGGGAAATGTATCGGAACTGTATTTTTAACCAGAACGAACCTGTACTTACTGTTTTGTATCTTTTTAACTCTGTACAAATAACTGGAGAAGCCCCACAGCACAACACCCTAATTTGTACAGTACTAAGAATGGTTTGGGTGTCTTTGTGGGAGCAATTCAACACACAAACCCACATCAGCTGCCGTTAATGGTGATTGACGTCCAAATTTGTTAGCTGTCAATAAGTTATAACCTACAGTATGTGCCAAATTTGAACATTTTATGTAGACTGGGGGAAAAAATACACTTCATGATTTAATAATGTGAAAAAAACTGTGTGGTGTTGAGCCTGTACTGTTGAACTTGTGACTAATGAATGACTTGTACATGTAAAAATGCACCATACTTTTGAATTCAAGCCCCTCGCGTTACTTTTTAGGCAATTATTAAACCTTAAGTCACCCGGAAATCTCATGTATTTCATGCAAGTGAATGTAAACTGGTGCAACTTTGAATGTTAAATCAAAGCAACTGGGAGTCGTGTTGTCGTTGAGTATGCACGGTGAAGTGGAAATTGACTGACGTAAAGCTGGAACTATTGTATTGAAAAGGAAAAAAAAAAACATTAAATGGGGGTAACTCTTACTTTAAATCATGTCGGTTTTTGTCTTTTTCTTAGCTGTTGAAAGGTTATTTTTAGGACTGGCCTTGAACTAGCTTAAAAATTAATAAATCATAATTCATCGCAATTCAAACCATCTATAAAATATGGCCAATTTTTCTGTAAATTATTGTTGGAATGGAAAGATAAGACACAAGACGGATATATACATTCAACATAGGGTACATAAGTACTGTATTTGTTTATTATAACAATAAATCAAGATTGCATTAACATTATTAACATTCTCTTAAAGCGATCCATGGATAGAAAGACTTGTAGTTCTTAAAAGATAAATGTTAGTACAATTTATAGAAATTTTATATTAAAACCCCTCTTAATGTTTTCATTTTAATAAAAATTGTAAAATTTTCCATCAAAAAATAAACTAGTAGCCCGCCATTGTTGATGCCAATAATTAATTACACAATGCTCATGGGTGCTGAAGCCTATAAAATCAGTCGCACCCAAGCGCCAGCAGAGGGCGACAAAACTCCGAAAAACTAGGACAGGAGATCTATTTTTTGACACCGATATCGATAACTTCCTGCTCCTCAGGCCGATACCGATACGATAACCGATAATATATATATAATTTTTCATAAGTTTTTGAACACCTGTAGGTCAAAAATACTACGGGTTGATTCAGCATAGATTTTGTCTCTGACCAAACCAGAATTTTCATGATGACATGAACATTATTATAATGAACAAAACAAAGACAAGAACAGTTTTGACTTCAAAAAAGTGCACATATTAATTTTTTCATTTTCATTTTTTTATAACAATAAATCAACAAGATGGCAGTAACATTATTAACATTCTCTTAAAGCGATCCATGGATAGAAAGACTTGTAGCTCTTAAAAGATAAATGTTAGTACAAGTTATAGAAATTTAATATTAAAACCCCTCTTAATGTTTTCGTTTTATTAAAATTTGTAAAAATTTCATTCAAAAAATAAACTAGTAGCTCACCATTGTGGATGTCAATAATTACACCATGCTCACTCATGGTACTAACCCATAAAATCAGTTGGACCCAAGCGCCAGCAGAGGGAGCCAAACACCAAAAAACAAGTAACAAGCGGACATTACACTGTACTGTCATTTTCGTCTGTTTGAGAGGGGCATGTGCGTTAATTGCGTCAAATATTTTAACGTGATTAATTTAAAAAATTAATTACCGCCCGTTAACGCGATGATTTTGACAGCCTGAGTTTGAATGCAAAAATAAATTTGAAACTCAAAAGCTGCATTTGAGCTGTATTTTTCTTTGATTTATTATTTTTTTTTTTTATTGATGTCTTTTTTTTTTTTTATTTATTTATTTTTTTTTTATTTAAGCAACTTTTTTGATTGAAGTAATGTTGTTTTGCGTTTGGGCCACATTTTGGCTAAGACATTTGTGTCTTTGTTTTAATCAAAAAAAATAAGTTGCTTCAAACAAAAAACATGTTTCCAAACAAAAAAATACTTCAATCAAAAAAAGAAAAAATTCAATCATAGAAAAAAAAAATTTTGAATGTGAAAAAATATTTGAGACTCAATTTGAACACTTAATTTTTAATTTTAAAAAAAGTTTGATTTTAACAATCCTTCTTGTGTTTGGGCCATATTATGGGGTAGGAATTTTTTTCAAAAAATCATTTGGAAAAATAATATTGCCCTCCCCTAGTATTTTGTTTTTGTAAATAATATGCAAAGCAAATGACCGTCTAAGGTGCTAGTCACATAATCTGTTTGAAAATTTTTTTTGACTCATTATAAAAATATTAGGGCTGTCAAAATTATCGCGTTCTACGGTCCACATTTGGTTCGGCCCTGAACATTTTTTTTTTTTTCCTCAATAGTATTATTTATTTCCTGGCTTTTTTCTGTGAATAACCCAGAGAGGGTTATTTGGCTATTATCGATTTAATTAATAGTGTTATTATTATTATATTATATTTAGGGCTGTCAAAATTATCGCGTTAACGGGCGGTAACTAATTTTTTAAATTAATCTCGTTAAAATATTTGACGCAATTAACGCACATGCCCCGCTCAAACAGATTAAAATGACAGTACAGTGTAATGTCTGCTTGTTACTTGTTTTTTTGTGTTTGGCGCCCTCTGCTGGCGCTTGGTTCCAACTGATTTTATGGGTTAGTACCATGAGTGAGCATGGTGTAATTATTGACATCAACAATGGTGAGCTACTAGTTCATTTTTTGATTGAAAATTTTACAAATTTTAACAAAACGAAAACGTTAAGAGGGGTTTTAATATAAAATTTCTAGAACTTGTTCTAACATTTATCTTTTAAGAACTACAAGTCTTTCTATCCATGGATCGCTTTAAGAGAATGTTAATAATGTTAATGCCATCTTGTTGATTTATTGTTATAATAAACAAATACAGTACTTATGTACCGTATGTTGAATGTATATATCCGTCTTGTGTCTAATCTTTCCATTCCAACAATAATTTACAGAAAAATATGGCATATTTTAGAGATGTTTGAATTGCAATTAATTACGATTAATTAATTTTTAAGCTGTAATTACCTCGATTAAAAATTTTAATCGTTTGACAGCCCTAAAAAATATATTTTTTGTTCATTTCATTCATTTTTGTTGTTTGCTTTGATGCTGTACAACTTATGCAGGAAAGTTAATTATATGCAATGACACTTTTCAGCTACCAGGGGAGCCAGGCCCCCCTGAAACTCCGTTTATGCATACAAAGGTGGTTAATACAGCCTTTATGTATCCTTTTAGATCTCTTGAGAGATACAATTAAAAGGGACGTTTAAAATATTCATAAATCAATAAAAAGGAGAAATTTGGGCAGTACATTTTAATTTAGTTTAATGAGTAATTGTGACAACTTTAACCATTTGATGGAAATTTTTCAGGCAAAAATATGATTAATTTCATTATTGAATGATAATTTCTTTTTAGAGCTCTTGTGAAATCTGAAAAAGATAGTAAAAACAATCAGAATTGTCCTTGGAAGTGGGCGCGTTTTTAGTGACTCACAATGGAGTTACCTGACACCGCAGGTAGATTAGACCCGCCCATCATAACGTCACTACCTGCCGGATGGATTTTCAGAAGGACAAAAACAGGAGAAAACATTTCCTCCGGGAAAGAAATTGGAGTTAACAATGATGCAGGCGTAAAAACGGAAAATATTAGGACTCGAGCTACCATGGAGGAGTTCTTTAAATCGGCGCTGCCAAGACTCGACTACCACAACGGGCTGGACACCGACAGCACTTTGGCCTTGCCGGCCGAGCCGAGCGCTCGATCCTCGGATTGGTTTACAACGGGCGACCGCAGTCTGCGGGTGCAACAGCAGGTTCAACTCACTTTGGCTAGGAAGGCTAAAAGGAGCGCATCAAATGGTAATTCCCGTCTCCTTTTTATTTAGCATTTTGATGACGTAAACCTACCATTCATATATGCAGTATTATACTTATTATGATAACTTTCACTCTGCCAATGTGGTGTAATCCCAAATGAGGATTAGACTATATAAAAAAAAACGCAATGAATTACACGATACTTTTCACAGATTAATTTTTCAAAACCACACCCTCAGTATAAACGGATTTTATGGGGGGGCACCAGGGCAGCCCCCCCCCCTCCCGGTGTCTGAAAAGTGTCATTGCATGTAATTGACTTTCCTATACATATATATATACTGTATATATATATATATGTTGAAAAGCAATAAAACTGCAACAAAAATGAATGAAATGAACAAAAAAATATATTTTTATAATGGGTCAAAATTATTTTTCGAGCACCTTAGACCAGGGGTCCACAAACTACGGCCCACGGGCCGGATATGGCCTGCCTCCACATTTGGTCCGGCCCCATGAACATTTAATTTTTTTTACTTGTGTTATTTATTTCCTGCCTTTTTCTGTGAAGAACCCTGAGAGGGTTATTTGGTTATTATCTATTTAATTAATAGTTTATATTATTCTATTTTATTTTATTTTGTTCCGTGAAGAATCCAGAAAGGGTTATTTGATTGTGGCTTTCTGAAAAACAATACATTTTTACATTTTACATTTACACTCCTGCAATCGTTACACTTTTTCTGTTACAAACTGACCCCGGCCCCTCATCAGAGAAGGGAAGAGTTATGTGGCCCTCACAGGAAAAAGTTTGGGGACCCCTGCCTTAGATGGTCATTTGCTTTGCATATAATTAAAAAAAAAAAAAAAAATCATGGGGAAATTTTTTTTTTTTTTTTTAAATTTTTTTTTCTTTGACCGAAAATATTTTTTTGGATTGTTTTTAGAAAACTTTTTCAATGAAAAATGAAGTGTTCAAATGCAAATTTTTCAATCTCAAATATTCAATTCAATCAAAAAAGTTGCTTCAATCAAAAATAAATAAATAAAAATAAATAAATAAATAAATAAATAAATAAAATAAAAAATCAAAGGAAAATAGCTTTCACATGCATTTTTTTGAGGGGAGTCTTTTAAGTTTCAAATGTATTTTTGCATTCAAATACATTTTTTTTTTTAATTGAAGTGACATTTTTTTGGGTTAAATAACGAAGACACAAATTTACCTCCATGTGGCTCCGCCCAGGGGATACAATTTTTGACTGGGGTAACTACATTGGCACGACACAGGCGGGCGTACCATATTCAATGGATGACAATTTTGGCGAAAAGTATTGCCTAAGCAGCCTGATTTAGACAAAAAACGCTCATTGTCAACTTATTATTATAAATATTCTTGTAAGTTAATTTTATTGCTGACACTGCGTTTTGGGGTCATCAACATGTTGTGCCCCCCCTGCCCCAAAAGTCAAACTCCGCCTATGAATAAAACAGCAACAAAAATGAATGAAATAAACAAAAAAATATATTTTAAAAATGGGTCAAAATTATTTTTCGAGCACCTTAGACGGTCATTTGCTTTGCATATAATTTAGAAAAAAAAAACATTTAAAAAAATGATTAAAAACAATTTTTTTTGGGACCGAAAATATTTTTTGTGATTCAAGCAACTTTTTGGGGGGATTGAATGATTTAGACACAAATGTCCTAATCATAATATGGCCCAAACACAAAAAGGATTGCTTCAATCAAAGAAAACGTTTTCAATGAAAAATGAAGTGTTCAAATGCAAATTTTTCAATCTCAAATATTCAATCAAAAAAAGTTGCTTCAATCAAAATAACTTGACTTCAACCAAAATAAATAAATAAATAAAAGAAAAAATAAAAGAAAAATAGCTTTCACATGCATTTTTTGGGTGGGAGTCTTTTGAGTTTCAAATTTATTTTTGCATTCAAACACATTGCGTTTCAAAAAATTTTTGCATTCAAACTAGGGCTGTCAAACGATTACAATTTTTAATCAAGTTAATCACAGCTTAAAAATTAATTAATTGTAATTAATCACAATTCAAACCACCCATAAAATATGCCATATTTTTCTGTAAATTATTGTTGAAATGGAAAGATAAGACACAAGACGGATATATACATTCAACATACTGTACATAAGTACTGTATTTGTTTATTATAACAATAAATAAACAAGATGGCATTAACATTAACATTCTGTTAAATCGATCCATGGCTAGAAAGACTTGTAGTACTTAAAAGATAAATGTTAGTACAAGTTCTAGAAATTTTATATTAAAACCCCTCTTAATGTTTTCGTTTTCACAAAAGTTGTCACATTTTCAATCAAAAAATAAACTAGCAGCTCGCCATTGTTGATGTCAATAATTACACAATGCTCATGGTGCATAAAATCAGTCGCACCCAAGCGCCAGCAGAGGGAGACAAACAACACAAGTAACAAGTGGACATGACACTGCTGTCATTTTAACACTAGAAGTCCCAGAGAATTCTGGTACTCCTTATAGTCCCAAGTAGTGGCCGATTTGGCCTCTCCTCCGAAAAACCCAGAGGTGGCCCAAATGACCCAAATGCTTTTGAATTAGCAAGTCGTTGTCCGTGAGACAACAGCCGTTCATATGGAAATCCAACCACTAGACATACATTGTGTTGGTATGCGGCCCAAATGGAGGGTAAGACACAACAGTAATACTATTCATTTGATAGTTTGTGTCAGTTCAAGTCAAGCTACATTTATGGGGTTTTGCACATTTTATTAATGTGTGCTGTTGTTACGGGTCCCAAAAATGGTACCACACAACAAGTACAACAGTCTGTGGAACAGACAAAAGTGAATTGATTTACGTTTTATTGAGTATGAAGAACAAACTGGACCTTTTACTCAAAGGTTTTCACACGTTTTCTTGTAGTTACTTCAGACAAAATGACCAAAATTTATGCTTCATGCCCCGATCCAGTCATTCTAAACCATACACACGATCCTGCTTTAAACTCAAATTGCAGTTCTAAAATGCTTTTTTGCAAAACAATGTACACATTTGGGCCATTTTTTCTGTTTTTCTGTGGGAAGTATTGGAGAAGTGAGTTAAAAATTTGTAAAAAGCATAAAACTCCATAAATAAATGTAAATAAATAAATGTAGCTTGACTTGAACTGACACAAACTATCACATGAATTGTGCAACAGTGGTGTGTTCCCCTCCTTTTGGGCCGCATTCTAACACAATGTAAGTCTAGTGGTTGCATTTGCATATGAATGGTTGCTGTCTTTCGGACAACGACTTACTAATTCAAAACCACTTGGGTCATTTGGGCCACCTCTGGGTTTTTTAGGAGGCGAGGCCAAATTGGCCATTGCTTGGGAATATTAGGAGTATTTGTCTTTGGGAAAGGCCGAATTGGCCTCTGCTAGGTTTTCTAGTGTTAATCTGTTTGAGCGGGGCATGTGCGTTAATTGCGTCAAATATTTTAACGTAATTAATTGAAAAAAATAACTCATTCACTCCCAGCCATTTTCACCGGAGCAAGGCCCTTCGCTCCCGGCCATTTTACTAGATTTTGACTGATTTTCCAAGGCCCACAAAAAATTCTGTTCAATTGCTACATAAACATGGAACCCACCAAAAGAAAGATTAGACTCTCTTCTTTCAGCAGACAAAAAAGTAAGTTCATATCTTTTTCCATTCTTTAGAAATCAGCATTAGAAAATAGCTTAGTTTGAGCAATTTTCCAATTTCTGATGAAAAAACGGAGAAAATGAGCTTTTTGTAAAAGCAAAAATTTCAAACATAACTTTGACTTTAACACGGCTATTTTTTGCTTCAGTGACATCCCAAACATCTGAATAATGTTTTTCTTTTACAAAATAACATGAACAACCAGCCAAATAGAGCTTTTGCTAGCAAAGTAACAATTTATTCACACTTACCTAACTGAGAGATGACGTTTGGTGGCTGCGACAGCGGTTAAACTTTTCCCTCATTGCCGACTGTCTCGTAAAGATGGATTTTTTTTTTTTAGTCTTTTTTTTGTGGTGACCACTGTCTCGTTCGCCTGGGGAACTTATGTTCCTGGGGGGGAACTGGTTTGGCCGTGCGCGTTTCCATGCAGGACACTCAAGCGTGCGGTGGGACCTGAGCAGCAAGCTGCGGAGGGGCTCTGCTAACTTCCCTAATAAAGTTGTACTGTTTGAATTGGGTTGTGGCGTCTTAACAAATGCGCTACTGCCCTCCAGTGGTCAGTTTTATTGCTTTAAAATTGGTTTTGAGGCTTGTTTTTTGTTTCGGCGATAGATCGGAAGCTCTAGATGCTTCTTGTACAAAAAAACGCAAAAGACGTATAAATACGTTTGTGGGACAGTTAAGCATTTAAAAATAGAACGTCTTTATACGTTTCTGGGAGTAAATGAGTTAATGACCGCCCGTTAACGCGATAATTTTGACAGCCCTAATTCAAACACTTTTTTTTTTTTTTTTTTAATTGAAGCGACATTTTTTGGGTTGAATAATAAAGACACAAATCTACCTCCATATGGCTCCGCCCAGGGGATACAATTTTTGAGTGGGGTAACTACAATGGCACGACACCGGCGGGTGTACCATATTCAATAGATGACAATTTTGGCGAAAAATATTGCCTAAGCAGCCTGATTTAGAATTCCCCTCAAGAATGATGGGAAACAAAAAATGCTCATTGTCAACTTATTATGATAAAAGTCAAAACTCAAACTCCACCTATGACCCTTAGTGTTGTTGAACATTTTAAACAAGTAAATAAGACTTTTTAGGTTAGTTTGAGAGAACTGAATTTCTATTTCTATTGAAGTCTGCTTTGACCGCCAAATACAAGCTTGATGTTTTTTTTTTTTTTTTTACACTGGAATGCATGTCACCTTGTATTTTGCTGGTCCAACAGGTTTCTGCAGGCTCATTCATCCGCCCAACAGCAACATGGATGCATCCTATTAGTTAAAACTATCAAATATTTAACTAGTATTGATTATACAAGAGCAGACCTTGGACTCTCTGGTCATTTGTTTTTGGTTGTTATGCTATTTTAGGCTTGCATTCATTGTATTCATCAATGAGAGTCACAGCTCTGCTTTGATTGACATTCTGGCAGTTATTTGAATACTATGTTAATTATTGTGGTTATAGTTTGTACTACGCAACCTACTTCTGACTCTCGTTGGATGTCAAATATAAGTGTCAGCTTGCGATTTACCTGTCATGCAAATGTGTACTTGTGGGAGTTAGTTTACAGTGGTATGAAAAAGTATCTGAACCTTTTGGAATTTCTCACATTTCTGCGTAAAATCACCATCAAATGTGAGCTGAGCTTTGTCAAAATCACACAGATGAAAAAACAGTGTCTGCTTGAACTAAAACCACTCATACATTTATAGTTCGTCATATTTTAGTGAGAATGGTATGCAAAAAATGACAGAACGGGGGGGGGTAAGTAAGTGAACCATCACATTTAATATTTTGTGGCAGCAATAACTTCAACCAAATGTTTCCTGTAACTGCTTTTGCTGTAACTGTTTGCTGCTCAGCCTTCAAAGCATACAGACGCACTCCTAACCGATAAGCGCTCAGGGCCAGCAAGCTCGACTCCCAGTATGGCTCCAAAGAATTTGAAACCTGGAGACTTGGATGAAATAAAGTCCTTCATACAGAAGTTGGAGGTCTCCTTGACTGGCTTGATTTAAAACCAGAATCAAGAAATCGTCAGAGAGCTCCAGTTACTTCGCGCTGAAAACGAGAAACTCATGTTTTCGTTGTGGAGACATTAATCTTGGGATAAAATATGTACAGCATGTTGTGTGATTTTATACATTCATGTCTGATGAAACTGTTACAGTGACCTTTGTGTGCGCCAATTGTTGCCGCTACTCACACCAGCTGTGATAACACATAATCACTTTTGCCACACACATAGCCACAACAAAATGTTCCACAGCAAACAGATGAAAAAATGTCTGGGACATGACCAAGCCATAACCTTGTACACCCTGAAATTAATTAAGATGCTTGAATGGACGCTAAGTTACTAAACTCAGATTGTTGATTGTGTTATTGTACAGTCTTGATGTATGTTCCATGCATGAATGTGCGTCTTTAGTTGTATGGGGGACGGGAAACTGATAAGCATATGCTTCATCTCGTCCGCCTTTGTCTTCTTCTTCGGTTCCTTCGGGCAAATCATATCACATTTTGTAATTGTCAATGATTGTCAATGATACCGATGATGAAGACAATAAAATTCCATTCCATTCCATAACTGCAGATCAGTCTGGCACATCAATCAGAACTAATCTTGGCCCATTCTTCTCAACAAAACTGCTGTAGTTCAGTCAGATTCCTGGGATGTCTGGCATGAATCGTTGTCTTTAGGTCATGCCACAGCATCTCAGTGGGGTTCAAATCTGGACTTTGACTTGGCCACTCCAGAACGTGTATTTTGTTCTTCTGAAACCATTCTGAGGTTGATTTACTTATGTGTTGTAGATCATTGTCTTGTTGCAGCTTCCATCGTCTTTTTAGCTTCAACTGTCTGACAGATTGCCTCAGGTTTTCCCAATTAATGATTGCAAGTTGTCCAGGCCCTGAGGAAGCAAAACAGCCCCAAATCATAATACTCCCTTCACCATGCTTCACGTTGGGGATGAGGTGTTGATGTTGGTGAGCTGTTCCATTTTTCCTACGTACGTAACGTTGTGTGTTACTCCCAAACAATTCAACTTTGGTTTCATCAGTCCACTAAATATTTTGCCAAAACGTCTGTGGAGTATCCAAGTGCTTTTTTGCGAACATTAAACAAGCACCAATATTTTTTAGACAGCAGTGGCTTCCTCTGTGGAGTCCTCCCATGAACACCGTTCTTGGCCATAGTTTTACATATAGTTGGTGTGTGTGCACAGAGATATTGGACTGTGCCAGGGATTTCTGTAAGTCTTTAGCAGACACTTGATGGGGGGAAAATATTACATTATGCCTTTGTGATGTATGATTGCTTCTGTGACCTAGATTGTAACAACTTCTATTGTTTTTACCTTGAGTCCTATAGTTAGGAGGGAATCTCACGAGATAACTTGCTTTGTACCATAGTATTGTTTCTAACATGCCTGGGTTCCATAGTTAGGAGGGAATCTCACGAGATAACTTGTTTTGCATTCATTATATTTACCGTGGAAACACAACATCTGCTACCGGACGGCATAACCTGGGAACCACGCAAAGAAAAGCCCCTTTTTCGAGGGGCTCAACCAAAAGTAGCTTTGTCATTGGATGGGGCCGTGCCGCCTGGGAGCGGAGGTTGGCCGTCTTTGCCCCCATGTGGCGCGTTCCTACAAAAACCGGGCATTTCCCGGTGACCAGTGAAGTCCGCCAGCGGGTCACGTACGGATCGCCTGGCTTTGTTCCTTTGCCGCCTTACCGGAGCGTTGGCTCTCGCTCATTTGTCACGGTAAGCTATTTTCATTGCTAAGGAACACTCGGTTGTGCTGTAACGGTAGCGCGGGGATTCTGAATTGACAAACTCAATCTAATATCATCGTTACCCATGTTATGCTTGTTTTTGGCACCTGCTGCTTGCTCTTGTGGGATTGTAATCAATAAATCTCATTTATTCTGCATTTTCTAACAATAAACATTGTCTATTTTGCAAAAGTGTGCCTGTTACTGATTCACCGCGAACCTGGAAACAACACTCTAGGGTTCTTTTTTACCTCTCTGAGTATTCTGCGCTGAACTCTTGGCGTCATCTTTGGTGAACGGACCATGATGCACATCAGACAATGTTTCTCATTAAGACATTTCTTACCAGGTGAGTGTTTTATAGTGGGGAGGGCAGCTTTAAACCACTCATCAGTGATTGGGCACACACCTGACTTAAAATGATTTGGTAAATATTGGTGTCAATTGCTCCTTAAGTCTCATTAGGCAAAGGGTTGACTTACTTATTTCCCCCCTTCTGTCATTGTTTGCATTATATCTTCATTAAAATATGAAAACGCTCAGGGTCGGTTGCCAACGGGCGTACACGCACAAAGGATTCACATGATTACTTGGTTCTAGATCACAGAGCTGATTTGTGTATGCTATCATCATTAAAATATGAAAACCTATAAATGTTTGGGCAGTTTTAGTTATCGCAGACACTGTATTTTCATCTGTGTGATTTTGAACAAAATCAGATGGCATTTGATTGGTGTTTTTATGCAGAGGTGTGAGAAATTCCAAAAGGTTCAGATACTTTTTCATACCACTGTATTTAGTTTCCAGGAAGGGCCACGATGCATTCAGGTGATTACACAAGCACGTAACCCAACACTCAAATTGAAACTCAACTTGTTTCAGGCAGTGTCCATTTACAGAGAAGTGCCTTAAAGAGTTTTGATGCTGCTGACGGACAGAGGCCTCGCATCACGGTACATTTATTTCATTTCTTACACATTGGGTGGCGTTGACGGTGACACACGTCCAAACCATTGTATCACCATTTCGATATTTTGTCAAACCCCTACTGACGACTACCAATAAATTTTGCCTTTTGACTTCTCGCCTGCACTGTATTATTATCGGTCCCTCACTGCTTTACCTTTTATACTGAAAGCAGTTTGTTTTATTCCACAGGTAAACGGTAATGGTTGCTTTCTGTCAAACACTGAGCGTTTGCGCAGGCCGTCCAGAAGAGTGGAGGTTTCCCCGCCGGAGACGCCCGACACTGCTCGGCACCATTTTGTTTTTAACGGCGCCTGCACTCTGCCCGTCCGCAGCATATCCCACAGGAACTGCTCCCTGCTTGGCCGCTCACTGGGCTCGAATCAGCGCTACACCCTTTCTGAAGCGAGGCGTCGGGGGCCCACCTGCACCTCCACGCCAGCCGCCGACTGTAGCTTCCGCGATTGGTCGGACGTGTCCTTTGGCCGGCCTAGACACAGGTCTGCCTGGAACGAGTCGGCCTTCCAGCAAAGCGAGGGGATGGTCGTTGCACCCCAGTTCCGTCAAAGGCTTCTCCGACTGAACACGTACCCGCCTTTGATGAACAGCGTGGAGGCGGACTTGGGGGGCCGAGCGGGGTCTCAGCTGATCCAAACCAACAATGTCTTAACTCTGTAAGACTTTATTTTGATGCATTCCTAAATTAGATTTTATTTTTATGATTCCTCGTCTCGCCCACAAGATCAGAAAAGCCTCCTGAGATGACGCTGGAGCGGGCCGTCAACCTGCTGACTCATCAGAATGAGGACACGCTGATCAGAGCCGCCGCTAACATCCAATCTCAGTGTTTCAAGAGCGCCGATGCCAGGAAGATGGTTTGAATCTTTGGTGTTTACGTACATTATTAAGTCAGAATTAATACGAGTTACAGTGGGGCAAATAAGTATTTAGTCAACCACCAATTGTGCAAGCTCTCCTACTTGAAAAGATTAGAGAGGCCTGTAATTGTCAACATGGGTAAACCTCAACCATGAGAGACAGAATGTGGAATAAAAAAACAGAAAATCACATTGTTTGATTTTTAAAGAATTTATTTCCAAATTAGAGTGGAAAATATGTATTTGGTCACCTACAAACAAGCAAGATTTCTGGCTGTCAAAGAGGTCTCACTTCTTCTAACGAGGTTCCACTCATTACCTGTATTAATGGCCCCTGTTTTAACTCATTATCTGTATAAAAGACATCTGTCCACAACCTCAGTCAGTCACACTCCAAACTCCACTATGGCCAAGACCAAAGAGCTGTCAAAGGACACCAGAGACAAAATTGTAGACCTGCACCGAGCTGGGAAGACTGAATCTGCAATAGGTAAAGAGCTTGGTGTAAAGAAATCAACTGTGGGAGCAAATATTAGAAAATGGAAGACATACAAGACCACTGATAATCTCCCTCCAGCTGGGGTTCCATGCAAGATCTCACCCCGTGGCGTCAAAATGATGACAAGAACTGTGAGCAAAAATCCCAGAACCACACGGAGGGACCTAGTGAATGACCTACAGAGAGCTGGGACCACAGTAACAAAGGCTACTATCAATAACACAATGCACCGCCAGGGACTCAAATCCTGCACTGCCAGACGTATCCCCCTGCTGAAGAAAGTACACGTCCAGGCCTGTCTGCGGTTCGCTAGAGAGCATTTGGATAATTCAGAAGAGGACTGGGAGAATATGTTATGGTCAGATGAAACCAAAATAGAACTTTTTGGTAGAAACACAGGTTCTCGTGTTTGAAGGAGAAAGAATACTGAATTGCATCCGAAGAACACCATACCCACTGTGAAGCACGGGGGTGGAAACCTCATGCTTTGGGGCTGTTTTTCTGCAAAGGGACCAGGACGACTGATCTGTGTAAAGGAAAGAATGAATGGGGCCATGTATCGAGAGATTTTGAGTGAAAATCTCCTTCGATGAGACGTGGCTGGGTCTTTCAGCATGTCAATGATCCCAAACACACACACACAGGGCAACAAAGGAGTGGCTTGGTAAGAAGCATTTCAAGGTCCTGGAGTGGCCTCGCCAGTCTCCAGATCTCAACCCCATAGAAAATCTGTGGAGGGAGTTGAAAGTCCGTGTTGCCAAACAACAGCCCCAAAACTGCTCTAGAGGAGATCTGCATGGAGGAATGGGCCAAAATACCAGCAACAGTGTGTGAAAAGCTTGTGAAGAGTTACAGAAAACGTTTGGTGTCTGTTATTGCCAACAAAGGGTACATAACAAAGTATTGAGATGAACTTTTGGTATTGACCAAATACTTATTTTCCACCATGATTTGCTAATAAATTTATTTAAAAATCAAACAATGTGATTTTCTGTTTTTTTTTTTTTCCACATTCTGTCTCATGGTGGAGGTTGTTGACAGGCTTCTCTAATATTTTCAAGTGGGAGAACTTGCACGATTATTGGTTGACGAAATACTGATTTGCCCCACTGTACATCTTAATTCCATTTCCAGGTTTATTTTATGCGCGGCATCAAGAAGCTGTTGCAGCTTCTCAACAACGACGAAGAGGAAGTACAAAGGGCCGCTGCTGCTGCTCTACGTAACGTCGTGTACCAAAGCAGCGACAACAAAATGGAGGTGAAAGATCACGCCGGTCTGGCCACCATTTTGCGCGTCTTGAAGAACAGTCGCGACATGGAGACCAGAAGACAGCTCGCTGGTTGGTTTTGTCATAAAACTGCATCATTTACAGACTGCGAGCAAGGCGTTCTTCCTAAATTGATGACCTTTAATTGATCAGGACTTCTGTGGAACTTGTCCTCTCATGACCTATTGAAGGAAAATCTCTCCAGAGAAGCTTTGGAAGTTCTCACGAAGTCAGTCCTCGTGCCGAGCTCCGGCATCTCCGAAGGCGAGAACCCCAAAGACGAACTTCTCGCTGATGACGAGGTTTTCCATAACGCTACCGGCTGCCTCAGGTGAGCCCATCATGTTGTGAGAAACCTTCCGTTTGTTGCTGGTATGAATATGTTTTTGCATAAATACAGTGTATCACAAAAGTGAGTACACCCCTTGCAATTCTGCACTTATTTAAGTATATCTTTTCATGGGACAACACTGACAAAATGACACTTTGACACAATGAAAAATAGTCTGTGTGCAGCTTATATAATTAATTTATTTTCCCCTCAAAATAACTCAAAATATAGCCATTAATATCTAAACCCCTGACAACAGAAGTGAGTACACCCCTTAGAAACTACATCCCTAAATGTCCAAATTGAGTACTGCTTGTCATTTGCCCTCCAAAATGGCATGTGACTCGTTAGTGTTACTAGGTCCAGGTGTGCATAGGGAATAGGTGTGTTCAAATTTGTAGTGCAGCTCTCACACTCTCTCATACTGGTCACCGAAAGTTCCAACAATGCACCATAGGACAAAGAACTCTCTGAGGATCTTATAAAGACATATTGTTGCGCTCCATGAAGATGGCCAAGGCTACAAGAAGATATTTATGCACATATTTAAGTATATCTAAATATAGCCATTAATATCTAAACCCCTGGCAACAAAAGTGAGTACGCCCCTTAGAAACGACATCCCTAAATGTCCAAATTAAGTACTGCTTGTCATTTTCCTTCCAAAATGTCATGTGACTTTAGTGAGTACGCCCCTTAGAAACTACATCCCTAAATGTCCAAATTGAGTACTGCTTGTCATTTACGCTCCAAAATGTCATGTGACTCGTTAGTGTTACTAGGTCCAGGTGTGCATAGGGAGCAGGTGTTTTCAAATTTGTAGTGCAGCTCTCACACTCTCTCATACTGGTCACCGAAAGTTCCAACATTGCACCATAGGACAAAGAACTCTCTGAGGATCTTAAAAGACGTATTGTTGCGCTCCATGAAGATGGCCAAGGCTACAAGAAGATATTTAAGTATGTCTAAATATAGCCATTAAAATCTAAACCCCTGGCAACAAAAATGATCACGCCCCTTAGAAACTACATCCCTAAATGTCCAAATTGAGTACTGCTTGTCATTTGCTCTCCAAAATGTCATGTGACTCGTTAGTGTTACTCGGTTGAGGTGTGCATATGGAGCAGGTGTGTTCAAATTTGTAGTGCAGCTTTCACACTCTCTCATACTGGTCACCGAAAGTTCCAACATTGCACCATATGACGAAGAACTCTCTGGGGATTTTAAAAGACGTATTGTTGCGCTGCATGAAGATGGCCAAGGCTACAAGAAGATATTTATGCAGATATTTAAGTATATCTAAATATAGCCATTAATATCTAAACCCCTGTCAACAAAAGTGAGTATGCCCCTTAGAAACTACATCCCTAAATGTACAAATTAAGTACTGCTTGTCATTTGCCCTCCAAAATGTCACGTGACTCGTTACAGGAGTGCTGTCGGCATTGCTGCAGAGATAGTTAGTGCTCAGACCATATGCCGCACTCTACATCAAATTGGTGTGTATGGCTGTCACCCCAGGAGGAAGCCTCTTCTGAAGAAGGTACACAAGAAAACCAGCAAAAAGTTTGCTGAAGACATGTCAACAAAGCACATGGATTACTGGAACCATGTCCTATGGTCTGATGAGACGAAGATTCATTTGTTTGGTTCCAATGGTCTCAAGCATGTTTGGTGGCGACCAGGTGAGGAGTGCAAAGATGAGTGTGTCATGCCTACAGTCAAGCATGGTGGTGGGGAATGCCATGGTCTGCATGAGTGCTGCAGGTGTTGGAGATTTACATTCCATTATGGGAAATATGAACTCCAACATCTACTGTGAAATACTGCAGCAGAGCATGATCCCCTCCCTCCAGAAACTGGGTCGCAGGGCTGTGTTCCAGCATGACATGACCCCAAACACACCTCCAAGATGACCACTGCTTTACTGAAGAGGGTAAAGGTAAAGGTGATGGACTGACCAAGCATGTCTCCAGACTTGAACCCAATAGAACATCTTTGGGGGATCCTCAAGCGGAAGGTGGAGGTGCGCAAAGTCTCAAATATCCGGCAGCTCCGCATTGTCGTCATGGAGGAGTAGAAGAGCATTTCAGTGGCAACCTGTGAAGCTCTGGTCAACTCCATGCCCAGGAGAGTAAAGGCAGTTCTGGATAATAGTGGTGGCCACACAAAATATTGACAGTTGACATGTTGTATGTTGCATGGTTCCAGTCATCCATGTTCTTTGTTGACATGTCTTTAGCAAATTGTTTACGGGCTTTCTTGTGTACTGTCTTCAGAAGAGGCTTCCTCCTGGGGTGACAGCCATGTACACCAATTTGATGTAGAGTCCGGCATATGGTCTGAGCCCTAACTATCTCTGCAGCAATGCTGACAGCACTCCTGTAACAAGTCACATGACATTTTGGAGGGCAAATGACAAGCAGTACTCAATTTGGACATTTAGGGATGTAGTTTGTAAGGGGTGTACTCACTTTTTTTGCCAGGGGTTCAGATATTAATGGCTATATTTAGATATACTTAAATACATGCATAAATATCTTCTTGTAGTCTTGGCCATCTTCGTGTCGCGCAACAATACGTCTTTTAAGACCCTCAGAGAGTTCTTTGCCATGTGATGCCATGTTGGAACTTTCAGAGACCAGTATGAGAGAGTGTGAGAGCTGCACTACAAATTTGAACACACCTACTCCCTATGCACACCTGGACCTAGTAACCTTAACAAGTCACATGACATTTTGGAGGGCAAATGACAAGCAGTACTCAATTTGGACATTTAGGGATGTAGTTTGTAAGGGGTGTACTCACTTTTTTTGCCAGGGGTTCAGATATTAATGGCTATATTTAGATATACTTAAATACATGCATAAATATCTTCTTGTAGTCTTGGCCATCTTCGTGTCGCGCAACAATACGTCTTTTAAGACCCTCAGAGAGTTCTTTGCCATGTGATGCCATGTTGGAACTTTCAGAGACCAGTATGAGAGAGTGTGAGAGCTGCACTACAAATTTGAACACACCTACTCCCTATGCACACCTGGACCTAGTAACCTTAACAAGTCACATGACATTTTGGAGGGCAAATGACAAGCAGTACTCAATTTGGACATTTAGGGATGTAGTTTCTAAGGGGCGTATTCACTTTTTTGCCAAGGGTTTAGATATTAATGGATATATTTTTAGTTATTTTGAGGGGAAAATAAATCAACTCTATGATATAAGATGCAAACAGACTACTTTTCATTGTGTCAAAGTGTCATTTTGTCAGTGTTGTCCCATGAAAAGATATACAGTACTTAAATATCTGCAGAAATGCGAGGGGTGTACTCACATTTGTGGTACACTATACATCATCTAGTTTATTTTTTGACTGAAAATTTTACAAATTTTATCAAAACATTAAGAGGGGTTTTAATTTGGGCTGTCAAAATTATCGCGTTGACGGGCGGTAATTAATTTTTTAAATTAACCACGTTAAAATATTTCACGCAATTAACGCACATGCCCCGCTCAGACAGATTTAAATGACAGTACAGTCAAATGCCCACTTGTTAATTGTGTTTTATGGAATTTTGCCGCCCTCTGCTGGCGATTGGGTGCGACTGACTTTATAGACTTCAGCACCCATGAGCATTGTGTAAGTAATTATTGACATCAACAATGACGGGCTACTAGTTTATTTTTTGATTGAAAATTTTATCAAAACAAAAACATTAAGAGGGGTTTTAATATAAAATTTCTATACCTTGTACTAACATTTATCTTTTAAGAGCTACAAGTCTTTCTATCCATGGATCGCTTTAACAGAATGTTAATAATGTCAATGCCATCTTGTTGATTTATCGTTATAATTAACAAATACAGTCCTTATGTACCGTATGTTGAATGTATATGTCCATCTTGTGTCTTATCTGTCCATTCCAACAATAATTTACAGAAAAATATGGCATATTTTATAGATGGTTTGAATTGCGATTAATTACGATTAATTAATTTTTAAGCTGTAATTAACACGATTAAAAATTTTAATCGCGCAACAATACGTCTTTCAAGACCCTCAGAGAGTTGTTTGTCATATGGTGCAATGTTGGAACTTTCAGTGACCAGTATGAGAGAGTGTGAGAGCTGCACTACAAATTTGAACACACCTGCTCCATATGCACACCTGGACCTAGTAACACTAATGAGTCACATGACATTTTGGAGGGCAAATGACAAGCAGTACTCAATTTGGACATTTAGGGATGTAGTTTCTAAGGGGCGTACTCACTTTTTTTGCCAGGGGTTTAGATATTAATGGCTATATTTTGAGTTATTTTGAGGGGAAAAACAATGAACTTTTCATTGTGTCAAAAAAGTCAATTTAATTTGTCAGTGTTGTCCCATGAAAAGATATACTTAAATATCTGCAGAAATGCGAGGGGTTTACTCACTTTTGTGGTACAATGTACATCATCTTGGAAGCTAAAAGTCTAAAAAGACTGAAGCGCTGAATTATTCATCACGTTCTCCTTTCTCAAATTTGAAAGCGCCTATTCGTCTGTTTTTGAAGCTTCTTTACAAAGAGCTTCTTGTCAAAAGTTACAACGCCAACTGGCTTTTTTTTACTTGTTGAACTTTTTAGAAACCTGAGCTCATCCGGTCCGGATGGGAGAAAAGCCATGAGGGATTGCGAGAACCTCATCGATTCTCTAGTTTACTACATCCGACGAACCGTGTCCGACTACAAAGCTGATGACAAGGTGGTATTAAAACCCGCGTTCCTCTCACGAGGCTCGCGTCTCGTATTAATCTGTCGCTTTCATATCCAAAAAGTCCACGGAGAATTGCGTGTGCATCTTGCACAACTTGTCATATCAAATCGAGTTGGAGCTTCCCAACAAATACGCTTCCAATCTCCCGGCGTCGCAAGAAGACGTGGCGCTTAAGCCCAAGGCGCTCGGATGTTTTGCTCAGCGCGGCGTCAAGACCAAAGAGGTAAACTTGACGGATGATAACAACAGATTTGGATTTGAGATTCAAAACTGGTTTCCGTGTCGACCAGCAAGAGCAGCGTCATCGCACGCTCCTGGAGGAGAAGGCCAACCCTCGTGGCATCGAGTGGCTGTGGAGCTCCATTACCATCCGGATGTATTTGTCACTCATCGCCCGTAGCGGTCGCCATTACACCCAAGAAGCGGCAGTCGGAGCTTTGCAGAACATCACGGCCGGAAACGGACCGGTGAAATGTCTTCTCGTTTTGGCTCCCTCTTGTGGCAAAACATGAGAATTTCCAGCTAATCGTTCTTAGTTGTCCACAGGTGACTGAAGCGATCGCCTACACCGTCGTGCGCAAGGAGAACGGCCTCCAGCACGTGAGGAAAATGCTGCAAGAGGGCGAGCGCAATGTGAAAAGGACGGCCGTGTCGCTTCTCAAAAATCTGTCGCGCTTTCCAGAGCTGCACCCAGATATTGGTAAATCGTCTCTCTCGCCGCCGTCAGATATTTTGTTTGAAAACAACGTTCCAATTTGCAGTAAAGCAGGTGTTGCCAGAAGTGGTGGAGCTCATGCCCAACAATGACACGGGACACGACCTCCCCTCGGACGTGACGGCGTCGTTGTGTCACATTCTTGTCAACTTGAGCCAGAGCGACGTGCAAAATGTTCGAGCTATGTTGAGCCAGGACGCCCTCCCGAAGATCTGCAACATCAGCAAGAAGGACAACGGGTTAGTCAGCAGTTTGTCAATTATACATGATTTTTTTTTCTTTGAAAAAATGTGAAAAAATATCTTCTGAATCATTTGGAATTTCTCATATTTCTGGATAAAATCACCATCAAATGTGATTTGAGCTTTGTCAAAATCACACAGGTGAAAAAACAGTGTCTGCTTTAAGTAAAACCACCCAAACATTTATAGGTTTTCATATTTTAATGAGGATACCATGCAAACAATGACAGAATGGGGAAAAATAAGTAAGTGAAACATCATATTTAATATTTTGTGGCTCCCCTTTTGGCAGCAATAGCTTCAACCAGACACTTCCTGGCACATCGATCAGGACTAATCTTGGCCCATTCTTCTCTACAAAACTGCTGTAGTTCGGTCTGATTCCTGGGATGTCTGGCATGAATCGCTGTCTTTAGGTCATGCCGCAGCATCTCAATTAAGGCTGCAGCTATCGAATATTTTAGTAGTCGATTAATCGATGGACTAGTTAGTTCGAATAATCGAGTAATCTGATAAGAAACATGAAAAATTTAAATACCTTAGCTGAGCCTCAAACGGTATTTTTTTCTTTTTTTATTTGGATCAATGTACAACAAAAGAACAATTCACTAACTTACATAGAAATATTCCACTAGCTTGAATGCTATAAAATGCTAAATTATTATTATTATTATTTTTTTTTACAATGCTCTTCTTAACAAGTGGTTCAGACACATACTCCCACTAAAAACGACTAAATATACCTATAAACTAAATTATGAATGTATTAAAAAACATTAGCTCAAACAAAAACTTAGCTTACGTTGGTCTTAACAGGGAGCAGTTGGATTCAGCCATGTGAAAAGAGGCAGACCGGGCAGTGTATCCACCCTAATCAATAAAACTAAATGCAAACACTTTCAAAATAAACCATTACAACGCCACTTTAGTTGTTTTTAAATTAAATTTTTAATAAAATAAAATAAAAGTGAAAAAAACGCCACTTTAATTAAACAAATACTCGAAGCAACAAAATTTAATTCGAATATTTTTTTTCTAATCGAATACTCGAGTTAATCGATTAATCGTTGCAGCACTAATCTCAATAGGGTTCAAGTCTAGACTTTGACTTAACCACTCCAGAAAGTGTATTTTGTTCTTCTGAAACCATTCTGAAGTCGATCTACTTCTGTGTTTTGGATCGTTGTCTTGTTGCGGCATCCACCCTTTTTTTTTTTTTTTTTTAATCAAGTGTCTGACAGACAGCCTCAAGTTTTCCTGCAAAACTTTTGAATTCATTTTTCCATTATTGCAAGTTGTCCAGGCCCCGAGCAAGCAAAACATCCCCAAATCATGATGCTCACTCCACCATCCTTCATGGTGGGGATGAATTGTTGATGTTGGTGAGCTGTTCCATTTTTCCTCCAAACATGACGTTGTGTGTTACTCCCATACAATTCAACTTTGGTTTTATCAGTCCACAAAATATTTTACTAAAGATGCCGATCGATCGGGTCCGATCACGTCATTTTCAAAGTATCGGAATCGGCAAAAAAATATCGGACATGCCTTTTTTTAATATATATATACAGTGCCTTGCAAAAGTATTCGGCCCCCTTGAATCTTGCAACCTTTCGCCACATTTCAGGCTTCAAACATAAAGATATGAAATTTAATTTTTTTGTCAAGAATCAACAACAAGTGGGACACAATCGTGAAGTGGAACAACATTTATTGGATAATTTAAACTTTTTTAACAAATAAAAAACTGAAAAGTGCAATATTATTCAGCCCCTTTATTTTCAGTGCAGCAAACTCACTCCAGAAGTTCAGTGAGGATCTCTGAATGATCCAATGTTGTCCTAAATGACCGATGATGATAAATAGAATCCACCTGTGTGTAATCAAGTCTCCGTATAAATGCACCTGCTCTGTGATAGTCTCAGGGTTCTGTTTAAAGTGCAGAGAGCATTATGAAAACCAAGGAACACACCAGGCAGGTCCGAGATACTGTTGTGGAGAAGTTTAAAGCCGGATTTGGATACAAAAAGATTTCCCAAGCTTTAAACATCTCAAAGAGCACTGTGCAAGCCATCATATTGAGATGGAAGGAGCATCAGACCACTGCAAATCTACCAAGACCCGGCCGTCCTTCCAAACTTTCTTCTCAAACAAGGAGAAAACCGATCAGAGATGCAGCCAAGAGGCCCATGATCACTCTGGATGAACTGCAGAGATCTACAGCTGAGGTGGGAGAGTCTGTCCATAGGACAACAATCAGTCGTACACTGCACAAATCTGGCCTTTATGGAAGAGTGGCAAGAAGAAAGCCATTTCTCAAAGATATCCATAAAAAGTCTCGTTTAAAGTTTGCCACAAGCCACCTGGGAGACACACCAAACATGTGGAAGAAGGTGCTCTGGTCAGATTAAACCAAAATTGAACTTTTTGGCCACAATACAAAACGATATGTTTGGCGTAAAAGCAACACAGCTCATCACCCTGAACACACCATCCCCACTGTCAAACATGGTGGTGGCAGCATCATGGTTTGGGCCTGCTTTTCTTCAGCAGGGACAGGGAAGATGGTTAAAATTGACGGGAAGATGGATGCAGCCAAATACAGGAACATTCTGGAAGAAAACCTGTTGGTATCTGCACAAAACCTGAGACTGGGACAGAGATTTATCTTCCAACAGGACAATGATCCAAAACATAAAGCCAAATCTACAATGGAATGGTTCAAAAATAAACGTATCCAGGTGTTAGAATGGCCAAGTCAAAGTCCAGACCTGAATCCAATCGAGAATCTGTGGAAAGAGCTGAAGACTGCTGTTCACAAACACTCTCCATCCAACCTCACTGAGCTCGAGCTGTTTTGCTAGGAAGAATGGGCAAGAATGTCAGTCTCTCGATGTGCAAAACTGATAGAAACATACCCCAAGCGACTTGCAGCTGTAATTGGAGCAAAAGGTGGCGCTACAAAGTATTAACGCAAGGAGGCCGAATAATATTGCACGGCCTACTTTTCAGTTTTTTATTTGTTAAAAAAGTTTAAATTATCCAATAAATTTTGTTCCACTTCACGATTGTGTCCCACTTGTTGTTGATTCTTGACAAAAAATTAAAATTTTATATCTTTATGTTTGAAGCCTGAAATGTGGCGAAAGGTTGCAAGGTTCAAGGGGGCCGAATACTTTTGCAAGGCACTGTATATCGTTTTCTAATTTTATTTCACGTTACGGACAAAATGTCTTTCTCTCATCCAGAGTCGTTTTGGCTTAAAGTAGGGCTATCAAATTTATCCCGTTAACGGCGGTAATTAATTTTTAAAAAATTAATCACGTTAATTAATTAACGCATGCGCTGCATGACCCACTCACGCATTGTCGCGTTCAATCTATAAAGACGCCGTTTTACCTATAGATGGCGCTGAAAAGCAGCGTATAATGACTATAGAGAGAATTTTGACAGCCTTTGGAGTAATGTTTTATGTGGCTAAAGCCTTACAATACCTCTCTCAGCAATTCGTGGGAGGCAATGTGGGGAAGAAAGATAGTAGTTGATCATTTTCTTAACACCCTATGTTCTTTCCCAACACAGAGAAGATGTATCAATTGGTGCCCCTACACACAGTCATGGTTGCACTTCCCATCATGCATTTGGGCAGAAGTTAAATGGCTGCAGTATCAGTTACTGAAAGCTCAACAAATACACTAGATGGCAATATTTAGTCACGATATACAAAGTCACATTTATCCTTTAAGAATTACAAGTCTTTCTATCCGTGGATCCCTCTTACAGAAAGAATGTTAAAAATGTAAATGCCATCTTGAGGATTTATTGTCATAATAAACAAATACAGTACTTTGTACTGTATGTTGAATGTATATATTCGTCCGAGTTTTGTTCATTTTTTTATTAATGCATTGCCGAAATGTATATGATCGGGAAAAATTATCAGGAATGATTGGAATTGAATCGGGAACAAAAAAAAAGGCAGTTGGATCGGGAAATATCGGGATTGCCCGATACGCAAACTAAAACGATCAGGATAGGATCGGGAGCAAAAAAACATGATCGGAACAACCCTATTTTTTTACCAAAACCCCTGTGGCGTGCCCAAGTACCTTTTTTTGAAAACTAAAGGAGCAACAATGTTTTTTTAGACGGCAGTGGCTTCCTCCGTGGAGTCCTCCCATGAACACCGTTCTTGACCATAGTTTTACAAATACAGTGTATCACAAAAGTGAGTACACCCCTCGCATTTCTGCCGTTCGTTGCCATTGAATCGGGTTGCGGGTCTTACCAAATGCGCTACTGCCCTCCAGTGGCCAGTTTTATTGCTTTAAAATGGATTTTCCGCTTTGTGCTTTGGAGCTCAATTGAATGAGAACCCAGAGATGTCTCTAATGAAAAAAACCCATAAAATACGTATAAATATGTCTTTGGGACACTGAAACAATTAAAAATAGAGCGTATTTATACGTTTTTTTGAGCAAATGAGTTAAGCTGAGGGTTCACTTATTTGTCCCCTTTCTTCTGTCATTGTTTGCATGGTGTCCTCGTTATAATATGAAAACCTATAAATGTTTGGGTGGTTTTAGTTAAAGCAGACACTGTTTTTTCATCTGTGTGATTTTGACAATGATCATCATATTTGATGGGGATTTTATGCAGAAATGTGAGAAATTCCATAAGTGTCCGATACTTTTTCAAACCACTGTGGATATATTTACACACTGTATTTCCCAGTTATGGACCAAGTAGAGCAGGTGTAGCAGCATGTGTCCTACTACACTCCATGTGGGAGCACACTGATCTCCATGCGACCTATAAAAAGGTGAGCAATCAAAGAAGTGGGAGTTTGTCTTCATTGCTATTACAAGAGCTAACAACCAGTCTGTTTGTACTCGACAGTGCGGCTTCAGGAAAACAGATTTCATCAATGCGAGGACCACAAAGTCTGTGAACTCCCTCTAGGCCTTAAAAGACGCCAAACGTCATTTTTGTTGAACATTTTGGACAATTATTTTTGCATTCCTTAACTTCATAGAAGTACATTCCTGTTACCGGAGTGGATTTACAGATTAGGAGTTTCAAATATGACTGCAACATTTTTTTTTTTTTTTGTAGAGCAAGATTATTTTTGTGCAACCTAATGTTTTTGGACTGTTTTGAGAAGCGCATCCAAAACGCTCATCCTCTGAATGTCATTGTTTAAATGCCAAAGCAAACAAGCTATCATGTGACAGCTAATGTCAAGTCCAACAATAAATCATAATTAATGGCAAGGGAAAAGGTCAGTCTGTTAATTAGAAAACGGTATTAACTAGGGCTGTCAAAAGTATCGCGTTAACGGGCGGTAATTAATTTTTAAAATTAATTACATCAAAATATTTGACGCAATTAACGCACATGCCCCGCTCAAACAGATTAAAATGATAGAACTGTCATTTCCACTTGTTACTTGTGTTTTTTGTCTCCCTCTGCTGGCGCTTTGGTGCGACTGATTTTATGGGTTTAAGCACCATAATATGTAATTATTCACATCAACAATGGCGAGCTACTAGTTTATTTTTTGATTGGAAATTTTTACAAATTTTATCAAAACGAAAACATTTAGAGGGGTTTTAATTAGGGCTGTCAAAATTATCGCGTTAACGGGCGGTAATTTTTTAAATTGATCACGTTAAAATATTTGACGCAATTAACGCACATGCTCCGCTCAGACAGATTTAAATGACAGTACAGTCAAATGCCCACTTGTTAATTCTGTTTTATGGAATTTTGCCGCCCTCTGCTGGCGATTAGGTGCGACTGACTTTATAGACTTCAGCACCCATGAGCATTGCGTAAGTAATTATTGACATCAACAATGGCGGGCTACTAGTTTATTTTTTGATTGAAAACGAAAACATTAAGAGGGGTTTTAATATAACATTCCTATAACTTGTACTAACATTTATCTTTTAAGAACTACAAGTCTTTCTATCCATGGATCGCTTTAACAGAATGTTAATAATGTCAATGCCATCTTGTTGATTTGTTATAATAAACAAATACAGTCCTTATGTACTGTATGTTGAATGTATATGTCCATCTTGTGTCATATCTTTCCATTCCAACAATAATTTACAGAAAAATATGGCATATTTTATAGATGGTTTGAATTGCGATTAATTGTGATTAATTAATTTTTAAGCTGTAATTAACTCGATTAAAAATTTTAATCGTTTGACAGCCCTATTTTTAATATAAAATTTCTATAACTTATACTAATATTTATCTTTTAAGAACTACTGAAGAACTGAGGGGAATTTTAAATCATGCTGCTTAGGCAATACTTTTCGCCAAGATTGTCATCCATTGACTATGGTATGCCCGCCGGTGTCGTGCCAATGTACTTACCCCAGTCAAAAATTATATCCCCTGGCCGGAGCCATATGGAGGTAGATTTGTGTCTTTATTATTCAACCCCCAAAAAATGTCGCTTCAATTAAAAAAAAAAAAAAAAAGTGTTTGAATTAGGGCTGTCAAAGTTATCGCGTTAATGGGCGGTAATTAAATTTTTTAATTAATTACGTTAAAATATTTGACGCAATTAACGCACATGCCCCGCTCAAACAGATTAAAATGACAGCAGTGTCATGTCCACTTGTTGCATGTGTTTTTTGTCTCCCTCTGCTGGCGCTTGGGTGCGACTGATTTTATGCACCATGAGCATTGTGTAATTATTGACATCAACAATGGCGAGCTACTAGTTTATTTTTTGATTGAAAATGTTACAAATTTGATTAAAACGAAAACATTAAGAGGGGTTTTAATATAAAATTTCTATAACTTGTGTTAACATTTATCTTTTGAGAACTACAAGTCTTTCTATCCATGGATCGCTTTAACAGAATGTTAATGTTAATGCCATCTTGTTGATTTATTATGATAAACAAATACAGTACTTATGTACAGTATGTTGAATGTATATATCCATCTTGTGTCTTATCGATCCATTCCAACAATAATTTACAGAAAAATATGGCATATTTTATAGATGGTTTGAATTGCGATTAATTACGATTAATTAATTTTTAGGCTGTGATTAACTCGATTAAAATTTTTAATCTTTTGACAGCTCTAGTATTTACCCATTTTAAAGGTGAATACTTTTTAAATGTAAGGGCATGCTATTAGTTTTGCATCCTCTAGAGAGCAGTAGTGCGCTATTTCCACTGAAGTTTCCTTTTTGCATCATTGAATCTGTTCCCAAGTGGCCTTAAATTTCCCCAAATCTCTCATGCTTGAAGTGTTTTAACACTGTGAATAAACTTCCAGCCTTTCTATTTGCAGCACTCACTCCGGTCAACTTTTAATCATCTCTTAATTCGCTTTTTGTGTGCGCTATTTCGGTACGGCGCGAGTCGAGGGAAAAGCTGCGCCCGGTCTAAAATCCTTTTGAACAATAGGCCTCTTTGTCTTTATTGGAGCTTACACGGCCGCTGTGAGGGAAAGGCTCATCGTCTGCTAATGAAGTTTAGACATCAGGGAGGAAAACTGTGGATGCAGTCAAATATTCTCAGGGAATTCTGTTTTTTGAACTCACTTGATCCCTAAAAAAATAGCGGGATGAACAACCAGCAAAGATGTGGACTGGTTTTCTTATATTTTCTATTTTATGTCATGTGCGAAAAACAATGAGGTGATGCAGTCCCTAAAAATGTAAGTATTAGTTAACATACCATCTGTTTTTGACTCAATGGCAGTTTAAGGACAGTAACATGTTTTTATTTTTAGAACAGTGCCATCTGCTGGAAGTGGTGGGCAACTCCTAACTTGCCCCCAAAGCAAAACCACTAAGGGTATCCAAGCTATACTGACAACTCATGCTGGCAAGGTTAATGTGGATGAAGACTACAAAGTAAGAGCTTATTTTTCTTTTAATTTTAATTCTTCGGTGTGAGTGCACTTAAAGAGCATACGACAGGAGGAAAAAAAGTCTTAAATAGCATTATTATGTTAATTAGAATCATATTTTGAGACGATTCGACTATATACAACAATTTAGCAAAGCGCAGATGACGAGAAATTAGTCTTTTAATCTGCCGGTGAGCCACGCCTACCGTTATAGGGCTCTAGCGTCCCCAACAGGTGGGTGACGTCAGCGGGTGAATGGGCTCATCGGTTTTACTATTCAGCCCATTGAGGGGGAATTATTCAGAACGAGGAAAACGCGACGATTATAATCATTATACAGTTATACGATGAAATTGTGGCGCATCCCTTATCATAAGATAAGTCAAAATCTCAAAAGTGACGTGCAAGTATGAAATCTAAATAAACATAAATACAAAATGCGTATGAGATAGTTCTATAATTCAGGCAGTGCAAATCATCAATGTGGTGTTACCAGGATGTGAGCCTTTTTCTATGCCTTGCGTTTTCTCGTCAGCTTCCTCAACTTCTACAAGTCCCTGTTCCTCGCCATCTCCTGGACTCTGCTCTTTTTCCTGCCGGCCGGCCACTCCAAAGCCTTGTTCTTCCTCGGTTCTGAAGTAACATCCTTGGAGAAGTTCGCCAGACAGACTTGTAGTTCTCCCTCCTGGCCAGCACCTTCCGGCTCGAGAATCAGGCCGTCCTCATCTTCTCAGGCTCCTAAAAAACATTTTTGTTTTAGAAAGGTGTTTTGATTCATATTGTTTATTAACTAAATAATGCTGGCCACTTACTTCAGCCCCAGTACACCTGGGCAGCACAATACAGCCGTTGTTGTGGAAGCTGCTGTAGATGTTCTTCCAAAGGTGCACGCGGTCAAAGTAGATGAAGATCTGCTTGTAGCCGTTGGCGTAGGACCATGGTGTTTCACTGTAAGCTATTAGATTGAAATAGTACATAAAATTAAACATGTAAAAGCTGATTGTTTTTTTTTTTTTATATGGATGCAGAAATGTCTAAAATAAAATCTAGAAATACAAAATCCAACATGGCCGCCATGGCAAAACAGTGAGCTTTTTCCGTTAAAAATTCTTGGGAACAAATGCTTAAATTCCTAAATTCTTTATAGATATGGACGGAAAACATTCTTGATTCCTACGTTAAAAGCAAAACGTGCAGGTAGCATTTATTTTACGTAAATATCGCAAATGTGCGGCTCATCTTTAAGTTCGCTGTGGCGCTGCCTTACCACGAAAACATTAAGAAGGGTTTTAATATATAAGATTTCTATAACTTGTACTAACATTTATCTTTTAAGAACTACAAGTCTTTCTATCCATGGATCGCTTTAAAAGAATGTTAATAATGGTAATGCCATCTTGTTGATTTATTGTTATAATAAACAAATACAGTCCTTATGTACCGTATGTTGAATGTATATATCCATCTTGTGTCTTATCTTTTCATTCCAACAATAACTTATAGAAAAATATGGCATATTTTATAGATGGTTTGAATTGCGATTAATTGCGATTAATTAATTTTTAAGCTGTAATTAACTCGATTAAAAATTTTAATCGTTTGACAGCCCTAGAATAAACGCTTAAATCCCTGAATTCTTTGTAGATATGGATGTAAAACAGTCTTGATTCTTGGTCCAAAGCAAACGGAACCATGCAGGTGGCATTTATTTTACGTAAATATTGCGAGGTATGGAGCTGCTAATTTCTCCAATTAATATTTTTTTCAGACCGTTTCAAAATGCATGCATGGTACGAAAAAGATAAAAAGGACCTTGAATCCTAGGACAAATCACTCCTGAGACGATCCTTCTTGTTAGTATGCGGTCCAGATTTTGTACTTTTTGAAGTCCGGCATTGTGCTCAAAAGCGATATCTAATAAATGAAGCTGAGTCACAGAGCCCCCTACGGGCAGGCGGGGCGCATTGAATGCCAAATGTGTCCAGTCAAGTAATTTTGATGTCTTGGCTATCATTGATGGTGATAGTAAACACCAGATCTGGTTTAAAAATGATCTATTTTTATATTAAACAAATCACCTCTTACAACACTGGAACAGCTTTAAACTTATTTCAAAAATTAACTTATTGGTTGCCAATGATTGTGAACCTTCCAATCCATTTTGACTAGTCAAAATGAATTGCACGACTGTCGCCGTCAATGGCGCTGAAACATGATCATTAGCTGCTAGCCGTCCCAGTTCAAATGGAATGGACATCTCTCGCCGTCAGTGGCATTGAATAAATTTTAACAGCCCTCTTCATCTTCCCTATGCATCAATAAAACATAGGTTGTTTTCATCCCTATAAACACTTGACGTCCATGGAAAATTTGAAATCGTTAGAGATCCCTGAGCTCTCAATTACACGCAGGGAGGCAAATTATTTTGAAGACGTGCTCGATAAGACCGGCAAGTCTTCAATATTCATGCAGCGCTGCGGCGATGGAAGTGTGACTTGAAGCTGCAAGGCAAGGAAGAAAAGTTTTTCTGTAAGGGAAGCTGCATAATCAAAGTGGAGGACAGGACAAACTTTTAGGACTCTCTTACTAGCACTAACATTATGAGAGTTGGCAGGAAACAAAACGTTGAATTTAGGTACTCCAACCAGGTCAGGCCCCTGAATGAAAACTCACCGTTTTGATAACCTAACATCTCATATGACTCATGAACAGTCTCACCAATTTTGAGGAGAATCCAACTTACTGCCTGCTGGTTTTCGACTAAAACGGCATGTTTTTCAACGTTCAATCCAAAATACCTGATTTCCTGGTTTTGGAATATGGGTGCAAGAGACTTTTTGACTATAAATCCTACAGCTGCAAAACAGCGCCCTCTGCCACCGCTGCATTAAAAACGCTCCGACTGAAAAGGTCCCGTCCAGTGCGGCGGTTGCTGTCGCTTTAACAGGTCCATCATGCCTTGCAGTGCCCCAGTTCTGTTCCCACGTAATTTACAAGCCCCCCCCAACCCCCTCCCACACCGATGTGCACGCACCAGTAGAGAGCGAGGGAGAAAGCGGGAGCGAGCCGCGAACCCCGACGCTCCGTGTCGGATGTCCGGTGAGTGGAGCGAGCGAGCCGAGTGTTTACATGCACATGCGGCGGCGGCGTGACGCGCATCGGCCCGCAGGAGACGATCCCCCCCGGCCCCCCTTCTTCCTATCCATTCCCGCAAAGTAGCCTGAGCAGGGGACCGTTTTTCTTTAAATCTATAGGGGAATAACCGCATGGAGGGGAACATGCGTGAGCATAACAGGACACTGTGAGAAGGTATGCTTTGTTTTGATGGGCCCAATCCAACCTATGCTGATTGATGAGCTAATATCTGCTAATGTATGCATTGTGTGCAAATATTAAATCAAAAAAATACTTTTGACTTTGCATGCATATGAAAGCATAGCGTGATACTGAGTGCTTGGGCAATTACTGGAATTGCAGCAAGCTTGTTTTGTGCTGGTATAGATATACTAAGTCAAGATATTGTGCTCCATTATTTTTTTAATGTCAATCTGTCCTTGGTTGAGGACATAAGTAAATACACAACTCTTCGCTTGTTGTTACTCAATTAAAAACAGCAATACGAGCATTGTAATGACGTCTCAAACACCAATTTCCCTTCCAACAGTGTTTCTCTTTTAATCGTTAATTTAACGTAAACATTCCGCGTAGTGTTGTTAAGTAACTAATCCCGTTGGAGTGTGTCTTTTTGCAGACACACACACTCTCCACTCCGTTAAGCTCAGAGTATTACAAGCTTATTGTATCCACCAAGCTGATTAGTTTGAATTTAGAAGGTGTCAACGCTGTCAAACATACAAGTACACAAACTGATTTGTCCTAACTCTGCGGCTGCCATTAGAACTAGAGATGCGAATCGAGAACCGGTTCCGTTTGTTTCAATTCCACAGACGATTCTCTTATAGATTTCAACCAGCACGTCAGTTATTCATGTTACTCACATTCGATTCAGCAAGTAAGCCATAAGCAGAGTTTATGCCCCCCGCGTGGCCGAAAAGTGTCATTGCATGTAATAGACTTTCCTAGCTATTATTTTAAAATGAGGTTTTCCGGTAAAAATTGTATATAAAAGTTGTAAAGCAATAAAACAAAAAACAAAAATGAATGAAATGAACAATTAAAAAAAAAATGTTTATGATGCGTCAAAATTTGTATGAGCCATATTCCCGATTTGTGTTATTATTGTAATTTTACTCCTTGCCACTAGGGGCTGTCAAACGTTTCTTTCCACTGACCTGGAGTCAGCCCCGGTACACTTAAAATGACAGCTAATCATTACACAGGAGTTGGTAGTTAGGAGGGCACAACAGTTTTTGACTGTGGCTTATGAAGGAATTCGGCCTCCCAGCAAGTCGGCCGGAAAGGCCAAACTCCGCGCGTTCACTCCAGCGTTAACCCTTTTGTATTTACTCCATTTTGAAAGGTTTAAAGAAGGTTCATCAAAAACAGGTTGACAATTTATTCGTCGACTCAGATCAAAAAACAAGGCAATGCTGGATCCAGATCAGCAAAACAACGGATACATCGAAATGTCCTCGAGAAGCGACAGTCGTTAGCTAAATGTTCAGTCTTTTTAAAGCTGCGGTGGAGTGGGCCGGGCAGAAGGCGAGCCTGGGTGTTGTCTTGGGATCATCTTTTTGTGGCAGGTTTGGACGGTCCAGTTCATGTGTCATCTTTCGTGGCTGGGTCGTGGTTGCCACGGCAACCGACGCGTGTCTTGACGTGTCGGGCGCCGAGCTATAAAATTATTACCTTGGTAGGGCGAGGGTGTTCTGACCACACCGAAGAGTCACTGACGTCTTCTCCTTACCTTATCAGGCGAGGGCTGATAAGTTGGTCCCCTTTACTCTGTCAAAGGGCATGGAGTGAAGTCTGCCTAAACTATGGTTAAATGCTTCACTGTTTTGTGGCAAAAGGTGGATTTTTCAGATGAATCTTCCATTGAATTACACCACAGTCGGCGAAAATATTGCAGGAGACCTACTGGAGCCCGCATGGATCTGAGATTCACTCAGAAAACAGTGAAGTTTGGTGGTTACATCATTACCAAAATCGTGGTCTGGGGTTACATCCAGTATGGGGGTGCGCGAGAGATCTGCAGGGTGCACTGCAACATAAATACTCTGAAATATCAACAAATCTTAGCTGCCTCTTACATTCCTAACCATAAAAAGGGACAAATTCTGCAGCAGGATGGTGCTCCATCGCATACTTCAATGTCTACCTCAAAGTTCCTCAAGGAAAAGAAGATCAAGATCGTACAGGACTGGCCAGCCCAGTCACCAGACATGAACATCATTGAGCATGTCTGGGGTAGGATGAAAGAGGAAGCATGGAAGACGAAACCCAAGAATGTTGATGAACTCTGGGAGGCATGCAAGACTGCTTTCTTTGATGTTCCTGATGACTTCATCAATACTAATCCTTGCCGAAGCCCATGGAAGTCATACAAAATATTAAATTTGGATCCCACAGCACCACTACTTAATTCGCTTATGTTATGTAACATATTTTTAGAGCTGTCAAACGATTAAAATTTCTAATCGAGTTAATTACAGCTTAAAAATTAATTAATCATAATTGATCACAATTCAAACCATCTATAAATTATGCCATATTTTTCTGTAAATTATTGTTGGAATGGAAAGACAAGACACAAAACAGATCTATAGATTGAACATACGGTACATAAGGACTGTATTTGTTTATTATAACAATAAATCGACAAGATGGCATGAACCTGATTAACATTCTGTTAAAGCGATCCATGGATGGAAAGACTTGTAGTTCTTAAAAGATAAATGTTAGTATAAGTTATAGAAATTTTATATTAAAACCCCTCAATGTTTTTGTTTTGATAAAATTTGTAAAATTTTCATTCAAAAAATAAACTAGTAGCTCGCCATTGTTGATGTCAATAATTACACAATGCTCATGGTGCTGAAACCCATAAAATCAGTCGCACCCAAGCACCAGAAGAGGGCGACAAAACACCCAAAAACACACGTAACAAGTGGACATTACACTGTGCTGTCATTTTAATCTGTTTGAGCGGTGGATGTGCGTTAAATGCGTAAAAAATTTTAACGTGATTAATTACAAAAATTAATTACTGCCCGTTAACGCGAAAATTTTGACAGCCCTAAAATTCTTGTCTTTGAAGTACATTTTTGTTCAATTTTCACACTACTTTCTGTAGGCGACAAAACTTTTGTCTTGCTAAAATTTGACCTATATGTCTTCATTAAATGATAAATCTTTTTTCAGTGAAACAAATATTTTTTTGTACATTCAACATCATTTAGGAGGGTCTCAGCTTTCATATGAGCCATTTCTGAAACTAATTGAATAATTAAAAGTCAGTTTATTAGCAATTGTTTCTACAAAACGGATTAGCGACAAGACTTTTGTCAGGGACTGTAGTTGTGCCTGTTGCTAAATTGGAATAAAAGTGCCAAAGACCAACTCCACTATCGGCTCCTTGTGTTTCAACCGAAACCCTGAGGCCAATGAACCGTAAAACATATGGAACCCAAAACCTCATACAGTTCATTAGTCCAAATTAGAATTGATAAAGAATCGAATCGTTAAGCAATATTGATTATGGAATCGGAATCGTAAAAATCTGATCAATTCCCATTCCCAGTGTTGTCACAGATTACTTGAAAAAGTAATTTAATCTAGTTACTGATTACTTCATTATAACTAAGTTACTTTAAAAGTAATCTATCAATTACTTTTTACCCATTTTTCTCCCTTTGCCGCCTCAACATAAGAATGACAACAGAAAAATGTCATCACATGTGATTGACTTTCCGATGATTGAATTTAAAGGGGAATATCAGAATTTCGCGCTTACTTAGCCACTCCGGAGCCCCGAAACTAACAAATATCTTAAAAACTGCTTGGAATTTGTTGAAATCAACTCCACCGACCAATTAAACCTAAGCCTAGTGTCAAAACTTCTGAATTTCGGGTTATGGTTAACAGCATATCAGTCCCAATGTAAAACAATGCAAACTGACTGCACAAAATTGCAAAGGTGGTGGCGGGCGCGGATGCGCGTGCACAACCCGGAAGTACTCCTCTCAACAAACATGCGGTCAATTTGGCCACAAAACGTGGCGGCAACTAAGCACTTTACACTCAATCGGACTTGCAACACATCCCACAGATGCTAAACGAACACATCACCTCACGGGATAAATGTGCAACACGCATATGATGTAAACAAAGCTTGCCAAGTTGGAGCCATGACTGCCCGTCGTTGCTACAGCAAAGCAACGAAACGGCCGCGCATGTAGGGGGTCCAACCTTTTGCTGATACCCTCCAGAATGAAGGAAAAAAACTCACCTTCATTCGTGGATATCCACAGATCAACATTCCCTCGCAACGTCTCAACACTCGGCGCGAATGTCCACCCGCCTCAGTCCCGCAACACGTGACGCGAGACCAAAACAGGAAATAGCTAAGAGGTTGTCATGGAAACACGTACCGGGAACCTTTTATTTTAGCATCTTCTATTCAAAATGCTCTTCGTACATTACTACAATATTCTTCATTTTACATACGTTATGAGGCAATGAAAAAATAGTAACGCAGAGACACTAAGGAAACTAACTTTAATCAGATTACTGGTGTAGAAAAATAGATTACTGGTGTAGAAAAATGAACGCGTTAGATTACTCGTTACTGAAAAGAGTAATCAGATAACAGTAACGCGTTACTGACAACACTGCCCATCCCTAATTATAGAACCGAATAGACGTCTATGGTCGTCAATGGCAGCCAACTACAGCTCGATAGAATACCTATGAGTGCATACTTGCCTCTGAAGCCCATGCGTGCCAACTTAAAATGACAAGGTCACCAACGTAATACTTCCCTGGCGGCCTGAGTGCCTCCATCAAACTAATTGATATCTTGTCCAGGGGACACGGGTCAATCTAATCTAATTTCCTTTTTTATATGAAAGCAACTGCTGACATGAACATTCCCTGTTTTGCTTCCCATACTGCAAGCGTGGGCAAAACGTCTGCCGCGTAGGACGAGTGTTGTGCCAAAAGTACAATCGTACACATTCCATATGTGGAAACGCATCAAAGAGCACAAGGATTCTGTTTACTTCATAAAAGAGGACAAAGATTGGTTTCACTTTGATGCCGCAAAGAGGAAGTTTGCTTATTAATAGTGCTCGTACTCTTGTGACACAGTTGTTGATCTTCCATCGCACATTTTGGTACGTTTATTTTGCATTATCTTGACTTTAAATGTGTAAATTTTCAACTTAACGTGGCAGCTTATTACGCAAATTGGATTGATAATTCTAAACATTCCGGGAGGAAATCCTAGTGAGATGCTTATTTGCTATATTAATTCATTTAAATGATTGTATTTCAGTGTTGCGTAGCTTAATCCAAGTGTTAAAATACATTAAATCAGATTTATTATTTATCCTATTAATAAAGTCAGTCAGAAAAATGATGAAAACTACCTGAAGCTTTTGGAATTGTTCACATTTCTGCATAAAATCACAATCAAATGTGAACTAATCTTTGTCAAAATCACACAGATGAAAAAACTGTTTTAACTAAAACCACCCAAACATTTATAGGCTTTCGTATTTTAATGAGGACAGCGTGCCAACAATGACAGAAATATAAAAATAAGTAAGTGAACCCTCTGCTTAAGGAGACTTAAAGAGGAATTGAAACCAATATTTACCAAACAATTTAAGTCAGCTGTGTGCCCGATCACTGATGAGTGGTTTAAAGCTGCTCTGCCCACTATAAAACGCACACCTTGTAAGAAATATCGTGATTAGAAGCAATGTCTGATGTGCATTATGGCTCGGTCAAAAGAGCTGTCTGAAGACCTGCGATCAAGGATTGCTGATTTGTATAAAGCTAGGAAAGGATACAAAACCATCTCTGAAAGTCTGGGTGTTCATCATTCGACAGTCAGAGAAGTTGTCTACAAATGGAGAGAGTTTGGCACTGTTGCTTCTCTCCCAAGGAGTGGCTGTCCACAAAAGATGACGCCAACAGTTCAACGCAGAATACTCAGAGAAGTTAATAAAAGAACCCTAGTCACACACAACGTCATGTGTGGAGGAAAAATGGAACAGCTCACCAACATCAACACCTCATCCCCACCGTCAAGCATGGTGGAGGGAGCATCATGATTTCGGGCTGTTTTGCTGCCCGAGGGCCTGGACAACTTGCAATCATTAATGGAAGATTGAATTTAAAAGTTTATCTTCCTGTTGCTGCAGATCAGTCTAGCACATCGATCAGGACTAATCTTGGCCCATTCTTCTATACAAAACTGCTGTAGTTCAGTCAGATTCCTGGGATGTTTGGCATGAATCGCTGTCTTTAGGTCATGCCACAGCATCTCAATGGGGTTCAAGTCTAGACTTTGACTCGGCCACTCCAGAACGTGTATTATGTTCTTCTGAAACCATTCTGAAGTCGATTTACGTCTGTGTTTTTGGATCATTGTCTTGTTGCAGCATCCATCTTCTTTTTAGCTTCAACTGTCTGACAGCCTCATGTTTTCCTGTAAAAACATCTTGATAAACTTTTGAATTTGTTCTTCTAATAATGATTGCAAGTTGTCCAGGTCCTGAGGTAGCAAAACAGCCCCAAATCATGATGTTCCCTCCACCATGCCTCAGGATTGGGATGAGGTGTTGATGTTGGTGAGCTGTTCTATTTTTCCTCCACACATGAAGTTGTTTGTTACTCCCAAACAATTCAACTTTGGTTTCATCAGTCCACAAAATATTTTGCCAAAATTTTTGTGGACTGTCCAAGTGCCTTTTTGCGAACATTAAACGTCACGAGCATGGCATCATCTTTGGTGGACAACCACTCCTTAGGAGAGAAGCAACAGTGCCAAACTCTCTCGCTTTGTAGACAACTTCTCTGACTTTTGGAGATTGTTTAGTATCCTTTCCCAGCTTTATACAAATCTACAATCCTTGATCGTAGATCTTTAGACAGCTCTTTTGACTGAGCCATAATGCACATCACACTCATCAAGGCATTTCTGACCAGGTGTGCGTTTTATAGTGGGCAGGGCAGCTTTAAAACACTCATCAGTGATTGGGCACACACCTGTCTTAAAATATTTAGTAAAAATTTGTTTTATTTGCTATTTTAAGTCTCCTTAGGCAGAGGGTTGACTTACTTATTTTCCCCCCTTCTGGCATTGTTTGCATGCTGTCGAAATCCTATAAATTTTTGGGTGGTTTTAGTTGAAGCAGACACTGTTTTTTCATCTGTGTGATTTTGATTTTGAGATACTTTTTCATACCACTGTGTATACACATTTTTTGATGAAACATGGAACTTACGTCGGTCAACTGTCTTTTAAATGTCAAGTTCATGTACTATATAGCCATAGATCACAAAAAGCCTCATGATGAATATATTAAATAGATAACACTAAATGAGCAATAATAACAGTTTTAAATACAGAATGGCAGATTTGTCAGCAACCTGATAGATTGTAGGAGGACTTTAAAGGGCACCAAAGTCATAGTTGGAATGTGATTAAGGCCTGTATTACTAATTCCAAGTGTTGCAATGTAACAAAAAAAAACCAACAACCAACAAACTGAGTGAGTCATCACCTGTTTTATTTTATTTATTTATTTATTTATTATTGGAGGCTATTCATAGAAAAGCACCGCTTTCTTCTTAATTGTTTTTGTCAACTTTCCCTCAATCAATGCAGTCATCTGTGCTGTGTGAGCGCGCTTTTGAACAAAAGGTCGGGGGGCTGCGTCGCCTTGGTGACGAATTGTTTGCGTTCAGTCACGTTGACAGCGAGCCATGTGGACACACACACCACAGTGCTTTTTGTCCTGCTATTTCACTTTTTCTCTCGTCATTTTGAAATATCTTGTTCGAGCATTTACCACGCAACCACAGCGTTCCCTCCCTCGCTCTACTTTCTTCCTGTGGCATCCCGAGAATGACGCTCGAAAAGACTGAAGTTACAGCTAAGTTTAGCTTCGTTCACCACGCGGGCCTCGCTCGTGTCCAAGTTCTGTATTGCGTGTCCAGCTGTCTTATTTTCCAGCTTTTTTTGTCGGCGTTGCAGTTTGAGCTCGTTCTATTGTGTCCAAACACCGGGCGCTCGTGCTGACCTGGCAGCCGTAAATGTCACATTTAGTATGGCTGACATTATTATACAAGGTGGAAAAAAATGCTAGTGGAAATGTCACCTCATAAAGCAGACACTGCACACTGTGTAGAGTCGAATTTTATTGCTTTAAATGGGCTAACAGTGCAAGTTAATTCTGTTTTTCCTTCTCATAATGATGGGAAATCGCCGCCGTCTAAATCAATTGGACGTCTATTAACGTCGAAACTTCACTATCAAGCATAGGTGGAGTTTGACTTTTGGGGCAGGGGGGACACAACATGTTGATGACTCCGAAACGCAGTGTCAGCAATAAAATTAACTTACAAGAATATTTATAATAATAAGTTGACAATGAGCGTTTTTTGTTTCCCATCATTCTAAATCAGGCTGCTTAGGCAATACTTTTCGCCAAGATTGTCATCCATTGAATAGGGTACGCCCTCCGGTGTCGTGCCAATGTAGTTACCCCCAGTCAAAAATTTTATCCCCTGGGCGGAGCCATATGGAGGTAGATTTGTGTCTTTATTATTCAACCCCAAAAAATGTTGCTTCAATTAAGAAAAAAAATGTGTTTGAATTAGGGCTGTCAAAATTATCGCGTTAACGGGCGTTAATTAATTTTTTGAATTAATCACGTTAAAATATTTGACGCAATTAACGCACATGCCCCGCTCAAACAGATTAATATGACAATAATCCATTTATCCATTTGTTACTTGTGTTTTTTGTCTCCCTCTGCTGGCGCTTTGGTGCGACTGAATTTATGGGTTTAAGCACAATGAGCATTGTGTAATTATTGACATCAACAATGGCGAGCTACTAGTTTATTTTTTGAATGAAAATTTTGCAAATTTTATTAAAAACATTAAGAGGGGTTTATCTATGCATTTGGTGATTTTTGTGCATCAGTGTAAAATCTGAGAATGTTATAGCCATTTTAAGTTTTGTTATACTTATATAAAAAATATTTAACTCATTTGCTCCCAAAAACGTATAAATACGTTCTATTTTTAATTGTTTCAGTCTCCCAAAGACGTATTTATTAGGGCTGTCAAAATTATGGCGTTAACGGGCGGTATTTAATTTTTAAAAAATTAATCACGTTAAAATATTTGACGCAATTAACGCACATGCCACGCTCAAACAGATTAAAATGACAGCAAAGTGAAATGTCCACTTGCTGTGTTTTTTGGAGTTTTGTCGCCCTCTGCTGGCGCTTGGGTGCGACTGATTTTATAGGCTTCAGCACCCATGAGCATTGCGTAAGTAATTATTGACATCAACAATGGTGGGCTACTCATTACTTTTTTGATTGAAAATTTTACAAATTTTATTAAAACGAAAACATTAAGAGAGGTTTTAATATAAAATTTCTATAACTTGTACTAAAATTTATCCTTTAAGAACTACAAGTCTTTCTATCCATGGATCGCTTTAACAGCTTTTGCCATCTTGTTGATTTATTGTTATAATAAACAAATACAGTACTTATGGACATTATGTTGAATGTATATATCCGTCTTGTGTCTTATCTTTCCATTCAACAATAATTTACATAAAAATATGGCATATTTTATAGATGGTTTGAGTTGCGATTAATTACGATTAATTAATTTTTAAGCTGTGATTAACTCGATAAAAAATTTTAATCGTTTGACAGCCCTAGTTTGAATGCAAAAATAAATTTGAAATGCAATGTGTTTGAATGCAAAAATAAATTTGAAACTCAAAGACTCCCCCAAAAATTTTATTATTTTCAATTAAACATTTTTTCATTATTTTGATTGCAGCAACTTTTTTGATTGAATATTTGAGATTGAAAAATTTGCATTTGAACACTTCATTTTTCATTGAAACAGTTTTCTTTGATTGAAGCAATCCTTTTTGTGTTTGGGCCATGTTATGATTAGGACATTTGTGTCTAAATCATTCAATCCCCAAAAAAGTTGCTTCAATTAAAAAAATATTTTCGGTCAAAGAAAAAAAAACATTTTTAAAAAATATCCCCCCCCCCCACCCCTCACCCCCCCACCCACATTTTTAAAAATTATATGCAAAGCAAATGACCGTCTAAGGTGCTCGAAAAATAATTTTGACCCATTATAAAAATATATTTTTTTGTTCATTTCATTCATTTTTGTTGCAGTTTTACTGCTTTTCAACTTTTATATATATAGGAAAGTCAATTACATGCAATAACACTTTTCGGACACCAGGGGGGGCCTAACCCCCCCCCCCCATAAAATCCGCTTATGCTATCAAGCCTCCCAGTTAATAGAATTTGGCATTCAAATGCTTGAGTATAGATTTACAGAGTGCACAAAAATAGGAAGACTTGCACGCCGTTGCAACACGCTCGCCGATGTTTACTCACTACCACGTCTGGTATGATTTATTTATCCGTCGGCTGGCATCAATGTGGCTTTAAGGGCGCGGGTGTTGCTATTCGCGGGTGAAGAAAATCGAAGGTCGTTTCCACAAGGGAGCACATGTGATGTCGCGCGGCAAATTTGATTAGAGTCTTAAGTTAGTGCTGTCTTTTTCATTTAGATGCTACAAAAGTGCCTTTTCATCAAAAAGAAGAGCAGATGCTTCTGAACATCTGCTGTGTCTATGCACATATGGCTCAAATGTACATTCGTAGAAGGAAATTTGGTAACATTTTATTTGAAAGTGGCATCGTAAGATCCGGCAAACTATGTCACTTTTGAATGGATGTAAAAGATTCGGCCTGGAGATAAATGGAGTGAGTGTCAAAATTTGACACTTAATGACATCTGTAATTAGCATTCATTAATCAAGGTTGACCGATATGGGATTTTCAAATGCCGATGCTGATACCGATATCCAAAAATAAATTTCAGAAAATTGCCGATATCCAAAACCTATTTTGTGAGCCGATATTTGAGGCCAATATACTTTGAAGGAGATAGTACCTTTTCTCGTAGGCACAGTCTAACTGTTTGCATTACTGTAACACACCCAATATAAAATAAATAGCACTTATGCCATAGTTTAGGGAAAACAAGCAGAAGTTAGGGCATAAAAGATACACAACACCTTCTTATCATGGAAGCCCAAAGATTGACGCACCAACTCTCGCAATCAGTTCTCCTGGACAGTCCAGAACAAATGGTGGGACGGTCTGTCCCAGCACAAGGAGCACCGGAGAACGCCCGATATCCAACTGATAACACGACTGACTAGACTTCAAGATCCCCTTTGACGCTGAGGTGGCAAAATCCTCAATGTTCGTTGCCCGGACAACAGTAACTCCCAAATCCTCCTGTCCAATCAACAAACACATAATAATCCCAAACAAACCCTTCTTCCTGCCCATGGCCCGCCCCGCGAGAGCCCTCAAAAGACTGAATGTTCAACTACTCATTATTTTTTTCCCGGGAACCTTTTGTTGACGTGTGATATGGTGACCTTGGAACGAGTTTGCTTCCTCGCCTGAGTCTGTGTCTGTTTCGCCATTCTGTTGATCACTGTCGACCCGAATAAATTGTCAACTTGTTCTCAGGGAGCCTTCTTTTAACCTTTCAAAATGGAGTCAGTACAAAGGGTTAAGACTAAGATTATAGAATGGAATAGCCCTTTATTTTCATTATACAATATATACTGTTAGCAAATGAGGCTAGCGGCCACCTGTCGTAAAAGGAGCTTTTCTGGTGAAAATTCTTGTGAATAAATGCTTAAATTCTTGAATTCTTCATAGATATGGACGTAAAACAGTTTCGATTCTTGGTTGAAAGCAAAGAAACAGTGCATTTAGCGTTTATTTTACGTATATTGATGAAGTACAATGCTACTATGTTAGCAAATAAGGTTAGCGACCGCCTGGCGTAAACAGAGCTTTTGTGGCAAAAATTCCTGAATTCTTTATAGATATGGACGTAAATAGTCTCGATTCTTGGTTAAAAGCAAAGAAACCGTGCAGTTAGTGTTTATTTTACGTATATTGATGAAGTACAATGCTACTATGTTAGCAAATGAGGCTAGCGGCCACCTGGCGTAAAAGGAGTTTTTTTGGACAAAAATTCTTGTGAAGAAATGCTTAAATCACCGAATTCTTCATGGATATGGACGTAAAACAGTCTTGATTCTTGGTTATAAGCAAAAAACTTGCAGTTAGCGTTTATTTTACGTATACTGATGAAGTACAATGCTACTATGTTAGCAAATGAGGCTAGCGGCCACCTGGCGTAAAAGGAGTTTTTTTTGGACAAAAATTCTTGTGAATAAATGCTTAAATCACCGAATTCTTCATGGATATTGACGTAAAACAGTCTCGATTCTTGGTTAAAAGCAAAGAAACCGTGCAGTTAGTGTTTATTTTACGTATATTGATGAAGTACAATGCTACTATGTTAGCGAATGAGGCTAGCGGCCACCTGGCGTAAAAGGAGTTTTTTTTTTTACAAAAATTCTTGTGAATAAATGCTTAAATCACCAAATTCTTCATGGATATGGACGTAAAACAGTCTCGATTCTTGGTTATAAGCAAAAAAAACTTGCAGTTAGCGTTTATTTTACGTATACTGATGAAGTACAATGCTACTATGTTAGCAAATGAGGCTAGCGGCCACCTGGCGTAAAAGGAGTTTTTTTGGACAAAAATTCTTGTGAATAAATGCTTAAATCACCGAATTCTTCATGGATATGGACGTAAAACTGTCTCGATTCTTGGTTAAAAGCAAAGAAACCGTGCAGTTAGTGTTTATTTTACGTATATTGATGAAGTACAATGCTACTATGTTAGCGAATGAGGCTAGCGGCCACCTGGCGTAAAAAGAGTATTTTTTGACAAAAATTCTTGTGAATAAATGCTTAAATCACCGAATTCTTCATGGATATGGACTAAAACAGTCTCGATTCTTGGTTAAAAGCAAAAAAAAAAAACGTGCAGTTAGTGTTTATTTTATGTATATTGACGAAGTACAGTGCTACTATGTTAGCAAATGAGGCTAGCAGCCACCTGGCGTAAAAGGGGTTTTTTGGGACAAAAATTATTGTGAATAAATGCTTAAATCACCGAATTCTTCATGGATATGGACATAAAACAGTCTCGATTCTTGGTTAAAAGCAAAAAAAAAACGTGCAGCTAGCGTTTATTTTACGTATATCGACGAAGTACAATGCTACTATGTTAGCAAATGAGGCTAGCGCCCACCTGGCGTAAAAGGAGTTTTTCTGGTGAAAATTCTTGTGAATAAATGCTTAAATCCCCGAAATCTTCATCGATATGGTCGCAAAACAGTCTCGATTCTTGGTTAAAAGCAAAGAAACCGTGCAGTTAGTGTTTATTTTACGTATATTGATGAAGTACAATGCTACTATGTTAACTAATGAGGCTAGTGGACGCCTGGCGTAAACAGGAGCTTTTCTGGCAAAAATTCTTGTGAATAAATGCTTAAATCCCCGAATTCTTCATAGATAACGACGTAAAACAGTCTCGATTCTTGGTTAAAAGTAAGCTATGAGGCTAGTCAGTTACAAAAATTAGCCGCCTCCATGTGTAAACAAAGAAGAAAATTCCTGCGAATAAATGCTTCAATCACGCATGCATGGTACGAAAATATAATATTTACCTTAAATCCTCAAACAAATCACTCCTGAGACAATCCTTGTTTGTATGCGGTACAGCTTTCGTAGTTAAATCCGATTTTATGTAAATCCAAGATTAAATCCGACATGAGCGTGTGCCGTCTTCAGCTATTACTAAATGAAGCTCGGCCCCCTCTGATAAGGCGTCGCGCAAAAAATGACGAAGTGACACGTCAATAGTGATGATGTCTATGTATGACGGTCTTATGATGCCACTATCAAATAAAGTGTTACTGGAAATTTGAATAAAATATTGTGCAGGCTTTAAAGGCTTTAAAAAGAACAGTTTTGGGGGGCATTTTATTACTTAAAGCATTGGTGGTTTTGAGCGGTAGTTGACCTCACTACAATAATAATCACATTTAAATGACTAGCTATTATGAAAATTACCTCTGCCAAGTACGCTGTGAAACTTTATGAGCCCATTAGGTATTATTTTTGTGAAAATCCAGTTTTTCCCACACTTTTCTCAATTGATTCTCATTTTTTTACATGAACGTACATGAAAAAAACCACTATGTGAATCCGTTCCTCAGCTCCGACATTTCATTGCCTCTCGTGAAAATGCGACACATCATCACATCTAATGCTAATGCTCCCCTGCCAGCTGCCTAATGTGCCTATGGTGATACACATCTCTCTAACCTGTCATTTGAATGGAGAGATCCACCCTGGGAGGTTTGCGCACAAAAAAAAGGCCCGAGTGTTAAGCACCGGTGCCTTCTGCTGCGGTCGGTGCGGCTGCTTTGGCCCCTGCCAGGTCGATAATGAGTCCGCTGAGGTGCTTGTGTCAGCAGTTTGAAATAGCTTTCCAGCTGCGTGCATGCAATTGCTATTAGCTTTGCCGCATGGAAATCACACTGGAAGAGAGGGGCTATTTGTATGAAAAGTAGGGCTGTCAAACGATTAAAATTTTTAATTGAGTTAATTACAGTTTAAAAATTAATTAATCGTAATTAATCGCAATTCAAACCATCTATAAAATATGCCATGTTTTTCAGTAAATTATTCTTGGAATAGAAAGATAAGACACAAGACAGATATATACCTTCAACATGTGGTACATAAGTACTGTATTTGTTTATTATAACAATAAATCAACAAGATGGCATTAACATTATTAACATTCTCTTAAAGCGATCCATGGATAGAAAGACTTGCAGTTCTTAAAAGATAAATGTTAGTACAAGTTATAGAAATTGTATATTAAAACCCCTCTTAATGTTTTCGTTTTATTAAAATTTGTAAAATTTTCAATCAAAAAATAAACTAGTAGCTTGCCATTTTTGATGTCAATAATTACACCATGCTCACTCATGGTACTAACCCATAAAATCAGTTGGACCCAAGCGCCAGCAGAGGGCGCCAAACACCAAAAAAACAAGTAACAAGCGGACATTAAACTACTGTCATTTTAATCTGTTTGAGCGGGGCATGTGCGTTAATTACGTCAAATATTTTAACGTGATTAATTTTAAAAATTAAATACCACCTTTTAACGTGATATTTTTGACAGCCCTAATAAAAAGCTATTTATTCAACAGCCTCGAAAATCTGGCAGAGGTTCTTGTACAGTGTATCACAAAAGTGAGTACACCCCTTGGATATCTGCAGATATTTATGTCTTTTCATGGGACAACACTAACAAACTGACAGTTTGACACAATGAAAAGTTGTATGTGTGCAGCTTATATAATAGAGTTAATGTATTTTCCCCTCAAAATAACTCAAAATATAGCCATTAATATCTAAACCCATGGCAACAAAGGTGAGTACACTCCTTAGAAACTACATCCCTAAATGTCCAAATTGAGTACTGCTTGTTATTTACCCTCCAAAATGTCATGTGACTCGTTACAGGAGTGCTATTAGCATTGCTGCAGAGATTGAAGAGGTGGGGGGTCAGCCTGCTAGTGCTCAGACCATAAGCCGCACTCTACATCAAATTGGTGTGCATGGCTGTCACCACAGGAGGAAGCCTCTTCTGGGGGGGAGGGGGTGGCATCAATAATTGATTTATAATCGAATCGTCGCCTCTGAATCGTGATCGAATCGTTAGGTGCCCAAAGATTCCCACCTCTCCTCTAGTAGTTTCTATGGGGTGTACTCACTTTTTTGCCAAGGGTTTAGATATTAATGGCTATATTTTTAGTTATTTTTAGGGGAAAATAATTTAACTCTTTGATATAAGCTGCACACAGACTACTTTCATTGTGTCAAAGTGTCATTTTGTCAGTGTTGTCCCATGAAACGATACACTTAAATATCTGCAGAAATGCGAGGGGTGTACTCACTTTCGTGATACACCGTATGTTTTCTTAAAGCTCCAAATCAACGAAATTGAATAAACATTCAGCTTTCCATAACTAATCGATATCAAACAATTGCTATTTACTCTTTTTTCTTCTTCCTCTAGATGGCCAGCGAATCCCTTAACACCCCCTTGTGGTGTGGAGGAATGAGGGTGTCTGGATGAAGGCCATGGAGCTGAAAGTCTGGGTGGACGGCGTACAGCGCATCGTGTGCGGCGTTACAGAGTTCACCACCTGCCAAGAAGTGGTCATCGCGCTCGCTCAAGCCATCGGTGAGATCCGCAATTCAACAGTGTTTAAAATTTTAAAAGCTGAAAGTCGCAAAGTGTCAGATTTATCCACTCCAGCTGTAAATTCAGGCCTAAATGCACCCAAAGTGGTTACATTGTATATCTCTGTTTCCCACAAGCCTCCCGCTTCAAATATTGTTCTCCTGGTGGTCTTGAATGCCGACTGTGAAACAGGAATTATGGCGCTCACTGTCTTTTGTGCAGCCTGTGCCTTTTTGTCCTGCACAGCACGGCACTTTGTGCCCGTCCACTGTGATGAATGCGCCTCTATTGCTCGCACCCACGCTCTATCTGCACACACATACAGACTGAATTCACAGAGCTGTGAACCATTGAACCCAGTTCCCAGTACCCACCTTTTGTTGATGTGGAATTTCCCCACCATAAAATCCTTTTAGTGTTTACTGTAAAAGTGTTCTTTTTTCCTTTGTGACATGTGGGAGAAGAATTGCTTTGAAATACGGCCTTACACCTTTAAAAGTAGTGGGAACATTAGAGTTGAAGAGTCTACACTAGAGCACTTGTTGAATGGAAAGAGAAATAACAGGGTTGAACTGTGTATAAGGCAAGGGAGTCCACTGCTAGCCAAAAGTTTTGGCACCCCTGCAATTCTGTCAGATAATGCTCAATTTCTCTCAGAAAATGATTGCAATTACAAATGCTTGGGTGGTAATATCTTCATTTATTTTGCTTGCAATGAAAAAAACACAACAGAGAATAATAAAAAAAAAAAAAATTATAATTTGACACAAAACTCGAAAAATGGGCCGGATAAAAGCATTACCACCCTTTGAAAAATCATGTGATGCTTCTCTAATTGGTTTAATAAACAGCAACTGTTACTTACCTGTGGCACATAACTAAATGACACTTGCAGCCAGTTAAAATGGATTAAAGTTGACTCAACCTCAGTCCTGTGTCCTTGTGTGTACCACATTGAGCATGGATGAAAAAAAGAAGACCAAAGACCTGTCTTCGGACTTGAGAAGCAAAATTGTGAGGAATCATGGCAATCTCAAGGCTACAAGTCCATCTCCAAAGACTTGAATGTTCCTGTGTCTACCGTGCGCAGTGTCATCAAAAAGTGTTAAGCCCATGGCACTGTGGCTAACCTCCCTAGATGTGGACTGAAAAGAAAAATTGACGAGAGATTTCAAAGAAAGATTGGGCGGATGGTGGATAAAGAACCTCGACTAACATCCAAACAAGTTCTAGCTGTCCTGCAGTCCGAGGGAACAACAGCGTCAACCCTCGACTCAACCTCTCTGAGATTTGAAAGGTGCCTTCTTCAAACTGCCATTTTCCGATTTCTCCACAGGTGTTCTATGGGATTCAGGTTTGGACACATTGCTGGCCACTTTAGAAGTCTCCAGTGTTTTCTCTCAAACCATTTGCTAGTGTTTTTGAAGTGTGTTTTGGGTCATTGTCCTGCTGGAAGACCCATGATCTCTGAGGGAGACCCAGCTTTCTCACACTGGGCCCTACATTATGCTGCAAAGTTTGTTGGTAGTCTTCCCACTTCATAATGTCATGGCCACAGTCAAGTAGTCCAGTGCCAGAGGTAGCAAAGCAACCCCAAAACATCAGGGATTCTCCACCATGTTTGACTGTGGGGACCATGTTTTCTTTGAAGGCCTCGGTTTTTTCCCTGTAAACTCTATGTTGATGCCTTTTTCCAAAAAGCTCTACTTTTGTTTCATCTGCAACAAGACAATGATCCAAAACACAGAAGTAAATCAACTTCAGAATGGTTTCAGAAGTTCTGGAGTGGCCAAGTCAATGTCCAGACTTGGACCCCATTGAGATGCTAAAGACAGCGATTCATGCCAGACATCCCAGGAATCTGACTGAACTACAGCATTTTTATAGAGAAGAATGGGCCAAGATTAATCCTGATCGATGTGCCAAACTGATCTACAGCTACAGGAAGCGTCTGGTTGAAGTTTTTGCTGCCAAAGGGGGGGCTACAAAATATTAAATGTGATGGTTCACTTACTTATTTTTCCCCTTTCTGTCATTGTTTGCATGCTGTCCTCATTAAAATATGAAAACTTATAATGGGTATATGGGTGGTGTTAGTTAAAGCAGACACAGTTTTTTCATCTGTCTGATTCTGACAAAAATCAGATCACATTTGATGATGATTTTGTGCAGAAATGTGAGAAATTTCAAAAGGTTCAGATACTTTTTCATTCCACTGTACGAATTAAATGGAGAGTGATTAAAAGTATTGCGTTAAAGGTCATGTAATGAAAAATGTGGCTGACCAAAAGAAACACTGAAGTGGGTTACACGGGGCCACTTCTTTGCCCGTTTCAGAAAAATGATAGAAGCGCCACTGGAACATGAGCTATTTGTTTTTTTTGTGCCCTAGGTCGCACAGGCAGATACACCTTAATTGAGAAATGGAGGGAAACGGAGCGCCATCTCGCGCCCCAGGAGAATCCCGTGGTGTCGCTCAACAAATGGGGCCAGTACGCCAGTGACGTGCAGCTTATCCTCCAGCGGACCGGCCCGTCCGTTAGCGAGCGCCCCCCGCCGGACGGGCTGGCCCGCGGGTCGGAGCGAGCTTTCTACCGCCAGAGCTTACCCCCACTGGCCAAGCTGCGCCCCTCGGGGGCCGATCGTTCGCTCAAGCGAAGGGAGCCAAAACGCAAGTCTCTGACTTTCAGCGGAGGGGCGAGAGGTCTGCGGGAGATCTTTGGGAAAAACAGAGATGCCGAAGGTACTGTGGAGGCTTCATTTTGTTGTTGTTGAGTTGTTGTTTTCACGCACTTCTACTAAGGGAGTGCCAAAAAATCGATTATTATTAGATGCATCGCGATTCGACACGTGACGATTTGATTACGATTCATAAATGTTCAAAAACGATGATTTTCCCTAATGATTGATTGATTGATTTTTATTTCGAGCAATAACAACAAAAAACAAAAAACAACAAGTATGGAAAAAATAAAATACAATAAAATAAAAATTAAACAGTCATGATGAATGTAACAAAAATTATAACAATACATACACGTGTAGCTCGAAAAGGAGTGGGAAGAAGCCGAGCTTTTTGAGTCCCACCCCCATTTCACTCCAAAAATTCCATAGGAATGCAGTCACTTCCCTACAACAGCTGTACTAATCATAATGATTACATTGATAATAATAATACTAATAGTTGCAGTAATTATAATAACACCAATATATATATATACGCATAATATATATATATATATATGTATATATATATATATATATACATATATATACACATACACACATATACATACACATACACATCACATCATACATGACTTCACAGTGGGTATGAGGTGCTTTTCAGCATGCGCATCTTTCGTGGCACGCCAGACCCACTTAGAGTGTTTGTTGCCAAAAAGCTCAATTTTGGTCTCACACAAAAATACACATGGTCCCAGGCTTCAACTAGGACCGTGTACTTTGCTCAGATGAGTGAAGTATGGGGATGGGTCAATGATGCTGTGGGGCTGTTTCGTTTCCAAAGGCCCTGGGAACCTTGTTAGGGTGCATGGCATCATAAATGCTTTGAAATACCAGGACATTTTAAATCCAAATCTGTTGCCCTCTGCTCGAAAGCTGAAGATGGGTCGTCACTGGGTCTTTCAGCAAGACAATGACCCTAAACATATGGCCAAATCTACACAGAAATGTTTCACCAGACACAAAATCAAGCTCCTGCCATGGCCATCTCAGTCCCCAGACCTTGTTTTGTTGGCAAAAGGGGGTTGTACAAAGTATTAACACCAGGCGTGCTAATATTTGTGACACATATTATTTGATGTCAAATATTTTTTTCTTTATGTGGGATTTTTTTCCCCACTGAATGAATGCACTTGTATTGAAGGTTGGATTTTTTTTTTTTTTCCATTAAGGTCCCATATTATTTGAATTAAAAAAAATATATTAGAAGCTAAAAAAACACATCTTTTTCAGAGGTGCCAATAATTATGGAGAGCACTGTGTAAACAAATGCTGTTTTTGTGTCAAATTTGAAGGGTGCGGCTTATAGTCAGGTGTACCTTATAGTGCAAAAATTACGGTAGTAATATACAATGCATCGATAATCGGGATAACCGTGATCATCGTCAATACCGTGATCATTGTTCAATAATTGAATCGTAGCACCCTGAATTGTAATTGAATCAAATTGTAGGGTGCCTAAGACGGCACACCCTTAACTTCCACTGTATTTATGCAGGCAAGAACACCCAGCAGCGCGGCGTAAGCTTGAACCTCAGCCGGGTAATCAGGGGCGAAAGCGGTGGCGGGTCATCCTCGGTGCCGAGCAGTCCGGCGCGAGAGCTGGGGCGACTGGTCCGTCTGCAGAGAGACAAACTGCAGGTTCTGGAAAGCCGTCTTCTGTGCTGCGAGGCCGAGCTGCGGGAATGGGAGGAGGCCAGCGAGGTGAGCGGGCTAGGGACTCTCATCTGCAGCGGATCCTGTTGCCCGGCAACCTTTTAAAAGCGGATTGAATTCTCTCCCGCCAGGAAGGATGCCTGGAAGAGGAGCTTCTGCTCTTGGAGCAGCAGGTGAGAAGGAACGACGCCGAGATGGACGAGGAGGAATTCTGGCAGAACGAGCTGCTCATCGAGCAGGAGAGCGAGCGGCAACTTCGGCAACAGCTGGCCGAGCTGCAGGCCCGGGTGCGCGACTGCGAGGCTAAGCTTTCCGAATACTTAGCGCGCATTCAGGTTCGTTTATCCGGCACCCTCGGCGGAAAGTATTTTTCGCTGTTTCGTTCCCAAAAAATGACCCTTTCTGCTTGTCGTTCGTGTGTCAGAGCATGGAGGGTGGCCTCCAGCAAGAGCGTCTGCTGCAGGACGATGAACTCAGTCACGTGATCAATGAAGAGGAGGTAACGTGGGTTCATTTTAAAGCAAATCTGAGCAATCCATCACTCATTGGCAGCCAACAAGTTATGAAGTTGCCATCAAGTGACATACAGTGTATCACAAAAGTGAGTACACCCCTAGCATTTCTGCAGATATTTAAGTATATCTTTTCATGGGACAACACTGACAAAATGACACTTTGACACAAAATATAGCCATTAATATCTAAACCCCTGCCAACAAAAGTGCACCTCTTAGAAACTACGTACATCCCTAAATGTCCAAATTGAGTACTGCTTGTCATTTTCCCTCCAAAATGTCATGTGACTCGTGACAGGAGTGCTGTCAGCATTGCTGCAGAGATTGAAGAGGTGGGGGGTCAGCCTGTTAGTGCTCAGACTGTACGCCACACTCTACATCAAATTGGTGTGCATGGACAGGAGTAAGCCTCTTCTGGAGATGGTACACAAGTGTAAGATAAGCTTGTTTTTATATGCCAAATATATTATGCCAGTTTGCTCTCCCACAGCTTTTACACGCGCACTCCCAAGCTATTCTGAAGAATACAGTTTTAGCCCATAATCATGTGCTTACCGGCGATTGCTCACATTCTGCTGATAGATACACACACATATGTTGATTCATCACACAACATCTCAGTACTTTTCCACCAAGCCACAGTACTTTGAGTGCAAATGACTTTATGCTGCTGTGGAATCTTTTTTGTACTTATGTCTAATACTGTGTCAATGTTTACGCTGGGTACTTAAGGGTATTTATTATATGGGTTTTGCACTTCACCAACTTAGCTGTATGGATGCTCCAAACAAAGTTTCGTTGTGCTTTTTGCAACAATGACAATAAATATTCTGAATCTGAAATGTATGTTCAAAACAAAGATATCTTGCCCGCTCAAGAGTGTGACTGTTAATTCAATCAAGAGTGTGACTGTTAATTCAATGACTAGAATAAGGAAATTGCCCGATCGAACCTGCCACGTTGGACAACAGTGTTGTAACTGTATTCTGCCCAGCAACAAGCCCTCAATAAACGTTAGCCGCGTGGGGGAGTTCGGAGAGAGACTCTAATGAGTCAGCATTGATCGCGGAACTCTGTGTCCTGGCTCTCCCAACCTGCAGGTTGAAAAACATCAACTCTCTGTCTCACTTTATGCCCTGCCTTTTGTCAGCTTGCCTTGGGTAAATAACTAAGTTAAAGAACTAGTTTTAGACCCAACAACAAGAAAGCCCACCCGTCTCATCAGACCATGGGACATGGTTCCAGTAATCCATGTGCTTCGTTGACATGACTTCAGCAAACAGTTTGCGGGCTTTCTTGTACACCGTTTTCAGAAGAGGCTTCCTCCTGGGGTGACAGCCATGCACACCAATTTTATGTAGAGTGCGGCGTATGGTCTGAGCACTAACAGACAGACACCCCACCTCTTCAATCTCTGCAGCAATGCTGACAGCACTCCTGCGACGATCTTTCAGAGAAAGCATTTGACGCTCAGCACGTGCGCTCAACTTCTTTGGACGACCAACCCGAGGCCTGTTCTGAGTGGACCCTGCTCTTTTAAAATGCTGGATGATCTTAGCCACTGCGCTACAGCTCAGTTTTGGGGTGTTGGCAATCTTCTTGTAGCCTCGGCCATCTTCATATAGCGCAACAATACGTGCCATGTTGGAACTTTCAGTGACCAGTATGAGACAGTGTGAGAGCTGCACTACAAATTTGAACACACCTGCTCCCTATGCACACCTGGACCTAGTAACACTATCGATTCACAAGACATTTTGGAGGAAAAATCGCAAGCAGTACTCAATTTGGAAATTTAGGGGTGTAGTTTCTAAGGGGTGTACTCACTTTTGTTGCCAGGGGTTTAGATATTAATAGCTATATCGAGTTATTTTGAGGGGAAAATAAATTAACTATAATATTTAAGCTGCACACAGACTACTTTTTATTGTGTCAAAGTGTCATTTTGTTGTCCCATGAAAAGTTATACTTAAATATCTGCAGAAATGCAAGGGGTGCACTCACTTTTGTAAGATGCTGTATATGATGGGACATGGATTCCAATGAGGAAAAGAGGGGGAAAAATGAGAACAGAGGATTCAACATTTCTTGGGCAATCAATTGTATTCATTGCCAATGCAGAAGGATTTTCTGAGTGTTTACTCTTTCGCGAGAAGTTGTCAAATCACAAGGCATACTACTTCTGCAGCAAGTGGCCAGTAAGTGTGATTGCATTACTTCTGGAGAAATTACAAGAGTATAAAAATAGATTTGAAAAGTGGATTGCAGCTCCAAACTCCACTACTGTAAGTTTTTTGCAACCCAGGAAAGACAAAGCATGGTAAATAAAGGTCATTCATCAACATATCAGAACACCGATTTACAGACTTCAAAAACAAAATCGACATAATACAGAAAATCAAATCCCGCCCATCTCATCAGACCATAGGACATAGTTCGAGTAATCCATGTGCTTTGTTGACATGTCTTCAGCAAACTGTTTGCAGGGTTTCTTGTGCACCGTCTTCAGAATAGGCTTCTTCCTGGGGTGACAGCCGTGCACACCAATTTGATGTGGAGTGCGGCGTATGGTGTGAGCACTAACAGGCTGACCCCCCCACCTCTTCAATCTCTGCAGCAATGCTGACAGCACTCCTGTAACAAGTCACATGACATTTTGGCAGGAAAATGACAAACCGTACTCAATTTGGACATTTAGGGATGTACGTAGTTTCTAAGGGGTGTAGTCACTTTTGTTGCCAGCGGTTTAGATATTAATGGCTATATGTTGAGTTATTTTGAGGGGAAAATAAATGAACTCTATTATATAAACGGCATACAGACTACTTTTCATTGTGTCAAAGTGTCATTTTGTCAGTGTTGTCCCATGAAAAGTTATACTTAAATATCTGCAGAAATGCGAGGGGTGTACTCACTTTTGTGATACACTGTAGATCTCATGTTCCCTTTTTTTTCCCCACTGAATTTCCTCACATTTTCTCAATTCAAACCCATGCCCTGAAATACACATGACCCATACTCAAGTGTTACATAACAACTCGAGCTGTTAAACGATTAAAATTTTTAATCGAATTAATCACAGCTTAAAAATTAATTAATCGTAATTAATCGCAATTCAAACCATCTATAAAATATGCCATATTTTTCTGTAAATTATTGTTGGAATGGAAAGATAAGACACAAGACGGATGTATACATTCAACATACTGTACATAAGTACTGTATTTGTTTATTATAACAATAAATCAACAAGATGGCATTAACATTTTCTGTTAAAGCGATCCATGGATAGAAAGACTTGTAGTTCTTAAAAAATAAATTTTAGTACAAGTTATAGAAATTTTAGTACAAGTTATTGAAATTTTATATTAAAACCCCTTTTAATGTTTTTGTTTCAGTAAAATTTGTAAAATTTTCAATCAAAAAATAAACTAGTAGCTCGCCATTGTTGATGTCAACCCATAAAATCAGTCGCACCATAGCGCCAGCAGAGGGAGACAAAAACACAAGTAACAAGTGGACATGACACTGCTGTCATTTTAATCTGTTTGAGCGGGGCATGCGTGTTAATTGCGTCAAATATTTTAACATGATTACCATAATTTCTGGACTATAATGCGCACCTGACTATAAGCCGCCCCCCACCAAGTTTGACATGAAAAAGGCATTTGTTCATAGATAAGCCGCACTGGACTATAAGCCCAAGTTGTGCTCAATGTAGAATGGGATCTTTACACCAAAAGATATTAACGGGTAACACTTTATTTGACAGCGGCATCATAAGTCTGTCATAAAACCAAATGAACCACTGGCTCCAAAGCTTCATTAAATCAAGAAGCATCAGTTTGCCATCACTGGCCACTGGGGGGAGATAGTCAACCTCTGCCGACACCTGCTGTCAACACTGTTGTCGCCCAACATGCCTCCTAGCATGCATTGCAGCTCTGCATATGTAAATGTCAAAATTCATGTTCTGTGCTAATTATTTCTTCACTGACTGTTCCAGTTGTTTCATTAATTGCTAGTTAGCTACTTTATTTGACAGTAACGCTATAAGACTTTCCTAAAAGAATCATTATTATGACATGACACTGCCATGAGCATTAATGAATAGTTATGACAGATGTCAAATTATCTCACTTTGAATGGATGTAAAAGATCCAGGATTGACATAAATGGAGTTGGTGATATAATTTGCCGGATGACACTTAATGACATCTGTCATAAGCGTTCACTATTGCTCTTGTTAGTGTCATGTCCTAATTTTGGCGGTCTTACGGCAGTCTTATGACGCCGTTGTCAAATAAAGTCCTATCTATTAACCCAAATAAATCAACGAATAAGCCGCACTGGACTATAAGCCGCAGGATTCAAAGTGAGAGAAAAAAGTAGCGGCTTATAGTCCGAAAATTAGGGTAATTAAAAAAAATTATTAACGCCCGTTAACGCGATAATTTTGACAGCCCTAATAACAATGATGGCAAAAAAGATCTTGGAATTTATTCCCTGTGCATATGAAAGGACGTTTCCTTTGCGTTTTTGCTGAAAAATGAAAACAAAGATGAACCCAGACTTTTCCGTTCATCCCTCAGTGAATAATGCATGAATGTTAATTTCTCAATTCATACATATTCAGCGAGGGCTGTGTAAAATTTGGTACTAATCCAAGTTGTGAGGATAACTTTTTTTTTTTTCATCCCCGTCCTTTGCTTTTTTCAGGTGGAGGCCCAACTGGAGAAAGTGACAACAGAGCTGGACTTGCAGAGCCAGCACACGGCTCGCTTGGAGAGCGGCTGCAGGGCGTTGGAACGCTCGCTCGGCCAGTCCGGCAAAAGACTTCAGGTCAGTCTTTAGCGAGCGTAACTCGTTTCCCGCCTCCGGCACAAAGACGATTGTTTGAGAAAGATGCTCGCGGGGGGTTGCGAATCCCATCCTCTTGCGCTGAAGTGGAACCGTGCAAATCTAAGCTCATTAGGTCGCGGACAGGGATGCCAAGTTCAATCTCCGCTTTGCAGGAAGGCTCTGGTGGATTCTTGATTGAAAGAGCGCAATGTATACACGAGGTCCCGCTGGGTGTGAGGTCATAATGAGAAAAGGAAAGAAGGGTTTACAGAATTCTTTGCCCTATTATAAGATGAAATATATCTGCAATCCCTTGCTTGCACTTGCGTAACCAACTTTTCAAACTAGGTTACGTCTTCTAGGACGCTCACTGTGATGTCCTTTTTAATAGGAGAAAGAGCAGGAGCTGGAGCAGCTGACTAAAGAGCTTCGGCAGGTCAACCTGCAGCAGTTCATTCAGCAGACGGGCACCAAGGTCACCGTGCTGCCGGCACAGCCAACGACTGAGGACGACGACAACAACAATGGTATGTGAAATGACAGGAATGACAAATTCTGCTCTTATAGATCATCTAATTGTGTTGCCTTCTGGCCTTACTTGGAGCAGAAATCATCTATGATGTCAGTGTGTTATCCGCTCGCCTATTACCAGGGGTGCGCATAATTGGTACTCAGATACGCATGCGCAACAGAAATCACATAACGTCATGTGCATCAAGACGCGCCTTTGCGTACCTGTAAGCAGGGCTGTCAACAGATTTGCAGGGGGAAGGGGACAAGAGACCATTATAGGTCCCCCCCACCCCATCCCACCCAACCCCTGCCACCGGTTTGTCACGACAACATACGCCGTACTTTTAACGCTTTGCAAGCAATGACAGTGTAAATTTTCAAATTATTTAATTTGAGATGGACAGTTAATTTAACAGACCGTAATGTAATGTGACACAATATGGACAAAAAATTTCCATCTATTGTCCTATGTAGGCTACAGTACAATACAACTGAGAGTGCTATGCCTGCCTGCTAAGCAACAAAATAGTATAACTAAACATCCTGCCCCTGCCCCCTCCACCTACCTGGGGTTATCAAGCCCTCAAACAGTGATGTGCCTAGATTTTTTGACAGCAAAGTCCTTTATACAGTGGGGCAAATAAGTATTTAGTCAACCACCAATTGTGCAAGTTTTCCTACTTGAAAAGATATGAGAGGCCTGTAATTGTCAACATGGGTAAACCTCAACCATGAGAGACAGAATGTGGAAAAAAAAACAGAAAATCACATTGTTTGATTTTTAAAGAATTTATTTCCAAATTAGGGTGGAAAATAAGTATTTGGTCACCTACAAAAAAGCAAGATTTCTGGCTGTCAAAGAGGTCTAACTTCTAACGAGATCTAATGAGGCTCCACTCGTTACCTGTATTAATGGCACCTGTTTTAACTCATTATCGGTATAGAAGACACCTGTCCACAACATCAGTCAGTCACACTCCAAACTCCACTATGGCCAAGACCAAAGAGCTGTCGAAGGACACCAGAGACAAAATTGTAGACCTGCACCAGGCTGGGAAGACTGAATCTCCAATAGGTAAAACGCTTGGTGTAAAGAAATCAACTGTGGGAGCAATTATTAGAAAATGGAAGACATACAAGACCACTGATAATCTCCCTCGATCTGGGGCTTCATGCAAGATCTCACACCGTGGTGTCAAAATGCTAACAAGAACGGTGAAAAAAAAATCCCTAGTGAATGACCTACAGAGCCAAAATTGCTCAAGGACACATAAATTATGAATTGAGTTGTGTTTGTCACATGATGATACACAGCTTCAAATTAGTTGCCTGGCACTGCCAGACTGTTCTCCTTGTATTTTTCTAACACTGTGAGAATAGTCTGGGACGCACCTCCTTAACGGTCTCTCGAGCCCTAACGAAATGATCCGTCCAATCAGATTTGTTTATTTGCGTGACGTATTCTTAACGAGCAACGTCACTCTTCCGCGTTGGAAGTCGTTTCCACAACAACACAGATGGCGAACGGGAGAGCCGAGAATATGTTCCAATCCATGGTAAAATCTGTTTTAAATTAACAAAAACACATAGACACAAGTCATTGACAACATGCTGGCTCGCGCTAGCCATGTTAAAAAAACTCAGTTCTCCGATAAAACGTGAGAGTTGTCACTTCACCAACGTCACGTCTACCCGTCCCTGATTGGTCCACTCCGCTGTCTGTTTGCTGTGTTTTGCTCCGCCCTGGAAATTTGAACCGCTCATTGGTCGCCAGACTCTATAGACCCTACTCACCTATGTCACAAAATGACGTGTCGCTGTATCCGGCCACCATATTGTCCGTCATTTTTTTAGCCCTATTCTCAATGGTTTCAATTAATCGTGCAATTTATAGAGCAATCCATGGAAGCCCCGGTGTTACCTGACGCTGTAAACTCATTGGATGTTTTGCATAAAAAGGCGTTAAGTGGAAAAGCTTCAGTTTATCCATTCGTCAGATCCATATTTGATGCTTAAATCGATGTTTTTCGACCCGCTGTCTTCGCCGTCTTGTGCTACCCTGATATTTACTACTATCTTGTCCACACAAAATCAGCCTATTCTCACGAGAGTTTGAAAAACTTTAAGAGCTGGGAGGCTTATAAATACTTCGTTGCTGGTTGGGTGAAACAGGTCCTCGTCCATGAAAATACGGCAGGAATCTATCTTGTGCTCGGGAAGGTGAGTTACGAAATTTTCAATTCAAAATCTTTTGTTCTTGCTAACATCCACTGTCAAGTCTAATGGATTTCATGTCATTTGTCAATGGAACTAGGGCTTTTAATGTTTATATGGTTTAGCGATAGCACTCTCACTACATACATATATAATATGTAATAAATATGAAGTGCGATAGCACTACTCCAGATTGTCCCTAGTTGAATTTATTTTTTGGCTTTTGACCTCAATAGTGAAATTATAAATTAATTGTATGACAACTGTCATATTATCCCCTTATAATTATATATTTTCAGGTAGTTCATTTACAATGTCTGAGTGTATGTTGTCGGCGATTAGCCTAGCAATGATCTTAATTGTGGTTGTCAGCCCAAAACCCTCTAAATATATATTAAATGCATCTTACCAGATATAAAATGACTACTACATAATCTGTGGTAATCGTTTGGAGCCCAGTTTTCTCGTCGAATTGCAGCAGCCCATCTCGCTCTCCTCTCCGGGTCTCTCGGAATCCGGTAGAACTTCAAGTTTCTCCGTCTATCTTCTCTGTTATTGCAACCGACCGCCACACATGCCTTCACCATTTAATTATTATTAATGTTAACGAGCAGAAAAACACGCCGTAAATAGGAATGTACATAGCCGTAACAGGTAAACACGATGTGTTGACGGACAATTGGGCGGCACCAGTCAGGAGGGCGGAGTTGTGACGTCACGTGGGTAGGGTCTATAGCTGGAACAGCGGTGAATCTGGTGTACCATAGTGACGGGATCTGTCGTTCACTTGAGTAAACGAATCCATTCCGGTTCGTTCAGTAAAACGATTCGTTCAAACGAATCGTTCAACGAATCGTTCGCCCCCCTCATCTCCCTCCCCACCCAAATGAATCGTTCGGTTAGTGAACGGGAAGTGACGTTGCCGAACGAATCACCAAAGACCGCTTCGCAGTATAACTGAACGGGAAGTGACATTGCTTGGTCCCTCCCTCTCTTGCACATTGACCACTCGTCGTAGTTTCAGAAATGAGTGACAGGCGATATCATTCTACTCTCAGAGACAGCCTCGTCTCCCTCCCGCTGCTGCAAAAGCGAGGGAGAACTTCCGCGTCGTCTGTCCTAGTTCTATGGGCTCAAAGTCATGGCTCGTGCTTGCATTTCGAATTAGGACACGGTTAAACATTTTCCTTTTGAGGGGGAAGTCGGGGTTTGGGGTCGGGGGCGCACGGACTTTCTTTAGCATGATCTTGCTCACATATACAATGCTGCTGCTAACAGCCAACGCGGCATGCCTGCTGTCACGAAAATAAAAATAAATCGAAAGTTTAATTTCTAATTATGGAACGGCCAACACATCATATTAACCTCTCGCTCTGTTGTATTTTTGTTTTTTATTATTAAGATGATCGTTTTGAATTTTTGCACTGGTATTAATAAATAAAATAATCCGGTCAGCTCCCCTGTCGTCCCCGCATCTCAGATCGTCAAATGCTGACGAGAAATAATTGTTTGCTTTATGATTTCGCCTTTCTACTCTCATTAGTCTGTTAAGAAAAATGTAGACATATTGCGACATCTCCCGTGTCCGCGCGCTTTGTTTTTGGGGCGCTTGAGTAGCACATGATGGACGGATTGACATAATTTGTCAAACCAACCGACACCCTCTGACACGGAAAAAAAAAAAAAAAAAAACACTCGGAAAAAATTGACATGTATATACAGTTTCATTGCAAATCAGTATTATGGTGATCATACTAAATATTAGGGGTGTAACGGTACACCAAAATCTCGGTTCGGTACGTACCTCGGTTTTGAGGTCACGGTTCGGTTCATTTTCGGTACAGTAAGAAAACAAAATGCAAAATATAAATGTGCTAGTTGTTTATTACACACTTTTGTGCTTTCAACAATAGGAACATTAGTCTATACAAAGCTAGAATTCTGCTCAATAATAGAAAATACAATATTCTGAAATGTAGATATTTTGAAAAACAAAATAAAAAATAACTTTGGCTAAGACTTTTTCTTTAAAATAAATATCTGATGTGCAAAGTTGAACAGTTGCAACACTGAAGTGAAGAGTTGTTCCATCTATATTCTTTTTTGAGTTCCCCACCCAGAGGGCCAACCATCTTCCATGTTAACATATAACCGTTACCCACGCTGCTCACTGCACTTCTACTGTGTGTGGTGCGACGGCCCTGGCCGTTAAATTGTTATCTTTTTTGAGACTGTCAGTCATCTGATCGCCGCGTCCGCCAGCTGGCTGCCTCCCCTCCCAACGTGGCGTACTCTGATTGACGCCGGACGGGCTGACGACGTCACCGCCGCTGACGGGCCACCCGAACTAGCCGCTGTCTGACATGTATCCATTATGCAGCGCTTTGTTTACATTTGCGGCAATAACGACACTTGCTTGACAGCAGCTAATCCGATACACGGTAATACGGCTCTGGGTAATACTATTAGGCCGTTGTTTGAGCATGCATACCCGCGCGTGTGTTGTATTGTGCCTGAGTCTTGTTAACCAAATAAAGGCAGCGTTAACAAAAGTCATCTGACCGCTCGTCATTTTACAGTCAACACTCCGAGTTCGCAACTACGCATTTGACAGCATACGTGCCGCGTACCTCCTTGCTCGCTGTTTGCTCGCTATTCATTCACCTGTGCATTTGATCGCTATTTTGTTACACTCCCGCTTTTTCAGTGAGGTCTTTTGTGTTCATTCGTTATTGGATCGTTTTTGTTCACCGCTGTAAATAAGATCACCGCAGCAGTAGAGGTAAACTGCCGTTTTCGTTCAACCCGTTTTGTTTAGTGTAGAAGCCAGGTTAGTGCCAGTGGCTGTATTGTTTTTTTCTTTTTTACGATCAGGGTTTACTTAGCGGGTGGGGTTCAAGCGTAGTTTCATTTTGTTTGTTGTTTTGGCCTGGGCTAACGCTTAAGCCAGCTTCTTCCGCATTTTGTATATTTTGTTCATTGCGAGTTCGACTTGTGTGATTAAATTTGTGTCCACTTGCAACTCGTGTGCGTGTCTCGTTTTATGTTACGCCCTTAGGAGCCATCCGTGGGACGTAACAGTGGGATTATGGGAAGCATGAGCGGGCATTCCGCGCTTGCGTTAAATGGGTCAAATATTTTAACGTGATTAATTAAAAAAAAAAAAAATTACAGCCCGTTACCACGTTAAATTTGACAGCATTTTCACATTTCGTCAGACACTCGTTCGGTGCGGCCCCGCACCGAACCGAGGACCCCGAACCGAAACGGTTCAATACAAATACATGTACCGTTACACCCTTACTAAATATTATTTTTTTTCTGTGCACATATGAGGTACATATCGCTGCCATGAAGCCTCCATATAGTGACAGTTCTCTGCCCGCTTCACTGCCGTCACGCGACCGCAGCTCAGGTTTTGCTTGCCTCGTAGCTACGCGTGTTTTAAATTACTGTAAATTTGATAGTATATCGTCATAGGCACAGTCCCGAGTCTGTTGAGAAAAGTAGAACACTAAACCATGCTCGCTAGATTTGTGTGGTGTTTTTGTCTTTTTGAGCAGCATTTGATAGGCTCCACGTTAACAAATATGTGACAAACTCGTTTCCTTTCATTTTATGACTCGTTCACCGCATAGTCATTACTGGAAAGTCAAGTTAGCAGCAAGCTAGGTCAGGAACCGGAGGACCGAATCACTGAACGGGAAGTGACAAAACTCAGTCTTTCCCCCCTGCCTGCACGCTGGCTGCTTATTGGCCACACGTGGAAATGAGTGACATACGCCATGATTCTGTTTCCGCTCCCTCCCCTGCCCGCGATGAGGCTGGCGTCTGATTGGTCGTGTGCGATGTCAGAAGACGCTGCCGCTTGCTCAACGCCCTCCCACGCAGCGAACAAGCGCCACCAACTTCATAGAACGAATCAGTGCAGATGGTGATTAGTTCGGTCTCGTTCACCCAAACAATTCGTTCAAAAAGAACGAATCGTTCGCGACCGATACAACACTAGTGTACCAGGCTATCAAATTAGTAACACCTGCCTTCTTCGTCAGTTGCCGCTGCACTTGTTTTGTTGCATCTACAACAACAGTTCTTTGGTTAATCTACGAAGTATCGTGTGAGTTTTCAGACCAACTTTCGGTATACTCACACGCAATATAATAATCGTGCTTGGCAATACAATCATACTGCCGTTCACATTTAAACTCTGGACATATTCCTGGATTCCTCCAAACTGTAAGTCAAGCTAACATTTTTTATATCTATGTTAGCACGTTGCCTGTAATTTATTCGCAAAATCTACACTAGTTTGACATTCTTATATACTAGTGTAGCTTTTGTTGACTTTTAAATTCTTTCATTGTGGTCTGGTAATCCCAGTCAAAGTGGTTTGGACGTCTTTCGCCGTCAATGACAGGATGGCAGCCAACGAGTACATGATGTTAGTGTAACACTATTTTCTCTATGTACTGCACAGTGCATTTGCTAAAATGCAGGGGCACAGTGCCACCAAGTGGTCATACACAATATAGCAAGGTAGATTTTAATATAATGTGGCAAAACTGGTGCTGAAAAGCTTATTTAATACAGGGGCGTATGTTTGGTCTCAATATTGGTTGGGACGATTTAACAGCATAACCTGCATGTGCACTTATAGCTGGGGACGGGACATTAATAAGACTGGGTGAACGGCAGTCAGGGCTACATTTCTCACCAATAAGAACATAATTAATTGATAGTAGGGGTGTAACGGTACACAAAAATCTCGGTTCGGTACGTACCTCGGTTTTGAGGTCACGGTTCGGTTCATTTTCGGTACAGTAAGAAAACAAAATGCAAAATATAAATGTGCTAGTTGTTTATTACACACTTTTTTGCTTTCAACAATAGGAACAGTAGCCTATACAAAGCTAGAATTCTGCTCAAAAAGTAGTAGGTATTTAAAGATGATAATCCAACAACAATTTGCCTTTCAGACCCCACGTATTGGTCAGCTTTCTTTCTGAAAGAGAAAAAAAAAAATCCTGTGCTAAAGAGAAAAGCAATCCCAATGACAAAGAGTTTAACATGTATTTTACGAATGAAATGCCTCAATGATTTTTTTCCCTTATGAACGGTTTTCAGAAGCTTTATTGGTGGATTTTCTCATGTTAAGGCGACACACAGAAACTAAAAATTTGTGTTGGCAGGATCTGTGTATTAGTCTTATTATTTAATTACAGGTGTTTTAGCTCATTTCAATTTATCTTATTTAAATGGGCTATTATTTATTTTATAATGTGTTTGTATTTTACAAGTGTGATGTAGTATTCATTTATATTGTATATTTTATGTTGTATAACTTTAGTTCCTATGTGAATATTAGTTCCTGCTTGTTTTGTTATGGTAGGAGGGTTTTGTATTGAACACGGGGCCGTGTTGGTTATGATTATAGCAGAGAAGACAGCAGTAAATCAACAAAGACAAGTCAACTGTGCCCCGCTCTACCACTCAAGAGATCTGATGGACTCAAAAAGTGGGTTACGATTGCATATTAGTTTGAAAATCGACCGGATCCACCATATTTTTACACGAGTGACTTCCGGTCTGCCCGATCCTGGCTAGTAGTATTGACGCAGGAGGGCCGCGTCTCGCGTCAAATAATAAACTCCGCAGTTCTTTTCGCGTGCATCGCGTTGAGCCGCTTCTGGGACGTGTCTAACACACGGCCGCACTGCGACTGGTGTGCATTGGCTGATTGACTTTAACGGCCGCGTTTCACTGTGTTCTCGCGGCGGCCACGTTGTCGCGCCGTTGACGTTTTTACTGTCCTACCGTGTTGGTCCTTATTATAGTAGAGAAGACGGAGTAAATATAATCTACACAAAGAAACTGTAACCCGATTGACTCACAGCCTCGAAAAGTAAGGGTTACATTACGTCAGAAACTCATTCGGTACGCCTCCGTTCCGAACCGAGCACCAAGTACCGAAACGGTTCAATACGAATACATGTACCGTTACACCCTTAATTGAAAGGCTAAATTATTAATGCAAAATCTGTATTGAGTTACACTTTCAAACTGCAAATTTACAGGATAACATCTTAATCTGAAAAATTTTACCATTTACCAAATATTACCATTTGTTCTTATTAAGCCCTTGCATCAAAAAGATGGTCTTTTTTTTTTAACCTAAAGAAAAATGCTTTAAAATTTGTTGAACAAAATCTATTCTTGAATTCAGAACATTTCTGACAAGATTAAATATACAAACTTTTTGCTTAAAATAAGTCTATTAAGTTTATTTTCAGATAGCTTTTTATTTCAAGAAATCTGAGTCAAATTTACTTGAAGCACTGGCAGATAGTTTCACTTATTTCTAGTAGTTACACAGAAAACAAAGGAATTTAAGTATTTATTTTTTTTAGAGGAGGTAGGTTCTTGCAGCGCATATGTATAGGTTTGGGTGATACACCGTTCGATTCAAACCTTTGTTTTCAAAAACTACTAAAACATTTTGAAAACTTGTGTTTTTATTTAACTTTTATTGGCAAAATTACATTATTTGAACACGAATTTGTGTATTAACATACAAAGAAATACAAAGTTGTTAAGCATCTCTTAACTATCCAGGAATGCAAAAAATAAACCTTTGTCTTAATACCACTCAAAATTGTCTAACAAAAATAGATAAAAATGGAGCCTTCCTTCAGGAAAAACACTACTGCTTTTGTCCACAAGCACAGTCAAACTAAAAAAAAAAAAAAAAAAAAAAAAAAGCTCCTTTGGGCTGCTTTAAGACTACATAAGCAAAAAAAAAAAAAAAAACGTTTACAGACGTCGCGTAACCGCTTTTGTTTCAACCTAGTCATAAAAAGAAGGTAAGTAGCAGCTTTGGTTTTGAAAATATTTGAAATTGAAGTTTTTGAAAATAGGCCCCCTACGAATCGGCCCCATTTCCAGTGTCATGTCAATAGGTTATGAAGTCTATGGTCGGGGCAATTCTATCGTTACAACATATGGGAAGACAATCTAAATGACCTATATAACTGAAGACATTATATAATGCAAATGAGGTTGCTTAAAAGTTTCAGCATCCTGAAAAGTTGCAAGTGTTTTGTCCCTACCGTCCCTATGCGAACCTACGCCCTTGATTTAATGTCTTATTTTTCTGATTGCAGAGGAAGATTGTGGATCTCTGCGACGCCTCTTACCCAGCAATCTTCACTCCCTGCAAAGCAGCACTTCATCTGGTCTTAACCCGGAAGGCATCTACGTTTAAACAAACGGTAAAAATATGTTGGCGGTAGGTTAGCCTGATGTCATGCGACCCCGAGTTGGACTTTTTCTGAACTACCTGTAGGACTTCAAGTGATGTCAATACGCAGTGCATTTGCAACTTTTCATATCTAATATGTTTAACGATTGTGTATATAGATATATATATGTAAGGAGAAAAACAAGAAAAGTCAGGCCAGCAAATGAACTTTTTTTCCTATCGGAATGCTAAGAATCATCAATAGTGGAGAATTTTATCAGGATGTGAAGGATGCATACGCGCACGAGCATGCACAAGCATAGTCGAATATTTGATTGCCTTACTCTGATGTGCTGGAACTGCGCATCAAGTGAACTCAAGGTAGCTAGCGTCGATTTCGCTTTTGGGGAGAAAAAAAAAAGGGTTTTGACCAATTCAGGGGAATTCGCAGCTGTCAAGATTTCTTTTGTATTGATTTCAAGGATGAAGATAAATGGAGGGAAGCTGGGAAATGATTTCCTTCCGTCGCGCGTCAACGATTTAGGTTTGCAAAGCCGAGAGCCATTAATCTCTGCTTTTTGTTCCAGTCTTAACAATTTCTCTTCGAAATCAAGAAACGAGAGCGACGTCTGCCTTTTGTAGCCTGCAGGCGTGAACATCCTAAATTGGCCACTAGGTGGTAGCAAAACCAAGATTATGCAGTTTTTTGAATGCTCACGCTCCATTTTTAATTATGCATCTTTAATGTGTCTCTCGTGTTGACTAAAGCAGGGACTGTAGTATTTTTATTAAACAAAAGATGTCTACAATGAACCAAAGCTAGTGTGACAAAACATGAATATAAAGGTTAGATGAATGTATTTTTTTATACATGCGAGAAAGCATCCATTTGATTCAAACAAGGGGAAATGCAGTATTGTAGTAGTACTAGTAGTGACTGACTGGGACACTGTAATCTACTAATAAGAGAATAACGGCATGCCTTACTCAAGAGGAAAGTGTAAATAACATCTCAGCTGCACTACTTTGAAAGTGTGCATCGAAAAAAAAAAACATGCAAAAACAAAAAAATCATTTTTGCTTTGAATGATCGTAAAAAAATCAAGCCGCGGCAAAGCTGGGTTGTTTTCCCACATGTACAAATGTCGCCTGTTATTGATTTCTGTTGTGCCATATATGTTGATTTTCAATAAAATGTGCAAATACTACACAAGTGAGCTGATATTGACTGAGCTTCGTAGCAAGAAGGTACTGAGTTTAAAGTGCGTATGACGCAAAAAAACATGTTTATTTCATATTTCATGCGGTCTTTTATGCTCCTGAATAAAATGGACCGCTTGGATGTGTGTGGAAGCTATCGTTTTAAATATGGCGGAAAACACAGACAAGACTGAAAAAGCAGTTTGTGCTCTTGCACCCCTTTTTAAAATAAACGGATGTATTTTAAGCCGATAGAACAATATGTCTATATGCTGCCATAGCAGATTCATGGAGCATTAAGCCCCCGAGCTATTTTTAATTTGTCCGTATTACCCTGGAAACCCCCGTTTACAGACGTCGCGCAACCACTTTTGTTTCAACCCAGCCATAAAAAGAAGGTAAGTAATTATTAGGGTTGTTCCGATCTTGTTTTTTTGCTCCCGATCCGATCCCGATCATTTTAGTTTGAGTATCTGCCGATCCCGATATTTCCAGATCCGATTGCTTTTTTTTTTTTTTTTTTTTTTTTTGTGCTCCCGATTCAATTCCAATCATTCCCGATAATTTTTCCCGATCATATACATTTTGGCAATGCATTAAGAAAAAAAATGAATAAAACTCGGACGAATATATACATTCAAAATACAGTACATAAGTACTGTATTTGTTTATTATGACAATAAATCCTCAAGATGGCATTTACATTATTAACATTTTACTGTGAGAGGGATCCACGGCTAAAGACTTGTAATTCCTTAAAGGATAAATGTGTATATTGTGACTAAATATTGCCATCTAGTGTATTTGTTGAGCTTTCAGTAAATGATACTGTAGCCATTTAACTGTTCTGCCCAAATGCATGATGGGAAGTGCAACCATGACTGTGCGTAGTGGTACCAATTGATATATCTTCTCTGCGTTTTTCCCCACATTGCTCCCCACGATATTTCTATTTGTAGGGAGAGGGATTGTAAGGCTTCAGCCAATTAAAAAAAGGCTCCAAAGGCTGCCCAAATTCACTCTACTCATTTAACACTGCTTTTTAGCTCTATATATAGGTAAAGCGGCGCCATTACAGATTGAACGCGACAATTCGTGAGTGGGTCGTGCAGCGCATGAGTTAATTGCGTTAAATATTTTAACGTGATGAATTTTTTGAAAAATTAATTATCGCCGTTAACGGGATAAATTTGATAACCCTACTTTAAGCCTAAACTAAAGACTCTGGATGAGTGTAACATATTATGTCTGTAACGTTAAATACAATTAGAAAACAATTTAATTAAAAAATATATATGTATATTAAAAAAAAAGCATGTCCGATATTTTTTTGCCGATTCCGATACTTTGAAAATCCCAATCGATTGGGACATCTCTTGTAATTGTATTCATCAAAATGTGTCATTTTTAGCACAAAATGTGTCATTTTTAGCGTAGAATCATTAATTGATGTCTAATATTTCGTTTAAAAAAAAAAAAAAAAACGACTTAAAAAAACTATTGACTGTCATGTTTTAAACTTTTAAACAAATTACGTCACAATGAAATAAATGGCGTCTGTAAAAAAAGTCCCGGATATCTACCTCATAACTATCGATTAATTGTATTTTTTTGTTAGTCGCATTTTCCCCGATTTGTTAGATGATAAATAATCGATCCAAAAAATAAAAAAAATAAATAAATAAAAAGTTTAAAAGGGTAGATTTATGAAAAACATCTCGACCACTCCTTGATGTGTCATTTCTGTATCGCGACCCTTGTTATATTACCATGTTTCGCCCATAAAATCCCCCAAAAATCCAGCTGTGGCCATTCACACCTGTGTCTTGACACTCAACGATACATGCTACATGGAGTTTTTGGATCGAAACAAGGTAAGTACGCGATAATATCTCGTTAAAATCATGGCGTCTTTAATTCTGCTTTTGCGTGCGCTCACCTCCAGTTAAGGTTTTGCTGTTAAAAAAATGTTTTTAAAAAGTGCCCTCCTGTTCAAAAATTTTCTTCCCCCAGAAAATGGAGATCTTTAGCTTTCCAATGATGTGTCACACATGCATATAGAACAAATTTTGAAATTTGGTCAAATTGGGGTCTCGGAGCGGAACTTCAAGTCACCTGAGTGTTTTCCGCCAAATATCTAAATCTAAAAGGCTACGTTCACTTACATCCTAGTCATCACCGGGGGGCTAAGCCCCACTAATTCTTTAAAGCTAGTGACGCCCCTGGTTTGGAAAGTGTCTAGACATGAGAGGGCACAGCAAAAACCTTTGTCCGATTAAGGGTGAAAACAACTTCATTTTTAATGCATTTCAGCCATTCTTGGTCAACGACGTGAACAAAAGACTCAATTTGAGACTTTTGTTAAAATAAAAAAAAAACTGGTCCATCACACTGACCTCGCCGTTACAGCGCTATTTTATTTCAGACTTTCAGGAGAGGTCAGAGGGGCTCAGATTACATCGGTGACATTTTCACCCCTCTGGATTATGGCAAAAAAAAAAAGGATCTAACGCTATTGTCCTTTCGATAAGGCGACGTGGTTGTCATCCATATCAATGCGAACGACGTCATGAAATTGAGATGTGAGCTTTGATGTCAGCTACACTGGTGGCCAAAAGTATTGGCACCCCTGCAATTCTGTCAGATAATGCTAAATTTCTCCCAGAAAATTATTGCAATTACAAATGCTTTGGTAGTAATACCTTCATTTATTTTGCTTGCAATTAAAAAAAAAAAACACCAACGAGAATGGGGTGAAAAAATTAAATCATTTTGAAAAAAAAAAAAAAAAACTCCAAAAATGGGCCGGACAAAAGTATTGGCACCCTTTGAACAATCATGTGATGCTTTGCTAATTTGTGTAATTAACAGCACTTGTTACTTACCTATGGCACATAGCAGGTGGTGGCAATAACTAAATCACACGTGCAGCCAGTTAAAATGGATTAAACTTGACTCAACCTCTGTCCTGTGTCATTGTGCGTACCACATTGAGCATGGAGAAAAGAAAGAAGACCAACAAACTGTCTGAGGACTTGAGAAGCAAAATTGTGAGGAAGCACGGGCAATCTCAAGGCTACAAGTCCATCTCCAAAGCCCTGAATGTTCATGTGCCTACCATGCGCAGTGTCATCAATAAGTGTAAAGCCCATGGCACAGTGGCTAACATTCTTAGATGTGGAAGGACTAACATCCAAACAAGTTGTCCTACAGTCCGAGGGTACAACAGTGTCCACCCGTACTCGCCGTCGCCATCTGAATGAAAAGGCCCAGGAAGACCCCACTTCTGACCCAGAGACCTAAAAAGTGGAGTGGAGTTTGCCAAAACTTACCTGAGAAACCCAAAAACGTTTTGGAAGAATGATCTCTGGTCAAATGAGACAGAAGTCGAGCTTTTTGGGGAAAAAGCATCAACACGGTGTTTACAGGAAAAATAAAACAAAAAACGAGGCCTTCAAAGAAAAGAACGCATCCCCCACAGTCAAACATGGTGGAGGTTCCCTGATGTTTTGGGGTTGCTTTGCTGCCTCTGGCAATGGACTGCTTGACCGTGTTCATGGCATTATGAAGTCTGAAGACTACCAACAAATTTTGCAGCATAAAGTAGGGCCCAGTGTGAGAAAGCTGGGTCTTCCTGAGAGGTCATGGGTCTTCCAGCAGGACTATGACCCAAAACACATTTGAAAAAGCACTAGAAAATGGTTTAAGAGAAAGCACCGGAGACTTCTAAAGTGGCCAGCAATGCGTCCAGACCTGAATCCCATAGAACACCCATGGATAGATCTGAAAATGACAGTTTGGAGAAGGCACCTATCAGATCTCAGAGACCTGGAGCAGTTGTCCAAAGAAGAATGGTCTAAAATTCCAGCAAAGCATTGTAAGAAGCTCATTGATGGATACCGGAAGCGCTTGTTCGCAGTTATTTTCTCTAAAGGTTGTGCTACCAAGTATTACGCTAAGGGTGCCAATACTTTTGTCCGACCCATTTGTGGAGTTTTGAGCATAAGCGGAGTTTGACTTTTGGGGCAGGGGGGCACAATATGTTGATGACCCAAAAACGCATTGTCAGCAATAAGATTTACTTACAAGAATATTTAAAATAATAAGTTGACAATGAGCAGTTTTTGTTTCCCGTCATTCTTGAGGGGAATTCCAAATCAGGCTGCTTAGGCAATACTTTTCGCCAAGATCGTCATCCATCGAATTTGGTACGCCCGCCGATGTCGTGCCAATGTAGTTACCCCAGTCAAAAATTGTATCCGCTGGGTGGAGCCATATGGAGGTAGATTTGGGTCTTTATTATTCAATCCAAAAAAAAGTTGCTTCAATCAAAAAAATGTGTTTGAATGCAAAAATAAATGTGAAACTCAAAAAAACTAAAAAAAAAAAAAAAAAAAATGCATGTGAAAGCTATTTTTCTTTGATTAATTTTTATTTTTATTTTTTTTATTGAAGCAACTTTTTGATTGATTTGTGTTTAGGCCACGTTTTGGCGAGGACATTTTTCTCTATTATTCAATCAAAAAATAATTTGCTTAAAAAAAAAAAAGTAGATTTCCAAAAAGAAAAATCACTTCAATCAAAAAAAGAAAATTTTCAATCATAGAAAAAAGTTTTTGAATGCGAAAAAATATTTGAGATTGGAAAATTTGCATTTGCACACTTAATTTTTCATTGAAAAAGTTTTCTTTGATTGAAGCAAACCTTTTTGTGTTTGGGCCATATTATCATTAGGACATTTGTGTCTAAATCATTCAACCCCCCAAAAAGTTGCTTCAATCAAAAAAAAAAAAGTTCTCTAAAAAAAAAATATATATATATATATTTTTTTAATTATTTGCAAAGCAAATGACTAAGGTGCTCGAAAAATAATTTTGACCCATTATAAAAATGTTTTTTTCTTCATTTTTGTTAGTTTTACTGCTTTACAACTTATATATACTGTATATAGGAAAGTCAATTACATGCAATGACACTTTTATGGCTTATGGCCGCATCGTTTTGCATGGCCCGCCATTGCTAGTCACTTGTATCAAAATCACATTTCTCACTAAAATATGAACATGAAGTGGACGTCTATCGCCGTCAATGGCGGCCGTTAAAATAAAAGTTGTCACCTTTCCTGAGAAATTTTCGGTTGAGTGACAGCGCGGCTCGTGAGCCCAACTTGGCAGCTCCCAAGTTACTTTTATCCGCCGAAAAAAAAGTGCGCGCGGTTAATCAAAGCCTATCATTTCCATAATTCATGGATGCCCATCTGTTTGCCACTTCCTCGCTTGCCCAGTGCAGAATAAACACATTCTGGAGAGGGGGGCCAGGGGGCTATTTAATGACAGTGTCAGGCAGGCCATGCATGCGCACACACACGCTGCAGAGTTATCCATCTTCATTGAAAAAAACTGTAATCTAATCCATCAAATTATGCAATATTTTCCTCCGAATTGAGAAATTACTAATTGATTTGATGAGTTTCAATGTATCGACATCCGAGAAGCCATTTGGCTCCATATTCATCACTTAGATGACATTAAAGCTCGCATATATTGCCGGCCAAAAGTATTGGCACCCCTGCAATTCTGTCAGATAATACTCAGTTTCTCCCAGAAAATGAATGCAATTACAAATGGTTTGGTAGCAATATCTTCATTTATTTTGCTTGCAATGAGAGAACACAAAAGAATGGAAAAATCAACATTTCACTCAAAACCATAAGCGGATTTTAAGGGGGGGGGTCTGGCCTCCAAGGTGGCCGAAAAGCGTCGTTGCATGTAGTTGACTTTCCTATATATATATACTGTATATATAAGTTGTAAAGCAATAAAACTGCAACAAAAATGAATGATATGAACAAAAAAACATTTTTATAATGGGTCAAAATTATTTTTCGAGCACCTTAGACAGTCATTTGCTTTGCATATAATTTAAAAAAAAAATATATATATATATATATATATGTATATATTGATGAGAAAATAACATTTTTAAAAATTATTTGTTTCTTTGATTGAAAATATTTTGATTGAAGCAACTTTTTGGGGGGATTGAATGATGTCCTAATCATAAATTGGCCCAAACACAAAAAGGTTTGCTTCAATCAAAGAAAACTTTTTCAATGAAAAATTAAGTGTTCAAATGCAAATTTTTCAATCTCAAATATTTTTTCACATTCAAATTTTTTTTTTCTATGATGGAATTTATTATTATTATTATTTTTTTTTTTGGATTGAAATGATTTTTCTTTTTGAAAATCTATATTTTTTGAAGCAACTTATTTTTGATTGAATAATAAAGAGAAAAATGTCTTAGCCAAAATGTGGCCCAAACACAAATCAACATTACTTCAATCAAAAAGTTGCTTCAATCAAAAAAAATAAAATTTAAAAATAGCTTTCACATGCATTTGTTTTTTAGTTTTTTGAGTTCCAAATGTATTTTTGCATTCTTTTTTTTTTTTTTTTTTTTTTTGAAGCGACTTTTTTTTTTGTTGAAAATGTAGATTTTGACAGAATCAGCTTTTTTTTTTTTTTTATTGAAGCAACTTTTTTTCGATTGAATAATAAAGACCCAAATCTACCTCCATATGGTTCCCCCCAGGGGATACAATTTTTGACTGGGGTAACTACATTGGCACGACCCCGGCGGGTGTACCAAATTCAATGGATGACGATCTTGGCAAAAAGTATTGCTTGAGCAGCCTGATTTAGAATTTCCCTCAAGAATGAAGGGAAACCAAAAACTCTCATTGTCAACTTATTATTATAAATGTTCTTGGAAGTTAATTTTATTGCTGACACTGTGTTTTTAGGGTCATCAACATGTTGTGCCCCCCTACCTCAAAAGTCAAACTCAACCTATGGATGCAGCCTTTGTGTTACAACCTCCGATCGATTGCCATTGTGTGCCAAGTGTTTTGCGACTTGATGCTCATTAATTATGCACCTCGTCCCAATCAGTGTTTAATTCTTTAATTACTGCCATCAAATGGAGTTGGCGCTGCAAAAAGTGTTTCATCAAAGCTCTTTTATAAAGTGTTTGATTTGGTTTGGAAGGGCTACCAATTATCTTTGCATTGGCAGCGCAATTTGGCAGCGTCTCCATTTAGCGGGATGAACCCGCCGCCGCCAACACACATCCGCAGTGTGTCCCCATCCCCTCACTCTCATAAATGAAGAGAGACAGCCTTATTCGGCGACCAGCACGGCAAAGCAATTAAAAGGGAATTAAGGGTGCACAGGGAGAAATTGGATATGATACCCGAAGCCTATTTTAAATGTCAACGTTATTACAGTGTTGTTGTTTGGCGTCCCCTTGGCCGACGCGCCCCTTCGCCGGGAGTGACAGCCCTGCCCTTAATGAAGCCGTCTCCCCATCCTCGGGTTGATCTTTTTGGGGTGCCTATCATTAGGACGCGTTGGACACGAGTGCTCTAATGACGCCTTGGGAAATGGCTGCTATACATTTATCACCTTTCTGAAGCTCATTTCTCACTCTGGGTGAGCTGCGACACCAGCTAATAGGGGTTTTGATTGAGCCACCGGAGCTGAAACGTGGGAGAACGTCCACCGCGATGCTTTGGAATGGAGGATTTCCCATCATGCACCTTCTTTCCGCGCGATATTAATATTGTTTATGTTTTACTAATTTGTGTCTCCCCTCTGGATTAGGCGCAGGGTTGTCCGTTTATTATTATGAATTATAATTGCTGTTTACTACCAGATCGTTAAACGCGGCCTAATCTCAGCTCCCTGATGGAGGCAGATGGCCGCCCCGCTGTTGCGTAGGGATACCTCGATTTACGAGTGACTGAAGACTTTACGTGTAAAACATTTTTTTTGGTCAGTGTTTTGAAAACTCAACAGATAGTAAAGACACAAAGTCACAAAGTATTATTTGGTTTAGGGATAAGGCCTCTTTTGAGAAGGATTATGAATAGTTTTGCTCATGTTGAAATATTAAGAGGGGAACATACTGTATTTTTCATTAGTCGTTTTTTTCCCCCCAAAAGTTTGGCCAGGGGTGCGACTTACAGTGGGGAGAACAAGTATTTGATACACTGCCGATTTTGCTGGTTTTCCCACTTGCAAAGCATGTAGATGTCTGTAATTTGTATCATAAGTTCTCTTCAACTGTGAGGGACGGAATCCAATACAAAAAACCAGAAAATCACGGTGTATGATTTTTAAATAATAAATGTGGATTTAATTGCATGAAATAAGTATTTGATACATCACAAAAATCAAACTTAATATTTGGTACAGAAACCTTTGTTTGCTATTACAGATACCAAACGTTTCCTGTAGTCCTTGACAAGGTTTGCACACACTGCAGCAGGGATTTTGGCCCACTCTTCCATGCAGATCTTCTCCAGAGCCTTCAGGTTTCGGGGCTGCTGCTGGGCAACACGGACTTTCAGCTCCCTCCATAGATTTTCTATCGTGTTCAGATCTGGTGACTGGCTAGGCCACTCCAGGATCTTAAGATGCTTCTTACGGAGCCACTCTTTAGTTGCCTTGGCTGTGTGCTTTGGGTCGTTGTCATGCTGGAAGACCCAGCCACGACCCATCTTCAGGGCTCTCACTGAAGGAAGGAGGTTGTCAGCCAAGATCTGGCGATACATAGCCCCATCCATCCTCCCCTCAATACGGTGCTGTCGTCCTGTACCCTTGGCAGAGAAGCAGCCCCAAAAAATGTTTCCTCCTCCATGTTTCACGATTGGGATGGTGTTCTTGGGGTTGTACTTGTCCTTCTTTTTCCTCCAAATGCGACGAGCCGAGTTTAGACCAAAAAGTTCCATTTTGGTCTCATCCGACCACATGACCTTCTCCCATTGCTCCCCTGGATCATTCAGATGGTCAGTGGCAAACTTCAGACGTGTCTGGACATGCACTGGCTCCAGCAGTGGGGCCTTGCGTGCGTTGTAGGATTTTAAAACATGATGGCGTAATGTGTTTCCGATGGTTTTCTTCGAGACTGTGGTTCCAGCTCTCTTCAGGTCGTTGACCAGGTCCTGCCGTGTAGTTCTGGGCTGATCCCTCACCTTCCTCATGATCAGTGATGCCCCACGAGGTGAGATCTTGCATGGAGCCCCAGAACGAGGCAGATTGACCGTCAACTTCTTCCCTTTTCTAATAATCGCTCCAACAGTTGTTACGTTCTCACCAAGCTGCTTGCTTATTTTCCTGTAGCCCATCCCAGCCTTGTGCAGGTCTATTATTTTATCCCTGATGTCCTTACACAGCTCTTTGGTCTTGGCCATTGTGGAGAGGTTGGAGTTTGTTTGTTTGAGCATGTGAACAGGTGTCTTTTATACAGGTCTTTTAAGATCCTCAGAGAGTTCTTTGCCATGTGGTGCCATGTTGGAACTTTCAGTGACCAATATAGGGAGTGAAAGCTGTACTACAAATTTGAACACACCTGCTCCCCGTGCACACCTGGACCTGGTAACACTAACGAGTCACATGACATTTTGGAGGGAAAATTACAAGCAGTACTCAATTTGGACTTTGAGGGATGTAGTTTCTAAGGGATGTACTCACTTTTGTTGCCAGGGGTTTAGATATTAATGGCTATATTTTGAGTTCTTTTGAGGGGAAAATAACTCTATTATATAAGCTGCACACAGACTACTTTTCATTGTGTCAAAGTGTCATTTTGTCAGTGTTGTCCCATGAAAAGGTATACTTACATATCTGCAGAAATGCGAGGGGTGTACTTACTTTTGTGATACACCGTATGCTTCACCTGTTCACACTAAACCGCAACGTTAGCATTCCGTACGCTTAATCAGCAAAAAATAAAAATATCCCCCCCCAAAATGCGACTCATACTCCGGTGCGACTTACTTGTCAAGAATCAAGAATCTGCATTGGACTAGGTGATGATGCTGGAACTTTTGTTTGGTGCTGTTCCAGTGAGATTTACAAAGATGACTGCCTGAAGAAAACATCTAAATTCCCTCAGTCCTTGACAATATGAGGCTGCATGTCAGGCAAAGGCACTGGGGAGATGGCTGTGGTTAAATCTTCAATAAATGCACAAGTTTACATGGAAATTTTAGACAGCTTTCTTATCCCTTCAGTTGAAAATACGTTTGTCATTTTCCAAAAAGACAATGCATCATGCCACAGAGCTAAAACTGTTTAAGCATTCCTTGGAGAAAGACTCATCCAGTCAATGTCATGGCCTGCAAATAGCCCAGATCTCAACCCTATTGAAAACCTGTGGTGGAAATTGGGGGGAAAAATGGTCCACAGCAAGGCTCCGACCTGCAAGGATGATCCGGCAACTACAATCAGAGAGAGTTGGCACCAAATTGAAGAATACTCATCAAGTCCATGCCTCAGAGACTGCAAGGTGTCATAAAACCCAGAGGTGGTGCTACTAAATACTAGAGATGTGTTTTGATTGTTATTTCTTTGTTTCTAATGATTCCATTTTTTTTCTCAGAATGGAGTGATTCCATATATATTTCCCTGCACTTGCTCTATAAAAGTAACATTTACTGACCACCACATTGTTTTTATTCATTTCTTTTAGTGTTTCTGAATGCTAAAGAGTTGCACTTTTGAACTAATTTATTATTTTTTTCAAGCTTTTTATCTGAGTTTGTTCTACATGATAAAATGTCTGAGTGAGTGCTCATCCAAGACTGGTGATTCCATACTTTTTGCTAGGGGTTGTATATATTTTTTCCCCTGTTCATTGCACATTTTTGGGCTGGTGCGACTTAGTCTGAAAAATACAGTAGTAATTTTAAAAATTCACCTCATGAATATATATATTTTAAATGGGAAACATCTTCAGGCATTAATCTTCTTTTCAGAAGTATTTTATAAGCAGTTTTTTCTCCAAACAAATCCCTTAATACGCTTAATAGTTTGCCACTTTCAAGTGTCCCTTCTGTTGGGTTTAACGGTACATAACTTTCAATTACAGCACAAACGCAATCTTCATTTTTCATACTTGATAGTCCATGTTTTTCAGTATTACCTAAAATACTAAAGTACCCTTTAAGCCAAATAACATCATTGTAATGGATTCCTATTAGGGCCGGCCGCTCAGATGCACTTAGCAGGCTTTTTGTCACTATTTTTACACGCGCTCCAATACGACGCCGTGCGGATCGGCTCGAAATGGATTTGGAAAGAGCGTTACTGTCTTCGTGCGAATTTTAACAGCTGATCTGGGATATGCACAGTCTTGTAAAGATCCCGTTTTATCCCATGCACTCGGACTTTGCCAAGGAATAGTGTATAGCTTTGATTTCAGTGAATTGCAAGTCCCCCCTGCTCTGCACAGACTGGATTTAGATTTCTTGAAAAAAAAATCCTCAGAGGGGTTTCCTGGCATCTCTTTATAGGCTGCGGCCATATTCTCAGAGCTCAGCCACAGTCTGCTGCTGTTGGCCGGCGAACAGCAGCACCGCTGGACCCATTTGAAGTCCTTGAAGGCACCGTGGCAGATGTGCTCGCTCCTTTTTTTTGGCTGTTTTTTTTTTTTTATTGCAGCGGAACTCCCTTTGTCTCCTCAAATTGTTCTTTTTCACAAGAGTTCAAGGAACCACTGCGATTCCTTTATCGCTTTCTGTTGTCAGGATCACTGCATTCATCCTGTGCACGCGCGTGTGTGTGTGATTGCTTCTCCTTTGTTCTCAACACAATCTGCCTTGTGTGTCACACTTCATCCTGCCAGATAATGGAAGAAGGTGACGGCAGCATCTGAAGTCGGGAGATGAAAGGGAAGAACACACACACAATGCAAAGCTATACGCCAGTAAATATAATGATACAGAACCGACCAGGTTGCAAAATGAACTATTGCAAATGGTATGTTTATCACAGTGGTTCTTAACCAGGCTTCGAGCGAACCCCAGGTTATATATTTTGGACTTTGACGATTATTAAACTGGAGAAACTCCATACAGAACTTGAATTACAGTAATAACAGTTATAGGTCTTCCTACGAGTAAAACAGTGAAACATTCAGTACGTATGTTACGTCATACGACAGAAAAAATATATATATATATGGATGGACAATGTTTTAAAACCTCGTAGGTAACTACATCACTAAAACACAGAAATCAGTGCAGCGCAGTGGTTCCACCTAGGGGATACAATTTTTGACCAAGGTAACTACATTGGCATGACACCGGTAGGCGTACCTTATTCAATGGATGACGATCTTGGCGAAAAGGATAGCGTAAGCTAAGCCTGTCGCAATATGCAATAATTCCATTTATCGCGCGATAAATAAAAATGAAGGCGGTAATTTTTCCGCTGCGATTTATCGCCTCTGCGCGTGCGGCAGACGTGCTGTTAAAAGTTCGGATTCCTCGTTACCAACTGCGCAAAATGCATGTTCGTTCCAGGTCCAGCAAAAACTAGCGCAGGAGCCAATCATTCCCATTATATCCTATAGTTCAACATAGACCGGCCGCGTCAGTGCTCCGGAGTGACTTTGGACCATCTATGACGCGCCGGTGTTGTTGACGTGTGGGCGCTCCCGTCAGGAGTGACATTTCACGCGGGGAGGCTATTTTTCGGCACAACGCCGGATATTTACAACAAAGTCCGCCAAAACATTGTTACCGACTTGGCTGCTACGAACAACCTCCGTTTGACAACGAACAGCTAAATGAAATTAAGAGCGCTGTGCTTGTCATATGCTGGTGTTGTGTAGGAATGAGCAGACGTGACTTCAGCGGCGCTTGCTAACTTTTTTAATGCGCTCACACACTAGATATCATGAAATGGCAAACTTAGATGTGCTACGTCCCATGCCATTGGCTACGTGAGCCCAGAGTGATTATGGGACACGTAGTCCATATACTACATCGATGAATTCTAAAGTGTCATGACTGAATGGGGCTTGAGCAGGCCAAATCAATCCATACCAGTGAGTGTAGATAATGTTGCAAATATTGTTAATTCAGTATGTGACACAGATGGATTCGGACCACAAATAGGATGTCTTGCTCATGTAGTAAACCTACCTGCTAAGAGAGCTGTAGCAATCAACAGTGTGCCCTGCCTCACTTTACAAACAGTAAAGATTGTTCTCAGCACTTTGATACAAAATTTTTTCAGATCAGCAAGAAGTAAGCACATAAATATAATGCACTAAAATACATGCTTATATGATGGCAATTTAATTTTTGCTTGTTAGCAAAAAAAAAGAAAGAAAAATGAAACAAAAAAAATATATATATATTTTTTTTTTTACAGAGCATTAAATGTATTGAATCGGATCGAAAATCGTGTCCCCTGTATCGAAAATCGTACCGAACCATGACTTAACTGTATCGTTGCATCCCTATGCAACACATTGTAGAAGCTATGAAGGGAAAAGTTTTCATTTGCCAAAATGCTTGTTATTAAGTGCAATTTTTTTTTTTTTAAAACACATTTATTCTGTGTTTCTGTGCGGTATACATATTGTTGTTTTTTACTTAAGAGGCATGGTCTATCGTTTTTAGTTGTGATTTCTTAAGTATTTTTGAATTTAAGAGTAAATATTTATCGCGTTTAAATGGGTGTACTTGATCTATTAATATATACCATATTTTTCGGACTATAAGTCGCTCCTGAGTATAAGTCGATCCAGCCATAAAATGCCCAACGAAGAGAAAAAAAAACATACAAGTCGTACCGGAGTATAAGTCGAATTTTTGGGGGAAATTTACTTGATAAAATCCAACACATAGAACAGACATGTCATCTTGAAAGGCAATTTAATATAAAAATACAATAGAGAACAACATGCTAAATAAATGTACAGTGTACAGTGCATGAACAACGACATGTGAATATACTGTCCTACGTTACGGCTCGGTCCTGGCTATACAGCGAACTCCCAAAAGACAATGCTGGACGTCCGTATAATTTGCTGAATCAATTTGGTCCTCGATATCATAATGTGTTAATAATTCCACACACAAGTCGCTCCTGAGTATAAGTCGCACCCCCAGCCAAAATATGAAAAAAAACGCGACTTATAGTCCGAAAAATACGGTACTATATTCACACTGTGTTATTGTAAATTGGTTATAAAAAATTAGGGGGGCGCAATAATATCGCATATCGCAATAATTTATGAGAATAATTATCGCACACTAAAATTTGTTATCACGACAGGCCTAGCGTAAGCAGCCTGATTTGGAATTCCCCTCAAGAATGATGGGAAACAAAAAACGCTCATTTTCAACTTATTATTATAAAAATTCTTGTATGTTAATTATTCTGCTGACACTGCGTTTCGGGGTCAACATAACATGCACCCCCCCCCCCCCCCCCCCCCGCCCCAAAAGGCAAACTCCGCCTATGAAAAAAATTGCATATATTCATCTTGCCTCTTTTGTCCTTAGGTGGTTTTGGCTAAACAAAGCAAATGACTGTCTCTTAGGTGCTTAGTCACATGATCCGTTCAAAAAATAATTTTGACCCATTATAAAAGAATGTTTTTTGTTGTTTTATTGCTTACTACTTTTATAGACAAAATTTTACCAGCAAAGTCTTAATTTTAAATTCAAATAAAGGAAAGTCAATAACATGCAATGACATTTTTCGGACACCGGGTGGTGGGGGGCTATATGCCGAAGGGTTTAGTGAATCCACATGTAAACCTTGTGAGCTCCAGTACCTTTCGCAAGGTTAAGAACCACTGGTTTATCACTATTGACCGAAATTCAGAATTTTAAAAATTTATTCTTAAATCATTGGCTGCCACTGAAGCCATCCAATCAGGTTGGGGCGCAAAACAGAGCAGCAACACAAGCGAAATCTTCATGATTGGACGTCTATCTCCGTCATTGGCGGCAAACCACAGGCATTCACCGCCAACCCTTTCCCAAAAGGAGGAACACATGTTCTTTAAATGGATAGTCCCACAAATTATGACCATGTCAAGTGTTTAGCGCGATACGCTTAATTAATTCACTCTGTTTGTATTTACGACCTGATAAAGCTGACAAAAGCGCTGACCGCGCTATCCGGCAATTCCCTCACCGCCTCTTCCTTTGTTGGTTTTTTTCCATCTCCGCGCCGACGACTTTTTCCCCCCAATTACGTTAGAACATAACCTGGCCGTGCCGTTCCTGTAATCTCCTCCCTCCCCCATCCCCGTGGCGCGAAGACGCAAGCCCGGCCGCACCGCGCCTCGTCTCCGTGCCCTTGAGCGGTAATTGGTCCGATCCCTCCACGATCTGACTGGAGGGCACCGGAATCCACGGCTCCCCAATCAGCCGGCTGTCAGTCACTCTGCCAGCTAAACTAAAGCCCAGGATGGCTAACAGGCTGAGATTGGGATTTGGAGTTGGACAGGCATAAATCTGGGAGACAAGTTTGTGCTGGGCCAGGTAGTCGGGCTATTACTTGAGTGGATGACAGCCGCATCCGGGGGAAGCCCGGTATCCAATTCTGCCTGTCGCCTCAAAACGAGTTTGGGTTATTTTCCGGCAAATGTACATAAGTGACAACATCCCTGACCTAAATGAATGTTTAGTTCGGAAGCATCCAAACAAGCGGCTATCAGGTGGCAATTTTCATGGTGGCATTTTGACAGATAATTCACTTAATGCTGCCTAAATATAACAACTATCACAAGGATATAGGCTTGAAGAGCGTCGCAGTGTGTCTATTGCTGAGGCCCAGACACCAAGATTGCCTCTAGTAGAAAAAAATACTAAATGCCAGTCCAGGTATTTGTATAGCATTCACAAAAGTACGTATTGGCCCGAATATAAGACTGCCCTGATTATAAGATGACCCCCTCTTTTTCAAGACTCAAGTTTGGGGGAAAAAAAAACACTTTTTGAACACCAAGTTAATTTTTATACAGAAAATAATTACAGTACATCAGAAACAAATGATTCTAACAATATATCTGGGAGAAAAAGCATGTTATTTTGTTAAAGAGTATGACAACACCTGGGGAAATGCTAATATTCCATCATTTATCCATCAGCGCATGCCTTTTGAATTCATGTCATGCCACTTCGTGTAATTACACACATCGCAACCCCAAGAAAATTATAGAAATTAGGTCGATTGTCAAGCTAAAAGGACCCGCCCCCGAGATGCCGGAAATCTATCATATTGTGTTCGTGACGTCACTATAGGGAAACAACCGGCTCAGTGCTTAGTACTGAATGGCGGCGATGATGGCGGACAATTTTGTTTCTATTTGCAGCGACGAATCCGACGTGACGAACATTCTTCTAATGGTGACGAGGAGAGTTATGAACCTTTCTTTGGTGTTTTGGGTTATCAATTTGAGCCCAAACGAAAGCCAATGCAGCCTAATGAAAGGATCATTGAGGGGAGCAATCACACTGATGAAACACCGGCGGCAACAGAATCACCGAATGGTTTGTTTTGCATTTCTTTTTGTGAAGCTGATACACCGTGACCGCAAAATAAAGTAATGTATAGAATAATTATCATTTAATATGCTATCATCGGTTTCGCTCTGCCAACCGACACAAATATGAATGGGATTAGAGGATTTGTTCTATATATTTTACGAGCGATAATTTACTCGTGTCCAGTCCTATATCCAATGCGTGATATGTTTATTATAAAAGAGTACTCACTCTGGCCATTTCCCTCCTTTGCTTTGCCTGGGGTGGTGAGGTGGTCTCATCAGAGCCAGTCATCGTCCTCTTTCACAGGGCACCGCATCTGCTTTCAGCGGCAATTTCTTAGCAAAACCTGATTTCATTTGCCCATAGTTCGTATAGCTTTAAGGTGTAAAATGCGCACCACACAAAACCGTGCTGGAGGCTGGGTCTGCAAAATTAGCCCGCTTAGCACTGACGAACTTTACTCATTGTCTGCGTAGTCCAGCTCTTTTTCTCGCGTTCGGGAACTCATGGGTACTACATTGCGACAAATGGCTATTCGTAAACCACATAGCATGACAGGTTTGAACCATTTCAGCGATTTTTTTTTGATAAAACACGAACGCAACTCTCTCGTCGATAAACAACGATGGCACCTGCCTCGACCTTTTGTTTCCTTGTTATGACGTCTCCGCCCCATTCGGCTGTTTCCGGAACACTTTCGGAAAGGTTCGTCATTTTCGATAATTGCTCATTAATGTGATTGATTTTTTTGTTAACTTTATCAATATTTGTTATCTTGGCACATAACGGTTCTATTGATGTCTCAAACCCCCTTTGCGTTTTCATACCCTTTAATATCTGAACATTTAAATATGTAAACTAAAGTGCAATCACATTCGTAAATGGCTTCTGGTTTTTGAAATGTAAATAAACCAATTTATTGTGATAAAACAACAAAATTGCAATAACTGCATTAACCATCAAAGTGAAGTCTAACTAATTGTAGTCTTGAAACAAATCTGAATAAGGAAAAACAATAAAATATAGCAATGCAAACTGGTTAAACTTGAGAGTAGCTGAGATCTGTCATGACAGAACATCGCTTCATGATATCTGGCGCCATCTAGCGTCGTGAATGGAGAGAGTAGCTGAGATCTGTCATTACAGAACATCGCTTCAATGATATCTGTCGCCATCTAGCGTCGTGAATGGGGAGAGTAGCTGAGATCTATCATGACAGAACATCGCTTCAATGATATCTGGCGCCATCCAGCGTCGTGAATTCTGAAGTATGTCGGATTGACTCGAGTCACCTTTTAACTGCAAGTTTGCGTTTTGGAGAAGACTGCCAATGTTTTATAGCAGGCTAAAGCAGGTTGTCTTTTTTTCCCAATTAGCCTCCATGTAGCAATGCTAACATTTACAGTGTTTTATATAGATGTTTCCTTATTTTGTATGTCTGAACTTTAATTCTACAGCGTGTTGATAGCCAATAAACATCTGTGAAAGGAACTGGAGTCTTACACCATCAACACGCACGCGGCGATGAAACGCAGCCATGAAAATTACTGCCCTCATTTTTATTTACCGTGTGATATATGGACTTATTGCATATCGCGACAGGCTTAGCAACTTCAATAAAAAATGTCTTCAGTTCATTAGATGGACTTACGATCTGCCAACTTGTTGTCTCCTGTCGTCTTCCAAAATTACAACTGGGTGACTGTGCTCTAGGTGTTCATTCACGGCCGACGTACAGCCAAGCTTGGAATTGAAGAGACAGAATACAAGTTGGGACAGCTCTACGCGAGATCATGGTTATCATTAGCCTTGTCACAAATCGTTTCGGGATGTATCAAGAGGTTCCCACCGCTAGTGGAAAGACTTTTCCGTTTGGGACAATGGGGGGGTCAAAACTGCCGAATCGCACATGAGAGGAGAAAAAAGTTTTTTCTTTTCCTCTATCTGAAATTGTAGTGACTTTTTCCATCATACATTATCTTCCTCTTAGTCCGGGGTCGGTCGCGGGGGCAGCAGCTTTAGCAGGGAAGCCCAGACTTCCCTCTCCCCAGCCACCTTAGCCAGCTCCTCCGGCGGGATTCCAAGGCGTTCCCAGGCCAGCCAAGCGACATACTTTCTCCAGCGTGTCCTGGGTCGACCCCGGGGCCTCCCGCTGGTGGGACATGCCCGGAACACCTCTCCAGGGAGGCGTCCAGGAGGCATCCGAACCAGATGCCCGAGCCACCTCAACTGGCTCCTCTCAACGCGGAGGAGTAGCGACTCGACACCAAGCCCCTCCCGGATGACCGGGCTTCTCACCCTATCTCTAAGGGAGAGCCCGGACACCCTGCGGAGGAAACTCATTTCGGCCGCTTGTATCCGGGATCTTGTTCTTTTGGTCATGACCCACAGCTTGTGACCATAGGTGAGGGTAGGAACGTAGATCGACCGGTAAATCAAGAGCTTCGCCTTTTGGCTCAGCTCCTTCACCACAACGGACCGGTGCAGAGTCCGCATCACTGCAGACGCTGCACCGATCCGCCTGTCAATCTCCCGCACCCTCCTACCCTCACTCGTGAACAAGACCCCAAGATACTTGAACTCCTCCACTTGGGGCAGGATCTCATCCCTGACCCAGAGAAGGCATGCCACCCTTTTCCGGCTGAGGACCATGGTGTTGGATTTGGAGGTGTTGATCTTCATCCCAACCACTTCACACTCGGCTGCGAACCGCCCCAGTGAGAGTTTGAGGTCACGGCTTGATGAAGCCAACAGCACCACATCATCTGCAAAACTCAGAGATGCAATGCTGAGGCCACCAAACCGGACACCCTCAACGCTTCGGTTGCGCCTAGAAATTCTGTCCATAAAAATTATGAACAGAATCGGTGACAAAGGGCAGCCTTGGCGGAGTCCAACCCTCACTGGGAACGAATTCGACTTACTGCCGGCAATGCGGACCAAACTCTGACACCGGTCGTACGGGGACCGAACAGCCCTTACCAAGGGGCTCGGTACCCCGTACTCCCGGAGCACCCTCCACAGGACTCCCCTAGGCACACGGTCAAACGCCTTCTCCAAATCCACAAAACACATGTAGACTGGTTGGGCGAACGCCCATGCACCCTCGAGGACCCTGCCGAGGGTGTAGAGCTGGTCCACTGTTCCGCGACTTGTTTTGGTCTTAAATTAAAAATTTAAGGTCTTGAAAATGTCTTTAAAGCATTAAATTGGACTTTTAAAATGGTGGAAGAACCTTGTTGTTCAGATTTTTAAAAAGGTGTTGCTGCAGATTTTTTTTTTCTCGCCCCACTGTAGTTTATTTTACCCCCTTATAAATAATGCATGATAATTACTCCGCGTATGTTCAACTTGGCTATCTCCGAAGGTGGTGTTGATCTGCTCCAGTCGGTTTTGTTTGCCCATTTTGGGTAATGAACATTTTAATGTTGCACCAAGGATGTGCCAAATGTCCATCCCTGCTTGTAAAGGCAACGGCGGACGGTCAAGGTTGCAAATAAAAAGCGCGTTTCATTGGAAACTGCGGCATCCCCGCGCACACATATTAATACAACTCCTGGCATCCACGCTGCACAAATTCCACTTTAATCGCTACTCTCAATCAGCACCTGCAGGCCCACGCGTGCCCACGCTGACCTTGCTGGCGGGGCCACGCACACACTAGCGCTAGCCGGGCTATCGATCGACAGTGAAAAAGTTCACGCCCGGCGTCGTTCATCACGCCGGAAAAGCCGGTGCCTGACGATAATCCCTTCCAACGGTGATTAATTCGGCCAAATAATGATCTGCGCCGACACAATCATTCCCTTTCCTCTCGGAGACGCGTTTTAAAAAGGGAGCAGTGCTAGCTAAAGCAGATAAATGGCCTCCTGTGGTAGTAAATAATGGAGCCTTTATCAGTGTGGAGCTGTGACCTGTACTGGACGCTCCGTGCTGGCAGCTAAATGCCAGGAGCAGCTGTTACAGCTCATGTATGTTCATGATTAAGGGTGACTAATCTTGAAAAGCGTTAAAAACTAGAAGGTCTTAGATTGCTTAAAAATTGCGCCAAGCTGAGAAAGCGGCAAAGAAATTTTATGTCCAGTGATTCAAATGCACCAGAAATGACATTAAATTCTTACAATTCACTACAGGAACTCTTATGAAACAAATATTCCCCAAACTGCAACTATGACCTTATTATGCATATTTCGTTGATATTATAAACACGTTTCAACAGACTGTGCCAATTTCATATGCAACCGAAATCTAAGCAAACGTATGTTTTCCATTTGTGTTTTTAGCTTTCAATTGTTATTGAAATTACAAAAATACATATCAGAGGTGTCTGCAATCTACAGTGGTATAAAAAAGTACCTGAACCTTTTGGAATTTCTCACATTTCTGCATAAAATCGCCATTACATGTGATCTGATCTTTGTCAAAATCACACAGATGAAAAAACAGTGTATGCTTTAACTAAAACCACCCAAACATAGGTTTCATATTTTAATGATAGCATGCAAACAATTGCAGAAGGGGGGAAATAAGTCAGTGAACCCTCTGCCTAAGGAGACTTAGAGCAATTGAAAACAACAAACAATTGAAGTCGGGTGTGTGCCCAATCACTGATAAGTGGTTTAAAGCTGCCATACTCACTATAAAAGACACACCTGGCAAGAAATGTCTTGATGAGAAGTATTGTCTGATGCGCATCATGGCTCGGTCAAAAGAGCTGTGTGAAGACCTGCGATCAAGGATTGTTGATTCGTATAAAGCTGGAAAAGGATACAAAACCATCTCTAAAAGTCTGGATGTTCATCAATTGACAGTCAGAGAAGTTGTCTACAAATGGAGAGAGTTTGACACCGTTGCTTCTCTTCCAAAGAATGGCCGTCCACCAAAGATGACACCAAGAGCTCAGCGCAGAATACTCTGAGAGGTAAAAAAATAACGCTAGATTGTCTGCTAAAGACTTACAGAAATCACTGGCAGAGTCGAATATATCCGTGCACATATCAAGCATATGTAAAACTATGGCCAAGAATGGTGTTCACGGGAGGAGTGCACGGAGGAAGCCACTGCTGTCTAAAAAAAAACATTGTTGCTCATTTAATGTTCGCAAAAAGGCACGTGGACACTCTGTGGACGTTTTGGCAAATATTTTGTGGACTGATGAAACCAAAGTTGAATTGTTTGTGAGTCACACACAACATCATGCGTGGAGGAAAAATGGAACAGCTCACCAACATCAACACCTCATCCCCACCGTGAAGCATGGTGGAAGGAGCATCGTGATTTGGGGCTGTTTTGCTGCCTCAGGGCCTGGACAGCTTGCGATAATTATTGGAAGAATGAATTCATACTCAGGGCCTGGACAGCTTGCAATCATTATTGGAAGAATGAATTCAAAAGTTTATCAGGATGTTTTACAGGAAAACCTGAGGCCATCTGTTAGACAGTGGAAGCTAAAAATAGGATGGATGCTGCAACAAGACAATGACCAAAAACAGAAGTAAATCAACTTCAGAATGGTTTCAAAAGAATAACATACACGTTCTGGATTGGCCAAGTCAAAGTCCCAACTTGAACCCCATTGAGATGCTGAGGCATGACCTAAAGACAGCAATTCATGCCAGGCATCCCAGGAATCTGACTGAACTACAGCAGTTTTTTAATGAAGAATGGGACAAGATTTTCACGAAGGGGACTGAGGAACCAGTTGCATATCGCAGACACAGGGCTTTATTGATGTTGACAGGCAAAGGCAACAATTAGCTCAATCGGTAATGGACAGTTTACATGCTAGCGTATGCTGGAACGCTGACGACCTGGCACTGAATGCTATTTGTTTGTGCCTTCTATACTGTTCTCAGTTGTTCTTCGTGAGATATTAAGGAGCGCACAGTCCTTATGATGGAAACCTGTGTGATGCAATATAGTGGTACATGACAGAACAGACTTTGATGGAAGCCTGACGCAATATGTTAGCACATGAGCGCACGTTGAGCGCACAGGACAAACATTAGTCCTGATCGATGTGCCAGACTGATCTGCTGCTCCAGAAAGTGTCTGGTTGAAGTTGTTGCTGCCAAAGGGTGGGCACAAAATATTAAATGTGATGGTTCACTTACTTATTTTTTCCCCTTTCTCTCATTGTTTGAATACTATTCTCATTAAAATGTGAAAACCTATAAATGTTTGGGTGGTTTTAGTTAAAGCAGACAGTTTTTTCATCTGTGTGATTTTGACAAAGATCAGATCACATTTGATGGTGATCTTATGCAGAAATGTGAGAAGTTCCAAAAGGTTCAGATACTTTCTCATGCCACAGTAGCTCTAAATATTAAAAAGAGCACTATGAAAAATGTTGCTCTATTATTAGCTGGATGGAAATGAGTGACCCTACTACAACTCATCTTTACTAATTCCTTAGCATTGACTTCAATGAACTTCCAATTCATTTGAACTGGAAGGAGTTATCGATTCCAGTCTCTCCTAGTTCAAATGGAATGGACGTCCATCGTCGTCAATGGCACTGAAGCATCATGACTTGCTCCCAGTTCCCAAAAAACAACAATAAAAAAAGGTAATTGGGTTTTATCATCTTAAAACTGTAAATGTCCGAACCCATTTTCAACACGATCCATCCAGAAGCTGTAGGAAAACCAAGAGTCACGAAGGGTCCTCCTCCAGGGGTCCATGAGTGACTTAACCACATTTTGTCCCTTGAAATAGTGCAGCGGAATCATATTCTTGCCTGCGATTTTATTCCACCGCTGGAGGTTTCCAGCATCTCCACCTGGCGCGGCGCACGCATGCTGAGCAGCATCGGCATTAATATTCAGATTGATCACATCCTATGATTTATCTCCTCGCCGCTGGGAGCATTGACACGGCGCACAAGTGGCCGCCCTGTTGTTTGATGAGCATGATAATTATGTCAGCCATATGCCGCTCTTTTTTTCAAGCACCTGAGCCGAACCCCACGCGGTAACGGCGACGGCGATTCTGCCGTTTTGCCGCAGACAAACCATCATTGACATTCTCTGTGTTCATTATTTGCTGCTGTTTGCCCCCGCGTTTTCCCCCTCATCTTCTCCATCTTTGCCATTCCTTCAGCTCCCCACTCCTGGTTCCCCCACTCCCTGCAACCCCCACCCTGGCTCACTTGATTATGTGGAGCCAGAGTCGGGGAAAGTGTCACTATGGAAACAGGGGCAGAGGCAGCGGAGGGCTCTTGACGCCAGAGAGGGTGCGCAGAAAGAAAGAATCCACCGGCGGTCATCTGGATTGAAAATTTGGGAGGTAACAACTGAATTTTATCCCCCACTCAAAGCACAGCTGGGAGGTTTATTTTTACCCAAAGCACTTTGCTAAACCTTAAGTGCCACACGCCTCCTTTTTTTATTCAAGCGCCGTTTCTCAGCCCATTAGTCACAGACTCCAACCTCCTTCCCACTTTATTTGCATTCCTACTGATAAATCATCTCTAGAATCTACAGCCAAAACCGTATTTTAACTTTGGCCGCCGTTGACGACGATAGACGTCCAAATGTGGGCCTCTATCGCCGTCGAATGAGTTGATGAGAGGCAAAACGATGATTTCAGAACAACACAGAAGAAAACGGCAACAAAATATCCATCTTAATATATCTAATACATAATTTATCAATCGGCGATACAAACATTCTGTTCATAAATGAATCTGCGGTTCGGAACAATGCAATGCAAAACATGAGTTTTCATGTGAAACGGAGTTGGAGCAGAAGGGCGGCGTCGGGGGAAGGAGAAAAAGAGGGGGGTGCGCGGGTTAGGCAAGGGGAGGAGCGGAATCTGAGCGAGGTTTGATAGCGAGACGCGAGCGGAGGCAAAGAGGCAAAGAGGAGGCGAGAGCGAAGGAGCAGCATCTTCTCCGGCTCCATCCCCGAGCCGACAAGTTCATCCAAAGTTGCGGCACAGACTTCCTCTCTGAGGTATGCCCTTTTCCTTCCTTTAAAGTAATAATATTGACTATAGATATTCCTTTTATTCGGGTGTTGCGCATAAAAAGTTTGATTTATCAAAATGTCAGCCGTTGACATTTGAAGACGGATAACATTCTAGAACGATAGATCATTCCCAGTGGAAAACTTGTAATGCTTGCCCCTTTGCAGTCCATGTTCTAACATTTAATAAACTCGTGAATGCGTTGCCTCGCCTTTAAATCGTATTTTTTTGTGTTGAAATGCGATTATTATCCCTGCGGCGCTGCGGGCGATAGAGCATCGGTGCGGTCTGGTTATCTCTCCACCACTCTCTTCATTAGTACCATTAAGGTCACCCTAATGTTATCAGCGGCATCGACCCATCCAACCTGTTCTTGGCGATTCTCATGCCTCCCTCCTTCAGCCTTGATTTTCTTTCTGCTCTTTGTGCAGCCGGTTCCACGGAACAGTGTGCAATTATCGAGTGGACTAGCGCATTATCTTAGCGCCAGTGTCCAGATGTCGTGATGTCATCGGACTAGCCGTATCCGCTCTTAACACAGAATTTAGGGGTCACTTAAGCAGTTTGTAGAATATTTGAAGTGTATCACAAAAGTGAGTACACTTATCGCATTTCTGCAGATATTTAAGTATATTTTTCATGGGACAACACTGACAAAATGACACTTTGACACAATGAAAAGTAGCCTGTGTGCAGCTTATATAATAATTTATTTTCTCCTCAAATAACACAAAATATAGCCATTAATATCTAAACCCCTGGCAACAAAAGTGAGTACAGCCCTTAGAAACTACAACCCTAAATGTTCAAATTGAATACTGCTTGTCATTTTCCCTCCAAAATGTCATGTGACTCGTTACAGGAGTGCTGTCAGCATTGTTTCAGAGATGGGGGATGGCGTGGCTCAGTGATAGAGTAGTTGTCCCCCAACCCAGAGGTTGTGGGTTCGATTCTCTGCCCTGATGAACTCGCCTAAGTATCCTTGAGCAAGATACTGAACCCCACATTGCAGCGTCACCAGTAGGTAGATGGCGATGTAGTGTAAAGTGCTTTGAGCGCCTTGAAAGGTGGAAAAGCGCTATATAAGTATAACACCATTTACCATGAGCCTGTTAGTGCTCAGGCCATACGTCGCACTCTAGATCATATTGGTGTGCATGGCTGTCACCCCAGGAGGGAGCCTCTTCTGAAGACTACACAAGAAAGCCCGCAAACAGTTTGCTGAAGACATGTCAACAAAGCACATGGATTACTAAAACCATGTCCTATGGTTTGATGAGACGGGCGGGGTTTCTTGTGTACCGTCTTCAGAAGAGGCTTCTGAAGACCAAAGTGTGGCACTAACAGGTTGACCCTCCACCTCTTCCATCTCTGCAACAATGCTGACAGCACTCCTGTAATGAGTCATATACATTTTGGCAGGAAAATGACAAGCAGTACTCAATTTGAACATTTAGGGATGTACGTAGTTACTATGCGGTGTACTCACTTTTGTTGCCAGGGGTTTTGATATTATTGACTATATTTTGAGTTATTTTGAGGGGGAAATAAATGAACTCCATTGTATAAGCTACACACAGACTACTTTTCATTGTGTGAAAGTGTAATTTTGTCAGTGTTGTCCCATGAAAAGATACTCAAATATCTGCAGAAATGTGAGGGGTGTACTCATTTTTGTGATACACTGTATGATTGGAGTCTTTGTCCAACCTCTAGTACTTCCCACTGTGAAATCGGCGAAGGATCATCCGGCGCGCGAGACGTCTGCATGACTAATGTAGCTAATTTGACGTGTAAATGAGTGTTATGATTGACGCGTCGACGCCACGAGGCGGGAATGCGCGCTGGCAGCTGTTGCATCGGGCGTCGGTACCCGCGCTGGATGCGTGAATTCATCGGCGCCCGTGGGCAGCATCTGCGCGCGAGTGGACCGGCGCGCAAAGAAAGTGGATGGAGATCAATGCAAGCAGCTGTTCCGAGTACTTCAAACGCCGCCGTGTTGTCGGCGCTGACAGGCCCTCGCGCCAGGGAATCAAAGGCTAATGAGACAGTCATCGCGCAAACGCACCCGGCAGACCCATGAATATTGATACGCCCCGGGAGTTGGATGGGAGGCAGGGTGTCTTTGCGCACCACGGGTGGACTTAAAAGGCTGCTTATGTACAGGCGGTTCACTGATCAGTTCCTTAGAGGTCTTATGCATACATTTTAGGGAAGCCTTTACAGATTAAGCTATCAGTTAGGCTGTGAACTAGAGTTTTAGGAGCAAATATCAGTTCTGGAATTTCTAGACAATTACTTGGAAAGGAGTTCTATTGAACCACCAGAATGAGAAGAGCCCCGTGAGGGAAGGCAACGACACTCCAGTGACACCTCTAGTTCTTACCTTAATCGTCTTTTGAAGTCCAGCATTTCTAGAATATCCGATAGCCAGAATTGGATTTGATTCGTAGGGCAAGGGTGCATGTAGATGAACACGAGACCATCGATCTTGAAGCAAGGTCGACTATCTTATCTCGGCCTTCATCGGCCGTTGCCAGTCAGGCAAACAAAACGACGTATGGAGGACAGCCTCACTGGCAGGGAAGGGAAAGACTGATGAGACAGGAAGACGGTCCAACGTACGTGGGCGACTGTGCCTCCATCTTGACTCGGTCTCATAAATCAAGCCCGCCTATCGTTTGAGGCCTATCTCGCGCTCGCAGCCCTCGGCAGAACGCCGTGTTCGCCGGCCCGTGACGAGAAGGCGCGTCGTCCCGGCAGCTATCGATCGCGCGGGATGAGTTTGTCAGGGCGGCCGTTTCGCCCGTCTGAGCTTGGTCACTGAAGTATCCCGGCATGTCCCAGGCTCCGTGTCTGTCTTGGGGCTACATGTTCCATCTTAATGTCAAGTCAGTACCACTGTCGCGCATCGTTTGGTTCCAAAATAAGATGTCGGTCTGTTGAAATGAATCGAGCGATTGCAGGCCTCACTATCCTTAACTGAATGTAAACCATTCATTATGACCAGAAATACCTTGCATGCCGTCATATTTCATTGTCATTTTCTTTCCAGCACCGATGCCAGTTTCTTCAGCTAGGCTCCACCACAAGTGTCGGTGATGGTATGACTCTGGTAAGTACTGATAATGTGTTAGGGGGGGCCATATCGCAGGTTTCAGGCATTTGCAAGGACTATTTGTAAGGTCACAAGTGCTGAAATGTGTCAATAAATCTGCGTTTTTATGCAGATTAATGGTCCAGAAGCACCTGTTAGTCACAGTCCATTATCTTCCCCTCTGTAGCTGGCGGGTTATGGCAGGGGGGCGGCAGGTATTTAAATCAAATGCAATTCCGTGTAATTTTTTAAAAGCAGCTGTAAAAGTTAAAACTAGCGCAGTAATGGATTTACAATCATATTTAAATACTAAAGGGCAGCTCACAGTCGAAAGGGTGGATGGGGGTGGTGGAGGGATATCAGAGTCCTTTAAAATGAAGTAGTTGAATTATTCACTGGCACTCACTCCATCCTTTAAAAGCCAATTGCATCAACGTTTCAGGAAAAACAGGGAGACGCTTGATATGCCGCTGTCATTCCGCTTTCAAGAGGGAATAAATTGCACATTCTTGACAGCTCGAAAATTAGGGAGCCCTCAAATCTGATATTCCTGTCAGGTGAATGCGTGACAAGCTCAAACCCACAAATATTGCACCGGCACGCCTCGCCGCAATTTATTTTCCTGCACTTCCGCTGATGAATGACAGCGATTATGAGGAATATCCAGTATATTTTTGCCGGAACAAGATCAGGCACCTCTTGATTTTGGTCTCCCTATGTTCCGGGACTTATTTGGGCAGATCCGGCACCTCTCGTGCATAGAAAATGATAATAATATAAAAACGTTGGGGAGGGGGGAGAAGGAGAGGACTCGTTGATAGCTTTCTCCACTTTATTGTGGCAACAATAAGATAACAATAAACAAAATAACAGCGGACTGCCGCCACATTTGACCTCGAACTTTTGCTTCTCGCCCGTCTCCCCTTGCTTCCTACTACTCAAAGCTCTTCAGTCCCAAAGACTCTTAAATGGATGTTTTCCGAAATTTTCAGGTTTGCGGTGAATCGGTAACAGGCGCACTTTTGCAAAATAGACAATGTTTATTGATTAGAAAATGCAGAATAAATTAGGTTTATTGATTACAATCCCACAAGAGCAAGCAAACAAGTATCAACAAATGTCAACGATGACGCTAGATTTGAGTTTGTCAACCCCAGAATCCCCGTGTTACGTTACAGCAAAACGAAATGTCCCTTAGCAATGAAAACCGCTTACCGTGACAAATGAGCGGGAAGCCAACACACTCCGGTAAGGCGGCGAAGGAACAAAGCCAGGCGATCCGTACATGACCCGCAGGCGGACTTCACGGGTCACCCGGAAATGTCGGGTTTTTGTAGGGACGCGCCCCGCGAAGGCGGACAGGCCCCGAGCGGCGCTGCCCTGCCCAATGACAAACATTAAAGCTACTTTTGGTTCAGCCCCCTTGAAAAAGGGCTTTTCACATGGGAGAAATGAGCTGTGCTGCAACAGATGCAACAAATGGTAAATATTGTGGGTGCAAAACAAGTTATCTCGTGAGATTCCCGTCTAGTTATGGGATCCAGGCGTGTAACTATGGGACCCAGACGTGTAGTAAAACTTGTTTTGCACCATAGTAATCTCATGAGATTCCCTACTCAAGCGCGTCTCCTAACTATGAGAACAAGGTGAAAAACAGTACAAGTTGTTCACAGACATAAAAACAATAGTTGTTACAATCTATGTCACAGAAGCAATCATACATCACAAAAGCATTATGTAATATTTTCCCCCATCATTCCGCCCTTTGACCTGGATTGAATTTATCATAAGGCATAATGTGCTAATTCACTTCGGGTCACATCATATTTTCTCCATCACACCGCCCTTTGACCAGGATTGAATATTTTCTCCATCAACGGACCATGCATGCGTCTCTTAAACGGACCGTGCATAGTGTCTTGTTTTGAGCTTTAGTTGACAAAGGTATGGAAAACACGACGTGCTGACAACTTTGTTTCTTAACACATGGAGCTGACAGCACTAACACAGCTTGGGGCTCTCGGCAGGCTGTGCCTCTCTATCTCACTCCCGCGTCACGTGACCAAAACAACAGAAACATTACGTGCACTTCAGGGTGCCTCGGAAAACATTATATCAGAATATTACACATAGTTACGGACGTTACAGCATAAAATAAAATAATAATATGCATACATTAATTTACAGAACAAATCCCAAGAATTGCATGTTGTTTATAAAATTTAACATCATTTGAAAGAGTCGGAGATTTGTTGATGTGATGAAAAGCTGGACCAACAAATCAGCCCCCTGACATTCAAACGGTATTTCAGCATGCCAAAAAGACAGTTGCGTTTACTGTTTTTTTTTTTTTTGTTTGTTTTTTTAAAGAAGGAAGATGGTTCAAAACAAGTCAGGAAAGCACAAAGAAAAAGAAAAGTCTCACAGCATGGCAAGTGGGCATTTGCATTTTGCTTTCAGCACCATTTTCTGCGTATGTTCCGGGACCTGTGCCCGTGTCGTCATCCCTGTCATATGTACTTTGCGTTCCAGCACCTTATGATTTACAAATTAAGCAGTGGCCAAAAGTCCTACTTCAAGACAAAATACAAAGCGATATTACCTTTCAAGTGAAAGCGTGAGAAACCCGATCAATTTGCCAGATGTCTTTGAGAAGCGCAAAGGAAATGTATTGACGACAACGGCGGAGCTAGTGCGACGCTGCTGGTCCTGGGGCGCTTTCACTGCATTTCTTCATCTTGTTTCCTGAGCCCAGTTTGTGAAACTCAAGCGGCAGCGCATGAAAGCGCTCACCCACTCAACCTCCCGGCCTGCTGAGAGCACTTGAAAGCAATTTTCTTTTAATCAAGTTCACTATAAAGGCCCTTCTGACGCCAGCCGCCGCAACACGACCTTTTTTGTTTTTTTTTCCCTTATCCCGTCCTCGGCACGCTGTATTGATTTCCCGATGAGCGTTTTATATAAAATAGTGTGTACCGACGTAATGAGAATTCTCTTGAGCTTATTGCGCTCCCAGACAGATATGAAAATGAAGGCGGCCTGTATGAAAAGAGGGGCCCGCTTTTCGGAAATTGGATTTCACGTAACGAGAGCTCAATTTTTCACATTCACAGGAAGGAAGACTGCAGCGGCGGTACTGGTCGTAAACCTTCTGTTTCCATCGAAACCAGTTAAGTATTATTGTTGACGCACTGACTGGGATTGACATTGATAGACGTCCGATCCATTTGCAATGGAACGATCATGGTTCAGTGGCATTTCTTGAAAACACTGCTGGCCAAAAGTATTGGCACCCCTGCATTTCTGTCAGATATTGCTCAATTTTTACCCAGAAAATGAATGCAACTACAAATTGGTAGGTTTGATCTCAACATTGGTAGGGACGATATAACAGCATAACCTGCATGTACACTTTTTGCTGGGGACGGAACATTCATAATAATCAATGCAAAATAAATCTGTATTGATTTATATTAAGTTTTATGTATATTGGTTCAGCCCAGGGCCGGCCCAGCCGAAAGGCAGACTATGCAGCTGCTTAGGGCCCATGACCACCAGAGGGCCCTCAATCTGGCAATTGTTTAATTTATATTTTATTTTGTTTACTACAGTTTGCTTTAGTTATGTGAGTTTTGATACTTAATTTCAAGCTTAGAAAAATAAAAATTCTTCCTTTATTCTTTTCATCTTTTAGAATAAGGTTTGGAGCTATCTACTGTAAGTACTGACAATCATTTAGGGTGAGAGGTTTGATGTATGCAGTGCAACAAAATCTGATTATTTTACAAAATATGGACGTATGGGTTGGATTGCATGTATGGGTTTCACAGTACAGAGTGACGAAATGGTGGGACAAAAATATGGGACCCTTGGCATTATTTTGCTTAGGGCCCCCAAATGGCCTGGGCCAGCCCTGGTTCAGCCTACACTGCTCAATTCAAACCTTTATTTTCAAAAACTACTAAACATTTTGAAAACCTCCAGAAAAAAATGTCCGGGTTTTAAGAGCAAGTTTAATTTGCATTATTTGAACATATATTTTATTAACATACAAAATAATACAAGCTTGTTAATCATCTCTTGACGATCCAGGAATTGAAAAAAAAAATAAACATTTGTCTTAAGACCACTCAACATTGTCTAACTAAATATAAATATAACTGAAAAAACTTCTTTGTTTTGGAATAACACTACTGCTTTTGCCCACAAGCAGAGCCAAACTCAACAAAAACATGAAATCTCCTTTGGACTGCTTTCAGTAGAAAACACATACAGGAGGACCCTTCTATCCAAGCAGCTCCCTACTCGAGTTTTGCATGTTAGCAAGTTCAAACCGTTTAATTTTATGCAAACTCTGATGCAGGTCAGACTTCCAGTGGCAAAATTAGTGGTGTGTTCCCCACTTCCACAACATTGATGTCTTTTTACATTTCATACAGTGGCTTCTACCGGCTGGAAAAAAATTAATATCCTTGATATCAAATGTGTGTGTGTGCGTGTTTATTTGGGGGGGGGGGTCAAGTCATCAGCCAATCAAATTAGCGTTTCGGAGGGGGGAAGACATTTTGTCTCTAACGTTAAATACAATTAGATTCAATTTAAAAAGGCATGTCCGATATTTTTTTGCCGATTCCGATACTTTGAAAATGACGTGATCGGACCCGATCGATCTTTAGTCAGTACCATCAGTGAGCATGGTGTAATTATTGACATCAACAATGGCGAGCTACTAGTTTATTTTTTGATTGAAAATTTTACAAATTTTATCAAACAGAAAACATTAAGGGGTTTCAATATAAAATTTCTATAACTTGTACTAACATTTATCTTTTAAGAACTACTTGTCTTTCTAACCATGGATCGCTTTAAGAGAATGTTAATAATGTTAATGTAATCTTGTCGATTTATTGTTATAATAAACAAATACAGTACTTATGTACCATATGTTGAATGTATATATCGGTCTTGTGTCTTATCTTTCTATTCCAACAATTTATAGAAAAATATGGCATATTTTATAGATGGTTTGAATTAGAATTAATTACGATTAATTTTTAAGCTGTAATTAACTCGATTAAAAATGTTAATCGTTTGACAGCCCTCGATTTAATTTTTTAAATCCCTTTTGTGTTTTTTCATTGCAAGCAAAATAAATAAAGATATTACTACCAAAGCATTTGTAATTGCAATCATTTTTTGGGGGGTAGAAATTGAGCATTATCTGACAGAATTGCAGGGGTGCCAATACTTTTGGCCAGCAATGTAAGTGATCTGTTTTGACTGCCATCGACGGCGGAAGATGTCCAATGTTCAAATGGTTCGGAAGTCTTATCGCCGTCAATAGTGGTGTGAAATGTCACGTTACATCTTGCTTGCTTGTTATCTTGCTTCAATAACATCGAAATTTCCTCCAATAGATCCTGACATTGCGACGAAGCACAATGAAGATCTGGCACCTGCGAGAAGACTCCTGAGCAAGCAGGTGGGCCCGACTGCCCTTACTGGCTCCTTAGAGAAAAGTAGCAAAACCCCACAAAATGATGGATGGTAGTTTAGATGAGCCATTATAGAGTATGAGCTGCATTTGACATCTCCGTCGTGACAAGACAAACGATCCTTTACGGTATTTATTATGTTTTATAGCGAGAGTCTCTCGCTTCTGTATTCATTACGTCGTAAATCCCAGGCTTCCGTTCGATACCTCTGCGGGTGGGAAAACATGCATTTATTATTTATTTCGGTGCCGCGTCCTAAAAGGTCATACTTACCTGCAACCTATACTCAGGACTTAGGGGGACAGATTTTCCATGAATTTTAAAGTGGTACCAAGTCAAACATTCAAGAATCTCCACTTTTCACTTCACTTGTGACCCCTCCCGCTGCTGCACGGATCCCCAAGTGGGAAAGCTGGAGGCTAAACGCGGAAAAGAAAATCATGTAAACAAATTTATGGCTAGCGAGTTTGAGCAAAGGGACTCTGGCGATGACTTTGACTCGCAGAGCGCATGAAAAAAAAAACGAATATTTGTTTAAAAGAGGGGAAATCTTCATTGATAAAACCAACACAATACACAGCTAATCTCCATAAAACTCCATTACAAGCAAATGAAAGATTGGTGAGGAAAAATATCACTGCCATGCAATATTCTTCTAGCTAATCTCAGTTGAGGCAGCACAACTGAAAATGTAATCCTCCGCCACTTTTTCCTTTCCTAATGAAATCCAGCAAAAGAAACACAAAGCACTTAAGGCAGGCAAATAAAGGGAGTGAAGAAAGAAACCAAATATCTTTTAAATTGGGTATCAGACTGCAAGTGAAGCAATCCTTGGAAATGCTAAATCTATTCGGCAGTCACTGAAAGCTCAGTCAAAGTCAATAAAAATGGAATATTTGTTTGCGCGATGCTTGAAAAGGTGCATTTCCACCACGTTTGCCATTTCCCTCCGCTATCAGCCATCTTTCTTCTCCTCGTGGCTTCAGCTATTTTCTTCATAGCACTGCAGAAACGAGCCAATTGAAGTGATTCATACGTCCACTTGTTGCCATAATAATTTCCAGAAATATGAAAGGCCATTTGTTGCTTCTGACTTTCACGGAACTGCAAAAAGTTTGACTAAAACCACTCAAACATTTGTAGGTTTTCATTAGAGCTGTCAAAATTATCACGTTAACGGGCGGTAATTAATTTTTTTCATCACGTTAAAATATTTGACGCAATTAACGCACATGCCCCGCTCAAACAGATTAAAATGACAGAACAGTGTCATGTCCACTTGTTACTTGTGTTTTTTTGTCTCCCTCTGCTGGCGCTTTGGTGCGACTGATTTTTTAAGCACCATGAGCATTGTGTAATTATTGACATCAACAATGGCGAGCTACTAGTTTATTTTTTGATTGAAAATTTTACAAATTTTATTAAAACGAAAACATTAAGAGGGGTTTTAATATAATTGTACTAACATTTATCTTTTAAGAACTACAAGTCTTTCTATCCATGGATCGCTTTAACAGAATGTTAATGTTAATACCATCTTGTTGATTTATTGTTATAATAAACAACTACAGTACTTATGTACAGTATGTGGAATGTATATATCCGTCTTGTCTTATCTTTCCATTCCAACAATAATTTACAGAAATATATGGCATATTTTATAGATGGTTTGAATTGCGATTAATTACGATTAATTTTCAAGCTGTGAATAACTCGATTAAAAATTTTAATCGTTTGACAGCCCTAGTTTTCATATTTTAATGAGGATAGCATGCAAACAATGGCAGAAGGAGGGAAAAATAAGTGAACCCTCTGCCTAAGGAGACTTAAAGAGCAACTGAAACCAATTTTTACCAAATCATTTTAGGTCAGGTGCGTGCCCAATCACTGATGAGTGGTTTAAAGGTGCCCCGCCCACTATAAAACACACACCTGGTGAGAAATGTTTTGATGAGAAGCGTTTTCTGGTGTGCATCATGGCTCGGTCAAAAGAGCCGTCTGAAGACCTGCGTTCAAGGATTGTTGATTTGTATTGAGGGAATTCAGCCTCCCAGCAAAGCAGTCGGAACCGCGACAGCCAACCGTCAGGCATCCCGCTGGCGAAGCCCCAGCAAATCGGCCGGAAAGGCCAAACTCCCAAACTCCGCGCGTTCACTCCAGCGTTAACCCTTTGTACTGACTCTATGTTGACAATTTATTCGTCGACAGTGATCAAAAAGCAAAGCAAAACAGACGGAGAGGCAATGCTGGTTCAGCAAAACGAAATGTCCCCAAGAAGTAACAGTTGTTAGCTAAATGTTCAATCTTTTGAAAACTGCGTTGGAGTGGGCCGGGCGAAAGCGTGCCTGGGTTTTGTCCTGGGATAATCCTTCTGTGACAGGTTTAGGCGGTCAAGTTCGTGTGTCATCTTTCGTGGCTGGGACCAGGTTGCCATGGCAACTGAGGCATGTCTTGACGTCTAAGGCGCCGCGCTATCAACTTGTTGCCTTGGTAGGGCGGAGGTGTCCTGACCCCACTGAAGAGTTGCTGACGTCTTTTCCTCCGCCTATCAGGCGAGGGCTGATAAGCTGGTCCACTTTACTGTGTCAAAGGGCATGGGGTGAAATCTGCCTAAACTATAGTTAAATGCTTTACTATAATGGTGTTAGACTAATTCAAACAGTTATACGGTGTCTGCGAGAAAAGTAACTATCCCCTTGAATTGTTCAGGAGTAAAAAACAACCAAATTTGTGGAGGAAAAATGGAACAGCTCACTAACATCAACACCTCATCCCCACGGTGAAGCATGGTGGAGGGGGCATCATGATTTGGGGCTGTTTTGCTTCCTCAGGGCCTGGACAACTTGCAATCATTAATGGAAAAATGAATTCAAAAGTCTTGCAGGAAAACCTAAGGCCGTCTGACAGACAATTGACGCTAAAAAGAGGATGGATGCTGCAGCAAGACAATGATCCAAAACACAGAAGTAAATCAACTTCAGAATGGTTTCAGAAGAACAAAATACACATTCTGGAGTGTCCGATTTTGCCTTCCAGTCTGAACAGCTCGTAGTTACTCAAGGTTAAAAACCAGGAGGAGAAATGGAGCATTACGGATCACAGCCTGGAGTCTTGTGTTTTGACAGCGGCTTAATGATTGCACCCGAGCTCAGCTTAGGTTGCATCATTGACTGTTGACCCGGCGGACACCTTCCTGTCGGTGTTAATGAGATGACTCGGTTCCGTCTCTGGGTCACGGTGATATTTAGAGAGCGCGTTGTAGCGGCAGAGACTAGCACTTTGCCACGCTGCCCGCGTGCCTCATTTGCATGGCTTTCAGACTCGCTCCCGCGTGATCGACAGGCTCCTCCGCACTTCTCTTCAGTTTGTGTCGCACGTGTTAATTAAAGCCTCTAATTAGCTTCCCCCCTCTAAAAGGCTGCATTAACTCAGAGATGGAATGGCAAATGATTCTTGGCATTAACATAATTGTGTTTTTGAAGTGTAAAGATTCGGGCATTAGGGATGCGAGCCGAGTCTTTTCTTTCAATGATTTGTTGTGTTTTGGGCTTCCAGCCCAAGGGGCCATCAGAGGGTCGGCGTTGTCGGGTAGGTTGCAGGGGCCGAACCGCTAATGAGGCCCGCTCCCCTCTGACGGAGGAACAACAAAGGAGCCGCGTCGTCCCCCTCAGGTCTTCCTGCACCTGCCGGAGCGGAACTGAACGGTGGAGCCGTGAGTGACTTTTGTAATCAGGAATAGTCGGAGGAGGAAGTTACTCGTGATTACGTGTACCCTCACTCGACGCGTGCTGGGATTTCCTTCAAAAGCTTTCCAGAATCCCAGCAAACTTGTGGCTTTACGGGAGAAGACTAGCAACGAGTACCACTTAGCCCCTCGCTCAGTGAGCAGTCTGACATTATGATGCTGTTATGTGAACCAGCGGGGTACAACGGAAGGAATTTTCAGTCTCCCCCGCTTGGCTGTCGCCTTCGGTTCCTCGTCAAACTGCTCACCGCTGCCCCCCTAATTCATAAGCGGATTTTAAGGAGGGGCCAGGCCCCCCGGTAAACGAAAAGTGTCATTGCATGTAATTGACTTTCCTATATATTAGGGCTGTCAAACGATTAAAATTTTTAATCGACTCAATTACAGCTTAAAAATTAATTAATCGTAATTAATCGCAATTCAAACCATCTATAAAATATGCCATATTTTTCTGTAAATTATTGTTGGAATGGAAAGATAAGACACAAGATGGATATATACATTCAACATATGGTACATAAGGACTGTATTTGTTTATTCTAACAATAAATCAACATGGCATTAACATTATTAACATTCAGTTAAAGCGATCCATGGATTGAAAGACTTGTAGTTCTGAAAAGATAAATGTTAGTACAAGTTATAGAAATTTTATATTAAAACCCCTGTTTTCGTTTTAAATTTGTAAAATTTTCAATCAAAAAATGAACTAGTAGCCCGCCATTGTTGATGACAATAATTACACAATGCTCATGGGTGCTTAAGCCCATAAAATCAGTCGCACCCAAGCACCAGCAGAGGGCGAAAAAACTCCAAAAAACATAAGTAACAAGTTGGCATTGCACTGTGCTGTCATTTTAATCTGTTTGAGCGGGTCATGTGCGTTAATTGCGTCAAATATTTTAACATGATTAATGTAAAAAATTAATCACCGCCCGTTAACGCGATAATTTTGACAGCCCTACTATATGTATATATAAATTGTACAGCAATAAAACTGCAACAAAAATGAATGAAATGAACAAAAAATATATTTTATAATGGGTCAAAATTATTTTTCGAACAGATCATGTGACTAGCACCTTAGACGGTCATTTGCTTTGCATATTAATTTTCATTAAAAAAATATTAGGGATGGGAATTTTATTTTTCAAATCATTTTTTTTCTTCCTTTCTTGATTGAATAATAAAGACAAAAATGTACTAGCCAAAATATGGCCCAAACACAAATCAACATTACTTCAATTAAAAAAGTTGCTTCAATCAAAAAAAAAAAATAAAATAAAATAAAAAAAAATAAAAAACAAACAAAAATAGCTTTCACTTGCATTTTTATTTTTTTGAGTTTCAAATTTATTTTTACATTTAAACAATTTTTTTTTAATTAAAGCAATTTTTGGGGGGGTTGAAAATATATATTTTGAGCGAAGCAACTTTTTGGGGGATTGAATAATAAAGACACAAATCTACCTCCATATGGCTCCGCTCAGGGGATACAATTTTTGACGGTGGTAACTACATTGGCACAACACCTGCGGGCATACCATATTCAATGGATCACTATCTTGGCGAAAGATATTGCCTATGCAGCCTGATCTAGAATTCCCCTCAAGAATGATGGGAAATAAAAAACTGTTGTCAACTTATTATTATAAATATTGTAAGTTAATTTTATTGCTGACACTGCGTTTCGGGGTCATCAACATGTTGTTCCCCCGCTGCCCCAAAAGTCAAACTCAGCCTAATTCCATTTCCTACTACAATTTTCAAACTCATCAAAAAAGAGTTCCTTACCCCACCTAAAAATGTCGCAAAATAATCCCAATACTTACCTGTCAAGTTGTACGGTTTCGTCGTGATTTGTACAAGTAAGCACTGATTTTTAAATGTGTACGCCGTACGTTCAAAATCTGTACGTTTTTCGTGCACTGCGTTTTTTTCCTCCTTTCAGATTTTGTCACCGTTTCGGCAACGAGACTATGTGCGTTATTATGCGTTACGTTGGTTGAATGACACAAGAAAAGTCAGAGACACGGAGAGAGAAGAGCGGGAGTGGGAAGGCGGGAACAGTGTTGCAAACTGCGATACTAGGCTAGGTGGCTCCAATATTTCCTGACTGTAACCGACAGCCTACAATCTACGCCCACTTGATGCTACACTAGAGATCACATACATATAAAACTACATGTAAAATGACAGACTTGGCGGCGTTGGTAAACAGACGCCATATTAAGCAGTAGACTTCTCAGAAAGGCTCTATTGTAGTGAACCTTCCTAGCTGACCTAAGTAACTTTTTATCTAAAATACTCCGAAATCGGCAAAATCTTGACTTGAATCTATCTTTAAATGATGAAACAGTTTTAAAACTTTCACATGTCGAAAGTAGACGGAATTAATGCAAAAACGGGAGCAATTTTAACAACTTTATTGGTTGATTCACAACATTAACTCATTCACACCCTGCCATTTTCAAGGCCCTTTGCTCCCGGCCGTTTTACTGGATTTTGACTGATTTTGCAAGGCCCACAGAAAATTCTGTTCTATTGCTATATAAACATGGAACACACCAAAAGAAAGATTAGACTCTCTTCTTTCAGCAGGAAAAAAAAGTTAATCTTTTTCCATTCTTTAGAAATCAACGTTAGAAAATAGCTTAGTCTAAGCAATTTTCCAATTTCTGATGAGAAAACGGAGAAATTGAGCTTTTTGTGAAAGCATACATTTCAAACATAACTTTGACTTTAACACAGCTATTTTTTGCTTTAGTTACATCCCAAACATCCGATGTTTTCCTTTTACAAAATCACAGAAACAGCAAGACAAATAGAGCTTTTGATAGCAAAGTAACAATTTATTTACACATAACTAACTGAAAGATGACGCTATTGTGGCTGCGACAGCCGGTTAAACTTTTCCCTCATCGTTGCCTGTCTCAAAAAGATGAATTTTTTTGAGTCTCTGCGAGCAGCACGGACTCAACGCCATCTAGTGGTCCCTGTCGTTCTGCTCGGTCGTCCAGCGCCTGGCATCCCGGGCGTCCTACTGGTTGTTCTGCTCAGTCGTCCGCCGCCTGACATCCATTCAATCTTCTTCCTCCGGCACCCCGGCTTTGCGGCTTGGCCGTTCGTTGCCATTGAATAGGGTTGCAGGTCTTACCAAATGCCCTACTGCCCTCCAGTAGCCAGTTTTATTGCTTTAAAATGGATTTTCAGCTTTGTGCTTTGGAGCGAAATTGAATCAGAACTCAGACATGTCTCTTTTAAAAAAAAAATTTTTAAAAAAGTAAAAGACGTATAAATACGTGTTTGGGACACTGAAACAATTAAAAATAAAACATACGTTTTTGGGAGCAAATGATTTAAATGACTTCCAAAGATAGCAATGGTTACTATGTTTTTTTTTGTTGTTTTTTTTTTAAATGAGGAAAAAAACATGAAAGGTAACACCAGTTACTTGGCAAAGTAACTAATTACTCTTACATTCAGGTAACTGAGTTACTAACTCAATTACTTTTTTGAGAGAAGTGATTTGTAACTAATTAACTAGAAACTGCAATTTCGGGAGAAATTACTTCTAGTCTTTGCCATGTAGAGATACAGATCTTAGCCCCAGCCTAGGTTGGTTTGGGGACAATTCGGGGACAATATCAGGTCACTTCCTGTCTATTTGGGGACATTTATGGGGCCTGGGATAATGATATCAGGTCATTTGGGAACATTTAGGAGGCGTGGCCTATTCATATCAGGTCATTTGGGAGCATTTGGGGGCGTGGCCTAGTCATATCAGGTCATTTGGGAACATTTAGGGGGCGTGGCCTGATCATATCAGGTCATTTGGGAATATTTAGGGGGCGTCGCCTGATCATGTCATTTGGGAACATTTGGGGGGCGTGGCCTGATCATATCAGGTCATTTGGGGGCGTGTCCTATTGATATCTGGTTATTTCCTGTTGATTTGGGGACATTTTCTTGCCATTGAAAATGAATGGAAAATTTGGACGTCCATGTCTGTCAATGGCAGCACCCTCTATAAGCGTCAAAGGAAGCGGGGATGTTTGGGGGACATGTCCTATTGACATTTTGTTTTTTCCCCATTGAAAATGAATGGGAAAAATTTTGGACGTCCATGGCTGTCAATGGAAAGCAAGTACATTGGCATCAATACAATGGAGAAACATTCCCGTCAATGGCATTAAACAAAGTAAATGCCATGAGAAATGAATGGGAAATTTGGACGTCCATGGCCGTCAATGGCAGCACCCCCTATTTTTTGTTTGGGGGACACGTCTTATTGATATCTCTTCATTTTTTGTTGATTTGGGGAAATTTTGTTGTTTCCCCATTGAAAATGAATGGGGAAAATTTAACTAATTACTTTTTTAAAAGTAAGATTAACAACACTGGTCATAAAGATGAAGTCTGAAAAGTGACGAAAGCGGAGATTTTTATTCTGCCAATTTGTTGCCGAACACAATTTGCCCGCAACTATTGCCGATCACTTCTCAGAATTGGCAAAAGAAATGTTCCCTGACTCAAAGATTGCATCGGTAAATTAATTTTATCAATTGACCTTTTTAATTTATAATTGGACACACTAACGAACTACCTTCAAGTCAAACTGAATTGCGAGCTGAACTGCAGCCATCAAAAGACATGATAGAAATTGCCAGAAGTGCTACATACAATTATAACAGAAGTCAGTTAAATTTTAGTAATCACAATGTAGCTGAAGATATTGATTGTTCTCTGATTGCACCAGGTTATATGTTACAATATTACAAAATAAATTCATATTATTTAAAAAATTTAGTTTTATTTTTGTTTCATATTGCACGCTATATACGTTAGATTAGTTACCAATTTGTAAGGGCATATGTCACTATTTATAAGATTGCCAGCGGCGTATCTGCTGATACGAAATGAATTTTAAAAGCAACCCTCAATGAATTTGCACCGATTTGCAGAAGTCAGCAGACCCGTTCAAAATTTCTTTTTGAAATTTTTGAATGTCACTGTGCATGCAATTCCCTCTGGCCCTAGTCTATGAAGTCATGTATCAGGATTTACTACTGATCATCGCCATCCACCTGGTCCGGCCATCAAACAATGCGGTCGACATCTGGCGAGAGGTGCCTCCAGTTAGACGTGATGCACTTTTCACCATCCCTCCACGGGCAAACTAGCTCTCCGCGGGTGAATTATTCAAGGCCAACTTGTCATCCCAAAGGCTCCATAGGGTAACGCTGACAGTTTGGGGCTCGGATGATAACTGAGAGTGTTGTCATATAAGTTATTATGGAGGCAGACCGATATACCATAATGCTGAAGATTCCCGCTCCGGCCCTGAAAGTGCTCCAGGCATGAAAATCCATTAAGAGGCAGTAGAGGAAGGAAAGGGAGAAATGATGTAAAGAGGAAGAGTGAAATTATCACTCGTTTTTTTTTTTTTAATTTGATAAATCCCATTCCATTTCAGTCACATCATTTCAATTTTTATAGACTGTAGCCGAGCACATGCCATCATATTCCGCAGGCCACAGATCAAATTATATGCAATGATTTTCTAGTGGCACACAAAAATATCTTTTTCATGCTTTTAAGTGGGAGAGGAACCGAGCTGCGGAGCGTAAAGAAAATGGGGAAAGCAAAAAAAAAAAAAAAGGCCAAGGCACAAGTGAACAGCAGAGCAAGAAAAGGGGAAGAGACACAGTGGGGCAAATAAGTATTTCATCTACCACTAATTGTGCAAGTTCTCCTCCTTGAAAATATTAGAGAGGCCTGTAATTGCCAACATGGGTAAACCTCAACCATGAGAGATAGAATGTGGAGAAAAAACAACAACCAGAAAATCACACTTTGATTTTTAAAGCATTTATTTGCAAATCATGGTGGAAAATAAGTATATGGTCAGTACCAAAAGTTCATCTCAATACTTTGTTATGTCCCCTATGTTGGCAAAAACAGAGGCCAAACGTTTTCTGTAACTCTTCAAAAGCTTTTCACACACTGTTGCTGGTATTTTGGCCCATTCCTCCATGCAGATCTCCACTAGAGCAGTGATGTTTTGGGGCTGTCGTTGGGCAACACGGACTTTCAACTCCCTCCACAGATTTTCCATGGGGTTGAGATCTGGAGACTGGCTAGGCCACTCCAGGACCTTGAAATGCTTCTTACGAAGCCACTCCTTTGTCGCCCTGGCTGTGTGTTTGGGACGTCTCATCTTCAATGCCCTTGCTGATGGAAGGAGATTTTCACTCAAAATCTCTCGATACATGGCCCCATTCATTCTTTCCTTTACACAGATCAGTCGTTCTGGTCCCTTTGCAGTAAAACAGCCCCAAAGCGTGATGTTTCCGCCCCCATGCTTCACAGTGGGTATGGTGTTCTTCGGATGGAATTCAGTATTCTTTCTCCTCCAAACACAAGAACCTGTGTTTCTACCAAAAAGTTCCATTTTGGTTTTATTTGACCATAACACATTCTCCCAGTCCTCTTCTGGATCATCCAAATGCTCTCTAGTGAACCGCAGATGGGCCTGGACGTGTACTTTCTTCAGCAGGGGGACACGTCTGGCAGTGAAGGATTTGAGTCCCTGGCAGCGCATTGTGTTACTTATAGTAGCCTTTGTTACTGTGTTCCCAGCTTTCTGTAGGTCATTCACTAGGTCCCCCTGTAAGGTTCTGGGATTTTTGCTCACTGTTCTTGTTTTCATTTTGACGCCACAGGGTGAGATCTTGCATGGAGCCTCAGATCGAGGGAGACTATCAGTGGTCTTGTATGTCTTCCATTTTCTAATAATTGCTCCCACCGTTGATATATTTACACCAAGCGTTTTACCTATTGCATATTCAGTCTTCCCAGCCTGTTGCAGGGCTACAATTTTGTCTCTGGTGTCCTTCGACAGCTCTTTGGTCTTGGCCATAGTGGAGTTTGGAGTGTAACTGACTTAGATTGTGGACAGGTGTCTTTTATACCGATAATAAGTTAAAACAGGTGCCATTAATACAGGTAACGAGTGGAACCTCGTTAGAAGAAGTTAGACCTCTTTGACAGCCAGAAATCTTGCTTGTTTGTAGGTGACCAAATACTTATTTTCCACTCTAATTTGGAAATAAATTCTTTAAAAATCAAACAATGTGATTTTCTGTTTTTTTTTTCCACATTCTGCCTCTCATGGTTGAAGTTTACCCATGTTGACAATTACAGGCCTCTCTAATCTTTTCAAGTAGGAGAACTTGCACAATTGGTGGTTGACTAATTTGTCCCACTGTATTGAGACTGCAGGCAGCGAATGACTCTGTTTGGATGTCAAACATTCATTATGTCTGTTTGACTGGTGCTGGTAGGCTGTGGAAAGTTGGAGAAGCAAGAGCATCGGCGGGAGGGTTTTATTTGGACAACAAAAAGCCTTTCACCTATCCTGACCTACATGAGATTTGTTGCTCGGCAAACTTCTGCTAAGTTTATTTCACTGCGCCGACTGAGAAATATTGCAGCTCTTCGAGTGGGTGTCGACACGGATGACTGCCGTGTTCCCCTAGCAGCCAGGCTCATATCTATTTCTTGTTTTTGTCTAGCAGGCAGTCAGTTGGTAAAAAGTAGATTTTGGAATTGTGGTGCTGATGCTTTCCCGTTGGTGTTGTTTGTCCATATTCGGGTTTTTTTTTTTTTTTTTTTTTTAAAGTTTTTTTCCTATTTCATCAAAGAAAAAAAATTGGAAAAATTACACTAGGGAGCCAATATTTCCCCAGGATAGTAAAAACATGTAAAGATCAAAATGGCAAAATGCTGCAATTTCTAACTTACTGCAAACATATTGGGGAGAGTCGCACTAAATTCTTGTAATAATGCCATGTTCTGGCTCATTGACTCCCATTATAAGTCATAATTTTTGATATGCTGTAAACCTGATGGGTTATAAGGCATTTTCCGTGATTACTGATGCAATCGCTTATTTGGCGAGTCAAAAACATGGAAATAGAGGAATTTGTGTGTTGAGAGTCTAACACTCAAAAATCACTTAGGGGCGCCAAAAGGCCAAAACCTGAATTTGCTTGCAAAGAAATTCTGTTGTTATGACTTATGCACTTATTTGGGCCTATAACTATGTCATATGTATATTCAAATCAGACATATGTACATATGTATTAGTTTTGCTATTAGAATAAATTACTTAATTGTCACACTTCAAAGGAAAAGCCATACTTTGGACAAAATCACAAGAATTTAGTTTGATTCAGAAAACTGCCGTTGTGTAAAAATTGGGCATGCATAAAAAATTCTGTTATGACTTATGGACTTATTTGGGCCTCTGTCATATGAAATATTCATATTATACTTATATTACAGCATAGTTAGTTTTGCTATTGGAATAATACTGCTGTTAATGTCCATAGGGGGCATTAGAAAAAATAAAAACTATATAGGTGTAGATACGTCTGATGCCAATGAACTTTTGAGTGGTTCAAAGTGAAAAAATATTCATAAATGACTTAATTATCACACTTCATAGGAAAAGCCATACTTTGGACAAAATCACGAGAATTTAGTCAAAATGAAATAACGCCCTTGGGATAATTATGGAAATATGACAGGGATCACAGAGGCACATGATTTGATATCTATCATTTTCAATAGTTGAAATAGTCAGGTTGGATCAGTGGTTGTTAAAAGGTACCGAACCGTACAAGTTTCACATGTGGATTCACCCTTCGGAATTGGATAATAAAGCATAGACTTAATAATACTGTTGACGGGTCAGATTGGACCTTCACTGTGCCACGCCTTCAAGTAGGGGGCCATCCCACAATCCGCTTCAGTTATTCGCAGTCGGTCACAGTGACCCATGCATCGATCAGACGCCGGATTTAGGTTGAAAAAGTACGAAAGCTGTACTGTATACAAACAGGAAGTATTGTCTCAGGGGTGATTTGTTCGAGGATTCAAGGTATATTTTTCGTTTTTTCACAAGAATTTTCAACGTAAAAAGCTCTTTGTTGCACGGCTGCCGCCACATTGTCCAACAGACTAGCATCTTTGTTAGACATTCTAATGTAAAATAAATGCTAACTGCACGTGTTTTTTTTTTTTTTTTTTTTTTTTTTTTGCTTTTAACCAAGAATCGAGACTGTTTTGCGTCTATATAAAGAAGTCAGGGATTTAAGCATTTATTCATAAGAATTTTCACCGGAAAAGCTGTTTACATATGGCAGCCGCCACATTAACTGATAGACTAGCATCGTACTTCGACATATTTACGTAAACTAATTGCTAACTGCACTTTCTTTTTTTTGCTTTTAACCAAGAATCGAGACTGTTTTATCTCCATATCTATAAAGAATTCAGGGATTTAAGCATTTGTTCACAAGAATTTTCACCTGAAAAACTGTTTACTTATGGCGGCCGCCACATTGACTGACAGACTACCATCGTACTTCGACATATTTATGTAAATTAAATGCTTCTGCACGTTTTTTTTTTTTTTTTTGCTTTTATAGGTAATTATTATATTTTTGTTTTTTCACAATTTTCAATGTAAAAAAGCTCTTTGTTGCATGGCTACCGCCACATTATCTAACAGACTAGCATCATTGTTAGCATTTATTTTACATTACATTTTTTTTTTTTTTTTTGCTTTTAACCAAGAATCGAGACTGTTTTACGTCCATATCTATAAAGAATTGAGGAATTTAAGCATTTGTTCACAAGCATTTTCAACGAAAAAAGCTCTTTGTGATTCAGCTTTGACGGCCACGCTAACAATAAAGGCGTACAATGCATGCATACATTGCATACAAGAAAGCCCGCAATCAGTTTGCGAAGACATGTCAACAAAGCACATGGATGACTGGAACCATGTCCTATGGTCTGATGAGACGGGCAGGCTTTCTTGTGTACCGTCTTCAAAGAGGCTTCCCCCTGGGGTGACAGCCATGCTCACCTATTTAATGTAAAGTGCGGCGTATGGTCTGAGCACTAACAGGCTGACCCCCACACCTCTTCAATCTCCGCAGCAATGCTGACAGTACTCCTGTAACGAGAGGGAAAATTTTGGAGGGAAAATGACAAGCAGTACTCAATTTGGACATTTAGGGATGTACGTAGTTTCTAAGGGGCGTACTAACTTTTGTTGCCAGGGATATTAATGGCTATATTTTGAATTATTTTGAGGGGATTATATATTAACTCTATTATATAAGCTGCACGTAAACTACTTTTCATTGTGTCAAAGTGTCATTTTGTCAGTGTTGTCCCATGAAAAGATATGCATAAATATCTGCAGAAATGTGAGGGGTGTACTCACTTTTGTGGTACTCTGCAATTCATTTAAAACCGCCCCCAACAGGTTCAAACGTCATGCGAGCACAGCTAAGATATGCAGAGTATTTTTTAGAAAAGAATAGGTGCTGAGGGGCTTTCACATGTTTATTTTTGCTCTCACTGTCATCAGCAGATATCCTTTAATTACAATTTCGTGTTTATTTCCCGCCTAGTTCCGTCTCTTATAATAGCATGTCTTTACCTTGCTTAATCACTTGCTAAATATCATTTTATATTTAAGTAGTTTATTCTTGTCCAGTGAACGAGCCACTAAAACATGATTATTCACAGCCGCCTATTGAAATCAACAGATATTTTCCTTTTTTAGTATGGCCTCCTTTAAGATGGTTGGGTGAGTGGAGGGGCTTAATGTCCCAACACAAATATGACAGGTACACACACACAGGCACACAACCTGTGCAGCCTTGATTGAGTGTAAGTGTCTGCGTTGGCGGTCAAGGTCAGCTGATAATGGGAGAGATTGAGGACAGGGTGAGGCAGCGGCGGGGGGTTCGCCAGCCGTCTCAGGTAATGAGATTTACGACCCTGAGCTCTCGCCGCACGCTCCCCCCTCCCATCCGCCGGCTAACATGATTTATAGATCTAATAGACGTCACAGCTCCCGCCTAAGATAGAGGCTTCACATTATCACTGAGGCAAAGTCATCGCTTCAACAGAAGAATACACGACAACTTTACCAAGATGTCGGTGTACGTGTGGGCGTGTGTCTTAGCACCTTAAGAGCGTGTTAGCGTTGTTGTCAGCATCATTTATATTCATTGGGGGGGAAGGAGCGCTCACAATAATAGCCTGGAAGGGAAAAAAGCTCTTGCTTTTGAAGGATTTAAGGAGCTCAGTGGGTAAAAACATGACATTCACAATTGCTACATGCTGATGTCTCCAACATTTAATGAAGATCGATTGCAGGATCTGCATTCATTCATCTACCTTGTTTCAAAACTCCCTTTGTTTGATAGATGAAACAAGATGACCTGAGGGAAGCGAGAAACAACTCAAAGTGTAATTAAAAACTGTCCTAAGAAAGTCATGAAATACATTAGTCGGAAAAAGTATCTGAACCTTTTGGAATTTCTTACATTTATGCATAAAATCACCATCAAATGTGACCTGATCGTTGTCAAAATCACACAGATGAAAAAACTGCTTTAACTAAAACCACCCAAATATTTTTAGGTTTTCATATTTTAAACATGATCGTATGCAAACAGTGACAGAAAATAAGTGAATCATCATATGGCGGAAAACGCTCAGGTGACTTGAAGTTCCGCTCTGAGATTCCCATTTTGACCAAATTTCAAAATTGTCTTATATGCATGTGTGATACATCATATGAAAGTTTAACATCTCAATTTTCTGCGTGAAGAAACATTTTGAACTGGAGGGCATTTAAAAAAAAAAAAATTTTCAACAGCAAAACCCTAACTGGAGACGATAGCAGAATTAAAGACGCCATGATTTTAATGAGATATTATTGCGTACTTACCCCGTTTTGATTCAAAAACTCCATGTAGCATGTATCATCATGCGTCAAGAAACAGATGTGAATGGCCATAGCCGGATTTTTGAGGGATTTTATGGGTGAAACATGGTAATATAACATGGGTCGCGAAGCAGAAATCGCAGACATCAAGGAGAGGTCGAGATTTTCTTTTTCATATATTTACCCTTTTAAACGTTATTTTTCAATTGTTCTTTGTTTGGATCGATTATTTATCATCTAACATACTGGGGAAAATGCGACAGTAACAAAAAATACAATTAATCGATAGTTATGAGGTAGATATCCGTGACTTTTTTACAGACGCCATTTTTTTCATTGTGACGTAATTCGTGTAAAAGTTTAAAATATGCGAGTGAATAATTTTTTAAAGACGTTTTTACTTTTATTTTTTTAACTAAATATTAGACATCAATTAATGATTCTGAACTAAAAATGACTGACATTTTGAATGATAATTACATTCGTTTTATGACTGGGTTGAAACAAAAGCAGTTGTGCGATGTCTGTAAACGGGTGTTTCCTGGGTAAAATTGACAAATTAAAAATAGTTCGGGGGCTTAATGCGCCATGAATCTGCTATGGCAGCATATAGACATTGTTCTATCAAACACAACATTTCTTTTGGCTTAAAATACAGCAGTTTATTTTAAAGAAGGGTGCAAGAGCAGAAACTGCTTTTTCAGTCTTCTGTGTTTTCCGCCATATTTAACACATCTTAATTCTATAATTTATTTACACTTCCCCCTTACTAAAGTTTTTTTTTGGATACATATATATATAACAGAAACAGAAACGGTAACAGTGGCAGTCAGATACCATTGTAATTCTTTTCAGGTCATTCACTGTCAGATAGAAGCAGTACATCACAACGTTACGCTAAAAGAATAAGTTAAAAATATAAAAATGGTTTACCTCTTTGTCCTCTGAAAGACCAACCCAACATAATGTTTAATTGCATATGAAATGTGAATGGATTGACCGAGCTGGTGTTAAAGTCCGCGCAAGTTGATTCGGTCTTCACATTTTTTCCTCACGAGTTTTTGGTTTCCGGAAACGTAAAAAGAAAACATCCTTCATGTGTCGTAATGTCTAGAGTCGTTTCTACAAGTTCCAAAAAAAGCAATGCGTGATCGGCATGTTCGTTTTTGAAAGATTACCGGCGAAAAGTAGCACAAATTACGTTAAGTCAATGCGAGGGGGCGGGTCTATAATGTCCCACTTCGGCTTTACTTCTGCTTTACGATGCGACGTCACGGTCTAAAAATAGCCTGTGTGCGGTACGCCATTGTCAGAGAATCACATAATTTAAAAATTAAGGTCTTAATGAAACATTTTTTTTTCAAATTTGTAAAAAAAAAAAAAAAAAATTTTTAAATATGTGTAATAAGCTCTCTAATATCTATAACCCTTGCTAAATCCTGTTTTTTTTTTTTTTTTTTCTCTCATGGAACCTGCAGATGCATGAGTTGACTTGCGTCCATTATTTTTGTTTGAGGAAAGATCTTTCAAAATTCTGAATTAGTCTCAAAATCATGAAATTCTAAGTTTATGAAATGTCATACATTAGGCAAGAAGGGGTTAAGTCTCCTTAGGCAGAGGGTTCACTTATTTTTCCCCCTACTGTCATTGTTTGCATGCTATCCTCATTAAAATATGAAAATCTATAAATGTTTGGGTGGTTTTAGTTAATGCAGTTTTTTCATCGGTGTGATTTTGACAAAGATCAGATCACATTCGATGGTGATTTTATGCAGAAATGTGCGAAATTCCAAAAGGTTAAGATACTTTTTCATACCACCTTAAATCGTAATTAGCCGCCGCCCAAGAATAACGAGATTACCCCACCGTGCTCTCAATAAAATGGCATTCCATCAAAACAACTCGCAAGCATAGCTTTTGTTCAGGGCACTGCGCAAGAAGCCAGAAAGAATGGAAGCCATTGAACTGACTGTTAATTACCAAAAGCAGCAAAACAAGTAAGACAAAGCTGGCGGACCGTTGGCCTGTGTGTTTGCTGACGCTTCTACTGCAAAAAAACAACAACAATATGGTGAGGGCCAGATTGCCTCCCAATAGATGCAGTGTTAATATTTGCACTAGGCCTTCTGTACGTGTTGAAAAATAGAGTAGATTGGATTTTGAGCACACGCTTACACACATAAACGCCTCCAATCCCCTCAGTTGTTTGCTCTTATGCAGCCTCCCATCTCTGCTTATTTTGAGAATTAAACCAATAAGCCCCCCCGCTAAGCTACAGCCTAGCGGTTATTGATGTGCTGCCTTCTTATTGTCTGGAGTTTGTTCTGCTTATATTCACTGTGTCTGCCTTTGGGCCAGCACGCAGTCACAATCAACAATGTGACAGTCGAGGGCTCAGAGCCACACAAGCAGCTGTGGGATTCCACTCGCTGGAAATCATATTCATGCTCTGATATGTCTAGCCTGTGAGTATTTTCATCAATTCTTCAGCCGTTTGGAAAATTTCTCATTCATTTTTGATGTGGAGAGGCTACGATTGGTCGGAAAAAAAAAAAAAAAAAAAACAGGGACAAAAGATAGCGTGAATGTGAGGTGGTTGGGAAAGTTTGCGGTTCAACACCCGAGGCTGGTTTGATCCCCACTAGTATTGGATCTGGTCTCGCACGTTTTCACTCGTGGGTGTCGCTCAGCGCTCCGGACTGCCGGCGAGTTTGTCATTTTGATGGCAGGTAGGAGGAGAGGCGCCGTTGCAGGTGTAGAAACCAAGATCTCACTGAGACCAAGACAATATCAAGACCAAGGATGATCTGGAGAGTGACAACACTTATACAGTGTATCACAAAAGTGAGTACACCCCTCACATTTCTGCAAATATTTAAGTGGATGAAGTGGAAATCATTTCTATTGATTCGGTGCCGTGTCACTGCCCCGCTTGCTAAATGGTGGCGACAGAGACAGACAGGCCAAGACAGAAAAGGCCAGAAAAATGATTTGTTTGGAATGGAGAATACCAGGTATAGAATACTTCGACCTCAAGAACCCGACCCTATATTACACAAAATAGTGTATCACAAAAGTGAGTACACCCCTCGAATTTCGTCAAATATTTAATTACCCTAATTTTCGGACTATAAGCCGCTACTTTTTTCCTTCACTTTGAATCCTGTGGCTTATAGTCCTGTGCGGCTTATTCGTTGATTTATTTGGGTTAATAGATCGGACTTTATTTTACAGCGGCGTCATGAGACTGCCATAAGACTGCCATAATTAGGACATGACACTAACACGAGCATTAATGAATGCTTATGACAGATGTCATTAAGTGTCATCCGGCAAATTATATCACCAACTCCATTTATGTCAATCCTGGTTCTTTTACATCCTTTCAAAGTGAGATAATTTGACATCTGTCATAACCTTTCAATAATGCTCATGGCAGTGTCATGTCATAATAATGATGATTTTATGAAAGTCTTATAGCACCACTGTCAAATAAAGTAGCTAACTAGCAATTAATGAAACAACTGGAACAGTAACTGAAGAAATAATTAGCACAGAACATGAATTTTGATATTTAGATATGCAGAGCTGCATTGCATGCTAGGTGGCATGTTGGACAGCAACAATGTTGACAGCAGGTGGCGGCAGAGGTAGACTATCTCCCCCATGTGGCCAGTGATGGCAAAATGATGCTTCTTGAATTAATGAAGCTTTGGAGCCAGTGGTTCATTTGGTTTTATGACAGACTTATGATGCCGCTGTCAAATAAAGTGTTACCGATTAATATCTTTTGGTGTAAATGTCCCATTCTACATTGAGCACAGCTGCGGCTTATAGTCCAGTGCGGCTTATCTATGAACAAATGCCTTTTTCATGTCAAATTTGGTGGGTGGCGGCTTATAGTCAGGTGCGCCTTATAGTCCAGAAATTACGGTATATCTTTTCATGGGACAACAGTGACAAAATTACACTTTGATACAATGAAAAGTAGTCTGTGTGCAGCTTATATAATGGAGTTAATTTATTTTCCCCTCAAAATAACTCAAAATATAGCCATTAATATCTAAACCCTTAGTACAGCCCTTAGAAACTACAACCCTAACTGTCCAAATTAAGTACTGCTTGTCATTGTCACCTCCAAAATGTCATGTGATTTGTTACAGGAGTGCTGCAGAGATTGAAGAGGTGGGGGGTCAGCCCGTTAGTGCTCAGACCATACGCCGCTCTCTACATCAAATTGGTGAGCATGGCTGTCACCCCAGGTGGAAGCCTCTTCTGAAGACGGTACACAAGAAAGCCAACCCGTCTCATCAGACCATAGGACATGGTTCCAGTAATCCATGTGCTTTGTTGACATGTCTTCAGCAAACTGTTTGCGGGCTTTCTTGTGTACAGTCTTCAGAAGAGGCTTCCTCCTGGGGTGACAGCCATGCACACCAATTGGATGTAGAGTGCGCCCGGCGTTAGGGTTGGGAATCTCTGGTATGAAACCGATTCGATATGTATCTAGATACACAGGTTACGATTCGATTCAAAAACGATACATTTTTAAGGCCGAGCGATTCGATACGATTCGATAGTTTAAGAACGATACGGTTCAATAGAGAGAAAACGATACGATAGTAAACATTTGTTTGTGTTTGTACAGTATTTTAAACATATAAAAAAGTCCACATTTCTAATAGCAAAATTAACAAAATTTCATACCAATGTTCATTTTTATTTATTTTTTTTTTAGGAAAGAAAAAAAAAATAAGGCTTACTATATGACTGTCATTTTGTTGGATGGGATTGATAATAAAATAAAACTCCAGTGACAGACAACAATAAATTTTGGTAATTCAATTCATGTATTTCCTGGTGTTTTGCCGTCCTGACGTCGGTGCTCAAACTGTCCATTGTTTTAGCATGTTGCTTTGTTGCCACTACTAGTTTCGTTTTGGGCTGTGAAGAAAACGCTACAGAGCGTGCGTTACAGTGGTTTTGTTAGCCCTCGCGTTGCTATGACACGCTCATGACGATCGGGTAATGACGGCGACTAGTAGCGGTTCTGCTGAAATGCATGGGAAGTTGAGGCAACCACGACTGTGAGTGGTGCTTGTCCATATTATATGCGTGCGGTCTCAATCTCAGTGCGCTGTGTGGTGAATGACACAAACGCAGCAAGTGAAGTTAAAGCTAAATTGTTATCATATTAAGCAATGCATTGAACTAGGCATTAGAAGCCGATTCTTGTGTTCTTGATAGCCAAATTCTATCTCTACTATCGGTTCATTGAATATTTAATGGCTAATTACTGTTGAATGGTAAGTTTACTATCGATACAGCTGTATCTCTCACCTGTAAAACCGGATATCCGGTCGTATCGGTTTATCATTCTCAAGCTTAGCCGGCGTATGGTCTGAGCACTAACAGGCTGACCCCCCACCTCTTCAATCTCTGCAGCAATGCTGACAGCACTCCTGTAACGAGTCACATGACATTTTGGAGGGAACATGACAAGCAGTACTCAATTTGGACATTCAGGGATGTACGTAGTTTCTAAGGGATGTACTCACTTTTCTTGCCAGGGGTTTGGAGATTAATGGCTATGTTTTGAGGGATTTTGAGGGGAAAATAAATGAACTCTATTATACAAGCTGCACACAGACTACTTTTCATTGTGTCCGTGTCATTTTGTCAGTGTGGTCCCAAATATCTGCAAAAATGTGAGGGGTGTACTCACTTTTGTGATACACTGTAGATCAGGGGTGTCCAAACTTTTTGCAAAGGGGGGCAGATTTGGTGTGGTAAAAATGTGGGGGCCTACCTTGGCTGACGTCCTATACGTATAACAATACACTTAAGCAAATTTTAGCAAGCCATTCTGTGTGTCTCATTTGATTTATTATTTTTTTCAATAATTTCGACAATCTCGCAACTAGCCTTTGTGGCGTTCTGTTTCGGCTCTCGGGCTCTTGCGAAATACTGCTGCTGTGAAATTAAACTGGCTTCAAGTTGCTTCAATTTCTCGCTGCGTATCTTCCCTGTAATCTTGTCGTACATATCAGCGTGTCTTGTTTGGTAATATCGCCTCACTTTGAAGTCTTTAAAAACAGCAACTGTCTCTTTGCGAATGAGGCAGACACGGTTGTTGCGTATTCTAGTGAAGAAATAGTCCAATTTCCACCTATCCTTGAAGCGTCAGCCTTTTTTTGTTGATGCTCGCCATTTTATAACATTTGAAGTAAAGGGTCACACGGGGTAATGTTGCTTAGAGTGCTGCTGCCTTTTAGCAGGTAAATGAGGAGCAGCATTTAGTGTGTAAGCTACTCCATATGCTGGTGGCAGTACTGCTGACCAATTTATTAAGTCTGCGTGCGGGCCAGACGTTACTGATTTTATTACAGAGGCTGGGGGCCGAGTGAAATTTGACAAAGGGCCGCATTTGGCCCCTGAGCTGGACTTTGGACATGTCTGCTGTAGATAGTAAAAACTACAAACCCTCCTGAAATCACTAGTTTTTCCATTTTTGAATACATCCGGATGAAACTGTGGCAGCCGACGAGTTAACACAGTCGAGAGGCGCTCCCCGTTTTTATTCTCACACAGTGTCCTAAAACATCCTCGTTTTGTTCCAACACGGAGGAGGGCGAGTGTTGCCAGAGGGAGCTTAAAATGGCTGCCGAAAGTCAACACACTGGATCCCGACCAAGCCCGGCAGACGGTGGCCGAGCGTGCGGTCGGATGGCTGCGTTGGAAGGCATCAGCTTGTTAGGGTGGAAATGGATTAGCGAGCGGCACAATGGGAGTCTTAGGCGTGTCTGCCGTGTTGTGTTAAAGCCGCGCCTGCGTTGCCCTGGCTGCTAGACTCATTTATGCCCAGCGGTGCGTGCAGCAGCCGGCGCTCTCACACAGGGCTTTTCTAATTGCCGTGGCTTTCTCCTGTGCTTCCTGCATCCATCAAAGAACTGAATTAACCTGCAGCGCCTCGCAATTGTCGTGTTTGTCACACGCCGCCGGTACTGGAATTATTTTCGCGCCGTTATTGTTGCCTTGAGAGAAACACTTTTGGAGATGTTTTGCTCTTTTTACAGTAAGCAGGTTGCGCGGGCCCCGAGGGGTCCGACTTGACATTCAAAAGCGGCGGAAATAGTTTCAGCAAAGCTTAATCTCAAGGTCGCCGAAGCCGACAGCTTTCTGCAACTAACCGAGACGAGCCAATTTGGCGACTTCGTACGTCGTGACTTGTTAATGTTTCGGTACCAATGGGAATGATAGGTTATCTTTGCCCAGTAATTGAATCTATGTACAGTGGTATGGAAAAGTATCTGAACCTTTTTGGATTTTTTTCACATTTCTGCATAAAATCGCCATCAAATGTGATCTGTTCTTGGTCAAAATCACACAGATGAAAAACCTGTGTCTGCTTTAACTAAAACCACCCAAAAATTTTTAGGTTTTCATATTTTAATTAGAGTAGTATGCAAACAATGACGGAAGTGGGAAAAATAACTAACGAATTTTTCGGACTATAAGTCGCACCTGAGTATAAGTCGCACCAGCCATAAAATGCCCAATGAAAAGGAAAAAAACATATATAAGTCGCACCGGAGTATAAGTCGCATTTTTTAGGGAAATTTTAAAAATCCAACACATAGAACAGATATGTCATCTTGAAAGTAAAGATAAGATAAAGGCATCCCGATCGATCGGGTCCGATCACGTCATTTTCAAAGTATCGGAATCGGCAAAAAAATATCGGACATACCTTTTTTTAATATATATATTTTTTTTTTAATTAAATCATTTTCTAATTGTATTTAACGTTACAGACAAAATGTCTTACACTCTTCCAGAGTCTTTAGTTTTGGCTTAAAGTAGGGCTGTCAAATTTATCGCGTTAACGGCGGTAATTTTTTAAAAATTAACAACATTAAAATATTTAACGCAATTAACGCATGCGCTGCACGACCCACTCACGCATTGTCGCGTTCAATCTATATTGGCGCCGTTTTACCTATATATAGAGCTAAAAGGGATCGTAAAATGAGTACAGTGAATTTTGGCAGTCTTTGGAGCCTTTATTTATTTGGCTAAAGCCTTAAAATCCCTCTCAACAATTAGAAATATCGTGGGAAGTAATGTGGGGAATAAAGGTAGTAGTTGATCTTTTTCTTAACACCCTATGTTATTTCCCAACACAGACAACATATATCAATTGGTGCCACTACGCACAGTCATGGTTGCACTTCCCATCATGCATTTGGGCAGAACAGTTAAATGGCTACGGTATCATTTACTGAAAGCTCAACAAATACACTAGATCGCAATATTTAGTCACACTATACAAAGTCACATTTATCCTTTAAGAATTACAAGTCTTTCTATCCGTGGATCCCTCTCACAAAAAGAATGTTAATAATGTAAATGCCATCCTGAGGATTTATTGTCATAATAAACAAATACAGTACTTATGTACTGTATGTTGAATGTATATATTCGTCCGAGTTTTATTCATTTTTTTCTTAATGCATTGCCAAAATGTATATGTACGGGCAAAATTATCGGGAATGATTGGAATTGAATCGGGAGCAAAAAAAAAAAAAGCAATCGGATCGGGAAATATTGGGATCGGCAGATACTCAAACTAAAACGATCGGGATCGGATCGGGAGCAAAAAAACATGATCGGAACAACCCTACTTGAAAGGCAATTTAAAATAAAAATACAATAGAGAGCAACATGCTGAATAAGTGTACAGTATGATGTTATATGATGCATGAACAACAAAATGCGAACGTGGCTGGTATGTTAACGTAACATAGCTATTGAGTTTTTCAGATAACTATAGCATAAAGAACATGCTAACAAGTTTACCCAACCATCAGTGTCACTCCAAAACACCAAAATAACATGTGAAATTATATAATAATGTGTTAATAATTTCACACATAAGTCACTCCCGAGTATAAGTCGCACCCTCAGCCAAACTATGAAGAAAAACTGCGACTTATAGTCTGAAAAATACGGTAAGTGAAGCATCACATTTAATCAATTTGTGGTCCCCACTTTGGCAGCAATAACTTCAACCAGACGCTTCCTGTAGCTCAGTGGTTCTTAACCTTGCTAAAGTGGAAGTGTGGACTCGACGAACCCTTCGGAATTCCAATAATAACGTTTTCTTTTTTTTCCAAAATCAAAACCGATATATCTAAGCTAGCAAGCAAAAAATTTTCGCATTTAAAATTCTTATTTTGACAGGATGTTTTATGAACAGGTCAAAACTTCAGACCTGCTCATTGGTCTGTTGTATTACCTCATACCAACTGCGAGTCAAACTTCCACTGAGCAAACCAGTTCCTCCTCCCATCAGATTGAGGACCAGCAGTTTAAAGAAATGGATCAAGCATGTGAATTGGGAGCAAACCAGTCCAAAACCTGGTTTGAAAAGCCACTTTGCCTAGATTTAATCAGCGTACGAAAACGTTTCTTTACCTTCGCCCAACCCCTTAGACATACTCACCAAAGCCCTGGGTTTTGATTGAGCTCGGGTTAAGAACCACTGCTGTAGCTGCAGATCAGTGTGGCACATCGATCAGGACAAATCTTGGTCCATTCTTCTCTACAAAACTCCTATAGTTCAGTCAGATTCATGCCACAGCATCTGAATGAGGTTCAAGTCTTGGCCATTACAGAACGTGTATTTTGTTCTTCTGAAACCGTTCTGAAGTTGATTTACTTCTGTGTTTTGGAACATTGTCTTTTTGCACAGTCAATTTCTTTTTTTAGCTTCAACTGTCTGACAGACAGCCTCAGGTTTTCCTGCAAAACTTTTGAATTCATTCCTCCATTAAAGATTGGAAGTTGTCCAGGCCCTGAGGTAGCAAAACAGCCCCAAATCATGATGCTCCCTCCACCACGGTGGGGATGAGGTGTTGATGTTGGTGAGCTGTTCCATTTTTTCTTCCACATATGACGTTGTGTGTTACTCCCAAACAATTCAACTTTGGTTTCATCAGTCCACAAACTATTTTGCCAAAACTTTTGTGGAGGTCCAAGTGCCTTTTTGCGAACATTAAACGAGCACAATATTTTTTTTCAGACAGCAGTGGCTTCATCCGGGGAGTCCTCCCATGAACACCATAGTTTTACATATAGTTGATGTGTGCACAGAGATATTGGACTGTGCCAGTGATTTCTGTAAGTCTTTAGCAGACACCTTAGGGTTCTTCTTTTACCTCTGTGTATTCTGCGCTGAACTCTCTGCATCGTCTTTGGTGGATGGCCACTCCTTGGGAGAGAAGCAACAGTGCCAAACTCTCCATTTGTAGACAACTTCTCTGACTGTCGATTGATGAACATCCAGACTTTTAGAGATGGTTTTGTCTCCTGTCCCAGCTTTATACAAATCAAAAATCTTTGATCGTAGGTCTTCAGACAGCTCTTTTGACTGAGCCATAATGCACATCAGACAATGCTTCTCATCAAGACAATTCTTACCAGGTGTGTGTTTTATAGTGGGCAGGGCAGCTTTTAGCCACTCATCAGTGATTGGACACACACCTGACTTAAATTGTTTGGTAAAAAATGGTTTCAATTGCCCTTTAAGTCTCCTTAGGCAGAGGGTTCACTTACTTATATTTCCCTCTTCTGTCATTGTTTGCATGCTATCCTCATTAAAATATGAAAACCTTTCAATGTTTGGGTGGTTTTAGTTAAAGCAGACAGTTTTTTCATCAGTGTGATTTTAACAAAGATCAGATTTGATGGTGATTTTAGAGAGACAGCGAGAACCAAAAGTGGTATTTGCCATGTGGCAAAAATGTTTTGCCATGTGGCTTTTTTTTTCCCATGTGGCAAAAAAAATTTGCCATGTGGCAAAATGTTTTTGCCATGTGGCAAAATGTTTTTGCCATGTGGCAAAATGTTTTTGCCATATGGCTTTTTTTTTTTGGCCATGTGGCAAAATTGTTTGGCCATGTGGGAACATTTTTTTGCCATGTGGCAATTTTTTTGCCATGTGGCAAAATGTTTTTGCCATGTGGCAATTTTTTTTGCAAAATGGATTTTGCCATGTGGCAAAATGGATTTTGCCATATGGCATTTATTTGGGGTATGTGGCAAAATGCATTTTGGTTTGTGGGGGGGTACATGGCATTTTGCATTTGGTATATTGCGTATGGCAAAAACATTTTGCCACATGGCAAAAAAAAAATGCCACATGGCAAAAACATTTTGCCACCTGGCAAAAAAAATGCCACATGGCAAAAAAATTTTGCCACATGGCAAAAACCACTTTTGGTTTTCGGCCCTGCTGTGATTTTAAGCATAAATGTGAGAAATTCCAAAAGGTTGATACTTTTTCATATCACTGTAAACATAAAATGTAGGTTTTTAAACAATGGTCATATTTAGGTGCCCTTTGAATTATTTTGTAGCTGAAACATTTGACATTTTTCCATTCTTGTTCGCAAAACTGCATGTCTATTCTAACCTTAACCAAGTGATATATATCAATCCAAATGGATTCATAGTAGAAATCAGATGTCCTGCTTACAAACAGTCACATTTTAAAGCCATTCCCCCCCTGCCAAAAGAATCCCATTTTGTATTTCTATGGCTTCAAGGAAGGGATAAACGGCAGAATGATGGCTCGCGTGTCTTTTGAAGAAGACACGGTCTTCCCTCTATACATCCGTCCTTTATCTGCAACCTGTTCAGCGCAGGGACATCGCAGGCGGTTCACCTTGGACCGGCCGCCACGCTGTCACAGGGCTGCGGTGAGCAGATAAGCAGCCACGGGGCTTCAATCTTTGCGACATTTGACACGTCGCAGTTGGAAAAACACAAGTCTAAAAAAGCAAATTAATGATGTTTGAATCCCATTAAGCGGCTTAGACTCGGGCTCTTTGCATTGTTCATTCCGGCTCAATGTCACAGCGCCGTGGCTTACTGGGACACTCCAATGCGGCCTAATCGTATTATTAACACCTTTTGCTCTTCCTGCTATGACGGCTTAAAGCGTTCGCCGTGACAAAAGCCTTATCGCGCGCACTCGTTCACGCAGTCTGCAGGTAAACTGCGCCTATTTGTGCCGCCCCTGTTAGCTTTGGGAATGAGCCAAAGAGGAAAACATTTGAATGACATCGAAGACGGGGGAAAAAATTCCGTTAATACCCACAAATGTATTCCATGTTTATATGCCTGAATAAGTCCCAAACAAGCATATTCAGAAATTCTCTCTCAGGTGATTTTTGTGCCGAAAGTAACCAAGCGTGTGTGACACGTTTCCAGTCGTGCGAAAGCACTGCCTGGCTAAATTAAGATTGACGTGCCCCTAATGCCCTTTGCCGTGAACAAATAGATAATCAAGAATCCTGTTTTGACCCGTACGCCCCCCTACCTGACTCGCCTGTGTCTGGAGATGCTGCCCGGGCACTCAAATGTCGCTGACGGAGATTGATTTTGTGAGTGTTTGTGAGGGGATGACAGAAAGATGAATTTATTCTGCGGCTGTCACAGTATCAGCCACACTGTTTAAATATTCATTTCCCCATGTTATAATGCAGCGACGCCGATATTATTCTGTCACTCGGCGTATCCCGCTTTGCATTCTCCGGCTTTTCGTGGCTTGTCACACGTGTTTGGCGAGGATCGGAACCTTCTTTAAAATCATAACCTGTCAAGTTGTACGGTTTCGGCGTAATTTGTACAAGTGAGCACTGACTTTTAATCAAAATCTGTGCGTTTTTCGTGCGTTATGTTTTTTTTTTTCTCTGTTCGGATTTTGTCACCGTTTCGGCAACAAGACAATGTGCGTAACTATGCGTTACTATGTTGGTTGAATGACGCGAGAAAAGTCAGACACGGAGAGAGAAGAGTGTTTGTTGTCACGCTAGAGCAAACGCGATGCTAAGCTAGGTGGCTCCAATATTTCCTGACTGCAGCCGACAGACTACAATCTACGCCCACTTGATGCTACGCGAGATATCACATACATATAGAACTAGAGATGTCGGGATGCTGATCGATCGGGTCCGATCACGTCATTTTCAAAGTATCGGAATCGGCAAAAAAATATCGGACATGCCTTTTTAAAATTTTTTCTTTTTTTTTTTTAATTGAATCATTTTCTAATTGTATTTAACGTTACAGACATAATGTGTTACACTCATACAGAGTAGTTTTGGCTTAAAGTAGGGCTATCAAATTTATTGCATTCACGGCAGTAATTATTTTTTTTTAATTAATCACGTTAAATAATTAACGCATTCGCTGCACGACCCACTCACGCATTGTCGCGTACAACCAATAAAGATGCCGTTTTACCTATAGATAGCGCTAAAAGGCAGCGTATAATGAGTAGAGAGAATTTTGACAGCCTTTGGAGCCACTTTTTATGTGGCTAAAGCCTTACAATACCTCTCTCAGCAATTAAAAATAACGTGGGAGGCAATTTGGGGAAGAAAGGTAGTAGTTGATAATTTTCTTAACACCCAATGTTCTTTCCCAATGCAGAGAAGAAATATCAATTGGTGCCCCTACGCACAGTCATGGTTGCACTTCGCATCATGCATTTGGGCAGAAGTTAAATGGCTGCAGTATCATTTACTGAAAGCTCAACAAATACACTAGATGGCAATATTTAGTCACAATATACAAAGTCACATTCATCCTTTAAGAATTACAAGTCTTTCTATCTGTGGATCCCTCTCACAGAAAGAATGTTAATAATGTAAATGCCATCTTGTGGATTTATTGTCATAATAAACAAATACAGTACTTATGTACTGTATGTTGAATGCATATATTCGTCCGAGTTTTATTCATTTTTTTCTTAATGCATTGCCGAAATGTATATGATCGGGAAAAATTATCGGGAATGATTGGAATTGAATCGGGAGCACAAAAAAAAAAAAGCAATCGGATCGGGAAATATCGGGATCGGCAGATACTCAAACTAAAACGATCGGGATCGGATTGGGAGCAAAAAAACATGATCGGAACAACCCTATATAGAACTATAAGCGAAATGACACTCGGCGGCGTTAGTAAACAGCCGCCATTTTAAAGCAGTAGACTTCTCAGAAAGGCTCTGTTGTAGTGAACCTTCCTAGTGAAGCTAAGTAACTTTTTATCTAAAATACTCCTAAATCCATAAGCGGATTTAAGGGGGGGCAGGGGGGGCAGAACCCCCCTGGTGGCCGAAAAATGTCATTGCATTAAATTGACTTTCCTATATAAATATATAATATATATATATATATATATATATATATAAGTTGTAAAGCAATAAAACTGCAACAAAAATGAATGAAATGAACAAAAAATATATTTTTTTATTATGGGTTAAAATTATTTTTCGAACAGATTATGTGACTAGCAACTTAGATGGTCATTTGCTTTGCATATAAATAAATAAATAAATAAATAATTCAAATGATTTTTTTTTTAATTGAATTTTTTTGGGGGGGATTGAAGCAACTTTTTGGGGGGATAAAATGATTTAGACACAAATGTCCTACCCATAATATGGCCCAAACACAAGAAATGAACTGCATGGCTGTCACCCCAGGAGGAAGACTCTTCTGAAGACGGTACACGAGAAAGCCCGCAAACAGTTTGCTGAAGACATGTTAACAAAGCATAAGGATTACTTGAACTATGGTCTGATGAGACGGGCGGGTTTTCTTGTGTACCGTCTTCAGAAGAGGCTTCCTCCTGGGGTGACAGCCATGCACACAATTTGATGTAGAGTGCTGTGTATGGTCTGAGCACTAACAGGCTGACCCCCCATCTCTGCAGCAATGCTGACAGCACTCCTGTAACGAGTCACATGACATTTTGGAGGGAAAATGACAAGCAGTACTCAATTTGGACATTTAGGGATGTAGTGGCGTACTCATGTTTGTTGCCAGGGGTTTAGATATTAATGGCTATATTTTGAGTTATTTTAAGGGGGAAATAAATTAACTATTATATAAGCTGCACACAGTTTTCATTGTGTCAAAGTGTCATTTTGTCAGTGTTGTCCCTTGAAAAGATATACTGAAATATCTGGAGAAATCCGAGGGGTGTACTCACTTTTGTGATACACTGAACATCATGATTACTAAAATTTAACAGTGACTTTTGTTATAATTTTATGTAGCACTTTTGGCGATTTCTATGTCTTTTGATGGCTGTACTTCAGATCGCAATTCAGTTTGACTTGAAGGTAGTTTGTTAGTGTGTCCAGTTATAAACTAAAAAGGTCAATTGATAAAATTAACTGCAATCTGCGAGTCAGGGAACATTGACGGGTTGGCTTTCTTGTGTACAGTCTTCAGAAGAGGCTTCCTCCTGGGGTGACAGCCATGCACACCAATTTGATGTAGAGTGCTGTGTATGGTCTGAGCACTAACAGGCTGACCCCCCATCTCTGCAGCAATGCTGACAGCACTCCTGTAACGAGTCACATGACATTTTAGAGGAAAAATGACAAGTAGTACTCAATTTGGACATTTAGGGTTGTAGTTTCTAAGGGCTGTACTCACTTTTATTGCCAGGGGTTTAGCTATTAATGGCTATATTTTGAGTTATTTTGAGGGGGAAATAAATGAACTCTATTATATAAGCTGCACACAGACTACTTTTCATTGTGTCATTTTGTCAGTGTTGTCCCATAGAAAGATATACTTAAATATTTGCGGAAATGTGAGGGGTGTACTCACATTTGTGATACACTGTATATTGTCTCCCTTATGTCGGGCCCGTCATGTTGTCGTTGATATCAGCCGGTGACAAAAAGATTTAGTGGTTTGAAGGCGATTTAATAAAAGAGGTGTCTTGACTAAAATCGTGTTTACCGTCTGCTAGCGGAGATTGAGGGCGATGGAGAGGGGTAATGAAATAAAAGCGCGGGCGAGGAGGAGACTATTGGGCAGGTCACGTCCGTCTGCAATGCACTTATCAGGTGGGGATTTTCTGCAAGTGTCACTCGCTGCAGGAAGCCTTCAAGGCCCTCGGGAAAAGGGGACGCTGGGCCGGTGACAGGGCTATCTGCCTCTGACAGCCCAAAGACCCAAAGCCGGATGGCTGGGACAGATAAGGCGGCATCAACAGCGGACACGCAAACACACTGGACACAAGCGCACACACAAACCGGCATTCACTTTGCATTAACAAATTACCTATTGCCCGACCACTCGCTGGCTGGTTTGCCGGTGCGCGCACACATTCGCACTCGTCGGCTGCCTGTCTGGCAGCCAGTGAGGCTTCCCATTAGTTGTGGTGCAGTGTGCAAAGTGAGGAGCGCTGGGGCGAGAGACATCAATTTGCTTCCTCTAATGCGCTCGCTGCCCCCACAAGACATATTGATTATTTCTTCCCCGCAAAGCGACAAATAGCAATTTCGGGGGCATAATGGAGATAGATGGTTGGTTTATAAGAAGCCCCCAAAGAAAAGTTGTAAGGGTGATTTGGGGGGGGGGCTTCCATCACCCCCTTTTTTCCACCTACATCTCTTTCTCATTTCAACATTTTCTACACTTTTTCCATATGCGAGGAAATCATAAGCGGATTTTAAGGGGGGGCCAGCCCCTCCCTCCGGTGGCCGAAAAGTGTCATTGCATGTAATTGACTCTCTTATATATAATATATATATATATATATAAACTGTAAAGCAATAAAACTGCAACAAAACTGAATGAAATGAACAAAAAAAACAAAAAAATTATAATGGGTCAAAATTATTTTTCGAACAGATCATGTGACGAGCAACTTAGACGGTCATTTGCTTTGCATATAATTTTCATTTTAAAAATTAAACATTAGGGGAGGGCAATTTTATTTTTCAAATGATTTTTTTCTTTGATTGAAAATATTTTTTTTTTACTGACTTTGAGGGATTGAATGATTGAGACACAAATGTCCTAATCATAATATGGCCCACACAAAAAGGATTCCTTCAATGAAAGAAAACTTTTTCAATGAAAAATTAAGTGTTCAAAGACAAATTTTTCAATCTCAAATATTTTTTCGCATTTAAAAACTTTTTCTATGATTTAAATGTTTTTTTGATTTAAGTGATTTTTCTTTTTAAACATATATTTTTTAAAGCAAATTATTTTTTGATTGAATAATGAAGACAAAAATGTCCTAGCCAAAATGTGGCTCAAACACAAATCATCATTACTTCAATCAAAAAAGTTGCTTCAATTGAAAAAAAAACGACTTCAATTAAAAAAATTTTTTTAAATAAAAATGTTTAATAGTTTTTAATAGAAGCAATTTATATATATATATATATGTGTGTGTGTGTGTGTGTATATATAGTATATATTTTGATTGAAGCAACTTTTTTTGATTGAATAATGAAGACATAATTATCAATTGTCTAAATTATCTATTATCAATGATCTAAAATACTCCTTAATCCATAAGCGGGTTTTAAGGGGGGGCCAGGCCCACCTTGGTGGCCGAAAAATGTTATTGCATGAAATTGACTTTCCGATATATATATATATATATATATATATATAAGTTGTAAAGCAATAAAACTGCAACAAAAAAGAATGAAATGAACAAAAAAATATATATTTTTATAATAGGTCAAAATTATTTTTCGAAGAGATCATGTGACTAGCAACTGAGACGGTCATTTGCTTTGCATATAAATTATAAAATAAATTTTTTTTTAAAAAAGCAAATGATTTTTTTGATTGAAGCAACTTTTTGGGGGGGATTAAATGATTTAGACACAAATGTCCTACCCATAATATGGCCCAAACACAAAAAGGATTGCTTCAATCAAAGAAAACTTTTTCGATAAAAAATAGTGTTCAAATGCAAAAAATTTCAATCTCAAATATTTTTTCTCATTCAAAAACTTTTACCATCATTGATTTTTTCTTTTTTTTGATTGAAGTGATATTTCTTTTTCAAAATATATACATTTTTTGAAGCAACTTATTTTTTGATTGAATAATGACAAAAATGTCCTAGCCAAAATGTGGCCCAAACACAAATCAACATTACTTCAATCAAAAAACTTGCTTCAATCAAAAAAAAAACTTGACTTTGATCCCAAAAAAAAAAAAAAAATCGAAGAAAAATGGCTTTCGCATGCATTTTTTTGTTTCAAATTTATTTTTGCATTCAAACATTTTTTTTTTTTTGGATTGAATCAACTTTTTTGGGTTGAAAATATATATTTTGATTGAAGCAACTTTTTTTTGATTGATTAATAAAGACACAAATCTACCTCCATATGGCTCCGCCCAGGGGAAACAATTTTTGACTGGGGTAACTACATTGGCACGACACCGGCGGGCGTACCATATTCAATGGATGCCGATCTTGCCGAAAAATTTTGCCTAAGCAGCCTGATTTAGAATTCCCCTCAAGAATGATGGGAAACAAAAAAACGCTCATTGTCAACTTATTATTATAAACATTCTTGTATGTTAATTTTATTGCTGACAGTGCGTTTCGGGGTCATCAACATGTTGTGCCGCCCCTGCCCCAAAAGTTGCCTTTTTCCACCTACATTTCTTACTTTCTCATTTCAACATTTTCTACACTTTTTTTCATATGTGAGGAAATAAATGAGGCAGGGCTGCGGTCAATCCAAATAAAAGGCAGAGAGTAACGGACAGATGTTTTGCAAAGTTTTTTTTTTTTCTTTCCCGTGGGTGCGCAGATGTCGAGGCGGTCCGGCGATGCTACATTTGATGCGAGCCCCCTCCAACATGGTGTCACCTCCTCCGGTCTTAATGGTGCTGCTGCAGAGAGCAGCTGGTGCCGCAGTGTTTGCTCTGCCTCTGCTTCATGCGTCGACTTCACAAGCCAGAATGAGGCACGCGGCCGCCTTATGCTGCAACATTCAATACTCGCTTTTTGATGAGGAGCGAAGGGCAACTTAAAACTTGGCTCAAAGCTCGTGGCTGAATTAGAACGTAGGGCGGTGGAGTGCTAAATTGAGTTGAAGGCGCTGCGTAAGATTTTTGATGAATTTATGCAGCACGAGAAGATGGCGCTTTGAGAAACGAGTTTAATCCAGTCAATACTCATTGCAATTTTCTGTTCCATCTCTAACAATCAAAATATTTTCCCCCCAAATACATAAATAGGGATTAGCGTTGTCCAAAAGCATTTTAAAATTTCAGATATCTACATCCATTTGTCTTTGGACAAGGGCTGGTCACAGCTTGGCACAGCAGTTATGCTTATTGACCATTAGTCTCCAAATTAAGATGCTTGGGATTTGTTAGGTGAGCAATACAAGCACGTGCAGGGGGAGGGTGCTTGAGCACCTGCTCCTTTGCCCCTACATGCCCAAAGTGCCCCTTTTGACTGGGCTTTAAATAATTAATAAATAAATAAAAGCCGTCTGTGTGCCACTAAGCCAGCACATAAACCCCCCGCCCCTTCCCTTGCAAGCTCTGTGACCTGGATGTGTGGTGAGGACTCTACGGACATCTGGTAGTTGAAAACAAACGGTGTAACCCAATTAAACCGTGTTCGAGCAAAAACTGTAGTGAAAATTCTTACACCAGGTTTATTGTGGGGATTTTTTTAAAATAACACTTAATTTTCTCTTATGCCCCTTTCCCACGGAAACTATTGGGTCAACGCGCGTTTTTTCCAAGCCGATGCAACCCACTAGCAATTGGCATTTGGCACCTTTCCCATTGACAAAAAAAAGCCGTGTCTTTTTTTTTCTTTCTCACCCTTCTAACCCCCCACCCCTCCTCAGCCGTGCGTAAGGTTACGTGACGTCACCACGCTAAAATGAACGTCGACAAGTGCGACCGCATTCATTCAGTTCAAGGAAGTAAACAATCCAGAGCAACATGGAAGCCTCCTTTCCGTTTGTGTTCTGTTTTCATGCTTTTTACTGCCCTCAAAATGGTCGAAACGCAGCAAAGGATCAACACTCTGCTTGTGCTGAGGCAACGTAGGCGACGTGAATTCTTCTACTAGCTTTGTTGTTAGCATCGATGTAACTATGGTTGTGGGGCGTGTTAAATGGAAGGCGACTGGCACATTGTTATGACGCATCACGTGAGAGCCTACGTCAACACATAGATTAGGGTGCTGACTGTTGACCCGGGATTTTGCTTTCACACTGCATAACGCGGGTCGCTTGGCAGGTTGATTGACACGGGTCAAGGCGGGTCGCTGCACCTTTCCCACTTCCACCAAAAGCCGATTGTTAGTGGGTTGACATGGGTTTTTTGGCTAATGGGAAAGGGGTATTATATAGTTTTCTACTTTAATAATGAATTACTCCCTGCACCAAGGTTATTTCGACCTTTGTGTCAGTGTTAATAACGGAGTTACTAACGGTGTTATTTTTTTCTGTCGTGAGTAATCTAATTACTTGAACACCGAAAACACCTTTAAAAAAAAATAAAATAAAAGCTGTCTGTGTGCCACTAAGCTGGCGCATAACCTTCCCCTGCATGCTGCTCCTCTGTTACCTGGGTGTGTGGTGAGGAGTCTGAGGACATCTGGTGGTTGAAAACAAATGGTGTTACCCTATTAAACCGTTCGAGCAAATACTGTAGTAAATTCTCACTCCAGGTTTATCGTGGGGATTTATAGTTTTCTACTTTAATCATGAATTACACCTCCCAAGGCTATTTCGACCCGTGTGTCTCTACTCTTTATAGGCAACCATACAGTCCCTGACAAAAGTCTTGTCACTTATCCATTTAGTAGAAACAATTGCTGATAACCTGACTTTTAATTATTCTATTGGTTTCAGAAATGGCTCATATGAAAGCTAAGACCCTCCCAAATGATGTTGAATGTACAAAAATATATTTAACTGAAAAAAGATTTATCGTTTAATGAAGAAAAAAAAGGTCAAATTTTGACAAGACAAAAGTTTTGTCGCCCACACAAAGTAATGTGAAAATTGAACAAAAAATGTACTTCAAATACAAAAATATGTTGCATAACATAAGCGAATTAAGTAGTGGTGCTGTGAGATCCAAATTTAATATTTTGTATGACTTCCATGGGCTTGAAGGACTGCATCCATCTGGTTCGGCAAGGATTCATACAATTTATTGATGAAGTCATCGGGAACGTCAAAGAAATCAGTCTTGCATGCCTCCCAGAGTTCATCAACATTCTTGGGTTTCGTCTTCCATGCTTCCTCTTTCATCCTGTTCATGTCTGGTGACTGGGCTGGCCAGTACTGGAGGATTTGATCTTCTTTGCCTTCAGGAACCACCACCAAACTTCACTGTTTTGTGGCAAAAGGTGGATTTCTAATATGAATTTTCCATTGAATTACACCACAGTCTCCGCAAATATTGCAGGAGACCTACTGGAGCCCGCACGGATCCGAGATTCACTCAGAAAACAGTGAAGTTTGGTGGTGGCAAAATCATGGTCTGGGCTTATGGGGGTGTGCGAGAGATCTACTTGGGTGGAAGACAACATAGTCCGAAATATCAACAAATCTTAGCTGCCTCTTACATTCCTAACCATAAAAAGGGACAAATTCTGCAGCAGGATCGTGCTCCATCGCATACTTTAATCTCGACCTCAAAGTTCCTCAAGTTGAACTCTATTCGTCCGTTCTCTTCACAACGTTATCAAGAAAGGTACGCATCTTTAAGTTCTCTAATAATGAAATGATAGTTTTGAAAAAACTGTACTGATGGTGGCTCAGTGAACATCTAATTTGGTCTGTTCTCAGATGAACAGCAAGTTGAGTAAGGAAGTTTTGATATAGAGGTTGAAGGATGAAAAGAGGCAAAGACTGACTGAGTACCAGCCAGAAAGTGTTGATGACGGTGTTGATTTCTATTCACTGTTAAAGTCTGTCACAGTCACAGCCAATTATCCTGTAAAGCTGCAGTGAGAGCACCTGCCCCTCCATCGGTCTCTGCACGGCCCTGGAGCATTATGATTATTAAAGCATCCAGTGGGGCATCACAAAAACAACTAGGCCTGCAAGCAGGACTGAACAGGCCCTCGCAATTTGGCACAACTCGAACGTCACGCAAACTCGGACGGCACGCAGGTCGGTGTGGTGGAAGACAGCCCCCCTCTATATCTGGCAAGTTATGACTGTTCAAAATGTGTGGAGAGACAAAATGGTGACAGTCATTATCACTTTCCCTTTTGGACCCTTCTGCTTCAACCAAACCTCAATAATTTTCATCAGGCATCTGAACACATGTCTTAAGGCTCCCCCTATGCAGGTTTGAGGTCGATTGATTTTTTTTCCCCTTAGAGGAGGAGTGTGTCCCGTAAAAAAGGGCATTTCCTATTCCCACTAGGAGGCGCCAGGCACAATTGGTAATATTTCAATCCAGTCCTTTTGTGGCTGGGATACCTCACACACATGCCAGATTTAAAAGAGATTGAACGTTGTATGAGGGAGTTATCAGTCATTTTCCAAATTTGGCGTTGAGCCAAAAAAAAGGACGAATTTGGCCCTCCTCCTAGGTCAGGCCCGTGAATGAAAACACACCATTTTGATAAATTAAGATTTCATATGTCTCATGAACAGTCTCGCCAATTTTGAGGATGATCCAACTAATTCCCTAGGCGCCAAGGTCTCAAATGTGCACCCTGTAAATTTTTTGTTTTTGTTTTTTTTTTTTGTCCGTCTTCATTTGTTGCGGCAACCTTTTATTCACTATTCACGCTCTTCTATACCTGGTTGCATTATTTGCAAGCATTAAGCTAAGTGAATCAAGTGAGTTCCATCTCCAGGTACTGCTGTAGTCTCATCTGCTGCGAGATGGGATGTCATACCTATCATATGAAAAATCCATCTCGTGTTGGAAATGTACAGCAGACATCAAAAATGTAATTTGCTTCTCGTCTTGGTTCTTTTACTTTGTACATTGATCCATTGACATTGCATGGAGTCAGCCATGCTCGTCCCCATTCGCGGCAATTTAAGTGTTCAGTGTCACGTTCCAGAGTGTCTCTGGAGGAGCCGGGGGATCGAACAAGCAATCTTCCAATAACAAGATGGTCACTCGGCCACCTGAGCCATGGAGTGAAGCCCTTTTTCTATTTTTTTACGATCCGAGCGTCTCACGTTGACTCCTAAGTTTGTATTGTTCCCAATCTTCTTCATATCCACACTGGCAGGAACGTATTTTCATAGTGTACATTGGTTTACCTGCTGTCATCTATATCCTAAAATGTTCTTGGAGTTGATCAAATTTCCTTTTTTTTCTTTTTCTCACTGCAGTCGGCTCACGCTGCGACAGCACGAAGGCTGATTTGCCGTCGCCTCCGGCGAGAGGAGCCCAGCGTGACCCCGGCCTCTATGAGGTAAACGAGGTAATATGCTGCTCATCACGCCACAGACTGATGGGAATTGCTTGAGCCCCATATACAACTTTTAAAAATGATGTCTGCAAGTGAAAGGTAGAGAGAAGACCTTTTGTGTAACTCAAAATAGAGATTCCTTAGATGGCGTTTTTAACAGCTGCTATTGACGGTGATAGATGTCCATCCGCCAGCCTCTCCTAGTCAAAATGGATTGGCTGTCCATCACAGTCAATGGCACTGAAAACATGTTTTTACGCAGTGTTGTTTTTGCCAGCCCATTTAAATTTCAACTTATTAGTCTTAGTTATATTTTAGCCATCTCAAAATGTGTGTCTTCATCTAGTTTTTGTTGATGAAAACTCTAATTTCGTTTAGTTTTAGTGAATTACAAAAAATATTTTCGTCTGTAAAATAAAAAAAAAAATTACTCCAAAAATAAATCAAGGTTTCCAACTATTTCGAATGAACATTGACGGACATGCACGTATTGTTGCGTCTACAAGGACAACGCCAGTGCATAGTTTGTAAATCATAAGGTACCAGAATGCAAAGTATATATGACAATGCAGGGATGACGAGACAGGCACAGGTCCCGGAACATGCGCAGAAAATGGTGCTGAAAACAACACACAAATGCCCACTTGCCATGCTGTGGGACTTGCAAGCCTCAATTTCAGATAATATCCAATCTATAAATGTTATGACAACAATTTACAATTATTTAGGCTATACTCTGCACAGAACGGGCAATTGCCCACATCACCATAGGTGGGACAGTAACGTACAGTCTAACTTGTAAAACATGAAAAAAAAAAATCTGACATTAAAATAAATAACACATACCCATTCTTTTGCGAGTTTCATCCACCCCGTCCTCTCTGGCCCCAAAGTTCCCACCGCCTTACAAATTCTGCAACCCAGACCCGAATTTCCCATAAGGGTATTGGCCTGTTGCTCCGGCTGTTGGAGGTCCACCTGGCTGACTGCTTGCGCTGTAGCTGGCCCCCACTCCTGCTGCCACGGTAGCGGCCTCCTGCTCCGGCATTGCTGGCTGTCCGTAAACCTGGCCAGCTGCTGCGGCGCTAGCCTCCTGCCTTCATCCACGGCTGTTGCTTTACTGACTTCGTTTTGAACCATCTTCTGTAGATGCCGATTTTTCACCAATTTTTTTTTTGGGGGGGGGTGGTAACACATTTTCAAGATGTATCTGGTCCTGCAATTTTTGACCAAATCAAATAATTTGGACATCAAAAATTCCGGGACGGTAATGGGCATGGTTTTTTCACAGTTTACGGTTCCCTGAAAATTTGCCAAAAACTTTCCTATTTAATTTTTAATGGGATGCAACGTTCAAATTTCCCATTCACTTCCAATGGAATTTATATTCCATTGATGCCATTGACAGGCGTATATGTCGAATTTATTGATGCCAATGTACTTGGATTTCATTGGCACAAATGTAAGTCGATGCCATTGACGACCATGGACATCCAAATTTCCCATTCATTTCTAGTGTCATTCGTATTGCATTGACGCACAAGTACACAATTGAAAATGAGGGCTATGCACGTCCTTGCCATTGACGGCCATGTATGTCGATTCTATTGATGCCAACATACTTGGATTCCATTGGCGCAAATGTAAGTCGATGCCTTTGACGGCCATGGACGTCCAAATTTCCCATTGATTACCAATGGCAAAAAAAAAACAAATGTTCTCAAATCAACTGGAAATGAACAGATATCAATAAAGTGTCCCCCAAATGTCCCCGGTTCCAATGACGCGTATGGATTTCAATGCCATTGACGGCTATGGACGTCCAAATTTCCTATTCATTTTCAATGGCATTACTTTGTTTAATGCCATTGGCGGCCATATTTGTTGATTCTATTGATGCCAACATACTTGGATTCCATTGGCGCAAATATAAGTCGATGCCTTTGACGGCCATGGACGTCCAAATTTCCCATTGATTACCAATGGCAAAAAAAAAAATGTTCCCAGATCAACCGGAAATGAACAGATATCAATAAGGTGTCCCCCAAATGTCCCCGGTTCCAATGACACGTATGGATGTCAATGCCATTGACGGCCATGGACGTCCAAATTTCCTATTCATTTTCAATGGCATTACTTTGTTTAATGCCATTGGCGGCCATATTTGTTGATTCTATTGATGCCAATGTGCTTGGATTCCATTGACGCAAATGTAAGTCGATGCCTTTGGCGGCCATGGACTTCCATATTTCCCATTGATTACCAATGGCAAAAAAAAAAACAAATGTCCCCAAATCAAAAGGAAATGACCAGATATCAATCGAACGTGTCCCCCAAATGTCCCCAAATGACCTGATATGACCCGAACACGTCCCCCAAATGTCCCCAAATGACCTGATATGACCGGGACACGACCCCCAAATGTCCCTAAATGACCTGATATGACCGGGACACGACCCCCAAATGTCCCCAAATGACCTGATATGACCTGAACACGTCCCCCAAATGTCCCCAAATGACCTGATATGACCGGGACACATTCCCCAAATGTCCCCAAATGACCTGATATGACCAGGACACGCCCTCCAAATGTCCCCAAATGACCTGATATGACCGGGACACGCACCCCAAATGTCCCTAAATGTCCCTAAATGACCTGATATAACCAGGACACGCCCCCCAAATGACCTGACCGAAATGTTTCCAAACCAACCTGGGTGTGGCTAAGACCTCTATCTCCACACAGCAAAGACCCAGAGTAATTTCTCCAGAAATTGCAGTTTCTAATTAATATTGTTTTTTTTCCCCCAATTAATTTCACAAACGTCATTTTATCTGTTTATCTATAATATAATGCGGTTTCTTCTTTGTTGTATTGCATAGTCGGCAAATCCTTTAGCAAAAAGCAAAAAAAAAAAAAAATGTCCCCAAATCAACAAGAAATGACCAGATATCAATCGGATGTGTCCCCCAAATGTCCCCAAATGACCTGATATGACCTGAACACATCCCTCAAATGTCCCCAAATGACCTGATATGACCAGGACACGCCCCCCAAATGTCCCCAAATGACCTGATATGACCGGGACACGACCCTCAAATGTCCCTAAATGACCTGATATGACCAGGACATGACCCTCAAATATCCCTAAATGACCTGATATGACCAGGACACGCCCCCAAATGTCCCCAAATGACCTGGTATAACCAGGACACGCCCCCCAAATGACCTGATATGACCAGGACACGCCCCCAAATGTTCCCAAATCAACAGGAAGTGACCTGTTATTGTCCCTGAAATGTTTCCAAACCAACCTGGGCGTGGCTAAGACCTGTATCTCCACACAGCAAAGACCCTGAGTAATTTCTCCAGAAATTGCAGTTTCTAATTAATATTTTTTTTTCCCCCAATTAATTTCACAAACGTCACTTTATCTGTGTATCTATAATATAGTGCGGTTTCTTCTTTGTTGTATTGCATAGTCGGCAAATCATTTAGCGAAAAGCGATTCGAATTGAAGCCACGGGCCTGTTTTGCGCCGTGAATGGGAGAAATATTGCGCTCCGGCTCTTTTATCTCGGTAAGCTGTCTTCCTCCAATAGCTTCAACGGCCTTTCATCGCCGATTCCGTGAATTTTTCATGCTCGCGCACACCCGCCCGCTTTTCATTCCTTTGGCTTTTCAGCTCGAATGTCACTATCATTGTTTAGTCACCAGAAAATCTTGCAAATCACAGACGAGAGTTTGTGTTTAGAGCGTAACTATTAATAATTCAGTATTTTTTTTTTTACTACCGGTTTTACCGAAAGGCGAAGCCGACGCTTCTCCTGCTGGGTGTCGTACGCGCATAGAAGAAACAACACTTTTCTATTCTGTGTTTGTATGCAATCGATCCAGAACCATGCTGCTTTCTTTCAAAACAATTTGGTCACAAAAAAGTTTTTGTGGTTTTTAAAAGTTACTTCAAAGTGCAGCCCCGTCTGATAATAATGAGCATAATTTCAATCTCCAAATAGGCATTAATTTCCTCCCTTGCGACCATTTTGTCCAGCAACGATATGGACTGTTGATTCCAACAAATTTTCAGCCTCATATAAGTGAATAAAGTGGGTATGACAGGCCTATTTGGTTTTTTTTTTTTAGCCGTAATGGATTACAGCTTTAATTGCATGCAACAAGCCTGCAGCGGGCCATTAAACATGGTAAATTATTTCAAAGCTAGTTTGAAGAATGGCAAAAAGTTTCACCACGCCGGTGACTTTTTAATACCCCGCCTCCTCCGGCTGCCGTCATCTGTGTAGTTTGTCAAATGAGGGCGGCGGCGCCATTACAAAGCGAAATAGCGGCAGCGACTTGTTTCAGCTGGCGTGTAAACCTCCACGCTTAATGAAATGGAATTCTTAAACACCCCGGCCAATTCCCAGCTGAGTAATAACGCGTCCCTCCCCAGAGATGGAGCCGGCCTAAATTATAGGAAGCGCACCCAGCAGAGAAAAGTGACACAGAAGCGCATGCGAAATGAGCTTATTATCCGCGTTACTGTCAACGCAGCACAGCCCGGCTGTCGGTGATCACAACAGACGTGTTATATACGACGACGGCGTTACGGGCGGGCCTGATAAGAGGAAAGATCCATACCGGTGATGAAAGCAGACGGGTGAGATGGAGAAGAAAAGAGTGATGCAAGAATGTTCTGTCGAGCGGAAACAAAAGGACAGATGGGATTGTAAAAGGATGCAGAAGTAAGCAAGAATAACGTTTTGATGCTTTGGATGGAGGGATGGATGTTGACAGGATGGCGAGACGAGGGTATTATCCGCCATCGATTTACTCCGGTCAGGGATGGCTGGACGCCTAATGAAGTGTGCGATCACGGGGTTGCCGTGTGCGCCTGTCTGTGCCTTACAGCTTTAAGGATGCGCGGTGGCGTGGCACACCTGTGCGCGTGTCTTACAAGCAGATGCTAACCACAATTTCCAGTCTTCAGATTGGACGCTTTCGGGTACAAAGATCATGCTTTAGTGGCATTGACGATGATATTCATTCACTCACTGGCAGTGTTGTCACAGATTACTTGAAATAGTCATTTAATTACTGATTACGCCTCAAAAAAGTAATCTAGTTACTTTACTGATTACTTGATTATCAAAGTAACTAAGTTACTTTACAGTTACTTTTTACCCATTTTTCTCCCTTTGCCGCTTCAACAGAAGAATGACAACAGAAAAATGTCATCACATGTAATTGACTTTCCGATGATTGAATTTAAAGGGGAATATCAGAATTTCGCCCTAGCTTAGCCACTCCAGAGCCCTGAAACTAACAAATATCTGACAAAAATGCTTGGAATTTGTTGAAATTAACTCCACCGACCAATTAAACCCCGCTAACTCTAAAATTAAGCCTAATCTCAAAACTTCTGAATTTCGGGTTATGGTTAACAGCATATCCGTGCCAATGCAAAACAATGCAAACTGACGGCACAATAATCAATAACACACAAGTGGATTGTACAGTGCAATAAACACAAAGGTAGTGGCGGGCGTGGATGCGCGTGCAGCCGTGCACATTAACAACTCGGAAGTAGTCCTCTCAACCCACACGCGGTCAATTTGGCCACAAAACGTGGCAGCAAGTAAGCACTTTACACTCAATCGGACTTACAACACATCCCACAGATGCTAAACGAACACATTAATGTGCAACACGCATATGATGTAAACAAAGCTTGCCAACTTGGAGCGATGACTGCCTGTCGTTGCTACGGCAAAGCTGCGAAACGGCCACGCATGTAAGGGGTCCAACCTTTTGCTGATACCCTCCAGAATGAAGGAAAAATACCTTCATTCATGGATATCCACAGATCAACATTCCCTCGCAACGTCTCAACATTTGGCGCGAATGTCCACCCGCATCAGTCCCACAACACGTGACGCGAGACCAAAACAGGAAATAGCTAAGAGGTTGTCATGGAAACACGTACCGGGAACCTTTTATTTTAGCATATACCATTCAAAATGCTCTTCATACGTGACTACAATATTCTTCATTCTACATACGTTATGAGGCAATGAAAAAATAGTAACGCAGAGACACTAAGGAAACTAACTTTAATCAGATTACTGGTGTAGAAAAATTAACGCGTTAGATTACTTGTTACTGAAAAAAAGTAATCAGATTACAGTAACGCGTTACTAACTAACGCGTTACTGACAACACTGCTCACTGGACAAAGTCGACCTATGTAAACATAATATCCAGTTTAAATTGCGATGGTGTTTACAACCTGGCCACCAGGGGCAGTATTGCCATGAAGACAAACAAGGAAGACTTCCAAAACCACTCCAAAATAACTGCAGTCATGTTATTTTTCTTACAAAGGTTTAGTCAGTTACATGGGGAAGAATGACAGAAGTCGATCTTTTTCTTAACACCCGATAGTGTACCCAACACAGAGAAGATATAATATTTGCAGCCACCACACACAGTCATGGTCGCACCACTTCCCATCATGCATTTGGGCTGAACAGTTAAGTCGCTATAGTATTGTTTACTGAAAGCTCAACAAATACACTAGATGGCAATATTTAGTCACAATATACAAACTCACATTTATCCTTTAATAATTAGTCTTTCTGTCCGTGGATCCCTTTTACAGAAAGAATGTTAATAAAGTTAATGCCATCTTGTGGATTTACTGTTATAATGAACAAATACAGTACTTATGTACAGTATGTTGAATGTATATATCCGTCTTTTCTTGTCTTTCCATTCTAACAATAATTTACATAAAAATATGTCATATTTTAGAGATGGTTTGAATTACGATTAATTAATTTTTAGAGTAGAGCTTGAAGTATGCGATGGAGCACCATCCTGCGGCAGAATGTGTCCCTTTTTATGGTTAGGAATGTAGGAGGTAGCTAAGATTTGTTGATATTTAAGACTATTTATGTTGCCTTCCACCCTGCAGATCTCACGCACACCGCCATACTGGATGTAACCCCCGACCATGATTTTGCCACCACCAAACGTCACTGTTTTGTGGCAAAAGGCGGATTTTTCAGATGAATCTTCCATTGAATTACACCACAGTCGCTGCAAATATTGCAGGAGACCTACTGGAGCCCGCATGGATCTGAGATTCTGAGAAAACTGAAGTTTGGTAGTGGCAAAATCATCAAAAAACGGGCAGTTAGCATTTATTTTACGTAAATATGTCGAATGTCCCGCTAGTCTTTAAGCCACTGTGGCGCTGCCTTATCGCAACAAAGCTTTTTACGTTGAAATTTTTGGGAATAAATGGTTAAATCCCTGAATTCTTCATAGATAGGGATGTAACATAGTCTTGATTCTTGGTTAAAAGCGGAAAAAAACACACAAAAAACAGGCAGTTAGCATTTATTTCACGTAAATATTGCGAATTATGACGCCAATGCCGTAAATATGTCGAATGCTAGTCTTTAAGCCACTGTGGCGCTGCCTTATCACACCAAAGAGCTTTTTATGTTGAAAATTTTTGCGAATAAATGCTTAAAATCATTGAATTCTTTATAGATATGTACGTAAAACAGTCTCGATTCTTGGATAAAAGCAAAGACGAAACAAAAAGGGGGCTATTAGCATTTATTTTACGTAAATATGTCCAATGCACTGCTAGTCTTTAAGCCACTGTGGCGCCGTCTTATTACCACAAAGAGCTTTTCACGTTGAAAGTTCTTGTGAATAAATGCTTAAAATCCTTCAATTCTTTATAGATACAGTATGGACGTAAAACGGTCTCGATTCTTGGTTAAAAGCAAAAAAAAAAACAAAAAAACAAAAAAAACGGGCAGTTAACATTTTACGTAATTATGTCGAATGTGCTGATAGTCTTTAAGCCACTGTGGCACCGCCTTATCACAACAAAGAGCTTTTTACGTTGAAATTTTTGGGAATAAATGCTTAAATCCCTGAATTCTTCATAGATATGGATGTAAAATAGTCTCAATTCTTGGTTAAAAGCGACAAAAAAACAACAACAGGCAGTTAGCATTTATTTCGCGTAAATATTGCGAATTATGACGCAAATGCCATAAATATGTCGAATGCTAGTCTTTAAGCCACTGTGGCGCTGCCTTATCACACCAAAGAGCTTTTTAAGTTGAAATTTTTTGTGAATAAATGCTTAAAATCATTGAATTCTTTACAGATATGTACGTAAAACAGTCTCGATTCTTGGGTAAAAGCAAAAAAAAAGAACAACTGACAGTTAGCATTTATTTTACGTAAATATGTCGAATATGTTGCTAGTCTTTAAGCCACTGAGGCGCCGCCTTATCACAAAGAGCTTTTTCATGTTGAAAATTCATGTAAATAAATGCTTAAATCCCTGAATTCTTCATAGATATGGATGTAAAATAGTCTCGATTCTTGGTTTAAAGCAAAAAAAAAAAAAAAAACGGGCAGTTAGCATTTATTTCCCGTAAATATTGTGAATTATGACACCAATGCCGTAGGGGTAAATTTCTCCCATTGTTTTTTTTCATAACGTTTCAAAATGTATGCATGGAATGAAAAATATAATTATTACCTTGAATCTGCGAACAAATCACTCCTGAGATGATAATTCCTGTTTGTATGCGGTACACCTTTCATACTTTTTCAACCTAAATCCGGCGTTGAATCGCTGCATGTGTTGAAGACGTGCCCCAGTGTCTGTGAAACGTCAATATTATTATGAAGACTGTGCTGATTTAAAAAGATCCTATTCAAACTCTGAAGAGAAGACAAATACAAAACATTTTCTTCATTTTCCACTAAATTAGCACAAGGTTCCTCTTGCGTTCCACAACCTAACAAGTTCAACTACCAATTACCAGATGCCAAAAAGCCGAGAAGGAAACAAAAGGTAGCGAAGGAAAATCCCCCAACCACCTCCCTCCTATCCCTCCAGTGCAGCTCCTCCATCCCTCGCGTCCCCTTTCCCCTCACCTGCACCCACTCCTCTCCTCTGCCGGTCTAATCCTGTGCTCGACATGTTCCCTCTTTGTTCGGCGACCCTGACAAGCCATCTCATTCCCCCGCTCCGAGGACTGTCCCGGTGCGCTCGGGATAATGGAATGAAATGCCGGTGTGATAAAGCCCCAAGGATCCAGAGAGAAAACACAGGAGTGTGTCAAGCGGGGGTGATAACACTCCATTCTCCCTCGCGTCCGTCCGAGAAGCGCGGATTACAATTTTACAAGCGGGAGGTTTACACGGGGAGGTGTCACGGCGATGGCAGAATACTCTCGTATCTGTCTGCCGCAAAAGGCCTTTATTAATTTTGACGCGTGCTGCCTCATATTGGTGGACAGGCAATTTAAAGTCGTTGTAGCAAAAGCTTAACTGCTCCCATTGGAGGCCGGAACTACAGTGGTGGTGGTGTCATAATATGAGCTGTATAGTGCACTCAAAGCGGTACATACAGTGTATCACAAAAGTGAGTACACCCCTCGCATTTCTTCAGATATTTAAGTACCGTATTGGCCCGAATATAAGACGGTGTTTTTTGCATTGAAATAACACTGGAAAAATAGGGGTCGTCTTATATCCGCGGTGTAGACATTATACCCATTCACGACGCTAGATGGCGCCAGATATCATTGAAGCGATGTTCTGTCATGACAGATCTCAGCTACTCTCAAGTTTAACCAGTTTGCATTATTTTATTGCAATGTTTTTCCTTATTCTACAGTAACAGTTCGACTTCACTTTGATAGTTAATGCAGTTATTGCAATTTTGTTGTTTTAGCACAATAGATTGGTTTATTTACATTTAAAGAACCAGAAGCCATTCATTTACGAATGTGATTGCACTTTGGTTTACACTAGGGGTGTCAAACAATTAAAAATTTTAATCGAGTTAATTACAGCTTAAAAATTAATCGCAATTCAAACCATCTATAAAATATGCCATATTTTTCTGTAAATTATTGTTGGAATGGAAAGATAAGACACAAGACCGATATATACATTCAACATACGGTACATAAGGACTGTATTTGTTTATTATAACAATAAATCAACAAGATGGAATTAACATTATTAACATTCTGTTAACGCGATCCATGGATAGAAAGACTTGTAGTTCTTAAAAGATAAATGTTAGTACAAGGTATAGAAATTTTATATTAAAACCCCTCTTAATGTTTTCGTTTTATTAAAATTTATAAAATTTTCAATCAAAAAATAAACTAGTAGCCATTGTTGATGTCAATAATAACACCATGCTCACTCCCCAAACCCATAAAATCATTTGGACCCAAGCGCCAGCAGAGGGCGCCAAACACCAAAACAAGTCACAAGCGGACATTGTGTCAAATATTTTAATGTGATTAATTTAAAAAATTAATTACCGCCCGTTTACGCGATAATTTTGACAGCCCTAGTTTACACATTTAAATGTTCAGCTATTAAGATTTGAATGAGGCAAAATAACATGCTTTTTGTCTCAAATATAATGTTATAATCATTTGTTTCAGATATACTGTAATTATTTTCTGTATAAAAATTGGTGGTCAAAAAGAGTTTTTTCAAACTTGAGTCTTGTAAAAGAGGGGGTCCTCTTATAATCAGGGCCGTCTTATATTCGGGCCAATACGATATATCTTTTAATGGGACAACACTGACAAAATGACACAATGAAAAGTAGTCTGTGTGCAGCTTATATAATTTATTTTCCCCTCAAAATAACTTAAAATATAGCCATTAATAGCGAAACCCCTGGCAACAAAAGTGAGTACCCCCCTTAGAAACTACATCCCTAAATGTCCAAATTGAGTACTGCTTGTCATTTTCCCTCCAAAATGGCATGTGACTCATTAGTGTTACTAGGTCCAGGTGTGCACAGGGAGCAGGTGTGTTCAATTTTTTTGTAAAAATGGGTTTTGAGCATTGTGCATTGTAGCGAATTGCATCAGAACCTAGAGATGCCTCTTGTGGGAAAAAAAATGTAAAAGACGTATAAAATACGTTTTTGGGACAGTGAAACGATTAAAAATAGAACGTATTCATACGTTTTGGGGAGCAAATGAGTTCATTTGTTTGGTTCCGATGGTCTTGAACATGTGTGGCGGCGACCAGGTGAGCAGTACAAAGATAAGTGTGTCATGCCTACAGTCAAGCATGGTGGTGTGAATGTCACAGTCTGCTGCAGGTGTTGGAGAGTTACATGAACTCCAACATGTACTGTGTAATACTGCAGCAGAGCATGATCCCCTCCCTCCAGAAACTGGGTCAAAGGGCAGTGTTCCAGCATGACAATGACCCCAAATACACCTCCAAGATTACCACTGCTCTACTGAAGAGGCTGAGGGTAAAGGTGATGGACTGGCCAAGCATGTCTCCAGACTTGAACCCAATAGAACATCTTCCAGTGGCAACCTGTGAAGCTCTGGTCAACTCCATGCCCAGGAGAGTAAAGGCAGTTCTGTATAATAGTGGTGTCCACACAAAATATTGACAGTTGACATGTTGTATGTTTATATTGACAACTTTCACTAATGGGTGTACTCACTTTTGTTGCCAGGGGTTTAGATATTAATGGCTATATTTTGAGTAATTATGAGGGGAAAATAAATGAAGGGTGTTGGAAATCTTATTGCAGACTTGGGCATCTTCATGTAGCGCAACAATACATCTTTTAAGATCCTCAGAGAGTTCTTTGCCATGTGGTGCCATGTTGGAACTTTCAGTGACCAGTATGAGAGAGTGTGAGAGCTGCACTACAAATTTGAACACACCTACTCCCTATGCACACCTGGACCTAGTAACACTAACGAGTCACTTGACATTTTTGGCGGGGGAATGACAAGCAGTACTCAATTTGGACATTTAGGGTTGTAGTTTCTAAGGGGTGTACTCATTTTTGTTGCCAGGGGTTTAGATATTAATGGATATATTTCGAGTGATTTTGAGGGGAAAATAAATTAACTCTATTATATAAGCTGCACACAGACTACTTTTCATTTTGCCAAAGTTTTATTTTGTCAGTGTTGTCCGATGAAAAGTGTCCGACTTAAATGTCTGCAGAAATGCGAGGGGTGTACTCACTTTTGTGATACACTGTATTAGAGCTGAAACGAATACTCGAGCACCTCGAGTAACTCGAGTTTAAAAACTGATCCGAGTAATTTTATTCACCTCGAGTAATCGTTTATTTTGACAGCTCTAAGCATCACGTTTTGCTCGGACTACTTTTAATGCGGGACAACGTGCTGATGTCACGTGCGTAGAGGAAGAAGCAAAAAAACTTACTGCAGCCGACACCCGCTACAAAAGACGCCGACGTTGCTAAAAACTAGCCCGCATGATGCTACGTTGGTAGCAGGTAGCGTCTGATGCGTCTCATAGAGATCACATGTATGTTGAACTAGATGCGAAATGACAGAGTCAGCGGCATTAGTAAACAGCCGCCATCTTAAAGCAGTAGAGCGCTAAGCGCTGATGAATAAGATTAACGTTACTGTCACTAGCTCACGTAACGTTAGCCCTGCGGAGGGCTAGGTTTCTATTAATTATGACCACTGTCGATGCGTAGCTAACGTGTCTTACATACAGGCTTTAACATAACATAGCGTTGTGGAGTGATGAGGGTGTAAAATAAATACTTAATAATGCTAACTTTCAATTTTAGCTCAGTAGTTATTGCTGGATATAACACCAAGTAGCACTGGTCCCTAATGTGCTCTAATACAGCCTGAATCATACATTTATTTTGAACACTGCAAAAACTTAAAATCCTATCAGGACTTACAGTTTAGACTAACTTAAAACTTAACGAGAACTTTAAAATGGCTTGACCCAAATAGAATTTCAATTCAAACACGTGGGAAAAAATTCTAACTATTAAGTGATGTGTGTTATCAAGCGTAGCAGCATTTTTAGGTAAGAAATATATATATATATATATTTTTTTTTTTAATAAGATCTAAAAGTTTTTTGAGTGAAAGCAGTGAATTAGTCTTTTTTTTTAATTCTACTTACATCTGAGATGCAATTGTTGGCTGTTTTCAACAATGTACATAAAAAATAAAGACATTGATAGACTGAAAATGGTTCAATATTAGATGAAATGTCTTGTTTTCTCATGTATATTCATAATTACTCTTCACCTAAAAATGTTTTATCCGATTACTCGATTAATCGACAGAATTTTCAGTCGATTACTCGATTACTAAAATATTCCGTAGCTGCAGCCCTACACTGTATTTTGTGTAATATTTGGTCAGGTTCTTGAAGTCGAAGCATTCTATACCCGGTATTCTCCATTCCAAACCGTTTTTCTGGCCTTTTCTGTCTTTGTCGCCACCATTTAACAAGCGGGGCAGTGACACCGCACCGAATCAATAGAAATGATTTTCGTCGCTTAAAAACAATTTTAAAGTGAGAGGAAAAAGTTGACCGAAGGTGCAACTTGAAGATTTCTTATCCCGGCGCTCTGGCGGCATTGCACCTACTCTTGACCTCAATCCGCTCGGACGGAAAAAGCCGGACGGATTCCCGCTTTCAATCTCAGCCGCCACTCGACCCCGCCGCCTAACCTCCGCCCATCTAAGCAAAACATTCGGCGGGCCGACCTTGGCCGTGAAAAGAGGATAACCGAAGGTGTCGGCTTCCTCGCGGGAGGACCTACCGGCCTATAAATGGAAAAGGTGGCAATTAAGTACCAATCTAATCGTCCCTCTGGTAAACCAGCCCTGAAATTCCACCCTCATATCTCCGAGTCTTTATTCACACGACTTCCTCATCATCGCAGGCTATCGGCTTAATTACGCCTCCGCCATCCACGGATAAGACAGCGATAGCCTTATCGCCACGGCTCATTTCCAGATCCGTGAAATTAATAAAGTCCACCTCCCATCTCGGTTATGGGGCAAACTTATATTAGCTGTCAAATAGAAGCGCTCGCGAAAAAGTACTTTTAGCCTCTTGCAAAGAAGAGATCCACTTCATTGGGGAAAATAGTTTCTCCACAATGATAAGGTGTGTGTAAAGCAGCTCATTTGTCAGACACGCAGCAGTTGTCGTATTAATTTCATTTCGTTAATTACTTCATTTTTCTCAATATGCACCTGGGGAGAAATGCTAAATTGCAGTGTTGTTTCCCTCTGAAGTGGACTTTGTAAATATTGTTTGCGTGACTGTAAAATATTAATTATTCATGGCGTGATGGAGCACAGCCCGCGGACAGGTCGTAAACTCCCGGCTCTTAACCCGATCAAATAAAAAGGGAGACCGAGCTGCTTTTCAGTCCAATCCAGAAGTCCTCCGGTTTTCCGTGTTGGCTTCTGTAATCAGCGGGGAGACAGCCGCTTTCAGCGCACTGTTCCACCTGCCGGCTCCTCTGAGTAACCGGCTGTGCTTCACCGACCAAATCCACTCCCGGCCTCTCTCGAAGTCACACTCCAGCACCTCTCGCACATCGATTTCAGGGAGAGGGGAAGGCTGGATGACGGGCGGTACCCGTCACAGTAACGATGTTGGCAGAGGAATGAGACGGGCTCTCCTGAGCTTTGGGCCTGTCATTTATTTCTAAATGACGGCAGATGGCGAGTTTGGCGTGAGCGCCGTTTTCTCCGTGTCCCGAGATGGGCTTTTTTGATGGATGTGCTGAGCGGGAATGCCGCGGAGGAGACGGGGGCACATCTGCACGGACAGATAACGGGGGAGAAGAGGGTTCTGGACATAGGCGGAGTTTGACTTTTGGGGCAGGGGGGGCACAACATGTTGATGACCCCGAAACGCAGTGTCAGCAATAAAATTAACTTACAAGAATATTTATATTAATAAGTTGACAATGAGCGTTTTTTGTTCTCCATCATTCTTGAGGGGAATTCAAAATCAGGCTGCTTAGGACAGCGATACTTTTCGCCAACATCGTCATCCATTGATAATGGTACGCCTGCCGGTGTCGTGCCAATGTAGTTACCTTGTCCATTTCGCGTAATTGTGGAAGCCCGTCGACATCTTTACTCCATTTGTCTTCGGCTTGCTCGTAAGGGTCAACGTTGTTCACATCCTTAAGTTTGATCACATATCTGTTCTTCGCCTTAGTAACGAGTTTGTCTCTTTATCGAACTGGCAAGTTTAATGTCCCGCGAGCCAGACCTGCTTCCAATATGGCTGCGTTGTTGTTAAATCTCACGTTATCCCCCATTCTGTGACGTAAACGCTCGACCCTAATAGCCAAGGGCGTTGGTTTGGTTTCAACATTGGTAGGGATGCTATAACAGCATAACCTGCATGGTTTGTCCCGGGGCAAAGCTTTTGTCGACATCTGCGGTAAGCAATTCAAATCTGTTTATTTTTGTTGCACTTCAAGTGTAGGATAAATCTGTTGCTGGTGAGGTGCAATAAATATTACAAGGTTCTATAACACAACTACCTGTCTGTTCTTCTCTATTCAATCGACTCGAATACTGCTCAGAAAATTTCAAATTCTTTGACATACAACAACTTCTTTTTAAAGTAACGGAAATAGTTACTTTCCCTGGTAACTAGTTGCTTTTACTATAGAGTAATTCAGTTACCAACTCACTTTTTGGAGGAAGTAGTGAGTAACTATAATTACTTTTTTAAAGTAACGTGCCCAACACTGGTTTTTACAAAGGATCCGGCTAGTTGTGTGCAGGTAGTAACATGGTGTAAAAACTAAGCTGTCAAACGATTAGAATTTTTAATCGAGTTAATTACAGCTTTAAAATTGATTAATCGTAATTAATCGCAATTCAAACCATCTATAAAATATGCCTTATTTTTCTGTAAATTATTGTTGGAATGGAAAGATAAGACGCAAGACGGATATATGTATTCAACATATTGTACATACAGTGGGGAGAACAAGTATTTGATACACTGCCAATGGGAAAACCCATTAGCAGTGTATCAAATACTTGTTCTCCTCACTGTAAGTACTGTATTTGTTTATTATAACAAATCAACACGATGGCATTAACATTAACATTCTGTTAAGGGCGATCCATGGATAGAAAGACTTGTAGTTCGTAAAAGATAAATGTTAGTAGAAGTTATAGAAATTTTATATTAAAACCCTTCTTAATGTTTTCATTTTAATAAAATTTGTAAAATTTTCAATCAAAAAATAAACTACTAGCTCGCCATTGTTGATGTCAATAATTACTAGAGATGTCCCGATTGATCGGGTCTGATCACGTCATTTTCAAAGTATCGGAATCGGCAAAAAAATAACGGCCATGCCTTTTTTAAAAAAAAAAATATATATATATATATATATATATATATATATATTTTTTTTTTTTTTAAATCGTTTTCTAACTGTATTTAACGTTACAGACATAATATGTTACTCATGTTTAGTTTAGTCTTTAGTTTAGGCTTAAGGTAGGGTTATCAAATTTATCCCGATAACGGCGGTAATTAATTTTTCAAAAAATGTATCACGTTAAAATATTTAATGCAATTAATGCATGCACTGCACGACCCACTCACGCATTGTCGCACTCAATCTGTAATGGCGCCATTTTACCTATATAGAAAGATAAAAGGCAGCGTAAAATGAGTAGAGTGAATTTTGGCAGCCTTTGGAGCCTTTTTTTAATTGGCTAAAGCCTTACAATCCCTCTCCCTACGATTAGAAATATCATGGGAAGCAATGTGGGGAAGCAAGGTAGCAATTGATCTTTTCTTAACACCCTATGTTAATTCCCAACGCAGAGAAGATATATCAATTGGTAGCACTACGCACAGTCATGGTTCCACTTCCCATCATGCATTTGGGCATGGCTACAGTATAATTTACTGAAAGCTCAACAAATACACTAGATGGCAATATTTAGTCACAATATACAAAGTCACAAGTCTTTCTATCCATGGATCCCTCTCAGAAAGAATGTTAATAATGTATATGCCATCTTGAGGATTTAATGTCATAATAAACAAATACAGTACTTATGTACTGTATGTTGAATGTATATATTCGTCCCGAGTTTCATTCATTATTTTCTTAATGCGTTGCCAAAATGTATGTGATCGGGAAAAATTATCGGGAATGATTGGAATTGAATCGGGAGCAAAAAAAAAAGCAATCGGATCGGGAAATATCGGGATCGGCAGATACTCAAACTAAAACAATCGGGATCGGATCGGGAGCAAAAAAAACATGATCGGAACAACCGTAATAATTACACAATGCTCATTGTGCCTAAACCCATAAATTCAGTCGCACCAAAGCGCCAGAAGAGGGAGACAAAAAAACACAAGTAACAAGTGGACATGACACTGTGCTGTCATTTTAAATCTGTTTGAGCGGGGCATGTACGTTAATTGCGTCAAATATTTTAACGTGATTAATGAAATTAATTACCGCCCGTTAACGCGATAATTTTGACAGCCCTAGTAAAAACATAATTGAGGAAAACAGTAATCAGTTATTGATTCTGCACCCAAAAATGAGTTAAACTCATTTTTTTTCCATATTGTTCCTCAGTATTGTCTTGGTCCAACGCTGAAACATGATCATCCATCAGCCAAAGAGTTAAAACTCCTTCATCCTTCACTGACACAAACGGTCTTCGCACCACCACTTCCAAAGACGCATTAAATTGAGCAATCACCGCCTAACAACACCCTCACAAAGGTCACGTCAGCGTCATCATCCCAGTCGTCAACCGCCGTCTCTTTGGCTGATTTAGGGTCGCAGTAAAAGCATCCCGACTCGCCCGAGCGCATAAACGTAACCAAGGCAACGGGCACATCGGGCCGCCGATGCATCTTCGGGATTCTCCGCGTGCTGCCGCGTGGCGTCAAGTCAGGCGTTAAGAGTCGATTTAGCCTCGGCGTAGGGGAGGCTGGCACATTAGCGGCGGGGAAATAGGAGCCAGCAAATACTTAGTGGGTGATTGGCTCCGCAATAACACAACACCCCCTTTTTGGCAGCCCGTCAAGCGGCGCTATACAGATGCCATTACAAAGAGGGGGCCATTAGCAGGCGGGGAAGCTTTGTGAAGCATGTCGCCTCTTCACGCCTTCACGCCACGGGGATGTTTTATGTCATCCCCCGTCATTTTAAGGACGGCACACAAACAGGTGACAAAGTTAAAGACACGGCTGAGGGGAGATCCAAAACAACGACGCTTCCGTCGAGTACATCCGTTTCACATTTCGGCATCATCTATTAACATTGGCCGTCCTTGATTTGATTTGTTAGCGGTGATCACGCATCCGACTTTGCGCATCCCTGCACACCGCCTCTCAAATCGCCGCGGCTCAGAGGTGAAATTTCCAATGCTGTCAAGTGGAAATTACATTTACCTAATGCTAATTTGTTTTCCCAATTACGTCTGTGGAGAATTGTAATTACTTCCTGGATTGCGTACCTCGGGAATGCGTTCTGCCATGTTGCGAGTGCCGCTTTCGTGCGCGGGACTTGAGTGTCGTGATTAGGTTTCGGGGCATAAGTCATCTGGTACGGGAATCGTTTTTGTTCATTTACGAACACGGAGCGCTTGCTGTGAGTAATTAACTCATTCACTCCCAGCCATTTTCACCGAAGCTAGGCCCTTCGCTCCCGGCCGTTTGACTGGATTTTGACTGATTTTGCAACGCCCACAGAAAATTCTGTTCTATTGCTATACAGTGGGGCAAATAAGTATTTAGTCAACCACTAATTGTGCAAGTTCTCCCACTTGAAAATATTAGAGAGGCCTGTAATTGTCAACATGGGTAAACCTCAACCACGAGAGACAGAATGTGGGGGGAAAAAAACAGAAAATCACATGGTTTGATTTTTAAAGAATTTATTTGCAAATCATGGTGGAAAATAAGTATTTGGTCAATACCAAAAGTTCATCTCAAAATTATGTACCCTTTGTTGGCAATAACAGAGCCCAAACGTTTTCTGTAACTCTTCACAAGCATTTCACACACTCTTGCTGGTATTTCGACCCATTCCTCCATGCAGATCTCCTCTAGAGCAGTGATGTTTGGGGGCTGTCGCTGGGCAACACGGACTTTCAACTCCCTCCACAGATTTTCTATGGGGTTGAGATCTGGAGACTGGCTAGGCCACTCCAGGACCTTGAAATGCTTCTTACGAAGCCACTCCTTTGTTGCCCTGGCTGTGTGTTTGGGATCATTGTCATGCTGAAAGACCCAGCCACGTCTCATCTTCAATGCCCTTGCTGATGGAAGGAGATTTTCACTCAAAAACTCTCGATACATAGGCCAGTTCATTCTTTCTTTTACACTGATCAGTCGTCCTGGTCCCTATGCAGAAAAACAGCCCCAAAGCATGTTGTTTCCATCCCCATGCTTCACAGTGGGTATGGTGCAATTCAGTATTCATTTTCCTCCAAACATGAGAACTTGTATTTCTACCAAAAAGTTCTTTTTTTGTTTCATCTGAACAGAATACATTCTCCCAGTCCTCTTCTGGATCATCCAAATGCTCTCTAGCGAACCGCAGATGGGCCTGGACGTGTACTTTCTTCAGCAGGGGGACACGTCTGGCAGTGCAGGATCGTAGAATCCTGATGCCGAAACTTTAATGTTCAATCCACAAAGCACGCAACACGAATACTGTGGTCCTTTCGAAGACGCTTTTATCCATCCAGCGTATTCACCAGTTTGTGTCTCCCATTCTGGTAGATGGCGTCCGTGGGCAGCAGTTTTTCTTAAGAGCTGGTTCATCCATATTTTTATCACATTTGTACTTTTTCGACTACGAGTCACGAAATGGTGGCGGAAGTGCGAGCGCAGTCACGTCATCGGAAGAAGCAGACGCTCAACTCAACGCGCAATTCTCGCGAGCAAACGGCTACAGACCAATTCGGTGTATTGTCTTGTTGCCAAAACGGTGACAAAATCAGAACGGCGAAAAAAAAATGCACCAAAAATGTACAGATTTGGAACGTACGCCGTACATATTTAAAAATCAGCGCTCACTTGTACAAATTACATCGAAACCGTACAACTTTACAGGTATGAACATGACAAGCAGTACTCAATTTGGACATTTAGGGATGTAGTTTATAAGTGGTATCCTAACTTTTGTTGCCAGGGGTTTAGCTATTAATGGCTATATTTTAAGTTATTTTGGTAATAGGTGCTGTTAATTACACATATTAGAGAAGTATCACATGATTTTTTCAAAGGGTGCCAATACTTTTGTCTGGCCCGTTTTTGGAGTTTTGTGTAAAATGATGATTCAATTTTTTTCATTTCAAGCAAAATCAATGAAGATATGACTACCAAAGCATTTGTAATTGCAATCATTTTCTGGGAGAAATTGAGCATTATCTGACAGAATTGCAGGGGTGCCAATACTTTTGGCCAGCAGTGTAATGGTGCATGCTATCAATTAGAGATGTCGGATGATGTCGGGATGCCGATCGATCGGGTTCGATCATGTCATTTTCAAAGTATCGGAATCGGCAAAAAAAATCAGACATGCCTTTTTTTTAATATATATATATATATATATATATATATATATATATATTTTTTTTTTTATTAAATCGTTTTCTAATTGTATTTAATGTTACGGACCTAATATGTTACACTCATCCAGAGTCTTTAGGTTAGGCTTAAGGTAGGGTTATCAAATCTATCCTGATAACGGCGGTGATTAATTTTTTAAAAAATGTATCACGTTAAAATATTTAACGCAATTAATGCATGCGCTGCACGACCCACTCACGCATTGTCGCGCTCATTCTGTAATGGCGCCCTTTTACCTATATAGAAAGCTAAAAGGCAGCGTAAAATGAGTAGAGTGAATTTTGGCAGCCTTTGGAGCCTTTTTTTAATTGCTAAAGCCTTACAATCCCTCTCCCTATGATTAGAAATAACATGGGAAGCAATGTGGGGAAGCAAGGTAGTAATTGATCTTTTTCTTAACACCCTATGTTATTTCCCAGCGCAGAGAAGATATATCAATTGGTAGCACTACGCACAGTCATGGTTGCACTTCCCATCATGTATTTGGGCATGGCTACTGTATCATTCACTGAAAGCTCAACAAATACACTAGATGGCAATATTTAGTCACAATATACAAAGCCACATTTATCCTTTAAGAATTACAAGTCTTTCTATCCGTGGATCCCTCTCACAGAAAGAATGTTAATAATGTAAATGCCATCTTGAAGATTTATTGTCATAATAAACAAATACAGTACTTATGTACTGTATGTTGAATGTATATGTCTGAGTTTTATTCATTTTTTTCTTAATGCATTGCCAAAATATATATGATCGGGAAAAATTATCAGGAATGATTGGAATTGAATCGGGAGCAAAAAAAAAAAGCAATCGGATTGGGAAATATCGGGATCGGCAGATACTCAAACTAAAATGATCGGGATCAGATCGGGAGCAAAAACACATGATCGGAACAACCCTACTATAAATCCATATAAACTTAATATAAGACTAATTATTTATGTCAGTTATTTGTATTCTCTTTTTGGAAATCAAAATTTGATCATCCTAGATTGGCATTGAGCCAGCATTTGTTTTGATCCTCCTGCGTATGCAGGTCAGTTTGCCAGCGCATCTCAGACTGTGAATTAGTGTGCATGTGTTGAACAGGCTCAATCGTCAAAGGCAGTCTGAGCGGGCACCCCCCAAAAAAAGAGTATGACAAAAAAATTGGAATTGTGCATTAAGACCTGCGTTTGAAGCTAGTCTTATGGTTGTAATTGTGTCATTCTAATAGAAATGGCTGTAAATGATCACGTTTCAGTGCCATTGACGGCAATAGATGTCCAATCTAGTACCTTGAAGACTCTTGAGGGCAACCTCCTGACTTGCACGTCTCACGCCAGACATGTCGGGCCACAGGCTGCATTCTAATTGTGGAGGTGTAGCCGCCACGAGATGACCTTGTATGGTCAAAGTAAGGAGGCAGATAAGTGGTCTTGTTTAGCGTCTGGTGGGCAGGGGGTCTCGGCTGCTCAAAGCTCCTTTGTCTCGACCTTGGGCGGCAAAGTGGGCCGAGTCGGAGCGCTCACTGACGAGAGAGATCATAAAGCGGGCGCCTCATTAAAAAATATGAAGCAATGTAGTGTGTATAATGGGTAATAGGCATATCGCGCCACTTTATATAACGCGGCGGTAATGAACAGCATTGCTGCCGCTATCACAACATATCTTTTTTTGCTTCACGCCATTAGGTCCCAGCCGTATTACGCCAGTCGAATTTGTACATTCACCTTTCAAGTTCGTCATTTACCTCATGGCTGCTGTATAAGTGATGTGAGGTCATCTTCTCAAAGGGCATGCAATTTCCACTAAACAGGAAAAGCTGCTTTATAATCCCGATAAAGCGCGACGTCCCTTTTTCTCTCCGCTCTTTCCAACGTGTCTGCCTTTATCTGTAATTTTATCAGAACCTCTCCAGTCCCAATAACCTTTTTGGCAGCGCGCTCGCTCTTTGTCCTCGCCTCTGACAGGTTTCGGCGCGCAGTTAAACCGTAAAGTCCTCAGATTAAGGTCCAATCAATGACAAAGCACGTACGGATGAGAGAGACGAGGCCGATGCAGAATTCTTCAATAAAAGGTCGGAGGCGGTTACGGTTGAGTGACGGATGGTGGGAGGCCTCCAATTGCATGTTTGACAGCTAAATGTAATGTGTCACGCATTAAGCAAACAAAAGCGAGCTGTTAACTCACCTGTCGCTTTTAGCGCCATTAGTTCTCTGCTGACGTGAGTTGATAACAAAGCGCTGTGTCGTTAAGACGTCGTCATATTAAAAAACATCATTCCAGACTTTTGCTGATGAGCATTTTATTGCCTTTGTGGAAATGTTGACAGTTAATGGAAGAGCGAGATAGGGAGAAAACCTTCAAGTGTTAATGTAAACCGACGACAAGAAGCGGCTGATACAGTGTATCACAAAAGTGAGTACACCCCTAGCATTTCTGCAGATATTTAAGTCCATCTTTTCATGGGACAACGCTGACAAAATGACACTTTGACACAATGAAAAGTAGTCTGTGTGCAGCTTATATAATAGAGTTCATTTATTTTCCCCTCAAAATAACTCAAAATATAGCCATTAATATCCAAACCCATGGCAACAAAAGAGAGTAAATGTCCAAATTGAGTACTGCTTGTCATGTTCCCTCCAAAATGTCATGTGACTCGTTAGTGTTACTAGGTCCAGGTGTGCATAGGGAGCAGGTGTGTTCAAATTTGTAGTGCACTCTCTCATAGTAGTCACTGAGAGTTCCAAAATGGCACCAGATGGCAAAGAACTCTCTGAGGATCTTAAATGATGTATTGTTGCGCTACATGAAGATGCCCAAGGCTGCAAGAAGATTGGCAACCCCCTTCATCTATTTTCCCTTCAAAATAACTCAAAATACAGTGGGGCAAATATTTAGTCAACCACTAATTGTGCAAGTTCTCCCACTTGAAAATATTATAGAGGCCTGTAATTGTCAAAATGGGTAAACCTGAACCATGAGGGACAAAATGTGGGGAGGAAAAAAAAACTGAAAATCACATTGTTTGATTTTTAAAAAATGTATTTGCAAATCATGGTGGAAAATAAGAATTAGGTCAATACCAAAAGTTCATCTCAATACTTTATGTACCCTTTGTTGGCAATAACCGAGGCCTAACATTTTCTGTAACTCTTCACAAGCTTTTCACACTCTCTTGATGGTATTTTGGCCCATTCCTCCATGGGGTTGAGATCTGGAGACCGGCTAGGCCACTCCAGGACCTTGAAGCCACTCCTTTGTTGCCCTGGCTGTGTGTTCGGTTTCATTGTCATGCTGAAAGACCCAGCCACGTCTCATTGAAGGAGATTTTCACTCAAAATCTCTCGATTCATGGCCACATTCATTCTTTCCTTTACACAGATCAGTTGTCCTGGTCCCGATGCAGAAAAACAGCCCCAAAGCATGATGTTTCCACCCCGTGCTTCACAGTTGGTATGGTGTTCTTCGGATGCAATTCAGTATTCTTTCTACTTCAAACATGAGAACCTGTGTTTCTACCAAAAAGTTCTATTTTGGTTTCATCTGACCATAACACATTCTTCCAGTCCTCTTCTGGATCATCCAAATTCTTTCTAGCAAACCGCAGACGGGCCTGGACATGTACTTTTCTTCAGCTGGGGGACACGTCTGGCAGTGCAGGAGTCCCTGGTGGCGCATTGTGTTACTGATAGTAGCCTTTGTTACTGTGGTCCCAGCTCTCTGTAGGTCATTAACTAGGTCCCCTCGTGTGGTTGTGGGATTTTTGCTCACCGTTCTTATCATTTTGACACCACGGGGAGAGATCTTGCATGGAGCCCCAGATCGAGGGAGATTATCAGTGGTCTTGTATGTCTTCCATTTTCTAATAATTGCTCCCACAGTTGATTTCTTTACACCAAGCGTTTTACCTATTGCAGATTCAGTCTTCCCAGCCTGGTGCAGGTCTACAATTTTGTCTCTGGTGTCATTCGACAGCTCTTTGGTCTTGGCCATAGTAGAGTTTGGAGTGTGACTGACTGAGATTGTGGACAGGTGTCTTTTATACCGATAATGAGTTAAAACAGGTGCCATTAATACAGGAAACGAGTGGAGCCTCGTTAGACGTCTTTGACAGCCAGAAATCTTGCTTGTTTGTCGGTGACCAAATACTTATTTTCCACTCTAATTTGGAAATAAATTCTTTAAAAATCAAACGATGTGATTTTCTCTTTTTTTCCCACATTGTCTCTCACGGTTGAGGTTTACCCACGTTGACAATTACAGGCCTCTCTAATCTTTTCAAGTAGGAGAACTTTCACTAAATACTTATTTGCCCCACTGTACTTTAAATATCTGCAGAAATGCGAGGGGTGTACTCACTATTGTGTAAAGGATTTTAGAAATCTAAAAGGTTACACTCGGGGAAACATTTTTTTTGTTTCAGGTTCTTTCTGATTTTTGGGTCCGGAATCTAAAACTGGGGAATCGATCCCTGTCATCCCTTCCCAGTCCAAATGGATTGTACGTCCATTGCTGTCAATGGCAGCCAGTTCCACGCGGACTATTAAAAAAGCTTTATCGTCTCAGTCTGAACTACCCGCTACCCAAAACAAGCGTTGTATATTCTCTTCCAGAGTTTCCGAGACTCTGCGGTAAGTCAGCCTCCCTCCGGGCACGAAAGTTTTAATCTGCATGCAAAAGACTCTGATTCACTTTTGACTTGTTGATGTGCGGCTGCCTGAAGTGCCAGGAGGAAGCTTTGCCTCTACGTGGGAGGGGAATCGATCCATCATTGCGATAAAAGTTGCTTCTGAACCACCGGAGCGCGAATAGAGTTGCGATCTAAATGAAATGCGTTCCGGCGGATTCCGCTCGGAATAGCCGCCGCCGCGCCTGATTGGCTATTCGGGGGTTAATCCTCCCTTGGCTCGCCAGGTGCTTTGGCCAGCACTTTTTCGTGATAGCGATGCCAGAGCCGGGCGAAGCAATCCGCTAAAACCCCCGCGGTGGAACAGCGGAAGCAGCAGACTCGAAGGCTATCAAGTGGAATGGAAGGCTTACTGCGAGAAGAGTGTCATCCATGCACATGTAGCAGTAACCTAATGAAAATCCCGCCGTGTCTTAATGACACTGGGACCCGCGGCGGCGCTGTTTTTCGCAAACAAAGCTTAATAAAGCCCGCAAAGACTGAATTTTCTAACACAGCAGATGCGACTCTAATGAAAGTCCTGAAAACAAGGGCGTAGGTTTGCACAGGGACGGTAGGGATATAACACTACCAACTTTTCAGGATGCTCAAATTGTCCCCACCAACTTTTAAGCATAAGCGGATTTTCAGGGGGGACAGGCCCTCCCCTGGTGACCAAAAAGTGTTATTGCATGTAAATGACTTTCCTATACAGTGAGGAGAACAAGTATTTGATACACTGCCGATGGTTTTCCCATTGGCAGTGTATCAAATACTTGTTCTCCCCACTGTATATGTATAAAAGTTGTAAAGCATTAAAGCAAACAATAAAAATGAATGAAATGAACAAAAAAAAAGATATTTTTATAATGGGTCAAAATTATTTTTCGAACAGATCATGTGACTAGCACCTTAGACGGTCATTTGCTTTGCATATTATTTAAAAAAAAAAAAAAAAAAATAGGGGAGGGCAATTTTATTTGTCAAATGATTTTTTTCTTAGTTTGAAAATAGTTTTTGGGGGATTGAAGCAACTTTTTGTGGGATTGAATGATTTAGACACAAATGTCCTACTCATGACATGGCCCAAAAACAAAAAGGATTACAAAAATCAAAGAAAACTTTTTAAATTAAAAATTACGTTTTAATATTTGTTCGCATTCAAAAGCTTTTTTTTCCTATGACTGAAATTTTTCGTTCTTTGTTTGAAATGATTTTTTTGTTTGTAAATATATATTTTTTGTTTAAAGCAACTTATTTTTTGATTGAATAATAAAGACAAAAATGTCCTAGCCAAAATGTGGGCCAAACGCAAAACAAAATTACTTCAACCGATAAAGTTGCTTTAATCAAACAAAAAAAATTCAAAGAAAAATAGCTTTCAAATGCATTTTTTTGTTTGTTTCAAATTTATTTATGCATTCAAACATTTTTTTTTGGATTGAATAATGAAGACACAAATCTACCCCCATATGGTTCCGCCCAGGGGATACAATTTTTGACTGGGGTAACTACATTGGCACGACACTGGTAGGCGTAACATATTTAATGGATGACAATCTTGACAAAAAGTATAGCTAAACTGATTTAGAATTCCCCTCAAGAATGATGGGAAACAAAAAACGCTAATTTTCAACTTATTATTATAAATATTCTTGTAAGTTAACTTTATTACTGACACTGCGTTTTGGGGTCATCAACATCTTGACACACCCCTCCCACACACACACACACACACACACACACGCGAGCGCACTCACAACCCCATGCCGCATCCTCCACCCCCTTCGAAGAGGAGAGATATTACAAGTTTTTGTTTGGCCAGCAGCAGCTGCAGCCACTGTAGGTATTGTAAAAATACATCAATGTTGTGGAGGTGGGGAACACACCACTAATTTTGCTACTGAAAGTCCGACCTGCATCAGTGTTAGCACAATATTAAACTGTGCGAATTTGCTAACCTGCAAAATTAGGTAGCTGCTTACAGAGGTGTCATCTTGTATGTGTTTTCTACTATTAACGTTAATTAAACTGTAATAAATGTAGTGAACTAAGGTTTATCCCTTTCTCCCCAATTGTCATTTATATACTATTTATGTGGTTTTAATGCTGCCCAAAGGAGGTTTCATATTATTATTTTGTTGTTGTTGTTGAGTTTGGCTGTGCTTTTGGACAAAACCAGTAGCGTCTTACATGAAAGGAAGGCTGAATTTTTAATTTTTATATTTTTTAAAAATTTTCTCAACCATGAGAGACAGAATGTGGGGAAAAAAACAGAAAATCACATTGTTTAAATTTTTAAAGAATTTATTTGCAAAACATGGTGGAAAATAAGTATTTGGTCAATACCAAAATTTTATCTCAATACTTTGTTATGTACCCTTTGTTGGCAATAACGGAGGCCAAACGTTTTCTGTAACTTTTCACAAGCTTTTCACACACTGTTGCTGGTATTTTGGCCCATTCTTCCATGCAGATCTTCTCTAGAGCAGTGATGTTTTGGGCTGTCGTTGGGCAACACGGACTTTCAACTCCCTCCACAGATTTTCTATGGGGTTGAGATCTGGAGACTGGCTAGGCCACTCCAGGACCTTAAAATGCTTCTTACGAAGCCACTCCTTTGTTGCCCTGGCTGTGTGTTTGGGATCATTGTTATGCTGAAAGACCCAGCCACGTCTCATCAAAGGAGATTTTCACTCAAAATCTCTCGATACATGGCCCCATTCATTCTTTCCTTTACACAGATCAATCGTCCCTGTCCCTTTGCAGAAAAACAGCCCCAAAACATGATGTTTCCACCCTCATGCTTCACAGTGGGTATGGTGTTCTTCGGATGCAATTCAGTATCCTTTCTCCTCCAACCACGAGAACCTGTGTTTCTACCAAAAAGTTATGTTTTGGTTTCATCTGACCATAACACATTCTCCCAGTCCTCTTCTGGATCATCCAAATGCACTCTAGCGAACCGCAGACGGGCCTGGACATGTACTGGCTTCAGCAGGGGGACACGTCTGGCAGTGCAGGATTTGAGTCCCTGGCAGGGCATTGTGTTACTGATAGTAGCCTTTGTTACTGTGGTCCCAGTTTTCTGTAGGTCATTCACTAGGTCCCCTCGTGTGGTTCTGGGATTTTTGCTCACCGTTCTTGTTATCATTTTGACGCCACGGGGTGAGATGTTGCATGGAGCCCCAGATCAAGGGAGATTATCAGTGGTCTTGTATGTTTTCCTTTTTCTAATAATTGCTCCCACAGTTGATTTCTTTACACCAAGCGTTTTACCTATTGCAGATTCATTCTTCCCAGCCTGGTGCAGGTCTACAATTTTGTCTCTGGTGTCCTTCGACAGCTCTTTGGTCTTGGCCATAGTGGAGTTTGGAGTGTGACTGACTGAGGTTGTGGACAGGTGTCTTTTAAACAGATGAGTTAAAACAGGTGCCATTAATACAGGTAACGAGTGGAGCCTCGTTAGACCTCTTTGACAGCCAGAAATCTTGCTTGTTTGTAGGTGACCAAATACTTATTTTCCACTCTAATTTGGAAATAAATTCTTTTAAAATCAAACAATGTGATTTTGTTTTTTTTCTCCACATTGTGTCTCTCATGGTTGAGGTTTACCCATGTTGACAATTACAGGTCTCTCTAATCTTTTCAAGTAGGAGAACTTGCACAATTGGTGGTTGACTAAATACTTATTTGCCCCACTGTATGTTATATTAATTTTTCAACAATGTTGAGTGAATGTTTATTTTTTTTGCATTCCTGGATAGTTAAGAGATTATTAACAACAAGTTTGTATTTTTTGTGTAGTTTAGTATAATTTGAGTTATGTTCAAATATTGAAATATAATTTTGCTAATTAGATCCAACATTTATTCTGGAAGTTTTGAAACTGTTTCTTTAGTAGTTTTTGAAAACAAAGGTTTGAATCGAACGGTGTATTACCTGAACCAATACAGATGTATTTTGCATTGATCATTTAACCTATCAATTAATTAGGTTCGTACTCGTGAAAAACGTTGCCCTGTATTCCATTCACCCAATCTGTTTGGTTTTATTCACCACCTGCGCCCAGTAAAAAGTTGACATGCAGGTTCTGCTGTTATATCGTCCCTACCAATGTTGAGACCAAACCTACGCCCTTGCCTGAAAATGTCAGACGCGACGAAGAGTTTTGCTTGGCGCCTAAGCTTCGTGTTTTGTTGCACCCTGAGTAGAAAACCAGCTGCTGCATGTTGTAGCATAATGTCACTTGAACACCGCCAGGCTCGATGAAATGAGTCGCCTGTATCTTGATGGCGGGAGAAAAAGTCTGTCTGATTAATTAATTGAGTTTCCCTCCCAAGTGGAGAAAAACTAAAAATAACGGCGTGGCTAATCTGTGAAAAGAAACGAGTTCACCACAATCGCTAATCCATGAAGGCGGGAAAGCTTGAATAATGAGAGGAAATGAAGCCAATTTCACATACACACAAACAGTCGGCTCTCGGGAATATGCTGAGCCACTTGATTGGCCCCGAGGGACTCGATATCAGCGATTTCATTTCAGATAGCAAGCGAGCATATCCAGTTACAAGCCATTACATGAGTTTATGCCTGCCTCAGTTTGTTCTGCTCAATCTATGCGAGAAGCCGTTAGCGATGGAATAAACTCATTAGCTGCCGTGGACAGTGGTAGACGTCTAATTTTTTATTGTTAAGTCATTCACTCCCAGCCATTTTCACCACTGCAACCCCTTTCGCTCCCGGCCGTTTTACTGGATTTTGACTGATTTTCCAAGGCCCAGAGAAAATTCTGTTCTATTGCTATATAAACATGGAACCCACCAAAAGAAAGATTACTCTTCTTTCAGCAGGAAAAAAAGTAAGTTCATATCTTTTTCCATTCTTTAGAAATCAGCATTAGAAAATAGCTTAGTTTGAGCAATTTTCCAATTTCTGATGAAAAAACTGAGAAATTGAGCTTTTTTGTGAAAGCATACATTTCAAACATTGACTTTAACACAGCTATTTTTTGCTTTAGTTACATCCCAAACATCTGAATAATGTTTTCCTTTTACAAACTAACATAAACAACAAGACAAATAGAGCTTTTGATTGTAACAATTTATTTACACATAACTAACTGAGAGATGATGCTGTTGTGGCCGCGACAGCCGGGTAAAATTTTCCCTCAAGCCGCCTGTCTCATAAAGATGGATATCTTTGAGCCTGGCATCCTGGATGCCATTCGGTCGTCTTCCGCCGGCGCCCCGGCCGTGTCTTCCGGCCGTTCGTTACCGTTGAATCGGCTTGCGGGTCTTACCAAATGTGCTACTGCCATCCAGTGGCCAGTTTTATTGCTTTAAAATGGATTTTCAGCTTTGTGCTTTGGAGCTAAATTGAATCAGAACCCAGAGATGTCTCTTGTAGGGAAAAAATAAATAAAAAATGTAAAAGATGTATAAATACGTGTTTGGGACATTGAAACAATTAAAAATAGAACGTATTTATACGTTTTTGGGAGCAAATGAGTTAATAGCGCTAGTAGTGTATTCATCATGTTGAATAAGAAGAGTTAAAGAGTAATAAAGTTGATTAAATAAAAAAAACAGGACAATTTTAAAGAAATTCATACAGTAGCAGTATACACTGCTGGCCAAAAGTATTTGCACACCTGCAAATCTGTCAGATAATGCTCAATTTCTCCCAGAAAATGATTGTGATTACAAATGCTTTGGTAGTAATATCTTCATTTATTTTGCTTGCAATGGAAAAAACACAAAAGAGAATGGGAAAAAAAAAAATTATCATTTTACACAAAACTCCCAAAAACTCCCAAAAAATGGGCCAGGCACCCCTCAGCCTCATACTTGCTAGCACAGCCGTTAGACAAAATAACTGTGAACAGCCGCTTTCGGTATCCATCAATGAGTTTCTTACAACGCTTTGCTGGAATTTTAGACCATTCTTCTTTGGCCAACTGCTCCAGGTCTCTGAGATTCAAAGGGTGCCGTCTCCAAACTGCCTTTTTCAGATCTCTCCACAAGTGTTCTAAGGGATTCAGGTCTGGACTCATTGCTGGCCACTTTAAAAGTCTCCAGTGCTTTCTCTCAAACCATTTTCTAGTGTTTTTGAAGTGTGTTTTGGGTCATTGTCCTGCTGGAAGACCCAGCTTTCTCACACTGGGCCCTACATTATGCTACACGGTCAAGCAGTCCAGCGCCAGAGGTAGCAAAGCAACCCCAAAACATCGGGGAACTTCCGCCATGTTTGACTGTCGGGACTGGTTCTTTTCTTTGAAGGCCTCGTTTTTTTCCCCTGTAAACTCTATGTTGATGCCTTTTCTCAAAAAGCTCTACTTTTGTCTCATCTGACCAAGGAACATTCTTCCAAAACGTTTTTAGCTTTCTCAGGTATGTTTTGGCAAACTCCAGCCTGGCTTTTTTATGGGTCTGGGTCAGAGGTGGGTTCTTCCTGGGTTTCCTACCATAGAGTCCCTTTTCATTCAGACGCCGACGGATAGTACGGGTTGACACTGATGTACCCTCCTACTGCAGGACGGCTTGAACTTGTTTGGATGTTAGTCGAGGTTCTTTATCCACCATCCGCACTAGTCAGATGACACAAAGGTAGAGCTTTTTGGGAAAAGGCATCAACATAGAGTTTACAGGAAAAAAACAAGGCCTTCAAAGAAAATACAACGGTCCCCACAGTCAAACATGGTGGAGAATCCCTGATGTTTTGGGGTTGCTTTGCTGCCTCTGGCACTGGACTGCTTGACTGTGAGCATGGCATTATGATGTCTGAAGATTACCAACAAATTTTGCAGCATAATGTAGCCCCGTGTGGAAAAGCTGGGTCTCCCTCAGGGGTTATGAGTCTTCTAGAAGGACAATATGACTCAAAACACACTTCAAAAAGCACTAGAAAATGGTTTGAGAGAAAGCACTGGAGACTTCTAAAGTGGCCAGCAATGAGTCCAAACTTGAATCCCATAGAACACCTGTGGAGAGATCTGAAAATGGCAGTTTGAAGGAGGCCCCCTTCAAATCTCAGAGAGGTTGAGTGGAGGGTTGACACTGTTATACCCTCGGACTGCAGGACAGCTTAAACTTGTTTGGATGTCAGTCGAGGTTCTTTATCCACCATCCGCACAATCTTTCGTTGACATCTCTTGTCAATTTTTCTTTTCCGTAGACATCTAGGGAGGTTAGCCACAATTCCGTGGGCTTTACACTTATTGATGACACTGCGCACGGTAGACACAAGAACATTCAGGTCTTTGGAGATGGACTTGTAGCCTTGAGATTGCCTATGCTTCCTCACAATTTTGCTTCTCAAGTCCTCAGACATTTCTTTGGTCTTCTTTCTTTTCTCCATGCTCAATGTGTTACACACAAGGACACAGGACAGAGGTTGAGTCAACTTTAAATCTATTTTAACTGGCTGCAAGTGTGGTTTAGTTATTACCACAACCTGTTATGTTCCATAGGTATTAGGTGCTGTTAATTACACAAATTAGAGAAGCATCACATGATTTTTTCAAAGGGTGCCAATACTTTTGTCCGGCCCATTTTTTGAATTTTGTGTAAAATAATAATGATTTAATTTTTTTATTCCCATGCTCGTTTGTTTTTTTTCATTGCAAGCAAAATAAATGAAGATATTACCACTAAAGCATTTGTAATGGCATGGGTGCAAATACTTAGGGCCAGCAGTTTAGACTATTAAACAAGACTCATGATGTGGCAGTGTGGTTGAATAATTACCACTAAAATATTATCACTGCCAGCCATTCAACGCAAAAAGGATTGTCAATAAGTCAAACATTTCTGCACATTTTGCACTTTTCCACATTTTGAAATCTTATTACTAATCCAATTGGAAAGTCACCAAAGTTAACTCATTCACCGCTACTGATGATGATAGACGTCCAACTCGTCAGAACCGGGACCCCCTCCCCGTTCAAATAGATTGGACGTCAGTCGAAGACAGCGGCAAGCAGTGGTTTAAATGTCATAAAAAAGAAAGTCGAAGAAACCTCTCTATGCCTCGGTCGAGTAATAGTTCTATTTCGGCTTTGATATTTAAGGGCAACCTTCCCACTGCGTCAAATGAACAGTGGACGCTGCCACTACTCTGCGGGCCGCTCGCCATCCGCATCCAAAAGGCCCGGCTATTGATCATTCCACAACCCGCTGGGCGAAAATGGGAACGCTGTCTGGATAAAAGGCGCCAGTCAAAACAAGAACTATTAAATGTCGCCGTAGCGCTGGAAGAAAATGACTTGGAAATGATATTGGCGTAGCACGTCTTGAACGTGTACGTTCAGGGGCCGCGTGGATGCTCATTTCCACCTTTCCATATTCTCGCCTGAGTTTTGAGGTGTAATATAGGCCTGCCAAATCAGCAGTAGCCCCATTATTCATCCCCCTCTGTGCTGTCTCCTGGCTGGGGCTCCACTGCTAATGCAGATTACAGGGATATATGAGGGCTATTTTGTTCGCCGCAGGGTGGAAACGATCACTGGCAACCCCATCCCTCTCTTGATGCGCCACCCTACATCTGTTCACCCCCCACCGACACCCACCTATTCCACATAAGCCCGTCTGAAGATCCATCATAGCCTACTTCCTATCGGATCTAAGGCAGCGACATCTATTGTTCATCAATTATAAATGATGTGTATTAAAAATGGGGTCGCCTTGTCAACTGCAGACATTGTTTGGCTTCCTCAATGGTGTGCAGCGGACCGGGGCGCTGCCAGGGATTTTTGGCCCCATGAAAATATATCACTTTGGGCCCCACCACCAGGGGGCACACACATTTAGAGTATCAACTACGTAATTTCCTGCATGCTGCTCTCTTGCCACCTGCAACTGTTACAAGGAGTGTGCAAAATATACGTGAAGTGATGCACACTTCTCTAAAAATGCTTTCCAACTGCATCTTACAAATTGCATTCAGGAGACAAAGAGAGGACAAGTTAGGGGGGGAAGTAGCAATATACACAGTGTTCAGGTGTCTTACTTCCTTTTAAAACTGTGGTGTAAGACGCAGCAATAGGAGTTGTGGCTGTTACAACACGCAAGTGCAGAGACAACTGTTTTAGTATGAAGAGCTTGCTAAGGGTTTGCCTGCTGTACTTATTAAATTTAAGCTAAAAGTGGAGCAAACACTAGCTAGCAAACAATTACAGTACAGTGGTACCTCTACATACAAAGTTAATTCATTCCAGGACCTTGTTTGTAAGTCGGAATGGTCGTATGTCGAGCAGGATTTTCCCATAGGAATACATTATAATTCCATTAATTCCCAAAAACCTACACTAAATCCTTAATAAATACTGCTGGTACTATTACAAATGACAATCAAACATAGCAAAACAAAGTTCTAAATAGAAATCTGAATAATATAATAAGAATAAGAATAATTCTAGGGCTGTCAAACGATTAAAATTTTTAATCGAGTTAATTACAGCTCAAAAATTAATTAATCGTAATTAATCACAATTCAAACCATCTATAAAATATGCCATATTTTTCTGTAAATTGTTGGAATGGAAAGATAAGACACAAGACGGATATATACATTCAACATACGGTAAATAAGTACTGTATTTGTTTATTATAACAATAAATCAACAAGATGGCATTAACATTATTAACATTCTCTTAAAGCGATCCATGGATAGAAAAACTTGTAGTTCTTAAAAGATAAATGTTAATACAAGTTATAGAAATTTTATATTAAAACCCCACTTAATGTTTTCGTTTTATTCAAATTTGTAAAAATTTCAATCAAAAAATAAACTAGTAGCTCGCCATTGTTAATGTCCATAATTACACCATGCTCACTCCCCAAGCCCATAAAATCATTTGGACCCAAGCGCCAGCAGAGGGCGCCAAACAACAAAAAACAAGTAACAAGCGGACATTACACTGCTGTCATTTTAATCTGTTTGAGCTGGGCATGTGCGTTAATTGCGTCAAATATTTTAACGTGATTAATTTAAAAAACTAAGTACCGCCCGTTAACGCGATAATTTTGACAGCCCTAAATAATTCATAATTATTCCTCTAAATAATGTAACTAATTGGATTGTAATGTGGCGGACACTTTTTGCTGTACCTCAACGCACTGCAGGCTGATGTCACAGTGAGATAGGTCGGTGCGGTAGAGATAATACTTTCGTTTTCTTGAGAGCACAGTCAACTTCGGAGGACAATGAGTGTTTTGTGTTGGATAAGTTCTTAAATAAATGATAAAAACGTGACGAAGCTGGCGATTTCCTCGGTGATGTTACCACAATAATAATTGTCACCTTAATTTTTAAAGACTGGCGAACGGTGGTCGGAAGTGGACCGTGGAGCTGTATTGTTGAGCTAGTTCACGGATGCGCACCCCACGCTCATATTTTTCTATAATTTGCATCCTCATTTCAAAGATAAGCATCTTTTTTTTTTCCTTGTTTCACCAACTGTACCAACTTTTTTGAAACCTGCGTTGATTTCTCACACAAGAAAATCCGCCGTGCATTCCTTTGCCGTGCTGTTTTGCAAAATTTACGGGTTCGCGGTGAGTCAGCAACAAGCACACTTTTGCTCAATAGACAGTTTATTGATGATTATTGCAGAATTCAAAAGGTTTATTGAGTACAGTCCCACACAAAGGCAAGCAAACAAATATCAAAACAAGCATAACATATAAAAACAATAACGCTAGATATAGATTGTCGCTTCTAAAATCCCCGCGCTACGGTTAAAGCACACAAGCACACAAAAACAATAACGCTATATATAGATTGTCACTTCTAAAATCTCCACGCTACCGTCTAAGCACAAATATTCCCCTAACAATGAAAAGAACTCTTACCATGACAAAAGGGCGGAGAGCCAACGCCCCAATCAGAGTCAGAAGAGGAACAAAACCGAGCGATCCGTATGTCATCCTTCGGCAGACTCTAACGGGGTGGCGAATCCTCTTGGCTTTATAACAGTACATCTCGTGAGCACGAAGGTGGCCGGCCTTTAAGCTCAGAAGATGAACCATTTTGCCCATATTCCCTCCTCCGCTATGGTATGAGATTCCCTCCCAGTTGAGGTTTGTTGTGTTACAGAGGCGCCAGCATGTGAGTGCAAAACACGTTATCTCGTGAGATTCCCTCCCAACTGTGGAACCCAGATGCCAGGATGGTGTGAAGAACAATAACAGGTGTCGAAGTGGCGGAGTAAACAAGTTTATTGTAAGCAATATTATGGCTATTCACTCCGGGTCATATAATCACATATTTTACCCATCATTCCACCCTTTGACCCGGAATGAATTTAATTAATCAACCCTTAAACATTCTACTCTTTAGCGACCGTTTTACCTTACGAATATAACAAAAAGCTTCACTTAAGGCATAATGTGCTAATCCACTTCGGGTCACATAATATTTTCCCCCATCACGTGCTGTCATGTCGTCGTATTTCGTCGGCTGTAGAAACAAATGGCGTGTCAAATTTTACGTCGGATGTTGAAAAGATCGTGTGTCAAAGCAATCGTATGTCGAGGTACCAATGTATTTCATTATGGAGTAGGCTTAGCCCCATCTGGAAACTCCACAATAGACTACAGCTCCGAAGCGAGGTCCCTTGTTAACAAACTAAATTCAATAAATTCTTGACAAACTGGATTCAAGCCGATTTTAAAAAAAGAACATATCCACACTAACTTTCAACATCTGCCGTCATTATTTGGAATTCATGTTTTTGAATAGGTGAATGTCTCTCATTGAGGCCGGGAAAATCCCGTATTTCTTACGGAGTGACCTCGCTTCGGAGCTTTGTAATAGACATCCCGAGGTTCCAGATCGGGCTGGAGTGGGCTAAGATAACAGGTTAATTTTCAGCGCTACACTGACAAAAGACACCAACCTTCCATTGTGAAGTACTTTATCACATCCTGTTGGCCTTTTCTATCCCTGTCCTGTTTTGCTTTCTTTTCTTTCATCTTTTGATAACCCAATTTTTGTTTTGAAAGCATTTCTGCAGTACCACGCAGCCTGAGTCACTGTCTGGTGTAAATGCGCACCGCTGCTCCCGGTCTGATTGAAGGAAGGGCGGACCAAACCATTTAATGTTCTAATTTTCTTTGTGGGCCCCATCTGGGCATTGGCCCTTAGAATCGGTATCACTTTTCACCCCTTTACGGAGCCCCTGGCGGTGGAAGACTGCGTGTTCTACCAAGGTACTTTAGAGAAATGATGCTGTGACTCAGGCTTTTGTCAAATAACAAATGAGCTGACGCTTAGTCGCTGCCATTGTCGACAGTAAACTCGCTTACTGGACAAAGATGACCTATGGAAACCTAAAAGGCAGTTTTTAAATGGTGATATATAGCTGTTGAGTGCGACGTCGATCGCCGTCAATGGCACCCAATGATCTTTTAGGACCTCGTCAAAGTCACCCGATGCCTAAAATAGAGCATTCATCATGTGATTTGTGCTTTTACATCTTGACTTTTGAGTGAGCTGCCTCTCAAACAGTCGCCCGGTCAGGCAGCGCCATCCATCATCGTTCAATAGAGATGTCACAGCTCATTGTGTGAGGCGTTACACCCCCAACTGTTAGCTGGCCGCGTTTTTAGAGACGATAAGGCCAAAGTTAAACTTGCACCCGTAGAGGGCAAAAACTAGTCTTCAAGATGTCAATGTAACCTTTCATTAGAAGGAGAAAGTCATCAAGAAGTAGTTGCTGCTCAACAAGGGATGTAATTGGTTGGCGGGTAATGGCGGTTTGAAACTGCGGGTTTATTTCTCAAGTCGCAGTTTGAGCTCTTCCGCAAAGCGTTGTCTCGCATTAACAGGTCTTAATTGCTGTGTGCTTTTTTTCTGTGTTGTTGTCACAGGATCCACCAGGATGAGATGATGGCTGACGCACGTGGAGTCTGAATTTGGCACGCTGCGTTAAGATCACTTAGGAACAAAGGCAAAAATTATAGAAACGTTATTTAGTCTCATCTGCATGGAGGTATGTATGCGCAATCCCAATAATGTAAGCGGGTAGGTATCCATTGAATAGCCCAGCAGGGCCGAGAACGAAAAGTGGTATTTGCTACGTGGCAAAATGGATTTTGCCATGTGGCATTTTTTTTTGGCCATGTGGCAAAACGGATGTGGCATTTTTTTGCCATGTGGCAAAATGGATTTTGTCATGTAGCATTTTTTTTTTGCCATTTGGCAAAATTGATTTGGCCATGTGGCAAAATGGATTTGCCATGTGGCATTTTTTTTGTCATGTGACAAATTTATTTTGCCATGTGGCATAATTGATTTTGCCGTGTGGCAAAATGTATTTTGCCGTGTGGCAAAACTGATTTGGCCATGTGGCAAAATTGATTTGGCCATGTGGCAAAATGTATTTTGCCATGTGGCAAAATTGAATTGGCCATGTGGCAAAATGTATTTTGCCATGTGGCAAAATTGAATTTGCAATGTGGCAAAATGTTTTTGCCATGTGGCAAATTTGATTTTGCTATGTGGCATTTTTTTTGCCATGTGGCAAAATGTTTTTTGCCGTGTGGCAAAATGGATTTTGCCGTGTGGCAAAATGGATATGGCTTTTTTTTTTGCCATGTGGCAATATGGATTTTTCCATGTGGCATTTTTTTGCCATGTGGCAAAATGGATTTTGTCATGTAGCATTCTTGTGCCATGTGGCAAAATGGATTTTGCCGTGTGGCAAATTGTTTTTTGCCGTGTGGCAAATTTGATTTTGCTATGTGGCATTTTTTTTACCATATGGCAAAATGGATATGGCACTTTTTTGCCATGTGGCAATATGGATTTTTCCATGTGGCATTTTTTTGCCATGTGGCAAAATGGATTTTGTCATGTAGCATTTTTGTGCCATGTGGCAAAATGGATTTTGCCGTGTGGCAAATTGTTTTTTGCCGTGTGGCAAATTTGATTTTGCTATGTGGCATTTTTTTTTACCATATGGCAAAATGGATATGGCATTTTTTTGCCATGTGGCAATGTGGATTTTGCCATGTGGCAAAAATGGATTTTGTCATGTGGCATTTTTGTGCCATGTGGCAAAATGGATTTTGCCATGTGGCATTTTTGTGCCATGTAGCAATATGGATTTTGCCATGTGACAAAATGGATATGGCATATTTTTGCCAAGTGGCAAAATGGATTTTGCCATGTGGCATTTTTTTTACCATGTGACAAAATCCATTTATCCATGTGATAAAATCCACATGGCAAATACCACTTTTGGTTCTCGCAGTCTCTCGAATAGCTAGATACGAATTGACCTCAAAAAGAGCTGTAAAATAGTTCTGCATACAAATCTGTATCATTTGAAGAAAAACTTACCTCGCGCAGCAAAATTGCAATGTGGCAAAAAAAAAAAAAGCCACATGGCAAAATCAATTTTGCCACCTGGCAAAAAAAAAATGCCGCATGGCAAAATCCATTTTGCCACATGGCAGATACCACTTCTGGTTCTCGCTGTCTATCAAATAGATACCAAATGAACCGTAAAATAGTTCCCCATCCAAATCTGTATCGTCTTAAGAAAAACTCTTACTTCGCTAGTCACGCCTTTTGAAGCCTCTGCGCGGCCGCTCGCCCACGTGCCGACCGCCGCCTCCGCCTCCCCACCCCCGGTGCAGAGCGGTGGCATTATTAAACTTGTATAAGATCATTAGCATACAAAGCAGGAAACCTACAGCGTCGCAGTCATACATATTTATCTGGACGTGCTTAGCACGCGCTCGTACCGTAACCCTTCCGCTCGCCAAGCGTGTCCGGCTATCTGTCGCGGACGACGGCGCATTTCGGCCGCCGCGAAGTGGGTATTAGCTGAAGCGCGCCCGGTTTTCACGTGGAAATATTTATCAAGAGGATGCCGGAATATGCCCATTTGCAAACAGCAGAAGGATGCTCGCTGGCATTCATCACCGCTCTTTGTTTCGAGCGTAGCGCGTGTAATAAAACGATAATAAAATACATATTCATTTGGCGTCCGTAATCAAACGGGGACTTTGATACGACGAGCGTCACCTGTGGGTTAGCCGTGCATGCGTAGGAGCGAAAGCACGCCATTGCCGTCTCTTAGCCTCTCCTGGGTGCCACCCCCCTCTGTTTTCCTGCTTCTTTTTCCCGCCTGATTGCACAATAGCTCCTTGTTTGCAATGCGAAATTCTCTTTCCCAGTGGCATTTCATAGGGAAAAAAAGGGTGGGGTGCCTGTAAATCCCAAAGAAAAGTCTAGTTGCTAGGCAGCGTCCTTGAAGCGCCTTTATCTGGCCAATGACAGCACACCAAAGTAAGAGCTAACTGATAGTATCACTGCTCACCTGCTGATTGCCACTGCTTCTTCCTCCCTTGCTTTTCCTCCTCTTCCTCCTTCCTGTGAGATTGCTGTTGTGTCTTATGGCTTTTTATTCCTACGTGATGGTCGATGTGTTCATGTAGGAACAGAAGCCACTAAACACGCGGTGACCGATCAGCGCGACGGACAATTTCGGGATGTTGCCGTCAACATTTATCTAAGTTAATTCGACGTTCTGCTGTATGTCAGGACATGTAAAATGTTCACTATAGAAGCACACCAGCGATGAGATGCACAGAGGTAGGTGATGATTGTTTTATGAACAGACAACAATCAACTCATTCACTGCAATATGTAAATAAATTATAAAAAATTTCATAGACTTCATCATTATATTGACGGGACAGATTCCCCAGACACTGCCCCACGCCTTTTCGTAGTTGGCTGTCCCACACTCCGCTTCAGTTAATCGCAGTCGGTCTTAGTTCTTCTCAAACACATGCAGCGATCCAACGCCGGATTTAGGTTGAAAAAGTACGAAAGGTATACCGCATACAAACAGGAAGGATTGTCTCAGGAGTGATTTGTTCGAGGATTCAAGGTAATTGTTCTATTTTTCGTACCATGCGTGCATTTTGAAACATGAAAAAAATCAATAGGAGAAATTAGCGGCAACAGCATTGGCGTCCTACTCCACAATATTTACATCAAATAAATGCTCACTGCCTGTTTTTTGCTTTTAACCAAGAATCGAGACTGTTTTACAGTCATATCTATAAAGAATTCAGGGATTTAAGCATTTATTCACACGAATTTTCGACATAAAAACTCATTGTGGTGATAAGCCAGCACCACAGTGGCTTAAAGACTAGCAGTACATTCGACATATTTACGTAAAATAAATGCTAACTTCCGTTTTTTGTTCTTTTAACCAAAAATCGAGACTGTTTTAAGTCCATATCTATAAAGAATTCAGGGATTTAAGCATTTATTCACAAGAATTTTTAACGTAAAAACTCTCTGTGGTGATAAGGCGGCGCCACAATGGCTTAAAGACTAGCAGCATATTCGACATATTTACGTAAAATAAATGCTAACTGCACGTTTTTTTGGTCTTTTAACAAAGAATAAAGAGTGTTTTACATCAATATCTATAAAGAATTCCGGGATTTAAGCATTTATTCACAAGAATTTTTAACATAAAAACTCCTTGTGGTAATAAGCCGGCACCACAGTGGCTTAAAGACTAGCAGTACATTCGAAATATTTACATCAAATAAATGCTAACTGCCCGTTTTTTTTGCTTTTAACCAAGAATCGAGACAGTTTTACATCCATATCTATAAAGAATTCATGGATTTAAGCATTTATTCCCAAAAATTTCAAAATAAAAAGCTCTTTGTGATAAGGTGGCGCCTCAGTGGCTTAAAGACTAGCAGTACATTCAACATATTTACGTAAAATAAATGCTAACTGCCCGTTTTTTTGCTTTTAACCAAGAATCGAGACAGTTTTACATCCATATCTATAAAGAATTCATGGATTTAAGCATTTATTCCGAAAAATTTCAACGTAAAAAGCTCTTTGTGGTGATAAGGCGGCGCAAGAGTAGCTTAAAGACTAGCAGCACATTCGACATATTTATGTAAAATAAATACTAACTGCTTGTTTTTTTGCTTTTAACCAAGAATCGAGACTGTTTTACATCCATATCTATCAAGAATTCAGGAATTTAAGCATTTATTCCCCAAAATTTCAACATAAAAAGCTCTTTGTGATAAGGCGGCGCCTCAGTGGCTTAAAGACTAGCAACATATTCGACATATTTACGTTAAAAAAAATGCTAACTGCCCGTTTTTTTTTTGCGTTTAACCAAGAATCGAGACAGTTTTACATCCATATCTATAAAGAATTCATGGATTTAAGCATTTATTCCCAAAAATTTCAACATAAAAAGCTCTTTGTGATAAGGCGGCGCCTCAGTGGCTTAAAGACTAGCAGTACATTCGACATATTTACGTAAAATAAATGCTAACTGCACGTTTTTTTGGTCTTTTAACAAAGAATAAAGAGTGTTTTACATAGATATCTATAAAGAATTCCGGGATTTAAGCATTTATTAACAAGAATTTTTAACATAAAAACTCCTTGTGGTAATAAGCCGGCACCACAGTGGCTTAAAGACTAGCAGTACATTCGAAATATTTACGTCAAATAAATGCTAACTGCCAGTTTTTTTTGCTTTTAACCAAGAATCGAGACAGTTTTACATCCATATCTATAAAGAATTCAGGGATTTAAGCATTTATTCCCAAAAATTTCAACATAAAAAGCTCTTTGTGATAAGGCGGCGCCTCAGTGGCTTAAAGACTAGCAACATATTCGACATATTTTCGTTAAAAAAATGCTAACTGCCCGTTTTTTTGCTTTTAACCAAGAATCGAGACAGTTTTACATCCATATCTATAAAGAATTCATGGATTTAAGCATTTATTCCGAAAAATTTCAACGTAAAAAGCTCTTTGTGGTGATAAGGCGGCGCCAGAGTAGCTTAAAGACTAGCAGCACATTCGACATATTTACGTAAAATAAATGCTAACTGCCCGTTTTTTGTTCTTTGAACCAAAAATCGAGACTGTTTTACGTCCATATCTATCAAGATATAAGGGATTTAAGCATTTATTCACAAGAACCTTCAAATTAAAAAGCTGTTTGTCCGTGTTTTCACTCGGTCAGCTTTGACGGAGATAGGCCCCCTATTAATCGGCCCCACACCCTGTCAATATATTATGAAGTCTATGAACATTCCCATTTAAACTTCCATTTCTTTCTTGGATACTTTTACCAACTTGTCCAACTGTGGCATTTATTCCCTTAAAGCTCCCCTTGAGCGGAGTTCGCTACCAACCAATTAAGCGTAAAATTCAAATGACCTCATTCCCGTTTGGGTCCACGTTGGCGCGTTGGGATTGGGTTTAAATGTCAAGCGTCTGTTAGTGTCGACCGCCCGCCGGCGCACAATCTGAATAAATCCTAAACGTGCTGTTGTCGCGAGCCAAAAGTCTGAATTATGAATCCGTGTATATTACAGCGGTTCGACACGTGCTTCAATTGTGCGACATTACTTCTGCACCGACGCAAAGTTGGATTAATATTCAAGAAGACATTGCAATAGCTACGCTCTGCTGGGGTTTCATGATTTATTCAGCGCCGCGAGTTGTTGTGATCTAATATTCAGTGGGCGGGATGGGAAGTTTCTTTCGCTTGCATTATCGGTTTAATTCATGTTTCGGGTTCCCGCGCATAGGTGGTGGGGCTTCTTTTTGGTGCGCGTGGGGGTCTAAGAGAATTCCAGAGCAGAGCCGAGAGGGGCGGTTTCGATCCCGGGCCGGCAGGGGGTCTGTGGGAATGGAAAGGTGGGAACGCTAACATGTTGGGAGGGTAGAAGCATGTACTTTTGGGGGGGGTAGAAAAAAAAAGATTGATTCCAGATGTCTTTCTTTGCCTGCGGGTGTGTTCGCCATTGGTGATCTGACGCCGCTTTTAAACCTTGAAAATGTCATATTAGGTATCAGCGAGGTCATGTGGCCTTCAACTTCAAGCCAACGATAGTGAAGGAATTGAATTTTTATGTGACAAATGCAAAGGCGTATGATGTGTTTGTGTACAGTATCAACCCCCCCACAGGCTCCGCTTTGATTTCCCTCTAATAAATAATGCTCTTTTGTGTTCTCTGCTTCATTTGTTCCCGTTTGTAATGTCAGCGCTCTTCAATAAAACATGAACAATGCCTACTCAACCTGCTGCATATCTCCCGTTTCATTTGTCACTCAAACGTTTGGCGTTTTTGGCGTCGTTTTCACAGGCGCGTCTACGCGGTCCGCCGCTTTTCCGCGGCTGACAGATTTCATTATGCGGAAGTTTCATTCGAGGAGTTGCATGTCACCCTGCCGACATGTTGATAGGTGCGTTCAACTTCTGCCTCATTAAACGATGAAGGAGCTTCTAATCAGGACTACATGATAACCTACAAAGTTGAGTCTTGAGAGGATTGTTCGACCGCCTACGCACACCAGATGGACACCTCGTTTGCAAGGGAATCGCCCTCGCCATCTTCATTTTTTCTGATGAAATCAGAGGAAATCCACAAGCAGACCACACAACTTCTTTTAATTTTTTTTTAACTCCTATGTTCAATAATTCTAAGTGATAGGCCCCTCCTTTGAGTGCTGACTCCTCATTCCAATTACCGAAAGGCAAAGAGACCCTCGTGTTTGTCGGCACGCAAGCGATAATTGGATAATCCCTGGAATTTGGGCGACGGCACAGAAAGGGAATCTGTAATTAAAAAGCAAAGGCGGTCAAATATTGACATCGCGAATGACTCACCGCGCTGTTGTGACGCGCGAAAGCAGATAAAAATTGAGAGAGGAGCACAAATTAGCGTTGCCAACAGGCACGTGCAAAGGGGGGAGGGTGCTTGAGCACCTGCTTCTTTGCCCTTACATGCCCAAAGTACCTTTTTTGACTGGGCTTTAAATAATTAATAAATAAATAAAAGCCGACTATGCGCCGCTAACGCTAATTCAGGGATTTACGCATTTATTCAGAAGAATTTTCAATGTAAAAAGCTCTTTGTGGTGATAAGGCAGAGCCACATTGGCTTAAAGAGTAGCAGCACATTCGACATATTTACGTAAAATAAATGCTAACTGCCCGTTTTTTTTGCTCTTTTAACCAAGACTCAAGACTGTTTTACGTTCATATCTTTAAGGAATTCAGGGATTTACGCACTTATTCACAAGTATTTTCAACATAAAAAGCTCTTTGTGGTGATAAGATGGCGCCACAGTGACTTACAGTAGCAGCACATTCAACATACTGACGTAAAATAAATGCTAACTGCCCGTTTTTTTTTTTTTTGCTTTTAGCTAGCACTCAAGACTGTTTTACGTTCATATCTTTAAAGAATGCAGGGATTTACGCATTTATTCACCATTATTTTCTACATAAAAAGCTCTTTGTGGTGATAAGATGGCGCCACAATGGCTTAAAGAGTAGCAGCACATTCAACATATAGACGTTAAATAAGTGCCAACTCCCGGTTTTCTTTGCTTTTAACCAAGAATCGAGACTGTTTTGCATCCATCGCTATAAAGAATTCAGGGATTTCCGCATTTATTCACAAGAATTTTCAACGTAAAAACTTTTGGTGATAAGATGGCGCCACAGTGGCTTAAAGAGTAGCATCACATTCAACATATTTACGTAAAATAAATGCTAACTGCCAGTTTTCCTCGCTTTTAACCAAGACTCAAAACTGTTTTACGTTTATATCTTTAAAGAATTCAGGGATTTACGCATTTATTCACAAGTATTTTCAACGTAAAAAGATCTTTGTGGCGATAAGATGGCGCCACAGTGGCTTAAGGAGAAGCAGAACATTCGACATATTGACGTAAAATAAGTGCTAACTCCCAGTGTTATTTGCTTTTAACCAAGAATCGAGACTGTTTTGCATCCATAGCTATAAAGAATTCAGGGATTTCCGCATTTATTCGCAAGAATTTTCAACGTAAAAAGCTCTTTGTGGTGATAAGGCGGCGCCACAGTGGCTTAGACTAGCAGCACATTTGACATATTAACGTAAAATAAGTGCTAACTCCCAGTTTTCTTTGCTTGTAACCAAGAATCGAGACTGTTTTACGCCCATATCTATAAAGAATTCAGGGATTTAAGCATTTATTCACAAGAATTTTCAACGTAAAAACTTGTGGTGATAAGGCAGCGCCACATTGACTTAAAGAGTAGCAGCGCATTCAACGTATTTACGTAAAATAAATGCTAACTGCCCGTTTTTTTTGCCTTTAGCTAAGAATATAGACTGTTTTACGTCCATATCTGTAAAGAATTCAGGGATTTAAGGATTTATTCACAAGAATTTTCAACATAAAAAGCTCTGTGGTGATAAGCCAGCGCCACAGAGGCTTAAGGACTAGCCGCACATTCGACATATTTACGTAAAATAAATGCTAACTGCCCGCTTTTTTTTTTTTGCTTTTAACCAAGAATCGAGACTGTTTTACAGTCATATCTTTAAAGAATTCAGGGATTTACGCAATTATTCACTCAAATTTTCAACGTAAAAAGCTCTTTGTGGTGATAAGCTGGCGCCACAGTGGCTTAGAGTAGCAGCACATTCAACATAATGATGTAAAATAAATGCTAACTGCCCGTTTTTTTCTTTTAGCTAAGAATCGAGACTGTTTTACGTCCATATCTATAAAGAATTCAGAGATTTCCGCATTTATTCACAAGAATTTTCAAAGTAAAAAACTCTTTGTGGTGATAAGGCGGAGCCACATTGGCTTAAAGAGTAGCAGCACATTCAACATATTTACGTAAAATAAATGCTAACTGCCAGTTTTCTTTGCTTTTAACCAAGACTCAAGACTCTTATACGTTCATATCTTTAAAGAATTCAGGGATTTACGCATTTGTTCACAAGTATTTTCAACATGAAAATCTCTTTGTGGTGATAAGATGGCGCCACAGTGACTTAAAGAGTAGCAGCACATTCAACATATTGACGTAAAAAAAAAGTGCTAACTCCCAGTTTTCTTTGCTTTTAACCAAGAATCAAGACAGTATTACATCCATGTCTATAAAGAATTCAGGGATATAAGCATTTATTCACAAGAATTTTCAATGTACAAACTCCTTGTGGTGATAAGGCGGAGCCACATTGGCTTAAAGAGTAGCAGCACATTCAACATATTTACGTAAAATAAATGCTAACTGCTAGTTTTCTTTGCTTTTAACCAAGACTCAAGACTGTTATACGTTCATAGCTTTAAAGAATTCAGGGATTTACGCATTTATTCACATGTATTTTCAACATAAAAATCTCTTTGTGGTGATAAGATGGCGCTACAGTGGCTTAAAGAGTAGCTCTAAACTCTAAGCCGGCGCATTACCCCGCCCTTGCCTGCTGTTCCTCTGTGACCTGGGTATGTGGTGAGGAGTCTACAGACATCTGGTGGTTGAAAACGGTGATTAAACCATGTTCGAGCAAATACTGTATTGAAAATTCTTACACCGGGTTTATTGTGGGGATTTTTTACAAATAATAGGTAATTTTCTCTTATATAGTTTTCTACTTTAATAGCAAATTACCCCCCGCCCCAGGGCTATTCGACCCGTGTGTCCCTACCAGTTTTGTTAATAAGGGCGTTAGAGTATAATGGCGTTACTAACGGCGTTTTTTTTTGGGGGGGGGGGGGGGGGGGGGAGTTCAGTAGTTTTTTCTGCATTTCAGGGTCATCAACATGTTGTTCCCCCATTGCCCCAAAAGTCAAACTCCGCCTATGGTTTTACCACACAATACTTGAGTCGATTTGTAAAGAAAAGGGACTCGTAGTCCACTACTTTGGGCTGCACTAGAGTCGTTACGTTTTACTCTTGATTCTTCATATTTATTTTTGCCAGAGATGCTGATAGTTGCAGTCTCAGTTTCACCAATCAGATGCCGCAACAATCACTACATCACTCCATTAAACCAATCAGAGGTAACAATATTTTTTCTCCACTAGAGGGCACTTAAGGTGTTTGGAAGGGTGATGTTTCACGGTGGTGTTCGATGGTTTTTGTGTCATCGTTTTGGCCTAATATAGTCATGTAATAGGTTATAATACAGTATAATACTAACAGTTCAGATAGATCAGGGGTCAGCAACCCGCGGCTCTTAAGCGCTGCCCTAGTGGCTCCCTGGAGCTTTTTCAAAGATGTTTCAAAATGGAAAAAGATGGGGGAAGGAAATATAATTTTTGTTTTAATATGGTTTCTGTAGGAGATTTATAACACAAACATTCTTCTAATTAACACTGTAATGATGTTAAACTTGAGGCGGCAACAGAGTAGTCATGTGGTGCGTCATTCTCTTTAGTATTCACTGCACAGAAAACAAACATTTACCATATTTTCCACACTATAAGGCGTTTTGGAGTATAATGAGTGGCCTATTTTAAAACCGTTTTCATGTATAGGGCGTAATGCATTATAAGGTGCAGCATTAGTATTAGTAGTAGAATTGGTTGCGTTATGCATCCACAAGATGTAGCTGAGCTAAACGGAATGTCATGCCATGATTAAGTAATATTGATCCATATATGAGGCACATCGGATGATGAGGCGCACTGTCGACTTTTGAGAAAATTGAAGGCTTACAAGAGCACCCTATAGTTCAGAAGATGGGGTAATCATGAATGCTGTATTTGTAGCCAATTTAGTCATAGTACGCTAATATAAGGTTTATATAGTGCTTTCGATTTTTTTGCGGCTCTAGACATATTTGTTTTTTGTTTTTTGCTCCAATTTGGCTCTTTCAACATTTTGCGTTGCCGACCCCTGATATAGATGAAGCTGGGAAAAAATATATATACTATTTTTTTTTTTTTTTTTTATCTGACATTGTAGGCAGTTACTCAAAATGTTACTCCATATACTTCGTAACCTATTGACATGGGCCTATTTTCAAAAACTTCAAATATTTACAAAACCAAAGCTGCTACCAACCTAAAACCAAAACAGGCACCTACCTTAGCCATATATGAGTTTCCATGAGCAGCGGCATCAAAAAATTCCAAGTCGTTCTCTTATAAAATCCCGATTAATAATTTTTATATAATTATAACACAACATAAAAGGGCCATAAAAGTCTCAGATTTTAGACTAGATGCACAAAAATCACCAAATGCAGAGATAATCATCTATATTTTCAGGATCAAGAGCAATATTTAACGTACAAGTTTTTGACCAAAATAGCAACTTTTTTTATTTACTTCAAGTTTTCAACAGCTAAATCACTCAATTTAAACATGCAGAATCAATTCTAAATAATATGTAAATAGATTATTAATAAATTCTATATACAATCATAACTTATAGAATAGATTAGCCCTTTATTATCATTATACACTATATACTGTTAGCGAATGAGGCTAGCGACCGCCTGGCGTAGAAGGAGCTTTTCTGGCAAAAATTCTTGTGAATAAATGCTTAAATCCCCAAATTCTTTATAGATATGGATGTAAAACAGTCTCGATTCTTGGTTAAAAGCAAAGAAACCGCGCAGTTAGCGTTTATTTTACGTATATTGACGAAGTACAATGCTACTATGTTAGCGAATGAGCCTCGAGGCCGACTGGCGTAAGCGGGGCTTTTATGGCAAAAATTCTTGTGAATAAATGCTTAAATCCCAGAATTCTTTTTAGATACTGATGTAAAACAGTCTCGATTCTTGGTTAAAAGCAAAGAAACCGTGCAGTTAGCATTTATTTTACGTATATTGACGAATTACAATGCTAATATGCTCGCGAATGAGGCTAGCAGCCGCCTGATGTGAACAGCTTTTCTGGCAAAAAATTATTGTGAATAAATGCTTAAATCCCCGAATTCTTCATAGAAATGGACGTAAAACAGTCTCAATTCACGGTTAAAAACAAAGAAACAGTGCAGTGAGCGTTTATTTTACGTATATTGACGAAGTACAATGCTACTATGTTAGCGAATGAGCCTAGCGGTCGACTGGCGTAAATAGAGCTTTTGTGGGGAAAATTCTTGTGAGTCAATGCTTAAATCCCTGAATTCTTCATAGATATGGACATAAAACAGTTTCGATTCCTGGTTAAAAGCAAAGAAACCGTGAGTTAGCATTTATTTTACATATATTGACGAAGTACAATGCTACTATGTTAGCAAATGAGGCTAGCGACCGCCTGGTATAAACAGAGCTTTTCTGGTGAAAATGTTTGTGAATTAATGCTTAAATCCCTGAATTCTTTGTAGATAAGGATGTAAAACAGTCTCAATTCTTGGTTAAAAGCAAAGAAACCGTGCATTTAGCATTTATTTAACATATATTGACAAAGTACAATGCTACTCTGATAGCGAATGAGGCTAGCAGCCGCCTGACGTAAACAGAGCTTTTGTGGGGAAAATTCTTGTGAATAAATGCTTAAATCCCCAAATTCTTCATAAATATTGACGTAAAACAGTTTCGATTCCTGGTTAAAAGCAAAGAAACCGTGAGTTAGCATTTATTTTACGTATATTGACGAAGTACAATGCTACTATGTTAGCAAATGAGGCTAGCGGTCACCTGGCATAAAAGGAGCTTGTGTGGCGAAAATTCTTGTGAATAAATGCTTAAATGCCCGAATTCTTGATATATATCGATGTAAAACAGTCTCAATTCTTGGTTAAAAGCAAAGAAACCGTGCAGTTAGCATTTATTTTACGGATATTGACGAAGTACAATGCTACTATGTTAGCAAATGAGGCTAGCGGCCACCTGACGTAAACAGGAGCTTTTCTGGCGAAAATTCTTGTGAATAAATGCTTCAATCCCCAAATTCTTTATAAATATGGACGTAAAACAGTCTCGATTCTTGGTTAAAAGTAAACTATGAGGCTAGTCAGTTACAAAAATGAACCGCCTCCATGTATAAACAAAGAAGAAAATTCCTGCGAATAAATGCTTCAATCACGCATGCTTGGTACGAAAAATATAATATTTCCCTTGAATCCTCGAACAAATCACTCCTGAAACGATCCTTCCTGTTTGTATGCGGTACAGCTTTCGTAGTTGAATCCAATCGTAAGTAAAGCCAAGCTTAAATCTGACATGAGCGTGTGCCATCTTAGGCTATTATGAATTGAAGCTCGGCCCCCTCTGATAAAGCGTCGCGCAAAGAATGACGAAGTGACACGTCAATAGCGATGATGTGTATGGTTACTCATTACTTGAATATTGTTTTGACCAAATAATTTTTTACTCGAGTCAATATTTGGATGACTTCTTTTACTTGTACTTGAGTAATATTATTTAGAAGTAATGCTACTGACTTGAGTCCATTTTTTTCGCTACTCTACACACCCCTGTATATCATTGAAGTGGAACAATTAAATGCTCCTCCACTGGAAGTTCCATAACTAACCACTTTTTTGTTTGCCGGTTTTCTGTGACCTTTGATCCCATAAAAGTTGTGAAACACTGAACTGTAAATTGGAAGAAAGTCATTAAATGCACCACAGCGTAAGACAATAAGCAGCCGCAAGACAAAATGGTTGCCCTGCTATATTGTATGGAAACGTTACACGCATTACGTTCCAGCATATTGCAATATTGATCAATAATTTTCACAGATAGCTATTGATTTTTTTGCATGGCGGTGAAACAAGCTAGGCTCAGAAATGAAACTACCTCGCAAACCTTGAAAATGAATCTCAGTTTCTCTCAGTAATGACTGTCAGTGTGACCCGCAGACGTCCCGGTGCGACGGCCGCGTGCTGAGTAGCGCACATTTCTCGCACAGCTCACTTAAGAAAAGCTGCCACTGCCACGCCACGCCGTGTCCACTTAATGAGACTGAAGCGTCAGCGTTCTGCCTGCAATTACAGTGCTTAGGACTTCTTAATGATATGTTAATGGCTTGGCTGTATTACCTCTCAGCTGCCCAAACAACATTAAATACCCAGCGGCTGATTAATCCGGCAGCCACAAAAACATCCAATTAGAGGGAAAATGTTTGACTCCGCTCTTGCCAAACAACATGAATCCAAAAATGATGGGCAGTAAATTAAATGCAAAGCGATACGGGAGTCAAAACGCGAATTAGTGGGGTTTCATTTTCGGCGTCGTTTTGCAATCAAATTATTAGAAAAGCTGCTAATAACAAAAGGATAATGCAAATGGCTAAAATGGATCTCCACTTTTTTTTCCGCCATAGTGTCCTCCAAAGAGTTACGCTGCTGAAGGGTACGGTGCAAAACGCCCAGCTGTCGCAAACGCCGCGAGTCACCTCGGTCAGACCTTTGACCTCGCCGTTGCGCAACAGTCTGTCATCCCAGCAGGCCTTGCTGAAAGTTAATCGCAAAAGTGCCGTGATAAGTCCACCGCCTCCTCCTTTTTTTCCTTGTCTGTTAATTAGCAGAGAAGAACCCTACCTTTCAAAACACTTCACACCAAAGCGTTTTTCCTCTCACTTCAATTACGGCTCCACGCAATTGCCGTCGAACTGGTCATTTATGTGAAGGAGTGCAGCGCAAGGCATTAGTTACAGTGAATCACAAAAGTGAGTACACCCCTCGCTTTTCTGCAGATATTTAAGTATACAGCGGGGAAAATAAGTATTTAGTCAACCACTAATTGTGCAAGTTCTCCCACTTGGAAATATTAGAGAGGCCTGTAATTGTCAACATGGCTAAACCTCAACCATGAGAGACAGAATGTGGAAAAAACAAACAGAAAATCACATTGTTTGGGGTTTTTTTTAAGCTTTTATTTGCAAATCATGGTGGAAAATACGTATTTGGTCAATACCAAAAGTTAATCTCAATACTTTGTTATGTACCCTTTGTTGGCAATAACGGAGGCCAAACGTTTTCTGTAACTCTTCACAAGCTTTTCACACACTGTTGCTGGTATTTTGGCCCATTCCTCCATGCAGATCTCCTCTAGAGCAGTGATGTTTTGGGGCTGTCGTTGGGCAACACGGACTTTCAACTTTCAGATTTTCTATGGGGTTGAGACCTGGAGACTGGCTAGGCCACTCCAGGACCTTGAAATGCTTCTTACGAAGCCACTCCTTTGTTGCCATGGCTGTGTGTTTGGGATCATTGTCATTCTGAAAGACCCAGCCACGTCTTATCTTGAAAGCCCTTGCTGATGGAAGGAGATTTTCACTCAAAATCTCTCGATCCATGGCCCCATTCATTCTTTCCTTTACACAGATCAGTCGTCCTGGTCCCTTTGCAGAAAAACTGCCCCAAAGCATGATGTTTCCACCCCCATGCTTCACAGTGGGTATGGTGCAATTCAGTATTCTTTCTCCTCCAAACAAGAGAACCTGTGTTTCTAGCAAACAGTCCTATTTTAGTTTCATCTGACTATAACACGTTCTCCTAGTCCTCTTCTGGATTATCCAAATGCTCTCTAGCGAACCGCAGACGGGCCTGGACGTGTACTTTCTTCAGCAGGGGGACACGTCTGGCAGTGCAGGATTTGAGTCCCTGGCGGCACATTGTGTTACTGATAGTAGCCTTTGTTACTGTGGTCCCAGCTCTCTGTAGGTCATTCACTTGGTCCCCCCGTGTGGTTCTGGGATTTTTGCTCCCCGTTCTTGTTATCATTTTGACGCCACGGGGTGAAGAGGGAGTTGAAAGTCTTGTGTTGCCCAACGATAAAACAATATTTTCAAGTGGGAGAACTTGCACAATTAGGGGTTGACGAAATACTTATTTGACCCACTGTATCTTTTCATGGGACAACACTGACAAAATGATACTTTGACACAATGAGAAGTAGTCTGTGTGCAGCTTATATAATTCGAGTTCATTTATTTTCCTCTCAAAATAACTTAAAATATAGCCATTAGTATCTAAACCCCTGGCAACAAAAGTGAGTACTCCCCTTAGAAACTACATCCCTAAATGTCCAAGTTGAGTACTGCTTGTCGTTTTCCCTCCAAAATGCCATGTGACTCGTTAGTGTAACTAGGTCCAGGTGTGCATAGGGAGCAGGTGTGTTCAAATTTGTAGTGCAGCTCTCACACTCTCTCATACTGGTCACTGAAAATTCCAACATGGCACCGCATGGCAAAGACAAACAAAGCGCTGTCTTGTTAAGAAGTCGTCATATTAAAAACCATCATTCCAGATCTTTGCTGATGAGCATTTTATTGTTTTTGTGAAAATGTTGAGAGTTAATAGGAGAGCCAGATAAGGAGAAAACCTTCAAGCGCTAATGTAACCGGCGACAAGAAGCGGCTGATACAGTGTACTTTCGTGATACACTGTTGTTATCACAAATTCTCATTCAACGCCATTGACGGCGATGGACGTCCAATCCATTCGGACTAGCAGCCAATGCGAATCACATCGCATGAGACGTGACTGCGTTTCAAAATGCAAAAGTTGAAATGCAATCACATCTCAGACTAAACAATAAAACACCGTGTCGGCCTGATAGCGCGTGTAATAGCGGTCCGCTCATCAATCTTCACCATAAAAGCCCCCCTCGCAGCAGTGGGCTTTTAGCTCCATCTCATCTCTTATCAGCACTCATCAACAGTCCAGGAGAAAGAGGTCGCAAGGGCTCCTGCTCATTTGAAGCAAAAAGGGGAGAAAAAAAAAAAGTGGCAAGGTAGCCACAGCATCCTTATCAAAGACCCCGCCGGGCTGAGCTAAAAATAGAAAGCAAGGGAGATTGGCATCGATTTGTGCCGCCGTTGACGGCCCGATTGACAGCAGCGCGGCGGCGTCTGGCTGTTGAGCCGTCCGGGGAATCCGCCAGAGCGGCTATGATGAGATGAGATGGCCAGATAACTTCTGACAAGCTCCTCCGCCCGCCACCCGACTCTAATCACACACAGTCAAGTACACAAAGTGAAAAAAGTAATTACTGCACACACTCCAGCCAGCGAAGGGACGTTGGCCGGCTGAGCATCCCACCTGTCCGCTGTCTTTTGCCAAGGCCGAGCCGGCGCGCTCCCACACATACCAACTAGCCGCGGACGTCCCCGGTAAACACGCGAATGTCCTCCGAGGGCCTCTCGGTGTCGCTGACCTTTGTTTTAGTGCTGGAAACCGAGTCCACTAAGTGATTAGTGTTATTACAGTGTCTACTTTACGGAATGGCCGTGTCACTCATGTCCCCGCTGGATTAAGTTACTACTCGAGCGTGGCGGCAAATGATGTGCTACCTCCCTGCCAACATTGTTAAAAGTAGCTCTGCACTCTGGGAAATCCGCTCATTAGTGTAAAGGCGGGCAAGAGTTGGTTTGGAGAAGTTTAGAGGCTCACAGAATTAATGGATATCAACAAAATCCAAATAACACTGGGTTTACTGTCAGTCATGATTCGATTCGATTACGATTCAGGGCGCTACGATTCGATTTTTGAACGATGATCACGGTATTGACGATTATCGGGGTTATCCAATTATCGATGCGTCGTACATTACTGATTAAGAAAGTAGCCAAACAAATTTCAATTATTAGGGTTGTTCCGATCATGTTTTTTTGCTCCCGATCCGATCCAGATCGTTTTAGTTTGAGTATCTGCCGATCCCGATATTTCCCGATCCGATTGCTTTTTTTTTGCTCCCGATTCAATTCCAATCATTCCCGATAATTTTTCCCGATCATATGCATTTTGGCAATGCATTAAGAAAAAAATGAATAAAACTCGGACGAATATATACATTCAACTTACAGTACATAAGTACTGTATTTGTTTATTATGACAATAAATCCTCAAGATGGCATTTACATTATTAACATTCTTTCTGTGAGAGGGATCCACGGATAGAAAGACTTGTAATTCTTAAAGGACAAACGTGACTTTGTATATTGTGACTAAATATTGCCATCAAGTGGATTTTTATGAGCTTTCAGTAAATGATAATTCAGCCATTTAACTTCTGCCCAAATGCATAATGGGAAGTGCAACCATGACTGTGCGTAATGGTACCAATTGATATATCTTCTCAGCGTTGGGAAGGCTTCAAAGGCTGCCAAAATTCTCTCTACTCATTTTACGTTCCCTTTTAGTTCAATGTATACGTAGTACAGTGCCATTATAGATTGAATGCAACAGTGCGTGAGTGGGTAGTGCAGCACATGCGTTAATTGCATTAAGTACTTTAATGTTATTACCGCCATTGACGTGATAAATTTGACAGCCCCACTTTAAGCCAAAACTAAAGACTTTACATTATTAACATTCTTTATGTGAGAGAGATCCACGGATAGAAAGACTTGTAATTCTTAAAGGATAAATGTGACTTTGTATATTGTGACTAAATATTGCCATCTAGTGTATTTGTTGAGCTTTCAGTAAATGATACTGCAGCCATTCAACCCAAATGCATGATGGGAAGTGCAACCATGACTGTGCGTAGGGGCACCAATTGATATATCTTCTCTGCATTGGGAAAGAACATAGGGTGTTAAGAAAATGATCAACTACCACCTTTCTTCCCCACATTGCCTCCCACGTTAATTTTAATTCCTGAGAGAGGGAATATAAGGCTTTAGCCGGATAAATACAGGCTCCAAAGGCTGTCAAAATTCTCTCTACTCATTATACGCTGCGTTTAGCTCTATATATTGGTAAAACGGCGCCTTTATGGATTGAACGCGACAATGCGTGAGTGAGTCGTGCAGCGCATGCGTTAATTATTTAACGTGATTAATTAAGAAAAAATAATTACCGCCATTAACGCAATAAATTTGATAGCCCTACTTTAAGCCAAAACTACTCTGGATGAGTGTAAGACATTTTGTCTGTAACGTTATATACAATTAGAAAACGATTTAAATAAAAAATATATATATATAAAAAAATGGCATGTCCGATTTCTTTTGCCGAGTCCGATATTTTGAAAATGACGTGATCGGACCCGATCTATCGGGATCGGGACATCTTTATCAATTATTTATTTAAAATATCCTTATGATTCAACAGGAACGATGGAAACATGCCTATACAAAAAAAAAGCGGCCCTTAAGCTGCTTTTTTATTTATTTTTTTTACAAAAAGTGCTAAAACATTAACCATTTTGAAGATGTACTTATTTCTCTCAACAATACAATAAAATTTACACTGACGGAATGAATTCCACATTTTCTGGACACGAACAAAGTGTCTTTAGAAGTAAGACTTCTTTTAACCGATATACTTTGTTTTCACAGTGTTACCTCCCTTGTGTAACTCTTCTCACAAGCACTCATTCAGACATTTTATCATGTAGAACAAACTCAGATAAAAAGCTTTAAAAAATAATGAATTAGTTCAAAAGTGCAACTCTTTAACATTCAGAAACACTGAAATAGATGAATAAAAAACATTGTGGTGGTCAGTAAATGTTACTTTTATAGAGCAAGTGCAGGGAAATATATATGGAATCACTCCATTCTGAGAAAAAAAAAATGGAATCATTAGAAACAAACAAAGAAATAACAGTCAAAACACATCTCTAGTATTTAGTAGCACCACCTCTGGCTTTTATGACAGCTTGCAGTCGCTGAAGCATGGACTTGATGAGTATTCTTCATCAATTTGGTGCCAACTATTTTTGATTGCAGTTGCCAGATTATCCTTGCAGGTCGGAGCCTTGCTGTGGACCATTTTTTTCAATGTCCACCACAGGTTTTCAATAGGGTTGAGATCTGGGCTAATTACAGGCCATGACATTGACTGGATGAGTCTTTCTCCAAGGAATGCTTAAACAGTTTTACCTCTGTGGCATGATGCATTGTCATCTTGGAAAATGACACATATTTTCAATTGAAGGGATACGAAAGCTGTCTAAAATTTGAATGTAAACTTGTGCATTTATTGAAGATTTAATCACAGCCATCTCCCCAGTGCCTTTGCCTGACATGCAGCCCCATATCATCAAGGACTGAGGGAATTTTGATGTTTTCTTCAGGCAGTCGTTTTTGTAAATCTCACTGGAACAGCACCAAACCAAAGTTCCAGCTGGAACTTTAGTTCGAATGAGTTTGAATGAGAATGGAGTGATTCCATATATATTTCCCTGCACTTGCTCTATAATACTAACATTTACTGACCACCACAATATTTTTTAGTTATTTCTTTTAGTGTTTCTGAATGCTAAAGAGCTGCACTTTTGAACCAATTCATTATTTTTAAGCTTTTTTTCTGAGTTTGTTCTACATGATAAAATGTCTGAGTGAGTGCTTGTCCGAGACTGGTGATTCCATACTTTTTGGTCATAGGCGGAGTTTGACTTTTGGGGCAGAGGGGGCACAACATGTTGATGACCCCGAAATGCAGTGTCAGCAATAAAATTAACTTACAAGAATATTTATAATAATAAGTTGACGATGAGCGTTTTTATTCCCATCATTCTTGAAGGGAATTCTAAATCAGGTTGCTTGGGCAATACTTTTCGCCAAGATCGTCATCCATTGAATATGGTACGCCCGCTGGTGTCGTGCCAATGTAGTTACCCCAGTCAAAAATGGTATCCCCTGGGCTGAGCCATATGGAGGTAGATTTGTGTCATTATTCAACCCAAAAAAAATGTCACTTCAATTATTAAAAAAAAGTGTTTGAATGCAGAAAATAAATTTGAAACTTAAAAAAAAAAGCATTTGAAAGCTATTTTTGATTGATTTTTTTTTTGTTTGTTTGTTTTTTCTTGATTGAAGCAATGTTGATTTGTTTTGGGGCCACATTTTGACAAGGACATTTTTGTTTTTATTATTCAGTCAAAAAATAAATTGGTCCAAAAAATCTAGTTTTTCAAAAAGAAAATCACTTCAATCAAAAAAAAGAAAAATTTCAATCATAGAAAAAGTTTTTGAATGCGAAAAAAATATTTGAGATTGAAAAATTTGCATTTGAACACTTAATTTTTCATTTAAAAAAAAGTTTTCTTTGATTAAAGCAATCCTTTTTGTGTTTGGGCCATATTATGATTTGGACATTTGTGTCTAAATATTTCAATCCCCAAAAAAAGTTTTTCGATAATATTTTCGATCAAAATTTTCGATCCTTTTTTTAAAATATTTTTTTCTAATATATGTATATATATATATATATATATTTTTTTTTTATTACATGCAAAGCAAATGACCGTCTAAGGTGCTCAAAAATAATTTTGACCCATTATAAAAAAAAAATTTTTTTTTTTGTGTTCATTTCATTCATTTTGTTGCAGTTTTATTGCTTTACAACTTTTATATGTATAGGAAAGTCAATTACATGCAATGACACTTTTCGGACACCAGGGGGGGGCTGCCCCCCAGCCCCCCTTAAAATCCGCTTATGTTTTTGCTAGGGGTTGCATATAGAATACATACACTCACACACACACACACACACTCCTACACACATATATACAGTATGTATGTATGTATGGAAAATATTTGTATATATATTTGTGTGTGGGGTGGGTGCGTGTGAGTGTAAGGCAAATTAGCCTGACCCAGATATTACTCCAAGAACTTAGAAATCAAGAAATTAGTAGTATTTTTCAGGGTTTGAAATTACATTTTTGTCACATATGTGCCCAAAATGTAATCTGTACAAACTTACTGTGTTGTGAGCTAAAGTCGTGGCATTAGCTTCTATGATTAAACATATATAAAACGCTACGTTCACTTACATCCTGGTCAACCCCTGGGGCTAAGCCCCCCTAATTCTTAAGAGCTAGTGACGCCCCTGTTCATAACATTCAACATATGCTAAAGGGTTTCTTCAACAATCTTTTCTGAAGATTACAAATTGCAGTCCTCCTACTCAAACATGACTTTCTCATCTGCTGCAAAAAGAGGTACTACCAAATTTAATTATTTATCAGTGTAATGTAGATCATATTTGAACACGCCGGGTGGTTTAATTGAGTTTTAACAGAACATTTGATCTGCAATAATCCCCTTCGACGCTCTCTCCCATCTTTCCTTGTTTCTATAATTATACAACAAAGGCCAAATACCCATCATTCAAAAGCTGCAATTTTTCTGTGCGTGCGTGTCTTAATTGGGTGATTTTCTGCAATCTGCTAAAAGGGCTCAGCCAATCTGTCCGTGGAAATAGTTACTATGAGTCCCTGCTAATTAGAAAAGCATTGAAATTCACGAGTGCCAGTTCACACTTGGGAGTTTTAATAGGAAAATCGCTGTCAAGCCAGGAAATTTGGTCGATCATGTTTACAGGTCAAGTTAATTGAATGATTTATAGTTAGGGTTTTTTTTCTAACGGTGTTTGTCTCCCTCTTGTGGTAAAACAGGGGTAATTGTTTCAAGATATGCATTACTATATTGAAAATCCCCACTAATACTTAAATAAAACGATTATTCACTGATTATACATTTTATATGTATATATTTATCATCCTAATTAAAAAAAAAAAAACACTAATACAAAGCCAAATACTTTTTAATAAAAAATCTTGAAATGTACGTATATGGCGGAAAACACTCTGACTTGAAGTTCCGCTCTGAGACCCCCAATTTGGCCAACTTTCAAAATTGTCCTATATACATGTGTGATACATATTTGGAAAGCTTAAAATCTCAATTTTCTGGGGGAAGAATATTTTGAATAGGAGGGCATTTCTTTAAAATTTTTTTTTTTTTTTTTTAAACCACAAAACCCGAACTGGAGGTGAGAGCACACGAGAGCATAATTAAAGGCGCCATGATTTTAACGAGATATTATCGTGTACTTACCTTGTTTCGATCCAAAAAATCCATGTAGCACGTATCATCGAATGTCAAGACACAGATGTCAATGGCCACAGCTGGATTTTGGGGGTTAAACATAGTAATGTAACAAGGTGTTGTGAGGCAGAAATCGCAGACATCAAGGAGTGGTCGAGATTTTCATTTTCATATATTTACCCTTTTAAACTTTTTTTTTTTTCCTTCTATTTTTCTTTGTTTGGATCGATTATTTATCATCTAACATATTGGGGAAAATGCGACAGTAGCAAAAAAAATAAAATTAATCGATAGTTATGAGGTAGATATCTGACTTTTTTACAGACGCCATTTTTTTCATCGTGACATCATTTGTTTAAAAGTTTAAAATATGCGAGTGAATAATTTTTTAAAGTCTTTTTTTTTTTTAACGAAATATTTGACATCAATTAATGATTCTACAAAAAATGACATACATTTTGATTAATAAATATTACGGCTGTCAAAATTATCGCGTTAACGGGCGGTAATTAATTTTTTAAATTAATCACGTTAAAATATTTGACGCAATTAACGCACATGCCCCGCTCAAACAGATTAAAATGACAGCACAGTGCAATGTCAACTTGTTACTTGTGGGTTTTTTTGGGGAGTTTTGTCACCCTCTGTTGGCGCTTGGGTGCGACTGATTTTATGGGCTTCAGCACCCAAGAGCATTTTGTGTAATTATTGACATCAACAATTGCAGGCTACTAGTTTTTTTTTTTTTTTTTTTTGGATTGAAAATGTTACAAATTTTATTAAAACGAAAACATTAAGAGGGGTTTTAATATAAAATTTCTATAACTTGTACTAACATTCATCTTTTAAGAACTTTAAGTCTTTCTATCCATGGATCACTTTAACAGAATGTTAATGTTAATGCCATCTTATTTTTATAATATACAAATACAGTACTTATGTACAGTATGTTGAATGTATATATCCGTCATGTGTCTTATCTTTCCATTCCAACAATAATTTACAGAAAAATATGGCATATTTTATAGATGGTTTGAATTGCGATTAATTACGATTAATTAATTTTTAAGCTGTGATTAACTCGATTAAAATTTGTAATCGTTTGACAGCCCTAATAAATATAATTACTTACCTTCTATTTATGGCTGGGTTGAAACAATGCGCGACGTCTGTAAACGGGGGTTTCCAGGGTAAAACGGACAAATTAAAAATAATTTGGGGGCTTAATGCGCCATGAATCTGCTGTGGCAGCATATAGACATATTGTTCTATCAAACACAACAGTTGTTTTGGCTTAAAATACAGCAGTTTATTTTAAAGAGGGGTGCAAGAGCAGAAATTGCTATTTCAGTTTTGTCTATATTTTCCGCCATATACTAGTGTGTATATGGCGGAAAACACTCAGGTGACTTGAAGTTCCGCTCTGAGACCCCCAATGTAGCCAACTTTCAAAATTGTCTGATATGCATGTGTGATACATCATTGGAAAGCTTAAAATCTCCGTTTTCTGGGGGAAGAAAAATTTGGAGCAGGAGGGAATTTTTTTTTTAAAAAAACATATATTTTTTAAACACCAAAACCCTATCTGGAGGTGAGCGCACGCGAGAACAGAATTACAGACGGCATGACTTTAACGAGATATTATCGCGTACCTACTTTGTTTCAATCCAAAAACTCCATGTAGCATGTATCACTGAGTTTCAAGAAACAGCTGTGAATGGCCACAGCTGGAATTATTTGGGATTTTATGGGTGAAACATGGTAATATAACAAGGGTCACGATGCAGAAATCGCAGACATCAAGGAGTGGTCGAGATTTTCTTTTTCATATATTTACACTTTTAAACGTTTTTTTTTTTTTTTTTTCTCTCAACTTTTTTTTGTTTGGATCAATTATTTACCATCTAACATATTGGAGAAAATGCTACAGTAACAAAAAAAATACAGTTAAGCGATAGTTATGCGGTAGATATCCGTGACTTTTTTACAGACGCCATTTTTTTCATTGTGACATAATTTGTTTATAAGTTTAAAATATGTGAGTGAATAATTTTTTAAAGTCATTTTTTTACAACGAAATATGAGACATCAATGAATGATTCTAAGCTAAAAACGACAGACATTTTGAATATTAAATCTCTTTGTTTTATGGCTGGGTTGAAACAAAAGCGGTTGCGCGACGTCTGTAAACGGGGGTTTTCAGGGTAAAACGGACAAATTAAAAATAGTTCAGGGGCTTTATGTCCCATGAATCTGCTCTGGCAACATATAGATATATTGTTCTATCAAACACAACAGTTGTTTCAGCTTAAAATCCAGCAGTTTCTTTTAAAGAGGAGTGCAAGATCAGAAACTGCTTTTTCAGCCTAGTCTGTGTTTTCCGCCATATATAATATATACGTTAAGGTCATTTAAATGGTTGGAAGAGGTCTTTGAGAACATAGTCACACTCATGAGTGGTAAATGTTAGATCTTCCATCTTGAAACGCTAGCTTCAATAAAATGATGAATTATTATTATTGTTTTTCCGCCTTATACCCATTGAGGATATTTCAAGTTGAAACACCTAAAAAAAGAAACTTAAGAGATGTTTTCATCTTTGAAGGTCCTTGATAATATGTACTATTGTTATTGTTTTTTGTTTCCTCTATCCTGTATGGAAGCCCATTCCCGCCACTTTTTTGCGGCGGGAAAGGGCTTATAAGCGATGTCAAATATGAAGTTGAAACAATTCAAACGACAATTCGAAAAACCGAGGTACTCAAGAAGTAGAAAAATAAAAAGCCTTTATTAAATCATGGCTTTGTTCAGAATTAAAATGCCGACATGTTTCGGCCGTGTAGGGCTTCATCAAGTTAACACCAGTGGACAATTACTAAATCAGCATAGCCAGGTGGAATCTCTTCACCTGATTAGGGTCAGAGGGCAGGTCAATTAGCAGCAGCAGAGAGAAAACATCCTAATCGCAGACGATCACAAGCAGGAGAAAAATGCTTTAAAACTGTGTGAAATTGCTGAGGAGCTGGACTTGGCTAGTAGACCTTAGTCTTTTTCTTTTACTGTTATTTATTTTGTGTATATATATATATATATATATATATATATTTCTTTCCTCCATTTCTCTTTTATTTTATTTTTTAATGTGATTTTAATTTTTGTTATTATGTACATGTTTATGTTCTAGGCTTGTCTGTTATTTCTAAAATTGTTAAACATTGTACCATGCCACTTATGTTGTAATGTTTGTTGTTGTTTGTCAATAATAAAAAAAAAGAAAGAAAGAAAAACATCACAAGCAGGAGTATGGAAGCTCATTCCCGCCACATTAAGCTAGCTTGTGCGTAAGGACTCCGATAAGTAAAAAAATATATATATATATATTTGTTTTTTCCCAGTGGCGGATATGGAAGCCCATTCCCGCCACATTAAGCTTAGCTTGAGCGTAAGGACTCTGATAAGTAAAAAAAATATATAAATATATATATTTGTTTTTCCCAGTGGCGGAAACGGCCACCTGCACAAAAAAAAATTCAACTGGCGGAAATGGGCCTCTTGTTTTGTTGGGGGGGGCGTTTTCGTTTTTTTTTTTTTTTGTTTGTTTGTTTGTTTTTTTGGGTTTTGTTTTTTTGTGTGTGTGTGGCGGGAATGGGGGCTTCCATAGGAATGGGCTTCCATACTTATCGTCAATTTCCTATTTTTGTTTTATTTTTGTGTTCATCCGCCTGGAGTCAAAGTGACGTCAGCACAGACAGGAAGTGACTGCTGACGCGATGTCGCCGTCTAGCGTCCGAAAGCCGCCACAACGGGTTCGTTCCGGTCTTCGTCAGCCAACCAGGAAAGGGGTTTGCTGTGATCTGGACTGAGGCGGATGAGACCAGCGACCATTGTTCCGTTCTCTTTCTCCTCCCCTCTTTGAGAAGCTAAAAACCAGAGCCCGAAGCGGCTTCCGGCAACCAAACGGAGCTATCAACGCGATCTGGTGGAGTTCGGTGATTATTGTCACGTTTTGTTTTTGTTTTTTCTTGCCCCTCTCGACGTACTCCCAGCCCGAGTGGTGGGGTCCGCTCGGGTTGTCATTCAGTTGCTAAATGGAAATAAAACGAGGAGCTGAAAATGGCAGCAATCGAGGTGCGTGTTCTAACATGTTCCACACAAAATAAGGGGGGTAAAAAACAGAACTGAAAGCAGCGATCGCTTCATGTGATCGCTTTGTCAGCATTGCGAGTAACTAGGTGACGATCACGTTCCAGAGAGCGTGTATACTTGCTGATGCAAAGCACGGATTAGCATGTGAAGTGTGTAGCTCTTTAGCATCATACTCCTGATCAGGAGGCTACTACCATCTGTCTGATCAGCTGACCCTTGTCCTGTTGACGACATATTCTGGGGATGGATGTTGTTGCCCGCTGAGCCAATACGCGAAGGGCCTGCAGGTGAGGTGGATGTTGATCAATCAGGTTGCGATTAGGGATGCTAACAGATATCAAAAAATTCAACTGTGTATATGTCGTGGAAATCGAGGGGCGTGACGTTTTGCTTGGATATTTATTGTGAGAACTCATTTTCAAGGTACTGTACATTTGAATTCAAAGGATGCCATTTGCAGGGAAACACATTTACAGCAACCCCTATTTTTTTTTTCTAATCATTTATAAACAAAACCCTTTTTTTTTTTTCCTGTTCCAGCTAATGACCTCCCCGTGCATTACCTCCGCCTCCTGGCCCCGCCCTTGCAGCTCCTGTCAGCCGCGATGTGGCGCATCGTTCAGCAGGGACTGGTGGACCACTACGGCATGCTGGAGGAGTTTGTTACCATGGTGACAGAGCTGGTCCCTGAGCTCATGAGCTACAGCCAGAGGGCTCAACTCACCCTGGGACTCAGGGCCAGGGTCAGTAATAAGCTCGGCATTTTATCTCCTCACGGATCCGGTTGAAACTGGTCTGCTGTGTGTGGGTGCAGCTTGTTCTGGAGATGTGTCGAGGTGAGAAGCCTGCAGACATGCGGGCCATCCAGCCCCATCTGGACAGAATCAAAGCGCCGGCCAGCACAGCCAAGGATCACCATGTAAGTTCAATACACAGTGTATCACAAAAGTGAGTACACCCCTCGCATTTCTGCAGATATTTATATCTTTTCATGGGACAACACTGACAAAACGACACTTTGACACAATGAAAAGTAGTCTGTGTGCAGCTTATAATAATAGCTGATTTATTTCCCCCTTAAAATAACTTAAAATAAAGCCATTAATATCTAAACCCCTGGCAACAAAAGTGAGTACAGCCCTTAGAAACTACATCCCTAAATCTCCAAATTGAGTACTGCTTGTCGTTTTCCCTCCAAAATGCGATTTGACTCGTTAGTATTACTAGGTCCAGGTGTGCATAGGCAGCTGGTGTGTTCAAATTTGTAGTGCAGCTCTCACACTCTCTCATACTGGTCACTGAAAGTTCCAACATGGCAAAGACAAACAAAGCGCTGTCTCGTTAAGAAGTCGTCATTTTAAAAACCATCATTCCAGACCTTTGCTGAGGAGCATTTTATTGCTTTTGTGAAAATGTTGAGAGTTAATGGGAGAGCGAGATAGGGAGAAAATCTTCAAGCGTAAATGTAACCGGCGACAAGAAGCGGCTGATACAGTGTATCACAAAAGTGAGTACACTCCTCGCATTTCTGCAGATATTTAAGTATATCTTTTCATGGGACAACACTGACAAAATGACACTTTGACACAATGAAAAGTAGTCTGTGTGTTGCTTATGATAGTTAATTTATTTTCCCCTTAAAATAACTCAAAATATAGCCATTAATATCTAAACCCCTGGCAACAAAAGTGAGTACACCGCATAGAAACTACGTACACCGTTAAATGTCCAAATTGAGTACTGCTTGTCATTTTTTCCTTAGTGAAAATTGTCAATATTAACATGCATCATGTCAACTGTCAATATTTTGTGTGGCCACCACTATTATCCAGAACTGAGCATGGAGTTGACCAGAGCTTCACAGGTTGCCACTGGAATGCTCTTCCACTCCTCCATGATGTTGCGGAGCTGCCGGATAATTGAGACTATGCACATCTCCGCCTTCCGCTTGAGGATCCCCCAAAGATGTTTTATTGGGTTCAAGTCTGGAGACATGCATCACCTTTACCCTCAGCAACTTCAGTAAAACAGTGTTCATCTTGGAGGTGTGTTTGGGGTTATTGTCATGCTGAAACACTGCCCTGCGACCCAGTTTCTGGAGGAAGGGGATCATGCTTTGCTGCAGTATTTCACAGTACATGTTGGAGTTCATGTTTCCCTCAATGGAATGCAACTCTCCAACACCTGCAGCGCTCATGCAGGCATGACACACTTATCTTTGTACTCCTCACCTGGTCGCCATGCTCGAGACCAGCGGAACCAAACAAATTAATCTTCGTCTCGTCAGACCATAGGACATGGTTCCAGTAATCCACGTGCTTCGTTGACATGTCTTCTTCGTTGACATGTCTTCAGCTAACTGTTTGCGGGCTTTCTTGAATACCGTCTTCAGAAGAGGCTTCCTCCTGGGGTGACAGCCATGCACACCAATTTGATGTACAGTGTGGTGTATGGTCTGAGCACTAACAGGCTCAGTTTTAGGATGTTGGCAATCTTCTTGTAGCCTTGGCCATCTTCATGTAGCGCATCATTCTGTCTTTAAAGATCCTCAGGGCGGTCTTTGCCATGTGGTGCAATGTTGGAACTTTCAGTGACCAGTATGAGAGTGTGAGAGCTGCACTACAAATTTGAACACACCTGTTCCCTGTGCACTCCTGGACCTGGTAACACCAACAAGTCACATGACATTTTGGAGTGAAAATGACAAGCAGTACTCAATTTGGACATTATGGATGTAGTTTCTAAGGGGTGTACTTTTGTTGCCAGGGGTTTAGATATTAATGGCTATATTTTGAGTTATTTTGAGGGGAAATATTATATAAGCTGCACACAGACTACTTTTCATTGTGTCATTTTGACAGTGTTGTCCCATGAAAAGATATACTTAAATATCTGCAGAAATACGAGGGGTGTACTCACTTTTGTGGTACTGTAGCAAGTCTCGTAAAAACATTTTAATTCTGCCTCAATGTCGTCTGTTGGGTTTTGACAGAGCACCATCGACCTGGTGGAGGAGTCCGAGGTGAACTTTGTGGAGTTGGTGCACTCCTTATTAGAGGATCCAATGGAAAGGAAGTACTTTTTTGAGGTGACGCCACAGTCTTTTTTTTTTTTTTTTGCTCTGTCTTCTGGAATATTTGAATATGGAAACAATTTTCTTGTCTTATAGGAGATTTTTCCTGTCTACTTCGGCCCAAAATATGACGCGGCCCTGGAGATGCTTGTATGGGAGTTTATATCCCGACTGGAGGAGCTTCTCCCCGTCCCTGACTTCACTCAGGTGCCCTATTTAACTCACGCCAGTTTTTCTTGGCCCTGTGTTTTAAGAGTTATTTCACCTTCATTTCTCAGCTGGCAGCTTTGCTCGGAGACGCTCCGTCCTTCCTCAGCGACTGTTTACAATCCTTTTTCCCACCAGCTGATATGAAGGCTCTACTTGAACACCACAGAAACCTTGGGCATTTTGAAGAGAAAGGTAATTTCCCTTGCTTAATTAATATATTTAAGCAAATTTGCCTAACCAAGGGGAAAAATGTTTGACTGCAGATCCGAGGTTATTACCTATGGACGATTGCATCCTCACCTCCATGTCGTTGCCCCCCGGGACCAAAGCCACCACCGACGCTACCTCCTACTTGCCCGCTCACAGAGATCCGAAACCCTCGGAGCATCGCGCAGACGCGCCTGGCGGTACAAGCGCCGTTGAGATGGCGAGTAGGAGGCCTCGCGATGACGGGAGGAAGCAGAATTCCTCTGATGAAACCATAGACCTTACGACGTCCAATGACCCCGAGCCCGAGGTCTCGGAGACTAATGAGCTAAACTTGAGCTTCAGAGGGGGACGGGCACTCAGAAAGAGGAAGCTGAGCGGCGGTGTGGAGATGCCCGGCAAGCAGCGGATGGAGGTGTCGTCATTCTTGTAAGGGAACTACTCTTCCTGTCACGCTTAATAATTGTTAACATCACATGGTTTAATAGGGGTGTGCCATCTTAGGCACACCACGAATCAGGGTGCTACGATTCGATATTTGAACGATGATCACGGTATTGACGATTATCACGGTTATCGCGATTGTCGATGCGTCATACATTACTGATTAATAAAGTAGGCAAACAAATTTATGTCCATGATTTACTTAAAATATCCTTATGATTCAACAGGAACGATGGAAACATGCCCATACAACAAAAAGCTGCCCTTAATCTGCTTTTTTATTTTATTTTTTTACAAAAAAGTGCAAAAACATTAACCATTTTAAAGGGAGTACTTATTTCTCTCAACAAGACAATAAAATTTACACTGGTCACAAAGTGTCTTTAGGAAAAAGACTTAAACAATATACTTTGTTTTCACAGTGTTACCTCCCTTGTGTAACTCTTTGGAGTGACAGGTCGAAATAACAACTGCTCTTGATCACTTTTAACTTGTGGTGTTTATTGTCGAGCACACACTCATTACAGCACGCACACTTTCTTCTCTCCCTGCCCGCCCATGCGCACGCGTGCCTGTCGGCTCCCAGGCAGCACTTGCAACAACAGATTTCTGTACTATTTCGCATGTTTGTAGTGTTACCGCTGTACTTAATCATGGTTTTACACGTTCTGCGTATGAAATGCATGTTAGCGAATTAGCTAATTAGCTTAGCGCTCGGTGCTAACTATTAACATCTAAACAGTACAAGAGGGTTCGTGTACTTACCTCTTATACAGTCCCTGACAAAAGTCTTGTTGCTTATCCATTTTGTAGAAACAATTGCTAATAACCTGACTTTGAATTATTCAATTAGTTTCAGAAATGGCTCATATGAAAGCTAAGACCCTCCCAAATGATGTTGAATGTACAAAAATATATTTGTTTCATTTAAAAAAGATTTATCATTGAATGATGACATAAAGGTCCAATTTTGGCAAGACAAAAGTTTAGTCGCCTACAGAAAGTAGTGTGAAAATTGAACAAAAAATGGACTTCAAATACAAAAACATGTTACATAACATAAGCGAATTAAGTAGTGGTGCTGTGAGATCCAAATTTAATATTTTGTCTGACTTCCATGGGCTTCAGCAAGGATTCATACAATTTATTGATGAAGTCATCAGGAACATCAAAGAAAGCAGTCTTGCATGCCTCCCAGAGTTCATCAACATTCTTGGGTTTTGTCTTCCATGCTTCCTCTTTCATCCTACCCCAGACATGCTCAATGATGTTCATGTCTGGTGACTGGGCTGGCCAGTCCTGGAGGATCTTGATCTTCTTTGCCTTGAGGAACTTTGAGGTAGAGATTAAAGTATGCGATGGAGTACTATCCTGCTACAGAATTTTTCCCTTTTTATGGTTAGGAATATAAGAGGCAGCTAAGATTCGTTGGTATTTCAGACTACTTATTTCTCAGGGTGCAGACAGTTAAAAAATCGTGTGGCATTTGCCAAGGCCCACAGCCTGTCAAAAGGATGGACGCTGAAAAAGTGGCAAAAGGTGGATTTTTCAGATGAATCTTACATTGAATTACACCACAGTCGCCACAAATATTGCAGGAGACCTACTGGAGCCCGCATGGATCCGAGATTCACTCGGAAAACAATGAAGTTTGGTGGTTACATCATTACCAAAAGCATGGTCTGGGGTTACATCCAGTATGGGGGTGTGTGAGATATCTGCAGGGTGGAAGGAAACATAAATAATCTGAAATATCAACAAATCTTAGCTGCCTCTCACATTCCTAACCATAAAAAGGGACAAATTCTGCAGCAGGATGGTGCTCCATCGCATACTTCAATCAAGATTCTCCAGGACTGGCCAGCCCAGTCACCAGACGTGAACATCATTGAGCATGTCTGGGGTAGGATGAAAGAGGAAGCATGGAAGACGAAACCCAAGAATGTTGATGAACTCTGTGAGGCATGCAAGACTGCTTTCTTTGATGTTCCTGATGACTTCGTCAATAAATTGTATGAATCCTTGCCGAAGCCCAAGGAGGTCATACCAAATATTAAATTTGGATCTCACAGCACCACTACTTAATTCGCTTATGTTATGTCTAGGGCTGGCAAACGATTAAAATTTTTAATCGAGTTAATTACAGCTTAAAAATTAATTAATTGTAATTATTCGCAATTCAAACCATCTATAAAATATGCCATATCTTTCTCTAAATTATTGTTGGCATGGAAAGATAATACACAAGATGGATATATACATTCAACATACCGTACATAAGTAGTGTATTTGTTTATTATAACAATAAATCAACAAGATGGCATTAACATTATTAACATTGTTAAAGCGATCCATGGATAGAAAAACTTGTAGTTCTTAAAAGATAAATGTTAGTACAAGTTATAGAAATTTTATATTGAAACCCCTCTTAATGTTTTCGTTTTAATAAAATTTGTACAATTTTCAATCAAAAAATAAACTAGTAGCTCGCCATTGTTGATGTCAATAATTACACAATGCTTAAACCCATAAAATCAGTCGCCCCCAAACGCCGGCAGAGGGCGTCAAAACTCCAAAAAACACAAGTAACAAGTGTCCAATGGCACTGCTGTCATTTTAATCTGTTTATGAGGGGGAATGTGCGTTAATTGCGTCAAATATTTTAACGTGATCAATTTAAAATAATTACCGCCCGTTAACGCGATAATTTTGACAGCCCTAGTATGTCATATATTTTTGTATTTGAAGTACATTTTTTGTTCAATTTTCACATTACTTTCTGTTGGTGACAAAACTTTTGTCTTGCCAAAATTTGACCTTTATGTCTTCATTAAATGATAAATCTTTTTCAGTGAAACATACAGTACTGTGCAAAAGTTTTAGGCAGGACACCTGCCTGAAACGTTTGCACAGTACTGTATATATATATTTTTTAATTATTAAATTCATTAGGATCATGGAAGCTTCCACTTGGGGAAAATATATACATACAGTATATCCTGTATATACATAATATAATAAAAATATACAGTACTGTGCAAAAGTTTTAGGCAGGTGTCCTGCCTAAAACTTTTGCACAGTACTGTATATATTTTTGTACATCCAACATCATTTGGGAGGGTCTTGGCTTTCATATGAGCCTTTTCTGAAACCAACTGAATAATTAAAAGTCAGGTTATTAGCGAATGTTTCTACAAAATGGATAAGCGACAAGACTTTTGTCAGGGACTGTAGACGCACACAGGTCTTAGCAACACACTCAGGACATTTTTCAATTGAAATGCCTTCAAACTACTGCTGGACATGTGAAAAACAAGGAGTAACAAACTATCTCTCTTCCCCTCTTGCTCCGGTCACGCTACTGGTCCTGCCTGTCTCATACACAAATTTATTTTCCAGTCTTTTAAAAAGGCGTAAATCTCTCTCCCAGTAAACGGGACAACTAGAACGTTGTGCGTGCGTCCGTTAACGGTGTCCGGGCGGCAGACGTGTCTTGAATTTTGTTCCGCTACGACGGCTGTCATAAAGTTATGGGGGAAAACAATCGTTTTTTAACCGTTATGAATCGAATCGTCACGTGTCGAATCGCGATGCATGTAATAATTGATTTTTTTTTAAACTCCTCTAGTGTTTAACCCAATACATGATATATTTTACCTTTCTAGAGAGTCCTCAATGGATGATGAGAATTCTGGTGAATCCCCTTTAATCTCCATATGGGGGGATTATACAGGTTTGTCCAGTTATTGATCAAATCTGGAGCACGTAATTCTCGCAAATCATCACAATGAAGGCAACGGATCGGTCGTCTAACCAAACTGTTTTTCGCTGGCGATTGTCAGAAGGTCATTCGGCGACAACGAGCGACCCAAAGGTTCCCTGGTCGGAAGAGGAGACGCTCCACCTGCTGGACATTTGGGGGAGCGACTCAATACAGCGGGCATTGAAGGGCTGCTTGAAGAACCGCCACATTTACGTGCAGATCGCCCAGACGCTAGCTGAAAGGGGCTTTAAGAGGACGGTGGAGCAGTGCCAGACGCGGATCAAGCGCCTGAAAAAAGGCTACCGGCAGAATAAGTTAGTCTTGTCATCTTCTCGGTGGTCACTGCTTCAATTCTTAAAGCGGCCGCTGCTCTTCTTCAGAGGAACGTCTAGAGTGGAGCACACATTTTACGAGCACATGAAGCGAGTGCTGGGCTCACCGGCGTCGTCCGCCGCACCCGATTCGGCGTACGACGTGGATGAGGTCATCGACGATGAAGAGTCTCATGACGGCGATGAGGATTTGCAGTTTGTGGGACACACCAGTCAAGAAATGGGTAAGCTCCTATCACCATAAAAATCCCAGGAAAGGGTGATGAAATTAATGTTGTTCTGTTTTAAGGAACCAGAAATGTACCGTGGACAGAACCGGAAACGCTGGCTCTCATCAACACGTGGGGCCAAGAGAAGATGCAGCAAGAAATGAGAGGAACCAACAGAACCATGCACATGTTCCCCATCATCTCCACCAAGATGGCCTCGCAGGGATTCTCAAGGACTTCGGAGCAGTGCCAAACCAGACTCAAGAGGCTCAAGTCCAGCTTCAGGCAATGCTACGAAAACAAGTGCGCGCTTAGGAAAAGACTGATTTTTGTTACTTGGAACTCATGCCTAATGACTTTTCTTCCTTCTTCTTCTACAGCATGAAGGGTTTGGAGCAAGTTCAGTGCAAGTTCTACAACGAACTGGCCCAGTTTTTGTTAAAAGAACGCCGGTCGACGCCGCAACCGAACGAGACATCCGACGACAACGACTCCTGCTCCATTCAGGACGTCGGTATGAAGACACTTTAAATGGATTGCGCTTTCATCGTCGTCATTGGCAGTCAATTAGAATTTTTTCATCTTTTCCAGTGTCGGTTGTCAGCCTTCAGGATGACAGAAAAAAAGTCCCATGGGCTGACAAAGAAACCATAATTCTTCTGGAACTTTGGGGAGAATCACAGGTATATATTTTTTTCCTGCCACAATTCCAGCAGGGCCGAGAACGAAAAGTGGTATTTGCCATGCGGCATTTTTTTTGCCATGTGGCAAAATGGATTTTGACATGTGGCATTTTTTTGCCATGTGGCAAAACGGACTTTGGTTTTTGGCTTTGTTTTTGTTTTTTTGGGCGTATATGGCATTATTGCAGGCCATGCACGTCCATGCCTTTGGCGGCTATGCACGTCCAAATTTTCCATTCATGTTAAAAGGCAGAAAAATGTGTGTTTTTAATTTCTAGCAGCGAAATTGGAGTGGCAGCCTTGCAGTTGTTTGCACAAATGGAAGACTAAAATTAATACACTGCGAAAGAGTGTTTCAGTATGTGTGTAAAAGGAGAATAAAAGAAAATTGAGATGTATAAAGTTTTTATTTTCATCATACAACACAGTTATATACAAACAAAAGCAGCAATAATATTAAGACTTTCCTGTAATTGTTGACGAGGCTCCTGAAATAGCCTGGTGGTCCACCCGTGAGATTCATCAGTGCAGAAAGAAAGCTGACTAACACGGAAATTTGGACGTGCACAGCCGTCAATGGCATAGCCTGACTTGGGTGCCAGTTGCATGTCAATGTGCTGTAATGTAAAGTGTATGGTCAAAAATCACAGCCACATGTTTTTCTGCCATTCAATATGAATGGAAAATTTGGACTTGCATAGCCGTCAATGGTATAGCCTGACTTGGTTGCAAGTTGAATGTCAATGTGTTGTAATGGTAAAAAAAAATCGCCTCCACAAGTTTTTCTGCCATTTAATATGAGTGGAAAATTTGGATGTGCATAGCCGTCAATGGCACAGCCTGACTTGGTTGCCAGTTGAATGTCAACGCATTGTAATGGTAAAAAAATCACAGCCACACGTTTTTCTGCCATTTAAAATGAATAGAAAATTTGGACGTGTATTGCCGTCAATGGCATGGACGTGCATGTCCTGCAAAAATGCCCAATACCCTAAAAAACGCCACATAAAAAAAAAATGCCACAAACCAAAAAAAACATGTCAAAATCCATTTTGCCACATGGCAAAAAAATGCCACATGGCGCAATCCACTTTGCCACATGGCAAAGAAAAAATGCCACATGTTGAAATACATTTTGCCACAATGCAAAGAGAAAATGTGATTTGTCTAAATCAATTTTGCCACATGGCAAAAAAAATAAAAAATACCATTTGTCAAAATTCATTTTGCCACATGGCAAAAATTGCCACATGGCAAAATCCATTTTGCCAAATGGCCAAAAAAATGCCACATGGCAAAGAGAAAATGCCACATGGCAGATTTTGCTACATGGCAAAAAAAATACCTTATGTCAAAATCCATTTTGCCACATGGCAAAAAAATGCCACATGGCAAAATCCATGTTGCCACACAGACAAAAATGCCAAATGGCAAAATCCGTTTTGCCGCATGGCAAAAAAATGGCACATGGCAAAATCCATTTTATCACATGGCAAAGAAAAATGCCACATGTCAAAATCCATTTTGCCACATGGCAAAGAAAAATGCCACATGTCAAAATCCATTTGCCACATGGCAAAGAAAAAATGCCATTTTTCAAAATCAATTTTGCCACATGGCAAAAAAATACTATATGTCAAAATCCATTTTAGCCACATGGCAAAAAATGCCAAATGTCAAAATCCATTTTGCAACCTGGCAAAACATGCCATATGTCAAAATCCATTTTGCCACATGGCAAAAATTGCCATGTGGAAAAACACATTTTGCCCCTTGGCAAAATCCATTTTGCCACATGGCAAAAATTGCCACGTGGAAAAAAACATTTTGCCCCTTGGCAAAATCAATTTTGCATCATGGCAAAAAAAAAAAATACCATATGTCAAAATCCATTTTGCCGCATGGCAAAAAAATACTATATGTCAAAATCAATTCTGCCATAAAAATGCCACATGGCAAAATCCATTTTGCCGCATGGCAAAAAAATACTATATGTCAAAATCAATTCTGCCATAAAAATGCCACATGGCAAAATCCATTTTGCCCCTTGGCAAAAATTTCCACATAGCAAAAAAATGCAATATGTCAAAATCCATTTTGCCACATGGCAAAAAAATGCTAAATGACAATATTCATTTTGCCACATGGCAAATACCACTTTTGGTTCTCACAGTCTCTCCACAATTTTTCAAGTGTGCATTCATGTTTTTTTTTGTATTTAGATCCAGCAGAGCACAAAAGGCTTCCCGCCAAATGTACATATTTTTAGCGAAATATCAGAGAAACTGTCCGTCCACGGCTTCACGCGCACGGCCGAGCAATGCCACACCAGAATCAAACGTCTGAAGACGAGCTATTGGCAGTGCCGTGATAGCTTGAGGTAATAAAAGAAAAACACGAAGACTATCTAATCAAATCGGTCAAAATTGAAATATATGAACTGTTTGTCCACTCCGCAGCTCATCTGGGACCGATAAGGTGAATTTTAAATTCTTCGATTTAATGGAACAAATCCTGGACAAGCGTCCGTCCACATCTGTTGCCTTGGTGACCGACCCCATTGAAATATCAGAAGACTCCAATGGCGACTCAGTGACTGAAACAGGTAAAAATAACAGGACGTAAACGTAAGAATGCGACGGTTAATATTCTTTTTCTGACAGAGGGTGAAGTCGCCATCAGCCCGTGGTCGGACGCCGAGACCTCGGCGCTGATTGACATATGGGGCGAAGAAGAAGTGCAGCGCTCGCTCACGGGTTTCATCCCCAACGGGCACGTTTACGCCGAGATTTCCGGGCGGCTGCAAGACCTGGGCTTCTCTAAAACACCGGAGCAGTGCCACGAGAAAGTCAAGGGGCTGAAGAGCAGATTTCTTCAATGTTACGAGGAGAAAAAGTCAGTAAGGCCGTTGCGATTCAGCGCACAAAACATAAGTCACGCCGATCCCTTCTTTTTAGATGCGGAAGGCGAGTAGACGATAAATTCTACGAGCAGTTAGAACACGTTTTCGGAGCAGAGGCTCTTTCGCCGGACGAGCTAGACGACTCGCGTGACGCCGGCTCGGCAGACCCTCTGAATGTGCCGTGGAGCGAGCGCGAGACGGAGACGCTGGTGGAGATTTGGGCCGCCGCCGACGTGCAGCACAGCCTGAAAACGTGCGTCCGCAACGGTCACGTCTTCGTGGACATCGCCGAGAGGTTGGCTGTCGCCGGGTACGCCAGGAGCGCCGAGCAGTGCCAAGCTAGGATTAAACGACTCAAGAAGACGTATAGGCGCCACTGCAACAGCCGCAGGTTGGCATCCATTCCGTTTGGGCCACATAGATGTCCAATCCATCGACGTCAATGACAGAAAATGAAATGATGATTTTTTTTATTTTTTTGTTTTACCCCCACAGAAATGGTCGATCCGGCGCCTTCCGCTACTTTAACCTCTTTGCTCCAGTTCTGGGTGATAACGCGCTGTACAACGATGTGGATACTTCCTCTTCTATGACCGCATCTTTGCCCAATCTAGAAGAATCCTACGCAGATGTCTGTAAGTCCTCTCTGCTTCAAAAGTGTTTAAAGCAAAGGCGTAGGTTTGGTCTCAACATTAGTAGGGACGATATAACAGCATAACCTGCATGTACACGTTTTGCTGGGGACGGTACATTAATCAGACCAAACAAATTGGGTGAACGGGGGTCAGGGCTAGAGGTGTGCGAAATTTCCGATTCTTAGATTATTCGCGATTCGGCCGTGGAAGATTCGAGAACGATTCACAAATATCCAAATTCCGATTATTGAATTATACCAGGTAAAGCGGAAGTAAAACACAGTCAGCGCGGTCTTTGGGACGCAATGAGGAACGGACCGAGAGTAAATATCATGTTCAACTCATGCCGCGAGATAAAAAAAAACAATCACACCTGATTGCGGCTGACAGCTGCTACAAACAACGCCCAGTTGCTACTTGCTACAAACATACGTCTACAGTAGATATCATATATATGTAGAACTAGATGCAAAATGACAGACGTATTATTGAACAGAGATGCAAAATGACACTTTTAAACGCCATCTTAAAGCAGTAGACCTCTCGAGAAGGCTCTGTTTTAGCGAACCTAATTAACTTTTTATCTAAAATACTCCTAAATCGACAGAATCTTGTCTTGAATCTATCTTTAAATGATGAAATAGTTTTAAAACTTTAACAAAAGTAGACAGATGGGAAATTATGGAATAACGGGAGCAATTTTAACAACTAACAGTTGATTCACAACATTAAATTAATCGAATGTAGTTTAAAGCTGCTGATGCAGAATGGGGACTCGAGTTTTTTATTTACCGTTATTTTCGTATATTTGTTTACTGTTATATGTTAACTTGATACTGAAATAGTAGTTTGGTTTACCCTGAGAGGATTTTTGAACAATTTTTTAACTAATGTACAAAACATTTTTTAAAAAAATAATTTTTTTTTTTTTTTTTAAAGGGGGGGGGGGGTGCATCAATAATCGTTTTATAATCAAATCGGAGCCTCTGAATTGTAATCGTAATCGAATCGTTAGGTGCCCAAAGATTCCCAGCTCTAGTCTGGGCTACATCTCTCACGAATTTCAACCTAATTAATTAAAAGGCTAAATGATCAATGCAACCCACTGTGACTGTAGGTGGAGGAGAGTGAACTTTCAGTAAAATGAAAGTAATTAAAAAAAACACCTATGCTCCAACATATCACAGGGCTCAAAAACTGGATTTCACCGATGTTATTAATGACTTTGCCATCAAAAAATCTAGACACATCACTGTTTGAGGGCTTGATAACCCCAGGGATGTGGAGGGGGCAGGCACAGGTTTAGTTATACTGTTTTGTTGCCTAGCAGGCAGGCATAGCACTCTCAGTTGTATTGTATTGTGGCCTACATGGGACAATAGATGGAAATTGTTTATATTGTGTCACATCAAATTACGGTCTGTTAAAATTTAAGGTTGCTTTAAAGTTGGTGGGGACAATTTGAGCATCCTGAAAAGTTGGTAGTGTTATGTCCCTACCATCCCTATGCAAAGCTACGTCCTTGGTTTAAAGGGACAAAAAAACAATATTACTGACCTCGTATTTTAAGTACGCAAATGGGGAAAATCGTGTTTAAACTAGGGCTGTCAAATTTATCGCGTTAACGGGCGTTAATTGTTTAAATTAATCAAGTTAAAATATTTGACGCAATTAACGTACATGCCCCGTTCAAACAGCTTAAAATGACAGCAGTGTAATGTCCGCTTGTTACTTGTGTTTTTTGGTGTTTGGCGCCCTCTGCTGGCGTTTGGGTCCGAATGATTTTATGGGTTTGGGGAGTGAGCATGGTGTAATTATCGACATCACCAATGGCGAGCTGCTGGTTTATTTTTTGATCGAAAATTTTACAAATTTTAATAAAACGAAAACATTAAGAGGGGTTTTAATATAAAGTTTCTATAACTTGTACTAACATTTATCTTTTAAGAACTACAAGTCTTTCTATCCATGGATCGCTTTAAGAGAATGTCAATAATGTTAATGCCATCTTGTTGATTTATTGTTATAATAAACAAATACAGTACTTACAGTATATACCGTATGTTGAATGTATATATCCATCTTGTCTTTCCATTCCAACAATAATTTACAGAAAAATATGGCATATTTTATAGATGGTTTGAATTGCGATTAATTATGATTAATTAATTTTTAAGCTGTAATTAACTCGGTTATAATTTTTAATCGTTTGCCAGCCCTAGTTTAAACTAAAAAAAGAAAATGGCTGTCATTTTCAGACGAGCAGCCCTCCACCAGCCACCTCCTGCCAGACCCGAGCAGAAAGACGCCATGGTCGGACCGCGAAACGCACACGCTGCTGGAGATCTGGGGCGAAGACAACGTGCAGTTGACGCTACGCGGCTGCCTGAAGAACCGCCACGTCTTCGAGTTCATCTCGGAGAGGATGAGCAACCGCGGCTACGCCAGGACCACCGAGCAGTGCTACACCCGCATCAAGCGCCTTAAATATGGATTCCTCCATGAAAAGTTGGTGTCGGATGACGTTTGTTGGAGATGAAGAACTGACAGTGTTTTTAAAAGAGGTTGTTTTTTTTTTTGTTTTAAATCGACAGGCAGGACTTTAAGTTCTTCCGAGAAATGGAGGAAATCTTCAGTCGGGAGTTGAAGTCGGACCTGGTGGGCATCCCGGCGCCAGACGAGCCCGACGACGGTGCATACGAACCCATAAGAGGTGAGACGAGAACATTCAACTTCAGCCGAGGCTTGACGACTGCCAAACCGCCCCTTCCAGATTTCGTCGTTTCCCCGGGCAGCCAGTGGTTGTCGGACAACTCCAAGCACCCGTGGAGTGACGGCGAGACTGAAGTTCTGCTGAGCGTGTGGGGGAGCGAGGACGTGCAGGAGAACCTGAAGAGCTGCACAAAGAACAAGCACATCTTCATGCAGATCTCCGACACCCTCGCCACTCAGGGCTACCAGCGCACACCCGAGCAGTGCCAGACCCGAATCAAGAGACTCAAGTACAGCTTCCGGCAATTCCTCGACGGCAGGAAGTAAGCGTACAACGCTCGCACGGTACTTTCCCGCAGTGGCGCCACCAGGGGGTGGCCGTGGCCACCCCTATAAATTGGTTGGCCACCCCACTGGCCACCCCGCTTGCCAGTATATCGTTAGATTGTTGTAGCATCAGTTATGCATTTCATCCCAAATGAATGCATTTATTTTGTTTTGTTAAATGTAGGGCTGTCAAATTTATCGCGTTAACGGGCAGTAATTAATTTTTTAAATTAATCACGTGAAAATATTTATCGCCACTAACGCATTTGCGGTACGACTCATTCATGCAGTGGCGCAAACAGCCTACAATGGCGCCGTTTTACTTATATACAGAGGTAAGAGGCAGAGTGGAGTACATACAAGCATTCATTGGGGCCGCGCTTTTAATTGGCAAAAGCTTTGTCATATCTCCCACAGGAACCATAAATATTGTGGGAAGCGACGTGGGGAAGAATGACAGGAGTTGATCTTTTTCTTAACACCCTGTAGTGTACCCAACGCAGAGAAGATACAGCTTTTGCAGCCACCACACACAGTCATGGTTGCACCACTTCCCATCATGCATTTGGGCAGAACAGTTAAGTCGCTACAGTATCATTTACTGAAAGCTCAACAAATACACTAGATGGCAGTATTTAGTCACAATATACAAACTCGCATTTATCCTTTTAAGAATTACAAGTGTTTCTATCCGTGGATCCCTTTCACAGAAAGAATGTTAATAATGTTAATGCCATCTTGTGGATTTATTGTTATAATAAACAAATACAGTACTTATGTACAGTATGTTGAATGTATATATCCGTCATATCTTTCCATTCCAACAATAATTTACAGAAAAATACGGCATATTTTAGAGACGGGTTGAATTGCGATTAAATACGATTAATTAATTTTTAAGCTGTGATTAACTCGATTAAAATTTTAATCGTTTGACAGCCCTAGTTAAATGTACACCTTATGCCTAATATATACATAACGCAATAAAACAGAATTGTTGTGGAACTCAAAATGTTGACAGTTATGGCCTATGCACATTAAATCATTAGTAACCTCAAATATTACACAATACACCAAAGTATATCAGTAGCTGTGTCCTTAAGTCTTTCTGATAGTTTTCCCCTGACCTTTTTACTGCAATAATATAATGAAAACCTGAGATTATGGCTTTTAGTTTTGGCCACCCCAAGATTTTAAGTGGCCCCATCTGGCCACTCCTATGAAAGATTTTTGGAGGCGCCACTGCTTTCCCGTCTCCCTCCGGCTCTGATTCCGTGTCACGTCCGCAGAGGAGACAAACAGGAGTGCAAGTACTTCGACCAGCTGGTCAAGATATTTGGCGACAAGTACGTCGTGTCCGAACCGCAGCCCGACGAAGCGGCTGATGTCGTAGGTAAGAGTTTTGGACAAGCCAGAACGGACTACTTTTTTTTAGATATTCACCGATCTTTCTCTCGGTTTTGCAGAGTCGTAAGATTAAAGTCGCCGTGCCAAAAGAAGGGAGGAGAATAATGTTCAAGCAGGACATTGATGCTGAAAAACTGTGACATCACCGTCCGCGCCAACGCCATATTTGGGCGACTCCCCAGTGCGAAGGCGCTCAGAAGGGACACAGACACGTGAGGGTGTCCTGTCATGACATTGGTCTTCCTTCCGAAACCGCTGACGTTTTTCCAAACAAATCTTTTTTGTACTTGACGACACTTCACTTGTCCAATCTACTATTACCTTTCTACTTCATTTTCTACACTTTTGTTGTATACAGTTTAAGTGCTAAAGAGAGATACTTTCTCCTTTCTGAATCGCATCAGACGTCTTAAGCAAAGTTCTATTTATTTAAAACATTGCTGTATGTGATCCAAAGTTTTGTAGCTTATTTATTTGATGTTTTTTTTCCACCATCATTGATTTTTTTTTGTTTTGTTTTGTTTTTCTTATTTGGAAATCATTGGTGAAAAGCTTGTCTATTTTATACAGAGCCCATAAAGGGACATCGACAGAAATAAAATGTATTTATAACGTCTGGTGCGCACCAGATGGTTTTCAGTGCGCACCACATACTATCAGGTGCACACCAGATAGTATGTGGTGTGCACCAGATAGTTTCTAGTGCGCACCACATACTATCAGGTGCACACCAGATAGTATGTGGTGTGCACCAGATAGTTTCTAGTGCGCACCACATACTTTCTGGTGCGCATCAGATGGTTTCTAGTGTGCACCGGATACCATCTGGTGCGCACCGGATTGTTTCGACTGAGTTTTTATTGCGCACCTGATAGTTTCTAGTGCGCACCAGATAATTTCTAGTGTGCACCACACACTGTCGGATAGTTTTGAGTGCGCACCAGATACTATTTGGTACTCACCAGATAGTTTCTAGTGCGCACAACATACTTTCTGGTGCGCCCCAGATGGTTTCTAGTGCGCACCACATACTATCGAGTGTGCACCAGATGTTTTCGAATGTACACCACATTCTATCAGGTGTACACCAAATAGTAAATGGTAAATGGTGTTATACTTGTATAGCGCTTTTCCACCTTATGTGGTGTGCACCAAATTGTTTCTAGTGCGTACCGGATACCATTTGGTGCGCAACAGATACTTTCTAGTGCGCACCACATACTTTCTAGTGCGCACCACATACTATCAAGTGTACACCAGATAGTATGTGGTGTGCACCAGATTGATTCTAGTGTGCACAGGATACCATCTGGTGCGCACCAGATAGTTTCTAGTTTGCACTACATACTTTATGGTGCGCAACAGATGGTTTCTAATGTGCACCACATACTATCTGGTGCTCAGCAATGTTTTCTAGAGCGCACCACATGCTATTGGGTGCGCACCAGATACTTTCTAGTGCGCACCACATACTATCAGGTGCACACCAGATGGTATGTGGTGCGCCCCAGATGGTTTCTAGTGCGCACCACATACTATCGGGTGCGCACCAGATGTTTTCTAGTGTCCACCACATTCTATCAGGTGTACACCATATAGTATGTGGTGTGCACCAGATTGATTCTAGTGCGCACAGGATACCATCTGGTGCGCACCAGATAGTTTCTAGTGTGCACCACATACTTTCTGATGCGCACCTGATGGTTTCTAATGTGCACCACATACTATCTGGTGCTCAGCAGATGTTTTCTAGTGCGCACCACATACTTTTGGGTGCGCACCACATACTTTGTAGTGTGCACCACATACTATCAGGTGCACACCAGATACTATGTGGTGTGCACCAGATTGTTTTTAGTGCGCATCAGATAGTTTTGAGTTGCATCACATACTATTTGGTGCGCACCAGATGGTGTCTAGTGTGCATCACATACTATCTGGTGCTAACCAGATGTTTTTAGTGCGCACCACATACTATCGGGTGCACACCAGATAGTATAGATTATTTTAAGTGCGCACCTGATCGTTCTAGTGTCCACCACATTGTATCAGGTGGACACCAAATAGTATGTGGTGTGCACCAGATTGTTTCTAGTGTGTACCGGATACCATCTGGTGCGCACCAGATAGTTTCTAGTGTGCACCACATACTTTCTGATGCGCACCAGATGGTTTCTAATGTGCACCGTATACTATCTGGTGCTCAGCAGATGTTTTCTAGTGCGCACCACATACTATTGGGTGCGCACATGATTGTTTTTAGTGCGCATCGGATAGTTTTGAGTTGCATCACATACTATTTGGTGCGCACCAGATGGTGTCTAGTGTGCATCACATACTATCTGGTGCTAACCATATGTTTTTAGTGCGCACCACATACTATCGGATGCACACCAGATAGTATAGATTATTTTAAGTGCGCACCTGATCGTTCTAGTGTCCACCACATTGTATCAGGTGGACACCAGATAGTATGTGGTGTGCACCAGATTGTTTCTAGTGTGTACCGGATACCATCTGGTGCGCACCAGATAGTTTCTAGTGTGCACCACATACTTTCTGATGCGCACCAGATGGTTTCTAATGTGCATCACATACTATCTGGTGCTCAGCAGATGTTTTCTAGTGTGCACCACATACTATTGGGTGCGCACCAGATAGTATGTGGTGTGCACCACATTGTTTTTAGTGCGCATCGGATAGTTTGAGTCACACCACATACTATTTGGTGCGCACCAGATGGTTTCTAGTGTGCACCACATACTATCTGGTGGTAACCAGATGTTTTTAGTGTGCACCACATAGTATCGGGTGCACAACAGATAGTATAGATTATTTTTAGTGCACACCTGATATTTTCTAGTGTGCACCAGATAACTTCTAGTGTGCACCACATACTATCTGGTGCGCACCAGATGTTTTCTAGTGCGCACCACATACTTTCTAGTGCGCACCACATACTATCAGGTGCACGCCAGATAGTATGTGGTGTGCACCAGATTGTTTTTAGTGCGCATCAGATAGTTTTGAGTCGCACCACATCCTATTTGGTGCGCACCAGATGGTTTCTAGTGCGCACCACATACTATCTGGTGCTAACCAGATGTTTTTAGTGTGCACCACATAGTATCGGGTGCACACCAGATAGTATAGATTATTTTTAGTGCGCACCTGATAGTTTCTAGTGCGCACCAGATAATTTCTAGTGTGCACCACACACTATCTGGTGCGCACCAGATGTTTTAAATGTATTTTATTTCTGTCGAAGTCCCTTTTGGGGCTCCGTAAATTCAGGATGTATTGCTGTAATTTGTCATGGTGGAATTTCACACTTTGTACAGCAGTATCATTTAAATAAAGTACCCTAAAGGGGAAAAAACAGATTGACTATTGACTGTTGGTAACTTCGGTTCTCCTGCTAAATTTGTCCGACTGTTTGAAATCGCAGTCTTTTAGCCAAACATAGGATGAATGAATGATAACCTACAGCCATGAGCAATTTTTCGGTATACAGCGCCGTTCTGTGGACAAAAGCATGCACATATGCCCTCACTTCCAATGGATTTATGAACTATGTTACTTTACTCAAACACTTGATCTGATCTGCTTTTCAGTACGCCTCCACAGTTCCATGATGTTTCAGTGAAGTCCAATCCATTTGGATTTGGGAGGCTGGCAATGGATTGACATTGCGGACCCGCCCCTCTATGTCACAGGAGTTGCACTTTTCCCCGCAGATGTGTTTAGGGAGACACTCAAACCTCTATGGAGACGCATCAACGCCTAAAGGCTGACGTTTGCGTGACACCATGTGTGGGAACCGTGAAAGAGACGCACGTGGACGTAATAATGAGGACTTCTCTTTTGTCAACAGTGTGGTCAAATACCTGCTCTTCATATTTAATTTCATCTTCTGGGTAAGTTTGTTGGTCTTTAAATATGTTGCTGGGTAGTTGCAATAGAGGGCAAAAAAATTGCTATTACCCAGTGTCTGATGAGTCGAATTTGTATTTTTTGTTGCTGTTCCTCTCACTCATCGAAAGCAAATTTGGATGCCAAATGATTCGATTGTCCACTCCCGCTCAGTTTAAGATTACAACAGTGCATCAAACAAAAGTAAATATGTTTAATGTGAGAGAGTTTAATAGTTCTAAAGAGAGCAAAGTCTAAATCCATGTTTGTTGACTTTCAGAAGATTTGGATTACAGATTATACTTGACAGCAAGAGGTCCATGGGAATAGAGCAACATGAACACATGAAGTTTACAACGCCCTCCTGAGTGTGCGGCTGCAGGTCGTGCACAGACAGGACGAGAATGTGGAAAAACATGAAGCGCTTCCTGGTGGAATGTGCCGCTTTTTGCCATCGGCACCCCTCGGAAATTGTCAGATAGGGAGGTGAAGCCTTTCCCACCTGATTTGGGGCAGTCTGCAACCTGGACTGATCACCACACAAGCAACCACTAGCACGGCATCACAAAAGTACATGCCAGAAACCGCCTGTCGCAGTGTATTAGTACAAAATGTTTACTTCTGAGCACTGACACAAAAGAGTGTTCAAGTTTCTTCACACAAAGAGCATCAGTGACTCACAGTGCATTAGTACAGTAACTTGATCCGCTTCTTTCACTCTTTTTGAATTTGGAATAAAAATAGTGGCTTATCTTTAGAGGGAATTCTTTAATTCTAGTTTTGTTCTTATTAGTATTTTCGCCAATGTTGCCACTCCCTCGACAAGCATGAACACATCACTGTAACGTAATAAGAAATATTATACTGTTTTTTTTGTTTTGTTTTGTTTTTTGTATACTTCTATTCAGATTCTCCTCATCTCTATTTGTTTACATAGCTCATCGCCACGGCCATGATAGCAATTGGGGTGTACGCTCGTGTCATCAAGCATGCAGGTAAACCGCCGTACATTTAGCATACACGCATTACCCAGTGCTTAATTTCTGAATCATAAAGTGCCGGAACGCAAGGTACATATGACAGCGCAAGGATGACAAGACGGGCACAGGTCCCGGAACATATGCAGAAAATGGTGCTGAAAACAACACGCAAATGCCCACTTACCATGCTGTGGGACTTGCAAGCCTCAATCCATGGTATAAATGTTATGACAACAATTTAAAATTATTTAGGTTATACTAGAGATATCCCGATTGATCGGCATCCCGATCGATCGGGTCCGATCACGTCATTTTCAAAGTATGGGAATCGGCAAAATTTTATTTATTTATTTTTTTAATTTAAATCGTTTTCTAATTGTATTTAACGTTACAGACATAATATGTTACACTCATCCAGAGTCTTTAGTTTGGGCTTAAGGTAGGGTTATCAAATTTATCCCGATAACGACGGTAATTAATTTTTTAAAAATGTATCACGTTAAATATTTAACGCAATTAATGCATGCGTTGCACGACCTACTCACGCATTGTCGCGCTTAATCTGTAATGGCGCCGTTTTACCCATTTAGGGAGATAAAAGGCAGCGTAAAATGAGTAGAGTGAATTTTGGCAGCTTTTGGAACCTTCCCAAGGTAGCAATTGATCTTATTCTTAACACCTTATGTTATTTCTCAACGCAGAGAAGATATGTCAATTGCTAGCACTACGCACAGTCATGGTTCCACTTCCCATCATGCATTTGGACATGGCTACAGTATCATTTACTGAAAGCTCAACAAATACACTGGATGGCAATATTTAGTCACAATATACAAAGTCACAAGTCTTTCTATCCGTGGATCCCTCTCACAGAAAGAATGTTAATAATGTAAATGCCATCTTGAGGATTTATTGTCATAATAAACAAATACAGTACTTATGTACTGTATGTTGAATGTATATATTCGTCCGAGTTTTATTCATTTTTTCCTTAATGTATTGCCAAAATGTATATGATCGGGAAACATTATCGGGAATGATTGGAATTGAATCGGGAGCAAAAAAAAAGCAATCGGATCGGGAAATATCGGGATCGGCAGATACTCAAACTAAAACGATCGGATCGGGAGCAAAAAAACATGATCGGAACAACCCTAGGTTATACTTTACACAGCACGGGCAATTGCCCAAACCCGAATTTCCCATAAGGGTACTGGGCTCCGGCTGTTTGTGGTCCACCTGGCTGACTGCTGGCCCTGTAGCTGGCCCCCACTCCGGGTGGCGTGAAACCTGACCATCTGCTGCCACGGTAGCAGCCTCCTGCCCTGGCTTGGCTGGCTGTCCGTGAACCAGGCTAGCTGCTGCGGCGCTAGCCTCCTGGTGCACCCGGTCCTGCCCATTAGCATGATCGCTGCATCTGCCTTCATCGCCAGTTGTTGATTTTATGACTCGTTTCGAACCAACTTCCTTCTTTTTGAAAAAAAGACAGTAAATGCACCTGTCTTTTATGGCATGTTGAAATACCGTTTGATCTTGTCAGCATGCTCCCCAGATGCCACAAATTTCCAAATTTTTTTTTTTAATGTCGGGCGTGATTTGTTGCTCCAGCTTTTCAGTGCATCAATCTCTGACTCTTTCAAATGACGTTTAATTTTAGAAACAACATGCAATTCCTGGGATTTGTTCTGTAAATGAATTTATGCATATTATTATTTTATTTTGTACATTTTTAAAAAATGTTTTTATATTATTATTTTATACACGAGAGGTCCCGGATCTGCCCAAATAAGTCCCGGAGGCAGGAACACAGGGAGGCCAAAATGAAGAGGTGCCGGATCTTGTTCCAGCAAAATCCAGCACAAATTAACCCCTGGACCAAACCTATGCCCTTGTAAATACAGAATAAATAACAGTGACATCAACTAGAAACTGCAATTTCGGGAGAAATTACACCATTACACCTGGGTCTTTCCTCTGTGGAGATACAGATCTTAGCCCCACTCAGGTCTATCAATAGAATGGACAATCATGCCAGTCATTGGCATTAAACAAAGTAAACGCCATTAAAAATGACTGGGAAAATTGGACGTCCATGTCCGTCAATGGAATGGTCTTACATAGTCGTCAACGGAATCCAAGTACATTGGCATCAATACAGTTGAGAAACATGCCGGTCAATGGCATTAAACAAAGTAAATGCCATGAGAAATGAATGGGAAATTTGGACGTCCATGGCCGTCAATGGCGGCACCCATCATAGGCGTCAATGGAATTGGGGAAGTTTGCGGGACACGTCCTATTGATATTTAGTCATTTTCTGTTGATTTTGGGGGGGGGTTCCCATTGAAAATGAATGGGAAAAATTTGGGACGTCCATGGCCGTCAATGGCATCAACATCCATATAGTCAACTGAATCCAAGTACATTGGCATCAATAGATTCGACATGCATGGCCGTCAATGGCATCAATGCAATGTAAAGTCCATTGGAAATCCTATTGAAAGTGAATGGGAAATTTTCCCATTAGAAATGAATGGGATAGTTTTTGGCAAATTTCTGGGGAACCGTAATTTTTTTTTCCAAATTCTGTAGACAACTTTTATGCCCCTCACTGTCCAGGAATTTTTGATGCCCAAATTATGTGATTTGGTCAAAAATTGTAGGACTAGATACATTTTGAAACTTTTTTTTTTTTTTTTTTTTTTCAGAAAATTGCCGTCTACGGACGAATGGAAAATTTTTCGGAGCCGTTTGAAAAATTCCCAGCGTCGCACGAAAATTCCGGTCGTGCCGATGCTTGAACGGTGCCGATTGGTGCTACGGTTCGGGCTGCGCAGCGCGCTGAAAAAACGCGGAGAATAAGATGAATTATAACAATAATAAATAAATAAGTACAATAAAGTTGCAGAACAACATAACCTTGGCTTTTCCTTTGGGAAAGACCCAGGTAATTATTGCCGACAAGTAAAATTGACTAAAGATTGACCACTAGGGGGCTGAAATGTTTTTTGGATTTGTTCTGTTAATGAATTTATGCATATAATTACTTTATTTTATCCTGTAATGTCCGTAACTATACAAGGTCCCTTTGAGAGACACTGGGACTGGAGAGCTTTTAGGCAGTAGGAAGCGAGAGGGAGACGGGCAAGAAGCAAAAGTTAGCGGTTGAATGTGGCGGCAGTCCGCTGTTATTTTATTTTTTTCTTATTGTCGCCACAATAAAATGGAGAAAGCCATCAACGACTCCTCTCCTTCTTTCCCCACATTCGGGGCTATTACAATACATATTTTTAAAAACGTTTTTTATATTATAAATGGGATAGTTGCCTTTCTCGCAGACACCGTATAACAGTTTGCATTAGTCTAACACATTCATTATAGTAAAGCATTAACCATAGTTTAAGGAGATGTCACCCCATGCACTTTGACACAGTAAAGTGGACCAGCTTATCAGCCCCTCGCCTGTTAAGGTAAGGAGAAGACGTCAGCGACTCTTCGGTGGGGTCAGAACACCCTCGCCCTACCAACATAACAAGTTGATAGCTCGGCGCCTTCGACGTCAAAACATGCGTCAGTTGCTGTGGGAGCCACGACCCAGCCACGAAAGATGACACATGAACTTGACCGCCCAAACCTGCCACAGAAGGATGATCCCAAGAGAAGGCATCCAGGCACGCCTTCCGCAGCTTTCAAAAGACTGAACATTTAGCGAACAACCGTCGCTTCTCGGGGACATTTTCAATGTATTCGTTGTTTGGCTGACCCTGGATCCAGTATTGCCTCTCCGTCATCCGTTTTTGTTTTGCTTTTTGATCACTGTCGACGAATAAATTGTCAACCTGTTCTCGGTGAGCTTTCTTTAACCGTTCAAAATGGAGTCAGTACAAAGGGTTAACGCTGGAGTGAACGCGCGGAGTTTGGCCTCCTTGCTGGAGCTGCGCCAGCGGAATGCATTCTGGTTCGGCTGTTGCTGTTCCGGCGGCTTGGCTGGGAGGCCGAATTCCTTAAATTATTATTTTCTATACAGAGGTGCCGGATCTACCCAAATAAGTCCCGGAACACAGAGAGGCCAATATCAAGAGGATCCGGCACAAATTAACCCCTGGCTGTACCCCCAAAACAGACTGATAGGCTGCCACGTCCTTTTCTCCTCACCCACAGAGACTGCGTTGGCGTGTCTTGCCGTCGATCCGGCCATGATGCTGCTGGTGGTCGGGGTCCTCATGTTTATCATCACTTTCTGCGGCTGCGTGGGCTCGCTGAGGGAGAACATTTGCTTGCTGCAGTTTGTAGGTTGCCATTTTGTGGAATGACGTTCAGAACAGCATCTCACTCTCATTTTCATGCTCAGTTCTGCATCAGTCTGACTGTCATCTTCATGCTCCAGTTGGCTGCCGGTGTGCTAGGATTCATCTTCTCTGATAAGGTATTTTTAGGATTTACGGAAATGTTGTGTCTGTATGATGACCCAGGCACACAGACAAGAAGGAGTGGCACAAAATAAAAAGAATTGAATAAAAAATGTGGCCAAAAAAAAACTTGATTATGGTCATTCTATATTATGAACTATCATGATGTTTCTTTTTCCTCAGGCCCGAGGTAAGGTAACGGAATTGGTCAACAACGCCATTGTGCACTACAGAGACGACATCGACCTGCAGAACCTCATCGACTTTGGCCAAAAAGAAGTTAGTCACAACCTCACACAAGGGTGTAGGGTTGCATAGGGACGGTAGGGACATAAGCGGATTTTGGGGGGGCAGACCCCCCCTGGTGGCCAAAAATCGGGAGCAAAAAAAAAAAGCAATCGGATCGGAAAATATCGGGATCGGCAGATACTCAAACGATCGGATCGGGAGCAAAAAAACATGATCGGAACAACCCTATTTATAACTCAAAACAAGATGAAAAGTATTCGACTAGGTTACGGAAAAATGAACAGATTAAGATGTTCTACTGTAAATTTGCAGTGTGAAAGTTAGTATAGATTAATTTTGCATCACTCATCAAGCTTATGAATTAGGTTCTTATTGGAGAGAAATGTAGCCCTGACCGCCGTTCACGCAATCTGTTTAGTTTTATTAATGTCCCGTCCCCAGGAAAATGTGTACATACAGGTTATGATTAAGGTTATATTGACCCTACCAACATTGAGAACAAACCTACGCCCTTGACCTCACATCATGTTAAAATGTGCATTTTCACATTAACGTATTTTGCGAAAAGAATGAAATCTTATCTCCTCAGTTTGGTTGCTGTGGGGCTGTGTCCTACACCGACTGGTCCATGAACATGTACTTCAACTGCACTGCCAAAAATCCCAGCTTGGAACGCTGCGCCGTCCCTTTTTCCTGTTGCATCACTACCCAAGAAAAGGTCTTTGTTATTACTCCTCGGTTTTCGACGGCATGTTCTCCAACTATATATGTGTGTAGGTGGAGGTGATTAACACAATGTGCGGGCAAGGAGTACAGGTCGTGGAATACATCGAAGCCGGCGACGTCATCCACACCAACGGATGCATCGACAAAGTGGTGGACTGGATTCACAGCAACCTTTTCCTGATGGGAGGCATCGCGGTCGGTTTGGCCATCCCTCAGGTGGGACCGGACGGTCACTTGCGCGCACAGTAGTGGGCTAACATCGGCATCCTCTTGCAGTTGGTGGGCATTCTGCTGTCTCAGATTCTCATCAACCAGATTAAAGACCAAATTGAGCTGCAGAACTACAACAACAAGCACCGTGCCGATCCATGGAGATGACAAATCAGAGAAGCGTCTCGTGAACATGTGACACCTCTTCTCTGGAATTCATTTAGTTTTTTTACTACGTGCTGGAGATGCTTTGTCACTGGCCCTTTTGCCCACTTTTTAATGCTTTCAGGTATCTTAAAATCTATTTGTTTGAAAATGTGTGCTTCATAGACTTTATAATATATTGACGTGACACTGGGCGCAGGGCTGATCCGTAGGGGGCCTATTTTCAAAAATTTCAAATATTTTCAAAACACTCAAAATATGAGTCTCCATGAGCAGCGGCATCAAAAAATTCCTGGTGGTTCCCTTATAAAATTCCGATTATTTTTTTAAATATACAGTGAGGTAAATAAGAATTTAGTCAACCACCAATTGTGCAAGTTCTCCCACTTGAAAAGATTAGAGAGGCCTGTAATTGTCAACATGGGTAAACCTCAACCATGAGAGACAGAATGTGGGGGGGGGGGAAACTGAAAATGACATTGTTTGATTTTTAAATAATTTATTTCCAAATTAGAGTGGAAAATAAGTATTTGGTCACAAACAAACAAGATTTCTGGCTGTCAAAGAGGTCTAACTTCTTCTCACAAGGTCTGACGAGGCTCCACTCGTTACCTGTATTAACGGCAACTGTTTTAGCTCATTATCGGTATAAAAGACACCTGTCCACAGCATCAGTCAGTCACACCAGGAAGTTGGTTTGAATCTTTGGTGTTTACGTACATTATTAAGTCAGAGTTAATACGTGTTACAGTGGGGCAAATATGTATTTAGTCAACCACCAATTGTGCAAGTTCTCCTACTTGAAAAGATTAGAGAGGCCTGTAATTATCAACATGGGTAAACCTCAACCCATGAGAGACAGAATGTGGAATAAAAAAACAAAATCACATTGTTTGATTTTTAAAGAATTTATTTCCAAATTAGAGTGGAAAATAAGTATTTGGTCACCTACAAACAAGCAAGATTTCTGGCTGTCAAAGAGGTCTAGCTTCTTCTCACGAGGCTCCACTCGTTACCTGTATTAATGGCACCTGTTCTAACTCATTATCGGTATAAAAGACACTTGTCCACAACATCAGTCAGTCACACTCCAAACTCCACTATGGCCAAGACCAAAGAGCTGTCGAAGGACACCAGAGACAAAATTGTAGACCTGCACCAGGCTGGGAAGACTGAATCTGCAATAGGTAAAACGCTTGGTGTAAAGAAATCAGCTGTGGGAGCAGTTATTAGAAAGTGGAAGACATACAAGACCACTGATAATCTCCCTCGATTTGGGGCTCCATGCAAGATCTCACCCCGTCAAAATGATTACAAGAACTGTGAGCAAAAATTCCAGAACCACATGGGGAGACCTAGTGAATGACCTACAGAGAGCTGGGACCACAGTAACAAAGGCTACTATCAGTAACACAATGCACCGCCAGGGACTCAAAACCCGCATTGCCAGACGTGTCCCCCTGCTGAAGAAGGTACACGTCCAGACCCGTCTGCGGTTCGCTAGAGAGCATTTGGATGATCCAGAAGAGGACTGGGAGAATGTGTTATGGTCAGATGAAACCAAAATAGAACTTTTTTGGTAGAAACACAGGAGGAAAAAGAATACTGACTTGCATCCGAAGAACACCATACCCACTGTGAAGCATGGGGGTTGAAACATCATGCTTTGGGACTGTTTTTCTGCAAAGGGACCAAGATGACTGATCTGTGTAAAGGAAATAATGTATGAGGCCATGTATCGAGAGATTTTGAGCAGGGGTCGCGTTAACCGAATATTTTCCGTCGTTGACAGTTTTTTTAAAACGGAGACGGAAAAAACTGAAGTCCATCTGTCATTTTGACAGGTTGCAATTGAGCATATTAATTAGCTATTGATATTCTTGATGCATGACGTCGTTGGCCTTACTCGGAAAAATGTCAAGGCAACTGAGTGTCCAAAGTTTCTTCAAAAAGCCCCAAAACGACGATGGTGTTGATAAAAGAGGTGAAAAAAGAGGGACTGATGCAGTGGAGGATGAAGGACAAACAAGCAATCAGCACTCGGCAACTACTGAGCGAGCAAGCGGTAGCAAGGAGGTCAGGAGGGAGTACGGAGTTCAGTGGGAGCAGGAGTTCTCCTGGCTGAGGAGGGAGGATGGAAAAATGTTTTGCGACATATGTAAAAAAGCCAATATGAGTAATGGATTTGTCCGAGGATGCACGAACATGCAGAAATCAGCATTAACTGACCACCAAAATAGCCACAGCCACATCAAGGCTTCAAGGATGCTCAACCAGAGTGTGGCTATGATGAAGCATGTGGAATGAAAACTAAATACTATAATATGTCAGTATTATCATTTTAAAAATTTAAGTGACGGGTAAAAATAAATTATGACTGGATTTTTATGACCGTGTCAGTCAAAATGACAGACAACGAAAAAGTCTCGCGCAACCTCTGATTTTGAGTGAAACCCATGTTGACAATTACAAGCCTCTCTACTATTTTCAAGTGGGAGAACTTGCACAATTAGTGGTTGACTAAATACTTATTTGCCCCACTGTATATATTGAATTAGTCACTTCTGAGGAAAAAATATGGAATCATGAGAAACAAAGTAATAACAAAACACATCTCTAGTATTTAGTAGCACCACCTCTGGCTTTTATGACAGCTTGCAGTCTGTGAGGCGTGGACTTGTCAAGAGTCAAGAATCTTCATTGGACAAGGTGATGATACAGGAACTTTCGTTTGGTGCTGTTCCAGTGAGATTTACAAACATGACTGCCTGAAGAAAACATCAAAATTCCCTCAGTCCTTGATGATACGGGGCTGCATGTCAGCCAAAGGCACTGAGAAGATGGCTGTGATTAAATCATCAATAAATGCACAAGTTTACATTGAAATTTTAGACAGCTTTTTTTATCTGTTCAATTGAAAATATGTCATTTTCAAAGATGACAATGCATCATGCCAAAGAGTGTTAAAGCATTCCTTGGAAAAAAGCCCCATCCAGTCAATGCCATTGCCTGCAAATAGCCCAGATCTCAACCCTATTGAAAACCTGTGGTGGAAATTGAAAAAAAAAATGGCCCACAGCAAGACTCTGACCTGCAAGGATGGTCTGGCAACTGCAATCAGACAGTTGGCACCAAATTGATAAAGAATACTCATCAAGTCCATGCCTCAGAGACTGCAAGCTGTCATAAAAGCCAGAGGTGGTGCTACAAAATACTAGATTTGTTTTGATTGTTATTTCTTTTTTTGTTTTTTCATGATTCCATTTTTTTCCCCTCAGAATTGAGTGATTATATATTGGTTGCTGTGGACCTTTTTATTTTCAATTTCCACCACAGGTTCTCTATAGGGTTGAGATCTGGGCTATTTGCAGGCCATGACATTGACTGGTTAAGTCTTTCTTAAAGGAATGCTTTAACAGATTTAGCTCTGTGGCATGATGCATTGTCATCTTGGAAAATGACATAAAAAACATATTTTCAATTGAAGGGATAAGAAAGCTGTCTAAAATTTCAATGTAACCTTGTGCATTTATTTAAGATTTAACTACAGCCATCTCCCCAGTGCCTTTGCCTGACATGCAGCCTCATATCATCAAGGACTGAGGGGAATTTTGATGTTTTCTTCAGGCAGTCAGGTTTGTAAATCTCACTGGAACAGCACCAAACAAAAGTTCCAGCATCATCACCTTGTCCAATGAAGATTCTTGACTCTGGACAAGTCCATGCCTCAGAGACTGCAAGCTTTCATAAAAGCCAGAGGTTTAGTGTGTTTAGTTATTTCTTTATTTGTTTCTAATGATTCCATATTTTTTTCCCCTCAGAATGGAGTGATTCCATATATATTTACGTGCACTCGCTCTATAACAGTAACATTTACTGACCACAATGTTTTTTATTCATTTCTTTTATTGTATCTGAATGCTAAAGAGTTGCACTTTTTAACTAATTCGTTATTTTTTCAAGCTTTTTTATCTGAGTTTGTTCTACATGACAAAATGTCTGAGTGAGTGATCATCCGAGACTGGTGATTCCATACTTTTTGTTCGGGGTTGTATATGCAAGGGACTGAGTGAGAAAAATATCTTGTTTTGATATGCTGATGATAAATTTGTTCAAATTTAATTTGCCGGTGATGTTTTTATACTATTAAAGTTTTATTTAAAATGATCCTGTGTGTTGCAAATCTGCATAGCTGGGAAACAGGAGTTCTAAATTCATGGGGGGGGGGGTGAGGAAGAGGACGGGAGGGTGAAAAAGTGTTTCGCGCATGCGCATGCCACTGGATCTCCAGTTACACTTTTTCATGGCGAGATTTTTCGGATGTGGGGGGAGGGCGAATCCGCAACTTTCTCGACATTTTTGCCCGTAAACAACCCCCTAACTACTAACTTTTGGATTCCTCACATTGGCGCTTTTGATCATTTTGTGGGAGTTATTTTTCTTAACGATGGAATCCGGGAGAATCAGCCAGGGGGGAGGAAAAGGATTTCGGGGAGGAAAAACTTTGCATCGTCCTTAAACTTGCGCTTATCTTTTTGGCTCATCCTTGCGAGCAAGAAAAAAGAAAATGTCTTTGGAGCTTTTTCGGAATTCTTACTTTTGAAGCTGCCTGATTCAACTTTATCGTCATTCTTGCACGATTTAATCTTCCCCCCTTCTTCTCCTTCCCAAAATGTCCTCCCAAGTTTGGAGCGCCTTTGTTGGCTTGTACGGGATGCTGTGCGTGCTGGCCTGCTGCTGCGAAGGCGCCGTGCAGCTGTCCCCCAACGCGACCATATTTGAGGACAAATGCAAGATGACGACGACGTGCGAGGCGCTCAAGTACAATACATGCCTGGGTTCACCTCTGCCGTACACGCACACGTCGCTTGTCCTGGCAGAGGACTCCATCTCCCAGGAGGAAGCTTTTGAGAAGCTCACCATGTGGTCTGGTGAGTTTAAAATCACACTTTTACAGCCAAAAATATAGATAGTCATAAGTAAAAGTTTGGATTTGCAAATAGAAACACCAGAAATTCCATCTTGAAATGTCAATACATCGCTGCATATCGGACAGTCATTCATGTCATGCATTTCAGCCCCCTAGTGGTCAATCTTTAGTCAATTTTTCTTGTCTGCAATAATTGACGGCGCTGTTATTTATACTGTATTTACAAGGCGTAGGTTTGGTCCAGGGGTTAATTTGCAGTGGCGCCTCCAGGAATTTTTCATAGGGGTGGCCAGATGGGGCCACTTAAAATCTTGGGGTGGCCAAAACTAAAAGCCATAATTTCATGTTTTCATTATATTATTGCAGTAAAAAGTTCAGGGGAAAACTATCAGAAAGACTTAAGGACACGGCTACTGATATACTTTGGTGTATTGTGTAATATTTGATGTTACTAATGATTTAATGTGCATAGTCCATAACTGTCCAGTCAACATTTTGAGTTCCACAACAATTCTTTTTTTATTGTGTTATGTATATATTAGGTAGGGCTGTCAAACGATTAAAAGTTTTAATCGAGTTAATCACAGCTTAAAAATTAATAAATCGTAATTAATCACAATTCAAACCATCTATAAAATATGCCATATTTTTCTGTAAATTATTGTTGGAATGGAAAGATAAGACACAAGATGCATAAATACATTCAACATACGGTACACAGGGACTGTATTTGTTTATTATAACAATAAATCAACAAGATGGCATTAACATTATCAACATTCTGTTAAAGCGATCCATGGATAGAAAGACTTGTAGTTCTTTAAAGATAAATGTTAATACAAGTTATAGAAATTTTATATTAAAACCCCTCTTAATGTTTTCGTTTTAATAAAATTTGTAAAAATTTCAATCAAAAAATAAACTAGTAGCCCGCCATTGTTGATGTCAATAATTACTTACACAATGCTCATGGGTGCTGAAACCTATAAAATCAGTCGCACCCAAACGCCAACAGAGGGCGGCAAAACGCCATAAAACACAATTAACATTTGGGCATTTCACTTTACTGTCATTTAAATCTGTCTGAGCAGGCCATGTGCGTTAATTGCGTCAAATATTTTAACGTGATTAATTTAAAAAATTAATTACCGCCCGTTAACGCGATACTTTTGACAGCCCTAATATTAGGCATAAGGTGTACATTTAACTAGGGCAGTCAAACAATTCAAATTTTTAATCGAGTTCATCACAGCTTAAAAATTAATTAATTGTAATTAATCGCAATTCAAACCATCTGTAAAATACGCCATATTTTTCTGTAAATTATTGTTGGAATGGAAAGATAAGATCTATACATTCAACACACTGTACATAAGTACTGTATTTGTTTATTATAACAATAAATCCACAAGATGGCATTAACATTATTAGCATTCTTTCTGTGTAAGGGATCCACAGATAGAAAGACTTGTAATTCTTAAAGAATAAATGTGAGTTTGTATATTGTGACTAAATATTGCCCTCTTGTGTATTTGTTGAGCTTTCAGTAAATGATACTGTAGCGACTTAACTGTTCTGCCCAAATGCATGATGGGAAGTGGTGCAACTATGACTGTGTGTTGTGGCTGCAAATGCTATATCTTCTCTGCGTTGAGTACACTACAGGGTGTTAAGAAAAAGATCAACTCCTGTCATTCTTCCCCACGTCGCTTCCCGCAATATTTATAGTTCCTGTGGGAGAGATGACAAAGCTTTTGCCAATTAAAAGCATGGCCTCAATGAATGCTTGTATCTACTCAACTCTGCCTCTTATCTCTCTATATAAGTAAAACAGCGCCATTGTAGGCTGTTTGCGGCAATGCGTGAATGAGTCGTACCGCGAATGCGTTAAATGCGCTAAATATTTTCAGGTGATTCATTTTAAAAAATTAATTACTGCCCGTTAGCGCGATAAATTTGACAGCCCTACATTTAACAAAACAAAATAAATGCCTTCATTTGGGATGAAATGCATAACTGATGATACAACAATCTAACGATATACTGGCAAGCGGGGTGGCCAACCAATTTATAGGGGTGGCCGTGGCCACCCTCTGGTGGCGCCACTGATCCTGCCGGAACAAGATCCGGCACCTCTTGATTTTGGCCTCCCTGTGTTCCGGCCTCCGGGACTTATTTGGGCAGATCCGGCATCTCTCGTGCATAAAATAGGGCTGTCAAACGATTAAAATTTTTAATCGAGTTAATCACAGCTTAAAAATTAATTAATCATAATTAATCGCAATTCAAACCATCTCTAAAATATGCCATATTTTTCTGTAAATTATTGTTGGAATGGAAAGATAAGACACAAGACGGATATATACATTCACCGGCCACTTTATTAGGTACACCTGTCCAACTGCTCGTTAACACTTAAATTTGTAGGTGACCAAATGCTTATTTTCCACTTTAATTTGGAAATAAATACTTTAAAAATCAAACAATATGATTTTCTGTTTTTTTTTTTCCACATTCTGTCTCTCATGGTTGAGGTTTACCCATGTTGACAATTACAGACCTCTCTAATCTTTTCAAGTCGGAGAACTTGCACAATTGGTGGTTGACTAAATACGTATTTGCCCCACTGTAACTGAACACATTATCTAATGTAAATAAGGTTGCTTAAAAGTTGGTACGGACAATTTGAGCCGCCTGAAAAATTGTTAGTGTTCTGTCCCTACCGTCCCTATGCAAACTTACGCCGTTGTGTATTTATTAGAGATCGATCGGGTCCGATCACGTCATTTTCAAAGTACCGGAATCGGCAAAAAAATATCGGCCATGCCTTTTTTTAATATATAAACAGTATATTTGAATTAAATCGTTTTCTAATTGTATTAAACGTGACAGACATAATATGCTACACTCATCCAGAGTCTTTAATTTAGGCTTAAGGTAGGGTTATCAAAAATATCTCGATAACGGCGGCAATTAATTGATTAAAAATTGTGTCACGTTTAAATATTTAACACCATTAATAAATGCGCTGCACGACCCTTTCACTCATTGTCGCGCTTAATCTGTATTGGTGCCGTTTTATCAATATAGAGAGATAAAAGGCAGCGTAATATGAGTAGAGTGAATTTTGGCAGCCTTTGGAGCCTTTTTTTAATTGGCTAAAGCCTTACAATCCCTCTGCCTAAGATTAGAAATATCATGGGAAGCAATGTGGGGAAGCAAGGTGACAATTGGTCTTTGTCTTAATATCTAAAATTATTTCTCAAAGCAGAGAAGATATATCCATTGGTAGCACGACGCACAGTCATGGTTGTACTTCCCATCATTGTTCCACTTTCCATCATGCATTGGGGCTTGGCTGCAGCATCATTTACTGAAAGCTCAACAAATACACTAGATGGCAATATTTAGTCACAATATACAAATTCACAAGTCTTTTTATCCGTGGATCCCTCTCACAGAAAGAATGTTAATTATGTAAATGCCATCTTGAGGATTTATTGTCATAATAAACAAATACAGTTCTTATGTACTGTATGTTGAATGTATATATTCGTCCGAGTTTTATTCATTTTTTTCCCTAATCCATTGCCAAAATGTACTGTATATGATCGGGAAAAATTATCAGGAATGATTGGAATTGAATCGGGAGCAAAAAAAAAACAATCGGATCGGGAAATATCGGGATCAGCAAATACTCAAACTAAAACGATCGGATCGGGAGCAAAAAAACTTGATCGCAACAACCCTAGTATTTATCCTGAGTTGTTGTATTAAATTCAATGTATTTACATATTTTATGACAAGCAGAATCCTCACTTTTTTCTATTTAGAAAATTCTAAAAACTGCCCTCCTATTTGTGCAGGTTTGCGCAACGCTCCTCGCTGTTGGTCCGTCATCCAGCCGCTGCTGTGCGCGGTCTACATGCCCAAATGTGAAAACGGACGGGTGGAGCTGCCAAGTCAAAGTTTGTGTCTGGCCACCCGTCGCCCGTGTAGCATCGTAGACCAGGAGCGCGGATGGCCCAACTTTCTCAAATGCGACAAATTCCCAGTGGGCTGCTCGGTAAGGACAAATTGTTCAATTTTGCCATCAGGATTTTGCTTTAAAGGACAGATTTTGGGTCGCAGAACGAGGTTCAGAAGCTAAAATTCAACACGTCGGGCCAGTGTGAGGCGCCGCTAGTCAAGACGGACATCCAGTCCAGCTGGTACAAAGACGTTGAAGGCTGCGGCATCCAGTGCGACAACCCGCTGTTCACCGAAGAGGAGCACGATGACATGCATGCCTACATCGCCTACTTTGGCACCATCACCCTCCTGTGCACTTTTTTCACTCTGGTACTTCTCGTCTTTTTTCTGATCACTCGAGATCTCCTTAAAGTTATCCTGAAAAGTGGTCTCGACCACTCTTTGTCACCCACCAGGCCACGTTTCTTGCCGACTGGAAAAACTCCAACCGCTACCCGGCCGTCATCCTCTTCTACATAAATGCCTGCTTCTTCGTGGGCAGCATCGGTTGGCTGGCGCAGTTTATGGACGGCGCGCGTGAAGAGATCGTGTGCAAGAGCGACAACACTATGAGACTCGGCGAGCCCTCGTACGTCCGCCTAAAACCGTCTGCTGAGAAATTGTTGGAATTTAATCATTTTTTTTTCCCTTTACAGTTCTTCCGAGACCTTGTCATGTGTCACCATCTTCATCATCGTGTACTATTCGCTCATGTCGGGTGTGATTTGGTTCGTGATGCTGACCTACGCTTGGCACACCTCCTTTAAGGCGCTCGGCACTACCCAGCAGCCGCTCACCGGGCGCACTTCCTACTTCCACATGGTCACCTGGTCCATCCCGTTCATTCTCACTGTTGCCATTTTAGCCATTGCAGAGGTACAAAAAGTCTGTTCGACCATTTGTAGAATTTCAGTTCACAGTTACAGTCATTTTGGGAATAAGCCGCGACCCACCAAATATGACACGAAAACTGCATTTGTTCATAGATAAGCCGCACTGGACTATAAGCCGCACCTGTCCTCACTGTATTATGGTATATTTACACCAAATGATATTAACCGGTAACGCTATATTTCCAGGCGGCGTCATAAGACTGTCATAAGATTAACTCATTCACTCATAGCCATTTTCACCGGTGCAACCCCCTTCGCTCCCGGCCGTTTTACTGGATTTTGACTGATTTTGCAAGGCCCACAGAAAATTCTTTTCTATTGCTATATAAACATGGAACCCACCAAAAGAAAGATTAGACTCTTCTTACAGCAGGGAAAAATTTTAGTTCATATCTTTTTCCTTTCTTTAGACATCAGGATTGGAAAATAGCTGAGTTTTATGGAGGTAGATTTGTGTCTTTATTATTCAATCAAAAAAAAAAAGTTGCTTCAATCAAATAAAAAGTTGAAGAAAATGTCACTTCAATCAAAAAAAATGTTTGAATGCACGTATTTATACGTTTTTGGGAGCAAATGAGTTAAATGAACCACTATGAAGCTTTGAACCAATTGTCTGCAAATCTTCATTGCTTCAAGAAGCTTCATTTGGCCATCACTGCTCCCTTGGGGGAGACAGTCAACCTCTTCTGCCACCTTTCAGTACTGTGGTCGCCAAACATGCCTCCTAGCATGCATTGCAGCGCTACAGATGTAAATAACAATCAAAATTCATGTTCTGTGCTAATGATTTCTTCGGTTACTGTTCCAGTTGTTTCATAAATTGCTAGTTATGGTATTTCGTAACAATTTATTTGACAGCAGCATCAAACAACTGTCCTACGACCAAATGAACCACAATGAAGCTTTGAACCAATTGGCTGCAAAGCTTCATTGCTTCAAGAAGCTTCATTTGGCCAAATTTTTCAATCTCAAATATTTTTTTCGCATTCAAAAACTTTTTTCTATGAATGAAATTCTTTTTTTTTTTTTTTTTTTATTGAAGTGATTTTTCGTTTTGAAAATATATACCGTAATTTTCACACTATAAGGCGCACCTGACAATAAGCCGCCACCCACCAAATTAGTCAACAAAACAACATTTGTTCATAGATAAGCCGCATTGAACTATAAGCCGCACTGGACTATAAACCACGGCTATACTAGCTATATTATGGGATATTTACACCAAAAGCTATTAATCAGTAACACTTTGTTCGACAGCGGCATGATACGACTGTCATAAGACCATATGAACCGCCATAAAGCTTTTAACGAATTGACTGCAAATCTTCATTGCTTCAAGAAGCTTCATTTGGCCATCACTGTTCCCTTGGGGGAGACAGTCAACCTCTGCTGCCACATGCTGTCAACACTGTTGTCTAACATGCCTCTTAGCATGCATTGCAGTGCTACAGTTGTAAATAACAATCAAAATTCATGTTCTGTACTTACTATTTCTTCAGTTACTGTTCCAGTTGTTTCATTAATTGCTAGTTATGGTATTTGGTAACACTTTATCTGACAGTGGCGTCATCAAACATTCATAAGAACATCATAATTATGACATGACACTGTCATGAGCATTAATAAACAGATGTCATCTAGTGTCATCCGTCAGATTATCTCACTTTTGAATGGATGTAAATGATCCGAGCTGGACATAAATGGAGTTAGTGACATAATTTGCCGGATGACACTTAATGACATCCACCATAAGCATTCAGTAATGCCCATAGTGTAATGTCATCATTATGACGGTCTTATAACACCGCTGTCAAATAAAGTGTTACCTCTTAACCCAAATAAATGAACGAATAAGCCGCACTGGACTATGAGCCACAGTATTCAAAATGAAGGAAAAAAGTAGTGGCTTATAGTCTGAAAATTACTGTATATATATTTTTTTAAAAGCAACTTTTTTTTTTAATCGAATAATAAAGAGAAAAATGTCCTAGCCAAAATGTGGCCCAAACACAAATCAACAAACTTCAATCAAAAAAATAAATAAAAATTAATCGAAGAAAAAAGGCTTTCACAATGCATTTTTTTTTGTTGTTTTTTTTTTTTAGTTTCAAATTCATTTTTCCATTCAAACACATTTTTTTTGATTGAAGCGACTTTTTTTGGGTTGAAAATATATATTTTGATTGAAGCAACTATTTTTTTAACCCTATATTGCCAAATGTATCACATTTGATACACCTAAAATTTCATGATTTTGACACTAATTCAGAATTTTGACATTTCTTTTTGGGAAAAAAAATGATGTATGCAAGTCAGCACATGCATCTGCAGGTTCCGTGAGAAAAACAACAGGATTTCGCAAGCGTTATCGTTTTCTGAGCGCTTATTACACATATTCATTTTGACTTTTCTTTTTACAAATTTGAAAAAAAAGTTTCATTTGGACCTTATTTTTCAAATTTTGGGGTTCTCTGATAATTACTTCATATTGCTGGCATTAAAGGTTAATTGAAGCAACTTTTTTTTGATAGAATAATAAAGACACAAATCTACCTCCATATGGCTCCGCCCAGGGGATACAATTTTTGTCTGGGGTAACTACATTGGCACGACACCGGCGGGCGTACCAAATTCAGTGGATGACGATCTTTGCAACCACAAAAAACGCTCGTTGTCAACTTGTTATTTTAGATATTCATGTCAGTTAATTTTATTGCTGACAATGCGTTTTGTGGTCATCAACATGCTGTGAAGGAAAAAAGTAGCGGCTTATAGTCCGAAAATTACAGTAATTGTATTTTCACGATTAGGTGGATGGCGACTCGGTGAGCGGAATCTGCTTCGTGGGCTACAAGAATTACAGGTACCGCGCCGGCTTTGTGCTGGCGCCCATCGGCGTGGTGCTGGTGGTTGGTGGCTACTTTCTCATTCGAGGTCAGCCCATTTAAGTCTCGCCTTAACACTCACCAAGTCAATTATCTAAGCGTATTTGTCCTGATAGGTGTCATGACGTTGTTCTCGATCAAAAGTAACCATCCTGGACTACTGAGCGAGAAGGCAGCTAGCAAAATCAATGAGACCATGCTTAGACTTGGTACATTTTCTCCCATTTCCAGATGAGATATGATTGTTTTGTGATGCAAAGCCTCTCAAATTACATATGTTTTCATCCTTGTCAGGCATATTTGGGTTTTTAGCATTCGGGTTCGTGTTCATCACCTTTGGCTGTCACTTTTACGACTTCTTCAACCAAGCCGAATGGGAGAGGAGCTTCAGGGAATATGTGCTGTATGTTTTTTTTTCTTGCTTACTTCCATTGTAATTTAGTGGCTCTCAAGCTTTTTACGCCGTGATTCTTGACAGTTGCGAGGCTAATGTCACCATCGCCTCCCAAAGCAACAAGCCGATCCCGGAGTGCACCATTAAGAACCGACCTAGTCTAATGGTGGAGAAAATCAACCTGTTCTCCATGTTTGGCACCGGCATCGCCATGAGCACGTGGGTGTGGACCAAGGCCACCATCCTCATCTGGAAGCGAACATGGTGCAAGTAAGCACGTCCAGTAAAAATTCCCCTCTGCTTGATTAAGAAGACGACGCAGTTTTTTTTTGATACCCTCTTTTAGGATCATTGGACGTGGGGACAACGAACCCAAGAGGATCAAAAAGAGCAAGATGATCGCCAAGGCCTTTGCCATGCGGAAGGAGCTGCACAAAGACCCCGAGAAGGAGTTGTCCTTCAGTATGCACACGTTGTCACATGATGGACCCGTAGGTAAGGATGTGAAAAACTAAAGGTTCCATGAAGTTGCAGATGATTGCACTACCAAAATAAAAGCTAATTATATAATGTCCCCAAATCAACAGGAAATGATCAGATATCAATAGGATGTGTCCCTCAAATTTCCCAGATTCCACTGATGCATATGGAAGTCGATGCCATTGACGGCCATGGACGTCCAAATTTCCCATTCATTTTCAATGGCATTCACTTTGTTTAATGCCATTGACAGCCATGTTTGTCGATTCTATTGATGCCAATGTACTTGGATTCCATTGACGCAACTGTTAGTCGATGCTATTGACGGCCATGGACGTCCAAATTACCTATTCATTTTCAATGGCAAAAAACAAATGTCCCCAAATCAACAGGAAATGACCAGATATGACTAGGACACGCCCCCCAAATGTCCCCAAATGACCTGATATGATCAGGACACGGCCCACAAATGGGCCCAAATGACCAGGGCACGCCCCCCATATGTTGCCAATTGACTTGATATGACTAGGACACGCCCCTCAATGTCCCCAGATGACCTGATATGACTAGGAAACATCCCCCAAATGTCCCCAAATAACCAGATATGACCAGGACACGCTCCCCAAATGTCCCCAAATTACCTGATATGACCAGAACACGCCCCCCCAAAGGACCTGATATGACTAGGACACGCCCCCACAAATGTCCCCAAATGACCTGATATGACTAGGACACGTCCCCCAAATGTCCCCAAATGACCTGATATGACCAGGACACGCCCCCCAAATGTTGCCAATTGACCTGATATAACTAGGACACGCCCCCCAAATGTCCCCAAATGACCTGATATGACTAGGACACGCCCCCACAAATGTCCCCAAATGACCTGATATGACTAGGACACGTCCCCCAAATGTCCCCAAATGACCTGATATGACCAGGACACGCCCCCCAAATGTTGCCAATTGACCTGATATAACTAGGACACGCCCCCCCAAATGTCCCCAAATGACCTGATATGACTAGGACACGTCCCCTAAATGTCCCCAAATGACCTGTTATGACTAGGACACGTCCCCCAAATGTCCCCAAATGACCTGATATGACCAGGACACGCCCCCCAAATGTTGCCAATTGACCTGATATGACCAGGACATGCCCCCCAAATGACCTGATGGGACCAGGAGACGCCCCCAATATGTCCCCAAATGACCTGATATGACCAGGACACGCCCCCCCAAATGTTGCCAATTGAACTAATATGACTAGGACACGCCCCCCAAATGTCCTCAAATGACCTGATATGACCAGGACACGCCCCCCAAATGTTGCCAACAAGGACACGCCCCCCAAATGTCCTCAAATGACCTATTATGACTAGGACACACCCCCCAAATGTCCCCAAATGACCTGATATGACCAGGACACGTCCCCCAAGTGACCTAATACGACCAGGACACGCCCCCCAAATGTTGCCAATTGACCTAATATGACTAGGACACGCCCCACAAATGTCCCCAATGGCCTGATATGACCAGGACACGCCCCCCAAATGACCTGATATGACCAGGAGACGCCCCCAAAATGTCCCCAAAATGACCTGATATGGCTAGGACACGCCCCCCAAATGTCCCCAAATGACCTGACATGACCAGGACACACCCCTCAAATGTTGCCAACTAGGAAACGTGCCCCAAATGTCCCCAAATGACCTGATATGACCAGGACACGCCCCCCAAATATCCCCAAATGGTAAATGGTGTTATACTTACTGTATATAGCGCTTTTCCACCTTTCAAGGCGCTCAAAAATGACCTGTTATGATGAGGACACGCCCCCCAAATGACCTGTTATGACCAGGACACGCCCCCAAAATGACTTGATATGACCAGAACGTGTTCCCCAAATCAACAAGAAGTGACCTGATATTGTCCCCGAAATGTTCCAAACAAAATTGGGCGGGGCTAAGATCTGTATCCCTACATAGCAAAGACCCAGAGTAATTTCTCCAGAAACTGCAGTTTCTAGTATAAGCATGCTTTGCTTTTTGCTCTAGCTGGGATCAACTTTAACATCAACGAGCCGTCCAATGACATGTCTTCAGCGTGGGCGCAGCACGTGACCAAGATGGTGGCCCGACGAGGCGCTATCTTGCCCCAGGATATCTCGGTCACTCCCACAGGAACGCCAGGTAATCATATTACATTATTGATAAGTGAAAGTTGTTGGATTCTTGTTGGATGCCATATTTTGGGTTATTTTTCCCAATAGTTCCTCCACCAGAGGAGAGGAACAGGTTGTGGATGGTGGAGGCCGAAATCTCCCCAGAAATGATCAAACGAAAGAAAAAGAAGAAAAAGAGGAGGAAGGAGGTGCGCACTTCCGCAGAAGAGGAGGCCATCCCAGCAGCGGATCCCCATGCTTATCCTCAGCGAGAGTTCGGCCGCAGTTCCGTGCCCCGCCTCCCCAAGCTGCCCTGCCATCCCGGCCTGATGGCTAACCTGCGGGAGCTGCAGATGCCGGAGGACAATGTCCTACCGGGATCCTTTCCGCCGTTGCCCGGTGACGAGCGCTGCCGCTTGCCGCCCTATCGGAGTAGCTACGTGCGAGACGTGTTCTCAGACCGGCCGGAGGACCTCGGTCTTGGCCGGCGCTACCCGGCCAGCTGCCTCCAGGAGGGCCTGTCGGAGAGAATGGCGCACGTGGCGAGGGTCCCCGCGGGCCGGCGTGTAGGGTACGGTCCCATTCACTCGCGGACTAACCTGATGGAGGCGGAGCTTATGGATGCCGAATCAGACTTCTAAATTGCACTGACAGTAAGCTAAGAAAAAGTGCTGGATACTTTCAAAGTTATTATGTGCACCTACATTGAACAAAGCTGTTTTAGTTCTTTTTTAAAGCAAAGGGATAATGAACAAAAAAAAAAAAAAAAACTTTTTCCATCCAATACAACTTTACAATAGTACAGATGAGGCAGCTATAAAATGGCTTGAAAGAACACTACTGTGCAGATTATTCTGAGAAGCTTCTTCTTGTGACATGGCAGGTAACCATTGAAGTAGACTAAACTATTTTTGCATACGTACTGTGTCTCTTCTGGCCAGTAAACACTCAAAATGGTCATGTATGAACTTTAAAGTATGTTGCTTTTACAATATACTCAACAATAGAAGGAAAAAGACACTTGTTTTGTCGTATAATTTCAAATTTTTTAGTTTTCCCCTTTTTTAATGAGTGACACAATCTTTAAAGAAAAAAAAAAAAGCACACGATGCACAGTAGGTAGCAATGTTTCACTTTCTTTTAGTATTATTTCAATACACAAAATCCTTGTATTGCATTCCATGTTCCACAATGTCTCTCTTTGTGATCGTGTATATACTTTGTTCATATATGTCATGCAAAGTATTATTTGTACAGATTTACAGTGTATGACAAAAGTCAGTACACCCTTCGCATTTCTGCTGATATTTAAGTATATCTTTTCATGGGACAACACTGACAAAATGACACTTTGACACAATGAAAAGTAGTCTGTGTGCAGCTTATATAACAGCTTATATAGAGTACACCCCTTAGAAACTACATCCCTAAATGTCCAAATTGAGTACTGCTTGTCATTGTCCCTCCAAACATTAGCGGAGTTTAAGGGGGGGCCAGCCCCCCCCCGGTGGCCGAAAAGTGTCATTGCATGTCATTGACTTTCCTATATATATTTATAAAAGTTGTAAAGCATTAAAGGAAACAACAAAAATGAATGAAATGAACAAGAAAGATATTTTTTGTAACTTGTCAAAATTTTTGACGGTCAATTGCTTTGCATATTATTAAAAAAGAAAAAAAATTCGGGGAGGGCAATTTTATTTTGCTAATTATTTTTATCTTTGTTTGGAGAAAAAAAAAAAATATATATATATATATATATATATATTTTTTTTTTTTTTTTTTTTTATTGAAGCAACTTTTTGGGGAGATTTAATGATTTAGACACCAATGTCCTACCCATAATATGGCCCCAACACAAAAAGGATTGCTAAAATCAATGAAAACTTTTTAAATTAAAAATTAAATGTGTGCAAATGCAAATATTTGAGTCTCAAATATTTTTTCGCATTCAAAATTTTTTTTTCTATGATTGAATTTTTTTTTTTTTTTTTTTGATTTAAGTGATTTTTTGTTTGAAAATATAGATTTTTTTTTTTTAAGCAACTTAAATGTGGCCCAAACGCAAAACATTACTTCAATCAAAAACGTTGCTTCAATAAAAAAAAAAAAAATTGACTTCAATCCCTAAAAAAATTCAAAGAAAAATAGCTTTAAAATGCATTTTTTGAGTTTCAAATTTATTTTTGCATTCAAACACATTTTTTCTGATCGAATAATGAAGACTCAAATCTAACTCCATATGGCTCCGCCCAGGAGAGGCCGCCCCCCCACCTCTTCAATCTCTGCAGCAATGCTGACACCACTCTTGTAACGAATCACATGATGTTTTGGAGGGAAAATGACAAGCAGTCATCAATTTGGACATTTAGGGATGTACGTAGTTTCTAAGGGGTGTGCTCACTTTTGTTGCCAGGGGTTTGGACATTAATGGCTATATTTTGAGTTATTTTGAGGGGAAAATAAATTAACTCTTTGATATAGGCTGCACACAGACTACTTTTCATTATGTCAAAGTGTCATTTTGTCAGTGTTGTCCCATGAAAAGATAAATATAGGGCTGCAGCGATTGATTATTTTAGTAGTCGATTAATCGACGATCTAGTTCGAATAATCGAGTAATCGGATAAGGAAGATAAAAAAAATATGCCTCAGCTGAGCCTCAAACGGAATACAAAAATAAATGAGTAAGTTCAACAAAAGAACAATTGCTAACTTCCATAGCAAAAGTGCTAGCTAAAATGCTATAAAATGCTAACTTTTTTTCAATGCTCCTAAATCGTTCGAACGCATATTCCCACAAAAACAGCTAAATATACCAACAAGCTAAATTACGAATGCATTATAAAAAAAAAAACTTTAGCTCAAACAAAAACTTATGTTGGTCTTAACAGGGAGCAACTGGATTCAGCCATGTGAAATGAGTTATGTCGTATTGAGGGCTGTGTATCGACCCAAAATCAGTAAAACTAAATGCAAACACAAACCATGACAACGCCACTTTAATTAAACGAAGACTCGAAGCAGCAAAATTTAATTCGAATTTTTTCCTAATCGAATTACTCAAGTTAATCGATTAATCGTTGCCGCCCTACTTAAATATCTGAAGAAATGCGAGGGCTGCACGCACTTTTGTGATACACTAAGCATAAAACAGTTGGGGGGGGGGGGGGGGAAGATGAGGGGGTCAATACTGTACACTCGAATCAAAATGTTTATACTTGTGTTTCTGTGAGCAGATAGTACTAAACTCATAGTTCACTCTTTTTAAAAAATAAAATAAATGCACGGCATAATTAGCTGTTCTTGTGGGATGTTGAGAGAAGTATTTATATTAGTTACTCTGTGGGTTTCTGTCAGTTCCTAAACACTATCAAATACAATGAAGAATCATTTCAATGATATTTTCTAGCCCTTTAAAAACATCCCAACTGTGTTTTTATGTTTGGCAACGTTTTTTTTTGTCACTTTTATAATGTTGTACCAGTTTTTATATGTAAATAAATGTAATCCAACACCTGCGTTGCGTGATTTTTGGGGACATTTCTGACTTTAGACAAAAGAAAGTGCATGAATTTTTTCTGGGGGAAGAAAATTTTTGAACAGGAGGGCATTTTTAAGAAAAAAAATAAAAGTTTAAACAACGAAACCCTATCTAGAGGTGAGAGCATGAAAGAGCAGAATTAAAGACGCCGTGACTTTAACGAGATATCGCATACTTACTTTGTTTCGATCCAAAAACTGTGTAGCATGTATTATCGAGTGTCAAGACACAGATGTGAATGGCCACAGCTGGATTTTGGGGGAATTTATGAGTGAAACATGGTAATATAACAAGGGTCGTGATATAAAGATTTATAAAAAGACATCAATGTTGTGGACGTGGGGGAAACACAACTATTTTTGCTACTGAAAGTCTGACCTGCATCAGAGTTAGCATAACATTAAACATGCTAACCTGCAAAACTACTGCGGTCAGGCCAGCCTCCACAAAGAACAAAAAGTCAAGCTAGCCGTCCCTTATTTGGCTGATTGTTTGCATGATGTGCATTCCGGTAATATCGTCCCTACCAATATTGAGACCAAACCTACGCCCTAGGCAGGATTTAAAATGAGGTAAAAAAGTAGCGGCTTATTGTCCGAAAATTACGGTACCTTCGTTTTATGGCTTGGCTGAAACGGTTGCGAGACGTCTGTAAACGGGTGTTTCCAGGGTAAAACGGACAAATTAAAAATAGTTTGGGGGCTCAATGCGCCATGAATCTGTTATGGCAGCATATAGACATATTGTTCTATCAAACGCAACAGTTCTTTTTGCTTAAAATACAGCAGTTTATTTTAGAGAGGCGTGCAAGAGCAGAAACTGCTTTTTCAGACTTGTCTGTGTTTCCCGCCATATAGATATATATTTTTTTAAACTATAAACTGCAATTTCTGGAGAAATTACTTCTGGTCTTTGCCGTGTGGAGATACAGATCTTAGCCCCGCCCAGGGGCTATCAATAGAATGGACAAACGTGCCCGTCAATGGCATTAAACAAAGTAAATGCCATTAGAAATGAATGGGAAATTTGGACGTCCATGGCCGTCAATGGCAGCACCCTCCATAAGTGTCAATAGAATTGAGGAAATTCGGGGGAGACGTCCAATTGATATCTTGTCGTTTCCTGTTGATTTTGGGAAATCATTTTTTTCGCCATTGAAAATGAATGGGAAAATTTTTGGACGTCCATGGCAGTTAATGGCATCGACTTACATAGGCGTCAATGGAATCCAAGAGCATTGGGGCCAATGGAATGAAATAACATGTCCGTCAGTGGCAATAAACACAGTAAATCCCATTAGAAATGAATGAGAAATTTGGACGTCTATGGCCGTCAATGGCAGCACCCTTCATAAGTGTCAATGGAATCGGGGAAGTTTGGGGGACACGTCCTATTGATATCTGGTCATTTCCTGTTGATTTGGGGATTTTTTTGTTTTTCCCATTGAAAATGAATGGGGAAAATTTTGGACGTCCATGGCATTAAGTAAATGCCATTAGAAATGAATAGGAAATTTGGACGTCCATGGCCGTCAATGGCAGCACCCTCCATAAGCGTCAATAGAATTCGGGGGAGACGTCCTATTGATATCTTGTCGTTTCCTGTTGATTTTGGGACATCATTTTTTTTGCCATTGAAAATTAATGGGAAAATTTTTGGACGTCCACGGCAGTTAATGGCATCGACTTACATAGGCGTCAATGGAATCCAAGAGCATTGGGGCCAATGGAATGGCCCAACGTCTATGGCCGTCAATGGCAGCACCCTTCAAAAGCGTCAATGGAAATCCGGGAAGTTTGGGGGACACGTCCTATTGATATCTGGTCATTTCCTGTTGATTTGGGGATTTTTTTTTGTTTTTCCCATTGAAAATGAATGGGAAAAATTTTGGACGTCCATGGCCGTCAATGGCATTGAGTTACATAGGCGCTGATAGAATTCAAGTCCATTAGCATCAATAGATTTGACATACATGGCCGTCAATGCCAACAAAGCAATGTAGATTCTTTTGGAAATCCCATTGAAAGTGAATGGGACATTTCCCATTAAAAATGAATGGGAACGTTTTTGGCACATTCCCGGGGAACCGTAAATTTTTTCCAAATTCTGTATACTATCTTATGCCCCTCACCGTCCCGGAATTTTAAAGGTCCAAATTATGTGATTTAGTCAAAAATTGTAGGACAAGTAGCGTTTTGAAAAATGTTTTCAAAATTGGAAAATCGCCGTTTACGGGCCAATGGAAAATTTTTCGGGGCCGTTTGAAAAATTGCCATGGTCGCGCGAAAATTCCGGTCGTGACGATACCTGAACGGTGTCGATCGGTGCAGCGATACGGACCGAAAAAACGTGGGAAAAAAACATGATTAAATAATAATAAAGTTGCAGAATAACATTATCTGGCTTTGCCAAAAAGGCAAAAACGAGATTATAAACTATTTTCTCAGCTAGTTCGCATATTGACACCTAATTGGCATAGTCCCCTCCCCTTCCTCCTCCTCTTCCTCATCACTGTTTTGGTGCGTCTGTTAACAGCAATCAGCAGCTTGTTGTGGTTCAGCCAGCACAGAGGAGAAAAGAAAAAAAATTGTAAAAGAGGACGGATGACAGCGACATGTCCCTCGCAAAGTCCACGCATGTGTCTTCAACAACAGCAGGCGACCAAGAGAGCGTAAGGAGAAGACCCACGGTGGAGTCCATTGGTGAGCGCTTCCTTTTTATTCATTTAGTTTATCCTTGACCTTTTTAACAGGTGTTTATTGTAAGGACGTTTGTTTTATTTTGAATGATTTACGTGGCGGACCTCATGGTTCCGTTTGTGTAATCAAAGTCACCTGTGGGTCGAACCTCTACAACTATTTGACTCTTAAGTGTCATTTGTTTAGGTTTGTCAGTGTTATTTCTTTTCAATGTGATATGAGGCAATGCTATTGATGAGAAATGAATGTATTTTCATTTACAGTGAAAATGTCTTCGTTAGCAGCGTTTTTGTTGAATGTGTTGCAACAATGCATTGATAATGTGTGAGAGTGTGACATGTATGACATGCATGACTCTCAGGAGGTTGTTGTTAGTCACACCCATTTGTTTGGGACAGCCACGCCCCTTTGTGACCATTCGCGTTTACTCTGTCTGCCATAGGCTATGGAGGTAGATTTGTGTCTTTATTATTCAATCAAATAAAAAGTCGCTTCAATCAAATAAAATGTCGCTTCAATCAAAATATATATTTTCAATCGAAGAATAAGTCACTTCAATCAAAAAAAAAAAAAAAAAAAATGTGTTTGAATGCAAAAATACATTTGAAACTCAAAAAAATATATTTAAAAAATATTTTTCCATGATTGAATTTTTTTTTTTTTTTTTTTGATTGAAACAACATTTTTGATTGAATTTGGACCACATTTTGGCTAGGACATTTGTGTCTTTATTATTCAATCCAAAAATAAGTTGCTTCAAACAAAAAAATATATATTTTCAAAAGAAAAATCACTTCAATCAAAATTTTTTAAAAATTCAAGCATAGAAAAAAAGGTTTGAATTTAAAAAATATTTGCGACTCAGAAATTCGCATTTGAACACTTTATTTTTCATTCAGACTGTTTTCTTTGATTGAAGCAATCCTTTTGGTGTTTGAGCAATATTAGGGGTAGGACATTTGTGTCTAAATCATTCAATCGCAATAAAACTTGCTTCAAAAAACTATTTTTACGCAAAGAAAAAATCATTTGCAAAAATATATTTTTTAAAATATATATTTTTATTTGAAATATATATTTTATTATTGAAGTGTCACTTTTTTGAAAAGCAAAATGTTTTGAACTTCCTGATCCAATTGCTTTTTTTGCTCCCGATTCAATTCCAATCGTTCCCGATCATTTTTCCCGATCATATACATTTTGGCAATGCATTAAGAAAAAAATGAATAAAACTCGGACAAATATATACATTCAACATACAGTACATAAGTGCTGTATTTGTTTATTATGACAATAAATCCTCAAGACGGCATTTACATTATTAACATTCTTTCTGTGAGAGGGATCCACGGATAGAAAGACTTGTGACTTTGTATATTGTGACTAAATATTGCCATCTTGTGTATTTGTTGAGCTTTCAGTAAATGATACTGTAGCCATGCCCAAATGCATGATGGGAAGTGCAACCATGACTGTGCGTAGTGCTACCAATTGAAGTATCTTCTCTGTGTTGGGAAATAACATAAGGTGTTAAGAAAAGGATCAATTGCTATCTTGCTTCTCCACATTGCTTGCATGATATTTCTAATCATAGGGAGAGAGATTGTAAGGCTTTAGCCAATTAAAAAAAGGCTCAAAAGGCTGCCAAAATTCACTCTATTCATTTTACGCTGCCTTTTATCTCTATATAGGTAAAACGGCGTCATTACAGATTGAGCGCGACAATGCGTGAGTGGGTCGTGCAGCGCATGCATTAATTATTAAAATAAATTGTTAAATATATTATCGTGATACATTTTTTAAAAAATTAATTACCGCCATTATCGGGATAAATTTGATAACCCTACCTTAAGCCTAAAGACTCTGGATGAGTGTAACATATTATGTCTGTAACGTTAAATACAATTAGAAAATGTTTTAATTCAAAATATATATATTAAAAAAAAGGCATGGCCGATATTTTTTTGCCGATTCCGATACTTTGAAAATGACGTGATCGATCGGGACATCTTTAGTGTCTTTTATACCGATAATTAGTTAAAACAGGTGTCTCTGGTGTCCTTCGACAGCTCTTTGGTCTTGGGCATAGTGAAGTTTGGAGTGTGACTGACTGATGTTGTGGACAGGTGTCTCTTATACCGATAATGAGTTAAAACAGGTGCCATTAATACAGGTAACGAGTGGAGCCTCGTTAGACCTCGTTAGAAGAAGTTAGACCTCTTTGACAGCCAGAAATCTTGCTTGTTTGTAGGTGACCAAATACTTATTTTCCTCTCTAATTTGGAAATAAATTCTTTAAAAATCAAACAATGTGATTTTCTGTTTTTTTTTTCCCACATTCCGCCTCTTATTGTTGACGTTTACCCATGTTGAAAATTACAGGCCTCTCTGATATTTTCAAGTGTGAGAATTTGCACAATTGGTGATTGACTAAATACTTATTTGCCCCACTGTATATATAGGAAAGTCAATTTCCTTCAATGACACTTAAAATCCGCTTATGCCGGCTGCCCATCCAGAGAGGCACGATCCAGAACAAAATCGCCGGTTTCTACGGCTGCAGTCCCACACAGATCGGCTCTGTGTCGGGCCACAGCACCCTGAGTTCACCATCAACGCCGTCGAGACCCCTTCGCCCGAAGCGTCGTCCAATCATTTCTGCCATTACACCCCCAAGTGTTTCCTAGCCGTGCACAGAGGTGACACATGACTTGAAGTTTCATAGTACAGTGGTATGAAAAAGTATCTCAACCTTTTGTAATGTCTTACATTTCTGCATAAAATCGCCATCAAATGTGATCTGATCTTTTTCAAAATCACACAGATGAAAAAACACTGTCTGCTTTAACTAAAGCCACCAAAACATTTATCGGTTTTCATATTTTAATGAGGATAGTACGCAAACAATGACAGAAGGGGGAAGAATAAGTGACCCATCACATTTAATATTTTGTGGTCCCCGCCTGTGGCAGCAATAACTACAACCAGATGCTTCCTGTAGCTGCAGATTAGTCTGGGACAACAATCAGGACTAATCTTTACAAAACTGCTATAGTTCAGTCAGATTTCTGGGATATCTGGCATGAATCACTGTCTTGAGGTCATGCCACAGCATCTCAATGGGGTTCAAGTTTGGACTTTGAGTTGGCCACTCCAGAACTTGTATTTTGTTCTCCTGAAACCATTCTGAAGTTGATTTAGTTCTGTGTTTTGGATCGTTATCTTGTTGCAGTATCCATTCTCTTTTTAGCTTCAACTGTCTGACGGACGGCCTCAAGTTTTCCTGCAAAACATTGTGATAAACTTTTGAATTCATTCTTCCATTAGAGATTGCAAGTTATCCAGGCCCTGAGGCAGCAAAACCGCCCCGAATCATGATGCTCCCTCCATCTTGCTTTACTGTGGGGATGAGGTGTTGAGGTTGGTGAGCTGCTCCCCTCCTTTTTTTCCCTCCAAACGTGATGTTGTGTGTTACCCCCCAAACAATTCAACTTACACAAAGTATTTTGCCAAAACATCTGTGGAGTTTGCCCTTTTGCGAACATTAAACGAGCAACAATTTTTTTTTTAAGAGCAGTGGCTTCCTCTGTGGAGTCCTCCCATGACCACCATTCTTGGCCATAGTTTTACCTATGGTTCATGTGAGCACAGAGATATTGGACTGTGCCAGTGATTTCTGTAAGTCTTTAGCAGACGCTCTAAGGTTATTTTTTTACCTCTCTGAGTATTCTGCGCTGAACTCTCGGCGTCATCTTTGGGGGATGGCCACTCCTTGGGAGAGAAGCAACAGTGCCAAACGCTCTCCATTTGTAGACAACTTCTCTGACTGTTGATTGAAGAACATCCAGACTTTTAGAGATGGTTTAGTAACCTTTTCCAGCTTTATACAAATCAACTAGTGCTGCAACGATTAATCGATTAACTCGAGTATTCGATTAGAAAAACAAAAAAGATTCGAATTAAATGTTGCTGCTTCGAGTATTCGTTTAATTAAAGTGACGTTGTAATGGCTTGTTTTTGAAAGAGTTTGCATTTAGTTTTATTGATTTGGGTGGATACACTGCCTTCTAGTCTGCCTCATTTTACATGGCCAAATCCAGCTGCTCCTTGTTAAGACCAACACAAGCTAGGTTTTTGTTTGAGCTAATGTTTTTAATGCATTCGTAATTTAGTTTAAAGGTATTTTTAGCCGATTTTTGTGGGAATATGTGTCTGAACCATTTGTTAAGAGCAATGTAAAAAATAAAATTAAAAAAAAGGTAATTTATAGCATTTAAGCTAGTGGAAGTTTGCGTTGTAAGTTAGCCAATTGTTCTTTTGTTGTACATATGTAGATCCTCATTTATTTTGTTTTATACTGTTTGAGGCCCAGCTCAGGTATTTTAAATTTTTCATGTTTATCCGATTACTCGATTAGTCCAACTACCTAGTTCATTCATTAATTGACTACTAAAACAATCGATGACTGCAGCCCTAGTGTGTTATCAAGCGTAATGAAATTTTTAGGTAAGAAATAAGATTTTTTTAAATAAAATCTCGAAGTTTTTGAGTGAAAGCGGTAAAAAAGTTTGTCTTTTGTTCTTTTCTAGTCACTTCTGAGATGCAATTGTTGGCTGTTTTCAACAATGTACATCGAAAATAAACACATTGATGGACTGAAAATGGTTCAATGTTAGATGAAATGTCTTGTTTTCTTATGTATGTTTATAATGGCTCCTTACCTAAAAAAATGTTTTATCCGATTACTCGATTAATCGATACAATTTTCAGTCGAATACTCGATTACTAAAATATTCGATAGCTGCAGCCCTAAAATCAACAACCCTTGATCGCAGGTCTTCAGACAGCTTTTTTGACCGAGCCATGATGCACATCAGACACAGCTTTTCATCAAGACATTTCTTACCAGGTGTGTGTTTTATAATGGGGAGGGTAGATTTAAACCACTCATCAGTGATTGCACACACACCTGACTTAATTTTTTGGGTAAAAAATGGTTTCAATTGCTCTTTAAGTCTCCTAAGGCAGAGGGTTCACCTACTTATTGTTCCCCCTTCTGTCATTGTTTGCATGCTATTCTCATTAAACATGAAAACTAGGGCTGTCAAACGATTAAAATTTGTAATTGAGTTTATTACAGCTTAAAAATTGTAATTAATCGCAATTCAAACCATCTATAAAATATGCCATATTTTTCTGTAAATTATTGTTGGAATGGAAAGATAAGACACAAGACGGATATATACATTCAACATACGGTACATAAGTACTGTATTTGTTTATTATAAGAATAAATCAACAAGATGGCATTAACATTATTAACATTCTTTCTGTTAAAGGGATCCACAGATCGAAAGACTTGTAGTTCTTAAAAGATAAATGTTAGTACAATTATATTAAAACCCCTCTTAATGTTTTCGTTTTAATAAATTTTGTAAAATTTTCAATCAAAAAATAAACTAGTAGCCCGCCATTGTTGATGTCAATAATTACTTACACAATGTTCATGGGTGCTGAAGCCTATAAAATCAGTCGCACCCAAGTGCCAGCAGAGGGCGGCAAAACTCCATAAAACACAATTAACAAGTGGGCATTTCACTGTACTGTCATTTAAATCTGTCTGAGCGGGGCATGTGTGTTAATTGCGTCAAATGTTTTAACGTGATTAATTTAAAAAATTAATTAACGCCCGTTAACGCGATAATTTTGACAGCCCGAATGAAAACCTATAAATGTTTGGGTCATTTTTATTAAAGCAGACTGTTGTTTTTTTCATCTGTGTGATTTTGACAAAGATAAGATCACATTTGATGGTGATTTTATGCAGAAATGTGAGAAATTTCAAAAGGTTCAGATACGTTCTCACACCACTGTATTTGGACAAATGTTGACAAACATATTTTGAATGCAGCTTGCGCAGGGGCGCACAACAACTCGGAACGCTCCGCATCGTTACGCTACGGTGAAGAAGACTGGCATGAAGGCACCTCCAAAACCACCATCAGGGCTGAGAACGAGGTGGAGGCGCACAGGGAGGCCAACAACTACAAGGTAAGCATGCCATATGTTACCTTTTTGATTTAAAGTCACGTTTCCTTATCTAAAGATGTTTTTTGTAGTTTGGCTTCCGAAAGTGGAAAGGCAATGTAACAGAGAAGCCTATCGAAGACCGGTCAGATGTGGTCAAAGAACTTTATTCGGACCTTAGAGTCGTCAAGCCCCAAGGAGGTCCGTTGAATTCATTTACAAGCTGATAGAACAGATTGGCTTGAGATTTTTCTTTCTTCCAGGCTCCACGGTGACCTTTGGGAACATTGGTTATGTGATTTTATTTGGATGGTGGATGTCTTTAACCTACGTCGTCATTTGTCCTGTGATGTTCCTGACAATTATTGGCGCGCCGTATGGTTGGTATCATCTACTCTGTACTGCTCATAATTAATGTAAAGAGCATTAATGATGTTTGTTTGAAGGAAAACTATGTTTAAAGCTGGCTTGGTACTTTATTTGGCCATTTGGGAAGTCTGTGGAGAAGGTAATATGCTCGGAATTCTGCCTTACTTTCCATGTGTGATCCCATGATCCAGATGAGGTTCATTTCTTAATCCCAGGCTGCTGACTTCACCAAAAGATCCGCAACGAAGCCTCAGAGGTGTGAGGTCATTCCTGAAGAGAGAGATACCCAGGACAGCAAGGACATAGTCAGAGAAAAGGACTCAGGCCCTCTTCTCATGTCCTCTCCTTTACCTATTGAGTTGCCTTTGCCAGAGTTGACTGCTAGGACAAGGTCAAAACATTGGGTGAGGAGCTGTACATCACATAATATACAGTGGGGCAAATAAGTATTTAGTCAACTACCAATTGTGCAAGTTTTCCTACAAACAAGCGAGATTTCTTCTAACTTCTTCTAACGAGGTCTAACGAGGCTCCACTCGTTACCTGTATTAATGGCACCTGTTTTAACTCATTATTTGGTATAAAAGACACCTGTCCACAACCTCAGTCAGTCACACTCCAAACTCCACTATGACCAAGACCAAAGAGCTGTCGAAGGACACCAGAGACAAAATTGTAGACCTGCACCAGGCTGGGAAGACTGAATCTGCAATAGGTAAAACGCTTGGTGTAAAGAAATCAACTGTGGGAGCAATTATTAGAAAATGGAAGACATACAAGACCACTTATAATCTCCCTCGATCTGGGGCTCCGTGCAAGATCTCACCCCGTGTCAACAAAATGATAACAAGAACGGTGAGCAAAAATCCCAGAACCACACGAGGGGACCTAGTGAATGATCTACAGAGAGCTGGGACCACAGTAACAAAGGCTACAATCAGTAACTAGGGCTGTCAAACAATTAAAATTTTTAATCACGTTAATCACAGCTTAAAAATTAATTAATCGTAATTAATCGCAATTCAAACCATCTATAAAGTATATATTTTTCTGTAAATTATTGTTGGAATGGAAAGATAAGACACAAAACTGATATATACATTCAACATACTGTACGTAAGTACTGTATTTGTTTATCATAACAATAAATCAACAAGATGACATTAACATTCTGTTAAAGCGATCCATGGATAGAAAGACTTAGTTCTTAATAGATAAATGTTACTACAGCTTATACAAATTTTATATTAAAACCCCTCTTAATGTTTTCGTTTCAATAAAATTTGTAAAATTTTCAATCAAAAAATAAACTAGTAGCTCGCCATTGTTGATGTCAGTAATTACACATGGTGCTTAAACCCATTAAATCAGTCGCACCCAAGCGCCAGCAGAGGGAGACAAAAAAAAACACAAGTAACTAGTGGACATGACACTGGGCTGTCATTTTAATCTGTTTGAGTGGGGCATGTGTGTTAATTGCGTCAAATATTTTAACGTGATTAATTTAAAAAATTACCGCCCTTTAACGCAATAATTTTCACAGCCCTATCAGTAACACAATGCGCCGCCAGGGACTCAAATCCTGCACTGCCAGACGTGTCCCCCTGCTGAAGCCAGTTCACGTCCAGGCCCGTCTGCGGTTCGCTAGAGAGCATTTGGATGATCCAGAAGAGGCCTGGGAGAATGTGTTATGGTCAGATGAAACCAAAATAGAATGTTTTGGTAGAAACACAGGTTCTCGTGTTCGGAAGAGAAAGAATACTGAATTGCATCCGAAGAACACCATACCAACTGTGAAGCATGGGGATGGAAACATCATGCTTTGGGGCTGTTTTTTGTCCAAAGGGACCAGGACGACTGATCTGTGTAAAGGAAAGAATGAATGGGGCTATGTATCGAGAGATTTTGAGTGAAAATCTCCTTCCATTAGCAAGGGCATTTAAGATGAGACATGGCTGGGTCTTTCAGCATGACAATGATCCCAAACATGCAGCCAGGGCAACAAAGGGGTGGCTTCGTAAGAAGCATTTCAAGGTCCTGGAGTGGCCTAGCCAGTCTCCAGATCTCAACCCCTTAGAAAATCTGTGGAGGGAGTTGAAACAGCCCCAAACATCACTGCTCTAGAGGAGATCTGCATGGAGGAATGGGCCAAAATACCAGCAACAGTATGTGAAAAGCTTGTGAAGATTTACAGAAAACGTTTGGCCTCCGTTACTGCCAACAAAGGGTACATAACAAAATATTGAGATGAACGTTTGGTATTGACCAAATACTTGTTTTCCACTATGATTTGCAAATAAATTCTTTAAAAATCAAACAATGTGATTTTCTGTTTTTTTATAGTCTCATTTTTGTCACATTTTGTCTCTCATGGTTGAGGTTTACCCATGTTGACAATTACAGGCCTCTCTAATATTTTCAAGTGGGAGAACTTGCACAATTAGTGGTTGACTAAATACTTATTTGCCCCACTGTAAACAAAATATTAAATAGTTTAAGCCTTAACTTGAATGCATGCAGTGTCGCTTGAGTACCTACGTGTGGCTGCTTCTGGGCTATCCCATCCTGGCAGTGGTGCACACCTTGGCCTGCGTCATCTCCTGGCTGCTGGTCTTCACCATCCCCGTCTCCAAGATGAACGCTCGAACGCTCGCCGTCATCTTGCTCATGCCTCCTGAGGACGTCCACATACACACGCTGGAAAAGGTATCAATAAATACCCAGGAATTGAGAAATGTTAGTCCTAGTTGTGTCGTCTTTTTGCAGACGCTTAAGTCCGAAGCCAGAGTCATCCTGTGCTGCTACCGCGCCGTCAACTTCTATTACTACAAATACACTGTCCAAGGGATCAACATCTTTGCGCTGAGTATCCTTCTAAAAAGCCGTTAACAATCTTTCCACATTCCTTTTTATTCTCCTTGAATCCACACTCGCTCGCAGATCTTCTCCCCTTGGTAATCATAACATTGGTTATTGGCTACACTGACCAGAACCATAAATACTTCAGTTCAGAGACCAAGTTTGCCACAGCCATCACCTCCATCGTCCCGCTGTCCTACTACATCGGCATGGGCATCGCCAGGTAGGTTCTGTTGTTAAACTACAAACCCTAGCAAAAAGTATGGAATCACCAGTCTCGGACGAGTTTGTTCTACATTTTATCATGTAGAACAAACTCTGATAAAAAGCTTGAAAAAATAATGAATTACAGAGGTACCCAGTGCTTAATTTGTAAACCATAAGGTGCTGGAACGCAAAGTATATATGACTGCGCAGGGATGACGAGACGGGCACAGGTCCCGGAACATACGCAGAAAATGGTGCTAAAAAAACAGCAACACACAAATGCCGACTTGCCATGCTGTGGGACTTACAAGCCTCAATTTCAGATGATATCCAAGCTATAAACGTTATAACAACAATTTGCAAATATTTAGGCTATACTCTGCACAGCACGGGCAATTGCCCACATAACCACAGGTGGGACAGTAACATACTGTCTAACTTGTAAAACATAAAACAAAAATCAGAGATTAAAAATAACACAAACCTATTCTTTTGCGAGTTTCATCCACCCTGTCTTCTCTGGCCCCAAAGTTCCACCGCCTTACAAATTCAGCAATCCAAACCCGAATTTCCCATAAGGGTACTGACCTGTTGCTCTGGCTGTTGGAGGTCCGCCTGGCTGACTGCTGGCGCTGTAGCTGGCCCCCAATCTGGGTAGCGCTGAACCTAACCAGCTGCTCCCACGGTAGCAGCCTCCTGCCCCGGCTTGGCTGGCTGTCCATGAACCTGGCTAGCTACCGCAGCGCTAGCCTCCAGCCCCCATCCCTGGTTGTTTCTTTTTTGACTTCGTTTTAAACCATCTTCCTTCTTTTTGAAAAAAGACTGCAACTGTCTTTTTGCCATGTTGAAATACCGTTTGATCCTGGCTGCTCGCTCTCCAGATACCCCAAATTTCCCCAAATTTTTTTATTATTATTTTTTTTTTTTATGTCAGGGGCGTGAGAGGTGCCGGATCCGTCCAAATAAGTCGCGGAACGCAGGGAGGCCAAAATCAAGAGGTGCTGGATCTTGTTCCGGCAAGATCCGGCACAAATTAACCCCTGGTGATACCTCTACATATGAAGTTAATTCGTTCCAGGACCTTGTTTGGAAGTCGAAATGGTCGTGTGTCGAGCAGGATTTTCCCATAGGAATACATTATAATTAGGGTTGTTCCGATCATGTTTTTTTGCTCCCGATCCAATCCCGATCGTTTTAGTTTGAGTACAGTATTTGCCGATCCCGATATTTCCCGATCCGATTGCTTTTTTTTTTTGCTCCCGATTAAATTCCAATCATTCCCGATAATTTTTCCCGATCATATACATTTTGGCAATGCATTAAGAAAAAAATGAATAAAACCCGAACGGATATATACATTCAACATACAGTACATAAGTACTGTATTTGTTTATTATGACAATAAATCCTCAAGATGGCATTTAAATTATTCTTTCAGTGAGAGGGATCCACGGACTTGTAATTCTTAAAGGATAAATGTGACTTTGTATATTGTGACTAAATATTGCCATCTAGTGTATTTGTTGCGCTTTCAGTAAATGATACTGTAGCCATTTAACTGTTCTGCCCAAATGCATGATGGGAAGTGCAACCATGATCGTGCGTAGTGGCACCAATTGATATATGTTCTCTGCGTTGGGAAATAACATAGGGTGTTAAGAAAAAGATCAACTACTACCTTTCTTCCCCACATTGCTTCCCACGATATTTTTGTTGAGAGGGGGATTTTAAGGCTTTAGCCAATTAAAAAAAAGCCTCCAAAGACTGCCTAAATTCACTCTACTCATTTCACGTTATCTTTTAGCTCTAAATGTAAGTAAAACGGCACCATTATAGATTGAACGCGACAATGCGTGAGTGGCTCGTGCAGCGCATGCGTTAATTGCGTTAAATAATTTTACGTGATTAATTTTTTAAAAATTAATTACCGCCGTCAGCGCGATAAATTTGATAGCCCTACTTTAAGCCAAAACTAAAGACTCTGGATGACTGTAAGACATTTTGTCTGTAACGTTAAATACAAATAGAAAACGATTTAATTAAAAAATATAAATATATTAAAAAAAGGCATGTCCGATATTTTTTTGCCGGTTCCAATACTTTGAAAATGATGTGATCGGACCCGATCGATCGGCATCCCAATCGATCGGGACATCTTTAATTATAATTCCATTAATTAGTCAGCCCAAAAACCTTCACTAAATCTTGAATAAATACTGCCGGTACTAATACAAATGACAATTACACATAGCAAAACTGATAAATTATAAATAAAAACCGGAATAATAAAATAATCATAATTCCTGTACTAATGTAACGAATCGGGTTCTAATGTGGCGGACGTTTTTTGCTGTACATGAACGCACCGCACCCGAGAGCTGTAAGCTTGAGAGTTTCACTTTCAATGTTTTCTTTGGCGGTCAGGAGGCGTTTTGTGTTGAATAAATTGTGAAATAAATGATAAAAACGTGAAGAAGCTGGCGATTTCATTGGCGATGTTCCCACAATAATTGTCAGCTTAACTTATAAAGATGGGCGAACGGTGGTCGGAGGAGGACCGTGAACCTTGTCAAGAGTCAAGAATCTGCATTGGACAAAGTGATGATGCTGGAACCTTTGTTTGGTGCTGTTCCAGTGAGATTTACAAAAAAGACTGCCTCAAGAAAACATCAGAATTCCCTCAGTCTTTGATGGTATGGGCCTGCATGTCAGGCAAAGGCACTGGGGAGATGGCTGTGGTTTACAAGTTTACATTGAAATTTTAGACAGCTTTCTTAGCCCTTCAACTGAAAATGTCATTTTCCAAGATGACAATGCATCATGCCCCAGAGCTAAAACTGTTAAAGCATTCCTTGGAGCATTCCAATGTCATGGCCTGCAAATAGCCCAGATCTCAACCGTATTAAAAACCTGTGGTGGAAATTTTTAAAAATGGTCCACGGCAAGGCTCCGACCTGCAAAGATGATCTGGCAACTGCAATCAAAGAGAGTTGGCACCAAATTGAGAGAGACTGCAAGCTGTTATAAAAGCCAGAGGTGGTGCTACTAAATACTAGAGATGTGTTTTGATTGTTATTTCTCTGTTTGTTTCTAATGATTTCACATTTTTTCTCTCAGAATGAAGTGATTCCATATATATATTTCCCTGCACTTGCTCTATAAAAGTAACATTTACTGACCACCACAATGTTATTTATTTTTTTATTTCAATTAGGGCTGTCAAACGATTAAAATTTTTAATCGAGTTAATTACAGCTTAAAAATTAATTAATTGTAATTAATCGCAATTCAAACATCTATAAAATATGCCATATTTTTCTGTAAATTATTGTTGGAATGGATATATACATTCAACATACGGTACATAAATACTGTATTTGTTTATTATAACAATAAATCAACAAGATTAACATTATTAACATTCTGTTAAAGCGATACGTGGATAGAAAGACTTAAGTTCTTAAAAGATAAATGTTAGTACAAATTATAGAAATTTTATATTAAAAACCCTCTTAATGTTTTCGTTTTATTAAGATTTGTAAAATTTCCAATCAAAAAATAAACTAGTAGCCCACCATTGTTGATGTCAATAATTACACAATGCTCATGGGTGCTTAGTCGCACCCAAGCACCAGCAGAGGGCGACAAAACTCCAAAAAACACAAGTAACAAGTGGACATTGCACTTTGCTGTCATTTTAATCTGTTTGAGCGGGGCATGTGCGTTAATTGCGTCAAATATTTTAACGTGATTAATTCAAAAAATTAATTACCGCCCGTTAACGTGATAATTTTGACAGCCCTAATTTTAATGTTTTTGAATGCTAAAGAGTTGCACTTTTGAACGAATTCATTATTTTTTCAAGATTTTTATCTGAGTTTGTTCTACATGATAAAATGTCTGAGTGAGTGCTCGTCCGAGACTGGTGATTCCATACATTTTGCTCGGGGTTGTATTATATTTTTGTGTGCGTAACTGCAAATGATGAAAGTGCCCAAAATTCCGGGGGTTCTGCAGCATTTCGGCTCAGAGCAACTTTGCCGTGGGGGCGGTGGTGAACGCCACGTTCGGCTCTATCACCGAGATGACCTTCTACATCACGGCACTCCTGCAGGGCCACCGCGCCGCCTCCAAATGCTACGAGGAGGTCGTCAAGGCCGCACTCACTGGTACACTGCTGGGCTGCATCCTCTTTATACCTGTAAGCGTCCTGACTGGACTCTAGATCAGGGCCGGCCCAGGCCATTTGGGGGCCCTAAGCAAAATAATGCCAAGGGCTCCAAATTTTTGGCCCACCATTTTGTCACAGTCTACTGTGAAACCCATACATGCAATCCAACCTATATGTCCATATTTTGTATATTAATCAAATTTGGTGCACTGCATTCTTCAAACTTCTCACCCCAAATGATTGTCAGTACTTACAGTAGATAACACCAAACCTTTTTCTAAAAGAGGAAAGAAAGAAGTTAAGGAAGAACTTTTATTTTTATGCTTGTAGTCAAGTATCAAAACTCACAAAAGTCAAATAAAGCAAACTGTAGTAAACAAAATAGAATGTAAAACAATTGCAAGATTGCTCCCTATCTGGGCCCCCTATTGGTCAAGGGCCCTAAGCAGCTGCATAGTCTGCGTATAGGCTGGGCCGGCCCTGCTCTAGATGATCTTAAAGCCTTACGAACAAACTCATTGTGCTGTCAACACAGGGCATCTGCATGATTATTGGTGGCATTAAACACCGGGAACAGCGATTTAACAGCCGCTCGGCCGGTGTAAGCTCAGCTTTGCTCTTCATTTCCGTTGGAGGTATGGAAGAATTATGGCTATTTTGTGTATCATTTGTGTAAAGGGCAAAATCAGTTTTGTATTTTTCCTCAGGTATTTTTGCACCCACCCTCTTCTCCAAGACCTTTGGCAGCCTCGTATGTGAGAGCTGCACCAACGTTCCAGGGAATGCCAGTGTGCCTTTTGTGTGCAAAGACTGCCACTATGATATGGTAATGTGGATAATCAATGCTTCTGGACCATTGTTATGGTTTGTCTTTTCTTGCAGAGCAAAACGGACCCCCAGTTGATCATTATGCATATAGAGTGAGTCCATATGCCGTAGTTGTAGGGGAAAAGTATGTGATTTTTAAGATGATAATAATGACGACTCAATATGATTCCAGGCCTCTGGTGTACACCATTTCTGTGCTGCTGCCTGCCGCCTACCTCATCGGCTTGGTCTTTACTCTGAAAACTCACTCGCACATCTACGACATCCACATCAGTGACGGCCAAGGTGGCCACGCCCACGGTCAGCATGCTGTTCACGAAGGCGCCGTCCTCCCCCGCCCTGGCGAGGGCGCCGCCGGTCCGCTCCTCGCCGCCAACTCGTGCATTAATGCCAGCGTTGTGTCCTCCTGCCACGTTGCCACAGGTGTGTTGTGCTTGTTCCCCATTTACAGTGTATCACAAAAGTGAGTACCGTATTTTTCGGACTACAAGTCGCACCTGAGTATAAGTCACACCAGCCATAAAATGCCCAACGAAGAGGAAAAAAAAACATATATACAGTGCCCTCCATAATTATTGGCACCCCTGAAAAAGATGTGTTTTTAGCTTCTAATATATATTTTTTTAGGGCTGTCAAAATTAACGTGTTAACGCGCGGTAATTAATTTTTAAAATTAATCACGTTAAAATATTTTACACAATTAACGCAGATGTCCCGCTCAGACAGTATTCTGGCTTTTGGTAAGTTTTACAGCAAGGGTTTTTGTGCTGTCTAACAGCGAACTCTTGTGGTCGCTTTGCGACATGGTTTGTTTTCTTGCCAGTTCAATATGGCTGCACGACGTCTCTGTTGTGCTTATATGATCCTTGGACAAGATTTGTCCGTAAGTATGGTTGTTGTAAAGAATGTACATATTGTGTCAATAAGCAAAATGTTATATTTTTTGTATGAGACGCTTTTTGTTTATGTTTAGTTAACCTGTATAGCGTGCTAAGCTAACGTTGTTGCTAATGCAATGCTTGTGTACTTTTTTTTTTTTGTGTAGTTTTAGGACGGTCTAAAGAGGACAATGGTTTGAGGCCATTTTATTAATAAATCAGAAGAAGTCTGATTATTAAGGCGTCGTTCACTCGCTGTCTAGCTTTGGAAAAAGTAGACGCTTCGGAGTGAGGACAGCATAGACAGATTTAAATGACAGTAGAGTGAAATGCCCACTACAGTCCTTATGTACCGTATGTTGAATGTATATATCCATCTTGTGTCTTATCTTTCCATTCCAACAATTTATTTTACAGAATATATATATAATTCACAGAAAAATATGGCATATTTTATAGATGGTTTGAATTGCGATTAATTGCGATTAATTACGATTAATTAATTTTTAAGCTGTAATTAACTTGATTAAAAATTTTAATCGTTTGACAGCCCTATTTTTTTTTATTCAAATATACAGATATATATAATATATATAAAGTACATCCCTAAATGTCCAAATTGAGTACTGCTTGTCATTTTCCCTCCAAAATATCATGTGATGTTACAAAAGAAAGTCCGCCCGTCTCCTCAGACCATCGGACATGGTTCCAGTAATCCATGTGCTTTGATGACATGTCTTCAGCAAACTGTTTGCTGGCTTTCTTGTGTATCGTTCCTCCTGGGGTGACAGCCATGCACACCAATTTGATGTAGAGTGCAGCGTATGGTCTGAGCACTAACAGGCTGACCCCCCACCTCTTCAATCTCTGCAGCAATGCTGACAGCACTCCTGTAACAAGTCACATGACATTTTGGATGGAAAATGACAAGCAGTACTCAATTAAGTACGTCGTTTCTAAGGGGTGTACTCACTTTTCTTGCCAGGAGTTTAGATATTAATGGCTATATTTTGAGTTATTTTGAGGGCAAAAATAAATGAACTCTATAATATAAGCTGCACACGGACTACCGTAATTTTCGCACTATAAGGCGCACCTTACTGTAAGATGCCACCCACCAAATTTGGCACGAAAACGGCATTTGTTCATGGATAAGCCCCACTGGACTATAAGCCGCAGCTCTCCTCATTGTATTATGAGATATTTACTCCAAAAGATATTACCTGGTAACACTGTATCTTACAGCTGCATCATAAGACTGTCATAAAACCAAATGAACCACCATGACGCTTCAAAATGCTTCATTTGGCCATCACTGCTCCCTTGGAGGAGACTGTGAACCTCTGCTACCACCTGCTGTCAATACTGTTGTCTAACATGCCTCTTAGCATGCATGGCAGCTCTACAAATGTAAATAACAATCAAAATTCATGTTCTGTGGTAATTATTGCTTCAGTTACTGTTCCAGTTGTTTCATTAATTGCTAGTTTTGGTATTTGGTAACATTTTATATGACAGTGGCGCCATTAGACTGTCGTAATCATGACATGACACTGTCATGAGCATTAATGAATGCCTATAACAGATGTCATTTAGTGTTATCCGGCAAATTATCTCACTTTTGAATGCATGTAAAAGATCCAAGCTGGACATAAATGGAGTTAATGACATAATATGTCGGTTGACACTTAATGACATCTGTCATAAGCATTCAATAATGTCATGTCATAATTATGACAGTCTTATGACACCGTTGTCAAATAAAGTGTTACCTATTAACCCAAATAAATCAACAAATAAGCCGCACTGGACTATAAGACACAGGATTCAAAATGAAGGAAAAAAGTACCGGGTTATAGTCCAAAAATTACGGTACTTTTCATTGTGTCAAAGTGTCATTTTGTCAGTGTTGTCCCATTAAAAGATATACTTAAATATCTGCATAAATGCGAGGGGTGTACTCACTTTTTTGATACACTGTATGTGCATGCATGTTAACGCATGCAAGTGAGTTTTAAGCAGAGAAATTCTAAATAGAGCTCAGATGACAACATCCATGCATCACACAGGTCACCATGTGGTCCACTGGTCTCGATGGAGGGCGCTCGCCGTGCTCATTGTGGCCACGGTGCTGATGGCCTGCTGCGCAGATCTCAGCACAAACAACATCGAGCCCATGCTGACAAACTCCTCAATCTCCCAGGTGTTCCCAAAAACTTTTTTCTCAACCTTTTTTTTTCATTTACACAACTACCACGGTGCCTTCTACAGTACTTCATTGGCGTGACTATTTTAGCGATGGTGCCTGAACTCCCCGAGATTGTCAACGGAATCCAGTTTGCGCTGCAGAATAATATCAGTTTGAGGTAGTTCACCAGACACTTGTGCAACAAGTTATGTCCTCCTAAATATGTTTTACATGTTTAAATTTTCCGGTGTATTAGTCTGGAAGTGGGAAGCTGTATCGCGGTGCAGGTGTGCATGATTCAAATCCCACTACTCCTCCTCTTCAACGCGTTCTACGTAAGTAAATTCACTCTTGAATGGTACAGTACTGGCCAAAAGTAATGCTCAATTTCTCCCAGAAAATGATTGCAATTACAAATGCTTCAGTAGTAATATCTTCGTTTATTTGCTTGGAATGAAAAAAAACAAGAGAATGGGAAAAAAAAAAAATCATGATAATTTTACACAAAACTCCAAAAATTGGCCGGACAAAAGTATTGGCACTAGCGCTGCAGCTATCGATTATTTTAGTGGTCGATTAATCGATGAACTAGTTAGTTTGAATAATCGAGTAATCGGATAAGGAACATGAAAAATTAAAATACCTGAGCAGAGCCTCAAATGGTAAAAAAAATTAAGTAAAATAAGGATCTATGTACAATAAAAGAACAATTGGCTAACTTACATAGCAAAAGTCCGCTAGTTTAAATGCTATAAAACGCTAACTTTTTTTTCTTTTTTTAAAACAATACTCTTAACAAATGGTTCAGACACATATTCCCACAAAAAACGTCTAAATTGACCTATAATCTAAAGTACGAATGCATTAAAAAAACATTAGCTCAAACAAAATCTTAGCTTATGTTGATCCTAACATGGAGCCGCTGAATTCAGCCATGTCAAATGAGGCAAAGTATTGGGCGGTGCATCCACCCAAATCGATAATTCTTAATGCGAACACTTTCAAAATAAACCATTACAACGCCACTTTAAATAACTGAATACTCGAAGCAGCAAAATTTGATTCGAATCTTTTTTTCCAATCGAATGCTCGAGTTCATCGATTAATCGTTGCAGCACTAATTGGCACCCTATGAAAAATCATGTGATGCTTCTCTAATTTGTGTAATTAACAGCACCTGTTACTTACCTGTGGCAATGACTAAATCAGACTGGCAGCCAGTTAAAATGGATTAAAGTTGACTCAACCTCTGTCCTGTGTTCTTGTGTGTACCGCATCGAGCACGGAGAAAAGAAAGAAGACCAAAGAACTGTCTGAGGACTTGAGAAGCAAAATTGTGAGGAAGCATGGGCAATCTCAAGGCTACAAGTCCATCTCAAAAGACCTGAATGTTCCTTTGTCTACCGTGCGAAGTGTCATCAATAAGTGTAAAGCCCATGGCACTGTGGCTAACCTCCCTAGATGTGGACGGAAAAGAAAAATCGGCGAGAGATTTCAACGAAACATTGTACGGATGGTGGATAACGAACATCGACTGTCCTGCAGTCCGAGGGTACAACAGTGTCAACCCGTACTATCCATCAGTGTCTGAATGAAGAGGGACTCTTTGGTCGGATACCCAGGAAGACCCCACTTCTGACCCAGAGACATAAAAAAGCCAGGCTGGAGTTTGCCAAAACTTACCTGAGAAAACCAAAAATTTTTTTGAAGAATGCTCTCTGGTCAGATGAGACAAAAGTAGAGCTTTTTGGGAAAAGGCATCAACATCGAGTTTACAGGGAAAAAAACAAGGCCGTCAAAGAAAAGAACACGGTCCCCACAGTCAAACACGGCGGAGGTTCCCTGATGTTTTGGGGTTGCTTTGCTGCCTCTGGCGCTGGACTGCTTGACCATTTGCATGGCATTATGAAGAATTTTGCAGCATAATGTAGAGTCCATGTGAAAAAGCTAGGTCTTCCTCAGAGGTCACGGGTCTTCCAGCAGAACAATGACCAAAACACACTTCAAAAACCACTAGAAAATGGTTTGAGAGAAAGCACTGGAGACTTCTAAAGTGGCCAGCAATGAGTCCAGACCTGAATCCCATAGAACAGCCATGGATAGATCTGAAAATGGTAGTTTGGAGAAGGCATCAGAGACCTGGAGCAGTTGGCCAAAGAAGAATGGTCTAAAATTCCAGCAGAGCATTGTAAGAAACTCATTGATACCGAAAGCGGTTTTTCGCAGTTATTTTGTCTAACGGTTGTGCTAGCAAGTATTAGGCTGAGGGTGCCATTACTTTTGTCTGGCCCATTTTTGGAGTTTTGTGTAAAATGTAGGGCTGTGTCAAATTATTAAAATTTTTAATCGAGTTAATTACAGCTTAAAAATTCATTAATCGTAATTAATCGCAATTCAAACCATCTATAAAATATGCCATATTTTTCTGTAAACTTGTTGGAATGGAAAGATAAGACACAATAAGGATATATACATTCAACATACGGTACATAAGTACTGTATTTGTTTATTATAACATGAAATCAACAAGATGGCATTAACATTATATACATTCTCTTAAAGCGATCCATGGATAGAAAGAATTGTAGTTCTTAAAAGATAAATGTTAGTACAAGTTATAGAAATTTTATATTAAAACCCCTCTTAATGTTTTCGTTTTATTAAAATTTGTAAAATTTTGAATCAAAAAATAAACTAGTAGCTCGCCATTGTTGATGTCAATAATTACACCATGCTCACTCATGGTACTAACCCATAAAATCAGTTGGACCTAAGCGCCAGCAGAGGGCGCCAAACACCAAAAAACAAGTAACAAGCGGACATTGCACTGTACTGTACATTTTAATCTCTTTGAGCGGGGCATGTGCGTTAATTGCGTCAAATATTTTAACGTGATTGATTTAAAAAATTAATTACCGCCCGTTAACGCGATCATTTTGACAGCCCTAGTAAAATGATAATGATTTAATTTTTTTTTCATACTCTTTTGTGCATTTTCATTGCGAGCAAAATAATTGAAGCTATAACTACCAAAGCATTTGTAATAGCAATCATTTTCTGGGAGAAATTGAGCATTATCTGACAGAATTGCAGGGGTTCCAACACTGTAATTAATTGAAGAGCTGTAGTCTACAGTCAATGTATTAATATTATTATTGTATATTTCTTGGCCAGGATGTGGGATTTGTGCTACTGTTCAGTGACATCCATCTCTGGGCAAGCATTTTCAGTGTCATTCTAGTCAACTACATCTTCATGGATGGCAAATGTGACTACTTTCAGGGTAAGTCGATGCCTTTTTTAAATCTTTCCTTCTTCTGCAGGAATATTGAAACATGTTTTGTTTTTAGGCACTGCCCTGGTGGTGGTCTACCTCATCCTTTTGGCGCTTTACTTCTTTGCTCCTTCCCCACGTGCTTGTTGAGCTGCTAAATGAATTCCTATCTAAAAGGAAATTCAAGAATTTCCAATTATAAACGACTTGCGCATCTAGTCTCCGCATTTAAGTGTAGATTTTTGCTATTTATTGGTGGTTTGTATTCTTTGTAATATGTGCTCAATAAATTCCGCTTGCAATTCTTCACGCACGCCTAGTACTCATTCTGTAGTTTTTCCAGAAGAGAACAAAAAGCAGAAAAGACATTGGGCTGCATATTGGAACCAGTGCATAATTTGTAAATCATAGGGTGCCGGAATGCAAAGTACATACGACAGTGCAGGGATGACGAGACGGGCACAGGTCCCGGAACATACGCAGAAAATGGTGCTGAAAACACGCAAATGCTCACTTGCCATGCTGTGGGACTTACAAGCCTCAATTTCAGATAATATCCATGGTATAAATGCAGTGTTGTCAGTAACGCGTTAGTAACGCACTACTGTAATCTGACTACTTTTTTCAGCAACGAGTAATCTAACGCGTTCATTTTTCTACACCAGTAATCTGATTAAAATTAGTTTCCTTAGTGTCTCTGTGTTACTATTTTTTCATTGCCTCATAACGTATGTAGGATGAATATTGTAGTCATGTACGAAGCGCATTTTGAATAGAAAATGCTAAAATAAAAGGTTCCCGGTATGTGTTTCCATGACAAGCTCTTAGCCATTTCCTGTTTTGGTCTCACATCATGTGTTGTGGGACTGACGCGGCTGGACATTCGCGCCGAGTGTTGAGATGTTGCGAGGGAATGTTGATCTGTGGATATCCATGAATGAAGGTGAGTATTTTTCCTTCATTCTGGAGCGTATCAGCAAAAGGTTGGACCTCCTACATGCACGGCCGTTTCGTAGCTTTGCCGTAGCAACGACGGGCAGTCACCGCTCCAAGTTGGCAAGCTTTGTTTACATCATATGGCGTGAGGTGATGTGTTCGTTTAGCATCTGTGGGATGTGTTGTAAGTCCGATTGAGTGTAAAGTGCTTAGTTGCCGCCACGTTTTGTGGCCAAATTGACCGCGTGTGTGTTGAGAGGAGTACTTCCTGGTTGTGCATGGCGTACCTCAGGGTTGTGCACGCGCATCTGCGCCCGCCACCACCTTTGCAATTTTGTGCAGTCAGTTTGCAATTTTTTTACATTGGCACTGATATGCTGTTAACCATAACCCGAAATTCAGAAGTTTTGACATTAGGCTTAATCTTAGAGTTAGCGGGGTTTAATTGGTCGGTGGAGTTGATTTCAACAAATTCCAAGTAGTTTGTCAGATATTTGTTAGTTTCAGGGCTCCGGAGTGGCTAAGCTAGCGCGAAATTCTGATATTCCCCTTTAAATTCAATCATTGGAAAGTCAATTACATGTGATGACATTTTTCTGTTGTCATTCTTATGTTGCGGCGGTAAAGGGAGAAAAATTGGTAAAAAGTAACTGATAGATTACTTTTAAAGTAACTTCCTTTGATAGTGAATTAATCAGTAAAATAACTAGATTACTTTGAGGCGTAATCTGTGACAACACTGTATAAATGTTATGACAACAATTTAAAATTATTTAGGCTATACTGTGCACAGCACAGGCAATTGCCCACAAAACCACAGGTGGGACTTACAGTACACCCGGCTTGGCTGGCTGTCAGTGAACCTGGCTAGCTGCTGCGGCGCTAGCCTCCTGTTGCTCCCGCTCCTGCATTAGCATGATCGCTGCAGCTGCCCTCATCACCGGTTGTTTGACTCGTTTTGAACCATCTTCCTTGTTTTTGAAAGACAGTAAATGCAACTGTCTTTTTGGCATGTTGAAATACAGTTTGATCCTGGCTGCTTGCTCCCCAGATGTCATAAATTTCCAAACTTTTTTTTTTGTTGTCAGGGGCATGATTTGTTGGTCCAGCTTTTCAGTTCACAAATCTCCGACTCTTTCAAATGACGTTAAATTTTTATAAACAACATGCAATTCCTGGGATTTGATCTGTAAATGAATTTATGCATATTATTCTTTTATACATTTTTTAAAAACGTTTTCCTAACCCTATATACGAGAGGTGCCGGATCTACCCAAATAAGTCCCGGAACACAAAGAGGCCAAAATCAAGAGGTGCGGGATCTTTTTCCGGCAGGATCCGGCACAAATTAACCCGATTGGAACTAAAGGATTAGTACCGCTTCCACACCAACTGTCCTCATTCCACTGCTGCAACCCTATTTTAATATTTGAGGGCATTGCTCAAGCTCAATTCCCATACAAAGTCATTCATTTCAGCATCAGCGAGGGTTTTAAACTTTATTCGGATCATGACATTTCAAATGGATTCTGTTAGAGCACCAAATTCACAGTGACGCGACTTTTTAAAAGAGAACTTTACATGTATCGAGTAGGCTTAAAATTGCACATACTGACCATTTGCCAATGCGTTAATTTGTCTCGTCGACAAGAGTATTGGGGGCGGGTCGATTTAAGAGTGACCAAGCTATTAGGCAAACGCAAAAAAAGTGTGCCGCTTTAAAACGTAAAATACTATGCGGGATGGTGTAGAGTTCTTCCAGTAAATAATATACATGCTCCATCCTTTGCACAGAAGTCTTTAAAAATTTAATAACACGTGTAATATACAGTACCGGGTTTATAGTTTTAAATTTAAGCAAATCATGATTTGGCAAAATGTTTCCAACTGCTGATGGGTTGACTTGATAAGCAAAACTAGGCAACATGTCAACTCCAGAATGGCAATTTGGGGAAAATCCATACTTTCAGTATTTAGCATAATTTCACACTTAGTGCAAAAACATATTTTGTAAAAAGAACAAAAAATGAGGCAAAAGAAGGCATCCCATAGTTTTGGCAGAGCAGGAAAGACTCATTTGATGATCCAAGTCTGTTATTTCAAGCGCTCGATGAGTTCCTGTGTGAGCCCCAGGTTGAGCAGCTGCGTGGTGGGCAGAGAGGCGATGTGGGGGAAGGCCTGGAGGAGCCTCTCCCAGCATCTCTCCAGCAAGGTCGGCACGGCTAGCCAGATCTTGAAGAGAGAACCGGTCCTCTTGTTCTCCTGGATGTTCACCACACCGCCGTGGATGTACATGCAGCCCGTCTGCCGAGAAGGTCAAAAACACAAAAGCATAGCCTGTCTTGTGGATAGAGTTGTGCCATCTTAGGCACCCCACGATTCGATTACGATTCAGGGTGGTAGGATTCGATTTTTGAACGATAACGGTTATCGTGATTATTACTTAATCATGGTTTTACACATTCTGCATATGAAATACACGTTAGCTAATTAGCTTAGCGCTCGGCGCTAACTATTAACATCTCAAAAACAACAACAATAAAGGCTAAACAGTACAAGAGGGTTTGTGTACTCACCTTTTATAGACGCACGCAAGTCTTAGCAACACACTCAGGACAATTTTCAATTGAAATGCCTTAAAACTACTGCTGGACATCTGAAAGACAAGGTGCAACGAACTATCTTCCCCTCTCGCTCTTAAAAAATAACTTGCGCACAAAAGCACGACCGCCGCGTCGCGCTTCTGTGTCTGCCTGTCTCATACAGAAATTTATTTTCCAGTCTTTTAAAAAGGAGTAAATCTCTCTCCCAGTAACCAGGAGCATCCATCATAACGTGCGTGCGTCCGTTAACGGTGTCCTTGCAGCAAACGTGTCTTGAATTTCATTCCGCTACAAGCGGCTGTCATAAAATTATGAGGGAAAATCGTTTTTGAACTTTTATGAATCGTAATCGAATCGCGACGCACGTAATAGTCGATTTTTTTTGGAACTGCTCTTCTTGTGTACAGCAGCTACTTCTCATGTTCTTTGTTTAAATGTCTCAACAGAGAAGCAGGGGACCTACCGGCGTAACGGCAGCGCAGTGGAAGTAGGCGGGCTCAGGCATCATAGCGGGCAACCTACTCCACTGCAATGTCTGCAGGTTGATCTTCCACAGGTCAGCCAGTATCAACTCACCGTTGTAGCCACCACAAATAAATACATCTAGAAAAGAGTGAAATAATCTCATAAAGTTGGCTCAAATTGATAGCAACATCTTTTTAAGTACATACCGTTTCGTATTTGAACACAACTGTGACATCTCCTAGGAGCGGGAAACCCTGTCGGAATCACATATGGTGAAAATACAAAATGTCTTCAATGAAATAAGGCTACAGTAGGATGCAAACCTATTTTGTCATGAGGTTTTGTAGCAATCTCCTCCCAGGAATTAGTCTCCAGGTTGTACGCGTGAATCTGTTGCAAAAAAATGTATTACGCACAACAGCTTAATTGACTTTGAATGTTTTTTTCAGTACCTTGTCCAGAGGGTAAGATGTCCAGGAGGTCCCTCCTCCTAGTATGTAGATCCTCTGTCCGTCCTGTGCTATTTCATGCCTGTACCTGTGACAACATGTCAATTGTTTCATAATGCTGACAACACTTATAGCTTGGTTAGTTCTTAAATTCTATTTGGTACCGTACCGTTCCTTGGGTAGGTCATCAGGAGGGTTGTTGGGCTTTAGGTGGTTCCACTCCCTGGTGGTCAGGTCTAGCCTGTGCAGGTCTGTACTGTACAGGTACCCCGTTGTACCCCCAAACACGTAGAGAAAGCCATTTATGATGACCATCGCCTTGATAAGTGATAACAAACTGTTAAATTCATTCACCTTGCTCGTGAAGTGCTAATTGCGGAGGATGGAAGTACCTGTCCGTAGATTCTGTTGGGCTTCTTCCCGCGACAATTGAGAAGCGACCACCGCTTGTATTTGACATTGCAAACGTGGACGTCATTCCCGTTGTTCTCACCAAAGGGGATCCCGGTGCCGCCAAACACCAGCAAATTGTTACCATGCAACACGGCTGCAGTGAGGAAATGGGGCAGAACATTTATGTTTGAAAGTGACACAATGGAACTAAAACAATTCTTCAAAAAGTATACAATCACCAGTCTCGGACGAGCACTCACTCAGACATTTTATCATGTATAACAAACTCAGATAAAAAGCTTGAAAAAATAATGAATTAGTTCAAAAGTTCAACTCTTTAGCATTCAGAAACACTAAACAATGAGGGAATTTTGATGTCTTCTTCAGGCAGTCATCTTTGTAAGTCTCACTGGAACAGCACCAAACAAAAGCTCCAGCATCATCACCTTGTTCAATTCTTGACTCTTGACACCTTGTCCAATGCAGATTCTTGACTCTTGACAAGGTGATGATGCTGGAGCTTTTGTTTGGTGCTGTTCCAGTGAGATTTACAAAGATGAATAACTGAAGAAGACATCAAATTCCCTTAGTCCTTGATGATATGGGGCTGCATGTCAGGCAAAGGCACTGGGGAGATGGCTTTCATTAACTCTTCGATAAATGCACACGTTTACATTGAAATTTTAGACAGCTTTCTTATCCCTTCAATTGAAATTAGTGTTTCTGAATGAACACGCTGCACCCCCTCTGGAATTTATGACAGCTTGCAGTCACTTGGGCATGGACTTGATGACTAGTCTCCATCAATTTGGTGCCAACTAGGGGTGCACGATATCCATTTTTTGAAACCGATATCGATCATTTCCTGCTCCTCAAAGCCGATATCGATAACAGATAATATATATTTTTTAAAATGTATAACCCGAGTTTAAACCTGGAGGTTTAAAAAAAAAAAAATTGTGGTGGATTAAACATAGATTTGCCTTTGATCTCACCTGATTTTTCATAATGACCTGAACAAAACAGTGTGTTTCACTTCTGCACTGCCCGGCAGCCAGCTAAAAATGAATGCACTTCCATAAACCACAAGGCTTGGTCTTTTCTTCCTTTTATGGGAAGACACTCGTCTTAATAATGTGAAAGTACAACAGCAAAATACACATACTCAATACTCAATATACAACAAACTGCACAATACACTTATATACACAACCATTATATGTATGGCATAGCACACTAGCTTGAGCTACTAAAGCATTGGCTGGCTTCTATAACACAACAACTTATTAAGTTCTGTACATATGACCCTTCACCACAGAAGTAAACATATGGTGCACATCCATATGTTATAGTAAACATAAAATACTTAGACATATTTCCGAGGCGGAAACGTAACAGAAAGCATTCACGATTGTCAATGCGACCGCTAGACACCGCAATGTGTATGTGAATGAGCTTGTAATGTGAACAAAACTACTGTGACAAAAAATAGATGCAATGAATTATTCTGATCAGCAGGTGGAACAAATGCCCCGCAAATGTCAACTGCTTTCCTATACTAGTGTGTAAACTGTAAAGCCAGCACAATACATATTATCGGTCCTATTGATAATGTTATTGGATTTATCAGGATGACGTCATAATTCCTATTATCGGACCGATAATTATTGGACCAATAATTATCGTGCACCAGTACTGCCAACTCTCTTCTATTGCAGTTGCGAGATTATCCTTGCAGGTCGGAGCCTTGCTGTTGACCATTTTTTTCCGTTTCCACCACAGGTTATTTGGGCTATTTGCAGGCCATGACATTGACTGGATGGGTCTTTCTCCAAGGAATGCTTTAATAGTTTTAGCTCTGTGGCATGATGCATTGTCATCTTGGAAAATGACATATTTTCAATTGAAGGGATAAGAAAGCTGTCCAAAATTTCAATGTAAACTTGTGCATTTATTGAAGATTTGATCACAGCCATCTCCCCAGTGCCTTTGCCTGACATGCAGCCCCATATCATCAAGGACTGAGGGAATTTTGATGTCTTCTTCAGGCAGTCTTCTTTGGAAGTCTCACTGGAACAGCACCAAACAAAAGTTCCAGCATCATCACCTTGTCCAATGCAGATTCTTGACTCTTGACAAGGTGATGATGCTGTAACTTTTGTTTGGTGCTGTTCCAGTGAGATTTACAAAGATGACTGCCTGAAGAAGACATCAAAATTCCCTCAGTGTTTAGTGTTTCTGAATGCTTAAGAGTTGCACTGTTGAAGTAATTTATTATTTTTTCAAGCTTTTTATCTGAGTTTGTTCTATATGATAAAATGTCTGAGTGAGTGCTCGTCCGAGACTGGTGATTCCATACTTTTTGCTAGGGGTTGTAATTGCTTTAAATGTGATCTTTTTTGTGTGTTTATCTTACCTGACATGGAGGCAAGCTCTGTGGGCACAAAGCCCTCTGTTTGAATCTGCTGCCATCGACCCGTTGCAAAGTGGTACCTCCAAAGCTCTCGGAACAGTGGATAGTCTTCGTTCTCAGAGCCACCTGACTCGTCGTAATCTGGGTTGTAGCCCCCAAAGACATAGAGGTTTGTGTTGTCAGCAACACAGCGGTGGCCACTGCGGGCGGGGGGCGTACGGTGACCTAGAGAGAAAATAAATGTACAGATTGATGAAATACAATTATGATGGAAGGAGAAGGATGCGGTTTTGTTTACACTGGAAGGGGTGGGCAAGATCAGGTGTCTTAAATAAAGTGTCGAGCGGTCATCAACTTGCCAAATTAACTACCTTAACAGCCCAATGACAAGTAATTCACTGCAGAGTTAATGTCATGTGTATTTGGGGTGTCAAAAATAAAACTCATTCACTGCACCGGTAAATAGTACGGGGTAAATAGTACTCCCATAGCGGTGATCTGCTTTCCCACCCACTGTTTTCTTTGTACAACCATTGACAGCAGTGTTCGTTAGCATGCGTGCTAATGTTGTTGATCGATCTGCAGGCGTCTGCTTACCGTGAAGCGGCCTGCCTGTCAGCTTCTCGAATTTATTCAACTGTTCCGGACGGCGATCGCCTTGGGCGTCCGTCATCTTGTCCCAGATTGAACGAGGCCTCGTTCATAGCATCACACTGACGAAAAACAGCTACTCCTGAAGTGCCCGAGAGACATGATGGGTTAACGATAGCAGCGGTGGGTTTAAAGCCATACACTCATTTGACGCGAAGGTCTCGGCCAATCACAGGTTGTGTTCTTGCAATGTTGCGTCACTGGAGGTGCGGGGATAATAGCTTTCAAAACAAGTTATTTATGCGTTAACTCAAGTTGTCCAACTGGAAATTTCGTCCTTACTAGTAGAACAATACTATTAACTTACTATCAGTGCTACTTTTGATCTAATTCCCAGCAATTACACTACTTTTGCACCAATAACACAAATGTTAATTTGTTGAATGGTCATGAAAATTCTTTTTTTTTTTTTTTTAAATTTATTTATTTATTTATTTTTTACTATTATGACTATTGAAAAAAAACTTACAGAAAGACTAATAATTTTGGTTTGACGCTAGCAACATGCCTGTGGTGGTCATCCACTGCTGCTAGGGGGCAGTAATGCATCTCAAATCTCTTCGGACGTGCCGTTGAACAAGCAGAAGAAAAAGACACTAACATGGCGGCTGTCAGTAGCGGTCGTGCGGATCGTCTCGGTAACGCGAATCAAAACAAATCTTCCCTCACGTCCCCGGAGAAAATCCGTGAGCTTCTCAGTGAGGGGGTCTCGCCAGCCAGCACGGCCCTCCACAGGTACAGTTTAAAACCGAATTGATGTTGTTTTTACGACTTGGTTATGCTAATGTAGCTTGCTAACTAGGTCCATGGCTTCTTGGAGTATGTAACATAAGGACCACTTAGGAAGGCGTTCTCAGAAAAAAAGAGAATACAGATATCGTATCATTTTACACATTTGTGCACACTTTAGGGATTCTCTTCAATCCCCAAAGCTGATTTCTTCGCTATCTCTGCGAGCCACGCTGTTACAACCCCTAGCAAAAAGTATGGAATCACCATTCTCGAACGAGCACTCATTCTGACATTTTATGTAGAACAAATTCGGATAAAAAAAAGCTTGAACAAATAATCAATTGTTGAAAAGTGCAACGCTTTAGCATTCAGATACAATAAAAAAAATTAATAAAAAAACATTGTGGTGGTCAGTAAATGTTACTTTTATAGAGCAGGTGCAGGGAAATATACTGTATATGGAATCACTCCATTCTGAGGGAAAAAAATCTGGAATCATGAGAGAGAAACAAAGAAATGACAAAACACATCTCTAGTATTTATGAATGAATTTATTGTCTTTGTCATTTAGTAGCACAACCGCTGGCTTTTATGACAGCTTGCAGTCTCTGAGGCATGAACTTAATGAGTATTCTTCATCAATTTGGTGCCACCTCTCCTATTCTCGCAGTCGGCGTGATGTCACGATGACGTCATCTCGCCTAGCAACGTGTCGCCGTTTTGAGAGGGGGGCACGCACAGGTAAACATCCGTAGCCAAACGTCTGAAATTCATATATTTCAGCTGTGTTTTGCGTTTTTTTTTTTTTTTTTCATAAAAACGTCTTAAATAGGAGTGGGAACCTCAGGGCACCTCACGATACGATACGATTCGCGATACAAGGCTCACGATAACGATTATCTCACAATATCATGATACAGCGATTATTGAAATATTGGTCAGAAATTTGTTTCATGATATTCTATGATACAACTGTTGAAACGGGGGAAAAAAAGATATTTCAAAATAGGAAAAAATACTTGTTTAAGTCATTTATTAAACAGTGACACCTTTTCTGTGCAACATTGCTGTAAAATATAAATCTACTGCAAATTGTGTTCCTGCACATATAGAGGAAACAAACCACAACCACTGGTCGGAGAATGGCACCCTTAATTTCTTTAAAGTTTTAAATCTTTAAAAAAAAAATTTTTACAGTGCTGTAGGTGTCAGTCAGCAGTTGAGCTTGGAGTGGGGCAATGATAAAATTGGTGTGTCTTTTCTTCGTATATGACCTTTGTTGCCAAAAGCATTGGTTTAAGCACTTCCACCATCTGCTTCAGCATTTGAGATGTCAGACTCAGTCAGTCACATTCTTCCTCACCTTAAAAACAACAAAATAAAACAAAAAAATATTAGCTACTTAATAGCTTTTGAGTTGAAATCCTGATATTTTTTTTTTTGTTGGAACTTGGAAGTATTGAGTAAATTTAGAAAAAAAAAATGAATGTATAGAAATGCATTACCAATTTTTAATATGTAGGCTACATGAATTATCATGCACATCACCTTATACAGTATATCTCGGAAGCTCTTCAGACCATTTTTATAGCTTATTGTATCAAATTGGCAGTAATAACAGTTTGTGTAGTAAACTAGATGGAAAGTGGTTCTCAAATAATATCAAATAAATTAGTAAATTCATGTAGGCTTGTTCGATATTCATTTTCATCCACTTTAGGGTCCTGGTTTATTTTATATAATTCAACACCCAATGTCATCAAAATAAGAAATGTAAATTAAAAAATCAATTACATTACAAAACTTGACCTGAAGTGATGAAAGTCAAGGAGTCCACTTCGTCACCAGCTGCCAGTGAACCTTATTTTTGTTAGACAATTCTTGCATACAGCAAAGTCTTTGTTCACCTTACTTCCTTTCTTGTTGGTGTAAAATCTAATGTGTGTCTGTCTACATGTGTGATTTGCAGCAATATTTTTCTGACTTTTTCCTCCACCGTTCTCACGACGCTTTTTTATTTTTTTCAACCCAGTTGGAGCTTCTTCTCTAGACGCTTTGTGCGCACTTTACCTTCACCGCCACGCTTGAGTGCCCCTAGTGGACCGCCAAGGAATTGCTCAACAAACATTGAGCAGTTTACAGCATCCATACTCCATTGTATGGCCAATATGTCAAATAAAAGTATCGATACTTGGCGGGAGCATATCGATAACCGATGGGGTTGCAAAATATAGAAATATTGTCACACTCTTAGTCTTAAACATGACTTATTATTATCACGAGTCACTGCCGACAGACGCGTGTTTTGGCCTGCAAATCTGCCCATACAAAGTTGCAGCTGATAGCTGGATAAACAATCCAAAGGAATTGCCTGCAGTGGAGTTCGGCGTCACTTGCATCAAACCTCGTGGACACAGAAAGGATTTTTCAAAAAGGCCTCACTTATTAGGTTTTTTCAGCGTAGAGCCATGAAATTCGGGGAGTCGATACCTTGTCCAAAAACTGCTCCAAAAAGTCTCTTGCACCCATATTCCAAACCCTACAGGAAATTGGCCATTTTAGATTAAGCCCAGTTTCATGCATGTAAGGTAGGATCTCATTAGATGATTAGTGAGGGACGACTTGCCACCACCCCGACCTGCATACCATCCCAGTTTACGTGACGTTCAAGTACCGCCAAACTGCCAGGGCCCATTCAGTCCTGCTTGCAGGGCTAGTCTGAGTTTGTTCTACATGATAAAATGTCCGAGAGAGTGCTCGTCAGAGTCTGGTGATTCCATACTTTTTGCTCGGGGTTGTATACCATAATTTTTGGACTATAAGGCGCACCTGACTATAAGCCGCACCCACCAAATTTGACACAAAACCAGCATTTGTTCACAGATAAGCCGCACTGGACTATAAGCCGCAGCACTCCTCATTGTATTATGGAATATTTAAACCAAAAGATAGTAACCGGTAACACTTTATTTGACAGTGGCACCGTAAGACTGTCATAAGACCAAATGAACCACCATGAAGCTTTGAACCAATGAGCTGAAAAGCTTCATTGCTTCGAGAAGCTTAGTTTGCCCATCACTGCTCCACCTGCTGTCAACACTGTTGTCGTCCAACATGCCTCCTAGCATGCATTGCAGCACTAAAGATGTAAATAACAATCAAAATTCATGTTCTCTGCAAATTATTTCTTCAGTTACTGTTTCAGTTTCATTTATTGCTAGAGATGGTATTTGGTAACTCTTTATTTGAAAGTGGCCCCATAAAACTGTCACTAGACAATCATAATTATGACATGACACTGTTATGACAATTAATGAATGCTTATACCAGGTGTCATTTAGTGTTATCCGGCAAATTATCTCACTTTTGAATAGATGTAAAAGATCCGAGCTGAATATAAATGGAGATAGTGACATAGTTTGCCGGATGACACTTAATGACATCTGTCATAAGCATTTAGTAATCCCCATGATAGTGTCATGTCATAATTATGACGGTTATAAGACCAAATTAACCACCGTTGCTTCAAGAAGCTTCATTTGGACATCACTGCTCCCTTGGAGAGACAGTCAACCTCTGCTGCCAACTGCCGTCAACACTGTTGTTGTCCAACATGCCTCCTAGCATGCATTGCAGCGCGACAGATGTAAATAACAATCCAAATTCATGTTATGTGCCAATTATTTCTTCAGTTGCTGTTCCAGTTGTTTCATTAATTGCTAGTTATGGTATTTAGTAACATTTTATTTGACAGTCATGCCATAAGACTATCATAATTATGACATGACGCTGACATGAGCATTAATGAATCCTTGTGACAGATGTCATTTTGTGTAATCGGCAAATTATCTCACTTTTGAATTGATTTAAAAGATCCGAGCTGGACATAAATGGAGTTAGTGACATAGTTTGTCGGATGACAATGATATCTGTCATAAGCATTCATTAATGCCCTTGATAGTGTTATAATTATGACTGTCTTATGACGCCGCTCTCAAATAAAGTGTTACCTACTAACCCAAATAAATCAACAAATAAGCCGCGCTGGACTATAAGCCGGAGGATACTAAGGGAGGGAAAAAATAGCGGCTTATAGTCCGGAATTTACAGTAGTTATGTAGATGGAGACTGACACTAGCATCGATGTTAAAGCTATAATGAGATTCGAATGGCTGCACTAAACATTCATGCAGTGTTGCAATTGTTGAAGTTACAAAATGATTCCATTGTGTTTTGTAATTGTAGTGGACAAGGAGATTCAAAAGACCAAGAAGTCATTAGCACCACTCCATCACCTTGTGAAGCAACTAACAAAGAGGCCTTTTTCATTAGAGTACAATCATACTCCATATCCTTTTGTCTTCCTCAAAGTTGCATGCAATATATCAGTGATCTATGTAGCAGTAAATTTTCCTTAGCCTAAACACTGCTTGAAATGGGCCGGGAAGCCCCATGCGCTCTCACCCCTCATGTGTGCCCGATATGGCTGGATCAACATCGCCCACGACACGCTCAAGTGTTCCAGCTGCCAAGCCTTCCTCTGCGCGTCACTACAACTCACGTTAGATTTTGATAAATGTAAGCCGAACGTCTCGGGAGCTAAGCGCCTGATTTAATTTTGGTTTTGGTAGTGGGACCCTTTTTTTTTCTCCCTGTGACTAGATGAATCCCGGGTAGCCGAGCTGTCCAGGCAACTTCAGACAAAACATGAGAAGTTTTGCCCCTGGCCTGATTTTCCTTGTCCAGGTAGAAACACTTGACTTTTATTTAAAAAAACACATTAACAAGGCACTCTGATAATCTGGATGTTGTTTTATGTTTCAGAGCGGTTGTGGATTGTGACAGCCGAGGAGCCTTCAGAACTTCTGACCGCTTTCATCGAACGTTATCAGAGCGCATGTAGGCTCGGACAACAGCTTCCGTCGATGAAACCCGAGCTGCTGAAATCAATGGTGAGGAAGCTGGGACGAGGTCAGGAATAATCAACTGAAAATGTTAAAGTGCGTACGACAGGAGAAAAGTCTTAAATAGGATTATTATGTGAATTCGAATCATATTTTGAGACGATTCGACTATATACAACAATTTAGCAAAGCGCAGATGACGAGAAATTAGTCTTTTAATCTGCCGGTTAGCCACGCCTACCATTATAGGGCTCTAGCGTCCCCAGCAGGTGGATGACGTCAGCAGAGTCACGATTTCATCTGATTTAATATGCAGCCCATTGAGGGGGAATTATTCACAACGAGGAAAAGAGAGCCGCAAAATGTCATTGTTTCAGTCTCGCTACTCCAATATTTTTACAGGATATTCTTTTTATCCAAGTATTATTCCCCAATAGCTGAATATATGGCTTGAGAAGGACCAGTCAGCCTGTTGAGGGGGAATTATTCAGAACGATGAAAACACGACGAAGAGAGCTGCAAAATGTCATTGTTTAGATCTCTCCAATATTTTTACAGGATATTCTTTTTATCCAAGTATTTTTCCACAATTGCTAAATAAATGGCATGGTCATGACAAATAAGTCTTATGCTAAATGGAATATGAAATGATAAAAATGCATTTATTCAGGACGGCATGGCAAAATTACTCCATAATGGTCATAGGTGGTCATGGTGATATTTTATGACACCTAAATCGGGCTTATGTCATATCCCCTCCCCGGCTTCGGAGAATGTAAACAAACCAAGAGGAGTGACAGCTAGCCGACATGCTAACCCGAACTGAGTGATGTTGCAAAGTCTTCGAAGCGGAAAATCACACATAACTAGCCCGGATCATTTCACACGACGACTGGGTTGTCGATTGTCCTAGCTGATCAGCAAACCGCCCGGCGGAGAGCAATTTACAGCTCGTTCCCCAGAGGAGGGTGGCTGCACTTGTTGTGCAGCTAATGTGTATGAGGAGAGTTTTTTTTTTACATGCCTATCCGTGATCAAACGTAAGTAGTCCTTTATTTAAAGAAAGTTTTAAGTGTTTACTTTGTAATCGCTGTATTAGCGGCTATTTGTAACACAAAGTTGCAATTTCGGATCGGGTGGAAAATTTGACAGAACACCGTGCACACCAAGAGGGCAAAAGCCGAGTATAGTGCTCGCCCGGCGGGGGGATGTGCGACAAGCCGGCCACAAAATGCAAGCCACCTCCATATTAAAATGATCCCAGTATTTGAAATAATACAAAACACGATGTTTACTCACTTCCTCGTAAGTCCAATGGTCCCACAGGAGTAGGGCTTGTTTTGGCCAATATCCACCGGTGAATGGGAACCTTTTGAAACCCCAAAAACGCCTCTCCCTTGTACAGTAAGATTTTTCTGCAGCCGTTTGGCTGGCGTGTTGCTAAAAATAAACGTATTAATCCGCAAAATCAGCTGAATCCTTAGTCCTTCTCATACAACAGTACGGCTGTATAGCGAAGAGGACTCCTTCCTCCGTACACGTCACAGCGCCCTCTTTCTCAACTCGAGACTGTTGCCGGAAGTCACTCATTTTCATGGGGCGGGATTCAAAAAACTATATAAATATAACGATCGCTTCCACACACATCCAAGCGTTCCATTTCATTCAGGAGCATAAAATACCGCATGTATTATGAAATAAACATGCTTTTTCGTGTCACAGGCACTTTAATGTCCTTTCATTTGTTTGCAGTCTTTGACTGAGGACGTTCTAAGTGCTATCCTGCAGCTAGTGGAGGAGGAACAAAAAAAAAAGGGAACCACGTGCTCAGAACCTTTTGCAGTCCAGGTGGCTGCATGCATTGTTTCTCTCTGTGGCTGGGCTTCAAAGTAAGTTTTACTTTTGGTTTACTATGGCTGGGCTTGATTGTAAAGTTTTTTTTTTTTTCTCCCCAGCCCGGGCGTGTATAATGCAACTCTGCCCATTCTCTACTGCTCCTACTGTATGCGCAAAGTGGGCATGTGGAATTTCCACCAAATGGAGAGCGCGGGAGTTGACGCAGATGTCGGGATGGACCCTCCGAGCACCTCCGTGGTTCCCGCAGAAGGGGGCCAGGGGGAACAGTCAACTCCTCCTTCACCCACACCTCCTTCCACTCCGAGTCGCATGAAGCTAAGAAGCCAGGACTCCTGCCGCTCTGACCAGGCAAGTTTACATTTCACTTCAACAACGTGCCCTGCAAGTAGGGCTGGGCCGTACGGCCTTAAGTACGTATCACGGTAAATTGAGCAGATTTACCTCGATAACGATAAATTCGCCCAAGCGGACTGTTATATAATTGAAAATCTGAATCAATGCATGAAATACGAATTAACCATTTCTCGTTAATTTATTTACCAGATTTCAATTTCACAATTGTAAATGCAGTCTAAACATTAAGTATATCAAAATTTCTTGTAAACAATAAGAATTCAAGTATGCACATTTATAACAGCTTTTATGATTTGAACAATGTACATCATATTAAAAATCGATAAGACGACTGTGCAAACATGTCATTGTAACACAAATGACTTACAACTTGAACAATACAATAAACTACTTCAAACATACAACTTATTGTTAATGGCTGCTTTGACATAATTACTCAACACAAGTGTTTACTTCGAGGTTTCAAGTTTTTTTCCCCCAGAGCATTTTAGAATAGAATAGATCTTTATTGTCATGGTCAACAACGGAACATTGTGAACAACGAAATTGGATGTGGCACTCCAGCATAAACATATGTATTTGATAAAGAAATAGAAAAGTATATGCCCCAGAGCTATAAGTACATAATTATAGCTTAGACTGAAATATGTACATGATGGAAATAGTGCAATGCTGTGCTGATTTTATCAGTGTCATTTGTGCAAAGAATAGAATATGAATTAAAAAAAAAAATTCTATACATTTTTTTAATACACCCCCCCCACACACACACACAGACAAAACCACATTAAAGCTATATTGCTGTTTTGCTAATGAAACTTTGAATATTTTATGATGGCAGTAATGACACAGAATTAAGCAAGTACATATAGAAAAATAGCTGTGGCCATTTTATAGGCTTCACTGTTGGATTATACTTTGTTAAATGCATTACCATCATAAAAGCTATCAGAGAAATCACACACACGCAGCGATACAGTGGGGCAGATAAGTATTTAGTCAACCACTAATTGTGCAACTTCTCCCACTTGAAAATATTAGAGAGGCCTGTAATTGTTAACATGGGTAAACCTCCACCATGAGAGACAGAATGTGTGTGTGTGGGGCAGAAAATCACATTGTTTGATTTTTAAAGAATTTATTTGCAAATCATTGTGGAAAATAAGTATTTGGTCAATACCAAAAGTTCATCTCAATACTTTGTTATGTACCCATTGTTGGCAATAACGGAGGCCAAATGTTTTCTGTAACTCTTCACAAGCTATTCACACACTGTTGCTGCATTTTGGCCCATTCCTCCATGCAGATCTCCTCTAGAGCAGTGATGTTTTGGGGCTGTCGTTGGGCAACATTGACTTTCAACTCCCGCCACAGATTTTCTATGGGGTTGAGATCTTGAGACTGGCTAGGCCACTCCAGGATCTTGAAATACTTCTTACGAAGCCATTCCTTTGTTGCCCTGGCTGTGTGTTTGGAATCATTGTCATGCTGAAAGACCCAGCCACGTCATCTTCAATGCCCTTGCTGATGGAAGGATATTTTCACTCAAAATCTCTCAATACATGGCCCCATTCATTCTTTCCTTTACACAGATCAGTCGTTCTGGTACCTTTGCAGAAAAACAGCCCCAAAGCATGATGTTTCCACCCCCATGCTTCACAGTGGGTATGGTGTTCTTCGGATGCAATTCAGTATTCTTTCTTCTCCAAGCATGAGAACCTTTGTTTCTACCAAAAAGTTCTATTTTGTTTTACCTGACCATAACACATTCTCCCAGTCCTCTTCTGAATCATCCAAATTTCATCTAGCGAACCGCAGACGGGCCTGGACGTGTACTGGCGTCAGCAGGGGGGTCACGTCTGGCAGTGCAGAATTTGGGTCCCTAGTGGCACATTGTGTTACTGGTCGTAGCCTTTGTTACTGTGGTCCCAGCTCTCTGTTGGTCATTCACTAGGTCCCCCCATGTGGTTCTGGGATTTTTGCTCACCGTTCTTGTTATCATTTTGACGCCACGGGGTGAGATCTTGCATGGAGCCCCAGATTGAGGGAGATTATCAGTGGTCTTGTATGTCTTCCATTTTCTAATAATTGCTCTCACAGTTAATTTCTTTACACCAAGCGTTTTACCTATTGCAGATTCAGTCTTCCCAGCCTGGTGCAGGTCTACAATTTTGTCGCTGGTGTCCTTCGACAGCCTATTTGGTCTTGGCCAGAGTGGAGTTTGGAGTGTGACTGACTGAGGTTGTAAACAGGTGTCTTTTATACCGATAATGAGTTAAAACAGGTGCCATTAATGCAGGTAACGAGTGGAGCCTTGTTAGACCTCGTTAGAAGAAGTTAGACCTCTTTGACAGCCTGAAATCTTGCTTGTTTGTAGGTGACCAAATACTTATTTTCCACTCTAATTTGGAAATAAATTCTTTAAAAATCAAACAATGTGATTTTCAGTTTTTTTTTCCACATTCTGTCTCTAATGGTTGAGGTTTACCCATGTTGACAATTACAGGCCTCTCTAATCTTTTCAAGTAGGAGAACTTGCACAATTGGTGGTTGACTAAATACTTATTTGCCCCACTGTTCAAAATAACACGACATACTGACTGCGAGATGCCGTCCGTGCCCAATTCCCTCATTTAGTTTAGCCAATTCGACAAGGTTAGAGCCGATATCAGACTCCATCATGTTCATTTGTAGCATTAGCCTGTGGCCTGGCTACCAGTGAAAAGCACTGAAAGCACCCTCTCCTGAAATCGTTAGAAACAGGGAGGACAGCGGGTGAAAGCCCGTCTGGAGGCCGCCAATAGTCTTATTGTCGGGTGAAAGTTTTGGCGAAGCTCTCTTAAGCCCGACTGCATCACGTTTGCTTGTAGCGTTAGCCTCTAGCATTAGCCTACCGGGCTTCTGTTTGTTTGATTTCCTGATAACCACATGACTCCATACGTAAGCCGAACACCACAGAGTCAAAGCGGGATGAAAAGACTATATTTTCATGTTTTGTTAAATAACCGAATTTACCGACATGGTCAAAATTACGTCGGTCATCATAAATAATTTTGCTAATGGTAAATTTTCGGTATACTGCCTGGCTCTACCTGCAAGCTATCAATTTCTTCTGACCAACGTTCTGCAGGGTGAGGGCATTCCCGTAGCTTTGCGAGCCCGAAGCCGAGACTCTCCGAGTCCTGTGGAAGAGTCGCCGAGTCCCTCGGTGAGGGGCAAGAGACCTGCCACTCGAAGCCGAGGGCAAGGTGAAAGCCTGTCCCTCCCTTCCAAACGCTTATGCCTCTCATTAGCTGTAAGTGCCTTTCTCTTCTTCCTCCATATTTCAAAGTCCCCCAAGTGCATTCACTGACTCGCTGGCTGTTTTTAGGACGAGGTCGTGCAGAAGAGTGCGTTCGAGCCGCTGGCTCAGCACAGAGACTGGTGTCCCTGGGTGGCTGTTGGAAAGGAGAATGTGGATCCACGGGCCACACCTCTTTCAGACGCTGTGCCAGCGCCTCATCAGCAAGGCTGGAAGGCCGTCCTTGACCTCCTCATGCCCGCAAAAAACACTAACACTGTGGGCAGCAGTACAGCACAGGCAAGTCAAATATTAGGCTTGTGTATTATGTCTGGAAATGGCTTGGCACCTTATCAAATATTGTCTTCCTCGCAGGACCCACCTGATCGATCCAAAAGGGTGTTTGCTATATTTCGTCAGTGGCAGATAGCCACTCCATCTCAGTAGAACACATTGATTAAAACATCGAGCCAATGGAATGAAGATGAGCAATAGCATCATGTCATTTCTTAACTGTGAGAGAAGACCGAGTCGTCTTTGATAGGAGATCATTGTTTGAATTTTGTACTCCATTATCTATGTGGAAAACAGGAAATCCCTGACGATGAGAAGGAGCCATAATGGCTCAACACTGGATAGGCAATGTTTGCTTTCAATGCTCGTTGAGACAGTGTTAGAATATCACCTCAAATTCACAAAAAATGTATGTGCGCGAGTAGGATTGTTTGTAACTCTTGATCATGTCAGGTGGTCATCAACTGTGTGCCATGAACATTGCACATGTTTGGACTTGGCAGCCTTGACTTGGTTTGTGACATCTCATTGCTCATCTAGTTTTGTCTTTCATGCATGATTGATTAATAAAATGCTTATTTGAAATATTGTGTAATGTTCAAATTTCGCCTAAAGATGCAATCATGTCACAATGTTATTAGCATAGAAAAACTTCATTGCAGTGTTGTTAATAACGGCGTTAGAATATAACTGCATTAGTGACGGCGTTATTTTCTTCAGTAGTTAGTCATCTTATTTCTCATCTTGGCAACGCTGTTACTGAGGCGGGAACGGCGTGCGTCAACTATGTTGGTTGACTGACGCAAGAAAAGTCTGAGAAAGACTCGCGGAGATGAGAGAGCAGAGCAGGAGTGGGGAGGAGGCAAGGGAGGGTGACGCTGTTGCAAACGCGATGCTACTATGCTAGGTGCCTCCAATAATACCTGACTGTAGCCGATAGCCAATAAACTACGCCCACATGATGATTTGGTAGATATCTCATATATACAGAACTAGATGCAAATGGCAGACACGGCTACATTAGCAACATGTATAATAAAGAACTAGATGCATTAGTAAACAGCTGCCATCTTAAAGCAGTAGACTTCTCAGGAAAGCTCTGTTGTAGAGAACCTTCCTAGCGAACCTAAGTCACTTTTTATCTAAAATGCTCCTAAATCGGCAAAATATTGACTTAAATCCAGGGGTGAAAGTGGCTAGAATTTCTTGCCGGAACTCCCCGACGTGAAGGTCTCCACGAAGCCAGAAATTTTGTTTTTTATTTATTAGTGGGGGGAAGGGGTTGTCAAACCTCCTAAAACTACTGAAATGCAAAGAAAACTGTTTTGGCACAGTTATTTCTATGACACATACAAAAAATGATTTTTGTTCAAAATTGTATTTTTTCAATGATTTGCAAAATAAAAGTTAACAAAAACAGCAATAACCCCAACCTCCATCTCCTAATTTTTATTATCTCTCATTTCCTCACATACGAAATGCCAAATCTCAATTTTAACTACTTGTGAACGTAGGATGTATATTAAAATTGAAGTTAATGTAAACATTTCCTCTTTTTTTTTCTTTCTTTTTTTTTTTTAAATAATAAAGATAAATAAATAATACATTCAAATAACCATTTAACCATAAAAACAAAAATTAAACAAAAACAGTGTCATTAGACAGTGGGACAGTTTTTATTTTTGCTATTTTGCACTGATCAACTTGGTATGCCACCTTATATGATGCTAACAGATCTCGCTGGTTTACTGATGTAACACTGTCGCTTGGTTTACTGATGTAACACTGCGAAACAAAGCGGGACGATTGTTGGCAATATTCGGCACGCCTTGGCTGAAAAAAAATCAAGTGGCTTATTAATGTGAGTGGGGTCTAATGTTTAAAAGTGACATCTTATTTGATGTGGCTTCCTGCTGTCTGTTGCAAATTTTTTAGACACAGACTGGTCTTTTCTCATCTCCCACTGTATTAAAACTCAAAGCCAAACGCTACGTACGCTCAGTCATATTTCCTAGTCTTAGCTCGTCATATCTCCAGTGCTCTTTGCTGTGTGCTCGTTTTGTTCAAAAATAGTGCGCACACAAAATTATACATTATTCTAATATGGCAAAAGTATGTTCCCCGAGGTCACATACGCCACACCTGGCCCGCCCCACTATTTGAGAAGTACTGGTTTAGGGTAAAGAATTGGGCTAGGGCCAATTTTCCCAAAAAAACCCTTTTAACTTCACATTGTGAGACCTGTTTTTTTGTTTGTTTTTTTTTTTAAAGAAAAAAAAACATGAAAATTATCACCAGTTACTCTTCCATTCAGGTAACTGAGTTACTAACCCAATTACTTTTTGGGAGAAATAATTTGTAACTGTAATCAATTTTTTAAAGTAAGATTCGCAACACTGCAATTGCAATGTCTGGAAAATTTACGTGGAATTTCCCATTAGAATGAATGGGGCCATTAAAACGCGTTTCAGTTTGCATCGCGTTAAAAAACTACAAATATGTCCGTCGACGGCGACGCTCCGTCGCACACATATGACGTACGCGCGGAGGGATCCCAGCTTGTCAGAACCATGGCCAGAGCGCTGAGAGGCAGTGAACGTTAGTCGTCTGTCGAACGTTAGTTCGGCCGCAGAGTAGGACGGAGACGCTCAAGCCGAGAAGTGTTTGCGGCCAACATTTCCCCAAGCCAATGTTAGCTTTCGGATAGTGCCGTTTGCTAGACTCTGGCTTGTCGGGGGCCAGCTATCCGTTGACCTGCTTGTGTTCTGCGGTGGAAATAGCAAAAATGTCGTCTCCAAGTCCGGGTAAAAGGCGAATGGACACCGACGTGGTGAAACTGTATCCTTTTTCTCAACGTAAACAAGCCTCAATTTCCTCCCTGTTCCACTTTTGTCCTTTTGTGTGTGCAGTGAATCATACGAGTTAACCATATTGACGTCTGTTCTGATGTCTTAACACACATAGAGCTTCCATTGTCACTGACTAGTGTTTGTGTAAACAACATTTTTGCCTCGGTTATTTGTAACCTGTGCACTGTTTAGTTGACCATTCAATTTGACCAGCTAACAACGTTCATATTGTGTCGTTTTCTATCGCCAAGCCATCGTCCGATTGTGTTTTATTGTTGAGCTCGATCGTCTTGTGTTCAAAAATAACTGCAGCAGCTCGAACAGATGCTAACGTTGCTCAGCCCTATAGAGGAATGTCTTTCATTTTGTGCTTGACACATTGAATGTTGCTCGGCTTTAATAAAAGCAAGTCCATCGCAACGGCTTTACCCTGCCTGCTGTCAAGAGGATTTGTGTCAAATTTCGCCTCCTTTTACACGTTGGCACACCAGCTTGTTTACATAATGCACAGGGGACGTCAAGTGTTGATCGCTGCCTGTTTTGGCTTTTGTTCCAACACTTCTACGGTAGATCGCTGCCATTTGTGCGTTTAGAACACATCTAGACGAAAGTGGCCGATGATATGTCGTTGTCGAAGGGCAATCGCGCAGCTGTCACTTGAAATGTTAGCTTGTAGCTTGTGTGCTAGCCTAGCGAGCTAGCGACAAGTCTTGTTGGTTGGTTTTTCAACATCAAAATGGCCACCTGATCTCCTGAGGTTCGCCGTACTGTACTTGTGGGGCTGCTTGGCAAACGCACCACAAAGCAATTTGTACCTTTAGTTGTAGCACTATTTTTGAACCATTATATTTAAAATTGGAGGTGACCCTTGGCAGGCAGGTGAAGGTGCACTGCAGGTGTCACGAGGGCAGAGGTTAATTTGTGCATGATCCTGCCGGTGTTCTGTCAAAATTTGCTCCCTTATAAAATTTTGCTCCCAAAGCTTTTGTGACGCTGAAAATTCCCTCTTTTACATTCAGTTGGACTGTCAGTGTTATCCAGAGGTGCTAAATGTAAACATACATGTGCAACACGAAAATGGCATAAATTAATTAGGGCTGTCAAAATTATCACGTTAACGGGCTGTAATTATTTTCTTTAATTAATCACGTTAAAATATTTGACGCGATTAACGCACATGCCCGCTCAAACAGATTAAAATGACAGCACAGTGTCATGTCCACTTGTTGTTGTTGTTATTTTTTTGGTGTTTTGTCGCCCTCTGCTGGCACTTGGATGCGACTGATTTTATGGATTTCAGCAACATGAGCATTGTGTAATTATTGACATCAACAATGGCGAGCTACTAGCTTATTTTAAAACATTAAGAGGGGTTTTAATATAGATTTTCTAGAACTTGTACTAACATTTATCTTTTAAGAACTACAAATCTATCCATGGATCACTTTAACAGAATGTGAATGTTAATGCCATCTTGTTGATTTATTGTTATAATAAACAAATACAGTACTTATGTACCGTATGTTGAATGTATATATCCGTCTTGTGTCTTATCTTTCCATTCCAACAATAATTTACAGAAAAACATGGCATATTTTATAGACGGTTTGAATTGCGATTAATTACGATTCATGAATTTTTAAGCTGTAATTAATTCGATTAAAATTTTTAGTCGTTTGACAGCCCTAATTAATATCTAAACCCTGGCAACAAAAGTGAGTACACCCCTTAGAAACTACATTCCTAAATGTCCAAATTGGCGACAAAAGTGAGTACACCCCATAGAAACTACATTCCTAAATGTCCAAATTGAGTACTGCTTGTCATTTTCCCTCCAAAATGTCATATGACTGGGTCCAGGTGTGCATAGGGAGCAGGTGTGTTCAAATCTGTAGTCAAGCTCTCACACTTTCTCTGGTCACTAAACGTTTCAACAAGGCACCATATGGCAAAGAACTCTCTGAGGATCTTAAAAGACGTATTGTTGCGACTGATTTTATGGGTTTCAGCACCATGAGCTTTGTGTAATTATTGAAATCAACAATGGCGAGCTAGTAGTTAATATTTTTAATGAAAATTTTACAAATTTTATTAAAACGAAAACATTAAGAGGGGTTTTAATATAAAATTTCTAGAACTTGTACTAACATTTATCTTTTAACAACTACAAATCGATCCATGGCTCGCTTTAACAGAATGTTAATGTTAATGCCATCTTGTTGATTTATTGTTATAATAAACAAGTACAGTACTTAAGTACAGTATGTTGAATGTATATATCTTGTGTCTTGTCTTATCTTTCCATTCCAACAATTACTTAAATAAATAAAATAAAATAAATATAAAATAAATAAATAAATATTTACAGAAAAATATGGCATATTTTATAGATGGTTTGAATTGCGATTAATTGCGATTAATTCATTTTTAAGCTGTGATTAACTCGATTAAAAATTTTAATCATTTGACAGCCCTAAAATTAATACTTAAGGACACGGCGAATTCATTAACAGTGAGAGAGCTATATTAGAAATATTCCTTTCTTGAAAGAAATTTTGTAGTATTTACTTTGGAATCGATGCATTCGCGGCCATTTTTAACGTTACGCAGATGCGCAGAGCCGCAAAGTAGCCATTTTTGATGGGTTGAAAAATTTGTCAGAACACCTGAACAAGATCCAGCACCTCTAGATTTTGGCTTCAAAGCGTTCTGGTGTTCTGTCAAAATGTTCTCACTTATAAAATATTGCTCCCAAAGCTTTTGTGGTGCTGAAAAGGCCCTCTTTTACATTCAGTTGGACTCTCAATGTTATCCAAAGGTGCTAACTAAACTAGATACATCATAAACATACATGTGCAACACGAAAATGGCGTAAATTAATACTTAACGACACGGCGAGGTCGTTAACAGTGAGAGCGCGGGGTGCAGTTGTTGTGTGCAGCTAACATGGTAGGATGTGTCTGAGGAAAACTTTTCTACATGTCATTCCATGATCAAATTTAAGTAAATATTCCTTTCTTTAAAGAAAGTTTGTAGTATTTACTTTGGAATCGCTGCATTCGCAGCCATTTTTAACGTTGCACGCATGCGCAGAACCGCAAAGTAGCAATTTTTGATGGGTAGCAAAATTTGTCAGAACACCGGGACTTATTTGGGCGGATCTGGCACCTCTCGTGTATAGAAAATATATATAAAAACGTTTTTAAAAGATGTATGAAATAAAATACTAATATGCATAAATTCATTGACAGAAGAAATCCCAGGAATTGCATGTTGTTTATAAAAATGTAACGTCATTTGAAAGAGTCGGAGATTTGTTGATGTACTAAAAAGATGGACCAACAAATCATGCCCCTGACATTAAAAAAAAAAGTTTGGAAATTTGCGGCATCTGGGGAGCAAGCAGCCAGGATCAAACTGTATTTCAACATGCCCAAAAAGTTGTTGTTTTCAGCACTATTTTTATGTGTATGTTCCTGGACCTGTGCCCGTCTCGTCATCCCTGCGCTGTCATATGTACATTGCGTTCCGGCAACCTATGATTTACAAATTAAACAATGCACGTCGGCAACTTTTCACACACCTGCCCAGCTTGTTGTCAAGTCGTTTTGCCACCGTTTTTTTTTTTTTTCTTAAATGTGTGTCGACAACTGGAATTACACTACAATATAACTCCAGCCTGCATACTGTTCTAGAAGCACAGTAGTTTTTTGTTTTTGTCCCAACACAGTGGAGCCTAACCATTGGGTGGGCTGTTACTAGACAGAGAGCAAATGAGGGAGGTGCTTAGAACAGCTGATGGGATGGCAGTAAAGCTTAGTCAGATGTGTGCCTTCCCACTGGGTTGCTCCTAATAAGGGGAAGTTGGCCTGGAACTGTCTGCATTTAATCAAGCAGGGTCATTTCGTGTTAAATGTCAATGCACATTTGTTCGCTTCCAGTAATGAACAATGTTTCAAACAGTCATCTGGACAGCGGACCTCCGTTTCTTTCTAATGGGACAAAAAAACTAGTTTCGTCACCACCTGCTCACTTTGCTTCTCTAGCATGTCCAGGACTTATTTGCTGACTTTGCGATCGTCCTTGCATAACCCTCTTTACTGCTGTAACCAAAACCAGAAAGTCATACGGCGTTTTTAATTTGCCACGCAGCCACCGGAGAGCTGTGGAATCTAGAACGAGCAACGCGAAGGGAATACCTGAAAATGAATGTCGAAGTGACTTCAGCATGTCACGTGTCATTTGGCTAGATTTAAACACTTGAGATTTGTCCTGAAGGCAGGCCTGTTGATAGTGTTGCGGCCTGTCTTCTTGTGTTCTGGCATTCCATTCACATGACATCTTTGTACTATTTCAATAAGCTGATGTACACTGAAGCCACCTCACCTCCCCTGGGACATTTACAACCCCTAGCAAAAAGTATGGAATCACCAGTCTCTGATGAGCACTCACAGATATTTTATCATGAGAACAAAATCAGATAAAAAGCTTGAAAAATAATGAATTAGTTTAAAAGTCCAAATCTTTAGCATTAAGAAACACTAAAAGAAATGAATAAAAAACATTGTGGTGGTCAGTAAATGCTACTTTTATAGAGCAAGTGCAGGGAAATATATATGGAATCATTTCATTCTGAGGAAAAAAATATGGAATCATTAGAAACAAACAAAGAAATAACAATCAAAATTAGAGATGTCATTCAGACATTCAGATCACGTCATTTTCAAAGTATCGGAATCGGCAAAAAAATATCGGCCATGCATTTTTTTAATATATATATATATTTTTTAATTAAATCATTTTCTAATTGTATTTAACGTTACAGACATAATATGTTACACTCATCCTGAGTCTTTAGTTTAGGCTTAAGGTAGGGTTATCAAATTTATCCCGATAACAGCGGAAATTAATTTTTTAAAAATGTATCACGTTAAAATATTTAACGCAATTAATGCATGCGTTGCACGACCCACTCACGCATTGTCGCGCTCAATCTGTAATGGCGCCGTTTTACCCATATAGAGAGATAAAAGGCAGCGTTAAATGAGTAGAGTGAATTTTGGCAGCCTTTGGAGCCTTTTTTTAATAGGCTAAAGCCTTATAATCCCTCTCCCTACGATTAGAAGTATCATGGGAAGCAGTGTGGGGAAGCAAGGTTGCAATTGATCTTTTTCTTAACACCTTATGTTATTTCCCAACGCAGAGAAGATATACCAATTAGTAGCACTACGGACAGTCATGGTTCCACTTCCCATCATGCATTTGGGTTGAATGGCTGCAGTATCATTTACTGAAAGCTCAACAAATACACTAGATGGCAATATTTAGTCACAATATACAAAGTCACAAGTCTTTCTATCAGTGGATCCCTCTCACAGAAAGAATGTTAATAATGTAAATGCCGTCTTGAGGACTTATTGTCATAATAAACAAATACAGTACTTGTGTACTGTATGTTGAATGTATATATTCGTCCGAGTTTTATTCATTTTTTTCTTAATGCATTGCCAAAATGTATATGATTGGGAAAAATTATCGGGAATGATTGGAATTGAATCGGGAGGGAAAAAAAGCAATCGGATCGGGAAATATCGGGATCGGCAGATACTCAAACTAAAACGATCGAGATCGGATCGGGAGCAAAAAAAACATGATCGGAACAACCCTAATCAAAACACATCTCTTGTATTTAGTAGCACCACCTCTGGCTTTCATGACAGCTTGCCGTCTCTGAGGCACGGACTTGATGAGTATTCTTCATCAATTTGGTGCCAACTCTCTTTGATTGCAGTTGCCAGATCGGAGCCTTGCTGTGGACCATTTTTTTCAATTTCCACCACAGGTTTTTAATACGGTTGTAATTTGGGCTATTTACAGGCCATGACATTGACTGGATGAGTTTTTCTCCAAGGAATGCTTTAACAGTTTTAGCTCTGTGGCATGATGCATTGTCATCTTGGAAAATGACAAACATATTTTCAATTGAAGGGATAAGAAAGCTGTCTAAAATTTCAATGTAAACTTGCGCATTTATTGAAGATTTAACCACAGTCATCTCTCCAGTGCCTTTGCCCGACATGCAGCCCCATATCATCAAGGACTGAGGGAATTTTGATGTTTTCTTCAGGCAGTCATCTTTGTAAATCTCACTGGAACAGCACCAAACAAAAGTTCCAGCATCATCAGCTTGTCCAGTGCAGATTCTTGACTCTTGACACCTTGTCCAATGCAGATTCTTGTCTCTTGGCAAGGTGATGATGCTGGAACTTTTGTTTGGTGCTGTTCCAGTGAGATTTACAAAGATGACTGCCTGAAAAAAACATCAAAATTCCCTCAGTCTTTGATGATATGGGGCTGCATGTCAGGCAAAGGCACTGGGGAGATGGTTGCAGTTAAATATTCAATAAACTTCAATAACGTATTTTAGGTTTCTGAATGCTAAAGAGTTGCGCTTTTGAACTAATTCATTATTTTTTCAAGCTTTTTATCCAAGTTTGTTCTACATGATAAAATGTCTGAGTGAGTGCTCGTCCGAGACTGGTGATTCCATACTTTTTGCTAGGGGTTGTAGTATTGTTTACCCCTGAGCTACACATGTTTTGGGCAATCTAACATTGCTGGCAAGATTATGTATATGTAGTAAAGAATTAGGGTCAGTGAGGGAAACATGCATCCTCAAATTCACTTCCTCATATTGTATTGACGTGGTTGACATTGTAAGTTTGCCTCGCTGTTATTTTCACGTTTTCATCGCCTGCTCACTTTACATGCGCTTTCTAGCAGTGAACCGCTGGAATTCAGGCGCAGGTTGACCACAAAGGACTTAAGCCTAGGGTGAATGCAAGCTCTTGTGGTGTCTGGATGGTGGAATTTGGTGATAGAGAATGGGGCGAAACAGAAACACCAAGTTAATAATATTATTTAGGTTGAGAGCTATAAAGGTTGAGATTGCCATATTGCTGTTAAATTTAAAATGCTGACACCCTTCAACCCCGGCCTTTTTTTTTTTTTTTAAACACCTGTAAACCACACTTTTCTGGTGTGTGAGAAAATAGAATCTATCGGGTTCCAGTTGAAATGTCATTACCTTACAGAGGTTGCATAGACATTGTATTGTACCTTTCAGTTAGTGCTGGAAGGTCTTGAAAATAATTGTCTAGCAGTTCTGTGAAGCATGGCGACTCGCAATTTATATTCAGCACAGTGGGGAGTTGAGGTCCGTGCCTCAGCGTTCGCCTCGGTCTCCATCGTGACGCGTTCTGGCTCTTTCGTCCGTTATTTTAGCATCTCTGCAGGTAAGTGCGACTAAGCCAACTGCTTTCTTCAGCCGTGATTTTACCTGTCCATGTAGTGTTTTGCCCTCAAGCGTTTGATTTATTCTTAGTCAGGAGTAGGTTTTAACATTAGTTTTAAAAAATGCCCCCAACCTCCAATCCTCGTTTCTCGCCCACCTCCCCCAAAGGCTGAATGCCGAATCGGTGCTTTATCCCATTGGTCATTCAGCCCCTATTATTAAGCGCCTGAAACACGGCATCCGGATAGCATCAACTGTACTGAGTGCTTTTGTTACCTCGGTCTACCAAACCAAAAGGAGGGGAGGAGACAGGCGTTTTCAGACTGTCATACAGTGTATCACAAATCGAGTACACCCCTCGCATTTGTGCAGATATTTAGATCTTTTCATTGGACAACGCTGACAAAATGATACTTTGACACAATGAAAACTTAAGTAATCTGTGTGCATCTTATATAATAGTTAATTTATTTTCCTCTTAAAATAACTCAAAATATAAACCCCTGGCAACAAAGGTGAGTGCACCCCTTAGAAACTACGTGCATCCCTAAATGTCCAAATTGAGTACTGCTTGTCATTTTCCCTCCAAAATGTCACGTGACGCGTTACAGGAGTGCTGTCAGCATTGCTGCAGAGATTGAAGAGGTGGGGGGTCAGCTTGTTAGTGCTCAGACCATATGCCACACTCTACATGAAATTGGTGTGCATGGCTGTCACCCCAGGATGAAGCTTCTTCTGAAGACAGTACACAAGAAAGCCCGCAAACAGTTTGCTGAAGACATGTCAACAAAGCACATGGATTACCGGAACCATGTCCTATGGTCTGATGAGACGGGTGGGCTTTCTTGTGTACCGTCTTCAGAAGAGACTTCCTCCTGGGGTGACAGCCATGCACACCAATTTGATGTAGAGTGCGGCGTATGGTCTGAGCACTAACAGGCTGATCCCCCACCTCTTCAATCTCTTCAGCAATGCTGACAGCACTCCTGTAACGAGTCACATGACATTTTGGAGGGAAGGCAAGGCAAATTTATTTATATAGCACAATTCAACACAAGGGAATTTAAAGTGCTTTACATCACTTGAAGATTATAAAAATAACATTAAAATAAATGGGACGTAAAAATAAAGACATTTGAAATAAGAAATAAAATTATACATAAAAATCGCATTTAATCATGAATAGAATTAAAAAAAAAATAATAATAATAATAATGCACAAGAGGAAAAGAAAGCAAATAGATTGAAATTAGGGCTGTCAAAATTATCGCGTTAATGGGCGGTAATTAATTTTTTAAATGAATCACGTTAAAATATTTGACGCATTTGACGCACATGCCCCGCTCAAACAGAATAAAATGACAGCACAGTGTAATGTCCACTTGTTACCTGTGTTTTTTGGTGTTTTGTCGCCCTCTGCTGGCGCTTGGGTGCGACTGATTTTATGGGTTTCAGCACCACATGAGCATTGTGTAATCATTGACATCAACAATAGCGAACTAATAGTTTTTTTTTTTTGATTGAAAATTTTACAAATTTTGTTGAAACAAAAACATTAAGAGGGGTTTAAATATAAAATGTCTAAAGCTTGTACTAACATTTATCTTTTAAGAACTACAAGTCTTTCTATCCATGGATCGCTTTAACAGAATGTTAATAATGTTAATGCCATCTTGTTGACTTATTGTTACGATAAACAAATACAGTACTTATGTACCGTATGTTGAATGTATATATCCGTCTTGTCTTATCTTTCCATTCCAACAGTAATTTACAAACAAATATGGCATATTGTATCGATGGTTTGAATTACGATTAATTACGATTAATTAATTTTTAAGCTGTAATTAACTCGACTAAACATTTTAATCGTTTGACACCCCTAATTGAAATATATAGACAGTTATGGATATGCAGTGCTAAACAAAAGTGTTTTTAGCCTTGATTTAAAGGAGCTAACAGTTTGAAAATGACAAGCAGTCCTCAATTTTGACATTTAGGGATGTACGTAGTTTCTAAGAGGTGTACTCACTTTTGTTGCCAGGGGTTTTCAAGATTAATGGCTATATTTTGAGTTATTTCGAGGGGAAAATAAATGAACTCTGTTATATAAGCTGCACACAGACTACTTTTCATTTTGCCAATGTTCATTTTGTCAGTGTTTTCCCATGAAAAGATATACTTAAATATCTGCTGAAATGCAAGGGGTGTACTCACTTTTGTGATACACTGTAGATTGAACGTGTCAGAAATGTTACTACAACCATAACTGTTTTGAGGCGACCAAGAGTTCACAGAAACAACTGAAGTGACTTGGTAAGGTGCTGTAGGCTAGTCATGGGACAGGGGCGCTTGATTGACAGTTGACTCTTCTTGGTCAAGACGCAAGGCATCTGCAGACGATAGGAAGTTTGAGGCCCTTCCAGTTAATCCCACAGCCCAAACACTGACACTGGTTGTATGCATGGCTGAGTTCTCCTGGAAAAACAGATGGACTGAAGTTCCTTTCTTTGTTTTGCGGAACATTTTTCAGCCGGCCATTCACTCACAGGCACGGCTCCTTCAGTTGAAGGGATTCTGGATGAACATACTGCATCATTATTTGCCATGCGGATCCGTTGTGAACTCCATGTTGGTGCGTCATGTGTGTCAAATGGCCTCAACCTTTGTCTTTCTTATCTCTATGTGATGAAATCAGCTGAGTCTTTCTAGAATTTAGTCTCATCAGCACTTCCATCAGCATGTCTGTGTTGAAATTCTAGCTTTTGCTTTAGTCCGTGTAAACATGACGTCTGTCTGTGAGCTCATTAGACAGTTGCCTCAGATTCAAACTGGAAGTTCTCCTGAGCCTGCAGTAATTATCCGTGCCATTGTTTGTTTGTTTTGCTTGACAGACCGTGCTCTCTTTTGCCGTAAATAGACTGTCGATTCAGTGAAAACCTCGAGAGAAGGAGCGGCATTGGGAGACGCGTTTGATTGCGGTGGGTGGGCTTTCATTTCTCACCCGACAAGACAAAAGACGTAAGACCGTGCAGAGCCGTGCTCCTGCAGCTCGCATACAGGAAGGGATCAGCCAGGCCTGGTATAATAAAGACTGAATTTGAATGGTAATGCTATTAAAATAGCTTGGTTTTTCCATTAGACATTGCGCTGGGATTGTTTTTTTTTGTCCAGAATTACAGTTAGCGGTAGGTTCTTTCCACTCCAAGGTAAAAATGTCTATTTTGCATCCAGAGAGTTAGAGTCCTAACCGTTGCAAAACATCAGTATTGGGCTTTTTGGGTTAAAGCACCATTGATATGCAAAACCCACCGAGAGGTTCTTTTTCATGGACCACACATTCTGATACAAAATGGGTTTATTTGGGGGAATAACACTTAGTACAATGAAAGGGCACTCCTGCAAGCAGACATGAAACTAACCTGAATATTGGCAGTGATCGGTACAACCCAGGGTAACAGCAATTCCACTTCGGTTGTATTAGTTTGGGGGCATTGGTAAATTGCCAAACCAAGTGCTTGCGGCAAAGTTGGCTTTAGTGCGAGGTTCAGTTTGGAGGCAAAATGAGAAATGCTGGCTGCAAACTGTGCCTGCCCTATTGCTGTCCTCAGCAGCAGACAGCCGGCTGAGCTGAGAACAGACGGGACACACCACCATCGGCTGTTGGGCAAACCTGTCCAAAGCTCTTTCCGGACTGGGAATATCCGGCAGCGTGTTTCAAAACTGCACAATTTGATTCCATCGTTGCAACAGATATTGGAGTGTCTCTCAAGCAGACCCTGCAGCTTAGCGGGCTTAGCAGATGGTCTTGGGTTTGACACTTGAGCCCTCTCTCCACCAAGCAGTGCAGTTCTTAGCAACTCAACTGGATCGCTTGGAAATAGTGGAGTCAGATTAGAGGGACTGAAAACATCCTCGGGTAAATTGTGAAAGCGAGCTGATGGTCAGGTGGGTTTGTGGATGGCAGATTAAGTCCAACTCCCGCAGCGGCGCTCTTCCGGCTGCGCGTTCGTCGTCAGAATGCCGAGTGAAGGGCAGTTCAGGGCGCGGGGTAATCACATTTAGCTCACTCCGCATTGCATTACAAAGATGCGTTTGCATGTGAGCAAATTGAATTCTCCTCGGGGGCGGATGAGCATCGAGTCAATTTTTCCAGGAAGGTGACTGAACTAATCTGTCATTATATTTGCTTTCACTGTAGTTTCAGTTTACCCAAAGTTTTACATTACACATCAGTCTTTCATGCAATCTACCACTGGCAATAATGAAATCACTCAACCCCAAGTCCTTGTATCCCTTAACGTAGCGAATTTGTGCTTACGCATTTCAGTTTTGGAAGAGAAAGCTCTCGACCGCTGGTAGACGACTGCAATATTTCCTGCCTTTATCCGCTAGGTCTTGTGATTGTACGATGTTGGCTTTATCACCTCCTCACAAGCTCAAGGAGATACTACTTCAGTATTCTTTTACCCAGTATTTATGTCTAGTGATTGAAATTTTCCGTCACCAGATGAGGAGAGCTGCAAAAGGTTGCTGTTGGAATTTCAGACCTGCTATTGGAGAAACACAACACATCACCTTTGCTTGGTTACCACTGCTTTTGTTTGGACCTGACGTTGAGTTGTCGGGGTTGAGTTTGGTGTTCCTAAAAATATCATATGTCTATCGTGTCATCCTACATTCAAACACTGTCACTGAACAGTTTCAGGAACTGGATTACTTGAAATAGTTTCGCTGCACTGACTCACTTACTCATGTATACCATTGAATTCTTCTGTTATTTGCATGGTAGTCTGTAAAATGAGTTGTCATTACACTGTTAAACTGCAGTGGAAACTTGGTGTTTGACTTGTATCGTATGTTTGACTTGTCATCCATGGTGATTTTATGAAGCTCTCAAGGGAAGACGTCTCTCGCTACCTATTGCCATCGCTCTTTCACCTTCTCTTCATTCCGCCGTGTTTGCAGCTTGCCGCTTTGTTGGCTGACCTTATTCTATACTCGCCTGTGGAGGACTGCAGTCTATTAGCTTCATCTTTGATTAATGCAAAAGTGCATACGGTCGGGTGGCAGTGCATAATGAGCAATCCCTTTACATGCTGTCAGCCATCATGTGATGTGTTCTAGAGTTGCTTTGGGGACATCAAGCGGGCCTTTATGCTATTCACTAACCTTTCATTTGCTGCCTTTTTCCTGCTGGAGAGACTCGGTTGTGGCTTCCATTTAAAGTCAGCTGGTGGTCACAGCTTTAGCTGCTTTAGAAGTGACCTTTGTAAGCTGATGCATAGACTTGATAATATAAAAATGAATGGGAGAAATTAGCCGCTACAGCATTGGCATCATAGTTTGCAATATTTACGTAAAATAACTGCTAACTGCCTGTTTTTTTGCTTTTAACCAAGAATCAACAGTTTTACGTCCATTTCTATAAAGAATTCAGGGATTTAAGCATTTATTCACAAGAGTTTTCAACGGAAAAAGCTCTTTGTCTGTGATATGGCGGCCGCTAATTTGCTTACTGACTAGCATCATAGTTCGCAATATTTACGTAAAATAAATGCTAACTGCATGTTTTTTTGGCTTTTAACCAATAATCGAGACTTCCACGTCCATATCTGTAAAGAATACAGGGATTTAAGCATTTACTCACAAGAATTTTCAATGGAAAAAGCTTTGTTTACATATGGCGGCCACTAATTTGCTTACTGACTAGCATTTACTTAAAATAAAAGCTAATTGCACGTTTTTTTTTTTCGTTTTTTTTTTCTTTTAAGCAAAAATTGAGACTGTTTTATGTCCATATCTATGAAGAATTCAGGGATTTAAGCGTCTATTCACAATAATTTTCAACGGAAAAAGCTTTGTTTACATTTGGCGGCTGCTAATTTGCTTAGTGACTAGCATCATAGTTTGCAATATTTACTTAAAATAAATGCTAACTGTACGTTTTTTTGCTTTTTAACCAAGAATAGAGACTCTTTTACGTCCATATCTGTAAAGAGTACAGGGAGTTAAGGATTTATCCACAAGAACTTTCAACGGAAAAAGCTTTGTTTACATATGGCAGCTACTAATTTGCTTACTGACTAGCATCATGGTTAGCAATATTTACGTAAAATAAATGCTAACTGCACGTTTTTTGGCTTTTTAACCAATAATCGAGACTGTTTTACGTCCATACCTATGAAGAATTCAGGGATTTAAGCATTTATTCACACAAATTTTCAACGGATAAAGTTCTTTGTTTACATATGGCGGCCGCTAATTTGCTTACTGACTAGCATCATAGTTCGCAGTATTTACGTAAAATAAATGCTAACTGCATGTTTTTTTTATTTTAGCTTTTAACCAAGAATTGAGACTGTTTCACGTCCATATCTGTAAAGAATACAGGGATTTAAGCATTTAGTCACAAGAATTTTCAATGGAAAATGCTTTGTTTACATATGGCGGCTGCTAATTTGCTTAGTGACTAGCATCATAGTTCACAATATTTACGTAAAATAAATGCTAACTGCACGTTTTTGTTTTTGTTTTTTTTTGCTTTTAACCAAGAATCGAGACTGTTTTACGTCCACACATGTAAAGAATAGTGGGATTTAAGCATTTATCCACAAGAATTTTCAACGGAAAAAGCGTTGTTTACATATGGCGGCTGCTAATTTGCTTAGTGACTAGCATCATAGTTTGCAATATTTACGTAAAATAAATGCTAACTGCACGTTTTTTTTGCTTTTAGACCAAGAATTGAGACTGTTTTACGTCCATATCTGTAAAGAATACAGGGATTTAAGTATAATTTGCTGACTGACTAGCATCAAAGTTCGCAATATTTACGTAAAATAAATGCTAACTTCACAGGTTTTTTTTGCCTTTCACCAAGAATCGAGACTGTTGTACGTCCATATCTATAAAGAATACTGAGATTCAAGCATTTTTTTCACAAGAATTTTCAACGAAAAAAGCTCTTTGTCTGTGATTCCACTCGGTCAGCTTTAACGGCCACGCCAACAATGCAGGCTCATATTAAACCCGTCAATATATTATGAAGTCTATGACTGATGTGATTACTTTTTGTGGTAATAAATATTTACAGCGATGTAGTGTGGGTGAAGTGCTTTCTCACTGTGATTATGTGACAACAATGCAATTGGTGTGTTCCTCATGTTAAAACAAATGCGACAGTTGCTGAGCGGTGGTTTTCAAAAATGGTATTTGCCTTTTGACAGGATGCCCTTCTGCTACTTGGTCAGGATGGGATATTTTAAGGAATGAAAATAAGGCATGTCTACACCACAAGCTAAACACTATTCGTCCCATATTTATATCCTTAAACCTCTTTGAAAAGTCAAAACTGTGGGCGGCGAGGGATAATTGTAGAAGAGAAAGTAGTTTGTTAGCTTGTGCACCACATGTTTTGCAGGCGCTTATATTTACTAAAGCATGTAAATTTAGATTGATTCTGGTCAGGTCAGACGGGGTGTGTTTGTGTGTGCGTGGATGGAAAGATAATGACACCCGGTGCGAGCCACAGATTATGACTTATCTATACTAATCCAAGGTAAGGGAGAGTGGGGGTATAGCACACCATATAATTCATTGTACTGTGTATCACAAAAGTGAGTATACCGCTCTCATTTCTGCAGATTTTAAGTATATTTTTTCATGGGACAGCACTGACAAAATGACACTTTGACACAATGAAAAGTAGTCTGTGTGCAGCTTATATTAATAGAGTTAATTTATTTTCCCCTCAAAATAACTCAAAATATAGCCATTAATATCTAAACCCCTGGCAACAAAAGTGAGTACACCCCATAGTGAAAGTTGTCAATATTAACATACAACATGTCAACTGTCAATATTTTGTGTGGCCACCACTATTATCCAGAACTGCCTTTACTCTTCTGGGCATGGAGTTGACCAGAGCTTCACTGGTTGCAACTGGAATGCTCTTCCACTTCTCCATGACGACATTGCAGAGCTGCCAGATATTTGAGACTTTGCGCACCTCCACCTTCCGCTTGAGGATCCCCCAAAGATGTTCTATTGGGTTCAAGTCTGGAGACATGCTTGGCCAGTCCATCACCTTTAACCTCGGCCTCTTTAGTAAAGCAGTGGTCATCTTGGAGGTGTGTTTGGGGTCATTGTCATGCAGGAACACTGCCCTGCGACCCAGTTTCTTGAGGGATGGGATCATGCTCTGCTGCAGTATTTCACGGTACATGTTGGAGTTCATGTTTCCTTCAATGGAATGTAACTCTCCAACACGTGCAGCACTCATGCAGCCCCAGACCATGACATTACCACCACCATGCTTGACTGTAGACATGACACACTTATCTTTGTTCTCCTCACCTGGTCGCCACCACACATGCTTGAGACCATCGGAACCAAACAAATTAATCTTCATCTCATCAGACCATAGGACATGGTTCCAGTAATCCATGTGCTTTGTTGACATGTCTTCAGCTAACTGTTTGCGGGCTTTCTTGTGTACCTTCTTCAGAAGAGGCTTCCTTCCGGGGTGACAGCCATGCACACCAATTTGATGTAGAGTGCGGCATATGGTCTGAGGACTAACAGGCTGACCCCCTCACCTCTTCAATCTGTGCAGCAATTAGAGGTGGGAATCTTTCTAATGTTTTGTACATTAGTTACAAAAACTGTAAAAAATAAATAAATAAATAAATGACTATTTCAGTATCAAGTTTACAGTTAAAAACAATAAATAATATACTCAAAGCCCCATTCTGTATCAGCAGCTTTAAACTACATTCAATTAATTTAATGTTGTCAATCGACCGTTAAAGTTGTTAAAATTGCTCCTGTTATCCCATGATTTCCCTTTTGTCTACTTTCTACATGCGAAAGTTTTAAAACTATTTTAAAGATAGATTCAAGTCAATATTTGACCAATTTAGGAGTATTTTAGATAAAAAGTTAATTAGGTTCGCTCGGAAGGTTCGCTACAACAGCCTTGCAGGGAAGTCTACTGCTTTAAGATGGCGGCCGTTTACTAACGCCCGCATCTAGCTTTCTCTACATGTGCTGCTATTGCCACCGAGTCTATTCTACATCTAGTCCTATATAAATATGATATCTACCTTAACATTATGTATTGTGGACGTACTTTTTAGCAGCTTTCGGCAGCAGTCAGGTTGTTGTTTTTTTTTTTATCTCGCGGCATGAGTTGAGTTAGAGCCGTGAGTTGAGCATTGGCATTACCCGAGGGGCCGGGTAATAACAAGCATGATGTTTAGCTACTCTCGCTCCGTTCCTCATTGCGTCCCGAAGACCGCGCGGCATGCTGAGTGTGTTTTACTTCCGCTTTACTTGACATATTTCAATAAACGAAATTTGGATGTTTGTGAATCGTTCTCGAATCTTCCATGGCCGAATCGTGAATAATCTAAGAATCGGAAATTTCGCACACCTCTAGCAGCAATGCTGACAGAAGTCCTGCGACGATCAGCACGTGCGCACAGCTTCTATGGACGACCGACCCGAGGTCTGTTCTGAGTAGACCCTGCCCTTTTAAAACGCTGGATGATCTTATCCACTGTACTGCAGCTCAGTTTCAGGGTGTTGGCAATCTTCTTGTAGCCTTGGCCATCTTCATGCAGCGCAACAATAAGTCTTTTAAGATCCTCAGAGAGTTCTCTGCCATGCGGTGCCATGTTGGAACTTTCAGTGACCAGTATGAGAAAGTTTGAGAGCTGCACTACAGATTTTAACACACCTGCTCCCTATGCACACCTGGAACTAGTATCACGAACAAGTTACATGACATTTTGGAGGGAAAATGACAAGCAGTACTCAATTTGGACATTTAGGGATGTAGTTTCTAAGGGGTGTACTCATTTTTGTTGCCAGGGGTTTAGATATTAATGGCTATATTTTGAGTTGTTTTGAGGGGGAAATAAATTAACTCTATTATATAAGCTGCTCGCAGACTACTTTTCATTGTGTCGAAGTGTCATTTTGTCAGTGTTTTCCCATGAAAAGATAGACTTAAATATCTGCAAAAAATGTGAGGGGTGTACTCACTTTTGCGATACACTGTACCTTCCGAACATAACGTATAGCTCTTACTGTATATAGGTAAACCTGTGAACAGAGGTCTTGTAAAACTGTAGTTGTACCCTGAGACGCGATGTATAACACAAACAGACCAGAAAAATGCAGAAATTGACTACTTTTCCAGGCTTTTGTCCACAGTACGTGGACTGTCATTAAATTGCTCTCAGAGTTTAGTGTTGGGACTATTCTGACTCAAATCTTCATGACTGCTTAGTTTATGTGATCTGGCCAGATGAGCATAGGTTTGCCAAGTCATGCTGATAGTGCTTAAACGACACCTCCTCTTGAAACTTTGTCATAGGTTCCTCCCGTTCCCCAAGTTTAGGATGTCACTCACTCGTGATTTCTCAATTATCAGAACGATACTGCGCTAACATGTCCCAATCGTTGACATCCTTAGAAAGTTGCCGCCTGTCGTCCCGATCCAGTCCAGGCGGTGACACGTTAGCCGGTGTAGGTCAGGGATTCCGTTTACTTTTGCCAGAGCTTAAAATAGCTCCTCAGTTTGATTTGACCCTTTGGAAGGAGGTGGTGGGGGGAGGGGGGGTCAGCACTTAAAGCTAATGGGATACTTACTGACTAGCCAGCTGCTTCTGTGTGTGCTGCTAAAGGGTCTTTATGCCCTTAGCTTGTAAATACTTTCATTAAGTCCCTGGAAAAAAAAAACACTGCTTGATAATCATGATGCAATGGCTATTGGTTTATTGTCCTTGACGGTCCTACCAGCATCGAAAGCAAACATGAAGTCACCATCCTCAGTGGGCTCAACGAGTTTGTAGTGAAGTTTTTCGGACCACAGGAAAGTAAGTAAGAGTCTTAATATGCTCACCTCTAATGTAATCTGTTTACTGTCTCTAATCAATGGCCATAAAGTCAAAAAGATTCTTTCCCTGACATCTGATGTGCATCAAGTCATGAAATATGCCAGTTGGAACACAGAAAGATATAACTGTTGTTTTTGAACCCCTGCCCGAGTATATTAAGAAGTGCGGCCAGGCTTTGAGGGGAGTTAAGTGAATTCACATTTAAGTGCAGGCATGAAAATCTCTCACCTTCCGCCAAAATTCGCCGTTTTGAAGTCAAAAAGGGTGACCTACGTGAATTGTGTAGATCCGAGGAGAAAATTTTTAAGGGGGTGATGGTCGGGAGATTTTTTTAATGTCGGACGCTTGGTATGCAAGCGGGGAAAGCGGCACAAAGCCAAAAAAGTGAACCAGAGTGGTCAAAACATTGACTTATTTCAACAAAACAAAGGCTGTCTCTTCAATGCCAAGCTTGGCTGCACGTCGGCCGTGAATGAACACCTAAAGCGCCGTCACCCAGTTGTAATTTTGGAGGACAACAGGAGACAATTACAACCCCTAGCAAAAAGTATGGAATCACCAGTCTCGGACGAGCACTCACTCAGACCTTTTATCATGTAGAACAAACTCAGATAAAAAGCTTGAAAAAATAATGAATTAGTTCAAAAGTGCAACTCTTTAGCACTCAGAAACACTAAAAGAAATGAATAAAAACATTGTCGTTGTCAGTAAATGTTGTTTTTTTAGAGCAAGTGCAGGGAAATATATATGGAATCACTCCATTCTGAGGAAAAAAATATGGAATCATGCAAATATAGAACCATTTTTTTCCCATTTCCACCACAGGTTATCAATAGGGTTGAGATATGGGCTATTTGCAAGACATTGACTGGATGAGTCTTTCTCCAAGGAATGCTTTAACAGTTTTAGCTCTGTGGCACGATGCATTGTCATCTTGGAAAATGACAAGCATATTTTCAATTGAAGGGATAAGAAAGCTGTCTAAAATTTCAATGTAAACTTGTGCATTTATATAAGATTTAACCACAGCCATATCCCCAGTGCCTTTGCGTGACATGCAGCCCCATATCATCAAGGACTGAGGGAATTTTCATGTCTTCTTCAGGCAGTCATTTTTGTAAATCTCACTGGAACAGCACCAAACAAAAGTTCCAGCATCATCACCTTGTCCAATGCAGATTCTTGACTCTTGATTAGGTGATATAATGACAAAAAGAGTTTTTTTTTGTGTGGAGTGTAAACCTTATGGCTAGCGGTTTAGCGAACATACTTCCGGTGAACATTTCAAAATAAAAGCACGTCATGTTCGTCATAAAAATAATGATTTCTGGAGTTAATCCCACATACTTCAGAATATGGATTCTACACTAGGAATAGCTTTAAAATGACACCCTTTGTGAAAACTCTGATTGGCAATGAATAATTACACTACTTTTATATATAGAGGTTGAGTATAATATTAATGCTATATTGCTTTTTTTAAGAATTGTTTTGAATCATGTTGGCAAGGCAAAGTCAGTGTTCGGAATTTGTTTACATTCCATCTTTTGCACCAGTTAATGCTATCAGCATTTGACCTCATTGTTTCTTTGTGATTTATTGTTGTTATTTACATGTTTATTTATACTTCAATAAAGAATTTGAGTGTTGCAAAATGTTTTTGTGAATTAATAAGCGTAATCAAAAATTTGATTGCTAAATTAGTTAAAAAAGGGCAAAAAAATTTTTGATTATTCGTCTAATCCTAAAAATAGTCGGTTGACTAATCAGGAGAAAATTACCGTAATTTCCCGAATATAACGCGCACTTTTTTCCCCCCAAAATCAACTTGTAAAATCATGGTGCGCATTATACACGGGTACATGAATGGAGACCGAAATATATAAAATGTATATAAAGACCGCTATGTTTTTTATTGACACGGCCATGTTGTGTTGAAGAAAATGTATGCAGCTTTGCTTGTGCTATGTTTCATCAGTCAGTAAAATGACTTTTCTGTATCTGTACACAAGCTCAGTTTTCTTGTATTCTTCTATTTATTGGTGCTAAAATTAGGGTGCGCGTTACACACGGGTACAATAATTTTCCCTAGATTTTACAAGTAAATTTGGGGTGCACGTTTATACACGGGTGCGCCTTATATTCGAGAAATTACGGTAGTCGTTTGGGACAGCCCTAGTTGTACAGTGTACCGGAACATATTTCCTCCACACCTTTCTCACCTTTTTAACCCCTGACCCATTTTCATGTCTCTAAGTGAAGTTTGCTCTTATTTCAGCGCTGTACGAGGGCGGCGTGTGGAAGGTTCGAGTGGATCTGCCCGACAAATACCCTTTCAAATCGCCATCAATAGGTGAAACGCTTCTCCTTTATTTAACCTCTTAACACATTTTAAACTCTCATCTCTATGGTCACCTTTTTCAGGATTCATGAACAAGATATTTCATCCCAACATCGATGAAGCGTAAGTACCCGACAATGAATGAAGCAAACGACGAAACTTGGCGGAGCGCGTTGTTTTTCTGGGCCTCATTAATCCAGCGCTTAGAGGGCCAGATCCTCTGAAGGACGCCGTGCTCCATGACGGCAGGTCCCTGTCATGACCTGGCTGACACACTTGTTTTGCTCCAGCAACTGTTTGACATGGAGAAAAAAAAATACAGTATATCACAAAAGTGAGTGCACCCTTCGCATTTCTGCCGAGATTTAAGTATATCTTTTCATGGGACAACACTGACAAAATGACACTTTGACACAATGAAAAGTAATCTATGTGCACCTTATATAATAGAGTTCATTTATTTTCCCTGCAAAATAACTCAAAATATAGCCATTAATATCTAATCCCCTGGCAACCAAAGTGAGTACACCCCTTAGAAACTACATCCCAAAATGTCCAAATTGAGTACTGCCTTAGTGAAAGTTGTCAATATTAACATACAACATGTCAACTGTCAATATTTTGTGTGGCCACCACTATTATCCAGAACTGCCTTTACTCTCTTGGGCATGGAGTCGACCAGAGCTTGACAGGTTGCCACTGGAATGCTCTTCCACTCCTCCATGACGGCGTTGCAGAGCTGCCGGAAATATGAGACTTTGCGCACCTTCACCTTCCGCTTGAGGATCCCGCAAAGATGTTCTATTGGGTTCAAGTCTGGAGACATGCTTGGCCAGTCCATCACCTTTACCCTCAGCCTCTTCAGTAAAGTAGTAGTCATCTTGGAGGTGTGTTTGGGGTCATTGTCATGCTGGAACACTGCCCTGCGACCCAGTTTCTGGAGGGAGGGGATCATGCTCTGCTGCAGTATTTCACAGTACATGTTGGAGTTCATGTTTCCCTCAATAGAATGTATCTCTCCAACACCTGCAGCAATCATGCAGCCCTAGACCATGACATTCCCACCACCATGCTTGACTGTAGGCATGACACACTTATCTTTGTACTCCTCACCTGGTCGCCGCCACACATACTCAAGACCATCGGAACCAAACAAATGAATCTTTGTCTCATCAGACCATAGGACATGGTTCCAGTAATCCATGTGCTTTGTTGACATGTCTTCAGCAAACTGTTTGCGGGCTTTCTTGTGTACCGTCTTCAGTAGAGGCTTCTTCCTGGGGTGACAGGAGTGTGGCGTATGGTCTGAGCACTAACAGGCTGACCCCCCCCCCCCCCCCCACCTTTTCAATCTCTGCAGCTATGCTGACAGCACTCCTGCAACGATCTTTCAAAGAAAGCATTTGGATGTGACGCTCGGTACGTGCGCTCAGCTTTAGAGCTGCAGCTATTGAATATTTTAGTAGTTGATTAATCGATAGACTAGTTAGTTCGAATAATCGAGTAATTGGATAAGGATCATGAAAAATTAAAATACCTTATCTTACATAGAAAAAGTCTGTTAGCTTAAATGCTATAAAAAGGCAAAGTTTTTTTTTGTTTTTTTTACAATGCTCTTAACAAATGGTTCAAATACATATTCCCACAAAAAACAGTTAATATACCTATAAACTAAATTATGAGTGACATTAGCTCAAACAAAAAATTACGTTGGCCTTAACAGGAAGCAGTTGGATTCAGCCATGTGAAAAGAGGCAGACCAGAGGGCAGTGTAACCACCTTAATCAATGAAGCTAAATGCAAACACTTTCAAAATAAACCATTTTAATGCCACTTTAAATAAACGAATACTCAAAGCAACAAAATTTCATTCGAATTTTTTTTTCTAATCAATTATTCGTTGCAGAAATACTCAGCTTCTTTGGACGACAAACCCGAGGCCTGTTCTGAGTGGACCCTGCTCTTTTCAAACGCTGGATGATCTTAGCCACTGTGCTGCAGCTCAGTTTCAGGGTGTTGGCAATCTTCTTGTTGTCTTGGCCATCTTCATGTAGCGCAACAATACGTCTTTTAAGATCCTCAGAGAGCCATGTGGTGCCATGTTGGAACTTTTAGTGACCAGAGAAAGTGTGAGAGCTGCACTACAGATTTGAACACACCTGCTCCCTATCCACACCTGGATCTAGTCACATGACATTTTGGAGGGAATATGACAAGCAGTATTCAATTTGGACATTTAAGGATGTAGTTTGTAAGGGCTGTACTCACTTTTGTTGCCTGGGTTTAGATATTAATTAGGGCTGTCAAACGATTAACATTTTTAATCGAGTTAATTACAGTTTAAAAATTAATTAATCGTAATTAATCGAAATTCAAACCATCTATAAAATATGCCATGTTTTTCTGTAAAATATTGTTGGAATGGAAAGATAAGACACAAGACGGATATTTACATTCAACATACGGTACATAAGTTCTGTATTTGTTTATTATAACAATACATCAACAAGATGGCATTAACATTATTAACGTTCTGTTAAGCGATCCATGGATAGAAAGACTTGTAGTTCTTAAAAGATAAATGTTAGTACAAGTTATAGAAATTTCATATTAAAACCCCTCTTAATATTTTCGTTTTAATAAAATTTGTAAAATTTTCAATCAAAAGATAAAATAGCTCGCCATTGTTGATGTCAATAATTACACAATGCTCATGTTGCTGTAACCCATAAAATCAGTCGCACCCAAGCGCCAGAAGGGGCGACAAAACACCAAAAAACACAACAAGTAGACACCGTGCTGTCATTTTAATGTTTGAGTGGGGCATCTGCGTTAAATGCGTCAAATATTTTAACGTGATTAATTGAAAAAATTAATTCCCGCCCGTTAATGCGATAATTTTGACAGCCCTAATATGAATGGGTATATTTTGAGTTATTTTGAGGGGAAAATAAATTAGCTGTATCATATAAGCTGCAGACAGACTACTTTTCATTGAGTCAAAGTGTCATTTTGTCAGTGTTGTCCCATGAAAAGATATACTTAGATATCTGCAGAAATGCGAGGGGTGTACTCACTTTTGTGATACTCTTTATCACAAGCAGAGTGATGAGCAAATGTAGATGTAATCGGACGATAATATGCATTAGTGAGTTCAGAGGCCATTCAACGAAAGGAGTCAGGGTGAATCGCGATTACATACAGAGTATAAATGCAAACTATGTATCAGGCTTTTCAAACTTTTAAAACTGTTGATAAGTCAACATTCACAACAAAATGTTTTTTTCTTCTCCAATATAGGTCAGGAACAGTGTGTTTAGATGTCATTAACCAGACGTGGACAGCTCTTTATGGTGAGTGCTGCCACGGCCGTGTGTGTTACTGAATTGCCTTAATCTTCTTACCGAGGGGAGAGGTGAATACTAACGAGGTAACACCCACGTCGTGAAAGGATCGAGCCCCTTTGTGACAGAGATGATTTACTAGCTGTCAACCGCGAAGCCTTTTTTGCTCGGTCGGCAGACATACACTACCGTTCAAAAGTTTGCGGTCACCCAGACAATTTTGGGTTTTCCTTCAAATGTCAGTATTTTTTTTCAAATGAGTTGCAAAATGATTAGAAAATACAGTCAAGACATTGACAAGGTTAGAAATAAGGATTTTTATTTGAAATAATAATTTTCTCCTTCAAACTTTGCTTTTATCAAACAATGCTACCTTTGCAACAATTAGTTTTGCAGACCAATGACATACTCGGTGTTGATTTGTTGAGGTAATCTGGAGAAACTTCACTCCACGCTTCCAGAAGCACCTCCCACAAATTGGATTGGCTTGATGGCAGTGTTGGCAATCTTACCGTATTTTTCGGACTATAAGTCGCAGTTTTTTTCAGTTTGGCTGGGGGTGCGACTTATGTGTGAAATTATTAACACATTATGATATCATTTCACATGTTATTTTGGTGTTTTGGAGTGACACTGATGGTTTGGTAAACCTGTTAGCATGTTCTTTATGCTATAGTTACAGTGCCATAATTATTGGCACCCCTGGTTAAGATGTGTTTTTTAGCTTCTAATATTTATTTTTTTAATTCAAATAATATGGGACCTTAATGTAAAAAAAAAAGGAAAAATCCAACCTTCAATACAAGTGCATTTATTCAGTGGGGGAAAATCCCACATAAAGAAATAATTATTTGACATCAAATAATATGTGTCATAATTATTAGCACGCCTGGTGTAAATGGTGTTATACTTATATAGCACTTTTCCACCTTTCAAGGCGCTCAAAGCGCTTTATACTATCTTGCCATCTACCTACTGGTGAATACTTTGTAAAACCCCCTTTTGCCAACAATTCAGCACCTAATCTTCTCCTATATTTGTTTCACTAGCTTGATTTTGTGTCTGGTGAACCATTTCTGTGTAGATTTGGCCATATGTTTAGGGCAGACATGTCCAAAGTCCGGCCCGGGGGCCAAATGCGGCCCGTGGTCAAATTTCATCCGGCCACCACCCTCTGTCATAAAATCAATAATGTCTGGCCAGCACACACTTAATAAATTGGTCAGCAGTACTGCTACCAGCATATGAAGTAGTTTAAACACTAAATGCTGCTCCTCATTTATCCACTAAAAGGCAGCAGCACTCTAAGCAACATTACCTCGTGTGACCCTTTACTTCCAATTTTCTAAAATGGCGACAATCAACAAAAAAAAAGTTGACTGCGAATGCCAACGCTTCAAGGATAAGTGGAAATTGGATTATTTCTTTACTAAAATACGCAACAACTGTGTCTGCCCCATTTGCAAAGAGACAGTCGCTGTTTTTAAAAAGTTCAATGTGAGGCGATATTACCAAACAAGACATGCTGACATGTACGACAAGATTACAGGGAAGATACGCAGCGAGAAATTGAAGCAACTTAAAGCTAGTTAAATTTTACAGTAGTAGTATTTTGCAAGAGCTCGAGAGTCGAAAGAGAGCGCCACAAAGGTTAGTTGCGAGATTGTCGAAATTATTCATTAAAAAAAATAAAAATAAAGCAAATGTGACACACAGAATGGGTTGCTAAAATTTGCTTAAATATGTTCTTCTTCGTAAAAGACGTCAGCCAAGGTCGGCCCCCCACATTTTTACCAGACTAAATTTGGCCCCCTTTGCAAAAAGTTTGGACACCCCTGGTTTAGGGTCATTGTCTTGCTGAAAGACCCAGTGACGACCCATCTTCAGCTTTCGGGTCGTTGAAGCTTGGGACCGTGTGCTTTGGTCAGATGAGACCAAGATTGAGCTTTTTGGCAACACAATTGAACGCACATTTCTAAGAACAGATTGTCAAGTTTCATGGGAAAGTTGTCTTTTTCTGGCCATTTTGAGAGTTGAATCAAACCCCACAAACGTGATGCTCCAGATACCCAACTAGCTCAAAGGGAGGCCAGTTTTATAGCTTCTCTAACCACCTAAACTGTTTTGAGCTGTGCCAACATAATTGCACAAGGTTTTCTAATCATCTATTATCCTTCTAAGGCAACTAGAAAGTGCAATGTACCATTAGAACACTGGAGTGATGTTTGCTGAAAATGGGCCTGTTTGCAAAACTACGTAGATATTGCATTAAAACTGGACGTTTCCAGCTAGAATGGTCGTTCACCACATTAATAATGTGTAGAGTGTTTTTCTGATTAGTTTGTTATTTCCATTGAAAAAAAAACTAATTTTCTTTCAAAAAGGAGGAAATTTCTAAGTGACCCCAAACTTTTGAACGGTTGTGTAGTTCTTGGAATGATCGCAGAAGCAGTGCAGCTGTTGCAGGATCATGACCCACGATAGACTTTGCTGCAAAACAGCTTGTATTTTTTCCCACTACGCTCAAGTGGCCTCAATGGCGCCGCCTAGCATGTGAAAGCAGAATTGCAGGAGCTCAGAAACGAAAGGGCCTACTGTCATTTTCAACATTACATCCCCCAGCAAAAAGTATGGAATCACCAGTCTTGGACGAGCACTCACTCAAAGATTTTATCATGTAGAACAAACTCAGATAAAAAGCTTGAAAAATTAATGAATTAGTTCAAGAGTGCAACTCTTTAGCATTCAGAAACACTAAAAGAAATTAATAAAAAATTGTGATGGTCAGTGAATGTTACTTTTATAGAGCAAGTGCAGGGAAATATATATGGAATCACTGCATTCTGAGGAAAAAAATAAGGAACCATGAGAAACAAACAAAGAAATAACAATGAAAACTCTAGTATTTAGTAGGACCACCTCTGGTTTTTATGACCGCTTGCAGTCTCTGAGGCATGGACTGGTTGCGTATTCTTCATTAATTTGATGCCAACTCTCTTTGATTGCAGTTGCCAGATCATCCTTGCAGGTCGGAGCCTTGCTGTGGACCTTTTTTTTTTTTTTTTTTCAATTTCCACCACAGATTTTCAGTAGGGTTGAGATCTGGGCCATTTGCAGGATAAGAAAGCTGTCTAAAAATTAAATGTAAACTTCTGCTTTTCTTGAAGATAATCATCAAGGACTGAGGGAATTCTGATGTTTTCTTCAGGCACTCATCTTTGTAAATCTCACTGGAACAGCACCAAACAAAAGTTCCAGCATCATCACCTTGTTCAATGCAGATTCTTGACTCTTGACACCTTCTCCAATGCAGATTCTTGACTTTTGACAAGCTGATGATGCTGGAACTTCGGAGTTGGTGGTGTTCCAGTGAGATTTACAAAGATGACTGCCTGAAGGAAACATAAAAATTCCCTCAGTCCTTGATGATATGGGGCTGCATGTCAGGCAAAGGCACTGGGGAGATAGCTGTGGTTAAATCTTCAATAAGAGCACAAGTTTACATTGAAATTTTAGACAGCTTTCTTATTCATTCAATTGAAAATATGTTTGTCATCCAGTCAACGTCATGGCCTGCAAATAGCCCAGATCTCAACCCCATTGAAAGCCTGTGGTGGAAAATGAAAAAAATGGTCCACAGCAAGGAGGATCTGGCAACAGCAATCAAAGAGAGTTGGCACCAAATTGATGAAGAATACTCATCAAGTCCATGCCTTAGAGACTACAAGCTGTCATAAAAGCCAGAGGTGGTGCTACTAAATACTAGAGATGTGTTTTCATTGTTATTTCTTTGTTTGTTTCCCATGATTCCATATTTTTTCCTCGGAATGGAGTGATTCTATATACCGTATTGGCCCGAATATAAGATGTAGGGCTGGGCGATATGGCCTTAAGTACGTATCACGGTAAATTGAGCAGATTTACCTCGATGACGATAAATTGTAAACTGTTTCTCGTTGATTTATTTACCAGGTTTCAATTTCACATATTTAACAATTGTACATGCACTCTAAACATTAAGTATATAAAAAAAATATTGTGAACAATAAGAATTCAAGTATGAACATTTATAACATGACTTGAACAATGTACAACATTATAATAATTAATACGACGACTGTGCAAACATGTCAATATAACAAAAATGACTTGCAGTTTGAAACAGTACACTTCAAACAGACAACTTATTGTTAATGGCTGCTGTGACATAATTACTCAACATAAGTGTTTACGTCAAGGTTTCAGTTGTTTTTTTCTTCCCAAGAGCATTTTTCATACACATACGTACATATGCACCCCCCACACAGACACATACACACATTAAAGCTATATTGCTCTTTTGCCAATGAAACATTTAAGATTATGCAGAATAAAGCAAGCACATACAAAAGAATAGCTGTGGCCATTAAATGGTCATATTATAGGCTTCACTGTTGGATTGTAATTTATGATGAATGCTTTACCATCATAGAAGGGATATCAAAGAAATCACACACACACACAGATACAAAATAACGCGTAACACAAATTGCTAGATGCAGTCCGTGTCCAATCAATCCACTCATTAAGTTCAGACGTTTTGACAACGTTAGAGCCGCTATGTGACGCCATCACGTTCATTTGTAGCTAGCGTTAGCCTGTGGCCTGGCTTCCAGTACAAAGCAGTGAAAGCACCCTCTCCTGAAATCATGAGAACCAGGGAGGAAAGCGGGCGAAAGCCCGTTTGGATGCCACCAAGAGTCTACTTAATGTTGGGTGAATGTTTGGCGAAGCTCCCTTAAGCCCGACTCCATCACGTTTGCTTGTAGTGATAGCCGCTAGCGTTAGACTACCGGGTTTCTGTTTGTTTGAATTCCTGATAACCATGTGACTTCATACGTAAGCAAACTGACTGCTTTCTTAAATGATCAGATATTAAGATTTGAATGAGGCAAAATAATATGCTTTTTCTCTCAAATATATTGTTATAATCATTTGTTTCAGATGTACTGTAATTATTTTCTGTATAAAAATTATTTTTGGTGTTCAAAAAGTCTTTTTTTCAAACTTGAGTCTTGAAAAAGAGGGGGTCGTCTTATAGTCAGGGCCGTCTTATATTCGGGCCAATAAGGTATATTTCCCTGCACTTTCTCTATAAAAGTAACATTTACTGACCACCACAATGTTTTTTATGAATTTTCTTTTAGTGTTTCTGAATGCCAAGGAGTTGCACTTTTGAACTAATTCATTATTTTTTCAAGCTTTTTATCTGATTTTGATCTACACGATAAAATGTCTGATCGAGTGCTCGTCCGAGACTGGTGATTCCATACTTTTTGCTAGGGTTTGTAGTAGTGTTTTTACCGAAAACATCGTTTTAGTCCAACACTGGATTTTCTCACGTACCGAGTTGCTTGTTTTCCTCATGCTCAACAGATCTGACCAACATCTTTGAGTCGTTCCTGCCCCAACTTCTGGCCTACCCCAACCCCATCGACCCTTTGAATGGAGACGCGGCCGCCATGTACCTGCACAGGCCAGAGGAGTACAAGCAGAAAATCAAAGGTACAAAAATGACTTGCGAGTAGGGTTGTTCCGATCATGTTTTTTTGCTCCCGATCCGATCCCGATCGTTTTAGTTTGAGTATCTGCCGATCCCGATATTTCCCGATACGATTGCTTTTTTTTTTTTTTTTGCTCCCGATTCAATTCCAATCATTCCCGATAATTTTTCCCGATCATATACTGTACATTTTGGCAATGCATTAAGAAAAAAATGAATAAAACTCGGACGAATATCTACATTCAACACACAGTACATAAGTACTGTATTTGTTTAATATGACAATAAATCCTCAAGATGGCATTTACATTATTAACATTCTTTCTGTGAGAGGGATCCACGGATAGAAAGACGTGTAATTCTTAAAGGATAAATGTGACTTTGTATATTGTGACTAAATATTGCCATCTAGTGTATTTGTTGAGCTTTCAGTAAATGATACTGTAGCCATGCCCAAATGCATGATGGGAAGTGGAACCATGACTGTACGTAGTGCTACCAATTGATATATGTTCTCTGCGTTGGGAAATAACATAAGGTGTTAAGAAAAAGATCAGTTGCCACCTTGACATTGCTTCCCATGATATTTCTAATCGTAGGGAGAGGGATTGTAAGGCTTTAGCCAATTAAAAAAAGGCTTCAAAGGCTGCCAAAATTCACTCTACTCATTTTACGCTGCCTTTTTTCGCTCTATATAGGTAAAACGGCGTCATTACAGATTGAGCGCGACAATGCGTGAGTGGGTCGTGCAGCACATGCATTAATTGCGTTAAATATTTTGACGTGACACATTGAATGCCGCCATTATGTCTTTAACGTTAAATACAATTAGAAAACGATTTAATTAAAAAAAAATATATATATATATATTTAAAAAAGGCATGGCCGATATTTTTTTGCCGATTCCGATACTTGGATAATGACGTGATCGGACCCGATCGATCGGGACATCTCTACTTGCGAGTATTAACCTCTTTTCTGGTAATGCATTTAAATGACGTAAAGTGTGTTTGTGTGCAGAGTACATCCAGAAATATGCAACAGAGGAGGCACTAAAGGAACAAGAGGAAGGAGCGGGCGACTCCTCGTCCGAAAGTTCCATGTCCGACTTCTCCGAGGACGAGGCCCAGGATATGGAGTTGTAGTGGTGGATGTCCTCCTCCTCCTGCAAACCCCCATTCCTCTCCCCACAGAGACTATATTTGTTTCCTAACCCATGACAAAGCAGACTTATAATCATATTTAAACACATGGATTTTTTTTTATTATTATTATTATTGTTACTAAACAAAGATTTTTATTAATATCTAGCCCCCTCCTCCTGTCCCTTCCCGGCATATCCTCCTCATACTCGCCATTATTTTTTTTTTTTTTTCCGTGTGTGTGTGTGTGTGTGTCAAAGAGGTTTTGGCGCCCCCTGCTTCAAGCAAAGACAGTATTTGAACAAGAGACGCACAATCACGCACAGGGTATGTCGCTTCGCTCACGGACCGATGCGATCTCGCTTTTGGACGCCGGCTCGGCAGTTACTCTTTTCTTTTTTTTAACCTGAACAAACAAGCGTGATGTGATAACTCGCTTCGGATTCGCACTTCTGGTTCTCCCTTATTAATTTTCCTCAACGCAGGAAGGAAGGAGTCGAGATGTTTGGATTTTTTTTTTCTTCACTTTTGTGCGTCTACAGTACCAAACATGGCAGTCGAAGTGCTCGGAGAGGACCTCGCAATGTATTCCCCCTCCGAGAATGCAGTAGTGTGGATCCCAGCTCAACTCCCCTCCTCTGTGCCTCGTCAACAGCAACAGTAACAACAACAAAAAAGGCGATCAAGACAAAAAAAAAAAAAAGCACATTTGGTACTCCTCTTCCTCTCTGGACAATCTACACTTAGATGGATATAGTTAGTTTTGGGTTGCAAGTCCTACAAATAGCTAGCATTCATATGGCTTTAGTCTGACTTTTTAGTTAGTTGACGTCCGTTGTGTGATATGTATAAGATGCTTCATTTGTAAAGATGTTTACTAGCGTAGTCCATCCCAAACAAGAGGCACATGGAAAACTGGCACCACGTCCCCGGTTTGTTTTGCATCGCCGGTACATTTAAACAAGTTCATCGTAGCAGGATGCAGGATTTTTTGTACTTTTTGGATCCACGCCCACTCAGGATAACACGAAAAGGTGTATGCAGATTCCCAGTTTTCCCATTTTCTCTGGAAACGGGCGACAAATGTTCTTACCCCCCCCTTTACCTTTTTCTTTCATTCTTAATCCTAATCACCAAGCAGCAATGTTATGAACTCCATGAGTAACAATCCCCCTTCCACCCATTGAAGAGAGTTTTTTGTTTGAAAAGTAATCCAGATTGGAATTCTTGCTTTTTACCTTTGTGCAGTATTTTGCTGGAACTCTGTAATCCCATTTTAAGATTGTTGGATGGGAAAAAAGTGAGAGAAGTGACCCAAAATTGTAACTGGCAATCTTTATAAAACAAACTGCTCTCTTTTTGTTAAATTCCTACTGTAGTTTTAATATAAGCATTGTGCACCTGCTGAGTAATAACAGTGTATCACAAAAGTGAGTACACCCCTCGCATTTCTGCACATATTTAGGTATATGTTTTCATGGGACAACACTGACAAAATGACACTTTGACACAAAAGTAGTCTGTGTGCAGCTTATATAATTATTTTCCCCTCAACTCAAAATATGGCCATTAAAAACTAAACCCCTGGCAACAAAAGTGAGTATACCCCTTAGAAACTACGTACATCCCTAAATGTCCAAATTGAATACTGCTTGTCATTTTATGTGACATTTTGGAGGGAAATCTTTTCATGGGACAACACTCACAAAGTGACACTTTCTGACACAATGAAAAGTAGTCTGTGTGCAGCTTATATAATAGAGTGAATTTATTTTCCCCTCAAAATAACTTAAAATATAGCCATTAATATCCAAACCCCTGGCAACAAAAGGGAGTACACCCCTAGAAACTACATTCCTAATTGCCCAAATTAAGTACTGCTAGTCATTTTGTGACATTTTGGAGGGGAAATGACAAGCAGTACTCAATTTGGACATTTAGGAATGTAGTTTCTACATTCCTAATTGTCCTAATTTGGACATTTAGGAATGTAGTTTCTACATTCCTAATTGTCCAAATTAAGTACTGCTAGTCATTTTGTGACATTTTGGAGGGAAAATGACAAGCAGTACTCAATTTGGACATTTAGGAATGTAGTTTCTAAGGGGTACCGCATAGAAACTACGTACATCCCTAAATGTAGCAGTACTCAATTTGGACATTTAGGGATGTAATGTAGCAGTACTCAATTTGGACATTTAGGGATGTACGTAGTTTCTATGCGGTACCCCTTAGAAACTACATTCCTAAATGTCCAAATTGAGTATTGCTTGTCATTTTATGTGACATTTTGGAGGGAAAACGACCAATTCCTAAATTTGGACATTTATTAATTTAGTTTCTAAGGGGTACCGTATAGAAACTACATACACCCCTAAATGTCCAAATTAAGTACTGCTAGTCATTTTATGTGACATTTTGGAGGGAAAATGACAAGCAGTACTCAATTTGGACATTTAGGGATATACATCATTTCTATGTGGTACCCCTTAGAAACTAAATTCCTAAATGTCCAAATTTAGGAATTGGTCGTTTTCCCTATAAAATGACAAGCAGTACTTAATTTGGACATTTAGGGATGTACATAGTTTCTATGCGGTATCCCTTAGAAACTACATTTAGGGATGTACGTAGTTTCTATGCGGTATCCCTTAGAAACTACATTCCTAAATGTCCAAATTGAGTACTGCTTGTCATTTTATGTGACATTTTCAGTACTGAAGTACTGCTTGTCATTTTATGTGACATTTTCAGTACTCAATTTGGACATTTAGGGATGTACGTAGTTTCTATGCGGTACCCCTTAGAAACTACCTCCCTAAATGTCCAAATTGAGTACTGCTTGTCATTTTATGTGACATTTTCAGTACTCAATTTGGACATTTAGGGATGTACGTAGTTTCTATGCGGCACCCCTTAGAAACTACATTCCTAAATGTCCAAATTGAGTACTGCTTGTCATTTTATGTAACATTTTGGAGGGAAAATGACAAGCAGTACTCAATTTGGACATTTAGGGATGTACGTAGTTTCTATGTGGTGTACTCACTTTTGTTGCCAGGGGTTTAGATATTATTGGCTATATTTTGAGGGGAAAATAAATTCACTCTATTATATAAGCTGCACACAGACTACTTTTCATTGTGTCAAAGTGTCATTTTGTCAGTGTTGTCCATTGAAAAGATATACTTAAATATCTGCAGAAATGCGAGGGGTGTACTCGTTTTTGTGATACACACTCAGTCTCAGCCTGCTATTGGTGTGGAATAAGTCAACTAACAACTGCCTTTGCATCTCGTAATTCAATAGAAACTTTTTTTTCCAACTTTGAGAACTCAAACTATAAATGACCTTTATGACTTAACCAAACAGGTAAAATGTCTTAAGTGGTCCTAGTTGAAAAGTGTACCTCCAAACACGACAATGCTTTGCCTCGTTGTCTTCAGGGAGCCTCCGTTGTATTTTCAGCACAGCGTACTCCCCCATGTGTCTACATTTTGTGCACTTGCATGCACACCCACTGTCCCGTCATTAATTGCCGAGGCCCACACATACACACAGCATGTATTCTTTGCTAACTAGTGTGTTGCATTTTTATTTACCCAAAAGTGCATCCTTGGTCTTATTCAAAACGCCCCCTCGGTCCCTCTCTTTTTATATTTTTATTTTATTTTATTTTTTTGACATTGTGAAGTGGGCATGCTTGTCAAAAAAAGGACAAATGCTCTCCATGAATAGGCTTATAACCTCATGAATAGTGGTGTAAAAAGAATTATACTGTTATAACTTCTTTTTTAATAAAACATTCAATGTGTACAAAAAGGCTTGGATTTCTTTTATTCTTATTAAATTTGCATCCATCAAATCTAATGGTTTAGAGTTTTGCTTTGAAATTTGCAGGAAGTTGCAATATCACTTTTGTCCGCAGTGTGGCAGCATTGCTATATGAATCCTGCTCAACCCCTCTTGGTGGACTTTTTGGAGTACGAGGTTTGTTCATGTTTGATTGTAAATAACTATATTTGGAGTCAAGTTTAGGTTATAATGGCATTATTATTAAATTTTATTTGGGGTTGCATTTATTATACTGATGTTAGCGCTGAATTTGGTTATGTTGTAGTACTTCTTTATTTTTAACCGATGTTTTTTTGCCAGAAGATGGCGCCTGTGTCCGCTACACCTGAACAAAGCTGTGCCTAATGACATCAATGATTTGGGTGGAGGAGGAGAAATATGGTGACATAAGGTACTTTAATCCTTTCTAAGCTAAAATAAAAAAATAAAGTATTGTCACGCATTAATCTGCTACATTTCTGCTTCATAACTTACCGCTGCTGCCGTTTGATGTCTTTTCCCAGTGTTTGTTTTTGTCGAATCTTGTTATCATGAATTTAGCTTCACCATACATTGAGGTGCTGTACAAAAACCGCTAAAAGAGCTAAGTTAAATAAGTACGTTTAGTTCATTTTTAGTTCGTTCATCGAACATCAATATCTTCACCTCATTCAGGACGTCCTATAGGGACGATTATCTGTATTCAAGTTCACCTTTTCCCCTGAAAACAAATTCTATGGTTCAATATTTACTCGGTTTAAACCTGCAGTTCTTTAGCTCATTCAGTATGTCAGATATTTTCCAGGCAAATTTACTAAATTATTACGTTTCTTCCACATTTTACATGAACCATTGCAATTTCAGTTGTCACTGAAAATTGCTGAATTCGATTTTTTTTTAATGTTTGGTATCTTTTTGGTTGCTCGTTTTTGTCGAATCTGCTCGTTTCAAAATACAAGCACTGTACCATATGTCAGCTTTAAACTTTTATCACATGGGTCCCCAAACTACGGCCCCCTGAACATTTTTTTTTTCCCAATAGTGTTATTTATTTCCTGGCTTTTTTCTGTGAGGAACCCAAAGAGGGTTATATGGTTGTTATCTATTCGATTATTAATAATAACACTATTAATTATCGGTTCGATAATAGGAATTATGATGTCATCCCAATAAATAATAATAACATTATATATTATCGGGCCTATCGATATTAATTTTGGCACGGTGTCGGTGGATTGGGATGTGTGCGTTTGAGTTGTTTCATGGACCAAGACCACAAAGGTCTCCTCTCCTCTAGCACCAAATGTTTAATCTGCTGACAAAGCACAATACCTGTTGGATTTATATTTGTTTTAGTTCAGCGCTCATTGTTCAGGGGAACACATCATCAATAATATTGACGAATTGATGGTGATTGACTCAAATTTTATTTATTTGAAAAAATAAATATGGCCACTCTATTTGAAGTCAAAACTGCTCTTGTCTTTGTTTTTTTTCATTATAATAATGTTCATGTCATCATGAAAATTCTGGTTAGGTCAAAGGCAAGTCTATGCTGAATCCACCAGTAGTATTTTTGGCCTATACGTGTTCAAAAACCCATGTGAATATACATTTAAAAAATATATATATATTATCGGTTATCATATCGGTATCGGCTTTGAGGAGCAGGAAGTTATCGATATCGGTATCGCTTTCAAAAAATGGCTATCGTGCACCCCTAGTTATTATTATATTATATTATATTTAGGGCTGTCAAAATTATCGCGTTAACGGGCGGTAATTAATTTTTTAAATTAATCACGTTGAAATATTTGACACAATTAACGCACATGCTCCGCTCAAACAGATTAAAATGACAGCACAGTGCAATGCCAACTTGTTACTTGTGTTTTTTGGAGTTTTGTCACCCTCTGCTGGCGCTTGGGTGCGACTGATTTTATGGGCTTAAGCACCCATGAGCATTGTGTAATTATTGACCTCAACAATGGTGGGCTACTAGTTTATTTTTTGATTGAAAATTTGACAAATTTTATTAAAACGAAAACATTAAGAAGGGTTTTAATCTAAAATTTCTATAACTTGTACTAACATTTATCTTTTAAGAACTACAAGTCTTTCTATCCATGGATCGCTTTAACAGAATGTTAATAATGTTAATGCCATCTTGTTGATTTATTGTTATTATAAACAAATACAGTACTTTTGTGCCGTATGTTGAATGTATATATCCATCTTGTCTTATCTTTCCATTCCAACAATAATTTACAAAAAAATATGGCATACTTTATAGATGGTTTGAATTGCGATTAATTACGATTAATTAATTTTTAAGCTGTAATTAATTCGATTAAAAATTTTAATCGTTTGACAGCCCTTATTATATTATATTATATTATATTATATTATATTATATTATATTATATTATATTATATTATTTTTTTATTTCATTTGCTTTTGTTCCATGAAGAATCCAGAAAGGCTTATTTGGTTGTGGCTTTCGAAAAACAATATTTTTTTACATTTAGGCACTCCTGCAATCGTCACACTTTTTCTGTTGCAAACTGACCCCGGCCCCTCATCAGAGAAGGGAAAAGTTATGTGGCCTCACAGGAAAAAGTTTGTGGACCCCTGTTTTATCATATACACTGCTGGCCAAAAGTATTGGCACCCCTGCAATTCTGTCATATAATACTCAATTTCTCCCAGAAAATAATTGCAATTACAAATGCTTCAGTAGTAATGTCTTCATTTATTTTGCTTGCAATGAAAAAAAAACAAAAGAGAATGGAGGGGGAAAAAAATGATCATTTTTCGGGCTGCAGCTATTGATTATTTTAGTAGTCGATTAATCGATGAACTAGTTAGTTCGAATAATCGAGTAATCGGATAAGGAACATGAAAAATTAAAATACCTGAGCTGAGCCTCAAACAGTATAAAAAATAAAAATATGAGGATCTTTGTACAACAAAAGAACAATTAGCTAACTTACATCGCAAAAGTCCGCTAGCTTAAATGCTATAAAATGCTACCGTTTTTTATAATGCTCTTAACAAATGGTTCAGACACTCATTCCAACAAAAAAAAAGTCTAAATATACCTTTAAACTAAATTATGAATGCATGCATTAAAAAAAACCTTAGCTCAAACAAAATCTTGGTTAACATTGGTCTTAACAGGGAGCAGTTGGATTCAGCCATGTGAAATGAGGCAGACCAGAGGGCAGTGCAAACACTTTCAAAATATACCACTATAACGCCACTTTGGTTAAACATACTCAAAGCAGCAAAATTTTATTCGAATATTTTTTTCTAATCGAATACTCAATCGATTAATCGTTGCAGCACTAATCATTTTACATAAAAGTCCAAAAGTGGGCTGGACAAAAATACTGGCACGCTTTGAAAAAATCATGTAATGCTTCTCTAATTTGTGTAATTAACAACACCTGTTACTTACCTGTGGCACATAACAGGTGATGCAGTGCTAAATTTATAAATCATAAGGTGCCGGAACGCAAAGTACATATGACGGCGTAGTGGTGACGAGACGTTCACAGGACCCAGAACATACGCAGAAAATGGTGCTGAAAACTACACGCAAATGCCCACTTGCCATGCTGTGGGACTTAAAGCCTCAATTTCAGATAATATCCATGATATAAATGTTATGACAACAATTTACAATTATTTAGGCTATACTCTGCACAGGCTATTGCCCACATAACCACAGGTGGGACTTACAGTACACAGTCAGCAATTAGTTTCTCCACAGGTCTAACTTGTAAAACAAAACAAAAACAAAAAAATCAGATATTACAATAAATAACACAAACCCATTCTTTTGTGAGTTTCAGCACCCGAAACTGCCGGTTAGTATGATTGCTGCAGCTGCCCTCATTGCTGGTTTTTGATTTTCTGACTCATTTTGAACCATCTTCCTTCTTTTTGAAAAAAGACAGTAAATCCCACTGTCTTTTTGGCATGTTGAAATACAGTTTGATCCTCTCTGCTTGCTCCCCAGATGCCACAAAGTTCCACAAAAACAAAAAACTACTGTGCTTCTAGAACAGTATGCAGGCTGGAGTTATATTGTAGTGTAGTTCCAGTTGTCGACACACATTTGAGAAAAAAAAAACAGTGGCAAAACGACTTGACAAGAAGCTAGGAAGGTGTTTGAAAAGTTGCCCCCGTGCATTGTTTAATTTGTAAATCATAGGGTGCCGGAACGCAATGTACGTATGACAGCGCAGGGATGACAAGACTGGCACAGGTCCTGGAACATACACAGAAAATGGTGCTGAAAACAACAACTTTTTGGCATGTTGAAATACAGTTTGATCCTGGCTGCTTGCTCCCCAGATGCTGCAAATTTCCAAACTTTTTTTTTTTTTTTTTTTTTTTAATGTCAGGGGCGTGATTTGTTGGTCCAGCTTTTCAGTGCATCAACAAATCGCTGGCTCTTTCAAATGACATTAAATTTTTATAAACAACATGCAATTCTTGGGATTTGTTCTGTAAATGAATTCATGCATATTATTGTTTTATACATTTTTAAAAAACATTTTTATATTATTATTATTTTCTATACACGAGAGGTGCCGGATCTGCCCAAATAAGTCCCGGAACAAAGGGAGGCCAAAACCAAGAGGTGCCGGATCTTGTTCCGACAGAATCCGGCACAAATTAACCCCTGAGGTGATGGCAATAACTAAATCACACTTGCAGCCAGATAAAACGGATTAAAGTTGACTCCACCTCTGTCCTGTGTCCTTGTGTGTACCACATTGAGGATGGAGAAAAGAAAGAAGACCAAAGAACTGTCTGAGGCCTAGAGAAGCAAAATTGTGGGGAAGCATGGGCAATCTCAAGGCTACAAGTCCATCTCCAAAGACCTGAATGTTCCTGTGTCTACTGTGCACAGTGTCATTCACAAGTGTAAAGCCCATGGCACTGTGGCTAACCTCCTTAGATGTGGACAGAAAAGAAAAATTGAAGGAAGATTTCGACGAAAGATTGTTCAGATGGTGGATAAAGAACCTTGACGAACTTCCAAACAAGTTCAGGCTGTCCCGCAGTCCGAGGGTACAACAGTGTCAACCCATACTCGCCGTGGGCATCTGAATGAAAAGGGACTCTATTAGGGCTGCAGCTATCGATTATTTTAGTAGTCGAAAAATCGATGAACGAGTCGGTTCGAATAATCGAGTAATCGGATAAGGAACATGAAAAATTAAAATACCTGAAACAGAATACAAAAGTAAATAAATGAGGATCTATGTACAACAAAAGAACAATTGGCTAACTTACATAGCAAAAATCTGCTAGCTTAAATGCTATAAATTACCCGTGTTTTTTTTAAATGCTCTTAACAAATGGTTCAGACACATTCCCACAAAAAAACAGCTCAATATACCTAAAAACTAAATTACGAATGCATTAAAAAGAAACATTAGCTCAAACAAAAGCTCATGTTGGTCTTTACAGGGAGCAGCTGGATTCACCCATTTGAAAGAGGGCAGTGTATCCACTCAAACCAATTAAACTAAATGCAAACAATTTCAAAATAAATCATTACAACGGCACTTTAATTAAACAAATACTCGAAGCAGCAAAATTTAATTTGAATCTTTTTTCTAATGGATTACTTTATCGATTAATCGTTGCACCAGTAGACTCTATGGTAGGATATTCAGGAAGACCCCACTTCTAACCCAGAGACATAAAAGTTTACAGGAGAAAAAAAAAAACAGGCCTTCAAAGAAAAGAACACGTTCCCCAGTGTCAAACATGGCGGAGGTTCCCCGATGTTTTGGGGTTGCTTTGCTGCCTCTGGCACTGGACTGCTTGACCGCATGGCATAATGAAGTTTGAGGACTACCAACAAATTTCGCAGCATAATGAAGGGCCCAGTGTGAGAAACCTGGGTCTCCCTCAGAGGTCATGGGTCTTCCAGTAGGACAATGACCCAAAACACACTTAAAAAAGCACTAGAAAATGGTTTGAGAGAAAACACTGGAGACTTCTAAAGTGGCCAGCAATCTGAATCTCATAGAACACCTGTGGAGAGATCTGAAAATGGCAGTTTGGAGAAGGCACCCTTCAAATCTGAGTAGGCCAAAGTAGAATGGTCTAAAATTTAAGCAGAGGATTGTAAGAAACTCATTGACGGATACCGAAAGCGGTTGTACGCAGTTATTTTGTCTAAAGGTTGTGCTAGCAAGTATTAGGCTGAGGGTACCAATACTTTTGTCTAGTTTTGTGTAAAATGATCATGATTTAAGTTTTTTCCCCATTCTATTTTGTGTTTTTTTCATTGCAAGCCAAATAAATGAAGATATTACTACCAAAGCATTTGTAATTGCAATCACTTTCTGGGAGAAATTGATCATTATCTGACGGAATTGCAGGGGTGCCAATACTTTTGACCAGCAATCTATATGTTCAAGCCACTCAACAGAAGATGATAGTGGTTAGTAGTAAAGATGTCCCGATCGATCGGGTCCGATCACGTCATTTTCAAAGTATCGGAATCGGCAAAAAAATATCGGACATGCCTTTTTTTAATATACTGTATATATATTTTTAATTAAATCGTTTCTAATTGTATTTAACGTTACAGACAAAATGTCTTACATTCATCCAGAGTCTTCAGTTTTGGCTTAAAGCAGGGCTATCAAATTTATCGTGTAAACGGAGGTAATTAAATTTTTTTTTTTTTTTTTTAATTAATCATGTTAAAACATTTAATGCAATTAACGTATGCGCTGCAGGACCCACTCACGCATTATCGCGTTCAATCTACAATGGCGCCGTTTTACCTATATATAGAGCTAACAGGCGGCGTAAAATGAGTAGAGAGAATTTTGGCAGTCTTTGGAGCCTCTTTTTAATTGGCTAAAGCCTTAAAATCCCTCTCTCAACAATTAGAAATGTCGTGGGAAGCAATGTGGGGAAGAACGGTAGTGGTTGATCTTTTCCTTAACACCCTATATTACTTCCCAACGCAGAGAAGATATATCAATTGGTGCCACTACGCACAGTCATGGTTACACTTCCCATCATGCATTTGGGCAGAACAGTGAAATGGCTACAGTATCATTTACTGAAAGCTCAACAAATACACTAGATGGCAATATTTAGTCACAATATACAAAGTCACATTTATCCTTTAAGAATTACAAGTCTTTCTATCCGTGAATCCCTCTCACAGAAAGAATGTTAATAATGTAAATGCCATCTTGAGGATTTATTGTCATAATAAACAAATACAGTACTTATGTACTGTATGTTGAATGTATATATTCGAGTTTTATTCATTTTTTTCTTAATGCATTGCCAAAATGTATATGATTGGGAAAAATTATCGGGAATGATTGGAATTGAATCGGGAGCAAAAAAAAAAGCAATCGGATCGGGAAATATCGGGATCGGCAGATACTCAAACTAAAACGATCGGGATCGGATCGGGAGCAAAAAAACATGATCGGAACAACCCTAGTTAGTAGTGGCAAACTATAAGGTATCTATACCACAGCCCTGTGGAACACCAGACAGACTTTTATTGTACTTCCTTCTGAATTGGTCATATAATTTGCAGTAGGAATACAAATGATTCTTCTGTATTTCTTTAATTTTGCCAAAATGGCTTCCTTCCAGTCTTTCGACTTGAGGAGGATGACAAGGGAGGAGCCCTGACCTCCAGAGGTGCAGCAACCCGACACGCTCAATGAAATATTTAAAGCTCGCCGTTTTCTCCGCAGTGCAGGACAAAGCCATGACGTAATGATAAAGCCTGGCTCCAGACCGTGCTATTGGTCTTTCTTGCATCGGTGGCGTGTCACGTGATCTGTGCTGCTGCTGCCACTCCTGATGCTAATGCAGCGGCGGCCTTTTAAGGTACGAACCATGCCCGCAGGCGCCACAACAACAACAGAAGGTCTGAATCAATCGCAAGTTTTTTTTAATGGATCATTTGTGCACGGTTCGAGCCGAGGGTCATGTTCTAGGCGGCCTTTGTTTGCTTGATGAGTCAATCTGAATAGTGCTGAGTCACTGCAACGACTTGATCAGGGCTCGTTTTACTAGAAGAATTGAATCAACTCAAAGCGACTCTTTACTAATAGATGACCCACCGACTGATTGAGTCCAGTAAATTGCATTATGTATCTGTGTCATGATGATTATTGTCAAGTATGGACCATAACTTAAAACTTGTATGACTTGAAATTACAGTGTATCACAAAAGTGAGTACACCCCTAGCATTTCTGCAAATATTGAAGTATATCTTTTCATGAGACAACACTGACAAAATGACACTTTGACACAATGAAAAGTTGTTTTTGTGTAGCTTATATAATAGAAGTAATTTATTTTCCCCTCAAAATAACTGAAAATATAGCCAATAATAGCTAAACCCCTGGCAACAAAAGTGAGTACACCGCATAGAAACTACGTACATCCCTAAATGTCCAAATTGAGTACTGCTTGTCATTTTCCATCCAAAATGTCATTGACTTGTTACAGGACTGCTGTCAGCATTGCTGCAGAGATTGAAGAGGTGGGGGGGGGTCAGCCTGTTAGTGCTCATACCATATGCCGCACTCTACATCAAATTGGTGTGCATGGCTGTCACCCCAGGAGGAAGCTTCTTCTGAAGACGGTACACAAGAAAGCCCGCAAACAGTTTGCTGAAGACATGTGTAAGATAAGTTGTATGCCAAATATATTATGCCAGTTTGCTCTCCCACAGCTCTTATACGTGCACTCCCAAGCTATTATGAAGAATACAGTTTTAGCCCATAATCATGTGCTTATTGGCAATTGTTCACATTCTGCTGATAAATAGATACACACACATATGTTGATTCATCACACAACGTCTCAGTACTTTTCCACCAAGCCACAGTACTTTGAGTGCAAATGCGTGTTCAAAACAAAGATATCTTGCCAGCTCAAGAGTGTGACTGTTAATTCAATCAAGAGTGTGACTGTTCAATCAATGACTAGAATACTGTCACGTTGGACAACAGTGTTGTAACTGTATTCCGCCCAGCAACAAGCCCTCAATAAAAGTTAGCAGCGCGGGGGAGTTCGGAGAGAGACTTCGATGAGACATTGGTCGCGGAACATGTCTCCTGGCTCTCCCAACCTGCAGGTTGAAAAACGTCAACTCTCTGACTCTGTCTCACTTTATGCCCTGCCTTTTTGTCAGCTTGCCTTGGGTAAATAACTAAGTTAAAGAACGAGTTTTAGACCCAACACGTCAACAAAGCACATGGATTACTGGAACCATGTCCTATGGTCTGATGAGACGGGCGGGCTTTTTTCAGAAGAGGCTTCCTCCTGGGGTGACAGCCATGCACACCAATTTGATGTAGAGTGCATCGTATGGTCTGAGCAATTACAGGCTGACCCCCCACCTCTTCAATCTCTGCAGGAGTGCTGGCACCTGTAATGAGTCACATGACATTTTGGATGTAAAATGACAAGCAGTACTCAATTTGGACACTTAGGGATGTAGTTTCTAAGGGGTGTACTCACTTTTGTTGCCCGGGATTTAGATATTACCGGCTATATTTTGAAGGGAAAATAAATTACAGTGCCCTCCATAATTATTGGCACCCCTGTTTAAGATGTGTTTTTTAGCTTCTAATATATATATTTTTTAATTTCAAATAATATGGGACCTTAATGGAAAAAAAGAGAAAAATCCAACCTTCAATACGAGTGCATTTATTCAGTGGGGAAAAAATCCCACATAATGAAATAATTATTTGACATCAAATAATGCGTGTCACAATTATTAGCACCCCTGGTGTTAATACTTTGTACAACCCCCTTCTGCCAACCAACGGTCTGGGGACTGAGATGGCCATGGGAGGAGCTTGATTTTGTGTCTGGTGAACCATTTCTGTGTAGATTTGGCCATATGTTTAGGGTCATTGTCTTGCTGAAAGACCCAGTGACGAGGGCACTGTAACTCTACTATATAAGCTGCACACAGACAACTTTTCATTGTATCAAAGTGTCATTTTGTCAGTGTTGTCCCATGAAAAGATATACTTAAATATCTGCAGAAATGCGAGGGGTGTACTCACTTTTGTGTTACACTGTATGTGCAATGCTGTTCCTATATTCATGTCCTTTTGGGTTCGTGAGGCTTGTGAGTGCGTGTCATCGTATTTGATATCACAGCATGATTATTTAATGCCGGGTCGAGTGTCCCATCATTTGATCATCACCTGTTCCACACAGGTTTAAATATTCATCCACGTCCAACAGGTGATCCGTGGCTCAGGTATCTCGCACCTCACGTACAGGTGGACTCCGTGTCAGCGTCGCTATTCAGCCTCTCCGGTAACCCAAACCTTACTTCCATCACCTTATGAATATTACATTAACCCCAACTGCGTCCCTCTTTGCAGGTATCTAACTAATTAAGAGCAGTAGGTAAGTGTAGGAGGAGCATGTCTATATATAAGGTGGTCTCACTGCCTCAGAGCCATTCCGCTGGAGAAGAGGTCTGAAATATAGCAGGTAGTATGCCTTTCTATATGTGTCTCTCCGTTTTCACGCTGCCGTTAGCCAGCTGGACGTCATTCGATCCCGCAGCATCTGAGGCCTGAGAAACCTCAGCAGCAGCATCTAATCCTGAAGGGAGGAGGGGCACCAGGGTGCAGCAAATATGCTGCTGTCGACTTAACTGTTTTAACGTCAAGGTAGAAAGATGGAGGCGATGCTCATTATTTTTGGGTTTTATCAATATGTTGTGTTTTGGTAACATTCTGGTTTTAGAGGGTGCATAAGGCCTTGCATGCTGCTGCTGCTGATGCTCAAAAGGCCCGTAGGCCTCCTCGTATAGGCCTCAGCTCAGAAGCTCATTCAAATATAGGACAGGGGGCAGCATCCTTTTTAAACATGATAAAATGCATGAGGCGGAAAACACTCAGGTGACTTGAAGCGACACTCTGAGACCCCCAATTTGGCCAAATTTCGAAATTGTTTTATATGCATTTGTGATAAAGCATCGGAAAGCTTAAAATCTCAATTTTCTGGGGGAAGAACATTTTTGAACAGGAGGGCATTCTTAAAAAAAAAAAATTAAACAGCAAAACCCTAACTGGAGGTGAGAGCATGCGTGAGCATAATTAGAGACGACACAATTTTGACGAGATATTATTGCGTACTGACCTCTCTTCGATCCATGCATCACCGAGTGTCAAGACACAGCTGTGAATGGCCACAGCCGGATTTTGGGAGAATTTTATGGGTGAAAAATGGTAATATAACAAGGGTGGCGATGCAGAAATCGCAGACGTTTTTCTTTTTCATATATGTACCCTTCTAAACGTTTTTTTTTTTTTTTCTTCTTCAATTATTTCTTTGTTTTGGATCGATTATTTATCTCAAATAACGGTGAAATGCGACAGTAACAAAAAAAATGCAATTAAGCGATAGTTATAAGGTAGATATCCGTGACTTATTTACAGAGGCCATTTTTTTTTCATTGTGACGTAATTTGTTTAAAAATTTAAAATATGCGAGTGAATAAATTTTTCAAGTTTTTTTTTTTTTTTAAACGAAATATTAGACATCAATTCATGATTCTAAGCCAGTGGTTCTTAACTGATAGATTTTCCATAAAAAAAAAAAAAAAAAAAAAAGATTTGTTTCCCTTTGAGGAGGAGCCTGTCTCATACAAAAAGGCATTTCCTGTTCCCACTAGAGGGCGCTAGGCCTAATGGGTAATATTTCAATGCACTCGTGTTAAGGGTGGAATACTGCACATACATGCCAGATATGAAAAAGATTGAACGTTGTGTCAAGGAGCTATTAGTCATTTACTGAATTTGTCATTTTGCCGAAAAAATGGCCGACTTTGGCACCACGCCCAGGTCAGACCCATGAATGAAAAGCACTATTTTAAAAAACTTAAGATCTCATATGTCTCCTGAACAGTCTCACCAATTTTTAAGACGATCCAACTAACTCCCTCGGCAAAAAGGACTCAAATGTGCACCCTGTAAATCGATAAAAATTTCAAATTCGATCCAAAATAACCGATTTCCTGTTGAGTTTTGGACAAGGTATAGACTCCCCAAATTTCATCGCTCTACACCAGGGGTCCCCAAACTTTTTCCTGTTAGGGCCACATAACTTTTCCCTTCTCTGATGAGGGGCCGGGGTCAGTTTGTAACAGAAAAAGTGTGACCATTGCAGGAGTGCCTAAATGTAAAAATGTATTGGTTTTCAGAAAGCCACAATCAAATAACCCTTTCTGGATTCTTCACGGAACAAAAGTAAATAAAATAAAAAATAATATAATATAATAAATAATAATAACACTATTACTTAAATATATAATAACTAGGGCTGTCAAAATTATCGCGTTAACGGGCGGTAATTTATTTTTCAAATTAATCACGTTAAAATATTTGACGCAATTAACGCACATGCCCCACTCAAACAGATTAAAATGACAGCACAGTGCCATGTCCACTTGTTACTTGTGTTTTTTGGTGTTTTTTCGCCCACTGCTGGCGCTTGGGTGCGACTGATTTTAACACATTGCACCATGAGCAATGTGTAATTATTGACATCAACAATGGCGAGCTACTAGTTTATTTATTTTTTATTTTATTAAAACGAAAACATTAAGAGGGGTTTTAATATAAAATTTCTATAACTTGTACTAACATTTATCTTTTAAGAATTACAAGTCTTTCTATACATGGATCGCTTTAACAGAATGTTAATGTTAATGCCATCTTGTTGATTTATTGTTATAATAAACAAATACAGTACTTATGTACAGTATGTTGAATGTATATACAGTAACCGTCTTGTGTCTTATCTTTCCATTCCAACAATAATTTACAGAAAAATATGGCATATTTTAGCGATGGTTTGAATTGCGATTAATTACAATTAATTCATTTTTAAGCTGTGATTAACAAGATTAAAATGGTAATCGTTTGACAGCCCTAATAATGACCAAATAACCCTCTATGGGTTCCTCACAGAAAAAAGCCAGGAAATAAATAACACTATTGAAAAAAAAATTTTTTTAAATTTTTGTTCAGGGGGCCGGACCAAATGTGGAGGCGGGCCATATTTTGGGGACCCCTGCTCTACGCTGACAAACCCTAATGTTATAGGCCAATTTTAAAATTTCAAATTTAATTGCAATTTTTTTTTTTTTTTTTTTTTTTTTTGCAACGTTGCAAAATTAGCTAAATTAAAATTTTAAAATTTTAATTTTAAGTATGTGCAAATTTTGAGCATGTTCAATCCTCCAAATTGGCTGTTTTTATTTGCCCAGAAAAAAATAAAATAAATAATCATCCTTTGCAGAACAATAGGGCCTTCACACGCTTAGTGCTCGGGCCCTAATAATAATAATAATAATAATAATAACAATCCTTTGCGTTCAAATATAGGGCCTTCGAACCTGTTGGTGCTCAGGCCCTAATAAACCTTTGCATTTCAATAGGACATTCGCACGCTTAGTCCTCTGGCCCTAATAATAAACATTTGCACTACCATAGGGCCTTCGTACGCTTAGTGCTCGGGCCCTAAAACATGACAGATGTATGTATTAAAAAAAGAATGATTGGGTTGGGACAAACCAAACAAATATGCGGGGGTGTTCTAAATGAGAAATCCCACGAAATCGTTTGATCCTAAAAAATTGAGCGAGAGGGGCCAACATGTGCCACACGCGGTTTTTGTTCAACAAATAATCATCAAACCCCGTTATATTTTTTTAAGATGCACAAAGGGAGGTGGCTGGGTCCGTTTCGTGCGCATGCGTCGTTTTGAAAAGGTGCACGCCAGGTAGAGGGAGGGATAAGAGAGAGAGAAAGAGAGAGAGAGAGGAGCCGGAGTGAGCCTCCAATTGACATTTGATACTCAGGAAGTTGACGACGCCGTTCGGATTCTTCTTTTGTCTCATTGGAATTGTGCGTCGCCGCTCGCGAACACGCACCGCAGCCTCTCATACATCTTTTCATTTCAGCGAAAAAAAGCATGAATTGAAGATGAAAAATACTCGAGTTGGCGTGCCGCGATGACGCAACGCGATAGGGAGCCGCAACAAGGTAAGAAGTACTTTTTTTGTTTGGTTTGCATTTTTTCACAAACATTTTTTTAAACCTGTAAAAAGGCCACAAAATTGACACACAAAAAAGCCAAAACTGTTTTTACAATTGTGGATTTAAATAGAAATCCATCGTCAAAGTTATCAAAATTGTCAAAACATTGAAAGGAAATTGTTGTCAAATATTGTTCTTATAGTTTTGATATTTCTATTTTAGAAAAATGATTATAAGTGAGGGTCACGTATTGCGTTGCACCTGTTTTTGCACCTGCACAAACGCACCAATCGTACAAAACACACACGGATGATAATATTTTCAAATGCGCGGTTAATCTGGATGAGGAACAATTTGAAACCTTGTTTTTTTTCATCTTCTTTTTCCAAATTTCGACCTAAAGCTTGCATGACACGAGCGATAAATCCTCCGGAAATAAGCATTCAAGTTGGGGGGGGGGGGGCAAATGCGATTAAGGGAAGAAGGGGCTTGGAGCAGCTCCAATTAACGATGGCACGTCAAAATATCTATTTTAAATCAAAACTGCAGTTCCACAGGCTCAAGTGAGTTGTAAGATGTTTTTTTTTCATATTTTTATTCAATTTGAATCTGGAAAAAAGTATAGAAGGGAGAAATATTTGAGGAAAAATGTGTGCTGAGAAGCAGCAGAAGCTATATATTATCATAATTAAATCAAAATAAAGACTTGTATAAATAAATTTTCATAATTCACATTTCAAGCAGGCCTAATGCCATTGTCGGCTCATTAAGAATGAGCCAAACAAGCTTTAAAGGACAAGCGCTTCTTTTTAGTGCTATTGATTCGTCCAGGAAATGGCGATGGGAGCCATTTGGGGCGTCTGAGGAATCACTTAGCACGCAGTTTGGATGTCCAAGATCAATGGACTAGGCCCAGGGTGAGCTGGATAATGGCCGCGCAAAAGGGTGGGGCGTCGAGGGCGCCGGGACCCCGACAACGGCGCCCCGAATCGAGGGAACGAGTCGGAAATCGCCCAATGCGCATACGCCATTTTTGCTGTAGACTTGCCGCAGTGTCCTCGGTTGACCCTGACGGCGGCCATTTTCTGGGATGGGTCGCTTGCCTCGAAGCCGTGACGAAGAAAGGTTGACGAGCGAATTACTCGGAAGTGATTAAACTTTAAATTTTTAAAAATTAATTGGCTATTTAAGTTTTCGAGATATCGGCTAGAAAATCAAAGCTTGTTTTTCACCTTTTGCTTTTCATAACCACTAGGGGGCAACGTATCTGGGGAATTATTTTGATTAGTGTTTCTGTTTAGCATTATATTTTGTTAGCCACAAATCGTACTTGTTTAGTAAGAAAACAAGTTTAGTTTTTTCCCGAAAAATATGAAAAGATGACTTGGGAATTTGCGGTATTTTACTCATGATTGTTTGCTACGGTAGCTGAACAGTCATTGAGATGAATTATTTTAAGACCATTGAAGCCAAAGCATTTCATCACGGGTTGTGTATTTTTAAATGTTCTTTAACATGCCCTCTTCTCTCCTCTCCAGGCTTTTCCTGGTGGTCTTGACATTGACTCCTGTTCTGTGTATGGCACTGGTAGAATTCACTGTGAGAGCTCACTATCAGTGAATTACCATAGGGCCATAAACAGAGCAGAGAAAGAACCACTTTTGCACGCCGCGCACTCAGGTGGGCTTCTTTTCCCGATGCGTCTCTGTGACAACGGCGCCAATCACTCCTTCTTCTTGTGCCCGTTTTGGCACTAGCACATTTTTGCTTCTGTGTGTAAGCTTTGAGCAATTATGTGTAGTGCCAATATGGGAGAAGATAGAAATTCGTCACGTTTGTTTATCGTCTCTGCTTGGTATTTCGGTGGTCTCACGAGGCTAATTCCCTCTTCAGGCAGCTCTCCGGTGGTGTTTGGCAATGGTAGAACTCACACTGGTGAGCTAGAAGGATCCGGTGGTTCTAGACTTGCCAACTACTGCTCGAGAGACTCCACTTGCAATGGAGAAACAGAAAAGCAAGACTCCCTCCCATCTACTCCTGTCCCAAGTCAATGAGTGAGTGGCTGTTGGTGGTGAAGGGCGAGGTGACTCTCTGTTCTTCCCTTGCACACCACAGCCTCACAGCTCCCGTTTCCAGGAGGACAGTGAACACAACAATGCAGGTAAAGCCTTATTTAAGTATTATTATTGCCAGGTTGATGTTTATTGTCAAACTAAACGCAAAGCCAATAATTGTGTTTCAACAATGCGAAACTGGCAGCCAACCAGTTCATATGAATATTTGTGAACTCACAAAAATATACGGTGCAGGGATGATGACACGGGTACAGGTCCCGGAACATACGCAGAAAATGGTGCTGAAAACAACACGCAAATGCCCACTTGCCACGCTTCTTCTCTCTCAATTCAAGAATAGATATCGCTCAAAACATTATTTGAAAGCATTTTTTTCTTAATTTAGGTGAAAAATGACCGACCTTTAGATGTATAGGCTTAATAAGAACAAATGGTAATATTTACTAAAAGTAAGTGGAAGAATCTGACGCATTAATATGTTAACTAGAGATGTCCCGATCGATCGGGTCCGATCACGTCATTTTCAAAGTATCGGAATCGGCAAAAAAATATCGGACATGCCTTTTTTTTAATATATATATATTTTTTAATTAAATCGTTTTCTAATTGTATTTAACGTTACAGACATAATATGTTACACTTATCCAGAGTCTTTAGTTTAGGCTTAAGGTAGGGTTATCAAATTTATCCCTATAACGGCGGTAATTAATTTTTTAAAAAATGTAACACGTTAAAATATTTAATGCAATTAATGAATGTGCTGCACAACTCACTCACGCATTGTCGCACTCAATCTGTAATGGCGCCGTTTTACCTATATAGAGAGCAAAAAGGCAGCGTAAAATGAGTAGAGTGAATTTTGGCAGCCTTTGGAGCCTTATTTTAATAGGCTAAAGCCTTACAATCCCTCTCCCTACGATTAGAAATATCGTGGGAAGCAATGTGGGGAAGCAAGGTAGTAATTGATCTTTTTCTTAACACCCTATTTTATTTCCCAACACAGAGAAGATATATCAATTGGTAACACTAAGCACAGTCATGGTTGCACTTCCCATCATGCATTTGGGCATGGCTACAGTATCATTTACTGCAAGCTCAACAAATACACTAGATGGCAATATTTAGTCACAATATACAAAGTCACATTTATCCTTTAAGAATTACAAGTCTTTCTATCCGTGGATCCCTCTCACGGAAATAATGTTAATAATGTAAATGCCATCTTGAGGATTTATTGTCTTAATAAACAAATACAGTACTTATGTACTGTAGTTTAAATGTAAATATTCGTCTTTTTATTCATTTTTGTTCTTAATGCATTGCCAAAATGTATATTTCGGGAAAAATTATCGGGAATGATTGGAATTGAATCGGGAGCAAAAAAAAAAAAGCAATCAGATTAGGAAATATCGGGATCGGCAGATACTCAAACTAAAACGATCGAGATCGGATCGGGAGCAAAAAAACATGATCGGACCAACCCTAGTATAAATGTTATGACAATAATTTAAAATTATTTAGGCTGGCTGTCCGTGCACCTGGCTAGCTGCTGCGGCGCTAGCCTCCTGTTGCACCCGCTCCTGCATTAGCATGATCGCTGCAGCTGCCCTCTTCGCCGGTTGTTTGACTTGTTTTGAACCATCTTCCTTGTTTTTGACCAAAAAAAAAAAACAAAACAGTAAATGCAATTGTCTTATTGGCATGTTGAAATACAGTTTGATCCTGGCTGCTTGCTCCCCAGATGTCGCAATTTTCCAAACTTTTTTTATGTCAGGGGCGTGATTTGTTGGTCCAGCTTTTCAGTTCACAAATCTCCGACTCTTTCAAATGACGATGATTTTTTATAAACAACATGCACTTCCTGGGATTTGTTCTGTAAATGAATGTACGGTTGTGGTCAAAAATTTACACACTTGTGAAGAACATAATGTCATGGCTCTCTTGAGTTTCCACTTATTTCTACAACTCTTGATTTTTCTCTGATAGAGTGATTGGAACAGATACTTCTTTGCCACAAAAAACATTCATGAAGTTTGGTTCTTTTATGACTTTATTATGGGTGAACAGAAAAAAGTGATCAAATCTGCTGGGTCAAAAATATACATACAGCAGCGCTAATATTTGGTAACACGTCCCTTGGCCGTTTTCACTTCAATTAGGCGCTTTTGGTAGCCATCCACAAGCTTCTGGTTGAATCTTTGACCACTCCTCTTGACAGAATTGGTGCAGTTCAGTTAAATTTGATGGCTTTCTGACATGGACTTGTTTCTTCAGCATTATCCACAAGTTCTCAATGGGGTTTAAGTCAGGACTTTGGGAAGGCCATTCGAAAACCTTAAATTTAGCCTGATTTAGCCATTCCATTACCACTTTTGATGTGTGTTTGGGGTCATTGTCCTGTTGGAACACCCAACTGCGCCCAAGACCCAATCAACGGGCTGATGACGTTAGGTTATCTTGAAGAATTTGAAAGTAATCCTCCTCCTTCATTATCCCATTTACTCTCTGTAAATCACCAGTTCCATTGGCAGCAAAACAGCCCCACAGCATAATACTACCACCACCGTGCTTGACGGTAGGCATGGTGTACTTGGGGTTAAAGGCCTCACCTTTTCTCCTCCAAACATATTGCTGGGCATTGTGGCCAAACAGCTCGATTTTTGTTTCGTCTGACCACAGAACTTTCCTCCAGAAGGTCTTATCTTTGTCCATGTGATCAGCAGCAAACTTCAGTCGAGCCTTAAGGTGCCGCTTTTGGAGCAAGGGCTTCCTTCTTGCACGGCAGCCTCTCAGTCCATGGAGATGCATAACACGCTTGACTGTGGACACTGACACCTGTGTTCCAGCAGCTTCTAATTCTTGGCAGATCTGCTTTTTGGTGATTCTCGGTTGAATCTTCACCATCTTGACCAATTTTCTCTCAGCAGCAGGTGATAGCTTGCGTTTTCTTCCTGATCGTGGCAGTGACAAAACAGTGCCATGCACTTTATACTTACAAACAATTGTTTGCACTGTTGCTCTTGGGACCTGCAGCTGCTTTGAAATGGATCCAAGTGACTTTCCTGACTTGTTCAAGTCAATGATTCGCTTTTTCAGATCCATGTATGTATATTTTTGACCCAGCAGATTTGCTCACTTTTTCTGTTAACCCACAATAAAGTCATAAAAGAACCAAACTTCATGAATTTTTTTTGTGACAAAGAAGTATCTGTTCCAATCACTCTATCGGAGAAAAATCAGAGTTGTAGAAATAACTGGAAACTCAAGAGAGCCATGACATTATGTTCTTCACAAGTGTATGTAAACTTTTGACCACAACTGTATGCATATTATTATTTTATTTTATACATTTTTAAAAACGTTTTTATATCATAATTATTATTATTTCCTATACACGAGAGGTGCCGGATCTGCCCAAATAAGTCCCGGAACACAGGGAGGCCAAAATCCAGAGTTGCCGGATCTTGTTCCGGCAGGATGCGGCACAAATCAACCCCTGACAATAAGTGTACCTCATGAAGTGTGTTTTTGCAAATTTGACTCGCGCAATTCTTTTTGTAAAATTCTCCTCCGAAGCATTGCAGTGATGACAATATCAAGTGTTTGTAGATGGTTTCTATGGTTCCACGCGATAGGCAGAGGATAGGAAATTGAAACGCATCTATGATAAACAGCAGCGTGGTCCACTTGGATGTTGAGCTCCTTGCCTCTGTTAGCTCTGTGGCATAATTGGCAACGGGTCCGGTGTCATCTTACGGCTTTCCCCTCCTCCTCTTTTCCCAAAGAAAAGAGTGTCGTTCCCTAAGCACCATGGCCACGGTGGTCAGTGCCGTGACCAGTTAAAGTCCTAGCATATATCTGGGTCAGGCTCTGTTAATGTAGGTGACAGCGGGATGTGGGGATTAAACCCTCTTTATCTGCCCGTGCATAAATCCCAAGCTGTACAGGCCCCACTTCCCATTCAGCTAATATTTTTTGCATTGTTAGCCACCTTGAGACTGTAACTTTCATGTTTGTTACAACAACAACGGCGGTGCATGTGATGATTGTATTGTGTACAATAAACACTTGGGGGGGAAAAAAGGAGACTGCTTCATTGTATCCCTCTGCATCCAAGTGCATTGTGGGCTATTACTCCAGATGGGCCGCACGGCTCGGGTTACACCACATTTTTCAACCGGCCCAAAATGCCCCCTCTTGTGCTTCTCCGTATCTCTCACACACATTTATCCGCACAGGCTGCCGGGGAGACAGTGTGCCGCCTGTGCTAGCGGCATTAGTGCAATGAGATTAGCGTTACGCACTGTCTGGACTGGCGACTTGGGAAAGGTGAGGGTGTCGTTATGGGTCGAGTGAGGGAATGCTGTGGGCAAATGTATCGGGACACTCATTGGCTGCCATTGACAGCGATGGACGTCCAATCTATTTGAACTCTTGAGACCCTCTCAGTTCAGATGGATCGGACGTCCATCGAGGTCAATGGCGGAGAACGTACCCTCTCGGCCGCCAGCTTGTGTTCCTGCCTGCGTGATGCACGTATTAAGAAACGATTAGTGAAGATTAAAGCTCCGCTCTGGAGTGCGCCAGCGTGCACGGCTACACGGACACGTTCAGCACCGACAATCAATAGCTTCTTCCCTTTGGATGCGTTAATCCTACATCCAGCAACTTGGGCGCACAGATTGGATGGAAGTCGCTTGAATTTTATTCAAGACCGAGAGTGCCTAAATTAAATAAATTCCTTGAATATTATCATGTTGAAGAAAACCACAATCAATACATAAAATTGGGGGGGGGGGTTATTAAAAACATGACTCATTTAATTTTTAAATCATTTTTTGCCGCGCTTCATCCTCTATTCTTTTTAGCAGCAGCAACATGTTTGCTTTTGCTTACACCAACCATAGAGGAAGAAAAAAAATGCTTATGTCTGTTGTCATCATAGATGGCAACATATACAGTGGAGCAAATAAGTATTTAGTCAACCACCAATTATGCAAGTTCTACTTGAAAACATTAGAGAGGCCTGTAATTGTCAACATGGGTAAACCTCAACCATGAGAAACAGAATGCGGGAAAAAAAAACAACAGAAAATCGCACTGATTTTTAAAGATTTATTTCCAAATTAGAGTGGAACATAAGTATTTGGTCAACTACAAACAAGTAAGATTTCTGGCTGTCAAAGAGGTCCAACTTCTTCTAACGAGGTTTAACGAGGCTCCACTCGTTACCTGTATTAATGGCACCTGTTTTAACTCATTATCGGTATAAAAGACACCTGTTCACAACCTCAGTCAGTCACACTCCAAACTTCACGATGCTCAAGACCAAAGAGCTGTCAAAGGACACCAGAGACAAAATTGTAGACCTGCACCAGGATAGGAAGGTTGAATCTGCAATAGGTAAAACGCTTGGTGTAAAGAAATCAACTGTGGGAGCAATTATTAGAAAATGGAAGACATACAAGACCACTGATAATCTCCCTCGATCTGGGGTTCCATGCAAGATCTCACCCCGTGGCGTCAAAATAACAAGAACAGTGAGCAAAAATCCCAGAACTACACAGGGGAACCTAGTGAATGACCTACAGAGAGCTGGGACCACAGTAACCAAGGTTACTATCAGTAACACAATGCGCCGCCAGGGACTCAAATCCTGGACTGCCAGACGTGTCCCCCTGCTGAAGCCATTGCACGTCCAGGCCCGTCTGCGGTTCGCTAAAGAGCATTTGGATGATCCAGAAGAGAACTTGGAGAATGTGTTATGGTCAGATGAAACCCAAATAGAACTTTTTGGTAGAAACACAGGTTCTCGTGTTTGGAGGAGAAAGAATACTGAATTGCATCCGAAGAACACCATGCCCACTGTGAAGCATGGAGGTGGAAACATCATGCTTTGGGGCTGTTTTTCTGCAAAGGGACCAGGACGACTGATCTGTGTAAAGGAAAGAATGAATGGGGCCATATATCTAGAGATTTTGAGTGAAAATCTCCTTCGATCAGCAAGGGCATTGAACATGAGACGTGGCTGGGTCTTTCAGAATGACAATGGTCCCAAACACACAGCCAGGGCAACAAAGGAGTGGCTTCGTAAGAAGCATTTCAGCATTTCCTGGAGTGGCCTGGCCAGGCTACAGATCTCAACCCCATAGAAAATCTGTGGAGGGAGTTGAAAGTACGTGTTGCCCAACGACAGCCCCAAAACATCACTGCTCTAGAGGAGATCTGCATGGAGGAATGGGCCAAAATACCAGCAACAGTGTGTGAAAAGCTTGTGAAGAGTTACAGAAAAGGTTTGGCTCTGTTATTGCCAACAAAGGGTACATAACAAAGTATTGAGATGAACTTTTGGTATAGACCAAATACTTATTTTCCACCATAATTTGCAAATAAATTCTTTAAAAATCAAACAATGTGATTCCCCGAGAGTGTTGAAATTAAATAAATTCCTTATGTCTGAATAAATAAAAGAAATCAATAAATGAATGTTATCATATTGAAGTAAACCACAATCAATACATTAAAAAAATCTATTAAAAACGTGATTTATTTTTGAATCATTTATTTGCCACGCTTCATCCTCCATTGTTTTTAGCAGCAACACATGTTTGGTTTTGCTTACATCAACCATAGAGGAAGAAAAAAAATGCTCATGTCTGTTGTCATCATAGATGGCAACATATAGAGTGGTATGAAAAAGTATCTGAACCCTTTGGAATTTCTGCATTGAATCACCATCAAATCTGAGCTGATCTTTGTCAAAATCACACAGATGAAAAAAAAGTGTCTGCTTTAATCAAAACCACACAAACATTTCTCGGTTTTCATATTCAAATGAGGATAGTGTGCAAAGATTGACAGAAGAGGGAAAATAAGTATGTCAACTATCACATTTACAATACTTCTCAAGACAATTCTTACCAGGCGTGTGTTTTATAGTGGGCAGGGCAGCTTTAAACCACTCATCAGTGATTGGGCACACACCTAATTTAAATTGTTTGGGGAAAAAAATTGGTTTCAATTGCTGCTTAAGTCTCCTTTGGCTGAGGGTTCACTTATTTTTCCCCTTTTCTGTCATTATTTGCATCTAGTGCTGCAACGATTATTCGATTAACTCGAGTATTCGATTAGAAAAAAATATTCGAATTAAATGTTGTTGCTTCTAGTATTTAATTAAAGTGGCGTTGTAATGGTTTATTTCGAAAGTGTTTGCATTTCATTTTATTGATTTGGGTGGATACACTGCCCTCTGGTCTGCCTCATTTCACATGGCTGAATCCGACTGCTCCCTTTTAAGACCAAAGTAAGCTAAGTTTTTGTTTGCGCTAATGTGTTTTTAAAAAAAAAAGTTAGCATTTTATAGCATTTAAGCTAACGGACTTTTGCTATGTAAGTTAGCCAATTGTTCTTTTGCTGTACATAGATCCTTATTTCTTTAATTTTTTATACCGTTTGAGGCTCAGCTCAGGTATTTTAATTTTTCATGTTCCTTATCCGATTACTCGATTATTCGAACTAACTAGTGCTGCAACGATTAATTGATTAACTCGAGTATTCGATTAGAAAAAAAATATTCAAATTAAATTTTGTTGCTTCGAGTATTCGTCTAATTAAAGTGGCGTTGTAATGGTTTATTTTGAAAGTGTTTGCATTTCATTTTATCTATTAGGGTGGATACACTGCCCTCTGGTTTGCCTCATTTCACATGGCTGAATCCAACTGCTCCCTGTTAAGACCAGAGTAAGCTTAGTTTTTGTTTGCGCTAATGTGTTTTAATGCATTCGTATTTTAGTTTATAGGTATATTTAGCTTTTTTTTTTTTTTTTGTGAATATGTGTCTGAACCATTTGTTAAGAGCGTTGTAAAAAAAAAAAAATGGTAGCATTTTATAGCATTTAAGCTAACGGACTTTTGCTATGTAAGTTAGCCAATTGTTCTTTTGTTGTACATAGATCTTCATTTCTTTAATTATCTGGTCTTTGCCTTTTTGGCAAAGCCAGATAATGTTGTTCTGCGACTTTATGATTATTTATTTATTAATCAACTTATTCTCCGCGTTTTTCGGCGCGCCGCACAGCCCGTACCGCTGCACCGATCGGCACCGTTCAGGTATCGACACGTCCGCAATTTTTGTGTGACTGTGGCTTTTTGTCAAACGACCCTGAAAAATTTTCCGTTTTCATGAAAACGCCGATTTTTAAAAATTTTTTCAAAACGCTACTTGTCCTAAAATTTTTGACCAAATCACATAATTTGGACATCAAAAATTCCGGGACGGTGAGAGGCATAAAGATTTGGAAAAAAGAAGAAAATTTGGAAAAAGTTTACGGTTCCTCGGGAATTTGCAAAAAACTTTCCCATTCATTTTTAATGGGAAATGTCCCATTCACTTTCAATGGGATTTCCAATAGAATCTGCATTGCATTGTTGCCATTGACGGCCATGTATGGCAAATCTATTGATGCTAATGGAGTTGAATTCTATCAACGCCTATGTAACTCAATGCCATTGACGGCCATGGACGTCCAAAATTTTTCCCATTCATTTTCAATGGGAAAAACAAAAATTTCCCCAAATCAACAGGAAATGACCAGATATCAATAGGAAGTGTCCACCAAACTTCCCCAATTCCATTGACGCTTTTGAAGGGTGCTGCCATTGACGGCCATAGACGTCCAAATTTCCCATTCATTTCTAATGGCATTTACTTTGTTTAATGCCATTGACGGGCATGTTTGTCCATTCTATTGATAGCCCTGGGTGGGGGTAAGATCCGTATCTCCACACGGCAAAGACCAGAAGTAATTTCTCCAGAAATTGCAGTTTCTAGTTTTTTATACCGTTCGAGGCTCAGATCAGGTATTTTAATTTTGCATGTTCCATATCCGAATACTCGATTATTCGAACTAACTAGTTCATTGATTAATCGACTACTAAAATAATCGATAGGATGCAAATAGGGCTGTAGCTATCCTCATTAAAATATGAAAACAGATAAATGTTTGGGTGGTTTTAGTTAAAGCAGACACTGTTTTTTCATCCGTATGATTTGGACAAAGATCAAATTTTATGGTGATTTTATGCAGAAATGTGAGAAATTCCAAAAAGTTGATACTTTTTCCATACCACTGTAGAGGCCAAATTCTAATCCAATAATGGCGCTCACATTCCACTTCCAACACTTCCAGATAAAGCAAAATAGATGGTTGAAAATCAATTAAAACATTATTAAGGCAGAATTTGCAGGTGCTTTTTATATCCTACATCAATTGGAAAAGTCAACTTGATGTTGTAATGGTGCAGTCAAAAGATTTCCTGCACTTAGCTAAGTGGCGGTAGAAGCCCCCTGAGGTGTGCGGCCTTTTTCCAAGAAAGCACACGCCCAACAACACCGTTTGATTCCTCTGAACGCGAGGCGGCAAAACGGTTTCATCAGAGTGAGCGAGACCTGGCCGGGGTTTTAATCTGGAGGACGCGGGATGAAGGATGATGCCTGATAGATTAAGGCTCGTCCGCTTCTCTCTCTCCATGTGTGTGTGCAGCAGAAGCAACCCCCCCGAGCAAATCCCAGGCTTTAAAGCCGAGGAGGTTGGGGAGGCTTATGATGTAATCACGGCCCTGTCTGTCACGGCAGGGAGTTTGCTGGGAGAGGAGAACGTGGAGGTTAGAGTGCTTTTATGGGAAGTAGAAGGGCGATTGGAATGGAAAAAGACATCGTTTGTCAATGAGTGGACACTCAAATGAACTCAATATTAGGTGCACCTAAGCCATATACAGTATATGGTAGGGGTGTGACCAGTGCTTAATTTGTAAATCATAGGGTGCAGGAACGCAAAGTACATATGACAGCGCAGGGATGACGAGACGGGCACAAGTCCTGGAACAGACGCAGAAAATGGTGCTGAAAACAACACGCTGTGGGACTTACAAGCCTCAATTTCAGATAATTGCCGAGGGAGTTAGTTGGATTGTCTTAAAAATTGGTGAGACTGTTCAGGAGACATATGAGATCTTAAGTTTTTAAAATAGTGCGTTTTCATTAATGGGTGTGACCTGGGCGTGGTGCCAAAGTCGGCCATTTTTTCGGCAAAATGACAAATTCAGTAAATGACTAATAGCTCCTTGACACGTTCAATCTTTTTTATATCTGGCATATATGTGCAGTATCCCACCTTTAACACGAGTGCATTGAAATATTACCCATTAGGCCTACTGACCACCTAGTGGGAACAGGAAATGCCTTTTTGTACGAGACTGGCTCCTCCTCAAAAGGAAAAAAAAAAAAAAAAATCTATCAGTTAAGAACCACTGGCTTAGAATCATGAATTGATGAAAAACACAAGTAACAAGTGGACATGGCACTGTGCTGTCATTTTAATCTGTTTGAGCGGGGCATATGCGTTAATTGCGTCAAATATTTCAACGTGATTAATTTAAAAAATTAATTACCGCCCGTTAACGCGATAATTTTGACAGCCCTAGTTATTATCTATTTAATTAATAGTGTTATTATTATTCACAATATCATATTTTTACTTTACTTTTGCTCCGCGAAGAATCCAGAAAGGGTTATTTGATTGTGGCTTTCTGAAAAACAATACATTTTTACATTTAGGCACTCCTGCAATCGTCACTTTTTCTGTTACAAACTGACCCCAGCCCCTCATCAGAGAAGGGAAAAGTTATGTGGCCCTAACAGGAAAAAGTTTGGGCACCCCTTGACTACAACCACAATTGTGAACAATGAAGTCAGACAAAAAGACGCATGAATATATTAAAAGTCAAGTCACTTTAATTCATTTTGTTTATCATGTCAAGAGTCATTTCACAATCTGTACAACATACTACACTGTCTATCCCCACAATGCCAATTTACATACGGATAGTCAAGAAAAGGTTGGTAAGACAATACGGAAAATTGAGGATGGCAGAGTTGCGGAATCAAAAATTGTTCACACAAAATTACTATGTGATTTTCATACAGTAAAAAGCGTCCAACTTCAAAAGAAAAATACCTGATGTACTTCCTGAGTACTGCGATGTGATAAAAAAACATTTTATTGTCATGTGGAGTCTACAGAAAGGAGTGTAGTTTAACTGTGAAGCCTTTTTGGTTCATTTTCGGTGAGCAAATAAATACCTAAGCAAAAAAACAAACAAACACTGAACACATAATGTGCACACCCTGCCAGCAAACGTCATGTATGAAGTTTGGAAGTGTAGATTAGGACTCGGTGTCGCGGTCCGATCACTGCTCCAACGTCACCACCTCTACCGCTTGACCGTCCAGCGTCATGGTGCTGTCGATGCGTGTGGCGACCGGTGCCATGGCCACTTGCACGGGCCGGTTGCCTTGCGCCAGGCTGGTCACCACCGTCTGATACATGCTGACTGGGATTTGAACCAGACCTGGAAGAAAACATTTCAGAATTGATATTTTCAGAGTGGCGTATGTTAGGCCCTGTCAAACAATGGTGCGATTGAACATCCGCTGCGCTCTTCCCCCAACACAGCTGTGTGTGCCTGCAGGGATTACCGCCGCCGTCACGTGGGCCTTCCTCTCCACCCTCCAAGCTGTCCGAAGCCTGCGCGCATAGGCGGATCTACTATTCAGGCGAAGTAGACGATCGCCTTAGGCCCCCAACCAGTAGGGGGCCCCCAACCAGCTGCCCTTGCCCCAACGAGCAATGGCTTGGGCCATTTAGCATCGCTTAGCTGTTCGTTAGCTTCACTTAGCTCTTAGCACTGCACGACCCACTCACGCATTGTTGCGTTCAATCTATAAAGGCGCCGTTTTACCAATATATAGAGCTAAACGCAGCATATAATTAGTTGAGAGAATTTTGACAGCCTTTGAAGCCTTTTTTTTGTTGGCTAAAGCCTTACATTCCCTCTCTCAGCAATAAAAATTAACGTGGGAGGCAATGTGGGGAAGAAAGGTAGTAGTTGATCATTTTCTTAACACCCTATTTTCTTTCCCAACGCAGAGAAGATATATCAATTGGTAGCACTACGCACAGTCATGGTTCCACTTCCCATCATGCATTTGGGCATGGCTACAGTATCATTTACTGAAAGCTCAATAAATACACTAGATGGCAATATTTAGTCACAATATACAAAGTCACAAGTCTTTCTATCCGTGGATCCCTCTCACAGAAAGAATGTTATTAATGTAAATGAGCATCTTGAGGATGTATTGTCATAATAAACAAATACAGTACTTATCTACTCTATGTTGAATGTATATATTCGTCAGTTTTATTCATTTTTTTCTTAATGCATTGCCGAAATGTATATGATCGGGAAAAATTATCAGGAATGATTGGAATTGAATCGGGAGCAAAAAAAAAAAGAAATCGGATCAGGAAATATCGGGATCGGCAGATACTCAAAAACGATCGGGATCGGGAGCAAAAAAACATGATCGGAACAACCCTAACAAATATGATTGGCAATGAATAATTATTATAATAATAATATTACTATTATATATAGTAGTATACTATAGTAATATTGCTAGATTTTTTTAAAGAATTGTTTTGAATAATGTTGGAAAGGCAAAGTCAGTGTTCTGAATGTTTACTTTCCATTCTTTTGCACTTTTATCACCATTTAACCTCATTTTTTATTTGTGATCAACTGTTGTTATTTACATGATTATTTGTACTTTAATAAAGAATTTAAGTGTTCCAAAATAGTTTTGTGAATTAATAAGCATCAACAAAAATGTCATTGCTAAATTAGTAAAAAAAAAAAGAAAATTATTAGATGAGTCGATTAATCGTAAAACTAGTCAGGAGAAAATTTGTCGTTTAGGACAGCCCTAGTGTACCAGAACATATTTCCCCCACACCTTTTTAACCCCTGACCCATGAAGCGGGCCCCTGGATATGTTCGCCTTAGGCCCCAAAATTGCCAAGTCCGCCACTGCCTGCGCGCACCATCGTCCGCATGCGGCAGTAATTGTTTTTGTATTTAAAAAGCTCAAATCCAGGGGGGGCTAATTGTCAAGCACACTCTGCCTAAGCCCACTCGCCGGTGATTGGCAACAGCGCGGAGGAAGCATTCGGTCGAGTGGCCACTCTGCGAGATGGTCGCTAAGACCTGCCTGTGTGTGCGTGAGCCAATTCAGCATCAACGCACTTCAAGCGACGTCCTCCAATCCAGTGATTAACTCGGTTAGGTCAACAGAAGGACTCTATGTCCAAACAGCCACTTTAAACCGAAAGTGACTTTTGCTAGTGGGCGTCTTTGATCGAATTGGAGGCGAGGTCGAAGTGTGCGTACAGAACGAACGGTCAAGTTTACGTGGCAGCGCCGAATGACAGCTGGTCCCCGTGATAAGACGTGTTCTCGTAATGGAGTGGATCAAAGCTCTTTAGGAGGGTGAGGGGCGGGCCCTCGGGCGAACCGGCGACAGCTTTACTTTGATTGATTGACTTAAGTGTTGAGAACTCATTTGTTGTATTGATTAATTGGCGATTGAAAAACACTAATCTGGTGTAGCATTTAAAGACACTGTAAGGTGAATTCAGATATTTTCCATGTCATTTTACTCATTGAGTGACATTTTAACTGGATTGGAAGTAGAGGTTAGATTTTGTGCCCGAACCCGACCCGACCCGACATTCGGGTCTGGTCGGGCCCACATTTTAAGCATTCACGTTCGGGTCAGGTCGGGTCGGGCCGCCATGCCGGACTAATAAATTATTTTAAAAAATAAATTTAAAAAAATGTAGAGCAGGCTGTCTGTATTGCGCTTTTGCTTGTGCGTGTGCACAAACGCCGTTTTTTCTTCTTGTCCTCCCGCTGTACCGTTTGCGCACGGCCGAGGCGCCGCCCTCATTTTCATTTCCTTGTCAGAGGGGCGTGTCCATGTGAGAACAATATCCCACACACTCAGAAATATGTTTAACAAACTTTCCCAGCATTATTTCGTCGTGTGAATGCTTTGATAATTCTCAAAAAAATATGTAGATTATTTAAACATTGAGAAAACTCGAAGAAATGAAAATAAATTGCTGCTGCTGCGTTTTTTCCGCGTCACTCCAAAAAAAATAAAAAATAAAAAAATCGGGTTTTTCGGGCTCGGGCCTGCAAATCTAGTTAAGTGATCGAGCTCAGGCCGGGCCTCAATACCAGCGGGCCGTGTCGGATTTTTTAGGCCCAAACTAGGCTCTAATTGGAAGACTATCGCCGTCAATGACTTACACTGTAGATTTTTCTTTCAGCTGTTATCACAAAAGTGAGTACACCCCTCGTATTTCTGCAGATATTTAAGTACATCTTTTCATGAGACAACACCGACAAAATGACACATTGAAAAGTAGTCTGTGTGCAGCTTATATAACTGAGTTCATTTATTTTCTCCTCAAAATATAACCATTAATATCTAAAGCCCTGGCAACAAGAGTACACCGCACAGAAACTACGTCCATCCCTAAATGTCCAAATTGAGTACTGCCTGTCATTTTCCCTCCAAAATGTCATTTGACTCGTTACAGGAGTGCTGTCAGCATTGCTGCAGAGATTGAAGAGGTTTGGGGTCAGCCTGTTAGTGCTCAGACCATACATCAAATTGGGGTGCATGGCTGTCACCATGCAAACTTTGCTGAAGATATGTCAACAAAGCACATGAATTACTGGAACCAGGGGTTAATTTGTGCCAGATCCTGCCGGAACTAGATCTGGCACCTCTTGATTTTGGCCTCGCTGTGTTCCGGGACTTATTCAGGTAGTGCCGCAGCAGCTAGCCAGGTGCACGGACAGCCAGCCTAAATAATTTTAAATTGTTGTCATAACATTTATACTAGGGTTGTTCCGATCATGTTTTTTTGCTCCCGATCCGATCGTTTTAGTTTGAGTATCTGCCAATCCCGATATTTTCCGATCCAATTGTTTTTTTTTGTGCTCCCGATTCAATTCCAATCATTCCCGATAATTTTTCCCGATCATATACATTTTGGCAATGCATTAAGAAAAAAATGAATAAAACTCGGACGAATATACACATTCAACATACAGTACATAAGTACTGTATTTGTTTATTATGACAATAAATCCTCAAGATGGCATTTACATTATTAACATTCTTTCTGTGAGAGGGATCCACGGATAGAAAGAGTTGTAATTCTTAAAGGATGAATGTGACTTTGTATATAGTGACTAAATATTGCCATCTGGTGTATTTGTTGAGCTTTCAGTAAATAATTCTGTAGCCATTTAACTGTTCTGCCCAAATGCATGATGGGAAGTGCAACCATAACTGTGTAAAATGGCACCAATTGATATATCTTCTCTGCGTTGGGAAATAACATTGGGTGTTAAGAAAAAGATCAACTACTACCTTTCTTCCCCACATTGCTTCCCACGACATTTATAATTGTTGAGAGAGGGATTGTAAGGCTTTAGCCAATTAAAAAAAGGCTCTAAAGGCTGCCAAAATTCACTCTACTCTTTTTACGCTGCCTTTTAGCTCTATATATAGGTAAAACGGTGCCATTATAGATTGAACGCGACATTGCGTGAGTGGTTCGTGCAGCGCATGCGTTGACTGCGTTAAATACTTTAACGTGATTAATTTTTAAAAAATTAATTACCGCCGGCCGTTAACGCGATAAATTTGATACCCTACTTTAAGCCAAAACTAAAGACTCTGGATGAGTGTAAGACATTTTTTCTGTAACGTTAATACAATTAGAAAACGATTTAATTAAAAAATATATACAGTTAGGGCAGGGCGGTAAACCGAAAATTTACCGTCACCGAAATTCTTAACGATGACCGACGTAATTTTGACCATGTCGGTAAATTCGGTAAATTAATAAAACAAGAAAATATAGTCTTTTCATCCCGCTTTGATTCTGTGTTGTTCGTCTATGTTCATTCCCCTTTAAGAAAGCAGTCAATGGGCTTACGTAGGGAGTCACGTGATCATCAAGGAGCCAATCAAACAAAAGCCCGGTAAGCTAACGCTAGCAGCTAACGCTACAAGCAAAACGTGATGGAGTGTGGCTTAAGGGAGGTTCACCAAAGTTTCAACCGACATTTAGTAGACTCTTGGTGGCATCCAGACGGGCTTTCACCCGCTGTCCTCCCTTGTTCTCACGATTTCCGGAGATGGTGCTTTCAGTGCTTTCTACTGGTAGCCAGGCTAACGCTAGCTAGCGGCTAACGCTACAAATGAACGTGATGGAGTCGGATCGCGGCTCTAACCTTGTCGAAACGGCTGAACTTAATGAGTGGATTGGGCACGGACTGCATCTAGCAATTACTATGTGGCGTTATTTTGTATCTGTCTGTGTGTGATTCCTCTGATAGCTTTTGTGATGGTAAATCATTCAGCATAAAGTACAATCCAACGGCGAAACTTATAATGACCGAGAAATGGCCCCAGCTATTTTTCTGTATGTGCTTATTTCTGTGTCATTATTGCTATCATAAAATCTTAAGCGTTTCATTTGAAGAAGATCAATATAGCTTTAATGTGTGTGTCTCTCTCTGTTTGTTTGGGGGTTTATTTGTGCGTGCATTTATTAAAAAATGCACTGGGGGGGACCCTGAAACCATAATGTAAACACTTGTATTTAATAATTATGTCACAGCAGCCATTAACAATAAGTTGTCTTTTTGAAGTGTACTGTTCAAGCTGCAAGTCATTTGTGTTACAATGACATGTTTGCACAGGCATATTGATTTTGATAATGTACATTGTTCAAGTCATACACGCTGTCATAAATGTTCATACTTGAATTCTTATTGCTTACAATACATTTTTATAAACTTAATGTTTAGACTGCATGTACAATTGTTAAATACAGTATATGAAATTGAATGCTGGTAAATAAATCAACAAGAAACAGTTAATCTGTATTTCATGCATTGATTCAGATTTTCACATTATATAACAGTACGCTTGGGCGAATTTATCGTCATTTATCGTTATCGAGATAAATCTGCTCAATTTATCGTGATACATGTTTAAGGCCATATCGCCCAGCCCTATATACAGTATATTTAAAAAAGGCATGTCCGATATTTTTTTGCCGATTCCGATACTTTTAAAATGACGTGATCGGACCCGATCGATCGGCGTTTTTAAAAATGTATAAAATAATAATATGTATAAATTCATTTACAAAACAAACCCCAGGATGTGCATGTTGTTTATAAAAATTTAACGTAATTTGAAAGAGTCGGATATTTATGAACTGAAAAGCTGGACCAACAAATCACGCCCCTGACATAAAAAAAAAAGTTTGGAAATTTGTGGCATCTGGGGAGCAAGCAGCCAGGATCAAACTGTATTTCAACATGCTAAAAAGACAGTTGCATTTACTGTCTTTTTAGAAAAACAAGGAAGATGTTTCAAAACGACTCAAACAACCAGCAACTACAACGATCATGCAAATAAGCGGGTGTAACAGGAGGCTAGCGCCGCAGCAGCTAGCCAGGTTCACGGACAGCCAGGCAAGCAGGGTGTACTGTAAGTCCCACCTGTGGTTATGTGGGCAATTACCCATGCTGTGCACAGAATAGCCTAAAAAAATTGTTATCATAACATTTTTACCATGGATATTATCTGAAATTGAGGTTTGTAAGTCCTGCAGCATGGCAAGTGGGCATTTGTTTTCAGCACCATTTCCTGCTATGTTCCAGGACCTGTGCCCGTCTCATCATCCCTGCTCTGTCATATGTACTTTGCATTCCGGCACACTATGATTTACAAATTAAGCACTGACTGGAACATTGTCCTATAGTCTGATGAGACGGGTGGGCTTTCATGTGTAAGGTCTTGAGAAGAGAATTCCTCCTGGGGTGACAGCTATGCACACCAATTTGATGTAGAGTGCGGCATATGGTCTGAGCACTAGCAGGCTGACCCCCCCACCTCTTTAATCTCTGCAGCAATGCTGACAGCACTCCTGTAACAAGTCACATGATATTTTGGAGGGAAAATGACAAGCAGTACTCAATTTGGACATTGAGAGATGTACGTAGTTTCTATACGGTGGACTCGGTGGTGGTGGTTTAGATATTAATGGCTATATTTTGAGGGGAAAATAAATTAACTGTATTATATAAGCTGCACACAGACTACTTTTCATTGTGTCAAAGTGTAGTTTTGTCAGTGTTGTTCCATGAAAAATACTTAAATATCTGCAGAAATGCGAGGGGTGGACTCACTTTTGTGATACACTGTATCATTACTGAAGTTGTTTTTCCTTTTTGTCAATGCATAAACTGTGCATGTGATGTCATATTGCACTGACGGAGGTCAGCTAGCATTAGGAGAAGGACTGGAGTGACGCAACAAGTTGCAGCCGCCATCTGTCGCATCAGCACGGAGTAGATTAGCCTCCGAGGAGCCCGCGGAGGCAAGCTTAAACTAATTGGCTGCAAAGAGTCAAAAAATTCATAGGTGGAGAAAATTTTGGGGAGTAGGAAAAAAAATTTAAATACCTGTGGCGTCCTGTACTCCCGCCAGTGCCCCGACAGCAGCTGCCGTTTCAGCCAGCACGATTTGCCCCCCGCCTTGAAGCGTCGCTTCCGCCAACGTCGCAACCGCGTGGGCTGCCGCTTCGCTACGAAAGACGATCAGTTAAATAACCAAAATATTGCAGATCTTTAATCGGTCAGTGTAAAATCTTCACATTTAAAGCTTACGTGTGCAGAATTAGAGGTGCACACTGTCTAGAGGGGGGGTTATTAGGGAGATGTGTGGGTGAGGGGGCAGGAGTGTAAGAGGCTTTTCCAGTCTGGACTTAGAATCTCTCTGAAGGTGGCAGGTGCAGCCGCCTCTAACAAAGCAGTTTTCTTAACCAGGAGGAATTAGCATGAGCTGACTGTGAACTGATGAAGATGAAAAAAACAATGTTCCTCAGGTGGGTGCAGGTAACAAGCCCTGCTGGGACCAACCCACTTGATGCTGTCACCTTGGTGACAGGAAAACTGCTGATATGTTAGCATCTTAGCTGAGCAAGGCATGATGTCCAATTGGTATTTTCAACACATCTAACTCTGGACATAGTGTTAATTCTACAGGTGCGTTCACACAACCCCCTAGCAAAAAGTATGGAATCACCAGTCTCGGACCAGCACTCACTCAGACATTTTATCATGTAAAAAAAAACTGATAGAAAGCTTGAAAAATAATGAATTAGTTCAAAAGTGCAACTCTTTAGCATTCAGAAACACTATAAGAAATCAATAAAAAACATTGTGGTGGTCGGTAAATGTTACTTTTATAGAGCAAGTACAGGGAAATATATATGGAATCACTCTATTCTGAGGAAAGAAATATGGAATCATGAGAAACAAACAAAGAAATAACCAAAACACATATCTAGTATTTAGTTGAACGGTTAGTTGGGAGTTCGCAGTCTCTGAGGCATGGACTTGATGAGTATTCTTCATCAATTTGATCCCAACTCTCTTTGATTGCAGTTGCCAGATCATCCTTGCTGGTCGGAGCCTTCCTGTGGACCATTTTTTTCAATTTCCACCACTGGTTTTCAATAGGGTTGAGATCGGGGCTATTTGCAGGCCATGACATTGACTGGATGAGTCTTTCTCCAAGGAAGGCTTTAACAGTTTTAGCTTTGTGGCATGATGCATTGTCATCTTGGAATATGACAAACATATTTTCAATTAAAAGGATAAGAAAGCTGTCTAAATTTTTTTAGGCAGTCATCTTTGTAAATCTCACTGGAACAGCACCCAACAAAAGTTCCAGCATCATCACTTTGTCCAATGTAGATTCTTGACTCTTGACACCTTGTCCAATGCAGATTCTTGACAAAGTGATGATGCTGGACCTTTGGTTTGGTGTTGTTCCAGTGAGATTTACAAACATGATTGCCTGAAGAAAACATTAAAATTCCCTCAGTCCTTGATGATATGGGGCTGCATGTCAGGCAAATGCACTGTGGAGATGGCTGTGATTAAATCTGCAACAAATGACCAAGTTTACATTGAAATTTTAGACTGCATTCCTTTCCTTTCAATTGAGAATATGTTAGTCATTTTCCAAGATGACAATGCATCACGCCACAGAACTAAAACTGTTAAAGCATTCCTTGGAGAAAGACTCATCCAGTCAATGTCACGGCCTTCAAATAGCCCAGATCTCAACCCTATTGAAAACCGGTGGTGGAAATTAAAAAAAAAAAAAAGGTCCACAGCAAGGCGCCGACCTGCAAGGATGATCTGGCAACTGCAATCAAAGAGAGTTGGCACCAAATTGATGAAGAATACTCATCAAGTCCATGCCTCAGAGATTGCAAGTTGTCATAAAAGCTAAAGGTGGTGCTACTAAATACTACAGATGTGTTTTGATTGTATTTCTTTGTTTCTCATGATTCCAGATATATTTCCCTGCACTTGTTCTGTAAAAGTAACATTTACTGACCACCACAATGTTTTCTATTCATTTCTTTTAGTGTTTCTGAATGCTAAAGAGTTGCACTTTTGAACTAATTCATAATTTTTTCAAGCTTTTTATCTGAGTTTAGTCTACATGATAAAATGTCTTGAGTGAGTGATCGTCCGAAGCTGGTGATTCCATACTTTTTGCTAGGGGTTGTATTATTAGAGGATTAAGGCTTTTTTCTAACCTGTTGAGTGCCATGGTGACAGTGGCACCTGACTGCATTTCGTGACTGGCTGCAACAGCGGCTTCAGCTAGCGACGCTACCGCCTGCGTGGCCTCTGAGGCCTGCGTGGTTTGGATTGTCATCTCCCCGCTCTGGAGGGTGGCCCAGTTTTGCTCCACCTGAGGAGTCGCTTTCATCAGAATGCATTCACGTGTAAAAAAAAAAAACAACAACAAAAATAAACTCATATTCACGTGTGCCTTTACTTCTCCGTCCGCCACTGTGGAGTAGTTGACCTGCGCCACCGTCACGCCGGGTAGTTCCGAGGCGTCTGCCAACGTGGCCACCGTGTGCCCCGTCCCGACTTGGATGAGCGACACCGTTCCGTCGGGGTTGTTGATAGTCTGCACCACCGTCTGCGAGGGCACCAGGTGGGCGATGCTCTGCGCGGCGGCCAGATGGTGCTGCGTGGTCGTGGTGGTGACCTGCTGGTCCTCAAAAGCGTACAGCAGATCCTCACGTCCATGCTGCTTGTAGCAGTTTTTCACAATGGTCCTCAGCGCCTGCGTCCAGGAGACCTTGAGGAGTTCCAGAAACAAAAAACTGTCAGAACACTTATGGCGGAAAACACTTAGGTGACTTGAAGTTCCGTTCTGAGACCCCCAATTTGGCCAACTTTCAAAATTGTCCGACGTGCATGTGCGATACATCATTGGAAAGCTTAAAATCTCAATTTTCTGGGGGAAGAAACATTTTGAACAGGAGGGCATTTTTAGAAAAAATTTTTTTTTAATTAAATCAAAATTTGTTGCTTCGAATATTCGTTTAATTAAAGTGGCGTTGTAATGGTTTATTTTGAAAGTGTTTGCATTTAGTTTTATTGATTAGGGTGGATACACTGTCCTCCGGTCTGCCTCATTTCACGTGGCTGAATCCAACAGCTCCCTGTTAAGACCAACGTAAGCTAAGTTTTCGTTTGAGCTAATGTTTTTTAATGCATTTGTAAATTAGTTTATAGATATATTTAGCCGTTTTTTTGTAGGAAAATGTGTCTGAACCATTTGTTAAGCGCATTGTAAAAAAAAAAAAAAAGTTAGCATTTTATAGCATTTAAGCTAGCGGAATTTTGCTATGTAAGTTAGCCAATTGTTCTTTTGTTGTACATAGAGCCTCTTTTTTAATACTGTTTGAGGCTCAGCTCAGGTATTTTAATTTTTCATGTTCCTTATTCGATTACTTGATTATTCGAACCAAGTAGTTCATCGATTAATCGACCACTAAAATCGGATACACTGCCCTCCGGTCTGCCTCATTTCACAAGGCTGAATCCAACAGTTCCCTGTTAAGACCAACGTAATCTAAGTTTTCGTTTAATGCATTCGTAAATTGGTTGATAGATATATTTAGCCGTTTTTTTTGTAGGAAAATGTGTCTGAACCATTTCCGCCTTATCTCAAGTACTTGATGACATGACTCTTACCCTGGTTTTTTGGTCCTCAGATCGCACGTCACTGCGCACGTTGGCCCAGGGGATGTCATCGGGCCACCACACGGGCTTGCAGCTCTCCTTGCCCCAGCCGGGTTTGCCTCGGCCCGTCGAGTACTTCAGCATCTCTGGGATGAAGGCTCGCAGCTGGGCCTGCAACAGAACAACAAAACGAGTGAGCCTGAAATAAATATGCCCTTGACGAGGAAAAAAAACAAGTGCGAGGTGAGTATTGATCAGCAACTTCGTTCGCAAATAGCATAGGGCTCTCTAAAAAGGGGAGCGAGCCACAGACTAATCTACAACCCCAAGCAGAAAGTATGGAATTACCAGTCTCGGACGAGCACTCACTCAGACATTTTATTATGTAGGACAAACTCGGATAAAAAGCTTGAAAAGAATAATGAATTAGTTCAAAAGTGCAACTCCTTGGCATTCAGAAACACTAAAAGAAATTAATGAAAGTAAATGTTACTTTTATTGAGCAAGTGAAGGAAAAAAATATGGAATCACTCCATTTTGAGTAGAAAATACAGACACGCCCAGTCAATTTCCTTTTCTTAATTGGGCCCCTGCTTCAGATTAGATCTGCTCGTTAGTCAGCAGTTAAAGCAGTGCAGTTATCACACCTTAGAGAGCTACTGGATTAAGTGGATACACACGAATCATGGCTCCTACAAGAGAGATGTCTCTGGAAACCAAGGAAAGAATTATCAAACTTCGTGAAGAAGGTGAGCTACACGTATGGTTGCCAAAGATGTGGGCTGTTCACAGTCGGCTAGTACAAACAGCATGGCAAGGTTGTTAAAGTTAAGCGTACTGGTAGACATCCAAACTTCATGACAAACAACTAAAGGTCATATGTCTTGAAAACAGAAGATGTACAACAACACAAATGAAAAAATGGGAGGAAGCTGGAGTCAAGGTATGTAACAGAACTGTGAAAAATTGCAGACAGAAAATGGGATTTTCATACAGGAAAGCTAAAAGGACACCATCATTGAGACTTAAACAGAAAAGAACAAGACTGCAGTGGGCTGAGGAGAGGCAATTATGGGCTGTGAATAACAATATGAAGGTTATTTTCAGTGATGAGTCAGGAATCTGCATTGGACAAGCTGATGACGCTGGAACTTTTGTTTGGTGCTGTTCCAGTGAGATTTACAAAGATGTTTGCCTGATGTAGACATCAAAATTCCCTCTGTCCTTGATAATATGGGACTGCATGTCAGGCAAAGGCACCGGGGAGATGGCTGTGGTTAAATCTTCAATAAATGCACAAGTTGACATTGAAATTTTAGACAGCTTTCTTATTCCTTCAATTGAAAATATGTCATTTTCAAGATGACAATGCATCATGCCACAGAGCTAAAACTGTTAAAGCATTCCTTGGAGAAAGACTCATCCAGTCAACGTAATGGCCTGCAAATAGCCCGGATCTCAACCCTATTGAAAACCGGTGGTGGAAATTGGGAAAAAAAAAAAAGGTCCACAGCAAGGCGCCGACCTGTAAGGATGATCTGGCAACTGCAATCAAAAAGAGTTGGCACCAAATTGATGAAGAATACTCATCAAGTCCATGCCTCAGAGACAGCAAGCGGTCATAAAAGCCAGAGGTGGTGCTACTAAATATTAGAGATGTGTTTTGATTGTTATTTCTTTGTTTGTTTCTAATGATTCCATATGTATTTCCCTGCACTTGCTCTATAAAATCAACATTTACTGACCACCACAATGTTTTTTATTCATTTCTTTTAGTGTTCCTGAATGCCAAGGAGTTGCACTTTTGAACTAATTCATTCGTTTTTCAAGCTTTTTATCCGAGTTTGTTCTACATCATAAAATGTCTGAGTGAGTGCTTGTCCGAGACTGGTGAGTCCATACTTTTTGCGAGGGGTTGTGTGAGTGTGGTACCAGGTGGAGGTGACGGATAAGCCTTTGGTGACTGATAGAATAGAAAACATTTGAAACTAAAGACGTCCCGATTGATCGGGTCCGATCACGTCATTTTCAAAGTATCGGAATTGGCAAAAAAAATATCGGACATGCCTTTTTTAATTAAATTGTTTTCTAATTGTATTTAACGTTACAGACATAATATGATACACTCATCCAGAGTCTTTAGTTTAGGCTTAAAGTAGGGTTATCAAACTTATGCCGTTAATGGCGGTAATTAATTTTTTTACAAATTTATCACGTCAAAATATTAAACGCAATTAACACATGCGCTGGACGACCCACTCAGGCATTGTCGCGTTCAATCTGTAATGGCGCCGTTTTACCTATATATAGAGCTAAAAGGCCGCGTAAAATAATTAGAGTGAATTCTGACAGCCTTTGGAGCATTTTTTTTAATTGGCTAAAGCCTTACAATCTCTCTCCCTACGATTAGAAATATCGTGGGAAGCAATGTGGGGAAGAAAGGTAGTAATTGAGCTTTCTTTTAATACCCTATGTTATTTACATCCGCAGAGAATATATATCAATTGGTACCACTACGCACACTTCCCATCATGCATTTGGGCACAACAGTTAAATGGCTACAGTATCATTTACTGAAAGCTCAACAAAGACACTAGATGGCAATATTTAGTCACAATATACAAAGTCACATTTATCCTTAAAGAATTACAAGTCTTTCTATCGGTGGATCCCTCTCACAGAAAGAATGTTAATAATGTAAATGCCATCTTGAGGATTTATTGTCATAATAAACAAATACAGTACTTATGTACTGTATGTTGAATGTATATATTCGTCCGAGTTTTAGTCATTTTTTTCTTAATGCATTGCCAAAATGTATATGATCGGGAAAAAATATCGGGAATGATTGGTATTAAATCGGGAGCAAAAAAAAAAAAAAAAAAAAAAGCAATCGGATCGGGAAATATCGGGATCGTCAGATACTCAAACTAAAACGATCGGGATCGGATCGGGAGCAAAAAAACAATCGGGAGCAAAAAAAACATGATGGCAACAACCCTATTTGAAACCCTTTTATCAGTTGAAATGTGTTGCCTTCAATGGCACTAAAACATAATCATCAAATGTTCAGACAGCGGTCTATTTTTTTCAGTACAGATTGCATTGTTGGGCCTCCGAATGCGCTCGTCGGCTCCGCTAAGCTGTCCGCCGTCACGTCATCACTTCCCTAGCTTGGCAGGTTGGGGCTGCGCTTTAGTGCCAACGTCCTCGGTGTCCTCGTAATATGGGAGCATCACCGCGAGGGGATTATTTCGCTGCAGCGTCTGCTCGCCTTGACATCACCGGCTAAATTTGGTCATGTCAGAATTAAATCCCACGTGCGTTGTGAACCAACTCTAGATTTTCTTCCATTTTGTGTTGTCTCTAGCCTAATTACAGTGACGAGTGAGTTAAGTGCCAACACGCCAGCCATTTTAATCCTCAATCTTAGCATTTCTGAAGACTACTAGGATGTTGCTAATATGGACAATGTGTAATTATGGGAACCCCACTTAAAAAAACAGTAAGGCAACAGGTTACTGCTCCTAATCTAATCCTTCCTCTTGAGAAACACGCCTGCTCGCAAGGCTCGATGTTTGCCGACAGTCCCAAAGGGGCCGTCGCACCGGTGACCAGGCGACGGAATCATCAGCAGCCCTGGGAGTGGCGCGTAAACAAGATGGGGTCCCACGAGACTGTGTGGAAATTAATGCAGTAGGTGACATTTTATCAACATGTGCTTGATTACTGAAAAATACACAACTCCTTGCAAAAAGTATGGAATCGCCAGTCTCGGACAAGCACTCACTCAGACATTTTATCATGGAGAACAAACTCAGATAAAAAGCTTGAAAAAATTAATGAATTAGTTCAAAAGTGCAACTCTAGTATTCAGAAACACTTAAAGAAATGAATAAAAAACATCGTGGTGGTCAGTAAATGTTAATTTTATAGAGCAAGTGCCGGGAAATGTATATGGAATCACTCCATTCTCAGGGGGGGAAAAAAAAAGATAGAATCATGAGAAACAAACAAAGAAATAACAATCAAAACAAATCTCTTGTATTTATTACCACCTCTGGCTTTTATGACAGCTTGGCGTCTCTGAGGGATGGACTCGATGAGTAGTCTTCATCAATTTGGTGCCAACTCTCTTTGATGCAGTTGCCAGATCATCCTTCCAGGTCGGAGCCTTGCTGTGGACCCTTTTTTTCAATTTCCACCACAGGTTATCAATAGGGTTGAGATCTGGGCTATTTGCAGGCCATGACATTGACTGGATGAGTCTTTCTCCAAGGAATACTATAACAGTTTTAGCTCTGTGGCATGATGCATTGTCATCTTGGAAGATGACAAACATATTTTCTATTGAAGGGATAAGAAAGCTGTCTAAAATTTCAATGTCAACTTGTGCTTTTATTGAAGATTTAACCACAACCATCTCCCCAGTGCCTTTGCCTGACATGCAGCCCCATATCATCAAAGACTGAGGGAATGTTGATATTTTTTTCAGACAGTCGTCTTTGTAAATCTCACTGGAACATTGGATAAGGTGTCAAGAGTCAAGAATCTGCATTGGACAAGGTGATGATGCTGGGAACTTTTGTTTGGTTTTGTTCCAGTGAGATTTACAAAGATGACTGCCTGAAGAAGTCATCAGAATTCCGTCTGTCCTTGATAATATGGAACTGCATGTCAGGCAAAGGCGCTGGGGAGATGGCTGTGGTTAAATCTTCAATAAATGCACAAGTTTACATTGAAATTTTAGACAGCTTTCCTATCCCTTCTATTGAAAATATGTTTGGGGATAATGAAATCATTTTCCAAGACAGCAATGCATTATGCCAGAGCTAAAACTGTTAAATTATTCCTTGGAGAAAGACTCATCCAGTCAATGTCATGACCTGCAAAAAGCCCAGATCTCAAACCTACTGAAAACCTGTGGTGGAAATTGAAAAACATGGTCCACAGCAAGGCTCCGATCTGGCAAATGCAATCAAAGAGAGTTGGCACCAAATTGATGAAGAATACTTATTAAGTCCATGCCTCAGAGACTGCAAGTTGTCATAAAAGCCAGAGGTGGTGCGACTAAATACCAAAGATGGGTTTTGATAGTTATTTCTTTGTTTGTTTCTCATGATTCCATACTTTTTTTCCTCAGAATGAAGTGATTCCATATATATTTCCCTGCAGTTGCGCCATAAAAGTAACATTTACTGACCACTACAATGTTTTTTATCCATTTCTTTAAGTGTTTCTGAATGCTAAAGAGTTGCACTTTAGAACGAATTCATTATTTTTTTCAAGCTTTTTATCTGATTTTGTCCTACATGATAAAATGTCTGAGTGAGTGCTCGTCCGAGACTGGTGATTCCATACTTTTGCTAGGGCTTGCAATCCTGTAGTTACAAAAAGGGCCGGTTAAACTGCAGATTTTGGACAACTGGCGCCATCTGCAGGTTGACGCCTACAGTATATGTCCTAGTGACTAATATGTAGTAGAGATGGGAACCTCTTGGTACCTCGCGATACGATACGATTTGCGATACAAAGCTCACGATAACGATGAACTCACGATATGGCGATAAAACGATTATGGATACATTAGTCAGGAAATCATTCTAGTATATTGTACAAAACTAATAAACAGGAAAACAAGCTTGCGTTAATACAAGGCAGGATGGATCCATGCTTTAATTTTGTTGACACCAAATTCTGACCCTACCATCCGAATGTCGCAGCAGAAATCGAGACGCAGCAGAAATCGAGACTCATCAGTCCAGGTAACGTTTTTCCAAACTTCTATTGTCCAATTTCGATGAGCTTGTGCAAATTGTAGCCTCAGTTTCCTGTTCTTAGCTGAAAGGAGGGGCACCCGGCGTGGTCTTCTGTTGCTGTAGCCCATCTGCCTCGAAGTTCCACGTACTGTGCGTTCAGAGATGCTCTTCTGCCTACCTTGGTTGTAACGGGTGGTTATTTGAGTCACTGTTGCCTTCCTATCAGCTCGAACCAGTCTGGCCATTCTTCTCTGACCTCTGGCATCAACAAGGCATTTCCGCCCACAGAACTGCCGCTTACTGGATATTTTTTCTTTTTCGGACCATTCTCTGTAAACCCTAGAGATGGTTGTGCGTGAAAATCCCAGTAGATCAGCGGTTTCTGAAATACTCAGACCAGCCCTTCTGGCACCAACAAACATGCCACGTTCAAAGTCACTCAAATCACCTTTCTGCCCCATACTGATGCTCTGTTTGAACTGCAGCAGATTGTCTTAAACCATATCTACATGCCTAAATGCACTGAGTTGCCATGTGATTGGCTGATTAGAAATTAAGTTTTATCGAGCAGTTGGACAGGTGTACCTAATAAAGTGGCCGGTGAGTGTATATGTATATATATTTTTTATATTTTGTCACACCCCTAATATGTAGCTCATAGAGGCCTGATTTAAGTTAAATAAAATGATCTATGCTTCTTCACCTGTGTCATTTTGTCCACAGAGACAGGGATCCCGTCAATGGTAAGCGGGGGCAATTCCGACGACAGTTCACCCCCGGCAGGGGCGTGTTCTGCCAAAGCGTTCTCCAGGTCCTCCAGCATCATGCCCTTGTACTTCCTCACCTGCGTGACAAAAATCAGATGTTAGTATCACATAATAAGACGCCTAAAGCCCTCTTAGACACTTACCACATTCTCCAATGGAGCAGCACCAAAGACCTTGAAGACAGGGTTGGGTTTGTTGGGGGACATGCACAACACGATGGCCTGCTGGCCCACGCGGGTGGTGTACTCGTCCAGCGTAGCCCTCAGCTTCCTGTCCACAAAACTCTCATGACTTCTTACTTCACTTGTGGTTACTGTGTAGAGTTGAGGGGCTCACCTGAGGAGACGTGTTTGCTGCCTCTTGCGGATAGACGGGTTCGATTCAAAGATATGGGGCCTCTTCCTTTTCTTACCCGTTGCCACGGCGGCAGCTGCTGCCATGCCAACGGGGCCTGAAAGGATATTACAATGATTTAATTAATTGGCAAGATTTTGAGAAGAATTGATTTAATCTTAATTAGGGCTGTCAAAATTATCGCGTTAACGGGCGGTAATTCATTCTTTAAATTAATCACGTTAAAATATTTGACGCAATTAACGCACATGCCCCGCTCAAACAGATTAAAATGACAGTGCAGTGTAATGCCCGCTTGTCACTTGTTTTTTGGTGTTTGGCGCCCTCTACTGGCGCTTGGGTCCAACTGATTTTATGGGTTAGTACCATGAGTGAGCATGGTGTAATTATTGACATCAACAATGGCGAGCTAATAGTTTATTTTTTGATTGAAAATTTAACAAATTTTAATAAAACGGAAACATTATAAAATTTCTATAACTTGTACTAACATTTATCTTTTAAGAACTACAAGTCTTTCTTTCCATGGATCACTTGAAGAGAATGTTAATAATGTTAATACCATCTTGTTGATTTATTGTTATAATAAACAAATACAGTACTTATGTACTGTATGTTGAACGTATATATCCGTGTTGTGTCCTATCTTTCCATTCCAACAATAATTTACAGAAAAATATAGCATATTTTATAGATGGTTTGAATTGCGATGAATTAATTTTTAAGCTGTAATTAACTCGATAAAAAATTTTAATCGTTTGACAGCCCTAATCCTAATAGAATTAGCACAAATTGCCTTGCTGACATGGCTTAATACGATGGCTCCACCTACTGGTCACTTTCAAATAGTACATCAATTTGCAGTTGGCGCCTCAATTGATGTATTTAATCTGTTATATTAACATTTTATAAACTTTAATCAAAAGGCACAACCTGCAGCTGCGAGGTGGGCGGTGACCTCGTCGTTGCCGGCCGAGTTGAGGATGTCCGTGTCGTCGTAGGGATCGTCGTCCGGCGAGGAGGTGGAATCCTCATCGCCGCTCATCATGGATGTGTCGGCAAAGGTAGTCACGTGCACCTGGAATACACCCAGCTAGAGTTGATCAAACTTTTGAACGGTTTAACCCCTGGTGTCTAAAGTCAACCTGCTGACTGACAGCGCTGGCCTCGATGGTGGTCATGTGTTCTGCCTGGTGAACGGCGTGATCCTCCATGATTGACGCCTTCGTCTACACAGCTGGATGCAGGGTACCACAGCTGAGGATGAAAAATCAGTGCTTATTGTCATGGAGGGGTTATGTGAAAGCATGTTTGGCGCTATAGGTGTTTAAAAGCAAGAACAAACAGGCTGAGGAACAGTTTCTTTGCTAAAGCCATCTCCACCCTGAACAGCCATAAGTAACACCACATCACCCAATGTTCAATATCCATTCACATGCAATATACTTTGTGCAATACTTACTAAGTGTAATATTCAATGCCTCACTTTCAAGTCCTGCAACTTCTATTCACACATATTCTATGTGCAATACTTATTTACGTGCAATATTCAAATCCTTCGCTGTCAACTGCAGCTACTTCAATTATTTGCACCTGCCTCAACATAGGACTACCTCATACATATTTTATACTTATTTCGATGTTATACAGTGCCCTTTATAATTATTGGCACCCCTGAAAAACATGTTTTTTTAGCTTCTAATATTTTTTTTTAAATTCAAATAATATGGGACCTTAATGGAAAAAAATTAAAATCCAACCTTCAATACAAGTGCATTCATTCAGTGGGGGGAAAAAAATCCCACATAAAGAAAAAATTATTTGACATCAAAAAATGTGTGTCGCAATTATTAGCACCTATGGAGTTAATACTTTGTACAACTCCCTTTTGCCAACAAAACAAGGTCTGGGGACTGAGATGGCCATGGGAGGAGCTTGATTTTGTGTCTGGTGAACCATTTCTGTGTAGATTTGGCCATATGTTTAGGGTCACTGTCTTGCTGAAAGACCCAGTGACGACCCATCTTCAGCTTTCGGGTAGAGGGCAACAGATTTTGATTTAAAATGTCCTGGTATTTCAAAGTATTCTTGATGCCATGCACCCTAACAAGGTTCCCAGGGCCGTTGGAAGCGAAACAGCCCCACAGCATCACTGACCCACCCCCATACTTCACAGTGGGTATGAGGTGCTTTTCAGCATGCGCATCTTTCATGGCACGCCAGACCCACTTAGAGTGTTTGGTGCCAAAAAGCTCAATCTTGGTCTCATCTGACCAAAGCACACGGTCCCAGGCTTCAACTGCTTTGGTCAGATGAGACCAACATTGAGCTTTTTGGCAACAAACACTCTAAGTGGGTCTGGCGTGCCACAAAAGATGCGCATGCAATGACAAGCAGTACTCAATTTGGACATTTAGGGATGTACGTAGTTTCTAAGGGGTGCACTCATTTTTGTTGCCAGGGGTTTAGATGGTAATGGCTATATTTTGAGGTATTTTGAGGGGAAGATAAATTAACTCTATTTATATAACCTGCACACAGACTTTTTCATTGTGTCAAAGTGTCATTTTGTCAGTGTTGTCCCATGAAATATACTTAAATATCTGCAGAAATGCAAGGGGTGTACTCAGTTTTGTGATACCCTGTAATTGAGAGGCACTGGTATAACTCAATACAGATTTATTTTGCAATGATCAGTGTAGCCTATCAATTAATTACAGTGGGGCAAATAAGTATTTAGTCAAGCACTAATTGTGCAAGTTCTCCCACTTGAAAATATTAGAGAGGCCTGTAATTGTCAACATGGGTAAACCTCAACCATGAGAGACAGAATGTGGGAAGAAAAAACAGAAAATCACATTGTTTGATTTTTAAAGAATTTATTTGCAAATCATGGTGAAAAAATAAGTGTTAGGTCTATACCAAAAGCTCATCTCAATACTTTGTTATGTACCCTTTGTTGGCAATAACGGACGCCAAACGTTTTCTGTAACCCTTCACAAGCTTTTCACACACTGTTGCTGGTGTTTTGGCCCATTCCTCCATCCAGATCTCCTCTAGAGCAGTGATGTTTTGGGGCTGTCGTTGGGCAACACGGACTTTCAACTCCCTCCTCACCCCGTGGCGTCAAAATGATAACAAGAATGGGGAGCAAAAATCCCAGAACCAAGAGGAGGGACCTAGTGAATGACCTACAGAGAGCTCGGACCACAGTAACAAAGGCTACTATCAGTAACACAATGCGCCACCAGGGACTCAAATCCTGCACTGCCAGATGTGTCCCCCTGCTGAAGAAAGTACACGTCCAGGCCCGTCTACGGTTCGCTAGAGAGCATTTGGATGATCCAGAAGAGGACTGGGAGAAGGTGTTATGGTCAGATGAAAACACAATAGAACTTTTTGGTAGAAACACAGGTTCTCTTGTTTGGAGGGAAAAGAATATTGAATTGCACCATACCCACTGTGAAGCATGGGGGTGGAAACATCATGCTTTGGGGCTGTTTTTCTGCAAAGGGACCAGGACGACTGATCTGTGTAAAAGAAAGAATGAATGGGGCCATGTATCGAGAGATTTTGAGTGAAAATCTCCTTCCATCAGCAAGGGCATTGAAGATGAGACGTGGCTGAGTCTTTCAGCATGACAATGATCTCAAACACACAGCCAGGGGAACAAAGGAATGGCTTCGTAAGAAGCATTTCAAGCTCCTGGAGTGGTCTAGCCAGTCTCCAGGTCTCAACCCCATAGAAAATCTGTGGAGGGAGTTGAAAGTCCGTGTTGCCCAACGACAGCCACAAAACATCACTGCTCTAGAGGAGATCTGCAATGAGGAATGGGCCAAAATACCAGCAACAGTGTGTGAAAAGCTTGTGAAGAGTTACAGAAAACGTTTGGCCTCCGTTATTGCCAACAAAGAGTTCATAACAAAGTATTGAGATGAACTTTTGGTATTGACCAAATACTTATTTTCCACCATGATTTGCAAATAAATTATTTAAAAATCAAACAATGTGATTTTTTTTTCACATTCTATCTCTCATGGTTGAGGTTTAACCATGTTGACAATTACAGGCGTCTCTAATATTTTCAAGTGTGAGACCTTGCACAATTAGTGGTTTACTAAATACTAATTTGCCCCACTGCATGTTCATATTCGTGAGAAATGTAGCCCTCACCCCCGTTCACCCAATTTGTTTGGTCTTATTAATGTCCCGTCCCCAGCAAAAAGTGTCCATGCATGTTATGCTGTTATATGGTCCCAGACCTACACCCTTGACCTGATGCCAACACTTTTGCAGTGTTCCATGTATTACCTTTCATTGGTCGTAGACTAAATAATGTTTGGGACATGAAAAAGCTCCAAAAAAAGCAAGCCAACGTCTTGCAGCTTTGTGTCCAAAACAATTGATCATCGTATTTGAACGACTTGCCGGTTAACTGATCATTGCTTAGTGGAGCTAAGCTAACCAGGCTAATCTGTCCTACATTTAGCACGCCGGCTAACCTTTGGCGCTGCACTTTCGTCATTAAATAAATGGAAAAGCCCGGTATTGTAATAACGTCGTTATTCCACAAGTGTGATTGTTGAGCGGAAAGCAATGCCAACCCTCAGAGCACGATAGCAATACCTGCGGAATAATAATGGAATTAAACCGAGCTAAATGCTAGTAGCGGCCTCCCGCCTATCAACAGCTCTTGTCGTCTTTGAGCTTTTTTTCACCGATAAAAAGTGGTAACATTGGAGCGCGCAGCATTCACGGCCACGCCGCCTGTCAACATCTCGACAAGAGCATCGTTGGCTCCCAACTGCCTGGTTCGCGATGCGGCTGCGCCGGGGTTGAAATAGATGGAGATTGCGCGGTAGGGTACTAACCTCAGAGCGGCTGCGCTAGTTCGGGCCTGCGCCGTAAAGCTGGGATGGAGCCGAGCAACAATGGACGACGCACACTCACACACTCGTACAAACAGGCGGTGTGAATGTGGTGGTGCGTTCAAGTACTCCCCCGACCCCAAGCTGAAATGCCGTCGTAGAGGGGCCAGAATGGGGTCACTCAAAATACACAATGAAATTTTTTTCCCACCTCTTTTTTAAAAATTCTTTATAATTTATATTTTGTCCTCTATTGTGTATTCTTTATATTTTCAATAAATCCGGGTAGCCTTTCGTGGCTTTATAACTGAGGTGAGCAAGCATATTACTGTTACATACATACATGAGTTTTTTTTTTTTTTTTAAGAAAAAAATAGAAAAAAAAAACCGTTAAATTATCACATTAAATCAATAAACGGCGCGGCATAACTTGAAAGTGACCCTACAAAGCCATTAGGTAAGAATTCGGGGGGGGAAACACCCCCCCATTTTTAAATGTTCTCTTTTATTGGTTGCTGTTATATGACTACATTCGTAAATGTTCTCTTGTAGTTTTGGCACTCATGTGACTCCACATATAGCTGCTTTATCAATCACTGAACTCTTACGTCGCCCTTGAACGTACCCACGCAAAATATATGACGTCAATTCAAGCGCCCCTCTCCCGCGCTCTCGGTGTCTTGCAGTTCTCCATTTTGCCACTGAGTGGCGGTGTAAGCCTTCGCGAACGGACCGCATGATTTTGAGAATAAGAAGAAAAGGAACACCTGATTTTGGCGTTTAATCAACTCACCTTGGTCGCACAGGTAGGATAAACAAAACCGATGTAAATGTTTGAAAACGTACAATCATCATGCTTATTTGCTAACTTTTATGAATTCAAACGTGCATCACGCTTCGATGGTTTAGGGACGATATAACAGCATAACCTGCATGTACACTTTTTGCTGGGGACGGGACATTAATAAGACCAAACAGAAGGGGTGAATGGGGGCCAGGGCTACATTTCTCACGAATGTAAACCTAATTAATTGATAGGCTAAATAATCAATGCAAAATACATCTGTATTGACTTATACTAACTTTCATATGTATTGGTTCAGGTTCCATTGTTCCATTCAAAGCTTTGTTTTCAAAAATTTCTAAAACAGTTTGAAAACTTCCATAAATTCTGCATTTAATTATTAAATGTATATTTAATATTTCAACACAACTCAAATTATATTAAAATACAATTAGGGTAGATTTGTGTCCTTATTGTTCAGTCAAAAAAAAGTAGCTTCAATAAAAAAAAAGTCACTTCAATCCAAAAATATGTTTGAATGCAAAAATATATAAAAATTTGAAACAAAAATTTGCAAACTATTCTGATTTTTTTTTTTTGTCTTTTTTTTTGATTGAAACAACTTTTTTGACTGAAGTAATGTAGTTTTGCGTTTGGACCACATTTTGGCTAGGACATTTGTGTCTTTATTATTCAATCAAGAAATAAGTTGCTTCAAACAAAAACAAAAACAAAATTGGCGGAAAACACAGTAAAGGCTGAAAAAGCAGTTTCTGCCCTTGCACCCTTTAAGCCAGGGGTGTCCAAACTTTTTGCAAAGGGGGCCAGATTTGGTGTGGTAAAAATGTGGGGGGCCGACCTTGGTTGACGTCCTTTACGTAGAACAATATATTTAAGCAAATTTTAGCAAGCCATTCTGTGTGTCACATTTGCTTTATTATTTTTTTAAATTAATAATATCAACAGTCCCGCAATTAGCCTTTGTGGCGTTCTCTTTCGATTCTCGGATTCTTGCGAAATACTGCTGCTGTGAAATTAAACTAGCTTCATGTTGCTTTAATTTCTCACTACGTATCTTCCCTGTAATCTTGTCGTACATGTCAGCGTCTCTTGTTTGGTAATATCGCCTCACATTGAACTCTTTAAAAACAGCGACTGTCTCTTTGAAAATGAGGCAGACGCAGTTATTGAGTATTTTAGTGAAGAAATAGTCCAATTTCCACCTATCGCTTCGGCCGTCGCAGTCAACTTTCTTTTTTGTGTTGATTGTCACCATTTTAGAAAACTGGGAGTTAAGGCTCACATGGGGTAATGTTGCTTAGAGTGCTGCTGCCTTTTATCGGGTAAATGAGGAGCAGCATTTAGTGTGTAAGCTACAGTAGCAGTAGCAGTACTGCTGACCAATTTATTAAGTCTGTGTGCGGGCCAGACGTTATTGATTTTATGGCAGAGGCTGGGGGCCGGATGAAATTTGACCAGGGGCCGCATTTGGCCCCCGGGCCGGACTTTGGACATGTCTGCTTTAAGCCAAAAGAACTGTTGTGTTTGATAGAACAATATGTCTATATGTTGCCATAGCAGATTCATTGCGCATTAAGTCCCCGAACTATTTTTAATTTGTCCGTTTTACCCTGGAAACCCCTGTTTAGACGTCGCACAACCACTTTTGTTTCAACCTAGTCATAAAAAGAAGGTAATTAATCGTATTCATTATTCATTCATTTTTAGCTTAGAATCATTAATTGATATCTAATATTTTTTTTTTAAACTTTGAAAAATCATTCACTTGCATATTTTAAACTTTTAAACAAATTACGTCACAATTAAAAAAATTGTGTCTGTAAAAAAGTCATGGATATCTACCTCATAACTATGGTGATTGTATTTTTTTCGTTACTGTTGCATTTCCCCCAATATTTTAGATGATAGATAATTGATCCAAACAAAGAAAAATTGGGGGGGGGGGAAAGTTTAAAAGGGTAAATATATGAAAATCTCGACCGCTTCTTGATGTCTGCGATTTCTGCATTGCGACCCTTGTTATATTACCGTGTTTCACCCATAAAATCACCCAAAAATCAGGCTGTGGCCCTTCAAAGCTGTGCTTTATTTATAAATAGAACCTAGACTTTACCCACAGCTAGAGCTCAAGTTGCTCAATATTAGAGCAAGAAAAAATTTAATTGCTATAAAAAAAAGTAAAAACACTTCTAAATAGAATTAAAAATATATACTGTATGACTACAGTCTACAGTCATGTGAATTTTGCATGAAGTTTGGGTATTACGCTAAATATATAGTTGCAACCGTTTCCAGATTTACCATTTAAAATTAGTATTTGGATTCATATTTATTATCTATATTTATATTTACGATTTAGCATATAAATATAAAACTCCAGTTTAAAATAACTTAAATATTATAAATATTTTAGGATATACATATCAGATTTACATTTCGGAAATACATTTAACATTTATATTTGCGATTTAAATAAATATTTCGTTCTGGATTTACACATTCAAGTTCAATACTTATTATTTAAAAATAAATATTTAAGTTGCTAAATAATGTTGTAAGTGTGCAAAAAAAAAGGGACTAAAAATGTCACACCACGTTTTTAACACTGTGTGGCGCTCAATGTGAGAAAATGTCGTAATTTTCAGCATGTTCTCCTTTACAAACGGCGCCTCATAGGCGAGATGGCATTAAGTGGTGTCGTCGTTTGTAATGAATTATACGTGGTTTTTAAGCAAAAATGTCTTGTTATACTTAGATAAATTTAGTCCGGAGTTCATATATTTTTATTAGTTTCTTAGATTATTTACATTCGTTTTACATCACCGTTATGTTACGAGGCTAAATGCTTTGCCATGAAAAAAAAAGGTTGAGTCGATATCTTCTAAGGTGAGATGGCTTTAAGTGGAGTCGTCGTTCAAAATGAATTAAACATGGTTTTCGAGCTGAAACGTATATTGTATATACGTTTTTATATGTATATATTACAAGGTTTAATTGCGAGTGTGGCCTATAATTACCCATGGTGGTCTCAGGAGGGCAGTGACGAAGGCGCTAGTAAACTTAATCCTTTCCCATGGGGGGAAAAAAGTGGTTGATTAGATATCTTCTCAGGCGAGATGGCTTTAAGTGGTGTCAACGTTCGAAAAGAATTAAACGTGGTTTTCGAGCTAAAACGTCTTTTTATATTTAAAAAAAATGTAGTGCGTAGTTCAGTTTTTCTTTTGATGATTTACTTTCATTTTACATCACTAATCTTCCAAGTTTAAATAGCTAGTGTGGGATGTAATTACAAATGGTGGCCACAGGAGGCAGTGAAGAAGGCGCTAGTAAACTCAATCGTTTCCAATGGGGGAAAAAAGTGGTTGATTAGATATCTTCTCAGGCGAGCTGTCGATTTTCGTAAAGAATCAAACGTGGTTTTCGAGCTAAAACGTCTTATTATATATTTTTTAAAAATGTAGTACGTATTTGGTCACTTTTTATTTAATGGGTTACGTTCATTTTACATCACTGTAATATTACACGGTTTAATAGCCAATGTGGCATGTTACCCATGGTGGCCACAGGAGAGCAGTGAAGAAGGCGCTAGGAAGCTAAATGCTAAATGCTTTCCCATGGGGGGAAAAAAGTGCTTGAATGGATATCTTCTAATGCGAGATGGCTATAAGTGGTGTCGACATTCGGAATTGATTAAACGTGGTTTTCGAGCTAAAACGTCTAATTACATTCGGAAAAATAATGTAGGGCTTAGTTGGTCACTTTTTTGCTGATTTACTTGCATTTTACGTCACTGTAATATTGCAAGGTTTAATAGCCAGTTTGGCCTGTAATTACCCATGGTGGCCACAGGAGGGCAGTGGAGAAGGCGCTAGTAAGCTAAAAGCTTTCCCATGGGGGGTGAGGGAAGGGGTGGTTGATTAGATATCTTCTAAGGCGAGATGGCTTCGATTGGTGTCGACGTTTCTAATGAAGTTAACGTGGTTTTCGACCTAAAACTTGCTCATAAAAATATTACACATATTTATTCATGACTTTTCTATAAACCTTTATAGAAAATGTAATGACTTGTATACACAATTTATTGAGGAAATTATGTTCTAGAAGGTATTATATGTTTTCTTTATTAGAATGAATCAGAACGACTGTATGTGTTGTTCTTTATCAGATGGTAACTTTGCGATACAAAGTTCCAATTATTTTTGCCATTGACAGCCCTGTACTTTTCCATTAACGGCCATGTATGTCGATCCTATTGATGCAAATGCACTTGGATTCCATTGACGGCCATGTACGTCAAAATATCAACAGGAAATGACCCGATATCAACAGGAAGAGACTATGGAATGCCTCAAATTCAACAGGGAGTGACCCGATATATACTGGAAGTGAAGCCGAAATGGCTCAAAATAAACAGGAAGTGACCCAATATACCTACCAAGAAAGCAAAGCTACTGTCGCAATTTCTCCATAAATTGCATTTTCTAGCTCTCAACAAAATATTCTCTTTTGAATCATTTCATTCTTGTTCTGGTTTCTCTTTGATTTCAGTTCATATTTTTGCGGATAAATCATTACAATAATTAGGCTGCTGCCATCCCTACCATTCAAAAATTATTAGACGCGTCTCGAATTTGGAACTAGGTTTGTCACCTTTCAGAAATAAATACAGAATGCCCTCCTCGCGCCCAAAGCTGTACAGGCAGAACAATAAAGGGACATCCCCAAAACTCCTAAAATGCATAGAAACAAATCTATTCATATATAGTCTGTATTAGTTCAATACGGAACACAACAATTTATTCCAAATTAAGGATCGTTCCTTATGTCAAGGCACGGGTGGCAACCCTATTTGGGAAAGCTTGTTAGCATGCTAAGTGGCTGAAGCTGAGTTTAGTCTTTACAAAAGGACACAGGAACAAAACATACCTTGAATCTGTTTACTTAAATTAAAAAAAAAAAAAACATCACGTTACCTATGACAATAAACATGTTTTTTTCCAAAAAACAAGGTTTTTAACGGACGTCACTGTACATTTGTATCCAACTTGAAATCACAACAGCAGTCAAAAAAACAAGGAGATGAACGCACTCAAGGAACATGTCAGCCCCATAAAACAGAACTGAGTCGTCTATATAAATTTAACTTTTTAGATGGATATGAACGTACTCAATCTTCAATTTTTTTTCTTCCTAAAAACAACTCAGTGTCGGCGTGAGCCATTCCGTTGACGGACGTAAAAAAAGAACGAAAACAAAATGTAAAAATGTTGGACCATTGCAAAACACCGCTTTAAGTGGTAATTACTTCCTAGTTTCAAGGTTAAAAATACAGCAGTCGTCAAGACCCCTATAACGGAAAAGGAATTCAAACTGCGAGAAAAAAAAAATCACAAGCATGTGTAAACAAGTTTAGGCAGAATATGGCAGATTTGGCAACAAAAACGGAAAAAAAAAAAAAGATACATTCTGTGCTTCTCATTTGATACAGACTACAAAAAAGGCTTCTGGTAGAAAGCTTTTAAGACGACATCCGATCACATCGTGCTAAACAACACAAAAATACAACAATAAAACAATTCCGACCGGTCGATTACACTTACAGCAACGTCATACCCGGTTCTGTGCAATCCTGACATTTTTATACGTTCTTTCACGTGGAACCTTATTAGAGTGAAGTTCCCCCAGTATTTTAAATTTCAAATAAAAACTACATCAGTCATTTGTGCGGCAAAACTTATTGTTTGTGCCGTTATAATTTTTGAAACATGATAACACAATGATTCTTTGATTCGCTCCAAACTGGGCGCAAACGTTTATGACGCAAAAATTTTCGGTTGTGCTATTATGGACACACAAACGTTTGCGACCAGTTAGGAGCGAATTAGGCAATGTGGTGAGGTTGGTGACCTCAGATTGACCTATAAAAGAATTATTAATATCTCAAAAATTAGAACTGCACAAACTTAGGACAAACGTTTGCGACTGGTTTGGAGCGAATCAGACAATGCGGGTGGGGGGGGGGGGGCATGTGATGTCAGGTGATTAAAAAAAATATATCACGTTAATATCTCACAATCCATAATAGCACAAACTTAGCACTAACGTTTGCGCCGATTTGGAGCAAATTGGACAATATGCGGGGACTGGTGACCTCAGACTAACCTAAAATAGAATAATTGATATCGCAAAGGCACAAACAATAGGTTTTGCGGCACAAACGTTTGCGACAAGTTTGAAGTGAATCTGACAATGGGGGGGCTGCTGCGACGTCACGTGATTAAAAAAATGAAACGTTAATTTCCCAAAATCCATAACAGCACAAACATTTTTGTGGCACAAATGTTTGCGACTGGTTCAGAGCGAATCGGAGAATGTGTGTGTGCGGGGGGCTGGTGACCTCAGACTGACCTATAGAAGAATCATTAATATCTCAAAAATTATAACCGCTCAAACGACTGACAGTGTTTATTTTTAATGTACAATATGGGGGTCCAACTTCACTCTAATCGAGGAACGACCTCAAAAAACGGAAAAGATGCCACGTGAGTAGTACATTTCCACACGTCGACCGAGTTAAGACCAGCTTTACTCGTTTTTTTTTCTTCTGTTTGTCAAATCACCTGACCGGAAGTGATTGAGAGTCCAGTTGAACGACCTTTAGTAGTAAAGTGCAGGGAAATGAGAGCCGCTTTAATACCACGTTGTGCTGAAACGCAAAATGTTCTTTTGTGCTCAGTCAGCCCGAACGGGTAAGAAAAGGCATATCTGAACCAAAAAAAAAAGGGACACTCCGTGTTACACCTTTGCACAAAACACTGAAGGAAAGAAACTGTAAACTACACAAAGGCTTCATATGTGTGGTTTTCACAGTTATTGAACATGATTGGATAAAAATATTCCAGTTATGATTTAAAAAATAAAACAACTTTGCCATACATGCAACACAGAGGGGAACAGTCAGTTGACTTTGGGAGGACCGGCCTCTTTGCTAGGATGAATTAAAAAAGAACATCAGCGTCCAGGAAGAATTTGGATTGCACGCGTCTAAATTTCAACGCCGGCGGCCGCAGCGTTGGCGGCCGGCGGCTTGCTGGTGGTGACCACCTTGGTGTACTGGGTGAAGATGGCCTCGAAGGCTTCGTCTCTGTGGATCATGGCGCCGAACACCAGCGGCTAGAAGAGACAATAAGGGAAAGCAATAGTGCCATTTGTGCCTATTAGGGGCGGAACAATAGTACAGTGCCCTCCATAATTATTGGATTTATAATAAATATGTTTTTTAGTTTCAATTTTTTTTCCCCCCCTAAATAATATGGGATCTTAATGGGAAAAAAGAAAAATCCAACCTTCAATACAAATGCATTTATTCAGTGGGGAAAAAAATCCCACAGAAAGAAACAATTATTTGACATCAAATAAGGTTGTTCCGATCATGTTTTTTTGCTCCCGATCCGATCCCGATCGTTTGAGTATCTGCCGATCCCAATATTTCCTGATCCGATTGCTTTTTTCTTGCTCCCGATTCAATTCCAATCATTCCCGATAATTTTTCCCGATCATATACATTTTGGCAATGCATTGAGGAAAAAAATGAATAAAACTCGGGACGGATATATACATTCAACATACAGTACATAAGTACTGTATTTGTTTATTATGACAATAAATCCTCAAGATGGCATTTACATGATTTCTGTGAGAGGGATCCACAGATATAAAGACATGTGACTTTGTATATTGTGACTAAATATTGCCATCTAGTGTATTTGTTGAGCTTTCAGTAAATGATACTGTAGCCATGCGTAAATGCATGATGGGAAGTGGAACCATGACTGTGCGTAATGCTACCAATTGATATATCTTCTCTGCGTAACATAAGGTGTTAAGAAAAAGATCAATTGCTACCTTGCTTCCCCACATTGCTTCCCATGATATTTCTAATCGTAGGGAGAAGGATTTTAAGGCTTTAGCCAATTAAAAAAAAGGCTCCAAAGACTGCCAAAACTTACTCTACTCATTTTACGCTGCCTTTTATCCCTCTATATACTGTAGGTAAAACAGAACCATTACAGATTGAGCGCGACAATGCGTGGGTGGGTCGTGCAGCGCATGCAATAATTGCGTTAAATATTTTAACGTGATACTTTTTTTTTTTTTAATTAATTATCGGGATAAATTTGATAACCCTGCCTTAAACCTAAACTAAGGACTCTGGATGAGTGTAACATTATGTTTGTAACGTTAGATACAATTAGAAAACGATTTAATTAAAAGAGGGCATGGCCGATATTTTTTTGCCGATTCCGATACTTTGAAAATGACGTGATCGGACCCGATCGATCGGGATGCCCGATCGATTGGGACATCTCTACTGTGAATGATAAAGATCGCTGTATATAAAATAGATACAGGAAGTCATGTATCGGCACACTTGCTGCTTTTATGAAGCAAAACAAAAGTTTACATGTTCAAAAAATAATAATCATCGCACATTCTGCGATAGGACTATTGCACATACGCACATCGTGATGATGTATTGTGCAGGCCTACACTATAGTGACCACTGTCCATGAAAGGGTTAATAATTAAAAAAAAAAAAAAATAAATAAATAAAAAAAAGGTACCTTTTGAGTAGAAGGAGTTGCAATTGATATGCCCATTCCACTTCCCGGGAGGACAGAAAGCACCTTGTACTGGAAAGATCACATTAAAAACATTGAAATGTAACATTTTAAAACAGGATAAAGTTGTTTTTAAGCAGCGGTTACCTTTTGTATGTCAGTAATATCCACCAGTTTGATGACTTTATTCTTCTTGGAGGAACCTGATCTGGAACTGGAGCTCTCAAAGCACAAATAACTAGAGGACAAAGTCATTCATTTGCCTTTTGGAATGTCTTTTGATAAGGGGAAAAAAAATCCTCAGAGATGTGTTCCACTTACTTCTCCGTGACGTAAAGCATCCCGTTCCTAATATAATCCGTGGGCATTTTTCGGTCTCGATTTATCAAGCAACACCTCCAGCCGTTCTCGCAAACTGTCGACGCAAATTTGGGAAATCTCGTCACGCCCCGCGATCAGGCTCGGAAGAATATGAATATGTGACGCTTTCACCTGTCAGAGGGCGCTCGGACTCCGGGAGGTTAAAGATCTCGTGGAAGGCGCCCTTCTTGGTGCTGTGAGAGCGGCCGGCGTCCTCCTCGCGGTTAACGCCGCAAGGCACCGTCGCTAGGCTGCCTCGGGAAGCAACTGGCTGAACCTGGGAACAAAAAAATGACGCTAAATGGACCAAGAAGAGTAGCGATAAAAAAAAAAATAGGGCAGGTGGGACTCGCCATTATACTTCTAAATAGGTCTCACACTAAAAAACAAAATAAATTTTTTTTTACTAGGAATTGACGTCACATCAATGGCTATTTAGGAAAAGCGAGGAACTACAAATACAGTGCTCAACTCCATTGACTTCCTATTACAATATGAGTCGGTACGCCATTTTCGACAGGTGACACGCAAACGCACACCGGAATATGGTCGAGGAAGCAAAGGGAGACACACCAAAGGTCGTACCTTCTCTGTGGTTGACAGCTAAGAGAGAGAAAGGACAGAGGACAACTTGTGACTGATACGCATACACACCTCTTGTTCATATGGGTTGCATGTCTGCATCAAACGGCCGACTTTGATCAATTATTAATGCTGGTAATATTTTGGGTAACACGGAAGGGCAGTAAAGGGTGATTTGTTTTTTTGTTTTTTTTTTACTGAGGACCATTTGAAAATGAATGCCCTCCGCCAGGGCAGTTAAGGAATCTGACCTTTTAGCCAGGCTGCCGGAAACGCACCAGCCGAACCACCGGACCCGTGCTGTCGCAGTTCCAACGATCCTGCCTGGCGGGACTCCGACATCCCGGCCAAAAGGCCAAACTCCGCGCGTTAGTCTTAACTAGGGGTGTAACGGTACACAAAAATCTCGGTTCGGTACGTACCTCGGTTTTGAGGTCACGGTTCGGTTCATTTTCGGTACAGTAAGAAAACGCAAAATATAAATGTGCTAGTTGTTTATCACACACCTTTTTGCTTTCAACAATAGGAACATTAGCCTATACAAAGCTAGAATTCTGGTCAAAAAGCAGCGAGTATTTAAAGATAATCCAACAACAATTTGCCTTTCAGACTCTGCGTATTGGTCAGCTTTCTTTCTGAAAGAAAGAAGAAAAAAGAACTCCTGTGCTAAAGAGAAAAGCAATCCCAATGACAAAGATTTTAACATGTATTTTACAAATGAAATGCCTCAATGAATCATTTTTTTCCCCTTATGAACGGTTTTCAAAAGCTTTATTGGTGGATTTTCTCAAGTTAAAGTGCCACACAGAAATTAATACATTTAATTGTGTAAGCAGGATCTGTATTATTATTATTTAATTACAGGTGTTTTAGCTCATTTCAATTTATTTTATTTAAATGGGCTATTATTTATTTTATTATGTGTTTATATTTTACAAATGTGATGTAGTATTCATTTATATTGTATATTTTACGTTGTATAACTTTAGTTCCTATGCAAATATTAGTTCCTACTTGTTTTGTTGTGGTAGGAGGGTTTTGTATTGAACACGGGGCCGTGTTGGTTATTATTATTGCAGAGAAGACAGCAGTAAATCAACAAAGACAAGTCAACTGTGCCCCGATCTACACCTCAAAAGATCTGATGGACTCAAAAAGTGGGTTACGATTGCATATTAGTTTGAAAATCGACCGGATCCACCGTATTTTTACACAAGTGACTTCCGGTCTGCCCGATCCTAGCTACCGGTAGTAGTACTGATGCAAGAGCGTCGCGTCTCGCGTCAAATAATTAACTCTGCCGTTCTTTTCGCGTGCGTCGCGTTGAGCCGCTTCTGGGACGCGTCTAACACGTGGCCGCACTGCGACTGGTGTGCATTGGCTGATTGACTTTAACGCCCGCGTTTCACTGCGTTGTCCCGCCGTTGACGTTTCTGGGTTATACTGTCCTACCGTGTTGGTCCTCATTATAGTAGAGAAGATGGAGTAAATATAATCTACACAAAGAAACTGTAACTTGATCGACTCACAGCCTCGAAAAGTAAGGGTTACATTACGTCAGAAACTCGTTCGGTACGCCTCCGTTCCGAACGAGCACCACGTACTGAAACGGTTCAATACGAATACATGTACCGTTACACCCTTAGTCTTAACCCCTTGTATTAACTCCATATTGAAAGCCAGAAAAATGCTTTGAAGCACAAGTTGACAATTTATTCAGGTCAACAGCGATCAAACAGCAGGGCAAAAAGAAAAAAGACTCAAGCGGGGAGGCAAGGTCACCCTATCACACGTCAACAAAAGGTTCCCGAGAAAAAATGACAACGACTGGTTAAACATTCAGTCCTTTTGAAGGCTGTGGGCAGAAGAAAGGCGTTGTTTAGGATTGTTGTCTGTTTGTGGATTGGACGGGAGTTACTGTTGTCAGGGCAACAAGGGTTTGAGGATTTAACCACCTCAGCGCTACGCGAGTGCGGAGAGTTTACTTCTCGGTCGCGGGTTCCTTCTTATCAAATGTTCCTTGTCAAGACAAGATGTCCTGCCATTTGTTCTGGACTGTCCGGAAGAACAGATTGCGGGAGTTGGTGGTGCAGATGTGCAGATATAAACTGTGGTTAAATGCTTTATTATAACAAATGTGTTAGAATAGTGCAAACAGTTATACGGTGCCTACGAGAAAAGGTTCTATCTCCTTCAGGAGTCCTCGGGGGGGTGCTCCAGGAGTATGGGGTATACAGTGCCCTCCATTATTATTGGCACCCCTGAAAAAGATGTGTTTTTTAGCTTCTAATATTTTTTTTTCAATTCAAATAATATGGGACCTTAATGGAAAAAAAAGAGAAAAATGCAACATTCGATACAAGTGCATTTATTCAGTGGGGGAAAAAATCCCACATAAAGAAAAAAATATTTTTTTGTCTACACGCCAACAAGCTGTTTGGGAGGCAAGCACGGAGAAAACTTTTCCTCACTCACAATCATAAACGCAAACGTCTGGAGTTCGCCAAGCGGTATTGGGGCTTCAACTGGGACTGTGTGCTTTGGTCAGATGAGACCAAGATTGAGCTTTTTTGCAACAAACACTCTAAGTGTGTCTGGCGTGCCACGAAAGATGCACATGCTCAAAAGCACCTCATACCCACTGTGAAGTATGGGGGTGGGTATGGGGGATGCTTTGGGGCTGTTTTGCTTCCAAAGGCCCTGGGAACCTTGTTAGGGTGCGTGGCATCATGAATGCCTTGAAATACCAGGACATTTTAAATCAAAATCTGTTGCCCTCTGCCCAAAAGCTGAAAATGGGTCGTCACTGGGTCTTTCAGCAAGACAATGACCCTAAACATATGGCCAAATCTACACAGAAATGGTTCACCAGACACAAAATTAAGCTCCTCCCATGGCCATCTCAGTCCCCAGACCTTGTTTTGTTGGCAAAAGGGGGTTGTACAAAGTATTAACACCAGGGCTAATAATTGTGACACACATAATTTGATGTCAAACAATTTTTTCTTTATGTGGGATTTTTTCCCCACTGAATGAATGCACTTGTACTGAAGGTTGGATTTTTCTCTTTTTTTCCATTAAGGTCCCATATTATTTGAAAAAAAAAAAAAATATCAGAAGCTAAAAAAAAACACATCTTTTTCAGGGGTGCCAATAATTATGGAGGGCACTGTAGGTACCCCTCAAACGGGGGGGTCCGATCCCTGTAGGACCGGCGTCAGAGTCTCTGCATACTAAAAATGTTAAATGCAACTCCGAGCTCCTGAATTATGTAACTCACCGAAGACCGATTGTGACGCAACGACAAAGCCTTTAACAGGTACGCACCTGATTAAATGTCAGCTTTCTGCATTAGCGCCGCACAAATGAGAAGTGGAAATAATCCCGCTTGTGGCATTAGGAATATTTTTGCACGGCTAAACCCTTTCAGACGCGAGAATGAACGCACGGGGAGGCCTCGCTTACCCGGCGAGACACAGTTGCGTTGGTCCTCTCCTTGAGCTGGGGGTCTGTGGGGAGGCTGTTCCACACAATGTACGGCGTATCATACTTGTCGCGCAGCTTGGGGCAGCTCTTGAACAGGAAGTCTATGATGAAGAACTTAATGCCGGCGTACAGGCCTGAAAAGTAGACAAATATGACAATCGCGCTGTATTTTTCAGGCCCACGCGTACCGATTAGTGTATGAATGCATTCGTTTGTGCGTACTGAACCGATGCAAAGAATTTGCATTCATTCTGGGGGCCTCGAGGAGGCATTTACAGCACCACGTCGGGCATAAAGGCGCGCTTGTTGTTTGTCGCGCACGCCTTACCGATCATGAAGCCCATGAGTTTGTATGGCAGCACGCAGGAGGTGATGAAAGCCACCCACAGGCAGATGTACAGTTTTCGGGTGCTCTCAGGCTGCACCCACATGAAGAGGCTGGAAAAATAATAACAGCAGATGTCTACTTTCACTATGATTCGACAGGAAGTTTGAGAAGAAAGCGCAACTCTCTTTACTTACTTCTTGATCTTCTCCAAAACGTCTGCCATCTTACCAAAAAGGTTCTGTAAATAAGTCAATAACTAGTTAGTCTACTTAGAATAGGGTTCTCAAAGTGTGCCATGAGTTCCACCAGTGGCTCACTTTATTACAGTTGTCAGCAATCTGCGGCTTTTTTAACCCTCTAATGCGATATATATTGAATAAATGAATATTTGATTAAAATTCATTTCATCCTTTTCTCGTTGGCACAGTCCATCACCTTCCAAGTTCATCTTTCCTTGTGAAGTTTGTACTGTAGTGTTTTGTTAACAGAACACTCAAGTCATGAATTCAACATCTGCGTAAAGTCACGGAAGCCACTAGGAAAGTTTACCCACAGGTTTTGCGTCATTCACAGGCGAAAAGACTTGTAGGTACACATTCCGAGTGGCGACCGTGACTTTACATAGTTGGTAAATTCATGACCAGCGCGAGTGTTCTATGAAGTATGTAAAAAGGGAGGCAAAACTCCTGTCGAGTGAAATTAAGACTACTACGGACAACAGAACGTTTGAGAAATAAACTGTACTTGCTTTCACATGTAACATCATATGCTAACATATGCAGAGATATACTCGCTCATACATACTGCTATAATTTCACACATACACACACCCTCCGATACTCTTACACAGTCTTTCATACACACTACTATACACTCTCTCACACACACTACTATATACTACATGTACTGGCAATTAAACTGGGCATAATTAAAGAGGATGTCAGTTTGATATAACAGGAAGATTATTTAAATACCTCTTTTAGGCTGACAGCCCTAAAAATAAAGACTACTGTTAGAAAAGCTCAAGTGGCTGGGGGACATTTAAATCAAGAATTTTTACACTGAATTACCTACTTTTTTCATAGCCATATTCATATATTTAGGGCTTGTAATTCTTAAATCAGCTTCCTGTTAGATCAAATTGTCTTTAACGCACAATATAATTGTCAGTATATGTGTAAGAGTATCGTCGTGTGTGTGAGGGACCTTTTTTTTCTTCATTTTTGTGGCACTGTAAATTCACAGTTTTGATTAAGTTCAGGCCAAAGTTGGTGAATATTAGTAGTGGACCTCTCTGACTACGCCTATACTCAAAACTATGCATTTTTTAAGTAGCAATATTTGGAAAAATGAATTAATAGTCCTACACGTGTGTCTTGATCTGGTAATTAAAGGTGTGCGAGGAATGGACCGAGAGTAAACATTATGCTCAACTAAAAAAAAACCAAAAATACCTGACTGCGGCCGACAGCTGCTACAAACTACGCCCACATAATGCTACAGTAGATATCACATGTATATAGAACTAGATGCAAAATGACAGACTCGCCGGAGTTAGTAAACAGTCGCCATCTTAAAGCAGTAGACTTCTCTGGAAGGCTGTTGTTACGAACCTTCCGAGCGAACCTTTTTATCTTTAAAATACTCCTCAATTGACAAAATCTTGACTTGAATCTATCTTTAAATGATGAAACAGTTTTAAAACTTTCACATGTTGAAAGTGGACAGAAGGAAAATTATCAAATAACGGGAGCAATTTTAACGACTTTAACGGTTGATTCACAACATTAAATTAATTTAATGTAGTTTGAAGCTGCTGATACAGAATTGAATTTGAACTGTTAACTTGATAATGAAATAGTAGTTTATTAATCGTAGCCTCTGAATCACAATCAAATCATTACGTGCCCCATGATTCCCACCTCTACTGATTACAGTTCTCATTTTTGTGGTACTGTAAATCCACAATTCTAATAAGTTCTGGACAATATTTAATGGCTTTGTACCCCTAAACACACTGAAAATGACTTGACTACAGGGACAACCTTAATAGTTAAGAGCTAGTTCAACTGTTTGGGATTAGAAGGCCGGAGAATGCGACTTAAGTGTTTGGCAATGTCAAACACACGTCAGCCCCGTACTGTGTCATATAGAGGAGGCTCTGTTGTGTTCTAGAGCCAAATGACTGCATTTTGTACAGCGTACCTTGAATCACCGAACAAAAAATCCTACAGATTTACCCTACCGCACTCCGATATGACCCATCTTTCCTCTCTCTTATCTTTCTGGTTCCTCGGTGTATCCCGTCCCTACATGGTGTTCCCATGGTGAGAATAGGCGTATTGAATTTGCAAGAGGACTTCCAATATTCAGTATAGTCATTCATATTTTGTTTTTACATGTTTTAATATTGGTGTTTCTAAGAGAGCTATGTACTTTTTGAGGGCATGCTTCATGTAAAATGTGTGAGATCCACTAAAACGCCAATTAAAAAAATGTGCTTTCTTATTCAAAAGTAGAATTTTCATAGCAATAGAGGCACCTGTGCTTTTTGTGCAACATCAAGGACGAGCTGAAACTTCTCCGACACAGTCAGGTCTTCCTTTGGCGGCTCCTACATGGCGCAAACAAACAACATGACATGACGAACATCCACAACTAATTGACGCAAAATGGGGATAAAGCATTTAAAATGGCATCTAGAATGTGCACATCTACTAAAAATAAACTTACTCCAATTCACAGCAGAAGGATGAATATACTGTAGCTTGTTTTTCCTGTTTATTACCATCATTTTCAGACTATAAGCCGCTACTTTTTCCCCTCATTTTGAATCCTGCGGCTTATAGCCCAGTGCAGGTTATTTGTTGATTTATTTGGGTTGATAGGTAACGCTTTTATTGACAGCGGATGGGTATTAATGACGTGAATTGTGTCCCAAACTCCATTTATGGCCAGCTCGGATTTTTATATACATTTAAAACTGACATAATTTGCCGGATGGCACTAAAAGACCATAAGCGGATTTTAAGGGGGGCCAGGGGGGCTAGCCCCCCCCCCCCCGGTGGCCGAAAAGTGTCATTGCATGAAATTGACTTTCCTATATATATAAAAGTTGTAAAGCAATAAAACTGCAACAAAAATTAATGAAATGAACAAAAAAAAAAAATTTTTATAATGGGTCAAAATTATTTTTCGAACAGATCATGTGACTAGCACCTTAAACGGTCATTTGCTTTGGATATAATTAAAAAATAAATAAATAAATTAGCAGAGGGCAATTTTATTTTTCAAATGATTTTTTTCTTTAATTGAAAATATTTTTGATTGAAGCAACTTTTTTGGGGGTTGAATGATTTAGACATAAATGTCCTAGCCATAATATGGCCCAAACACAGAAAGGATTGCTTCAATCAAACCCAACTTTTTCAATGAAAAAATTAAGTGTTCAAATGCAAATTTTTCAATCTCAAATATTTTTTCACATTCGAAAATGTTTTCTATGATTGAAATTTTTCGTTTTTCGATTGAAGTGATTTTTCTTTTTGAAAATAAATATTTTTTTGAAGCAACTTATTTTTTAATTGAATAATAAAGACAAAAACATCCACAAAATGTGGCCCAAAACGCAAATCAACATTACTTCAATCAAAAAAGTTGCTTCAATCATAAAAAAAAACACAAAAAAAACTTGACTCAAAGAAAAATAGCTTTCACATGCATTTTTTTGATTTCCAAATTTATTTTTGCATTCAAACACATTTTTTTTAATGGAAGTGACTTTTTTTTTTAAAATTGAAAATATATATTTTGATTGAAGAAACTTTTTTTTTTTTTTTTTACTGAAGCCACTTTTTTATGATTGAATAATAAAGACACAAATCTACCTCCATATGGCTCTGCCCAGGGGATACTATTTTTGACTGGGGTAACTACATTGGCACGACACCGGCGGGCGTACCATAATCAATGGATGACGATCCTGGTGAAAAGTATTGCCTAAGCAGACTGATTTAGAATTCCCGAAGAATGATGGAAAACAAAAAAAACGCTCATTGTCAGCTTATTATTATTAATATTCCTGTAATTTTATTTTTATTATTTAACATTGGGTGTTAAAGAGCATACGACACAAGAAAAAAAGTCTTAAATGGCATTATTATGTGAATTAGAATCATATTTTGAGACGATTCGACTATATACAACAATTTAGCAAAGCACAGATGACGAGAAATTAAGCCTTTTAATCTGCCAGTTAGCCACGCCTACCATTATAGGGCTTTAGCGTCCCCAACAGGTGGATGACGTCAGCGGTAGACTGGTCTCATCGATTTTACTATTCAGCCCATTGAGGGGGAATTATTCAGAACGAGGAAAACGCGACGAAGAAAGCCGCCAAATGTCATTGTTTCAGTCTCTCTACTCCAATATTTTTACAGGATATTCTTTTTATCCAAGTATTTTTCCCCAATAGCAATATAAATGGCTTGAGAAGGACCAGTCAGCCCGTCGAGGGAGACCTATTCAGAACGAGGAAAACGCGACGAAGAGAGCAGCAAAATGTCATTGTTTCTGTCTCTTTACTTCAATATTTTTACAGGATATTCTTTTTATCCAAGTATTTTTCCCCAATAGCTATATAAATGGCTTGAGAAGGACCAGTCAGCCCGTCGAGGGGGAACTATTCACAATGAGGAAAACGCGACGAAGAGAGCGGCAAAATGTCATTGTTTCTGTCTCTTTACTTCAATATTTTTACAGGATATTCTTTTTATCCAAGTATTTTCCCCAATTGCTAAATAAATGGCATGGTCATGACAAATAACAGTCTTGTGCTGAATGGAATACAAAATAATAAAAATGCATTTATTCAGGACGACATGGCAAAATTACTCCATAATGGTCAAAACTGTCGACTTCACCTTTACTGTCGCACCTCCCGAACTATATTTTATGACACCTAAATCGGACATATGTCATTTCCCTTCCCCGGCTTCGGAGAATGTAAACAAACCAGAAGGCGTGACAGCTAGGCGACATGCTAACCCGAACCGAGTGATGTTTCAAAGTCTTCAAAGCGGAAAATCACACATAACTATCCTGGATTATTTGACATGACGACCCGGTTGTCTATTGTCGTCGCGGATCGGCAAACCGCCCGGCGGAGAGCAATTTACAGTTCGTTCCCCGGAGGATGGTGGCTGGAGTTGTTGTGCAGCTAACGGGCTGCTGCTAATGACCATTAGGACAGCTTTTTACATGCCTATCAATGATCAAACGTAAGTAGTCCTTCATTTAAAGGAAGTTTGTAGTGTTTACTTTGTAATCACTGTATTCGTATTTGACATAATACAAAACAAGATGTTTACTCACTTCCTCGTAAGTCCAATGGTCCCACAGTAAATATCCACGGTGAATGGGAACCTTTTGAAACTCCAAAAAGGCGCATACGCCTCTCCCTCATACAGAATGATTTTTCTGCAGCCGTTTGGCTGGCGTGATGCGAAAAATAAACATATTAATCCGCAAAATCAGCTGAATCATTCGTCCCCATACACAACAGTACGCTGTATAGTGAAGAGGACGTCTTCTACCGTACACGTCACAGCGCCCTCCTCCTCAATGCAAGACCGAAGCCGGAAGTCACTCATTTTCCTGGCGCGGGATTCAAAAAACTAAATAAATATAGCGATCGCCTCCACACACATCCAAGCGTTCCATATCATTCAGGAGCATAAAATACCGCGTGTATTATGAAATAAACATGCTTTTTCGTGTCACAGGCACTTTAAGAAAAAGATCAACTACCTTCCTTCCCCACATTGCTTCCCACGATATTTCTAATTGTTGAGAGAGGGATTGTAAGGCTTTAGCCAATTAAAAAAAAGGCTCCAAAGGCTACAAAATTCTCTCTCCTCATTTTACGCTGCATTTTAGCTCTATATATAGGTAAAACGGCACCATTATAGATTGAACGCGACAATGCGTGAGTGGGTCGTGCAGCGCATGCGTTAATTGCGTTAAATATTTTAACGTGATTAATTTTAAAAAAAATTAATTACCGCTTTTAACGTGTTAATTACAATTAGAAAATGATTTAATTAAAAAAAAAAAAAAAAAAAAAATTTAAAAAGGCATGTCCGATATTTTTTTCCGATTCCGATACTTTGAAAATGACATGATCGGACCCAATCGATTCGATATCTTTAGTCGCGGATTATAGTCAAGTGCGCATTATAGTCCGAAAATTGCAGTAGTTTTGTATCGTGAGACCTGTATCGAAAATCTTATCGTTAGGCTGGCACTACAAATTAATAACTGTTGACTCACCATAGGTTCCGAGACCTCAGGCACAATGCTCCACTGGATCCTCCAACCTCTACGAAACCAACATCCATATATTAATTTCTCTAAACGAGACGTTTCCTCTACGAATTCGTGTTACCTAGCAATGAGGTAATTTAAAGACAAGCGCAAGATGGCCAGGAAGAGGAACATGGGGAAGGCCCAGCCATGCCAAGCAGCATTCATGTAGATCTGCAACACAATAATTCAATGTAACATCCCTCTAATACAATTTGACTGCCGTATAATAGAAGTAATGGCACCAATGGAGAACTGCTTGTGAACTTTCCTGATTGGATTAGTCGTCTTTAGTCACTTTTCATTTCATTTCGCTGTCATTTACAAAGCAACACCAGACTAATTACTTGTTTTGTGCAATGCTTGTCCCATTTGCCATCGGCGATACTTACAATGAAGGCAATAGCTGAGGTGTAGACAGAATGCCAATTCGATAAGGCGGAGAGGTTCCTTAAGAAGTTGGTGACGGGTCTAGCTCCTCGCTCTGTAACAGGAACAAAAGGAACACGCTCAATGTCAGCTGCTAAAAACTAAATTATTTCAACGCCAAATGAAATATATAAGAAATGGGGATATATCGTGATACTTCGTATACCAAAAGGTTATCATATGCTCCTTCCAGTTTATCACTAGTAGATGTCCAATTCATTTGAAGTGTGAGTGTGGCAGCAAATAAGAGCTATTTATTTTATATTGGGTGTGTTTAGAGTAATACAAACAGGAAATATGAGAAACAATACTATTCCCTGATTGATTGTATTAAGTGTGTTTAGAGTAATACAAACAGTAATTACGAGAAACAATACTATTCCCTGATTGATTATATTAAATGTGTTAGAGTAATAGAAACAGTCGATCGGTAAATACGAGAAAAGGTAAAATCCCCATCAAAATGAATTGGACGTCTACTAGTGATATACCCAATCCAATTCACAGCAGAAGAATGAAAAGAGCTTGTTTTTCTGTTTCTTACTTGTAGAATGATTTCCTGACCCATGTATTGAGAAATGTTTTATCTCCATATTATGAGATTATCGTGAGCCTTTATCACAAATTGTGTCATGAGGTTCCCACCCCTACTCGCGAGTACTTACTGAGTCTCCTCATGTTTTCAGTCAACCTGGACGGGATGACAAACACAGTAAGTTATAAACCGCAGAGTGACCACAAATCTACCCAACCGAAAAGGCTAAATCAATACTCGCCGATAGACGAGTCATGTTCTTGTACGCCGCGGTAAGCGCTTTCCCACCTTTTAGCACTTAGCGGTTCCTCGGCCTCCACGGTGCTCTCCTCGGGTTGGAAGCGGAAGTCTTCGATGTAGACGCCGAATCGCTCGTACAACCACTTTTGAAGCCGTGAGCTCCATACTTCTTTCTGCTGTTTGTCGGCTACAGGACAAAATTACATTTCTATGATTCTTACTTTCAAAAGAATCACTCAGTACTGCTTATGTAACTTCTGTACACTATGAACATTGTCGTCCAGGGTTATGACATTCGTGCTAAGTGCTACTGGCAGGTCAACCCATGCTAATTATAGCCACTCAGGTCCAATAGCAGCTGACTATTGTGCACTAATGTACCCTACCTTCTCCCCATAATGATGCTAAACACACTCATCCAAGAATAACCCACACTTCCCTAACAGCCCATTTCCCTCTTAGTATCTCCTACATACACACCTTCGTAGTTCCTGTTTGTCTCGGGTGGACTTTCCCTGCCAGCCCTCACAATCTATTTATTCCTACCCCTTGGGAGTCTTACCTGTTCCATTATTAGAGGGCGACTGTTGTTTTCTAGGAGGTTGCGGTGGAGAATCCTCCAGTCTGGAAGAAAAAAAAAAAAGTGAAAAAGTGTCACTTTCACCTACTTAAAAAGTAGCTCAAGGAGTGCTTTATTTACAGTCAGTTAACATTTTTTTTTTTCAATCATGCTAGCCACCTGGCAACTAACGGTATGACAATACATGGAATCGTATCGCGCGGTACCCAGAGGTTCGCACCCTAATTGGCAACTACCCTAATTTTCAGACTATAAACCTGCGGACTATAGTCCAGTGCGGCTTATTTGTTGATTTATTGGGTAAATAGGTAACACTGTTTGACAGAGGCATCATAAGACCGTCATAATTATGACACCATCATGGGCATTAATGAATGTACAGTGGGGCAAATAAGTATTTAGTCAACCACTAATTGTGCAAGTTCTCCTGTTTGAAAATATTAGAGAGGCCTGTAATTGTCAACATGGGTAAACCTCAACCATGAGAGACAGAATGTGGAAAAAAACCAGAAAAACAAATTTGTTTGATTTTTAAAGAATTTATTTGCAAATCATGGTGGAAAATAAGTATTTGGTCAATACCAAAATAATCTCAATACTTTGTTATGTACCCTTTGTTGGCAATAACGGAGGCCAAACATTTTCTGTAACTCTTCACAAGCTTTTCACACACTGTTGCTGGTATTATGGCCCATTCCTCCATGCAGATCTCCTCTAGAGCAGTGATGTTTTGGGGCTGTCGTTGGGCAACACAGACTGTGAACTCCCTCCACAGATTTTCTATGGGGTTGAGATCTGGAGACTGGCTAGGCCACTCATGGACCTTGAAATACTTCTTACGAAGCCATTCCTTTGTTGCCCTGACTGTGTGTTTGGGATCATTGTCATGCTGATAGACCCAGCCACGTCTCATCTTCAATGCCCTTGCTGATGGAAGGAGATTTTCACTCAAAATCTCTCGATACATGGCCCCATTCATTCTTTCCTTTACACAGATCAGTCGTCCTAGTCCCTTTGCAGAAAAACAGTCCCAAAGCATGATGTTTCCACCCCCATGCTTCACAGTGGGTATGGTGCAATTCAGTATTCTTTTTCCTCCAAACACAAGAACCTTTGTTTCTACCCAGAAGTTCTACTTTGGTTTCATTTGACCATAACACATTCTCCCAGTCCTCTTCTGGATCATCCAAACGCTCTCTAGCGAACCGCAGATGGGCCTGGACGTGTACTTTCTTCAGCTGGGGGACACGTGTGGCAGTGCAGGATTTGAGTCCCTGGCGGCTAATGTGTTACTGATAGTAGCCTCTGTTACTGTGGTCCCAGCTCTCTGTAGGTCATTCACTAGGTCCACCTGTGTGGTTCTAGGATTGTTGCTCACCGTTCTTGTTATCATTTTGACGCCACGGGGTGGGGAGGGACTTGAAAGTCCGTGTTGCCCAACGACAGCCCCCAAACATCACTGCTCTAGAGGAGATCTGCATGGAGGAATGGGCCAAAATACCAGCAACAGTGTGTGAAAAGCTTGTGAAGAGTTACTGAAAACGTTTGGCGTCCGTTATTGCCAACAAAGAGTACATAACAAAGTATTGAGATGAACTTTTGGTATTGACCAAATACTTATTTTCCACTATGATTTGCAAATAAATTCTTTAAAAATCAAACAATGTGATTTTCTGGGCTTTTTCTCCACATTGTCTCTCATGGTTGAGGTTTACCCATGTTGACAATTACAGGCCTCTCTAATATTTTCAAGTGGGAGATCTTGCACAATTGGTGGTTGACTAAATACTTATTTGCCCCACAGTATATGACAGATGTAATTTAGTGTCATCCGGCAAATTATGTCACCAACTCTATTTATGTCCAGCTCGGATCTTTTGCATCTATTCAAAAGTGAGATAATTTGCCAGATAACACTAAATGACAACTATTATAAGCATTCATTAATGCTCATGACGGTGTCATGTCATAATTATGACTGTCTAATGGTCTTATAGCGCCACTGTCAAACAACGTGTTACCAAATACCATAACTTGCAATTAATGAAAAAACTGAAACAGTAACTAAAGAAAAAATAAGCACAAAACATGAATTTTGATTGTTATTTGCATCTTTAGCGCTGCAATGCATGCTAGGAGGCATGTTGGACAACAACAGTGTTGACAGAAGGTGGCCAAATGAAGCTTCTTGAAACAATGAAGCTGTGCAGCCAATTGGTTCAAAGCTTCATGGTGTTTCATTTTGGTCTTATATCAGTCGTATGATGCCGCTGTAAAACCAAGTGTTACCTGTTCATATCTTTTGGTGTAAATATCCCATAATACAGTGAGGACAGCTGTGGCTTATAGTCCAGTGCGGCTTATCTATGAACAAATGCTGTTCTTATGTTGTACCGTATTAGCCCGAATATTAGACGGTCTTTTTTGCATTGAAATAAGACAGAAAAAGTGGGGGTCCTTATATTCGCGGTCTAGACATTATACCTATTCACGACGCTAGATGGCTCCAGATATCATTGAAGCGAATGCAGAACTTGAGGAGTAATGTTCTGTCATGACAGATCTCAGCTACTCTCAAGTTTAACCAGTTTGCATTATTTTATTGCAATGTTTTTCCTTCTTCAGATTTGTTTCAAGACTACAGTTACAGTTAGACCTCACTTTGATGGTTATTTCCATTTCAAAAACCAGAATCCATTCATTTACGAATGTGATTGCACTTTAGTTTACATATTTAAAGGTTCAGATGTTAAGACTTGAATGAGGCAAAATAACATGCTTTTCCTCTCAAATTTATTGTTATAATCATTTTTTTCAGATGTACTTTAATTATTTTCTGTATAAAAATTAATTTGGTGTTGAAAAAGTTATTTTTCAAACTTGAGTCTTGAAAAAGAGGGGGTCGTCTTATATTCGGGCCAATAAGGTGTTTGGTGGGTGGCGGCTTGTAGTCAGGTGCGCCTTATAGTGCGAAAATTACGCTACATAAAACAATTGAATTTCTACATTTGGATAGCTTGTACCCGAAATCCGAGAGTATTTGTAGTACAGAAATTGTCTTTTAACAGTCAATTTAATGTAGAAACGAACCAATATAACATCAGATGTTATGGTAAACTTCAGACCCAAGTGACTTCTCCGTCAATAGATGAGCGAACAAAAGCGCTCAAAGCCTTCCGGAAATTTCCAGAAGCTGTATCTAGGACACAGCCGTCTACTGACAGTGTTAGTGACTAAATTTAACTAAGACCATTCTCTTCACACATGGCAACTTCCCAGCGTAACCAGAGTGGTCTATTTTTAGCCCGCAAGCTCCGACGCCTCGCTCGCTGGTTGGCGAAAACCGCCGATGGATGTTTACTATCATGCCACGAGAGAACGAGACAATCTGCTGAACTGTCTTTGGCATTCCGGAGTTCCAGAGTTCACGTTTCCGTGCCGCTAATCCCTTGGTGGAATTTGCCAGTTGGCAAGATGTCAAGTGTCAGGGCAACGAGAACACGCAGACGCCAAGAAGTAGAGGCCATTATTGACTGGAGTTAGAACAGCGTCTTTGATAGCTATTTGGCTGCCGTTGACTGCGCTAGACGTCCAATCCATTTTGACTGGGAGGGGGGACTGAACGAACATTCATTAACTCAGCCGTCCTGGATTTGGTAGCATTTGGAGCAAGGTCATATCATCTAAGGCAGGGGTGTCCAAACTTTTTGCAAAGGGGGCCAGATTTGGCGTGGTAAAAATGTGGGGGCCGACGTCCTTTACGTAGAACAATATATTTAAGCAAAAGTTAGCAAGCCATTCAGTGTGTCACATTTGCTTTATTATTTTTTTTAATGAATAATTTCAACAATCTCCCAACTAGCCTTTGTGGCGTTCTCTTTCGACTCTCGGGCTCTTGCTTACTACTGCTGTGAATTTAAACTAGCTTCAAGTTGCTTCAATTTCTCACTACGTATCTTCCCTGTAATCTTGTCGCACATGTAAGCGTGTTTTGTTTGGTAATATCGCCTCACATTGAAATCTTTAAAAACAGCAACTGTCTCTTTGCAAATGAGGCAAGACACAGTTGTTGCGTATTTTAGTGAAGAAATAGTCCAATTTCCACCTATCCTTGAAGCGTCGGCTGTCACAACTTTTTTTTTTTTTGATGATTGTCGCCATTTTAGAAAATGGAAGTAATGGGTCACACGGAGTAATGTTGCTTAGCCCTTAAATACCTGCAACATGAAGCAATTATCAGAGAATCCCAAAATTTGAAAAATAGGGTCCTAATGAAACCTTTTTTTCAAATTTGTAAAACGAAATGTCAAAATGAATATGTGTAATAAGCGCTCTAATATCTATAACCTATGCTAAATCATGTTTTTCTCTCATGGAACCTGCAGATGCATGTGTTGACTTGCATCCATCATTTTTTCCCCCAAAAAGTTCTAAATTATTTAAAATTAAAATTCTAAATTAATCTCAAAATAATGAAATTTTAGGTGTATCAAATGTGATACATTTGGCGATAAAGGGTTAAAGTGCTGCTGGCTTTTAGTGGGTAAATGAGGAGCAGCATTTCGTGTGTAAGGTACTTCATTTGCTGGTTGCAGTACTGCTGACCAATTTATTAAGTCTGTCATAAAATCAATAACGGCTGGCCCGCATACAGAGGCTGGGGGCCAGGTAAAATTTGACCACGGGCCGCATTTGGGGCCTGGGCCGGACTTTGGACATGTCTGATCTAAGGCATATCGCTAACCTTTTGGGCTACAAAATAGATCACCTTTTTGATATATTGTCACATCCCTGACTGACTTTTACCTGGTTTTAAGTACGTCACCCATCTTCTGTTCCAGGTCTAGGCGCTTGCTCCGCTCCCTCTCCAGCTCCTGTCGCAAGGAGTCCACATTGGTCTCCTCGCGCAGCTTCCTCAGCTCCTCCTCTAAAAAACAAAACGATAATTACAAATGGTACACCAAAGCAATCCGGCAAGAGGGTAACACGTAAATTAAGGAGACTCCTACATACTGTTCAACACGATCAAACTTTCACCATTTGAACAATACTACCGAGATCTCCTAAAACGGACAACTGGTGTGCAAATGAACCAGAGCCCTGGCTTTGTTTATCACCAAACATTCTTTCACCTTCAGCTGTGACCCAATAATCCACCCCATCAGCCTCCAGCATCGAGTGGTCTCAGGTGTCAGGACTTTCTAGAACAACACGAGCTGCATTTCCTCTTGCTCCTTTGTCGGACGACTAAAGGGACGCATGAATATTTTAGGACGGAAGGCAATAAAGTGAGGACAAAAGACCGAATGCCCACAGAGCGCAAGTCCCTTTTTTAATATCACCGGAAAATAAAACGGCTTTTCGTTTTCTATATCAACTTCAAATCATTTGATACAGACTGGTAATGTTAGCGAAATCCAAAAGTTTAGCGTATTTTGTTTTGATTTAAACATTAAGGGACGCGCTTCTGTAAATGATTGGTTTGCCACAACCATTTCCGCTAATCTCAGCACTGAGTCGATGATACAGTAGAAGCGTGTACAGAGGCCGGTCGGAAAGGTCGGGAAAGGGTTTCTACGGGCTAAGCAGCTTAGTGGTGGCTAGCTTATCAGTGCCGCAGAGCTGCAGTCGTCAGGTAAACCTATTAGGAAATTAGCTCACCGAAATGATGCACGGATAGGAACCAGGATTGGGTCAGTGGTTTAACGTACGCCGATGAATATTTGACAATATTGTAGAATGTCCAAGGTACAGGAATATCAGTCAACTGCATTAAAGCCTTGTTCAGGGAGTGTTTGGTAGCAACTGAGATCTAGTGTCCACCTATGTTCCATATCAAAATTTAGACCAAAGACGTGTACAGTGGGGAGAACAAGTATGTGATACACTGCCGATTTTGCTGGTTTTCCCACTTGCAAAGCATGTAGAGGTCTGTAATTTGTATCATAAGTTCTCTTCAACTGTGAGGGACGGAATCTAATACAAAAAAACAGAAAATCACGTTGTATGATTTTTAAATAATAAATTTGCATTTAATTGCATTAAATAAGTATTTGATACATCACAAAAATCAAACTTAATATTTGGTACAGAAACCTATGTTTGCTATTACAGATACCAAACGTTTCCTGTAGTCCTTGACAAGGTTTGCACACACTGCAGCAGGGATTTTGGCCCACTCCTCAATGCAGATCTTCTCCAGAGCCTTCAGGTTTCGGGGCTGCTGCCGGGCAACACGGACTTTCAGCTCCCTCCGTAGATTTTCTATCGGGTTCAGATCTGGTGACTGGCTAGGCCACTCCAAAACCTTAAGATGCTTCTTACGGAGCCACTCTTTAGTTGCCCTGGCTGTGTGCTTTGGGTCGTTGTCATGCTGGAAGACCTAGCCACGACCCATCTTCAGGGCTCTCACTGAAGGAAGGAGGTTGTCAGCCAAGATCTGGCGATACATAGCCCCATCCATCCTCCCCTCAATACAGTGCAGTCGTCCTGTACCCTTGGCAGAGAAGCAGCCCCCAAAAATGATGTTTCCTCCTCCATGTTTCACGGTTGGGATGGTGTTCTTGGGGTTGTACTCATCCTTCTTTTTCCTCCAAACACGACGAGCCGAGTTTAGACCAAAAAGTTCAATTTCGGTCTCATCCGACCACATGACCTTCTCCCATTGCCCCTCTGGATCATCCAGATGGTCAGTGGCAAACTTCAGACGTGTCTGGACATGCACTGGCTTCAGCAGCGGGACCTTGCATGCGCCGTAGGATTTTAATCCATGACGGCGTAATGTGTTTCCGATGGTTTTCTTCGAGACTGTAGTTCCAGCTCTCTTCAGGTCATTGACCGGGTCCTGCCGTGTAGTTCTGGGCTGATCCCTCACCTTCCTCATGATCAGTAATGCCCCACGAGGTGAGATCTTGCATGGAGCCCCAGAACGAGGCAGACTGACCGTCAACTTGAACTTCTTCCATTTTCTAATAATCGCTCCAACAGTTGTTACCTTCTCACCAAGCTGCTTGCTTATTTTCCTGTAGACCATCCCAGCCTTGTGCAGGTCTATTATTTTATCCCTGATGTCCTTACACAGCTCTTTGGTCTTGGCCATTGTGGAGAGGTTGGAGTTTGTTTGTTTGAGCATGTGAACAGGTGTCTTTTATACAGATAACAAGTTCAAACAGGTGCAGTTACTTCCGGTAATGAGTGGAGAACAGGAGGGGTTCTTAAAAAAGAACAAAGAGCCGAAATATTTACTAGTTGGTAATGTATCAAATACTTATTTCATGCAGTTAAATACAAATTTATTATTTAAAAATTATACAATGTGATTTTCTGGATTTTTGTATTAGATTCCGTCCCTCACAGTTGAAGAGAACTTATGATACAAATTACAGACCTCTACATGGCTTGCAAGTGGGAAAACCAGCAAAATCTGCAGTGTATCAAATACTTGTTCTCCCCACTGTATATGAGAGTTTCCATCGCAGGTCAGCTGACAAACTCACTGAGGCCGCCGCTACTCTTGTGGTTCTTCAGCCTTTCGACCGCTCCGGCATACAGCAGCTCAAAGCTGTCGAAGCTGAAGTCGTCAACCTTGCAAACCCCCATCCGTCTCTGGAGCCGACCGCTCGTCGGAACGCCGGAGCAAGAGTAGGCCGGCAGGGAGGCCGCTTTGGGTCTGTCTTGAAACCGAGCCACAACTGCCACTTCTGCACTTTATTTCGACGTTCCAAAATCTCGAAACACTTTCATTATCTTCTCTTCTGGCAACACCAAAAACTACTCCGCTTGCGCGCATTCGGGCTGGTTTGCAACTGCTATTGGGGTGAGTGGATTTGGCAATGGGCAAGTACAGGAGGGGGGCACTGGAGGTACCGAGAGGTGGGGCCTGCACCATAAGAGGGTTTGGAATGTATAATCGCTCACAAGTACATATTGTTCCGATTTCCGACTGGAGTTGAGTATCTTGCACGTTTTGTGTCATATCGTATTTACACAAGTCAGCAAATCACATTCTAACAAGGTTTGCCAAGACCTCAAAGGGAAAAGTACTGTGAGAACTTTTCCAATCAGTAGTGCGGACAAAGGCGCTTTTCATTACATGAAGGTGGAGGTCATTAAGGGTCACGGAGCGAGAGACCGAGGGAAGTCTCACTCAAAACATACGCTGCGATCTGGTTGTACTTGCAAAAGACAAAAAAAGAGGAAGTGTAACCCAGTTTTTTTTCAATCTCGTGACTTGGACATTGTCTTCTTTGGCTCTGGCCCGATGTCTCAAAGTGACCTGAATTCCTATTGTCGCCACAGTGTGCTGACTTCATACACTAATCATCCTTCTCCCCGTGGATAGGCACATGACATAAACCGACCGAAATGTACAACACTACTCTAAGATTTTATTGCTCTCTTAATCCGACAAATAACACAGTCATCCAGTTCATGCGATTCATCCCCGGATCAACCGACCTTCAGTTCCAAAGCAGAAGCTAATGTGTGCGGGGGGCTTTTTTTTCATCCCAGCGTGAAGTGGAACAGCAGCTAGGACACAGCATTGATCGCCTAGTATAGAACACGCGGTGACCTTCCATACGCGACCCTGAACAATATCGCTTTCAATCATCTCTTGGAAAACAACAACGACCTCACTCGCCCACGCATATACAAAGTACATACACTATATATGGATCCATTGTGAGATAGAGGCCTAGAGCCAAATCGTGACAAGCAAGAAATGTGAAAATCTCAGCTGTGGAACAATTCACCTTCCATTTTGTACCAAAAAACAAGGCTTTCTTCTCAAGGGGTGTCATCTTAGAGCGCTAGTAGTAAATCAGTGTATACTCATTTGTATGCAGCAGACGCACAAACTCAAGTGTTTGCAGACAGTGTTATAGGTGCTAGAACGGGGGGTGGGTAACTCACAATACGATATGATTTGGAATACAACAATTATCGATACACGGGACAGGAAATCCTTCTAGGATATTCTGCAAAACGGCTAATAAACAGAAAACAAGCTATTTTCATCCTTCTGCTCTAAATTTGAATGAGTATCAGTAGTAGACATCCAATCCGTTTGAACTGGCCATCCCTCCCACTTCAGTCAGATTTGACGTCTATGGCCGTCAGTTGCAGCCAATGCCAGGCAATAAGTTAATTTTTAGTCACTTCATTTTTCCTTTCAGGGCAATTACAGGTCACTTCCTGCTGATTTTAGGGCATTTCCGGCGAACTTCCTATTGATTTCGGGGCATTCTCCTGTTCATTCTTCTCCTGTTCATTGGTCACTTCCTATTGATTTCAGCTCACTTCCTGTGCATTTTGGGTAATTTCCTCTCGATTTTGGGGCACCCCCGGCTAACTTCCTATTAATTTCGGCTCACTTTCTGTTGATTTTAGAGCATTTACAGGTCACTTCCTGTTGATTTCGGGTTACTGAAAAGGAAGTGAGTCAAAAATGTCCCCAAATGAATAGGAAGTCACTCAAAATGAACAGGAATTGACCTGTAAATGCCCACAAAAGACTAGCTGTGAATGCTCTGGTTTCAGTGTCATTGACGGTGCAAGACGTCCAAACCAGTCAAGATGAATTGGATGTCCATCGCGGTCAATGGCAGCCACCGAGCTAACGTAGACACTTTACTAATCAAAGATTTTGGATGCAAACGTCTTGGTTCCTTGTGTTGGACTCTTGCTGGAAGCATTTGGATAACCTTTTGGGCTACAAAGTATCGCAGTATATCACATTTTTGATATATTGTCACAGTCCTAGTTAGAATACTTGCATAAATTAACACCTCCAGAGTGTTTTGCTTCAATTTTTTTACAAGGGCCAGCACAGCATTCCAATATCAAAAAGACTGTAAAGGAGGCAACTCAAAAGCGTGACCTGTTGACTGGCAAAAGTACAAAGTTTGTTGAGAATTCCAACATGCTCATTCTTATCTTTTGTTTGTCTGACGCCCACCAAAGATCAGGAAATAAACCAGCATGAATGCAAGCCAGATGTATCACTTCACTACCAGTGCAGCCAAAGGACAATAGTCGTTCTGTTAAATTGAAAAACACAAAGCGCCACAATGTGCACCTTTGTTTACATTTTAATCATCTTGGTTGAATTCAGCGCAAGGTCACAGTGTTGCGCTATTGACGTGGCTAATGCCTTCAGAAACAGTCGGATCAAAATTTACAGTTCCTGTAACCATCACGAGCTACATTGAACTGCATCGATCCGTCTTTCCATATGGTGCTCTACTTGTCGCACGCTATGCTAATCTTGCATTGTTATACACTGGAAAACAAGTTGAAATGGAGATGATGCACTTACATATGACCTAAGGCCTAATGTAATTTGTCATTGCTGTGGCAGGAACAAAAAAAAAAAAACTCGAACAGGAAGACACCTTGACCAAAAATAAACAGCTGCAGTCGGGTTCAGACAGAAAGAGGAAAGAGGTGGTGGTTGGGAGGCCAACGAGCATCCAAACTGATTGGGGAAACGGAGGCAGTCTGTGGGAAGGAAACAGGAAGTGAATGGTACACGAGGAACACTAAAGTAACAACTGACACCTGTAGTTACCGAGCAGTAGAACAAGGAACTTCTTCAAGGCAAACCTTGATAATACAATTCAATCCAAAAGAGTCCAAAGAAGCACCATCTTTTCTGTGATCCCATGCCTAGGCGGTTAAATATTAACCAGTTAAGTTCCCCAACAATAGCAGCGGCACCCGCTAATGCCAAAGGAAGGGCACGGGTCACCGTGTCTGCATCCACGCAATATTTTGAATGGAAACTTGCGTGTCCGGTGAGGTCCCGAATACAATACTCCTAAGTGAGGTGTTTGTTTTCGCAGGCAGCGTGGGGTCCTGGCATTATTTTGAGAAGGAAAGCCAACTCCTACACCTCTGAGATCTTAAAAAGCCATTGACCTACTTGTCGATCACATCTTGGAGACAAAAACTAGGTAGGTTTGGTTGATAGCACATGTAAAAGAAGTCCGCTAGAAATAAAGATGAGAAGCAAAAGAAAATCTAATGAGGTAGCAAGACGACCCCATACGGGGTTGCCGAGGCTCATCGAGCACAAATCTCGACAGGCTGACAATAAATCTGTTTTTTTAGCGTCGTCAGGAGACATTAGCAGCGAGAGGACATGGCATAAGGTGTTCACTCTCTCACACACTCCCTTGTCTTGCCCTCGCTCTCCTTTTAATAGACATGAAGCGATAAGAGAACAAAGGATGAACCAAAAAGACCCCGGTTCTTTATACAGCATGAGACTAGCAACAGTGCTCTTGCTAAATATTAGCTTTAGCAGAGGTTAATTTGTGCCGGATCTTGCCGGAACAAGATCCGGCACCTCTTGATTTTGGCCTCCCTGTGTTCCGGGACTTATTTGCGCATATCCTGCACCTCTCATGTATAGAAAATAATAATAATATAAAAACGTTTTTAAAAAATGTATTGTAATGCCCCTGAACGGGGAGAAAGAAGGAGCGGAGTTGTTGATGGCTTTCTTCACTTTATTGTGGCAACAATAAGAAAACAAACAAAATAACAGCTGACTGCCGCCACATTCAACCGCGAACTTTTGCTTCCTCGCTTCCTACTACCTCACAGCTCTCCAGTCACAGCGTCTTTTAAAGGGACCGTGCTTAGTTACAAACATTACAGTATAAATAATAATATGCATGAATTCATTTGCAGAACAAATCCCAAGAATTGCATGTTGTTTATAAAAATTTAACGTCATTTGCAAGAATCGGAGATTTGTTGATGCACTAAAAAGCTGGACCAACAAATCACGCCCCGGACATAAAAAAGAAACTTTGCGGAAATTTGCAGCATCTGGGGAGCAAGCAGCTAGGATCAAACAGTATTTCAACATGCCAAAAAGACAGTTGCATTAACTGTCTTTTTTTCAAACAGAAGGAAGATGGTTCAAAACGAGTCAGGAAAGCAACAACCAGCGTGTTATTTTCAGCACCATTTTCTGCGTATGATCCGGGACCTGTGCCTGTCGCATCATCCCTGCGCTGTCATATGTACTTTGCTTTCCGGCACCTTATGATTTACAAATTGGGCACTGAGCTTTTGTGAGTACTGTAAGATGACGACAAGCGCCATTTTTTGCTTGTCAATTCACCAGTCATACATATACAAATTATTATCATATTTTCTGGAGTATAGGTCACACTTTTTTTCATAGTTTGGGTGTGCCTGTGGCCTTATACTTACAGACTAAAAGCCTAACAGTATTTCTGTTTGTCCCGTACCGTCACAGTACGGGAATCGTGTTGGAGTTAGTCCTCCTTAAATCCAGTGGGTGGTAGAGGTAATGCACCTAAATCAACAACCGACATTAGAGGATAACATTACAACATACTTCTACTTACACGATCGTTTCTATAAATGGAATTTTACGGGTTACGACTAGGGTTGGGAATCTCTGGCATGAAGCCGATTCGATATGTATCTAGATACACAGGTTAAGATTCGATTATAAAACGATACATTTTTAAGGCCGAGCAATTCGATACGATTCGATACAGTTTAAGAACGATACAGTTCGATACAGAGTGAAAACGATACAATAGTAAACATTTGTTGTGTGTGTTCGTACAGTATTTTAAACATATAAAAAAGACCACTTTTCTAATAGCAAAATTAAACAAAATTTCATACCAATGTTGTTTTATTTTTTATGAAAAAAAAAGGCTTACTTTATGACTGTCATTTTGTTGGATGGGATTGATAATAAAATAGAACTGCAGTGACAGATATCAATAAAGTGCAGTAATTCAATTACTGTCTTTCCTGGTGTTTTGAACACAATAGGTAAGTAATTACAGTGCAAACGTTCAACGTAAACATCTTACAAGCAAAAAATATTAATTATATGCAGCAGCTCTAGAAAAAAGAATTAAACCTTCTAGTGTTATCATAAATAATAAATTATGCTTTACCACTGGTATAATTGGGGAAATAAAAACATGGCATTTTAGACAGACAGGTCAATAATCATTACTTTAACCTTATACACAGCAAAGTCATTCACTTATGCCTGTGCTTCCACATTTTTTATTCCTCATCACTGTCCATATCTTTTTTGAAGGGCAGATTTTTCTTGAAGATCAACTCGTCCACATATTCATGTTTAAGTAGACTGCGTTTCGTGGAAACAAAATCTCCAGAGGGTCGCGCTGCCCTTTCCACCATTGTAGTGAGTTATTTTTCAGGGTTAAACACTCACGATCTCTGTACCGCTCCACACATCACACTAGCTCTGTCCCATGCGAACAGATCTGGCTCCTTTCATCATTTCAAAGTCCGACTTTTGTTTTCCTGGGTGCGTTGAAAATCAATTGCGGCACGTCGCTGGCGTCGGTGCTCAAACTGTCCATTGTTTTAGCATGTTGCTTCGTTGCCACTACTAGTTTCGTTTTGGGCTTTGAAGAAAATGCTACGGGGCATGCGTTACAGTGGTTTTGTTAGCTCTCGCGTTGTTATGACAAGCCCGTGACGATCGGGGAATGACGGAGACTAGAGGCGTGCGAAATTTCCGATTCTTAGATTATTCGTGATTCGGCTGTGGAAGATTTGGGAAAGATTCACAAACATCCAAATTCCGATTATTGAATTATACCAGGTAAAGCGGAAATAAAAAAACACAGTCAGCGCGGTCTTCGGGACGCAATGAAGAACGGACCGAGAGTAAATATCATGTTCAACTCATGCCGCTAGATAAAAAAAACAAAAAACAATAATACCTGACTGCGGCCGTCAGCCGCTACAAACAGCGCCCAGTTAGTTGCTACAAACATACGGCAAAATACGGCTATGGTAGATATCACATAGATCTAGAACTAGATGTGGAATGACAGACGACGGCCGTGTTAGATCACATACCAAGAACTAGATGCAAAATGACAGACTTTCCCGCGCTAGTAAACAGGCGCCATCTTAAAGCAGCCTTCTCTAGAAGGCTCTGTTGTAGTGAACCTAATTACTTTTTATCTAAAAAAAAAAAAAAAAAAAAAATCAGCAAAATCTTGACTTGAATCTATCTTTAAATGAGGAAACCGTTTTAAAACTTTCACGTCAAAAGTAGACAGAAGGGAAATTATGGAAAAACGGGAGCAATTTTAACAACTTTAACTGTTGATTCACAACATTAAATTAATTGAATGTATTTTAAAGCTGTCGGGACTTAAGTATTTTATTTACTGTTTTTAATGCTTAACTTGATAGTGAAATAGTAGTTTATTTAGCCTGAGAGGATTTTTGAACAATTTTGAAACTAGTGTACAAAAAATTAAAAGCAGTGGGGGGTTGTGCCTCAATAATCGATTAATAATCGAATCGGAGCCTCTGAATCGTAATCGGATCGTTAGGTGCCCAAAGATTCCCACCTCTAACGGCGACTAGTAGCGGTTCTGCCAAAATGCATGGGAGGTTGAGGCAACCACGACTGTGAGTGGTGTTTGTCCATCTAATATGCGTGCGGTCTCAATCTAAGTGCGCTGTATGGTGAATGACACAAGCGCTGCATGTGAAGTAAAAGCTAAATTGTTATCATATTAAGCAATGCATCAAACTAGGCATTAGAAGCCGATTCTTTTGCTCGCGATAGCCGAATTCTATCTCTACTATCGGTTCATTGAATATTTAATGGCTAATTACCGTCGAATGCTAAGTTTACTATCGATACGTCTTTATCTCTCACCTGTAAAACCGGATATCCGGTCGAATCGATTTATCATTCTCAAGTTTAGTTACGACACGGGAAAATATAGCCTCGTTACGAAAGAAACTTCAGGATACAAGAGGCAAAAATACAGTAGGGGCTGCTACTCGCAGCTCCCAGAGTTTACTGAACATAGCATACTTATGGCTGCTCTGTCATTGGCTATTACCTGGCATCTTCCTGGCATCCAAATGGCTAAGAGGGACCTCTACTGCAAGGGCGTAGGTTTGGTCTAAATGTTGGTAGGGACAATATACCCTTAATCATAACCTGCATGTAGACATTTTCCAGGGGATGGGACATTAATAAAACTAAACAGATTGGGTGAAAGGCGGTCAGGGCTACATTTCTCTCCAAGAAGAACCTAATTAATTGATAGGCTCGATGATTGATGCAAAATTAATCTGTCTTGACCGATACTAACTTTCACACTGCAAATTTACAGTATAACGTCTCAATCTGTGACTTTTTCTTGAATCTAGTTGAATAATTTTCATCTTGTTTTGAGTTTTAAAGGCTAGTTAACATATTGATGCGTCAGATTCTTCCACTTATAGTAAATATTACCATTTGTTCTTATTAAGCCTATACATATAAAAGTCGGTCATTTTTCACCTAAATCAAGAAAAAAAATGCTATATAGCTATTTGTATTACTGAATTAAGAACATTTCTGGCAAAGAAATTTTTTTAAGACTATACAAAAATTTTTTTACTTAAAATTAGTCTGTTAATCTTATTTTTAGCTAGCTATTTTATATTATTTTAAGAAATCTGAGTAAAATATACTTAAAACTGGGGAGAAAGCGGGTATGCCTAGGTACACTAAATTTCTTACAGCTGAGCAGTTTACTATATTTCTTAGTTTAATTAATGTTATTGTAGAACATTTGGTTAAATGTTGTTTGACACTCATGAGCCGCCGTACCCTTGCTGTCTTATGTACTAGTAAGTTGCCAATTACGGAAATAGCGGCAGTATTGATGAAACTAATATGGAAGTGTGCACGCGAGGCAATCGGTCATTCAGTTTATTGTGTTTTTAAAAAATTAGTGGTTTGTTCATTTTGAGTGTGATCCTTTACTTACACGTAAACAATCAAGTTTCGACAGTAACCATTAGAGCTGGGAATCTTTGGGCACCTAACGATTCGATTACGATTACGATTCAGAGGCTCCGATTCGATTATAAAACGATTATTGATGCACCCCACTCCTTTTTTTTTTTTTTTTTTTTTTTAAATTTGTTTTGTACATTAGTTCCAAAATTGTTCAAAAATCCTCTCAGGCTAAACCAAACTACTATTTCAGTATCAAGTTAACATATAGCAGTAAACAAATATACAAAAATAACAGTAAATAAAAAACGACAGTGCCCAGCTTTAAACTACTTTCAATTAATTTAATGTTGTGAATCAACCGTTAAAGTTGTTAAAATTGCTCCTGTTATTCCATAATTTCTCTTTTGTCTACTTTCAACATGTAAAAGTTTTAAAACTATTTTAAAGATAGATTCAAGTCAATATTTTACCGATTTAGGAGTATTTTAGATAAAAAGTTAATTAGGTTCGCTTGGAAGGTTCGCAACAACAGCCTTGCAGGGAAGTGTACTGCTTTAAGATGGCGGCCGTTACTACGCCCGCATCTAGTTTTTTGTAGATGTGCTGGTAACGATACCGAAGCTATAATGCATCTAGTCCTATATAAATGATATCTACCGTAACATAATGTGACTTGTAGCAGCTTTTCGGCAGCAGTCAGGTATGTTGTTGTTTTTTTTTTTTTTTATCTCGTGGCATGAGTTGAGCTAGAGCCGTGAGTTGAGCATTGGCGTTACCCGAGGGGCCGGGTAATGAGAAGCATGATGCTTAGCTACTCTCGCTCCGTCCCTAATTGCGTACCGAAGACCGCGCGGCGCGCTGAGTGTGTCGTACTTCTGCTTTACTTGGCATATTTCAATAATCGGAATTTGGATGTTTGTGAATCGTTCTCGAATTTTCCACGGCTGAATCGCGAATAATCTAAGAATCGGAAATTTTGCACACCTCTAGTAACCATAGTAGAATACACATACAGTAGGACACAGCTTCCTACTAGCAAATCCCCACAGTTTAATGTAATGGTAATGCGAGACTGTGATGCAGGTCGGACTTTCAGTAGCAAAATTAGTGGTGCGTTTCACAAGAATTACGTTTTACATTACATACAGTGGGCTGCTGGCTGAAAAAAACCTCTAATATCCCTCCCATGTAACGTAATTCTGTACTGTGAGAGTTGCGTGTATATGGGTGGAGAGGGAGCTGGGGGGGTGGGGGTGGGGGGGGTCAAGTCATTAGCCAATTAAACGTGCGTTCGAGGAAAAACAACATGGAATGGCACATTCAGCAAGTGAAAAAGGGGTAAATATAAGTCTGAAAATAATTCACTTAATAATGGTGGAGTCAATTCTATCGTTACAACAAATGGGAAGACAATCTAAATGACCTTTATAACTGAACACATTATCTAATGCAAATAAGGTTGCTTAAAAGTTGGTGGGGACAATTTGAGCCTCCTGAAAAGTTGGTAGTGATTTGTCCCCACCGTCCCTATGCAAACCTACGCCCTTGCTCTACTGTATGTGTATCTGTGAATCTAAGCATCCTCTTCATTCGCCCCTTGCACCATGAGGTGATCCGACAGCTTTACGTGAGTGTATTAACGTTTATTCTTTACCGTAGTTTTCGCCCCCCATAGTTTGGTGCGACTTATACTACGGAGCGAATGCAGACCAATTGTCTGCTGGATACACAAAGGTGTACTCACGTAGAAAGTGTTTCTCCAGTAAGGCAATTTCCAAGTGTCCCTTGACTTCATTTAGTCGGTCCGACTCCGATCTCTGAAAGTCTTGGATCGCCGCTGCCATGATGGGAGACCCTGAACCAGCCTGTGCGCAAAAACAAGCATGAAACTTCAACACATATACGTAATGGGCCAGGCAACGGAGTTGTCAAAGAAAGGATGCTCGCGCGAATGACTGCAGGTTTCCTTTAAGAGGCAGACACACACACGCGCGTATACACACACTGCAGAGGCTTTTCAACCAGCGCCAGACAAGCGGTGACCTGACAATGCTTTTCAAGAGAGAAGCTAGAAAAAACAGGCTCATTTAGCGGAAGAATCGGAGCAAATAAAAAGAAATAAGTCAAACCTGATGAAATATGCAAGGACGTGATGTATGCGGAAGGAAAAGCATCACCTAATGAGGTTTGGTGCCGCACTGTGGTATTAATAGCGATTGTAATTCGTTTCACACCCGCTCTCGCAGCCTTTTCAATCAATTGGCTGCTTCTGCCTTGGCGGGGGGGTTACGTCAGGTCGTGTTTGAGCATCAGCATGTCTAAGACGAATATATTTATGTTATATATATATATATATATATATATATATATATATATATACTTTTTAGCTTGCTGGGAGGGAGGGCTCCAGGTCTCACTCACTTGGTTGTGCTTTTTCTTTGGTGACTATTTAGGTTAGAGATGTCCCGATCCGATATTTGGATCTGATTGGACGCCAATATGGGCAAAAAAATGCGCATCGGTATCGGATCGGCCAACACGGAAAAATTCCGATCCAGACTTCCGATCCAGTTTTTTTTTTTTTTTTTAAAGTCCGGTCCGGGTTTTCCAGGGCGCCGATTTACATAATCAATTCCAGTTTTTGCTTCGGTTTCCCTAAAATCCGGTCCGCATTTTACGGCACACCTTCAACACACTACATTTACATTACTGTCTCCCAATTTACCGAAAGACTTTATCGGTAAAAATGTCAGCTGTGTGGGATCATTTCACCTTAAAGGACGACAAAGACGAAGAGGCAGAGTGCAACTTATGCCACAATAAAGTCAAGCGTGGTGGTAAAGCTGTAAGAAGTTTTAATACAACCAACCTAATCAAGCATTTAGCGAAATACCACCAAACAATATAAGAAGTATGTTAAGAAAACACAAGACAAAAAGAAAGGTCCCACGCAACCAACACTGGCAGAAACTTTTGCTATGCGTGACAAACTGGCACTCGACAGTCCCAAAGCCCAGGGAATAACAAAAGTCATTGCTGAAGAATTCATTCTGGATGACGAGCCATTATCTCTCGTGAGTAAAGACGCACCATCCAACACTTAGAACCACGGTACAACATGCCCAGCCGTCATTACATCCTTGAGCCGTAGAAGATTCGAGAATGATTCACAAACATCCAAATCCCGATTATTGAAATATGTCAAGTAAAGCGGAACTAATACACAGCGCGGTCTTCGGGATGCAATGAGAAACGGACCGCATTGCGTCCCGAGAGTAAACATCATGCTTGTCATAGACCCGGGTAATGCCAATGCTCAACTCATGCCGCTGGATAAAAAACACAAGAATACCTGACTGCTGCTGACAGCCGCTACAAACTATGTCAACATCGTTTTACTGTAGATAATAGATATCATATGTATATAGAACTAGATGCAGAATGACAGACTTGACGGCATTAGCAACATTAAAGTATTGAAAACTAGTTGCGTTAGTAAACAGCCGCCATCTTAAAGCAGGAGACTTCCCTAGTAGGCTGTTGTGAACCTTGCAAGCGAACCTAATTAACTTTTTATCTAAAACACTAATACTCCTAAATCGGCAAAATCATGACTTGAATCTATCTTCAAAACAGTTTTAAAACTTTCACATGTCGAAAGTAGACAGAAGGGAAATTATGGAATAACGGGAGCAATTTATACAACTTTAACAGTTGATTGCAAAATTAAATGAATTGAATGTAGTTTAAAGCTGCTGATACAGAATGGGGACTTGAGTATTTTATTTACTGTTTTAAAATGTTAACTTGATACTGAAATAGTTGTTTATTTAAACCTGAGAGGTTTTTTATACAATTTTTGTAACTAATGCACGAAACATTAAAAGCATCTAATAGCTTGGAGGGTTTGTGAGATTTTCCACTGAGGTTGTTTGTGTATTTTGCTTTTTTAAGACAGTTTACAATATTATTTGCACATTTTACTGACTATGACATTTCTGTTTGTTATTTATGTTTTGTGTTTGTCACTGAATAAACAGGTCAGTTTCTTGTTACCAACCATTGTGTGTTATTTAAACTCACCTAATTCAGCTAGCTAGTTGTTATCAAGAGTACTAAAACCTTTTTCAACATGAGTCTGACAACTAAGTAAGGAGGCTAAATAACTTTAAACTTTAACACATGCTCAGATAGGCCGGTATCGGCCAGTATCTGTATCGGATCGGAAGTGCAAAACAATATCGGTATCGGATCGGAAGCGCAAAAACCTGGATCGCAACATCCCTAATTTAGGTAGGTCGTAGTTCATTTAGAACTTGTTTTTATTCAGGAATAATAGCCATTGAAAAAATAAGCAACAATTATGCATGACTTTATCACATGTAAATTTGATCATGTTAGAAAAGATGTTGGAAAGATGTTTAACGTATTCTCTGGACTATCTTTTTAATTGTTTGGCTGGGCCTGCGACTTATACAGTGCTAGCCAAAAGTATTGGCACCCCTGCAATTCTGTCAGATAATGCTCAATTTCTCCCAGAAATTAATTGCAATTACAAATGCTTTGGTAGTAACATCTTCATTTATTTTACTTGCAACGAGAAAACACAAAAGAGAATGAAAAATGTTTTAAATCACTATCATTTTACATAAAACTCCATAAATAGGCTTGACAAAAGTATTGGCACCCTTTGAAAAATCATGCGTTTCTCTAATTTGTGTAATTAACAGCACCTGTTACTTAACTGTGGCACATAACAGGTGGTGGCAATAACTAAATCACACTTGCAGCCAGTTAAAACGGATTAAAGTTAACCTCTGTCCTGTGTCCTTGTGTGTTCCACATTGAGCATGGAGGAAAGAAAGAAGACCAAAGAACTGTGTGAGGACTTGAGAAGCAAAATTGGGAGGAAGCCTACAAGGCTACAAGTTCATCTCTAAAGACCTGAATGTTCCTGTGTCTACCGTGCGCAGTGTCATCAATAAGTGTAAAGCCCACGGCACTGTGGCTAACCTCCCTAGATGTGGAGGGAAAAGAAAAGATTTCAACAAAGGATTGTGCGGATGGTGGATAAGAACCTCAACTAACATACAAACAAGTTCAAGTTCCGAGGGTACAACAGTGTCAACCCGACTATCCGTCTGCGTTTGAATAAAAAGGGACTCTATGGTACAATAGTAAGACCCCACTTTAGACCTAGAAACATGAAAAACCCAGACTGGAGATACTCAGATCGGCAGATACTCAAACTAAAACGACCGGGATCGGGAGCAAAAAAACATGATCGGAACAACCCTAATTTTTATATAAATTTGCGTCTTATGGGGGGAGGGCGATTTCACGGAGGTCATTTAAAGCTGCAGTTCTTTTCCTAATTCTAAATGAGCTTTTTCAAGAGAAGAGGCCCAAAAACGCACTTCAAATGAAGATTAAAAAAAAATTAAAAAAATCAAGAGAGCCCATTGAATTAGTCCCTGCCATGCCTGAATGCATCGCTTCACATAAGCCAAGTCATGTGACGGAGTCCGAGTACATCCCTGCAGTGGGTTCCACTAAGCCATTCAGGTGCCGGGGGAAGACTTCTACAGAGATAATGGCGACGAATGCGTTTCGGGACTGCGCACATGTGTGGCACCGTGCCTATTTTGGATCTTTTTGTGTGTGAGTCATCGCCGCGGTGACGTGACTGAAGCTCTCCCCGGTGGGCAGACACACTCACGTGGGTAAACACGTTCGCAGAAAAAATTGAATGGTCGCGTTTAGGAATGGGAACCTCTTGGTACCTCACGATACGATACAAACCTCACGATAATGATGATCTGACGATACAACGATTATTGATACATTGGTCTGGAAAACATTCTAGGATATTCTAAAAACAACTAAGAAACAGAAAAACAAGCTTCTGCTGTGAATTGGAATGAGTTTATCACTAGTAGACGTCCAATCCATTTTAACTGGGAGGGTGGCAGCGAATGTATATTGAATGTATATATTTGTCCGAGTTTTATTCATTTTTTTCTTAATGCGTTGCCGAAATGTATATGATCGGGAAAAATTATCGGGAATGATTGGAACTGGATTTGGAGCAAAAAAAAAAAAGCAATCTGATCGGGAAATATTAGGATCGGCAGATACTCAAACTAAAACGATCGGGATCGAATCGGGAGCAAAAAAACATGATCGGAACAACCCTAGTAACGATCTAGTCTTTATGTAATTTTAGCCAGCGAAACCTACGGAAGCAGAGGTTTTGGATGAGTATGTTTGTGCCGACACGAATAATCCCTTTCTTCTTTCTTGAGTTATCAAACGTGGCTTAGCGCAATACAAATGAAAATCACCAAGGATGCATAAAAATATGAAATACAAAAAACTGAAGTGATAACTGCGATGAAGTCGGAGCTACAAATTCAAACAGAATAATTCATGAAAGCGTCAAAACACATTCATTAATGCATTCAAGGCACGCCGAGGCTAAACAGCTAAAGTAGCGCAGTCAGTGTCAGGTTTAGGCAGCACCTACAGGGTCTCGTGGGATTTCTTCGTTGGCCGCGCGCGGCTTGGCGGGCACGTCTTCGCTACATTCGTTGTCGGAGGCCGGCGGCGAGTCGCCCAGCTCGGGGAAGTCGTCTCGCGTCCTCGGGCCTCGGAAGCGGATCTTGTCCAGGCGCCTGAGCATGGTCAACACCGCGCACCTGGGCTTTAACTTAACATGGCGGACGGCAACCCTGTCGGGTGACAGAAATGTGAAAGTCAGCCTCCACAGGATGTGACCCGCGACAAGCATATCCTTTTAACCGTCTGACACGTATTTGACCGCAGTGCATCAGTTGACCTCGTTTCCATGGCTAGAGTGATTGCATGGTCGCAAACATAATGGCTGTGTTGTGTTATCGTGCTGTATCGACTGTTGACAACCTTGTTCAGACAGTTGCCTACCCATTGGAAACAAGAAAAATGCACTGAATAAGGATGGGAATCTCTGGGTAGCTCATGATATGATTTGCGATACGAGGCTCACAATAACGATGATCTGAAGATATGGCGATTAGGGCTGCAGCTATCGAATATTTTAGTAATCGAGTAATCGACTGAAAATTCTATCGATTAATCGGATAAAACAAATATATTTTTAGGTGAAGAGCAATTATAAATATACATGAGAAAACAAGACATTTCATCTAATCTTGAACCATAGTCAGCCAATCAATGTCTTTATTTTCGATGTATATTGTTGAAAACAGCCAACAATTGCATCTCAGATGTAACTACAATAAAAAGAAAGAATAATTCACTGCTTTCACTCAAAAAACCTTTAGATCTCATAAAAAAAAAAATTAGAGCTGTCAAAATTATCGCGTTAACGGGCCGTAATTCATTTTTTAAATTAATCACGTTAAAATATTTGACGCAATTAACGCACATGCCCCGCTCAGACAGATTTAAATGACAGTACAGTGAAATGCCCACATGTTAATTGTGTTTTATGGAGTTTTGACATCCTCTGCTGGCACTTGGGTGCGACTGATTTTATAGGCTTAAGCACCCATGAGCATTGTGGAAGTAATTATTGACATCAATGGCGGGCTACTAGTTTATTTTTTTATTGAAATTTTTACAAATGTTATTAAAACGAAAACATTAAGAGGGGTTTTAATATAACATTTCTATAACTTGTACTAACATTTATCTTTTAAGAACTACAAGTCTTTCTATCCATGGATCGCTTTAACAGAATGTTAATAATGTTAATGCCATCTTGTTGATTTATTGTTATAATAAACAAATACAGTACTTATGAACTGTATGTTGAATGTATATGTCCATCTTGTGTCTTATCTTTCCATTCCAACAATAATTTACAGAAAAATATGGCATATTTTATAGATGGTTTGAATTGCGATTAATTGCAATTAATTACGATTAATTAATTTTTGAGCTGTAATTAACTCTATTAAAAATTTTAATCGTTTGACAGCCCTAAAATATTATATATATATATATATATATATATATATATATATATATATATATATATATATACCTGAAAATGCCGTTACGCTTGATAACACACATCATTTAAAAGTTAGGATTTTTTCCCACGTGTTTCAATTTAAATTTCTATTTGTGTCAAGCCATTTTTAAGTTCTAGTTAAGTTTTAAGTTAGTCTAAACTGTAAGTCCTGATAGGTGTATTATAAATGATGAATGTATGATACAGGCTGTATTGGAGCACATTAGGGACCAGTGCTACTTGGTGTTTTATCCAGCAATGACTACTGAGCTAAAATTGATAGTTAGCATTATTGAGTTTTTATTTTACACCCTCATCACTCAAGTTATGTTAAAGCCTGTATGTAAGACTCATTAGCCACGCATCGAAAGTGGTCATAATTAATAGAAACCTAGCCCTCCGCAGGGCTAACGTTACGTGAGCTAGTGGCAGTAACGTTAATCTTATTTATTAGCGCTTAGCGCCCTTTATTAGCGCTTAGCGCTCTACTGCTTTAAGATGGCGGCTGTTTACTAACGCTGCCCAGACGTGGCCGAGTCTCATTTCGCATCTAGTTCAACATACATGTGATCTCTATGAGACTCATCAGACGCTACCTGCTACCAACGTAGCATCTTGCGGGCTAGTATTTAGCAACGTCGGCATCGTTTGTAGTGGCTGTCAGCTGCAGTAAGTTTTTTTTTTTGCTTCTTCCTCTATGCACGTGACATCAGCGCGTTGTCCCGCATTAAAAGTAGTCCAAGCAAAACGTGATTCTTAGAGCTGTCAAAATAAACGATTACTCGAGGTGAATAAAATTAATCAGATCAGTTTTTAAACTCGAGTTACTCGAGTATTCGTTTCAGCTCTAATGGCGATATAAACAATCAACAGGAAATCGTTCTAGGATGTTCTACAAAACAACTAATAAACAGAAAAATAAAGCCCTTTTTATCCTTCTGCTTTGAGTTTATCACAAGTTGACGTGCAATCCAAGTGAAAAATAAAACGGCCTAAGATTAAAATTCTCCAAAAATGCACTTGAGATAGACTCTGATAGTTCCACTGCATTCTTCATTCATTCCACTGTCACTTTAAAACCAACTGCTTCGGATTTGATCTGATGCTTATCAAACATTCATGTCCTTACATAACGCAGCTGCTCTGAATAGAAAAGAAATATGAATGTAGAAGCATGCCATTAAAATACTTGGGAGAGCAAATGATCCGAGATGCACCTGAAGACAAACAGTCGAGTGAAGAATTTCCCTATGCGATGCGATTGTAGCAACCTGTTCAATTTCTATATATATAGACAGCCCACCCACGCGGGCTCCAGTGAGTGCAGCTTCAACTGGTGGGCAGACGATGCCTGCCGTGTGTGGAAACCGCGTGAGTGGCAGGTCATTAAACACATCCTTTTCCACACTAGGACACGATTACTCACGATAAACACATAAAATGACCTTAAAAATCACACTATTTTACAGTTTTAAACACAGTAAAAAATAATACAGAACTATATCTGCGTCATATGCACAAGCACACAGTAATCTGTCCGTGACCTGTAGTAGATGAACATTACTGTTAGCCACAAAGGTCACAGACGGCGCACCAGCCAATCACAGTCGCTTGTGGATTAAGTGCTATAATAAGCACCATATAAGTAAACCTGCCCTATATTAAAGAGTCTAAAATAGAGCACACCTAAATGACATTTAGGAATATATTTCACTGAAATTGCTGTTAGCATTAGCATTAAAGCTAACATACATGTAACATACAGTGGGGCAAAAAGGTATTTAGTCAACCACTAATTGTGCGAGTTCTCTGACTTGAAAATATTAGAGAGGCCTGTAATTGTCAACATGGGTAAACCTCAACCATGACAGACAGAATGTGAAAAAAAAAAACAGAAAAACATTGTTTGATTTTTAAAGAATTTATTTGCAAATCATGGTGGAAAATAAGTACTTGGTCAATACCAAAAGTTCATCTCAATACTTCGTTATGTACCCTTTGTTGGCAAACGTTTTCTGTAACTCTTCACAAGCTTTTCACACACTGTTGCTGGTATTTCGGCCCATTCCTCCATGCAGATCTGTTCTAGAGCAGTGATGTTTTGGGGCTGTCGTTGGGCAACATGGACTTTCGACTCCCTCCACAGATTTTCCATGAGGTTGAGATCTAAAGACTGGCTAGGCCACTCCAGGACCTTGAAATGCTTCTTACGAAGCCACTCCTTTTGTTGCCCTGGCTGTGTTTGGGATCATTGTCATGCTGAAAGACCCAGCCACGTCTCATTGTCAATGCCCATGCTGATGGAAGGAGATTTTCACTCAAAATCTCTCGATACATGGCCCCATTCATTCTTTCCTTTACACAGATCAGTCGTCCTGGTCCCTTTGCAGAAAAACAGCCCCAAAGCATGATGTTTCCACCCCCATGCTTCACAGCTGGTATGGTGTTCTTCAGATGCAATTCAGTATTCTTTCTCCTCCAAACACGAGAACCTGTGTTTCTACCAAAAAGTTCTATTTTGGTTTCATCTGACCATAACACATTCTTCCAGTCCTCTTCTGGATCATCTAAATGCTCTCTAGCAAACCGCAGACGGGCCTGGACGTGTACTGGCTTCAGCAGGGGGACACGTCTGGCAGTGCAGGATTTGAGTCCCTGGCGGCGCATTGTGTTACTGATAGTAGCCTTTGTTACTGTGGTCCCAGCTATCTGTAGGTAATTCACTAGGTCCCCCTGTGTGGTTGTGGGATTTTTGCTCACCGTTCTTGTTATCATTATGACGCCACGGGGTGAGATCTTGCACGGAGCCCCAGATTGAGGGAGATTATCAGTGGTCTTGTATGTCTTCCATTTTCTAATAATTGCTCCCACAGTTCGATTTCTTGACACCAAGCGTTTTACCTATTGCAGATTCAGTCTTCCCAGCCCGGTGCAGGTCTACAATTTTGTCTCTGGTGTCCTTCAACAGCTCTGTGGTCTTGGTCATAGTGGAGTTTGGAGTGTGACTGACTGAAGTTGTGGACAGTTGTCTTTTATACCGATAATGAGTTAAACAGGTGCCATACAATACAGGTAACAAGTGGAGCTTTGTTAGACCTTGTTAGAAGTTAGACCTCTTTGACAGCCAGAAATCTTGCTTGTTTGTAGGTGACCAAATACTTATTTTCCACTCTAATTTGGAAATGAATTCTTTAAAAAAATCAAACAATGTGATTTTCTGTTTTTCTTCCCACATTGTCGCTCTCATGGTTGAGGTTTACCCATGTTGACAATTACAGGCCTCTCTAATCTTTTCAAGTATGAGAACTTGCACAATTGGTGGTTGACTAAATAGTTATTTGCCCCACTGTACATATGCTTCAATACTGATATGACCGTACTTTCAAGTAAACTAATACAGTATATTGTATACAGTCCAGGGGTGGGACTTTAAGGGACCATTTGTTTGTGCTACGTGTGCGCTACACCCCTCTTATTGTGAGAATTGGTACGCTCCATCAGCCGCGGGAGTTGGATCCGGAAAAGCTGCGAGTGACGTCATCACTTGAATTTAATATCTCAATAGCTGTAAAACGCTAGCAGCACAAACAGAACTTTGTACAGCTCAAACAAGCACAAACGATTGACATTTTTAATACGAATTCGCGTCTGATGGGGGGGCCAACTTTACGAAGGTCACTTTTAGGCGTTAAAATATATCTGCCAGCACCCCTTGCTTCATGTCGGTCCAGCTGCGGCCCGCAGTACTCCAGAGGGGAGTGATTAGCGGATGACGAACGCTTAATCTAATTGATTGTTGATATATAAAATAGTTCCAGGAGGCAATGTCTCTGCACACTTGCACACTTTTATGAAGACATAATCCCCCCCCATATCAAACGACCCACTCGGGAGGGCTTGTTTCTGCTCATCGCACGTTGGATATGTTCCCATTTGTTCCTGATACTGTATAGAACAGCGATTGGACGTGTCAACGGCATCCAATGGGTTAAAAGCATATGAGGTCTTCCACTAATTATCTGGGCTATCCTAGAGGGAAAAAGGGATTAACATGGCCTTTAAATAACTTTTCTTCCAGGATTATCATCCCGAATAACACTGCCAGACGGCCCACATTTATATTTTCAACATCAACTGGCATTTTTCCGTGACAGATGCCGTGAAGAAAGCTGCAATCACAAGACTGCAAAGGTTAAAGAAATGACACACAGCTTCCCGTCGAGGACGCTAATGCAAGCCCCTTGGGGGCAATGTCTAGATGGCTGAGCAAACATAACGTGCGCAAAGGCGACATGGGGTTATTTTAGTCATTCAGCACTCAAACCGATGATGTTCAGTAAATGCAATCATAATGTAATTAGTTATGACCCAGGTTGCAGATGTGATTATATCACCCAAGCAGTTACGTAAAGATGATCAATAAGTAGTGAACAGCAGGTCAATTTCTCAAGTGGAAAACAGTCGAGGGGCTAAAAAAACAATCACAATTGTGATTTTTTTTTTTTATTTTTTTTTTTTTTACAATGGAACCTAAATCTATATATTAGCATTAAGCTAACGCTACTAAAAAAAAATCTATTTCGCATTTTATTGCACAATAAGTGGAATCTTCTTTGTTTGGTTATCCAAATAGCTTACCTTATTGATGTTTGATAACCTACTTAAAAACCAACATTTAACTTGTTTTTGTTCAAAGTTTGTCTAAAATAGTAAAAGTATACGTCATAATTGTATTCAAAACAACTGCGGGTGAAGTTTGTTTTATCTACAATTTCAGGGAAAAACATTTAAATAATACATTTTTAAATCTATTTACAGATAATTTGCTAGCGAGGTTCATTCCTTATTTCCGAATATTTAAATAAATCATTTTATACAATGGAGTCTACAGTTGTATATCAGCATTGGGCTAGCGCTACTAAAAAATATATATATATTTTGCATTTTATTGCATGATTTATGCAGTTTTCTTTGTTTTGTTATCCTAATAGTTGACCTCTCTTGGACTTTAATAAACTACTTGAGAACTAACATTTGACTTGTTTTTGTTCAAAATTTGTCCAAAATATTAATTTTGCAAGCATAGGTCATAATTGTATTCGAAACACCTGAAGGTGAAGTTAATAGTTTAACTAAAATTTAGGGAAAAAACATTTAAATCACACATTTTTTAAAATTCTATTTACAGATAACTTACTCGAGAGGTTCATGCCTTACTTTTAAATATTTAAATTGATCAATTTTGAACAAAGGCGTAGGTATTTGTATATTAGCATTAAGCTAGCGCTACTCAAATCTTTTTGCATTTTTTTTGTACACTATATGCAATTTCCACTTGGAGTTTAATAAACTGTTTGAAAACCAACATTTTACTTGTTTTAGTTTAAAATTTGTCCAAAATAAACAACTGCGGGAGAAGTTAATAGTAGTTTTAGCCACAATTTAGGGAAAACATTTAATATTTGTATGTATCCATTACAAGGTAATCGACTATAGACGTTAATTTCTGATACTTGAATATTTAAATTAATAACGTCAGACGTTGCGGAGTTGGACCCAAATATTTGTTGAATTACAGAAAGCCCAGTTGACACCATTAATGACTTCAAATGTATATCACTCGATACCATGATTTATTTTTCATTAAAACAAATTTACCATCATTGTCAAGGTCCATGAACGCACCATCACACGTACTGCATATTAATTCCCCCCAAAGTGCTCACAAATAATGCTCAAAAACTCAAATTTGTACTTACCCAGCGCGTAAATCGTAGCAAAGTTTCATGAACACTGAGATTGGCCTTCGAGTATCCGTCAGTACACCTGCTGCTGCTCAAGACGTCAAAAAAAAAAAAAAAAAAAAAAAAAAAGGTGGTGAAAAATGCTGCGCCCCTCGGTCAATCCATCACGAGAAGGTCCCAACAGGGTCGTTCTTGTTTGTCAGTCCGGGGAATAAAATAGCAGTTGCGTCCCTCCACCATGGAGCAGAAAGCTGCCGCGGAAAGCCAGCACCGTTAGCTTTAGCCCAGGGCTTACCGAAGAGACGCTATCTACGCCTCTTGTTGCTTTTGCAGCTCTTGTGACAGCTAGGGAAGGGCCGCGGAAATGACGTCACAGAGGCCGCGCACAGGGCGGGATCCCCTGGACGACAACATCCAATGGTTGTCGATTTATTTCGTTAGTGACCACTAGATGGAAGCAGAGCTCCATAAAAGTAGGTACATCGTTTTAAAATTAGATGGCAGCATTGCATCGAAGTTCTCAATGTATTTAATTAACCAGAACGCATTAGTTATTAACAAAAATAAGCAAAAGTGACATTTACGGAGATGATTCGCAACGCAAACTCCAAAATGACGCAAACTCGTGGAAATTTGCACTTCAAAACAAAACATATCTGGGTTTATCCGATTCAGATCTTTCATTTCACCACTGGGGATGTCAACTGCCACGATAAAAGACCAAGTCGGCACTGTTGAAAATTTAAATTTGATATTTACATTTACTGCCATCAGTTAAGTAGTGTCGTCAGTTAAGATTCTTATTGTAATACGATTTTTTTTTCTTTTAAATGTAGCAGTAAAAATATTATTTAAAAAAAAATTAAGTAGTGGTTTCAGTCAGGGCCGGCCCACCCTATACGCAGACTATGCAGCTGCTTAGAGCCCCTGACCACTAGGGGGCCCCCAATCTGGCAATTGTTTTATTTTTATTCTATTTTGTTTACTACAGTTTGCTTTATTTGACTTTTGTGAGTTTTGATACTTGATTACAAGCTTAAAAAAATTAAAATTCTTCCTTAACTTCTTTCTTTCCACTTTTAGAAAATGGTTTGGCGCTATCTACTGTAACTACTGACAATCATTTGGGGAGAGAAGTTTGAAGTATGCAGTGCAACAAAATCTGAATAATATACAAAATATGGACGTATGGGTTGGATTGCATGTATGGGTTTCACAGTACACTGTGACGAAATGTTGGGCCAAAAATATGTGCCCCTTTGCATTATTTTGCTTAGGGCCCCCAAATGGCCTGGGCCGGCCCTGGTGTCAGTGAAGATCCTTATGCCGTAATTTCTGGACTATAAGGCGCACCTGACTATAAGCCGCCACCCACCAAATTTGACAAGAAAACAGCATTTGTTCATAGATAAGCCGCACTAGACAATAAGCCGCAGCTGTCCTCACTGTATTATGGGATATGTACACCAAAAGATATTCACCGGTAACACTTTATTGGATAGCGGCATCATAAGACTGTCATAAGACTAAATGTACCACCATGAAGCTTTGAACCAATTGGCTGCAAAACTTAATTGCTTCAAGAAGCTTCATTTGGCTATCACTGCTCCCTTGGGGGAGACAGTCAACCTCTGTTGCCACCTGCTGTCAACACTGTTGTTGTACAACATGCCTCCTAGCATGCATTGCAGCGCTACAGATGTAAATAACAAAATTCATGGTCTGTTCTAATTATTTTTTCAGTTACTCTCCCAGTTTTTTCATTAAGTGGTATTTGGTAACACTTATTTGACAGTGGCGCCATAAAACTGTCATAAGACCATCATAATTATGACATGGCACTGCCATTAGCGTTAATGAATGCTTATGACAGATGTCATTTCGTGTCATCCGGCAAATTATCTCACTTTTGAATAGATGTAAAAGAGCCGAGCTGGACACAAATGGAGTGTTGGTGACAAAATGTTCTGGATGATACTTAATGGCATTCATTCATTCATTAATGTCCATGATAGTGTCATAATCATGTCATAATTATGACGGTCTTACGGCAGTTTTATGACACTGCTGTCCCAATTAAATCAATATAAAAGCCGCACTGGACTATAAGCCTCAGGATTCAAAATTAGGGGGAAAAGTAGCGGCTTTTAGTCCGAAAATTACGTTATAGATATATACTATAGTACATATATAAGTATATATACAGGGGTTGGACAAAACACCTTTTAAAAAATAAACACAAACTAATTTAATATGGTGTAGGTCCGCCTTTTGCAGCAATTACAGCCTCAATTCTCCAAGGTATTGATTCATACAACACGTGAATTGTTTCCAAAGGAATTTTCAGTTAGAATACCCTCAAACTCTTTTCCAGACGATGGCACTGGAAATCGACATCTTAATTGAATCTCTAAAACTGACCATAAATGCTCAAAAACGTTGAGGTCTGAGGATTGTGCCGGCCATACGAGATGCTCAACTTAATTAGAATGTTCCTCATACCATTCTTTAACAATTACCGGTATGTTAATTATCTGACAGGGGGCAGCGGTTGCCTGGACAACAAAAGCCCCAATGGGCTTGCAACTCGACCCGTCCTTCTCACCTTTCACATAATACTACCTGGCGGCATCATCATACAATACCTGTGAACCGGAGGCGATTGCTCGAAGACTGCAAGGGAAGCTCGGCTTCCCACAAAATGTCAAAAAATAAGTGACTAAACGTAAACTGTTGTGTGTACATGTCATTGACTACACGTGCACTACAACGGTTGGTTCTCTGAATGATAATTGGATGATCTGTCTGAGGCTGAAACCCTTGATTGACAGAGAAGTGAGTGAATCAGCCATCTTGTCTTAACAGCCACGGGAGACATTTTTCAATTTCATTGAGTTGACTTTCATAAACATCCTAGTGACACTTGCTTTGTTAAAAAGAGAAAAATCAAGCTTATTTCATGTGTTTTTTTTTCTCTCGATTGTAGCTGCTTGTGCATGGTGAATTGACTTCTGGCACCGTTGTTGCTTTCCCTACCGAGCAACGGTGCCGCTGAGCCCCTGCACCGCCACAAAGAGCTCACATTTTGAGCTTCCCCTCATTGAAAGACCAGCATCCGCAACTGTCCATCCATCCATCCATTATCTTCCGCTTATTCCGGGGTCGGGTCGCGGGGGCAGCAGCTTCAGCAGGGAAGCCCAGACTTCCCTCTCCCCAGCCACTTCAGCCAGCTCCTCCGGCAGGATTCCAAGGCGTTCCCAGGCCAGCCGAGCGACATAGTCTCTCCAGCGTGTCCTGGGTCGACCCCGGGGCCTCCCGCCGGTGGGACATGCCCGGAACACCTCTCCAGGGAGGCGTCCAGGAGGCATTCGAACCAGATGCCCGAGCCACCTCAACTGGCTCCTCTCAACGCGGAGGAGTAGCGGCTCGACACCAAGCCCCTCCCGGATGACCGAGCTTCTCACCCTATCTCTAAGGGAGAGCCCGGACACCCTGCGGAGGAAACTCATTTCGGCCGCTTGTATCCGGGATCTTGTTCTTTCGGTCACGACCCACAGCTCGTGACCATAGGTGAGGGTAGGAACGTAGATCGACTGGTAAATCGAGAGCTTCGCCTTTTGGCTCAGCTCCTTCTTCACCACAACGGACCGGTGCAGAGTCCGCATCACTGCAGACGCTGCACCGATCCGCCTGTCAATCTCCCGCTCCCTCCTACCCTCACTCGTGAACAAGACCCCAAGATACTTGAACTCCTCCACTTGGGGCAGGATCTCCTCCCCGACCCGGAGAGGGCATGCCACCCTTTTCCGGCTGAGGACCATGGTCTCGGATTTGGAGGTGCTGATCTTCATCCCAACCGCTTCACACTCGGCTGCGAACCGCCCCAATGAGAGTTGGAGGTCACGGCTTGATGAAGCCAACAGCACCACATCATCTGCAAAAAGCAGAGATGAAATGCTGAGGCCACCAAACCAGACACCCTCAACGCTTCGGCTGCGCCTAGAAATTCTGTCCATAAAAATTATGAACAGAATCTGTGACAAAGGGCAGCCTTGGTGGAGTCCAATCCTCACTGGGAACGAATTCGACTTACTGCCGGCAATGCGGACCAGACTCTGACACCGGTCGTACAGGGACCGAACAGCCCTTACCAAGGGGCTCGGTACCCCGTACTCCCGGAGCACCCTCCACAGGACTCCCCTAGGCACACGGTCGAACGCCTTCTCCAAATCCACAAAACACATGTAGACTGGTTGGGCGAACTCCCATGCACCCTCAAGGACCCTGCCGAGGGTGTAGAGCTGGTCCACTGTTCCACGGCCGGGACGAAAACCACACTGCTCCTCCTGAATCCGAGATTTGACTTCCCGATGGACCCTCCTCTCCAGCACCCCTGAATAGACTTTACCGGGGAGGCTGAGGAGTGTGATCCCTCTATAATTGGAACACACCCTCCGGTCCCCCTTTTTGAAAAGAGGGACCACCACCCTGGTCTGCCAATCCAGAGGCACTGTCCCCGATGTCCATGCGATGTTGTAGAGGCGTGTCAGCCATGACAGCCCTACAACATCCAGAGCCTTTAGGAACTCCGGGCGGATCTCATCTACCCCCGGGGCCTTGCCACCGAGGAGCTTACCAACTGCCTCAGTGACTTCAACCCCAGAGATCGAAGAGCCCACCTCAGAGTCCCCAGACCCTGCTTCCTCAAAGGAAGGCGTGTCGGTGGAATTGAGGAGGGCTTCAAAGTATTCTCCCCACCGACTCACGACGTCCCGAGTCGAGGTCAGCAGTACACCATCTTCACTATACACAGTGTTAATGGTGCACTGCTTCCCTCTCCTCAGACGCCGGATGGTGGACCAGAATTTCCTCGAAGCCGTCCGGAAGTCGTTTTCCATGGCCTCGCCGAACTCCTCCCATGTCCGAGTTTTTGCCTCAGCGACCGCCGAAGCCGCAGTCCGCTTGGCCAGCCGGTACCTGTCAGCTGCCTCCGGAGTCCCACAGGCCAAAAAGGCCCGATAGGCCTCCTTCTTCATCTTGACGGCATCCCTTACCGCTGGTGTCCACCAGCGGGTTCGGGGATTGCCGCCCCGACAGGCACCAACCACCTTACGGCCACAGCTCTGATCGGCCGCCTCAACAATGGAGGTGCGGAACATGGCCCACTCGGACTCAATGTCCCCCACCTCCCCCGGGACAAGGGTTAGTGTGCACATAATCTAGTCCAAATGAAGATTGTGAGCCTGAATCTGAACTGTGTTGCATCTTTTATTCTTCTATATAAACTCTGGAGACAAATTCCTCTCATTAAAGCGCAAGGCCGCTGGCAAATATCTTCAGGCTTACCTCGGAATGCCTGCGTTTAAGTGGTCTGAGCTGTGGAAAAATGCCTGGAACAGCTCCATAACCTTGTAAGGTAACATCCTTATCAGCCATTTCTAAACTAGCAAACAAAATAAACCCGTGTGTACAAATCCAACATCTTTAATTTGATTTTCCAGTGTCAAGAGAACCATAAAAAATAAATATACATTATGTTACAAAACTTTTCCAGTGTCCGAACATTAGAAAAATAACCACATATTAACATAATTGATCACACAGGCAGGTTGGAAAACAAGACGAAGGCACCTTGTGAGTGGTAAACATAACTTAAAAATTGAGCTGCGTCTGAACTGAAAAATCCCAAACAGGCAGATTCTTGCCAAAAAGTGAGACGTGGGTTTTATAGTGCTTCAACATATCCGTCCTTCCATTAGTGCTCTTTATCCTGCAAAATGTATGAGTTTGTAAGGCCTCCTAAATTGTTCAAGTTTGCTTGAAATCCTATTGGACTACAAATGTACCAACGTGTCTCCCAGACAATTGCACGAGTCACAAGTAAGTCCCGAGTCTTACCTGTTGTGGGCAAGTCGAGCTGGGTCACGAGGATATGTCGAGTCGAGTCATAAGCTTATGTCTAGTCCAGTCCAGTCTCGAGATCATATAGAGTCGAGCCGAGTCGCAAGGTTGTAAAGACGAGTCATGGTAAGGCAAAAGCTTGCCAAGTCAAGTCGAGTCACAGGTTAGTCAAGGCCTTCACCATTGTTCCTCAGCACACTTACAACCAGGCGACCTGGCAGGTGGGAACCAATCTACGATCTAAGTTTTTCCAAGTCAGCTTCGAGTCGAGTCATTTTTTTTTTCCTCAAGTCTGAGTCAAGTTGCGAGTCATCAAATTTGCAACTCGAGTCTGAGTCCCTGTGACTCGAGTTCAATTGTCTGGTATCTCCTACCAGTCACATTTTTGCAATACATTCCGAGAGGGGAAAGTCTTCATCAATAGTCTCTGCTCCCCGTTTGTTCCTTTTATGCATTTGGCACTCAGGTTCCGTCAATCTCCTCTCTTTTGTTCCCTTTATTGTTCCTTCCGCTGGGTAATACTGATCTGAGAAGACGGACATGGGCTGGACGTGGGTCTGCTAGTGTTGGCTCTCCTCCTCTCACAAAGGCGGGCTGGTCTGGATGTCCCTAACGGGTCAGAGCAAAGTCTCGTTACTAGGGTTGTTCCGATCATGTTTTTTTTGCTCCCGATCCGATCCCGATCGTATTAGTTTGAGTATCTGCCGATCCCGATATTTCCCGATTCGATTGGTTTTTTTTTGCTCCCGATTCAATTCCAATCATTCCCGATAATTTTTCCCGATCATATACATTTTGGCAATGCATTAAGAAAAAAATGAATAAAAACTCCGACGAATATATACATTCAACATACAGTACATAAGTACTGTATTTGTTTATTATGACCATAAATCCTCAAGATGGCATTTACATTATTAACATTCTTTCTGTGAGAGGGATCCACGGATAGAAAGACTTGTAAAATGATGAAGGTGACTTTGTATATTGTGACTAAATATTGCCATCTAGTGTATTTGTTGAGCTTTCAGTAAATGATACTGTAGCCATACCCAAATGCATCCATGACTGTGTGTATTGGTACCAATTGATATATCTTCTCTGTGTTGGGAAATAACATAGGGTGTTCAGAAAAAGATCAACAACTACCTTTCTTCCCCACATTGCTTTCCCACGATATTTCTAAATGTTGAGAGAGGGATTGTAAGTCTTAAGCCAATTAAAAAAGGCTCCAAAGACTGCCAAAATTCACTCTACTCATTTCACGCTGCCTTTTAGCTCTAAATATAGGTAAATTGGCGCCATTCTAGATTGAACACGACAATGCGTGAGTGGGCCGTGCAGCGCATGCGTTGATTGTGTTAAATATTTTAACGTCATTCATTTTTAAAACATAAGTTACCACCATTAACGTGATAAATTTGATAGCCCTACTTTAAGCCAAAACTAAAGACTCTGGATGAGTGTAAGACATTTTGTCTGAAATGTTAAATACAATTACAAAACGATACTTTGAAAATGACGTGATCGGACCCGATCGATCGGACGTCTTTACTCGTTACTGCCGCTGTTAATGTGGGAGGGGGTGTCAGTACCAGGATTTAAGACAACAACACGTGGGGTGAAACAGGGGGAACAGAATTTTTTATTTATTTATTTTTTTTAAGTTTCCTTTGTCAAATTTTTTGGACGTCTATTGCTGTCAATGGCAGCCAATAGTGATTCAGGCAAATGTCTTTTGTTGAGGAGGAGTAGAACAGTTGTTAGATAAAAAATAGGGCTGTCAAAATTATCGCGTTAATGGGCGTTAATTCATTTTTTTAATCAATCATGTTAAAATATTTAACGCAATTAATACACATGCCCTGCTCAAACAGATTAAAAAGACAGAAGTGTAATGTCCGCTTTTTACTTGTTTCTTGGTGTTTGGCGCCCTCTGCTGGCGCTTGGGTCCAAATGATTTTATGGGTTTAAGCACAATGAGTGAGCATGGTGTAATTATTGACATCAACAATGGCGAGCTACGAGTTTGTTTTTTGACTGAAAATTTTACAAATTTTAATAAAATGAAAACATAAAGAGGGGTTTTAATATAAAATTTCTATAACTTAAGTCTTTCCATCCATGGATCGCTTTAAGAGAATGTTAATAATGTTAATGCCATCTTGTTGATTTATTGTTATAATAAACAAATACAGTACTTATGTACAGTTGAATGTATATATCTGTCTTGTGTCTTATCTTTCCATTCCAACAATAATTTACAGAAAAATATGGCAATATTTATAGATGGTTTGAATTGCGATTAATTACGATGAATTTTTAGGCAGTAATTTTAGGCTGTTTGACAGCCGTAATAAAAATGTTAACACCATTTACACAGCAATTCTTTCAATCACCACTAGAGAGAGCCAACATTCGTTTTGAGAAGAATTAATGAATGAACTACTCACTCTGAGTCAGTGCCGTTGCTGCCGTTGACCGTCCCAGACTTCAAGTGCATGGCCATCCCGCCGTTAGCGTCGCGGTAGACGCCCGCCGGCAATGTGCCGACGGCGATCTGCGGCCGAGGAGCGACGGGCGGTTTTACCAGGGACCCGTTTCCGTTGTTACTAGGGCGGTTACCGTCGTTGGAGGCCGACGAGGGCCGGCGGGACGACGGCGCCATGTTGTTGACGGGGGACGGGGACGTGGCGGTGTTGTAATTAGGCGGTGGCGAGGTAATGGTAGGGGAGTTGTAGTCGCTCAGCTTTTCTCGGAGACGGTTCTTCATGTTTTTGTCGGTTAAAGGGGGCGGGTAGCTGATTTTGTTCTTCAGGATACCTGACAAAAACAAACATGGTCACAAATAGGGGTGGGAACCACTGGATAGCTCATGATAGGCTATTTTCCTCCTTCTGCTGTGAATTGGAATGGGTTGCTATTGATTTTGGCTGACTTCCTGTTCATTTTGGGTGATTTCCTGTTGATTATTGAGCATTTACAGGTCACTTTCAGTTAATTTTGGGTTACTGAAAAAGTGACTCCTGTAAATGCCCTAAAATGAACAGGAAGTGACCAATAAATGCCCAGAAGACTCGCTGTGAATGCTCTGGTTTCAGTGCCATTGACGGGGCTAGACGTCAAATCCGGTCAAAATGAATTGGATGTCTAGCGCCGTCAAGTGAGCTAACGTCGACACTATTCTAATGAAGATTTTGGAAGCCAACTTTGTTTAAACAATGAAACTTTTTTAGAATGATATATCGATTCTTGATGGGAGCAAATGGCTAGCCTTTTGGGCCACAAAGTATCGCACTATATCACCTTTTTAATATATTGTCACACCCTTAGTCACAAACCAAGCCACCGTCTCAAATCTTGGTTGTAAATGAATCTCCTCACCTTTTCTCTGTTCCGGTTGCTGGTTGCTGTTAGTCTGAGAAATCGGCGTCATCGCTTCCTTGGCGTTCCCGCTCGCCTGCTTGTCTCCATCCTGAGGCGTCTCTCGATCCCGTTCGACCATGTGGTTGATCTTGTTCTCCGGGTGCAGCTCGACGTTAACCTTGGTCTCAACCCGAAGCTTCTCCGGAGCGCCGGGGTCTTCGCTGTCGCTGGCCGTGGTGGCGTCCGTCGGCCAGTACGGGGCCACGTGATTGGACACAGAGTCAACCGGACCTCTACCTTTGGGCGAACTATGAACCGGCTGTCTTTCATTGTTCCACTTGGGTTTGACGTCCACGTCGTCGTCCTCGCTGTCCGACGAGTGAGACGAAGCGTACGAAGAGCTGTTCTCGTCCAACGAAAGCTCGCTGTCCGTGTCGGAGTCTGACGGAAGGGAGGACGCGCAGTGAGATGAAATGCGAAATCCCAGAAAAGTCAAAAACTCACCGTCCGCCTTGGAGCCACTTCTGTGGAAGAGAGGCCCGTCCAGATCAGTGTGTCCTTTGGCCGTCCCTGAGGAGATGCTGGGCTTGAGGCCTGACTCCTCCCTGCTCAGGTACAGAAGTCAAGAGGAGAAGATTCTTTAATGTTGAATTTGACTGGAGGATCATTCCACGCAAGCACGTGTCAGCCATAAATTCCCATTTAAGAAGTTCTACTCCAATCTCATGCCTACATCTACCCAGCTTGTTCGCCTCCGGAACCAAGCGGCACGCCACGTCCCACCCCCCACGGCACCCATTAACCTCGGGGTCAGCTCATATTACCCTGATGACAGATTTATGAGCGCAGGCCAAATCTAATACCCGCTAAACCCCTGTGTAAAGAATGTAAAGCTACCGAGTGTGCCGTAAAAACTGAAGCGTGCTACACCCTAGATTGGTCACCAGTCATTTGGTGAGTTGTCAACCATGTTTGATAAGCTTAGTTATCAAATACTGAGTGGTCCATATTTACTCTTTTCTTCTTTTTCTATAAACAGGCATGAAAATGGGTCAGGGGTAAAAAAGGTGAAAAGGGTGTGGAGGATATATGTTACAGTGTACCGGAAAATATTTCCTCCACACGACTAATTTTCTCCCGATTAGTCGACTAATGTAATAATCCCCCCCCCCCCCCCTTTTTTTTTTTTTTAAATAATTTAGCAATGAAATTTTTAATGATGCTTATTAATTCACAAAAACATCTTGGAACACTTAAATTCATGATTAAAGTACAAATAAACACGTAAATAACAACAATAAATCACAAACAATGAGGTCAAATGCTCATAGCATTAATTAGTGCAAAAGAATGGAATGTAAACAGATTCAGAACACTGACTTCGCCTTTCCAACATGATTCAAAACAATTCTTAAAAAATAACTACCCTAATTTTCGGACTATAAGCCGCTACTTTTTTCCCCTCATTTTGAATCTTGCGGCTTATTTGTTTATTTATTTGGGTTAATAGGTAACACTTTATTTGGCAGCGGCATCATAAAACTGTCATTAGAACATCATAATTATGACATGACACTATCATGGGCATTACTGAATGCTTATGACAGATGTCAATATGTGTCATGTGGCATATTATTTCACTAACTCCATTTATGTCCAGCTCAGATCTTTTACGGCCATTCAAAAGTGAGATCATTTGCTGGATGACACTAACCGACCGCTATTATAAGCATTCATTATTGCTTATGACATTGTCATGTAATAATTATGACTGTCATATGACAGTATTATGGCAGGAAAATGTGACCAAATACCATAACTAGCAATTAATGAAACAACTGAAACAGTAACTGAAGAAATAATTAGTGCAGAACATGATTGTTATTTACATCTGTAGCGCCGCAATGCATGCTAGGAGGAATGTTGGATGACAACAGTGTTGAAAGCAGGTGGCAGCAGAGGTTGACTGTCTCCCCCAAGGGATCAGTGATGGCCAAATGAAGCTTTTAGAAACAATAAGGCTTTGCACCCAATTGGTTCAAAGCTTAATGGTGGTTCGTTTGGTCTCATGACAGTCTTATGATGCCATTGTCAAATGAAGTGTTACCAGTTAATATCTTTTGGTGTAAATATCCCATAATACAATGAGGACAACTGTGGCTTATAGTCCAGTGCAGCTTGTCTATGAACAAATGCCGTTTTCATGTCAAATTTGGTGGGTGGCGGCTTATCGTCAGGTGCGCCTTATAGGCCAGAAATTACGGTAGTATTATCAATATTATAGTATGCTACTATATATAATAGTAGTATAATAATAATGAAAATAGATTTCTCATAAAGGGAGTCATTTTAAAGGTACTACTAGTGTAGAATCTAAATTCTGAAGTATGAGGGATTAATACCAGAAATCTTTATTTATATGATGAACACGACGTGCTTTTATTTTGAAATGTTCACCGGAAGTATGTTCGCTACAACGCTAACAGAAAGCTTTACACTCCGCACAAAACAACTCTTTTAGTCATTGAATGTGGTGTCAGCATTTTTTTTTGTTTGCAAATGCTGTTTAGCAGCGATTTTTCATGTTTCAAGTGTCACCTTTTAACCGCAAGTTTGTGTTTTGGAGAAGACTGCCAATGTTTTATAGCAGGCTAAAGTAGGTTGTCTTTTTTCCCCCATTAGCCTCAATGCTAACCTTAACAATGTTTAATATAGATTTGTTTCCTGATTTTGTATGTCTGATCTTTAATTCTACGGCGTGTTGATGACCAATAAACATATGTGAAAAGAATTGTCTCATATGAGTCTAATATGCCATCTACACGCACGTGAACACGCACGCAAAAATGTATGCATGCCCGCACGCACGCACGCACACGACGATAAAATGGAGCCGTGAAATTTACCGCCCTCATTTTTATTTACCGTGTGATAAATGGACTCCCTTCATATCGCAACAGGCTTAGCAACTTCAATAAAAAATGTTGTTAGTTAATTAGAGTGACTTACTGCCAGCTTGTAAATGTCTCCTGTCGTCTTCCAAAATTACAACTGGTTGACGGCACTTTAGGTGTTCATTCACAGCCGACGTGCAGCCAAGCTTGGCATTGAAAAGACAGGACACAACAGTGTATCCTCCTTTGTTTCGTTGAAATAAGTCAATGGTTTGGCTACTCTGATGCGCTTTATTAAAGAGCATTACATAAAAAAAAAAAAAAAAAACGGTATGCCTGCCGGTGTCTTGCCAATGTAGTTACCACTGTCAAAAATTGTATCCCCTGAGCGGAGCCATATGGAGGTAGATTTGTGTCTTTATAATTCAATTAAAAAAAAGTTGCTTCAATCAAAATATATACTGTCATCCCAAAAAAATTGCTTCAATTTGAAAAAAAAAAAAAAAAAAGTTTGAAACAAAAAACTCCCCAAAAAATGCATGTGGAAGCTATTTTTCTTTGATTTTTTTTTTTTGTTTTTTTTTTTGGACTGAAGTCATTTTTTTTTTTCGATTGAAACAACAAGTAATGTTGATTTGTGTTTGGGCCACATTTTGGCTAGGACATTTTTGTGTATTATTCAATCAAAAAATAAGTTGCTTAAAAAATATATGTTTAAAAAGAAAAATCACTTCAATCAAAAAAAGAAACATTTCAATCATAGAAAAAGTTTTTTGAATGCGAAAAAGTATTTGAGATTGAAAAATTTGTCTTTGAACACTTTTTTTTATTGAAGCAATCCTTTTGTGTTTGGGCCATATTAAGGGTAGGACATTTTTGTCTCAATCATTCAATCCCTCAAAAAGTTGCTTCGGTAAAAAAAAAAAATATTTTCAATCAAAGAAAAAAAATCATTTTAAAAATAAAATTGCCCTCCCCTAATATATATATTTTTTAATGAAAATTATATGCAAAGCAAATGACCGTCTAAGGTGCTAGTCACATGATCTGTTCGAAAAATAATTTTGACTCTTTATAAAAATATGGTTTGTTTAGTTCATTTCATTCAGTTTTGTTGCAGTTTTATTGCTTTACAGTTTTTATACAGTGGGGCAAGTTCTCCTACTTGAAAAGATTAGAGAGGCCTGTAATTGTCAACATGTGTAAACCTCAACCATGAGAGACAGAATGTGGGGAAAAAAAACAAAAACAAAATCACATTGTTTGATTTTTAAAGAATTTATTTCCAAATTCGAGTGGAAAATAAGTTATTAGTCACCTACAAACAAGTATGATTTCTGGCTGTCAGGTCTAACTTCTTTTAACGAGGACTAACGAGGATCCACTCATTGTCTCTATTAATGGCACCTGTCTTAACTCATTGTCGGTATAAAAGACACCTGTCCACAACCTCAGTCAGTCACACTCCAAACTCCTCTATGGCCAAGACCAAAGAGCTGTTGAAGGACACCAGAGACAAAATTGTAGACCTGCACTGGGCTGGGAAGACTGAATCTGCAATAGGTAAAACACTTAATGTAAAGAAATCAACTGTGGGAGCAATTATTAGAAAATAAAAGACATACAAGACCACTGATAATCTCCCTCGATCTGGGGCTCCATGCAAGATCTCACCCCATGGCATCAAAATGATAACAAGAACGGTGAGCAAACATCTCACAACAACACGGGGGGACCTAGTGAAAGACCTACAGAGAGCTGGGACCACAGTAACAAAGGCTACTATCAGTAACACAATGCGCCGCCAGGGACTCAAATCCTGCACTACCAGACGTGTCCCCCTGCTGAAGAAAGTACACGTCCAGGCCCGTCTGCGGTTCGTTAAAAAGCATTTGGATGATCCAAAAGAGCACTGGGAGAATGTGTTATGGTCAGATGAACCAAAATAGAACTTTTTGGTAGAAACACAGGTTCTCATGTTTGGAGGAGAAAGAATACTGACTTGCATCCGAAGAACACCATACCCAACGTGAAGCATGGGGGTGGAAACATCATGCTTGGGGCTGTTTTTCTGCAAAGGGACCAGGACGAATGTGTAAAGGAAAGAATGAATGGGGCCATGTATCGAGAGATTTGAGTGAAAATCTACTTCCATCAGCAAGGGCATTGAAGATGAGACGTGGCTGAGTCTTTCAGCATGACAATGATCCCAAAAACACAGCCAGGGCAACAAAGGAGTGGCTTCGTTAGAAGCATTTCAAGGTCCTGGAGTGGCCTAGCCTGTCTCCAGATCTAAACCCCATACAAAATCTGTGGAGGGAGTTGAAAGTCTGTGTTGCCCAACGACAGCCACAAAACATCACTGCTCTAGAGGAGATCTGCATGGAGGAATGGGCCAAAATACCAGCAACAGTGTGTGAAAAGCTTGTGAAGAGTTTGGCCTCCATTATTGCCAACAAAGGGTACATAAAGTATTGAGATGAACTTTTGGTATTGACCAAATACTTATTTTCCACCATGATTTGGAAATAAATTCTTTAAAAATCAAACAATGTGATTTTCTGTTTTTTTTTCCACATTCTGTCTCTCATGGTTGAGGTTTACCCATGTTGACAATTACAGGCCTCTCTAATATTTTCAAGTTGCACAATTAGTGGTTGACTAAATACTTATTTGCCCCACTGTATATATAGGAAAGTCAATTACATGCAATGACACTTTTCGGCCACCAGGGGGTGCCTGGCCCCCCCTTAAAATCCGCTTATGGACGAGCGGATGCGCCTGTCCCCACCACCGCCTGATCTCCAGCCACTGTCGCAACCCCCAAACCGACCTGGAATACCACGGGACCCCCACGGCCCACTAATAATGTGGTGTGTTAAAAACAGGTGTGGGAATGGCGGGGCCGGCAGCAGAAGGACAATTGTCTCATCGTCCCCTCACCCAACTGATCACAGGCGCCCCACAACCTTAATATTGTTAGAGCAAACCTAGCGGTTAGCGCATTCCTGGACATGCCGTGCGGTGTGGGTGTGAATCTTGACCCGGACAAGCGGACGGATCGCGTCATGCGACGCGGTTCCATGCAGACTGGTTATATTGGGATTGGGTTGGCAGCGAATGAACAAACCTTCATTTGCTTCCACCCACCCACTTCAAAGGGATTGGACATTACGTCAACTATTGATAAACTCATGTAAATTCACAGCTGTATTAGTGTCACACATGCATATGAAGTACTAGAAGCAGCCATGCTGTCAGTGAGCGTGCTGTACCTGAGCGCGTAAGCGAGGTAGCTGCTGCGACTCTTTCCTGACCTGAACGTGCTGTCCAAGGAGATGATAGAGTCGCCCATGGCCGCGCGATACATGTGACCGTCGTCCGTGTTGTTGCAGTTGAGTGAGCGCTGCGAAAAATATTGACATGATTGACAGTAAAAATAAAAATGCGGGAAAAACAAGCTAGCCGTGAGCCTCACAGTGAGCAAAGAGGCCCGCGTGGTACCCGCCTCCTCTGGGAGGTTCTTCTTCCCTGTGAGGACGTTCTTGAGATGCTTCCTGACGTCTTTGTTGAAAATAATGTGGAAGAAAAAGATGAACACGCCCTGCGGAGGTAAAAAATTGCGGTGAAATTGCTGTGAAGTGGTTCAGTGCCTCAAAATGAACTCACCTGCAGACAACTGAAGCCAGCGAATAAATAATGGAAGGTAAGCACGTCGCTGTTGACTGCCATGAGACCTAACAGCCAGGTGGTGCTGATGAGGAGCAGCAGGATGAAGGCCATGCGAAGTGCTGGGCTAATCATCAAAATTCACAGTTAATAGAATTGTTCACTCATATAAGAAAATAGCTTCCGCTTACATAGCGCCGGACTTCTCAACCGCCTTCTGCCTGCGACCACAGGAAGCCTTCGCAGCCAAGATGAAGATCACGATGTTAACCTGCGGGATAAAAATTAATACGATACGTCATTCCGTGCTAATGCTTTTTATTTATTTTTTTAATTACTTCAAAAGATAAACGCACCAAGACGACAACAAATATGGGTCCGGCAAAGCTCCAAATGAGCGTGTCGTGCACGGACAGCCAGCAAAAATCCGGGTTCCCGTAGCCTTGAGGGTCCAGTCCAACAGCCAGACCTTAAGAAAAAAATACAAATTTTTTTTAGAGGTGATAATGAGGTTAAAGGTCATAGGTCAGAAAAAGAATTTTCCACAGCTCAACGCTAACTTAAAAACAAAGAAAGTGATGATTATCGAAGTTACATTTAGTACCGCTACTACATTTAAGCTTCGGATCCACCATGGTGGCATGGTGGTGGGGGGGGGTTCCACCCTAAAAGATAGGTTTGCCACCCAGTTAAGTAGTAGTGTCGGTGAGGATCCTTACAATACAGCAATCCAAAAAAAGATTGTATGAAACCAAGTTTCTCTCTATATCAGTTTGTAAATGTCAAAATATGCAAAAAATATGTATACAGTGGTATGAAAAAGTATGTGAGCCTTTTGGAGTTTCCAACATTTCTGCATAAAATCACCATTAAATGTGATCTGATCTTTGTCAAAATCACACAGATGAAAAAACATGTCTGCTTTAACTAAAAATCACCCAAACATTTACAGGTTTTCATATTTTAATGAGGATAGTATGCAAACTATGACAGAAGAGGGAAAAATTAGTAAGTGAACCATCACATTTAATATTTTGTTGCCCCCTGCTTGGCAGCAAAAACTTCAACCAGACGCTTCCTATAGTTGCAGATCAGTGTGGCACAATGATCAGGACTAATCTTGGCCCATTCTTATCTGCAAAACTGCTGTAGTTCAGTCAGATTCCTGGGATGTCTGGCATCTCAATGGGGTTCAAGTCTGGACTTTGACTTGGCTGCTCCAAAACGTGTAATTTGCTCTTCTGAAACTATTCTGAAGTTGATTTGTTGCAGCATCCTTCCTCTTTTAAGCTTCAAAAGTCTGACAGATGGCCTCAGGTGTTCCTGCAAAACATCTTGATAAACCTTTGAATTCATTCTTCCATTAATGATTGCAAGTTGTCCAGGCCCTGAGGTAGCACAACAGCCCCAAATCATGATGCTCCCTCCACCATGCTTCATGGTGGGGATGAAGTGTTGATGTTGGTGAGCTGTTCCATTTTTCCTCCACACATGACATTGTGTGTTACTCCCAAACAATTCAACTTTGGTTTCATCAGTCCATAAAATATTTTGCCAAAACTTCTGTCGAGTGTCCAAGTGCCTTTTTGCGAACATTAAACGAGCAACAATTTTTTTTTTTAGACAGCAGTGGCTTCCTCCGTGTAGTCCTCCCATGAACACCGTTCTTGGCCATATATTTACATAAAGTTGATGTGTACACAGAGATATTAAGACTGTGCCAGTGATTTCTGTAAGTCTTTAGCATACACTTTAGGGTTCTTTTTTTTACCTCTCTGAGTATTCTGCGCTGAACTTTTGGCGTCATCTTTGGTGGACGGTCTTTCCTTGGGAGAGAAGCAACAGTGCCAAACTCTCCATTTGTAGACAACTTCTCTGACTGTTAATTGATGAACTTCCAGAATTTTAGAGATGGTTTTGTATCCTTTCCCAGCTTTATACAAATCAACAATCCTTGATCGCAGGTCCTCAGACAGCTCTTTGGACCAAGCCATGATACACATAAAACAATGTTACTCATCCAGAAATTTTTTTACCAGGTGTGCGTTCTATAGTGGGTAGGGCAGCTTAAAATCACTCATCAGTGATTGGGCACACACCTGACTTAAAATGTTTGGTAAAAATTGGTTTCAATTGCTCTTTTAGTCTCCTTAGGCAGAGGGTTCACGTACTTATTTTTCCCCCTTCTGTCATTGTTTGCATGCTATCCTCATTAAAATATGAAAACCTATTAATGTTTGAGTGGTTTTAGTTAAAGCAGACACTGTTTTTACATCTGTATGATTTTGACAAAAATCAGATGTGATGGTAATTTTATGGAGAAATGAGAGAAATTCCAAAAGGTTCAGATACTTTTTCATACCACTGTACACATCTGCCATATGTTGACGCTAGGGGTGTAACAATCGATCCATGTGGATCAATATGTCGATTTGTGAAGCACAATTTAATGTAATGCAATTAAAATGCAAAATGATTATATTTTCAGTATGCCGTTTTGTAAAAAAAAAAAAAAAAAAAAAAATGTAAAAAAAATATATATATGTTTCATCAACAAAATTGTTACACACGTCAAAATTGATTTGTATTTGATTTGGGCAAATTGGAACTGATTTTGTTAAACATATACATGATTTTTTATTTCGTCTCTAGTTTTTACCTGTGATGATGGCCGGAATCCCCCAGCCTATGGCGTAGTAGAACCTCATGTGTCCGTGGTTGATGTTCCGCAGCTCGGTCAGCATGCGGTAGATGTGGAGGCCTTCCACAAACATCCACGCGAAGGTGCACATGTAGAAGTAGTGCAGGAGGATGGCTATGACCGTACACACGAACTATAAAGAGAACATTCGTTCAGTAAACTGACACCTCGTCTTTCCGCGACGTTATTCTCTGCACTTTGTTCCAAGAAGACTTTCATTATAAAAATATCACAGAGGCTGGAAAAAAAATCAAGACAGTTTAATAATGGTCTCCAAAAACACATACCGTATTTTTCGGACTACAAGTCGCACCTGAGTATAAGTCGCACCAGCCATAAAATGCCCAACGAAGAGAAAAAAAAAACATATACAAGTCGCACCGGAGTATAAGTTGCATTTTTGGGGGAAATTTACTTGATAAAATCCAACACATAGAACAGACATGTCATCTTGAAAGGCAATTTACCGATATTTTCGGACTATAAGCCGCTACTTTTTTCCATCAGTATGAATCCTGCGGCTTATAGTCCAGTGCGGCGTATTTGTTGATTTATTTGAGTTAATAGGTAGCACTTTATTTGACAGCGGCATCATAAACTGTCATAAGACCGTCATAACTATGACATGACACTATCATGAGCATTAGTGAAGGCTTATGACAGATGTCATTAAGTGTCTTCCGGCAAATTATGTCACTAACTCCATTTATGTCCAGCTCGGATCTTTTACATCCTTTCAAAAGGGAGATAATTTGCGGGATAACGCTAAATGACATCTGTTATGAGCATTCATTAATGCTAATGACAGTATCATGTCATAATTATGATTGTCAAATGACAGTCTTATGGTGCTACTGTCAAAGTGTTACCAAATACCTAAACAAGCAATTAGTGAAACAACTGGAACAGCAACTGAAGAAATAATTAGCACAGAACATGAATTTAGATTGTTATTTACATCTATAGCGCTGCAATGCATGCTAGGAGGCATGTTGGACAATAACAGTGCTGACAGCAGGTGGCAGCAGAGGTTCACTGTCTCCCCCAAAGGAACAGTCATGGCCAAATGAAGCTTCTGGAAGCAATGCTTCATGGTGGTTCATTTGGTCTTAGTATTCTTCTAATGCTTTATCTATATTTTTTAACTTGTCTTATGATGTCGCTGTCAAATAAGGTGTTACCAGTTATTGTCTTTTGGTATAAATATCCAATAATATAGTGAGGACAGCTGCGGTTTATAGTCCAGTGCGGCTTGTCTATGAACAAATGCCGCTTTTGTGTCACATTTGGTGGGTGGCGGCTTATAGTCAGGTGCGCCTTATAGTGCCAAATTTACAGTAATATAAAAATTAGAGCTGTCAAAATTATCGCGTTAATGGGCGGTAAGTAATTTTTTAAATTAATCACGTTAAAATATTTGACGCAATTAACGCACATGTCCCGCTCAGACAGATTTAAATGACAGTAGAGTGAAATGTCCACTTGTTAATTGTGTTTTATGGAGTTTTGCCGCCCTCTGCTGGCGCTTGGGTGCGACTGATTTTATAGGCTTCAGCACCCATGAGCATTGTGTAAGTAATTATTGACATCAACAATGGCGGGCTACTAGTTTATTTTTTGATTGAAAATTTTACAAATTTTATTTAAATGAAAACATTAAGAGGGGTTTTAAAATCAAATTTCTATAACTTGTACTAACATGTATCTTTTAAGAACTACAAATCTTTCTATCCATGGATCGCTTTAACAGAATGTTAATAATGTTAATGCCATCTTGTTGATTTATTGTTATAATAAACAAATACAGTCCTTATGTACCGTATATTGAATGTATATATCCATCTTGTGTCTTGTCTTTCCATTCCAACAATTTATTTTACAGAATATATATCTAATTTACAGAAAAATATGGCATATTTTTTTAGATGGTTTGAGTTGCGATTAATTGCAATTAATTACGATTAATTAATTTTTAAGCTGTAATTAACTCGATTAAAAATTTTAATCTTTTGACAGCCCTAATAAAAATACAATAGAGAACAACATGCTGAATAAATGTACAGTGCATAGTCCATGAAAAACGAAATGCGAATATACTGTCCTCACCAGGACGCTACGGCTCGGTCCTGGCTATTCAGCGGGCTAAACTCCCAAATGACGATGCTGGACGTCCATATAATTTGCTGAATCAATTTCGTCCTCGATACCAAACAGGTTCGCATCGACATAAATAAATGATAATTTGGTGCTTTTACAGCAATGACATGACACAAACGGTAAGCATTCGTTCGCTAGCATTAGCGCATCGTTCAAACAACCACACAACTGGCTCCAAGAGTCCAATCGCGGGTAGAAAACACACAACAACAACAGAAAAGATGATACACATAGGCGTTGCCGCTGTAGAGATATTTTACAAGCATAAACAATGAACGTAGGTTCGCAGCCGTGTTTCTCTCTCGCTAACTCGCCCACTCACTCAGCTATGTAGCTGTCGGTCTTCTTACTGGGTGTGAGCGCTCTTCTTCACGTAAACAAGTGCAAGTGCACCCCCATGTGGGTGTGAAAGCGCCACAAACTAAAACCATGCATTTCAATATAAAAAAAGTCTGCGACTTATAGTCCGAAAAATACCGTAAATGTTTTAACTGGGAAAAAGACGTCTAGAACTAGAACCCGCCCAGTTTATTTTGGGGCGTTTTGGAGTCACTTCCTGTTGATATTAGGGTACTTCCGCTTGATTTCGGGACATTTCTGTTGATATCGGGTCACTTCGGTTGGAAATCAATATAAGTGAATGGAGGTGAAATGAATGATGAATAGGTCCTTTGGAAATTTTGGCCTTCATTAATGATTGGGTATGTTTTTGGCAAATTTTGACCAAAACGTATGTTTTTAGCAAAAACTGTAAAGAACTTTTGTACCCCTTGGCGTCCTATATTTTTTGATGTTCCAACAATTTGATTTCGACAAAAATTGTGGGACAATTAGCGCTTTGAAATTTCACTTTTTTTTTTTAAAAGAAAAACCCTAGCTTTTGCATTACATCCATGAAACTCCATACAAGCACTGGATGCAGATGAGAAGTTCCACAAAGCCAACAATGACCTATTATACCCTCTGGAGGTACAAAGAGGTCTTATCTCCACCAGGGTAGACTAAAAGCACATTTAAATCCTTCTCTAATGCCTACCAAAGACATGCAAAGTGTCCAACCTTCCCAAAAAAAGCCACACATGCGAGAGATTTATCAGGTTAAATTAGAAAGCTTGCCTCGGGGCCCATTGCTTCTAGAGACAGGTACCAGTCGCAGCATGTCTCCACTAAGGGAGGTGCGTGTGTGTGCAGACTTCAAAGTATTCCCACATTTTATGATCTCGTGTGCATACTGTAAATGTTCCAAGCTGTTACTGTGACATTATTTTAAAGCGTTTCTTCTCACCGGGTTCTCCGTCTGATTGATGCCGAGCAGGAAGACGAGCTCGGAAAAGAAGAGCGCTGCCACCAGGTTCCTGTGGATGACGTGCAGGTTGGAGCGCAGTCGACGCAGAATGCAAAGCAGGATCAAGGTGAGCAGGAGCAGGAATAGCGAGACGGAGACGGTGGCGTAGGTGACGATTTTCAGAGGGAGGACGTCACCGTGCTGCGAGAAGAGTCACTCAAAGTAAAAATACTCAAATTCCACTGTCACGTACTTATCTTTCCTGTCTACCCGCTCCATGTTCTATCAATCAGTAGGTGTGTGTCTTCCTAATATGTAAATGTGATGTCAGTACCTCTCTCTTGGACACGTCCATGAGCACGGCAAAGCTAGTCATGTGGTTACACTGACAGCTAATATGGCTATTGTTCCTCTCGAGCACTTCGCAACCTTTTGAGGACCAACCGCCCGTACCACCGATCCTGAAGGTACACATTCAACATATCAGCATGACACACAAATCGTGTGATTTTCAAGAGTCTCTCAAGTCCAACGTACGCAATGGAGTGGTTCCAGAAGACGCAGACGGGCTTGGTCCTTTCCTCTGTCTCAAGTAGTGAGTACTCCAGAGTAATAGGAGGGTCCAGAACCAACGGCAGAGGGGGACCCTCGCTGTGGACTGTGGCGCTCACGATTGCTGTGTTGATGACAGGGCGGTTCGGTACCCTGGAAAGACGACAAATGAGGAGATTGCCAAATTTCAGCTATTCTTTCATCCCTTTTCTGTAGGGACACCCTTAACTAGTCCCTACCTTAGACTCCTGCGATCAGGGTCAAATCTTTCCGGAAGCAGCTTCCCTAGCGATTTGTACACTATCACCACAGCAACCGGTAGATGAATCGGCGGTTCAAGATTGCGGCGACTCGTGTGACCTTCCACCAAAGGGGTCTCAGTCTGCATTGCAGGTGGCGTAGTGGGTTCTACTGATTCAGACAAGTATATCCGTTAAAAATTAAACACATGCACAGATGTCTTCTTACTAAGCCTGAGAACGATAAACCGATACGACCGGATATCCGGTTTTACAGGCGAGAGATACAGCTGTATCGATCGTAAACTTAACATTTGACAGTAATTAGCCATTAAATATTCAATGGACCGATAGTAGAGATAGAATTCGGCTATCGCGAGCACAAGAATCGGCTTCTAATGCCTAGTTCAATGCATTGCTTAACCCTTAAATGCACAAGTTACTGGACCATAAGTCTCATAAGTTCCATAAGTGGGTCAAAAATGACCCATATTAGAACCAATGTGTTTTTATGCCATTTTGGTGAAGAATTATCACTTATAACTTATATTAATTAGTATATTTAGGGCCACACAAAAATGATTTCATGCTTGAAATATCTTTATGATTCAATGAACATTTTTTTGAGGGGGGGGGGGGGAGAGAACAGCAACAGACTTCATCCTTCCTTGTATTTTATCATCAATGATGAAAAGCTCCCATGCATCTTTTTGGTGAGACAGCGGTGCTAAGCTCTTGTGGAGGCACTGACCGATTTCTGTGGATATTGTGGCTCTGTGTTCTGCCCTGGGTGGGAGGTAATTCTCTCTAGTAAGAGCACTACCAACTCATTCTGTTGGCCATGATTTGGACACTTTCTTCTTCAGAGGACACATACGTGGGATCTTATGAGTCAGATTGATCCTGTTCAGTTGGATTTCCAGGTGGACAACTGCCACTGCCACCTGGACAATAGTCTGGGTCCTCATCATCAGAAATTTTGGACACGAGAGTCCAACCCCGTCACTGCCTCTCCATCATCGAACATCTGTAGGACCATTTCAGCTGTAAATCTGGCACAAATCCGATTTTTTCGTGTTTTTCCAACTCGACTGAACGGGAAAAGTCGCATAAAAGTGAACCATTTTCAAATTCGATCCAGGTCACTTTCGTATGTGGTTAAAATCCTATCCGGGCCACATTTTTCCAGAATGTGGCTGCGGTCGGAACTGTCAAGTCCCCCAAATTGGAATTCATGCAGCAATTAACAGCAATTAAAATTTTCAATGCCCCAATGCTCCTGCACATACGGGCCAGTTTGCTCAGCACATCTCGGACTGCGAATTAGAGCGCATGTGTGATACTTGAACAGGCTCAATGGACAAAGGCAGTCTGAACGGGTACACCAAAAAATACATATGACAAAAAAATCGGGATTGTGCATTGGGACCCGCGGTATGAACCTTGCCTTAGCTAGCTAGTTATGAAGTAGGTTAATTTGTTGATGAATAATAATAAAGAGTTATGAAAGACACACACAAAATACTATATGGACATATTACTTACAGTACACGTATCAGCTCTTGCTGTGTAAAATAATCTTCTTAAGAGATGACACTTTTTACATACCAAGTCTGTGTGGTCCACGGTAAATTTATTCCTGACAGCCAAAGCTGATAAGAATGAAATATTCCCATTGGATTCTATCGAAAATGCATGTGGGTCATTTTTGACCCACTTGTGGAAGCTTAGGGTATTAATACAAAATTGACAATTTCTTCAAATGTATAAAAAGTTCATCAAAAATTTGAATGGCATTATATCAAAAACATGTTTTTTTAGGAATACCTGAAATATGAATTGATAACATTTTTTCATTCCGAAGATATTTCAAGAAAACAACCTCACCGGGTCATTTTTGACTTACTTATGCATCTAAAGGTTAATATGATAATAATTTAGCTTTAATTTCACATGCTGCGCTTGTGTCATTCTTTACACAGCGCACTTAGCTTGAGACCGTACGCATATACTATGGACAAGCCCCACTAACATCCTCAACTTCCCATGCATTTCGGCAGAACCGCTACTAGTCGCCGTCATTACCCGATCGTCACGGGCGTGTCATAACAACGCGAGAGCTAACAAAACCACTGTAACGCACGCTCCGTAATGTTTTCTTCACAGCCCAAAACGAAACTTGTGGCAACGAAGCAACATGCTAAAACAATGAACAGTTTGAGCACCGAAGGCAGCGACGTGCAGCGATTGATTTTCAACGCACCCAGGAAAACAAAAGTCCGTCTTTGAAGTGATGAAGGGAGCCAGATCTGTTCGCATGGGGCAGAGCTTGTGTGAAGTGTGGAGCGGTACAGAGATCGTGAGTTTTTAACCCTGAAAAATAACCCAAAAGAATGGTGGAAAGGGCAGCGCGACCTGCTGGAGATTTTGTTTCCACGAAACGCAGTCTACTTAAACATGAACATGTGGATTAGTTGATCTTCCACAAGAAAAATCTGCCCTTCAAAAAAGATATGGACAGTTATGAAGAATAAAAAATGTAGAAGCACAGGCATAAGTGAATGACTTTGCTGTGTATAAGGTTAAAGTAATGATTGTTGACCTGTCTGCCTAAAATGCCATGTTTTTATTCCCCAATTATACCAGTGATAAAGCATAATTTATTATTTATTTATGATAACACTAGCAGCTTTAATTCTTTTTTTCTAGAGCTGCTGCATATAATTAATATTTTTTTGTTGTAAGATGTTTACGTTGAAAGTGCTCACTTAAATTACTTACCTCTTTTGTTCAAAACACCAGGAAATACAGTAATTGAATTACTGCACTTTATTGTTGTCTGTCACTGGAGTTTTATTTTATCATCAATCCCATCCAACAAAATGACGGTCATATAGTAAGCATTATTTTTTTTTTTTTTCATAAAAAATAAAACATAACATTAGTATGAAATTTTGTTGTTTAATTTTGCTATTAGAAATGTGGTCTTTTTTTCTTTTTTTTTTCTTCTTTTTTTATATGTTTAAAATACTGTACGAATACACACAACAAATGTTTACTATCGTATCGTTTTCAATCTGTATCGAACCATATCGTTCTTAAACTATCAAATCGAATCGCTCGGCCTTAAAAATGTATAGTTTTTGAATCGAATCGTAACCTGTGTATCTAGATACATATCGAATTGGCTTCATGCTAGAGATTCCCAACCCTACTTCTTACCTTTGTGCCGTTGACGCAGTAAGTTGAAGTGTGGGAAGTGCACGGAGGACCCGAGATCTCCTGAATATTCTTCTTGGATGTCCTGGAAGTGGGGGAACGTCGCTTTCAGGGGGTCTGACACATCCAGGTAGTCCACTGATAAAACTAAAGTAAGGGGAAAGAAGATGTAACCATGGACAAAAAGCGCAATATAGCGCGTCATGTTACTCACTCATGTTGTCTGTAACTATAGTGAAGGGTTTCAGGTAGGTTTTCCTCACGTTCCGCGCAAGAGTATTAGCATAGTCCTCAAAATTCCGAAGCAGGTGAGCAGTGCCGCCTTCTGTTTTCTGGATTTGTTCCCAGTGCGCTTTAGTGTCCGGATCCAGAATGGCACTTCCAGCTCGAACCAAATTCTAGAAAATGAACCATTTAGCTCTGGAATTGCCGTTTTTCAACGTATCGTCTCCGCTAACCTCATTGAATTCCGCATCCCTCGCGGCGGTCAGGTCTAACCCCGCCTGCCGGCTCTCGTAACTCAAAACGTGGTTCAGCAGCTGGGCGGCTGTCTTCACATCGTTGCCGTAGTAGGCTCTGGTATCGTTAGTGGCGCTTTGGAGCAGGCGCGCGATTGTCTTGGAGTGCTCGGCGTCCATCCTGGAGCTGTTCCGACGCAGCTCTTCATTCTACCGAAGGAGAATTTACTTTGAGCATAACCTTAGGTGTGAAACGGATAACTCTGAGAGTAATTCATTCTACTTTTTGTGATGTAATCACCAGTTTTGTGAGCTGAGCGAAGGAGGCGGTTGTGCAGTTGAAAAGCTCGGGGGACAACCAGCCTTTCTCGTCACTGCAGTGGCGAATAGCAGTACCTAGACCATTAAGCCATTGAGTTAAAATTCACATTCAACCTGCCCTGCCATACGCTAATCTTCCCTGTCCTCCATCGACAGCATACTATGTTTTCAGAGCAGATCTGCTTCCTGCTGAATTTACAAGCAATGAGTCTTTATTTTCATTCATTCCAGAGACAGAAGAACAAAAGATTGAAGGTCAGGGAACAAAATTCCCCTATGAGTCTGTAGCGACAACAAAAGGGTTACCACGGCGACAGTGCCGAGGCTCTCTATACAAACTATGTTAAATATACCTTTGAACGTGACTCACCCACAGATCCTTTGGGACAGTTCATGGCGGCCGGACGTCCGAACTGCGTCTTGGGCCACCAAATGCCGGCGTCGAACGCTTTGGGGCAACCTTCATACACCACTATGGAAGGAAAGGTTTCGTCAGCCAATTGACCTACGCGTTGACCAGCAATTCAAACTCTGAGCACGTTTTATTAGGTCAAAAGCTGAGTGCCGTTGCTTTTCTTTTTCTGTCTTCTATTCAGCGCTACTGTATTGTGTGGCAGCTCTCCCACTGCCAAAAGAGCGCAAACGGCAGAGTCGCCTCTTCTGCTTCACTGGCCGGCAACAAAGACAGAGAGTCAGCTCAACTCCAGTACCAGCAGATGCGAGCGACACCATTTGTCTTTGTTTTGACACTGTTTGACCTAACCGGGATGAACGCTGACAACTACTTTGTTCAAGATTCTAAATGTAATTTTTTTTTTCTCTTTTTTACTTCGTCTTTCATGAGGAGAAAGCAGTGAACAGGAAGGGGTTATGCGGGGACAGAAAGGAAGGAAGCAGACAGAAGAGGAGAAGAACAAACAATGACAAGAAATAGATTACCGTAATTTCCCATATATAAGGCGCACCCGTGTATAACGCGCATCCCAAATTTACTTGTAAAATCTAGGGGAAATTATTGTACCTGAGTATAACGCGCACCCTAATTTTAGCACCAATAAATAGAAGAATACAAGAAAACAGAGTTCGTGTACAGATACAGAAATGTCATTTTACTGACTGGAGAAACACAGCACAAGCATAGCACATTGGTAGTTCAAAACATTACCATAAACTGACAATATGTACGGTAATAATATGATCTGATAACTTCTTGAACTTACCAGAATCCAGGAGAAAACAAAACAGATATGACTTTTCTTTTAAAGGCTGCTGTATAAATTGCTCGTTTCTTCATGATGAATAAATGTTTCCTCCATGAATTGATACGGTAAAATGAAAGTGAGAACGTAAGTCGGAAATCCGAGAGAGCTCATCGCTGTCGACACGACAGTAACAATAGGAACTATTGCTATTTGGGTTTGAGTTTCCCGAGGGACAGATATCGTTGACGGACCCAGGAAGTCTGTGTTGTGTTACGTTTGTTATGGTCCGAGTTGCGGAGCTGCAATAAACGTTGACTCAAATGAGTTCAAGAAACTAAATTCTGTGCTTTATGAAGAGTGAAAAAAGCAGAATTTAACACAGACGAAATCATTCGGCCGATCAGAGTGAAGTATTACCGAAACAAAATGGTGACGTCACGTACCGTAATGGTCGGCAACGGATTGCCGCATACATTTCTTCAACAGAACATGGCCATGTCAATAAAATAAAAAATAAAAAAAAATCTGTTTTTATATATATATATATTATATATATATTTCTGTCTCCATCCATGTACCCATGTATAATGCGCACCATGATTTTACAAGTTGATTTTGGGGGAAAAAAGTGCGCGTTATATTCGGGAAATTACGGTATTAGACGCCTATGCTACCTAGTGAGGATATCGTTAGCCAATTATAATTACTAGAGATGTCTCGATCGATCGGCATCCCGATCGATCGGGTCCAATCACGTCATTTTCAAAGTATCGGAATCGGCAAAAAAATATCGGACATGCCTTTTTTTAATATATATATATATTTTTTAATTAAATCGTTTTCTAATTGTATTTAATGTTACAGACATATTATGTTACACTCATCCAGAGTCTTTAGTTTAGGCTTAAGGTAGGGTTATCAAATTTATCCCGATAACGGCGGTAATTAATTTTTTTAAAAATGTACCACGTTAAAATATTTAACGCAATTAATGCATGCGTTGCACAATCCACTCACGCATTGTCGCGCTCAATCTGTAATGGTGCAGTTTTACCTATATGGAGAGATAAACGGCAGCATCAAATAAGTAGAGTGAATTTTGGCAGCCTTTGAAGCCTATTATTAATAGGCTAAAGCCTTACAATCCCTCTCTCAGCAATTAAAAATATCGTGGGAGGTATGTGGGGAAGAAAGGTAGTAGTTAATCATTTTCTCAACACCCTGTATTCTTTCCCAACGCAGAGAAGATATATCAATTGGTAGCACTATGCGCAGTCATGGTTCCACTTCCCATCATGCATTTGCAAATACACTAGATGGCAATATTTAGTCACAATATACAAAGTCACAAGTCTTTCTATCCGTGGATCCCTCTCACAGAAAGAATGTTAATAATGTAAATGCCATCTTGAGGATTTATTGTCATAATAAACAAATACAGTACTTATGTACTGTATGTTGAATGTATATATTCGTCCGAGTTTTATTCATTTTTTTCTTAATGCATTGCCAAAATGTATATGATCAGGAATAATTATCGGGAATGATTGGAATTGAATCAGGAGAAAAAAAAAAAAAAACAAAGCAATCGGATCGGGAAATATCGGGATCAGCAGATACTCAAACTAAAACGATCGGGATCGGATCGGGAGCAAAAAAACATAGGGAACAACCCTACTACCTAGTGATGATATCGTTAGCCAATTATAATTACCTGTTGAAAGTCAAAAGGAGACGTGATTAGGCGGGGTGGAGCGTACACAATTCAGCACTGTGAGGTGGGCAACCAAGTATTATGTAAATCACCTGTAAGTGTGGATATGTTGACATCCTATTCTATGCTACCTGATCGCTAATCCTGGCACAGGCAATCTCTCTACCTGAGTATGTCTAATAGCACTCAGTCATGCGTGCACTTTTTCAGACGTGTGATAGTCCTGCAGAAAAGTGGAAATGTTGCAGGGGTGGGGGGGGTGCCCCGGACAATCAGGGGGAGTGAGCACAGAAAACAGCTCCTCCAGCAGCTACGCACCGCCATCATCCTGGGACCCAGGGCGTTCCCCGAGACCATCCGCCCTCATCAACCCAAGTCTGTCCAGCTGCGGCCTGTTGTACTCGCCCGTGGGACGCAGAAAAGGGGTTATGGTAAGGGTTAAGGCCGTTGAAAGCAGGGCACACGGTTGGCAGAGGACAAACGCTTGATCTGATTACTTATTGAAAGCAGAGACACGGGGCGCGGTTGGTGAGTACTGTGGGCCGTAGCTGGACCCTTCTCCATTGCCAGGAAAAGGATGAGGGGACACGGCACCGCCCCCCACAACCATCCCCACTACCGCCCGCCCGCACCCCTAGCCACCACCGCAGCCTCCCAAGCGAGGCAGGACACCTCGTGACCCCCACAGCCTACTAGGCCCGGGCAGGATAAGATCCCTACCCGGAGGAGGAGACACCCTAGCCGCGGTCGATCCGTACTGGGGTCCAAGGACTATGCCCGGGTAGAAAAGATGGAGGAAGGAGGAAGATGGACAACGCCAAAAGGCCGTCGTGGTGTGGTGCAGGACCCGAGCCCTGATCCTCCCACCCCTGCAATAGACAACTCAGACGAAGAGGAGGCCCCGCTCCAGGAGCCCCGCCATATAGAAAAGTGTGGGACCCACCTACCAACCTATTACTGTGGCTGCCAGACTGGTAGGCAGCACCATGATGGGGTTGTGTGAGTCTTACACAATTTTAGATTTCCTTTTTTTGTCTACAATATATTTGCATTGACATACCTTCACATCCTTTGAGTGTAACTTCAGCGAAAGGGTTGTCACATTGATTGCACTGGCGACCGATGACTCCACCCTTGCAGGGGCACTGCCCGGTGACCGGGTCGCAGGTTCGAAATTCGGAACCGAGAGCGAAGCAGTCACACGGATAGCAGGTGTCGCTCCCCTCTGGGCGGTAATGGTTCTCCTGATGTAAATGATGTTAATTTCATGATGAAATGATTCAGAAATTTGTTGAAAATCCAGGAATAATTCACACCCATGATCTTACCTTGCAGCGACACTCTCCCGTCGTCTTATTGCAGTCGTTATAAAACCCTTTGCTTGTATCGCAGCCGCAGGGTCCGCACATTGGACTTCCCCACCAACCTTGCGGACACGGCTTCTCGATCCTACCACAAAAAGTATACGGAAATTGGAATTAATCGATAGACGTGTCTACTAGAGGTGGGAATCTTTGGGGACCTAACGATTCGATTACGATTCAGAGGCAGGGATTCGATTATAAATCGATTATTGAAGACCCCCCCCTCTGTTTTTAAGACAAGTAATTCTTAAAAGATAAATGTTAGTATGAGTTATAATAATTTGATATTAAAACCCCTCTTAATGTTTTTCTTTTACTAAAGTTTGTAAAATTATTTTAAGTGATCGGTCGCCATTCTTGTTACGTAGCAGTGCGTGACGTCACTGGTCCCGTTGCCGAAATTCCAGCGTGTCACTCGTTAGCTTTCCCAACATGTCGTCGGTTCTACCCTTCCTATTTGAACCAGATCTAAAAAGTGAAGAGCAGGACAGCACTGTCGGCCATTCACAAGACGAGCTTCAGAGAAAAATGCGTGCAGCAAATACCTGATAAGACAAAAGTTGGGCAAAACTGGTGATGTGAGAGAGTCCTGTTGGGAAGTCCGGTTGGGAGCGAGAGTGTATGCTGTCCGGTTTTATTAGCAGATATTCAAGGTAAGCATATTGCGTTTTCAAACTTATCCCAAAATAATTATGTAGATTGTTAGCATCGAGAGCTGTCGTGTGCTTACAGTACAGGCCAAAGAGCACACCTTGTGTAATCCATGTCTTGTACATTGTAACGCGTGGTAGCTAGGATACGTGTATAAAAGTACCAAAAAGGGGAAAAGCTTCCACTTATGCACATTTATTCACAAAAAATAATATTTCCACCTTGACCACTCCTCACTCGGGAGCTCAGCAGTACGCAAACACGCGTTCCCTGATGAACTCCCAACATTGTTGTAAGGTCCACGTCAGAGTCACTGTCGTCACTGTAGCGTGCCATAGTGCTTTAATTATTTAGTATGATTTGGGGAAAACTCCCACGAAGAATAGTCAACAAAAAAGATAGCAATAGTAATCCAAATCCGCGTTTTTTACTCACTCGAAGATCCAGGAATTAGACTGATACCATGGCAATGTTGCAGCCGCGATTAGGCCGTCAATTCCACAAAATAGACTGATCCGAAAAGCCGCTGTGGGACCGACGAATCAAAAAAATGAACAGATCCGAAACCAATATTGCAGACGCGGTGGGACTGTCGGATCCAGAAAATAGACGGATCCCTTACTTGAATGAGGATCCAGGAAAAATGTTCAGGCGCTAGTTGTAACGCGTGCTGGGTAGGATTCGTGCATACAGGGACCAAAAAGGGGGAGAAGCTTCCACTTATGCACATTTATTCACTAAAAATAATAATTCCACCTTGACCACTCACTTCACTCCCATTGTTTCCATTTGACTGGAAATTGCATACAAAAGCAGCGCATCCTGGCATTTTGCTTCGCGAGTTTAGGCAGCAATAAGCAGTTGTTTAACACGAACGATACAAATGACGTCATCACTGCGAGCCCGCAAACCATGGCACCAACTAACGGTCAAAATATGGACTAAGTATTATAAAATATTGCCACTGATTTAACATTTTAGGTGTTTCTAACAACATATTTTAGTACAAGAGAACAATTGTGGTTTATTAGTGCCTACATGTATTTAAGTTAGAGGATCACTTTAAGGTCCTGGACTGGCCTAGCAAGTCACCAGATCTGAACCCGATAGAAAATCTATGGAGGCTGAAAGTCCGTGTTGCCCGGCAGCAGCCCCGAAACCTGAAGGCCCTGGAGAAAATCTGCATGGAGGAGTGGGCCAAAATCCCTGCTGCAGTGTGTGCAAACCTTGTCAAGGACTACAGGAAACGTTTGGTATCTGTAATAGCAAACAAAGGTTTCTGTACCAAATATTAAGTTCGAGTTTTGTGATGTATCAAATATTTATTTCATGCAATTAAATGCAAATTTATTATTTAAAAATCATACGTGATTTTCAGTTTTTTTATATTTGATTCCGTCCCTCACAGTTGAAGAGAACTTATGATACAAATTACAGACATCTATATGCTTTGCAAGTGGGAAAACCAGCAAAATCGGCGGTGTACCAAATACTAGAGCTGTCCCGACTAGTCGACATAGTCGACGTCATCGATGACGTAAATCCGTCGACGAGCACAACATCCCGTCAACGGTTAATTTAGGGTTAAAAAAAATATATGCGTGGAAAGTTCAGAATGTCGGACGCTTGGTATGCAAGCGCGGAAAGTGGCACAAAGCCAAAAAAGCGCACCAGAGAGTCCAAAACATTGACTTATTTTTAAAGAAACACAGGAGGGTACACTGTTGTGTTCTGTCTCTTCAATGCCAAGCTTGGCTGCACGTCGGCCGTGAATGATAACAACAGGAGATTGTAAGTCCATTTAACTAACTAATGACATGTTTTATTAAAGTTGCTAAGCCTGTCGCGATATGCAATGAGTCCATTTATCGCATGGTAAATAAAAATGAGGGCGGTGATTTTCACGGCTGTGTTTTATCGCTGCGCGCGCGTGCGTACATGCGTCCATTTGTGCATGCGTGCTAATGGCATATGAGACTCTAGTTCTTTTCTCTCATCAACACGCTGCAGAATTAAAGTTCAGACATACAAAATAAGAAAACACATCTATATTAAACACTATTTACGTTAGCATTGCTACAGTGAGGTGAATGGGGAAAAAAGACGACCTACTTTAGCCGGCTATAAAACAGGCAGCTTTCTCCAAAACTTGCAGTTAAAAGGTGACACTTCAAACATGAAAAATCGCTGGTTAACAGCATTTGCATAAGGAAAAAAATCTATTACTGACACCACATGCAATCACAAAAAGTGCTTTTTTTCGGAGTGTAAAGCTTACATTAGCGGTTTAGCGAACGTACTTACGGCAAACATTTCAAAATAAAAGCATGTCATGTTCGTCATATAAATAACGATTTCTGGAGTTAATCCCACATACTTCAGATTCTACACTAAGAATACCTTTAAAATGACACCCTTTATGAAACGTGATTGGCAATGAATAATTATTATAATACTATTATATATAGTACTACAGTATACTATAATATTAATGCTAGGTATTTTTTTAAGACTTGTTTTGAATCATGTTAGAAAGGTGAAGTCAGTGTTCTGAATCTGTTTACATTCCATTCTTTAGCACAAGTTAATTCTATCAGCATTTGAAGTCATTGTTTATTTGTGATTTATTTTTGTTATTTATCTGTTTATTTGTACTTCAATAAAGAATTTAAGTGTTCCAAAATGTTTTTGTGAATTGATGAGCGTCAACAAAAATTTCATTGCTAAATCAGTAAAAAAAAAAAATTAAAATAAAAAATTAAAGGTTTAGTCGACTAATCGTAAAAATAGTCGGCTGACTAATCGGGAGAAAATTAGTCGTTTGGGACAGCCCTAAAATACTTGTTCTCCCCACTGTATTGTCACACCCCTTCCTCTAACTTGAATCAATCATTTTTATGCATAAATTGATGCAGGAGTTTCGGTAAGTGGGTACACAGACTAAACATCTATGGAGGATCAGTCAAGCGTGACGGGGGGGACTTCAACATCCTGGCTTAGACAGGAAGGGATGCATGAAGCTTCTCAATTGGGGGTGTCTAATCTTTACAGTGTTGTTACTTACTTGTTTTCACAGTACTGTCCATAGTAGTTGTGACCGCACTCGCAAGTATAGCCATGGGAAGAACTGGGCTTGCGAGCACAGGTGGAAACATGCTCGCACGGGTTGAGTTGGCAAGCGTCGACGCACTCTTTACCGAAATAGCCTTCAAGACAAGGCATCAATCAGTCGCAGAGTTACGTATACTGTCTTCAGTCGGCGGCAGTCCGTACCTGGGTCGCAGACACACGTGTGCGTAGTCCATTCGTCGCTGCAGTGGCTGTTCTCGGGGCAGATGTTAGCGTCGCACGGATCGGACAGGTCGCAGCCCTCCTCCACGCGGATTTTTAAGCCGCGAGACATGATCACATTGGCCAAGTTGGTCGCTGTTTCGCCCATTCGGACGCCCTGAGACACAAAAGAAATGTTTTTACACAAATTTTCAATACATGCCAGACAAAAAGCTTACTGACTTGTATGCAGCCAACGAATCCTTTCTTGACGTGGTTGTCCTCTCCTGGCAAACCTCCGACATGAAGCGTTTGAAGCTTCAAACCGGGCAGGTCGTTGCCAATCACGACTGATTTCTGTATAAAAACACAATCAGTTGTGGTTGCTATCTGCAGAGTTATTTTTGTTGTTGTTGCTACCTTGTACATGCCGTGGTCCAAGGACACGGCGGCTACGTATCTGATAGCCTTGCCGTCTTTCACGCTTCTCAGCTCGACCAGAAGGTGGTGCCACTCTCCGTCGTTGACCCGAACTTGCGGAAAACTCAGCGACGCCACCATCTCTTCCCTTTGCAACACCTCCATTCGCACCTGTTGCTCGCTCACCTACGCCAAGTGAAAGGATTAGGAATGACACAAACAAAACTGTGGGTTTTGTACGCTAGGCTAACCATCAGGCTAATGGTGGAGGAGGAACCAGCATTGGCTTGCATTAAGGTTCCCGCTGGTTGCCGTGTCCGGAACATGAGGCCCATGTACCAAGGGATCGCGATGGTGACGTCCGGCTCGCTCCACGAGACCAGCGCTCTGCCGTCGAAGAACTGAGGCGACGGCATCACTGTGGGGAATATTCACAACAAGTGTTCAAGCGACATCAGGACTTGATGAACAGGGTGTCCCATAATTAATGTCACACCCTCCCACAATGGGATTCTCTGTATTTGTGTTGACTTTAGCTGAAAGTTAAGAAGTTCCTGGACCAAAAAAACTAAAAAAAAAAATCTGTTGCGACTACAGCATGAGTCACACTTGTTCAAAGAAGGCGGTGGCCACTAATTCAACACTTCCTGGAAGTCCTCCAAACATACACTCCTGTTTATAAAAACTAGTGCAAGCAGAAGCATGCACATTTGCATTTGAGATGCGTCTAGCAAGGAAAAATGTGAACATTTAACAATTTAAACATTCTACAGAATAAGCCTGAACGATATATCGTTTAAACATCGCCATCGCGATGTGCACATGCCCGATAGTCCCATCGCAAGGACGTGCGATAGTTTAAATTTTTTTTTTTTTCCAATTTACAAGCCTTTGTTCTGCTTCATTTGCTCGCACAGCCTCCCTCACCCCCTCTCCCAGCTCTCAGTCACTGCGGCACTTGCTTATTAAAGTTAACGATGTCTTTGATCTTCACACGGGCAGCAATCTGCCAATCATCGTTTAAGTTGTTAAACAGTTTCTGCAAGGAAGCGCGGGCTGGAATGAATGTGTGTGTGTGTGGAGACGTTCGAGACATAAAACAAACGCCAGAAGTGATCATGAGGAGTTTGTAATTTCTACATGTCACTCCAACAGTCACGGCCAGGTTAGGTAAACAGAAGCATTTAATAAAACCAAGCATTTTTTGACTGCAGTACTTTATTCTTGTTTAAAAATGATTCGGTGAGTTATGTTTAAAACTGATCATTAATTATTACACTTAAAGTGCTCAAAAACCATTTATTAAAATATATAATACATACACATTTTTATTAGGGCTGTAAAACGATTAAAATTTTTAATCGAGTTAATCACAGCTTAAAAATTAATTAATCGCAATTCAAACCATCCATAAAATATGCCATATTTTTCTGTAAATTTATTATAACAATAACTCAACAAGATGGCATTAACATTAACATTCTGTTAAAGCGATCCATGTATAGAAAGACGTGTAGTTCTTAAAAGATAAATGTTAGTACAAGTTATAGAAATTTTATAATAAAACTAGGGCTGTCAAAATTATCGCGTTAACGAGCGGTAATTAATTTTTCAAATTAATCACGTTAAAATATTTGACGCAATTAATGCACATGCCTTGCTCAAACAGACTAAAATGACAGTACAGTGTAATGTGCGCTTGTTACTTGTTTTTTGGTGTTTGGCTCCCTGTGCTGGCGCTTGGGTCCAACTGATTTTATGGGTTAGTACCATGAGTGAGCATGGTGTAATTATTGACATCAACAATAGCGAGCTACTAGTTTATTTTTTGATTGAAAATTTTACAAATTTTAATAAAACGAAAACATTAAGAGGGGTTTTAATTAGGGCTGTCAAACGATTAAAAATTTTAATTGAGTTAATTACAGCTTAAAAATTAATTAATCGCAGTTAATCGCAATTCAAACCACGAATAAAATATGCCATATTTTTCTGTAAATTATTGTTGGAATGGAAAGATAAGACACAAGACGGATATATACATTTTCATCTTTTAAGAACTACAAGTCTTTCTATCCATGGATTGCTTTAAGAGAATGTTAATAATGTTAAAGCCATCTTGTTGATTTATTGTTATAATAAACAAATACAGTACTTATGTACCGTATTTTGAACGTATATATCCGTCTTGTGTCTTATCTTTCCATTCCAACAATAATTAACAGAAAAATATGGCATATTTTATAGATGGTTTGAATTGCAATTACGATTAATTAATTTTTAAGCTGTAATTAACTCGATTAAAAATTTTAATCGATTGACAGCCCTAGTAACAATGCAAAGGTTACATAAAGGTTTCCGACAATTTTGAATCAAGATTATGCTACCGCTGACACAAATGCAATGCTAACACTACGAGTTAACACTTAATGTGTGATGATCAAACTGGCATTTGTCGTGTTCTGTTTTAGTCTCCCAAGACACGTTTTTAGTGAAAGATAATGCTAATGCTAACACTTAGCGAAACGCTATACTAACGTCCAGCATCTCTAAAACATGCCATATTTTTCTGTAAATTATTGTTGGAATGGAAAGATTAGACGGATATATACATTTAACATACTGTACATAAGTACTGTATTTGTTTATTACAACAATAAATCCACAAGATGGCATTAACTTTATTAACATTCTTTCTGTGAAAGGGATCCACGGATAGAAAGACTTGTAATTCTTAAAGGATAAATGTGAGTTTTTATATTGTGACTAAATATTGCCATCTAGTGTATTTGTTGAGCTTTCAGTAAATTATACTTTAGCGACTTAACTGTTCACCCCAAATGCATGATGGGAAGTGGGGCAACCATGACTGTGTGGTGGCTGCAAATTCTATATCTTCTCTGCTTTGGGTACACTACAGGGTGTTAAGAAAAAGATCAACTCCTGTCTTTCTTCCCCACGTCGCTTCCTACAATATTTATAGTTGCTGTGGGGGAGATGACAAAGCTTTTGCCAATTAAAAGCACAGCCCCAATGAATGCTTGTATCTACTCCACTCTGCCTCTTATATCTGTATATAAGTAATACGGCGCCATTGTAGGCTGTTTGCGGCAATGTGTGAATGAGTTGTACCGCGAATGCATTAATTGCGATAAATATTTTCACGTGATTAATTTTAAAAAATTAATTAGCACCCGATAACGTGATAAATTTGACAGCCCTACATTTAACAAAAAAAAATAAACGCATCCATTTGGGAAGAAATGCAGAACTGATGCTACAACAATCTACCGATATACTTGGCAAGCGGGGTGGCCAACCAATTTATAGGGGTGGCCACGGCCACCCCTGGCCACCCCCTGGTGGCGCCACTGCACGCATTGTGAACCTATGACAGAAATCTTGCATTTTTGTCTCGTCAGACGAAAACTGGCAATTGTCTCGTTGCTTTACAGTCATCCGATATGTTTTTATGTCGTCACTGACATGAAAAAAAAAGTTTTCGTTATCGTAACGGTTCAAGATAATTCAACACAGAAATAAGGCAATGCTTTGAATATAAGTCATGGGAGCTGTCCTAACCTTGTTCACAGTTCTTGCCCCCATACCCAGTCGGACAGTCGCAACTGTATGTGTTCCATTTGCTGACACACACGCCTCCATTCAGACACACACTCGGTGTGCAGAAGTTTCTTTTCGCAGGACATCCTAAAATGTGAATATAAAAAGAAAGTTATGGTTGAATCATGTTTATGTGAGTTTAGATCAGCGTTCAATTTGAACCTGCGGTGGTGCCGTTATTAGCGATGAAACCAGCCATGTCGACAGGCCGACTATCGATGCTGAGGTTCCTCATGCAGCCCGCGAAGTCTCGGTTCCGTACCGGGAAATCCTCGGGCAGGTTGGGAACACCGCCGAGCAACAGCGGGCCGGTTAAATCCAACGACCTTGAAGGAGAAAAAGCCAATTGAGGTAAAGTTCAAGTCAGGGCTGCTTATAAAACATCAAACGGCGACGGCTTTTAAGGGATTTCAAAGAAAGCTTTAACCTCTGAATACAGGAGGTGTTTACATAAACAGTGCATTCTTAGGTCAATAGGGAGTGTTTTTACTTCTTCTGTCCAGTCTGTGTTCCCTGGGCGGCGCACGAGTAGTTTCCGATCTGCTTCCCGAATCGAATCGCCATGGATATGTCGCAGTCGTCCACGGCGACCACCGCCACTTTCTCCTCGGAGGGTCCGTGGGGGATCCCCAGACGCCCAATGTTTGGCTTGAAACAGATTTTGAAAGGTATATGACATATGGATGGGAACCTCTGGGTAGCTCACGATACCATTTGCGATACAAGGCTCATGAAAACGATGATCTCACGATTTGGCGATCGTAGGATATTCTACAAAAAAACTGATAAACAGAAAAACAAGCTATTTTCATCCTTCTGCTGTAAGTTTATCACCAGTACTTCTTGTTGATTTTGAGACATTTCCAGGTCATTTTCTATTCACTAGTCTGTTGGTTTTGGGGCATTTCCGGGTAACTTCCAATTGATTTCGGGTCCCTTTCTGTTGATTTTGGGGCATTTCCAGGTCACTTCCTATTCATTGGTCACTTTCGGTTGATTTAAGGGTATTTACGAGTCACGTCTGAATGATTTCGGCTAGAGATGTCCCGATCGATCGAAAGTATCGGAATCGGCAAAAAAATATCGGACATGCCTTTTTTTTAATATATATATATATTTTTGGATTTAAAGTTTTTTAATTGAATTTAACGTTACAGACAAAATAAGTTACACTCATCCAGAGTCTTCAGTATAGGCTTAAGGTAGGGTTATCAAATTTATCCCGTTAACGGCGGTAATTTAAAAAAAAAAAATATTTATCACGTTGAAATATTTAACGCAATTAATGCATGCGCTGCACGGCCCACTCACCCATTGCCGCGTTTAATCTGTAATGGCGCCGTTTTACCTATATATAGAGCTAAAAGGCAGCGTAAAATGAGTAGCGTGAATTTTGGCAGCCTTTGGAGCCTTTTTTTAATTGGCTAAAGCCTTACAATCCCTCTCCCTTTTTCTTAACACCCTATGTTATTTCCCAACGCAGAGAAGATATATCAATTGGTAGCACTACGCACAGTCATGGTTGCACTTCCCATCATGCATTTGGGCATGGCTACAGTATCATTTACTGAAAGCTCAACAAATACACTAGATGGCAATATTTAGTCACAATATACAAAGTCACAAGTCTTTCTATCCGTGGATCCCTCTCACAGAAAGAATGTTAATAATGTAAATGCCATCTTGAGGATTTATTGTCATAATAAACAAATACAGTACTTATGTACTGTATGTTGAATGTATATATTCGTCTGAGTTTTATTCATTTTTTTCTTAATGCATTGCCAAAACGTATATGATCGGGAAAAATTATCGGGAATGATTGGAATTGAATCGGGAGCACAAAAAAAAAGCAATCGGATCGGGAAATGTCGGGATCGGCAGATACACAAACTGAAACGATTGGGATCGGATCGGGAGCAAAAAAACATGATCAGAACAACCCCTAATTTCGGCTCACTTCCAGTTGATTTTGGTGCATTTACAGGTCGCTTCCTGTTGATTTTTGGTTACTGAAAAGGACGTGACTCAAGAATGTCCCCAAATCAATAGGAAATGACACAAAATCCTCCTGTAAATCCCTTACAATGAACCTGTAAATGCCCACGAAAGACTGGCTGTGAATGCTCTGGTTTCAGTGCCATTGACGGTGCTAGCCGTCCAATCCAGTCGAAAGAAAAAGGATTACATGTTCTGTCAATGGTAGCCAGTGAGCTAACATAGACACTGTACAAATGGAAGATTTTGCTAGCAATCTGTTTGTTCCTTTTTTATTCAAACCGTGACACCTTTTTAGAATGACATATTCATTCTTTTTGGGAACATATCGATAACCTTTTTGGGCTACAAAGTATCAGGATATTTCACGGTCTCAATATATACGGCCCTCAATGGCAGTGAAACAATCATTCACTGGACAAAAAAAACCATTGTTGCATTACAGCTAACACCTACCAGCTTCAAACTAGGCTAATACCTAAATAACTAAAATGTGGATCAGCTTAGAAAATCAGCCGAGCAAATCCCTTTATTTTTAATTATCGTTAACAATATCAAACATGAGAAGTTCTTGAACAACACAGGGTTTAAAGCGACAGTGTTTCCAGTAATTATCGCTCATAACTGAGATTTGCGAACATGCAATAACACAGTAGCTCCATTCTGTCAGTTCATGTAGGAAGTGGTGCGAAAAAGTCAAAAGTCGAAAGTGAGTGGTCCATAATAGGAGTGGGAACCTCTTGGTACCTCACAATACGATACGGTTTACGATACAAAGCTCACGATAACGATCATCTGACGATACGGCGATACAACGATTATTAAAACATTGGTCAGGAAATCATTCTAGGATATTCTAAAAACAACTAATAAACAGAAAAACAAGCTTCTGCTCTGAATTGGAATGAGTTTATCACTAGTAGACGTTCAATCCATTTGAAGTGGGAGGGATTGCAGCGAATGAACATTCGTCCAATCATTCACTCACTGCCTCGCTGTGAATTGGAATTAGTTTATCACTAGTAGATGTCCAATCAGTGAATTGGAATGAGTTTATCACTAGTAGACGTCCAATCCGTTTGAAGTGGGAGAGGTGGCAGCTGCCACCCTCCCAGTTCAAACGTCTATGGCCGGTAGTTCCCAGTACTGGTGCACGATAATTATTTATCTGATAATTATTGGTCCGATAATAGGAATTATGACATCATTCCAATAAATCCAATAACATTATTAATAGGACCGATAATATGTACCGTGCTGGCTGGCCTGGAAATCAGTTGACCATTTGCGGGGCATTGCTGCCACCTGCTGGTCAAAATAATTCGCTGCATCTATAATTTGTTCCACGAACTCATTCACTTTACACAGTGCTGTGTCTAGCGGTAGCATTGACAATCGTGAATGCTTTCTGTTACTTATGTTTCCGCCTCGGAATTATATGTCTGTAAGTATTTGTTTTAATATAACATACAGTTGTGGTCAAAAGTTTATATACACTTGTGAAGAACATAATGTCATGGCTCTCTTGAGTTTCCACTTATTTCTACAACTCTGATTTTTCTCCGATAGAGTGATTGGAACGGATACTTCTTTGTCACAAAAAACATTCATGAAGTTTGGTTCTTTTATGACTTTATTATGGGTTAACTGAAAAAGTGATCAAATCTGCTGGGTCAAAGATATACATACATGGATCTGAAAAAGCGAATCATTGACTTGAACAAGTCAGGAAAATCACTTGGAGCCATTTCAAAGCAGCTGCAGGTCCCAAGAGCAACAGTGCAAACAATTGTTTATAAGTATAAAGTGCATGGCACCGTTTTGTCACTGCCACGATCAGGAAGAAAATGCAAGCTATCACCTGCTGCTGAGAGAAAATTGGTCAGGAGAGTGAAGATTCAACCGAGAATCTCCAAAAAGCAGATCTGCCAGTGTCCACAGTCAAGCGTGTTTTTGCATCTCCATGGACTGAGAGGCTGCCGTGCTAGAAGAAAGCCCTTGCTCCAAAGGCGGCACCTTAAGGCTCGACTGAAGTTTGCTGATCACATGGACAAAGATAAGGCCTTCTGGAGGAAAGTTCTGTGGTCAGACGAAACAAAAATTGAGCTGTTTGGCCACAATGCCCAGCAATATGTTTGAAGGAGAAGGTGAGGCCTTTAACCCCAAGTACCGTCAAGCACGGTGGTGGTAGTATTATGCTCTGGGGCTGTTTTGCTGCCAATGGAACTGGTGCTTTACAGAGAGTAAATGGGATAATGAAGAAGGAGGATTACCTTAAAATTCTTCAAGATAACCTAACGTCATCAGCCCGAAGATTGGGTCTAGGGCGCAGTTGGGTGTTCCAACAGGACAATGACCCCAAACACACATCAAAAGTGGTAATGGAATGGCTAAATCAGGCTAGAATTAAGGTTTTCGAATGGCCTTCCCAAAGTCCTGACTCAAACCCCATTGAGAACTTGTGGACAATGCTGAAGAAACAAGTCCATGTCAGAAAGCCATCAAATTTAACTGAACTGCACCATTTCTGTCAAGAGGAGTGGTCAAAGATTCAACCAGAAGCTTGTGGATGGCTACCAAAAGCGCCTAATTGAAGTGAAAATGGCCAAGGGACATGTTACCAAATATTAGCGCTGCTGTATGTATATTTTTGACCCAACAGATTTGATCACTTTTTTCTGTTCACCCATAATAAAGTCATAAAAGAACCAAACTTCATGAATGTTTTTTGTGACAAAGAAGTATCTGTTCCAATCACTCTGTCAGAGAAAAATCAGAGTTGTAGAAATAACTGGAAACTCAAGAGAGCCATGACATTATGTTCTTCACAAGTATATGTAAACTTTTGACCACAACTGTATTATCGGTTATCGATATCGGTATCGGCTTTGAAGAGCAGAAAGTTATCGATATCGGTATCGGTTTCAAAAAATGGATATCGTGCACCCCTAGTTCCCAGTCTAAATTGATTGGGTGTCGAGCACCGTCAAGGCAGCCTTAGAGTTAACTGAGACACTATTATGGTGGAAGATTTTGGTAGCTAGTTTTTTTGTCTGTTTTTTTTTTATAGACATTGACACATTTTTAAAACGATATCTCAATTCTTGGCAGGAGCATATCGATAATCTTTTGGGATACAAAGTAACACGATATATCAACATTTCAATATTTTGTCACACCCCTAGTCCATAATGACAACAGGAAATGACATTTTGGAAGCTGACAAACTACTCAGAAATAAGAACGCTGTTCAAGTGCTAGTTCGACCACCTGCAGGGAAATGTGGCATGTCAGCGATTAGGATCACAGCATCCCCAGCGAGTTCAGTCAAGCAAGAAGACAAGAGAAAAGGAGGAAGAAGGAGAGCTGGAAGCAGAAGTGAGGGAGGGAGTCAGAATTGAGAATAGGGGTGTGACAATATATCGAAAATGTGATCAATCGTGATACTTTGTCGCCCAATCTAATATCATGACTTTTTTTTTGTAATCCCTGTAATAAAGCGCACTCGCTCCCCACCCCCATGTAAGACTCCTATTTACCCAGCAGTTGAAAATTCCCTCTCCCTTAGGTGTCGTCTCCAGGGGTGATAGCCATGCCATGGCGACGGACTTGATCCCCGTGGCTAACCACAAAAGACGAGGGGGGTGACGGGTGCTCCGCGTCGAAATGATATCACAACACACTGCGGCCAAACCTCAGCTATAAGCACATGCGAACCCACTGATGGCTTCCCTGTGCTGCCTCAAGCCAGGATTAAAAGCAAGTAAAACTGAAAAACAGATTCAGTTTCAATGGAAACATTTCCAATCTTGCCAAAAAATGAGAGACTGAGACTTTTTTTCGTTTATGTTTGGACTCCTTGTTAACACATTGGCTGCTATTAACAGCGATAGCACGTAACACCGCTAGCAAAACACTCAAATCCGCATTACCTCACCTGCCCTGTGGCAGTGTAAAACTAGAACTGTGAATTATTCACATGCACAAAGGGCTACAATGTCCCATGTTCAAGCTTATATGTTACCGCCGTCACTCGCGCTTCTATCCGTCGGCGTAACAGATGGACGGCGACCATTGTCGGCTTTCAAAGCAGCAAAAGAAATGTTCGGGTGGTGTAAAATTTAGGGAACGGTTACCATCCTCGCTGGCAGTGGTGTCAAACGTACAGCCCACGGGCCGAAAGCGGCCTATCAGTGGGATTGTTCTACCGAAGAGGCACGTTGTTGCTTAAGTATGCTGTACATACTGTCTTCCACCAATGGGGGGCATTGGAGGGGGGGGGGGGGGGTTGCCACCCTAAAGAAAGTGAAAGGAAGCTAGGGAAATGGTCCAAAATGTACAGGAAGTACCTGTTTCCCGAAATTTCCGGGTTCGCGGTGAGTCAGCAACCAGCACACTTTTGCTCAATAGACGATGTTTATTGATTAGAAAATGCAGAATAAATTAGATTTATTGATTACAATCCCACAGAGGCAAGCAAAACACAAGTGGTAACAATTACATTAGCTTTAGTTTGTCAATTCCAGAATCCCCGCGTTACCGTTACAGCACAACAAACTGTTCCTTAACAATGAACATTGCTTACCGTTGACAAATGAGCGGGGAGCCAACGCTCCGGCAAAGCGGCAAAGGAACAAAGCCAAGCGACTCGTACGGAATCCTCTGGCAGACTTCCACAATTTCTTAAACATCGTTATTCTGTTACGGCTCACCTAGTATTACTTTAATTTATCAAACAACACAACCCCAGTATTACGTAATTCAATTCACCAAATAATACAAATCTCAGTCAGTTTATCAAGTAATACGACAAACCAAACCGACAACGCCACTAATTAGGGTGTTCCGATCATGTTTTTTTGCTCCTGATCCGATCCCGATCGTTTTAGTTTGAGTATCTGCCGATCCTGATATTTCCCGATCCGATTGCTTTTTTTTTTTTTGCTCCCGATTCAATTCCAATCATTCCCAATAATTGTTCCCGATCATATACATTTTGGCAATACATTAAGAAAAAAATGAATAAAACTCGGACGAATATATACATTCAACATACAGTTCATAAGTACCGTATTTGTTTATTATGACAATAAATCCTCAAGATGGCATTTACATTAGCAACATTCTGTCTGTGAGAGGGATCCACGGCTAGAAAGACTTGTGACTTTGTATATTGTGACTAAATATTGCCATCTAGTGTATTTGTTGAGCTTTCAGTAAATGATACTGTAGCCATGCCCAAATGCATGATGGGAAGTGGAACCATGACTGCGTAGTGCTACCAATTGATATATCCTCTCTGCGTTGGGAAATAACATAAGGTGTTAAGAAAAAGATCAATTGCTACCTTGCTTCCCCACATTGCTTCCCATGATATTGCTAATCGTAGGGAGAGGGATTGTAAGGCTTTAGCCAATTAAAAAGAGGCTCCAAGGGCTGCCAAAATTCACTCTACTCATTTTATGCTGCCTTTTATCTCTCTATATAGGTAAAACGGCGCCATTACAGATTGAGCGCGACAATGCATGAGTGGGTCGTGCAGTGCATGCATTAATTGCATTAAATATTTTAAAGTGATCCGTTTTTTAAAAAATTCATTACCGCTGATTTGGGATAAATTTGATAACCCTACCTTAAGCCTAAACTAAAGACTCTGGATGAGTGTAACATATTATGTCTGTAACGTTAAATACAATTTGAAAACGATTTAATTAATTGAGCAAAAGTGTGCTGGTTGCTGACTCACCGCGAACCCGGAAATTTCGGAAAACAGTACCTTAAAATTATAAGGTGGTGACCCAAAATGCCCCAAAACCAACAAGGAAGAGAGTCAAAATCAACCAAAACTAAGCACAAAATGCTCCAAAATCAACAGGAAGTGACCAGTGAAGCAGAAGCAACCCGGAAATGCCCTGAAAACAACAAGAAATAGTCCAAAATGTACATGAAGTACCCTAAAATTACGAAGAAGTGACTCAAAAATGCCCAGAAACCAACAGGAAGAGAGTCAAAATCAACAGAAAGTAACCTGGAAATGCCCCCAAAATCAGAAGTAAGTAACCAATGAAGCAAAAGTGACCTAGAAATGTCCTACAATCAACAAGAAATGGTCCGAAATGTACAAGAAGTGAGCTAGAAGCATAATCATCACAACAACACCAAACCACCAAAGACGACAACTACAGCAACTACGGTATTCACCGATGAGGACTACACAAGAGGTCAACGGTTACCTCCTTCTGCATTAGCTCCTGCCAGGCAGTATAGAGGGGAAGCCGCACAAGCCCGCTGGAGTCCACCAGACTCCCCCCGTCCTGGGGCAAGAGAGAGACACCGCATTAGATAGACCTTTGCGTTCTCCTCAAGAACAACTACCTACAGTGCTAGCCAAAAGTATTGGCACCACTGCAATACTGTCAGATAATGCACAATTTCTCCCAGAAAGTGATTGCAATTACAAATGCTTCGGTAGTAATGTCTTCATTTATTTTGCTTGCAATGAAAAAAAAACACAAAAGAGAATGGGGAAAAAAATGAAATCATTATCATTTTACACAAAACTCCAAAAATCGGCCAGACTAAAGTATTGGCACCCTTTGAAAAATCATGTGATGCTTCTCTAATTTGTATATTTAACAGCACCTGTTACTTACCTGTGCCACAAAACAGGTGGTGGCAGTAATTAAATCACACTTGCAGCCGGTTAAAATGGATTAAAGTTGACTCAAACGCTGTCCTTGTGTGTACCACATTGAGCATGAAGAAAAGAAAGAAGGCCAAAGAACTGTGTGAGGACTTGAGAAGCAAAATTGTGAGGAAGCATGGGCAATCTCAAGGCTACAAATCCATCTCCAAAGACCTGAATGTTCCTGTGTCTACCGTGTGCAGTGTCATCAATAAGTGTAAAGCTCATGACACTGTGGCTAACCTCCCTAGATGTGGACGGGAAAGAAAAATTGACGAGAGATTTCAACGAAAGATTGTGCCGATGGTGGATAAAGAACCTCGACTAACATCCAAACAAGTTCAAGCTGTCTCGCAGTCTGAGGGTATAACAGTATCAACCCGTACTATCTGTCGGCGTCTAAATGAAAAGGGACTCTATGGTAGGATACCCAGGAAGACCCCACTTCTGAGCCAGGGACATAAAAAAGCCAGGCTGGAGTTTGCCAAAACTTACTTGAGAAAGCCAAAACCGTTTTGGAAGAATGTTCTCCAGTCAGATGAGACAAGAGTAGAGCTTTTTGGGAAAAGGTATCAACAGAGTTTACAGGAAAAAAACAAGACCTTCAAAGAAAAGAACAAGGCCCCCACAGTCAAACATGGCGGAGGTTCCTTGATGTTTTGGGGTTGCTTTGCTACCTCTAGCACTGGACTGCTTGACCGTGTGCTTTGCATTATGAAGTCTGAAGACTACCAACAAATTTTGCAGCATTACGTAGGGCCCAGTGTGAGAGATCTGGGTCTCCCTCAGAAGTCATGGGATCTTCCAGCAGGACAATGACCCAAAACACACTTCAAAAAGAACTAGAAAATGGCTTGAGAGAAAGCATTGGAGACTTCTAAAGTGGTCAGCAATGAGTCCAGACCTGAATCCTAACACCTGTGGAGAGATCTGAAAATGACACCCTTCAAATCTCATGGCAGCGAATGAACGAATTTGCTGCCACTCTCCCAGTTCAAACGGATTGGACGTCTACTAGTGATAAACTCATTCCAATTCACAGCAGAAGCTTGTTTTTCTGTTTATTTGTTGTTTTTAGAATATCCTAGACCAATGTTTCGATAATCGTTGTATCGCCATATCGTCAGATCATCGTTATCGTGAGCTCATATCATATCGTGAGGTACCAAGAGGTTCCCACTCCTATTCCTGACTATTACCATGGAATCCACTACTCATGCTCCACTTTGATTTGATACATGTCCAACTATAAAGTCCAAAGAAAGCAAACACGACAGTTCAGTAACAGAAAGCCATACCCACAACCAGTACCGCACATACCAAAGCCATAAGGCTAGAACTATTTTGCGCTATACTGTGAAGTCAGTTAGCAAGTACAGTATGCTTTGGATGATTAAATGCCTGCCTGAAGCGGCACGCATGTGAGAGCGAGAGGCCAGCAGAAGCGAAAACTTCGGCCGAGAGATAAGACTCAGTCTGGGAATGTTGACGACGTTGGGGGAAAAAAACAACAAAGAATGATGTACAGTAACATACAAAAACTGCTTTTTTGGACACCGCTTCGGATGGTCACAACAACAGCAAAAGCCTGGTCTGTTTCCACAGCAACCCCTCCTCCCTTAAACCTTTGACCTATTGTTTTTGAGCTGAGGCACCCCTGGCGGTTCTGATCAAATAAAAAAGGGGGGACAGAGTGTGTGTCTGCGGACCCCCTGTGCGATCTTTAACCGTCTCATCATTTGACCCACTAAATCACCTTCTGTGCGTGAGTGCATTGTGTTTCCTTATAGGGGTCGTTAACACATGAGTGGGTTCGTGTGAGAATAACAATGTATTGGTACTAATAGCTGCTTTTGAGATTTACATAATTATGCTTGTGCGTGAGGGGAATTACTCATATCATTCCTAAAAAAACTAATGATGAACATTTAAATTTTTGCTTGTTGATCTACAGGTTTTAAAATGTCACACTCAAAGTGTCCTGCCACACCCTAGCTTATCCTGTCCTCCCTTTTGGAGCTCTTGTTTGCATTTTAAGACACATCAAGCTTAATTTATGTCCATTTAAAAGCCTTAAAAGCTATTTAAATCTGATCAAAGTTGGCGTCTGGATTACATCATACCTTTAGAAGTCTGTTTTAGGGACCTCCGTGAAGTTGGCTGCCCATCAGACGCAAATTTATATAAAAATGATGTCAATCGTGTTTGCCGGTTTGTGCTGTTATCGTTTTTGAGATATTTACAATTCTTTTATAGGTCAATAAAGCTGCAAAAAATGGTTTGTGCTGCAACCGTTTTGTAGATATTCTACTTTCAATTTGTTGTGATTTTATTTCAAATTGAAACGTCATAGACCAATAGGAGATTAGAATTACGTCACTGAAGCATGATGGGAAAGATTATAACAAGGGTTGTTCCGATCATGTTTTTTTGCTCCCTATCCGATCCCGATCGTTTTAGTTTGAGTATCTGCCGATCCTGATCTTTCCCGATCCGATTGCTTTTTTTTTTTGCTCCCGATTCAATTCCAATCATTCCCGATAATTTTTCCCGATCATATACATTTTGGCAATGCATTCAGAAAAAAATGAATAAAACTCGGACAAATATATACATTCAACATACAGTACATATGACAATAAATCCTCAAGATGGCATTGACATTATTAACATTCTTTCTGTGAGAGGGATCCACGGATAGAAAGACTTGTGAATTTGTATATTGTGACTAAATATTGCCATCTAGTGTATTTGTTGAGCTTTCAGTAAATGATACTGCAGCCATTCAACCCAAATGCATGATGGGAAGTGGAACCATGACTGCGCATAGTGCTACCAATTGATATATCTTCTGTGCGTTGGCAAATTACATAAGGTGTTAAGATAAAGATCAATTGCTACCTTGCTTCCCCACATTGCTTCCCATGATATTTGTAATTGTAGGGAGAGGGATTGTAAGTCTTAAGCCAATTAAAAAAAGGCTCCAAACGCCGCCAAAATTCACTCTACTCATTTTACGCTGCCTTTTATCTCTCTATATAGGTAAAACGGCGCCATTACAGATTGAGCGCGACAATGCGTGAGTGGGTCGTGCAGCGCATGCATTAATTGCGTTAAAAATTTTAACGTGATACGTTTTTAAAAAAATTAATCACCACCGTTATTAGGATAAATTTGATAACCCTACCTTAAGCCTAAACTAAAGACTCTGGAAGAGTGAAACATATTATGTCTGTAACGTTAAATACCATTAGAAAACGATTTAATTAAAAAAAAAAAAAAAAATTTCAGATACTTTGAAACTGACGTGATCGGACCCGATCGATCGGGATGCCGATCACGACATCTCTAATTAGAACAGTCGAAAATGTTTACATTTTAAGTGTTTATTTCATTTTCTTAAAAGCAAAATAAAGGTAGTTTAAAAAAATAAAAAATAAAAATGCAAAAAGCAAATCGAACCGAAACCGTGATCCCAAAACAGAGGTTCAAACCGAACCGTGGGCTAACTAAACCGTTGCACCCCTAGTTGTGGCATGACGTAACCTGAAAATTGCGTTTGTGTAGACATTCGGAAGTAGAGGTACCACAAAACCGGAGCAGTAAAAACGTATATCTAGAAAATCGTTGCGGCACAAACACTTTTTTTTTTTTTACATTTTCGGTTGACCTAAAAAAGAATTGTAAACATCTGAAAAACAATAGCGGCACAAACATAGCACAAACGATTGACATCATTTTTATACACTAACTTTTGTGCAAGATAACAATTTATGTATTCATTTGTTAACGCATCTATTGTAAGAATATACCTTTACACAAAGTGATTCAATTCCAGTTTCTGGTGATTTAACACAAAGATGACCATGTGTCGGTTCGAATCGGCCTCTGGTTAATGTGACGGAATGTGTCAGGCACTTTGTAAATCACTGCGTGACATTGTTACGCACCCACCCGGCGGTGCCTGTGATTATATACCCTGGATGATATGTGTTCAAACTAAAGGAGCAGAAACAAAGCGAGGAAGACGAGCCAACAGGCGCCAAATCAAAGGAAACCCACGCAGAACGGGGCGGAAATTCATCTGCTGTTTCCACGGCAACGTCCCGAAAAGCCACAAAACTTGTAAACATCCATGATACCACATCCCTGTCATTCCAGAACTCCTAACAATGATTATAAAAATGACCCCGCGGCAAACACGAATCACCGTGTCCGCCATCCATTGATGTGATGAATGCCAACCTGTCATGAGCAGTGAAAGCTACACGGTTTGTGCTAGAAATTTGAAGCCGTGGTCAATGTTCAATCATTCTTCTGTTATGGATCGGACTGTGTCACAAGTTGACATTCAATCTATTATAACTGGAAGGGCTTGCAAACTCTCCCAGTTCAAACGGATCGTACGTCTATCAATGTCAATGGAAGCTAATGAGTGATAGCAAAGAAGTTTAAAAACAAGTTCAAAATGAACTACGACCACCATCAACTAGCAAATTTGGAAATCATAATCAAATCATAAGAAAGGCAATTTGATGGAGGTAGATTTGTGTCTTTATTATTCAATCAAAAAAAAAAAGTTGCTTCAATCAAATAAAAAGTTGCTTCAATCAAAATATATGTTTTCAATCGAAGAAAAAGTCACTTCAATCCAAAAAAAATGTGTTTGAATGCAAAAGTAATTTGAAACTCAAAAAAATATATTTGAAAACTATTTTTCTTTTTTTTTCTGATTTAAGTCAAGTTTTTTTTGATTGAAACAGCATTTTTGATTGAAGTCATGTAATTTTGCGTTTGGACCACATTTTGGCTAGGACATTTGTGTCTTTATTATTCAATCAAAAAATAAGTTGTTTCAAACAAAAAAAAATATATTTTCAAAAGATAAAACAGTTCAATCAAAAATTTTTAAAAAATTCAATTGTAGAAAAAAGGTTTGAATGCGAAAAAATATTTGAGACTCAGAAATTCGCATTTGAATGCTTTACAGTATTTTTCATTCAAACTGTTTTCTTTGATTGAAGCAATGCTTTTTGTGTTTGAGCCATACTATGGGGAGGACATTTGTGTCTAAATCATTCAATCGCAATAAAAGTTCCTTTAATCAAACAACTATTTTTAATCAAAGAAAAAAATCAATCGCAAAAATTTTTATTTTTTTAAATATTTTTTTTCATTTGAAATATATTTTTTTACTGAAGTGTCACTTTTTTTGAAAGCAAAAAGTTTTAAAAAGTGGAAAAAGTTTTGAAGGCAATTTTTTTTTTTTGAAGTGGAAAACGTTTTGAAGGCACTTTTTTTCAATTGAATCATTTTGACACAAAGATTCAACTTCGACGCTACTTGCGGCATGTTTGAGTGGCAGGTGACTACGCCAATGGCATAAAAGTTTGAAGCAAGAATAATGGCCACCAGGCTCCATCCAGCCATCGGATTCTGCTGGTGTCCAAGCCAAAAAAAATTTCAATCGAAGAAAAATAGTTTTCAAATATATTTTTTTTGAAGTTTCAAATTTATTTTTGCATTCAAACACATTTTTTTGATTGAAGTGACTTTTTCTTACATTGAAAATATATATTTTGATTGAAGTAACTTTTAATTTGATTGAAGCAACTTTTTTTTTTGATTGAATAATAAAGACACAAATCTACCTCCATATAATTCAAGATACCTTTTAAAATTTATAGCGCATTTTAGGTGAGCCCGTTATTCCCATTTTTGTGATTCGCATACATTAAATTCCGAGTAACCGCTTACGTGCGACTTATAGTCCAAAAATATGTTTAGAATTTTTCCTAACCAATTCATACTTGTATTCCAACACCAACCTGCCAAGATTTAGTGCAACACTTACAGGGAAAGGCAATTTCAGCCAGTTGTCCCTATTTTGGGTGATTAGCGTACATTAAACCCAGAGTTACCTCTCATTCCAAGAGGTTATAGGGTTATCTTTTTCCCAGCCTGTGTTTAAACTTATTAAAACAATAGCTGCAGGCTACGTGTCTTGAAGTAGACGTTCCTTTGAGATAATATTACACCTCAAAGTGAATATATGAGACATGATCGCGTACAATCACTGGAGTTTGATTTAAAAAAGGCAATAGGACCATTGTGGGAATAGCACCCTCTTCACTATACATGTAATAGTAGCTTCTTACCTTGTTGTAGTAATGGAGTTGCACGGAATGCCATTGGCCATCACTGACACCACCCGGGATGAACGGAGACACAGTGGTCTTAGTCTCACCTAGAGGACAACAGTAGAAAAAGGTGAGGCATAAAAGGGGTTACCAATTCGATCCATACATTTTCTCCTGCTTATTCAAGGTTGGGTCGCGTGGAGAACGCACAGAATTCCCTCTTCCCAGCCACTTCATCCAGCTCTTCCTGGAGGATTCCAAGGTGTTCCCAAGCCAGCCAACAGACTAAGGCTACGTTCATACTACAGGCCTTAATGCTCGAATCCGATGTTTTCGGGTTTTGCCGACTCGAGTGAGGCATTAACTTGACGGTCTGAACGTGACAAGTCGCATAGAACTGGACCATTTCAAATCCGATCTGGGTCACTTTCGTATGTGGTTCAAATCCGATCTGGGCCACATTTTTCCAGACTGTCCAGTCTTCCAAATCGGAATTCATGCAGCAATTATGTCATCAAAAAGCGAGAAAGACGCCACGGTAGAGGTGAAGCTGTGCGTTATTAGCACCTAGCTAATCATATTTCACATCACTTAATATGATACAAAATAATAAATGCAAGTCTACAATAGAAGCCCATGCAAAATTGTTTAGTATTTAATTAGTTTCCTCTTAAATTATTATTTTTATTCATTTATTTACTATTTTTTTTGTATGTCTTATGATGTAAATATGTTGAGATGTTTATATTCTATGTGAACTAGTTGTTTTTGTATTATTTGTTATTTGTATGTTTTGTATAGTTCAATGAAAAGAAAAAAAATATATTAGCGCCTAGCTTGCCTTGAACACGGCTTTTTAGGAAGGGTCGGACTTGACGACAGTCATAAAACAAAATAAAAATGGGTTGAAGATAAGCCTGGGAATGATCGGTTTTCTCTCTGCTCCATATGAGCAATATTTCAACTGCTTCCACGGCCGAGAGTCGGGGCAAACTGCCCGTATGTGCGTGTGACAGGCACGGACAGTGCGCGCATGCTATCGATCCATATAAACTTTGAATATAAGCCTAAACGGGGATTATTTATGTCTGTTATTTGCGTCCTCTTTTTAAAAAGCAAAATATGATATCCCTGGAATGACGGATGACAGCCAGCATGTGTGGTCATTTGTTTTGATGCTTCTGCGCATGCGGGTGGTCTTGCTCGGCGCGTGTCGGACTGCGAATTAGTGCGCATGCGTAATACTTGCATGGTCTCAATGGACAAAGGCAGTATTAACAGGCACGCCAAAAAAACAGATATGATATGATATGACTGACATGGGCATTAACCGTGTCGTGTTCGAGGACTTAACCGGGCAGAGTCCAACCCTCACCGGAAACTGATCCGACTTACTCCCGGCTACACGAACTCTGACACTGGTCATACAGGGATTCCAATAACCCATACTCCCGAAGCACCCACAACCGGACTCCACGTTGGACACGGTCGATGTTCTTCTCCAAGTTGGGTGAACTCCCATAACCTCCGGAGAAATTGATCATAAATCAAAAACTGGGGACGGCAGCATTCGTCTTGTCAGTGTCTCCACTTGAGCATAGCGCAAGGCACAAAACTCAGGCTTTACTGATAAATGACTTTGTTTGTTAAAGGCAGGAGCGGCCCCAGGCAGGAATCCACAATGTTTTTCTTGTGTGTGTTGCTTAGTCAAGGTTTAAACATTTGTTGACAGCAAAAATCAACAATCAACCGTCCAAAATTTGGCATTTTAATGTGATGTATCGTATTCATCATGTTCATAGTTTACACAAGAAAACTGAAGTCAGATCAGAGATTGACCTCTTCCGCCTCTCATTAGGTCGTAATCCACTATTAAGTTGATAATTAGCGCACTTAACTTTGAACTTTAAGTCATATTTTAGATTTGGCAGTACTCCCGAAAAAGGATTCAACTAATCGTATTGAACTGGATTCCCCCGTAGACCCCCGCCGTTCTTTTATAGAACCATGGGAAAGTTGAGCGAGTCAGAAAACAACCCCGATGCCCGTTTGATCTGCCGATCAACAGTTATCAGCAGACTACGCATAAGTGTGCACTTAAAGATAACATAGGAAGTTAATCAGCGCAAACATTATGTTTGGAAGTGCGTTCAGGAACTGGCGATAATAGACGGAAAAGAAAACCGGCCTCACCTCCAGAGAAGGTGAGTTGGACCTGCTCGTCAATGATTTCCAAAGCGATGAAGTCGTGTTTTTCATTAAATCGGCCATTGTAGAGAAGCAGGGCATTTCGTTCTCTTGTAGCGAACCTGTAAAAAAAAAAAAAAAAAAAAAATTAGCTTCGTTTTTACTAGAAAATGAAATTAGCTTTGTTGTGATAGTTGGTATACCGGGTCCCTTCTTGTTGATTTAATTCCTAAGCTACACGATATCTCGACGTGCGTTTGTGTGGAACTTTACTTCACAACTACACAAAAAACTATTCCATTCTCGACGAAACTTGTGCAGCTCTTTATAACAAGAGGAGTCGATCGAGAACCCGGCGAATAGGCCGAGTCCCAGTAGCTCTGAAGCCGAGTGAAGTGGCTTCCAGCCAGATTAAATGGCGACTGGCGCTGCGAAAAAAAAACATTTTCAAGGACTTTGCACAAAATTCAAGCATTCAAACCTTGAAAAACACGAGTAAAATCCAAGCATTTTCAAGGTTTCAAGGAACTGTACGAACCCTGTCGTACGTGTGTGCTACCTTTTGTGTGCGTGCATTTCTTTGACGCAGAAGCTCTTGAAGAAAAGTCATTAAACAAGAAAAAGCAGGAAATGTGTAGTGTATGGGCTTTAAACAGGAAAGCAGGTCCCCCTCCATTAAGGGGCGAACCTGGCGGCGAATGAGCAAAGTTCACAAGCGAGCCGGTCGGGAATGCAAGGTGAGGGCAGAGGAGTCAGCCGGCAGATGCCAGCGAGCCAGGAAGTCGGCGGGGCTGAAGCCATACGCTGATAAGGGAAACTCATCACAAAGACTTTCCTGTTTTGAGTTTTTTTTCTCACCGTCATACGACTGATCGACTCCCATCATTATTGCGCTAACTTTCCTACCTTTGTACAGGAAGCAAAACAAGCAAGAATGTTCTATTATCATACCAACCGATGGTGACGGCAACTTGTCGGTTTGTCAGTGTCTTGGTTAAACTTTTAAGCAATTCAGAAGCATGACTACCGTAATTTCCCGAATATCATGCACACTTTTTTTCCCCCCAAAATCAACTTGTAAAATCATGGTGCGCATTATAAACGGGTACATGGATGGAGACATATATTTATTAGGGCTGTCAAACGATTAAAAATTTTAATCAAGTTAATTACAGCTTAAAAATAAATTAATCGTAATTAACCGCAATTAATCGCAATTCAAACCATCTATAAAATATGCCATATTTTTCTGTAAATTATATATATATTCTGTAAAATAAATTGTTGGAATGGAAAGATAAGACACAAGATGGATAAATGCATTCAACATACGGTACATAAGGACTGTATTTGTTTATTATAACAATAAATCAACAAGATGGCATTAACATTATTAACATTCTGTTAAAGCGATCCATGGATAGAAAGGCTTGTAGTTCTTAAAAGATAAATGTTAGTTATAGAAATGTTATATTAAAACCCCTCTTAATGTTTTCGTTTTAATAAAATTTGTAAAATTTTCAATCAAAAAATAAACTAGTAGCCCGCCATTGTTGATGTCAATAATTACTTACACAATGCTCATGGGTGCTGAAGCCTATAAAAGCAGTCGCACCCAAGCGCCAGCAGAGGGCGACAAAACTCCATAAAACACAATTAACAAGTGGGCATTTCACTCTACTGTCATTTAAATCTGTCTGAGCTGGACATGTGCGTTAATTGTGTCAAATATTTTAACGTGATTAATTTAAAAAAATAATTACCACTCGTTAACGCGATAATTTTGACAGCCCTAATATATATATATATATATATATATATATATATATATATATATATATATATATATATATATATATAAAACCCCCTTTTTTTTTTTATTGACACGGCCACGTTGTGTTGAAGAAACGTTTGGGGCGATCCGCTGCCGACGGTACATGACGTCACAATTTTGTTTCGGTAATACTTCACTCTGATCGGCCGAATGATTTCATTTCATCATTCTGCTTTTTTGCACTCTTCACAAAGCACAGAATTTAGTTTCTTGAACTCATTTGAGTCAACGTTTATTGCAGCTCCGCAAGTCGGACCATAACAAACGTAACAACACAGACTTCCTGTGTGTGTCCGTCAACTATATCTGTCCCTCGGGAAACTCAAACCCAAATAAAAATAGTTCCTATTGTTACTGTCATGTCGACAGCGATGAGCTCTCTCGGATTTCCGACTTACGTTCTCACTTTCATTTTACCGTATTAATCCATGGAAGAAACATTGATTCATCATGATGAAACGAGCAAGTTATACAGCAGCCTTTAAAAGAAAAGTCACATCTGTTTTGTTTTCTCCTAGATTCTGGTAAGTTGGAGAATTTGTCAAATCATATAATTACCGTAAATATTGTCAGTTTATGGTAATGTTTTGAACTACCAATGTGCTGTGCTTGTGCTGTGTTTCACCAGTCAGTAAAATGACATTTCTGTATCTGTACACGAGCTCTGTTTTCTTGTATTCTTCTATTTATTGGTGCTAAAATTAGGGTGCGCGTTATAAACGGGTACAATAATTTCCCCTAGATTGTACAAGTAAATTTGGGGTGCGCATTATACATGGGTGCGCCTTATATTCGGGAAATTACGGTATTCTATTCTGTAACATTAAACGACGACTGGCTATGAATGAACAAAAAAAAACAAATTAACCACTCACATGAGAGATATGGTAAAGTGGAACCTTTGCCGCAAGCCCCTAAAAGTGACGAAGGACTGTCCGGGGAAGCTGCGCGTGGTCATCTCGCAGTATGGCTTCTCATACTCGCCTGGCAGACACTGGCACAAAAAGCCGCCGGCAAGCCGGTTCACGCATTCGCCACCGTTCTTGCACACACCTGGTACGCAGCTATCCGACGAGGCGTTCACCTCGCAGTGTTCGCCTAGGGAAAAAGACGAGAGAATTAGTCGGTCCATTTTAGGCAAGGCAAGGCAAGGCAAGGCAAGGCAAGGCAAATTTATTTATATAGCACAATTCAACACAAGGCAATTCAAAGTGCTTTACATCACATGAAGATCATAAAAATCACATTTAAATCAATGCAACGTAAAAACCAGGACAATCAAAATAGGAAATAGAATTATACATAAAAATTGCATTTTATCACAAATAGAATCAAAATAAATAAATAAAAATAAAACAAAAAATAATAATTGAAATCAGCAATGGAGATAAGCACAAGAGGAATAGAAAGCAAGTGGATTGAGATATATAGACAGTTATGGATATGCAGTGCTAAACAAAAGTGTTTTTAGCCCAGATTTAAAGGAGCTAACAGTTTGAGCATACTTCAGACGTTCAGGTAACTTGCTCCAGAGGTGAGGAGCATAATAACTAAATGCTGCCTCACTCTGCTTGGTTCTTGTTCTTGGAACATGCAGGAGACCGGTTCCAGACGACCTTAGGGGTCTAGATGTCTCATAGGAATCTAACAAATCAAGCATGTATTTTGGTCCAAGGCCATTAAGTGTTTTGTAGACGAGCAGTAGTATTTTATAGTCTATCCTTTGACTCACTGGAAGTAGGCATGTGCTGGTAAGAGATTTTGACGGTACGATAACCATGAGCAAAAATACCGCGGTTTCACGGTATTGCAATTATAGCTACAAAATGTGTTATTTTGAGATGTATGGGTTAAAAAAATAACTTTTTTTTCTCCATTGAACAAGATTTTTAAAAAAAATTTTTTTTAGAACATAGTTGCAAATTGGAACATGAATATATTGTTAAAAGAAATAAATTATCAATAAAAAAAACAACAAATATTTTAAACAAAATTAAAATATAACTTATAGACTATACCCACAGCCACAGCTCAAGTTGCTTAAGATTAGAGCAAGAACAAAATAATTTCTATAAAAATGTAAAAACACTTCGGAATAAAATTTTTAAAAACTTATACTGCATGACTTTTTTTTTTGAGGGTGGAAAAGCTCAAGTGAAGTTTTGCCATTTTCAGCCACTGTGTCAAATCTAGTCTACATGATGTCATGCCTTTGTGTTAAAAAGAAAGAATTCATTAGTTAATAAGTTAATTAAAAATGTACAAGTTAGTATAAGTTAGTTAAAAATGTAAAAGTTTGTTAAAATGTAAATATTGTTGTGGAAAGGTTTCATCTAAAAAAAAAAAAAAAAACATTGGGAGTGAGACCTCTCCTTGAGCTAACGAACGTGAATTTGTGCTTAGGGCAAGATCATCTTTCGCAATAAACGATCTTTGATGATATCCCTTTTCCCCTTCATTCAAGTGAATCAAGCTTGTTTTCTCACTCTGCGGCTATAATACTCGTTGAAGTTGCTCTCCCAGCTAAGCCTAGGCTAACATTCATCTTTGTAAGCTTTTAGTTAGTGTGTATATCAAATTTGAAAGGAAAATGTGTGTTTTGTTTAATTGTTTTTGGCGAACTTTTCCATGGTGCTAATCTGTTGAAGCTACTCACACATGGAAAAATACAATTGTACAACGTTTTAAATGTATTCATTTTGTATATTACACTTACCATGATTTGAGAGCTCAATAAATTGAAGAAAAGAATGCCTTATGTTTGGAGTATTTGTTTCTAGGTTCGCTGGCTGTCTAGCCGATAGCGTCACTTTCACACACAGAAACAAACAGCCACTTCTGGCTGCATTTTTGATACATGAAAAATGGCGAATACCGTACTACGGTCTGACGGAAAATTTTAGTGGTTTTGAAACCGCGACGTTTTCACACCACGGTAAACCGTGAAACCGGTAACCGGCACATGCCTAACGGGAAGCCAGTGTAGCAATTTCAAAACCGGTGTAATGTGGTCCAGCTTCCTTGTATTTGTGAGGACTCTGGCTGCAGCATTCTGTACTAGCTGCAGCTTCCTGACTGATTTTTTTTATCAGGACCCGTAAATATACCGTTGCAATAGTCCAATCTGCTGAAAACGTTTTTCCATGTCTTGTTGAGTCAGAAGCCCCTTAATTCTGGTTATATTTTTTAGGTGGTAATAAGCAGATTTAGTGACAGACTTTAGATGGCTATCAAATTTTAGGTCTGAGTCAATAATTACGCCAAAGTTTCTGACTTGATTTGTAGCTGTAAGTGACATTGTGCTAAGGTGCCTGCTTATCTTTGACCTTTCCTTTTTTGGTCCAAAAATGATCACTTCTGTCTTCTCCACATTTAACATTCAGCAGTTTCATCCTCTGAAGGCCTTAGATCCATCTTCCAAAAGCAAAAGTCATGTTTGGCCTTATCTAAGGATGAGCGACACAAAGAGGGGTTAACAGATGAAGAGCTCGTGAATGGTGATTTACAGGAAGAGAACGCTTAAATTCCTAAGGTAAATCCGAGGATATCGTGAATCAAGATAACAGCTGACAACTTAGGCCCATTAAAGTACCACTGGAAGTCTAATGACAAATGCATGCATGCTACTCTGTAGTTTTTTGTTTTACTGCTTACTAAACAAATAGGGTTTGTCGCATGATCATCCATTTGATCATAAAGCAGTCCAACTTCAGTCATAAAAATTCCACTAACTGACTATACAGACATGATCAGGACCTATACCCTCACCACCGAACATGGATCCAGGTAATAGCCCTTCTCTCTGCGGTATAATCCCATTTTCCATGGGGAAAATTATAAGTATCTGTTTCCCTGTAATGCGGAAACATAAGGAGAACACTGTCATCGGCACAATTATGGGCCCGTGATGGGTCCGAGTGTTGATCTGTGACCTCGAGTTTTGGTACGCGAAAACGAAAGCGGGGCAGTGAGTGACAGAGATGGGTATAATTGGGGTAATTAGATCAGATAAGATGGAGGAAGAGAAGAGAGCGTAGGGCGATGAAGGCTGTCTCGTTCTGACCTATTACAGACAGAATAAGAGACTGCCAGGTATCCGGTGAACAAGGGGGAAGTACGTGGCATTCTTCCAGAGAAGTGCTTAATCTAAGAGTCTCTCACCGGTGAAATCTTCCAGGCATTCGCAAGAGTAGCCGCCCTCTCGACTGCGGCAGCGTCCATTGTTCTTGCACGGCCCAGAGTAGCAAAGGTCGATCTCCGTTTCGCAGTAGTCGCCCGTGAAGCCCACCGGACAGCGACAACGCAGCCCGTTGATGGGGTGTATAGGCCGGAACAGGACCGTGTCGGACGCGATGAAGGGGGGCGAACTATCAAACTTGAGGACGGAAACGCACTTCATGTAGTTCTCGCAGGGTTCTCGGAGACAGATGTTGTCATCAAATGGCAGAACCTACAAAAGCAACCAACAGTTATATAGAAATACTACTTATTTTATGTAGGAAATTCTTAAAGGCTTCACCTCCTGAGAGGATATGATCCGGAGCAGAGTCCTGTTCAGATAGATCTGCTCCTGCAGTTCTTCTGACGGAAAGAATGTCCCCTTTCCAGGCCCTCCCCCAGGCTGCATTGCCGAAAAGGTGACATTAAGGATGGAACCCTGCACATCCGTGTCGTTCTGGATGTTGAACACGAAGATGGCGTCACGCCTAGTGGAGAGAACCGCCGCCACGCCGTCCACGAAGAGGCCGAGCAATGGCGACAGGAAGCGCTCTTGGGACATGTTCTCCAGGCGCACAGTGATGCTGTTGGTCAGCATGTCGTCAGTGATGATGGTGACGCGGAGAGTGCAACGGGCAAAGGCAGTGTGGATACCATCTGGAATAAAAATGTTATGCTAACTTAAGTTCATGAAGAAATTATTTCTAAATCAGGTTACTATCAATACATTGGTCAGGAAATCATTCTAGGATATTCTACAAGCAACTAATTAACAGAAAAACACAATTTTCATCCTTCGGCTGTGTGTTTATCACTAGTAGACGTCCAATCCATTTGTACTGGGAGGGTGGCAGCGAATGAACGAACGTTCATTCGCTGCCATCCCTCCCATTTCAAATGGATTGAACGTCTATGGCCGTCAGTGGCAGCCAAAGCCAGGCAATGAGGTAATTTTAGGCCATTTAAGGTCATTTACCTATTGATTTTCAGTTACTTCCTGTTGATTTTGGGGTATTTTATGGGTCAACTTCCTGTTTATTTTGAGTTACACAACAGGAAGTGACCTGGGAATCACCCAAATAAATAGGCATTGACTCAAACTCAATAGGAAATGACCAATAACTGCCCTAAAATGAACAGCAAGTGACCTGTAAAATGCCCTGAAAATCAGACCGAATGACTGTGAATGCTCTGGCTTTGAATGAACAAACTTTCCCAGTAGGGCTGCAGCTATCGATTATTTTAGTAGTCGATTAATCGATAAACCATTAGTTTGAATAATCGAGTAATCGGATAAGGAACATGAAAAATTAAATTACCTGAGCTGAGCCTCAAACGGTATTAAAAAAAAAAAAATGAGGCTCTATGTACAACAAAAGAACAATTGGCTAACTTACAGTATATCGCAAAAGTCTGCTAGTTTAAATGCTATAAAATGCTAACTTTTTTACTATGCTCTTAACAAATGGTCCAGACACATATTCACACAAAAATACGCTAAATATACCAATAAACTAAATTACGAATGCATTAAAAAAAAACATGAGCTCAAACAAAATTTAGCTTATGTTGGTCTTAACAGGGAGCACCTGGATTCAGGCATGTGAATTGAGGCAGACTAGAAGGCAGTGTATCCACCCAAATCAATAAAACTAAATGCAAACACTTTCAAAATAAACCATTACAACGTCACTTTAATTAAACGAATACTCGAAGCAGCAAAATTTAATTTGAATATTTTTTTCTAATCGAACACTCGAGTTAATCGATTAATCGTTGCAGCACTAGTTCCCAGTCTAATTGGATTGGGCGTCGAGCACCGTCAATGGCAGCCTTAGAGTTAACTGAGACACTATTATGGTGGAAGATTTTTTTTTTTTTTTAAAGTGATCCTCTACCTTAAATACATGTAGGCTCTAATAAACAACAATTGTTCTCTTGTACTAAAATATGGTGTTAGAAACACATAAAATGTTAAATCAATGGCAATATTTTATAATATTTACTACATATTTTGACCGTTAGTTGGCGCCATGGTTTGCGGGCTCGCAGTGATGACGTCATTGGGATCTTTCCAAATGTGTAGCGTGTTCAACAATTGCTTATTGCTGCCTAAACTCGCAAAGTAAAATGCCACGATGTGCTGCTTTTGGATGCAATTTCCAGTCAAATGGAAACAAGGGGAGTGAAGTGAGTGGTCAAGGTGGAATTATTATTTTTACTGAATAAATGTGCATAAGTGGAAGGTTTTTGGTCCCTGTATGCACGTATCCTACCCACCACGCGTTACAACTGGTGCCCGAACATTTTTCCTGGATCCTCAGTCAAGTAAGGGATCCGTCTATTTTCTGGATCCGACGGTCCCACCGCGTCTGCGATATTGGTTTCGCATCTGTCTATTTTTTTTTATTCGTCGGTCCCACAGCGGCTTTTCGGATCAGTCTATTTCGTGGAATCGACGGCCTGATCGCGGCTCCAACATTGACATGGGATCGGTCTAATTCCTGGATCTTCAAGTGAGTACAAAACGCGGATTTGGATTACTATTGCTATCTTTTTTATTGACTATTCTTCGTGAGAGTTTTCCCCAAATCATACCAAATAATCAAAGCACTATGGCACGCTCCAGTGACGACAGTGACTCTGACATGGACCTTACGACAATGTTAGAGTTCGTCAGGGAACGTGTGTTTGCGTACTGCTGAGCTCCCGAGTGAAGAGTGGTCAAGGTGGAAATATTATTTTGGGTGAATAAAATTTGCATAGGTGGACGCTTCTCCCCTTTTTGGTACTTTTATACACGTATCCTTGCTACCACGCGTTACAATGTACAAGACATGGATTACACAAGGTGTGCTCTTTGGCCTGTACTGTATGTAAAGCACACGACAGCTCTGGATGCTAACAATCTACATAATTATATTGGGATAAGTTTGAAAACGCAATATGCTTACCTTGAATATCTGCTAATGAAACCGAAACCGAAGTTCCCAACAGCATACGCTGTCTCGCTCTGTTGTCATTGAGACTTTTGCCCAACTTTTGTCTTATCAGGTATTTGCTGCATGCATTTTTCCCCTGAAGCTCGTCTTGTGAACGACCGACAGTGCTGTCCTGCTCCTCACTTTTCAGATCTGGTTCAAATAGGAAGGGTAGAACCGACGACATGTTGGGAAAGCTAATGAGTGACACGCTGGAATTTCGGCAATGGGACCGTTGACGTCACGCACTGCGACGTAACAAGAATGGCGACCTATCACTTAAAATAATTTCACAAACTTTATTAAAACAAAAACATTAAGAGGGGTTTTAATATGAAATTATTATAACTCATACTAACATTTATCTTTTAAGAATTCCTTGTCTTAAAAATAGAGGATCCCTTTAAAAAACATTGACACCTTTTTAAAACAATATCTCGATTCTTGACAGGGGCATATCAATAACCTTTTGGGATACAAAGTATCACGATATATCACCATTTTGATATTTTGTCACACCCCTAATCTGCACTATATAGCCACCCATTGTAATCCAATCCCTTGGATGTGGTTGCATACAAATTACTGACTGTAACATTGTGGTGTCTATGGAGGGTTAGCAAAAGGCTACACAAGGCCTCGGCGACATAAAGCTGACAACAGGTGGTGGCAGCGGCATGAAATGGATCATACTGATGAGGCAGCTTGACGAGGGCAGGACTGAGGTTATGTCCACACGTACGCTGATGTTTTTAAAACCAGCTTTCCACTCCGGATTAAAGATCCGTTGATGGGGAAAAAAATTATGTCAACAACAAAATGTCATTTGGAAGATGTTGAGTGCATGCCGAAGCAACAGGTGGCACGATGATTGATGCAGGGGGTGGTAAAAACAGTCTTCACTGAACATTACAAAATTAGAGTACTGTATTTTCTGGTCTAGAAGTCGCACTTAGGGGCAGTTTACATGGCGACTCTGCGACACAAAGACGAATGACTGAGTAGCGGACTCGCCTCGCATGCATATGGTGTTGGCAAAGACGGAAGGCGAAGACGAAAAATTCTAAATCCTGCCTCCAAAGTGGAAGAATCCGATTGCTGGGGGTTGAGGGGGGCTTCCTCGTCATGCATATCAAAGGCTCCTGCGGCGCGAGACCGCGCCGTTAACGTCAGCACTCGTACACGTCAGCACTCGTACACGTCACATTGGGCGTGCGCAGCAGTGCTACTAAACATTAAAAACAGCAAATATGGCGGAATGTTGGCTTTAATTTACTGTTTTAATAATATTTTTAAACTAAATATGTTGAGCGTTTCAATTTTTGTGCCTTTTTGAACAAAAGAAAAATGACATTACTTCGAATGGGCGGGCATAATTTTTTCTGGCCTGAGGGAGCTTGGTAGGGTCAAAGTGCATCATTCTCTGTCGCCCTGTAAATCTGCACTGGCCCCTAGGGTCTGGCATGAATACTACATCCTTTTCATGCGGAATTGCGACATTGTTCAAATGGAGACGCAAATGCAAATTTGAAATTTTTCGTATTCTCGGAGAGTCACCATGTAAACGGCCCCTTAGACAATAACACAAAAATACACCCAAGTCAATTACCATTATGTGTTAAGTGGATGGTTCATCTCTCATTCCGTGGGGGCCCACCTGCGCTATTAATAGACCCCACCAGCTGCTAACAAATAATACACATGCAGAGAGGAAGGGCTGAACCGTGGAACTGACGGGTGTGTCACATGCAGATGCTATGGAAAAACCTGTCACTCTTACTCGCAGTATTAGCTTAGACGTTTTAAATGTCCATTTCTAACAATATTAGCAACCTCTTTTATAATGCAGTTCATGACCACACATGCTGACTGCATTAAGCCCATGAGGACACACCTTTGTACCAGCTGTCCGCGACTGACAAGTACACACATACTCAGCATGTGCCCGAATACATTTTCTATACATAATGCATTCCCTGCATGGTTGTCTTTGACACACATAAATCCTAAACGTGAACCCTTACCCATTGGGAATACGCTGACCTTCCATAAATATTCAGTTTTCCAATCAAACACAACTCTGGTGGTCACTCACAGCGCAAAACTAACAAGCCTGTTTGCTCAGTGAGCGAGCAGGATGGTCTGTAAAGCACCCAAAAAAAACAAACAGTTGTCCATTCAACAGGTTGCAGGCCCACCAGGGAGACACACTTGATCTTCACACCCTGTTACGTATCAGTTCTTACTCTATTAGCATACACACACTTATGACTACTGTTGACATTTATCACCCTGAAAGACAATGGGAAATGCGAGCCAAAAATGTTAAACTCACAAGAAAGGTCCTGCAAATTATAAAAGCAGGAAGCTTTAACGTCAATGCATTGTTGGGGGGGACAACACTTTCTCCGCACTGACTTTTTTACAGCACGGTAAAGTTTTTTACAGCAACTTAGCAACAGGAACTTCTTGTTTCAGGTGTTTTAAAGCCGCTGGCGGGTTTCTCCACTCACTTCAATTTGAAACATTTGAACCAAAACACAAAACAAAGTGACCTGAAATCAACAGGAAATGATGTGAAGTGCCCCCAAAATTAACCTCATTGGTTGCCACTGACGGCAATAGACGTCCAATCCCACTCCAAACGGATTGGACGTCTACTAGTGATAAACTCACAGCAGAAGGATGAAATTACCTTGTTTTTCTGTTTATTAGTTGTATCGTAGAATATCGTAGAATGATTTCCTGACCAATGTATCGATAAGCTGTACTGGTGCACGATAATTATTGGTCAGATAATTATCGGTCCGATAATATGAATTATGACATCATCCCGATAAATCCAATAACATTATTGATAGGACCGATAATATGTACGTATTGTGCAGGCTTTACTGTTTACACACTGGTATGGGAAATCAGTTGACCATTTGCGGGGCATTGCTCCCACTTGCTGGTCAGAATAATTCACTGCATCTATTTTTTGTTACAGTAGTACGGTTCGCTCACTAACACATTGCGGTGTCTAGCGGTAGCATTGACAATCGTGAATGCTTTCTGTTACGTTTTCGCCTCAGAAATATATGTCTCTAAGTATTTTATGTTTACTATAACATATGGCTCTGCAATAGGGTTATTCCGATCATGTTTCTTGCTCCCGATCTGATCCCGATCGTTTTAGTTTGAGTATCTGCTGATCCCTCTGCTGATACTTCCCGATCCGATTGCTTTTTTTTTTTTTGCTCCCGATTCAATTCCAATCATTCCCGATAATTTTTCCCGATCATATACATTTTGGCAATGCATTAAGAAAAAAATGAATAAAACTCGGACCAACATATACAGTACTTCGCAAAAGTTTTAGGCAGGTGTCCTGCCTAAAACCTTTGCACAGTACTGTACATTCAACATACAGTACATAAGTACTGTATTTGTTTATTATGACGATAAATCCTCAAGATGGCATTTACATTATTATCATTCTTTCTGTGAGAGGGATCCACGGATAGAAAGACCTGTAATTCTTAAAGGATAACTGTGACTTTTTATATTATGACTAAATATTGCCGTCTAGTGTTGAGCTTTCAGGAAATGATACTGTAGCCATTTAACTTCTGCCCAAATGCATGATGGGAAGTGCAACCATGACTGTGCGTCGTGGTACCAATTGATACACGTCATCTTCTCTGCGTTGGGAAATAACATAAAAAATAAGAAATTGATCAACTACTACCTTTCTTCCCCACATTGCTTCCCACGATTATTCTAATCGTTGGGAGAGGGATTGTGAGGCTTCAGCCATTTAAAAAAAGGCTCCAAAGGCTGCCAAAGTTCACTCATTTTACACTGCTTTTTAGCTCTATACACTGTATGGGTAAAACTGCACCATTATAGATTGAACGCAACAATGCGTGAGTGGGTCGTGCAGCACATGCGTCAATTGCGTTAAATATTGTAACGTGATCAATGTAAAAAATATTATTTCTCGCCGTTAATGCGATAAATTTGATAACCCTACCTTAAGCTTAAACTAAAGACTCTGGAAGAGTGTAACAGATTATGTCTGTAACGTTAAATGCAATTAGAAAACGATTTAATTAAAAAACATATATATATTAAAACAAGGCATGTCCGATATTTTTTTGCCGATTCCGATACTTTGAAAATTACGTGATCGGACCCGATCGATCGGGACATCTCTAATAATGATCAATAATACAAAAGCAGTACTGCATTGTTTACTCACTATACGCCTCAAATTATTGACTTGAAGCACTAAAATTCCCAACTAAGCGTTGATCATTAACTACAGCGATCTGAAAAATGCTTAACTTTTGAAGCCGAATGCGGACTAGAAAGGTAATAAAGAACAAGTGGGAGGCTGTGTCTGCGTATTTCAGGCTAAGAATTATGTGTGCATGTGTGACTATATATCAGCATGTCTGCACACACAGCTGTTAGAGCCCAATTTCCCCCTCACACCTGCAACTGTTTGGGGGGGGGGGGTCTTCCACCCCCCACAAGAGCCTTCTTTCTCAATTAGAAGCGATGGCGTTGAGTGGGTAGGTAAGTTGAGTCCAAGAAAAAACTACAATGGGTTCAACTAAGGATAGCACAATTTTAAAACAGCTTCATGTTTGCAACATGAATTAAAGTGTAGCAAGCACCAAGTGAAGTATCCAGCCAAACCCTTAACCTTTCACTTGACGCGCGCTTGAATCCAGCAACCCGCTGGTTCCAGGATATCGACTCCGAGCTGAATAGCCTCTCACAAGCGCTCTCGGTGAGCCGCGATTAAAAACCAAGCGCTCCGGAGCAATGAGGCCTAGAGCCGACCTGGGTAGGGTGTCGACGTTGGCAGAATGGGAGCACTGTTCCAACTAAGATGAAGGAGTGGTAGGAGTACTGGAATCCTTGAAGGCATCATTCCATCGGCTTTACTTCACGATATGAAGTAGAATAGTGCCAAAAGATGTTCATATTTTTCAAAAGGGAATACATTCATTGAATTCACTATATGAGTTGAAAACTGTAAAATACAAAAACACTTAACTCAATGCGAATGTTGTGATTTTAATCAATGATGACCGTAACGAAAATAATCGACACACAATATTTTCATGACAATCCAATAACGACCTAAAACCTGTCTTGGGAGACTAAAACATATCAAGACGAATGCGTTTTCGTCTGACATTAGCATTATCTCTGGCTAAAAACAGGGCTGTCAAAATTATCGTGTTTACGGGCGGTAATTAATTTTTTTAATTAATCACGTTTAAATATATGACGCAATTAACGCACATGCCCCGCTAAAACAGATTAAAATGACAGCACAGTGCAATGCGAACTTGTTACTTGTGTTTTTTGGAGTTTTGTCGCCCTCTGCTGGCGCTTGGGTGTGACTGATTTTATGGGCTTAAGCACCCATGAGCATTGTATAATTATTGACATCAACAATGGCGACCTACTAGTTTATTTTTCGATTGAAAATTTTACAAATTTTATTAAAACGAAAACATTAAGAAGGATTTTAATATAAAATTTCTATAACTTGTACTAACATTATTCTTTGAAGAACTACAAGTCTTTCTATCCATGGATCGCTTTAACAGAATGTTAATAATGTTAATGCCATCTTGTTGATTTATTGTCAGAATAAACAAATACAGTACTTATGTACCGTATGTTGAATGTATATATTCATCTTGTGTCTTATCTTTCCATTCCAACAATAATTTACAGAAAAATATGGCATATTTTATAGATGGTTTGAATTGCAATTAATTACGATTAATTACGATTAATTAATTTTTAAGCTGTAATTACCGCAATTAAAATTTTTAAGCGTTTGACAGCCCTACTAAAACGTGAAAGGTATACATAAAGGTCTACTGAGTGTTAGCATAGCGTTTCCCATTAGCATTATCTTTAGCTAAAAACATGTCTTGCAAGAGTAAAACATGAGACAATTGCCAGTCTTTGTCTGATGTTACAACAACGACATGAAAACGCACCAGTTTCTGTCATAGGTTTGCAATGTGTGACTTTTAGCATAGCGTTATCATTATCTTTAGCTAATAACTTGTCTTGGGAGACTACAACGCAACGAGATGAATGGCGGTTTTGATCTGACAAGACGACAGCAAAATGAAAACGTGCCATAGTTTCCGTCATATGTTCACAATGTCTGACATTTAGCATTGCGCTAACATTACTATCAGCTAATAGCGTGTCTTAGGAGACGAAAACACAATGAAACGAATGCCAGTTTTGTCTGATGAGACCACAACGAGATAAAAACATGCCATATTTTCTGTCATACACTCACAATTTGATCGTAGCAGTTTGGGTGACCCGACACCCCCACCATGACCATCACCGGTGACAGGTGGTTAACTCATAACCTCACCAGAGTTTAGACTCGCTTGGTTTGAAGTACATGGCAAGATTTGTCTTCTTATCTTGGCAAGAGAGAATATACAATGTTGCTTTAGCCTGTTAAATGTCTGTTGAGTGATTATCACCCACGAAATGTAACTCGCAGCGTTAGCATTAGCATTATCTGAAACTGCGGTCTGCTACAGCTTACAGTAGTTGTGCTCTGTGCTTCTGGTTGCAAATAAAACCATCGGAAAACCCTCACGAAGTTGGAGTTGTCCTTGTAGATGCTACATGTGCTAGTCTGTCAATGTTCATTTGAAATTGTTGGTATTTTTGGATTAAAACCTTTTGAAGTTGTACATACAAAAACATTTTGAGTCTTCGTCGGATAAAACTAGACGAAGACTAAAACATTTTGAAATGACTAATAACTAGGGTGACCATATTTTGATTTCCAAAAAAGAGGACACTCAGCCCGGCCTCAAGATAGTTGAATTTTACTCGAAGTTCACTCAAAGATGCCTATATCACTTTAATAAATTTAAAGTGTGCCCCCTGACTCTGGATGGAAAAATGCAGTTTGAAAAAAAAAAAAAAAAGACAAAAAAAATATATATATATATATAATATATATAATATAATGCAGACCCATGGAAATGTAGTCCAGTCAATATCAATACACATACACACTGTAGGCTTATAAATTACTATCACGACAATTGCCCTTAACAAATTGTTATTCCCGTACAATTGATATTCTCATTCAATGTTCTAGATTGCACACAAACAATAACCGAAATAAACTGACAAACTATTCAACCAGCATGTTTCCAAATGTAGCAGTTCAAAACAACGTTTCCCATAATGCCTAGCGTGGTTTAGCTTACTGATAGCTAGCTGAGGCAAAAATCTTTGCTACAAAAGTTTACAATTATTGGCAGCGCAACGATGCGACACCAAACAGGATTTTACAGTCAAGCTCTGACAGAAGTCAACAGTTGCCATTATTTACGTATTTATCGTAAAAAAACTTAACAATTGGGCAGGTGTTGTGGCCAAATCATCAACCCAGTAGATGGCGGTAATGCCTAACGATAGGGGTAAACTACCAACAAAAACAAGAAGAACGGCTTCTTCCCTCCCTACTACTAGGAACCATGTCATCGCAGGCAGGCGCTGCCACCCAGCGGCCCGGAGGGATTCTCTTCAAATTGGTCCCGTGAAAAATCATAAAAAAACGGACATTTTTATGAATTTATAAAACCCACCCGGACGACAAGGATACTACGTGAAAGTAGGACTTGTCCAGGCAAAAGAGGACATTTGGTCACCCTACTATTAATTATTTCGTCCAAAAGACTACGACAAAAAGTGCTTCCGAAAACAACACTGGTGAGTGTAGCCAGCTGAATAGGATAATCATATCATTCTAAAGTCCTCTTTTTTCCAGCACATTAGAGCAAGGTGAAGAGTCAAACCCTCCTGCCCCGCAAAAGGAGGGCGACCACTCAACTAAAACAGAGAATGTATGCAAACAATGGGTAGCGCTCAGTGCCTAATAAGCAGTTTGTCTCACACTCCGGTGCTAAAACACCATACAATAATTATGTCACACTGCCATACAAATGCACTAATCAGACATATAATGCTGATCTAGTTTGATAAGTTTACAAGTAAAAAAAGGGAGGGGGGTTATGTTGAACTGCAGCACTCTCAAGAGCCACCCAGCCATGAACGGACTAATCGGGAGTCTCGGATCTATTTCACTGATACTAGATCCGGTCTGATCCTGCTGGATTTTTCCCTTTCCCTCCAAATGTGTGATTCATGAATAAAACTCATCATAATAATTTCTTTGTTTTGGAGGTTTTCTACCTCCACCCTTCAGTCCAGCTCTTCTATGCCTTCCTCTTCATCTCTCCAAGGAGGTGTCTGGTTGCAGTTATTGTTGGTGCTAGTTACTGATAAATAGGGTGCCTGGTTACCAACCGACACGCCATTGGCTCCGTTCGACAAAGCGCTGGGAAGGAGGCGGAATGGAGCAGAGATGAAGGGGGGTCGTCGCCACGGGTAACCGTGAGACTTGTGTCTAAATGCGGTTAAATATAAAGTCGGGTAAGTCTTCAACTTGTTTTGGGTGGACAAAGATGTTGAGACATTGACCCCTTGAAATAACCCCACATGGTGATTCTCATGAAGTTAAGCTTAACTATGTCTGTAGCATGTATCATTGAGTGTCAAAACACAGCTGTGAATGGCCACAGTCTGATTTTTATTTTATTTTATGGGTGAAACATGGTGATATAACAAGGGTCGCAATGCAGAAATCGCAGACTACAAGGAGTGGTTGACATATTCTTTTTCATATAGTTACCCTTTTATACATTATTTTTCAATTTTTCTTTGTTTGGAACCATTATTTATCATCTAACGTATTGGGGAAAATGCGACAGTAACAAAAAAAATACAATTAAGCGATAGTTATGAGGTAGATATCCGTGACTTTTTTACGGACGCCAAACGTTTTCTGTAACTCTTCACAAGCTTTTCACACACTGTTGCTGGTATTTTGGCCCATTCCTCCATGCAGATCTCCTCTAAAGCAGTGATGTTTTGGGGCTGTCGTTGGGCAACACGGACTTTCAACTCCCTTCACAGATTTTCTATGCGGTTGAGATCTGAAGACTGGCTAAGCCACTCCAGGACCTTGAAATGCTTCTTACGAAGCCACTCCTTTGTTGCCCTGGCTGTGTGTTTGGGATCATTGTCATGCTGAAAGACCCAGCCACGTCTCATCTTCAATGCCCTTGCTGATGGAAGGAGATTTTCACTTAAAATCTCTCGATACATGGCCCCATTCATTCTTTCCTTTACACAGATCAGTCGTCCTGGTCCCTTTACAGAAAAACAGCGCCAAAGCATGATGTTTCCAACCCCATGCTTCACAGTGGGTATGGTGTTCTTCGGATGCAATTCAGTATTCTTTCTCCTCCAAACAGGAGAACCTGTGTTTCTACCAAAAAGTTCTATTTTGATTCATCTGACCATAACACATTCTCCCAGTCCTCTTCTGGATCATCCAAATGCTCTCTAGCGAACTGCAGACGGGCCTGGACGTGTACTTTCTTCAGCACGGGGACACGTCTGGCAGTGCAGGATTTGAGTCCCTGGCGGCGCATTGTGTTACTGCTAGTAGCCTTTGTTACTGTGGTCCCTGCTCTCTGTAGGTCATTCACTAGGTCCCCCCGTGTGGTTCTAGGATTTTTGCTCACCATTCTTGTTATCATTTTGACGCCACGGGGTGAGATCTTGCATGGAGCCCCAGATCGAGGGAGATTATCAGTGGTCTTGTATGTCTTCCATTTTCTAATAATTGCTACCACAGTTGATTTCTTTACACCAAGCGTTTTACCTATTGCAGATTCAGTCTTCCCAGCCTGGTGCAGGTCTACAATTTTGTCTCTGGTGTCCTTCGACAGCTCTTTGGTCTTGGCCATAGTGGAGTTTGGAGCGTGACTGACTGAGGTTGTGGACAGGTGTCTTTTATACCGATAATGAGTTAAAACAGATGCCATTAATACAAGTAACTGAAGTCGATGCCGATCGATCAGGTCCGATCACGTCATTTTCAAAGTATCGGAATCGGCCCAAAAATATCGGACATGCCTTTTTTTAATATATATACAGTATATTTTTTAATTAAATCGTTTTCTAATTGTATTTAATGTTACAGACAAAATGTCTTACACTCATCCAGAGTCTTTAGTTTTGGCTTAAAGTAAGGCTATCAAATTTGTCGCGTTAACAGCGGGAATTAATTTTTTTAAAATTAATCACGTGAACATATTAAACGCAATTAACGCATGCGCTGCATGACCCACTCACGCATTGTCAAGTTCAGTCTATAATAGCGCCGATTTACCAATATATAGAGCTAAAAGGCAGCGTAAAATGACCAGAGTGAATTTTGGCAGTCTTTAGAGTCTTTTTTAATTGGCTAAAGCCTTAAAATCCCTCTCTCAACAATTAGTAAAATCGTGGGAAAGCAATGTGGGGAAGAAAGGTAGTTGTTGATCTTTTTCTTCACACCCTATGTTATTTCCCAATGCAGAGAAGATATATCAATTGGTGCCAATACGCACAGTCATGGTTGCACTTCCCATCATGCATTTGGGCATGGCTACAGTATCATTTACTGAAAGCTCAACAAATACACTAGATGGCAATATTTAGTCACAATATACAAAGTCACATTTATCCTTTAAGAATTACAAGTCTTCCTATCCGTGGATCCCTCTAACAGAAAGAATGTTAATAATGTAAATGCCATCTTGAGGATTTATTGTCATAATAAACAAATACAGTACTTATGTACTGTATGTTGAATGTATATATTCGTCCGAGCTTTATTCGATTTTTTTTCTTAATGCATTGCCAAAATGTATATGATTGGGAAAAATTATCGGGAATGATTGGAATTGAATCGGGAGCAAAAAAAATCGGATCGGGAAATATCGGGATCGGCAGATACTCAAACTAAAACGATCGGAATCGGATCGCGAGCAAAAAAACATGATCGGAACAAACCTGCAGGTAACGTGTGGAGCCTCGTTAGAAGAAGTTAGACCTCTTTGACAGCCAGAAATCTTGCTTGTTTGTAGGTGACCAAATACTTATTTTCCACTCTAATTTGGAAAAAAAATCTTTAAAAATAAAACAATGTGATTTTCTGGTTCTTTTTCCACATTCTGTCCATCATGGTTGAGATTAACCCATGTTGACAATTACAGGCCTCTCTAATCTTTTCAAGTAGGAGAACTTGCACAATTGGTGGTTGACTAAATACTTATTTGCCCCACTGTAGCTAAAGTCAGGGCGGGAATAAAGCAAAACTGACCGAACTAACTATGCACACAGAACAAGTGCTTCACGTTGAATCCAAAGCCTGGAGGCTTACTTTTAGTATGCTGTCAACATCAGAACGCGCAAGTTAAACAGTTGAAGGCTAACAATTATCAGCTGGTACAGTAAAACAAGTTTAAAAAACAAAACAAAAAAAACGTTTTTTTGAATGTAGTTCTCTTCATCATGATTCACGCTGGTGAACAAGATCAGGCGAGTTCATGCTGTCATAGTTGTAATATGATGTTTGTGTTGTTCCTCGCAACATGAGACAATGAGTCACTAGTCGGAGGAATTGTAACCATCCAAGAGCCACAGGTTGAACAACCTATCGTGCGTGACATGCTTTTAGCTCATGTTGTCAGCTGTTTGGTCGGAGCGAGCCAGCTGGGTAGCCTCGCAAACAATGAGTAAGACCTTAAGTAAGTTAGCAGGGTAGCTAGTCAAGTGGAAGAAAAATCCATGGATTTAATAGCGCTAGTTTCGACGCAAACACAGATGTCACGCGACCGATCTGGTCCAGCTACAAATCTGGTGCATCATGGGGGTGTTGAAAAGGTAAAGTGGAGGAGAGAACAGCGGCACGCTTGAGTGGAGGGGAATAATTCCCTCTCACCAGGAGATTCTTTGAAGTCGGGGCGCAAAAGCGGGAATGCGAGGGTAAAAATAGAACCCCCCCGTTTTTTCCCCTTCCTTTTCTTCCCTCTTCGCCTTAAATCACCATGCTCCTTCTCCTTTATTCACACTCTTATCAGGGATGCGGCGGTCATCTCGTCAGCTGCCGTCTTTATCCGCCCGGGTCACCCAAGAGTCAGCATTGTGCTGCGTGACCACGCTGGCGTGATAATGAGTCAAGGAAAGAAACGGCGGGATGTGCAGCGGTCTGTCCAAATAAGACAGCAAAAAACAACACGAATGTGAGCTGATAGGCACACAAATATGGGAATATCCTGTTATAACCAGTGAGAATTAGCTCAAGGAGGCTTGACAAATGGCGTCAATCATCTCTTTAGGTTGTAATTAGTGTCACCACAAAGTATGGGTCCTGGTAGCATCATAACTTTATGGTAGGACACCAGTACTTAACATTAAAAGACAAGAATCAATCAAAAATTGAAATGCACGCAATGGTTCCAGGTGTCTTCCCCTTTCAATGTCAATCTGTCTTCATATCGCACTCCCACTTCCACCATCCTTTTAAGGGGAATTTTATTAGAACGGAGTAAATCCTTCGACTTGACATACTTGCACGCACCTGCTCCGAAGAGACATGTTTATGTTATTCAACACTTTGAGTCCATCCATCAGGAAAAAGTGCAAAGAATGGATAAGATGAGGGAAGATAGGACAGAATAGGCAGGGTGGGTGAACTCAGAAAAGGCATTTTAGGGGCACTGTACCGAAAATGAGCTGAACCGTGACCTCAAAACCGAGGTACGTACTGAACCGAGATTTTTGTCTACCGTTACACCCATACTAATACGTATTTTTGTCTAAAAAAAAGACACAAATTAAAAGGGATGCCAAAAACACTGTTAGAGTTTCCAGTTTCCCTGAATCGACTTTCTAAACAAATAAAATGTTAACGAGCACTGAGCCACTTCATTTCCCGCCAAATGAAATTCTCCCACTGCTTCTCCGCTCGACGCACTCACGAATGTCCAAGAGCATGACAGCACACGCATGTACGTTTTATAGCCACTTCAATTGTAAGGAGTTTTCTTAGCATTCCTGTGGCGGAAGGGTGCCGCATCCTCAAAGTGTGTGGTTCGATCTGCCGTGCATAAGTCTACAACGTGGTATGTAATTAAGATCGGGTCATCGTTGGAAATCGGGCCTTTAATTTGCTGTTTGTTGTCAAAAATAGAACTGCATCAGTAAAGGTTCTAGTCTAGCACGTCTTTGATCAAAGAATACCTCACATAGTTAGTACAACACAATACAGACTCAAGTCATACACATAATGGTTACAGCAGGAAGACAAAGAGTATAAGGGAGCGACCGTATCAGTTACGCAGTGTCAAAGGTATGTGCCAGATAGGCTGTCATCACTTTGGTAATAACAGACCATCGCAACTCTCTAGCCCTCCCTCCTCAATGGAGCAAAACGACATGAGTGACTACCGTGGGTAAGAATGGATTGGTAGTACGTAAGGCTGACTGAGAAGAACCATGTGTGCGATTATTGCCCTGGAGGTAAACCGCGTCAGCTCGTGTCTGATATTGTGTTGCAGCGAGAAACATTGTAAGTACCTCAGTGTTTTCGGACACGGAGAAAAATGATGTAAAAACTCAACTTTCAAGCATGACTCTTGGCACATGCAGGACCATCACTTCACGGCTTCAAAACAAAGCTGCCAGAATGGGCTTGTGACTGGATGAACCTCAGCACAAGGCTATTTTTCTTGAAGGAACGAGGCGATAACTTGATAAAGAGATGTGGACGGCAACAGCATGCGCCTCATTTTCAAATATGCAGACAGAGAAGCACTGTGGATCTTGCTCATGTCAACAGAACTGTGACATCTAAATAAGCACATAGTCTAGGTTGATGTGGCACAAAAACCTCCTAAATAAAGTCGCAACTACTTTAATAGACATGAAACTGAAGACATGTTTGGAAGGGCTGGGTGCTTTTTGTGCACCAGATAAAAGGTGCAAAGGGATCTGTGTGTGAAACTTTGTCTTAACACTGCAGGGCGAAGACGCTCCAGCTGCTGTCTGATGTTGACTAGAGCCAAAAAACATCTTATGTACAGTCCGCGTGCACGCATATGAGTCACTGTGGCCTAAGTAAAAAGAAGTTACAGTTCAAAGTAGTCCGAAGGTGAACCTAATACATCTAAGTGAGATCCATTTCGAACTGTTAAAAGATAAAGCCTAAAGGGTTGAAGGAAGATTTCCAACTTTTGGAAGAAAGTTCTGAAGGATAATTTTGCACACACAAAAAAACATACCACCCATTCACCATTGCCACAGGGTATGAAGAACAGTCCATAAAGGAAACTATGACAAGAATTGCATATGCATTACCATATGTGCAAAAAAATGTAGCCAATTAAATTTTCGTAATCCTTCTGGATTACTTTCTGGATCAACACCTGTCAACAAATCCAAAAGGGAATCTCTGTTGAAGAGTGAGCTTCTGTGATAAATCCATGATAAACAGTTTGAGAGAATCAGTTTTTAAACTCCTATTATAGACGTAATTATTACACAGCGTCAGAGACTGATATTTAAATATGTGTACTATATACTGTAACAACTACCAGATTAATGGATTGTCATGATGATTCAGACAGACAACCTATGATTCTGAACCATTTCGCAGCCACTCACTGTTACCCAAGCTCTCACAGAGACCAACAACGGTCAGCTTGTCCAGACTCTTTCGACTGCCTGGGCGTTCCTCCCTTCCCGACAACAATTGCATCACCTCGGGGCAAAGTCTACTCGCTGAGAGTTGAAAGGTTAAAACAGTAGCGGTAGCCCCAATTTCTTTATGGACATTTTTTGAATGCTTTGGATGCAAAATCATTGTCTGGTTTGTGATAAAATAGGGACATCAAGTCAAACATGGGTTTCCCCAAACCAGTGCATGCTAGGTGAAGCAACACCGCATGTATATAAGAAATCCTAAGAGGATTGCCTTGATATCATTCCTCTTCTCACACTTGTCACTCAGCCAGGCGACATATAGAACACAGTCAGCCCCCTCCTCCTTCTCCCCTTACCATTACTTAACATTCCTACAGCGGGTCATCACACCATGTTTGTAATGTCACACTCGTGGAGCGCTTGCGGGCTTTTTTCTTTTAATTTTATCAACGGTGAGTGGAAAACAAAGAGCACTGTGTCGTCTGAGTGAGAGCAAATACATGTTTCAGGTTACGACCCTCTACCCCGAAAACCTGTTGGAGTCCAAGTGGGGGTATCAGGATTGATGACCCTGTTGATTTCCTGTAATTGTAGCATAAAAGTCATGATAGAAGCATAGGCGGATCTACTATTCAGGCGAAGTAGGCAATCGCCTTAGGCCCCCAACCAGTAGCGGGCCCCCAACCAGCTGCCCTTGCCCCAACAAGCAAGAGCTTGGGCCACCGGAGCCAGCATCGTCATGTATAATTATGTCAGCATACCAAACAAACAAATAACAAAACAAAAACGAAAGCCATTTGAATGATGCATTTATATTAGCTCTCCCCCTCACAGACGGACTACAATGGACTGTTCCACGACGACGGACTGACTATCAGTCGCTTAGTTTCATTTAGCGCCGTTTAGCTTCGCTTAACTCCGTTTAGCATCACTTAGCTCCGCTTAACTGTTCGTTGGCTTCACTTAGCTCTCCCGCGTTTTCCACGCCACTAAGCTAGCTATCTTTACAGCTCACATGCTACTTTGCACGTCGGCTATCGTTAATTTCGAACACATAAGTGAACGTGCTCTCCATGAGAGCCAAAGTGCAGTGAGGGAGAAGTTGAGAACAGGCCGCTAATGCCTCTTTTAACTTTCTTCTTCTTTTTCACACCGAACATAAAATACACGACAGCACACCCTGTGGAGAAAAAATGCAGTACAGTTCAAATCAGTCGTACATTAACTAACACTCAACAGCTGGTTAACAGCATTTGCTAACAAAAAAAATTTAAATCTATTAGTGACACCACAAGCACTGACGAAAAATGTTTTTTTTTACGGAGTGTAAAGCTTTCGGTTAGCGGTTTAGCGAACGTAGAACATTTCAAAATAAAAAGCACGTCATGTTCGTCAAATAAATAATGATTTCTGGAGTTAATCCCACATACTTCAGAATTAATATTATAATATGTTGAGTAAATACTACAGAATGTCTACACTAATAATAGCATTCAAATGACACTCTTTATGACAAATATGATTTACAATGAATAATTATAATTATTATCCGACTATTATATATAGTAGTATACGATAATAATAATGCTAGATTTTTTTTTTAAGAATTGTTTTGAATAATGTTCGAAACGCAGAGTCAGTGTTCTGAATCTGTTTCCTTTACATTCTTTTGCACTAGTAAATGCTATCAGCAATTAACCCCGTTGTTTATTTGTGATTAATTATTGTTATTTACATGATTATTTGTACATCAATAAAGAATTTAAGTGTTCCAAAATGGGTTTGTGAATTAATACGTGTCAACAAAAATTTAATTGCAAAATTAGTAAAAAAAAAAAAAAAAAAGAAAATTATTAGATTAGTCGACTAATCGGACTGATCGTAAAACTAGTCGGCTGATTAATCAGGAGAAAATTTGTCGTTAAGGACAGCCCTGGTGTACCCGAACATATTTCCTCCACACCCTTCTCACCTTTTTAACCCCTGACCCATTAAGAGGGCCCCTGGATATGTTCGCCTTAGGCCCCAAAATTGACAAGTCCGCCACTGGATAGATGTTAAACAAGATGACAATATCAGAGGGTAAAACCCTGAATACTACCTCCTACCCTATTTTTAACCTTTTCCCCCCTTGCCCTGAGGCCCTTACGTTTGCAAACAAACAACACCACTCTTTGAAATCCCCACAGCAAACGCGCTAGCATGACGAGACAACACCTCACTGGAACATCCACTTTCCGCCCTGCCGCCTCTTAACAAAGATTTCCTGTTGACCACTTGACCCTTGCACAAAAAAATGTCTTTACATCTGATTCAGGGTGTTGTGATGTCCCTCCTCTCCCAAAAGAGTCAGTTTGCGGGCCTTTACAAACATCTCTGGTCTGTAATTGGGAATTCCAACTGCAGTTAAGGCCAATAGTGACCAGCTTGAGTCACTTGGTATTGCTTGTTTCAAATAGGAGTGGGAACCTCTTGGTACCTCACGATACAATCGAAACGTTGGTCAGGAAATCATTCTAGGATATTCTAAAAACAACTGGAACAGAAAAACAAGCTTCTGCTGTGAATTGGAATGAGTTTATCACTAGTAAACGCCCAATCCATTTGAACTGGAAGGGATAGCAGGGATTCGTTCATTCGCTGCTATCCCTCCCACTTCAAACGGATTGAACGTCTATGGCCGTCAGTAATTTTGGGCCTTTTACGGTCATTTACCTGTTGATTTTCAGTTACTTCCTGTTGATTTTGGGGTATTTCATGGGTCACTTCCTGTTCATTTTTTGTAACAGAACAGGAAGTGACCTGGGAATAGCCCAAATGAATAGGCAGTGACTCAAACTCAACAGGAAATGACCTGTAAATGCCCTAAAACAGGGGTCCCCAACCTTTTTTGCACCACGGACCGGGGTTATTTGTAGAGACGTGCGAAATTTCCGTTTCTTAGATGATTCCCGATTCGGCCGTGGAAGATTCGAGAACGATTCACAAATATCCAAATTCTGATTATTGAATTATACCAGGTAAAGCGGAAGTAAAACACAGTCAGCGCGGTCTTTTGGACGCAATGAGGAACGGACCGAGAGTAAATATCATGTTCAACTCATGCCGCTAGATAAAAAAAAAAAAAAACAATCATACCTGACTGCGGCTGACAGCCGCTACAAACAACGCCCAGTTGCTAGTTGCTACATACATACGGCTACAGTAGATGTCATATATATGTCGAACTAGATGCAAAATGACAGACGACGTCGGTGTTAGAAGTTGTATGACTGAACAGAGATGCGAAATGACAGACTTTCCGGCGTAAGTAAACAGCCGCCATCTTAAAGCAGTAGACCTCTCTAGAAGGCTCTGTTGTAGTGAACCTAATTAACTTTTTATCTAAAATACTCCTAAATCGCCAGAATCTTGCCTTGAATCTATCTTTAAATGATGAGATAGTTTTAAAACTTTGACAAAAGTAGACAGAAGGGAAATTATGGAATAACGGGAGCAATTTTAACAACTGTAACAGTTTATTCACAACATTAAATTGAATATAGTTTAAAGCTGCTGATACAGAATGGGGACTGGAGTTTTTTATTTACTGTTATTTTTGTATATTTGTTTACTGTTATGTTAACTTGATACTGAAATAGTAGTTTGGTTTAGCCTGAGAGGATTTTTTAACAATTTTGGAATTAATGTACAAAACATTCAAAAAAGGAGGGGGGGTGCATCAATAATCGTTTTATAATCGAATCGGAGTCTCTGAATCGTAATCGTAATCAAATTGTTAGGTGCCCAAAGATTCCCAGCTCTAGTTATTTGGGACTTTTTTTTCACGGATCGGTGTTCTGACAAATTTTGTAACCCATCAAAAATTGCAACGATGCGGTTCTGCGCATAACGTTAAACATAGCCGCAAAATGCGCAAATGCAGCGATTCCAAAGTAAACACTACAAACTTTCTTGAAAGAAAGGAATATTAACTTACATTTGAACATGGAAGGACATGAAGAAAAGTTCTCCTCAGATACATCCTTCCATGTTAGCTGCACACAGCAACTGCACACCGCTCTCACCATGAACGACTTCGCCTTGTCGTTACGCATTAATTTAGAAGCCCGCTTCACAAAAGCTACGTTCATACTATAGGTCTTACACGAATCTGATTTTTTCGTGTTTTTCCGACTCGAGTGAGGCATTAACTTGACGGTCTGAACATGACAAGTCGCATAGAACTGGACCATTTCAAATCTGATCTGGGTCACTTTCGTATGTAGTTCAAATCCGATCTGGGCCACATTTTTCCAGACTGTCGCGGCGGTCTGTACTGTCCAGTCTCTTAAATCGGAATTCATGCAGCAATTACGCTACAGTAGCGGTGCAGCTGTGCGTTATTAGCGCCTAGCTTGCTTTGAACACAGCTTTTTAGGAAGGGTCGGACTTGACAACAGTCATAAAAAAATTAAAATGGGTTGAGGATAAGCCTGAGAATGATCGGTTTTCTGTCTGCTCCATATAAGCAATATTTCAACATTGCTTACACGGCCGAGAGTCGGGGCAAACGCCCGTATGTGTGTGTGACATGCACGGACAGTGCGTGCATGCTATCGATCCATATTCTTTGAATATAAACCTAAACTGTGATTATTTATGTCTGTTATTTGTGTCCTCTTTTTAAAAAGCAAAATATGATATCCCTGGAATGACGGATGACAGCCAGCATGTGTGGTCATTTGTTTTGATGCTTCTGCGCATGCGAGTCGTCTTGCTCAGCGCGTGTCGGACTGTGAATTAGTGCGCATGCGTAGTACTTGAAAGGTCTCAATGGACAAAGGCAGTCTGAAGGGGCATGCCAAAAAAACAGATATGATAAAAAATCGGATTTGTGCATTAAGACCTATAGAATGAACCTAGCCAAAGATACGATGTTGGAAATTGTAGCAAGGTTTTCAATGCTCTCGTAGCTATGTCAAGGATTTTCCGGAATGACTTTAATCCAGAACCTCGGAAGAGTTGTTGTCTCAAATGTACGTTTAATAAGGTCGCCGTCATTTGCGATCTCTACAAGCTGATGCGCCTGTTGCACAGACATGCTCGAATCACTCGGTTTATTCACAAACGGGTCACGAATCCACTCGTTCGCAGTTCGTGGGTCTTCGAGGTTGTAGGCTCGTCAGGTACCCTTTTCGCCGTAAAAATATCTCCGTTATTGATTAGACGTTTTTGATTTTATGACAGAGGCTTGGGGCCGGATGAAATTTGACCACGGGCCGCATTTGGCCCCCGGGCCGGACTTTGGACATATCTGGCCTAAAGGCACAAGTTCCATCTTTTTTGTGTATTACACAGCTAAATATACTCACTTTAATTACTGAGGATCCTAGCATGCCCAGCTTGTTTGTGGAGAAACATGTAAACATTAACCAAGGAGGACAGAATTAATCTAATAAGATTCTGCAGCCAGCAAAGATGCCTGATTTAGCCACGACGACCACGTGGAGAGACCACTTTGGCCACACACAAAGAGACACTTTGAAAACTAGTACGTGAGAGTGCGAATGAGTTAAGAACATTCACACAAAAAAGGCAAGTGTGTGGCATGCAAAAAATGAATGGGATTTCCTTAGCAAGTGTGTGAATGACTCTGCAAAAAATATGGGAAATCTTGCTACTATAATTATGTTCTGTCCAGGTCAGAAGATTCGGATATTGTCTCTTCTGACAGACCCTCATTAGCAGGACCTTGACTGCTGAATCCAACAGTAGGAGGTGAAAGGTTGTGTGCAGAGTGGTTCAGGGTCAATCCTGGGCGTGTCTTCTTTGAACTCACAGGTGGGATACCCCGGTGCCAGGATGCGTCTCTGTTGGGTAAGAAGTCCCATTTCTCTTGCCTGACCACGACAACCCACATCATATCATATCTCATATCCAATTAAACTTAATGCAAATAGCACATCTGTCTCAAATTAGGCATATGCTATAATTACATGTTCCTATAGAGTCCTTGTTGAACTCAAATGTATGAAGAGGGGAGTGAAAGTGAGGGTTGGAGTTGGGAGGGGGTTGAGAACGGGGGGGGGGGGGGGGGGGGGGGGGCTCTGAGCTACGCAACTCCTTGAACAGGATTAAGAAGCAAACCAAGTGAAAGCCCCATGGGGGTAAAGAATGGGTTGGTTCAGGTGGGAGGTACGTGTAGCAGCACGTCATCTTTCAACAAGGCTATAGAGAAGAAGATCAGAAGACAGTAAAGCATCAATCAGCGCTAATCTTTTAACTATACGGACACCTAAACCTATTTATAAGCCTGCAAGGGCCCTCTCTCAGGTTCACGCGAATTTCAAAAAACACGATTGCTTGACTTGACGAATATTAATCAGAGAAAACAAATCTGTGGCTGAATGTGGCTGACAGCAACATTCATTTGCCAGTAGCGTTTCCTAAACGCTTTAGTCTTAATTGACAGAAAAACAAAACGCACGCAGCTGAGAAGAACCTATTCAAGTGAAGCAAACAGGTGCATTACAGTGAAGAAACCTCTACAGATAGTTATCATTGCCAGAACCGAGCCAAATGTTTTAATGTGAAATTCGACGAGCTTAGATAAGAGCTTTAACAAAAAGAACACATAGGCCTTGGCTAACGGACCACTCTCTCGCTCTATCTCTTGAGTACAGACGGGATAGTGTTGTGGCTAGCTCAATGTGTTAAGCAAGTATATCTCAGGAGAGATAGCAGGGAATTCTGAAGGGGGATGGCGCAACCTTCCCATGCCTTCTGAGCACCAAAACAAAAGCCGGAACACATGAAAGAGTTGAAAAAGTTTCTTTCTTCCAAATCTTATTAACTAGAGGTGTGACAATATATCGAACTGGTGATATATCGTGATAATTTGTATCCCAAAATGTTATCGATATGCTCCTGCCAAGAATCGAAATATCATTTTAAAAAGGTGTCAATGTCTAAAAAAAAAAAATTAAAATGAACCAACAATTTGCTACCAAAATCTTCCACCATAATAGTGTCTCAATTAACTCTAAGGCTGCATTTACGGTGCTTGACGCCCAATCCATTTAGACAGGGAACGTTCGCTCATTCGAAACCAGAGCGTTCAGTCATTCTGTCCGATTTTCAGGGCATTTACAGGTCACTTGCTGTTCATTTTAAGGCATTTACAGGTCATTTCCTGTTGAGTTTGAGTCACTGCCTATTTATTTGGGTGATTCCCAGGTCACTTCCCGTTCTGTAACTCAACATAAACAGGAAGTGATCCATAAAATACCCCAAAATCAACAGGAAGTAACTCAAAATCAACAGGTAAATTGCCTGGCATTGCCACTGACGGCCAGACGTTCAATCCGTTTGAAGTGGGAGGGATGGCAGCGAATGAACGAACGTTCATTCGCTGCCACCCTCCCAGTTCAAATGGATTGGACCAGGGCTGCAGCTATCGAATATTTTACTAGTCAAAAGTTAACTAGTTAAACTAGTTAAAATATGAATCTATGTACAACAAAAGACCAATTGGCTAACTTACACAGAAAAAGTCCGCTAGCTTAAATGCTATAAAATGCTAAAGTTTTTTTTCAATTTTTACAATGCTCTTAACAAATGGTTCAGACACATATTCCCACAAAAAACGGTCAAATATACCTTAAAACTAAATCATGAATGCATTAAAAAACATTAGCGCAAACAAAAACTTGGCTAATGTTGGTCTTAACAGGGAGCAGCTGGTTTCAGCCATGAGAAATGAGTTAAATCATATTCATTGTTGCCACCCAAATCAATAAAACTACATGCAAACACTTTTAAAATAAACCAATACAACGCCACTTTAATTAAACGAATACTCGAAGCAACAAAATTTGATTATTTTTTTCTAATTGAATACTCGAGTTAATTGATTAATCGTTGCGACACTAGATTGGACGTCTACGAGTGATGAACTCATTCCAATTCACAGCAGGAGCTTGTTTTTCTGTTTATTAGTTCTTTGTAGAATATCCTAGAATGTACCGATAATCGTTGTATCGCCATATTGTCAGATCATCGTTATTGTGAACTTTGTATCGCAAATCGTATCGGATCGTGAGGTACCAAGAGATTCCCGCTCCCATTAGTAACCATCGTCAATTTGACACACGGAAAGATCTAAAACCTACTGGCAAGTACACATAAAGATCCCAGTGAGACCATCATTAGGTCACTGTTGTCATGGATACAGCAAAGGCTGTCAGCTGTTATTGACAAACAGGAGTGTGTGGGGGGGTGGCGGCTATAAGGTCGAGTACTATTGAGGTCAGCCAGCATGTACCCTCCCTCACCCTACCCTGGACCCTCTGTGGGTTGTCTTTAAGAGCAATAAAAAGGACAGTCTGCCTTTTGTTTGGGACAAAGACAGTGAGCTAGTCACTTAGCAAGACAACACTGCAAGGTAAAAGACTTCCACCACCTGATGTGTGAATCATACCAGCACCTTTGTTTCAGTTCCTTCAAGTTTCTGCAGGTCAATTTCCAATCAGAACTGAAGTTGCAAGTTTGTTGGTTACAAAAGAAAGCCATTTGTATTCCTAAAGTATGTTTCCCATGCTGGCACTGCTCAGCTTTGAGAGGAAATAGATGACAAGAGTGGCGGAGCTGGGTTGGGTTGTTTGCCCACTTTAGCAGAGCGCAAGGGGAAGGGGTATTAGCATAAAGAAAGACAAAGGAGGTTGAGCAAGCAGCTGTCAGGAGATGCCTGGCTAGTTTATTCAATCAGGGTATTAGATTGATCCTGTCTGACTGCCTGATTAATGGCACTTGCAACACTTGCTTGTGTGTGCTTGCCAACACCGGAGCCCTCAGCTTGCTGGTTAAGGCGGGATGTCCACATGTTTGCGTTAGTGTAATCTTTAACTCTTATCGCACAAAGTCTGCTTCTGGCGCTGAAAAATACTAATCCTGACCACGCCAAGGGACACTCAACCAAAGGAGGAATTTTGACTACAACAACGAGCAGCTTCACTATGTGGAAACCCTCCAAATAGCGCATTTTATTACCTTAACTATCTACCTGCACACAATGCATTCATCACCCGAATGGCACGAAAGCAGCTGAACCGGATCCTGTAAAAAGCCTGCAGCACTTACTGAATTTACTTTCATGAGAAACAAAAACCTGCCATTACAGTATATCAGTGGACCGTGAAAACACATCCAATATTGTTTACAAATACAGACACAATTAGCTTGCATAGAATTTCCAATGAATGAAAAAAATGTGTTTTACCTGTGACGGAGATGATCATGGGCGCCTCGAGAGGCCTGTCGTTGTCCAGGGCCTTATTCAGCCGCAGATCTCCTGTGTCCTCGTTCAACAGCAAAAGATTGAGCTCGTTTCCAGACACAAACACGTACCGCAACTTATCCGACACGTCCGGGTCGTGAGCAGGTACCCTTCCGATTATTCCAGATGGAAAACTGTTGGACTTGTTGGTGACGTAGTTGTTGAAAATAATGTCAAAGTCCTTCAGCACAGGTAGGTTGTCATTCAGGTCCACTAGGCGGATGTGCACGGTGGCCCGGCTCACGAGCGGCGCCGAGGTGGCCTGTACCACAATGACATACTCGGTTTTAGTCTCATAGTCCAGGTCGATGAGGGAAACGAGGTCCCCGTTGAAAATGTCCAGCTCGAAAATCTCTGGGAAGTTCCCTTCGACTATCTGATACATAATCTGAGCGTTTGTGCCCTCATCTGGGTCTGTGGCAGTGATTCGGGCCACAACGGACCCGACTGGACTGTTTTCCTTCACATCGATGAAAAGCTCATCCTTTTCAAACACCGGAGCGTTGTCATTAATGTCCTGAACTACCACATGTATAGAAACAGCTGCTTTTAAAGGCGGAACCCCCCTGTCGACAGCATAGGCCTTGAGTTCATACACAGGAACGTTCTCCCGGTCCAGTTTGCGAGCGGTTCTGATGATCCCAGAATACTGCTCGATGAAGAAGTCCCCGTCTCCATCATCACCGCCCTGGAACGTGTAGGTTAGTCTGCCATTGGAGCCAGAATCTCTATCTGAGGCAGATATCTGGAGTACGCTAGTGTAGACAGGGGCATCCTCAAATACGTTCCCTTGGTACATGTCTCGGAGGAACTGAGGAGCGTTATCGTTAGCATCCAGGATGATAATCTCCACGTAGGTGGTGTCGGATTTTTGTGGGATGCCATTGTCTTTAGCGATGATGGCCAGCGTGAAAGAAGCCTGGTCTTCATAGTCAATTTCCATTTGGGTAGTGATGGCACCAGAATCAGGGTCGATTTTAAACTGAGGGACGCTGTCCTCTATAATATACGTGATGCGAGAATTTTCTCCCGTGTCCTCATCTGTCGCACTGATTGTCACCACAGTGGAACCGACTGGTTGTTCCTCACTGAGCGTCACCTGGTAGTTCGCGCTTTGGAAGACGGGCCGATGCGTGTTGGCATCCGTGACATTAATAAACACCTGTGCGGTGTCTGAACGGGTTCCATCGCTGGCGGTGACTGTCAGTACATATTGGCGTTCCTGTTTGTAGTCCAGAGGGAGAGCAAGGGTGATGAGGCCACCGCCGCTCTGGCTAGTGATAGCAAAGCGGTTCCTGGTGTTCCCGCTGGAGATCTGGTAGGTCACCACACTGTTGACATCGCGGTCAAGAGCAGTCACCGTGAGCACACTTGTCCCCACTACGGCGTCCTCGTTGATCTTCAGCGAATAGATTTTCTCTGAAAATGTGGGCACGTTGTCATTTACGTCAAGCACAGTTATGCTAACGCTAGCCGAGGAAGACATCACGGGAACGCCGTGATCCCTCGCCTCCACCCCGAAGCTGTAGAACTCTGTGGTCTCCCGGTCCAACTCTTCACTAACTGTAATCCACCCTGTGCTGTTGCTGATGGTGAACGGAAAACCGGGAACGGTGTCCGTCAGACGGTATTCCAGTCGAGCATTCTCCCCTGAATCGCTGTCTATTGCTTGAATGTGGATGACGGAGTAGCCGATGGCGACATTCTCCAATACGGTCGCCTGGAAAGGTGTACTGACAAACATGGGGGCATTGTCGTTCATGTCCACCACTTGGACAACCACCATCCCAGTGCCGTTGATCAGCGGAGGTCTGCCGCCGTCCTGCGCTTTGATTCGCAAATTATACTCCCGAATCATCTCATAGTCCAGCGGGTTGATAACATCAATTACACCAGTAGGAGAATGAATGTAGAACTGCCCTTTAACATTGCCGCTAATGATGCTGTAGTGAACTTTCGCGTTATTCCCCTCGTCTTTGTCCGTTGCTTCGACTTGGATGACTTTGGTGTTGATGGCTACGTTCTCTTGGACCTGCACGACGTACCTCTTTTCTTTGAATTGAGGGTAGTTGTCGTTTTCATCCTCGACAGAGATGTGGACGGTGGCAGTCGCCCGGCGGGGACCTGGGTCTTTCCCCTGGTCGTTGGCCTCAACAGTCAGCCGGTACTGCGCCCGGGTCTCCCTGTCGGGCCGCTCTCTGATCCTCACCAGGCCGTTCCGTGGGTCGATCTCAAAGACGGAGTTGACGCCGTCGCCGTTGACTATTTTATAGATCATGTTCGCGTTGGCGTGGGCATCCCCATCGGTGGCACGGATAGTCATCACTTCAAACCCCACTTCTACATTCTCCCTGATGCTAACTCTATACTCGGACTGCTCAAACACTGGGCTATGATCGTTGGTGTCACTCACAGTGACAGTCAGGTAAGAAGTGGCGTGTCTTCGCGGCGTGCCATTATCACTCGCCGTCACTTTAAAAACATGTGTATCTTTTACTTCTCTGTCCAAAGCCTGAATGGTTGTTATGCTACCCGTCTGAGAGTCGATTGTGAAAAAGTCATTGGATCGACTGTCGAACAAAGCTTCCATGCTGTACTCTAGCCTTCCTGCCTCGCCATCATCTGGGTCGGTGGCTTTGAGGGTGATGACCTGCGTCCCGGCTGGCTCATTTTCAGGCACTGACACTTGGTAGTTGGGGAGCTGGAACATCGGGGAAGCATTCACCTGCCGCTTACCTCTACGGGTGGACTCACTGGCATTTCCCTGAATGGATTCCGGCGCAGATCCGAAGCGCAAAGTGAACAGCAGACTGAGACCATCACCTTCAGAGGTGTTCACAGGACATTCCAAATCCACTTCAGGCTGTGCTCTCATGCTCTCCGGACACAAGTCATTGGCAAGAAACAAAGCTCCACGCCTAAGCAGTGCGGCGACATGTTGTCCAACACACATAGTGTCCAAAAAAGCGGTACTCCGTGTGAAAGAAGGTAAATATTCTGTAGCGTTAAACAGAAGCGCTCCGAAACGAATGCAAGAAGTATTCTCCAATTTGAAAGTGTGCTTAATGTGAATATCAGGTTTAATTTGTGAACTCTTTCTCCTGTATTTGATAAAACAGTCCTGTCCATGGACGAACACATTCAAATGTGTCAGAATGATGTCTTCAGAAGTCAATGAGCTGGTCCTAAAATACACACGCGCGGGGTTCCACAATATGCGCTTACACTCCACAGTTCTTGCCAGTTTGATAACCCCACTATGCTTCCCCACTTGGAAAAAACTCCACATGGATTCTTGAGATAAACTCCTGTCAACATTGTAAGTCCAGCCCGGTCCTATGGACAAGTTCGCCAAGACATGCCCGGCTTGTAAAGACTCCGTGAGGTGGAGTTCCAAGCCTGCCGAGTGCGGCGCGTTGTTGAGCAGGACGCAAACCCAAATCCACGCGCTCCACAGAATCATACTCGGAAACATCACTAAGTGAACTCCAGCAAAGAATCATCTGAGGCAACTCTCCCACTCATGGCGTGGCGTCCGACTCTTCTCCTTCATTTTGGAAGTTTTAAACACTCTGCGTATCCATAGCGTCAGGAGCTCCACAGTGCGCACTCAAGCCTACGTACTTTTTAAATGACGCACAAAATGGCTTCGCTGCTCTCCTCATCCAAAACCTCCTCCTCCTACTCCTGAGGAGTGCATTTGCATAAACCTGCTGAGATCCCCTGCAGGACGCTTTCAGAGGGGGGTCTCCCCCGGCCCCTATTTCTTTTCATGGAGATTTAGGAAGTGGTTGAGCAATGCGCGCAAGTGCATTGTTATGACAATAAGATGAAATCCTAATGCGCTATAAAGTTTTATTCCTCTTTAAACTTTACTGCAACAGCCTAAAACGTTGCTTAAAGTTTATACAGAGAAGGGAGGAAAATCTGATTTTTCACCATTTCATAAATACATTTTCAACAGGTTATAAAACTTTTGTGGACTCCTACTGATTTCAATTTGAAGTGTAGCTTATGTAACACTACCCTCTTGTGGACAAAAACTGCAAAACAACTGCAGCGCCGACCGTTTTAATAACTTGTAGTTTGTACACAGAAAAATTATATTTAGGGCCCAAACACCAGGGGTGAAAGTGGCTAGAATTTCTTGCCGGAACTCCCCGACGTCAAGGTCGCCACGGAGCCAGAAATTTTTGTCATTTATTGATTTTTTCCCCTTTTTTTTAGGGGTAGGGGGGGTCAAATCTCTCAAACTACTGAAACGCCAAGAAAACTGTTTTAGCACAGTTACGTCTATAACACATACATAAACTGATTTTCATTCAAAATTGTATTTTTTCAATGATTTGCAAAATAAAAGTTAACAAAAACAGCAATAACCCATTTCCATCTCCTAATTTTTAATTTAGCCTCATTTCCTCACATACTAAATGCCTCATCAATCTCAATTTTAACTACTTCAAAACATAGGATATATATTAAAATAGAGGTTAAGATATAAGTAACATATATTCAGAAAAATAAAGACAAATTACTTATATTATGCAGAGTGAAATGGAATATATTTTTAAGATCGCGCAAACGTTGACTTTTTAAATCATAAGGAAATGGCTAAGTAGCCTAACATAAATGAACAAATATAAGCCCAAAGTGCACATTGACAGCTAAGATGTTCTGAACCTCCCATCAGAGTAAATTAGGGCTGTCAAAATGATCGCGTTAACGGGCGTTAATTTTTTAAATTAATCACGTTAAAATATTTGGCCAATTAACGCAGATGCCCCGCTCAGACAGATTTAAATGACAGTACAGTGTAACGCTCACTTGTTGTGTTTTATGGAGTTTTGCCACCCTCTGCTGGCGCTTGGGTGCGACTGATTTTATAGGCTTCAGTACCCATGAGCATTGTGTAAGTAATTATTGACATCAACAATGGCGGGCTGCTAGTTTATTTTTTGATTGAAAATTTTACAAATTTTATTAAAACGAAAACATTAAGAGGGGTTTTAATATAAAATTTCTATAACTTGTACTAACATTTATCTTTTAAGAACTACAAGTCTTTCTATCCATGGATCGCTTTAACAGAATGTTAATAATGTTAATGCCGTCTTGTTGATTTATTGTTAGAATAAACAAATACAGTCCTTATGTACCGCATGTTGAATATATATATCCATCTTGTCTTATCTTTCCATTCCAACAATAATTTACAGAAAAATATGGCATACTTTATTGATGGTTTGAATTGCCATTAATTGCGATTAATATTAACTTTTAAGCTGTAATTAACTCCATTAAAAAATTTTATCGTTTGACAGCCCCAGAGTAAATAAAACTAAATATGAGAAATAAGCCTCAACTCTTTCGTTGCTTTCTTAAAGATTTGATCCATTTTATGTTGCATTGCCCGTTTTTTTGTCGCATCAATTCAACAAGCTTTTTTTTGTTGCTGCTTTCCCAGACAACATGTACATTTGAACCAATCAGAGCAAGCCATCTCTGCTGATCACATGTCAGTATGTCAGCCAATTGAACGGATAATGAGTCCAGGCGTTTTGCTTTGCTGCTCATAATCGTCAGACTCCGATAACTGCTGCAGCTGGGGAAACCTCCATGCCGTCCGTGGAATAAAATCAATAATAAATATTGGTGGAAACGGATTACGCTACACAAGCATTTTATTATGCGTCTTGTTAACACTTGGGTATGTAAATCTGATGTTGGTAGATTGTTTTCTTCTTGGAGCTGAAATGCATGTGTGGCAGCGTAGAATTTTTTTTTTTTTTTTTGCATAGTGTTCGTACAGTTGCTGTCATATTTTTTAGAATCAAAGCACCGTGTACCGGAACAGCATTCCGGCCCTGAATCTTATACCGGAACAGAATTCCGGCCCTGAATCTTATGCCAGAACCCAGTTCTGGCCCTGAACTGCGTTCCTGACTGTTCTGGCCCACTTTCAACCCTGCCAAACACCAAGTGGTGCGAGAGCCCTATTGCAATGCAAAGGATTATTATTATTTCATGGCAAATTAAATTAGACAACTTCGAGGCCTCAACATGCTCGAAAACTCACCAAAGTTTGCAGATACATGCGGCTTGGCATACATTTTGATACTTTTGCGACCTTGCCACAAACCGTAACAAAATGGCTTAACGTCGCCCCCTTGAATTTTCAAAAAGACCTCTCCTATTAGTTTTTTTCAAAATACAGCGATGAAAGTTGGGGAGACGATACCTTGTGCAAAACTGCATCAAAAAGTCTCTTGCACCCATATCCCAAACCCAACATGAAATCAAGTATTTTGGTTTGAACGTAAAATATATATTAGGTTACATGGTGCATATCTGAGACATTGGCACCTAGGGAGCTAGTTGGATCCTCCTCAAAATTGGTGCAACTGTTCATGAGGTGAGTTTTCATTCACGGGTCTGACCTGGGTGCGGTGCCAAAGTCGGCTTTTTTTTTTTTTTTTAAAGGCAACACACCAAATTTAGTAAATGACTAACAACTCTCTGATCCAGGTATTAGTCTTTTTCATATTTGGCATGTATGAAAGGTATCCCATTCCTGAACACAACCGTATTGAAATTTGGGCTGCATCTATCGATTATTTTAGTAGTCGATTAATCTATCAACTAGTTAGTTCAAATAATCGAGTCATCGGATTAGGAACATTTAATGCTTTCCAGAACAAATTTTAGGGATGTAAAATAAAGGCTTGCTAAGACTGCAGTTTCAAAATAAAATTCCCGAGTGTTTCTTCAAACTGCAAAATTGCACATTCATTTATAAATAAATTAAAATATCTGAGCATAGCCTCAAATGGTATAACTAAAATAAATAGATGAGGATCTAAGTACAACAAAAGAACAACTGGCTAACTTGCATAGCAAAAATTTGCTATCTTAAATGCTACAGAATACTAACATTTTTTAACAATGCGCTCAACAAATCGTTCAAACACATATTACCACAAAAAACAGCTAAATATACCTATAAATTATGAATGCATTAAATAAAACATTAGCTCAAACAAAAACTTACATTTAGTTGGTCTTAACAGGGAGCAGCTGGATTCAGCCATGTTAAATGAGTGATGTTATATTCACTGCCAAATCATTAAAACTAAATGCAAACACTTTCAAAACTAAACATTGCAACGCTACTCTAATGAACAAATACTCGAAGCAGTCAAATTTGATTCAAAGCTTTTTTCTCATCGAATTACTCAATTTAATCGATTAATTGTTGCAGCACTAAATGAAATATTACTCATTAGGCCTGGTGCCCCCTGCTTGGAACAGGAAACGCCCTTTTGTACTACACAGGCTCCTCCTCCAAGTGAAAAAACATCAATTGACCTCAAACCTGCATCAAGGGAGCCTTAAGACATGTGTTTAGGTGCCTGATAAAAAATATTGAGGTTTCGTTGAAGCAAAGTGGTCCAGACAGGAAAGTGAAAATCACTGTCGCCATTTTCTCTCACCACAAATTTTGAACTGGCATAACTTGGCAGGTATACAACATATCTGCGCCAAACTTCCCATGCTTGATGAGAGAAAGGTTTTGTAGAGGTCATTTGCATCAAGCATACAGCGCCAAATAGTGGCAACAGAAAGTCACACGTTTTATTTTGCATGTCCACTGGTCACTGTCATAATAAATGATTGAACCTAACTAGTGTTTAACATTTGCATATCCATGTAAAAATATCTGCAATAAATACCTGAAAAACAGGACATTTTCTGAATAAAATTCACAACCATTTTATTTTGGGAGAAAGTCTGTCTTGAAATCGCTCATTTAAGCCTTTTTGTTTTTTAACAAGATCCCTTCTACCTGTCTTGGTAGTTTTACGTTTTCCCATCAGGTCATCTAACCGGTTCCGGGTTGTCTTTTTTAAGCTGAGCCGATTCCCGACCACGTTGGATGGTGAAGTCACTCGGTCCCAACTGGATAATCTTCCCACTTCCCAGGCACTCGTCACCTTTATAGAGCACTGCGAACTGAGAGAGTTTTAGATAATTTAAAAAGTATTCAAAGTTGAGTTCTAGGGGTGTAACGGTACACCTAAGTCACGGTTCGGTACATGAGTTTGTTCTATTATCTAAAGCAAAAAAGCAGCTCTTATTAAATTGCAAAATAGATAAAAGAAAACATCAAACTTTGTGTTATTATTGTTCTAATATTCTTTAATTCAAAGTTCATAAGTAAAAATAGCAGGGCTGCCAAAATTATGCGTTACGGGCGGTAATGAATTTTTTAAATTAATCATGTTAAAATACTTGACGCAATTAACTAGAGGTGTGCGAAATTTCCGATTCTTAGATTATTCGCGATTCGGCCATGTAAGTTTCGAGAACGATTCACAAACATCTAAATTCCGATTATTGAAATATGTCAAGTAAAGCGGAAGTATAACACACTCAGCGCGCCGCGCGGTCTTCAGGTCGCAATGAGGAACGGAGCGAGAGTAGCTAAACATCATGCTTGTCATTACCCGGCCCCTCAGGTCATGCTAATGCTCAACTCACGGCTCTAACTCAACTCATGCCGCGAGACAAAAAAAAAAAACAACAACAACATACCTGGCTGCTGCCGACAGCTGCTATAAAGTACGTCTACATAATGTTACGGTAGATATCATATTTATATAGGACTAGATGCAAAATAGACTCGGTGGCGTTAGCAGCACATGGACAGAAAGCTAGATGCGGGAATTAGTAAACGGCCACCATCTTAAAGCAGTAACTGTTTGTAACTGTTAACGTGATACTGAAATTGTCGTTTATTTAAACCTGCGAGGCTTCCCCCCCCCAGTTTTTCTAACTAATGTACAAAACATTAAAAGCAGCTATTATTGGGGGGGGGGGGGGGGGGCATCAATAATCGAATCGTTAGGTGCCCAAAGATTCCCACCTCTACAATTAACGCACATGCCCTGCTCAAACAGATTAAAATGACAGTACAGTGTAAAGTCCGCTTGTTACTTGTTTTTTGGTGTTTGGCGCCCTCTGCTGGCGATGGGTGCGACTGATTTTATGGGTTTCAGCACCATGAGCATTGTGTAATTATTGACATCAACAATGGCGACCTACTAGTTTATTTTTTAATTGAAAATTTTACAAATTTTATTAAAACAAAAACATTAAGAGGGGTTTTAATATAATATTTCTATAACTTGTACTAACATTTATCTTTTAAGAACTACAAGTCTTTCTATCCATGGATCGCTTTAACAGAATGTTAATGTTAATGCCATCTTGTTGATTTATTGTTATAATGAACAAATACAGTACTTATGTACAGTATGTTTAATGTATATATCCATCTTGAGTCTTCTTTCCATTCCAACAATAATTTACAGAAAAATATGGCATATTTTATAGATGGTTTGAATTGCGATTAATTACGATTAATTAATTTTTAAGCTGTGATTAACTCGATTAAAAATTTTAATCGTTTGACAGCCCTAATAAAAATAAAACATGACTATTTTCACTGTTGGATTCTCATCTGACTGCGTGCACCGAACCGTGATGCCTGTACAGTCACAAAACAAATACTGTTACGCTCTGATTGAATTCTTCCTACCTGTCCTGGTGTTAAAGCTCTGACCGACTGCGCGAGTGAGATCCACACAGAACCGTCCATGTTGAGAGTCACCGTACAGGGAGCTGGAGATCACTCAGAATAATATGTTGACAAAGGATACATTGAAAATTCTTGTTAAAGTCATTAAATGCACACATATTTTGAGGTCAAATGAGTGATTTTTGAGAAATCAACCTATGTTTCGCTGTTGAAGAACAGAATACAGTTGAAACAAACTTTTTTTCTGCTAATACAAGAGAGTCTAATCTTTAATTTGTCATCTACGTGATTACGAAGACATAAAACATTATTCTGAGGGTCGTGAAATACCAGGTAGCATCGAAATATGAAATGCACACACCGAGCGGTTCCTGGTGGATGAATCGGAAATGACACTCCATCATCTTGGTCCGCGCCAATTCTGGCGGCGGATCGTCAGCGATCCAGTGGAAGCGGTCCGTCCGTAAAGTGTCGCGAAAAAGGGACGGGTGGTTGGTTGACGGAGCCTGATAGCAAAAGACGTAGAAGAGCAATCTATTAGTGACTAGAAAATATAATTTTTGGAGAGTAGCTTTGCTGTTGTGGTTGAGTTACTTCCTGTTGATTTTGGGGCATTTCGGGGTCACTTCCTATCGAATTTCCAGCAGTTCAGATTGGCATGCATTTCAGGCTAACTTCCTGTTGATAACGCTGTCCATTCCAGTTGATTTTTGGGTGTGCCAATGTCAATTTTTGCCGATCTGGAATGGAAATCAACAGGAGCGAATGGAGATATTTGTGTCATTGAAATGAACGGCAATGGGGCCATTGGAAATGAATGGGAAATTTTGCCGATTACAAATGAATGGGAAAGTTTTTGGCGGAACTGTACGTTTTTGGCAAACACTATACGGCGGCACGCCAAAGAAGCGCAATTGGAAAAAAATATCAAATATGGTAGCTTTTACGTGCAAAGCTACTATCTATTAGTCAATTTTGATCAAAGAGTCAAATGAGCAAAACTTACCACAACCACGTCGCCTGTATTGATATCCTTGTCCACCACATACCAGGCATCCCTTTGACCTCCTATCCGTGCCCTTTGGCCTAGTGTCAGGGTAAACCAGCCTGGACACAGAGGTAAAAGGTTAAGCTATTAATAATTTAAACTCCCACCAATAGGGCATAGGCGCCCTAGTTTGCCTAGGGCGCTATTTAATGGATGGGACGCCAAATTGCTTTGTGGGGAAAAAAATACCCTGAAAAAATATTCTCATGTTTCTCGAACATTTTCCAACGAAGAAGTAATAAGTATATTCTAATAGGCTACACGTTTTCAAACGGAATTGGATTAGCCACCTGCTATTTTATTTCGGATTAGTCAATGTGCCTCAAAGGAGATCCACTTCACGAACAACGGCAAATAATGGCAGGTGATTAAATCATAGGTCATTCGAACTAAAATTATCACACAACGACAAACTAAATAGCATAACTAGCAATGAATGAAACAATTGGAACAGTAACTGAAGAAATGATTAGCACAGAGCATGTACTTTTGAACGTTATTTACAGTGCCACGTTGCATTCTGGGAGGCATGAGGCATGTTGTATGACAACTGTCGTGTCTCTCCTAAGCGAAGCTTTACCATGAGTAGCCGCTAATCAAGAACTGGCTTCCAACCACTTCATGTACAATGATAAGTAATAGCAAGTCATTAAATCAAAGGCCATTTAAACTCACATTTTCAAAATTACACTAAAATCACATAACAACAAACTAAATAACATAGCTAGCAATTCATGAGACAACTGGAACAGTAACTGAAGAAATAATTAGCACAGAACATGAACTTTGGATGTTATTTACAGGGCCGCATTGCATGCTGAGAGGCATGAAGGATGTTGTATGACGACAGAGTTGACAGCAAGGGGCAGCAGAGGTTGCGTGTCCCTCCCAAGGGAGTAGTGATGGCCACTTTAAACTTAAGAGCTGTAGTGCCGCATTGCATGATGGGAGGCATACGACATGGTAGTAATATGTTGTATGACAACAGCGTTGACAGCAGAGGTTGTCTGACTCTCCAAAAATGAAGCTTCTTGAAGCAATCAAACTCTGCAGGCATTTGGTTCAAAGCTTCATGGTGGTTCATATGCTCTCTGGCGCCATCATGTGGTCTTGAAACCCAAGACGTGAGCAGTGCTGAGAATTTATTGTTTCTATTTGTTCAAGAAAATATGAATGTAAAAAAACATTTACTCGATTGTAAACATACCTTTATGTGTGCCCATTACAGTCCCATCCTCAATGGATACAAAGTTACCAGGTTTAGGCTCGAGGTACTAGAACGGAAAAGACATTTATTAGTAAACTACATTTCGACAGTAACAGTGAGACACAATTTACCTCCAAGATAAAGTTTTCAAAGTTTCTCTCTCCTATGAAGCAAATACCCATACTCTGAAATAACAAACTGTTAGCAAACACGCTAAAGTAGCCTCATTTCTTTTTTCAAGGTACCTCTTTCTTTTTCAGCACATGCTCAAACCCCGCTTCAGCCGCTATTTTTTTCACAAAATCTTTAGTCAGGCCGGCGAGGGGGAACATGGTCTGCCTCAGTGCATCCTGGGAGATCTGGCTGAGGAAGAAAGTCTGATCTTTGACAAGGTCGGCCCCTTTGTACAGCTTCACCGCTGGAGGGGGAAAGAAGAGTGAGGAGAAATTGCTGTAAAATTGCAGAGTTGAAGGCTACACGTACGGTTCCGGATATCAAATCGATTTCTGAAGAGCACAAAGGGGGCCGTTTTGGGAGTCTGCTGGAAAACTTCTTCATCTTCCTGGGAGGTTCTCGCATAGTGCCCTGTTGCCATCGCGTCAGCACCTACAAAAATAATTTTTCTGTAAATAAAATATTAATGAGGTCAAACTGTTGATGAAAAAAAAAATCCTGAGTCATCATAGAATTCTAATATTTGTAGCTAGCTTTAGCAAAGGTCTTTCATGACTGTAACAGACTCACCGGCCACTTTATTAGGTACACCATGCTAGTAACGGGTTGGACCCCCTTTTGCCTTCAGAACTGCCTCAATTCTTTGTGGCATAGATTCAACAAGGTGCTGGAAACATTCCTCAGAGAGTTTGGTCCATATTGACATGATGGCATCACACAGCTGGTGCAGATTTGTCAACTGCACATCCATGATGCGAATCTCCCGTTCCACCACATCCCAAAGATGCTCTATTGGATTGAGATCTGGTGACTTTGGAGGCCATTTGAGTACATTGAACTCATTGTCATGTTCGAGAAACCAGTCTGAGATGATTCCAGCTTTATGACATGGCACATTATCCTGCTGAAAGTAGCCATCAGAAGTTGGGTACATTGTGGTCATAAAGGGATGGACATGGTCAGCAACAATACTCAGGTAGGCTGTGGCGTTCCAACGATGCTCAATTGGTAAAAAGGGGCCCAAAGAGTGCCAAGAAAATATTCCCCACACCATTACACCACCACCACCAGCCTGAACCGTTGATACAAGGCAGGATGGATCCATGCTTTCATGTTGTTGACGCCAAATTCTGACGCTTCCATCCGAATGTCGCAGCAGAAATCGAGACTCATCTGACCAGGCAACGTTTTTCCATTCTTCTGTTGTCCAATTTCGATGAGCTTGTGCAAATTGTAGCCTCAGTTTCCTGTTCTTAGCTGAAAGGAGTGGCACCCGGCGTGGTCTTCTGCTGCTGTAGCCCATCTGCCTTAACGTTCGACGTACTGTGCGTTCAGAGATGCTCTTCTGCCTACCTTGGTTGTAACAGGTGGTTATTTGAGTCACTGTTGCCTTTCTATCAGCTCGAAGCAGTCTGGCCATTCTCCTCTGCCCTCTGGCATAAACAAGGCATTTCCGCCCACAGAACTGCCGCTCACTGGGTATTTTTTCTTTTTCGGACCATTCTCTGTTAACCCGAGTGATGGTTGTGCGTGAAAATCCCAGTAGATCAGCAGTTTCTGAAATACTCAGACCAACCCTTCTGGCACCAACAACCATGCCACGTTCAAAGTCACTCAAATCACCTATCTTCCCCATACTGATGCTCGGTTTGAGCTGCAGGAGATTGTCTTAAACCATGTCTACATGCCTAAATGCACCGAGTTGCCGCCATGTGATTGGCTGATTAGAAATTAAGTATTAACAAGCAGTTGGACATATGTACCTAATAAAGTGGCCGGTGAGTGTAACTTTCATAAGAATTACAGCCATACTATTTTCTGTCTCCCAATACAATACCGTACCGACAATTATTGCGACACCATTAGACATACCTAGAGTTATGACAGCATACTTATGAAAATGTTTGAATTTAATATGTTTGTTGCAGAGTATATCAGGATTAGGAGTCCTTCCGTTCTCGTATTCCTTTAACAGATAACTGAAAAAGTGCAAAAAGGTGTATTTGGGTAAGAAATTAAGCAAGTTTATGGTATAAATACGATCATTTTAATTACCTGAAAACTTCATGCCAGTATTCTTTAACATATGACACTTGATGGAAGGGGATGTTCAGCATTTGACACACTTTGTAAGCATCGTCGCAGTCTTTTTCTGTAGTGCAAACTCCACTTTCATCCAAGGAATCCCAGTTTTTCATGAAAACGCCGGTCACATTATAACCTAAAATGTGAAACTTTTCATTATTCACGCTCATTTAAGTTGGGACAGTTTGTTCCCTAATGAAGTGACTTAGCTGTCACTGTCATGTCAATAAGTCACTGTCATGTCAATGAGAGTTCGATTTACCTCGTTTTTTCAGCAACAAAGCGGCGACTGAGCTGTCAACACCACCCGACATGGCGCACACGATGTGCCTTATGACACCCATTTCTCGAATTAATTACTATAACGATAAAACTAGAGTCATTATAATAAAATATCAGGCATTTTTGACACGGTCCATGATTGAAGTCCGTGTCTGAAATGCGTCCGGCTTGAAATGTCAATACGGAACTATTTGTTGAGGCGAACACTTCATGCTAGTTGATGACGGTAGTAGCTAAATTGTCCAAAAAGAGTCTCCAATGATACCTGACTGCAGCCGACAGCCGCTAAAAACCACTTGCTAAAAACTACAACTCTGATGCGTCTCATAGATGTCACATCTATATAGAACTAGATGCATATGACCGACTTGGCGGCGTTATCAAACAGCCGCCATCTTAAAACAGTAGACCTCTCAGGCAGTCTCTGTAAATCAGTCACTTCTTATCCAAAATAATCCTAAATTGGCAAAATCTTGATACTATATGAACTGTTATTATTATAATACTGTACTATAACCCAGGTCTGTCAACAGACTTGCAGGGGCCTCGGGACAAGAGACCATTATAGGGCCTCCACCCCTGCCACAGGCTTGTCACGACAACATACGCAGTACTTTTAACGCTTTGCAAGCAACGACTGTGTAAATTTTCAAATTATTTAATTTTAGATGGACAGTTAAATTTAACAGACTGTAATGCGATGTGACACAATATTAACAAACAATTTCCATCTACAGTGTCCTCCATAATGATTGGATTTATAATAATTATGTTTTTTAGCTTCTAATAATTATTTCTCTTCTAAATAATATGGGACCTTTATGGGAAAAAAGAGAGAAATCCAACCTTCAATACAAGTGCATTTATTCAGTGGGGGAAAAATCCCACATAAAGAAATAACTATTTGACATCAAATAATGTGTGTCACAATTATTAGCACCCCTGGTGTTAATACTTTGTACAACCCCCCCTTTGCCAACAAAACAGCACCTAATCTTCACCTATAATGTTTCACAAGATGGGAAAAGACAGAAAGAGGGATCTTCAGCCATTCCTCTTTGCAGAATCTCTCTAAATCATCCAGAGACCTTGTTCCTCTCCTCTGTACTCTCCTCTTCAGCTCACCCCACAGGTTTTCAGTGGGGTTGAGGTCTGGGGACTGAGCTGGCCATGGGAGGAGCTTGATTTTGTGTCTGGTGAACCATTTCTGTGTAGATTTGGCCATATGTTTAGGGTCATTGTCCTGCTGAAAGACCCAGTGACGACCCATCTTCAGCTTTCGGGCAGAGGGAAACAGATTATATACTTCACAGTGGGTATGAGGTGCTGTCTACACGCCAACAAGCTGTTTGGGAGGCATGCACGGAGAAAACCTTTCCTCACTCACAATCATAAACGCAAACGTCTGGAGTTCTCCAAGCGGTATTGGGGCTTCAACTGGGACCGTGTGCTTTGGTCAGATGAGACCAAGATTGAGCTTTTTGGCAACAAACACTCTAAGTGGGTCTGGCGTGCCACGAAAGATGCGCATGCTGAAAAGCACCTTTTTCAAATGATTTTTTTTCTTTGATTGAAAATCTATACATATTTTTTGATTGAAGCAACTTTTTTGGGATTGCCTGATTTAGACACAAATGTCCTACCCATAATATGGCCCAATCATAAAAAGGATTGCTTTAATCAAAGAAAACTTCTTCAATGAAAAATTAAGTGTTCAAATGCAAATTTTTCAATCCCAAATATTTTTCCCATTCAAAACCATATTCTATGATTGAAATTTTTCATTTTTTTAATTGAAGTGATTTTTCTTTTTGAAAATATATATTTTTTTGAAGCAACTTAATTTTTGATTGAATAATAGAGACAAAAACGTCCTAGCCAAAATGTGGCCCAAACACAAATCAACCTTACTTCAATCCAAAAAAAAGAAGAGAAACCAAAACAAAACTGCACGTCAGGGAAAATACAAAATTCCACGTTCATCGCATTATACAATATACAACAAATGGAAGCTACATCAGTTTGTAAATAAAACATCACTTATGCCTTTTTGTAGTGTCTACATGTCTTAGCTGATTCAATATGTATACACTTGGCAGCTGTCAATTTGTGGAATTGCCACAACGGAAACAAGTAATATGTAAAGGTCTGCTGCCACCGTGTGGACACATGAGAGTGCTGCAATCACACATTGTTTGTTTGCACCAAATTGTTTTATTTACAAGAAAATACAGTTTAAGACGAAAATATTCTCTAACACATGCACAAGATCCGGAAATTGAATAGATGGATAAAACCACCAATTTATGAATCCATGAAATTAACACTAACATATGGAAGCGTATTGCTGCCACCCATAAACAATGTTTTTACATGATATTATCACGTTTTTACATGATAATTATCCCAGTTACATGCTAATTACGTTTCTACATGATAATTGACTACTTTTGCAATATTATTTTGAAGTGACACTACTGTTATTTGGCTAATCTACTCACCCCCGGCACCATTTTACATTACACTATCATGTAAAAACGTGATAAATGTCATGTAAAACTGTAATATTGGATCTTTTTTTGGGTGGCAGCTATACACTTGTGTACTAAATGCACACAAACAGTTCGAACAACATTTGAACTTATTAAAACAGATGAATCCCTCCTGATTTATCCTAGGAAAGAACAGCAATTCCATGTATTTTTATATTCATTTTCTAAGATTAAATTTGCTTTGTAACAACCTATCCCTCGACGTTTCATTCATAGGCACGCTCACACACCAGTCAGCACTCTAAACGTGGGAATCACGTTGCCATGGAAATCCTGACGATTTATTAAAATAGACCCTCATACGGCGGCATTAAAACAAGAAACTCACATTGTGTGGGAAACTAAACTAGCAGCTAAAATCCTGAGCAGGGCAGCATTTAGTTTGTTTAAAAACGCAGAGATTTACAACAAAAATTCATGGTGTGACTGATTGTCAGTCATCAGCAGCCACATGGCATTACATATATATATATTTTTTGTCCCTACCATCTAAGAGCAGTGCGGGAAAATTCTAATTTACTGTGAGACTTCAATGCATCACAGTGTGAATAGTTTTAAAAGTACTTTTAGGCCCTCACGATATTGCAACTAGAAAGTAGCTTTTTACCCATTTTAGGATATCTAAAAACATTTTCATTGAGAATAACAGGGCTAGTAAAATACATTTTGGTGCAAATCCAGGAATCTTTCCCCCACTTTTCTCCTCGGCGGACCTCTTAGGGTGGCCTCTTAAGCGCATTGTGTTTGTTCAGTTAAGCAAAAATCCCTCAGTTCAGAGTTAGGACCTACGTCACTCCTCGCTTGGGTAACAGGATATGGGGATACTGGGTATGGGTGGGGGGCATAAAGTGAAAGAACGCATAATTACGGAGCCCCCGGGTGCCAGGGTAGAAAAAAAATATTGTCAGTAGCTAATCAGATCAGTAAACTGTACTAGGGATTTTCGATCAAGGCTCACGATAATGATGACATCATGAAAATTATCGATACATGGGTCAGGAAATTAATCTACTAGTAATAAACATGCTATTTTCATCCTTTTGCTGTGAATTTGAAGTTTTACTAAACTGTGGGTACAGATTACTAAAATTTAGGTATAGAATACTAAACTGCAGGGCCGGCCCAGCCTATACGCAGACTATGCAGCTGCTTAGGGCCTCTGACCACTAGGGGGGCCCCAGTCTGGCAATTGTTTAATTTATATTCTATTTTGTTTACCGCTGTTTGCTTTATTTGACTTTTGTGAGTTTTGATACTTGATTTCAAGCTTAAAAAAAATAAAAGTTCTTCAACTTCTTTTTTTCCCCCTCTTTTAGAAAAAGGTTCGGCGCTATCTACTGTGCATACTGACAATCATTTGGGGTGAGAAGTTTGAAGTATGCAGTGCAACAAAATCTGATTAATTTACAAAATATGGACGTATGGGTTGGATTGCATGTATGGTTTTCACAGTACACTGTGACGAAATGGTGTGCCAAAAATATGGGCCCCTTGGCATTATTTTGCTTAGGGCCCCCAAATGGCCTGGGCCGGCCCTGCTAAACTGTCATAGTTTAAACACAGCTATAAATGTGGCCCGTGGAGCTAAATGAGTTTGACACCCCTGATATTCGTATTCTTAAAAAAGTAAAGTGCTATGTTAAATGAAATATTGAGATTAAAAAAAAAAAAAAAAATCATCCTCAATAACTGTGCTTAAAGTGGTTCACAAACGAGCCGTCACGTTGGGGTTGCGATAAAACTAAATAACGAGAACCCCCGGCTTGCTATTTTTTTTTTTTTTTGGGGGGGGGGATCATCTAAGGATTTAAACGGAATTACTCGTCGGCGGTTCGGAGCACCGAGTCGTCGCCCAAAATCTTGCAGAGTTCGTTGAGGCGCTGCTGCATCTCGGGGATACCGGCCAATTGGCTTTCCAGCCGCTGCTTCTCCTCGGTGAGAGATAGCCGCGTGGCCGTGTCCAGCTGCTCGAAGCGCCAGCCGCCCTCGCCGTCGAACTGCAGCAGGTGCGTGTGGTACTTCCTGGAAAGAGACGCAAATCCCTGATTGAATCGAAATAATACAATTTGGGGATGCGACGGTTTACCATAATGAAGGTCTGTGCGTGATGGACAGCAAGGAGATGCCGGCGTCCTTGGCGGCTTGGAAAATTTTGCCCTCTACATCGATGCTAACGGCGCTGGTGCACTCATCCAACAAGGCGTATTTAGGCCTAAGTGAGAAAAAGCGCCATTTTGAACTCATTGTTTCAAATCAACGTACGTATGTCTACATTTTCTTATATACAGTGGGGCAAATATGTATTTAGTCAACCACTAATTGTGCAAGTTCTCCCACTTGAAAATATTAGAGAGGCCTGTAATTGTCAACATGGGTAAACCTCAAACATGACAGACAGAATGTGGAAAAAAAAACAGAAAATCACATTGTTTGTTTTTTAAATAATTTATTTGCAAATCATGGTGGAAAATAAGTATTTGGTCAATACCAAAAGTTCATCTCAATACTTTGTTATGTACCCTTCGTTGGCAATAACGGAGGCCAAACGTTTTCTGTAACTCTTCAGAAGCTTTTCACACACTGTTGCTGGTATTTTGGCCCATTCCTCCATGCAGATCTCCTCTACAGCAGTGATGTTTTGGGGCTGTCGTTGGGCAACACGGACTTTCAACCCCCTCCTCACCCCGTGGTGTGATAACAAGAACGGTGAGCAAAAATCCCAGAACCACACGGGGGGACCTAGTGAATGACCGACAGAGAGCTGGGACCACAGTAACAAAGGCTACTATCAGTAACACAATGCGCCGCCAGGGACTCAAATCCTGCACGACCAGACGTGTCCCCCTGCTGAAGACAATACACATCCAGGCTCGTCTGCGGTTCGCTAGAGAGCATTTGGATGATCCAGAAGAGGACTGGGAGAATGTGTTTTGGTCAGATGAAACCAAAATAGAACTTTTTGGGAGAAACACAGGTTCTCTTGTTTGGAGGGAAAAAGAAAACTGAATTGCACCATACCCACTGTGAAGCATGGGGGTGGAAACATCATGCTTTGGGGCTGTTTTTCTGCAAAGGGACCAGGACGACTGATCTGTGTAAAGGAAAGAATGAATGGGACCATGTATCGAGAGATTTTGAGTGAAAATCTCCTTCCGTTGAAGATGAGACGTGGCTGGGTCTTTCAGCATGACAATGATCTCAAACACACAGCCGAGGCAACAAAGGAGTGGCTTCGTAAGAAGCATTTCAAGGTCCTGGAGTGGCCTAGCCAGTCTCCAGATCTCAACCCCATAGAAAATCTGTGGAGGGAGTTGAAAGTCCGTGTTGCCCAACGACAGCCCCAAAACATCACTGCTCTAGAGGAGATCTGCATGGAGGAATGGGCCAAAATACCAGCAACAGTGTGTGAAAGGCTTGTGAAGAGTTACAGAAAACGTTTGGCCTCCGTTATTGCCAACAAAGGGTACATAACAAAGTAATGAGATGAATTTTTGGTATTGACCAAATACTTATTTTCCACCATGATTTGCAAATAAATTATTTAAAAATCAATGTGATTTTCAGTTTTTTTTTTCCACATTCTGTCTCTCATGGTTGAGGTTTAACGATGTTGACAATTACAGGCCTCTCTAATATTTTCGAGTGGGAGAACTTGCACAATTAGTGGCTGACTAAATACTTATTTACCCCACTGTATTTTACCATACAAGAAAACAGAAAAACAAGCTGTTTTCATTTTTCTGATTATCCTTCTCCACTTCAAACGGATTGGATGTCTATGGCTAATACTGGTGCCCTTACTTGTGGTAAAACATGCGAGCCATTCCCATCCTTTGCTTCTCGCCCCCAGATAGCACGTCCTTCCAGTCCAGCTCAGCATCCCAACCTCAAAAAGAGTTTAAAAATGAAAAATATGTGTTTTTTTAATATTATATAATAAAGTGGAAAACAATTTCTGGAGAAATTGCGATGGTAGCTTTGCTGTGTGGGTTGGTATATGGCAGGGGTCCCCAAACTAAGGCCCGCGGCCCGGCCACATTTGGTCCGGCCCCCTGAACAAAAAAAAAAGTATTTATTTTTTTCCCCCAATAGTGTTATTTATTTCCTGGCTTTTTCTGTGAAGAACCCAGAGAGGGTTATTTGGTTATTGTCTATTTAATTAATAGTGTTATTATTATTATTTATTTTCATTTTTTTAATTTTATTTACTTTTGTTCCGTGAAGAATTCAGAAAGGGTTATTTGGTTGTGGCTTTCTGAAAAACAATACATTTTTACTCGGGCTGTCAAAATTACCGCGTCAACGGGCGGTAATTAATTTTTTTCATAATCACTTTAAAATATTTGACGCAATTAACGCACATGCCCGGCTCAAACAGATTAAAATGACAGCACAGTGCAATGTCAACTTGCTACTTGTGTTTTTTGGAGTTTTGTCGCCCTCTGCTGGCGCTTGGACGTGACTGATTTTATGGGCTTAAGCACCCATGAGCATTGTGTAATTATTGACATCAACAATGGCGGCTACTAGTTTATTTTTTGATTGAAAATTTTACAAATTTTATTAAAACAAAAACCTTAAGAGGGGTTTTAATATAAAATTTCTCTAACTTGTACGAACATTTTTTTAAGAACTACAAGTCTTTCTATCCATGGATCGCTTTAACAGAATGTTAATAATGTTAATGCCATCTTGTTGATTTATTGTTATAATAAACAAATACAGTACTTATGTACCGTATGTTGAATGTATATATCCATCTTATGTTTTATCTTTCCATTCCAACAATAATTTACAGAAAAATATGGCATATTTTAGAGATGGTTTGAATTGCGATTAATTCCGATTAGATCATTTTTAAGCTGTAATTAACTCGATTAAAAATTTTAATTGTTTGACAGCCCTAATTTTTACGTTTAGGCACCCCTGCAATCGTCACACCTTTTCTGTTACAAACTGACCCCGGCCCCCCATTAGAGAAGGGAAAAGTTATGTGGCCCTCACAGGAAAAAGTTTGGGGACCCCTGGTATATGGTGTCACTTCCTATTGATTTTGAGGCATCTCAGGGTCACTTCTTGTTGATATTCCGTCACTTTGGTTGGAAATCAATAGGAGTGAATGGATGTTTTTGTGCTGAAGAGGACAGATTTTTTTTAAAAATGAGAAAAAAACGTTTAATGGTTTAATAGGCGCGACGCTACCGCTCATTTGCCATTTTCAACCAGCACTCAGAGGACTTTACTGTCAAGGATGTTTCCGTCCGATGGCTGCTCCCATTACAGAAGAACAGTTTTAGGCTACCCCTGGGTGTTTTGCCTTTGTTTTAATTTAAAAAGCACGGATTGCCATAGTATGCTGTAACAAAGCTGGTAGCTTCATCACCGTTTGACCCAACGACACCATTCATACACCAAAATAACATTTCATTCCCATTCATTTCCAATGGCTCTATTCGCCATTTATTTCAATACAGCAAAAACGTGTGTTTACTCCTATTGATCTCCAACCCAAGTGACCCGATATCAACAGGAAGTGACCTCGAAACGCCCCCAAATCAACAGGAAGGGAACCGATAGCTACAGGAAGTGCTATACCTCCTTCCCTGGTGACAATATGGTTGAGGTTGACGATATCCAAGATGGCTTCCAGGTCCTTGTCGTCGAGGCCTCTGGTAGCCATGTCGTCTACTGAATCAGGATATATCACCTGGTCCCGAAGAGAGCCCATAGACATGTAGGGCCTAAAGAAAGAATTTGTGCAGTTAAACAACCGCATCATCCTTATTGTAAATAATACTAGCACAGCAGGCAGGTGGCCATCTCACTTGAATATAAAATATTCACAACTCCATCTGGTTAAAATTACATTTCACCGACTTGCTCTCACGTATCAGGTGTGTTGCACTGACACTTTTTTTAGGATCCCGGTACCGAGAAGGAAGTGACCCAAGAATGTCCCCAAATGATTAAGTAGTGACTCAAAATCAATAGGAAGCGACTAAAGATGTCCCGATCGCCGATCGATCGGGTCCGATCTCGTCATTTTCAAAGTATCGGAATCGGCAAAAAAATATCGAACATGCCTTTTAAAAATTTTTTTTTAAATTAAATCGTTTTCTAATTGTATTTCATGTTATAGACAAAATGTCTTGCACTCATCCAGAGTCTTTAGTTTTGGCTTAAAGTAGGATTGTCAAATTTATCGCGTTACGGCGGTAATTAATTTTTTGAAAATTAATCACGTTAAAATATTTAATGCAATTAACGCATGCGCTGCACGACCCACTCACGCATTGTCGCGTTCAATCTATAAAGGCGCCGTTTTACCTATATATAGAGCTAAAAGGCAGTGTAAAATGAGTAGAGTGAATTTAGGCAGTCTTTGGAGCCTTTATTTAATTGGCTAAAGCCTTAAAATCCCCCTCTCAACAATTGAAATTATCGTGGGAAGCAATGTGGGGAAGAAAGGTAGGAGTTGATCTTTTCTTAACACCCTATGTTATTTCTCAACGCAGAGAAGATATATCAATTGGTGTCACTACGCACAGTCATGGTTGCACTTCCCATCATGCATTTGGACGGAACAGTTAAATGGCTACAGTATCATTTATTGAAAGCTCAACAAATACACTAGATGGCAATATTTAGTCACAATATATAAAGTCACATTAATCCTCTAAGAATTACAAGTCTTTCTATCCGTGGATCCCTCTCACGGAAAGAATGTTAATAATGTAAATGCCATCTTGAGGATTTATTGTCTTAAATACTCATGTACTGTATGTTGAATGTATATATTCGTCCGAGTTTTATTCATTTTTTTCTTAATGCATTGCCAAAATGTATATGATTGGGAAAAATTATCGGGAATGATTGGAATTGAATCTGAAGCAAAAAAAAAAGCAATCAGATCGGGAAATATCGGGATCGGAAGGTACTCAAACTAAAATGATCGGGAGCAAAAAAACATGATCGGAACAACCCTCGTAGACACTATTCAAAAGGAACCTACTTTTGTTTTTTAAACAGTGACACCTTTTTAAAACCATATTCCGATTCTTGTCGGGAGCATATTGATAACCTTTCGGGCTATCGCGATATCTGGCCACACCCCTACCATGAAGCTTTGAACCAATTGACTTCCATGTTTCATTGCTTCAAAAAGCTTCATTTTGCTATCACTGCTCTCTTAGGAGAGAGACAAACTCTGCTGCCACCTGCTGTCAATACTGTTGTCACGCAACATGCTTCATGCCTCTTAATATGCAATGTGGCTCTGAAAATAACATTCAAAAGTTCATGTTCTGTGCTCATTATTTCTTCAGTTCATGTTCCAGTTGTTTCATTGATTTCTAGTCATGCTATTTAGTTTGTAGTTATGAAATCATTTTAATTTCATTTTGAAAACATGAGTTTGAATGACCTTTGATTTAATTTAGGGCTGCAGCTATCGATAATTTTAGTAGTCGATGAATCGATATACAAGTTAGTTTGAATAATCGAGTAGTCGGATAAGGAACATAAAAAAATAAAATACCTGAACTTAGCCTCAAATGGTATAAAAAAATAAATAATTCATGATCCAAGTACAACAAAAGAACAATTGGCTAAATTACATAGCAAAAGTCCGCTAGCTTAAATGCTATAAAATGCTCGTGTTTTTTTTTATTTTTTACAATGCTCTTAACAAATGGTTCAAACACATATTCTCACACAAAAAAAACGGCTAAATATCCTAAATATACCTAAAAAAAAATTCTGAATGCATTAAAACTTACATTAGCTCAAACAAAAAAATAGCCTATCTTGGTCTTAACAGGGAGCTGCTGGATTCAGCCATGTGAAATGTGTTATGTCGTATTCACTGTTGCCACTAGAGGGCAGTGTATCCGCCCAAATCATAATTTAATGCAAACACTTTCAAAACAATCCATTAGAACGCCACTTTAATTAATACTCTAAGAAACAAAATTTAATTTGAATCACTCGAGTTAATCGATTAATCGTTGCAGCAGTAATTTAATGACTTGCTATTACTTGTTATTGTACATGAAGTGGGTGGAAGAGAGTTCTGCTCACGGGCGCCACAAAATGATTAGCGTCTACTCATGGTAAAGCTTCCCTTGGGAGAGACAAACACTGTTGTCGTACAACATTCCTAATGCCTCCCAGAATGCAATGCGGCACTGTAAATATGTTAAAAGTTCATATTCTGTGCTAATCTTTCCTTCAGTGACTATTCTAGTTGTTTCATTCATTGCTAGTTATGCTATTTAGTTTGTTGTTATTTGATTATTTTAGTTTCCTTCTCAGTTTGAATGGCCTTGATTTAATCACCTGCCATTACTTGTCATTCTTTGTGAAGTGAATCTGCTTACAGGTACAGTGGCTAATCCGATCCAGGTTGTAAACTGCAGATATATTTCATACGTAGCCTATTAGAATGTACTTGATACTTGTACGTTAGAAAACGTTCGGGAAGCGTAGCATGACAACATTTTTTCAGGGTATCTTTTTTACTCCCAAAGCAATTTGGAGCCCCCTCGTCTAGACGGCGCCTTAGGCAACTACTAAGCTCGCCTCGCCTAGAACATTCCTTCATCTTTTATCATTATCTTATTCACACACATGTGCAAAACTGAACAAAACTTTTATCTGATGACTACCTTTGCACTAGACGTAGTTTAATATCTATTCCAAGCTCCTGTTACAATGGATTCGATTACAGACGGGTTCACAGAGGGGCCGAGAGATAACACAAGTTCCTTCGAATACAGTGTGTACCTCTGCGGGATGTAGAACATATGCTGAGGGGAGGGTTTGCGAAGGCGCCCGCCGTACACCGGCCACAAACCGCTGAGGATGCGGAAGAGGGAGCTTTTACCGCAGCCGTTGGGCCCTGTGATCAATAGGTGCATTCCTTCTTCCACCTGAAAGGCAAATTACTTTGAAACATCGAAATAGCCATTGAGCTACAGTGGGGCAAATAAGTATTTAGTCAACCACTAATTGTACAAGTTCTCCCACTTGAAAATATTAGAGAGGCCTGTAATTGTCAACATGGTAAAACCTCAACCGTGAGAGATAGAATGTGAAAAAAACTAGAAAATCATATTGTTTGATTTTTAAATAATTTATTTGCAAATTATGGTGGAAAATAAGTATTTAGTCATTACCAAAAGTTTATCTCATTATTTTGTTATGTACCCTTTGTTGGCAATAACGGAGGCCAAACGTTTTCTGTAACTCTTCACAAGGTTTTCACACACTGTTGCTGGTATTTTGGCCCATTCCTCCATGCAGATCTCCTCTAGAGCAGTGATGTTTTGGGGCTATCGTTGTGCAACACGGACTTTCAACTCCCTCCGCAGATTTTCTATGGGGTTGAGACCTGGACACTGGCTAGGCCACTCCAGGACCTTGAAATGCTTCTTACGAAGCCACTCCTTTGTTGCCCTGGCTGTGTGTTTGGGATCATTGTCATGCTGAAAGACCCAGCCACGTCTCATCTTCAATGCCCTTGCTGATGGAAGGAGATTTTCACTCAAAATCTCTCGATACATGGTCCCATTCATTCTTTCTTTTACACAGATCAGTCGTCCTGGTCCCTTTGCAGAAAAACAGCCCCAAAGCATGATGTTTCCACCCCCATGCTTCACAGTGGGTATGGTGCAATTCAGTATTCTTTTTCCTCCAAACAAGAGAGCCTGTGTTTCTACCAAAAAGTTTTATTTTGGTTTCATCTGACCATAACACATTCTACCAGTCCTCTTCTGGATCATCCAAATGCTTTCCAGCGAACCGCAGACGGGCCCGGACGTGTACTTTCTTCAGCAGGGGGACACGTCAGACAGTGCAGGATTCCCTGGAGTCCCTGGCGGCGCATTGTGTTACTGATAGTAGCCTTTGTTACTGTGGTCTCAGCTCTCTGTAGGTCATTCACTAGGTCCCCCCGTGTGGTTCTGGGATTTTTGCTCCTAGTTCTTGTTATCATTTTGACGCCGCAGAGTGAGGAGGGAGTTGAAAGTGCGTGTTGCCCAACGACAGCCCCAAAACATCACTGCTCTAGAGGAGATCTGCATGGAGGAATGGGCCAAAATACCAGCAACAGTGTGTGAAAAGCTTGTGAAGAGTTACAGAAAACGTTTGGCCTCCGTTATTGCCAACAAAGGGTACATAACAAAGTACTGACATGAACTTTTGGTATAGACGAAATACTTATTTTCCACCATGATTTGCAAATGAATTCTTTAAAAATCAAACAATGTGATTTTCTGTTTTTTTTTTTTCCACATTCTGTCTCTCATGGTTGAGGTTTACCCATGCCTCTCAAATATTTTCAAGTGGGAGAACTTGCACAATTAGTGGTTGACTAAATACTTATTTGCCCCACTGTATTATTCACACCCACTATTTCACCTTAACATTGAGGCTGGAAACTACAACATCCCCGTTTGGTGTTATTATCGGGACGTCTTCGCACACAATACCGTTCTCCACATCAATCACTTCACCTAAGAAGGGGAATTAAAAAATCTGGGTAAAAGTAATCCCTTTTTAAAGAGAATTGCTGTGGAAACATAGCACTGTAGTAGTACCCTTAATTTCCAGAGGGCCCTCGATGTGCATCTCTGGCTTGCTTTTCTTCTCCCCTCCGTTGGCAGCGCTCAGTGACGAGCGCTTGTAGACGCCCCTCTGGACGTCCTCGAACACGACAAACATGTTGTGGACCCGCGCGGTGTACCCTGCCAGTTCTGTGACCTGTCCCAAAACACACAAAGGGAGGGGGACAAACAGTAAGGTTCAAATTGATTTTGAACTTCATGAAAAATGGTTCTCAACTAGCATTGCCTGTCTACCAGTATATCGCCCACACAAATCAGCTTCACCATTTTCTCAATTAATGCCATACCAGTGTGGTGTAGCAAGACGCCGCTAGATGTTGACTCAGCTTGACGGGGGGAAAGAAAGGAAGGAATTAAACAGAAGGGGAGAAAAACAAACAACAACAAGAAACACGCTTTTGCTACCTATGAACATACTGGTGCTATTGTTAGCTAATTAGGCACCACTACATTCATAGGTAATATAGACAAGTAACAATGTACTTGTTGTTGTTGTTTGTTCTTCTCTTCTGTCCGTTTCCTTCCTTTCTGTCCGCCCATCATCCCTTCCTGTTCGCTGTTTTCTCAACCACAATTGGAGTATATCAAACTCCCATGTGATACATTAAAACTAAAGACATCCCGATCGATCGGGTCCAATCACGTCGTTTTCAAAGTATCGGAATCGGCAAAAAAATATCGAACATGCCTTTTTTTAATATATATATATTTTTTAATGAAATTGTTTCCTAATTGTATTTCACGTTACAGACAAAATGTCTTGCACTCATCCAGAGTCTTTAGTTTTGGCTTAAAGTAGGACTGTCAAATTTATCGCGTTAACGGCGGTAAGGAATTTTTAAAAAATTAATCACATTAAAATATTTAATGCAATTAACGCATGCGCTGCACGACCCACTCACGCAGTCGCGTTCAATCTATAAAGACGCCATTTTACATATCTATAGAGCTAAAAGGCAGTGTAAAATGAGTAGAGTGAATTTCGGCAGTCTTTGGAGCCTTTATTTAATTGGCAAAAGCCTTAAAATCCCCCTCTCAACAATTAAAAATATCGTGGGAAGAAATGTGGGCTAGTAGTTGATGTATGGGACTTTACATTCGTTAATCACGTGAGAGTGCAAAGAAAAAAAAACATTGCCAGAGATGCATGCTCAAAGATCAACAGATGGAGGATTATTCACAGTAAAGTTAATCCCTGAGAGAAGGAGCAGCGGCCAGCCAAATGAGGCGACCAATTTCACTTCTCTGCCTTTTTATGTGTTAATTCTAGCTTTCATAGACTCAGGACTCCATTCATACATGCTTCTGAGATAAAACTTCTTTTTCACAAAGAAATTAGTGCAAATTGTTGAGACTTGCCACCTGACCACTCATCCAAACATGAGTTTTTGTGGGCGTGAGCACGCATCTGAAGAATGTCATCGTGGAAACGCAAGCAAGGGCTTGCTGCCTATCAGCCCACTCGCACCATATAATCAGAGCCGAAATGTTGACAAGAAGACGCCGTGACCTCACAGCGTCTTGACTGAAAAACCCGATGAAATCCCCGAACGCTAAATTGCGATATCACCTCTTTGTAGGACGACATGATCCTCTCGATGGCGTCGGCTCCCGAGGCCAAAAGGTTCCGGGCGGTGGTGAACGCCTCCGTTCTCTCGCTCACCATGCGATGTGGGTGACCATCTGCAGTTTCTGGGAAACACAAAAAAGCTCGATTTTTGTGGTGTTTGTTTTGGTTTAGTCAGTGCTTAATATGTAAATCATCAGGTGCCAGAACCATAAGTGGATTTTAAGAGGGGATAGATTAGATAGATTTTGAGATCGATCTATCTATCTCTCTATCTATTAGTTGTAAAGCAACAAAAATGAATGAAATGAACAAAAAAATATATATTTTAATAATTGGTCAAAATAATTTTTCAAACACCTTAGACTGTCATTTGCTTTGCATACATGACCCCCCCCCCCAAAAAAATTGTTTTTAAATGATTTTTTTTTTCTTTAAATCGAAAATATTTGTTTTGATAGAAGCAAGTTTTTTTGGGATTGAATGATTGAGACACAAATGTCCTAATCATAATATGGCCCAAACACAAAAAGGATTGCTTCAATCAAACAAAACTTTTTCAATGAAAAGTGTTCAAATGCAAATTTTTCACTCTCATATATTTTTTCGCGTTCAAAAACATTTTCTATGATTGAATTTTTTCTTTTTTTTTGATTGAGGTGATTTTCTTTTTGAAAATCTATATTTTTTTTAAGCAAATTATCTTTTTGATTGAATAATAAAAACAAAAATGTCCAAGCCAAAATGTGGCCCAAAAACAAATCAACATTACTTCAATCAAAAAAAAAAAAAAAAAAAGAAAAAAAATCAATCAAAGAAAAATAGCTTTCACATGCATTTATTTGTGGAGTTGTTTGACTTTCAAATTTATTTTTGCATTCAAACACATTTTTTTTTTAAATTGAAGCGACATTTTTGGGTTGAATAATAAAGACACAAATCTATCTCCATATGGATCCGCCCAGGGGATACAATTTTTGACTGGGGTCAAAAATTACGCAAAAATATGCCAATTGGTGTCATTGGTATGACACCAACTGGCGTACCATATTCAATGGATGACGTTCTTGGCGAAACGTATTGCCTAAGCAGCCTGATTTAGAATTCCCCTCAAGAATGATGGGAAAAAAAACGCTCATTGTCAACTTATTATTCTAAATATTCTTGTAAGCTAATTTCATTGGTGACGCTGCGTTTCAGGGTCATCAACACGTTGTGCCCCCCCCGGCCCAAAAGTCAAACTCCGCCTATGGCCGGAACGCAAAGTACATATGACAGGGCAGGGATGACGAGACGGGCACAGATCGGCGAACATAGGCAGAAAATGGTGCTGAAAACAACACGCAAATGCCCCCTTGCCATGCTGTGGGACTGACAAGCCTCAATTTCAGATAATATCCATGGTATAAATGTTATGACTACAATTTACAATTATTTAGGCTATACAGACAGAGGCGTCGCGTCCCATTAGGCAAACCAGGCAATTGCCTAGGGCCCCCAGCCAGCAGATTTAGCACACGCAGCTTTAATGCACTGTCCCAGTTACAAATGTAGGGAGTGTTTCAATACCATGGAATCATTTGGCAGATAATCTAACGATTCTGTTATCAATCCCAATCAGCACTAATCATGTCACGTAGATTATACATGTTTAAGGAAGTCCAACCAGCTATTAATACCAGATGATTGTCTAAAGACTCACCAAGTACTCTCTGGAAAGTCCTTGCCGAACTGTTTTATGTTGATTTTCACAGGCCACCTCATTATTCATGTGACTACTTAAAGAAATCGGGATTTTTCAAAAAAAAGTCTATTAATGGGTGTACCTCGTCAAATACTCTATAAGAAAAATATAACCTATATGCATCTAAAATAGTCCTAAACAATTTTATTAGCAAATTTAATACTTATTTCGGTTGGTAGTCCACCAATCAGTGGTTTTTACGGAATAATTTGAATTTGGTGGGTCATAGGGCCAATCTGACTACTGATTTCATACAAAGGTATATACCTCTGCATTCGATGGTGGTATTTTGTGTTGCTACTCTCTCTTCTATTGCTCCAAGTCCAACTGTCCCCCTTACTTCCACACGCTCGAAGGGCCCCATGTTGCTTGTTGCCTGGGGCCCCCAGGGACCCTTACTACGCCTCTGTATACAGAGATAGTAAATGCAATTGTCTTTTTGGCATGTTGAAATACCGTTTGAAACCGGCTGCTTGCTCCCAAGATGCTGCGAATTTCATTTTTTTTTTTTTTTTTTTTTTAAATGTCAGGGGCGTGATTTGTTGGTCCAGCTTTTCAGCGCATCAACAAATTTCCAACTATTTCAAATGACGTGAAGTGCCTGATCTGCCCAAATAAGTCCCGGAACACAGAGAGGCCAAAATCAAGAGGTGCCGGATCTTCTTCTGGCAGGATCTGGCACAAATTAACCCCTGGGTTTAGTTCTTTATCTGCCCCTTGTTTATTCCGTTTCTTGTTTCTGTTGTCTGCCTTCTCATGATTTTTTCTCCTTTCAGCTTCCTTTGGACCTAAATGTACTCAAATACACCCTAAAAGTTACCTGAATACATCTAAATGCAGTCACTCCCTTAATAAACCCATTTATCGATAATTGCTGTGTCGCCATATTGTAAGATTGTGAGCATAGTATGGGAAATGGCATCTTGAGATACCCTGAGGTTCCCACCCACTCCAAATGCACAACATACAACAACTCATTTACCGTTGTCAGCAAAGCCCGTTGCGGTGATGATGGGCACCGCCACCATGACAAGGCCGCTGCCGCTCCACACGTACTTCATGAGGAACTGCTCGATCATAATGTACCAGAGCCGCTTGGAGAGGATCAGGTTCATCTGCTCGGCCAAAGCGCGGTAGCACCTCTGGAGCTGGCGCATCTCCACCTGATAACCATAGTTGGAAATTTGGAAGCCTTTCCACGTTACATTTGAATGGGGATACCAAATTTATACTTGATCATGGTACCGTATGTCCTCGATAAAAGGCAATTTCTTCTGCGTTAGCAATGATCCTGGAGTGCACATAGCGCAAATATCCCTTCCGATGCGCCTCCTCCGCCACCAGCTTTCCGAATTTAGGCGAGCAGGCTCGCAGAACCTATGGTGTGACAGTATATCGAAAAGGTGATATATCGCGATTAGGGCTGCAGTTATCGATTATTTTAGTAGTCGATTAATCGATTAACTAGTTAGTTCGAATAATCGAGTAATCAGATTAGGAACATGAAAAATTAAAATATCTGGGATGAGCCTCAAACGTTATAAAAAATAAATGAGGATGTACAGTATGTACAGCAAAAGAACAATTGGCTAACTTACATAGCAAACGTCCGCTAGCTTAAATGCTATAAATTGCTAACGTGTTTTTTTTTTTTTTACAATGCTCTAAACAAGTGGTTCAGACTCGTATTCCCACAACAAAACGACTAAATATACCTATTAACTAAATTACGAATGCATTAAAAACATTAGTCCAAACAAAAACTTAGCTTACGTTGGTCTGAACAGGCTGCAGTTGGATTCAGCCATGTGAAATGAGGCAGACTAGAGGGCAGTGTATCTACCCAAATCAATAAAACTAAATGTAAACACTTTCAAAATAAACCATTACAACGCCACTTTAATTAAACAAATACTCGAAGCAACAAAATTTAATTCGAATATGTTTTTCTAATCGAATACTCAAGTTAATCGAATAATCGTTGCAGCACTAATCGCGATGCTTCGTAGCCCTAAAGGTTATCAATTCGCTCCTACTAAGAATCGATGTATTATTACAAAAAGGTGTCACTGTTTAAAAAAGGAACCAATAGGTTGCTAGCAAAATTTTCCATTAGAATAACACCGATGTTCGCTATCTTGACGGCGCTAGACATTTGATTCATTTTGACTTGATTGGACGTCTATCGCCGTCAACTGCACTGAAACCAGAGCATCCGCAACTAGTCTTTTGTGGTCATTTACAGGTGGCTTCCTATTCATTTGGGGACATTGTTGAGCCACAATCTGAAAAATTGAAATTGAAATCAATAGGAATTGACCGATGAACAGGGAGTGACCATGATATTCCCCCAAAATCAACAGGAAATTACCAATAGACCCCAATCACCAACGTCACACAATGACGTTCCCTGTATTGCGCCGCCATATTGTCTGTCATTGTGTGTCCATATTTTCAATGGTCTCAATTTATCGTGCAATTTATAGTGCAATTCATGAAGCCCCGGTGCCTTCAGACGCTGTAAACTCATTGGATGTGTTGCATAAAAGGCGCTATGTGGAAAAGCTTTGGTCGATCCATTCGCCAGATCCATATTTGATGCCTAAATCGATATTTTTCGACCCGCTGTCTTCGCCGTCTCTGCCTGACATCTGCTACCCTGATACCTACAACTATGCTGTCCACAGAAACTCAGCCTTTTCTCACAAAACTTTGAAAAATTTTAAGAGCAGTACTCTAAGCAACATTACCCCGTGTGACCCTTTACTTAGGGTGACCATATTTTGATTTCTAAAAAAGAGGACACTCAGCCCAGCCTCAGCCCGGCCTCAAGATACTTGAATTTTACTCGAAGTTCACTCAAGGATGCCTATATCACTTTAATATATTTAAAGTGTGCCCCCTCACTCTGGATGGAAAAATGCAGTTTGAAAAAAAAAAAAAAACTTTAGAAAAAAAATTATATATATGTACATATATATATGTATATTTATATATACAATATATACAAAATGCAGACCCATAGAAATGTACTCCAGTCAATACACATACACACAGTAGGCTATGTGCCAACTAAACATTTTTATAAATTACTATCACGACAATTGTCCTTGACAAATTGTTATTCCCATTCAATTGATGTTCTCATTCATTGTTCTAGATTGCACACAAACAAAAACCGAAATAAACTGACAAACTATTCAATCTGCATGTTTCCAAAAGTAGCAGTTCAAAACTACGTTTCCCATAATGCCTAGCGCGGTTTAGCTTACTGATAGCTAGCTGAGGCAAAAATCAAACTTTGCTATAAAAGTTTACAATCATCGGCAGCGCGCCGATGCGACACCAAACGGGATTTTACAGTCAAAGCTCCGACAGAAGTCAACAGTTGCCATTATATACGTATTTATCATAAAAAATATATATATTTTTTGAAAAAACTTCAGGCATTGTGGCCAAATCATCAACCCAGTAGATGGCGGTAATGCCTCATGATAGGGGTAAACTGCCAACAAAAACAAGAAGAACTACTACTTCCCTCCATTCTCGTAGGAGCCATGTCAACTGCTGCCACCCAGCGGTCGGAGGGATTCTCTTCAAATTGGTCCCATGAAAAATCATTTAAAAAATCATAAAAACCGGACATTTTTATGAATTTATAAAACCCGCCCGGACCACGAGGACACTACGTGAAAGTAGGACTTGTCCGGGCAAAAGAGGACGTTTGGTCACCGTACTTTACTTCCAATTTTCTAAAATGGCGATAATCAATTAAAAAAAAAAAAAAAGTTGACTGCGATGGCCGACGCTTCAAGGATAGGTGGGTATTGGACTATTTCTTCAATAAAATACCCAACAACTATGTCTGCCTCATTTGCAAAGAGACAGTCGCTGTTTTCAAAGAGTTCGATGTGACGCGATATTAACAAACAAGACAAGCTAACATGTACAAAATTACAGGGAAGATATACGCAGCAACTTGAAGCTAGTTTAATTTCACAGGAGCAGTATTTCGCAAGAGCCCGAGGGTCGAAAGACAACGCCACAAAGGCGAGATTGTTGAAATTATGAATAAAAAAAAATAATAATAATAAAGCAAATGTGACACACAGAAGGGCTTGCTAAAATTTGTTTAAATATATTGGTCTACGTAAATCAGCCAAGGTAGCCCCCTACATTTTTACCACACCAAATCTGGCCCCCTTTGCAAAAAGTTTGGACACCCCTGTTTAACTGATGATCCGTAGACGAGGCCAGCTTCTTTCATTTGGTACCAGCTAAATATTATTCAAAAAATAATGATGGTGGAAGAAATAAACATCTTGAATTTGAAACTATGTTGTCGGCGATTAGCCTCGCAACGATCTTAATGGTGGTTGTCAGCCCAAAACCCTCTAAATATATATTAAATGCATCTTACCAGATATAAAATGACTACTACATAGTCTGTGGTGATCGTTTGGTGCCCAGTATTCTCGTCGAATTGCAGAAGTCCATCTCGTTCTCATCTTCGGGTCTCTCGGAATACGGTACAACTTCAAGTCTCTCCGTCTATCTTCCCTGTTACTGCAACCAACCGCCACACACGCCTTCACCATTTTGATTATTAATGTTAACGAGCAGAAAAACACGCCGTAATAAGAGGAATGTACGTAGCGGTAATGCGTAAACACGGACAATATGGGGGATCAAGTCAGGGAGGCGGAGTTGTGACGTCATGTGATTGGGGTCTATAAATGCACCAAAGGTAATAGGAAGTGACCTCAAAGTGACCCGTAAATGCCTCAAAATGAACTCATCGCCTGGCATTGGCTGCCACTGACGTCCAATTCGTTTAAAGTGGGAGGGTCACTTCAAACGGATTGGACGTCAACTCATGGCAGAAGGATGAAAATAGCTATGTAGCTTGAGTTCCAGACCCATATATCGATAATATCCTGCGTTCCTTGCGATCGTATGATTGTATCGCGAGCTACCCAGAGGTTCCCACCCCTAGCAGAACCTTGGCAGTGGCGAAGACCACCAGGCCGGCGAGCAGCGTGGGTCCGCTGGCGTTGGCGCCCCGGGAGCGAGCGGTCTGGATGAGCGTGTAGGAAGTGAGCATCACGTCCAAGATGGGCTTGGTGAGGTTGGAGTACAGATGGGCCACCGACTGGGAGAACATAAGCACGTCCTCTGTGAGGGACTGGTCCGGGTTGGCCAACCTCCCGTCCATGTTGCTGACTCTGTAGTAGGTCTGTTCTGTGAAGTAGGTCCTGTAGGCATGGTTGACCAAGCGGGTGCGGAAAGCCAGGGCGAGCTTGCATTCCAAGAAACGGATGGCGCTGTTGACGAACGTGGCAGGGATAGCGATTAGAAGCCATTTGACGAGCTGTAAGATGAAGCTCCTCGGTTGCTTCTCCACGATGCTCTTCACTATTTTACCATCCAAGCTGGCCACGTAGATAGACAGGAATGTCCTGGAGATCAACGCCACAGAATGCAATGACAACAAAGCCAGTTCCTTTGACAGCAGCTTGGGGAAAAGGATTTTTGCCAGCTCCAAGATCTGCTTGAAGAATTCCGCGTTTACTCCCGGGGACGTCTTGGATGGATCCGCTGCATCTATACTGGATTTGAACAAGCACGCAGATCCGTTTTCGGCTTGTTTTTTGCAGAGCTGCCTGTAGATGAGCGGGTAAAGCGTCTTGACGCCGTATGCTGCAGCAGCGAGAAACACGGCTCGCTTGGCTATAACCGTGCGGTTCCATTTCGCTTTTAAGATGTTAGACATTTTAAGGACGTTAATCGGCTATTGTGGCGGTCCCCCAAACGCCCATAACTCCCTACGTCACTCACCGCGTCGACGTGAAAAGGGGAAAACACCACTCGCAACCGCAGCGATGCAAAAAAAAAAAAAAAAAAAAAAAAAAAAAAACGGTCTCAAAAACCTACCGCTACATCCTAGTCTAAATTGAACCCGGCATTTGAGCGAAACGTTAACTTCCGGGGTTGCTTTTCAAAATAAAATACAAATCCTCCAAGTTGTTTGTAAAGCGACGCGTGTCGAGTCATGCTTTTATTGTATCAAGCGTCAATTTGTCTGGCGTCAAATATTTTCCGGTGTCGTGCCAAAGTAGATATCTAAGAGGTTTTAAAACATGGCCCATCCATCAAAAAAAAAAAAAAAAAAAATTCCCGTCGTGTAAGGTAACAAACGTACTGAATGTAAAAAAAAGTAGGGCTGTCAAACGATTAAAATGTTTAATCGAGTTAATTACAGTTCAAAAATTAACCATAATTAATCGCAATTAATCGCAATTCAAACCATCTATAAAATATGCCATATTTTTGTGTAAATTATTGTTGGAATGGAAAGATAAGACACAAGATGGATATATACATTCAACATACGGTACATAAGGACTGTATTTGTTTATTATAACAAAAAATCAACAAGATGGCATTAACATTATTAACATTCTATTAAAGCGATACATGGATAGAAAGACTTGTAGTTCTTAAAAGATAAATGTTAGTACAAGTTATAGAAATTTTATATTAAAACCCCTCTTTTCGTTTTAATAAAATTTCTAAAATTTTCAATTAAAAAAAAAAAATTAGTAGCCCGCCATTGTTGTTGTCAATAATTACTTACACAATGCTCATGGGTGCTGAAGCCTATAAAATCAGTCGCACCCAAGCGCCAGCAGAGGGCGGCAAAACTCCATAAAACACAATTAACAAGTGGGCATTTCACTCTACTGACATTTAAATCTGTCTGAGCGGCACATGTGCGTTAATTGCATCAAATATTTTAACATGATTAATTTAAAAAAATAATTACCGCCCGTTAACGCGATAATCTTGACAGCCCTAAAAAAAAAGGCAATGTTTTTCTGTTTTACTCGTAGGATGACATATAACCAGGGGTGAAAGTGGGCCAGAACGGTCAGGAACGCAGTTCCGGTATAAGAATCAGGGCCGCAATGCTGTTCCGGTACACGGTGCTTTGATTCCGAAAATATGACGGCAACTGTCAAAACGCGATGTAAACAAAAATTTTAAAAAATGCTAAGCTGCCACACATCATACACATGCATTTCATCTCCAAGAAGAAAACAATCTAACAACATCAGATTTACATACACAAGTGTTAACAAGAAGCATAATAAAGTGCTTGTGTAGCATAATCCATTTCCACCGATATTTATTATTTACTTTATTCCACGGACGGCATGGAGGTTTCCCCAGCTGCTGCAGTTTTTTGAGTCTGACGTTGATGAGTCACGTCAATGTGCGAATGCACGCAGCAAAACAAAATGCCTGGACTCATTTATCCGTTCAATTGGCTGACATACTGACATGTGATCAGCAGCAATAGTTAGCTCTGATTGGTTCAAATGTGCATGTTTTCTGAGACAGAAAAAAACAAAAAAAAAAAAAAGGGCAATGCAACAGAAAATGGATCAAATCTTTAAGAGCAAGGAAGGAGTTAAAGTAGCTTATTTATCATATTTAGTTTTATTTGCTCTGTTGGGGTCATCTTAGCTGTCAATGTGCACTTTGGACTTATATTTGTTTTTATAACATTTATGTTAGGCTACTTATTCATTTAAAATTGAGATTTGGCATTTAGTATGTGAGGAAATGAGGGGAAATAAAAATTAGGAGGTGGGGGTTGGGATTATAGCCGTTTTTGTTAACTTTTATTTTGCAAATAATTGAAAAAAATACCAAAAAAAAACAAAAAAAACAATTTTGATTGAAAATCAGTTTATGTATGTGTTATAGAAATAACTGACCAATAAGGTTTTCTTTGCATTTCAGTAGTTTTGACCCATACGCCCCCCCCAAAAAAAAAAGAAATTTCTGACTCCGTGGCGACCTTCACGTGGGGGAGTTCCGGCAAGAAATTCCAACCACTTTCACCCCTGCATATAACTGTTTTTTTAAAATATTATTATTAACAACAACAACAACACGACACAATAAACAACAATACAAACACAAAAATAGACAGAAAGTAATAATACAAACTAGAGATGTCCCGATCAATCGGGGTCGGGTCCGATCACGTCATTTTCAAAGTATCGGAATCGGCAAAAAAATATCGGACATGCCTTTTTTAATATATATATATATTTTAATTAAATCGTTTTCTAATTGTTTTTAACATTACAATCATAATATGTTACATTCATCCAGAGTCTTTAGTTTAGGTTTAAGGTAGGGTTATCAAATTTATCACGTTAACGGTGAGAATTAATATTTATTACATTTATCCCGTTACAATATTTAACGCAATTAACGCATGCGCTGCACGACCCACTTACGCATTGTCGTGTTCAATCTGTAATGGCGCCGTTTTACCTATATATAGAGCTAAAAGGCAGCGTAAAGTGAGTAGAGTGAATTTTGGCAGCCTTTGGAGCCTTTTTTTAATTGGCTAAAGCCTAACAATCACTCTCCCTACGATTAGAAATATCGTGGGAAGCAATGTGGGGAAAAAAGGTAGTACTTGATCTTTTTCTTAACACCCTATGTTATTTCCCAACGCAGAGAAGATATATCAATTGGTACCACTAAGCACAGTCATGGTTGCACTTCCCATCATGCATTTGGGCAGAACAGTTAAATGGCTACAGTATCATTTACTGAAAGCTCAACAAATACACTAGATCGTACGTGATCGGACCCGATTGCCGATCGATCGGGACATCTCTAGTTTCGATGATACGTATACTGTACATGACGAAATATCCCGTCGATAAGAATTTTGTTCCTAATGTTAAAAGTAGTGCGCTCAAGGAATTCTATTTTTTCATCGCAGTTTATCGCTTTTTTTTTTTAATCGTTAACTGGTACTGTTACTTGATTTTTTTTGTTTCCCTTTACGATAATCCCTCACTTATCACTGTTCAGTGTTCCTGCTCCTGCGCGTGCTGCCGCTCTGGTGAATAAACTCAACAAACTCGAATATCCTCTTTTTCTTATGTTATCTCGGCTGACGTGGCCAATGGCCTCGCCCGATTCCAAACAAGAACACGAGAAGGCATTTAGGGTTGCTTCAAGTCAACATTCAAAGCTTATACGCCGAGACAGTGTCTTTTCGTAAACCATGGCCGGAAGACTGGTGGACCATCTTCAATGTCTGACCTGTCTGGACGTCTTCAAAGATCCTGTCATTCTGCCGTGAAGTCACACCTTCTACCGTGAGTGTCTGCAGCAATGGACGGACAATGGGGAGCGATCGTGTCCAGTTTGTAGGACACGGTTTCGTTCGATGGATCTACGTTGAAATCTGGCACTGAAGAATATGTGTGAAAACTTTTCGAGAGCTCCAGTCAAGTCAGAAAACATCTGCGGCTTGCACAAGGAGAAACTCAAACTGTTTTGTTTGGACCACTAGCAGCTTATATGCCTCATCTGCAGAGACGCAGAAATCCACATTGGCCACAAGTTCTGTCTCCTTAATGAAGCTCTGCAAAATCTCAAAGTAACATTTCGGGACGGCCTACAGAACGCCAAGGAAAGACTCAAAGATTAGAATGACTGTAGAGAGACCTGCAATGAACAAGCAGTGTACATCAAAGTCCAGAGGGAGAAGGTCGAAAGCAAGACTAAGAAGGATTTTAAAGAGCTTCGTCAATTCCTTGAGGTTGAGGAGGAGACCAGGTTGTCTGCGGTCAGGGAGGAAGAGAAGAAGAAAAGTCATATCATCGCTGAGAAGATTGCAGCTCTGGACGGACAAATGGCCGCTCTTTCGGATGTGATCAGAAGCACAGGGGAGTTGGCATCTAGCAACGTTTCCTTCTTGAAGAATACCCGGACGGCGACGAGCAGAATTCAAGAGCTGCCCGATGAACCGGAGCAGCTCCGAGGAAGTCTGCTGGACGAAGCTAAACACCTCAAGTTCAACACGTGGGAGCGGATGAAGGAGATGCTCTCCTACAGTCCTGTCATTCTGGACCCCAACATGGCTCATCCAGTATTCAGTCTTTCAGAAGATCTGACCAATCTGAGTTGGGCGGAAGACACACAGCAGCGTCCAAAAAATCCAGAGAGGCGTCCGTGGAAGTGTGGACTCGGGAAGACACGTGGGACGTTGAGGTGGGAGACAACAATAACTGGGAAGTGGACCCTTGTTTTCCAGATGAAATGCTAGCTTGGTCCATTGGATTTCGTGATGGTTAATACAAAAAACCTGCTGCCGCGTACGGAGCATGGAATCCGCCTGTCAAAGTGCAGAGGGTCCAAGTTGATGTGGACATGACCTTTCATTCTCTGAACTAGGGCTGCAGCTATTGGTTATTTTAGTAGTCGATTAATCGATGAGTTATTTAGTTCGAATAATCGAGTAATTGGATAAAGAACATAAAAAACTAAAATACCTCAGCTGAGCCTCAAACGGTATAAAAAAATAAATGAGGATCTATGTACAACAAAAGAACAATTGGCTAACTTGCATAGCATAAGTCCGCTAGCTAAAATGCTAACATTTTTTCCCCCTTCCATGCTCTTATCAAATGTTTCAACACACATACGCCCTCAAAAAACGGCTAAATATACCTATAAACTAAATTACAAATGCATTTTAAAAAACATTAGCTCAAACAAAAAAAGCTTATGTTGGTCTTAACAGGGAGCAGCTGGAATCAGCCATGTAAAATGAGGCAGACTAGAGGGCAGTGTATCCACCCAAATTAATACAACTAAATGCAAACACTTTCAAAACAAACCATCACAACGCCACTTTAATTAAACGAATACTCGAAGCAGCAAAATTTAATTGGAATCTTTTTTCTAATCGAATACTCGAGTTGATCAATTAATCGTTGCAGCACTACTCTGAATCTCTCACAAACACTGAATTGTGGCACCAAAAGAATATATATATCTTATTGGCTAGAATTCCCTTTCTCGTGTTACGACTCCAATGAGATAGTGGTCATGTTGACACTGCTTGATTTTCTGCATCATGTGATCTGAATCATTTTCTTTTTTTTTTAAACATGATTTTGTATTGCTTTTTATTATTTGTGCTCAGCCTTTAATTGATTGGCTTGATCTCTTCCATTTTGTATTATGCAATGACAAAGGCATTCAATGTGTGTTGTCGAATCATAATTAGACATTAAAATTCTAAGAAAAAACAGTCAATGTGATGAAAGTGTGAATTGTATTTTTCCTGACGTGCACATTTGTTTTGGTTCGTCTATCCACAATCATTTGAGACGTTGAAAGCAGAGATGTTGTTGTGTACAGTTTTCACCACAGGGTGGCAGACTTTCCATTCAAAACTATGCGTTTTGCTGTACAGTATTTGTTTCATTATTTAGATGTACTTTTCATATTTTATCCTGATTCTATCTTATGTAGTCAGCAATGGTTAACAAATATTTCAATAAAACTATAAACTGCAATTTCTGGAGAAATCACTCTGGGGCTTTGCTGTGTGAAGATACAGATCTTAGCCCTGCCCAGGTTGGTTTGGGGACATTTCGCGGACAATATCAGGTCACTTCCTGTTGATTTGGGGACGTTTGGGGGACACTACCTGGTCATATCAGGTCAGTTGGGGACATTTAGGGGGGCATGTCCTGGTTATATCAGGTCAGTTGGGGACATTTGGGAGCATGTCCTGGTCATATCAGGTCATTTGGGGACGTGCCCTAGTCATATCAAGTCATTTGGGGACATTTGGGGGGCGTGTCCTGGTCAAATCAGGTCATTTGGGAAGCATGTCCTAGTCATATCAGGTTATTTGGGGAAATTTGGGGGACGCATCCTGGTCATATTCGATAATTTGTGGACATTTGGGGGGCGTTTCAGGTCATTTCGGGGACATGTCCTATTGATATTTGGTCATTTCCTGTTGATTTGGGGACATTTGTTTTTTGCCATGGGAAATTTGGACGTCCATGGCCGTCAACGGCATTGACTTACATTTACGTAAATAGAATCCAAGTACATTGGCATCAATAGAATCGATAAACCTGGCAGTCAATGGCATTAAACAAAGGGAATGCCATTGAAAATGAATGGGAAATTTGGACGTCCATGGCTGTCAATGGAATCAACATCCATATGCGTCAATGGAATCCAAGTACATTGGCATCAATAGAATTGACATACATGGCCGTCATTGGCATCAGTCTAAATTGTTCTCAATGCAATGTTAATGCCATTGGGAATGAATGGGAAATTTGGACGTCCGTGGCTATCAATGGCATCGACTCACATGTGCATCAATGGAATCCGAGTACATTGGCATCAATAGAATCGACTTACATGATCGACAATGGCATCAGTGCAAAGTAAATGCCATTGAAAATACACGGGAAATTTGGACGTCCATGGCCGTCATTGGCATTGACTTACATATGTGTCAATGGAGTCCAAATACATTGGCGTCAATAGAATCGACATACATGACCGTCAATGGCAAGGACGTGCACAGGCCTCATTTGCAATTGTGTACTTGTGCGTCAATGCAATGCGAATGACACTGGAAATGAATGGGAAACTTGGACGTCCATCTTTGTGTCCTTCACCGTCCCGGAATTTTTGACGTCCAAATTATGTGATTTGGTCAAAAAATGTAGGACAAGTAGCGTTTTGTAAAAAAAAAAAAAAAAAAAAAAAAAAAAAAAGAAAAAAAACAGAAGATCGCAGTTAACGGGTGAGCAAAAAATCTCTCTGGGTCATTTGAAAAAGTCTCTGCGTTGGGCGAAAATTCCGGTCGTGCTGACATTTGAACGGTGCCAATCAGTCAAACGGTTCGGGCAGCGCGGCACGCCGAAAATTCCCAGGGCAGTAAGTGTCTTCCATATTGCCTGTGCTGGAAAACTTCTGCAGCCAACCTTTCACCGGCACTCCCTGTTGATGAAGCCCAGTTGAGTCCAGTTAGATAAAAGCATTACAGGCCAATTTGAAATAACCACAACTCCTTGCGCTCATGCACAAATGTGCTCAATACTGCCACCTATCAGGTGGAGGTTGAGTTTTTTTGAGGCACTTGAAAGTTCAAATGCACCCGGCCGCTGTTTCACAAATACAATTCGAATTTTTGCAAACAATAATTCATGATGAGAGCACGCACAACATAAAAAAGCACATGAGGATTTCGAGGATATGTTTGTGGATTTCAAAAACATGTTAAAATCGTGGATATATTTGTGGATCTACAAAACGTGTGAATCGCGGATGTGTGAATATTTTTTCAGACAAATCTCTCTCCATACAACTGAGGGTTGCACTCGAAGACTTTTCCTCAAGATTGAGCCATTTGATAATGAAACTATCGCCGTTTATCGATGTATTAACTTTTAGGGGTCGTTGTTGGTCCCACAAGACTTAGAATTATGGAAAAATATTCACGTAAAAACTTACCTTCTCCGAAAGAGAGACAGCTCACGAACAGAAATGGGACTGAGTCACTGAATTTGTAGGTTCTTCTTCTTGTTGTTTATTGGCAGTTTGCCCCTCATATCGTGGGGCATTACCGCCACCTACTGGGTTGACAGTTTGGTATGAGACAAACAGTGAAACACACCCAGAGTAAAGACAAAACCTAAACTAGGGCTGTCAAACGATTAAAAATTTTAATCGAGTTAATCAGAGCTTAAAAATTAATTAATCGTAATGAATCGCAATTCAAACCATCTATAAAATATGCCATGTTTTTCTGTAAATTATTGTTGGAATGGAAAGAGAAGACACAAGACGGATATATACATTCAACATACTGTATATAAGTACTGTATTTGTTTATCATAACAATAAATCAACAAGATGGCATTACCATTATTAACATTCTGTTAAAGCGATCCATGGATAGAAAGACTTGTAGTTCTTAAAAGATAAATGTTAGTACAAGTTATAGAAATGTTATATTAAAACTGAGACTGTCAAACGATTAAAAATTTTAATCGAGTTAATTACAGCTTAAAAATTAGTTAATCGTAATTGATCGCAATCAATCGCAATTCAAACCATCTATAAAATATGCCAAGTTTTTCTGTGAATTATTGTTGGAATGGAAAGATAAGACACAAGATGGATATATACATTCAACATACGGTACATAGGGACTGTATTTGTTTATTATAACAATAAATCAACAAGATGGCATTAACATTATTAACATTCTGTTAAAGCGATCCATGGATAGAAAGATTTGTAATTCTTAAAAGATAAATGTTAGTAAAAGTTATAGAAATATTATATTAAAACCCCTCTTAATGTTTTCGTTGTAATAAAATTTGTAAAAATTTCAATCAAAAAAATAAACTAGTAGCCTGCCATTGTTGATGTCAATAATTACTTACACAATGCTCATGGGTGCTGAAGCCTATAAAATCAGTCGCACCCAAGCGCCAGCAGAGGGCGGCAAAACTCCATAAAACAACATGTGGGCATTTCACTGTACTGTCATTTAAATCTGTCTGAGCAAGGCATGTGCGTTAATTGCGTCAAATATTTTAACGTGATTAAGTAAAAAAATTAATTACCGCCCGTTAACGCGATAATTTTGACAGCCCTAATTAAAACCCCTCTTAACGTTTTCGTTTTCATAAAATTTGTAAAATTTTCAATCAAAAAATAAATTAGTAGGTCCCCTTTGTTGATGTCAATAATTACACAATTCTCATGGTCTTAAAATCAGCCGCACCTAAGCGCCAGCAGAGGGTGACAAAACTCCAAAAAAAACACAAGTAACAAGTGCACATGACCCTTTGCTGTCATTTTAATCTGTTTGAGCCGGGCATGTGCGTTAATTGCGTCAAATATTTTAACGTAATTTAAAAAATTAATTACCGCCCGTTAATGCGATTATTTTGACAGCCCTAACCTAAACCAAAAGAAAAAAAAAAAAAACACAAAATAAAAATACAATTCTTTCTTTCTTATTTGTAGCTTCTTCTTGTTTTTTTGTTGGCAGTTTACCCCTCGTATCGTGGGGCATTACCACCATCTACTGGGTTGACGGTTTGGCACGAGAGGCAGTTACAGACTCAAAATTTTAGGCATGCGAAAAACCCGATTTACCTATTTTGGGTGCCAAATCGAGAATCATCTTTAAACATAAAGGGCGAACAGGAAAAACAAATGGGTGGAAGGGGGTAATAAAATAAATAACTACAGATGAGAAAATTGTCTGTCTATAAAAGAACTGTAGGATTTGAATGGGAGGAGAGGCTATTTGTTGTTGTTTTTTTAATGGCACGGTAATTATAAAAGTTGCCTACAGCCTTTTCAGTCTTGCATGTAAAAAAAAATCCATTCTGGAAATTAAAAAAGGAGCGCCCAACTTTAGCAGCGTCTACACAGCGAGTTGCTAGGCGACAAGCCCTGTCAGGAAGTGACAAGCCAACATAATTGCGCCTCTGTTTGACAGACATAGCGCAGTGTTCATTAGACTCAATCAAGACATCATTCTTTTTTTTTTTTTTGAGAAGTATATAAATAAATTTACATGACCTTTCTCTACAGTAATCCACGTGTAACCTAGAAGTGGGAACCTCTAGTTAGCTCACAGTCGAGCGAACCGGATGAAATATTCAAATCTCTGACTCGTTAGTCGTATCCCTCAGTGGTTTTCGCACACCTCGGACTACGTCAGATGTTTGAATGACAGCGATATTAGCACCTTTCCCTCCCACGCCTTCCTCTGTCAATCCTCCCATGGCCTCAAGGGATGCTAGGAAAAATGAAGCTATTTATAGCAACTCCAGGTTGGTGTAAATACACGTTCTGGAGTCGCAAACATTTTCAGAATTTGAAGTGGAGAGTGATTACTTTCGCCACCTTTGCGCAAGTGTTGCTTTTTCAATGGCAACTACCTCCACTCGCAAGCCATCTGCTTCTCCTGCAACTTTGGTGTTACCTAGAGGCTAAAAAAAAAATGTTAGTATTGCTGAAATTGCACCATTAATCATCAGTAACTCACTCATCTCAAGTGCCTGCTGAGTTATTGCGAGCTCAATCAACCGCCGACAGATATACGCAGATTATTTGCTAATTGTAACATCACAGGGGTATTTAAATTCCCTCGAATTGATGGTAGATTTGCATGGAATGAAAAAGCTGCCATCTATAATATTCAAGGGTTAATTTGTGCCGGATCCTGCCTGAAGAAGATACGGCACCTCTTGATTTTGGCCTCCCTGTGTTCCGGGACTTATTTGGGCAGATCCGGCACCTCTCGTGTATAGAAAATAAGATTAATATAAAAACGTTTTTAAAAAATGTATAGAATAAAATAATAAGGCGTAGGGTTGCTCCGATCATGTTTTAGTATCTGCCGATCCCGATATTTCACGATCCGATTGCTTTTTTTTGCTCCCGATTCAATTCCAATCATTCCCGATCATTTTTCCCGATCATATACATTATGGCAATGCATTAAGAAAAAAATGAATAAAACTCGGACAAATGTATTTGTTTATTATGACAATAAATCCTCAAGATGGCATTTACATTATTAACATTATTTCTGTGAGAGGGATCCACGGATAGAAAGACTTGTAATTCTTAAAGGATAATTGTGACTTTGTATGTTGTGACTAAATATTGCCATCTAGTGTATTTGTTGAGCTTTTAGTAAATGATACTGTAGCCATTTAACTGTTCTGCCCAAATGCATGATGGGAAGTGCAACCATGACTGTGCGTAGTGGCACCAATTGATATATCTTCTCTGTGTTGGGAAGTAATATAGGGTGTTACTTCCCCACACTGCTTCCCACGATATTCCCAATTGTGGAGAGAGGGATTTTAAGGCTTTAGCCATTTATAAAAAGGCTCCAAAGACTGCCTAAATTCACTATACTCATTTTACGTTATCTTTTAGCTCTATATGTAAGTAAAACGGCGCCATTATAGATTGAATGCGACAATGCGTGAGTGGGTCGTGCAGCGCATTCGTTAATTGCGTTAAGTACTTTTACGTGATTAATTTTAAAAAATTGTCGCCGTTAACGCGATAAATTTGATAGCCCTACTTGAATCCAAAACTAAAGACAGAGTGTAAGACATTTTGTCTGTAACGTTAAATACAAATACAAAACGATTTAATCAAAAAATATAAATATATTAAAAAAAGGCATGTCCGATATTTTTTTGCCGATTCTGATACTTTGAAAATGACGTGATCGGACCCGATCGATCGGCATCGCATCTTTAATAAGATGCATAAATACATTTACAGAACAAATCCGAAGAATTGCATGTTGTTTATAAAAATGTAACGTCATTTGAAATAGTCGAGAGATTTGTTGATGCACTGAAAAGCTGGACCAACAAATCACGCCCCTGACATTGAAAACTTTGGAAATTTGTGGCATTTGGGGAGCAAGCAGCCAGAATCAAACGGTATTTCAACATGACAAAAAGACAGTTGCATTTACTGTCTGTCTGTATAGCCTAAATAATTGTAAATTATTGTCATAACAGTTAAATCATGGATATTATCTGAAATTGAGGCCTGTAAATCCCACAGCATGGCAAGTGGGCATTTGCGTGTTGTTTTCAGCACCATTTTCTGCCTATGTTCCGGGATCTGACCCCGTCTCGTCATCCCTGCACTGTCATATGTACTTCGCGTTCCGGCACCTTATGATTTACAAATTAAGCAGTGATAATATTCCTATTTTCTTTCAATGGCGTCTCTTCCCAGCCAAAACCGTTGGACCTACAGACACCATTCCTACACCAAAACGACTGGAATTCTCATGCAACTTTTGTTTGACCCCAAAAATGACCGTTCGCAAAAAACAACAACAAAAAAAGTGCAATTTCAAAACGCTACTTGTTGTACAATTTTTGTCTAAATCACATCATGTATACATAAAAAAAATCAGGTCGCTAAGGGACACACAAGTTCTATTCAGAACGTACGGTTCGGCCAAAATTGACCAAAAACATACCCATTCATTTCTAATGGGCAAAATTTCTCATTCATGTCAATGGCACATAAACTTTCACTCCTATTGATTTCCAAACCAAGTGACCTGATATCAACAGGAAGTGACCCGATATACCAACCATCATAGCAAAGCTACCGTCGAAGTTTTCTAGATGACAATTAAAACAGGTCTTTCATAGGAATATTTATTTAAAAATCCATAGCTCAATACAGAAATAGTCATCTATCATATGTAGTAAGACAATCAGTACTTAACCATGCTTTCTTTGATTATGAATCACAGTTTTAAAAATTAATAATAATAACAACACACCCACCCCTTGAAAAACAAAGAAATCCCACTAAAACGCATCAGAACACGGACAGGAAATAATTCTTCTCGAGAAGGCATCGCACAAATTCCAGAAAATTCATTTAAGGCCATGTTTGTACAATTATATACTTCAAAAACACAGTTTGTATTCAACAAAACGGTACCGGTGCATCCTTTGTAAAACTGTACATGCAAACATAGTGCACGTTTTGAAAATATGACGAGCATACAATATCGTATTTGGATAGCTTTTTAGTAAACAAAGGTCTTGTGTTTTAACACTTTACGTCTAGTAAAACACTTTTGTCGAAAGGCAACATGCGCACACGTACACACGAATTCACTGGAATGAGATTAGTTTAAAATAATAGCTATACTATATTACATTCTTTTGAAAGTACACTAAATGTGGATTTTAGAAAATTAACCATATTTTCAGACTAAAAGTGGTGCAAGTCCGGAAAATATGGCCATTAAGAGTGGAAAATGTAACTCCCTGATGGCTGAATTTACATTTAAAGTACTGTATTTAGTTACATCGATTTGGAAGGATACACCGCCCTTTGTTGGCAACAGTGAATACGACATAACTCGTCTAACATGAATCCAATGTTTTTGTTAGAGCTAATATATTTATTAATGCATTCATAATTTAGTTTAGGTATATTTAGCTGTTTTTTGTGGAAATTAGCATTTTAATGATATGTTAATGTTATTGTTTTAAAAATTTGTCAGCATTTAATAGCATTTGAACAATATGTTAAGAGAATTTTTAACAATTGTTAGCATTTCGTAGCATTTGGTCGATTCGATCTATTAAATTTATTTATCAATTTAACTAATGAGACATTTAAATTAAAATTGTTTTGTGTTAAGTGCCCTATTGTCGAAATGTGTGTCATATTGCTCATAGTTGTACATGTGCGTATGTTACAGCATTCGGACTTAATAGCATTTAAGCTAACAGATTTGCTCTGCAAATTCGATCTAAATTTACATATCAATTTGACGATTGAGACATTTAAAGTCCAATTCTTTTGTGTTCAGTGTTCTATTGTCGAAATGTCGGCCATTTTATTCATAGTTGTACATGTTTTTGTTACAGTATTAGTATTTCTTAGTATTTAAGCTAGCGGACTTTTGCAATGCAAATTAGGTCAATTTGATCTAAAATTACATGTTAACTTGATTAGACACTCCAACTGTTTTTTGTTAATTGTTGGATTGTCGAAATGTGTGTCATTTTGCTCGTAGTTGTGCATGTGTTTGTGTTAAAGCTTTCCAAAATTCCTTGTTTGCAATCGATCTAGCTGAATAAAGTGAGGACAGAAAAGGCTGCAAAAAACAACACTGTAAGTAACGTATTTTGCGGACTATAGGTCACAGTTTTTTTCGTGGTTTAGCCGGGGGTGCGACTTATATTATAGAGCGACTTAAGTGTGAAATACATTACATTAAAAACACATTATTATATCATTCCATGTTATTTTCACAATGAACCGCAAGAGGGCGCTCAAGGCCTGTATTTGGAGGTAACTTATGAAAACAAATACAAACAACTGAGAAGGGCTGAACAAAATGGCACCAAAAAGAAAATCATATGCTGAGATTACAAGCTGCAAGTAGTGAAATATGCAGCCGAAAACAGTACTTGTGCAGCAGAAAGAAAGTTTTGAGTTCGCGAGAAACTTGAAACAAAAAAAGCTAATTGCTCATGGAGTGACACTGATGGTTTGGTTACTTATCAGCATGTTTTTTCGGCATAGTTATCTGAATAACTCTTAATAGCTATGTTACGCTAACATACCGGGCATCTCAGTTCATTGTTTATGAATCATGTAACCTTCGCAAAACGTACACTCATTTAGCCTGTTGTTTGCTATTCTACTGTATTTTCATTTCAAATTGCCTTTCAAGATGATATGTCTGTTCTTGGCGTTGGATTTTATCAAATAAATTTCCCCCCCAAAATGCGACGTACACTCCGCCTATTTTTGTTTTTTTGTTTAAATGATTATTGCGCACTCTCTGTTTATCCTATAAACTTCATTTCACTTCTCATATATTACTGTGTTCATCTGCTAAGTGATCCATGTTTTCCGAAATTTCCAGGTTCGCAGTGAATCAGTAACAAGCACACTTTTGCTCAATAGACAATGTTTATTGATTAGAAAATGCAGAATAAAGGAGATTTATTGATTACAATCCCACAAGAGCAAGCAACAAGCATCAAAAACAAGGGTAACGATGACGCTAGATTTGAGTTTGTCAATCCCAGAATCCCCGCGCTACGTTACAGAACAACCAGGTGTTCCTTGGCAATGAAAATCGCTTACCGTGACAAATGAGCGGGAGCCAACGCTCCGGTTAGGCGGCGAAGGAAGTCCACCAGCGGGTCACGTACGGATCGCCTGGTTTTGTTCCTTTGCCGCTCTGCCGGAGTGTTTTGGCTCCCCGCTCATTTGTCACGGTAAGTGACTTTCATTGCCAAGGAACACCATGTTGTGCTGTAACGTAGCGCGGGGATTCTGGGATTGACAAACTCAAATCTAGCGTCATCGTTACCCTTGTTTTTGATGCTTGTTGCTTGCTCTTGTGGGATTATAATCAATAAATCTCATTTTTTTGCATTTTCTAATCAATAAACATTGTCTATTGAGCAAAAGTGTGCCTGTTACTGATTCACCGCGAACCTGGAAGTTTCGGAAAACATATCATATAGCAGATGAACACAGTAATATATGCGAAGTGAAATGACGTTTATAGGATAAACAGAGTGCGCAATAATCATCTAAACAAAAATAGGCGGAGTGTACGTCCCATTTGGGGGGGAAATTTATTCGCCGCCTAACCGGAGCGTTGGCTCCCGCTCATTTGTCACGGTAAGCGATTTTCATTGCCAAGGAACACCTAGTTGTGCTGTAACGTAGCGCGGGGATTCTGGGATTGACAAACTCAAATCTAGCGTCATCGTTACCCTTGTTTTTGATGCTTGTTGCTTGCTCTTGTGGGATTGTCATCAATAAATCTCATTTATTCTGCATTTTCTAATCAATAAACATTGTCTATTGAGTAAAAGTGTGCCTGTTACTGATTCACCGCGAACCTGCAAATTTTGGAAAACAATATAGTATATTTGAATGAATTTTTTGTTCATTTTCACAAAGGAAAATCTTTAAAATTATCAGACGTGCCCAAACTTTTGCATTCCACAAGTGCGACTTATAGTCCGCAGAACATGGTAAGTGTTCCTCCAATGTAAATTCAGGCATCAAGGGTTTAAATTTTGAACTCAATGGCAAAGAGTGCCTTTGATTTCCTGATTCTGGCTTTGGCAAGTGCTTTTCTAACCCGATTTGCTACAAAAATAAAACTACCACCTCTCGGTGGAGTGAGGTGTCAACGAGCAGCTGGGCAGGTAAACCCCTCTGTGGCCTCTCCCGCCCATGACAGTAAAAATAAAGTCCACTCTGACCGCCCCTGTGGCGGCAGATCAAAAATACCCGGGCTTCTCGAAGTTATACCGAGTGCTGTAACGAGCTCCCTTTTTCTGACCCGCCGTCTTAATGATGTGTCCAGCTATGCCTTGAATGCGGCGGGTGAGCAAACACACACGCACAAATAAATGTTGGCACTGCTACACTAGAAAAGAGCTAAAAAAAAAAAATGCCAGAAATTCATACTATTCGCTACAATTTCGGAAAAACAACAACAGCAGTTTGTGATTTTTTTTTTTTTTACGGATGTTAAATTGGTCCCGCAGTGTGATACATCCAAACGCATGCTGTCAGTCCTCTAGCGTGATAAAACTAATTAAATATACTTCACATGTATACATTTTCTGTGAAAATACATTAGGACCTTCAGATTTCCTCATGCGATGAATGTGTCCTTCACAAAATGTCCATTGTTCTGAAATACTTTCAGATGATCCATTTTCACTGGCGTATTCAGTCATTTCACATTCATGAAAAAAAAATTATTATTATTTTTTTAAACAATTGACAAAATGTGTTTTCTATGCATTTTTGACCACTGGGCTCTTGTTGCTCAAACGTTGTTTGAGAGCAGCTGCTTGTCTTTTTGAACATGAGAAGCGATGTCAAGAACTAGTGTGTATATACAAACCCCCGAGCATTTGGGCATCGCTGCCAAGGCTGAGAAGAAACAGAAAGCCACTGTGTTTCCATCGGGGCTGCCATAGGTGATAATTTTGATTTTAGATGAATTGGCTATTTCAATAACAATACTTCAATATATTATTCAGTAATAAACAAGAACCAATTGCATTACTTGAAATGCTCGCCTTCAGCCTCAAACTTATCGTTGTCTTTTCTTATCTCAAAGGCCAATGATGAAAATAAGAACTGGGAAATAATCATGGGCATAGGCGGATCTACTATTCAGGCGAAGTAGGCGATTGCCTTAGGCTCCCATTTTGTAGGGGGACCCCAACCGGCTGCCCTTGCCCCAATGTGCAAGGGCAGCAGCCCCAACTATTCGTCATGTATAATTATGTCAGCATACCAAACAAAAAAATAACAAAACAAAAAAAGAAAGCCATTTGAATGCTACATTTGTATTATCTCTCCCCCACACACACGCACTGCAATGGACTGTTCCACGACGACGGACTGAGTATCAGTCACTTAGCTTCATTTAGCGCCGTTTAGCATCGCTTAGGTGTTCGTTAGCTTCACTTAGCTCTCTCTCTCGTTTTTCACGCTACGAAGCTCGCTATTTTTACAGCTCATTTGCTACTTTGCACGTCGGCGATCATTTACTTCGAAAACATGAGCGAACGTGCTCTCCATGAGAGCCAAAGTGCACTGAGGGAGAAGTTGAGAACAGGCCGCTAATGCCTCTTTTAACTTTCTTCTTCTTCACACCGAACATAAAATACACGACAGCACACCCTGTGGCGAAACAATGCAGTACAGTTCCAATCAGTCATACAATAACACTCAACAGCTGGTTAACAGCATTTGCTAACGAAAAAAAATTGAATCTATTAGTGACACCGCAAGCAATGACGAAGAATGTTTTTTTTACTGAGTGTAAAGCTTTCGGTTAGCGGTTTAGCGAACGTACCCTCCGGCGAACAATTAAAAAATAAAAGCATGTCATGTTCGTCATATAAATAACGATTTCTGGAGTTAATTCCACATACTTCAGAATTAATACTATAATTAGGGCTGTCAAACGATTAAAATTTTTAATCGAGTTAATTACAGCTTAAAAATTAATTAATCGTAATTAATCGCTATTCAAACCATCGATAAAATATGCCATATTTTTCTGTAAATTATTGTTGGAATGGAAAGATAAGACACAAGATGGATATATACATTCAACATACAGTACTTAAGTACTGTATTTGTTTATTATAGCAATAAATCAACAAGATGGCATTAACATTATTAACATTCTCTTAAAGTGATCCATGGATAGAGAGACTTGTAGTTCTTAAAAGATAAATGTTAGTAAGTTACAGAAATTTTATATTAAAATCCCTCTTAATGTTTTCGTTTTATTCCATTTTTTTTTTTTTTTAATTTTCAATCAAAAAATAAACTAGTAGCTTGCCATTGTTTATGTCAATAATTACACCACGTTTGCCCATTGTGCTAAAACCTATAAAATCATATGGGCCGAAGCGCCAGCAGAGGGCGCCAAACAACAAAAAACAAGTAACAAGCTGACATTACACTGACTGCTGTCATTTTAATCTTTTAAGCGGGACATATGCGTTAATTGCGTTAAATATTTAACGTGATTAATTTAAAAAACGAATTACCGCCCGCGATAATTTTGACAGCCCTAATTATAATATGTTGAGTAAATACTACAGAATACAGATTCTACACTAAGAATAGCTTTCAAATGACACTCTTTATGACAAATATAATTGGCAATGAATAATTATTAAAATTATAACATTACTATTATATATAGTAGTATACTATAGTAATAATATTGCTAGAATTTTTTTTTTTAAGAATTGTTTTGAATAATGTTGGAAAAGCAAAGTCAGTGATCTGAATCTGTTTACTTTCCATTCTTTTGCACTTTTATCACCATTTAACCTCATTGTTTATTTGTGATTCATTATTGTTATTTACATGATTATTTGTACTTTAATAAAGAATTTAAGTGTTCCAAAATGGTTTTGTGAATTAATAAGCGTCAACAAAATTTCATTGCTGAATTAGTAAAAAAACAGAAAATTATTAAATTAGTCGACTAATCGTAAAACTAGTCGGCTGATTAATCAGGAGAAAATTTGTCCTTTAGGACAGCCCTAGTGTACCGGAACATATTTCCTCCACACCCTTCTCACCTTTTTAACCACTGACCCATGAAGACAGCCCCTGGATATGTTCGCCTTAGGCCCCGAAATTTCCAAATCCGCCACTGATCATGGGCAAACTGCATGTACACACTGGATTCTTACCAATTGAATAGCTTGACCTTGTAGGTTCATAATAATAGAGCAAGGGTCAGCAACCCTGGTCCTCGAGTGCCACTATCCAGCTTGTTTTCCATGTCTCCCTCCGTTAACACACCTGAGTCAAATAATCATGATCGTTATCAGGCTCCTGCAGAGCTTGCTGATGAGCTGATCATTTGATTCAGATGTGTCAAAGGAGGGAGAAATGGAAAACAAGCTGGATAGTGGCACTCGAGGACCAGGGTTGCTGACCCCTGTAATAGAGCCTAAATAATTAAGCTAAAACCCAGCAGAGAACAGCATAACAAACCCAATTTATACAAAAAGAAAACATGACAAATTCAAAAAAAATTTTACTGTAAAATCAATCATAAGGCCCTATTATGATGTTACTACTTCCCACCAGCATCCCCTACTGACTATTTCCGTCACCACGATGGCAAACGTTAACCCATGCAAGCAGTAATTCAGTATGAAATGAATATTTTCAAAAAACACGGCAAAATCAGGTATCGAAATCATATTGGGAGCCAAAAAATGCTATCGAGAAATACAGAAACACTGTATTTTTTCCCTTTTTGAAAAAGTAAATAAAACTCCAGCACCCACGCGACCCTTTTGAGGATAAGCGTTGAGGAAAATTAGGATTTTTTTAAGGTTGGGTTAGAATATAGAGTTAAAATCAAGAGTAATTTCTAACTCTAACACTATACTCTAACTCGGAATTCAGACTCCGAATTTAGAGTTAAAATTAATTTTAACTCAAAATCCTAACTCATAATTTAGATCTACAATTTAGACTGCAAGTTTAGAGCTTAAATTCTAACTAACACTAAATTCAAACTTAGCATTTAGTTGGAATTTAGAGTTTAACTTCAAATTTTGACTCTGAATTCAGAGTTAGAGTTAAAATTTAGAGTTACAATTTAGAGTACGTACTAATTTAAAAAAAAAGAAAGAAAGAAAAAACGTGAATAAATTACTGTACATTGAAAATATGATTATTTAGATCAGGGATCCCCAAACTTTTTCCTGTGAGGGCCACATAACCTTTCCGTTCTCTGATGAGGGGCCAGGGTCAGTTTGTAACAGAAAAAGTGTGACGATTGCAGGAGTGCCTAAATGTAAAAAATTATTGTTTTTCAGAAAGCCACAATCAAATAACCCTTTCTGGATTCTTCACGGAACGAAAGTAAATTTAAAAAAAAAAAAAAAAAAAAGATATAATATAATTAGGGCTGTCAAAATTATCGCGTTAACGGGTGTTAATTTTTTGAAATCACGTTAAAATATTTGATGCATTTAACGCACATGCCACGCTCAAACGGATTAAAATGACAGCACGGTGTCATGTCCATTTGTTACTTGTGTTTTCTGGTGTTTTGTCGCCCTCTGCTGGTGCTTGGGTGCGACTGATTTTATGGGTTTCAGCACCATAAGCATTGTGTAATTATTGAGATCAACAATGGCGAGCTACTAGTTTATTTTTTGTTTGAAAATTTTATTAAAACGAAAACATTAGGAGGGATTTTAATATAAAATTTCTATAACTTGTGCTAACATTTATCTTTTAAGAACTCCAAGTCTTTCTATCCATGGATCGCTTTAACAGAATGTTAATAATGTTCATGCCATCTTGTTGATTTATTGTTTTAATAAACAAATACAGTAGTTATGTACAGTATGTTGAATGTATATATCAGTCTTGTGTGTTATCTTTCCGTTCCAACAATAATTTACAGAAAAATATGGCGTATTTTATAGATGGTTCGAATTGCGATTAAATACGATTAATTAATTTTTAAGCTGTGATTAACTCGATTAAAAATTTTAATCGTTTGACAGCCCTAAATATAATACAATATAATATAATTAGGGCTGTCAAACGATTAAATTTTTTAATCGAGTTAATCACAGCTTAAAAATTAATTAATCGTAATTAATCGCAATTAATCGCAATTCAAACCATCTATAAAATATGCCATATTTTTCTGTAAATTATTGTTGGAATGGAAAGATAAGACACAAGCTGGATATATCCATTCAACATACGGTACATTAAGTATTGTATTTCTTTATCATAACAATAAATCAACAAGATGGCATTACCATTATTAATTAACATTCTGTTAAAGCGATCCATGGATAGAAAGACTTGTAGTTCTTAAAAGATAAATGTTAGTACAAGTTATAGAAATTTTACATTAAAACCCCTCTTCATGTTTTCGTTTTAATAAAATTTGTAAAATTTTCAATCAAAAAATAAACTAGTAGCCTGCCATTGTTGATATCAATAATTACTTACACAATGCACATGGGTGCTGAAGCCTATAAAATCAGTCGCACCCAAGCGCCAGCGGAGGGCGCCAAAACTCCGAAAAACACAAGTACACATTTCACTGTGCTGTCATTTTAATCTGTTGCGTCAAATATTTAATGTGATTAATTTTTAAAAATTAATTACCGCCCGTTAACGCGATAATTTTGACAGCCCTAAATATAATAATATAATACAATAACACCATTAATTAAATAGATAATAACCAAATAACCCTCTCTGGGTTCTTCACAGAAAAAAAGCCAGGAAATAAATAACACTATTGAGGAAAAAAAAAATGTTCAGGGGGCTAGACCAAATGTGGAGGGGGGTCGTCTCCGGCCCGCGGACCGTAGTTTGGGGACCCCTGATTTAGATGCTCAAAAAAGAGCATTCGTGCAATTTATGAGCTCAAACAAAAATGCCTCTGACTGATTCACTGAAGATCGAAACAAACAATATATCGATGAATTTGATAATCAATGAGTTGATGAACCATGGCAGCCCCCATCTGTATAAAAAAGAACAGATATGAATTCACTCGTTGCACAACACTGACGACCATCGACGTCAATGGTAGCCAATGAGTTCCGAGTAAACTTGAAACAGATTCTTGTTATTTTTTGAACTGGTAACCGTGCACGTTTAGAATATTTATATCTACACAGAGGATTCTGTGACTACAAAATAGCAAATCAGTATAAATGGATGGAAACACAGCTGCAAAGAGGGGAGATTTTAGAAGGAAGACCAACAGACAGAGAGACAATGGCACCTCTCTATTACTCACACACTCTTTCTCACACACTCAACCCACCTCAAAACAGACGGATGGTTGAAAGAGGTAGTGCAAGGCCGCTATACGCATGCACGTGGTCCAGGCTACTCATGCAAAATGGTCGATAAACACCAAGGGTATAGTGAAGTACGGTACAGCACGGTACGGTACAGAAGGGCTACCAGGACCTGCACTGCTGCTACCTGACGCATGTCAGGAAAAAGATAGCGAGAGAAAATATCACAAGTAGAAAAATATCAACAGTAAAAATCCTTACTGTAAACGGTGAGTTGGTTATTTACACTTAAAATTATTGTTGGGTTTTGTTGTCAGGGGGACATTCTTTAGTTTTTTTTCATTTAAAAGAAACCTGTTGCTGCTGCTTCTCTCTTCAACAGCGAATCCCCAGCTTTTTCCAGGCCAAAATATACATATTCCAGACAAAGAGAGGAATGCTTGATGTTGGAAGTAAACAGGTAGTGCTCGTTCTCTTCCCGGTTTGGCGCGCGGCTGTCGAAAACAACCGCCGGGTCCGTGACACGTAGGCGTGGATGGAGACTTCGGAAACTTCAAAACCTTGTCTCTTCTCGCTCATATCTGCGTTTGGAGGGGCTGTCCCGGAGGTGTATAGGGAGGCGGCGCGGGGCCCGGTTTGATCCCGCGGGTCCTCATGTAGGAGAGGAACTGGTCCGGGATCTCGGCCAAGACGTCTTTGGCGAGACGAGCCATGCTCAGGATGTGATTCCCCTTCCGGTCGATGTAGTCTCGGAAGGGGACGAACTAGGAAAGAGAAGTAATGCGGGTTGGTCTTTACATTTGAGGTGTTTTTGCATACTCAATTGGCTTCAGGTCAGGTGATAGACTTTAGCATTGCGTACCATTCCACTAATTTGCCGTTATTAACTCTTTGGCTGCTTTAGCCTTTTCATACGACACTCTCTTGAGGCGTCGTAAGTTACTAGGGTTGTTCCGATCACGTTTTTTGCTCCCGATCCGATCGTTTTAGTTTGAGTATCTGCCGATCCCGATATTTCCCGATCCGATTGCTTTTTTTTGCTCCCGATTCAATTCCCGAGAATTTTTCCCGATCATATACATTTTGACAATGCATTAAGAAAAAAATGAATAAAACTCGGACGAATATGTACTTTCAACATACAGTACATAAGCACTGTATTTGTTTATTATGACAATAAATCCTCAAGATGGCATTTACATTATTAACATTCTTTCTGTGAGAGGGATCCGTGGATAGAAAGACTTGTCATTTTTAAAGGATAAATGTGACTTTGTATATTGTGACTAAATATTGCCATCTAGTGTATTTGTTGAGCTTTCAGTAAATGATACTGTAGCCATTTAACTGTTTTGCCCAAATGCATGATGGGAAGTGCAACCATGACGGTGCGTCATGGCACCAATTGATATATCTTCTCCGCGTTGGGAAATAACATAGGGTGTCAAGAAAAAGATCAATCACTACCTTTCTTCTCACAATATTTCTAATTGTTGAAAGAGGGATTTTAAGGCTTTAGCCAATCAAAACATGGCTTCAAAGACTGCCAAAATTCACTTTACTCATTTTATGCTGCCTTTTAGCTTTATATATAGATAAAACCGCGCCATTATAGATTGAACGCAACAATGTGTGAGTGGGTCGTGCAGCGCATGCGTTAATTGCGTGAAATATTTTAACGTGATTAATAAAAAAAAACAAAAATTACCGCCGTTAACGCGATAAATTTGATAGCCCTACTTTCAGCCAAAACTAAAGACTCTGGATGAGTGTAAGACATTTTGTCTGTAACGTTAAATACCATTACAAAACGATTTAACAAAAACTATTTAAAAAAAAAAATATATATATATATATATATATATATATATATATATATATTAGGGGTATCAAACGATTAAAATTTTTAATCGAGTTAATTACAGCTTTAAAATTAATTAATCGTAATTAATCGCAATTCAAACCATCTCTAAAGTATGCTATATTTTTCTGCAAATTATTGTTGGAATGGAAAGATAAGACACAAGACGGATATATACATACAACATACTGTACATAAGTGCTGTATTTGTTTATTATAACAATAAATCCACAAATGGCATTATTAACATTCTTTCTGTTTAAGTGATCCATGGATAGTAAGACTTGTAGTTCATAAAAGATAAACGTTATAGTTACAAGTTATAGTAATTTTATATGAAAACCCCTCTTCATATTTTCGTTTTAATAAAATTTGTACAATTTTCAGTCAAAAGTAGAGTTAACATAATAATAGGAAAAATAAAAATAACAATAATAAGAATTGAGTGACCAAACTCTGAGTAATGCCAGTTCACTTTGCATTGTTGTTTAGCTGTGTGAGAATAGGGCCTCATTACTACAGACTGAAGTGCTTTTCTTTTTGTGAACATTATTTTTTTTGAGAGATAGCAATATTATTTTTGTGGTGCTTTCACTAATTGATACTTCTGTTTGTTGTGAAGGAGTTGCAGAAGCGTATGCCAATAAACGGCGCAGCCCAAAGAACGCCTGTGTCCACTCGCCTTTATAACAGATATATCTCTGAGCATATCTTACCCAAAATACAACAAGAGACACATAATTGCCACTAAAAGAAAGCAAACTTACCAAAATATGTGTGGAGCACAAAGCAACAGCATAAATGTCTCACAACTACTGATTCTCCCACTATTAGAAGGAATAACATTAGTATGGAACGGCGCTGCGCTGCCCCCAAGCGGCCGGTGGCATTCCCTTCACTCTTAATGTCCATAAACGGCCTCATTGAAATCTGTTTGAGGCAATGCGAGAGCGGCTCATTCAGTGCATGCGTTAATTGCGTCAAATATTTTAACGTGATTAAAAAATTAATCAACACCCGTTAACGCGATAATTTTGACAGCCCTAATATATATATATATATATATATTAAAAAAAGGCATGTCCGATATTTTTTTGCCGATTCCGATACTTTGAAAATGACGTGATCGGACCCGATCATCTTTAGTCGTAACCTCAAATTCCCTCCAAAATGCTTACTCAATAGATTTCAGGTCAGGTGATTGACTTTGCCATTGTGTCACATTCCAATTATTACCTTAAAAAACTGCTTCGGCTTTGTTGTACAACATTCTATTGAGGCATTTTACAAAAAAATGCTGACTTCGCCATTGCGTAATGTGCACTGTTTAGTTGCTTTTGTAAGACCGTACAAAGCATTTTAGAATTCAACATGAGACTTTGTGGAATCAGCCTTGTACAGTAACTAACTCGCAACCCTCCCTTGATCTAGACGCTTATGCTAAATGAAGACGGAGCTCCTAGAGTGTTTAATTCACTTAATGAGCCGCTGTCGCCCACAATCACAAAGATCACAAGGGAGAGGCATTTATACATGAAGCCCGACGCCACGAGATGCCAAACTCGCCATGTCACGGTGCCCTATTAGTTTGCCGATAATGAGAAGCGGGAGGCAGAAGTGCCGTTGTCTTCCGAGCGGCTGAAACTTTATTTTCCCTGCGTAGAAGTCCTCCGCATGTGTGGATTTCAGCTCGTTAGGACGACAACTAACAAGGGTACCTGCTCTCGCCCACCCGGGCCACGTGGCGGCACCGTAAAGGTCGCTGTGGGGCTTTTTAGACTTAATTATTACTAGAACATACCTGAACAATATCCCTTTCTGCGGATCTTCCTCTGGATGAAATGCGGACCTCATCACCATCTAATTCAACCATAGCTGGTGACCACAAACAACAACAGCAACAAAAAAATGTGAGGGCGGTCAATCAATCGGTGTAAACGCGTTCCTTACCATCAAACTCGGCAGGTCCAACCCCCACGATGATGATTGACATGGGCAGACAGGAAGCCTGTCGGGAGGCATCAAAGGAGGAAAAATTCAGAATTTAAAATATATTTCACTTCAGAACCAAGTAACGCGCATTGACTTCCAGCTTTTCGGTAAAATAAAATGTATATAATAGAGATGTCCCGAATCGATCGATCACGTCATTTTCAAAGTATCGGAATCGGCAAAAAAATATCGGCCATGCCTTTTTTTAATATATATACTATATATGAATTAAATCATTTTCTAATTGTATTTAACGTTACAGACATAATATGTGATACACTCATCCAGAGTCTTTAGTTTAGGCTGAAGGTAGGGTTACCCAAAATATAAATCAATTTATTAAAAAATGTGACAGGTTAAAATATTTAATGCAATTAATCTATGCGCTGCACGACCATCTCACTCATTGTCGCCCTCAATCTTTAATGGCACCGTTTTGCCTCTAAAGAGAGATAAAAGGCAGCGCTAACTGAGTAGAGTGAATTTTGGCAGCCTTTGGAGCCTTTTTTTAATTGGCTAAAGCCTTGCAAACCCTTTCCCTATGATTAGAAATATCATGGGAAGCAATGTGGGGAAGCTAGGTGGCAATAAATCTTTGTCTTAACACCTTAAGTTATTTCCCAACGCAGAGAAGATATAGCAATTGGTAGCACGACGCACAGTCATGGTTCCACTTCCCATCATGCATTTGGGATGGCCACAGTATCATTTACTGAAAGCTCAACAAATACACTAGATGGCAATATTTAGTCACAATATACAAAGTCACAAGTCTTTATCTGTGGATCCCACTCACAGAAAGAACGTTAATATTGTAAATGCCATCTTGAGGATTTATTGTCATAATAAACAAATACTGTACTTATGTACTGTATGTTGAATGTATTTATTCGTCCGAGTTTTATCCATTTTTTTCTTAATGCATTGCCAAAATGATCGGGAAAAATTATCGGGAATGATTGGAATTGAATCGGGAGCAAAAAAAAAAAAAAAAGCAATCGGATCGGGAAATATCGGGATCGGCAGATACTCAAACAAACGATCGGGATCGGATCGGGAGCAAAAAAACATGATCGGAACAACCCTAGTATATAACATTTCTGTAGCATTTGATAAAATATCGAAGAATGACAAATAGGGCCATTGGAATTGAATGGGGAATTTTGACCATTAGAAATCAATGGTGGGTATCTGGATAATTTTGGTTGAACCATATGTTTTGGGTAAAAACTAGGGGTGTAACGGTACACAAAAATCTCGGTTCGGTACGTACCTCGGTTTTGAGGTCACGGTTCGGTTCATTTTCGGTACAGTAAGAAAACAAAATGCAAAATATAAATCTGGTAGTTGTTTATTACACATTTTTGTGCTTTCAACAATCGGAACATTAGCCTATACAAAGCTGGGATTCTGCTCAAAAAAGTAGCGGGTATTTCAAGCTAATAATCCTACAAAAATTTGCCTTTCACACCCCGCGTATTGGTCAGTTTTCTTTCTGAAAGAAAGAAACAAGAAGTCCTGTGCTAAAGAGAAATGCCATCCCAATGACAAAGATTTTAACATGTATTTTACAAATTAAATGCCTCAATGAATCATTTTATTTTTATTATGAACAGTTTTCAAAAGCTTTTTTGGTGGATTTTGTCAAATTAAAGCGCCATACAGAAATTAATGAATGTAATTGTGTAAGCAGGATCTGTGTATTATTCTTATAATTGAATTACAGGTGTTTTAGCTCATTTCAATTTATTTTATTTAAATGGGCTATTATTTATTATATGATGTGTTTATATTTTACAAATGTGATGTAGTATTCCTTTATATTGTATATCTTATGTTGTATAACTTTAGTTCCTATGTGAATATTAGTTCCGACTAGGGGTGCGGATCTCCATTACTGTGGCAATTAGATATGCATCTAGATGCCCTGCCAGCGATACGATATAATTTGCGGTACACTGAATCCCTGCCCGATACGATACTTGCGATTAATCCATGTTTTCGATATGATTCATCCTCCATTTGATATGATACAATACAACCTGTTCCCGATACGATGTGATGCACTTCGATAAAGTGCGATACATCTGTTTGTGATGCTTTTTGATAAATTATTTCAATCAAACGCGATTCAGTGTGAAGCAAAAAGGATATCGTATTTTATCTACAAAGCAAGCAAACAAACAAAAAATAATATGGCAATTAAGGATGTTACAAAAGGCTTTGGTTTATTAATATAAGAGTAGGGCTGCAGCTATCGAATATTTTAGTAGTCCATTAATCGATGGACTAGTTAGTTCGAATAATCGAGTAATCGGATAAGGAAAATGAAAAATTAAAATACCTGAGCTGTGCCTCACACAGTATAAATTTATTTTTAAAAATGAGGATCTATGTAAAACAAAAGAACAATTGGCTAACTTACATAGAAAAAGTCCCACAAAAAACGACCAAATATACCTATAAACTAGGGCTGTCAAACGATTAAAATTTTTAATCGAGTTAATTACAGCTTAAAAATTAATTAATCGTAATTAATCGTAATTAATCGCAATTCAAACCATCTATAAAATATGCCATATTTTTCTGTAAATCATATATATATTCTGTAAAATAAATTGTTGGAATGGAAAGATAAGACACAAGATGGATATATACATTCAACATACGGTACATAAGGACTATAGTGGGCATTTCACTCTACTGTCATTTAAATCTGTCTATGCTGTCCTCACTCCGAATCGTCTACTTTTTCCAAAGCTAGACAGCTAGTGAACGACGCCTTAATAATCAGACTTCTTCCTTTTTCATCTGATTTATTAATAAAATGGCCTCAAACCATTTCCCTCTTTAGACCGTCGTAAAACTACCAACAACAAAAAATACACAAGCATTGCATTAGCAACAATGTTAGCTTAGCACGCTATACAGGTTCACTAAACATAAACAAAAAGCGTCTCATACAAAAAATATAACATTTCGCTTATGTACATTCTTTACAACAACCATACTTACGGACAAATCTTGTCCAAGGATCATATAAGCACAACATTACAACGTAGGCGTCAGCCTGAGACGTCGTGCAGCCATATTGAACTGGCAAGAAAACAAACCATGTCGCAGAGCGACCACAAGAGTTTGCTTTTAGACAGCACAAAAAGCCTTGCTGTAAAACTTATCAAAAGGCAGAAAACTGTCTGAGCGGGACATGTGCGTTAATTGCGTCAAATATTTTAACGTAATTAAAAAAAAGTAATTACCATGCGTTAACGCGATAATTTTGACAGCTCTACTATAAACTAAATTATGCATGCATTAAAAAACATTAGGTCAAAGAAAAACTGAGCTTACGTTGGTCTTAACAGGGAGCAGTTGGATTCAGCCATGTGAAAATAGGCAGATCAGAGGGCAGTGTATCCACTCTAATCAATAAAACTAAATGCAAACACTTTAGAAATAAACCATTACAACGCAACTTTAATTAAATGAATACTCGAAGCAATAAAATTAAATTTGAATATTTTTTTCTTAAAGTAACACTTTGCAATGTCTACATACCTGTCTGCCAGACAAAACCTAATATGAAATACACACAACGGCAGCGGCATCTGCTGTAAACTGACCACTCTCACTCTTTTTCACTTTGTCACTTTTGTGCCTCTTAGCGTCCTGAAGATTTTGATGCATAAATGATGTGATTTGGACAAAAACTGTAGGACAAGTAGCGTTTTGAAGTGTCGCTTTTTTTTTGCTTAAAAAAAAAAAAAAAAATTGTTTTAGGGGCAAGCGGAAAATTTTGCAACGTCGAAGTTAAGAGAGACTGCATCACGGGAGAATTCTTTAGTGTTCGAACGCTGCCGGTGGGTCAAACCGCGTAGAGTGTGTGGAGAAATGCGTTGACCTGAGGCTACAGCACGGTAGATGATCTTATTTTTTGTTGCTCCAACATAAAGGTCACTTATCAGGCTCTGCCACCCTCTGCGCTCAGCCGTGCTTTTTTCCTTTCCAGACTTTTATTTATTTATTTTTGGACATTATAAAAAAATCTCTTGCATCAGGCCTGTGTTTACATGGCAAATAACTACATCGCATATCAAGTACAAGCACATCAAATAATTACGTCGCTTCCCACAATACTCTGCACTGTGATGGAAAAGCGAATGCATATGAACCCCGTTTCTGGTGTCCTTTTACAACTGTTATACTACATTACAGCTGCATCACAAAGGAAAGTATGTTTTATCCGTCATTTGGTTGTATTGCGTTCACTTTACACAAATCCGAGCAATGGATTAAAAAAACAAGGGATAAAACAGAGAGCAGGCTCTCTGTATTGTGCATTTGCTAGTGCACGCACATGAACGCCGTGGCCCGCATGTTTTTTTTAATATTAAACTTTCCCAGCGTTATTTCCTTGTGTAAATGCTTTTATAATGATCATAAAAATATGTAGACTATTTAAACATTAAGAAAACTTGCGTTTTTTTTCTGCCAACTGAGAATTCGTTACGACTTATTTATGCACACAAAGGCAACAGAAATGTGATCCTTTTGAATCTTCTCTTGTGTGTCTGCAAAACCCAAGGTTTTTTTTTTTATATTAAACTTTCCCAGCGTTATTTCATTGTGTAAATGCTTTTATAATGATCATAAAAATATGTAGACTATTTAAACATTAAGAAAACGTGCGTTTTTTTTTCTGCCAACTGAGAATTCGTTACGAAGGACACTTTTATTTATGCGCACAAAGGCAACAGAAATGTGATCCTTTTGAATCTTTTCCTCTGTGTGTCTGCAAAACCCAAGGTTTTTTTTTTTTTATATTAAACTTTCCCAGCGTTATTTCGTTGTGTAAATGCTTTTATAATGATCATAACAATATGTAGACTATTTAAACATTAAGAAAACTTTTTTTCTGCCAACTCGAAGAAATGAAAATAAATTGCTGATGCTGCGTTTTTTTTCCGCGTCACCCCCCCCCCCCAAAAAAAAAAAAAAAATTCAGGTTTTTCGGGCTGGGCCTGCAAATCTAGTTAATTAATTAATTGGGTTAATTGGGTCGGGCCTCAATACCAGCGGGTCGTGTCGGGTCGGGCTGGATTTTTTAGGCCCGATCTAACCTCTATTGCACACATATAGTGGGCTAGGCCTACATTTGACTTTTGTTCTACATTGCAATTTAGTTGATGTTTTGTTTGCAACTGAACTGATCCCTGGATTGATATTGCGATAAAGATGCTGCTGCACTACAATATTTTCTTTGTCGTTTTCTTTAATATTTACTTGAATATTTTTATTGATGGGTCGTTGTGACTAAAATACAGTGACTGTTATTACTGATTTTGCACAGGAGTTCAGATGTTGCACTGTGTGAAAGGCTGCTACTGTGTGTAAAAAAAAAAAAGAGAAAGCCCTGGTCTCATTCGAAGCACTAATTAAATGGTGTGATCTGTTTTTTTTTTTTTTAATATATATATATATATATATATATATATATATATATATATATATATATATATATATATCTGAAAGTATTTTCATTTGACTTCAACCAGGAGTGACACAAGAGCCAATAAAAAGTTGTTTAATGTCTGACCGCTTGTGTTGCCTCATGATTCACGAAAAATATGCTTTGCTTTAGAATTTTAATGCATCCCAGGCTTTAATGCATCGCGATGCATTCCCGAATCGAACCGAATCGTGACCCTCTGAATCGAATCGAATCGTGGCCCTCCGAATCATAATCAAATCGAATCGTGAGGGCAGTGCCGATGCACAGCTCTAGCTGCCACAAACAATTATTTTTATTGCCGATGAATTTTTTAGATAAATCGCGTTTTTGCCGTTTTTATTGTTGAACTTATCAGAAAAATGTCTTACGTTGACAATAGACTCCTTGGTCTGGGCCATGTCTGAGATGACGCCGTCCGTGATGATGAGGAGAACAAAGTACTGCGACCCATCCTTCACTGATGCCGCATACCTACGTCAAACACATTTTCCAAATCAAAATGTGGCCTTGACAAGAAAAGTATCTGAAGGAGGTTCTTTTGCAACACTTCACGTTACAGTACCGTACCTTTTCATTTCATTATCAGCTCGTTTGCTATACATTCATATAAAACCACTGGAGCTTCCATTGAATTACTGCTAGTGTCATCATTCCCCCGCAGCTTTCTTTTTCACAATTTCATACTTCAAAATGCAAAGTAAACCTAATTATTCGCTTTTTCTCATCTCCATGATTGCCTGTCTTCCCCGCAGCAAAACTGATGCTCTCAACACAAACAAACGTGCAATCAAAAGGTCCTTCTGGATATGAGTGAGGTTTTTTTCCCCTCCATTTCTCACTCACAAGCAAAAAGATTACAGAAAACCTGAGAACATGTTAGGAAAAGTACTCAGAACTTTTGTGCAGTACCTTTTATCGATATGACAATATGCCTACAGTGTTGGCCAAAAGTATTGGCACCCCTGCAATTCTGTCAGCTAATGCTCAATTTCTCCCAGAAAATGATTGCAATTACAAAAGCTTCGGTAGTAATATGTTCATGTTTTTTTTTGCTTGCAATGAAAAAAACACAAAAGAGAATGCAAAAAAAATTAAATCATTATCATTTTACACAAAACTCCAAAAATGGGCCGGACAAAAGTATTGGCACCCTTTGAAAAATCATGTGAATCTTCTCTAATTTATGTAATTAACAGCACCTGTTACTTACCTGTGCCACAGAACAGGTGGTGGCAATAACTACCGTAATTTACCGAATATAACGCGCACTTTTTTTCCCCAAAATCAACTTGTAAAATCATGGTGCGCATTATAAACGGGTACATGGATGTAGACAGAAATATATTAGGGCTGTCAAACGATTAAAATTTTTAATCGAGTTAATTACAGCTTAAAAATTAATTAATCGTAATTAATTGCAATTAATCGCAATTCAAACCATCTATAAAATATGCCATATTTTTCTGTAAATTATTGTTGGAATGGAAAGATAAGACACAAGATGGATATTCAACATACGGTACAAAAGAACTGTATTTGTTTATTATAACAAAAAATCAACAAGATGGCATTAACATTATTAACATTCTGTTAAAGCGATCCATGGATAGAAAGACTTGTAGTTCTTAAAAGATTAATGTTAGTACAATGGTAATGGTAATGGTGTTAAGTTATAGAAATTTTATATTGAAACCCCTCTTAATGTTTTCGTTCTAATAAAATTTGTAAAATTTTCAATCAAAAAATAAACTAGAAGCCCGCCATTGTTGGTGTCAATAATTACTTACATAATGCTCATGGGTGCTGAAGCCTATAAAATAAGTCGCACCCAAGCACCAGCAGAGGGCGGCAAAACTCCATCAAACACAATTAACAAGTGGGCATTTCACTGTACTGTCATTTAAATCTGTCTGAGCGGGGCATGTGCGTTAATTGCGTCAAATATTTTAACGTGATTAATTTAAAAAATTAATTACCGCCGGTTAACGCGATCATTTTGACAGCCCTTAAAAAAAAAATATATATATATATATATATATATATAAACTGATTTGTTTTTACTGACACGGCCACGTTGTGTTGAAGAAACGTATGCGGCGACCTGTTGCTGACCGTTACGGTACGTGACGTCACCATTTTGTTTCGGTAATACTTCACTCTAATCGGCCGAATGATTTCGTCTGTGTTGAATTCTGCTTTTTTCATTCTTCATAAAGCACAGAATTTAGTTTCTTGAACTCATTTGAGTCAACGTTTATTGCAGCTCCGCAACTCGGACCATAACAAACGTAAGCACACAGACTTCCTGTGTCCGTCAACTATATCTGTCCCTCGGGAAACTCAAACCCAAATAACAATAGTTCCTATTGTTACTGTCGTGTTGACAGCGATGAGCTCTAACGGATTTCCGACTTACGTCACTTTCATTTTACCGTATCACTCCATGGAAGAAACATTTATTCATCATGATGAAACGAGCAAGTTATACAGCAGCCTTTAAAAGAAAAGTCACATCTGTTTTGTTTTCTCCTAGAATTTGCTAAGTTGGAGAAGTTGTCAAATCCTATTATTACCGAAAATATTGTCAGTTTATGGTATTGTTTTGAACTATCAATGTGCTATGCTTGTGCTGTGTTCACCAGTCAGTAAAATGACATTTCTGTATCTGTACACGAGCTCTGTTTTCTTGTATTCTTCTATTTATTGGTGCTAAAATTAGGGTGCGCGATATAAACGGGTACAATAATTTCCCCTAGATTTTACAAGTAAATTTGGGGTGCGCATTATACACGGGTTCGCCTTATATTCGGGAAATTATGGTAAATCACACTTGCAGCCAGTTAAAATGGATTAAAGTTGACTGAACCTCTGTCCTGTGTCCCTGTGTGTACCACATTGAGCACGGATAAAAGAAAGAAGACCAAAGAACTGTCTGAGGAATTGAGAAGCAAAATTGTGAGGAAGCATGGGAAATTTCAAGGCTACAAGTCCATCTCCAAAGACCTGAATGTTCCTGTGTCTACCGTGTGCAGTGTCATCAAAAAGTGTAAAGCCCACAGCACTGTGGCTGAAGTCCCTAGATGTGGAAAGAAAAGAAAAATTAACGAGACAGTTCAACAAAAGATTGTGCGGTGGTGGATGAAGAACAGGGGGACCCTCTGATGAAGGCGGAAGTGCTCGCCGAAACATGTCAGGTAAAGAAACCACCAACTATGGCCTGTGATAAAAGAAAAGGTTTGACGAGGATAATGATTTTTTTTTCTTTCTCTTTTATGTTTTTTCATTGCAAGCAAAATAAATGAAGATATTACTACCAAAGCATTTGTAATTGCGATCATTTTCTGGGAGAAATTGACCTACCTGGCGACATGGTTAACCACGGGGGAGAAGTTGGTGGGTCCATACAGTTGGACTGATTTCAGGCTCTGGTAGTAGGCTTCCATGACACCATCTATTCCTGTGCAGTAAGGATTCTGAGGGTTCCCATTCTATTTAAAGGAAGTGGAGAAGATGAAGTGTTAGACCCGAAACAAGTACGTAGAGACCCGACCCCGGATTAAGTGGGAGATAATGGATGAAAACGATTACGGTATTTTTCGCACTACAAGTCGCACCTGAGTATGAGTCGCACCAGCCATAAAATGCCCAACGAAGAGAAAAAAAACATACTGTATACAAGTCGCAACGGAGTATAAGTCGCATTATGGGGGAAATTTACTTGATAAAAATCACATAGAACAGACTTGTCATCTTAAAAGGCAATTTAATATAAAAATACAATAGAGAACAACATGCTGAATAAGTGTACAGTGTACAGTGCATGAACAACGAAATGCGAATATACTGTCCTCACCGGGACGCTACGGCTAGGTCCTGGCTATTCAGCGAGCTAAACTCCCAAATGACGATGCTGGACGTCCGTATAATTTGCTGAATCAATTTCGTCCTCGATACCAAACAGGTTTGTATCGACGTAAATAAATGATAATTAGGTGCTTTTACAGCAATGACATGACACAAACGGTTAGCATGCGTTCGCTAGCATTAGCGCATCGTTCAAACAACAACACAACTGGCTCTTAAGTGTCCGATCGCGGGTGGAAAACACACAACAACAACAACAGAAAAGATGATACACACAGGTGTTGCCTCTGTAGAGATAGTTTACAAGCACAAACAATGAACGTAGGTTCGCAGTAGAGATGTCCCGATCGATCGGGTCCGATCACGTCATTTTCAAAGTATCGGAATAATTTATATATATATATATATATATTTTGTTTTATTAAATCGTTTTCTAATTGTATGTAACGTTACGGACAAAATGTCTTACACTCATCCAGAGTCTATAGTTCAAATTTATCGAGTTAACGGCTATAATAATATTTAAATATTAAACGCAATGAACACATGCGCTGCACTACCCACTCACGCAATTTCGCGTTCAATCTATAATGGCCCCATCTTACGTATTCATAGAATTACAAGGCAACATAAAAGGAGTAGAGAGAATTTTGGCAGCCTTTGAAGCCTTTTTTTAACCCTTTAAGGTCTGGGCCTATTTTGTCTGATTTTGCATGCCTTTGAAGTTGCCTTTATATTTCAAAGAAAGAATTGTTTACGATGGCCTGGTTTGGTCCCTTTTTTTGTGACACCTTGAACTTCATGTCCAAACTGTTGTTTCCGTCACTGACCAATTATAAATCATCATTTTGGGCCAAAAAAGACCAAAAATTCCACAATCGTTTTGTCAAAATTTTTAATTTTGATGTCCAATTGACAACCAAACATGCGTAACGAACCGTTTTGAAACTTTGTAATATTTATTCAACATGTTAGGATGAACATTCAACCAAAAAAATTTAGAATAAATAGTCTTATATTTGACAATTCAACATAAACAACAGGTATAGCATAGGCGTTTTTTGCCTTTATACATGCTCTAGTCAAAACAGGTTATATACAGCAGACCGAACAGTGAAAAAATATATACCATCTAACACAAAAAGTGTTTAGAGGCCATCTCTTTATGAGTTTAGGTATTGCGGCCCATCACCTGATGAAAACTATGTACACACAATCAAGCTTCTTGAACACACATTTATATACACAAATTGAGAAGACTGATTGTGGGAAAAAATTTATATATATATAACATTGGGGGGGAAAAAGTATTTTCAAAAATATTTACAATAAACAAGTTAAATTTTTTTCAGGCATGCCACTCCGAAAAGCAGTTTCGTCCTGGAATTCGAAACAGGGCGACATCACACAGCCCACACTTCCATGGGGTGTTGGTCCTCTTTCCACCCTTCCATTTTCATTTCACTTTACTTTCATTGTCACTATAAATGTACATGAAAAAAAGTCAGTATTTATGAAAATAATAAAGTATAAAATAAAAATATATACAGCAATAAATAATAATGGAAATCTATATGTATGACATTAGAAAGAATACCATAGCTGAATATGTGCTACATCCCTAATCTTCATATAGAAAGAAGATCACCACAATTATGAATTCCTGCCTTGGATACACACAGTTCACGTACGACTTTGATCTGATATGCACATTTTATTATTATATACACAAACACAAACTTATATCGCATCAAAATTAACTTTGTCATGCAATATCAAAAGAAAATTTCAAAAGAAACTTTTTCCAGCCTAAAAAAAAAAAAGTGAGTTTGCTTACCTCTGCTAGTCGATGGCGTCACCCACGTGTTCAAATACGTCACTATCTTCACTCGAGGACTCTTCCGAAGAAGACGATGATGACGAATTTGGACCATCCTCTTCCTCAAGTTGATCAAATAGCACAATTGCTTGCGCTAAATTTAGTTTTCTGTTCATTCTCAAAGTCACACAAAGTCGCTGCTCGATCCAAACGGCCGTCGGCTCGCCACCTCGCTGCTTCAGAACACTCCTCCCTCTCGTTCGGTGGAACCTCGCATGGCAGTTATATTTATTTAAAAAACGCATTTTGTGCTTCCACTGTGACTTCGAAAGGGTTCGTTTGATTTGTGGTTTTTTCATGGAGCTTCCGTTTTGAAAAAGGACAAGAAATGATGGAAATATAGACACAAACAAATGATCCATGCAGCGTTTTAATGTTTTTTTGAGAGGACAATAAAATTATAAAACTTAAATGACAATATCTCACGTTTTAATTGGTCGATTGACTTCAAATAATAACGAGAGTAAACCGCAACTTCCGCACTTTAAAACGAGACCAACCAAAGGCATGTGGGTGACGTATTTAAAACGTGAGGGCGCTTCAAAGACGACGTGCGCTGAGGACGCGCCGGCGCGTCCTTCGACTCTCAAGGGTTAAATTGGCTAAAGCCTTACAATCCCTCTCTCAACCATTAGAAATACTAAGGCAAGCAATGTGGGGAAGAAAGGTAGTAGTTGATCTTTTTCTTACCACCCTATGTTATTTCCCAACGCAGAGAAGATATATCAATTGGTACCACGACGCACAGTCATGGTTGCACTTCCCATCATGCATTTGGGCAGAAGTTAAATGGCAGCAGTATCATTTACTGAAAGCTCAACAAATACACTAGATGGCAATATTTAGTCACAATATACAAAGTCACATTTATCCTTTAAGAATTACGAGTCTCTCTATCAGTGGATCCCTCTCACAGAAATAATGTAAATAATGTAAATGCCATCTTGAGGATTTATTGTCATAAAAAACAAATACAGTACTTATGTAGTGTATGTTGAATGTATATATTCGTCCGAGTTTTATTCATTTTTTTCTTAATGCATTGCCAAAATGTATATGATCGGGAAAAATTATCGGGAATGATTGGAATCGGGAGCAAAAAAAAAAAGCAATCGGATCGGGAAATATCGGGATCGGCAGATACTCAAACTAAAACGATCGGGATCGGACCAGGAGCAAAAAACATGATCGGAACAACCCTAGTTCGCAGCCGTGTTTCTCTCTCGCTAACTCGCCCACGCAGAGCTACGTAGCTGTCGGTCTTCTTCTGGCATGTGAGCTCTCTTCTTCACGTAAAGTGCAAGTGCGCCCCCACGTGGACGTGAAAGCGCCACAAACTAAAAGCATGCATTTCAATATAAAAAAGTCAATAATACAACTGAACACACATTGCCAAAGGCAGAACGCGAACATGGCCATAGCTATTAATTATTCAGATAACAATAGCATAAAGAAAATGCTAACAAGTTTACCAAACCTTCAGTGTCACTTCAAAACACCAAAATAACATATGAAATGATATCATAATGTGTTAATAATTTTACACATAAGTCGCTCCTGAGTATAAGTTGCAACCCCAGCCAAACTATGAAAAAAACTGCGACTTATAGTCCGAAAAATACAGCATATCTCCGATTTTCTTTTGGTTATCGGTGCTAAATAAAAACTGGGAGAGAGGTTAACATCTTTCGACTTGAACGTTATGACTCTAGCGTAGCCTAAAGTAATGCGTTAGTACCCACCTTTGGTTAGTTCTCAACAAGTGTGTGACTTGATTTATCCTCACCAAAGCAAACTCGTGAGAGATCCGCCCATCGGGCGGCAGCTTGGCGCCGAAGCCGAGCGCGGGGAACATCTTGTCGCTGTCGTAGTCCTGAATGATCTCCCCGACCGCCTTAAGGGCCATGGCGTAGGTGTTCAGCTGATAGGGGCTCATGTAGTGGAGCGAAGTGGGCTGGGCGGGGTTACCTGTTCGCGAGAGGACGACACAATCATGCGTTTGCACATGATTTGGACATTTACTCAAAACTCACCATTTGAAGCTGTGAAGTCAATAGCCACTGTGAAGTTAATCTGCGTCCTTGAAAGAGAAAAGCGTGGACACAATTCATTTATCAACAATGGTCTCAATCCTTCTTTTCTCACCATGCAAATAAGTCTCTAACTGCCGATAATTAGAGCTAGCATACAAATAAAGGTTAATAAGAAAACTGGGATTTAGCATAGGTCTATCGCCTACGCCCGGATGTAGTGTGTCAAACCTCGACCCCCAACACCCACTGTTCGCCGTCACTCAATCTCATGTCATCTCGCGCTTGGAAGCAGCCGGCAGCTTGATCCTATTTGTCACCCCAGCGGGCCGTTAAGAAGTGGACGCTTTACAAGCTATCAGTCGTGGGGACTGGACAGTCATCGGTCCAGAGGGGGAAAGGAAAGATGGACCGTGATACTCAAACCTCTTATCTCTCTCTTATGTTATCACATGGCAAGCGACAGTACTCGACCAATGAGATGAGTGGGATTTCATATTGTCATTGTTCCTTCAGCTCTTTGGTCAAAAAGCATAAGACGGGGGTAAGCGTCTCCCTTCATATTCTTGTAAAGCATCATACCAGTATTCGTTCGTTCTACAAATAAAACAGTATTTTCATGTTTCATAATAACGCGGGACAAAACGCGTTCCTTGAAAGCTTCTAATTATGGGACAGTTCCGTTTTTCAAGGGACGGTTGGCAACACTACCAAGAAGGCAACAACACTCACTATGACAGAAGCCCTCCATACCAACGCTGGGCGTGACCACAAACGCTGCAATCTGAGGGAATATTTCTTCAACGAACAATGTTTTTATGACGATGACGAGACGATAATGAGCTAAAAATGTGTCTTGGGAGACTAAAACATCACGAATGGCAGTTTTCGTCTGACGAGACGAGAACGAGACGAAAATGCGGCATAGTTTTTGTCACTGTTCACAATGTGTGTGTGGTTGTGTCACTCATGTGATGTGCTGTGTCCCCCCAATTCATCCTCTCCAGTCTTCCCATTGCCTGTTTTAAGATACACACGCTAAGATTTGTCGTCTTTTCTTGGCAAGAAGAGAGAATATGCAATGTTGCTTTAGCCTTTAAAGGTCTGTGCTCGTAGCGTTAGCATAGCATTCACGTTCGCGTTAGCATCAGGCTATTGAAAACGGCGAGCGTCTTTTTAAACTCTGTGCTGAGTGATCATCACACAATGAATGTAACTCGTAGCGTTAGCATAGCATTCACATTCACATTAGTATCAGGCTATCGCTAACAGCCAGCGTCCTCTTAAACTCTCAACTTTTTTTACATACAGTTCGTGGTGTCCTAGTGGGCATGATATATTTTTTTAGGGCTGTCAAAATTATCACGTTAACGGGCGGTAATTAATTTTTTAAATGAATCACGTTAAAATATTTGATGCAATTAACGCACATGCCCCGCTCAGATTAAAATGACAGCAGTGTAATGTCCGCTTGTTACTTGTTACCTGTTTTTTGTTGTTTGGCGCCCTCTGCTGGCGCTTGGGTCCAAATGATTTTATGGGTTTGGGGAGTGAGCATGGTGTAATGACATCAAAAATGGCTACTAGTTTATTTTTTGATTGAAAATTTTACAAATTTTAATAAAACGAAAACATTAAGAAGGGTTTTTATATAAATTTTCTATAACTTGTACTAACATTTATCTTTTAAGAACTACAAGTTTTTCTATCCATGGATCGCTTTAAGAGAATGTGAATAATGTTAATAGCATTTGGTTGATTTATTGTTATAATAAACAAATACAGTACTTATGTACCGTATGTTGAATGTATATATCCGTCTTGTGTCTTATCTTTTCATTCCAACAATAATTTACAGAAAAATATGGCATATTTTATTGATGGTTTGAATTGCGATTAATTACGATTAATTAACTTTTAAACTGTAATTAACTTGATAACAAATCTTAATCGTTTGACAGCCCTAATTTTTTTTATTTTACAGACGAAAACATTTTAATGAAACGTCGACTAAAACTAGACAAAATTAGTCTTGAGTTTTAGTCAACAAAAACTAGACGAAGACAAACACATTTGAGATGACTAAAATATGACAAAGACTAATAAGTATTGTCGTCCAAAAGACTAAGACGAAAATTAAAAGGGCTACCAAAAACAACACTGCTACACAGAAAGCACAAAACGGTCAGTATAAAGGGCTAACACGCAAAAAGTCACAAACGAGACCACAAGAGCGCAGCAAGCTTAGAGAGGGAAGCGCAGATGCTGCCTAAACAGCAAGCGCCGAACTGTTAGCGTAAACGACTAGCAAGAGGCCGCAAATCAAAGCAAACCACGGTTAGCGTAAACAGCTCACACGCAATAGAGGCCAAAATTCAAAGGAAAGTGAGCGGTAGCCAGTCACGGTTAGCGTAAGGAGGAAACACGCGATAAAACATCAACAAATCAACGCCAAGTAAGAAGCAGCATTTCACAGATAGTGTAAATGGCGAACATGAAATAAGAGGTCACAAATGAGACCACAAGAGCGCGGCAAAGCTGAGAGAGAGTAGCACGGAAGCTGCCTTCGCAGCAAGCGCAGAACAGTTAGCCTGTACGGCTAACATTAGGGTGACCAAACGTTCTCATGGCATTTACTTTGTTTAATGCCATTGACGGGCATGTTTCTCCATTGAATTGATGCCAATGTACTTGGATTCCATTGACGCCTATGTAAGTCAATGCCATTGACAGCCATGGACGTCCAAAATTTTTCCCATTCATTTTCAATAGGGAAAAACACAAAATTTCACCAAATCAACAGAAAATGACCAGATATCAATGGGATGTGTTCCCCAAACTTCCTCGCTTCCATTGACACTTATAGAGGGTTCTGCCACTGACAGCCATGGATGTCTAAATTTCCCATTCATTTCTAATGCCATTTAATCATGTTTTGTCATTCTATTGATGCCATTGTACTTGGATTCCATTGGCGCCTATGTAAATTGATACCATTGATGTCCATGGACGTCCAAATTTTTTCCCATTCATTTTCAATGGGAATTTTTTTTCCCCCAAATCAACAGGAAATGACCAGATATCAATTGGACGTGTCCCCCAAACTTCCCCAATTCCATTGACGCTTATGAAGGGTGCCGCCATTGACGGCCATGGACGTCCAAATTTCCCATTCATTTCTAATGGCATTTAATCATGTTTTTTTTTTCATTTTATTGATGCCAATGTACTTGGATTCCATTGACACCTGTATAAGTTGATACCATTGACGTCAATGGACGTCCAATTTTTTCCCCATTCATTTTCAATGGCAAAAAAACAATATCCCCAAATCAACAGGAAATGGCCAGATATATATAGGACGTGTACCCCAAATGTCCCCGATTGCATTGACGCTTATGGAGGGTGATGCCATTGATGTCGATCGACGTCCAATTCTCCCAATCATTTCTAATGGTGTTTACTTTGTTTAATGCCATTGACTGGCATTATTGTCCATTCTATTGATAGACCTGAGTGGGGCTAAGATCTGTATCTCCACAGAGGAAAGACCCAGGTGTAGTTTCTCCCGAAATTGCAGTTTTTAGTTTATAAAAATTTTTGGTTGGCACACAGCCTACTGTGTGTATGTGTATTGACTGGACTACATTTCCATGGGTCTGCATAATATATACAGTATATTTTAGTCATTATTTATTTATTTTTTTTCAAACTGCATTTTTCCATCCAGAGTGCGTGGGCACACTTTAAATATTTTAAAGTGATACAGACATCTTTGAGTGAACTTCGAGTAAAATTCAAGTATCTTGAGGCCGGGCTGAGTGTCCTCTTTTTTGTAAATCAAAATATGTTCACCCAAGCTAACACGCAACAGAAGGCCACAGATTAAAGCCAAGTGGACGGCAGCAAACCGCGGTTAGCGTAAAAAGCTAACACCCAACATGAGGCTAAAAAACAAAGGACAGCGAGCGGCAGGTGAGGGTCCAACGCAAAACTGAGCACCCAACGGTGGTTACAATGCTTCCAGTGCAGATCAATGTTACCACCAGAGAGAAGAAAATAAACACTACCCGTTACTTGAAGACCTTCACATTACAGAGGATGTTTAAAAGCAACCGATAATAAAAGTGTGTTTATTAACTCATTGGCTACCATTGACGGCGATGAACCACTTTTGTCATAATTAGATATTTCACTCAAGAAAAGAATAAAGGCTTTGCACGCTCGGAACACCTGCGGCGCTCCTGGACGGGTAAGCCCGATTTCGGTTGCTAAGCAACAGCAGTCAGCAAAAGAGCCCGTTTCTAATAAGCAGCATTTACCTTGGCTGCGAAGCAATGTTGTCTTTAATTACAACTCACAATCCCGACTCCTGCCCGGTCACAATAGGCTTGCCACAAGTGCTTTTCCGAATAGGAGAAAAGCTTTTCAAAGGTTCACGGGGAGTCCACTTCCCTCCGTGTCAGCATGAATGCACAGAGTGGCCTAAAAGCAGCATCACAGGTTGCGTCCTGATGATATGCAAGCAGATGTTGCTGCTCGGAAAGCGTCCAAATGGCCGAAGGAGGATGAAAATGTCATATACGCATTGAGAAGTTTGACGGAAAATCTTCATTTTACTTGACAGCGAGCATCTGAGTCGCTTTTCAAATTGTAATTTCTTTGTTTTGTTCTGCCTCTGGATGTCATCTCCTTACAATGTGTTCAATACGGGCACGGTTCCTGCTTCTATTCTGGTTTCAATACTCAATTCATGAGGCAAAATAAGGCTAGACAATATCTGTCACCATGAGCGACAGCACAGCCATCAAAGACACGACTCGGAATGAAAGATACGGCCAACAAACTGTTCATTTTGATCTGAGAGCTCGTGAATAGAGGCTTCTTTGTGGGGAACCATGGGTGGTTCTAACGCTTTATCGGGCGCCGTAAAAAGAATGATGCGACTCCTCGAATCAGTCATTTATGCTAATGCAGTCAGCTGATCCTGCTGCTAATTAGGTCCAAATGAGCAATTAGCTGATTGGGTTGAAGCACTGCAAAGAGCTGCCAATCAGAGATGTGTAGACAGAATGGAATGTTAAAATAGACACAATGGGGACCTCAGGGCATAGCTTGAGTGATTTCAAAGTATTTCTGTATGCAAGCGTGGGTGTATTTGTGTGAAAAAGTCTGCAACCGGTCCAGTAGGTCTCAAACAGAGATACAACGCTCGGCATTTTGTTTTGAAAAAAATCAAAAAAAAAAAACATGTTCAACTGCTAATTACTAAGGAACAGAAAAAGGTGGAATCCAACTTTTTATTCTTGGTGAAAGAAGAGAGTCTATTCTTTCGTATCACAAAACAAAAATATCCTGCGAGTCTTGAAAAATAGAGAGCAGTCCCTCAACGCTCGACTGCGCGCGGTCATAACATCGGTAACATGTGCACAAGGTCACGTGAGCGTGTGTCGAAACACAATGCAAGAGTGCTCATGGGGGAAATGCACACTTCGGAGTGGGAGATGTGTGTGCTTGACTTTGGCTGGGTCATTTTGTTTCGCCTCGCACATGTAAATAGACACTATTCATGTGAGGGATGATTATTTTTGGCATAGTGCAGATGGCAGTTATTGACCATTGGCTGACAGAAGTTTAGAAAAAAGTCACAACTAAAAAAAAAAAAAAAGCAATAGCATAGATTTGCCCGTGTGCAAATTTTAATTTAATCGGCATTTACAGCCATCACCAGATAAGAATTGAGCTACACAATGAGAAAAAGATGCCAAGTAGTTTGATTAGGACCGACATTTACCGTAGCATTGAGCTTTCACAGTTAGCTAGAATGGTCTGTGATTGCTAGCAAAAGAAGGAAATTGATATCGAAAACATTACAACTTAAATAAAAATTCTACCGAAATACTGATTTTGATGAAAATCATCGATCTACCTGTTTAGAACTGGGATGTCCTCACATTTTGATGCAGCCCCAGTCAAAAATTAGGACAGCTGCCTGTGACTTCTGCAATTTGTATTTGTCTGGCGGGCTATACGGTGCTATCTCAAGTAGGGTTGTTCCGATCATGTTTTTTTGCTCCCGATCCGATCCCGAGGGTTTTAGTTTGAGTATCTGCCGATCCCGATATTTCCCGATCTGATTGCTTTTTTTTTTTGCTCCCGATTCAATTCCAATCATTCCCGATCATTTTTCCCGATCATATACATTTTGGCAATGCATTAAGAAAAAAATGAATAAAACTCGGACGAATATATACATTCAATATACAGTGCATAAGTACTGTATTTGTTTATTATGACAATAAATCCTCAAGATGGCATTTACATTATTAACATTCTTTCTGTGAGAGGGATCCACGGATAGAAAGACTTGTAATTCTTAAAGGATAAATGTGACTTTGTATATTGTGACTAAATATTGCCATTTAGTGTATTTGTTGAGCTTTCAGTAAATGATACTGTACCCATTTAACTGTTGTCCCCAAATGCATGATGGGAAGTGCAACCATGACTGTGCATAGTGGTACCAATTGATATATCTTCTCTGTGTTGGGAAATAACATAGGGTGTTAAGAAAATGATCAATTACTACCTTTCTTCCCCACATTGCTTCCCACGATATTTCTAATCGTAGGGAGGGGGAATGTAAGGCTTTAGCCAATTAAAAAAAGGCTCCAAAGGCTGCCAAAATTCACTCTAATCATTTTATGCTGCCTTTTAGCTCTATAAATAGGTAAAACGGCGCCATTACAGATTGAACGCGACAATGCGTGAGTGGTTCGTGCAGCACATGCGTTAAATGCGTTAAATAATTTAACATGATAAATTTTTTTAAAAAAATAAAAAATGACCGCCGTTAACGGGGTAAATTTGATAACCCTACCTTGAGCCTAAACTATAGACTCTGGATGAGTGAAAGATATTACATCTGTAATGTTAAATACAATTAGAAAACGATGTAATAAAAAAAAAAAAGTATATTAAAAAAAGACATGTCCGATATTTTTTTGCCGATTCCGATACTTTGATCGATTCTGATACTTTCAAAATGACGTGATCAGACCCGATCGGCATCTCTAGTTAAAACCCCTAGTGGATTTAGACCTACCCTCCCTTAATGTAGTCCAGGAAGGTGACTTCAATGTCCACAAGGAAGGATAGCAGCGTTACCTTGGGGAGAAAACGTCAGTCAATGATAAACTGATGGAAAAGCTTTTTTTTTCCCCATTTAAAAATAAAGAGGAAAAGTTGCTTACCGTCCCTGAATTCAAATATTTTTTCTTTTTCTCTTTCTTCTTTTGATTTACCACCTGAAACAAACAAAAAAAAGCATGTTCAACTCATTCACTGTATTGACAGTTACAAAGAATAATAGAAGACAATTGTTCCATGATAGCTTCATTGATTTATCATGTTCCTCATAGCGTGTAAAGCACATATTCATTGTTTTGAGAGTAAAATAACCCAACCTTATTTGAATAATTACCAAGAACGGATGCACTCACCTCGTAAACATTGAACTGACTCTGCCCTCGTGATAATTCTCTGTAACTGGTGCTGAACTCTCCAATAAAGTCGTGACTGCGGTGAGAAAAATGACTCAAACAAAACACTCGCAATAGTCATGAAGGGTCAATTTATAATCAGAGCGAGTGTAAAAGTAAATTGTAATCTAAATCTAAGCAGGAAGGGGCCCCGTAGATCAACATTAAGATGAATGATCCCATAATTCTTGAATCCAAATTCCCCTCCAATGTGTCATCAACTGCACTAACGGCTGAGACTGATGTGTGATTAAATATTTATTTGACTTCATTATGAACTTTTGAAGTAATCCTTCAAAATGGTGCAAGATTTACCCTCCGTCTCGGTCCCAGTCGTACACCTCGACCTTGATTGTTCTGTTCAAAAAAAGAAGATAATAAGGGTTCGGTTTCTCTCTTTTTGAAAGACATTTTTACGCGGATCCTGATGAAATTCGTTTCAGGCGCTCGGTTGCGAAAGGCAACCTCATTAAACCCCGCCGAAAGACAAAGCTATTTGTCTGCGGAGCGATAACCCTCATTAAAAAGAGAAAGATGTATCGCTATACGTCGTGCGACTCAATCTGATGGAGAAAATGCTAATTTCTTTTGTTGGCATCGCGCGGCTTATCTCCATCTCCAAACGGCCGCATCTGCCTCAGAATTCATCTGTTTCGGCGTGCCGTCGTGGCTTACGAGGATATACTGTACTCAGGAAGAATAGCCTGCCTGAGGCAGATATCGTGCATTATCTCCCAATATTTCAAATTGGAGTGTCGGTCATTGGAGGAAATAAACAAACAAGGATAAAGAGAAAGAATGAGCGCGGGAAGGGAGATACTTCTAATGAGGCGTGACTTTGTTCTTACTGTAACTACACTACAAAGCAGCTTTCTCCAAACAAATTACTTCTAATTTAAAAGAGCCAAACCCCGAGTTGTACTTATCCATCCTCCTCGTCTTTCAATAAAGGCGAGGAGCGGAAAACCCAAAGCGGCGCTAATGGCCCCCGGAGCTCGGCGGAGGCGGCCCGATGCGCATCATTACGGGGAAAGATATAATAAAGTTAAGGAGCAGGCACACGGATGAGACTTGCCTCTTGGAATGGATGAGTTTGGACCAAGTTTTTGTTATTACTTGCAACGTTTAGGTCGGGCTATGCAATCTGACACCAAAAAATTGATCATGATTTTAGTTTTTCACTAATAACTCGAGGTGTGTGAAATTTCCGATTCTTACATTTTTCGCGATTCGGCTGTGGAAGATTCGAGAACGATTCACAAACATCCAAATCCCGATTATTGAAATATGTCAAGTAAAGCGGAAGTAAAACACACTCAGCGCGCAGCGCGGTCTTCAGGACACAATTAGGAACGGAGCGAGAGTAGCTAAACATCATGCTTGTTATCACCCGGCCCCTCGGATAATGTCAATGCTCAACTCACGGCTCTAGCTCAACTCATGCCGCGAGATAAAAAAACAACAACATACCTGACTGAGCCGACAGCTGCTACAAAGTAAGTCCACATAATGTTACGCTAGATATCATATTTATATAGGACTAGATGAAAAATAGACTCAGTGGCGTTAGCAGCACATGTACAGAAAGCTAGATGCTGGCGTTGGTAAACGGCCACCATCTTAAAGCACTAGACTTCCCTGCAAGGCTGTTGTAGCGAACCTTCCAAGCGAACCTAATTAACTTTTTATCTAAAATACTCCTAAATCGGTAAAATATTGACTTGAATCTATCTTTAAAATAGTTTTAAAACTTTCACATGTTGAAAGTAGACAAATGAGAAATTATGGGATAACGGGAGCAATTTTAACAACTTTAACGGTTGATTCCCAACATTAAATTAATTGAATCTAGTTGAAATTTGGTGATACAGAATTGGGATTTGACTATATTATTTATTGTTTTTAACTGTTAACCTGATACTGAAATAGTCGTTTATTTAAGCCTGCGAGGCTTTAAAAAAATTTTTTTTTTAGTTTTTGTAACTAATGTACAAAACATTAAAAGCACCTAATGGGGGGGGTCATCAATAATCGATTTATAATCGAATCGTAGCCTCTGAATCGTAATTGAATCATTAGGTGCCCAAAGATTCCCACCTCTAATAACAACCATGATTGGCTGCTTTTTACAGAAAAGCATTGACAGTAACATTGAGTAGTAGAAGAATTCCCGGAAAAAACTTTATCGATATCACTTTCCTGTTGATTCTTGGGTATTTCAGGGTCACTTTCTGTTCATCGACAGTTCCTGTTTATTGTAGGGCATTTCCGGGCAACTTTGTATTGATTTGGGTCACTTTCGAGGTCACTTGCAGTCATACCTGGTTCGAGGCTTTATTATTTTTTAAGAAGTTGTATTTTTTTTTTGTTTTTTTTTTGGGGGGGGGGGCATTTCTAATCATTGTCAATTTCCTGTTGATTTCAGCTCACTTATTGTACATTTTGGGTCATTTCCAGTCGATTCAGGGGCATTTTCGAGTCACTTCCTATTGAAATTGGCTCACTTTCCTTTGATTTTGGGGAATTTAGAGGTCCCTCTCCGTTGATTTTGGGTTTACTGAAAAGACCCAAGAATCTCCCCAAATGAATAGGAAGTGACTCAAAATCAACATGAAGTAACCTGTAAATGCCCCAAGATGAACAGAAGCCGACTTGTAGGGAGTAATAATGGGAGTATGTCAGACACTCAATGTGAAACATTAAAACTGTTCAGACCATCCAGGCACTTAGACTTCCACTCTCTGTGTCAAACAGCTGAACAGGACAGGTTTTTAAAAAAAAATGCCCGCAAAAGATATAACGATAACCTTTTGGGCTGCAAAGTACCGCGATACATTACCTTTTTTAATACAGTATATTAGTGCTGCAACGATTAATCGATTAACTCGAGTATTCGATTACAAAAAATATTTGAATTAAATTTTGTTGCTTCGAGTATTCGTTTAATTAAAGTGGTGTTTTAATGGTTTATTTTGAAAGTGTTTGCAATTAGTTTTATTGATGAGGGTGGATACACTGCCCTCTGGTCGGCCTCTTTTCACATGGCTGAATCCAGCTGCTCCCTGTTAAGACCAACGTAAGCTAAGTTTTTGTTTGAGCTAATGTTTTTAATGCATTCTTAATTTAGTTTATAGGTATATTTAGTTGTTTTTTGTGGGAATATGTGTCTGAACCATTTTTTAAGAGCATTGTAAAAAAATAAAAAAAATAAATAAAAAAAAAAAAACTAGCATTTTTTAGCATTTAAGCTAGCGGACTTTTTCTATGTAAGTTAGCCAGTTGTTCTTTTGTTGTACGTAGATCCTCCTTTAAAAATAAAATACCGTTTGAGGCTCAGCTCAGGTATTTTAATTTTTCATGTTCCTTATCCGATTACTCGATTATTCGAACTAAGTAGTCCATCGATTAATCGACTACTTAAATATTTGATAGCTGCAGCCCTACAGTATATTGTCACACGCTTAGTATGATGTGCTCCATTGCTTCACGATTGCTTTGTTATTGCAATAACAAAAAGACAAGCTGTTTCTTGACATGGCGTTATATTACATTTTACGGTCCAAGGAATATGAGCGTACCTGTCATAATCCCCATTGCAAAGCGCCCGGACGGGGATTTTAAAAGCCTGCCACACTGGGTTCAGCGTGTTCTTCACCACTTCTGTTTTGTGGCAGATGGTAAACCTGCAGAGAGAGATAGGGAATAAAAGATTAGTGGGGTGCGAAGTTCTGCCAACGGCGCGCGCCCCTTGCTCCCTCATACACGAGCGCAAACATCCCCCCTGCAAGCAGAAAAATCAATGAAACCAATTTCCTCTGGATGCAGAGAAGGATTAAAGCCTCGCGAAACTCACGTGCCGTCCTCGTTGCTCCTGTAGAACACCAGGAAGGGGTCCGACTTGCCGAAAAAATCTTTCTTGTCTAACTTATTCCCGCAAAACTGCATCATAACCGACTCCTGGTATGAACACAAGTACAGAAGAGTATTTTTACAGGTTGTTCCAGAATTTTAAGACATTACAGCCATTGTTGCTTCCTTCAACGATAACAATAACGAAAATATTTCGTGACCGAACAATTTTTTTTTCCGATAATGAGCTAAAAATGTGTCTCGGGAGACTACAACGTGACGAGACAATTGTCAGTTGTCGTCTGACGAGACGAGAGCGACATCGAGAATGCGCCATAGTTTACGTCAAATGTTCAGAATGTGTGCATTTTCTTAACGTGTGTGTAGTAAGTCTACATCGCAGCAGTGTTTGGCGGTGTCACTCATTTGCCGTGACGTGCTGCCGCCTGTGCGCCCACCCGCACTCACCAGTGTCCTCTCAAGGCTTGGTGGGAAGATTTGCTTTCGTATCTTGGCAAGACAGAATATGCAATGTTGGTTTAGCCTTTAAAGGTCTGTGCTGAATGATCATCACACATTAAATGTAACTTATAGCTTTAGCATTAGTTTCAACGTGGTGAACATTAAAGTTTCCAGTCCATGGTGTTCAGGTCGGTATAATTAATCTACAATAACGTACTGTTAAAAATGTTGTGTTCGGTCCTTTGGACTTAACTTGGTAGCAATTTACATCTCGTTTTTAATAATAATAGTAGTTTAGACAGCTGTGCTCGTGATTCAGTGCTAGTACACCCCCTAACAAAAAGTATGGAATCACCAGTCTCGACACCCACTTAGACATTTAATCATTTAGAACAAACTCGGATAAAAAGATTGAAAAAATAATGAATTAGTTCAAAAGGGCAATTCTTTAGCATTCAGAAAAACTAAAAGAAACTAGGCCTGCAAGCAGGACTGAACGGGCCCTCGCAATCTAGCGCAACTCGGACGTCACGCAACTCGGACTGTGTGCAGGTCAGGGTGGTGGCAGATGCTCCTCTCTAATCATCTCATTAGAACATAACATGCTCGAAAGTCGCCTATTTACATTCCCACACCCAAGAGATAAAAACCCCTATTGGAGAGAGTACTACAAAAAAGGAGCCACTACTGAGCTGTGCAGTCAAGCCCTTATTCAAAACCAAAATTAATCTTCTAACTGGGCCAATTCGACGAAGTGTGCCAAATATTGTGGCTATATAAGCTGCCTGAGTCTTTGAAAAAAAATATTTCCTTTAAATGGCGAATAAAGGGTCGTCATGGCAACAGACAGAGACACGTGGACATGGGCCGTAAATAAGTATTACAATAGGTCTTCAAATTACAATGACCAACCTGAAAAGAACTGGACATGTATTGGAAAAACGAGTGACTTTCTATTGCCACTAGTTGGCGCTGTAGGGTTGATGCAAATGATCTCTACAAGGCCCTTCAGGGTATGACTCTCAACAAGCACGGGAAGTTTGGCGCAGATATGTTGTATATCTGCCGTGTTATGACTGTTCAAAGTTTTTGGAGAGAAAAATTGTTGACAGTCATTTTCACTTTCCTGTTTGGACCCCTCCGCTTCAACGAAACTTCAATATTTTTCATCAGACACCTGAAGACAGGTCTTAAGCCTTCCCTTATGCAGGTTTGAGGTCAACAGATTTTTTTTCCTTGGAGGAGGAACCTGTCTCGTAAAAAAAGGCATTTCCTGTTCTCACTAGGGGGCGCTAGGCCTAATGGGTAATATTTCAATGCACTCGTGTTAAGGGTGGGATGTCGCACATACATGCCAGATATGAAAAAGATTGAACGTTGTGTGAAGGAACTATTAGTCATTTACTGAATTTGTCATTTTGCCGAAAAAATGGCCGACTTTGGCACCCCGCCCAGGTCAGGCCCGTGAATGAAAACACACCATTTTGATAACTTAAGATTTCATATGCCTCATGAACAGTCTCGCCAATTTTGAGAATGATCAAACTAATTCCCTAGGTGCCAAGGTGTAAAATGTGCACACTGTAAATCGATAAAAAATTCACATTCAATCCAAAATACCCGATTTCCTGTTGGGTTTGGAATATGCATGCAAGAGACTTTTTGGAGTAGTTTTGTACAAGGTATCGACTCTCCGAATTTCATCCCTCTACGTTGAAAAAACCTAAATGGAGAGGCCTTTTTGAAAATTTCAAGGGGGCGCCACTGAGCCATTTTGTTACATGTTTTCGTAACGTTGCAAGATTATTGAACGTTATGCAAAGCCACATGTATGTCCAAATTTTTGTGAGTTTTCGTGCATGTTCAAGCCTCCAAATGTAAACTCCTACTGTGAACCGATAAAAATTTCACATTCGATCCAAAATACCCGATTTCCTGTTGGATTTGGAATACGGGTGCAAGAAACTTTTTGGAGCAGTTTTGCACAAGGTATCGACTCCCCAAATGTCATCACTCTCTGTTAAAAAAACCTAATAGGAAACGCATTTTTGAAAAATTCAAGGGGGCGCCACTGAGGCATTTTGCTACATTTTTTCGTAACATTGCAAGATTATCGAACGTTATCTAAAGCCGCATGTATGTGCAAATTTTTACGAGTTTTTGTGCATATTCAAGCCTCCAAATGTAAACTCCTACTGTGAACCCATGAAAATTTCACATTCGATCCAAAATACCCGATTTCCTGTTGGATTTGGAATATGGGTGCAAGAGACTTTTTGGAGCAGTTTTGCATAAGGTATCTACTCCCCAAATTTCCTCGCTCTATGTTGAAAAAACCCAATAGGAAAGGCCTTTTTTAAAACTTCTTTCTGTCGCCACTAGTTGGCACTGTAGAGTTGATGCAAATGACCCCTACAAGAACCTTCAGGGTATGACTCTCAACAAACACGGGAAGTTTGGCGCAGATATGTTGTATATCTGCCGAGTTATGACTGTTCAAAGTTTTTTGCGTGACAAATTGTTGACGTTCATTTTCACTTTCCTGTTTGGACCCCTCCGCCTCAACGAAACCTCAATATTTTTCATAAGGCACCTGAACACAGGTCTTAAGGCTCCCCTGATGCAGGTTTGAGGTCAACAGATTTTTTTCCCTTGGAGGAGGAACCTCTCTCGTAAAAAAAGGCATTTCCTGTTCTCACTAGGGGGCGCTAGACCTAATGGGTAATATTTCAATGCACTCGTGTTAAGGGTGGGATACCACACATACATGCCAAATATGAAAAAGATTGAACGTTGTGTCAAGGAACTATAAGTCATTTACTGAATTTGTCATTTTGCCGAAAAAATGGTCAACTTTGGCACCACGCCCAGGTCAGACCCGTGAATGAAAACGCACCATTTTCAAAACTTAAGATTTCATATGTCTCCTGAACAGTCTCACCAATTTTGAAGATGATCCAACTAACTCCCTCGGCGAAAAGGTCTCAAATGTGCACCCTGTAAATCGATAAAAATTTCATATTTGATCCAAAATAACCGATTTCCTGTTGGGTTTGGAATATGCGTGTAAATGCTTTTTTGGAGCGGTTTTGGACAAGGTATAGACCCCCCAAATTTCATTGCTCTACGCTGACAGACCCTAATGTTATAGGCCAATTTTAAAATTTCAAGGGGGCGCCACTGAGCCATTTTGTTATATTTTTTTGCAACGTTGCAAAATTATCGAAATTTACAATTTTCCGGACGTATGTGCAAATTTTGGTGACTTTTCGTGCATGTTCAGGCCTCCAAATTGGCCGTTTTCATTTGCCCTGAAAAAAAAAAAAAATAAAAAAAAAAAAAATAATCCTTTGCAAAACAATAGGGCCTTCGCACGCTTAGTGCTCGGGCCCTAATGAATAAGAAACATTGTGGTGGTTTGTAAATGTGAATTTTATAGAGCAAGTGATGGGAAATATATATGGAATCACTCCATTCTGGGGGAAAAAATATGGAATAATGAGAAACAAACAAAGAAATAACAATCAAAACACATCTCTAGCATTTAGTAGCACCACCTCTAGCTTTTTTGCAGTTTCTGAGGCATGGACTCGATGAGTATTCTTCATCAATTTGGTGCCAACTCTCTTTGATTGCAGTTGCCAGATCTTCCTTGCAGGTCGGAGCCTTGCTGTGGACCTTTTTTTTTTTTGTATTTCCATCACAGGTTATCAATAGGGTTGAGATCTGGGCTATTTGCAGGCAATGACATTGACTGGATGAGTCTTTCTCCAAGGAATGCTTTAACAGTTTTAGCTCTGTGGCATGATGCATTGTCATCTTGGAAAATGACAAACATATTTTCAATTGAAGAGATAAGAAAGCTGTCTAAAATGTCAATGTAAACTTGTGCATTTATTGAAAATTTAACCACAGCCATCTCCCCAGTGCCTTTGCCTGACATGCAGCCCCATGTCATCAAGGACTGAGGGAATTTTGATGTCTTCTTCGGGCAGTCATCTTTGTAAATCTCACTGGAACAGCACCAAACAAAAGTTCCGGCATCATCACCTTGTCCAGAGCAGATTCTTGACTCTTGACAAGGTGATGATGCTTATTTTTTCAAGCTTTTTATCTGAGTTTGTTCTACATGATAAAATGTCTGAGTGAGGGCTTGTCCGAGACTGGTGAGTCCATACCTTTTGCTAGGGGTTGTATGAAGCTGTTTTTTATTACAATAGTGTATTCTGTCGAAATTGTTGGAAAAGTTTTAGTTTTTTTCCCCCAGACTAAAACATCTTGAGTATTCGTCAAATAAAACTAGACGAAAATTGGACAAAGACTAACCCATTGTAAACACATGATTATGACGTAAAAATGTGATAATTATCATGTAAAAATGTGATAATAACAACTGTCCCGCCATGGTCGTTTTCGAGCATGTTTGGATGAAAACACAGCAACGAACCTCCAGGCGCCGTGCGCAGCTCTCGGGCCGCCCGAGAAGCACTATATGCGACAAAAGCACACGGAGGCGTGCCGGGGTGGATTCCCCTTGTCAGCGCAATGTAACTTTGGCTGTTTTAGCCAAAAATGTGGCACTCTGAGGCAGATTATGACGTTTATTGTCATTTACTGAGTGGCAATGCGCTGATAAATTTACTGTGAGTGAACGTGTGGAATGAAAGAACGTGGACATTTTTGAGTACGATGAGAACTTCCAGCACGGTGGCTCGCGTGGCCGCCCGAACCTCACCATTTAGGACACAGAGGATCGGGTTGAAATCCATGTTCTTTGGAAAAACATAACATTGGCGTTTTAAACTGAAATGTAGAACTCTGAGGTGAAAAAACATGAAACTAGACAGCCTTTGAAGCTAGCTAACGACAAACTAAAAAGCATTATTTTCTCAGGACATGTCAATTGTTTCTGAAACTGCATGTTAATTACTTCAAATTTAACAGGTGGCATGCAAATTTACTCACCCTACAGTTATTCAGCTCCTCCGCTTTCACGATAATCACACCACATTTCTTGCCGGAAATGCCTCTGTAAATATACGTCAAAACAATAATAAAATTTACAAAGTAGTACACAGAAGATGGAACCCTTTAAAATGCAAATTTCTCAACAAGTGATACGTAAAACATGGCACGCGACAAAACAATGAGAGTATTTTACGTTGAACCACAGACGCTTATTCATAGTCAACATTTGTGCGTTCCCCCCATTACAGTTACAAAAAGCACTCTGTAGTGTTTGCAGGAGAGTGGCCAGTAAATGGGCGGTGGAATAACAGCGTGGAAAAGTGCAGATGTTGCACAGAAATTGCGTTTTCACTTCATTGCAGCTCTGGCAGAGGTGGAAGGAGGTGATGCATGAGAGTGTGTGGGCGTTAGTCCCCCTCCACCCGCCGAGTAAACATCACATTGAAGGGAAACTCGACTTCATCCAGGCAGGGGGGCTAGGTGCCCGAGGCGAACGTGTAGCTAGGAGCCCACCGCTCCTCAAAAGAATGACATTATATATTTTGTAAATATTGGTAAAGTTTAAAACAAAAACATGGAGGGAAAGCTATTTTTCAAAATAAAAATGAATAGCAAATTATTCTGATCTATGTTCATATACTGTAGTAACACAAGCATATACATATTTTCTAGGGTTGTCAAACGATTAAAATTTTTAATCGAGTTAATTACAACTTAAAAATTAATTAATCGTAATTAATCGCAATTAATCGCAATTCAAACCATCTATAAAATATGCCATATTTTTCTGTAAATTATTGTTGGAATGGAAAGATAAGACACAAGATGGACATATTCATTCAACATACGGTACATAAGGACTGTATTTGTTTATTATAACAATAAATCAACAAGATGGCATTAACATTATTAACATTCTGTTAAAGCGATCCATGGCTAGAAAGACTTGTAGTTCTTAAAAGAAAAATGTTAGTACAAGTTATAGAAATTTTATATTAAAACTCCTCTTAATGTTTTCGTTTTAATAAAATTTGTAAAATTTTCAATCAAAAAATAAACTAGTAGCCCGCCATTGTTGATGTCAATAATTACTTACACAATGCTCATGGGTGCTGAAGCCTATAAAATCAGTCGCATCCAGGCGCCAGCAGAGGGCGCCAAAACTCCACAAAACACAATTAACAAGTGAGCATTTCACTGTACTGTAATTTAAACCTGTCTGAGCGGGGCATCTGCGTTAATTGCGCCAAATATTTTAACGTGATTAATTTTAAAAAATTAATTAACGCCCGTTAACGTGGTAATTTTGACAGCCCTAATATTTTCTTTAACAAATACCTGTAGAATTCTCAACACACTTTTTCTTCCTCAAGACCATTTAGGAGAAAATGAACCAACATGAAGCTTTGAATCAATTGGCTGCAAAGCTTCATTGCTTCGAGAAGCTTCATTTGGCCTTCCCTTGGGAGACGCAACCTCTGCTGCCACCTGCTATCAACCCTGTTGTCTAGAGGTGGGAATCTTTGGGCACCTAACGATTCGATTACGATTCAGAGGCTACGATTCGATTATAAATCGATTATTGATGACCCCCCCCCACCCCCCTCGCTATTAGTTGCTAATGTTTTGTACATTAGTTACAAATACTGTAAAAAAAAAAAAAAAAAAAATTTTTAAAGCCTCGCAGGCAGGCTTAAATAGACAACTATTTCAGTACCAAGTCAACAGTTAAAAACAATAAATAATACACTCAAATCCCCATTCTGTATCAGGAGCTTCAAACTACATTCAATTGATTTAATGTTGTGAATCAACCGTTAAAGTTGTTAAAATTGCTCCCTTTATTCCATAATTTCCCTTTTGTCTACTTTCGACATGTGAAAGTTTCAAAAGTATTTTAAAGATAGATTCAAGTCAATATTTTACCGATTCGGGAGTATTTTAGTTAAAAAGTTAATTAGGTTCGCTTGGAAGGTTCGCTACAACAGCCTTGCAGGGAAGTCTACTGCTTTAAGATGGCGGCCGTTTACTAACGCCCGCATCTAGCTTTCTGTACATGTGCTGCTATCGCCACCGAGTCTACTTTGCATCTAGTCCTATATAAATATGATATCTACCGTGCCATCATGTGGACGTACTTCGTAACAGCTGTCAGCAACAGTCAGGTATGTTGTTGTTTTTTTTATATCGAGGCATGAGTTGAGCTAGAGCCGTGAGTTGAGCATTGGCATTACCCGAGGGGCCTGGTAATGACAAGCATGATGTTTAGCTACTCTTGCTCTGTTCCTCATTGCGTCCTGAAGACCGCGCGGCGCGCTGAGTGTGTTTTACTTTCGCTTTACTTGACATATTTCAATAATCGGAATTTGGATGTTTGTGAATCGTTCTCGAATCTTCCACGGCCGAATCGCGAATAATCTAAGAATTGGAAATTTTGCACACCTCTACTGTTGTCCTCCAGGATATCTCATGCCTCCAAGCATGCAATGTGGAGCTGTAAATAATGTTCAAATTTCATGTTTTGTGCCAATTATTTCTTCAGTTACTGGTCCAGTTTTTTCATTAATTGCTAGTTATGCCATATTGTCTGTTGTTAAGTGATCATTTTACTTTTGCGTTTGAATGACTTTTGATTTAATCACCTGCCATATTTGTCATTGTTTGAGAAGGGGACCTGCTTACATACTGAAAGCGTGAAGTGCTCCTCCAAACACAGTGGTATGACAAAGTATCTAAACCTTTTGGAATTTCTCACATTTCTGCATAAAATCACCATCAAATGTGATCTGATCTTTGTCAAAATCACACAGATGTAAAACAGTGTCTGCTTCAACTAAAACCACCCAAACATTTATAGGTTTTCATATTTTAATGAGGATAGCATGCAAACAATGACAGAAGGAGGAAAAATAAGTAAGTGAACCCCCTGCCTAAGGAGACTTAAAGTGATGGTTCACTTACCCTAATTTTCGGACTATAAGCCGCTACTTTTTTCCCTCATTTTGAATCCTGTGGCTTATAGTCCAGTGCGGCTTATTTGATGATTTATTTGGGTTAATAGGTAAATCTTTATTGGACAGCGGCATCATAAGACTGTCATAAGAACGTCATAATTATGACATGACACTATCATGGGCACTACTGAATGCTTATGACAGATGTCAATATGTGTCACGTGGCATATTATGTCACTAACTCCATTTATGTCCAGCTCAGATCTTTTACATCCATTCAAAAGTGAGATAATTTGCTGGATGACACTAACCGACATCTATTAAAAGCATTCAATAATGCTTATGACAGTGTCATGTAATAATTATGACAGTATTAGGGCACCACCATCCAAGAAAATGTTACCAAATACAATAGCTAGTAATTAATGAAACAACTGGAACAGTAACTGAAGAAATAATTAGCAGAGAACATGAATTTTGATTGTTATTTACATCTGTAGTGCCGCAATGCATGCTAGGAGGAATGTTGGATGACAACAGTGTTGACAACAGGTGGAAGCAGAGGTTGACTGTCTCCCCCAAGGGAGCAGTGATGGCCAAATGAAGATTTTTGAAACAATAAGGCTTTGCAGCCAATTGGTTCAAAGCTTCATGGTGGTTCATTTGGTTTCATGACAGTCTTATAATGCCTTTGTCAAATGAAGTGTTACCAGTTAATATCTTTTGGTGTAAATATCCCATAATACAATGAGGATAACTGCGGCTTATAGTCCAGTGCGGTTTATCTATGAACAAATGCCGTTTTCATGTCAAATTTGGTGGCTGGCGGCTTATAGTCAGGTGCGCCTTATAATCCAGAAATTATGGTACTTATTTTTCCCCCTTCTCCCCCTTCTGTCATTGTTTGCATACTATCCTCATTAAAATAGGAAAACCTTTAAATGTTTGGCTGGTTTTAGTTAAAGCAGACACCATTTTTTCACCATGGCAGATTTATGGTGCATTAAGCCCCCGAACTATTTTTAATTTGCCCGTTTTACCCTGAAAACCCCCGTTTACAGACGTCGCGCAACCGCTTTTGTTTCAACCTAGCCATAAAAAAAAAGTATTTATATTTATTATTCAAAATGTCTGTCATTTTTAGCTTAGAATCATTAATTGACGTCTAATATTTAGTTTAAAAAAAGAAAACGACTTAAAAAAAATTATTCACTCGCATAGTATAAACTTTTAAACAAATTACGTCACAATGAAAAATTTGGCGTCTGTAAAAAAGTCACGGATATCTACCTCATAACTATCGCTTAATTGTATTTTTTTTTTTGTTACTGTCGCATTTCCCCTGATATGTTAGATGATAAATAATCGATCCAAACAAAGAAAGATTGAAAAATAACGTTTAAAGGGTAACTATATGAAAAAGAAAATCTCAACCACTCCTTGTTGTCTGCAATTTCTGCATAGCGACCCTTGTTATATCACCATGTTTCACCCATAAAATCCCCCAAAAATCTGGCTTTGGCCTTTCACAGCTGTGTCTTGACACTCGGTGATACATGCTAAATGGAATTTTTGGATCGAAACAAGGTAAGTACGCAATAATATCTCGTTAAAATCGTGGCGTCCTGAATTCTGCTTTCGCGTGCTCTCGCCTCCAGTTAGGGTTTTGCTGTTTATTTTATTTATTTTTTTAAATGCCCTCCTGTTCAAAATTTTTCTTCCCCCAGAAAACAGATTTTAAGCTTTCCAATGATGAATCACACGTGCAAATCGGACAATTTTGAAATTTGGACAAATTGGGGGTCTCTGAGCGGAACTTCAAGTCACCTAAGTGTTTTCTGCCATATACTGTATTTGTAGATTTATTGTCTTCATTGCAGTGTCTGAAATCCTACATAAGGGCTGGATTGGACGTCTAAGCCTGGCAATGGCAGTGAATGAGTTCAAGAGAAAAAGCAAGGGAAAAAAACTGACTGAGATCCACTCAGGGAGTCGTTTAAAAGGGCTGGAATTGGGGTCAAAGACCACTGCTTGGGAGGAAATTCAAGTGTTTTGATTTCAGCACAAGAGAATGCTGCTTATGTACCACACGTGAAGCCGGAAAATATAACCCAGAAGAGTGTGAAGGAATACTTTATTCAGTTGTTTTCAATATTGCAGATTTTCACAGTTCACCAAAGACCTTGAAACTAAAAAGCTTTAAGTATAAAATAAGAGCCAAAGTGCAAGATCAATTCAATCAAATGAAGGTAGTGACTCATCTTGAGTCTCTTTCAAATTGTAATAACAAATATTTCAGGTTGAACTAAAACTTGAGTTAAAAGTTGGTTATCGTGCAACATCGTGAGCAGATTTAGCATTCGCCTTAGCGCTTTTAAATGCAGGAACACTTTTTTTTTTTTTTTTTTTTGCTGCTTTTTGACACAGAAAAGCACTCTTACAAATACTTTCTGAATGTGTTCAAGATGAGAGTAGGAGGGGAAATGCAGTGAATCCGCTCATCAAGAGACATGGATTTGCAATCAGGGTCTGACCAGAGACAGGTAATTAAGTCTGGGAAATTCACTGACTATCTATATTGTACATTTACATCTTGTAATCAGTGAATGGGGAACATACAGTATAACGGTGAGTGCGATCTGCTCCATTTCGCGCTTATTTTTGCCCCTTTTAGTCTATCGCAGCTAGTGTATGAGAGCAGAAAGATGCAAAAAGAGGGGAAAATAATGCCTCACTGAATAATCAAGAGGCAGGATGCATACAGTATATCATGTAGGGGCAGGGGTGAAAGTGGGCGGGAACGGCCAGGAACACAGTTCCAGTATAAGATTCAGGGCCGGAACAGGTATACGGTGCTTTGATTCCGAAAATAAGACTGCAACTGTCAAAACGCTATGAAAAAAAAATAATAATACAAAGCTGCTATACATGCATTTCGTCTCCAAGAAGAAAACAATCTACAACAATCAGATTTACATACACAAGTGTTAACAACAAGCATAATAAATTGCTTGTGTAGCGTAATCCATTTCCACCGATATTTATTATTTATTTTATTCCACGGACGGCATGGAGGTTTCCCCAGCTGCTGCAGTTATTCGAGTTTGACGATGACGAGTCACGTTAATGTGCGAATGCACGCAGCAAAGCAAAACGCCTGGACTCATTTGTCCGTTCAATTGGCTGACATACTGACATGTGGTCACCTGAGATAGTTAGCTCTGATTGGTTCAAATGTGCATGTTTTCTGAAATAGCAAAAAAAAAAAAAAAAAAGCGCAATGCAACATAAAATGGATCAAATCTTTAAGAGCAAGGAAAGAGATAAGGTGGCTTATTTATCATATTTAGTTTTATTTACTCTGATGGGGAGCTTCAGAACATCTTAGCTGTCAATGTGCACTTTGGACTTATATATGTTCATTTATGTTAGGCTACTTATTCGGTTCCTTTTGATTTAAAAAAGTCAATGCGCGATCTTCAAAATATATTCCATTTCACTCTGCATAATATAAGTCATTTGCACTTGTTTTTCTGAATGTATGTTACTTATATATTTATTATTAAAAATACTAGGGTTGTTCTGATCATGTTTTTTTGCTCCCGATCGTTTTAGTTTGAGTATCTGCCGATCCCGATATTTCCCGATCCGATTGCTTTTTTTTGCTCCCGATTCAATTCCAATCATTCCCGGTAATTTTTCCCGATCATATACATTTTGGCAATGAATTAAGAAAAAAATGAATAAAACTCGGACGAATATATACATTCAACATACAACAACATAAGTAGTGTATTTGTTTATTATGACAATAAATCCTCAAGATGGCATTTACATTATTAACATTCTTTCTGTGAGGGATCCAAGGATAGAAAGACTTGTGACTTTGTATATTGTGACTAAATATTGCTATCGAGTGTATTTGTTGAGCTTTCAGTAAACGATACTGTAGCCATGTCCAAATGCATGATGGGAAGTGGAACCATGACTGTGCGTAGTGCTACCAATTCATATATCTTCTCTGCGTTGGGAAATAACATAGGGTGTTAAAAAAAAGATCAATTGCTACCTTGCTTCCCCACATTGCTTCCCATGATATTTCTAATCATAGGGAGAGGGATTGTAAGGCTTTAGCCAATTAAAAAAAGGCTCCAAAGGCTGCCAAAATTCACTCTACTCATTGTACGCTGCCTTTTATATCTCGATATAGGTAAGACGGCGCCATTACAGATTGAGCGCGACAATGCGTGGGAGGATCGTGCAGCGCATGCATTAATTGTGTTAAATATTTTAACGTGATACAAATTTTAAAAGATTAATTACCGCCGTAATCGGGATAAATTTGATAACCCTACCTTAAGCCTAAACTAAAGACTCTGGATGAGTGTAACATATTATGTTTGTAACGTTAAATACAATTAGAAAACAATGTAATTAAAAAATATATATATATATTTAAAAAAGGCATGGCCGATATTTTTTTGCCGATTCCGATACTTTGAAAATGACGTGATCGGACCCATCTCTAAAAAATACATTTACATTATCTTCAATTTTAATATACATCCTATGTTCTTAAGTAGTTAAAATTTAGATTTGGCATATAGTATGTGAGGAAAGGAGGGAAAATAAAAATTAGGAGATGGAGGTTGGGGTTATAGCTGTTTTTGTTAACTTTTATTTTGCAAATCATTGAAAAAATACAATTTTGAATGAAAATCAGTTTTTGTATGTGTTATAGAAATACAGTAACTGACCAAAAAGAGTTTTCTTTGCATTTCAGTAGTTTTGCCCCCCCTCCCCCCCAAAAAATAACGTTCCAGCAAGGAATTCTAACCACTTTCACCCCTGGCCATTAATATCTAAACCCCTGGCAACAAAAATGAGTACACCCCTTACTACATCCCTAAATGTCCAAACTGAGTACTACTTGTCATTTTCCCTCCAAAATGTCATGTGATTTGTTAGTGTTACTAGGTCCAGGTGTGCATAGGGAGCAGGTGTGTTCAAATTTGTAGTGCAGCTCGCACACTCATACTGGTCACTAGGGCTGCTGCTATCGATTATTTTAGTAGTCGAATAATCGATGAACTAGTTAGTTTGAATAATCGAGTAATCGAATAAGGAACATGCAAAATTAAAATACCTGATCTGAGCCTCAAACAGTTAAAAAAAAAAAAAAAAAAAAAAGGATCTATGTACAACAAAAGAACAATTGGCTAACGTACATAGCAAAAGTCATAGCTAGCTTTCTTGCTACAAAATGCTAACTTTTTTTTTTTTTACAATGCTCTTAACAAATGGTTCAGACACATATTCACACACAAAAAAACGGCTAAATATGCCTATAAACTAAATTATGAATGCATAAAAAACATCAGCTCAAACAAAAACTAGATATAAATATATAAATATATATATTTTAACAATGCTCCTAACAAATGGTTCAGACTCATATTCCCACAAAAAATGACTAAATATACCTTTTAACTAAATTACGAATGCATTAAAAAACATTAACCCAAACAAAAACTTAGCTTACGTTGGTCTTAACAGGGAGCAGTTGGATTCAGCCATTTGAAATGAGGCAGACCAGAGGGCAGTATATCCACCCTGATCAATAAAACTAAATGCAAACACTCTCAAAATAAACCATTACAACAGCACTTTAATTAAACGAATACTCGAAGCAATAAAATTAAATTTGAATATTTTTTTCTAATCGAATACTCGAATTAATCGATTAATCGTTGCAGCACTACTGGTCACTGAAAGCTCCAACATGGCAAAGAATTCTCTGAGGATCTTAAAAGATGTATTATTGCCCTACATGAAGATGCCCCCCCCCCAAAAAAATAAAGTTCCGGCAATAAATTCTAACCAGTTTCACTCCTGTTAGGGGTAGCTCACAATAACGATGTTATGATAGGGCGGTATAACAATTATCGATACATGGGTCAGGAAATCATTCTAAGATATTCTACAAAACATCTAATTAACAGAAAAACAAGCTATTTTCATTCTTCCGCTGTAGATTTATTGTCTTTATTGCACAATCCCCGGAGTTCTACCTTCATTGGAAAATTGGTGGACTCACCCAAGAGGTTTTTCTAATCGGCTGCCCAAAGAGCCGACCACCTCGCCCAGTGTACAGTGGGCCTGGCCCAGAAAGTCCTGCAGAGTTAATGACAGAGAAGAAGCAATTTAAAAACGAATTTGCTCAGTATTCAGGGTTAAAAAGCATGATAGGAATGAAAAGAGGGCTGCCAGACAGACGCAAAGCGTTTCAGCAGCCCCTTTACGTTGCCTATTGGGATATTATATTGGCAAGAAGATTGAGTCTTCCTCCCACTAGCCTTCACAGCTGCCCCACTCGGCTCCCCTGCCACTTCTTGCTAAATTAAATTCCAGTTTCACAGGGCGCGTAATGAGACATTGCATTGAAAGAGACAGAAATGTGTGGAGCAAATGCAAAAAAACAGGCCTACATGTCAGCGTAAGTGAATTTGTGTCGCATGAGAACCGGGACATTTTATGTTTGGGTGCTACTTGAGAAACATGGCAGCACCACATGATGGGAACATTCGTCAGAATCAGCTAGCGTGTCCGATTGATTCTTTTATATGAGCAGCTACGACGGGAGCCGCCTCGGTTTCATGATATAGTTTAATACAACTGTTTCAGCGATACTAATGTGAAAATCTGTCAACTCGAGTCTAAAGTGGGGCGCAAGCGACGATATTTTGCATCAACCGAGTTTCTGCTATTTATGATAAAATGAGAAGATACTAAAATGAGGAAGGTACGGCTAACAGATGGCAGAAATTGGTCTTTTGTAGGTTATTATGAACATGAGAATAAGAGGAAATAGAGCTGCTCTGTAAATTTGATGTTAAAATTCTGCTCATGTAAAATATTTGTGAGGTTCGATCTGATTTTTTTCTGGCTGAGGATGACATCAAGAACAAGAAAAAAGGGGGGGGAAATGGCGCCGCAGTGAAAATACATTGTTAAAATGTTGTTTCAGTTTGTTTGTTGCGGTAGATTTTAAATTTTTTGGTTGAGGTTTCACAAATGGAAGCATGAATTTGTGGCACCGTCTTTTGTCACGATGAGGTCCATTTGTTGAAATGGGATAACTGAAATATACCTCCGTGAAGTTGGCCCTCCATCGGACGCAAATTTACATAAAAATGAGCTCAATCGTTTGTGCTACATTTGTGCTTGTTTGTGCCATAAAAAAAGTTTCGTTTGTGCTGCAATCGGTTTTGACATATTTACAATTCTTTTATACAGTGCCCTCCATAATTATTGGCACCCCTGAAAAAGATGTATTTTTTAGCTTCTAATATATTTTTTTTATTCAAATAATATGGGACCTAATGGAAAAAAAGAGGAAAAATCCAACCTTCAATACAAGTGCATTCATTCAGTGGGGAAAAAATCCCACATAAAGAAAAAATTATTTGACATCAAATAATGTGTGTCACAATTATTAGCACCCCTGGTGTTAATACTTTGTACAACCCCCTTTTGCCAACAAAACAAGGTCTGGGGACTGAGATGGCCATGGGAGGAGCTTGATTTTGTGTCTGGTGAACCATCTCTGTGTAGATTTGGCCATATGTTTAGGGTCATTGTCTTGCTGAAAGACCCAGTGACGACCCATCTTCAGCTTCAGCTTTCGGGCAACAGATTTTGATTTAAAATGTCCTGGTATTTCAAAGCATTCATGATGCCATGCACCCTAACAAGGTTCCCAGGGCCTTTGGAAGCGAAACAACCCCACAGCATCACTGACCCACCCCCATACTTCACAGTGGGTATGAGGTGCTTTTCAGCATGCGCATCTTTTGTGGCACGCCAGACCCACTTAGAGTGTTTGGTTCCAAAAAGCTCAATCTTGGTCTCATCTGACCAAAGCACACGGTCCCAGTTGAAGCCCCAATACCGCTTGGCGAACTCCAGACGTTTGCGTTTATGATTGTGAGTGAGGAAAGGTTTTCTCCGTGCATGCGTCCCAAACAGCTTGTTGGCGTGTAGACAGCACCTCATACCCACTGTGAAGTATGGGGGTGGGTCAGTGATGCTGTGGGGCTGTTTCGCTTCCCAAGGCCCTGGGAACCTTGTTAGGGTGCATCTACACAGAAATGGTTCACCAGACACAAAATCAAGCTCCTCCCATGGCCATCTCAGTCCCCAGACCTTATTTTGTTGGCAAAAGGGGGTTGTACAAAGTATTAACACTAGGGGTGCTAATAATTGTGACATACATTATTTGATGTCAAATATTTTTTCTTTATGTGGGATTTTTTCCCTAATGAATGAATGCACTTGTATTGAAGGTTGGATTTTTCTCTTTTTTTCCATTAAGGTTCCATATTACTTGAATAAAAAAAAAATATTAGAAGCTAAAAAACACATCTTTTTCAGGGGTGCCAATAATTATGGAGGGCACTGTAGGTCAATCACCCCTTCCATTTTGAATAAAAATGCCTCAAAATGGTGTCAATTGTTTGTGCTTCATTTGTGCTGTAAAATATTTCGTTTGTGCTGCCATCGTTTTTGAACATTTTCAAGTGATGACGTCACACAGCCCCCCATTTATTGCAGAATGGACCTCAAATGGCGCCATTCGTTTATGCTACATTTGTGCTCTTTTGCACTGTAAAAAATTTTGTTTGTGCTCCGATCGTTTTGTAGACATTGAGATTAGGGCTGTCAAACGATTAAAAATTTTAATCGAGTTAATTACAGCTTAAAAATGAATTAATCGTAATTAATCGCAATTCAAACCATCTATAAAATATGCCTTATGCCATATTTATTGTTGGAATGGAAAGATAAGACACAAGATGGATATATACATTCAACATACGGTAGATAAGTACTTTATTTGTTTATTATCACAATAAATCAACAAGATGGCATTAACATTATCAACATTCTGTTAAAGCGATCCATGGATAGAAAGATTTGTAGTTCTTAAAAGATAAATGTTAGTACAAGTTATAGAAATTTTATATTAAAACCCCTCTTAATGTTTTCGTTAGGGTTGTTCCGATCAAGTTTTTTTGCTCCCGATCGTTTTAGTTTGAGTATCTGCCGATCCCAATTTTTCCCGATCCGATTGCTTTTTTTTTGCTCCCGATTCAATTCCAATCATTCCCGATAATTTTTCCCGATCATGTTCATTTTGGCAATGCATTAAGAAAAACATTTTTAAAACTCGGTCGAATATATACATTCAACATGCAATACATAAGTACTGTATTTGTTTATTATGACAATAAATCCTCAAGATGGCATTTACATTATTAACATTCTTTCTGTGAGAGGGATCCGCGGATAGAAAGACTTGTAATCCTTAAAGGATAAATGTGACTTTGTATATTGTGACTAAATATTGCCATCTAGTGTATTTGTTGAGCTTTCAGTAAATGATACTGTAGCCATTTAACTGTTCTGCCCAAATGCATGATGGGAAGTGCAACCATGACTGAGCGTAGTGGCACCAATTGATATATCTTCTCTGCGTTGGGAAGGAACATAGGGCGTTAAAGAAAAGATCAACCATTACCGTTCTTCCCCACATTGCTTCCCACGATATTTCTAATTGTTGAGAGAGGGATTTTAAGGCTTTAGCCAATTAAAAAGAGGCTCCAAAGACTGCCAAAATTCTCTCTACTCATATTACGCTGCCTGCTAGCTCTATATATAGGTAAAACGGTGCAATTGTAGATTGAACGCGACAATGCGTGAGTGGGTCATGCAGCGCATGCGTTAATTGCATTAAATATTTTAACGTGATTAATTCTTTAAAAATTTATTACCGCCGTTTACGCGAGAAATTTGATAGCCCTACTTTAACCCAAAACTAAAGACTCTGGATGAATGTAAGACATTTTGTCTGTAACGTTAAATACAATTAGAAAACGATTTAAATAAAAAATATATACATATTAAAAAAAGGCATGTCCGATATTTTTTTGCCGATTCCGATACTTTGAAAATGACGTGATCGGACCCAATTGATCGGGACATCTTTAGTTTTCGTTTTAATAAAATTTGTAAAATTTTCACTCAAAAAAATAAACTAGTAGCTCACCATTGTTGATATCAATAATTACAGAATTCTGATGGTGCTGAAACCCATAAATTCTATCGCACCCAAGCGCCAGCAGAGGGTGACAAAGCACCAAAAAACACAAGTAACAAGTAGACATGACACTGTGCTGTCATTTTAATCTGTTTGAGCGGGGCATGTGCGTTAAATGCGTCAAATATTTTAACGTGATTAAATTTTAAAAAATGATTACCGCCCGTTAACGCGCCAATTTTGACAGCCCTAATTGAGATATTAACTTTGAGTGATGATGTCACTTACAGCTTTTCCGTATCCAACTCCCACGACTGACGGAGCGTACCAACTTTCTCAATAACAGAGGATTGTACCGACAACTAGCGCAAACATCGCACAAACATCTTTTTTTTTTTTTTTTAAAAACAGTGACACCTTTTCAATACAATACATCGATTCTTGATGGGAGCATATCTATAGCCCCTTGGGCTACAAAGTATCCAGTATCTTTTCAACATATTGTTACACCCCTAATACAGACTGCAACTGGTGGGCTACTTATTTCACAGCCGTTCCCATCCAACTCCCAGGTGTCTCTGCAGTCTACACCTTTCATGTTAAAACACTTCTAATGGATTGGTTGTGTGACTTCTCCCCCTCACACCCCTTGAAATCCTGCATCATCTAAGGAGGCTGCTCGGATAGCACAGCGCCTTTTCCGAGCCGCCGAGTCTGTCTCTTCTTGTATAGGACTATTGATTTTGAAATGATGTGATGGCACGGGGGAAGGGTGGGAAGACAGATTGAAGGAGGGAAATCGGAAAAGAAGCAATAGAAAGACATTTATGGAGGAACTGGGGAAAAACACCATATAAATGTGACAGTGGGGGAAAAAATGATGGCTTGGAATTTGATTTTCTATCATTACCTCTGTGTTATGAGGGGAATAACAATGATTTATCATTGCAAATTTGGTGTGAATGCAGTAGCAGATGAATCTTTTGTCGAAACGAATCATGCACGTCAAGGTACTCACGTGTTTGGACAAGTTGGCACTCTTGGAGTCGACGTCGTACCTGTGCGAAGGAAAGAGCTCGAGTGATTGGGTGAATTGGAATGGTAGGAACATGTTACATTTACCCTGTAACTCAGTAACTTTCGGAGAAAAATGTACTTCTAAAAGTAGTTTTACCAGGCCATACTTTTCCTTGAGTAGATTTGTGAAAAAGAAACACTACTCTTATTCCGCTAGTTTGGCTACGCTATTTTTGCTAACTAAGTGGCTCTACCAATTTCACCAACGAGACTTTACAAGAATATTCAAATGACATAATTACACCAATCAGACGTAAGAAATCTAGTGACGACACAGTCGGAAGTCCTGTGATCATGCCGGCGTGCTCAATCACGCGGCTTCTATAAAGCGCCTTTAAGTGCATGTGAACACGAAAAAACATGTTTATTTCTTAATACACGTGGTATTTTATGCTGTGTGGAAGCGATCGCTATATTTATTTAGTTTTTTGAATCCCGCGCCATGAAAATGAGTGACTTCCGGCTTCAGTCTTGCATTGAGGAGGAGGGCGCTGTGATGTGTACGGGTGAAGCCGTCCTCTTCACTATACAGTCGTACTGTTGTGTATGAGGACTAAGGATTCAGCTGATTTTTCGGATCAATACGTTTATTTTTCGCATCACGCCAGCCAAACGGCTGCAGAAAAATCGTGCGCCTTTTTGGAGTTTCAAAAGGTTCCCATTCACCGTGGATATTGGCCAAAACAAACCCTGCTACTGTGGGACCATTGGACTTACGAGGAAGTGAGTAAACATCTTGTTTTGTATTATGTCAAATACGAATACAGCGATTACAAAGTAAACACTACAAACTTTCTTTAAATAAAGGACTACTTACGTTTGATCATTGATAGGCATGTAAAAACCTCTCCTCGTGCACATTAGCTGCACGTTAGCTGCACAACAACTCCAGCCGCCCTCCTCCGTGGAACGAGCTGTAAATCGCTCTCCACCGGGCGGTTTGCCGATCCGCGAAGACAATCGACAACCCAGTCGTCATGTCATATAATCCGGGCTAGTTATGTGTGATTTTCCGCTTCGAAGACTTTGAAACATCACTCGGTTCGGGTTAGCATGTCGGCTAGCTGTCACGCCTCTTGGTTTGTTTACATTCTCCGAAGCCGGGAAAGGGAAATGACATATGTCCGATTTAGGTGTCATAAAATATCGTTCGGGAGGTGCGACAGTAAAGTTGAAGTCGACAGTTTTGACCATATTAAATTGTTGTATATAGTCGAATCGTCTCAAAATATGATTCCAATTCACATAATAATGCTATTTAAGACTTTTTTTCCTCCTGTCGTATGCTCTTTAGATAGATAAATACGATTTCAGATAGAGCGTTGCCATCAACATTACTCGAAAGCGCAGATTTCAATCCCAAAAAAGCAGGAATAAAGTCTTAAAAAGTGCTTGAATTTGGACATGGAAAAGGTGTACAAACCCTGTGTGCAGCATGAAGGAGCTACAATGTGCCTACCAGGTAGAACAACCCCGAGGGGCGTATATTTGACACCCCTGACTTCGTCATTCATTTCTTGTATAAAGGGCCCACACAGTCATTCATTCTCATGTTAGCAAAAATATAATTTCCCTTTAGTTGTAAATAGGGCTGCAGCTATCAATTATTTAACTAATCGATTAACCTATCGATTAGTTAGTTTCAATAATCGAGTCATCGTCTACAAACATTTAATGCCTGGCAAAAGTGTTTATGCTTGCAATAACATGTATTCTGACTTGCCAAGATTGCACGAACAAAATAAAATACCTGAGTATTTTGTCAAACTATTCAGAATTGCGCTTTCATTTCACAAGAGCAGTAAATGCATTTAAAAATTAATTTAAATACCTGAGCTTAGCCTCAAACGGTATAAAAAAATTGATAAACGAGGATCTAAGTACAACAGAAGAACAATTGGCTAACTTGCATAGCAAAGGTCCGCTAGCTTAGCTGCTATAAAATGCTAACATTTTTTTTAAAAAATGCTCTTAACAAACCGTTCAAACACTTATTCCCACAAAAAATGCTCAGCATACCTCTACGATAAATTACGAATGCATAAATAATCATATTATCGCAAAAAAAACTTAAGTTTGTCTAAACGGGGAGAAGCTGGATTCAGCCATGTTAGACGAGTTATGTCATTCACTTTTGCCACTAGAAGGCAGTGTATCCACCCAAATCAATCAAACTAAATGCAACAGTTTCAAAACGAATCATTACAACGCCACTCTAATTCCTTGAGTTCATCGATGAATCGTTGCAGCACTAGTTGTAATATTTGGAACTGTTGCTATTCTTGAGTCAAATTTTTGGCTACTCCTCCAACCCCTGATAACCGGGCCAAGCAGCTTATCGCCAACAATCGCGGCAGAAGCAAGGGGGTTGCACTTGGCGTCGTCCCAGGCACCCCCCCCCCAAACTGACACTAAACGGACTAATTGGATGTCACACATATGATTGCGATCTATGTTCTGCACATGTGTGAGAGTAATAGCGTCTCCGAATGGACTGAACGTGTTCCGCTGACCACCCGATCATTGAAGTATCACTCACGCCTCAACTCTCTCTCGCACCAGAGAACATTTGCTCTCAAACAGCCTCCCCCTCATCCCCAAAATTGCAGAGGCTACTCAAAACAAATTGGAGCCAGTCAAACTTGACAATCGGAGCTTATTTCAAAGCTTCAGGTCACAAAAAATGGATTACCCTTGGGTAATAATGCAATGACACGAGTTAAAATACATAAAGATCTCAGATGTGACTCAAACTCTTTGATATCACACCCGCTGTACTTATACTAGTTGTTATGGTTACCCTGTGCCTATAGCAACATGAACACACTGTTATATAGGTGATTCTAATGGAACTAAGACAAACTCAGCCTTTGAAGATTTTAGAGTTATTATTATATAAACCTGAAATAGTTCATTTTTTACTTGAAGGACGGTTGTGCTATGTTGTTACTAAAGATGTCCCGATCCGATCGGGTCCGATCACGTCATTTTCAAAGTATCGGAATCGGCAAAAAATTATCGGACATGCCTTTTTTAATATTTTTTTTATTTATTTATTTTTTTAATTAAATCATTTTTCTAATTGTATTTAACGTTATAGACAAAATGTCTTACACTCATCCAGAGTCTTTAGTTTTGGCTTAAAGTAGGGCTGTCAAATTCATCGCGTCAACGTCGGTAATAACATTAAAATATTTAATGCAATTAACGCATGCCCTGCACTACCCACTCACGCATTGTCGCGATCAACCTATAATGGCACCGTATTACGTATACATAGAGCTAAAAGGCAACGTAAAATGAGTAGAGAATTTTGACAGCCTTTTTTTAATTGGCTAAAGCCTTTCAATCCCTCTCTCAACGATTAGAACAATCGTGGGAAGCAATGTGGGGAAGAAAGGTAGTAGTTGATCTTTTTCTTTACACCCTAGTTTATTTCCCAACGCTGAGAAGATATATCAATTGGTGCCACTACGCACAGTCATGGTTGCACTTCCCATCATGCATTTGGGCAGAAGTTAAATGGCTGCAGTATCATTTACTGAAAGCTCATAAAAATCCACTAGATGGCAATATTTAGTCACAATATACAAAGTCACATTATCCTTTAAGAATTACAAGTCTTTCTATCTGTGGATCCCTCTCACAGAAAAAATGTCAATAATGTAAATGCCATCTTGAGGATTTATTGTCATAATAAACAAATACAGTACTTATGTACTGTATGTTAAATGTATATATTCGTCCGAGTTTTATTCATTTTTTTCTTAATGCATTGCCAAAATGTATATGATCGGGAAAAATGACTGGGAATGATTGAATTGAATTGGGAGCAAAAAAAAAAAAAAAAAGCAATCGGATCGGGAAATATCGGGATCGGCAGGTACTCAAACTAAAACGATCGGGATCAGTTCAGGAGCAAAAAAACATGATCGGAACAACCCTAGTTGTTACCAAGATGAAGGTGATCGATATGCTCTCGCCAAGAATCGATATATATCGTTAAAAAAAAAAAAAAAAACAGGTTGCTTCCAAAAACATTCATTAGAATAGTGTCTAATTCATGAGTCACTTTCTGTTCCGTAACCCAAAATCAACAGGAAGTGACCCAGAAATGTCCCAAAATCAACAAGAAGTTAAAAAAATCAAACGCAAATGACCTGAAATGGCCCAAATTTAACTCTTTGGCTGCCACTGACTGCCCTCAACGTCAGAGCAACAGAAAGTGACCTGTAGTCATAATTAATAGAAACCTAGCCCTTCACAGGGCTAACCTTACGTTAGCAAGGTACGGTAACGTTAATTTATTAGCGTTAAGTTACCGTAATTTCCCGAATATAAGGCGCACCCGTGTATAATGCGCACACAAATTTACTTGTAAAATCAAGGGGAAATTATTGTACCTGTTTATAACGCGCACCCTAATTTTAGCACCAATGAATAAAAGAATACAAGTAAACAGAGCTTGTGTACAGATACATAAATGTCATTTTACTGACTGGTGAAACACAGCACAAGCATAGCACATTGGTAGTTCGAAACATTACCATAAACTGACAATATTTACGGTAATAGTATGATTTGACAACTTCTCCACCTTACCAGAATCTAGGAGAAAACAAAACAGACTTTTCTTTTAAAGGCTGCTGCATAACTTGCTCGTTTCATCATGATGAATAAATGTTTCTTCCATGGATTGATACGGTAAAATGAAAGTGAGAACGTAAGTCGGAAACCCGTGAGAGCTCATCGCTGTCGACACGACAGTAACAATAGGAACTATTGTTATTTGGGTTTGAGTTTCCCGAGGGACAGATATAGTTGACGGACACAGAAAGTCTGTGTGCTTACATTTGTTATGGTCCGAGTTGCGGAGCTGCAATAAACGTTGACTCAAATGAGTTCAAGAAACTATATTCTGTGCTTTATGAAGAGTGAAAAGAGCAGAATTTAACACAGACGAAATCATTCGGCCGATCAGAGTGAAGTATTACCGAAACAAAATGGTGACGTCAAGTAGTGTAATAGTCGGCAACGGGTCGCCGCATACGTTTCTTCAACAACGTGGCCGTGTCAATAAAAAAAAAAAAAAAATCGGTTTATATATATTTGTAATATATGTATATTTCTGTCTCCATCCATGTGCCCGTTTATAATGCGTAATGATTTTACGAGTTGATTTTGGGGAAAAAAAGTGCGCGTTATATTCGGGAAATTACGGTAACTTAATTTTACCTTGTCCCGAGTACCGCTCCTCCGCTCTCGGAGTAAACGGGGGGCCTTCGGTGGAGCTGCAGCATTGAAGATGTGCTGTAGTGTTATGCAAGCGCTGTCATGAAGTGTGAACGCATGAAACAGTGTTCGCCTTGGTGTCCAGCTTTAAATGCTGCCACAATTTCATCGGTTTCTTCGCCGTTACCTCTATTTTCATGCATAGTTGAAATTAAATATATCGCGCGTTGTGCGTACTCCGGGCAAAACGTCATGCTTAGAGCTGACAAAAAGAAATGATTCGTCGAGGCGGAGAAAATTCCTCCATCAAGTTTTAAAATAGAGTTACTCGAATTATTCGAGTAATCGTTTCAGCTCTACAAAATAGTCTCTAGGTTATGTTTTGGAAACTGTTACCAAAGCAGATATTCAATCAACTCTGAGCTAGTAGAACTAAATCCCAGGGGGCTTTGAGTCTCCATGGCTCATGGAATACAATATAATTAGTCTGGGCTTAATCAAATAAAAGCAGTGAAACGATCTCCTAATTCAATGATGAATGCAATCGGAGAGGGTGGAAATGATCATCTACGGGGCGAGTTTCAATTCATTCATCCAAAGTCCAAAAGTCAATAAGATAGCAGCATGACTCATGCAAAAACATACCGAACCGAATACCTAACCTCCACTTTTGTTACACCTTCTGCTGAAGGTACTGAAGAGGTAAAATCAATAAATACATTTTAAAAAGTCACATCTTAGCATAGAGTGACTTATAGTCCAGATAATACGGTAACTCCAACTCTGATTGACTCTGGTAAGAGAGAATAAGTAATGTTGCTTTAGTTCTTAAAGGTCTGTAGTAGAGTTGTCCAATACTATTTGGTAAACGATAATATTGGCTGATATTTGCATTTTTTATTGATATTGGACAAAATCAGGTTTTCGTGATTGGGTTCGGGCCTATTTGCATATTGCCTTATAACATTCTACCTTTGGATAAGGCCTGGTCAAAGTTTTGTACAGCAGTTATGCTAATTGACCATTAAATGTCTCCAAACCAAGATGCTTGGAATTTGTTATGTGAGCAGACCATTTGCATTCATTGTGCAAAAATTGATTGAACAATAAATGAAAAATAATGAGTTATAAACTCATTACTAATACAACCCCAACAAAAAGTATGGAATCGCCAGTCTCGGACAAGCACTCACTCAGACATTTCATTATGTTGAACAAACTCAGCTAAAAAGCTTGAAAAAATAATGAATTATTTCAAAAGTGCAACTCCTTGGCCTTCAGAAACACTACAGAAATGAATTAAAACCATTGTGGTGGTCAGTAAATGTTACTTTTATAAAGCAAGTGCAGGGAAATAAATATAGAATCACTCCATTCTGAAGAAAAAAAATATGGAATCACTCCATTTTGAGTAGAAAATACAGACACACCCAGTCAATTTCCTTTCCTTAATTGGGCCTCTGCCTCAGATTAGATCTGCTCGTTAGTCAGCAGTTACAAACAGTGCGGTTATCAAACCTTGGAGGGCTGCTGGACCAAGTGGATTCACAAGAACGATGGCTCCAACAAGAGAGATGTCTCTTGAGACCAAGGAGAGGATTATCAAACTTCTTGAAGAAGGTAACGCTACACGTACGGTTGCCATTGATGTGGGCTGTCAGCTGTATCAAAAATCTGGACCAAGTACAAACAGCATGGCAAGGTTGTTAAAGTTAAGCGCACTTGTAGACCGAGGAAGAAATCCAAACGTCATGTCAAAACACTGAAGGCCTTGAAAACAAGCTGTACAACAAGACAAATAAAGAAGAAATGGGAGGAAGCTGGAGTCAAGGTATGTGACAGAACTGTGCAAAATCGCCAAAGGAAATGGGATTTTCATACAGGAAAGCTAAAAGGAAACCATCATTGACACTTAAACAGAAAAAAAGACTGCAAGGGGCTAAGGACAGGCAATCATGGACTGTGAATGACTGGATGAAGGTTATTTTCAGTGATGAGTCAAGAATCTGCATTGGACAAGGTGATGATGCTGGAACTTTTGTTTGGAGCCGTTCCAGTGAGATTTACAAAGATGGCTCCCTGAAGAAGACATCACAATTCTCTCAGTCCTTGATGATATGGGGCTAGATGTCAGGCAAAGGCACTGGGGAGATGGCTGTGGTTAAATCGTCAATAAATGCACAAGTTTACATTGAAATTTTAGACAACTTTCTTATCTCTTCAATTGAAAATATGTTTGTCATTTTCCAAGATGACAGTGCATCATGCCACAGAGCTAAAACTGGTAAAGCATTCCTTGGACAAAGACTCATCCAGTCAGTGTCATGGTCTGCAAATAGCCCAGATCTCAACCCAATTGAGCAAGCACACAGCAAGACTCTGACCTGCAAGAATGATCCGGCAACTGCAATTAAAGAGAGTTGGCACCAAATTGATGAAGAATAATGTTTGTCACTCATCAAGTCCATGCCTCAGAGACTGCAAGCTGTCATAAAAGCCAGAGGTAGTGCAACTAAATACTAGAGATGTGTTTTGATTGTTATTTCTTTGTTTGTTTCTCATGATTCCATATTTCTTCCCTGCACTGGCTCTATAAAACTAACATTTAGTGACCACCACAATGTTTTTTATTCATTTCTTTTCATGTTTCTGAATGCTAAAGAGTTGCACTTTTGAACTAATTAATTATTTTTTCAAGCTTTTTATCCGAGTTTGTTCTACATAATAAAATGTCTGAGTGAGTGCTCGTCCGAGACTGGTGGTTCCATACTTTTGCTAGGGGTTCTAACTACTGCGTTACTAGAAAGAAATAGTCACTAAGAAAACTAGAAAAGCAATAAAATGCAAAAATCTGTGGAAAACACTGGAAAAATGCGTCCTGGGAATTGACATTGCATTAGCATGTCCTATGATTTGTAACGCTTTGGCTTCCCCCTAGTGACTCTTTGGGGTAACTACTGTAAACGTGATTTAATTATAATAATAATAATAATAATACATTTTATTTTTAGAGCGCATTCAAAACACACAAAGACGCTTCACAAGAGAAATGGAATCACAGTACGATAAAAAGGTATTAAAAGGATAAAAAATTAAAAGCACAATAAAAAGAAGTAAAAATATAACAGAGCTAGGGGTTATGGTGGGAAAGAAAGACTGAACAGGTGTGTTTTCATTCTAGATTTGAAAAGTGATAGGGTAGATATGCTGCGAAGATCAGGGGGTAGGGAGTTCCAGAGCTGGGGGGCGCAATGACTAAAAGCTCTGGAACCAAAGGTGGAGAGGCGGACACGGGGGACGGAGAGGGGAAGAATAGTGGTAGAGCGAAGTGAACGGGTTGGATTGTTTAGACGGAGAAGATCGCAAAGGTAGGGAGGGGCCAGGGCATGGAGTATTTTGAAGGTGATGATGAGGATCTTGTAGTTAATTCTTTGTTTGACGGGAACCCAGTGAAGTTGACGGAGGATGGGGGTGATGTGGTATGTTGCGGGGGTTCGAGTGATGAGGCGTGCTGCTGAGTTCTGGAGGAGCTGCAGTTTCTGGAGGGACTTGTTAGGGTGACCGAAGAGCAGTGAGTTGGAATAATCGAGCCGGGAGGTTATTAGATTACAGACCAGGGTGGAAGCGGTATGGCGGGTGAGAGAAGGGAGGAGGCGATTTCAATTATGAATGATTCATTTCATTTAATGATGGGCATTTTGGCTCATTTTAATATGTATTATTCATATGGGACCTTTGTTTTCTAAAATGTCAGTTGAAGTTGTAATTTTCCCAGAATGTTTATTTTATTTGGAAAACCCTGAAGTTGTTACATTTATCATTATTAAAGCATGCAGTGGGGCATAACAATGCAATTAGACGTAATACAACCGCATAAATCGATATAAGTTTGATATCAGTGTCCGATTTTGTGAGTTGGACAATATCGGGATATTGGTTATGGGTTAAAAAGTCATTATCGGACAACTCTAGTCTGTACTGAGTGATCATCCCACACTAAAATCCCATCGTGAGTATACGCTGACTAAAACTAGACGAAAACTGCTTGAGTATTTCTGAACCAAAACTAGATGAAGACAACCTATTTTGAAATGACTCAGATACGAAGTCTTTTTTTGTCCAAAAGACAAAGAATTGGGATGAAAACACTTCAAAATAATCCTTACTTACAAGTCAAAGCGAAGGTTCTGCCGCTCTTCGAAGAAATAATCCAAAATAAATTTCCGCACAAAATCCGGATTGAGCGTGTTGTCGATCACCTCGGTTCTCCCAAACTGCAAATCAAACAAAACATGTAAATTATAACATACTGAGCAAAGTGCTTTAACGGGCCGTTAGTGAGCTTGGCAGTGACTCTCTTGCATAAGTAATCATTTGCCGAGTTACCACTCAGGAAAAAAGTGGCTAGTGAGACGATTAGACGAAGCGTTTAAGTCATGAATGCAGAGCGGCTGACAGATCATGTCAATGAGGGTCAGGCAGGTTCTGGTTTGGCATTTTACGGAGCCTATTAACAATGCGTGCGGGCGATGCTACTACTCAGAGCCATGAATAATTGTGCTCATTTCCATTTAGGAATTTGAATACTCATGGCGGCGCAGTTAGCCACATGCTCACAGTTGCTTAAACGGTTTGTTATTCTCTGCCATCACATCAACAGCTCTGGATTGCGTATAAAAAAAGTCAAACACTCACCTCTCTCCATTCTTTGTTTCCCATGCCTTGTGTGTAGAGGACACAAACTTAAAAAAAAAACATGACCGGAAATATACATTATGATCATAATCAAACATTCTAGCACAGTATTTTGTGTACAAAATTCTACACAACAATTCGATCTTACTCGGGTCCGATTTGGAGAAGGTATCTCTGTCCAGAAGGTTTCTGTGGAGATAAATAAAATGCACAATTCAGTACAAGGCTGCAGCTATCAATTATTTCACTAATCGATTAACCTGCCGATTAGTTAGTTTGAATAATCGAGTCATCGGATTAAAAACATTTATTGTACATGAGCATACTGTACAAAAGTACTGTATTTGTTTATTATAACAATAAATCAACAAGATGGCATTAACATTAACATTTTATTAAAGAGATCCATGGATAGAAAAGTACTGTATTTGTTTATTATAATTGTATTTGTTTATTATAACAATAAATCAACAAGATGGCATTAACATTATCATTCTGTTAAAGAGATCCATGGATATAAAGACTTGTAGTTCTTAAAAGATAAATGTTAATACAAGTTATAGAAATTTTATATTATAACCCCTCTTAATGTTTTGTTTTAATTAAATTTGTAAAATTATCAATCAAAAAATATACTAGTAGGTCGCCATTGTTGATGTCAATAATTACACAATTCTCATGGTCATAAAATCAGTCGCACCCAAGCGCCAGCAGAGGGAGACAAAACTCCAAAAGAACACAAGTAACACGTGCACATAGACCCTGTGCTGTCATTTTAATCTATTTGAGCGGGGCATGTGCGTTAATTGCGTCAAATATCCTAACGCGATTAATTTAAAAAATTAATTACCGCCCGTTAACGCAATAGTTTTAACCTAATTCGAATACAAAATAAAATACCTGTGTGTTTTTAAAAATTATTCTAAGGAGCTCTTATAAGGACATCGACAGAAATGAAATAAATCTAAATTTATCAGGTGCGCACCAGAAACAATCTGGTAAACATTAGCATTATATAGTATTTTGTCAGGGACGCGGGGCAGGCAGGTGTTGTGTGGACCCAAGTACAGGGAAAAGGAAGCGAGTCAAAAAGGCGGTGCAAAAGTAATTTAATTAATGCCGACATAAAAACAAAGTACAAACCAAAACTGATGTGATCCCAAAAAACACAGTAGCAAACAAAACTCAGGTTACTAACAAAACGCTGGGTATCAAAAACTTACTGAGGCAGAGAAACACGAGGGCTGTGACGTAGGAACGGGCAAGAATGGACACTGGCATAAAGACGTTGACATAGACAATGATGCAACAAGGAGTGAACAGAAAATGGGAGCTTATATACACACATGCAGACAAGGGGTAACGAGACAACAAGGAACAGGTGAGCACAGGAGGACAGACTAGGAGAAGGCACATCAGGTGAAATCAATGGGCAATCACAGGGACAAGTCACACTAGGAGAAAACAAACACAAAACCTAACAGAATTTAAGCTAGTGGACTTTTGCTCTGCAAGTTAGCCAATTGTTCTTTTGTAAGATCCTCATTTTTTAAAAATTTATTTATTTATATCATTTGGGTCTAAGCTCAGGCGCGCAGCAGACACCAGCAATTTCGGCGTGCTAAAAAGCTTTACGTCAAAATCTTGGACTCAATTAGCACCTGAGCTAGAGCCTGAGCAGATGGTTTAAATTGATTTTATTTCTGTCAATGCCCTTTCAGGGGCTCGGTACTATTCAGAAGTGCGCTTTCATTTCACAAGAGCAATAAATGCATTTTAAAATAAATGAAAATACCCGAGTTTAGCCTCAAACAGTATAGAAAAATAAATGAGAATCAAAGTACGACAGAAGTAGGGGTGCGACAAAATATCGAAACGGTGATATATCGTGATGCTTTGTATCCCAAAAGGTTATCGATATGCTCCTGCCAAGAATCGAGATATCGTTTTAAAAAGGTGTCAATGTTAAAAAAGAAAAAAGAAAAAAAAAAAAGGGAACCAACAAGTTGCTACCAAAATCTTCCATCATATTTGTGTCTCAGGTAACTCTAAGGCTGGCATTGACGGTGCTCGACACCCAATCCATTTAGACTGGGAACATTCGTTCATTCAAAATAGGGCTGCAGCTATCGATTATTTTAGTAGTCGATTAATCGATGAACTATTTGGTTCGAATAATCGAGTAATCGGATAAGGAACATAAAAATTCAAAATACCTGAGCTGAGCCTCACACGGTATAAAAAAATAGGATCTATGTACAACAAAAGAACAACTGGCTAACTTACATTGCAAAAGTCCGCTAGCTTAAATGCTATAAAATGCTAACACTTTTTTACAATGCTCTTAACAAAGGGCTCAGACACATATTCCCACAAAAAATGGCTAAATATACCTTTAAACTAAATTACGAATGCTTCAAAAAATCATTACCTCAAACAAAAACTTAACAAAGCAAAAGCTTACGTTGGTCTTAACAGGGAGCAGATGGATTCAGCCATGTGAAATGAGGTACGCTAGGGGGCCGAGTATCTACGCAAACCAATAAAAATAAATGCAAACACTTTCAAAACAAACCATTACAACGCCACTTTAATCAAACGAATACTCGAAACAGCATAATTTAATTTGAATCTTTTTTTCTAATCGAATACTCGAGTTAATCGATTACTCGTTGCACCTCTAATTAAAAACCAGGGCATTTGCAGTCATTCTGTCCAATTTTCGGGGCATTTACAGGTCACTTGCTGTTCATTTACAGGTCATTTCCTGCTGAGTATGAGTCACTGCCTATACATCTGGGTGATTCCCAGGTCACTTCCTGTTCTGTAACTCAAAATAAACAGGAAGTGACCCATAAAATACCCTAAAATCAACAGGAAGTAACTGAAAATCAACAAGTAAATGACCTTAAATGGCCCAAAATGACCTCATTGTCTGGCATTGACTGCCACTGACGGCCATAGACGTTTAATCCGTTTGAAGTGGGAGGGTGGCAGCGAATGAACGAATGTTCATTCGCTGCCACCCTCCCAGTTTAAATGGATTGGACGTCTACTAGTGATAAACTCATTCCAATTCGCAGCAGAAGCTTGTTTTTCCCCTTTATTAGTTGTTTGTAGACTATCCTAGAAAGATTTCCTGACCAATGTATCGATAATCGTTGTATCGCAATATCGTCAGATCATCGTTATTTTGAGCTTTGTATCGCAAATCGTACCGTATCGTGAGGTAACAAGAGGTTCCCACTCCTAAACAGAAGAATAATTGGCTAACTTGCATAGCAAAAGTCCGCTAACTTAAATGCCATAAAATGCGAATGATTTTTTTTTTTTTGCAATGCGCTTAACAAATCGTTCAAACACATATTCCCACAAGAAATTGCTAAATACACCTATAAACTAATTCTAAATGCATTAAAAAACATATTAGCGCAAACAAATACTTATGTTGGTCTTAACAGCCATGTTAAATGAGTTATGTCATGTTCACTGTTGCCACTAGAAGGCAGTGTATCCATCCAAATCAATAAAACTAAGTGCAAACTAGAGATGTCCCGATCCGATATTTGGATCAGACGCCGATATGGGCAAAAAAATGCGCATTGGTATCGGATCGGCCAACACGGGAAAAATTCCGATCCAGTTTTTTTTTTTTTTTTTTTTAAAGTCCGGTCCGGGTTTTCCAGCGCACCGATTTACAAAATCCATTCCAGTTTTTGCTTCGGTTTCCCTAAAATCTGGTCCGCATTTTACGGTACACCTTCAACACATTACATTTACATTACCGTCTCCCAATTTACCGAGAGACTTTATCGGTAAAAATGTCAGCTGTGTGGGATCATTTCACCTTAAAGGACGACAAATTTTTGTAACTAATGCACGAAACATCAAAAGCATCTAATAGCTTGGGGGGTTTGTGGGATTTTTCACTGAGGCCGTTTGTGTGTTTTGCTTTTTTAAAGACAGTTTACAATATTATTTGCACGTTTTACTGACTGACTAATAATAATAATAATGCATTTTATTTATAACGCACTTTACATTTGAAAAACAAATCTCAAAGTGCACAAACAAATCTCAAAGTGCACTATGCCATTTCTGTTTGTTATTTATAATGTTTTGTGTTTGTCACTAAATAAACAGGTCAGTTTCTTGTTACCAACCCGTTGTGTGTTATTCAAACTCACCTAATTCAGCTGGCTAGTTGTTATCAAGAGTACTAAAACCTTTTTCAACATGAGTCTGACAACTAAGTGAGGAGGCTAAATAACTTTAAACTTTAAAACATGCTCGGATAGGCCGGCATCGGCCAGTATCGGTATCGGATCGGAAGTGCAAAAACCCTAATCGGGACATCCCTAGTGCAAACACTTTCAGGACAACTCATTACAACATGATTCTAATCCAAGCCGCAAAATTTGATTCGAAGCTTTTTTTTTCTTATGAATTATTGAGTTTATCGATTAATCGTTGCAGCTCTAATCCCCAGGATAACCCACTACATCGTCACTAAAACACACCGACTCAAATGCATAAGAATTCAAGACTGAAAAGAAAAGAAAATCAGTTAAATGAATTGACTGGTATGAATGAGAAATAATCATTCAGTCGAATTCAAGAGTAAAGAGATGAAAAAAACTCAAGCACGCTGTTGAGTGGGGTCATCGGATTGCAATCGGGGTTAAATGAGTGCAGAAGCAGCAAGCTTTGATGAAGACTGATAGAGATATTTCAAATTCTGCTGTGTTGTAACCTTCATCGCTTAGACATAGCGCCACTCAAAAACTAAATCAGTTTTCCAGTTCAACACCTGCTCAGCATCAATCACGCTACAGACGCTAATTTAGCATTGGTTTTGGGGGTGAAGTTTAGCGACGAGTTAAAATGCACAGTCCTCCCCGGAGAGCATATTTGAGGCTTCAACGGTGTACGAGTGGCTGCTTCTCAAAGCAAATCAGACACGGCGGCACTCCAAATGGGCTCCTGGGCTCCCCCTGTCAGTGCGTAAGACACACGTTTTCAGGATTTCCACCTCAGAGGACAACGTGAATGATTCATAGCTCTCTCTTTCACTCTCGTTATCTCTCATTCCTTCCCTCTTTTTTATCCCGAGGCAGAGTGTGGAAAGCTAAAAGCAGACTTCAATTCAGACAGGTCCGAACCAAACTCAAAACAAGCTGGCTGACTTGATTACAATTAAAACATACCGGTCTTTAAATTCAAATTCCTCCATTTATCCCATTTGTCAACAAATACCAACCTACATTACAATCATGTTGAAATGTCAGATGTTAAAATATTCTGCATGAATACACGGCATTGCCCTTTTCAAGCACTCGTTTATACAGTCGCCAAATAAAGAGTGCAGCACAACATCCGTTGATGATGGATTGTACGTGAATTTAGCAAAAAAATACAAACAGCGTTTAAGAGACTTGCACACATAAAGATGACATTCATTCATTCTTTCTCTCGCTGCTGGACCTCAACTTGACCTTGGCCTGAAAAAGTAAGGTCTTGGCAACGCAAACTCTACACGGTCTAATGCTTATCCAGTTCAACGCATGCTCACTTTGTATGTGAGACTGCGAACAAACCATATTTTTCAGGCTATAGGTCTCACTGGAGTATCTCTCTGATGTATAAATCGCACCAGTTTAAAACAAATACACCAAAAAAACTGAGAACAGACATTTAAAAGAAAAAAAGGCATTACACCCCTTTATCAAAGGGCACACTTTCTCAATATCAGATCAGTGGAAGTGATAATGGCATATTTCTCATCATTAAGTGAGATCCTGTCGTTTTATCTTCATCTATTAACTCTACAATTAACAACAAAGCGCAAATGCCAGCTCCAAATGCCAATGCTAGCAAGATGAGTGCTAATATGCTGTGCGAGACCTTTGTCCTGCATTTAATTTCTTGAAAATGTCCTCAGACGCTTCCAATTGTTTCAAAACGTGTAATTACTGACACTAAAGCTGACGACATGTATTTCAATGGGGATATTTTTCCATTATTTTCAATGGGACCAAAACTATTTTCAAAACACTTTTTATGCAGTTAAGCCACACCTAAAAAATCATGAAATGAAGGCGCACAAATGTTGTATTCAGTTTTTGCCAACGACGTACGCTTCGGCCAAAATTTGCACACAAAAAAATGCCCACTCATTTCCAATGGCTGAAATTTCCCATTCATTTTCAATAGCACAAAAACGTCCATTTACTTCCATTGATTTCCAAATTCCAAGTGACCTGATATTAACAGGAGTGACCTAAAACGTTGCCATAAGCCATACTTAAAAATTTTCAGGAAATCAAGGCGCACAGATGTTGAAAACAGGTTTTGCCAACGACGTACGGTTCGGCCAAAATTTGCCAAAAAATGCCCACTCATTTCAAATGGCCAAAATTTCCCATTCACTCCCACTACCACAGCAAAGGTGGCAACAGAGGTTGTCCGTCCCTCCTGAGGGAGCAGTGATGGCCAAATGAAGCTTGTTGAGGGTTAGGGTTAGGGTTAGGTACGACGTACGCTTCGGCCAAAATTTGCAAAAAAAAAAAATGCCCACTCATTTCTAATGGCAGAAATTTCCCATTCATTTTCAATTGCAAAAAAAACTTCCATTTACTTCCATTGATTTCCAAATTCCAAGTGCCCTGATATTAACAGGAAGTGACCTAAAACGTTCGCATGAGCCATACTTAAAAATTTTCAGGAAATCAAGGCGCACAAATGTTGAATACAGTTTTTGCCAACGACGTACGGTTCGGCCAAAATTTGCCCAAAAATGCCCACTCATTTCAAATGGCCAAAATTTCCCCTTTCACTCCCACTACCACAGCAAAGGTGGCAACAGAGGTTGTCTGTCTCTCCTGAGGGAACAGTGATGGCCAAATGAAGCTTGTTGAGGGTTAGGGTTAGGTACGCCGTACGCTTCGGCCAAAGTTAGGTTAGGTACGACGTACGCTTCGGCCAAAATTTGCAAACAAAAAAAAATGCCCACTCATTTCTAATGGCCGAAATTTCCCATTAATTTTCAATAGCTTGTTGAAGCAATGAGGCTTTGGTTTAAAGCTTCGTGGTGGTTCATTTCCACAATGGCGCTATCAAGTAGTCTTGAAGCTTGAAGTGAAAAATGTTGAGGATTCTACGGCTATTTGTTTAAGAAAATTAGAATAACTTGTGTTACTAATTACTATATGAACAGGATGATTTAGTATTCATATTTATATAGAAGTAATAGCTTTCCCACCGTGTTTTGGCTTTAAACTGTCCTTTAAGTTGTAAAAATTCAATATTTAGCATTGCAATTAGGGCTGTCAAATGATTAAAATCTTTAATCGAGTTAATTACAGCTTAAAAATTAATTAATCGTAATTAATCGCAATTCAAACCATTTATAAAATATGCCATATTTTTTTGTAAATCATTGCTGGAATGAAAAGATAAGACACAAGACGGATGTATACATTCAACATACAGTACATAAGTACTGTATTTGTTTATTATAACAATGAATCAACAAGATGGCATTAACATTATTAACATTCTCTTAAAGCGATCCATGGATAGAAAAACTTGTAGTTCTTAAAAGATAAATGTTAGTACAAGTAGTATAGAAATTTTATATTAAAACTAGGGGTGTCAAACGATTAAAATTTTTAATCGAGTTAATTACAGCTCAAAAATTAATTAATCGTAATTAATCGCAATTAATCGCAATTCAAACCATCTATAAAATATGCCATATTTTTCTGTAAATTATTGTTGGAATGGAAAGAGAAGACCGAGATGGATATATACATTCAACATACGGTACTTAAGTACTGCATTTCTTTATTATAACAATAAATCAACAAGATGGCATTACCATTATTAACATTCTGTTAAAGCGATCCATGGATAGAAAGACTTGTAGTTCCTCAAAGATAAATAAAAATAATAAATAAAACATATAAATATAAAAATAAAATATATAAATATTTATAAAAATTTATAGAAAATAAATAAAAGATAATAACTAGTACAAGTTATAGAAATTTTATATTAAAACCCTCTTCATGTTTTCGTTTTAATAAAATTTGTAAAATTTTCAATCAAAAAATAAACTAGTAGCCCGCCATTGTTGATGTCAATAATAACTTACACAATGGGTGCTGAAACCTATAAAATCAGTCGCACCCAAGCGCCAGCAGAGGGCGGCAAAACTCCGAAAAACACAACAAGTACACCTTTCACTTTGCTGTCCTTTTAATATGTTTGAGCGGGGCATTTGTGCATTAATTGCGTCAAATATTTTAATGGGATTAATTTAAAAAATTTATTACTGCTCGTTAACGCGTTAATTTTCAAAGCCCTAATTAAACCCCCTCTTAATGTTTTCCTTTTATTAAAATTTGTAAAATTTTCAATCAAAAAATAAACTAGTAGCTCGCCATTGTTGATGTCATTACACCATGCTCACTCCCCAAACCCATAAAATCATTTAGACCCGAGCGCCAGCAGAGGGCGGCAAACAACAAAAAACAGGTAACAAGTAACAAGCGGATATTATACTGATGTCATTTTAATCTGAGTGCGGCATATGTGTTAATTGCGTCAAATATTTTAACGTGATTCATTTAAAAAATTAATTACCACCCGTTAACGCGATAATTTTGACAGCCCTAATTGCAGTGCATGCTAGGAGGCATGAGGCATGTTGGACAGTTTTGAGAGCAGCGAGTGATGACCAAATGAAGCTTGTCGAAGCAATGACGCTTCAACGCTTCATGGTGGGTCATTTGCTCGATCAAGTGGTCTTAAAGCTCAAGAAGACATTGACGATCAGTGTGTGACAGTTAGACAGTGTTGAAAATTGAATGGCTCTAGTAATTTTCTCCTTTTTAAATTTGCGGCTGAAGTAACCGCGCATAGCAACAGAGCAGGAAGATTCTCCTAAGAGAGACCTAAGGAACCTAAGTGGGTATGCTCCAATGTTCGCAACAGGTCGCCGAACACACATCCTAGCAAAATGACCCTCCGCCGCTTCTCTCCCCTTGCATTTTTCATTGATCTATCCGATTTGATGAGCGACTCAGCGGCAACGGACTGCAGGGGAGCATCAGCAGCTTGTATTTTCTCTCCGCTCCTCCAAGAAGGCTGCCCTAATTCTTCCTGACAAGGGCTGGGAGAGCCAAGAGAACATCTCTACACAGACACACACACTTTGGCGACAAACTACACATCCGTCATGTACGGCGCACATCTGTCCCAGCGGCATTTCACCTTAATTGCCTTTGTCACGCCGCTTTCACTGCAGTTTAGTCTGACCGGCCTCCGTCAGCGCATGTCACGGGCCAAACGCTGTCAGCTGCTTTCCGTGTGGGGAAACGTTCCAAATAATACAACATTATTCATACATTATACATACATTACGAGCAGCGCCGGGTTATACACAAGACGCCGAATGTCTGTTTATGCAAGGGAGATGGAGAAAGACAGAGATGGCATACTCGACTGTGCACGCTAAGGGTTTCTCATGAGAGAGTTAGACAGACTCCCTGGAGGAATTAAGACAGTTTCTGTGCAATGTGAGATGACTTTATTACGCCACACTTTCTCTCTCCCTACGCTTCTCATTGTAAACAAGGCTGTGAGCTTTGTTTAGCGTACATGAATGCACCTTCTTTTTTTTAAGGAAAAAGCAGATTTTTTTTGCTGTAAAATCCATGTGGGAGCTGATCTACATTGATCAGATGGAAATGTCACTGATGCTGATGTGTGCTTAAATGTCATCAGTGTTATGATTGACAGGATGCGTTTGCACGTGAGTCTTATAATCAGTAATGCTTATCTGTGGTGGAAAAGGTACACACACTGTGTTAAGTGTGCATGCATAGTGTAACCACAAAGTCAACAGTTCTTACAATTTGCCCTGAATTTGTCCTTTAGAAGACTTCTGAATCTGTTGACCGATCCAGACTCATCCCCTTTTTCTAAGAATGATGGTAGCTTTGCATGTAATGCAAAAGCTACCATCTATAATAGTCCCTAGAGATGTCCCGATCACGTCATTTTCAAAGTATCGGAATCGGCAAAAAAATATCGGCCATGCCTTTTTTTAATTAAATCGTTTTCTAATTGTATTTAGCGTTACAGACATAATATGTTACACTCATCCAGAGTCTTTAGTTTAGGCTTAAGGTAGGGTTATCAAATTTATCCCGATAACGGCGGTAATTTATTTATTTATTTATTTTTTTATGTATCACCCCTGCCTACTGCCCGAAGTTAGCTGGGATAGGCTCCAGCACCTCCGCGACCCTCGTGAGGAATAAGCGCCATGGAAAATGAATGAATGAATGAATGAACGTTAAAATATTTAACGCAATTAATGCATGCGTTGCACGACCCACTCACACATTGTCGCGCTCAATCTGTAATGGCACCAATTTACCTTCATAGAGAGATTAAAGGCAGCGTAATATGAGTAGAGGGAATTTTGGCAGCCTTTGGAGCCTTTTTTAATTGGTTAAAGCCTTACAATCCCTCTCCCTACGATTAGAAAGATCATGGGTAGCAATGTGGGGAATCAAGATAGCAATTGAGCTTTTTCTTAACACCTTATGTTATTTCCCAATGCAGAGAAGATATATCATTTGGTAGCACGACGCACAGTCATGGTTCCACTTCCCATCATGCATTTGGGCACGGCTCCAGTATCATTTACTGAAAGCTCAACAAATACACTAGATGGCAATATTTAGTCACAATATACAAAGTCACAAGTCTTTCTATCCGTGGAACCCTCTCACAGAAAGATGTTAATAATGTAAATGCCATCTTAATCTTGAGGATTTATTGTCATAATAAACAAATACAGTACTTATGTACTGTATGTTGAATGTATATATTCGTCCGAGTTTTATTCATTTTTTTCTTAATGCATTGCCAAAATGTATATGATCGGGAAAAATTATCGGGAATGATTGGAATTGAATCGGGAGCAAAAAAAAAAGCAATCGGATCGGGAAATATCGGGATTGGCAGATACTCAAACTAAAACGATCAGGATCGGATCGGGAGCAAAAAAACATGATCGGAACAACCCTAGTTATAATCATTTGTTTCAATATGTACTGTAATTATTTTCTGTATAAAAATTAATTTGGTGTTCAAAAAGTTTTTTCAAACTTGAGTCTTGAAAAAGAGGGGTTCATCTTATAATCAGGGCCTTCTTATATTCGGGCCAATACGGGTAAATAATTTATTAACGACTGCATTCTGGCTTGTGACTCTAGACGCGCCAATATGCCTGCCTAACTATTGCCAAATACGAGTAGAGATATGTGGACATCGCCGTTTAGTGGTGGCCGCCATTACTGGGGTGTTTACACACCTCAGTAGCAGCCCAGCGTCAGTCAATATAAACAGTAATGTTAGCTGCGTGCTGCAGGCGGCACACCTCAGCAATGGTGGACTTCGGGTGGTTTTACTCGGATTCGTCAGCAGATATACTATTAAAACTGGATAAAATGTCGTCATAGAAATCAATTGGAACTAGCATCTTAATGATAGATTGGTTTATTTAGATTTCAAAAACCAGAAGCCATTCATTTACGTGATTGCTCTTTAGTTTACATATTTAAATGATCAGATATTTAGATTTGAATGAGGCAAAATAACATGCTTTTTCTCTCAAATATATTGTTATAATCATTTGTTTTGATTAGGGCTGTCAAAATTATCGTGTTAACGGGCGGTAATTAATTTTTTAAATTAATCACGTTAAAATATTTGACGCAATTAACGCACATGCCCCGCTCAGATTTAAATGACACTGCAGTGAAATGCCCACATGTTAATTGTGTGTTATGGAGTTTTGCCGCCCTCTGCTTGCGCTTGGGTGCGACTGATTTTATAGGCTTCAGCACCCATGAGCATTGTGTAAGTAATTATTGACATCAACAATGGCGACCTACTAGTTTATTTTTTGATTGAAATTTTTACAAATGTTTTAAAAATGAAAACATTAAGAGGTTTTAATATAACATTTCTATAACTTGTACTAACATTTTTCTTTTAAGAACTACAAGTCTTTCTATCCATGGATCGCTTTAACAGAATGTTAATAATGTTAATGCCATCTTGTTGATTTATTGTTATAATAAACAAATACAGTCCCTATGAACCGTATGTTGAATGTATATATCCATCTTGTGTCTTATCTTTCCATTCCAACAATAATTTACAGAAAAATATGGCATATTTTATAGATGGTTTGAATTGCAAATAATTGCGATTAATTACAATGAATTAATTTTTAAGCTGTAATTAACTCGATTAAAAATTTTAATCGTTTGACAGCCCTAGTTTCGATATGTACTGTAATTATTTTCTGTATAAAAATTAATTTGGGGTTCAAAAAGTCTTTTTTCAAACTTGATGTCAGGGAGTGCGGGCGGGCAAGGTGGAACCAAGCGCAGGGAAATTGAGGCGAAGCAGATAACGGTGCAAAAATGATTTAATTAAAGCCAACTAAAAACAAAACACAAAACAAAGGCTGTGGTAATCAAAAGATTGCACAGAGGCAAACAAAACTATCACTAACAAAAGACTGCTTTTCAAAAACTTACACGGAACACGAGGGCTTGGAATAATGCTGACCAGACCATGGACGTGGACATTGACGTTGACAATGACGCAACAAGGGCTGAAAAGAAACTGGGAGCTTATATACACACGCAGACAAAGGGTAACGAAACAATGAGGAACAGATGGGTGACACAGGTGGACGCAGATTGGAGGATACACAAGGAGCGGTGCACCAGGTGAAATCAATGGCAATTACAAGCACGCACTAGGAGGGAATCAACACAAAATCTAACACTTGAGTCTTGAAAAAGAGGGTGTCGTCTTATAATCAGGGCTGTCCTATATTCGGGCCAATATGTTAAGTCGATGCCATTGACACAAATGCAGGCCCATGCCATTGATGGCCATGTACGTCAAAATATCAACAGTTAGTGATCCCGAAATGCCCCAAAATAAACAGGAAGTGACTCCAAAACGTCCCAAAATCAACTGGGTGGGTCTTAGGTCTGGAACTATCACAGTAAAACACACATCACAATTTTTCCACAAATGGAATTTTCCAATTTTAAAATTACTGTACTTAACTCATTTACTGCCATTAACCGCGAATAATATTCAAGAGGGATGACAGGAAAAACTCGTGTATGACTGGGTAAACACGAGGTTGTTTGATATAAACAAAAAAAATTAGAATGATGACATACCGTACAATGAAATATGCAAGAAACAGGTGTGACAGCATTTTATTTTCAAAATTATTCCATGCTATCTTTGTGCTCTATCTGGCGAGATAGCAAAGTCACGAGGCAATCTGTCTTAGGTAAAAAATACAAGGTAGCTGAGGCAGGAAAGTTGCTTTTGAGTGGCTGTCCTTGTCTAAAATAAGACCACATCAGTGTGACTTTGAAAATAAGGAGGCCAATGCAAAAACCTTTACTCACACTGTAAATTCTCTTGAAGCAATGTATACTAACAGGGTGTGATACATTTCAATTGTTGACCCGAATGATGACTTATCGGGTATTTATATTTCGCATTTTAAATGTTACACGTCTAGTTGCTGTTGTAATTCACACTTGCGCGGCAAACCAGAAAATAGCAACAGAAGGAAAGGGTCGATAGTAATTTCCTCACACTGCCTAAATCTTTACTGCCTTGACTCTGAAAGGCAAAACCTGATTACACAACACTATTGTGACACACAAATTCCCGTGAACACACAGCGCTCGGTTAAGAATCAAAGATACGTCCGATACCTAGGCCGATTCAAGAGATCAATTCCCGGTCGCTTTGGAAGGTTTCTCCGATATACTGCAACTTTGTCTCACTGATTGCCGCTGCCGTTTTGCTCTCAATCGAAACCAAGCGAGCTCCCTGCCGCTAAGACGCAAATGTAAACAAGCAGGGGAAATTTGACTATGGCGTCGTCCCGTGCACTCATACGCATCCTTTTATGCGTTTCGCCTGCACTTAATGTGACCCTCAGCGGGTCAGCCCAAAGCAGACTTCGATTGATGCTTTCTGGTGTTGTTTTTGAAAATTTATCGGAGGCGTGGAGGACCAGGAAAAGGTCAACGCAAAGTTCGTTTGCAAAACACCGGAACAAAATCAAATGGAACTGTTCATATTAGGGGTAATTTATTTTCCATTTAGTTGTATTTTGGTATATTTATACTAGGGCTGTCAAAATTATCGCGTTAATGCGCGTTAATTAATTTTTTAAATTAATCACGTTAAAATATTTGACGCAATTAACGCACATGTCCCGCTCAGACAGTATTCTGCCTTTTGATAAGTTTTACAGCAAGGTTTTTGTGCTGTCTAACAGCGAACTCTTGTGGTCGCTTTGCGACATGGTTTATTGCTTTCTTGCCATTTCAATATGGCTGCACGACGTCTCGGGCTGACGCCTACGTTGTAATGTTGTGCTTATATGATCCTTGGACAAGATTTGTCCGTAAGTATGGTTGTTGCAAAGAATGTACATATTATGTTAGTAAGCGAAATGTTATATTTTTTGTATGAGACGCTTTTTGTTTATGTTTAGTGAACCACTATAGCGTGCTAAGCTAACGTTGTTGCTAATGCAATGCTTGTGTACTTTTTTCTTGTAGTTTCACTACGGTCTAAAGAGGACAATGGTTTGAGGCCATTTTATTAATAAATCAGATGAAAAAGGAAGAAGTCTGATTATTAAGGCGTCGTTCTCTAGCTGTCTACCTTTGGAAAAAGTAGACGCTTCGGAGTGAGGACAGCATAGACAGATTTAAATGACAGTAGAGTGAAATGCCCACTACAGTCTTTATGTACCGTATGTTGAATGTATATATTCATCCTGTGTCTTATCTTTCCATTCCAACAATTTATTTTACAGAATATATATATAATTTACAGAAAAATATGGCATATTTTATAGATGGTTTGAATTGCGATTAATTGCGATTAATTAATTTTTAAGCTGTAATTAACTCGATTAAAATTTTGAATCGTTTGACAGCCCTAATGAAAACCTATAAATGTTTGGGTAGTTTTGGTTAAAGCGGACACTGTTTTTTCATCTGCGCGATTTTGACAAAGATCAGATCACATTTGATGGTGATTTTATGCAGAAATGTGAGAAATTCCAAAAGGTTCAGATACTTTTTGATAGCACTGTTGGTAACTTAGGATGTACTTGAGTACATCTAAAAGTGTTTAGGTAGCTTTTAGGGAGCATTTAAATCTTGCATTTAAGTCCATTTAGGTGTATTTTGGGTCATTTAGTTGTATTTAGGTAATGTTTACGGGGTATTAGAGTTCATTTAAGTGTCTTTAGTTACATTGTAAGGGGGTTTTGAGTACATTGAGGCGAATTTAGGTACCGGGTAAGTTATTCGAGTTGAGTACATCCATAGACTATGGTACATCTAAAAATGCTTAGGTCGCTTTTAGGGAGCATTGAAGTATATTTAGGTGTGTTTGGTCACTTTTAGGGAGTATTTGAGCACATTTAATAGTGTTTATGTAGATTTTAGGGACCATTTCAGTACACAGGTGTATTTTGGTAACTTTTAGGTGACATCAGAAAGGTTAACACCTTTTTAAAACAATACATCGATTCTTGGCAAGAGCATGTCGATAAACTTTTGGGATACTAAGTATCACGATATATCACAATTTCAAGGTTTTGTCACACTCAAAAAACATTTAGTGTCAACAGTGCCTACAGGGAAGAGCAGGCGTGCTTGTTGGCTTGTACTTTCCTCGGAAAAAAAGTATCTGAGAACCCGTGTGTTATTATTGTCAACAGCTACCAAGTTTGCTGACAGAGTTAAGACCGTGACACGAAAGTCAGAGAGAAATGCAGAGAAACAGGAGCAGTTGACAGGAAAACACGTATTGAGAGGTGGTAGAAAAGAGGGAAACTGTCAAGACAGAACCCAAAGAAATTCAGTTTTTTTTTTTAAATTTTGTTTTGTGGGCCCTATTCACTGTTAGTGGGAGCAAATATATACTTATATGTGGGTTTTATATATGGGACACATTGCTTCCCACTATTATTCTAATCATTGGGAGAGGGATTTTAAGGCTTTAGCCATTTAAAAAAAAGGCTCCAAAGGCTGCCAAAATTCACTCTACTCATTTTATGCTGCCTTTTAGCTCTAGATACTGTATGGGTAAAATGGCGCCATTATAGATTGAACACGACAATGCGTGAGTGGGTCGTGCAGCGCATGCGGTAATTGCGTTAAATATTGTAACGTGATAAATGTCATAAATTTTAATTCTCGCCGTTAGCGCGATAAATTTGATAACCCTACCTTAAGCTTAAACTAAAAACTCTGGAAGAGTGTAACACATTGTCTGTAACGTTAAATACTATTAGAAAACAATTTAATTAAAAAATATATATATATTAAAAAAAGACATGTCCGATATTTTTTTGCCGATTCCGATACTTTGAAAATGACGTGATCGGACCCGATCGATCGGCTCTCTAGTTTTGTTTAATGTGAATAGAAGGCAATGGGAAGTTTTTGTGGGTCCAATAACATTGACCATGGAGTCGAATCATTCCATAGAAGGGGTGTGATAATATATCGAAAAGGTGATATATCGCGATTAGGGCTGCAGCTATCGATTATTTTCGTAGTCGATTAATCGATGAACTAGGTGGTTCGAGTAATCGAGTAATCGGATGAGGAACACGAAAAATAAAAATACCTGCGCTGAGCCTCAAACGATATAAAAATAAAATAAATAAATAAGGATCTATGACAACAAAAGAAAAATCGGCTAATTTACGTAGCAAAAGTCCGCTATCTTAAATGCTATAAAACGCTAACTTTTAATTTTTTTAAACAATGCTCTTAACAATTGTTTCAGACACATATTCCCACAAAAAACAGCTAAATATACCTAGAGTCAAAACTAAATTACGAATGCATTAAAAAAACATTCGCGCAAACAAAAATTTGGCTTATCTTGGTCTCAACATGGAGCAGCTGGACTCAGCCATGTGAAATGAGGCAGACAATAGGGCAGTGTATTCACCCAAATCAATAAAACAATGCACTTTCAAAATAAACCATTACAACGCCACTTTAATTAAACGACTACTCAAAGCAGCAAAATGTAATTCGAATCTTTTTTTCTAATCAAATACCCGAGTTAATCGATTAATCGTTGCAGCACTAATCGCGATATTTATAGCCCAAAAGTTTATCGATATGACACCGCCAAGAATCGATATATCGTTTTACAAAGGTGTCACTGATTGAAAAACAAAAGGAACCAACAGGTTGGTTCCATTAGAATAGTGTGTACGTTAGCTAACGTAGACATCCAATTCATTTTGACTGGATTGGACGTCTAACACTGTCAATTGGTTAAATTAATTTGTATGATTTCCCACAATGCACCCCTTTGTGTTATTGTCATGTGACACATTCCAAAGCAATGTTTGAATGGAGATCTGCTCACTAATGATGCTAATGAGCTACTATAGAAAATGAAATAGTTCTTTTTGGTCTGCTTTGGTAATGCGGAGCTCATGTTCTGTTCTAGCAGACTATATGAACGCGTTTTGGCAGAGTTTGCTCATGTCTGAGTCACCTGGCTCCTCAGCCCCTCGGGAGGGTGGAGGTGGTGGTGGGGGGGTTTGTTTTGGTGGCCATCCACCCACCTCCAACCTGAGGCAGAGCTGAAATGCCATCGCTTGTGAGCCCGCGCCTCTACAACGCGTGATGCATGCGCTGTGTCGTTATTCCACACACCAGCCAGTGTACAATATCTCCATGGTTACGAAGGTTTCTGAAGTTATCTTGTAAAAGGGACAAAACCGGCGCAGTATGAGACAGAGACAATATAATAGTAATAATAATGTATACACCAAATTCAACTAAAATTCCCCTAATCATTTCTCCTGAGAAAAAGTTCCTATTCATTTCAATTAGGGGTGGGAACCTCACGATACAATACGATTCACGATACGAGGCATTAATGGTGATCTCACGATAGGGCGATACAAAAATGATCAATACATTATGCAGGAAGTCATTCTACGATATTATTTGATGCATCTCGTGAACAGAAAAACTAGCTATTTTCATCACTGTGCTGTGAATTGGAATGAGTTTATCACTACTTGATGTCCATCTGCGGCCAATGTCAGGCAATGAGTTCATTTTGGGGTATTTCACGTCACTTTCTGTTGATTTGGGGGCATTTCTGGGTCTCTTTATTAAATTTGGGTCACTTCCTGCACATTTTGGATTCGTTTACTGTTGATTCTGGGGCATTCGCGGGTCACGTTCTGTTTATCAGTCACTTCCTGATGATTTTAGGGTATTTTCAGGTAACTTCCTATTATTTTCCTGTCACTTTCTGTTGATTTTGGGGTATTTACGGGTCTTTTCCTGTTCACTGGCAACCTTCTGTTGATTCTGGGTTATTTACGAGCCTTTTAAGTAAAGATGTCCCGATCGATCGGCATCCCGATCACGTCATTTTCAAAGTATCGGAATTGGCAAAAAAATATCGGACATGCCTTTTTTTAATATATATATTTTATTTAAATCGTTTTCTAATTGTATTTAACGTTACAGACCAAATGTCTTACACTCATCCAGAGTAGTTTTGGCTTAAAGTAGGGCTATCAAATTTATTGCGTTAACAGTGGTAAAATTTTTTTTTTAATTAATCACGTTAAGTAATTAACACATGCGCTGCACGACCCACTCACGCATTGTCGCGTTCAATCTATAAAGACGCCGTTTTACCTATAGATAGTGCGAAAAGACAGCGTATAATGAGTAGAGAGAATTTTGACAGCCTTTGGAGCTTTTTTTTATGTGGCTAAAGCCTTATAATACCTCTCTCAGCAATTAAAAATAACATTGGAGGCAATGAGGGGAAGAAAGGTAGTAGTTGATCATTTTCTCAACACCCTATGTTCTTTCCCAACGCAGAGAAGATATACCAATTGGTGCCCCTACGCACAGTCATGGTTGCACTTCCCATCATGAATTTGGGCAGAAGATAAATGGCTGCAGTATCATTTACTGAAAGCTCAACAAATACACTAGATGGCAATATTTAGTCACAATGTACAAAAGTCACATTTATCCTTTAAGAATTACAAGTCTTTCTACCCGTGGATCCCTCTCACAGAAAGAATGTTAATAATGTAAATGCCATCTTGAGGATTTATTGTCATAATAAACAAATATAGTACTTATGTACTGTATGTTGAATGTATATATTCGTCCGAGTTTATTCATTTTTTTCTTAATGCATTGCCAAAATGTATATGATCGGGAAAAATTATCGGGAATGATTGGAATTGAATCGGGAGGGAAAAAAAGCAATCGGATCGGGAAATATCGGGATCGGCAGATACTCAAACTGAAACGATCGGGATCGGATCGGAAGCAAAAAAAAACATGATCGGAACAACCCTACTATAAATCATGCTTGCCCAAACTTTTCATCAAGCATTTTGGCTGAACAGAAACAGTCGCTTTAAATTGTAACGCTTGCTAAGTAAAGCTTGGCAGCGAAAATAACACAGGAACCTTGACGCTTTTTATCCCCTCATTTTATTCTTCTTTCCGCTACCCAGCCTTAATGCAAAACAAACAACAAGCCACTGGCGGGCCACTAGGGGTGTGACAAAATATCGAAATAGTGATATATCGTGACACTTTGTATCCCAAAAGGTTATCGATATGCGCCTGCCAAGAATCGAGATATCGTTTTAAATAGGTGTCAATGTCTAAAAAACATAAAATAAAAAGGAACCAACAAGTTGCTACCAAAACATTCCACCATAAAAGTGTCTCAGTTAACTCTAAGACTGCATTGACGGTGCTCTCCTCCCAATCCATTTAGACTGGCAACGTTCGTTCATTTGAAACCAGAGCATTCACAGTCATTCTGTCCGATTTTCAGGGCATTTAAAGGTCATTTCCTGTTGAGTTTGAGTCACTGCCTATTTATTTGGGTGATTCCCAGGATCCACGGGTACTTCCAGTTTTATAACTCAAAATAAACATGAAGTGACCCATAAAATACCCCAAAGTCAACAGGAAGTAACTAATAATCGACAGGTAAATGACCTTAAATGGCCCAAAATTACCTCATTGGCTGCCACTGACGGCCATAGACGTTCAATCCGTTTGAAGTGGGAGGCAAATGGATTGGGCGTCTACTAGTGATAAACTCATTCCAATTCACAGCAGAAGCTTGTTTTTCTGTTTATTATTCTGCCTATTAGTTGTTTTTAGGATATCCTAAAATGATTTCCTGACCAATGCGTCGATAATCATTGTATCATCGTATCGTCAGATCATCGTTATTGTGAGCTTTGTATCGCAAATCGTATCGTATCGTGAGGTACCAAGAGGTTCCCACTCCTACAGTCCACCAATAGGAGCCCTTCGTTGACGCATAAATTACCGTGCCGATGACAGCCCCGGTGATGCTACAATATAAAAAAACGTTTTTAAAAAATGTCCATCCATCCATCCATAATCTTCCGCTTGCTCCGGGGTCGGATCGCGGGGATAAAATAATAAGATGCATGGATACATTTACAGAACATATCACAAGAATTGCATGTTGTTTCCAATCTGCACTTTTGGTTAGCGGTGCTTTCAACTCCGAACCATAGTAAAAGTCAACACCGCGCTTCCTTTCTCTCCCTAATACGCTCACCCACTTCGTCTTCTACGCCAAATTGGCAATGCCAGTCACACTGAAACGGGACAGCGGCCCCTTGGAGATGCTGGTAACAATGTTGTTTATAAAAATGTTACAGTGGTGCAAATAAGTATTTAGTCAACCACCAATTGTGCAAGTTCTCCTACTTGAAAAGATTAGAGAGGCCTGTAATTGTCAACATGGGTAAACCTCAACCATGAGAGACAGAATGTGGGGAAAAAAAACAGAAAATCACATTGTTTGATTTTTAAAGAATTTATTTCCAAATTAGAGTAGAAAATAAGTATTTGGTCACCTAAAAACAAGCAAGATATCTGGCTGTCAAAGAGGTCTAACTAGGCTCCACTCGTTACCTGTATTAATGGCACCTGTTTTGACTCATTATCGGTGTAAAAGACACCTCCACAACCTCAGTCAGTCACACTCCAAACTCCACGATGGCCAAGACCAAAGAGCTGTCGAAGGACACCAGAGACAAAATTCTAGACCTGCACCAGGCTGGGAAGACTGAATCTGCAACAGGTAAAACGCTTGGTGTAAACAAATCAACTGTGGGAGCAATTATTAGAACATGGATGACATACAAGACCACTGATAATCTCGCTCGATCTGGGGCTCCATGCAAGATCTCCACCCCGTGGCGTCAAAATGATAACAAGAACGGTGAGCAAAAATCCCAGAACCACATGGGGGGACCTAGTGATTGACCTACAGAGAGCTGGGACAACAGTAACAAAGGCTACTATCAGTAACACAATGCGCCGCCAGGGATTCAAATCCGACACTCCCAGATGTGTGCCCCTGCTGAAGCCAGTACACGTCCAGGCCTTTCTGCGGTTCGCTAGAGAGCATTTGGATGATCCAGAAGAGGACTAGAAGAATGTGTTATGGTCAGACGAAACCAAAATAGAACATTTTGGTAGAAACACAGGTTCTCGTGTTTGGAGGAGAAAGAATCCTGAATTGCATCCGAAGAACACCATACCCACTGTGAAGCATGGGGGTGGAAAAATCATGCTTTGGGGCTGTTTTTCTGCAAAGGGACCAGGACGACTGATCTGTGTAAAGGAAAGAATGAATGTGGCCATGTAACGAGAGATTTTGAGTGAAAATCTCCTTTCATCATCAAGGACATTGAAGATGAGACGTGGCTGGGTCTTTCAGCATGACAATGATCCCAAACACACAGCCAGGGCAACAAGGGAGTGGCTTTGTAATAAGCATTTCAAGGTCCTGGAGTGGCCTAGCCAGTCTCCAGATCTCAACCCCACAGAAAATCTGTGGAGGCAGTTGAAAGTCCGAGTTGCACAACGACAGCCCCAAAACATCACTGCTCTAGAGGACATCTGCATGGAGGAATGGGCCAAAATACCAGCAACAGTGTGTGAAAAGCTTGTGAAGAATTACAGAAAACCCTTGGTCTCCGTTATTGCCAACAAAGGTTACATAACAAAGTATTGAGATGAACTTTTGGTATTGACCAAATACGTATTTTCCACCATGATTTGCAAATAAATTCTTTAAAAATCAAACAACATGATTTTCAGTTTTTTTTTTTCAACATTCTGTCATGGTTGAGGTTTACCCACGTTGACAATTACAAGCCTCTCTAATATTTTCAAGTGGGAGAACTTGCACAAGTAGTGGTTGACTAAATACTTATTTGCCCCACTGTGCGTCATTTGAAAGAGTCAGAGATTTGTTGATACGCTCAAAAGCTGCACCAACAAATCAGCCCCTGACATAAATTAGAAAAAAATTTAGGATCAAACGATATTTCAACATGCTTAAAAGACCACAAACGAGTCAGAACAGCAACAATGACAACAAGGAAGGTTTTGGACAACTCAATATGGTAAGCTAATAGGCCACAGTGCCAATCTTTTTTTTATGTTTTACAAGTTAGACCTGTTGAGAAGTAATTGCTGACTGTAAGTCCCATCTGTGGTTATGTCGACAATTGCCCGTGCTGTGCAGAGTATAGCCTAAATAATTTTAAATTGTTGTCATAATATTCATACCATGGATATTATGCTTTTATTTTTTTTATGATTGTTTTCCTGGTACTATGATTCCGTCTCTCTTGTGAAGCGTCTTTGTTTGGCTTGAAAAGCGCTCTAGAAATACAATGTATTATTATCTGAAATTGAGGCTCATAAGTCCCACAGCATGGCAAGTGGGCATTTGCATGTTGTTTCAGCACCATTTCTGCTTATATTCCGGGACCTCTGTCCGTCTCGTCAACCCCGCGCTGTCATGTGTACTTCGCGTTCCGGCAACTTATGATTTACAAATTAAGCACTGGTTCAAGGTATATAATTATCTTTTTCGTACCATGCATGCGTGATTGAAGCATTTACTCGCAGGAATTTTCTTCTTTGTTTCCACATGGAGGCGGCTAATTTTCGTAATTGACTAGCCTCTTAGTTTACTTTTAACCAAGAATCGAGATGGTTTTATGTCCATATCTATGAAGAATTCAGGGATTCAAGCATTTATTCACAAGAATTTTCACCAGAAAAGGTCCTTTTACGCCAGGCGGCCGCTAGCCTCATTCGCTAACAGAGTAGCATTGTATGTCGTCAATATACGTAAAATAAACGCTAACTGTACGGTTTCTTTGCTCTTAACCAAGAATCGAGACTGTTTTACGTCCATATCTATGAAGAATTTGGGGATTCAAGCATTTATTCACAAGAATTTTCAACGGAAACAGCTCTGTTTACGTCAGGCTGCCGCTAGCCTCATTCGCTAACAGTATACTAGTATAGTGTATAATGATAATAAAGGGATATTCTATTCTATAATAAGTTGTGATTGCATGTATAAATTATTAATTATCTATTTAAATATTATTTATGATCGATTCTGCATGTTTTCCTCAAGTATAAGTTTCTGATGGTAAATTGAGTGATTTATTAGCTGTTGGAAACTTAAATGAAAAAAATTAAGTTGCCATTTTGGTTAAAAACTTAAATGATATGTTAAATATTGCTATTGATCCTGAAAATATAGGTGATAATCTCTGCATTTGGTGATTTTTTGTGCATCTAGTGTAAAATCTGAGACTTTTATAGCCATTTTAAGTTGTGTTATACTTATATATAAAATAATTAATCGGGATTTTATTAGGGAGCGACTCTGAATTTTTTTATGCTGTTGCTCATGGAGACTCATATATGGCGAAGGTAGGTGCCTGTTTTGGTTTTAGGTCGGTAGCAGCTTTGGTTTTGTAAATATTTGAATTTGAGGTTTTTTAAAATAGGCCCCCTACGAATTGGCCTCGTTTCCCGTGTCATGTCAATAGGTTATGAAGTCTATGGTATGGTGTACACATTTAAAAATCAGTGCTCACTAGGGGTGCAACGGTTCAGTTCGCCCGCGGTTCGGTTTGAACCTCGGTTTTGGGATCATGGTTTCGGTGCGGTTTCAGTTTGCGTTTTGTTTGTTTTTTTAAACTGCCTTTATTTTGCTTTTTAAAAAATGAAATAAACACTTAAAATGTAAACATTTTCGACTGTTAAAATGCCTCTTAGCTCTTTAGTTTTTAATACACACAGTAGTAAAAAAGTTACTTGGCAAAGTAACTGGTGATACCTTTCATGTTTTTTTTTTCATTAAAAAAAACAAACAAAAAAAAAACATAGTAACCTTTGCTATGTTTGGAGGTCATTTAATGTTGTGAATCAACCGTTAAAGTTGATAAAATTGCTCCCGTTTTTGCATTAGTTCCCTTCTGTCTACTTTAGACATGTGAACATTTTAAAACTGTTTCATCCTTTAAAGATAGACTCAAGTCAAGATTTTGCCGATTTAGGAGTATTTTAGATAAAAAGTTGCTTAGGTTCGCTCGGAAGGTTTACTACAACAGAGCCTTTCTGAGAAGTTTACTGCTCTAAAATGCCGGCTGTTTACTAACACTACCAAGTCTATCATTTCGCATGTAGTTCTATATGCATGAGATATCTAGGCGTAGATTGTATGTTGTCGGCTAAATCAGGTAATATTGGAGCCACCTAGCCTAGCATCGCGTTTGCTACAGCGTCTCAACAAACACTCTTCCCTCTCTGAATCTCTGACTTTCCTCACGTCATTCAACCAACGCGTTGTCTCGTTGCAGAAACGGTGACCAAATCCGAACGGATGAAAAAAACGTAATGCACGAAAAACGTGCAGATTTTGAACGTAACGTACGGCATACACATTTAAAAATGAGTGCTCACTTGTACAAATTACGACGAGACCGTACAATTTGACAGGTATGAATTATAGTGGACCGTCACAGTTAGGTAGTAGCACTCTTTAGCACGGGATGTCCAACTTTCAGTGGTCAGGGCGAAACTATGTGCTTTAGCGAAATCATCTTCGGTGGCTTTGCGTGCCATTTCATAAATGTCGGGGATTACAGTGTTGGAGAAATATGTCCGCGAGGGAACAATGTAACGCGGGTCAAGCGTTTCAAATAAATTAACGAAGCCCGCTGTGTTTTCACTGGTGTCATCTCCAGTGTTGTTTATCGTACTGAAAAAAAGTAATTAATTATAGTTACAAATTACTTCTCCCAAAAAGTAATTGCATTAGTAACTCAATTACCTGAATGTAAGAGTAATTAGTTACTTGGCAAAGTAATTGGTGATAATTACTTTTTTTTTTTTTTTTCCTCAAAAAAAAAAAACAAAAAAAAACATTGGCCACACTATGTGAAGTTTTTTGTGAAGGTTTTTGGTACAATTGGCCCGAGCCCAATTCTTTACCCTAATTTACCCTTTACCCTGAATCAACTGTTAAAAGTTGTTAAAATTGCTCCCATTATTGCATTAGTTCCCTTCTCTCTACTTTCGCCATATGAAAATTTTAAAACTGTTTCATCATATAAAGATAGATTCAAGTCAAGATTTTGCCGATTTAGAAGTATTTTAGATAAAAAGTTACTTAGGTTCGCTAGGAAGGTTCTCTACAACAGAGCCGTCCTAAAAGGTCTACTGCTTTAAGATGCCGGCTGTCTCCTAACTCATTTAGTGCCATGTCTGTCATTTTGCATCTAGTTATATCTATGTACAGTACAAGTGATATCTACCATGTCTACCATATCTACCATAACATGCGGGCGTAGTTTGTACTAGCTATCGGCTACAACATGTATTATTGGAGCTACCTAGCATCGCGTTTGCTCGGCGTCACAACTTTCTTGCCTCCTCCCTACTCCTGCTCTGCTCTGTCGTCTCGGTGAGTCCGTCTCCCTCAGACTTTTCGACCAATATAGTAACGCATGCCTTTCCGTCCTCAGTAACGGTAACGGCGTTGCCGATATGAGAAAAGTAATTAATTAGATTACCCACTACTGAAAAAAATAACGCCGTTAGTAACGCCGTTATATTGTAACGCCGTTATTAACAACACTGGTCATCTCCGGGGTTGTCCTGCTCTGAGAAAGTGATATCTGTGGGTGATCCTGGCTGAGGTGCTGGAGTCATGTTATAAGTGTTGCTATTATCATAGGGAACAAGCGCTGAGCAATGCTTGCAATTTTTTTTTTTCTTCAATATTTTCTCTCCCTCCGCAATGAAGTCCACGGGGAAACCAAAATGTTGCCACACCGCAGATTTGAAAGAAGCCGGTGCTTCCTCAAAATTCGGTCTCTCCACTCCTCTGCTCGCCATAGCTATTTGTTTTCTTTCTTGTTTCACTTCCACTTCGCTCGTAAGCGAGAGAGGGCGTTACTCGGCTTCTATTACACAGGTGCTTGACAGCGATCCGACATTTATTTCTCCACAGCGGTGCTTCACGTCACACACAGGCACACAGAGCTCGATCAATTCATTCCACAAGCGTTCGGAATACATTAATTCCAAAACCGAAAAGGCGCGGTTCTTAAAGGCGTATTGAACCGTACAGGGCGAACCGTGCGGTTCGGCTTTGAACCGCAAACCGTTGCAACCCCTAGTGCTCACATGCACAAATTACGCCAAAACCATACAACTTGACAGGTATGAGAATACTTCATGCATTGGTTGTGGGTCAACCATTATTGGGTTTTTGCAATTTTTATTTTTTTTTTTTCCTTGGGGGCTGGGGGGGGGGGGGGGGGTCTTGTCGCCCAGGGCACCATGTAGGCTAGGAACGCCACTGGTTACACCCGTAGGTTTCAGTGTTCTAAATATTCCCGTGCTATGTTTCATTTCTACTGTAAAACAATCCATACTGTCTTGTTTTCCACCCTGCAAAAGCTTTGACAGCCATACAACGTGTCTTATCTAATTCCTATCTGTCTGCATGTCAGATGACACACCCACGTCCATTCTGCCAAACACTTGCTGTATTTATGGACAGAAATTTGTAATGACAGCTCGTGAACGTCAGAATAACGAACCAAATTGGGAATTTGAATGACGTTCATCTTCGATCTTTGTGTGAGTTCCTCCGACTACCTTGTCAAAACTTGTTTACAAATCTTGGAAGAAAAACAGCCGATTCGAGGATTGACGACACAAACAGTGCTCACACACGGAAACCAACTCGATTTGTACTTTTGTAAACAGGATGAGTTTCAAAGGATTTGGAGAGATTTTGAAGAAAAACGAAAGGAAAGCCGACCTGCAGGACACCGTGATCTCAACTTTGGTGGCTGGTATCGACGCGTTGAGAGGATCGAAGTCCACTATCGACGCCATGTTCAAGAAAGTGTTGTTCATCCTGCCAAAAAGGAGCTTTGTTCGCCACTTTCCTTTCGTTTTGCGATCCGCCCCGCCTTCTCCCCTCCTTGCGGACGGCGGCGAATGAGCGACGCGGTGGAATGTGAGCCGTCCCCGGCGTCAAGTGGAGCCAAAGTGGCAGGGGGAAGAGAGAGCGAGAGTTGTGATGTCACTTCTCTCTCCCCAACACTCGCACTTCCTTTACTACAACATGAAAGTTCGTTTTTAATTACAAAAAAAAACAAAAACTATCAAGGTGATGTATATACATATCTAAAAATAAGCAAAATCGATCTATACTTAGGGGCGGATCTAAAAAAGACAACATGGCGAGAGGGGGGCTGGAAGTTTAATGAGATTTAATACACCCATTTAATGTTGTTCCTCAAATGTATTATTCTTTCATTTCCAATGACATTTAAATTACATTGACTTCCATGTAAAGTGCTGGCCAAAAGTATTGGCACTTCTGCAATTCAGTCAGATAATGCTCAATTTCTCCCAGAAAATTATTGCAATTACAAATACTTTGGTAGTAATATCTTCATTAATTTTGCTCGCAATGAAAAAACACAAAAGAGAATGGAAAAAAAATTAAATCATTCTCATTTTACACAAAACTCCAAAAATCAGCCAGACAAAAGTATTGGCACCCTTTTAAAAAATCATGTGATGCTTCTCTAATTTGTGTAATTAACAGCACCTGTTACACATAACAGGTGGCGGCAATAACTAAATCACACTCGCAGTCAGTTAAAATGGATTAAAGTTGACTCAACCTCAGTCCTGTGTCCTTGTGTGTACCACATTGAGCATGGAGAAAAAAAAGAAGACCAAAGAACTGTCTGAGGACTTGAGAAGCAAAATTGTGGGGAGGCATTGGCAATCTCAAGGCTCCAAGTCCCTCTCCAAAGACCTGAATGTTCCAGTGTCTTCCGTGCACAGTGTCATCAAAAAGTGTAAAGCCCACGGCACTGTGGCCAGGGGCGTTACCAAGTTTTAACCTTTGTGTTGTTACCTCCTCTTTCAACTTAAAAAAAGAAAATGAAATGAAATGTTGCTTTTGTTCCTAGGGGGCGCTATGCACATTTAGATTTTTTTTTTTTTTTTTTTTTTTACATTTTGTCAAAGTTTTCACCAGCGTTCACCTGGTTGTTGGGTTTGGTGAGTTTTGAAGCATTCTGAGGGGTCAAAGTAGGGCTCAAAAAGTCGGCGGGACAAAAAAATGACTGCTAGGGGGCGCTACATACTGTATTTGGAATTTCTGTTTACACAGTATCAAAGATTGCACCTGTCTTGACCTGACTGCTGATTTTGGTGCATTTTGAAGCATTCAAGGGGGGTCAAATTGAGCTCAAAGGGGCTGTGGAACAAAGAATAACTATAATAATAATAATAAAACCGAGGAACCATACTAGGTTACCTAAAAAAAACATTGTCACCTGCATGTCCATGCAGTTCAGTTATGGATGTTTCCTAGGTCAAATAAAATCAAATATTTTTTTTTAATTTGTTTAGACCAAATCACAACAACAGTTATCTCAAGGAGAAAACAGAACACGTTTTAAGGTGCAGTAGCCCTATGCTGGATTTTGACCTACTTGACCATTGTGGCTTTTATTTATTTTCGAACATAGCACACACTCATGATTCTTGTTTTTTTATCTTTTTTTTTTGCACAATAGCCTTCATAATATATACTGGTGCACGATAATTATTGGTCCGATAATAGGAATTATGACGTCATCCTGATAAATCCAATAACATTTGTAATAGGACCGATAATATGTACTGTTCTGGCTTTGCAGTTTACACAATAGTATGGGAAATCAGTTGACCATTTGCAGGGCATTGCTCCCACCTGCTGGTCAGAATAATTCAATGCAACTATTTTTTGTTACAGTAGTTTGGTTCAATCACTTACACATTGCGGTGTCTAGCGGTAGCATTGACAGTCGTGAATGCTTTCTGTAAGGTTTCCGCCTCGGAAATATATGTAAGAATTTTATGTTTACTATTACATATGGATGTGCAAAATATGTTTACTTCTGTGGTGAAGGGTCATATGTACAGAACTTCATAAGTTGTGTTATAGAAGCCAGCCAATGCTTCAGTAGCTCAAGCTAGTGTGCTATGCTATACATATAATAGTGGTGTATATAAGTGTATTGTGCAGTTTGTTGTATATTGAGTATTGAATATGTGTATTTTTCTGTTGTACTTTCACAATATTAAGACGTGTGTCTTCCAATAAAAGCAAGAAAAGACCAAGCCTTGTAATTTATGGAAGTGCATTCATTCTTAGCTGGCTGTCAGGCAGTGCAGAAGTGAAACACACTGTTTTGTTCATGTCATTATGAAAAATCTGATGAGATCAAAGGCAAATCTATGTTGAATCCACCACATTTTTTTAAAAAAACCTCCAGGTGTTCAAAAACTCAGGTTATACATTTAAAAAATTATATATTTATTATCGGTTATCGATATCGGCTTTGAGGAGCAGGAGGTTATCGATATCGGTTTCAAAAAATGGATATCGTGCACCCCTAATAATATATGTATTGTTTTTAATCTTGTTTTTGAGTTTTTTTTATAAGTAATTATATCCTTTAAAATAGATGTCCAACCCCTTTGAACTTGCAGACTGCAGAGTATGTGTCATTGTAGTTAATAAAACTCAAATTTTAGTCACCATTTGGATCTCAATTGAAATTAATTGGACATATAACTTAATATAACTGACATTCTGAAGGAATATATTTAATATAAATACACATACTGTATTTGTTCATTTCTCTACTGTTACTGTGCTTCAACAAATGCTTCACAAGAGGCTGTTTTTTAAACAAAATGAACTCTCCTCCTTTAAGATATGATAAGCTTCAGGCATGGGTGGAAATTTGACTTTCTTCGCTGAAATACGCAACAACTGTGTCTGCCTCATTTGCAGAGACAGTCGCTGTTTTTAAAGAGTTCAATGTGAGGCGATATTACCAAACAAGACGACATGTACGACAAGATTAGTGCTGCAACGATGAATCGATTAACTCGAGTATTCGATCACAAAAAAAAAAATTCTAATTAAATTTTTTTGCTTCGAGTATTTGTTTGATTAAAGTGCCGTTTTAATGGTTTATTTTGAGAGTGTTTGAAATTAGTTTTATTGATGAAGGTGGATACCACTGCCCTCTGGTCTGCCTCTTTTCACATGGCTGAATCCAACTGCTCCCTGTTTAGACCAATGTAAACTAAGTTTTTGTTTGAGCTAATGTTTTTTAATGCATTCTTAATTTAGTTTATAGGTATATTTAGCCATTTTTGGGGGGGAATTTGTGTCTGAGCCATTTGTTAAGAGCATTGTTAAAAAAAAAATTTAAAAAAAAAACATTTATAGCGGACTTTTTCTATAAGTTAGCCAGTTGTTCTTTTGTTGTACATTGATCCTCATTTAAAAATATATATATACATACCGTTTGAGGCTCAGCTCAGATATTTTAATATTTCATGTTCCTTATCCGATTACTCGATTATTCGAACTGAGTAGTAGACCATCGATTAATCGACTACTAAAATATTCGATAGCTGCAGCCCTAGCTAAGATTACACGGACGATACGCAGCAAGAAATTGAAGAAATTGAAGGAACTTGAAGCTAGTTAAATTTCACAGCAGCTGTATTTCGCAAGAGCCCGAGAGTCAAAAGAGAACGCCACAAAGGCTAGTTGCGAGATTGTTGAAATTATTAATTAAAAACAATAATAAAGAAAATGTGACACACAGAATGGCTTGCTAAAATTTGCTTAAATATGTTGTTCTACGTAAAGGATGTCAGCCAGGATCGGCCCCCCACATTTTTACCGCACCAAATCTGGCCCCATTTGCAAAAAGTTTGGACACCCCTGCCTTACGGGTTTTACTTGTGACCTGACACAAGCCTGCCCATTTGGAAAAGCAAAATAAAAAGTATGATCGAGGGAAGTTTATCTTCTTGAAAACGACTTTTCAACTCCACCGCAACAGTGATCAAACCACTATATCGAAATTCAGCAGTTGCTCCCCCTTACATGCATAATACATGAAGCCATTAGTCGAGAATAAATTGAACAATTATTACACACAACCATAACAGGAATCCCATTCATCTTGAGACCCGCCACGGGAGTGAGCGAACATTTACTTGTAATGTGTTTGAATATTTGAAGAGGGCAGCAGCTGCTTTCGTTTTTACACGTGAAGTGCTTTTTCATTCATGTGTATAGGACTTACAGTTAAACCTTGGCAATGATTCAAAAAGTAAAGGAAAACTCCTTAAATGGGTTCATCGCAAAGAGACGTCCAGCCCATTTGAACTTGGAGGGTTCGCAGCAAATGAACGTTCACATTAAGTTGTACTGCAAGTACGTTTACTTGTAGAAATACTAGTACGAAAAGTACATGTATTTGAGTGCACTTGTACTACAAGTACATATTTGCATGGACTTGTACGACAAGTACGTGTACTTACGTGTACTTATACATGTGTACAGCACAGCACAGCAAAGCAACCCATGCAATTTCTCCGGAAATATTATATAGTGAAGGAATCTGACCTTCTAGGCAGAGCGCCAGAGCCGTGCCAGCCAAATCGCCGGACCAGCGCTGGCGCAGCTCCAACGACCCGGGCCGGCGGGACTCCGGCAATTCGGCCAAAAGGCCAAACTCCACGCATTCACCCTAGTCTTAAAACCCTTTGTAATGACTCGATTTTGAAAGGTTTAAAGAGGCTCACACAAAACAAGTTGGCAATTTATTCAGGTCGACAGCGATTGAAACGGCAAGACGAAACAGACTCAGGGCAAACTCGTTCCAAGGTCACCATATCAGAAGTCAGCAAAAAGTTCCCGAGAAAAATGACAATTAATTAAACATTGTCTTTTGAAGGCTCTCGTGGGGCGGGCCTTAGGCAGGAAAAAGGGTGTGCTTGGGATTATTGTCTGTTTGTGGATTGGACAGGAGGATTCGGGAGTTACTGTTGTCCGGACAACGAGGATTGTGGATTTTGCCACCTCAACGTCAAAGGGGCTCTTGGAATCTTATCAGTTGGATATCGGGCGTTCTCCGTTGTTCCTTGTGTTGAGACAGAGCGTCCCGCCATTTGTTCTGGACAGTCCGGGAGAACTGATTATGAGAGTTGGTGCTTCAGTCTTGCTCAGTCAGTTGTAAGACGCATGCGCTGGGCTTCCGTGATAAGAATGTGTTGTTTATCTCTTATGTCCTATATTCTGCTTATTTTACTTAAACTATGGTATAAGTGCACTTTATTTTATATTGGGTGTGTTAGAGAACGACAAAGTTAGACGGTGCCTACGAGAAAAGGTACCATCTCCTTTAATAGTATAAGTATATGCATGTACGTGCACTTGTCCTGTAGTGCAAGTAATTTTAGTAGATTGCTCAGGCTATTTGCCAATGAATCAGTTAGCTCAGCATCTCATATTCAGAGCATTGACTGGCAATCATGTGCCAAGCAACTTAACATATGCTCTAAACCCAAAAAAAAAAAAACAATACATACTGGTAGTTGTGCTTAAACCACCCAAATTCCATTACTTGATCGACAGTGTCATTGACCTCAGGTCAAAGCCATTATTACAGTTACCTTGGACATGACCTGCACTTTTATTGAAAGTATGGTGGATATTTGCTCCAGCTAAATAGGTTTGTATTCCCCAAATGATTCTTGCAATGAGGCACAGATGTCATTTCTTTAAGGGCAACTATCCTGTCATTTCCAAGGTAAACAGCTTTTCAACAGGCGTATCAAAAACATCACTCCTTCCAATAAGTGTGATGATCCGCCGGAGGGGAACACGGTTAGCTGCGAGCGCATTAAATGAGCAAGCTGCACTATCACGGCTCATCAGTTCTGGTCATAAAGCAGCAGCATTGGTATTTTTAGCTGCAGGATTCACTCAGTTGAGAGACGGTTGGATATTGACCTGGTCCACCTCAACCATGCTGCTCGCATCAATTAGCTGGCCCTTAATGGGATGTTTGTGTTCTTCACGTACTTTCGGTCTCACTTTTGTCCTAATAATTCTTTCACTGCCAGCCAACGTATCGTTACTGTAAACGTCCACAAAAGACTGGCTGCAAACAGTGCCATTGACAGCGGTAGACGTCCAGTTCAGTCAAAATGAATTGGACGTCTAGCGCTGTCAAGTAAACTAATGTAGACACTATTCTAATGGAAGATTTTGGTAGCAACCACTTGGTTCCTTTTTTTAAACAGTGACACCTTTTGAAAACAATATATCGATTTTTGGCGGGATTTTTGATATATTGTCACACTCCTATTGAATATGTAGTATTCACAGAGTATGTATTGTAGTACTTGAGTCAAGATGTACTCTACCCACATCTGCTCACGAGTACACGCAAATACCTGTTTTGGAATCTGAACACAGTACTATTATGAAAAAGCAGTTGAACTTTGTTGCCATCATGTGGCCATTTCGTATTAATACAATTTCATTTTTTTTTTTTTAAATCTTAACAGTACTTGGTAGTTTATTCTGACACTGCAGCAGGAAGACAGCGGCAATATTTACAGTCAACACATTTACACGAGGTTAATTTCAGCTCAGTCAAATGTACAATTACAGTCACAATCTCAGTCATCGAACTCACATTTTCAGGACATATGAAGGTAAGAAATGTTTCATTTACCAAGATGAGGACAAACAGTCAGCAGCAAATGGTGCACGACACAAACTGATTTGTCTATTGTTGCTGTATTAGTAAAGCCTTAAGGCTACAGGTATTTTATGGAAAAATACACAAACCTGATGCCTAATAAAGTGTCTTGATTGGCAAAGTATAGGAAAAAAATAACTAACTCAAGGCCGGTCCTGGGTGACTAGGTTCTCAATGTAAATGTGTAGCTAGGAGCACCAACACGACCCCTCAAAATGACTATATATGTATATTTATTATATATTTTGTAAATTTTGTATTTCTAAAATTAAAAGGTGTAGTTTAATAGTTGTAGAGCAAATGAACCACCATGAAGCTTTGAACCAATTGGTTGGAAAGTTTCATTGCTAAAAGAAGCTTCATTTTGCCATCAATATTCCCTAGGGGCTGCGGCAAACGCCTCATGCCTCCCAGCATGCAATGCGGCGCTGTAAATAACATTCAAAGTTCATGTTCTGTGCTAATTTTTCTTCAGTTACCATTCCAGTTGTTTCATTCATTTCAAGTTATGCCGTTTAGTTTGTTGTTATGTGTTCATTTTAGTATTTTTTCTGAAATCTTGAGGTCGAATGAACTGTGCCACAAAATAGCAGGTGGCTCATCCGATCCAGGGCGCAAATTGCAAATATTTTTTTTAACTGTAGCCTATTAAAAAGTACTTGATATGTTAGAAAAAGTTCAGGAAATGTAAAATGAGAACTATTTTCAGAGGTGGGTAGAGTAGCCAAAAATTTGACTTAATTAAGAGTAGCATTACTTCAAAATAATATCACTCGTGTATAAGTAATCATCCAAAAACTGTCCAAGTTAAAAAATAAATTTTTTTTAAAAACAAATTTTGTGAGTAACTGCTTACAGCGTGTTTTTCAAAAAAAAAAAAAATCCCTCTGCACAACATCATTTATATAAACTTATCTTTTTACTACATTATAGCCTATTACATATCTATATTAGGTCAAAATAATGAACAAAAATCAATACTAGAAAAATGAAACATACGTGCCAAGAGCAAGCGTGCCCTCTGGTGGAGGAACAACATATTTCCTACCATGAATTTTTACGGTGCTTTAAAGACGCCAGGTGAACATGCCAGCATGATCATAGGACTTTCGACTGCAAACCTGCATCTGGTCATGTAACTGTATTGTTAGGTCTGATTGGTATATCGGAGTCATTTGATTTTTGATGCGACATCTCATTGGTGAAACTGGTAGAGCCACTGTCGGAATCTCTGGCGAAAATAAAGTCAAATCTGTTATGTAGAAAAGGGGAAAAATGTAACGACTTCTACTCAAGTTACTCTAAAAAGTACATTTTTCTCCAAAACTTGAGTCAATGTAATGCGTTACTACCCACCTCTAGTTTAATGGTGTTTTTCCATCAAAGCAATTGAAACCCCCTACCCTAGACGGCGCCCTAGGCAACAGCCTAGCTCGCCTATACCCAGGGCCGGCCCTGTAAATTTTGACCTTTGTTCTGACAGAGTGTAGTAGCTAGGTAGCAAAAGAGCACAATGCAGCTTCAGTAGTATTTTGGTCCTTGGATTCACACGAACACGACTAGAAAGAGGCAGACAAGGCCAAAAGTGTTGCTGGGGTAGAGAGAAGTCCAATATGAAAGTTCCGGCAAAAACTTTTTTTGGGGAAAATATCAATACACTCCATCCTCGAGAGATCCTTTGGCTTCCCAAATCTTCACTGTGCGATCACTGCGTACGAAGAAATAAAAAAACAACCATAAGTGAAGTGTCAAAAAATGATGAGGCAACCAGTGCTGCAACGAATAATCGATTAAATCAAGTAATTTGATGGGAAAATTGCGTCAAATCAAACTTGGCTGCTTCGATGATTCGTTTAATTAGAGTTCTGTTGTAAGGATTTGTTTGTGTTGCATTTAATTGTATTGATTTGGGAGGATTCAACACCCTCGAGTGGCAAAAGTTAATATGACATCACTCGTCGAACCCGGCTGAATCCAGATGCTCCCTGTTAAGACCAACATGAGGTTTAAGTTTTTGTTTGAGCTAACATGATTGTTTATGCATCCGTAATTTAGTTCAGAGCAGTGGTGTCAAATGTACGCCCCGCGGGCTAGAAGCGGCCTGCCAGGGAGTCCATTTCGGCCTGCAGGATTGCTTTAGTGGATAGGCACGTTGTAGCTCATTCACACAGTACACAGGGTTCGTACATCTTTTTCATGTCCAAATTTAAGCACGTTTTAAGGACTTTCAAAACCAATATTTTTCCAGTACCTTTTAACATGGGCGTTGCCAGACATATATTACAGGAGCATGTGCCCCTGAATTGATCTGAGGTGCCTCAGTATAAATTTCACTCGTAAAAAAAATAAATAAAATACTTTGTGGAGTTTTATGTTCAGAATGTGCATATTTAATATGGTAATTAGGGTTGTTCCGATCATGTTTTTTTTGCTCCCGATCCGATCCCGATCGTTTTGACTGTGCGTAGTGGCACCGATTGATATATCTTCTCTGCGTTGGGAAGTAACATAGGGTGTTAAGGAAAAGATCAACCACTACCGTTCTTCCCCACATTCTTCCCACGATATTTCATATTGTTGAGAGAGGGATTTTAAGGCTTTAGCCAATTAAAAAGAGGCTCCAAAGACTGCCAAAATTCTCTCTACTCATTTTACGCTGCCTGTTAGCTCTATATATAAGTAAAACACCGCCATTATAGATTCAACGCGACATTGCGTGAGTGGGTCGTGCAGCGCATGCATTAATTGCATTAAATATTTTAACGTGATTTATTTTTAAATAATTCATTACCGCCGTTTATGCGATAAATTTGATAGCCCTACTTTAAGCCAAAACTAAAGCTTCTGGATGAATGTAAGACATTTTGTCTGTAACGTTAAATACAATTAGAAAACGATTTAATAAAAAAAATATATATATATATATTTAAAAAAGGCATGTCCGATATTTTTTTGCCGATTCCGATACTTTGAAAATGACGTGATCGGACCCGATCGATTAATGGTAATATTACTCTATTCACCCCGTATACACAATCCGCACAAGACTCCTTAATATGGTATGCACGTAGCTTTGGCTGGGATAGGCGTATGAGTTGATACTTCCGCGAAGCACTTTCGGGAGATATTCTGCGTTCAAGTGTATCGGGAGATCTGAGTTGGAAAATCGTTGTTAAGTCGTAATATGGGAGAAAAACATGGTTGCTACAAAGAAGGGCAGCCTATTTTAATGCTCCAACGATAAATCACAACTTGAGTGACTGTTTGGCAGTTTTCATAGACACCATGGAATGAGATATTAAATTCGAGTGATGACGTGAGCGGGTACCATTTGTTTGTGCTACATTTGCGCTAGTGTTTGTTTGGGACACACCTCTGTTATTGAGACAGTTGATCCGCTCAGCCAGCCATGACGGAGGGGCTGCGATTGACGTCATCGCTCGAAATTAATACCCCAAAAACTATAGCAGTACAAACGAAACTTTCTACAGCAAAAACGATTGACGTAATTTTTATATAAATTTGAGTGTGATGGGGGCCAACTTCACGGAGCATAAACACTTGTTTCTTTGTTTTACATCTCCTTAAAATGTCTTCTGCAACGCATTCAATGTTTGTAATCCAATTACCAGATTATTCGAACTAACTAATCGATGACTTAAATAATGGATAGCTGCAACCCTGACGTCAACGTGTGACTTACTCCGAGGCGGTGAACAGATGACTGTTGTTGGTCGCCAGGTTGTTAATCGGACTGTCGTGGCCTTGCACGTCACCTAGAGGCGCTAGTGAGTCGGCGTGCCACAGGCGGAGGAGTCCTCCTCTGCAAGCGCTTAGAAGTGCAGAAGAGCCCGGAACCACACCCAAAGCGCTGGACCAATCCGTCTGCGCGCTGACTGACTGTTAAACAAACGTTTTCCCATAAAATACAGCAAAAAATGTGACTCATAATTTCCGCAAAATACAGCGGTCGCTTCACCTGCAGCAGTCGCTTATTGGCCAAGTCCCACTTTTTGATGACGTGATCTCTAGAACTGCTGTAGGCAAAGTCCCCATACAATGCTAAGGACTCCACGTTATCCAGATGAGAGGGATCCAACGTGTGGCAGGAGCTGATGCTCCCCTGAGCACCTTCCACCACCTCGAACATCTAGAAATTTGGAGTATTTTGAATTAAAACTCTGATTAATATCACGTCTTCTTCTGCGCGTCGCTCACTTTGACGTGATGGTCTTTGGAGCCGGTGAGCACGAGATCTTGTCCGTGACCGTATTTATCGACTGTCAGACACGTGACCGCTCCTAAATGCCCGGTGAGTTTCCCCGTGGACGCAAACCTTAGACAAGTTTTCCATCAATTTTCCAACTTATTCACAATACAAATGTGACGGACTTACTTCCGGAGATCCCACATGCGCACGGCGTTCCCGGCGGCGGCGTATAGGAAAGAACCGGCGGGATTGATGGCGATTTGGTTGATCTGACATTCTCCTGGAGGGATGGAGAAACTGCTGGTCGAGGAACAGGCGTCGCCTGTGCCGACTTGACCCGAAGCCCTTGAGGAACGGCTAATTTTATGAGCGACTCGTTCGTCAACTTGACGGCTACTGTAGCGTGCGGACTTACGTGAGCGTTCGGATACATTTTGCACAATCCCGAATGTCCCACACTTTGATGTATGCGGTTGAAACAGTAAAAACAAGGCTGGATGTGTACCTGTCGTATTAGAAAAAAAAAAAAAAACATCAGACTAGCGCTTTGTAATTGAGCAAAAGAGAGATTGAAAACCTGACTGAGACGACGCTACTGGGGTGATCCGCTAATGACATGATCTCCTGTCCGGTTACCAAATTCCACACTTTACACGTTCGATCTGAGGGGAAATTTGCCGTTAGAAAGGATGAGGTAAATTTCCGATTTTTGAACATTTACCTTTGGATCCCGTGAAGAGAAGATCTTCCGTGACGTCCACGCTGAGAACGGGCTTAGTGTGACCTTCGGCGACGTGGACACATTGGAGTTTGGACGCACGGTTGGTCTTGGGGGGCGTCACGGGGTTAATAATGCCTCTGGAATATCAATAGGTGAATACATTTTTCAATTAAGTCTACAGAGTGGTTTCAAATTTTCATTCAAATCCAGTACAATTCAGTTGTACTTCAATTTATTTGTATTAAACTGTCATAAACAGCTATTACAGTTTGTCTAAAACATTCTGAATCATTTTGTTTTCCAATTTTTCATATTTGAGTATTGATGTCAAGTTTTAGGGAGCATTTAAGTACATAGAGGTGTATTAAGGTAACTTTTAGGATAATTAGAGTATATATTGGTGTGTTTAACCAACCTTTCGGGCTAACTTGAGTACATTTAAGTGTATTTACAGTGCCCTCCATAATTATTGGCACCCCTAAAAAAGATGTGTTTTTAGCTTCTAATATTTTTTTTGATTCAAATAATATGGGACATTAATGGAAAAAAAGAGAAAAATCAACCCCCTTTTGCCAACAAAACAAGGTCTGGGGACTGAGATGGCCATGGGAGGAGCTTGATTTTGTGTCTGGTGAACCATCTCTGTGTAGATTTGGCCATATGTTTAGGGTCATTGTCTTGCTGAAAGACCCAGTGATGACCCAGCTTCAGCTTTTGGGCAACAGATTTTGATTTAAAATGTCCTGGTTATTTCAAAGCATTCATGATGCCATATACCCTAACAAGGTTCCCAGGGCCTTTGGAAGCGAAACAGCCCCACAGCATCACTGACCCACCCCCATACTTCACAGTGGGTATGAGGTGCTTTTCAGCATGCGCATCTTTCGTGGCACGCCAGACCCACTTAGAGTTTTTGTTGCTTTTTGGCAACAAACACTCTAGTGGGTCTGGGGTGCTAATACTGTAATTGTGACACACATTATTTGATGTCAAATCAATTTTTCTTTATGTGGGATTTTTTCCCCAATGAATGAATGCATTTGTATTGAAGGTTGGATTTTTCTCTTTTTTTCCATTAAGGTCCCATATTATTTGAATAAAAAAATATATATTAGAAACTAAAAAACACATCTTTTTCAGGGGTGCCAATAATTATGGAGGGCACTGTAGGTAACTTTCAGGGAGTATTTGACTACACATAGGTGTGTTTAAGTTTTACGGAGCATATGAATACTGCATTTAAGTACATTCAAGGTGTATTTTTACATTTATATGTTTTGAGGTAACTTTTAGGGAGTATTTGAGTACATTTAGGTGTATTGAGGTTACTTAGGGTGTATTTTAGTACTTCTAAACGTTATATTTAGGTGTATTTTGGAATTTTTATGTGTATTTAAGTGACTTTTAGAGCGTATTTGAGTACATTTAGGTGTATTGAGGTAACTTTTATGGTGGACTCAAGTATATTTAGGTGTAGTTTGGTGTATGTATGTTTATTGATGTAACTTTTAGTGACCATTCGAGTACATTTAAGCGTATTTAAGTAACTCTTAGGGATCATTTAAATACATTTAAGAGTAATTAGGTGGCTTTTAGTCAGGTTTTGAGTACATTAAGTTGTACAGTATTATGTAACTAATAATACTATAAAAGGTACTTGAGTACATCTAAAATTGTTTAGGAGGGTATTTCAGTAAATCCTGTAGTATGTTGCTTGCATTGGTTATGAAATAAGATGGTTATGACAATTTTAATGTCAGTACATTGACCATGTTGGTATGGGTGATGAAAGGTGAAAACATGCTTCTGCCGTGATTTGAAATAAGTTTATCGCTAGTAGATGTCCAATCCATTTGAAGTGGGAGGGTAGCAACGGATAAACAAACCATGTCAGACCAAGCCATAATTGCAATTACTTTACAGAAGTGAGTATGCAATAATTTAGTATTAAAAGAAAGAAAATGTGTATTTGTTTAAAAAAAAAAAAAAAAAAAAAAAAGCAGTATTGGTACACATAGGAGAGCTATAAAATAGTAAAACACTATTGAATATGTCAGAATATTTTGTGATCATCAAGTTACATAATAAAAAAAAAATCCAATTAGATAAACAAAAGCGTCCAAAAGTAGATTTTAACCATTTTGCTGTTGCTAAAGTGTAATGTATATATTATGTATATAGCACAAAAACTGTTATAAAAGAGTACTTGTACCTATGGCTGTCAAAAACAGGAGACTCGTCCGAACTGAAATTAACAAAAACAAAGCAAAAATATTAAAGAAAATAACCATGATGTAATGTTTATAGCAGATATTCTTACAGTGTTTTCGCGTCACTTCGAGTTTGAACAGCTGTTTGTCCCTTTTCTTGCAACCTTCTCCGCATCAACGGCGAGCGCTCGAGCTGCTCCCTCTCGGCGCCGCTTGTCGGTGACATGGCTCGCGAGCTGCGGGAAATTTTGAGTTCAACTTGTGAGGTATTAAAGTTAAACTAGCGAAGATTAGCTAAGCTTAGCTAAGGAGCTAGAGTCTCTGGCTAAGCTAGCTAAGTTTCTTACATGCCAGATGAACTACCCCAGAGAGAAATCGGGGATTTGCGACCCGGGTCCAAAGGCTCGTCGATGGCAAGCAAAGGCCCCGAGAAGTCTCCTACAGGCGAATCTCCTGAAGTGGCGTAGAGAAGCTCCATCTGTGTGGTAGTTCTCCTGCGTGCCTGACGAATCAGCGGTAGCAGCAGTAATTTAAAAAACTAAATTAATTCAATACTGCGTGATGACGTGCAGAACAGTACCTTACTTCTCGGACGGGAGTCGCCACATAACTTCAACATATCTGATGGTGGTGTGCTGAAACATCACGAGATGCCATTTAAGAAATACACATTTTACTGACTAAATGCCTATTAATGTCTTACGTGTATTCAGTTTTTGTGGGTGTGAGACTCGATTTGACTTATGAGGCACTAACTCGAGACTCGACTCGAGACTCAAGTCAATATCGTTCTTGTGATGTAGCCTTTCCTATATGCCTTGGTCTGAATGATGAAATGTAATGTTGGAATAGATCATTAACACCGTAATGCTAGTTTATTCCCTGCAGGCTATACAGCATAGATTTTTTTTACATTGATTTACAGTAAGTTTTCCCTCAAAGATAAACCTAGTGCTTTGTGGGTGGGCTGGGGAACAATTTTGAAGGCCTTGACTAACCTGTGACTTTTACATGACTCGTCTTTACAACCTTGTGTCTTGGTTTGACTTGACATGACATCAAGATTCGACATGACTCCACATAACCTTATAACTCGACTCGACTTCACATAACCTTGTGACTTGACTTGACTTGACTAGACAATCTCGTGACTTGACAACCTTTTGACTTGACAACCTTACAACTATGGGTGCACGATATCCATTTTTGAAACCGATACCGATAACTTCCTGCTCCTCAAAGCCGATACCGATAATAAAAATATAATGTTTTAAATATATAACCTGAGTTTTTGAACACCTGGAGGTTTAAAAAAAAAATAAAAAAATAGTGGTGGATTCAACATAGATTTGCCTTTGATCTCACCAGATTTTTTATAATGACAGGAACAAAACAGTGCGTTTCACTTCTGCACTGCCCGACAGCCAGCTAAGAATTAATGCACTTCCATAAACCACAAGACTTGGTCTTTTCTTGCTTTTATGGGAAGACACTCGTCTTAATATTGTGAAAGTACAACAGAAAAATACACATATTCAATATACAACAAACTGCAAAATACACTTATATACACACGACTATTATATGTATAGCATTGCACACTAGCTTGAGCTACTAAAGCATTGGCTGGCTTCTATAACACAACTTATGAAGTTCTGTACATATGACCCTTCACCACAGAAATAAACATATTTTGCACATCCATGTTATAGTAAACATAAAATACTTACATATATTTCCGAGGCGGAAACGTAACAGAAAGCATTCACGACTGTCAATGCTACCGCTAGACACCGCAATGTGTAAGTGAACCAAACTACTGTAACAAAAAATAGATGCAGTGAATTATTCTGACCAGCAGGTGGGAGCAATGCCCCGCAAATGGTCAACTGATTTCCCATACAAATGTGTAAACTGTAAAGCCAGAACAGTACATATTATCGGTCCCATTATAAATGTTATTGGAATTATCGGGATGACGTCATAATTCCTATTATCGGACCGATAATTATCGGACCAATACTTATCGTGCACCAGTACTAACAACCTTGTGTCTCGGCTCGACCTTATGACTCGACATATCCTCACGACTCGACTCGACAACCTCGCGACTCGACTCAACCTCGCGACATGACTCGACATATCTTCGCGATACGGCTCGACATATCCTCGTGACACTAATCGACGTATACTCGCAACTCGACTCGACATAACCTTGCGACTCGACATATCCTCCGACTCGACTTGCCTACAACAGGTAAGACTCGGGACTTAGTTGTGACTCACATCATAGTGACTCGTGCAATTTTCTGTGTAATACTACCTGCCCTCTGCAGTTGGGCTGGAGGTCGACTCATCGCTGCTGCTTTCATCCCCGTTTTCTACAAAATAAAAACTCACATAAACACACATTTTTAGCCATGAAGTGAAGGTTTGTTAGTTGGTTTCTTAGCATGGAAGAAACTACGGTAGGTCCAAAACACAATAGGTTACAAAGGGAGATAAAAACCCTGTGTGACAAGAAACACTGATACACAACTATAAAGGCGAAAGGGTTTGTCAATAAAAGGGTCAGGCCAAACACACTTGAAGATTTCTTCCGGGAAATCTTAAAGTGAGAACCTCTCGAAAAATCTTACTCACCTGGAGACAGGTAACCTAACTCTTGAGTTCACACAAAAACACCAAAGAGGACAAGAAGAAATCAAAACCCCATCGACAAGAGTCCAACCACACGTTACACCGCAGAAGGTTCCGACCTTGAAGAGCGCTCCCGAGCAGAGCGTCCAGCTCCGGGTTGATCTCGGCTTTCTCCTTCAACATGTGGAAGAGCAACTGGTTCTGCGTGGCGCTGTTGATCTCCGTCTGCTTCAGCCGACCTTCCATCACCTTCAACTGGGAGTCTTTCTGAGCTGCCTGCAGGCCCTAAAGATTCACAGGAGGCCAGTTCTCACATCCAAGGAACATTTCTCCAGCTCGCATACGTCACCTTATTGATGGCCATCGTCATGAAATGATCCAAAAGGAAACGGGCCTCTGATAAGCTACACGAGCTGACCACCGCTGTTAAGTCCACGGTGTCTCCTTCCTCCTGCGACCCAAAATCAATCGAGCATGTATTTTTGGGAAAATGTTTCAAAACTCGTTTACTGTACCTTGGCTTCCTCCATCTGCATAATGTTGGCTTGGCAGTCGGCGATGCCATCATTGATGTAGTCGATGTTAGCGCCCAGAGATTCTAACTCTTCGTTGAAGGAAGCTAGCGAGCGCTCAGTGTCTGTTGCCCCCTCCGCTAACATTTTGGTCTTCTTCCTAGTTACCCGCTCCCTCCGCTTGGTGAGCTCTTCTCTTTGCTAGAATGGAAGCAGAGGTGACAATACGTACTTACAAAACGTTTTGAAAAACATTACCTTCATGAGGCGATTCATATCCGTTTCCATGTTGGAGATGGTCATCCGCTGCATGATGATGTCACTGACGCGCCGCTCCAATGACTGCCATTTGACCCTGGCGGCTCGGGTAAGGTAGCGACTTCCCAGCCGCACTGGAGAACTCCTAGCGCCGTTGGACGTCGACGTTCCCGAGGAATAGGACCTTCCCGGAGCGTTACGAAGGAGTGGATCGGGAAGGGTTTCGGGTACGCTAACTTTTCTGCTCATCTTGCCGGACACTGGCCTCACCTGGCGTCTCAGAGCTGTTACCTGTAGTTCAGTTGAGTTCAATTAAATGAAAGGGATTTATACAAAAAATAATATCAATCACCTCTTCGTTCTTCCGCCGTAGGATCAACTCTTGCTGTCTTTTTTGCGCTTCGAGCTGCTTCACTTGATGCTGGAAGAAAGTTTTATTTTATTTCACAGAATGTTTTTCAGATCCTGTGAGAACTTGACACTTTTCACACCTCAGCTCGACGCTGGTCTTTCTTCAAGGAGGCTATCTCCCGGTTCCTCTTGCACTCGGTAGCCCTGTTACGCTCCTGCTGTTCTTTCATCTGACGCATCAGCGCTACCTACAGTTAGGGATGGGACCATACACTTAAAGTCACGATACGAAGGACATTGATTTGGCGAAGTCACGATACGATACGATATCAATTTTTCAAAAAGTACTACAGAGCTGAAACGAATACTCCAGCAACTCGAGTGACTCGAGTTTAAAAACTGATCCGAGTAATTTTATTCACCTCGAGGAATCGTTTAATTTTGCCAGCTCTAAGCATCACGTTTTGCCCGGACTACATTTAATGCGGGACAACGCGCTGACGTCACGTGCGCAGAGGAAGAAGCAATTTAAAAAAAAAACTTACTGCAGCTGACAGCTGCTACAAACTACGCCGACGATGCTAAAAACTACGCCCGCATGATGCTAGTGTGGTAGCAGGTAGTGTCCGATGCGTCTCATAGATATCGCATGCATTTAGAACTAGATGCGAAATAACAGACTCGGCCGTGTCTGGGCAGCGTTAGTAAACAGCCGCCATCTTTAAGCAGTAGACCTCTCAGCGCTAATAAATGTAAAGTTACTGTCACTCGCACACGTAACGTCAGCCCTTCGGAGGGCTAGGTTTCTTTTGATTATGACCACTGTCGATGCGTGGCTAACGTGTCTTACATACAGGCTTTATCTGTAAAAACACAGTGCTGTAGAGTGATGAAGGTGTAAAATTAAAACATAATAAAGCTAACTGTCAGTTTTAGCTCAGTAGTCATTGCTGAATAAAACACTAAGTAGCACTGGTCCCTAATGTGCTCCAATACAGTAGGTATCATACATTTATTTTGAACACTGCAAAAACTCAAAATCCGATCAGTACTTACAGTTTAGACTAACTTAAAATTTAACTACAACTTAAAAATAGCTTGACACAAATGGAAATTCAATTGAAACACGTGGGAAAAACGCGTAGCTTTCAAGTGATGTGTGTTATCAAGCGTAATTACATTTTTTGGTAAGAAATATGTTTTTTTTTTTTTTTATAAGATCTAGAAGTTTTTTGAGTGAAAGCAGTGATTTTTTTTTTGTCACATCTGAGATGCAATTGTTGGCTGTTTTCAACAATGTACATCGAAAATAAAGACATTGATTGAATGAAAATGGTTCAATATTGGATTAAATGTCTTTTTTTTTCATGTATATTTATAATTGCTCTTTACTTAAAAAAAAAAAAAGTTTTATCCGATAACTCAATTACTCGAGAGAATTTGAATAGTTGAAAGTCCGTGTTGCCCAACGACAGCCCCAAAACATCACTGCTCTAGAGCAGATCTGCACGGAGGAATGGGCCAAAATACCAGCAACAGTGTGTGAAAAGCTTGTGAAGAGTTGAAGAAAACGTTTGGCCTCCGTTATTGCCAGCAAAGGGGTAGGCTACATAACAAAGTATTGAGATGAACTTTTGGTATTGACCAAATACTTATTTTCCACCATGATTTGCAAATAAACTATTAAAAAATCAAACTGTGATTTTCTGTCCCCCCCCCACATTCTGTCTCTCATGGTTGAGGTTTAACCATGTTGACAATTACAGGCCTCTCGAATATTTTCGAGTGGGAGAACTTGCACAATTAGTGTTTGACTAAATACTTATTTGCCCCACTGTATATCGAGTAGAACATAATATTTAATCAGACAATTATTTAAATAAAAAAGAAATATGTGAAAGTAAAGTAAAATAAATTAAGGGTCATTCAGGGGCCACTATGGTCCTGAGACCCGGGACAACAAACCCGGTTGCACCCCCCCGTCGACGGGCTTGCTCATTAGGCAGTCACATGGCAATACATTTCATGTATTTTCCAATTGGATGCGTATCATGACATCTTGTATCGCTATACTAGTATATCGCCAAATTATATTTTGTCCCAAATCTAGAACCTAGAAGACCAACATAGTACTATATTCATAGACATGTATTTTTAAAAATGCCAAACCTTAGTTTTCTTCATCTCAGTGACGTCGAGCTGCAGTTTCTTGAGCTGCTTCTCGTACTGCGACTGGTTCTTGAGCAGCCTCGCGTGCTCCTTCTGGGCTGACTGGAGTTTCTGCAGCTCCTTGTTCATGGAGTTCAGCTTTCTCTCATACTCGGCCTTGATCCGCTTCGCCTTCTCTTCCGTGCCTGACTCAACTGAACCTGCGAAGAGTCAGATATGAAATGTAATGGAAACCAAAGTGGTGCTGGATTCTTTTTGTCCCCCCTCTCACCCATATTATGTAGCACTTTATCCCTCTCTTGCTGCGTGTCTCGGATTTTGTTCTGCAGCATCACCAACTTGTGCTCGTACTGCTGCTTGAGCGTATGGAGGCGCCGCTGGCTGTTCTCCAGCTCGTCGATCAGCTTCTGCTTGATCGCGATCTCGCACGTAATGTTGGCCAGGTCGGCCTGGACGTCGTCTGCCACCAAAAGACTCGTAGAATCTTTCTTTGCATAAATTAGCGTCTCTTTTTTTCTTTACCTTTTTCATCTAGCTCCTCCAATTCAGAGTCCTCGGACGTCTCCTCCCCCGCCGTGTCCGAGTCCTGTTCCTCACCATCGCCGTCTTCGCCTTCTTCGTGGTCACTGCCCTCCTTGTTAAATGGAAGAAAAATTATTTCGTATCAAAATATATAGATAAGTAAGCCATTTCCATCCTTCCATTGTGGATTGGAATGGCTTTATCACGAGTAAACGTCCAATCTTTTTGAAGTGGGAGGACGGCTGTGAAGTTTAGGACCATCAGTGGCAGCCAAAGCCAGGCAACAAGTTCATTCTGGGGTATTTCATGTGTATTGAGGTAACTTAGGGAGTATTTGAGTACATTTAGGTGTACGTTGGTACATTTAGGTGCATTTAAGTAACTTTTAGGGAGTATTTAAGTACATTTTAAAGTGTTGAGGTAGCTTTTCTGGAGCATTACAGTACATACAGTACAGAGTACATTTACAGGCATGGTAATGGGTCAGGGGTTAAAAAGGTGAGAAGGGTGTGGAGGAAATATGTTCCGATACACTGTATAACTCGGGCTGTCCCAAACGACTGATTTTCTCCTGATTAGTCAGCAGACTATTTTTACGATTAGTCGACAAATCTAATAATTTAGGTTTTCCTTTTTTTTTTTTACTAATTTAGCAATGACATTTTTGATGAAGCTTATTAATCCACAAAAACATTTTGGAACACTCAAATTCTTTATGAAAGTACAAATAAACACGTAAATAACAACAATAAATCACAAACAATGAGGTCAAATGCTGATAGCATTAACTAGTGCTAAAGAATGGAATGTAAACAGATTCAGAACACTGACTTCGCCTTTCCATCATGATTCAAAACAGTTCTTAAAAATATCTAGCATTAATATTATAGTATACTACTATATATAATAGTATTATAATCATTGCCAATCAGATTTTTCATAAAGGCCGTCATTTTAAAGCTATTCTTGGTGTAGAATCTGAATTCTTAAGTATGTGGGATTAACTCCAGAAATCGTTATTTATATGATGAACATGACATGCTTTTATTCTGAAATGTTCACCGGAAGTACGTTCGCTAACCGGCTAACCATAAGCTTTACACTCAGCAAAAAAAGCTTTTTGTCATTGCATGTGGTGTCAGTAATTAATTAATTTTCATTTTTTTCATTTGCAAATGCTGTTAAGCAGCGATTTTTCATGTTTGAAGTGTCACCTTTTAACCGCAAGTTTGCGTTTTGGAGAAGACTGCCTATGTTTCATAGCAAACTAATGTAAGTGGTCTTTTTTGCCCCATGAGCCTCAATGTAGCAATGCTAAGGTTTATAGTGTTTAATATAGATGTGGTTTCTTATTTTGTATGTCTGAACTTTAATTCTACAGTGCGTTGATGACCAATAAACATCCGTGAAAGGAACTGAAGTCTCATATGCCATCAGCACGCATGCACAAATGTATGCATGCGAAACGCAGCCGTGAAAATGACCGCATTCATTTTTATTTGCCGTGCGATTAACGGACTCATTGCATCAGGCATAGCAACTTCAATAAAACATGCCGTTAGTTAGATGGACTTACGATCTGCCATCTTGTAATTGTCTTCTTTCGTCCACCCCCCCTTTAAAAATTTCTCCTCGGATCTACACAATTCACGTAGGTCACACGTTTTTACTTCAAAACGGCAAATTTCGCCGAAAGGTGAGATTTTCATGCCTGCATTTAGGTGTATTGAGTTAACCTAGGGACATCTAGTACATCTCAAAGTGTTTAGGTGGCTTTTAGGAAGCATTTAAGTACGGAATTTAAAAACGTGTAGTATCTTGGTAATGTTTAGGAAGTATTTGAGTATATTTACGTGTATTTAGGAAACCTAGGGTGTATTTGAGTACATCTAAAAGTGTTTAGTTTGCTTTTAGAAGGCATTTAAGTACATTAGCTTAAAGATAGCAAAAAAAGATTTTTGTAAGCTTTATTTTTTTTGGACCCTTTTTAAAACGATACATCGATTCTTAGCAAGGAACATATCGATCATCTTTTGGGAAACAAAGTGATTACTGCGTACCTCTGCTTCAGTGCCGCCTCGCTCCTGGTCATTGTCTGGCACTTCTTCCTTTATAACACTTGGGGGAAAAAAAAAAGACTGTTTTAATTCAGATTAATCGGTGTTTAATCATTTTAGGACACAAGGAAAGTAAAAGGTACATGCAATGATACTAACACGTTAATCGGTAACACATAAGAGTGATAATGAGTAATATTACAACCCCTAGCAAAAAGTATGGAATCACCAGTCTCGAACAAGCACTCACTCAGACATTTTATCGTGTAGAACAAGCAAAGATAAAAAGCTTGAAAAAATAATGAATTAGTTCAAAAGTGCAACTGTATAGCATTCAGAAACACTGAAAGAAATGAACAAAAAACATTGTGGTGGTCAGTAAATGTTATTTTTATAGAGCAAGTGCAGGGAAATCACTCCATTCTGAGGAAAAAAAATATGGAATCATGAGAAACAAACAAAGAAATAGCAATCAAAACACATCTCTAGTATTTAGTAGCACCACGTCTGGCTTTTTTGCAGTCTCTGAGGCATGGACTTGATGAGTATTCTTCATCTATTTGGTGCCAACTCTCTTTGATTGCAGTTGCCAGATCATCCTTGCAGGTCGGAGCCTTGCTGTGGCCCATTTTTTTCAATTTCCACCACAGGTTATTAATAAGGTTGAGATCTGGGCTATTTGCAAGCCATGACCTTGACTGGATGAGTCTTTCTCCAATGAATGCTTTAACAGTTTTAGCTCTGTGGCATGATGCATTGTCATCTTGGAAAATGACAAACATATTTTCAATTGAAGGGATAAAAAAGCTGTCTAAAATTTCAATGTAAACTTGTGCATTTATTGAAGATTTACCCACAGCCATTTCTCCAGTGCCTTTGCCTGACATGAAGCCCCATATCATCAAGGACTGGGGGAAATTTTGATGTCTTCTTCAGAGAGTCATCTTGGTAAGTCTCAATGGAACGGCGCCAAACAAAAGTTCCAGCATCATCACCTTGTCCAATGCAGATTCTTGACTCTTGACAAGGTGATTGGACTCATCAAGTCAATCCCTCAGAGACTGCAAGCTGTCATACAAACCAGAGGTGGTGCTACTAAATACTAGAGATGTGTTTTGATTGTTATTTCTTTGTTTCTCATGATTCCATATTTTTTTCCCTTCAGAATGGAGTGATTCCATTACATTTCCCTGCACTTGCTCTAGAAAAATAACATTTACTGACCACCACAATGTTTTTTATTCATTTCTTTTAGTGTTTCTGAATGCTAAAGAGTTGCACTTTTGAACCAGTTCATTATTTTTTTCAAGCTTTTTATCTGAGTTTTTTCTACATGATAAAATGTCTGAGTGAGTGTTCGTCCGAGACTGGTGATTCCATACTTTTTGCTAGGGGTTGTATAAGGTAGCCACACACGAAAAACGATGAAAGAGGGATTAGACACAGGATTTTCCCCTTCCAGGAGAGCAAAGCCACCTATGATTGGGTATCGGAAAAGTCTGGGATTAGCAGTCGTACATTTGTCAAACGGGGGAAATCCCCTGAAATCCTTCAATTCAATTACTCGGTGCATTATTACTCAAGATTACATTTGTTGTTTGCTAACAAAGGGTGGGTAGAGTAGCCAGAAATTTGACAGAAGTAGCGTTACTTCAAAATAATAGTCTTAAATTAAGTCATGCAAAAAAATGTATTCAATTACAAGTAAAGAAGTATTCGGTGAAAAGAATACTCAAGTAACAATGTGAGTAACTGCTTAAAATGTCAGATTTTTCCTCTCTGCACAACGTCATTTATATGAACTGTTATTATTAGAGATGTCGATTGATCGGGTGCAATCACATACGCAGAATATCTCCCAAAAGTGCTTCGCGGAAGTATCAACTCATACGCCTATCCCAGCCAAAGCTACGTGCATACCATATTAAGGAGTCTTGTGCAGATTTTGTATATGGGGTGAATAGAGTAATATTACCATTAATCGATCGGGTCCGATCACGTCATTTTCAAAGTATCGGAATCGGCAAAAAAATATCGGACATGCCTTTTTTTAATATATATATTTTTTAATTAAATCGTTTTCTAATTGTATTTAACGTTACAGACATAATATGTTACACTCATCCAGAGTCTTTAGTTTAGGCCAAAGGTAGGGTTATCAAATTTATCCCGTTAACGGCGGTAATGAATTTTTTAAAAAATTCATCACATTAAAATATTTAACGCAATTAAAGCATGCGCTGCACAACCCACTCACGCATTGTCGCGCTCAATCTGTAATGTAACCTATATATAGAGCTAAATGGCACAGTATAATGAGTAGAGTGAATTTTAACAGCCTTTGGAGCCTTTTTTAAATTGGCTAAAGCCTTACAATCCCTCTCCCTACGATTAGAAATATCGTGGGAAGCAATGTGGGGAAGAAAGGTTGTAATTGATCTTTTTCTGAACACCTTATGTTATTTCCCAACGCAGAGAAGGTATATCAATTGGTACCACTACGCACAGTCATGGTTGCACTTCCCATCATGCATTTGGGCAGAACAGTTAAATGGCTACAGTATCATTTACTGAAAGCTCAACAAATACACTAGATGGTAATATTTAGTCATAATATACAAAGTCACATTTATCCTTTAAGAATTACAAGTCTTTCTATCCGTGGATCCCTCTCACAGAAAGAATGCTAATAATGTTAATGCCATCTTGAGGATTTATTGTCATAATAAACAAATACAGTACTTATGTACTGTATGTTGAATGTATATATTCGTCCGAGTTTTATTCATTTTTTTTCTTAATGCATTGCCAAAATGTATATGAAAAATTATCGGGAATGATTGGAACTGAATCGGGAGCAAAAAAAAAAAAAAGCAATCGGATCGGGAAATATCGGGATCGGCAGATACTCAAACTAAAATGATCGGGATCGGGTCGGGAGTAAAAAAACATGATCGGAACAACCCTAGTTATTATTATTTATACTGCACTATAATTGTAACTTCCTGTTGGTCTTATTTGTCTGAATTTTCAGAGGTGTTGGCTTGTAATTGAAATGAGGTTCAGGTATTTGTTCCCCCGTTTCCTGAAGCGAACCTGGCATCGTGGTAGCGACCGTCGTTGTGGTACTGCATCAGTCTTCGAAGAGAAGGATGTGAGGATGAGAGGTTTAAGTGAGGGGAGTGTGCAACAGTAAAGAGGAGGAGAGTGTTGAAGAGTACTGATGGCAAATAATATCCAAAAATAAATAAGCAGTTTTCATTAGCAACTCCCAGATTCATCTCAATACCTCTTTTTCTTCTTCCTCTTCTTCTTCTTGAGCTTCTCCAGATCTTTTTTGGCCATCTCGATGACATCGTTGGCCTCTTTGTCAGGCGCGAAGAGCGCCGCTGAGAAGGCGGCGGGGCCGGCGTACAGCGAGGAACGAGTGGACGCTCGCGAGAGGTTCTTCCTGAGGTTTTCGTTGAGGGCCTCACTTTCAAGGAGTTTGGCTCTGTGAAGAATGGGAATCTAAGTGTCTTTAATGGCTGAACGGTTATAATGCGCCTCATGGGAGTGGTGAAAATAGAGAACCTGAGTTCCTCGATTTCCTTGATGTAGTTGTGGATCATGTTGCCGATTTCATCGTCGCCTTCGCCTGAAAGCAGACACGTTTTTTTTTAACAATGTACATTTGCTGTTGATTTTCAGTCACTTCCTGTTGATTTGCGGCCCGAAATCAATAGGAAGTGACTTTTTAAAACGATGCATCGATTCTTGTCGGGTGCTTTTGGGATACGACGTATCACGATCTGTCACCATTTTGATATTTTTTCAATTTCCGAGTGTACCATATTTTTCGGACTATAAGTCGCACATGAGGATAAGTCACACCAGCCATAAAATGCCCAACAGAGAGGAAAAAAACATATATAAGTCGCACTGGAGTATAAGTCGCATTTTTGGGGGAAATTTACTTGATAAAATCCAACACATAGAACAGATATGTCATCTTGAAAGGCAATTCAAGATAAAAATACAATAGAGAACAACATGCTGAATAAGTGTACAGTATGATAATGTTACATGATGCATGAACAACGAACCACTATGTTAACGTAACATAGCTATTAAGAGTTATTCAGATAACTATAGCGTAAAGAACATGCTAACAAGTTTACCAAACCATCAGTGTCACTCCAAAACACCAACATAACATGTGAAATGATATAATAATGTGTTAATAATGTCACACATAAGTTTCTCCAGAGTGTAAGTCGCACCCCCAGCCAAACTATTTAAAAAAACTGCGGTACATATCAGCAAACCTGTTTTAGCTAGCGCTTGGTTAGCTCCATCGCTGAGGATTTGAGTAAGTCGGGCTCGCTGGGCGTCGATAGTCTCCTGCATGGCCTTCACCCTCATCCTCAGATTGTTGTTGTCCGTCTGCAGCATGGCGTTTTCGTGAACCAAGTCGTTGATGCCCTCCATGCCATCCTCGCCCACCATGCGCTTTCCCTAAATGTGAAAGCCTACCGTAAGTACCCCCGATTGTGACTTGGGCGCAGATTTTGTACCGTTTTGTACTCCATCAGCTCCATCTGCAAGCGCGCCATCTCCGTTCTCAGAGCGCTAATCTGCTGACTGGCTCGATCCTGGTTCACCACGACCTTATTTTTTATATTCCGTGCCCGGTTGGCGTACTTGAGGGTGTTGAGGGTCTCCATGAAGTCGCGGTCTGATGGGCTGATGCACGCAATCATCATTGTTTGACTGGAAGAAATTGAACAATGGCACGATGGGTTAGATTGTACACAAAAAGGATCTAAAAATGTAGTTCGTTCCAAACCTGTTGCCGCCGAGCGAATCCTGGAGAAGGCGGGTGAGTTTAGAGTCTCGGTAAGGCACGTGCGTGGAGCGTTTACTCCTGTCGCCCAGGGCGCTGATGACGTTCCCCAAGGCCAGCTGAGGAATACAAAAATAGAACGTTAAGTTTGCTGCTGTATACAAGTAGGTGTCCAATGCAATTGAAATAGGAGGCTCGACCCAACAAATTGGACGTCTATCACTGTCAGTGGCAGTCAAGGGTCATTTTACCAATAAAAGTGTTACATTTTGGTCAAATTGAAGAAGATTTGACGATTACAGGAGCTTTTTTTCTATATTAAAAAGTATTTAACAACATTTTTAAGTCCAATAACGGTAGCTTTGCTGTGATGGTCGGTTAACAATTGGACTCGGGTCACTGGGACTCGGGACTCGTCATTGGCATGGACGTACATTTAAAATCAATCAATCATGTATGAATTCATTCTGCTATCTTTTTATTAGGGCTGTCAAAATTACCGCGTTAACAGGCGGTAATTAATTTTTTAAATTAATCACGTTAAAATATTTGACGCATTTAACACATATGCCCCGCTCAAAAAGATTAAAATGACAGCACAGTGTAACGTCCACTTGTTACTTGGGTTTTTTTGGGTTTTGTCGCCCTCTGCTGGCGCTTGGGTGCGACTGATTTTATGGGTTTCAGCACCATGAGCATTGTGTAATTATTGACAACATCAACACTGGTGAGCTACTAGTTTATTTTTTGATTGAAAATTTTACAAATTTTATTTAAAACAAAAACATTAAGAGGGGTTTTAATATAACTTGTACTAATATTTATCTTTTAAGAACTACAAGTCTTTCTATCCATGGATCGCTTTAACACAATGTTAATAATGTTAATGCCGTCTTGTTGATTTATTGTTATAATAAACAAATACAGTACCTATGTACTGTAGGTTGAATGTATATATCCGTCTTGTGTCTTATCTTTCCATTCCAACAATAATTTACAGAAAAATATGGCATATTTTATAGAGGGTTTGAATTGCGATTAATTACAATTAATTCATTTTTAAGCTGTAATTAACTCGATTAAAAAATGTAATGGTTTGACAGCCCCACTTTTTACCATTTGGGAGGAAAAACATGTAATATAATAACATTCAGGAAAAATAATTGTAGGTGTGACATTGTGCCACACGGTGGCGTCTTGATCTCCAGAACGCATTAAAACCTTGCTTGAGTGAAGAAAATTAAAAAATAAAATGCTTTGTTTTACCAGTCCACAGTTGATGGAGATGCCTTCCTTGGCCCGGTCTCCCGTGGCTCCAGTTCTCTTCAACCTCTCAGAACCTGCCAGGTCTACAAAGTGAAACTTGGCCGACAGAGTCTCAAACTCGTCTATGTCCGAATTCCCCACCAGACGGTTGTCCGTGGCGTTATCCTGGACCCGAGACGTTAAAAAAACCCTGCGTTAATGTTGGACTGGTAGTCAATTGAGACGTGCTGCGCTTACATTGTCAGGTGAACACATTCGAACTTGGCACAGGTGGATAGTGAAGATGGCGTGCGAACGAGAACTCTGTACGTTCATCTGGGTGCTGGCCGTGGTTCTAGACAAAGCGCCGAGCTTCAGACACTGCATCATCTAGGAGACGAGGCGGCATTTTGGGCAATACAAAACATCTCTCGAGGAGCGAGCTTTTTACTTGCTCTACACGTGTACTTGTAGTTCAAGTACACGTGCTTGTAGTCTAAGTATACGGAAGTATGTGTGCTTCAAATACAAGTAACCATAGTGGAGTACAAGTACACAACAGATACAGTGGGGCAAATAAGTATTTAGTCAACCACTAATTGTGCAAGTTCTTCTACTTGACAATATTAGAGAGGCCTGTCATACTCAACATGGGTAAACCTCAACCATGAGAGACAGAATGTGGGAAAAAAACAAACAGAAAATCTCATTGTTTGATTTTTAAAGAATTTATTTCCAAATTAGTTCATCCCAGATCAAGGGAGATTATCAGTGGTCTTGTACGTCTTCCATTTCCTAATAATTGCTCACACAGTTGATTTCTTTACACAAAGCGTTTTACCTATTGTAGATTCAGTCTTCCCAGCCTGGTGCAGGTCTACAATTTTGTCTCTGGTGTCCTTCGACAGCTCTTTGGTCTTGGCCATAGTGGAGTTTGGAGTGTGACTGACTGAAGTTGTGGACAGGTGTCTTTTATACTGATAATGAGTTAAAACAGGTGCCATTAATACAGGTAACGAGTAAGCCTGTCGCAATATGCAATAATTCCATTGATCGCACGGTAAATGAAAATGAAGGCGGTAATTTTCCCGCTGCGATTTATCGCCTCACGTGCGTGCGTACGTGCGTGCGCGTGCAGATGTGCGGCGGACGTGCTGTTAAAAGATTGGCTTCCTTGTTACAAACAGCGCAATATGCTGTGATGAGGATTCATTCTGTTTTATTGACTTCTGGGTATGTTCGTTTTACACATTTGAATCTAGCCTATAGGCTACGTTCATACTACAGGTCTTAATGCATGAATCCGATTTTTTCGTGTTTTTCCGACTCCAGTGATGTATTAACTTGACGGCCTGAACGTGACAAGTCGCATAGAGGTGGACCATTTCAAATCCGATCTGGGTCACTTTCGTATGTGGTCTAAATCTGATCTGGGCCACATTTTTCCAGAATGTGGCAGGCGGTCTGAACTTTCAAGTTTCCCAAATTGGATTCAATTCATGCAGCAATGACATCAGCAAAGCGAAACCGGCAGGCAGGACGGGAGCGATGTTGTTGTTGTTGTTTACTGTCATCATCATCATCGGTATCATTGATATTTACAAGATAGCATTGTGATAAGATTAATTTACCCGAAGATTCAAAGACAAGGGCTGACGGGAAAAGCTTGCCTTTTTAAATCCTGTCGCTACCCGATGTAGCTGTGCATTAGCGTCTAGCTTGAACTCTGCTTTTATGCACGAAACGGGCTTGAACACAGTCATAAAAAAAATAAAGAAAAGCATAAGCCTGACAATTTTCGGGCTCCATGGACAAAGGCAGTCGGAACGGGCACGCTAAAAAAACGAGATATGACAAAAAATCGGATTTGTGCATTAAGACCTGCAGTATGAACCTAGCCTTAGTGAAGCCAAATTTTTGTTACAGCTACTTAATTCATCTATTTTTGTTGAAGTGCAATTGTTTGTGTTACTAAAATTTTATACCTCTGTGCCTAAATGCTTAAGTTATTGAAGTGCAATATTTAACTTTCCTTGAAAAAGACATTTATTTTGTCTTTCTGTGCGGTATTGATATGGTTGTATTTTACCTGAAAGAGGCATGGTCTATTGTTTTTAGTTGTGATTTCTTAAAAAGTATTTTTGAATTTAAGAGTAAACGTTTATTGCATTTAAATGGGTGTGCTTGATACTACTAGTATTATTAATATATACTGTATTCTTACTGTGTTATTGTAAATTGGTTAAAACAACTTTTTGGGGAGGGCGCAATAATATCGCATATCGCAATAATTTATGAGAGAATTTATCGCCCACTAAAATTTGTTATCGCGACAGGCCTGGTAACGAGTGGAGCCTCGTTAGAACTCGTTAGAAGAAGTTAGACCTCTTTGACAGCCAGAAATCTTGCTTGTTTGTAGGTGACCAAATACTTATTTTCCACTCTAATCTGGAAATAAATTCTTTAAAATTCAAATGTGATTTTTTTTTTTTTTTTTCACATTCTGTCTCTCATGGTTGAGGTTTACCCATGTTTACAATTAATGGCCTCTCTAATCTTTTCAAGTGGGAGAACTTGCACAATTGGTTGTTGACTACGGTAAATACTTATTTGCCCCACTGTATGCATGTCCTTGTCTTGTACTACAAGTGCGTGTGCTTGTACTGCAAGTGCTTGTACCGGTGCTAACAGTACATGTACCTACTACCAGTACTATAAGCATGCGTACTTGCACTACAAGTAAGTGTACTTGTACTACTCTCCCGCTTACCTCTGCCGCAGATGTGACGCTTCTTGTAGTGACGCCGACCGTGTAGATGCCGCCGCTGGCGTCCTCGTGGATGCGGACGCTGGCCTTCTGCCGCCTGACATCTACGTCCCGTGTTGCGTCGAACAGGTCCACCACCTCCTCGTTGTACAGCTGCCAGTTCAAACAAGAGTCTGACTACTTCCTGGCATCTCTCATTTTTCACCCTCAGCTGTTTTCACAGTTGTTCAAGCTACTTTTCAATGCTCATAAATTAAGCCAGTTGACCGAGGAACCTCCGGGTGACTGTTTAATGGTCCGTAAACTAACTGAAGGAGCATTTGCACTTCAATTATTCATGAAATGGCCCTAATATTTCAATAGACATTAAAGTAACATGTTTTTTGGGAAATACGTCAAACAGTTCTCAATGGTTAAGCTGAGATTTTTTTCAATATTCATATTTTCAAATTTTAAAAGTCAATGTCAACCCTTAAAAGATCCTGTGTTTACAACTCGCATAATTACGAGATATATCTTTGTCTTTGTCCTGATTGCCAGAGTTCTGAAAGCTTCTTAAACTGAAGTTGCAGAAATATGCATATTTGACGTGTACTTTTACTCCACTATGGTTACTTGTACTACAACCGCTTGCACTTGAATGCACTTGCATTACGAGCGCGTGGACTTGCAGTACGAGTGTGTGCACTTGTAGTACAAGTATACGCAAGTACACGTGCACTTTTAGAAGTAATTATCGTAAACTACAAGTAAACAACATATATGCATATTAGGGTTGTTCCGATCATGTTTTTTTGCTCCTGATCCGATCCCGATCGTTTTAGTTTGAGTATCTGCCGATCCTGATATTTCCCGATCCGATTGCTTTTTTTTTTTGCTCCCGATTCAATTCCAATCATTCCCGATAATTTTTCCCGATCATATACATTTTGGCAATGCATTAAGAAAAAAAATGAATAAAACTCGGATGAATATATACATTCAACATACAGTACATAAGTACTGTATTTGTTTATTATGACAATAAATCCTCAAGATGGCATTTACATTATTAACATTCTTTCTGTGAGAGGGATCCACAGATAGAAAGACTTGTAATTCTTAAAGAATAGATGTGACTTTGTATATTGTGACTAAATATTACCATCTAGTGTATTTGTTGAGCTTTCAGTAAATGATACTGTAGCCATTTACCTTCTGCCCAAATGCATGATGGGAAGTGCCACCATGACTGTGCGTCGTGGTACCAGAAATAGCATAGGGTGTTAAGAAAAAGATCAATTACTACCTTTCTTCCCCACATTGTTTCCCGCGATTATGCTAATCGTTGAGAGAGGGATCGTAAGGCTTTAGCCATTTAAAAAAAGGCTCCAAAGGCTGCCAAAATTCACTTTACTCATTTTACGCTGCCCTTTAGCTCTATATACTGTAGAGGTAAAACGGCGCCATTATAGATTGAACGCGACAATGCGTGAGTGGGTCGTGCAGCGCATGCGTTAATTGCGTTCAATATTGTAACGTGATAAATGTAAAAAATATTCACGCCGTTAACGCGATAAATTTGATAACCCTACCTTAAGCTTAAACTAAAGACTCTGGAAGAGTGTAACACATTATGTCTGTAATTTTAAATACAATTAGAAAACGATTTAATAAAAAAAAAAATATATATATATATATATATTAAAAAAAGGCATGTCCGATATTTTTTTAACGATTCCGATACTTTGAAAATGACGTGATCAGACCCGATCGATCGATCTAATGCATATCCTTGTCTTATTTCTTATATAAGACAAGGATATGCATATATGTCGTGGACCTGTGCTGTACTATGGTTACTTGCACTACAAGTGCTTGTACTTGTACTATGTATTACGTACTAAGTACGTGCACTTTTGGTACAAGTACACGAGTACTTGTATCCAAGTATATGCAAGTACACATGCTTGTAGTAGAAGTAATTATAGTGGAGTACAAGTACACAACATATATGCATATCCTTGTCTTCTTTATTTAAGAAAAGGAGCAAGTGAATGTTGTGCGCTTCAGTATGTTGGACCTGGTTGCAGTACCATGTTTTGGCCACCAAGCTTACAGATCGCTCCTTCTGTGTGGTTTTGTACCTCTAAGAACTGAGCGTTGATCTTAAACTCCGGAACTGGCTTTCCCTGCTCGGTGGCGGCCTCGCGGCGCTCCTCGATGCCCCGGAACAGATGGTTGACGGCCCTGGGGATGATTCCCAGCTCGTCCTCACCGATGTTGACATCGAAGCCGGTTCCCATCGTGTACGTCTTCCCTGAACCCGTCTTTGGGGAGGACACGGTATATCTTGTAAAAGCTTTCAACTACCGTAAATTTGGCACTATAGGGTGCACCTGACTATAAGCCGCCACCCACCAAATATGACACAAAAACGGCATTTGTTCATAGACAAGCCGCACTGGACTATAAACCGCAGCTGTCCTCACATATTATTGGATATTTATACCAAAAGACACTAACTGGTAACACATTATTTGACAGCGACATCATAAGACAAGTTAACAAATATACATAAAGCATTCGAAGAATACTAAGACCAAATTAATCACCATGAAGCATTGCTTCAAGAAGCTTCATTTGGCCATGACTCTTCCTTTGGGGGAGACAGTGAACCTCTGCTGCCACCTGCTGTCAACACTGTTGTTGTCCAACATGCCTCCTAGCATGCATTGCAGATGTAAATAACAATCTAAATTCATGTTCTGTGCTAATTATTTCTTCAGTTACTGTTCCAGTTGTTTCACTAATTGCTTGTTTAGGTATTTGGTAACATTTTTTGACAGTAGCACCATAAGACTGTCATTTGACAATCATAATTATGACATGATACTGTAATTAGCATTAATGAATGCTCATAACAGATGTCATTTAGCGTTATCCCGCAAATTATCTCCCTTTTGAATGGATATAAAAGATCCGAGCTGGACATAAATAGATTTAGTGACATAATTTGCCGGAAGAAAATTAATGACATCTGTCATAAGCCTTCACTAATGCTCATATTAGTGTCATGTCATAGTTATGACGGTCTTATGACAGTCTATGATGCCGCTGTCAAATAAAGTGTTACCTAGTAACTCAAATAAATCAACAAATACGCCGCACTGGACTATAAGCCGCAGGATTCATACTGATGGAAAAAAGTAGCAGCTTATAGCCCGAAAATTAAGGTAAATACATTATTTTCTGGGCTATAAGTCACACTTTATATTTCAAAAAAATACTGCGGTAAAAGTACCAATATCTCTGCCTTGAATACATAAAAGCAGGCAGTTAGCGACTGGGAAGATCTATAATAGTACAGAGGGGGGATCAGTGGGAACGGCGTGGTTATCATGGTGATTTCAATGGAATGCGACAAGGGGGCTACTCCCTGCTGGATCCCCTGAAAGAGACGCTGACAGGAGTGTGAGTGTGCGTCGTTGTCAAAACCACACCTGTGTGAACGGATCATTTGTCGGCATGTGAATGCCTATTGAACAGGGTTCAATAAAGGAAAAACATGAACAAAAGGGAGCAATTCTTTTGGTTTAAAAAGCTTCAGCTGGAACAAAAGATTTTAGCTTAGAATTACTTTCAATGAAAACTTTCTCGGGAGAAAACAAATACTGGTATATAAGTTCAAATCAAGATGATGAAAAATAAAAGTAAAAACACACCTGCCCGTATGCAAATATGGTGGCGTTGTAGCCCTCAAAGCAACCCTCAATGAGACTTTCAGTGCAGCGGCTGTAAATGGCGTCCTGCTGGGCGTCCATGTCGAAGACATAGTCATACGTGAAGGCTTTATCCTTGCCCAAAACCACCTGCGGTTCCCCGGGCATCACGTACGTGCAAATGTGGCAGCCCTCGATCTTCTCGCGGGCCAACTGAGGGCGAATCCTGTTACAAATAAGTTTTTTGTTAGGATCACTAGTGTGCTTTTGTGAAAATAACTCAAATTGACTCACAATTTAGGAAACTGAAGGAGATAGTACCTTTTCTCGTAGGCACCGTCTAACTGTTTGCATTATTCTAACACACTCCAGAACAAATGGCAGGACGCGCTGTCCCAACACAAGGAAAACCGGAGAACGCCCGATATCCAACTGATAACATGACTGACAGGACTCCAAGAGCCCCTTTAACACCGAGTTGGAAAAATCTACAACCCTCATTGCCCTGACAACAATAACTCCCGAATCCTCCTGTCCAATCCACAAACGGACAATAATCCTAAACAACGCCTAAACACACCTTTCTTTCTGCCCACAGCCCGCCCGGCGAGAGCCTTCAAAAGACTGATTGTTTAACTAATCGCAGTCATTTTTCTTGGGAACCTTTTGTTGACATGTGATAGGGTGACCTTTCCTTCCTGCCTGAGTGTTTCTATTTCACCTTGCTGTTTTGATCGCTGTCGACCTAAATAAATTGTCAACTTGTTTTCGGTGAGTCTTCTTTAAACCTTTCAAAATGGAGTCAGTACATTGATTCAATAATGCTTGTCGTACAACGTTTCGTCCTAAAATGGCCCTTTCAAAACTGCTTGCAAGCCTTTTCAATGCCACGGACACAAGAGCGTCTATGCAAAGCACACAAACGCACAGTATTTTGGATACAAAGCTTTCATGGAACATGCTACTTTCCAAATCTGCACCATGCAAGTTCCAGTATGTCCAAATAATAATGGTCAAGTCGTTCCACTTTCTCTTTAGGTGACTTCTGTCGTGAGAGGCAAAGCGTTTTCCAGGCAGGAAATGAAGTCAAATGCGACATTTATTCAAGGAGGAGAAATGGGGATTCTTCATGAAATCCAGGGCGGGTTGTGTTTACTCTGTTGAACAGCGAGTGCACTGTGCTGACAAGTTGAAGTACAGTACACACTTGCTGAAGGCTGTGTTTTGAAAACACAATTTACAGACTTTGATCACTCTGAGTTGGAATGAAAGAAGAAGGCAGACTGGTTTGACACATTGATTTCTCCCCGATTCCTCCTGTGCAATATGATGTGCTACAAGGCAACAACTGGATAATTGTCAACCTTTTGCTGTGAATTGGAAAGAATTTAGTACTAGATTGGACATCTATGGCTGTCAGTGGCAATGAGTTCAGTTTGGAGCATTTCAAGTCATTTCCTGTTGATTTTCGCTTACTTCTTGAACATTTTGAGGAATTCATGGGTTACTTTCTGTTGATTTTGGGGCATTTACAGGTCATTTTAAGTCACTTCCTTTTCATGTTGGTGTATTTAGGGGTAACTTATTCATAAATTATATTTGCACATACTGAAACTTGTGGATTTAGATCGTAGCCATGTTCCACGAATGTTTTGAATCCGAAATATTGTGTGTTATGACATTTTAGGACAGCATGTTGTACTACAAGTAGGGTTGTTCCGATCATGTTTTTTTGCTCCCGATCTGATCCCGATCGTTTTAGTTTGAGTGTCTGCCGATCCCGATATTTCCCGATCCGATTGCTTTTTTTTGCTCCCGATTCAATTCCAATCATTCCCGATAATTTTTCCCAATTGTATACATTTTGGCAATGCATTAAGAAAAAAAATGAATAAAACTCGGACAAATATATATATTCAACATACAGTACATAAGTACTGTATTTGTTTATTATGACAATAAATCCTCAAGATAGCATTTACATTATTAACATTCTTTCTGTGAGAGAGATCCACGGATAGAAAGACTTGTGACTTTGTATATTGTGACTAATTATTGCCATCTAGTGTATTTGTTGAGCTTTCAGTAAATGATACTGTGGCCATCCCAAATGCATGATGGGAAGTGGAACCATCCTTTATTCTTAAAGGATAAATGTGACTTTGTATATTGTGACTAAATATTGCCATCTAGTGTATTTGTTGAGCTTTCAGTAAATGATACTGTAGCCATTTAACGATTCTACCCAAATGCATGATGGGAAGTGCAACCATGACTGTGCGTAGTGGCACAAATTGATATATCTTCTCTGCGTTGGGATATAATACAGGGTGTAAAGAAAAAGATCAATTACTACCTTTCTTTCCCACATTGCCTTCCCACGATATTACTAATTGTTGAGAGAGGGATTTGAAGACTTAAGCCAATTAAAAAAAGGCTCCAAAGACTGCCATAAGTCACTCTACTCATTTTACACTGCCTTTTAGCCCTTTATATAGATAAATCAACGCCATTATAGAATGAACGTGACAATGCATGAGTGGGTCGTGCAGCGCTTGCATAAATTGCGTTAAATATTTTAACGTGATTAATAGAAAAAAATTAATTACCGCCGTTAACGTGATAAATTTCATAGCCCTACTTTAAAAACTAAAGACTCTGGATGAGTGTAAGACATTTTCTCTGTAATGTTAAATACAATTAGAAAACGATTTAATTAAAAAGAATATATATATTGAAAAAAGGCATGACCGATATTTTTTTGCCGATTCCGATACTTTGAAAATGACGTGATCGGACCCGATCGATCGGATGACATCTTTAACTACAAGCATTATTGGCTCAAACTTTGGTCAAATCTGATAAATTCTCTTTTTTTCAGGCTTGTCCTTCATGCACTAATCCGCCTTCTAGGGCACACACAAGCTCCTTGTCCAATGTTTTCCCTTCAGAAATCCAACACTGCTGCACCCATAACGCTAACCCCTGGCCGTTGCATGCGCTGTCACAGCCCACAAAGCTACCTGACACATTAATTTGATGGTCTCACTCACGAGCAGAAGATTAAAAGAATACTTTTACTTTCAACAATTGAGGTTCCAGCTCTCAGGCTCATTACTGCGATTATAGAGACGCGCTCACGAGATGAAAGCCCGGCAGAGAACAAGCCAACAAAATCCTTCACCATGACAAAAACGAGGAGTTGCCGGGAAACCAGAGGAAACACGGTGACGTCATCTTTCTGGAAATTGGTGCTGCAATATGTCATCACAGGGACCGAAGTCTCCGGATACCATATTTAATTAAAGTTTCATAGTAATGGAGGATTTTTCAGATTCAATGGCTGTTACTGACAGTGCTAAACGTCTATTTTATTTTGACTGGGAGATGGAACATTCAACGGCAGGCAATGAGTTAAATTTGGGTCACTTTTGGTACATTTTGAGGCATACACTTACTGTACATTTTGGGTCATTTACTTCCTTTTCATTAATCACTTACTGTTGATTTCAGGGTATTTACGGATCACTTCCTATTTATCTCTGGTCATTTCCTGTACACTTTGGGTCCTCTTGATTTGGGGGCATTCACGAGTCTCTTCCTATTAATTATGGGTGATTCCTATTTATTTTGGGTTATTTCCTGTTTATTATTTCGGCATATCCGCGTCACTTCCTGTTCATCAGTCACTCCCTGTTGATTTCGGAGTCGATTCAGATTGATTTCGGGTCACCTTCTATTGATTTTGGGGCGTCAGTTCCAATGTATGGACACAGGATAACTGTTATGTTCACTGTTTGGGCGATGATCTTTGTTAGTTGTAATTTTGCAACACTTACTTGCCAGTGTTACAAAATAAAATTAGAACTTCTAATGTACACTTTTATATAATGAGTGCTTCAATTGCTTTTCCTAATCAACGTGCTTTAAAAAATATCAGCTTACAAAAACGGCTTGAAAGATGGGAGAATTTTAAAATATATATACAGTGCTGGCCAAAAGTATGGGCACCCCCGCAACTCTGTCAGCTAATGCTCAATTTCTCTCAGAAAATAATTGCAATTACAAATGCTTTGGTAGCAATTTCTTCATTTATTTTGCTTGGAATGAAAAAACTCAAAAGAGAATGAATTTTTTTTTTTTTTTTAATCATTATCATTTTACGCAAAACTCCAAAATGGGCCATACAAAAGTATTGGCACCCTCAGCTTAATACTTTGGAGCACAACTTTATAACAAAATAACTGCGAACAACTGCTTCCGGTATCCATCTATGAGATTCTTACAATGCTCTGCAGGAATTTCAGACCATTCTTCTTTGGCCAACTGCTCCAGGTCTCTGAGATTTGAAGTGTGCCATTTTCAGATCTCTCCACAGGTGTTCTATGGGATTCGGGTCTGGACTCATTGCTGGCCACTTTAGAAATCTCCAGTGCTTTCTGTAAAACCATTTTCTAGTGCTTTTTGAAGTGTGTTTTGGGTCATTGTCCTGCTGGAAGACCCGTGACCTCTGAGGGAGACCCAGCTTTCTCACACTGGGCCCTACATTAAGCTGCAAAATTGTTGGTAGTGTTCAGACTTCATAATGGTATGCACATGGTCAAGCAGTCCAGTGCCAGATGTAGCAAAGCAACCCCAAAACATCAGAGAACCTCCACCATGTTCAACTGTGGGGACCGTGTTCTTTTCTTTGAAGGCCTCGTTTTTTGCCTGTAAACTCTATGTTGATGCCTTTTCCCAAAAAGCTCTACTTTTGTTTCATCTGACCAGAGAACATTCTTCCAAAACGTTTTTGGCTTTCTCGGGTAAGTTTTGGCAAAATCCAGCCTGGCTTTTATTATGTTTCTGGGTCAGAAGTGGGGTCTTCCTGGGTATCCTACCATAGAGTTCCTTTTCATTCAGATGCCGACGTATGGTACGGGTTGACACTGTTGTACCCTCAGACTGCAGGACAGCTTGAATTTGTTTGGATGTTAGTCGAGGTTCTTTATCCACCATCCGTACAATCTTTCATTGAAATCTCTCGTCAATTTTTCTTTTCCGTCCACATATAGGGAGGTTAGCCACAGTGCCATGGGCTTTTCACTTATTGATGACACTGCGCACGGTAGACACAGGAACATTCAGCTCTTTGGAGATGGACTTGTGGCCTTGAGATTGCCCATGCTTTCCCCTAATTTTGTTTCTCGAGTCCTCAGACAGTTCTCTGGTCTTCTGTCTCTTCTCCATGCTCAATATGGTACACACAAGGACAAAGGACAGAGATTGAGTCAACTTTAATACATTTTAACTGGCTGCAAGTGTGATTTAGTTATTGCCACCACCTGTTACATGCCACAGGTTAGTAAAAGGTGCTGTTAATTACACAAGTTAGAGAAGCATCACATGATTATTGAAATGTTGCCAATACTTTTGTCTGGCCCATTTTTGGAGTTTTGTGTAGAATGATAATGATTTAATTTTTTCCCCTTTCTCTTTTGTGTTTTTCATTGCAGGCAAAATTAATGAAGATATTACTACCAAAGCATTTGTAATTGCTATCATTTTCTGGCCGAAATTGAGCATTATCTGACAGAATTGCAGGGGTGCCTACACTTTTGGCCAGCAGTGTTTAAAACTGTTATTAACATCCACTGCTATTTTGAGCACTGCCCGCGGGGCTGAGTGCAACTTTTTTACATGATGACACACACCTTGTGTATTAAAAAAACGCCTTTTGGTCCAACACAATGTTGCCAGTATGTAATAACGCCGCATGACTAGAGAGGTACTTTCATTGAGGAGCAACATTTGCTGCTGACACAAAGTCTTTAGTGCAAAACATGTCTAGAAAGATAGGAAGGAAGTACTGTTCTGACTCAGCTGTTTTTTTTTTTTTTTTACTGTCCTTCCATCAAAAGGTCATTTGGAAGTAAACGCAGCGTGAAAACACTAAATAATCACGATTATTGCGAGCTGGGTGATCACATGACGGCCGCTGGCAGATGGCGGGCGGCCTGCTTCGCTTCAGTTCGCTTGGCTGATCATGAATATTCACCGGGGATGACAAATACGCACGTGCTCGCTCGTTGATCTCAAGCACGATGCTTCAATTTGGGAGGGACAAACAACCTCCGCTGTCAACGCTGTTGTCGTACAACGTATTGCTACTGTGCCTCATGCCTCCGAGCATGCAATGCGGTGCTACAGCTCTAACTAAAGTTTAAAGTTTTGTGCTCATCATTTTTTTCTGTTACAGTTCGATTAACTGCTAGTTTTGCATTAAGTTTATTGTTATGTGAGCAGTTTCGTTTGTTGTACTGTCTGTCTACACGTGTTGCGCAACCATTGACCAAGATTGATTATTTTTAGGACGTCTGTTACCATTGCCGGCTTTCGGGTCAGACAAGCTCCCATCTCAAACAACAGAAACGCGATACATTTTCCGACAGAGGACACTCGAATCCGGCTGCTCAATTATTAAAAGCTCGGCTGCTTGCAAGTTTGGACTATGGACGGATTGTTAAATACCATAAGGATGTAAACGCACAGGTAATAAGTGACACGTTTACTCCACTTAAGACATCATTCATAATAAAAGCAAATAAGCTTCAATGCGCCTTTTTGCGGTAATATATATTATGTAATTTGGATTAGACTTTGCAGGTTGTAGCAGGTGCTGACAGGCAACACACACACATACACGCCTAACTTAACTATTAAAAGCTAGGGAGAGGCTTTCACGTGTTGTCAGGCTAGACAGCCTATTAGAATGTCAAAATGTTAAGCACAGCACATAATAGGGCTTGATCACGTTAGCATCCGTGGGAAAGTGTCTTTGAATTAGGGGTGGGAACTTCTCAGTGATACGATTTGTGATACAAGGCTAACGATAACGATGTTCTCAGGATATGGCGAGACAACAATTATCGGTACATTGGTCAGGAATATTACTACTACTAATAAACAGAAAAACAAGTTATTTTCTTCCTTCTACTGTGAGTTTATCACTAGTAGACGTCCACGTCATCGGTCACTGTTGATTTGGGGGCATTTCCGGGTCACTCCCTGTTGATTTTGGGGAATTTACAGGTCACGTTCTGTTGACTTGGGGTTGCTGAAAAGAAAGTGACTCAAGAATGTCCCCAAATCAACAGGAAGTAACCTGTAAATGCCCTAAATTAACGGGAAGTGACCTGTAAATGCCCACAAAAGCCATTGAGGGCGCTAGACGTCCAATTCCGTCAAAATGAGTTGGGCTTTTAGCCCCGGCAATGGCAATGAGCTAACGTAGACACCATTCTAATGGAAGATTTTGGTAGCAACCTATTGGGTCCTTTATTAAACAGTCCCACCTTTTAAAAATTAAATATCGATTCTCGGTATCACGATATATCACCTTTTCGCTATATTTTCACACCCCTACTTTAAATATGCTAATTAGGTAACATAAGAGGTAGTTTGGGGTTTAAACATGTGACTTTGAATCACACCCTCACCCTCAGCGAAACATTGTTGAACAGAATTATATGTCATTGTATTTCTGAGGCTTTTTTTACCTGGTAAAATGACTCCCAGTGGAACTACATTGCTACTAAGGCTATTTCATGAGAACAAAGGAAGCAGTAAATATGGAAACCTGATCCTCTCTCTGCCTTGAAAAAACAAACAAAAAATACTGTCAAACTTCTAGCCAAGTAAGAAGTAGGTACATTTAGATTTGAACAAGGCATACATTCAAATCAATGAAAATAAATGAATAAGAGTAGTAGAGAAGTTGCTAGAACACGAAATCAAAATTCACATTTAAGGAAACTGAAAAAAAATCAGTAATATATTCAAATGAAGATTTTTTTTTTTTTTTTTTTTTTAATCCATTCATCTATAGAACAGGTTATCTGAAAAGTAATCTGGATCACATGACACATCAACATGGCTGCCACCCTGATTACCATCATCACACCCCAGTTCAGGGTATTCATTGACACTATTGTTAGGACCAAGTCTCACCACTGACATCAGATTTGTTGTTTTTCCATTTGGGCTCAATCTTCAGACATCTCTATGCAAAAATCCACTGTCAAGCAATACAACTAACACACATATTCAAGTGAAAGATGCATTTCTATATCTGACTGCTTTTGTGTTTGCAGGTACTTGAAGCATCCTTACCTCAGCGCCACACGCACCGAGCTCTCATCCGGCCCGCCGCTCATTGTGCCCCGGGGAAGAGAATGCACAGTCCGGTTAAAAATAACCCCTTTCGCCCCGTTATCCTCTTATGAGACACTGGAGCGACGTCTTTCCCCTCCTCCTCCGTCGCGTCTCCTTGGAGCTTCCATTGGAGAAACGGTCCACTTAGTCGGAGTTTTTCCACTAAACACCAAGGCGAGGACTACGGTCCATTGTGAAGCTTCATGTCAGCTCTCTTACCGGTTCCTTTGAGATCAGCGTGCAAGAGTACTAATCGACGTGCGAGCGAGGGAGGGCGAAATTGTGACGTCTGCGGACACGCCCACTTTCCTGCAATTAAACGGGGATGACACCTTGAAAGGGAAATAAAACATCATTATCACCATCATGACGTGGAAATCTCTTCATTAGGACACTACAGTGCCCCCAAAACTAATTGGACAGACATAAGAAAATCATTTTCAAATCAATATCAACAAATTTGTGACCTATGTTTACTTCCCGCACGTCATTTAAATATCAAATCATGTTTTTGGTAGTTTGGCTCCGTCTAGCGGTACAGCTAAGGAACGACAGTCTGCTTAAAAACGAATCACGCGTAAAAGCGACATTAAATAAATAAGTGCACCACCATTTTTTGGGGAAAAAAGGCTTAATTGAGCATCACGTGTTACTTTAACACGATAATTCTCATTCAATAAAACAAAGCAGCCTGATAACATCACTTGAGATCATTTTGGAGGACTACCTTTACTTATTCTTTTGAATTAACGCTTGAGTAAAATTTTGGGCAACTCGACCCACCTTTGCCATTGTGATTGCCACGACTATTTGTCTGATTAATATTCTATTTTTACCGATTTATATATGTTTTGTATGTATTATTATACTTTCACCCTCTAATGTAGCTCAATATCTGAACATGTTTTACTGCAAATGAGTTTTATTACAGTTCGAAGGTTGATTTGAGCTACTTTCACACTGGGTAAAATACGTCCCTCAGTGGTTGTTTCAGGTACTTTAGTACTAGTAAGAACAGCGGAACTGTAACTTTGATGTTTTAAAAATGTGTTTTATTCCTTTTTTTTTTTTTAATTCATCACAACAATGATAGGAAGACTGACTGTAAAAATGTGTTTTACTCATTGGCCGACATTGACGGCGATAGACGTCCAATCCCGCGAGTTCATGGGATTGGCGATTACACACAGTATATGCAGGAAATGCATCGACAAACAATTGGAAAAAATGAAAGGATGTTTTCATTTACGCAGTACACAAAAAAACATTTGGTTGACATAGTCATATTCAAATAAATTACATTGTTGTCATTTACCACATGAACCTCTGCGTGGCGGCGCTGTCCGGCCAGCGGAACGTTTTGGTGACAAAGATGTAAAGCGTGGCGGCGTTGACGGCCGTGTACAGCAGGAACTCCAGTACAAGTCTGGGCGTCGACGGAAGCGGCATGTGCAAGCGGTACATCAAGTACGGGATGATGAAGTAACGGAACTCCAGGAGCTTCTGAGGGACGGTGGCGGCCGCGACGCAAGCTAGGAACGCTAACGTCCAGAAGAGCGAGCGTGACTTAAGAGAGTCTTGAAAGTGCCAGGCGGCGAATATGTAGATAGGAATCAGGAGGAAACGCAGTACTTCGTGCCTCTGGAAGAACCGCTTCCAAACGTAGAAGGTGAAGTGACGGTTATCTGCTAGAAGGTACTTGTGGACGGCGGTGAACTTCCACACCAGGAGGACGGAGACGATCGTGGCGAGGAGGAATAGGACGGGTTGCCTTTTCATGGCTTGGAGGAAGCGTCGAACGCGGTGGTGACATAGAGAGACGGGTAATGAGAAGAAGAAGGAGAAGCAGAAGAAGTAGAAAATCTGCGGGAAATTGAGGCAAGCTTCGTGGTTGGCGCGGTCGCCTACGACTACTCCGCCGTTCTGCCATATGAAAACCAAAAACCCGGCGGCGACTGCGGCATACGGCCACGTGACTGATAACACCGACTTCAGGTGTCCGGCAGATGTGAAAAACTCAAGAGTGAAGAACGCAACTCGTTTGAATCCAATCAACGATATCGGAACCTGTAGCTTGGCAGACCTGTCGTCAGTCTTTTTAGAATGCGCCGCCCTCCACGCGTCGTCCATCTGGTTGGCCACTAGCGTCCCGGCGCAGAACGCAACCCACACGATGTTAGTCTGACGGAAGAAGACGGCGCAGGCGGCGAGCAGCGCCGAAGCTTTGTGGCAGCCGTGGAGCGTCATGACGTACGTGAAGAGGGTAAAAAAAGTGGAACCGGCGTCTGTGTAGTACAGGAAGTTGAAGAAGTACAGCACGGGGAAGGTGGAGAGAGACAGCGCCGAGAGAATCCGCCGAGCTGTCGTTCGCGTCTGGGGGGAAAAAAACACATGCAGCCAATCAGCTAACAGACACGATTCAAATGGAGCAATGTTTTTTAACAATGACACTTTCTAAAAATGATACATCCATTCTCGGATAACCTTTCGTGCTACAAAGAATCACAAGATGTCACCTTTTCAAGATATTGTCACACCCTTATTGTCTACTAGGGATAAAGTCATTTCTAGCATGACCCCTACTAAAGGCGACCATGTCAGTAGGGGCATGACACATTAAAGGGTATGAAAACGCAAAGGGGATGTGAGACATCAATAGAACCGTTATGTGCCAAGATAACCAATATTGATAAAGTTAACAAAAAAATCAATCACATTAATGAGCAATTATCGAAAATGACGAACATTTCCGAAAGTGTTCCGGAAACAGCCGAATGGGGCGGAGACGTCATAACAAGGAAACAAAAGGTCGAGGCAGGTGCCATTGTTGTTTATCGACGAGAGAGTTGCGTTCGTGTTTTATCAAAAAATTGCTAAAATGGTTCAAACCTGTCATGCTATGTGGTTTACAAATAGCCATTTGTCGCGAGTTCCCGAACATGAGAAAAAGAGCTGGACTACGCAGACAATGAGTAAAGTTCGTCAGTGCTAAGAGGGCTAATTTTGCAGACCCAACCTCCGGCACGGTTTTGTGTGGTGCGCATTTTACACCTGAAAGCTATACGAACTATGGGCAAATGAAAGCAGGTTTTGCTAAGAAATTGCTGCTGAAAGCAGATGCGGTGCCCCGTGAAAGAGGACGATGACTGGCTCTGATGAGACCACCCCAGGCAAAGCAAAGGAGGGAAATGGACAGAGTGAGTACTCTTTTATAATGAAAAAACATATCACGCATTGGATATAGGATAAATAAATATATATATATATATATAGAACAAATCCTCTAATCCCATTCATATTTGTGTCGGTTGGCAGAGCGAAACCGATGATAGCATATTAAATGATAATTATTCTATACATTACTTTATTTTGCGGTCACGGTGTATCAGCTTCACAAAAAGAAATGCAAAACAAACCATTCGGTGATTCTGTTGCCGCCGGTGTTTCATCAGTGTGATTGCTCCCCTCAATGATCCTTTCATTAGGCTGCATTGGCTTTCGTTTGGGCTCAAATTGATAACCCAAAACACCAAAGAAAGGTTCATAACTCTCCTCGGGTCCTTTTAGCTTGACAATCGACCTAATTTCTATCATTTTCTTGGTGTTGCGATGTGTGTAATTACACGAAGCGGCATGATATGAATTCAAAAGGCATGCGTTGATGGATAAATGATGGAATATTAGCATTTCCACAGGTGTTGTCATACCCTTTAAATATAAGCAATATCTTAAACGCTAACGTCACTACTATCAAGTCAATTTCTCATCACCCGTACCTTGTCCTTTGGGTGCAACCTACAAACAAGCCGGTAGAGCAGGTAGAGGTTGCCACAGTTGAAGAGGAGGTTGATGAAACGCAGCATGGCTGTGGAACACACCACGTCGCCCGTCATGTTGGCGAGGCGCACCACAGGTTTGATGATACCCACGGACACCAAGTAAAGACCAGGGAGGGTCGTAATCATTGGGTCCCACTGCGAAAATGGAGACACTTATTAATAATAAAGTCATTTTTCCAAAATTATTGCACGATGGGAAACGTAGTATCAACTACCAAATATGAGATTATTGTGCGTGATCGCGATGTAATAACATATCACACAAAATTACAGTATAAATAGTTTCTACACGGCATTAAAAGTCAAATATCATAGAGTTGAACGATTTTCGGATTAGCTAATCTGCTAGTCCCAGCTAATCCGCTAGTCCCAACGTTATTAATGAGTCGATCTACCTGGTTGAATTTCCCGTGGCAGTATTTTTGAGCTTGAGGAACATGGAAAATCTCGTCCATGTAAGGTTCTCTTTGCTCCCTGGTGACTTTAGAAAAGATCAGGCAGGACACCAGAAAGTTGGTGCTGCACAACGCGGTGAAGATGTAGCCTTCAAATTTATCCATTATTTTCTTCACGCGATGTTGTCTAAAAAAATGTTGTCGGAAACTAATTTAAATTCCTAACCAGTCGTTTCAATTGCATTACTACCGGATTGAAAAGCAGTATATAATACTACATGGGTGGGCTTTTGTTCAGAATGCAGAAATAAACCGGAAGCGCTACTATCATTGAAAGCGAGTGTTTCGCTTCAAAAATAAAACCGGTAAAATACGTATTGGGAATTAGTTCCTAGGTTAATACTTAAAAATAAAAGCGTAAATTCACTCTAGAATAATAACCGAACGTTATAACACCAACTTAATACATTTGAAAATATTTAAAATACAATTTATAGTCTCGTAAAATCTTTCGTGTTATTAGTCTCCATAAATACGTCAAACTAAAAGCATAAATTTAATCTATAAGAATAAACAAACGCTATAAATCCCATTTAATAAATTTTAAAATATTTAAAATATAATTTATTGTCTCGTAAAATGTTTCGTATAGCGTAACTCTGGTTTCCGGTGTTACAGTGTTATTAGTCCCCCGCACTGTCGCGTTTTCTCCAGTAAATGTGCTCATTTTTTTGTTTCAAAATGCATTCATCTCACACGCTGGAACTCTTCCCCGAGCTCAACGTGACGCAAATTCTTTTTAAAGAAGTCCAAAATGCAGCCGAACTGAGGAAAAACGCAATAGATGGGAAAATCCAGGGCGCTCTGATCAACCCAACTATGGTGAGTTAAATGGTTCTGAATTCAATGCTATCCAATAAACATTATGAATTGAATTTTAACTCTTTTGTAGCTAGTGAGTCCCTTCCAAATGTTGGTGGCTGCTAATAAGGCCGTCCACTTGCAGAAAACGAATAAAATGAAGACGAGAAGCTTGTTTTCGGAAATCATCTTCAATCTGTCACCGACTAATAATGTAAGTTTGCCTTTCTTAATTGATCCTTTCAACCGTAACAAATAATTACTTGACAGATCTCAGAAGCCTTTAAAAGATTCGGTATTTCTGACGGCGACGACTCCGTCCTGGTTGTTCTGATCCATGACAAAGATGAATCCCCACTCGTGACCGACATCGCAACTAAAGTGGATGGACTGCAAATTCCAGTGGATGAGATGTGCTCATTATCAAACTTTGAAAAAATTAAAAAGGTACTCTTGGATAACAGACATTTTATCTTGATTGAACCTTTATATTTTTATTATTGTTTTTTTTTTTAGCTGTACAAAGTAACTCCTCAGGAGGAGAAGTGTGGAACACTCCAGGACGCAGTCATATGCAGAATGGCCACTAAAGATGTTATGTAGCTCTGATAAGTATTTTTTTTAAATCTCAACTACACAGAAATAATACAATAAAAACACATCATACCACTAGATTTCATTTCTATTAATCTGGAAAGTTTGCGAGCTCGTCCTTGCCGAGGTTCCCCCCACTGAGGATGCAAACGACCTTCCTCCCTTCGAGTCGGGGTATTTTTCCGAAAGCCACGGCAGCGAAGGCGGCCGAACCGGACGGCTCCACCACCAAGCCCGCTCGGTACAGCGTCGACACGGCCGCCTTGATTTGGTCGTCGCTCACCAGCACGATTTCCTCAACGTGGCGTCGGCACAGCTCGTAGGGGAGCGCGCCTGTTGAAAAATTGGCGTGAAAACGGCTGTTATTAGCAAACGACGAGGTTTAGCAGTACCTGCAAATGGTGGCGCAAGCCCAGATGCAATGCTGTTTGCGTCCATCCCCATTGGCTTCCTCTCAATGAAACTTTTGTACATGGTGCACGCTGTAGTAAAGCGTGGTGTCAGTTGGGTCATTGAAAAACTAGAAAATGTTGTTTTACCTCCTTCTGGTTCCACACCATAGATTCTGGTTTTCCCACATCCTGACAGCTTGATAGCAGCAGCTACGGCAGCCAGTAGCCCACCTCCTCCACAGCATACCACTACCACATCAGGGTCAGGCACGACCTCCAGGACCTCCAAACCTAAACTGCACAGATAGAAGACTGCAGAGGGTGACAAAAACCGCACAAAAGGTCATCCGTTGGCTACCTTGTCCACCATCTACAACTCTCGGTGCCTAGAAAACGGGATTGTCATTGTGCGTTTCGTGCATGTTGATGAACTCATTTCCTGCCATTGACAACGATAGAGTCATTTAAATTATTCATTTTGAATAGAAGAGGTAGATAAATGAGTGTCCCTGTTGATTTTGTGACATTTGTAGGTCACTTCCTGTTGGTTTGAGGCACTTGCATGTACATTTGTTGAAACATGAATGCCCCAAAATGATCAGGAAGTGACCTGTGAGTACCCGAAATGATATCCTGCAAGGAGGATCATAAAAGACTATACACACCCACCTCTTCAACTCCTTGCCCTACGGCAGCTGCTACAAGGCAATACCAACCAAAACAAACGTAATGAGAGACAGTTTCTTTCCAAGAGCTTTCAACATACTTAAGATTGCACTGAAATGTCACTGTCATTGCACTGCTAATGCCACAACATTGTCATATGCATCTCACTCAGTAATACGTTCTCAGACACGTGTCTCAATCTGGCGTACCGCATAATCTGGGCACAGTAGATGCAATATTTGCACGGCTACATTATAGCATTTTTGCACCGTTATGTCAATATCTATGCCAAAACTGTTATTTGCACTATGATATCAGGATTGTACGAGTACTGTAAATTGTCATACACGCACTGTTGCTCTCTGGTATATTACCATTATTCCCAATGTGTCCCACAGTGTTTAGCATTATTGTGATTTTCTTTTTGGTTTCGTTTGTTATTCTATGCTCACCAAATGATGTTCTAATTTACCTTGCATGTCCCGCTATGAGATCCAAATCGTCATAAGAGTGCAAGAATGTCATGTCTTCGTCCTGAACGCAACGGTTCACCACATTCATCAGACAGGAAGTCGGAACTCGCTCCACGTCAATTCCAAAACTCTTAAAATGAACAAAAAAATGACTAAGTCATGATTTTCGCTTTAATGTACATAACTTCTTACCTGTATGAGGACTGATCTGGACAAAGGCGCAGTTTCCGGCATCACCACTTTGCCTTTGGACCCGTAGTGTTTTGACGCGAACGCAAAGGACTTCCCGTAATTCCCTGCAGACATGGTGACAAAATGGCCACCCTCGGGCCTCCTGGCAAACTGATTGGCGACACCTCGAATTTTGAAAGATCCTGTGGTTAAAAAACATGAAGCCGACATAAAATGATGCGGTGATCCAGATCTGACCCCCGGACCACGGGTTTGACACCCCTGCTCTACGGTTGTACCTGTTCTCTGCATGTTCTCCAGTTTAATATAGATACTTCGAGCCTTGTTGACAGGTAAAGTGGTTTGGCTCCAGAGGATCATGGGAGTGTTGATGACACCCAATGGGCTTCTCCTCACCATCTCCTTGGCTTCTTGTAGAAGCTCCAGGGTTACACAATCTGCAGAAACTTCAGCCATCTATGGAAAAACACTGCAAATATTTGTCTGATTTTTTAAATTGCTTTTTGTTTTTTCTTATTTTCTTCATCAGGTATGTTAGCGATTATGCTAGCAAAGCTCTGAGTTAGTGTCCACTCTGATACGTCTAAATGGCACACTATTAATTAAAAAAAAAAAAAGACCCAAATATTAAAAGTACACTTACGATTGTCGTTATGCGTACTCCCTCTTGTTTTTGAAGTATTTTACTAGCAGTTTACATACAATTTGAGAGGGGTCTGGCTGCTTGGACTTTTCCGGTCTGTTTTACTTCCGGGTCGCAAACTTTCTTAACATTTACGCTGAGGATGAAGTGGCATTGTGAATATGTATCATCTTGAGCTATGAAGGTTAAAACTACTCATAGAAAAGAAAGCACCGCATATATAGAGTCTACCCACGTACCACGTGTTCGCTGTAGGGTTCCGCCCACTTGTCCGTCATTTTGACTCTGTATTTGCATTGTTTTCAATTGATGGCGGAATTTAAAATGCATTTCATGGAAGACCCGGTGCTTTCTGATGCCGCAAACTCACTGGATATGTTGCATAAAAGGCGTTATGAGGAAAAGCTTCGTTCTATACAGTCGCCAGATCCATATTTGATGCCCAAATCGATGTTTTTCGACCCACTGTCTTCGTCCTGTCTGCCTGACATCTGCTACGCTGATATTTACAATGATCTTGTCCACACAAAATCAGCCTATTCTCACGAAAAACTTCAAGAGCTTGGACACTTATAAATACTTCGTTGCTGGTTGGGTGAAACAGGTCCTCGTTTGGCAGGAATCTATCTTGTGCTTGGAAAGGTGAGTTACGAAATTTTCAATTCGAATTATTTTGTTATTGCTAACATCCACTGTCAAGTCTAATGTATTTCATGTCGTTTGTCAATGGAGTTAAGGCTTTTAATGTTTATATGGTTTAGCGATAGCACTCACTACATACATACGTGTATGTTGTCGGCGATTAGCCTAGCAATGATCTTAATTGTGGTTATTTGTCAGCCCCGTAGACGAGGCCAGTTTCTTTTACTTGGTACCAGCTAAATATTATTCAAAAAATAACGATGGTGAAAGAAAGGGAAGTCACAAACATCTTGAATTTGAAACTATGTCGTACTACGTCGTATGTTGTCGGCGATTAGCCTAGCAATGATCTTAATTGTGGTTGTCAGGCCAAAACCCTCTAAATATATATTAAATGCATCTTACCGGATATAAAATGACTACTACATAGTCTGTGGTGATTTTTTGGTGTCCAGTTTTCACGTCGAATTGCAGCCGTCCATTTCGCTCTTCTCTTTGGATCCCTCGGAATACGGTAAAACTTCAAGTCTCTCCTTCCATCTTCTCTGTTAGTGCAACCAACAGCCACACACGCCTTCACCATTTTGATTATTAATGTTAAGGAGCAGAAAACCACGCCGTAAATAGGAGAAATGTACGTAGCCGTAATAGGTTAACACTATGTTTTGACGGACAAGTGGGCGGAACCCTACAGCGAACACGTGGTACGTGGGTAGGCTCTATTAACTGACGTTCTGAGAACGCACACAGTTACTTGAAGGAAAACCAGTTGCAGTTTCACCAAATCCCCACAGGAGGGCAGCTTTGAAACAAATATTGTGCTATCATTTATTTGTAAATATTTTAAGATTTCTATTTTCTACTAGAGTACTTTGCAATTTTACGATTTGGGAAAAGCAGAAAGGAAAAGAAGAAGAAGCACTGTAAAGCATTTTATTCATTAGTTGTCGAATAAAGTTGTCTATTTTATAATCATATTGCTGTGACACCGTTAAAACCCTGTGACCTCTATGGGACGCATCAGACGCGACCATATGGGCGTAGTTTGTAGGAACGTCGCATCATGTGGGCGTAGTTTGTATCGACGTGGCGTGGTTCGGAGCGGCTGCAGTCAGGTTTTATCGTGAAGAGAGTGACGTGAACGCCCCCCAGAACAGGTCGCTCGTCTCGCTTCTCCTCAATTTGAGTTTCTTAACTAAAGTGAAGCCTCGAAGACGAGTCCAGCATAAGCGACTTGATGGACTAAACCATCACTCTGTCAATCCTGAAGTCATTTCGCCGCTCCTTGAAGCTTTGCGGCCTATTTTAGCTTAGCATAGCCTAGCCTAGCCACATCTTCGTTCGTTGCGAAAATGTCCAGAACGACGCAGGAGCAACTTTAATACACACGAGAACCCACAGGGAGAAATCGTTTGTCTGCTCATACGTCATCACTTCTCTACTGTTTGCAAAACAATGCAAGCAAAAGCTGTTCTTCAGAGACTAGAAGGTTCGTTCACTTGGGATTTCTTTATAGTAGTGATGTGGATTCAAACATTCAATGAAATGGGTATATTTTAGGTGCATTTAAGTAACGTTTCGGGAGCATTTGAGTACATCTAAAAGTGTTTAGTTATCTTTTCGGAAGCATTGAAGTACATTTAGATGTATTAAGGTAAGGGATTCAAGAGTGTCCTCAAATGAATAGGAAGTAACTCAAAATCTGGCTGCGAATGCTCTGCTTTCAGTGCCATTGACGGCGCTCCACGTCCAATCCAGTCCAAATGAATTGGATGTCGAGTGCCGGTGTTGAACCGAAAAATGCCCCCCCCCTGCGTGAAATGCCCCCCCTGACGGGAACGCTTATTTATAACGCTTTATTGAGGTGAAAACATCAAATGTTTTCATGGACGCATTACAGTAATGGGTTTACGACTGTAAAATCGGTTTTAAATAAATAAATTACACAAAATAGTAGTAATGTATTTTAGTAAAAAATAGTGGACTGGGCCACATAACCATCTTTGAACAGAAATGTATTCGTCTTCAGGTTTTCACGACCATATCCCAATGACAATCACAAAGGTATGACATTTATTAGTAAAATAGCAGAGTAAAATAATACATATTCACAGTACAAGAAAATCGTTTCCATGTCCGTCGTTTGGTAAGAAAAAGCTGTATGAGTGACATGTGGGCGCTCAATAATCAAATAAATAAGTAAATAAAAAACGCTCAATAAAGCGTTATAAATAAGCGTTCACGCAGGGGCGGCTATTTTTCGGCACAACGCCGGCAAGTGAGCTAACGTAGACACTATTGTAATAGAAGATTTTGGTAACAGTGACACGAGATATCGATTCTTTGTGACAGCATATCGATAACCTTTTGGGCTACAAAGTATCGCGATATATCACCTGTTCCGTATCTTGTCACGCTCTTATTTTACACTGTGATCGGGTTGGGCTTTACCATCTGGCAACTCTGCTAGTCAATTGAAAATGTATGGCTCGTAATGATGCGTAAAGTACGACAACTAGCTGAAGCTGTACAACAAGCAAAAATGGGAAAGAATTCCACCTAGGAAAAGCTTCAACATTCAAAAACAACAACCTCAATTTTTCATAAAGTATATCATTTTTGTGGTGACTTGCAGGTATCAGAAAATATCCTGATCCCGAGCAACTGGAGCTAGGGATTCCTGGCATTCAAGACGAAACGCCGGTTCCCCAAATCAAACAGGAGGAGCCTGAACCCCCTCAGCAGCAAAGGAGAGAAAAGCAGCTCCCAATCAAAAAGGAGAAGGAAGAGCCGCCGTATGTCGAAGAGGCGGAAGATATTAAGTCGACTCGTGAATCCCAAGCAAACCTCCTCATCCCTCCACTCTCAGATAGTGACGATGCCACGTCACCATCCCCTTACACCAAAGATCACGCTGACAAAAGCTGGGAATGTGTTCAGTGTGGAAAAACTTATGGTAAAAAGTCAACTTTGACAAAGCATATGAGAACCCACACTGGGGAGAAAGCTTTTGCCTGCACAGTTTGTGAGAAAAGATTTACTCAGAAGGGTGATTTGAAAATACACACAGTGACCCACACTGGTGAGAAACCATTCTCCTGCTTAGTTTGCAGTCAAAGATTCTCTGTAAAAGCAAAATTAGAAACACATGCAAGAACCCACACGGCAGAAAAACTTTTTTCCTGCTCGTTGTGCGGCAAAGGATTCCCCGCAAAGGCCGATTTAACAAATCACACGAGAACCCACACCGGGGAGAAACCTTTTGTCTGCTCGTTTTGCGGCAAAAGATTCACGCAAAGGGGACAGTTAACGCAACACACGAGAACCCACACTGGAGAGAAACCTTTTTCCTGCTTAATTTGCGGTCGAGCATTTTCCAAAAAGCAAACATTAGCAAGCCACACGAGAATCCACACTGGCGAGAAACCCTTTTCTTGTTCAATTTGCGGTCAAAGATTCACTCAGAACGCAAACTTGAAAATGCACTCGAGAAGCCACACCGGCGAGAAACCTTTTTCCTGCTTGCTTTGTGGTCAAAAATTCACTAAAAAGGCCAGCTTACAAACACACAACAGAACCCACACTGGCGAGAAACCATTCACCTGCTCAGACTGTGGCCAAAGATTCACTCGGAGTGACAGCTTAAAAGTTCATAAGAGAATTCACACAGGAGAAAAACCTTTCTCCTGCTCAGATTGTGGCCAAACATTCACCCAGAAGGAAAGCTTAAAAATACATCAAAGAACCCACACGGGTGAGAAGCCTTTTTCCTGCTCACTTTGTAATCAAAGGTTCACACAGAAGGGAAATTTAGAAATACATAGGAGAATACATAGTAGTCAGTAACCTTATTTTCACTGATTTTTTGTATGCTGTAGACATGTTATTAGATAAATCATAATTTTGAACTGCTGTTCTGTAATGTTGAAATTTGACTTTCAAATTTTTTTTGTTGAATTATAATAAAGTTCTGCTTTTGGGGAAAAAAAAAAGTTTTTAGGAGGGCTATTTCTTGATGTAACTACATAATACGGGTTGAAATCGACCCTAACAACATAATTACCACTAACTTACTACTACAACACATTTTGCATAGCAACCTTGTTGTCAAAATAAAAAAATAATAAAGATTAAGATTAAAAGCATACTTTTAAAAAATTTCAAACAGATGCTAAATCAAGTTGTGAAAGTTAAAATACATATAAGATAATACTGTACAGATCATTTCATTTATGGTGCAAATTACTGATCACAGGCATCGAAGGCAAAAAAAATTTAGTCTCTTTTGTGTACTACTGCTGAAATTAATCCATTTAAAATGTCTGCCTCTACTAGTGACAAAACACAAAATAATAATAATAATTCAAATTCACCATAAATGTAGCAGAAGTTGTCTGGCTAATCACAAATAGTTCATTATTCACAAAGGTACGTGTCAACTGAAGGAAAACACTTAGAAAATTAGTAGTTTATCAAAATAGCTGTCGTGTAACTAATTTTAATGGTAGTTTTGAAAGAAATGACTACATTTTTAGACTTGTTTTACTGAATGAACTCGTTCTAAACCAATTTTGGTTGTTGATTTTAAATCTGCCATTTTTTTCTCAGTATGCTTTTGAATAGTTTGTTAAACAGATTTTTTGGAATATTGTCACCAAATAACATTTTAACTTTTGCATGATTACATCCATTTTACTGATTATATTAGCTACAAAAACCGGTCCCCTGTTGGTGGCAGTATGACGCAAAAATGTCAAAATTCCAAAAGAAGAAGAAAGACTCGCTAAGCCGGACATTTTTCCCTCACACAGTTCTCTTGGCACGCGTCGTTTCTCCTCAGTTTCCATCGTTTTACCTGACCTGAATTCTCGATTATTATTTTACATAGTCAAACATTTTACAATCGGCGCTTGTTGAAGCTTGGCGGCCTTCTTTAGCAAACCTAGCTTAGCTTAACACGTCGTCAAGAAAGCGTCTGACGCGACGTAGTGTCAACATGAGTCCAAAAACAATTAGTCCTGACATCGTGGATCTACGGAAATCACTAAATGGCATGAGAGAAGAAATGAGGAAATTATCTAAACAACAAGAGGAGCTACTACTGACAGTACGACAGCTGAAAGAACAAAATGAGGAAAAAGACAAAGAAATTGCGGCCCTGGCCGGCCGTGTGGCAAATTTGGAGCAGTACTCCAGCATCAATAATGTGATGATTTCGGGATCACCAAGCAAAGGGATCAGTGGTAGGTATTTAGGACATTTTTGTTGTCGTTTCATTAAAACCCATCTCGCTTGAAAGGCCCTTTAAAGTTCAAAATTACAAGCCATAACCCTTTAATCAGCTGTAGATAATGTCCCGCCCTCGACCCCACCAATTGTGTCTTGGTCCAGATTGCTGTAGGCTTCGTAAACTAAGGTTGGAGAAATAAGACTATGCTTAAATGTCGTGCACTTGTACTACATGGTTTTTTTTTTTAACTTATTCAACAAGCACGTATACTTAAAAAAGGGGAACGCGTACATAATATTACTCAACTATGGTGACTTGTACTACAACTTTGTGCACTTTTACCAAAAGTACATGTTTTTGCGTTTACTTGTACTAGAAGCGCGTGTACTTGTACTACAAGTGTGTGTACTTGCATGTACTAGTAGGCATCCTCCAAGCGCGTGTACTTGCGTATACTGGTTCGGGAAGTAGCATGGAAGTACCCTAAATGTACAGGAAGTGACCTAAAATGAACTCTATGGCTTCCATCGACAATGACAGACATCCAATTCACTTAAAATGGTAGGACTGCTCATCTTTCACTGCTTCAGTATGGCGGCTGTTTGATCTTGTTTTGCAGGCATCAGACAATGTCTTGACCCAGAGTCTCCCGGCGTTAAAGAGGAAGTGGAGCTCATCCAAATCAAACAGGAGGAACCTGAGCCCCCTCGCCAGCAAAAAAGAGAGGAGCAACTCCCCGTCGAAAAGGTGGAGGAAGAGACGCAGTCCATTAAAATGGAGAAAGAGGAGCAAGATATCACCAGTTGGACTGGTGAATCCCAAGCAGACAGCCTCATCCCTCCGCTATCAGATAGCGACAACACGTCGTCACACTTGCCTAACAACGAAGATTTGGAAAAGCATATGAAGAGCCTCACCGGAGGAAAACCATTTCCCTGCTCATTTTGTGGCCAAAGTTTCCGTAAAAAGGGACACTTAACAGAACACACGAGAATCCACACTGGAGAGAAACCATTCGCCTGCTCAGATTGTGGCCAAAGATTCGATCGGAGTTTAAAATTACAAAGACACATAAGAAAGCACACGGGAGAAAAACCTTTTACCTGCTCAGCTTGCGGTAAAGGATTCGCTAATAAGTCGGATTTAATAAAGCACGCAAGAACGCACACGGGGGAAAAACCTTTTGCCTGCTCTGTTTGCGGTCGAAAATTCACTTGGGAGGCCAACTTAAGAATGCACGTGAGAATTCACTCTGGTGAGAAACCTTACGCCTGCTCAGTTTGTGGTCGAAAATTCCTTCGGAAGTACGCCTTGAAAATACACACGAGAACCCACGCTGCCGTGTTTGCTGTGTAAATCCCGCTTGTGGCATTACGGTATTCTCGACCACTATACACTGCGAGCTCGTCACATTGCTTTTATGACATTCAAGTCTCGTTTCTCCAGTTGACATTGCTTTTTGAGATACTACGGCGCTGGAAACGAGACGGTAATGCGGAATAAATCAAGTTTGTCAAATGCTGAAACTCCGAAAGGCTTTTTTTTTTTTGCTCAGAAGAACAATTATTTTCGTCAAGATGTGTTTTTATTTGTTATGCTTTTGTCAAATTATTACATAGATTTTAAACATCTCTAGTGTTTGACTTGCACTGTCATTTTTTGTAGTTTTAATAAAATTGAAGCAGAAATAATTTAATTTTATGGCTGATTTAAAATTCCATGGAAAAGAAGAGAAACTGCATGCTGCTGCTAAATGTAATCCACTTAAAATGGCGCTATCTAACGGCAACATGAGGTTCAGTCTTGGCAAGCTTTTAACTGGCCAGAAATGTAGCATGAGTTGTCTGACTCCAGCACCCCCCTCCAAGGACTCTTAAGTGTGGTGAAATACTTTTTTTTTTTTTAATGAACTTATTTCACGATGCACTTGACGGCGCAATGTACGTCATCTCTCGATCGACACCCTCATAGCTAGAGAGCGGGAACGTTAGGAACTAAAACTTCAAGATTTCATACAAGTTGTGTGGAAAAAAAATACTCCCAGATAATTACTAAGGAAGAAGTGTGCCTCCACCTCTGAGTCCTACAACAAATTAGGGGCATGTGTCAATGGCTACATCTTGTCAGAAAACATAGTAATGAAGAACAAATAGGTAAAACACAACTACTGCTATTAGTACTGCAAATAAATCGCTGTATTTAAGTACTGTAGTAGACCAAGGGCGTCCAAACTTTATTTATCAAAGTTCTAACTGTAAGGCCTAATTTTCTATAAAAATGAAGCCAGCTTGATGGGAAAATAAAACATGTGAGTTGTAGTAAACAATCATGCAATCTGTGTAACAGGGCAGTCTTCCGGCTGGTCCAAGAACAGTGTCTGGAACATGTGGTTGTAGAAGTCAGGGTGGTATTTACAAGCCCGTTCGCAGTCTGGGCTGAAGTTAAACTCTAGAATCTGAGGAATCATGATACGATCGCCTGTTGGGTATTACAAAAAAAATACATTATACATACTCTCACTAGAGTAATATGACTAACCATGGTCCAAGATCCTACTTAATGAACAGCAGTCAACAATAATGTCAGCTTTTTTAGAATACTTGCCATTTTCCTCCGTTCTCCACTTCAGCATGAGGTCGACAGCATAGATTGCTCGGGAAGGCGGGTATGGACAAACACCATACGGGGCAGGTCGAGATGAATAAGCCTGGAAGAGCCTCTTGAAAGCTTCAAACAATTGTGCCTAAAAGAAAAAAAATATGACGGCAATTGTCAAAACCCCATGTTTAAAAAAAATAATAAAACTGCCACGCTGCCACACACGCATCTCCAATAAGAACAATCTACTAAAGTCATATTTTACAGACACAAGTGTTAACAACAAGCCCAATAAAGAGCTTGTGTAGCGTCATCCATTTCCACAGATATTTATTATTCATTTATTATGCGTAGTTCTTCCCAGCTTCTCTCTGTATCTGACAAGTAGGGGTCTAAAAAAATCCAGCGCGACCCGGGCCGATCAATTAACTTGATTTGGAGGCCCGAACCAGAAAAAAAAACAAAAAAAAACAGGATTTTATATTTTATTTGTTTGGACTCAAGTGGAGGAGGAAAAGCAGGGATGCGATGCGTGGTTGCGTTTTGTGTGATCACATTTGTGATAATGCCTGTTCATAATGATAACAAATTAAAGCATGTCTTTTGTAACGAATTCTCCCAGCTTTTGTATTTGTGTGTCTATTCTATCGGACAGATATAGTGGATTTGACATTTATTTTAATTTCTTCGAGTTGGCAGAAAAAAACGCAAGTATTTTTAATGTTTAAATAGTCTATATATTTTTATGATCATTATAAATGCATTCACACAACGAAATAACGCTGGAAAAGTTGGTTAAATATATTTCTCGTATGAGAGCAAAGCGTCACATTCGTTTACATTCAGCAAAGCCGACACAGGTTTCTTTATCGCATCTTCAACAATCAATTTGAAGCCTTTCCATGCCCCACTCTCCTTTTCCTACCGTATATGCCGTCTTCAGTTTGTTTTTCACTTCTTATATATTGAAAAGGAAGTACCAGGATGCGGACTCGAAGGGCACCGGGGCGGGATTAAAAAGATTAAAAGATTAAAAAGAGGGCGAAGCCACGGCATTCACGTCTCTCTCCGTTTTATCCAAATTATTTATTTTATAAAAAGTATTCCTTAGTTTAACACCTATACATCGTTTTAGTATACATATATGAATATATATTTACTAAAAAAAAAAAAAGCGAGAGAGAAGTCTGGCGCGACCCGAACGAAAATAATTGACATTTTGGCGCCACCCGGGTAGGATCTATTCTCTACAAAAAAAAAAGCTAGTTGAATTAAAGGTGCAATGCAAAGGAAAATTGATCAGATCTTTAAAAGAAAGGAAAGAGTTGATTTTATTTGGGTGGTTCAGAACACGTTCCATGTTAATGTGTACTTATTTTTGTAAGGCTACTTATTTATTTCCTTAAAATTAAAAAGTCAGTTTGCTTTTTCTTCAAAATATATCCCATTTCACTGTGCATAATATAAGTCATTTCTACTTTTTTTTTTTTTTTTTAAGGAATTTTACTTACATATTTATTATTAAAAAAACAAAAGTCAGTGTTTACAGTATATTATCTTCAATTTTAAAGTATATCCTATGTTCTTGAATACCGGGAGTTAAAATTGTTTCGCTTTTAAATTTGAGGAAATATAAAAATTGGAGTTTTAGATGGAATTTTGTAAATCAGTGAAAAAATACAATTTTGAATGGAAATCGGTTTCTCATTTATGCCTTGTTCCAGTGTAATGCAGTAGCCTAATGCATGTATGAGACCTATTAATTCATTCATTCATTTTCTAAGACGCTAAAGCTCACGAAGTTCACGAGGGTGCTGGAGCCAAGTGAGGTCCGGCAAGAAATTTTAGCCACTTTCACCTCTGGTTAAGAGACACTATTTTTGACAGAGCAGGTGAGCCTGACACAAAGAGGCGCTTTAGTATCTTGGAAAACAAAAAAGCAGCCTACTCTCGCACTATCCACATGCGTGGCGGAGTATATTGCTGTCGCTGCAACTATTCAAGAGTGTTTATATCTTACACAGCTTTTGAGTGGCATTGATGGACATGTATATGGACTGCTCAGATTGTATGAGGACAACCAAGGTACAATTGATTTGACTAAGAGCCTAGTCACTAGACAGCTATGCAAACATGTTGACATTGAGTACCACTTCATTCGTCCCACTCTAACTGGGGGAAAATTATTGTTAGAATATTGTCCAACTGACCAGATGTTAGCAGATGTGATAACCAAGCCTGAAACAAACATGTTCGAGGAATGATTGAAATCTTAGTGATGCAATATGACAAAGAAGCAACTTAGTAAAGGTCGCAGACCCAGCCAAACAATGAAAAAAGTTTGACTTATACATCAGAAAAGTGTGGAACACAAATGTTGTTAGGATAGAATCTCAAACTTTGACGTTGCTCACCTCTACGTCTTTCCATGTATGCTGAGGGTACTGTTTTTCAAACATGGGAATAAACTCATCAAAGTGAACCTGGTAAGAGAGAAATCGATTGTTCAATTCGATATCACCTCATATTAGTGGTTAAATGAACGTTCAAGAAATGGAAATATGATGATCATAATTAAAAATCAGTGCAAAAGCCCAGCAAAATGCATCTCCGGAACTGTCACTGCATTGGCATGTCCTATGATGGCAAATACAAATATGTTTGGTCCACGACCACATATTATGCTCCTTTCATGTGGTGTCGCAGTTATGGTAAATAGCATAGTTGTCCGATGTCGGCCGATAAATCAAATGTTTAAATGCAATTCCACATCATAGCATTCTGCTTCTTTTCAAATCTTACGCAACATCCCAACATCATTTGATTTGATAGTTCAAAATGTATTCATTGTACCTGCTTTAGCTCCACGCCCTCTGTATAGTTCATAACCGTAAAATGTTTCTGGTAGTCATCAAAATGGTCCAGGGAGAAAGGTCTGAACATGTTGATTTGAGTGAAGACATGACAAAATGTTGTATCAGGGTTATTTTGTGATGATGATTACACACCATGAAATTAGGAAGTATTTTATTGAAGTAAAAATAAGGAATAATCATGCAATACCTATTTGCAAAGCGCAACCAGAAGACATTGTAGGCATAGAGACGTAGCGGCTTTACAGAACGCAACATCAACATGTATCGGAAGTCAAACTTCACCGGTCCAATGTCCTCCCTCTCAAACAGCACTGGATCCTCCAGGTATTTACAGACAACCTGAAGTACCCCCCAAAAAACAAATTCTGCATGAAATAGTTACCATCATTGCAAGTTAATGTACACATGCAATGTTAAAACACTTGCTAGTTCAAAAAACATTACCTTTGGTGTACTCTCTCTCTGTCGGATGATGTAGTTCAGATTGTTAGTGATGTGTATGTCCATCCCACGTGCCAAATTCCACGGCTTACATATCCAGTGATTATCTTGACCCCTACATTATAAAAACAATTCTTTTCAGGTTGGTTGTAACAAAAAAAAAAAAAAAAAAAAAAGTTATAAGGGGTTCAACTTTCGATTATTCAAGTAATCGCCACCAGAAGGCAGTGTATCGCCCCAAGTCAATAAAACAAAATTCAACAATTTCATAACAAACCTTTACAACGCCACTCTAATTAAACGAATCATCGAAGCAGAAAAATCTAATTCAAAGTCTTCCCAAAAAATGATGTGATATCCGTTAGGGGTGTGACAAAATATCGAAATGGTGATATATCGTGATACTTTGTATCCCAAAAGGTTATCGATATGCTCCTGTCAAGAATCGAGATATCGTTTTGAAAAGGTGTCAATTAAAAAAAAGAATTCTTAAAAAGGCTGCCATTAACGGTCCTCGAAGCCCAATCCATTTAGACTGGGAACGTTCGTTCATTCAAAACCAGAGTATTCACATTCATTCGGTACGATTTTCGGGGCATTTAAAGGTCACTTGCTGTTCATTTTAGGGCAGACATGTCCAAAGTCCGGCCCGGGGGCCAAATGCGGCCCATGGTCAAATTTCATCCGGCCCCCAGCCTCTGTCATAAAATCAATAACGTCTAGCCCGCACACAGACTTAATAAATTGGTCAGCAGTACTGCAACCAGCATATGAAGTAGCTTACACACGAAATGCTGCTCCTCATCTACCCACTAAATGGCAGCAGCACTTTAACCCTTTATTGCCAAATGTATCACATTTGATACACTTAAATTTAATTTACACTACACTTAAATAATTTAAAGATTTTGAGACTTTTTTAGAATTTTGACATTTCTTTTTGAAAAAAAAAATGATGGATGCAAGTCAACACATGCATCTGCAGGTTCCATGAGAAAAAAACATGATTTAGCATGGGTTATAGATATTAGAGCACTTATTGCACATATTCATTTTGACTTTTCTTTTTACAAATTTGAAAAATAGGTTTCATTAGGACCTTTTTTTCAAATTTTGGGATTCTCTGATAATTGCTTCATGTTGCAGGTATTTAAGGGCTAAGCAACATTACTCTGTGTGACCCATTACTTCCATTTTCTAAAATGGCGACAATCAACAAAAAAAAAGAAAGTTTACTGTGACGGCCGACGCTTCAAGGATAGGTGGAAATTGGACTATTTCTTCACAAAAATACGCAACAACTGTGTCTTGCCTCATTTGTAAAGAGACAGTGGCTGTTTTTAAAGATTTCAATGTGAGGCGATATTACCAAACAAGACACGCTGACATGTACGACAAGATTACAGGGAATATACACAGCGAGAAATTGAAGCAACTTGAAGCTAGTTTAATTTCACAGCAGTCGTGTTTTGCAAGAGCCCGAGAGTCGAAAGAGAATGCCACAAAGGCTAGTTGCAAGATTGTTGAAATTATTCATTAAAAAAATAATAAAGCAAATGTGACACACTGAGTGGCTTGTCAAATTTTGCTTAAATATATTGTTCTACGTAAAAACGACGTGAGCCAAGGTCGGCCCCCCACATTTTTACTACGCCAAATCTGGCCACCTTTGCAAAAAGTTGGGACACCCCTGTTTTAGAGCATTTACAGGTCATTTCCTGTTGAGTTTGAGTCACTGCCTATTCATTTGGGTGATTCCCAGGTCACTTCCTGTTCTGTAACGCATAATAAACAGCAAGTGACCCATAAAATACCCCAAAATTAACAGGAAGCAACTGAAAATCAACAGGTAAATGACCTTAAATGGCCCAAAATTACTCATTGCCTGGCATTGGCTGCCACTGACGGCCATAGACGTTCAATCCGTTTGAAGTGGGAGGGATGGCAGCGAATGAACGAATGTTCATTCGCTGCCACCCTCCCAGTTCAAATGGATTGGACGTCTACTAGTGATAAACTCATTCCAATTCACAGCCGAGGCTTGTTTTTCTGTTTATTAGCTTTTTGTAGAATATCCTAGAATGATTTCCTGCCCAATGTATTGATAATCGTTCTAGCTCTATATCATCAGATCTTTATCGTGAGCTTAGTATCGCAAATCGTATCGTATCGTGAGGTACCAAGAGGTTCCCACTCCTAATATCCGTACCTCTGCTGTCTCTCTTGATAGTGTCTTATAAACTGTGGAAGCTCTGTCTGGAGGTTGAAAGTCTTTGGTATCACATCCAAACCGCTCTGAACTCTTCGGGCCACAGCGGCAAGGCAGTCCTTCACGGTGATGAGGTTCTCACAGGGAAATTGGTTCAGCATGACGTGAGGTCGCTCCACGCTCAGCTTTCTGTCAGAGCAAAGGTAAGCGACATTTTTGGACACGAACATTTATAAACTATTCCCGTTGAACTCAAAACTCACCTGTAGTCTTTGATGTGGTTGTAGCTCCAAATGATATCCGCCTCCTCCTCGTTTTCCGTCAACTCAAAACGCTTGTGCGTCAAATTGTTCGCCACTTGTGACATTTCAGAGTACACCCTGGAAACAAATTTGAAAACATTAATAAAAAGAAAAGTTAATCACCTTGAGTTTTACTAACTGTCGAAGGAATGTTGTAAAAATACAAGACATACTTGAGTATTCTGTCATTGGATAGTGGTGAGGGGTTAATTTCCACAGGAAGCTGCTCTTTGTTCTCCTGCCAAACTGCCTGTATCGATCACAGACACAATACTGAGACCAAATGCATTGAATGATAAAAAGTAGGGTATTTTCCAGACTGTAAGTCGCACTTTTTTTCGTACTTTGGCTGAGTCTGCAACTTCTATAATGTTAAAAAATAGAATTTGGCATCTGAAATGTTATACTGGCTGACCATGGAGTAAACATTTGCCAAAACCTGCCGGGATAGGGCGCTCTTGGCCTGTGATTAAGAAGCCAAGAAAAGTTCTGACAGTATTGACTTTATTTACTAGCTATCAAACCAAACCAGTATCATGATTACATTTGATTTAATTAATAAAGTTCTATGTTCGTAAGTCTGCGAACGTTGTTTATTTCGGACAGAAATATAAGCAGACTAATGTTCGTCATGACTCTTTTTGACAAGAGTTGAAGCTACAAAAAGTAGCTACATAAATATGGACAGTCTAAAATTGTCTCTCCAGCCACGTGAGGAAAGATATGTGGTCTGACATGCGAACGTAATATACACAAAATGTTTTGGAGGCTAGATGGATGACAGCTTGACACTGGAAACGAGTAATTGAAGCCAGGAGTTAATGCAGAGTGTGGGAAGCTGCTACAGCTAGGTAAGCTAAGCTAAGGGGGCAGTAGGTGAGCTGAGTGTTAGCCAAAGACATGGAATATAAGGCTGTATGAATGCTTCAAAAATTGAAAAAAGTTGACAAAGTGGCCATTACTGAGCTAAAGTGCGACAATGTTATAGATTGCTAAGCTAAAGAGTGCTAACATCAGCACTAGCAGCACCACTGCTATTCGTTACAGTGTGCAAGACGGCGGCAACAGTTTTGGAAACTCTTTTTGTGCTGAAGTAATACTGCGTTTCAACTACTTGCCAACAAATTGGCACATTTTTTTGACGCGCTCGACTTACAGTCCACAGCGACTTATAGTCCGGAAAATACGGGAATGGAAATTTGAGGGGGAAAAAAACATTGCTATTTAGAACTCATGCTGCACTTTAACTAGTTTTTTTCAAAATCATAATTTGCATTAATGTTATTGTCCCCACCTCATAGTATGAATCTGGCGGTTCTGTAGTTTTTGGACAAACTGCTTGTAGATCAGCAGGTGTCCATGGTAACAAACGGCACTGTCTAACCAGATGATCAGTCTCGCCGTATGCAAAGTCACGGGTTATTTCATCTGTGCAAATAAATCATTCAAATTGAAAAAAGCACTTTTTTGATCAAAAATATATCATTTATGAATCCGATCTCTGCCAATAGCTGCCATCGCGATATTGGTAAATTGCTATTACATACAGGGGTGTAACGGTACACAAAAATCTCGGTACGTACCTCGGTTTTGAGGTCACTGTTCGGTTCATTTTCAGTTCAGTATAAAACAAAATGCAAAATATAAATGTGCTAGTTGTTTATTACACACCTTTGTGCTTTCAACAATAGGAACATTAGCCTATACAAAGCTAAAATTCTGCTCAAAAAGTAGCGGCTATTTTAAGATAATCCAACAACAATTTGCCTTTCAGACCCCGCGTATTTCTGAAAGAAAGAAGAAAAAAGAAGTCCTGTGCTAAAGAGAAAAGCAATCCCAATGACAAAGATTTTAACATGTAATTTACAAATGAAATGCCTCAATGAATCATTTTTTTCTAATGAACTGTTTTCAAACGCTTTATTGGTGGATTTTTGGTGGAAGTTAAAGCGGCACACAGAAATTAATAAATTTAATTGTGTAAGCTGGATCTGGATTCTTATTATTTAATTACAGGTGTTTTAGCTCATTTCAATTTATTTTATTTAAATGGGCTATTATTTATTTTATTATGTGTTTATATTTTACAAATGTGATGTAGTATTCATTTAAATTGTATGTTTTATGTTGTATAACTTTAGTTCCTATGTGAATATTAGTTCCTACTTTTTTTGTTGTGGTAGGAGGGTTTTGTATTGAACACGGGGCCTTGTTGGTTATTATTATAGCAGAGAAGACAGCAGTAAATCAACAAAGATAAGTCAACTGTGCCCCGATCTACCACTCAAGAGATCTGATGGACTCAAAAAGTGGGTTACGATTGCATATTAGTTTGAAAATCGACCGGATCCACCATATTTTTACACGAGCGACTTCCAGTCTGCCCGATCCTAGCTACCGGTAGTAGCATTGACGCAGGAGGGTGGCGTCTCGCGTCAAATAATAAACTCTGCCGTTCTTTTCGCGTGCGTCGTGTTGAGCCGCTTCTGGGACTCGTCTAACACGCGGCCGCACTACGAATGGTGTGCATCGGCTGATTGACTTTAACGCCCGCATTTCGTTGTCGCGCCGATGACGTTTCTGGGTTATATTGTCCTACCATGTTGGTCCTCATCATAGTAGAGAAGACAGAGTAAATATAATCAACACAAAGAAACTGTAACCCGATCGACTCACAGCCTCAAAAAGTAAGGATTACATTACGTCAGAAACTCGTTCGGTATGCCTCCGTTCCGAACCGAGCACCACGTACCGAAACGGTTCAATACAAATACATGTACCGTTACACCCTTAATTACATATCATAAGAAAAGGTCGTTAACATGTTGATAATGATTAATTAATTCCATTGTGTGAGTGCTTTTTGTAAATTATAAAATTTCATATTTTTCATCCCTAATCTGTAAGGTGAGGAATGCGTGTTTGCCATCACCTTCCACTTGCAAATCTCGAAGAGGCCAGAGTACGGTGAAAGCCACCTGGGCTTCGGCAAAGAAGAATGGAGCCATGCCACAGGTGGGCCGGTCAGAGTGCTGTACTGAACAACCAAACTCATCCATGATGTACCACACTGGAATCTTCTCCTCTGCAGACTGAATATTATATTATATGAAGAATCGGAAAACAAGTGCATGTCATTCAATCCAGGTCATTGTCTTTCTACCCCTTGAGAAAGCTGATAAGTCTGGTTGTAGAGCCACATGTGCTCCATCACGAGCTCGACTGCATTAGCATCACCATTCTTTCCACTAATGTCCAACCCCATGAGAGAGGCCATTCTGCTCAACAGTCCAGGAATCTGCTCCAGGTGCTGACGGGCTTGATCGACACGATATGTCCAAGCGTGGTCTATTAGAAAAATACTGCAAACACCAGTGATTACATGCGTTTCAGTTGAAAGCTAATTTTGAAAAAAAGTATTATCTCAGACTACCTTGTCGGCTGTGAAGCTTGCAATCCACTTTCGCAAGTAACAACCACTTTGGAGCGTATCACTGTGCCAGGCTTGTCCTTGAGCTCACCATTTGTTCCATCATCATTCTCATCATCATTTTGTTGAAACTGGATTATTCCAAACACCTCCCCAGCATCATAAATCTGTCGAAAAATAAAGGGGTGACATTTCTGTGAACAAATTCGACATCTTTAAAGAGTAATTTTTTTAAACAGTAAATGAAGTAAGCTCTAAAAATCGCTTGGACTATGCAGATGTATTTGTGAATCCAAAAACACGTGAAAATTGAATCTTACGTGACAAATCTCTTTACGTATGAGTCTACATTTTACCATCGAATCACCGAAGTTTAAAATATCAGAAATATGACATTAAATATGTCTTTGTTACAAAAAAAATTATAGGCCACTATTATTGAGAACAAAAAAATAACGTTCTGAAATGTGGTCGGATATACACAGTAAGTTGATTAACTTGTTATACAGGTTTAATTAAGGTGACACCTTACATTGCAAAAAACAAAACAAAAAAACTTAAAATGCACTTTTGTTCTGCGAAGTAAATTAGACGAAGTGTAGCTTGTTTTATTTTACAGTATCTTAGAAAGCTATATTTGGTACGTGGCTAGTTAAAGATAGCATGTTATGTGTACTGTATGTCGTCTCTTTTCATTCAGCACCTTCCATTTTAAAAAATATCCAGTAAATATTTCTGCATTATTTATTTTAATGGGCTGTTGCTAGGCATAGTCGTATCGTTAATTATTGAGCGTTAACGTTGCGTTATGGAGTCGAAACTAGTTTAGCATAGCACACTGACCTCATGGGTGAGTTTATGGTGTAGGCTCCTCCAATACGTTTCAGGTATACCCGACCCTTGCAATGCGTTGAGGTAGAAAAGTACGAAGTTCTTGAATTCTTCATCTTCGTCCTTTTTTAACAATTCTCCAGAAATTGCTGACATTTTTATGTCGTTATGTGTTGCTAGGTGTTGCAGTTCAACTGGTTTCCAAATGATTAAACCGCAAATTCCAGATGCGGCCGATATGTCAATGTTTGGCTAGTCCTGTTTCTCGTTCTTGCCGATTCGACAAAACACTACGTCAGTATTGTTCAACCGTAAACAAATTCATAGATATATAAATAAATTAAAATAAACTGGTTGAAGCTGAGAAAGGCTCCAGTTTCAGAAAGTTGTTTCTTAGTTTCAAAAATCAATATTATTTTCTGATGTGAGCTTTCAATTTTTTATTTTATTTTATTTTATCCAGGGCCATTTGTTCTATTTTAAATTCACAGCATACTTAAAATTATACTTTTTAGCACACAGCCTGAATCACAGTAACATTAATACAGTTTGATCCAAATCCGTCCAAAAATAAACAAGATAAGCGTATTTAGTGGATAAAAATCACTCACCTTACGCCCTCCGACGCAAGATGTTCGCCAGTTTCTTACGCCGCCGATGCCACTTTAGCCATCTAGACTTATATGTATGATATCTATGGGAACGAGGCTCCGCAGCATCCCATGCACCACTCGTTTCCATTTGAAATTGGGATTTTTATTTAGAGACAATTTTGCCCTACGATGGCAGAAAGCGAGGTGGATACACCAAGTACACCAATTGAATTTGAGAGCAAATATTTTGAGTGTGATGGGATTCGGTTGCCACCTTTCTGCAAAGGAAAGATGGAGGATATTGCCAATTTCTCCCTAAGGGGTAGCGACATCTGGATTATAACCTATCCAAAATCAGGTACACACGTCTCTTTCATTAGTATGCAAATCGTATTTTTACATATTTTGTGGAAGGATGTCAATAATTTTACATCTTTTGGTTTGTTCATTCTAGGCACCAGTCTTCTTCAAGAGGTGGTCTACCTTGTGAGTCAAGGAGCAGACCCAGATGAAATTGGCCTTATGAACATTGATGAACAGTTACCTGTCTTAGAGTACCCTCAACCAGGCTTGGACATCATTAAGGTATGGTTGGATCAGAGGTGGGTTGGGCCGCTGGCCGGTGCGCCAAGTTCATATGGGGAAATGAGTCAAATTACTGACCAAACAACTTTACTATGAGTAGACACCAGAAGTCAGGGGTCAGAATCATTCAAGTCACGGTTTGAATGAAAATTATGCTATTTTGTCTATTGTTATGTGATGACTAGCAATCAATGTAACAATTCGAACAGTAACTGAAGAAATAATTACTATGTTATTTAAACCTGTAGCGCCGCAACGCGTGCTGGGAGGCATGAGGAATCTGTGTTGTGTTGACAGCAGGTGGCAACAGAAGTTGTCTGTCTGTCTGTTTGAGCAATTACATTGATCTGTGATGGCCAAATGAATTCTTGCAGCCAATTGGTTTGTACATGGTTCAAAGCTACGTGGTGGTTTATTTGCTCTCAAGTACTCTTGAATCCCAAGAGCTCAATAGTGAGAATTCTATGGGTATTTGTTTCAGAAAATGATATGAATGTGCTTGTGTTGTTATATGAATAAAATAAAATAGTTGGGTGTCTTGTATTATTTTCCAACATTATTTGAAAATACACTTCCAGACCTACAGACACTGCATGTAAAAAGTAAGGAACAGTGTTCTTTTATTCCTGCAGGAGCTTACATCCCCACGTCTCATCAAAAGTCATCTACCCTACCGATTCCTTCCCAGAGGAATGCACAACGGAGAGGCTAAGGTTAGCTTCAAATTTGTTTTTAGTAATAAAATATATACAGAGTATGAAGTAGCTAGGCTAGCTTCTGCCAGTCTAGCTGTCAGAACCTCCTCTGTGGTTTTCCACCAGATAATATACATGGCCCGCAATCCCAAAGATCTGGTAGTATCCTACTTTGAGTTCCACCGATCTCTTAGGACCATGAGCTACCGAGGAACCTTTCAGGAGTTCTGCCAACGTTTTATGAATGACAAACGTAAGAATGTTGTTTCCTCGATGAGATTAATTTTCAATTTATCAGCCTAGTTATCTGCAATGCACTCATATAAGATTGTTTTTCATTGCTGTAGTTGGATATGGTTCCTGGTTTGAACATGTTTTAGAATTCTGGGATCATCGAATGGACTCAAACATTCTCTTCTTGAAATACGAGGACATGTATAAGGTAAGATTGACATATTTTCTAAATGTAGCACAGACAAAATGACTGTTTTAGAGTAATTGGCTTCTCTTAGGATCTCGGGGCATTGGTGGAGCAGTTAGCCAGGTTTCTAGGTGTAACTTGTGACAAGCTTCAGCATGAAGCTACGGTGGAAAGCTGCAACCAGCTCATAGAACAGTGCTGCAGCTCAGAGGCGCTGTCAATTTGTAGAGGTGAGTAATGTGGAATGAAAATTTCACTCCGATATACACATTTGAAATACTATGTCCATCATATGCTCCCTGCAGGTCGTGTCGGACTGTGGAAAGACATTTTCACTGTGTCAATGAATGAAAAGTTCGATGCTGTTTACGAACAGAAGATGGGCAAATCCACCCTGAACTTTGATTTCTGTCTTGGAGAAAAATCTGATCCTGCACTTAAGTACCGTAAACAATGAGTGAATTCATTCTACATTCAATGAATACTTTGGTGTGTTTCAAAAATGTAATAATGATATGTATAGTGACATAATAAAAGTATTTATTCCTTTTCTCAAGTTTCTTTCTGTTGCGCCTCCAGAAATTTCAAAGTTGGGGTGGCACTGGCACACTAAATCTAAAAGCCATAATTTCAAATGACTGTTGTCGTAAACCAGGCTGTAGAAAACTATCTGAAATACTTAAACGGACTGACAAAACCTTTATCATCCCAGTTTTTTTTTTAATAAATCGAAAGAACTAATTTTATTTTCCTGATGTGTTTTAGTCATGAACTATGTAAATAAAAGATTGTATTCCGCTAAGTAGCCGTCATTTTATTAAAGTCGGTACTATTCTAGCCAATCAAGTGCGAGTATCCTCGTGACGTCCCATTTTAATATGTAACAGAGTTTTAATATAGACATATTTAAATTTATTTTTCTTTGTGGTTTGCTATTGAGTGTGTAGTTTTATGTATTTGTGAATTTTATCTGTCTGACATATATTTTTTATTCGTTATTTTGTTACTTGTTTTGGACCTGTGCCTTTTACTTCCGGTGCTCCATACAATTTGAGGGTAAGTCGTCCCACTACAGTTGCGATATATTTTAATTGTTTTCTCGGTATATTTAACTTTTTGAGTGCCAACACCAATTGTGTATTGTTCTTGGTGACACGATTTAGCGATGTAGCTGTTTTTATGTTGTAAATACTTTGTGAATTAAATTGATAAGCGTTTTTCCTTGTCGCCGTTTTGGCGCGAACCGTCTTTTGTTTAGTGAGCAACAATGAGAAACAGTCATTTCGTGTTTTAAATACATTTATTATACTCGTTTAGGAAGCAGAGGTGTATGACAATAGAATCAAGGAGACATTTGAAACTTTCTCTCTTCTTTGGGTATGTCTGTTTGATGTTATTTTGGCTTTGTAATTGTGTGACTATTAGGCACTGTCTCATTTTGGCCACATGATGGCGTTGTTGTCCTGCTTATAAGTTCGTTTTTCTAATATGTTCAAACTAAATGCAAAAATGCTGTCTTTTCTTTTTACAATTTTGTTTTAGGGATTTGAAATTCTACTGTATCTATAGGGATATATTTCATTAGAAATGAATGGAATTCATTTTATGTAAATATATGTCAATTTACACATTGTCATACTGCAAAGTGAGGGAAGCCGATGCAGGACAATGGAATGTCGAAGATTTGTCTTGTACAGTGAATCCCTCGATGAATAAAGACTTGGTAAACAGCAAGCTAAAGTTTCCTTTTCTTCACCATTACACATGCTTTAATACTTTGAGCAACTGTCTTTCAAATGAATTTCATTTATAATGTTGTCTGTCCCGTTAAAGAAATGCCTACTGATATAATTTGGCTTATTATGTATTGTATTTAATGTTACTATGGTCTAAAGTGCAATACTAATCATTTTTCTGTACCAGGCAATGTTTAAAACTTTAGAACAATTTTATTCGCCTGTTGCTGTGTTTCGATACTGTTTTTATACTAGTGTATGTAATTTATAAAAGGGGTGAACGGGACCACCTCCTAGTGGCTGATAGTGAATTTTAAAATGGACAGTTTTCCATTAATAATCGACATACAGTATTAATGTGAAATTTTGAAGAAGCAAATCCGCTCAAGCTGCTTTCGTTAAAAAAACGGAAATATAATAATGATTTTTAAGTACAACAACATTTTAAAAATCCGCGTGCCCGAGCAAGAGGATGGGAGCGCGCACGCACGCTGCATAGCACACTACGTCAGTCTCCTCGGTGCTACGTAGTGACTGGCTGACACGTAAAAGGTAGTAAATGTATTTACAGTCCGGGCATTTGTAGGAAGCCAATTCAAATCCGGATTCATTTTGTCTCGTTCAAATATCTATGAACGCGCAGCGCCATTATGTTGTGGACAGCAAACCGTTTTTTCAGGAAATTTTCAACCTCGACGGTGAGTAAAACGTTCCACTTGCTTCTGCGGTATTCATTCATACAAATGAAAACTTCATCGGTTTTTGCCAAGTTTATGTTATTTTCGATTTTTGAAAAATCACTGTGTCTGCATTCGTATTGCTTTGCATTACAGTCGGTGCTTTGCACAGTTCAAAAGGTTGAGGAGTTGCATCAGCACGGTCTTTTTTTTTTTATGTTTTTTTTTTTTTTTTTTAATCGCAACGGCCGAGTTGTCACTGTGCACGTCCATACTAGAATCGTGGAATTACTTTGAAATGGTCATTTTAAGCGATCGCCGCTTTAATATCCGATGGTACTGAAATTCGTTGGTAATAATGTATAGTAACGGTGGATTTAAATGGTACCTGCCTCGTGCACTTGACAGGACCGACTCATGCACTGGAAACTCGAATCCTCCTTTCCCTTTACACGTGTCGGGAACAGATGGGGAGGGTCTATGCGTCAGTGTCATTCAGCCAATAGAGGGCCTTGGCTCTGCTGCTAGCCAATGGGATATTCGGAATTATTTGTACAACGTGTAAGGCAAGAATCTCGCTTCTTGGAAATGTAGTGAAGGGAACCGGTTTAAGGGAGCTGCCTAACAAAAAATATTCACTTTAAGGAAAAGTAATTATACAATGCTGTATAATTTCAGACACATCTTAATGGTGTCATGTTCGTATCAGGTTTACCAATTCATCTTGATTGATTTTACTGGATGAAAAAATCATATAGTATACTCTGGAAAAGGGAATAACTATTTTCCGGCCTATAGGTCGCACTGGAGTGGAGGTCGACCAACCGATACCGAATTTTGAAAAATAAATTAATCCGATTTTGTGAGATGATTTTTTATGCCAATATGCTTTTTTTGTTTTAAAAAAAGCAGGTCGATTATGGCTAGGTTCCTACCACAGGTCTTAATGCACAAATTCAATTTTTTCGTGTTTTCCGACCGGAGTGAGGCATTAACTTGACAGTCTGAAAGGGAAGAGCTGCGTAAAAGTGGACCATTTCAAATCCGATCTAGGTCACTTTCATCCGGGCAGCATTTTTCAAGAATGTGGCTGCGTTCTGAACTCTGAAGTCTCCCAAATCGGAGTTCAGGCGACCGCTGATGACATTAATTTGTATTGCCTAGCAACGGGTGAATTCACGCGATGAAGTAGTGCAGCCATTGCTCCACAAAATGATCAGAGAACCAGAACAAATATATATATAATATATCAATAAAACTGAGAACAATGGACTAAATAGGTATCTGTTAACATAAAATATTAACGGTTATCGCGGCTGCCAGTGTAAAAAAAACAAGTCATACCTGAGTATAAGTTGCATGACCAGCCAAACTGGGGGGGGGGGAGTGCGCCTTATAGTCCGGAAAATACATTCTCTGAAGTTAAAGTGCCATTTAAACATTAAAAAAATAACTATGCGGACATATCTCTTTTCTATATTAAAAGAGAGTAGAAAGCTAATTGATAGCATGCCAGCAGACTGCAAAAATGCTGCAGCTCATTCAGGGTGTGACATCATCATCTGTGTGGAGATTTCTAGTGGGCGCTATTAACCCACCATGAGTTTTAAGTTTCGCTGATGGTGTAGTGGTACATTGAATTGTGTCTTGCCCAGAACTAATATACTGGTATTTGTAATTACAGTATAACTTCCAGAATAAACTGAAAGTGGCTATAATTGGTCAGAGCCTGTTTGGGAAGGAGGTATACAGCAACCTGAGAAAACAAGGTCACAAGGTGGTAGGTGTGTTCACTGTACCTGACAAAGATGGCAAGGCTGACCCCCTAGGTAAGAAAATACATTATTTTTCATGTTTATATAAGTTAGGAGAGAATACAAGCGCCCCTATTTAGGTTATCAAATGCAAAATCTGATAGCGATAGGTCAGACAAGGATGCGAACCTGACACAAAGAGATACCAAATAGAATGAAGCACTGGCACAAAAAGAATGCCTCTAGAATAGTGTTGCACTCAGGGTTTGGTGATTTGTACATCTGAGATGCTGGTAGGTTTTTAGCCTGCTAACACTAACCTTCATGAAGAAGTAATTTGGCAAATAATTAGCTATGTCAAGACCTTTAATAAGATTGTAGGGCTGTAGTAAACTGTGTTCCACATGTTATGGTATCTGTTGACTGTGGTCATGTCACACTGACTGGTCATATCATGTTGACTAACCAATATAACTGATAAGACCCCTCACCAGTTGGTGCACTGGCTCATTAGAAAATACAATTGACCAAGTGATTCCCACAAATTCAGATTAAGTTCTCACTCTTTCAGCCTTGGTGGCAGAGAATGATGGCACACCAGTGTTCAAGTTCCCACGGTGGAGAGTGAAAGGAAAGCCCATCCCAGAGGCAGTCGAGGCCTACATGGCGGTGGATGCTGAGATCAATGTAATGCCTTTCTGCTCTCAATTTATCCCCATGAACGTCATTGATTATCCCAAGCACGGCTCCATCATTTACCATCCCTCCATCCTTCCCCTGCACAGAGGAGCTTCAGCCATCAACTGGTAAGAAGTAGACAATATCTGTCTACTTTGTGAACAAACACTCCACATGAATTGAATACCTATTTAAAAAAAACACCAGTAAAAATGAATTGTCCCGGAGTGACATTTTTTCCCCATTACAAGCTTTCAATCAGTAAAAAACAAAAATATCTTAAATCAATAGGAAGTGACCCAGAATTGCCCTATTTGACTCCAAGAACACTAACTCTGATAATCTGAAGGAAAGCACTAATAACGAATTTCCAAAATGTTGACAAATTATTCCAAGTGGAGAAGTCCAAATTGACAAGAAAAAAGCAACAAAAATGCATGAGTCTCAGATTGGGCAAAAGAGTTTGTGTGTCTCTGGCCAGGGAAATGCTGATTAGCTTCTCTCAGCCGGGAGTTGGGCACGACTGGCTGTCTGGGTGCATGACGTCACCTTAGAGAGTTATGTCCATCAGTTATCATATGGCGACGGTGTGACGTGGTTCGTCAACTGTCTGAATACTGGCCTATTCTTATCACTTACTCATTTTTTGCATACACGGGCTCTTTTTTCTGTCCACACAGATATTCTTTCTCATGCGATCATATTTTATATGTATTTTATTGTTCAATCAATCAACCAATCAAAGTTATTTAAATAGATCGTAGTAACACCATATATTGATGAAAGTTCTAAAAGTGCACTGCCTCCTACAGCATAGCATGAATATTACATCAGAGATCGAAATGGAGCTCCAGTCGTATAAACGCAAACACTCTTAACGCTTAATCGATTTACCGTATTGGCCCGAATATAAGACGGTGTTTTTTTGCATTGAAATAAGATTGAAAAAGAGGGGCTCGTTTTATATTCGCGGTCTAGACATTATACCCATTCTCGACGCTAGATGACGCCAGATATCATTGAAGTGATGTTCTCTTATGACAGATCTCAGCTACTCTCCCCATTTACGACGCGAGATGACGCCAGATATCATTGAAGCGATGTTCTGACGCCAGATATCATTGAAGTGATGTTCTGTCATGACAGATCTCAGCTACTAGTTTAACTAGTTTTAATGTTTTTCCTTATTCAGATTTGTTTCAATACTACAGTTACAGTTAGAGTTTACTTTGATGGTTATTGCAGTTATTGCAATTTTGTTGTTTTATCACAATAGATTGGTTTATTTACATTTCAAAAACCAGAAGCCATTCATTTACGAATGTGATTGCACTTTAGTTTACATATTTAAATGTTCAGATATTAAGATCTGAATGAGGCAAAATAACATGATTTTTCTCTCAAATATATTGTTATAATCATTTCTTTCAGATGTAATTATTTTCTGTATAGAAATTAATTTGGTGTTCAAAAAGTATTTTTTTTTTTCAAACTTGAGTCTTGAACGTCTTATATTCGGGCCAATTCGGTATTTGTTTTATTCTTTGGTTATTTGTCCTTGTGTCATCAGGTCTTTGATCCACGGTGATAAGAAAGCTGGCTTCACAGTATTTTGGGCCGATGACGGTCTGGATACCGGACCGATCCTTTTGCAACGGGAGTGCGCTGTTGAACCCAATGACACTGTGGACACACTTTACAACCGTTTCCTCTTTCCAGAAGGCATCAAGGCAATGGTAATTGTGCAAAGATTATTGTTGTTATTCTGTTCCTTCTGTCAAGCCACGTTATTTTGTTTGTTGTGCTTATATTTACCACCATTGTCGCAGTCAATGAATTAAATACTTTGGGTTTTCCAATGTAGGTGGAGTCAGTTCAGCTTGTTGCTGATGGAAAGGCCCCACGAATTCCCCAGCCAGAGGAGGGCGCAAGCTATGAAGGCATTCAGAAGAAATCCAATGCTCAGGTAAGGTATCACATTTCGTGGACACGTACTTGTCTACTACCTACTTTGTGTATGTTTATTGAAGTACTTTATCGCTATCAGATCAATCTGGCTCAGCCAGCTGAGGCACTCCACAACTGGATACGTGGCCATGACAAAATTCCCGGAGCATGGACAGTTATTGACGGCAAGGTACGTTTCTAACATTCAGTTATGAGATTCTGTAACACTAGTTGTTGTCCATGTTTTTTAATTTCTGAACATATTTACCTGTTTGCTCGTATTTTCAGCAAAAAAAGGGACAAAATATAATTTGACGAGAGATCGCGATACGAAACGTCACGTAACGCATCGAGTTTGGAAAAATTGGATTGCGATACATAGACTAGATGCACATGACATTGGCAATGTAGCTTGTAAATATTTTAATCAATTAGCTGGCCGATCTCGTCACCTGTACCACAAGTGGCCACTGATAATTTAGTGGCGCTCATATGGCAGGGTGGATCAATTTCCACTCACATTATAGTAAGCAGAAGAAAAGGCTTCCACCCTATTCACAAACTGTAACAAGTAATAGCAAGTCATTAACTCAAGGTCATTCAAACTCATGGCTTCAAAACGAAACTAAAATGATCATATAACAACAAACTAAATAGCATAACTAGCAGTAAACGAAAGAACTGAAACAGTAACGGAAGACAGAATTTGCACAGATATGAATGTTGAACTCTTTGGATCTGTAGTGATGCATTGCATGCTGGGAGGCAGAAAGCACGGTCGCAATATATTGTACAACAACAGTGGTTTAAAGCTTCATGTTTTTTTATTTGTATTTTGCTGGCTCTAGATAACATTTGTTCACAGCCCAAAATATTCAAACAAAAAATAAGTATTAATGACATTTTTAAAAATGTTTATTTTATTGTTACATTTTTTATATCGTATCGTGACTGTAGCATATCGAGATGCATCGTATCATAAATTTCAGTGTATTGTTCCATCCGTATTTGGGAGTCACTTATAATATGCCTTTTGCACTTCACGGTATTGTGATATTTTAACCTAACTTGTAATAAACTTTGAACGTGTAAACACGGGTGGACCCTCATGCCACAGTGGTTAAGTATCTGCAACAGAGCGTGGGCAGTAAACCTTTTCGGCCCGGAATAGCTCATAAACCAAGGTAATAAATGACAAATACCATTGAGAAATGTTAAGTACCGTATTTTCCGGATAATTCGTCACTCCGGAGTAGAGGTTTTTGAAATGTTGTTGAGTTAAATGTTTTTCTTCTCACAGCCTGTTACACTGTATGGTTCATCCATTTTGCAAGGGTCAGTGCCAACTGGCCAGCCACTGGACATCGAAGGAGCATCCAGCCAAAGCATGGTTACAAAAAATGGGCTTGTCTTACACGGAACTGATGGAAAAGCAGTGAGTATGACTGCCTCTAGTACATATGTACTTTATTCATGTCCTGGCTGCTGAACTCCAACTGAACATTTTTTAAATCAAGGTTCTGGTGAAAAATCTGCAATTTGAAGATGGAAAAATGATTCCGGCTTCAAAGTACTTTTCCACTGGGGAAACTCACACAGTGGAATTAACTGACAGTGAGAAGGAAATAGTGAAGGAGATGAGGGCAAGTTTTTTGTAAATCCCCATTTTGTCCACACATCCATTTTGTTGCATCTGATTTTTTTCTTCTTTTAATTACAGGATGTATGGAAAGGCATTCTCAGCAACCTCCCAGCCATTGAAGACAGCACAGACTTTTTCAAATCTGGAGCTGCTTCCATGGATGTGGTCAGGTAAGGAGACCAGGATTTCGTGAGTACATTTACCCTTGAAAGACCGCAAAATGACCTGTGACCGACAATAAGTGGCGGTACATCTTTCCAGATTGGTAGAGGAGGTAAAGCAGCGTGCCGGTGTAGTCCTGCAGAATGAGGACATTTACATGGCTACCACTTTCCAAGACTTCATCCAGATGTTTGTCCGTAAAATGAGAGGGGAAGATCAGGAGGATGAACTGGTGATTGACCACGTATGTCAAAGTATTTTCTTACAGTATTCATTACTAATCAATTGTGATGTTCAACTGCTTATAACTACCGGATTTGTTTGACTGATATTAGAAGATCAATTTTCCACCAGGTTATCAAGGAAGTTAACAACATGACAGTGAAAATGCCGAATCAGTGTTTTATCGACGGCAAATTTGTGGATGCTGAAAATGGCAAGACATATGACACTATTAATCCAACTGATGGAACGGTAAGAAATCTGAGATGCTTGAACTAGTTGTTCTCCGTTTGGATTCCAAGTGTTGATCGACCATTTACGCAGATCACAATTTTTACTAGGTAATCTGTAAGGTGTCTTATGCTTCAGTGGGGGATGTGGACCAAGCGGTGGCAGCTGCGAAAGAAGCTTTTGAGCACGGGCCCTGGGGCAGGATGAACCCAAGAGACAGAGGGAGTTTACTTTATAAGTAAGTAGGATATTTTAAAAGTGATATTCTATTACCAGAACAAAATAGAACTTTTGGCATTTGACATACCTTAAAGACTTGCAGATCTGATGGAGGAACATCAAGAGGAGCTGGCCACTATTGAAGCAATTGACTCAGGAGCTGTGTACACGCTGGCCCTGAAGACACATGTGGGCATGTCTATTCAGACGTTTCGCTACTTTGCCGGCTGGTGCGACAAGATACAGGTAGAGTTATTTTCACAATGTTTATGTGAGTTAAGTGGCTGCAACATTTGGGCAAGTTTGGAAAAATCAAATGAAAAACTTCAGACTTTTTTGGAATTGTCCACAACATGTACTGATTTGAACAAAAATGAATAGGTCGCCCCTCGCCACATGGTGTCCCCTTAGTAAGAGTAGACAGCAATGCTACTAGTACGAGGTAGCATCTATAGAATACAGTGGCGGAAGCTGGTCTTTCAGTTAGGGGACGCTCAAAGTGTGTCCGCCAACGACTCGTCTCGTTTCTCTGTCGTGGAATATTGCACTCTCAACTCCAGAGCCTCAGCGGAGTCCGCACTGTTTCAAGGACTGTGAAGCTGGGCGAATGAATGAAAAGCAAGCCCATCGCAACCGATGATAAGAAGCTAATTCTGAATAAAAGTTGAGTGCATTGCAGCGCATATTTAGTCAAAGACAGGCACACACATCAATGTACATTTTAATCACTTATTTTTGGGCTTCCCTTTCAGTGTTAGAGCAATCACCACTTATAGAGTATTTAATGATGTTTTTTCTTTTCTTTGTAACGTACTTGCCTAGTATAAAAATGATTCATATGAAGCCATGCGAATGTTTTTTGCAGGGCAAGACAATTCCCATAAACCAGGCCAGGCCCAACCGGAACCTGACCTTTACTAAAAGAGAACCAATCGGGTAAGAGTGATGGATTATTAACAATTTCGCAGAAATTCTACTGTATTTGTACAGATTATTCTTGCTCTCTGATTGATTTTCCCCTCTTAGTGTTTGTGCTATCGTCATCCCGTGGAACTACCCCCTCATGATGTTGGCGTGGAAAAGCGCAGCCTGCCTTGCAGCTGGAAACACACTGGTTCTAAAACCGGCACAGGTGGTTCATTCACACAATAAAAACTATTCCACATTTAATACAAATTTCAACAGAATGATAAAGATTTGATTACTGTTGCTTAATTTACAAAACACTGAGTAAATAACACCGTATTTTCCGGACTATAGGTCCCTCCAGACTTTAAGTTGAATTTTTGAAGGAAAACGTACCGCGTGTTGTCACAAACGCAGGATCTAGTATTACTTCAGCAACAAAAGAGCAGTTCAAACAATTGGAATCGTTGCCAAAACTACAGCATTGTCATGACAGTGCTGCTGCTAGTGCTGACAGAAGCACGCTTTAGCTTAGCGAACTACTAAATTGCAGCACATAAGCTCAACAACCGCCAGTTCAACAGCTTTCTTTAACTAGGCTTGGTTAATACTCAGCTTACCGACTGACCGGTTAGCTTAGTTTAGCTGTAGCGGCTTTCCATTCTCCGCATTATCTCCCAGCTTCAGTTACTAGTTTCCAGTGACCAAGTTGTTGTCCAGCTTGAACTCTGAACACTTGTCAAAAATAGTCAGAACACTACAACTCCAGCCTGCTTATATTTCCATCCAAATCAAACAAAGTTCCAGACTAGTTGATAGAAACATAGCCAATAATTTAAGACCATTAACATTTCTTGGCTTCTAAATCACAAGCCAAGAGCGCCTTCTGGCGGCCAGTTATGGTTAATGTTTTCTTCATGGTCTGCCAGTTTTACATTTCAGATGTTAAATTCTACATTTTAACATGAAAAAAGTCGCAGGCGCAGCCAAAGTATAACAAAAGTGGGACATATAGTCTGGAAAATATGGTAGTTATCTCACAGTTAAGATAGCAAAGAGAAGTGCAGTCAAAGTTAGCTTGTCTTATTAGCAATGGTTGCTAACACTCCGAACTCAAGACGTTATGGGATTACATCAACAGAACAAGATGGACTTTAGCAAATTACCTACAAATATACAAAATTCAAAACGCTTTTGATTTAAAAGCAACTTTTGAATTGTAGTCTGTATAAAAACATCTTGTATGTCTCACATGTACAGGTAACGCCTTTAACTGCCTTAAAATTTGCTGAGTTGTCAGTCAAAGCTGGTATTCCAAAAGGAGTCATCAACATATTACCAGGCTCAGGTAAAACCGACACACAGAACATTCTCACACGTCATTTTAGCAATTGTTTTTGAATTTCCCATCTAATTGAATTTTCTAGGAGGAATGGTGGGACAGCGTTTGGCTGATCACCCAGATATTCGTAAACTGGGTTTTACTGGTTCGACTCCTATTGGCAAACAAATTATGAAAAGGTGCGGCTTAATAAAAGCATGACTGCAAGATTATAGATTATACCTTACTTGTTCTGCTTTCCCCTTGAAGCTGTGCACTCAGTAATCTAAAGAAGGTTTCTCTAGAACTGGGAGGGAAATCGCCTCTCATCATTTTTAATGATTGTGACATGGACAAAGCTGTTCGTATGGTAAGAAAATCATTTTTAGAAATTAGTTTTTGATTTAAGATGTTGTTGTTTTTTTAAAAAACAGCTAAAAAATTAACTCTTTAAGTCACTGCTTTATTAAATGTTATGATATTTTCATTTATGTTTTCATCCTAGGGTATGAGCTCTGTGTATTTCAACAAAGGGGAAAACTGCATTGCTGCTGGACGTCTTTTTGTGGAGGAGTCAATTCATGATGAATTCATCAGCCGTGTGGTTAGTTTTCTAATTGGTCTTGTTTAAAATCAAGTTTAAAAGTTAAAAAAATCCTTTGAAAACATCAGAAAAAACTAAAAAAAAAACAGGCAAAACTGAAAAAAATGGTACAAAATGGCAAAAAACTGCAAAAACCAGAAACACCGTGGAAATCACAAAAAAACCCTGATTAAAGTAAAAAAAAAAATCTGGCCTAAACACCAGAAGAAACACAAAAGTACAGAAAAAAAATTGCAAAACCGCAAAAGACAAAAAATGGAAAAACAGTTAAAAAAAAAAAAAAAAATCCTGCGGAAAAAAAACAATAACTGAAAAATCAATCAATTTTGCTTAAAAATAAAAGTGTATGTGTACCACAAAATCCTGTGAAAAACACACAAAAACCAGGCATAACTGCAGAAATTTGCCAAAAACTGTAACAAAATATAAAATAAAAAAAAAACCTTCCTCCAAAACAAAACAGCCCTGCCAAAATCACCCAAAGAATCCTGTAAAAATGAGAAAAACACACAAAACAAGACATAATTGCTAAACAGCGAAAATCAGCAAAAAACACAAAAACTGCAAAAAAGTAAATTAAGAAGATAAAACTCTTCCAAACAAAAATAAAACACCCAAATAACCCCGAAAATCATGACAAATCAAAAAATCATGGAAAACTTTATAAGGCACTCAATGGCTGCCATTGACGACAGTAGACGTCCAAACCCTTTGATTGGGAGGGGCGTTCATTTGTCCAATGGCAGTCAATAAGTTACCAAAGAAGTGAACCGAAAAGCTACAGGAACTAGCAAAGCATACCCAGGCAACTTCTCCAGAAATTGGGAATGAGCCAACATTAGTTGGTTGTCTGTTGGTTTAGTTGTTTTTGTCTGTTTTTCCTTTTTTCTTCTTTTCATTGTGTGGACATGAGTATCCCACGAGTAAGGATGCTGGACAATGAGATCAGGGGTGGGACAAAATAAGTTTTTCTTCTTCCCACTCCCTTTCGAGTACAATTATTTTTGTTGAATTATATTGTATGTTTTTTGTTTCTTTTGTGTGTGCATGCTCGAAATAAAAAAGTTTCATCATCATCATCTTCATCATCAATGTCATTTTCTAGTCAAAACCGAATTTTGAAAAATATTATTATGATATATATATATATTTAATTTTTTCTGTCCATTTAAGGTAGAAGAATTGAAAAAGATGAAAATCGGCGACCCGTTGGATCGATCCACAGACCACGGTCCACAGAATCACAAAGCACACTTAGACAAACTGCTGGAGTACTGCGACGTTGGAATTAAAGAAGGAGCGACGTTAGTTTACGGCGGCAAACAAGTGGACAGGCCAGGTAAAATGAAAAAGTGTTTTTACTACTAACAGTGGGAAACTCAAGGTACCTCACGATACGAGTTACGATAACGATTATGAGCTATACAACAAATATCAGGAAATTATTGTAGGATATTCTAAAATCATTTAAGTACATTTAGGTGTATTCTGGTGGATTTGGGTAACTTTAAGGGAGCATTTGAGTGAATTTAGTTGTATTTGGGTAACATTACGGGAGTATTTGAATTGGGGAATGTCCTAAAATGAATAGGAAGTAACCTGTAAATGCCCTAAAATGAACAGAAAAACCTGTAAAAGCCCACAAAAGACTGGCTGTGAATGCTCTGGTTTCAGTGACGTCCAATCAAGTGGAAATGAATTTGGATGTCTTGTGCTGTCAGTGGCACCCACCTAGCTAATGTAAACACTATTCTAAAAAAGGATTTTGGTAGCAACCTGTTTTTTTGTTTTTTTAAACAGTGACACCTTTTTAAAACGATATATCGATTCTTTGTGGGAGCATAACGATAACCTTTTGTGCTACAAAGTATCAAGATATATCACCATTTTGATATATTATCCCACCTTTAGTTACTATGCTACACATGCGAGCTAGCACTATCTTCCCTCTTCTCATTGGTTATTATATGTATCCCCGCCCCACATGGTGTCCCCTTGGAAGAGCGAGTCCTAGCAAAGCTTGCAAAATTACTGACCTTAGCTAAGCTAGCTTGTTCTGCTATGTTATTCACTTTTTTCCTGACAGGTTTTTTCATGGAACCCACTGTGCTCACTGACGTGGAGGACCACATGTTCATCGCCAAAGAGGAGTCCTTCGGGCCTGTCATGGTCGTGTCCAAATTTAAAGACGGGTTAGTGATGAAATCATATCTAGTTGCGAGGTGTGTTGTTTTTGGCATCCTTTTTAATTTTCGTATTAGTTTTATTATTCGTATTTTAGTCATTGCAAAGCGGGTTCGTCTAGTTTTCGTCGACGAACGCTCAAGCAGTTTTCATTTACTTGTAGTCCACAAATACTCAAAACTCGGCGGGAAAAACGGTGCATTATTTACAACTAATGACACTTCCCTGGACCTCACAGACTGTTAACTTTAAGAGGACGCTCGCCACGCTGAAGCTAATGCTAACGCGAATTCTATGCTAATGCTACAAGGAGGACCAAATAGGACAGAATGAAATTAAAAACATCTTTAAATGAATACTTAAATGCATTATTAATTCATTCAATTGGAAATTAAACAAATAAAAGTGTCATTAATTCATTAAAATCCTAGTCCATTTAATGTTAAAAAAAACCAATGAATTCACTATTCAATGAATTATTTCATAGAAGTGTGTTGCAGCACTTCATGAATTTATTTGATCTGTCAATCTCACCCATCAAAGTCAGTGGGAGGAACTAACACTTGATTGGTTGCCCAACACATCGAGTAGCCAAGACGGGTCGATTTTAGATACGTGATATCATGTGTTTCAAAACAAGCAAACACGACAGAAACGCTGTTGCATTTTTGTCTTGTTCGTCGACTGAATGTTTTCGTTTTCATCACCGTTGACGAAAACCACAATGGTGGCAGGTATTGTCAATTTTGTGTCCAATTTGAGCTAAATGAGTCACATTTTCAATGTTTCATCTTCACAATGAGGTATGTGTTACTCTACTATTGTACACTGGCAAATTCCAGGGAGGTGGACGCTGTGCTGCAGCGAGCCAATGACACAGAGTACGGCTTGGCTTCTGGTGTGTTTACCCGTGACATAAACAAAGCCATGTATGTGAGCGAACACCTGGAAGCTGGGACAGTATTCATCAATACGTATAACAAGACCGATGTGGCTTCACCTTTTGGAGGCTTCAAACAGTCCGGCTTTGGTAAAGACTTAGGTGAGTCATTTCATTTATTGATGGTAGCTTTGCCGGTAAGGCAAAAGTTATCTTTGACACCCCAAATATACTGTATCTGTTTGCCCAAAAATGCGGGTTTTTGGGGAGAAAAAAAGGACATTTCAAAACGCTGCTTATCCTAGTTTTTGTCCAAATTATTATATAATTATCATTTACACGTCAAAACTTCTGGATGCTAAGGGACAAAAAAAATTGTATAGTTTTTACCAAAAACCTACGGTTCGGCCATAATTTGCCAAAAGCCTTCCCATTCTTTTCTAATGGCCAAAATTTCTCATTCATTACCCGCCATTCATTTCAATGGCACAAAAACCTTTAACTCTTATTGATTTCCAATCCATACCAGCAAAAATCTGCAATGGCACACCCAAAAATCAATAGGCAGTGACTGTATCAACAGTAAGTGACTCCACAATGCGCCCAAATCAATAGGATGTGGTGCGAAATGCCTCAAAATCAACAGGAAGTGACCCGAGATACCTACCATGGCAGAAATGGCCTTTCCTAGTTAATAAGACTGTAAAATCTGTAAGAATGGATGATTGTTTTATCTTTGTCATTGACAGGAGAGGACGCGCTGATGGAATACCTCAAGACCAAAGCAGTGACTGTGGAATATTGAAAGCCCTCCCAGTACTTTGTTCCACCAGCTTCTAGTCTGTTTTAAACAATACTGCTAATCTGGCTGCTATCTTGGCTCATTTTCTTACTTTCCCAACACATTTTAAATGCATTAGCATCATGAAAAAAATGGTGGATTTTCCAAACATGCTTTCAATCCGAAAAATGGCCAAAATCGTAATGTGAATTTGTGCATTTATGGACGTGTACTCAACATTTTCCTGTCTTTCAAGACGCTGCATTTTGAATACAAATTGTTTTGGAGATTTTTAGAAATAAAAGTTTGCACATCATCCGTTTATTCATTATTGGGAGGAATAGTTCCATATAAGGTTAGCGTAGCGATCATTCAAGTGCATTTTGAACAATTCATCTTCAAACATGTATTTATTTCAATAACCATTGAAGTATTTCCATTTTTATGTCAACATTTATCAGTTTACTTATTTACTCATTGATTTCAATTTTTCATTCAAAAATTTCATTACTTATGCATTTCATTCATTTATGACTTTCTATTTCATCACTTCAATAAGCAGTTCCATTTTTATGCATTTCAACATTTATTTCATTTTTTTATTGCTTGATTTCCTTTTTTTTTTAAATTTCAAAAGGTATTTCCATCTTTATTTGATTTATTTTCAAATCTTATTTATTTTAACATTTAAATTGTTATGTATGGATTAAAAATTTTAAGCATTGTCATTTTATTTAATTTAATTTTTTATTTACTGATTTCAAATTTTATTATTTCAATATGTGTTTCAACTTCATTTATTAATATTTATATAAATGCATTGAATTACAATAATTATTTAATAACTTGAAGATTTATTTCCATTTTTATATATTTCAAACTTTATTTCAAATGTTATTAATTTTTTTCAAGATGCATTTCCATTCTTATATCCATTTTTATTTGAATTTCAATTTTTATTTATTTCAACATTATGTGAATTTTTATTTCAATTTTCATTTAATCATTTCAAGATGTATTTCCTTTTTTCTTTATTCCAACATTTATTTCTATTTTTATTATTTCCATATGTATTTCAGTTTTTATAACTATGTCATTTTTTTTTTGTATATTATAAATCTATGCATTATTATATATTTGTATACATTTATTTGGATTTTTACTCATGAATTTTTAAACTTATTTTTATGGATTAATTTCTATTTTTATTTTAACATAGATTTATGTCAATTTTTTATTGATTTCAATTTATATTCAATCATTTCAACATGTATTTCTAGTTTTATTTCAATTTTTATTGATTTATGTCAATTATTCTTGAAATTGTATTGTATTTTTATTTCATTATATATTGCATTACTTCAACATCTGTTTATTTAACTTCCAAATCTTTTCAATGTGGCGCTCTCGGTTACCTCAAATAAATATTGAAATAAAAAAAATTAAAAAATATATTTTTGCAGATAAATATGGACCTAGAAATTGACCTGGATACTGAAATAGAAGCATTTTAATGACACATGCATTTATTGATGTCATTTTTGTTGTATCCACTCCAAGAACACTCACTCGATTCTATGATTGTTGATTAGCATGTTAGCAAAAATACTTTTTCACTTTAGGCCAGAGTGACGAGGTGAGCGGGCCACTTTCTACCAGCGGACCATTGTTGGACACCATTGATATATAGCCAAAAAAAAAAAAAAAAAAGTCCGAGCTGACCTCTAGCCAAGAGTGTCGCCGGTGGACTTGACGCCTAAAACAAAACCACGAGGTCAGTTGCTTTTAACTAAATTTCTTGTTAGTTGTTAAGCAATCAGCTTTGCAATCTGTCGAAGATTGACGAACAATCCGCTCGTTCATTTGCTGTGCGTTCAACGCTAATTAGTAAATTAGCTGTCAAATTAAGCTACGTTTCAAAGTAGCTGCCGTTATGAATACTTAAGTTTGTGCTTTTCGAAAAGTTGACAAAAGGGCTCTTTTGGGATTCTGCTAGCGGTTGAAATTTCAAAATGTATCTTGTCATAGTTTTTTTTGTCTGAATTACATCATAGATATATGTCAAATACAAAAAAAAAAAAATCAAGGTAAGGCCGTTTATTGTTTCGTTTTCCGGAGGAACGTATACTTCTGGCAAAAATAATAAAGATTATCAAACTATCATTCTTTTCCTATAGGCAAAGTTTAAAAAAAAAACAAACAAACAAACTTGTTTTAACGTTTTTTATTTTGTCAGTTGTCCTGCTCCGACAAAATTATATTTTGCGGTTATTTTTCGGTTTGTTTTTCTGTTTTTTTTTTTTTTTTTTTAACAGTCGTTGCTTAAGTCAAAATTAAAGTGTATAAAAACGGAAATACAGTATACTCACGCATACTCAATAACACTAACGTTTCAAGGGATAAATTCCTTAGTCGTAATGACGGAAATCTGCTAGCAGGGGGCGCTAGAGGTCAATAACGAGATTGGAAAACGGGGAAATTGCTGAACATTTTGTGTCAATTTTAAAGCAATTCAAGGGAGTTTTCTTTTTTTTGTCAAAAGCACCAAGATTTTTTTTTCTGGACTGTTTAAAAAAAAAAAAATGGGTGCTTACAGGTCATGTGTTGATATCAGGTCATTTTTCCCCATTGGATTTGAATGCATCCATTGGAAATATTTGGGAAATTTTGGTAGAACTGCACATTTTCTACATTTGAAAATATATATTTTTTTAACAATATTTTCCCCTCTTTTCATCGTGGACCCTAGCAATGGTGCAGCTTCCTCCTTCCCCAACAATGGGTGTCACCATCACTGGTGAGCTGTCAGAGGACAGGAAGGAAACCCAGGATGGTACTTGCTTTGAATTCCCCACTGCATATTATGAGTACGAAAGCTACATTGAAAACGGACTCATCTGCCTCAAACACAAAGTTCGCAACTTGGAGAAAAAGAAGGTAGGAAGACAAAACTGTGCTGGACGAGATATGTTTTTGTTGTTGTTGTCTTTGCGATAGTTAAAACTGGAACACTACAAGAGACGCCTGGACAGGGGTGAAGCTCTTAATAAAGACCAAGTGGTGAGTTCGGGTTAAACCAAATGAAATTACTATCATTATTAAATGTTTTCTGTTGTTGTGCCTTTTAGGCTGCTGTTGCTACATATGAGCAAGTCGTACACAACTTGGAATTTGCCAGGGAGCTCCATAAAGTTCTGGATAGTTTGACTCAAAGCGTAAGCAGTACGAAATACTACAACAGTACAGTACTTTGCTTTTCAAGTACAAATATCGTGAGCAACGTGAAAATGTGTCCTAAAAGTGACCTAAATATTCTTCAATACTCGCTAAAAGTTATTTGAATACTGCTTCAATAATGTTCTTTTTAAAATAATTGTGTATACTGCATTTACAAGGAACAAATATATTTACCTTGAATAAATATATATATTTAAAAAATATTGGGTGAATAAGTAAGTACATGGAAATATAAATTATATTAAATTGAAAAAAGATAGTAAATATTGGAAAATTCTAAATTAAAAGAAATAAAAATATTTTTATGAATTGAAAAGAATTAAAGAAAATATAGAAGGTTGATTAAAACTTTTTTTTTCCTTTTCGATTTATCATCACATCCCTATTCCAATTTGTCTTTTTCCCACCAGCTTCTGAGATCCCAGAAGAAGGCCTTGAAGAAGGAGCAGCTTGTAAAGATGGAGGCGGACAGGAGACGGCTAAGCACTGTGCTCAAAGTGCAACAAATCCTAACAGTCATCCAAGAGGAGCACGTCCAAAAAGACCTGCTGAACGGACGTAACCAAGCACCTTACTTACCAGAACATCGCTTGAACAGCCTGAGCCAGCTGGCCAATTTGCTCGGAGCGAGGCAAGACGACAGACTCGGGTGATTTACAATATTGAAAAAATGAAAATGACCACACGAATAATTCATTGAATTCTCGGCCGGGGTTTAAGTTCACAGCAACGGATGGAGCGAGCGGCTGGGATATACATGGACCTTTTGGAGGGAAAAGAAGAAGCGGTGGCTGGATCCACATGTACGTGTCAGCGTGGGAAACGTCACGGGAGAAATCGAGATCTCATTTGTTTGTTTTTCCAGTCAAATCCCTGAAAGAAGAGCTTACCAAATTATTCAACTACAATTACTTCTTTCGTCTTCCACCCAAAGCAACTCAAGGTATGTTCAAGCAGTTACAGCGGTGATATTGGAGTATTAGGCCCACAAAACTAGGACTACGAGAACAAAGTTGCAGTATTTTGAGAAAAAAGGTGCAGTAACGCGAGAACAGTCGCAGTATTACGTACTGAGGGGTTTAAGTACAAATCGCACAGAGAAAATAATAGAACTATGAGGTTAAAGTAATGTTACGAGAATGTCGTACGTTGTAATCCAACCAGGGAAAAAATGCAGTATCATGAGAAAAAAATTGTCGTGACATTACGAGAAAAAAGTTGGAACGTTGCATAATACGAGAAAAAGTAATGTTGCGTAATATTACGAAGAAAAGTCGTTATGCTGCGTAATAGAACGAAGAAAAGTCATCACGATAGGTAATATGTGTAAAAGGAATGTGTAAAAGTTGAAACATTTCAAGAATAAAGTCATACTTTGTAATACTACGATAATAAAGTTGGAGTACTGTAATCTTACAACATTGAAGTCGCAGTATTACGACACGAGAGTCGCTGTAATATGTAAAATTACGAGAAGTAATGTTACGTGGTATTACGAGAATGAATTTATAATATTTACGAGATTATTTATATTACTTTCCCTAATATATATGGATGCAGTATTGATAAATGAGGTAAATTATAGGGCTAAATATTATGTTAATTCTATAAAGCTAGGTTATTTTACCTAGGCTGCATAATGGTTCATTTTAATGGAGGTGGTGAAGCATTAGCTAATTTAGCTAAATTAACAAAATGATATGTTAAGTACTTAAAGGTACGTTAGTTATTTTAGCATGACTGCAATATGTTTCATTTTAATGGAGGTGGCGAAGCACTGCCACTAACTAATTTAGCTAAATTAGTCGCACTGCAGCCATACATATTACGATAAAATACGCTATATAATGACTATGATCTCGTAATTTTACAATGTATGACTTAATTCTTGTAATCAAAGTTGGTTTTAAAAATGACTAAAAACTTGTAATTATCTTCTTGTGTATCTTTGTTAGCAATAGTAAAAGTGACACACACTGCAATTTCCAAGGAGGTAAGATCATTTGTTTTTATCAGCTTTTTCAACTGTTTAACTGAACTTCCTACAGTGGAAGTGAAATGTATTCTGTTCTGTAAACATTTTTAACTGAATTGTGTCTAAATATGTTGAAATCATTTGTTTTCGGAGAAAGGCTAGTAAAGCTAAAAGACAGCCATATCCCAAAAGCGTGAGTACAAAATTATTGAAATGGAAAAGAAAAAAAAGAATGACTATTGATACATTTTCTGATATTTTTTTTTTTAGCTGGATGTTCAAAAGGGATTCCCTGGAATTCTGTTCAATTCTTCCACATTACCCAAAGACCCGACCATGAGAAAGAAACACTTGGAGGACTTGATGACAGAGATCCACGGCTCGTTCAATTTCATACAGGTAGCAATTGAACAACTTGGCTCGCTTCTCTAATTTACAGATTTGAAGTTCTAAAGCGTTGCTCCCTAGGATTCTCTTCTCGATTATGATTCGTCTTCAGAAAACGGACATTACAGTTTTACAAGGGAGCCGTCGGAGTTGTCTTCACCTCCAGGTTAGAACTAATCCAATGGAAATGTTCAATCATATTTTTCTACTAAAACTACCCAGGTATGTTCTTTGTCCCAACCAGGAGCTTTAAGAAACTCTATTGATGTTTTGCCCAAAGAAATGCATGTAAGCCGTCTTTCACTCGACAACAACTTGGTCAGTGGAAACGCCTAGCTAAACTGCTTCCTCTGAGAAAAAGCTAGCAACAGCAAAGATTTAAGCCAAATATTCAATCATCAGATATAAAAAAATAGAATTTTGGACTGTTGACACTGCATGAAAACAAATCTGCAGTGCCGAAGATGCATTTCAAAATGTTCTGACTTGTTTCTTTTCCCTTCCGTTCAAAGTCTACCCCGCTCCCTGCCAGGATACTGGACTCTAAAACCGCTCTGACAAATGTGGACCAGTGCCTAAAAAACTACAGGGTGGAGATTTCTTCAAATGTGAGAATCCGTAATACTCCAGTTTCTTCGTGTAACCCTTTATGTTGAACTGTATTTTTCTTAAGGAGTCCCTGCATTTGCCTGAACAGAAAACATTATCATCCCCGTTGTTTTGTACCCAAGAGCCGGCAATCACTGTCAGTTTGAAGTCTCATTTGAAGTCTGATTTTCCGATGCAAAAGATCCATTGAACTCATGTTTCAGTTACTTCAGGTAGAGCCTAAGTGTGCTAATTCCAGCACCCAAACACCACCTGAGTTTGCGGCCTTTGAAGATGACGCGCAAACATGCGTTTTCCAGAGCAATTTCGGGCCGCTATGCGTTTCCAAGGTGAGTAAATGTATGTTTTGTGACGTCATCTATCATAATCCACTGTCTTATACTTTTATATGTTCACAGGACTCTCAGTCTCAACATGTCTGTGGGTGTGGAGGACAGCATCATTCCAGTGGTATGTTTACCATTTGAAATATTTATTTTATTATTTTTATGTACATTTCTTCATTTGCTGTCATCCCTCCCACTTCAAATGGATTGGACGTCTAGCGTTGTCAACGTTTTGGGGCATTTATTGGTTATATCCTATTGATTTGGGAGGATTCAAGTGCACTTCCTGTTCATGTTGTATCACTTCCTGTTCATTTTGGGTCATTCTGTTGATTGTCAGCCACTTCCTTCTGATTTTAGGGCATTTTCATGTCACCTCCTGCTCATTTTGGGTCATCCTGTTCACTTTGAATCTCTTTGTGTTTGTTTTGGGGCGTTTCCAGGTCACTTCCAGGCGTTTCTCGGGCAATTTAAACGCTTTCTTTAAAAAAGACCTTTCTTATCCCCTACTAAAATGCCCTCAGGGCGGCCATGTTGGCACCATTCCCATTGAAAGTCAGTGCGTTGACAGTAAAATGAAGTCATGGCTACTGTATTTCCACAGCTCCTGCAATTTTCCCCCCCCCGTTTGCTCTTGCAGTCTGGCGTAACGCCTCGCAAGTAAGCAGCCCAGACCAGGAAGAAGAATTCACAGCGGTGGATTCAGGACACGGAGATTCCCTTCCAGTCTCCCTCATGGAGGTTCCACACAGTCCTCACAGACACGATCACGCTTCCGTACTTCCCGTGCATCTCTACCCTCTTTCCCAGCCACTTCGAGTTGCTTTCACAGCCTCCCGCACAGCTAATTTTGCGCCGGCCAACCTCGACCAGCCTATAATTTTCGATCAGCTACACAGCAACCTCGGAGAGATGTTCGATACCCACATCGGTCGCTTCACCTGCCCCGTTAACGGAATATACGTTTTCATGTTCCACATCCTGAAGCTGGCTATTAACGTGCCACTTTACATCAACCTCATGTGCAATGAAGAGGTCATGGTGTCGGCGTACGCCAACGATGGCGCGCCGGATCACGAGACTGCGAGCAACCACGCCATCCTGCCGCTCTTCCAAGGAGATCAGGTTTGGTTGAGGTTGCATCGTGGCGCTATATACGGAAGCACCTGGAAGTATAGTACATTTTCAGGTTTTTTACTTTACCAAGACTGAGATTTGTCAAGTAAAGGGCTGGAAATGTTTGGGTGGTGGGTTTGACGTTGACACGAAGAACCGGTTTTTGGAAAATCTGGACCGGGAAGGTCAATTTGATCTCTTGATGTGGTGGAATACAACATGAGCAGTGATTTGCGTGCTTGTTTTCATTTCAAACTTTACTTTTTTAAAGTGTTGCTTTCAAATGAATTTGAATTTACAGTATGCCTACTGTTTGGTCATTATAAACCCTTGATAACTGAATTTACTTTCAACAAATATGTTTAAATACGTAAGTACATAGCAATAGTATTAATACCAAAATAGTAAATTTAGAAAGTCATCTGAAAAAATATAGTTCACTAAAATATATATTTTTCATTCTTATTAAGAATTTTTACTTTTAATTTTAGTTTTTTCCTATTTTTAGTTTAACATTTTTGATATATAATATTTTTTATTTTTCTCTGTCATGTTCCTTCCCACCTAAAAGCATTTGAGCCATCAAAATGACCAAAATTCTAATGTGACTTTCTTTTGACAAACAAAAAATGACCATTCCTCCAAAAGCATGATTTTTTTTTTTTTTTAATTTGAAATTTCAAACTGGCATTTGTCATACGATTTTCATTTATACATCAAAAATTTCAGGACGCGAAGGGGCATAAGGTTTTTATTTTCGCTAAAAATGTAAGGTTCGGCCAAAATTTGAAATGCCTCAAATTAGCAGGAAGGGAACCTGAAATGCCTCCAAATCAGCAGGAAGTCACTCCGGTTTTGCATATGCATTTACAGGTATGTACAATTAGGACATGGAAGTTGGGGTTACTGCTGTTTTTGTTTCTGCTAATCATTGGGGGGGGGGGAATCTGGCTCTGTGGCAACCGTCATGTCAGGGAGTTACGGCAAGAAATTCTAGCCACTTTCTCCCCTGCGTCTATTGCTGTCAATAAAAGACAGAGTTAATGCTTGTGTGTATTAATACTTATGACATTAATTGCATTATGTATAATATATTCAAAAGTATTCCGCACTATTAATAGTCATCTATATTAACTCTCAATGAGACAGTGAGTTAATGCACAGTTAATTCATTAAGAATTGATGCAAATAAAGTTAAGCATTTATAAATGAAGGCAGGGGAATTTATCTTTTTAAGGTTTTTAAATGACCAAAAGTAGTCACATGCTTTATGAAAGGGATAAAGGTCAACTTTGGATAACAGTAAGGGAATCAAAATATATTTTTAATACAAAAATATTGAATAAAAAAAACGAGTGTATTTTTGACATTGATCGAATACATTTAAAACATTTTCAAACATATTAATTTTGTTCTTCTCCAAGACTCAAGATGGCAGCAAACCCCAATAACTACTAGTAAATAAAGCCGTGAATTGTTCGCTCCCCCCCCCCCCCCCCTGGTTTTTTTTTTTTTTTACGTCTGTCGGTGACTGCTTTCCGGCATAGTTTTGCTTGTTGGAATTTTCATGAACCACCGCATTATTTCCTCAATAGATCAGTAGTTCTCGCCAAAACAAGTATTTATTCAAGTCCTTCGTGGAAAATTCAGTCTCTGCATGGGCGACATTTAATGCACGTCCGCGACGTTCATCAGAATAAAGTGAATAGCGTTTGCATGCACTATTTTGGGACCCCGAATTATTAACGACATGGATCCCAACCGAATAATTCAGGCTCTAAGAGGGACTATCGATCCAAATATGAGAAGAAGGGCCGAAGATGAACTCAATCAGGTAGGTGCTGAAAATGGAATGATGACATTTTGGGTCGTGGAGGAGTTGAATGTAGCGCTAAAGCTGTCGAATATTGTTTATCATTGAAGTATTCTTCTTGTTTACCGCTGTTTCAGTCCTACAAGATCATCAATTTTGCACCAACTCTGCTTCAGATCATCACATCAGAGCAGGTGGAGTTTCCAGTTCGGCAGGCAGGTGTGGTAATGTTTATTAGTTCCTTGAAAACTTGTCAAAAATCTATTTTGAAATGACTAAAGAGTTTGTTTTCCCACAGCGGCTATCTATCTGAAGAACATGATTAGCCAGTACTGGCAGGACAGAGAGCCTTCCCTGGGAAAAGTAGTGTTTCCTTTCAATATTCATGAAAATGACCGCCAGCAGATTAGAAACAACATTGTTGAGGGGGTTATCCGTTGTCCTGACTCCATACGGTAAGGAAAATTAATTTTTGTAGTACAATTCAACAAGCTGTAATTTTGCATAACATTACGAGGAAAAATAATTCATTCCGTAATTTTACGAAAAGTTGTCATGTAATTTTACAAGAAAAATGATGTAATATTACAAGCTCAAACTCGGTAGCTCAATGTAATATGCAGTGCTGTTAATTAGCTAAATATTAACGTACCTAAAGCTACGTAAATGACCTTGGCTGGGTAATTTGATTTTCTTATTTGTGAAGACTATTCTTAAATACATTTTACCAGAGGTGGCCAAATACTACATAAAAGACGCAGTAGCTAATTTTGCTCCTACGTAAAACTTTAAACCGATAATGTTATGACTTCATTCTCATAGGCCTGTGTTTTTTACTTAGCCATCTCCACCTAATCTTACACCGGTTATCCCTTGCGTACACTTTATACAGAGCCCAGCTGACCATGTGTCTTCGAACGATCATCAAACACGATTTCCCAGGACGCTGGACTAACATAGTGGACAAGTTAAACTTGTACTTGCAGTCGAACAACAGTGCTAGCTGGTATGGTAGCCTGCTCGCGCTTTACCAACTGGTCAAAACATATGAGTGAGTCACCTATCAGTCAGTGGAATTATTAACCGATCCATTTACCAATGATCCACTTAACTGTGATCTTTCACTACCTGCAGGTACAGGAAAGCTGACGAGAGGGAGCCGTTGCTTACGGCAATGCAGATATTTCTCCCAAGGATGCAGCAACTCATCATCCAGCTGCTAGCAGATGCGACAGTCTTCTCGGTTCTAATTCAAAAACAGATTGTTAAAATATTCCATTCTCTCATACAGGTACGTAGCAGCTAAATTATTACGCTTTATTAGCGCGACTTTTCCTCATACTAATAATAAAAGAGTAACGTTGTTTTATTACTTCATTCTGGGGCTAATGCTAAGATTTTAAACACGTAATACTACGACTTATGTCTTGTACTAACACTATGACTTTGAAGTCGGAATTCTTGTATGGACTGCTGTTAATACTGAAAGTGATTTTCTACCTGCAGTACTCGCTGCCTCTTCAGCTGATCAACAATACAGTGATGACACAATGGATGGAAATCTTTCGAGCTATAATGGACCGTGATGTTCCTGTTGTAAGACTGCTAATACTTGGTGTATTATGAACAAAATTGGAGCATATTTAAAAAAAAAAAAAAAACTTGTATTTTACTAGGTTTGACTTGTATTGTATTTCACTTGACTTGTTAGGAAACTTTGAAACTGGATGAAGATGACCGTCCAGAATTATCATGGTGGAAATGTAAGAAATGGGCACTGCGCGTTATTACCAGACTGTTCAAGCGGTAAGTATTGACTTTTAAAAAGATATATATTTACATATTGCTACTCCATGAAGACAACTAGAAAATGACATTTCTGGTGAAATGGAATTGAATTTTGGGCTATATATTGGTCAATTTCTTGTCAACTTGTTTGATATCCTGCACAGTCAATGGGAATGAAAGATGAGCATTCACAGCCTAACCCTCCCAGTCAACATGGATTGGACATTTACCACTGTCAATGGCCACCAATAAGTGCACTATAACCACTGAAATGAAAATATCTACAAAAATTTTTTTTTTTTTTTTTTTTTTTTTTTTGTAGTTTGGTTGGTTTTGGTGTGTTTTTTCCCTCCTGCACTTTACACAGTTTATCAGGGTTTTTATCCATTATTTTTTGCTGCGCAGCACATACATTGGTGACACAACCAGACACCGCTAAGATGCAGGCTAACTACACATCAAATGAACACGAGACGGAAACTTGCACATTTTCGTCTTGTCTCATCAGACGAAAACTGGCATTAGGCTTGTTATATTTTAGTCTCGCAAAACACAATTTGGCCTTGTTTTTTTTATCTCGTCATCGCCATGATAAAAGTGTTGGTTGACAAAATATTTTCGTTCTCATCATTGACGAAAACAACCCTGCCCACAATGAACAGCAAATGACCGAAAGTCTCCAGGAAGTGACTTATGTTTCAGAGAAATGGCATTTTCTAGTAGTAATAGTTTTATTTAGGTCTGATTTTATGATTCCTTTTGTTTTTTCAGGTATGGAAGTCCGGGCAATGTGACAAAAGAGTACTTGGAGTTTGCAGATTTCTTCTTGACGACATATGCAGTGGGCTTACAGCAAGTAATTATTTGCCATCTGGGATTCAAGTCAAAGTATTTCGTCTGTTGATTTGTCTTTTTCTGTCTTCCCCAGGTCTTGTTGAAAGTATTGGATCAATACAGACAGAAACAGTACGTTACTCCTCGAGTCCTCCAGCAGTCTCTTAACTACCTCAACCAGGGGCTTTCCCATTCTCTGACATGGAAACAGATGAAGCCCAACATGCAGGTAAGAATAGGTCGTTTTTGATCGAAGACTTACAAATATAAACTGATTTTGGTCCTTTACAGACTATTTGCCAGGAGGTGATATTCCCTCTTATGTGTTATAAAGATGAGGACGAGCGTTTGTGGCAAGAAGACCCGTTTGAATACATCCGCATGAAGTTTTGTGAGTATTTTAATCGCAGCAATATGGATTTGTTGTGACTTGGAATGCCTTTTTTTTTTTTTTTTTTTTTTTAAATTAATTTACTTATTTATTTATTTATTTGTAGACCTCTACGACGATCACGCCCTTCCAGCCACCGCTGCGCAGAGCCTTTTGTGCAATGCTGCGAGAAAGAGAAAGGAGGTGAGGTGAAGAATAGACTTTATTCTGTGATTTAAGGGCATTCGCTGACCAATTACTATGGATTTGCAGTCGATATCTGCTGGTTTTAGGGCATTTTTGGGTCACTAGCTGTTCAGTTTGGGCCGTCGTGATCATATCAAGAGTGGGAGGGTTCGTTCATTTCCTGCCAGCCCTCCTACATCTAATGGATCGGATGTCTACTCGTGATCAATTCATTTCCATTCACGGCAGGAGCACGAAAAGACATTTCATCGGCCCTACCAACATGGCCGCCCTGTGGCACATTTCCTATTAAAGTCAAAGCATTAAAAATAACATGAAGTCAAAACTAGCTTATTTCTCAACCCATTTATAAAAGATTTCAACAATGTCAAAGCATTTTACTATTTACTCATCGGATGCCATTGACATGATGTCCAATCCATTGGAACTTTTTTTTTTCTATTTCAAGGTTTTGCCTCAAATGATGGAGTTCTGCTGTCAAATACTGATGGATCCCACATGTGACTGCCGAAGGAAAGACGGAGCATTGCACTGCATCGGAGCACTCGCCGACCTACTACTCAAGGTCATCATACAAATATCCTGCATATAGTGTACAATTTTGTTTTCCGTTCCCAGCTTGTTCATGAAGGCATCTGTGGTAGAGCCTAGTTCGGGCCTAAAAAATCCAGCCCGACCCGACACGGCCCGCTGGTATTGAGGCCCGACCCGGCCCGAGCTCGATCACTTAACTAGATTTGCAGGCCCGAGCCCGAAAAACCCGATTTTTTTTTTTTTTTTTTTTTTTTTTTTTTTGAGTGACGCGGAAAAAACGCAGCAGCAGCAATTTATTTTCATTTCTTCGAGTTGGCAGAAAAAAACGCAAGTTTTCTTAATGTTTAAATAATCTACATATTTTTTTGAGAATTATCAAAGCATTCACACAACGAAATAACGCTGGGAAAGTTTGTTAAATATATTTCTGAGTGTGTGGGATATTGTTCTCACATGGACGCGCCTCTCTGACAAGGAAATGAAAAAGCGGCCGGCGCCACGCCGTTCGTGCACACGCAAAAGCGCAATACAGAGAGCCTGCTCTCCATTTATTTATTTTTTTGGAGTGACGCGGAAAAAAACGCAGCAGCAGCAATTTATTTTCATTTCTTCGAGTTGGCAGAAAAAAACGCAAGTTTTCTTAATGTTTAAATAATCTACATATTTTTTTGAGAATTATCAAAGCATTCACACAACGAAATAACGCTGGGAAAGTTTGTTAAACATATTTCTGAGTGTGTGGGATATTGTTCTCACATGGACGCGCCTCTCTGACAAGGAAATGAAAAAGCGGCCGGCGCCACGGCGTTCGTGCACACGCACAAGCAGAAGTGCAATACAGAGAGCCTGCTCTCCAATTTTTTTTTTTTTTTTTTTTTTAAATAATTTATTAGTCCGGCATGGCAGCCCGACCCGAACTGACCCGAACGTGAATGCTTAAAATGTGGGCCCGACCCGACCCGACATTCGGGTCGGGTCGGGTCGGGTTCGGGTTCGGGCACAAAATCTAACCTCTAATCTGTGGGGCTTTTCTACAGAAGCAGATTTACAAGGAGCAGTTGGAGTTGATGCTGCAAAACTATGTCTTCCCATTGCTCAACTCTCGATTGGGTTACTTGCGAGCCAGGGTAAGTAAAGAGCGAGTGAAGGTCAAAGGTTAGAATATCTATAAGGTCAAATTTGACGCCAGAAATGGAATCTTTGTCGTCCAACGACATTCATTTTGGATGAACAGGACCAGGCGTTGCCGAGATATTTGAGAAGAAAATTGGCAGGAAAGGTCAAAAGGTCACCATGTCATATCTTTATAACTCCTGACCTGATTTTGCAGAAATTTTTGGTGGGGCATTTCTGGGTCACATCTTTTTTAACACATTGGCTGCTATTGACAACTGTAGGCGAAAGTTGGTTCATTCGCTCTTTCTAGTCGACATGGATTGGAATTCTGTTGCCGTCAATGGCAGCCAATAATGACTCAAACTGTAATATCGACTTAATGTAGCAATCGTTTATCGTGTTATTTGTGTTTTTTGCAATTTTTCACAGCTTTGCCAATTTTGGGGTGTTTTTTTTTTTTTTTTTTTGCGATTGGACATCTAGTGCCGTCAATGGCAGTCAGTGAGTGCCCTGTAACCAGTAAAATAACTAAATCAGCTTTTTAGGGGGGTGGGGGATTCAGTTTTACCAATGTCTTGTGGACTTTTTTTTTTTTTTTTTTTTCCCCCAAGGTTTTAGACGTTCTTTTTAGCTATTTTGGCGTTTTTTTCTGTTTTTGCAGGTTATCTGCCTTTCTAGTGCAGTTTTTTTTTTTTGTAGTTTTGTGGGGGGGTTTTGGGCGGGGATTGTTTTTTACCTTTTTTTTTTTTTTGTGGCAAAGCATCCCCACATTTACATGTTTTTGTTTTCCAGTCGTGCTGGGTCCTCCACTGTTTCAGTCAGTTGAGTTTCCACAACGCGGTGGCTTTGAGGAACGCCGTGGAGTTAGTCCGGAAGGACCTGGTGGACGAAAATGAAATGCCAGTCAAGGTGGAGGCGGCCATTGCTTTACAGTTGTTGGTCAGCAATCAGGAAGAGGGTACGTCGAGAAATATCCGCTTACAAAATACTTTTAATATAACAGAAAAAACTATTGTGCGCTCAGCAAAGCTATACATCCGGCCGTACGTCCGAGCCGTTATGCAGGAGCTGCTACGCGTCGTCAAAGAGACGGAGAGTGACGATTTGACAAACGTCATTCAGAAAATGATCTGCGAGTACAGCGAAGATGTTGCAGTCATCGCTGTTGACATGACACAGAACCTGGTAAGATGTGGCGAGACTAAATGGCCACCGAATGACTTCAAATTGTTTTAAAATATTGACCTTCCTAGGCGGAGATCTTTAACAGGGTTCTTCAGAGCGATGAATATGAGGAGGACGAGGACAAGACGGTCACGGCTCTTGGCATTCTGAGCACCATCGACACCATTCTCACGGTTGCTGTGGACCACAAAGAGGTGGCTCATGCACTTCTGTTGTAATGAGAGAAATACGTCGTTGTTGGAGACGCAGATCAAATGGCAACAAACAATGCACTGCAATAACTGAAAAAAATGGGCAAAAATATGAAAAAAAAATTGGGAAAATAAAATGACTGTGAAAAACCCCCAGATTTGGCAAAACTGCAACAAAAAAAGTAGAAAAAATTTGAAAATAATACATAGAGAACGTGAAGAAAACGCCAAACTGAAGAAAAGAAAAATTGCATTGTAAAAAATGCACACAAAAACTGGCAAAAAAACAAAACAAATCGATTATCAAATTTGTTGCCAACTAAATTATTAATCGATTAGTTGATGCAACCTTGGTGTGGATGTCTGAGCGTCAGTTTCAAACAAGTGGACCTGAAAATCTCCCGAAATTAATAGGAAGCGACAAAAAATCGACACAAAACTAAATCTAGAACAATAAATGTATTGTGCAAAGCAATTTATAGTATAAGTCGATTATTGTTTCTCTCCCTTAGATCACTCAACAACTGGAAGTTATCTGTTTGCAGTTGATTGGACTTGTCTTGCAGAAATCTATCATAGGTATGTCTATGCACCCCCCCCCCTCAAATGTCACTACTATGCAAAAAGTTTGTCTTGTTGACAGAATTCTATGAGGAGATTTTTTCTCTGGCATTTGGACTTACGTGCCAGACCATCTCCCCCCAGATGTGGCAGCTGCTCAGCGTTCTATATGAGGTCTTTCAGCACGACTGCTTTGACTACTTCACTGGTTGGTTGGTTGGTTGTTCTCGCCTAACTACACGATAGAAATGAAAACAGAGTTTATAAATGGTGATTTTAGTCAACAAACAAGTTCAAAATGAACTACCAATGAAAAATATGTCCTAAATTCCACTTCAAACATGTAGGAACCCTGTTTTATACATATCCTAGTATATTGTTTGACCAAAAAAAAAAAGCCCAATTAATTTTATAGCGAATTCATATTATTTACAGATTTAAAAAAAAAAAAGGTATTTCAAGGCACACAACATTTGTCAAGTAATAGTAAAAAATTCAACAAAATTTGATGAAAAGATTCCCATTTCTTTCCAATGCAGGAAAAAAAATAACCCAATATCAAGGAGGTGACCTGAAAAAGCCCCAAAATATAGAAAGAAGTGACCCAGAAATGCCCCAAAAATAGCAGGAAATGACAACTGAAGAGGAAGTTACTCTGGAAAAATTCCTAACAATTCTTATATTTGCGATCCAGATATGATGCCACTTTTACATAACTACGTCACAGTGGACACAGATGTCTTCTTATCCAACCCCAAGAACTTGGAGATAATCTTCAGGATGTGCAAAAAGGTATCTCATTTCTAAAAGCAAACTGTCTGTGGTTTGCAACTTCATCTGCTCGCTTATCCGTTGTAGGTTCTGATTGCAGATTCGGATGAAGAAGCAGAGTGTCATGCTGCTAAACTCTTGGAAGTGATTATACTGCAGTGCAAAGGAAGAGGAATAGACCAGGTACTGAGCTTTCATGTCTTATTCAATGCATCTAATCGTTCCAAATACAATATAATATGTCTGACAGACAGTTTTCTTTTGCAGTGCATCCCTCTGTTTGTGGAGGCGGTACTAGAGCGTTTGACACGCGGCGTCAAATCCAACAAGCTTCGGATCGTGTGCCTGGAAGTGGCGATCGCTGCTCTTTACTACAGTCCGGCTCTTCTCATGCACACTTTGGAGAACGCGCACCTCTCCCAAAATCAAAAGTCCGTCACCGCCCACTTCATCAACCAGTGGATGAACGACACAGAGTTCTTCCTCGGGTGAGTGATTACAATGAATCTCGTCGTCTAGTCTTGTCATTTTGATGCAATCGCAGGCTCCATGACCGTAAGCTGTGCATCATCGGCTTGACCGTGCTGATGGAGCTTCCGAGCCGTCCGACGGCGCTGGAGAGTGTCGTCGATCAAATCCTTCCTTCAGTACTGCTGCTCTTTTTGGGCCTCAAACACTTGTCCGCTTCGCATCACATCAACAGAGCGGACCGGCTAACCCACTCGAAGGCTATGGATGAAGATCAAATCCGTGAGTTGGCACAAGTTCCCCTTTCTTGCTTGTGTTTGCTACCAACATGGCGTGAACTTTCCCCAGCACTTGTAAAAACAATTTGTACAACACGGTGAAGTCGAGATTTGCCCGTTGCAAAATTCAATTATCATCACGGAAAAGTTATTGTTTCGATTCTGTTTATAAGGGATGTCCCGCCCTCCGTCCACTAATCGGCCAATTACGAGATTAATATTTTGGTCCAGCTGTGTACATGTCCTACAGTGCATCAGCACAATGCAGCAAAGCTTCTCACGCAATATCTCCAGAAATCTCCTTTTCTAGTTTCTGATTGAAATGCAACATCGATATAATGCAACTTCATTCTCCATTGCGAAGCACTTATCTGGTAGCCCAAAGTTGGCACTTTTAATATTTTCATCTTGGTTGCAGTACCATTTTTGGACACTCCTCTTTTTGAGCTAACCTGGGTAGTTGATGGCACTGTGTCAGTGTGTTTCAAACTCGTACTTCATGTTGTACCTTTAAAAAATTGGGTCGCAAATGATCATGTTTTTCATCTCCAGAGGAGATTCCCAGCGATGAGGATGAGGTGAATGAGGAATGCGGTGTCACGCAGCAGCAGTCCAGCGAGCCAATGGGTCTCGGAGATGAGAGTAATGATGATGATGACGAAGACTGGGATGAGGGGAATTGCTTTGAAGGAACACCACTGGAAGAATACAGCACTCCCCTCGACTATGACAACGGAGAAGACGAATATCAGTTCTTTGCATCTGCTCTGCTAAGTAAGTCTTATGTCGTGTCCTGTAACGATACAAGGTCACGAGTCGACTGTTGAATCTCTCCGACAGGGGTGCAGAATACAGATGCGGCTTGGTACCAGTCTCTGACTGCCACCCTCAGTCATGACCAGAAAGCCCAACTGCAGGAGATTTACAGCATCTCACAACAAAGAAGGAGTAATGCCAGCAAAGGTCAATAATAAGGAACATAGCTTTTTTCTGCTCAATTTTTTAATTGTGTATACATTCAAAGTAATATTGCCAAGTGAATAAGAAAATGACTGAATTTTGAATTGAGCAGGAAAATGACTGCATTTTGAACTGAGCAGGAGAAAGGTTTCTCAACAGTATGTATTCTAATGTGTATTAATAAACAAGCTTCAAAACTTGTTCCTTTGTTAGCTGTTAGGCTATGCTAGACTAAAGTAACGAGCGCCAAGACAGTTTAAAGATTATTAGTTTGATATGCCGGACATGTCGTCAAAGCTTCGGTTTGGTTAAGTGACTGAAATTGAGGAAAAATAAGACTCATAAAAAAAGAAACCTAAATCAGTGAGATACTGCACTTTTTAACTTTTGTGACCAATCAAAAGGTGGCAAAGTTTAGGCCACCCCTAGAATACGTCGCGAGTTGCTAATCACTCACTGTTGCCGTGATCGACCCGTCCTCCCAAAACCTGTCCCTTATTTCTCCAATTTTACTTTGTTCCTCAGCTTTTCTGTTAAATACCCCAAAATCAACTGGACGTGACCAGTAAATGCCCCTAAGGGATAAGGAAGTGGGCGAAAGTAAAAACGAATTGACCTGTAAATGCCTCGAAATCAATAGGAAGTGACCCATAAATCAACAGGAAATGGTGTGAAATGCCCCAAAATGAACTCGATTCCCAGCATTGGCTGCCACTGAACGTCAGAGGTCCAAATGCGATCGAAGTGGGAGGGATGGCAGTGAATGAACGAACGTTCGTTTTCAAGTGCACCATGAAATTCGGCGGCTTATTAGCCTAGCTGCTAACAAAGAGAACAAACGAATTTTTGGGGAGCAAGAAACTATCAATGTCAGGTGCGGTTTGCTACATAAGAACACATACTGGAGGGGGGGAGCCTTAATCTTGATCAGATGACAAATGTCCTCCAAATTTATACACAAAACAATAATGAATACAACTTGAACACAAATGGAAAGTTAGTGTTTCTAATTGGTTGAAAAAAAGTTTGTATGCTTTTGTCTTATTAGATAAATGAACTGCTGTACTTTAGTGTTGAAATTGTGTTGTCATGAAATATTTTGGTCACGTTTTGTCATCTGGCAAAATAATACAAAAATATGGATTAGGCCGAATGTTGAAAAATATTTTAAATATACAGTTCATTGACTGCAACATAGTTAACATTAACAAATATTGAGGAAAATAGGATTTTATCATGTATATGTCTGTGCTAACGGTTAGCTTAGCTTGAACGATACAGTATTTATGAAGACTTACCGCTATTATGTTCCGCTATTAATTTGGAGTTATTTTATATATGTGTACAGTATATTCATCTATTTTTTGCCATAAATATTTCCGACGTGAAAAGTTGTAGCGTCATTTCACCACTAGATGACGATCTTGTACTTTGAACATGCGCAAGACGTGTCATTAAAATTTTTTTATGTGATCAAATTACTGGCAAACGTGTTTTACTGCTCAATTGCTGTTTGTATTAGCAAGCTAGCTGTTCTTCGTTAAACGTTTTAGACTCAGCAGTTGAACTCATTTGATTTTTTTTTGGGGGGGGGGAGTTTGGGGGTATAGTAAATATCTGCTCTGTATTAAAAAATAAAAACTTGAGTGTTGTAGTTTTAATCATGTTTTTCACTTTAATATGGACTTATTTTATGGCGTTTAAAATTGATAAGATTTGTATTTTTCAACTTTTTACCAATTTAGCACATTTAATTGCATTAATATGTGTGTATATTCAAATACGTATTCTTTTGTAAATTTCTATCTTTGTAAATATTTTTTTCACAGTATTTTAATTAAATTTCTAGCATTTTTTTTCTAAAATTAATACTGTTTTAATGTATTTATTTCTCCAATACTTTTTACACGCAAATTTAGGCATTTTTAGCATCTGCTAATAGACTGGGATTTGCGCATGCGCGTAAAAGCGGAATTTTAGCTCTCTTCCCGAACATAGTTTAAACTCGTACATACAAACATTTTGTTCGTCATTTACGGGTTAGTTCAACTATTTTTGAAGGGTGGCAGTCGTTCCCCTTTACCTTTTTTGTGAATTAATAAATTGATTGAGTAAACGCATTTCAGTCATAAAATCTTTTCGTTCCTTACTTTCTTCGCGTACTGAAGGATGTTTTCCGATAGTACCTGAAGGCAGCACAAACCAACGAACTGTCCTCTTAAAATTCACCTCTCTTATGGACACTCCCTCGGCTAGCGGAATGGCCGAATTCTTTCGTTTCCACTTATTTATTTGGCTTCTGGAGAAACCAGGGCTGACATGACAGCCCCGGGAAGAGAGAGAAGCTCCCCGCAGCATCCCGTTCGACAAGCGAAGGGATGCACGGCGAGTCTGTATGCGGTTTTGGTCGCACTATGTGTGTTATGCTACAGCAACTCTATCCATGGCGAGTTGGTGCACGACGATGTTTGGGCTATTATCAACAACCCAGACGTCCGACCGACTTCAAGTCTCCAAAACATCTTCCGGAACGATTTTTGGGGCAAGAGGATGTCTGATAATTCCAGCCATAAATCCTACAGGCCGTTTTGCATCCTGACCTTTAAGTAAGTTCTTCTTTGGAAGCCGATACTAGCGTAAATTCATCATAAGTGGACACTCAGGATACACCAATTGTGGTGAACAATGAGCATTCACCACTAGTCCTCGCAGTAAGAGTAAATTGGACGTCTATCGTTGTCAATGGATGCCAAAGCGTTAATTCCGAGTCATTTCCTTGTAATTTATAGGTACTTTGAGGTCACTTCCTGTACATTTATTTTCTAGGCATTCCGGGTTGACATCCTGTATATTTTCTGTTGGTTTGGGAGCATTCCCATGTCTCTTCCGGTTGATTTTGGACCATCCTGTTCATTTTGAATCCCTTCCTGTTGATATTGGGGCATTCCCGGGTCACTTCCTGTTGATTTTGGCCCATTCTGTTCATTTGGAATCCCTTCCTGTTGATTTTGGGGCATTCTAAGGTCACTTCCTGCTCATTTTACAGCCATCCTGTTTACTATTAATCCCTTCCTGTTGATTTTGGTGCATTCCCTGCTGATTTTAGGGCATTCCAGGTCACTTCCTGCTGATTTTGGGGCATTTCACGTCACTTCTTGTTGATTTTGGGCTGCAAAGCTACAGAAAAATATAGAATTTGTACCCCCTCAACATTTGAAGTAAACACTGCCGGTAGGAGAATTTTATGCTAGGTGTTGTGGGAAGCTTACGGTTAGTTAGAACCATGCAAACACTCCTCCATAATGCTAACTACACGTAACTGCTTTCTCTCAGATTGGTGAAGTCCTAAGACTCCTAACCAATAAATGAACCAGCTAACATATCTGTCATCATCAGGTTGAATATCCTTCTGGGTGGAATGACACCGGTGTACTTCCACATGGTCAACGTGTGTCTGCACTGCGCTGTAACCTGCTTGCTGATGCGCACCTGTAAGCTGTGTGTGTTTGAAGAATCACATCTGGCCTTCATCACAGCCGTCCTGTTTGCAGTACACCCTGTCCACACAGAGGCGGTAAGTTCATGACACTCAAAAGAACATTCAACATGCTTAGTTTAGCTTTTTTTTTATTTTCTTAAACATCACCTTTTGCTTTGCAGGTCTCCGGCATCGTGGGTAGAGCTGACGTATTAGCTTGTCTTCTCTTCTTGCTAGCTTTTCTTTCCTATATAAGGTAATAGATAGTAAATTAGCATAGAGCACATGTTATTAAACCAGGACTAATGGCTATCAGAGCTAGCATAGTGGCTAGCCGTCCTATTTAAATGTCAAAGCACCCACGGCTAGGCTTGAACTGTTATTCTACAATAGCATTAAGCATTGGCCAGCTAATCGACACTAGCATACAGAGCAATACTAAATTAAAAGTTGATATCAAAATGATTTCTGCCTACTTCTCCTCATCTCAGAAGTGTTGGTGTGATGACGTCTGAAGACTCGACACCCTGTACGGCGTCAGCAGGGTCTTTGCTCATCAGTTTGCTCCTGGGGACCTGCGCCATGTTGGTGAAGGAAACTGGCATTACTGTGTTCGGCGTGTGCATGTTCTACGACGCCCTCGTGCTCTGCGGCAAGCAGCTTTTCAGGTAAGCACTGAGGAACTGTCTAGGAACTGTGACAACAGCCTTGCAAGTGTTCTGTGCCCACTATCAATACTTGACTCTTGCTGGAAATAGTTTGTTATAGCTAGCTAGCTATAAAAAAGGTAGATTAGCTTTTGTTTAAAAAACCCTTGCATTATTTTTGGCTAGCCCATGAAAATGACTCTAACTAAAAAACAAAAATAAAATAGGCTAGTTACTTTTTAGACAGTCCAAATACAGGTTACAACACTTGCTGCGTGAACACAAATCCACATATGTTCTACACGCAAGCTAACACGCTGAAGCTAGCAGTGCAAAAAAGCTAAAATTGTCACCTAACATGATTAGCTCGTTATTAGAAAAAATGGTCGCTAACCAAATTTTTTCTTCATCCTAAACGACAAAACACTAAAGCATCATTCTATATTTTCCTCAGTCACCTGTCTGGATCTGGCGTTAGACAACTTGTTCATATCTGGAAACCCTTCTTTAAGCGAGCCTTTGTGGTGACTACTTATGTGAGTATTAATTCTCATTCTTATCCATGTTTGTTCTTCTAACTTAGTAATTTTGCCCATTTTAGGTATTGGCCATTTTATCAATCAGACTGTGGTTAATGGGAGGTTCGATGCCTCTTTTCTCTGAACAGGACAATCCTGCATCCTTTGCACCTTACTTGCTTACTAGGTCAGTGGTACAGGGACTCATTTTTTTCCAAGTTGCATTTCGTTGAACTCATTCCATTCATTATCTCCCTGTCAGAGTTTTGACATACTCTTACCTACTGTACTTCAACACCTGTTTGCTGCTGGCCCCCATTGTACTGTGCTACGACTGGCAAGTGGGTAGTATCCCTCTTGTTGAGTCACTGACAGACATTCGCAATCTGGCCACCGTGTTGCTCTCTGTGGTGATGTTTGCCCTCTGCCGCCATTGCGTCCATTCGCTGAAGGTAAATATATATTTTTACTTCATATTATATGATACCGACACCGCAGAAATGTAAAGGTCATTGACCTTATCGTCAGGAAATGTGTCCCGTTGAAAACGATGATATTTAAACTAAATTCTCCCAGGGTCAAACTCTTTTTCACTCATCATATAACCACCAAATATGCAAATTTCACTGTCAGAATGACAATTTTTCCTTTTCTTGCATTCTCAAGACCTCATGACCCCAAAATTTACACATCTCTTCTGTTTCGTATTACAAACATATCCTGCTAGCTTGCCAATAATCTCTATTCGTTCTTGAGTTATCCTTAAATTTCTTTTCTGACCGCTGACATTTGCCTCATTACTCCAAAGTACAATCATGCTTTCTAATACAAAATATACTGCAAGCTTGATCTTCATCCCTTCTTCATTCTTGAGTTATCGCAAAATTAATTTTTTTCGGGCCTCTGTGACCTTTGACATCTGACCTCACTACTCTAAAATTTAACTTTATCCTGAAAGATTGATAATAATAGTTATCCCTGAAACTACTTTTCGCAAACCTCGACCTCTGTGACCTTTGACCTCATTATTTTCAAAATATATTCACCTCTTCCACTTCGTAATACAAAATATCCTGCGGGTTCTCGAGTATCAGCAAAATTTCTTTCCTGAATTCTGTGACCTTTGACCTCATTGCTCCAACTTTAACAACCTCTTCAAATTCATAAAACAAAATGTTTTCTAATAATCCCTTAATTTGTTTTTTTGTGTTCTCAAACACTTGACTTCTGTGACCTTTGACCTCATTAGCTCAAAATGTAATCTCTAATGTTTCATATTGGAAAAAAAATATCTTGCAAGTTTGATATGAATCATTTTATTAATTCTTGGGTTATATTGGAAACAAACTTCTGACATTTTACCTAATGGTGGCGTAAAAAAATGCTTTAAGTACTTTCTCTATGGAGTAATTCAGTAAAGTAAGGCATTACGGTGGAAAATATGACTTTTTTGAGTTACGAGCCTCAATACTATTTGTGACAGTGTTTTTATTAAACCAGAAACTTAACACTATGCTAGCATGCAGCTAGCTGGATGCTTTCACGAACGTGAATTGTTGAAATTCCTCCTCTATTTGGATCCATTTTGGTGGTGTTCATTTCCCAGAATATGGGAATTTTCTCCAAATATTTTTTCTTTTATTCCAGAAACGAAAGAACGAAGTGTTGATGGGAATCTTGTTTTTAGTATTTCCTTTCATTCCTGCAAGTAATCTATTCTTCAGAGTGGGATTTGTTGTGGCTGAAAGGGTCCTCTACATGCCAAGGTTAGTATCTTAAGTTGTAAGGTGTGTGATATTTTTCTAAGAACTGCTTCAACTTCAAATCCTGTAGTATGGGTTACTGTATCCTGGTGGTTCATGGATTTAGTCGGCTGGTTTCTTTGGCTGGCCGTTGGGGCACCACGTTCCTCAGTGCCTCAATGCTGTTGCTGCTGCTGCTCTTCTCCTGCAAGACTGTTCAGCAGAACAAAGTCTGGCTTTCCAGGGAAGCCCTCTTCAGGTGAATATGAGGCACTGACAGTTTCCAATTGGTTTAAATGCATAGCTTATGACTGAATTTGTTTCAGTTCTGGTATCTGGACTCTGCCACATAACGCCAAAGTCCATTACAACTACGCCAACTACCTGAAGGACAACACTCGACACCAAGAAGCCATTTACCACTACAGCATCGCTCTCAGGTCTGATTCAGACTGTTGAAAGTTCAAAGTATCGCGATATTTCACCTTTTCTAATTGTCACTCCCCTATTCCCTATCACAATGAATTCAAAAGTAGTAATTAGAATTTTCATTTAAATGTACTGCAGCATTGGCCGCCATTGATGGCGATAAACCTCCGATCCATTTGAACTCAGAAAATGATCGCTGCCATCCCTCCTACTTGAAATGGATTGGACATCTAATCGCCATCACTGGCAGAGATTAATAGCGCTTAATCGCATTTAGCATGAAGACTAAGTGGACAGGTTTTTAGAACAAAAGGAAGTGCCATGTTTTGTATTTTTATACACAGTATTTGTAAAGTTCTCCGGGCCTGATTTTTAAAATTTATTTTTTGACACACGATCAGATCAGGACACCCCGAATTCCTATAATCCACTACTATAGTTGAACATCATCAACAGTTAAAAAGCATTGTTTTGCTTTCCTGTCACATGTTCTGATTGAATTTAAAATGACTCTACCAGGTTGTACCCCCGCCATGCCAGTGCGATGAACAATCTTGGCACTCTGACGCACAATCCAGAGGAGGCTGAGCGCTACTACAGGAGAGCACTGGATATCAATCCTCAGCATAATCGAGCACTCTTCAACCTGGGAAATCTTCTCAAGTCAGTTGCAAAATGAAAGGATGTGCCCATATATATGTGAATGTTCTGTTGTGTTCCTAGTTTTTGCCTTAAACTCCATAGCATTTGTGATAGTTGTTAGTTTAAATGGAGCATTTAGAATGGCGTGGATGTTGGCTAAAGACGTTTTTAATCCAGGTTACAGGGGAAGGAGAAGGAAGCGGAGACATTGTTGTTGGACTCTATACACTATGGTCCACATTTTGCAGATGCTTATTCCAGTCTTGCTTCACTCTATGCTGACCAGGTAAATTTTTACCTCGCATACAAATATTTATTAAGTGAATTCTGAGCTGTATTAGATAGGTGTTAACATAATAATGTCACTGCAGCATAGTAACTGAAGCCTGGAGCTAAAACAGCCCGCGAAGCCACTACAACTAAGCTAAGCCACTACAACTAAGCTAAGCTAACGGCGCCATCATTGAGCTGATATCCAAAACTGGGGGGAAAAATGCTATGCTAGGAAGTTTCAAGAAAGCTGACTAAAGTGGTCGCTGTTTTGCTAAAATTCTGTAGCTTGCTAAGCTAATGGAAGCGTATGTTAGTACTAGCCTTCTTCAAAGTATTAAATCTGATTTTTTTTAATTTTTTTTAGAAACGCTATCCCGAAGCCCATGAAATGTATCTAAAAGGTATAGAGAATTGTCCTGACAACTCAGACCTGCATAACAACTATGGTGTATTTCTGGTGGATACTGGTAAGTTAACCATTGTTGGTTTATACATTCAAAAACCTGTTGCTTCCTTTTTACACTTCTTTTCCATAGGAAAGGAGGAGCTGGCAGCTGCTCACTATCAGCAAGCAATACAACTCAAACCATCTCACTACGTTGCCATGGTGAACTTGGGCCGTCTTCTCCGCTCCTCCAATTTGAACAAAGAGGCCGAGTTCTGGTATAAGAGGTGAATTTTGTTTTGTCAGAACATCTTGCTAGGTTCTGCACAATTCATTTCAATCCCAACAAAATCAAAAATATGTATTTTAGCATGGTTGTAAATTTCAGGAACAGTTTGAGGGCTATGTTAACGAATGAGGGTATTTACGAGTCACTTCCTATTGATTTTGGCTTTCTGCGTGTACATTTTGGGTCACTTCGGGTTGATTTTGAGGCATTTTTGGGTAACTTTTTGTTTGTCCGTCACTTCCTATTGATTTTTGGGCATTTCATCTTAACTACCTATTGATTTTGGGTCACTTCGTCTTGATTTTGAGTTACTGAAAAGGAAGTGACTCAAGAATGTCCCTAAATGAATAGGTAGTGATCCAAAATCAACAGGAGGTAACATGTAAAAGCCCCTAGTTTGATTTTGGGGCATTTCACGTCATTTGCTGTTAATTTCTGGTCACTTCTTTTTCCTTTTGGGAGATTTACGGGTCAGTTCCTGTTGATTTGGGGACATTTCACGTCATTTCCTGTTGATATTGGGTCACTTTTTTTTCCCCTTCCGGGGCATTTACGGGTCACCCCCTGTTGGTGTTGAGTTACTGAAAAGGAAGTGACTCAAGAATGTCTCTAAATGAATAGGTAGTGATCCAAAATCAACAGGTGGTAACCTGTAAAAGCCCGTAAATTGATTTTGGGGCATTTCACGTCATTTGCTGTTAATTTCTGGTCCCTTTTTTTCCTTCTGGGGCATTTACGGGTCACCCCCTATTGGTGTTGGGGAAGTTGCAATCGCGCCAAATAGCCTCTGACAGTGTTTTACATTAAAATAATTTGGAAAAATTAGAAATAAACTTTTTCCCATAGAGCACTTCAAGTGACAAGAACGGTGGAGATCCTCGCACCACTTGGGGCACTTTACTACAACACGGGGCGCTACGATGCAGCGCTGCGTGTTTACAGAGAGGCTGTTAGCCTACAGCCGGAAAACACCGACATATGGCTAGCACTGGTTAGCATACACAATTAAATTTGTACAGCATGCCCACATACCGGAATGCAATTTTTCCAACCAGGCACAGGTGTTGACTATGGCCGGTCATACGAACGAATCGGAGAAAATGACCCGTGACATAATTTCTAGAGGGAACAGCTGCATTGAATGTTACCGCCTCCTGTCTTCCATCTATAGCAAACATGGCAACCATGCCGAGGTGAGTACTGTATTAGTCAACTGTTAGCGTCGATTTTGAAAATATGTTTGCATCAGGCTCTTGAAGCTCTGAACGGGGCTCTCCAGCTGAATCCTAATGATCTCGCAGTGAAAGCGGAGTTATATTTCTCCAAAGGGAACCAGCTACGAGAGATGAACCAGTTGGACCTAGCTTTTGAGGTACTGTCTGTGAACAGCATATGTTTTGAGCTATTAACTATATTGTTTACTTCAACAGAGCTATAAATTAGCTGTGGAGCTCAAACCTGATCAATCACAAGCCTGGATGAACATGGGAGGGATTCAACATATTAAGGTATCTCTCTAAAAATCAAAATGGCCAGATTTGAACGGTAGCCTTATCATAGCAGCATCGACGTAGCAACTTTTGCATGTCCGTTCTTTTTAAATCTGCCTAACCAATCGTGGCTAGCATGAAAATGTGTGCTTGTTTGCGCAGGGAGACTATGCAGCAGCTCGGATGTACTACCAGAGAGCCTTGAATCTAAATCCCGGTTCCAAACTACTAAAAGAGAATCTGGAGAAGCTGGATCGGCTCGAGAAGAGGATAACAGGGGTGCCGTAGTCAGACCACGGGACTTTGCCATGAATTGCCCTAATGTCCTTTTTCATACCCGGATGTACTACCAGAGAGCTTTGAATCTAAATCCCGGTTCCAAACTACTAAAAGAGAATCTGGAGAAGCTGGATCGGCTCGAGAAGAGGATAACAGGGGTGCCGTAGTCAGACCACGGGACTTTGCCATGAATTGCCCTAATGTCCTTTTGCATACCCTAAGCAAATCTGTTTCCTTACTATGTTTCTCACAGTGGAAATGGACCGCTTAAATCTTTAAGAGGGATTGTTTTTACCCCTTCCTTAAATAATGTTTTGTCAGACCACGGAACATTGCTATGAATGTCCGAAATCCAAACGTGCTTTTGCATATCTTATGCACGTCTGGTTCCTTACTATGTTCCTCTAATTGGAATCTTGCAGCTGAAATCCGGTTAGATGGATGTTTTTTCTCCCTTCCCTTAAATTATGACGTTGAACTATCTTTGCTTTCAGGTCATTTGAGAAGTGTTTTAAAGCCCTACTCCTCACTGGAGATTCAAAGAGAAACATTTAATTGGCTTGCTAAGCTTACGAGTCAATTTGGTTTCCAATGCTAAAGGTATTCAAATCAAAATGACTTTTTCATACCACTGTATTATTACCTGCAAATATCTACTGTATTATACATTATAATGTACTTATAATAAAATATTTGGGAGTACTTTTATTAACATTTCAGAGGACAAATAAATGTGTTGGGGATGGGTAATACGACACTGAAAGGATTCAATACAATACAGATGAGATTAGTTGCTGGCGAGGCATGAAGTGTAACTATAGTTACCAATTTCTAAGACAAAGTGGTGTATTTTTTTTCCCAATAAAGTCCTAATAAAATTAAAAAATTTTAGAACCATTCTTGTACAAGTTTTTTATCACAATGTATGATTATGTGAAATGAGAATTTTTGCCACATCCAATATGGAAGACGCACTGGCGTATTAAACCGACATGGATGTTTGGGAGGGTACGCTTAATTTTAAGTATGGATATAGTTTACTGTATCCCTGACGTTTATAAAAGTAAAACCAATTTATAACTCTTCAAAGTACACGCTCCATTGACCGTAATGTGTTTATCTAATAGCACCGACACAAAATGGATGAAAACCATCGGATCTATTATTTTTTTTGTCTACGTCTGTCGCGAAGGCGAAAATATACCCGTAGAAGAAGAGTCATCCTGACTTCAGTCGTTTACGGAAGTCGAGTCAACATGGATAATTTGCTTTACAGCAATAATTCATCGATTAATTCATCACTAAAAGACGGTAAATTAGGTCATGCAGCAGCTACTATTTTAGAATAATATGTTAGGCATATTTCTGCTATTTTGGAATAGTTTACTTGATAGATATTTTGCTCTATTTGCAGAGTTCTATGCAGATTTCCTTGCTAAGGATTTTGATGTTAAGATATACACTGCCCAAGCTATCCATCATGCTGTTATTGCTGAACAGCTAGCAAAACTGGCACAAGGAATCAGTCAACTTGACAAAGAGCTTCACAGCCAGGTATGAACGCAACGCGCACTACAACACGGTGATTTTACGCTGTACAATCTGCTAGCATGGCACATTACGTTTTAAATTCTCTTGCCAGATATATGTCCATACTACAGGATTTCCAATTTAATAATCAAAGCCCCAAGTTCATCATTTCTTTAAATTAGAATGTCATATCACATTAATACATACGCTTACTTTAGTGTTAACACGTATGCTAGCAGGGGCTTTCCGTTTTCACATTTTAAAAAGATGTTCATAAGAACATAAGAAAATTCACCGTTACAAGAGTAGGGCAACTGGAAATGAACTCTCGACTATTGCTAAGCATCGAAATCAACGGGAAGCGACCTGTAAATGCCCCAATATGTACAGGAAAGGACTCAAAATCAATAGGAAGTCGCCTGGAAAATTGAAAAGTTCTGGAAGAGACCCAATATCAAAAGAAAGTGACCCGGAATGCCCCAAAATCCAGAGGCAGTAACTCCTAAATACCCCAGACTTAATAGGAAGTGAAACGATATTAGGAAGTGACCCAAAATAAAAAAATGCAATCGCACAGGAAGTGACCTGATGTCAACAGGAACTGACCAGGAAATGTCCCGTCATTGTTGACTGCACTAGACGTCCAATTTATTTTGATCGTATTGTTTTCCGTAGGTGGTTGCCAGACATGAAGACTTGTTGGCTCAGGCAACCGGAATAGAGTCTCTTGAAGGTATTATACTAAAAACATCATCATTTTGGATAAACTAATGATAGTATCTTTGTTTTCAGGGGTCCTCCAGATGATGCAGACGAGGATTAGCGCGCTACAAGCCGCAGTCGACAGGTTAGCATGAGTTCGGAGTGGCTTTTCATCACAGATTGCAAGCGTGTCCTGATTTTTTTACGTTTATTTTCAGGATAAGAACCAAAATAGTTGACCCGTACAATAAGATCACAGCCAGGATCACCCAATTGAGCAGATTACAGGTACATTCTCAAATAGATTCAGAGGTTCGCCGAAACATGGCAACGCTTTCCGTCCCTTCAGGTGGCTTGCGATCTTCTGCGGAGAATTATTCGAATCTTGCACCTCAGCAAAAGGCTTCAAGTTCAACTGCAGGGCGGCAGTCGGGAAATAACCAAGGCTGCACACAGTCTCAACGAGCTAGGTCAGAACATGCGTTGATTCATTTTATTTATTTGCAATGTTTGTGTATAGAGTAGACGCTCAGTGGTCCGTTTAAGGACACTGCCAAAAATAGGGACATTTTGGACTGAACAATTGACCCGTTTTGTTAGACTTGACCATTGATGTTGACATTTCCTGGTCCTCTGACAGCAAAAGCTTTATAAATGCATACATTTTATTCCCATTTTAGATTATCTGTCTCAAGGAGTCGATTTGAGTGGCATTGAGGTGATTGAGAATGACCTGGTACTGATCAGTAGAGCAAGGCTGGAGGTGGAGAACCAGGCCAAACGATTACTGGAGCAGGGCATGGAAATTCAGGTTCCATTCAACCCAAATATCCTAGTGTTAAGCTAATTCAAAGATACTGAAATTCCATTGAAAGTAATGAAGCTAATTTATGAGCAACTTCATCTTGAATTCCTCCTAATTAAAAAAAAAAAGCATTTTATTATTTTAAATTTTTATGTATTTTATTATATATATTTTAGGGCTGTCAAACGATATAAATTTTTAATCGAGTTAATCACAGCTTAAAAAATAATCGTAATTAGTCGCAATTCAAGCCATCTATAAAATATGCCATATTTTTCTGTAAATTATTGTTGGAATGGAAAGATAAGACACAAGACTGATATATACATTCAACATATGGTACATAAGTACTGTATTTGTTTACTATAACAATAAATCAACAAGATGGCATTAACATTATTAACACTCTTAAAGCGATCCATGGATAGAAAGACTTGTAGTTCTTAAAAGATAAATGTTAGTACAAGTTATAGAAATTTTATATTAAAACCCCTCTTGATGTTTTTGTTTTATTAAAATTTGTAAAATTTTCAATCAAAAAATAAACTAGTAGCTCGCCATTGTTGATGTCAATAATTACACCATGCTCACTCAATGTAAAATAAAATCATTTGGACCCAAGCGCCAGCAGAGGGCGCCAAACACAAAAAAACAAGTAACAAGCAGACATTACACTGCTGTCATTTTAATCTGAGCAGGGCATGTGCGGTAATTGCGTCAAATATTTTAACGTGATTAATTTAAAAAATTAATTACTGCCCGTTAACGTGATAATTTTGACAGCCCTAATATATTTACATTTTTTTTTCTATTGAATTTAATCATTTTACATTCATACACACTAACTGAGCAGAGGTGCATGTAGTAATGAGTTTTAACAACCTAATAAGGAAGGGCAGGAAATTTGGGATACTTAGACTTGATTGGCTTAAATATTACAAACAATGACAGGTCTAGCGCTACTTGATGCTAATATTGGCTTTTTAATAATGTTTTTTTTCCTCCTATTACACATTAGAAATATGAAATTATTTTCCTTGTGTCAGAATCCAACGCAGGTTGGCACAGCCTTGCAGGTTTTCTACAACCTCGGTAGTCTGAGGGAGACCATCAGCGCTGTTGTGGGCTCTTACCAGAATAGCATACAAGACAACATCGTCAGTGCTCTGGACATCAAGGGTCTGACGCAATCAACAAACCCCAGAGGTAAACTTAAATCAATAAATACGTATATATCTACTGTATGTGTATTTGTAATGTGACCCAAAAATGCCCCAAATCAACAAAAAGTGATGCGGATACTTCTTTAAAGTAATTTAACTGAATGTGTTTCCTCAGGCGCCCCTGGAAGAGCAGTTCTCCCAACCCCAGGCAGCACGGCAACTTTTCGCGCTGCTCTTTGGACAAACTTGGAGAAACTCATGGACCAGATATGCGCCGCGTGCAAACAAGTGAGGACCTTCCAATGCCATTGACGGCGCAGGACATCCATTTTCAAGCACCCAGTTACTAAACAAGACCTAAAAATCTTCTTAGGTGCAACATCTTCAAAAAGTCCTCATGAAGAAGCGAGACCCCGTCACTCATAGGTGTTTCATCGATGAGCTTATTAAGGTGCAATAAATAATGCATCCAAAATTAAACACTAAATCACACACTAAAGTATTTCATTTCAGGATGGCGACCATGATATCCTCTACACCTTTTGGACTGACGTAACCACCAAACTAAGAGAAGAATTTCACGCAGCAACTCAAGGTATTTTCAGTTTTTTAAAAAAAATTTATTTAATGGACTTGTTTCAAGATCGGCTGATAAATAGCCAATATAGACATCGACAATCGGCTGAATATTTTTTTTTTTTTTAATTGGTTTCGGCATTGGCCTTTAAAAAAAAATCCATCATCGGTAGACCCCTAATCATAGGAGCAAAAAGAAAACTAGTTCATTTTCTGGATAACAGCCTCGTCATTCCTGAAGCAAGCGTTTGAAGGAGAGTATCCCAAATTGTTGCGACTCTACAACGAGCTTTGGCGCCGTCTCCAGCAGTATAGCGCTAGCTTGCACAGCTCGCTGATGAACACTAGCGGTACAGATGCTACTCTGGAGCCAGAAACGGACAACTTTGATTTGTTCTCTCAGGGTAAACCAGACTACAAGTAAGTGTTTTTTATCAATATGAAAAACAACTTTCTGATCGCGGTTTAATAATGTCAATTGCTTCATCGTCGTCTTGGTCTGTGTAGCCCGGAGAAGGTTCTGAAGGATTCTCTTCATCCGTATGAAGCGGCATACTTGTCCAAGTCTCTTTCTCGTCTGTTTGATCCTATAAATCTCGTATTCCCAATGGGTGGGCGCAACCCACCTTCCAACGATGAGTTGGAGAGCATCATCAAGACCATCAGTAGGTAAGTACCATAATTTACACTATAAAGCGCACTTGACTATGCGTAAATACATCCCACTCATGTTCTGTCAGGTAGTCTGAAAGCTTAAAAGCACTTACGAAAAACATGTCACTAGATTTTCAAAGAAAACAAAATCCACTTTACTCTCAAAAATACTCGAGGCTAACAGCTATCAGTGCTAGCGCGAGCTGTGTTGTAGCACACTGCGGCTATCCTATTCAAATCTGTCAAAACACTTATATATCCTTAAAGGCACTATGAAATACTGCAGCAAGGAACTTTAAAATGGTAGCATAGCATATTTTAGCACTAATCCATCCAAAAAAAAGTGACATAATAATGAAATTGGATGCTAATTAGTCTTCTTTTCTCAGCTCACCTAGCCCCGCCCACTAAAAACTAACAGAAGATGTCACACCCAGAATGAGCAGCAGATTTTTGCTAGCATGCTATCCATAGGGTTGCTATTCTTATTTGCTGTCATTCTGTTAAAGATGTACTAGCTTGTAACGCAGTACTAGAAAGCTAAAAATCATCATCAGTTCTGGATGTGCTGTCACAACCAGAATTGCTGAACAAAAAGGGACATTCTCCTATCAAATAGTAAACAAACAGCTAGATTTGAGTGCCACATTAGTTTTCTTCATGTAAAATAACATTGGTGCAGTCATGTTTTGACAGGTTATCATTTCATAGCACTTTAAACTATTCTTCTGTCATGGCATCAAGTCAAAACAGCTAATCTGCGCTATTATAGCATCCACTCGTCATAGCAAATCACCTCAAATAAGTTACTCATCCTTTTTGTAGCATTTTCTCTGGGATGAAGCCATATTCAACGTCAGCTGGCAAGCTTTGTCGATGCTAGTAGCAGCCAAGATGTCTAACAATTCAAGTAGCATCAAACATCTTCTCTATTGGAATGCTAACTAGGGCGGCGGCCGGCCCCGGTACCAATCAGAACTTCCCAATTTCTGGGTTGTCCCGGGCAATCCGGGACTGTTAGCAACCCTAATGCTAACGCAATGCTGACGATGCATTTGCGTCGGCGTGTGTGAGAGTGCAAGAATGTTGCACTAGTTGTTAGGTACTTGACATAGCGCTTGATTTTAAGATGGCGGTAACTGTTAAATACAACCTACATAATTTTTCCAACATCCATTAGCTCAATGCTAATAGACAATTGAAGACTGCATTTATGCACCGTTGGAAATTAGCTTGATTTTCCCGTTTTTGAATAAAATGCTAAAAAACTCTCTAGTTTCTTATACATTCATAGCTGATTCTTCAAAAAAAAAAAATTTAAAAAAGAAACGGTGAGTACAATTGAGTTGTGTTTGTTTACAGCGAATTAAATGTAGCATCTATAGATTCCGATCTCTCGCTTGCTGTTGCCAAGAACGCGGCCAAGACCGTGCAGCTCTTCTGCGTCAAGTCTGAACAACTGGTACGTTTCTTTTTTAATACTTTTCAACATTCTGTGATTGCTAGAACGATAATTACTTTCATGTTTGTCTACTTTTATAGTTGTGTACTCAGAGTGATGCCAGTCAGGTGATCGCGCCATTAACTGAAGGTCAGAGACGGAACACTGCAGTGGTCAACTCACTTTACCGTCTACAGCAGGCTGTTGCCAAGGTAAAGGGAGCTTTCTGAAGTTCCTGCATTATGGGATATAGTCTGACATGACACTTTTGGCTTTCGTTTTTAGATTATTTCAGGTTTGGGGTCAAATCTGGTAGCTCCAACAGAGGCTCTTTCTTCTTCTTTGGAGGTAAATGAAACTTAATTTGGAGGTAAATGAAACTTAATTTGACCCTGAAAATTGCTTTAGAATTGTAAATGACAAAATAAAATCTGGATTCACTAACACAGGGGGTCTGCAAGTCCTGTCCTCGAGAGAGATTTGATAAAATAATCTTTTAATGCCACCCCCCATTAAAATTCAGATTACAGGTAATATCATTTTGAGGTTAATTTGTGCATTCTAATGTCAGCAGCGGCATTGAAACAGAAAATTAGTTCATAATAGATTATTAAATTTTACATGTAATCAATAGCTTGCTAATAAATGACTGAGATTAATCAAAGGATTTATTATAATATTTTGCTCCTTCTCATTTTTTTTGTGTATTCCAACTCACCCAGTGACGTGAAACGTGATTGGCAGTGATTTAAAATGCAATTTATATTCCGGTATGATATACCTTTTTTTTCCCTCTTCATTGTGCTTTTTTGGGCTGGTGCAATTTATACTCAGGCGCCACTTTGTCCGAAAAAAATGGTCATTGATGGATTCTGTCAACACATTTACGATTAATCAAACTCTTGACATGTCAGTGGCACTAAAATGTGATCATCGTGTGATCATTTGCATACAGTTAAGCCTGAAATTGGCACAATTTTCCGAGAGCGTGTTAAAAAAGTGCAGCAATCTAATTTATAATTGTTTTCAGGAAGTGCAGTCCTTGATGAACAGCGCAGTCCATCCTCTATTGCAGTCAGTAAGCGATTCCATAGAGGCCATAATTATCACGTTACACCAGGAGGACTTCTCAGGGTCAGCCATTTTTATAGCTAGCTAAAATCTAGCCATGTTTTTTTTTAAACCGTGAAATAATTTGAATTGTTTTTGGTTTTGTTGATTTCAGAAAGCTGCCAGAGTCGGATAAGCCTGATGTCCTCTGCTCCCTCTACATGAAGGAGTTACAGGGCTTTATTTCAAGAGTCATGACAGACTACTTCAGACATTTCGAGTGTATAGATTTCATCTACGAAAGCACGGAATCCATAGCTCAGCGTGCCATCGAGCTGTTCGTACGACATGCTAGCTTGCTCCGCCCACTGGGCGAAGGTGGGAAGATGCGGTTGGCGGCTGACTTTGCACAGGTTAGGGCTTCAATATTTTAGTAAAACTATTGTGGGAGAAAAAAAATCCTGCAATGGGACTTTGATCTGCAACTGTTATTAATGAGATTAAAATGCAATTCATCTGGTTTATTTCATTGCAAAGTTGCTACTTTTGGGGGCGAATACTGTATTTGTATGCCATTTTTTTCCCCAGATGGAGATGGCTGTCGCTCCACTATGCAGACGAGTGTCTGATTTGGGCAAACCTTACAGAGTGCTTCGGTCCTTTAGGTATGTCACAGTTTGGGTGCTTTAACTTCCACTCAAATTTGGAAAAAAATGATGATGTATGGTCAAAAAAAAAAAAAAAAAATTGGGGGGGGGGGGTTAAAATGTGGTAAAGCAGCTTCATAGTCTCAAAATACTGTACTAAAATTGTCCACTCAATACATAATTTTTTTGTTAATGATTTCAGTGTAAATTCATTGGTGGTCATTATTTTGGACAAAAAAAAAAAAATCCATGATTTTTCCCAAAATGAAGTGACCCAGGCAATGCTAATGTAAGCCTCCTTTAGCATAACAAGCTACGACGTTATACTTCAGCTAAACAATGGCTTCTTGGCTAGCAGTTATGACTAATACTTAGCTCCCTGACAGTTAGCTTAGAGAATTGACCCAGCTCATGTTCAATAAACTTCCTTTAGCATAGCAAGTGATGATGTTACACTTCAATTACACACCAATAGACTTATACGTAGCTCAGCGAATTGCCCGAAAATTTAAAGTGACCCGGGTAGTGCTAATATAAGCGCCCTTTAGCATAACAAGCTACAATAATGACTCCTTAGCTATCTTACTTCAACTTTCCTAGCATGTTAAGTATCTTTTTATCAGTTTTGGCTAATACTTAGCGACTCTGTGGTTCTTTCAGACCGCTGCTGTTTCAGGCGAGCAATCTGATTGTCAAGAGTCCAGCTGTGGGTGACTTGATCCCTTACAGCACCGTGCTTCACTTCCTGTTCTCAAGAGCGCCACCTGAACTTAAATCGCCTCACCAGGTATGGAAAAGAAAAGTTTAGAAGAGCCTTTTTTAATTTTTGAAATTTGTCACACACAGAGAGCAGAGTGGTCCATCGCACGCTACTCCCAGTGGATGGACGATCATCCCTCAGAGAGGGATCGTCTCGCGCTTATGAAGTAATCAGATTAATCACTCTGGACATGATCGTGTTTGGAGGAAAAAATAAAAGTAAATAAATCTTCTCTTTCGAAGGGGAGCTTTGGAGGCGTACGTCCAGTCCGTAAGGGCTCGCCAGGGAAAGGAATTTGCGCCGATATATCCCATAATGCTCCAGTTGTTGCAGAAAGCTACTTCATCGGAAGCACATGGATAACAAAATTAACAACCAGTCAGTGTGGTTGATAATAATGTTATGGTCATTTCTGTTGCTATGCTACATTTGGAATGAATTAAAAATACTGTACAACTAAGGGAAATGAGCATGCTAGCACACTTCGAATGAAGGTACAAATGTGAGGAATAGTTTTGCGTATTTATTAGCGATTTGTTTTTGTTTTTTCAAATAAGTGTTTTCAGATGGGCCATTTCCATTGGTTGGGAGGTGGCTCTTCAATCAGTGGCTCCCATGATTTCCACTCGGCCATCTTTCTTGACAAAGCCAACTCGCACTCCGCCTGTAAACATCACATTCATGGTTACACTCATTCATAACTGTTAGCACCACTGTTAGTATTACCTGGAATATCACTTCTTCAATCTGTCCACCATTGATCTTCTTCTCCAACTTCTCCACATCAGTTTCCTGTTTGGGAAAGCGTTAGTATTGTCAAGGCAATCGCACCTAAAGTTCAGACTTACAGTTTTGACATGGTTAAACCGCTCGTTGACCAACTGTTCCGTATACTTCCTGTATGCGGCGTCTGGCGGAATGGCCTGCAAGGATGTCAGGATTTTGGAGTACAGAATCCTCAGTCGCTAAAACACAGAAGTGTAGTTTTAGAGGAATCTAGATGTCACTCATTCTGGTTCACAAGTCACAATTGCAATTGGATCTCATTAACAAATAAAACAAGCGTATGCGGTTTTTACTAGACACAATCAAGTTGTAGCGCATCAACAATTTTCTAATTAAACGTATATTCATGCATGTGTATATTTGATTTGAATCGTTCTGACAAAAATGTTAAAAAATTGGGGACTGAGGTTAAAATGCGATTAATCAGGATTAATTAGAAAGTCCAGTAATTCGATTTCTTAAAATCAATTACCAACACTATTAATAATAGTATGTTAGCATTTTTAAAAAGATATGTTCTTCTCGACTATGTCACGCAACGTCTTCTTACCTCATGTGGATTGTGGGAGACTGCCAAACCAACTAGGCCGGTTGTCTACAAAAAAAGCATTTGAGATATTTTGAAACGACTCGTGCAGCTAAATAACAAACAAGCTAATCTCCACGCTCGCTTTTAACTATGCAAACGGACTTTTAGGTAGCAATGCAACAAAACACACAATTCAAGCTTTAAAGTTACTCGTTTTTATCAAAACCACAAACATTGACCTTTATTTGTACCTTTTTCAAGAGTCCGGCCATCGCGTATCAACACAGGACGGCGTTAGCTGCAATATCCGGCCACTGATTTTGACGTCACGTGGATTCGCGGCACGTTTTCATTTTTTTTTTTTTAAACTGAACAATATACATACAAAACAAAGCACTCAAGTATCTACAGCAAATACAATATTACAGATTGAGCATAACCGAACAACCAATAGAAACGACAACAACAACAAACACAAAAGTAAACAAATTAACTTTTTTCTTTTGAGAGAGGACTTACTAAACCAACTTAAAATGTTTGAATAAAGAAAACAAATGATGGGCCTTCCCATCGATCACATCCAAGACTTTGCAATATATAGAGAACTCATTTCTCCAGTAAGCCATACACGGTTTGGTTTTAAAAAACCTACACTTATGGACAAAAGAATTCCTCATTAGCAATATTACATTTAAAACAAATTCTAAATTTTTATCCTTTAGATAAACACCAAATAAAATTGTGTCCTCTGTCAGGGGTACATCGATATTCTTAGATTGCAGCCAATCGTTTAATTGACTCCAGAAGGAATGAACAGCATTGCAGTGAAAAAATATGACTTAAAATTTCTAAATCCACATCGCAAAAAGTACAGTTATTGGCTTCAAAACCAAATTTCAATCTTAAAAATTCTTTCGTTGGGTAAATTTCGTTCAAAGCTTTTAATTTGACCTCCTTAGCTTTAGGAGGTACTAGAAATGAAAATAATTTCCCCATATACTTTTAATCTTATCGATCTCAAATAATTTCAAAATATGTATCTTCTTAATTGGATTCGGATACGTTTTCATTCTTGATTGTTCGTTTTTGTGATCATGTTCATAAAAAAATGAAATTCTCCGTTATGCCAAATTTTTCATTCACAAACAAAAGTAATTTAAAGAAACTTCCTAAATTTGCATTTTTCCAATGAGTAATAGTTAGTAAACGGGTGAAAATATGCCATTTTCCCCCCTGAAGCCTCTGGTCGAAAATTCGATATCATTTTTACATGTTAAACTGTATGTATGTGTTTTTTGTTGTTGTTTTTTTTTTTGTTTTTTTTACTGTCTTTTATAGTGCAAGGATAATGTAACCGTCTTGATTGCATCTGTATGTGTCATTTTTGTTGTCAACTGTTTTGTGAAGCAGATGTTTATGTATGCTTGTATGTTCGAGGGAAAACAAATAAATACCTGACTGCAGCTGCTACAAACCACGCCACGACGTGGTGGCGTCTGATGCGTCTCATTGATATCATTAACTTTACCAACTATATTTTTAACAGGGTGTCACAGAACAACTCCATTCAACAGCTGATAAAATGCTTATAACTGAAAACCTTTGTCTTTTCTATGGCTGTATCTTACTATGAAAATGCATTGTAAGTGGAAAAACCATTCAACATGGATACGTTGTTTTCACTCCAGATGAGATGTGAAACGTTTCAATTTAAATGTGAAAAAAACAAGTCTGCTTTTATTTTGAATTCATAACTTCATTGCGACTCATAAAACTTGATAGTTTCATTTTAGACAGTATGTTGATGGATTTTAACATTTCTATATTTAAATAATACGGGACTTTGGTCTTTTCAGTAAAGAAAATAGTTTTTGCTCTCTAATATACGGCGAAAAACACGGCGAAACGCTTAGGCGCGAGGAGAAAACTGAAGTCGTTAGTGTAGTGAAAGGGTTGCGTCATCAACTAGCGTCTGCATGATGACGGCAAACTGACGGTCAGCACTGTGGATGCAATTACTAAAAATCCCCACAGGAGGGCAACCGTGAGACATTTCGTGTTTGTTAATATTTAAGACATTCCTCGCCATTAATACAAAACGAATTTTAAACTTTTTACAAACTTTTTAAATGAGTATATATCATATTTAAGTACTACACCGGTATAGGGCAAAAATGGCATGTTATAATCCGTTACGAACGCCGAAAACAAACCGCAAAACGCATCTCTCCCCCATATTAGATATCTTTATTTGTCTCAATAAACGGCTGTTACAAACAAAACGAATTTTTTTGGCCCCAAATATTAGGCAGTACTTTAGTATGGCTTGTGATGAATCCCAGGTGTAATTCGTATTGAGAATTGGAGCAAATTGCTTTTAAAATTGACGAAATACGAATTTTTCGTCTCAGGGTTGCTTTCCTGTGGAGACTTTGTGCAACTGCATCCACTGTCGTGGCAGTAAGCGCACTACCGTTTCGAAACGGTGGATGGAAAGACGTTGTGGCGCCAAGAGGGGCACCTGACGTTGTGCCGAAACTAATCACAAAGTGGAAGTGGAGACATTGAGCACACAATTTGAATCTGGTGTACCAAATGAATTAACATGTGAGATGATGACATGATATGATATTATTAGATCTGATAAAGTCAGTGTTCTCATCACTTCACTTTCATGGGACAAGCCTAGGGGGAAAGTGGTTATTCATAGAAAGAATGCACTTTATGAGTGAATGCCTTTACTGTCATTGAACAATTGTATTTAAAAAAAAAAAACAAAAAAAACGGAGGTGCACTTTACACTGCAGACAGTAAAAGTTCAAATGAAATATAGTAATCTTGAAAATTTTACGAAAAAATGATAGTAGTGATTTGTTGGAACTGTAAATGGTTATTTCGCAAGTACATTACCGTGCTTTAACTACATAAACACAATACGTTACAATGCTGCCCTCGTGTGGGAATAATTTGAACGACAATACGTTTTTCTAAGAGAAAATGCGCTTTATGAATGAATGCCGTTGTTGCCATTGGACAATTGTACCAAAAAACAAAAACAAACGTGCTCTTAACATTGATTCTTATTTTCCTTTCGGCTTTTCCCAAATCAAAAAATTGCAAAGTATTGTAGTAGAAAACAGAAATCCTGAAATATTTACCACACACAAAAAAAAATGATAGCACAATATTTGTTTCAAAGCTTCCTTCCTGTGGGGATTTGATGGAACTGCAACTGCTTTTCCGACAAGTTTATTTATTTATTTATTTATTATTACCACTATTATACAGTATACAAAGAAAAAACGGTCTCTTGACAGTATTATAACAAGTAACAACAAATAACACTACATCACATCCTGCAAAATACTACTTGCTTGCCATATGTACTGCACATTGCATGCGTTCTCAGAACGTCAGTTAGTATCTGCGATGATTTTGCTTTTCGATGAGTGGTTTTAAGCTTCATATCGCAAGATGATACGTTTGACACATTTTCACAATGACACTTTATCCGCGGCGGAGATATCAGGAAGTTTGCGACCTGGAAGTAAAACACAGACCGGAAAAGGAAACGAGTAACAGTTTTGTTTGGCGTGTTGTGTAAACAGTTTTGTTTGGCGTTTTGTTGATTTGTACACGTTCATTTTCCGTGCTTTTACACATGATCTGAAACTGTGATTATTCCTTTTTGATGGATTACGAGGGCGGATGTCCAAAAACAAGGAGTTACTACCACGTCGTCGGCTGCCGTCCGTCAACCTGGACAACAAAAGGTAAGAATCGCTGCAGTTTTCTACTCCATGACCGTTTGAATGTATGTTTCTGATAGAAAAGACCCATCGTCGTCCCTTGAGCTTGTTCCTCGGTGGTCTTGATCCCATCAAAGCGTGATCTATTCAGTAATCCAAACCACGCTTCCATCAAACCATAAGTCATGTTGTTTTCCAGTTATTCAACCACCTGGCAAAAAACTGACAACCTATTTGGAGTCATCTCAGATATTTACATTGAAATGTTTTTAAGATCACACTACGAGGACAAGGGCTGAAGAAAAGACGATGGGATGAAATGCTTGAAAACTGAAGTGTTTTGACCGGCGTTCTATTCACGTGTGGGTTGAAGTTGTGCAAAGTAGTTCGTTTGTGGCGCTGTCGCGTGGGCGCGTTTGTAGTGTTTTTAGGGCGCTGTTTTTGTGCAACTGGGCGGAGCTATACCCATCGAAGGCAGTCGAGTGGGCGCGGCTACCGCAGCGCTCTCGGCGCATGGCTTGGAAGGCAAGCGGATTGTAAGGGTTTGAGTCGAAGTTTGGTCTCTGGTCCGAGTTGGAGAGCTCAGCTCATGCTGACGGCTAAAGTGGCGACTTGGAAAATGCATGAAATGACGGAAACTGCTTGGATTTAAAGGCCAAACTGCTTCTCCACACGCTCAACTGTCACTTGCCATGCATTTGACGCCTGAAAGTTGGACAACTTTATTTTATAATATGCTAAGGGATTGCTTAGCTCCTCCCACCAGAAAACATTCTCTCCATTTCATGCATTTTCATTCTCAAATATGTTATTGGAGTGCAAAATTGTATGCAAGCTTTGTGTCCCTATTGTCCACTTTGAGCCCCATGTGTACTTTTTGAAATAGTCCAAATTTGATGTACAAAATTGGCCATGTGTACATAGTCAGTTGGCTTCAGTAGCCAGATGTCATGACTCATGGATGGTCCATCGATATCTACCCAATGTACATAAACGGGAGTCACAATTTAGTGCCCCCAAAGTGTACAGAGTGAATTGTTCTGCCGTCAGAGATTAACTGCCCACTTATTATGTCATGTGTGGCGATGAGAGTGCCCCCCGCCCAAGTATAACTAATGACATGACCAAATTGGTCAAAATATTAGGTATATACTGATTGTTTATTTTCTTACTTATGTGTTCAGGCTATCATATTGTGGATGGAAAATTCATGTGTTATCAGCCCCCCCCCTCCCCCCCCCAAGTGTAACTAATGATATGACCAAATTGGTCAAAATATTAGGTACATACTGATTGTTATTTATTTTTTACTTATGAGTGGAGGCACTTATGAGTGCAGGCTATCATATTGTGGATGGAAAATAATTCATGATGTGTTATCAGTTTGCCCCCCCACACACACACACACACTTACACCCCAAGTGTGACAAATGATGGTTCCCATTTGTCCAAAATATTAGGTAACCCTCGGTCTTGTTACAGCTTCGCAGATATTGTCATGTGTGGATAATTATATGAGTGGTCTGTCCCAAAAGTCTCAAAATTTTAAAAATGGACAAAATGTTAAGTGCACCAAAGGTCTTGCGTCATGAAATGTGCAACAGTTAATGGTGTATAGTAGTGATGCACGATAATACATTTTTCAACCGATATCGATAACCGATAATTTCCTGCCCCATCCACCCGATAACCGATAATGTCACGCCGATAATTCTATTCAAATATGTATGTAAAATTTTAAAGTATACAAAGATCAAATGTTACTGTGCAAAAATGTAATTTAGTGCTGTTTTTTTCCACATCAAATGTGAACAAGTAGTAAATTCCAACAACTAAACAATGGCAATGACGTTGTGTAATGGTAAGCTTTTGGCAATAATTACTTAGAGAGTAAACACACAAGTTGCACAAAAATGCCTTTAAAAGTAAGCCATTCCTAACATATATCACATTACTACACAGCAAAAACACCTCCTTAAAACTAGCAGAATTGGACAAAACTGTTGATTGCGCACATTTGGAGGCTAAATCAAGTATATAATTATCGAATTGCATTATCGGTTGAATTTCGTTTTATCTGGATTATCTGTGTGACGTCATGATTGCCATTATCGGCCGATAATTATCGGTGACCGATATTATCGTGCATCTGTAGTATATACGCTTACTTGTTATTGTCTGGAAAGCTATGTTGTTTTCTATCATGTGATACAGACACAGAGAACATCACTGACTGCTCTTCTTTTTGTTTTCATAGCAGGACCGGAGAGGTTTCGGATGAGCACGCGGCCGCCAGAAGCGGCGTCGGGTCCGCTTCAGGAAAAATGCGAACGCACTCACCTGGTATGTGATGGCACACATCTCCTACAGCAACGTAACATTGGCGTCTACTGCGGTTCTGGTCATGTACGGCATGTGAAATTCTCAAAAAAGCTGCTGTTTTTGTACAATATATTGTTCAACTTTAATTGGAGTCTTTGTCTTTTCTTGCTTAATGCACCCCTACTAAGTTTAAAATAGATTTTGTTAGTGAAAATGGGTCTTTTTTGGGTCTAAAATGCATTGAAAGCGGAGCTCTCAGAAGGCTGAGAAAAACTGGCCTCGGAGAGCCCAAAAATCTGCCCGGCAACCCAAGCTGTCAGAATTTTGTCAACCAATCAGCGCGCTTAAAAATTTTTGTGTAGCCACACCCAAGGCATTTCTTAGGCCCGCCCAAGCCACGCCCACCATATGAGAACCAATTAGAGAACAGTATTTGCTTAGCCACACCCCTCCTCCGAAATTAACCAATCAGAAAAGAGTAGCTTTCATAACCACGCCCACTTCACGCTTAAAATATCGATTTTTTGACATAACCACACCCACTTTCCCCCCAAACCACGCCCACAAAAGTTAATTCTAATGTAGCCCCGCCCATCAACTGAGAACCAATCGGATTGCGGCCAGGTTCGTTATTTGCAACACCTCACCCAATCATAATTTTCTATTTATGTAACTCCACCCACTTTTCCTGAAACCCACCAATCAGCTTGCTACTTGCTAACTCATTTGCATAGCCACACCTCCCATTCGTAGATTTTTTTTTTAAAGCATTCATTTAAAACATTTAGATTTTTTTCGTATTTTAGAATTTTTTTGTGATGCGTTTGAAAAATGAGAGCTCAGATGAGTTTTTTTTAATCTTTTATTTTTCATTTCAGACAAGCACACAAGGAAAAATACAATTCTTTCTCGTCGGCAAATGGTAAGATCAGACCAGCGTGGGGATCTAAAGACAAAAAAAAAAAAAAAAAAAATTGGTAAGTCAAAAGTCAGTGATTTTTTTGTGCAGCAAATGAAGTCTTCAGCCGATATGAAACTCACCTGTGAGGAAGACGAGAGGACACGTTTGCCTGCGGAAGAAAATTTGAAGTCATGAGGATTGTGGGCTCAACAACTTTTCATGAGGTGAACACACGTTTCCTTCTCCAATAGGCTCTTTGATAGCAGTCGATGCCTGGATCAGATCATTGAGTCGTGTGGAACTAAAAACAAAGACCACGGTGAGTGAAGTTCATATTTGTGCAGCAGATGTGTTTGACGAGCGACTGAACTCACATGATCTCAATGGCGTCAATTTCTCGATCCCCAACAGGTTGAATCAAGGCAACCTTTCTGGAAGCGGTAATTGAACTGGATGCGGACGTCCGCCTGAAAAGAGAACATTCAGTGTAAGCAGTCTGCAGGCAAAAATAGTTTTGTCATTTCTTTTAGATCTTGTATGTCTCACAGGAGGAGGATTTGACGGTCCGCTCCATGACAGCAAGACGCCCTGCACACAGAAGAAGCAGGTGAGCGTAATGCAAATGAAGGGGAAATTACCCACTTACTTGAATGAAACTTTGAGTGGCCTGGGGGAAAAAAAGCTCCAAGTCCATGGTAAAAAATGTTCACATCAGCCATTTTGTTTTGCAGCGTGCTCAAACCTAGTGGACGAGGCCTCCCACGTTGATCTTGATGAAATCTAACAAGTCCGCTCTCGTGACTGCACACAAGGGGAAGATTATTATTATTTTTTTCTAGAAATGGCCATTGCAAATCATTCCAGGCGTCCTTACCTTGGACATTGTAGCTCCTCGACATATGCTGAAACAAATTAAAAGACAAAATGAGATTTGCACGTGTTAGTGTTTGCTTGGCTCACCTGTGATAAGAGGCGGACATTTTGACAGTGGCCTGCAACAGAAAAGGTAAAACAATTGGTAAGCTAATTCGATCGATTAAGGTCAATTTTCCCATTCGCTTTAAGACGTGAACCTGCGGAAAAAAATAAGACAATCCTGAGTTTCCCTCCGTAGTTTACCTCTTGTTAAACGGCGCTCTTTTCCACAGTAGTCAAAATGTTGGCGTCATTTCACGCACAGATTCGATGCATTTCAGTTTACCTCATTTAGTTAAACGCTTGCATTTGTTTGTGGTCGTCGAATGAATGTCTTTTTAGCACGCGCTCCCTCGACGTCGACGGCCGCCGTCCTGCAAAGAAACATTTTTAAGAAAACGCAGGCAAGCTTTTAGCACGCTCTAAACATGAATTAGTGTGAAATAAAAGTGAAAAAAGTTGCAGTCAGGAGGTTAAAGAATTATTTTGATGACTTTGTGGTAAAGTGCGGAGCGCAGCAATCAGGTGGCGACGGGAGCTGGCAGCAGCTTTGAAAAGAACGATTGCTCAATTTCTTGCTGTTTAAATAAGTTTCCGGTAATTACGTCATCGTTTATGAGGGGGAAAAAAGGTAAAAGGTGAATTCAGCAATGACGACATCGAGTGGAAAAGAGGTGAGGAAATTAAAGAGATCATGTAAGTTTCGAACTTAGCTCTTCCGCTTCAGAGGTATTGTCACGAACCGCTGATCTACTGGTCTAGATGACGTCAGCAGCCCCTTTTTAAGTATTAGTACCACTCATTAGTTAAGCCACATCACCAGGGGACTTAGAAAAGAATGAATATGACTTCAGATATAAGATTGGCAACTAAGTGATGGCCTAATGGTTAAATTTTTCGTTTTAATCGTCTATGTATCCGGGTACGAATCCTAACAGCTCTGACTGGCGACTATTTTCTGTACCTACACTTATCTTGACCGATGCAAGACTATATAGGAATCGAACACGGGTCGCCTCAGTGGTAGTCAATGTTTTTAACCATTAGGCCATCAGAGATGGAGCCTCGTGACAAAATTATTTCAGATTCATGGAATAAACTACCCCTATGGCACATACACTAGATCCGATGTTACAATTCATGAATTGACGATAGATCACCTTTTGCCTCAACTCCTTCGGCCATGTTACACTCAACCAGTGCATACAACCGAGTCTCTCGCTCCTCCCTTAACTCATGAAACTCCACTTTAGTGAAGGACCTCATCCCTGACATGGATAGGGCATGACACCCTATTCCCATTGAGGACGATACGCTCATATTGGAGGTGTTCATTCTCAGCCCAAGCGCTTCATAACTGTATACATATGGAGTGTCTCAATAAATTGTCTCTTCCCCATTAGTATGTGTGTTGTGTTTGTGATGTGGACTCTTCACTTGTTGGCAGTATATGTAGCGCTCAATCCTTAAACAGACACGCCATTGTAATTTATCCTCATGTGTCTGTGGTGAACTCAGACGCACGTCCAAGGTATAAATATTTTTCTTCCCCTTTTGGGCGGATGCGATTTATTTCTCCTGACAACACGGTGTCGGGCGCCAAAAGTCCGAAAACCAGAAAAGCCGCGTGTGCTTGTTGTGAACCCCATTGTCGACGGTCTGGAATAATAGGTGTCGAGCTGAGCTGATGTCGCAATGATGCGGTTTGTTTGGATTGCGAACGCCATCGTCTCAGTGGTCGATGAGGAAAAGTTACGGATTAGCCGCGGGAAGTCCATGTTTTCCATGTCTCCCTCCTCTAACAAACGTGAATCAACTAATCAGGATCGTTATCAGGCTGCTGCAGAGCTTGCTGATGAGCCGATCATTTGATTCAGGCGTGTCAAAGGAGGGAGACATGGAAAACAAGCTGGGTAAGGGCTCTCGAGGACCGGGATTGGGCACCCCTGGGCTACGGCATCTATTTATGGTACAGTACACTTTAATATTTTTTCATCTTTAGATTTCACTACCATTGATGACGGCAGATCGACGTACGGGCTCACCGTCGATGGCAATGAAACATCAAAAGTGGGATTTCCATCAAAAAGCGTTGCCTCAAAGACCGAACATTTGGCAATCCCTCAACAGCAGAAACGAACAACCTGAAGGCATTGGACGTCTATCGCCCTCAAACGTCACGATTTGGAGTTCTGTCAAGAAGAACAGCCTCAAAGATCAAACATTTTGCAATGCCTCCAAAGCAAAAGAACAATGTTAAGGCATTGGAAGTCTATGGCAGAGAACATGTGAAAATAATGGAAATGTTTTGTGTCAGGTTGTGAAAGAATGAAATTGTTTTGTGTCAGGTGTTATTAGGATAAAGACCAGACGCTGATGAAATCTCATCACGCAGCGTGGCAATGTCTCATGAAAGCCAGGCATTGCCTTTGTAATGTCATGTTGGCCATGTGATTTCAACAACCAAGGTTTTTCCAAACAAACCTGTGCATTGAACCTTCTCATTTGTTCTCTCTCCATAACCCTCCGTTCCCCAAAACTGGAGTCAGCTGTCGTCAAACCGGTGCTCTAATTGCATACCGACAGTTGACTGCATGGGACTTTCAGCAACTTGTGTTATCCAAAGAGGCATTCTTTCCTCTGTTTCTCGACCTTGAAAATCCATACAACGGTCAGAATGTGCAAAAAACATAAACACACAGTATGTTCTCAAACCTTCAGATAGTCGGCCATCTTGGATGTATCCCACAATGCACTGTAGGTATAAATAGACCAATCTGAGTCTGGAACTTTCAGATTTAAATGACTTATATATGAGCCCAATTTAGTGGCTCTATTAATCAATCTGCTGAGAATATACATCGATGGGGGACAGTCAATCCATTTGAAGTGGGAGTGTGGCAGCAAATAAACCCTCCCACTTTAAATTGTTGTTAAAACGTCTATGTCTGCCGATGGCAGATCTAGCCAGATATAACATTTTAGTCGCATAAATGATGTGTTAAGATAAAATCAATACAGATTGACTCAACATTTATTGAAAGATTTTAAATTCTTCTGCAATAAGATTTTTTTGTTTCATTGTTGCCCTCCTGTGGGATATTTGCGCAATTGCATCCAATTAGCTATACTGGTAGGCGGAATGACTTCTTTGCCTTCAAAAACTTTGGCTGTAGTCAATTTTCCGCCCTTTATAGCAACTGGTGAATATTTCACATTATCGTTTGGTTGTATTACAAAATGAAAACAAAAATAAGAGCAACTATATTTTAACAGGGTGTCATAGCCATATGGTTATGAAATAGACAACTTTAGCCTATTCTGACAATTAATGAATAAAATGCTTCAAACATTTTCTTTGGCTGTGCCTTACTAGTGGAAAAACATCCTACGTGGACACAAAACATTGTTTCCGCTCCAGATGACATGCGAAACATATTTTAATCTATATGTGAAAAAACAAATCATCTGCTTTCTTCATTTTGAAGTCATAACTTCATTTTAATTTGATTCATACTTAATTCAGTTTTCTTCATTTTAAACAGTACGGTGATGATGGATTTAATTTTTTTTATAGTTAAATGAGGAAGAATAATGCAGGACATTGGGCTCTTGAGTAAAGAAAATAGTTGTTGAAACGCTTTTGGCGCGAGGAGAGAACTTATAAAGTCGTTAGTGTAGTGAAAGAGTTGAACTTTTACTGGCTGTGTTATCAGTACCCGTGTATCATTCGTCCATCTGTTTTAGAATCCAAAATCGGAAAACGGATAACGACTTGTTATTTCATTCCTGATATTGTTTCTTTGAAAAGAAGAAATGAAATAACAAGCCGTTATCCGTTTTCCGGTTTTGGATTCTAAAACAAGAAATGAAATAAGTCGCATGGCTGCATGCTGACGGCAAGCTTACTGTCACCTCAGTGGATGCACTTACTAAAAATCCCCACAGGAGGGCGGCAGTGAGACAAAGATTTTGTGTTTTGTCATTTTTTAAAGAAATTCCTCACCGTTAATCCAAAACAAAGGTACTATTACAAATGAATATTGATCATATTTAAGTACTACCCGGTATGAGGGCAAAAATAGCATGTTATAATCCGTTACGAACGCCGAAAACAAACAGCGAGAGGCTTCTCCTCCTTTTATAAGATATCTTAATTTGTGTAAATAAACGGCTTTGTTACAAACAAAACGACTTTTTTGGCCCCCATTATTATGCAGTACTTTAGTATGGTTTGTGATTAATCCTAGGTGTAATTCTTAATGAGAACGAGCGAGGAATTTCTTTTAAAAAAGACGAAATACGATTTTCGTCTCACGGTTGCCCTCCTGTGGATACTTTGTGCAACTGCATACACTGTCGTGGCAGAAAGCTAGCTGTTACCAACTACTGGTGGGCGCAGGGACGTTGTGGCCCCAAGAGGCCACCAGACGTTGTACCGAAACCAATCACAAAGTGGAAGTGAAAACATTGAGCACATAATATAAATCTGGTGTCAAATTAATTGTTAAATCATGATAAGACTCGATAAAATGGCAACACTTTCACACGTCTGAAAAAGCCCGTTTTCTCGTGACGTCACATTCATGACACGCCGAGGGATAAAGTGGTTATTCATAGAAAGAATTCACTTTATGAGTGAGTGCCTTTACTGTCAGTGCACAGTTGTATTAAATAAAATGAGTTGTTCTTTACAGTGAAAATAGTAAGATTGCAAAGTAATAGAATACAGAGATGTACACAAAAAATGAAAGCAGTATCTTTCTCAAAGCTGCCCTCCTGTGGGGATCTGATGAAACTGCAACTGGTTTTCCGGCAAGTAACTGCATAAAAGTGAATGCGTTAAATGCCTTCTCAGAACGTCTGTTAATATCTTCGATGCTTTTGCTTTTACCTGAGTAGTTTTAACCTTCACCGTGAAAGATAATACGCTTGACACGTATTCACTAAAATGACACTTTACCCGCCGCGTACATATAATTTTAGGAAAGTTTGCGACCCGGAAGTAAAACACGGACCGGAAAATGAAATGAGCATCTGTTTTGTTTGGCGTGTTGTGTAAACAACTTTATTTGGCGTGTTGTTGATTTGTACACGTTCTTTTGGGGTTGCTTTTACACATGATCTAAAACAGTGTTGTTACGTTTGGCGTTATCTTTTACTGGCTGTGTCGTCAACTAGCCTCTGCATGATAACGGCAAGTTTACGGTCACCACAGTGGATGCAGTTACGAAAACTCTCCACAGGAGGGCAACCGTGAGACAATTATTTCGTGTTTTGTCAATTTTTAAGAAATTCCTCACCGTTAGTAAAAAACAAATGTAATCTAAGAAATGAAAATTGATCATATTTAAGTACTACATTGGCATGAGGGCAAAAATAGCATTTTATAATCCGTTACGGACGTCAAAAACAAACCGCGTTAGGCATCTCTTCCTCTTTTAAGAGATCTTAATTTCTCTAAATAAACGGCTCTGTTTCGAACTAAACGACTTTTTATGTCCCCGTTATTATGCAGTACTTGAGTATGGTTTGTGATGAATCCCATGTGTAATTGTTATTGAGAACGAGCGAGGAATTCTTTAGAAAATTGACGAAATACGAATTTTTTGTCTCACGGTTGCCCTCCTGTGGGGACTTTGTGCAACTACATCCACTTTCGTGGCTTGTTAATAGTGGGTGTATGGAGCTAGAACTTTAAGAAGGTAGCTATAATAAAGTGGACATCCAGAAAAACATGATGCTGATTTTGTATTTATTCCAAACAGCACTAACAAACCACAATATCGAAACAATATGTTTCACAACAATCCAACCACAATCCATTTGCACAAGCTGCAGAGATATAAAAGCTTGGCTTTCCTTCTCAAATTAAGCAGGACTTGCGTGACTATATATCAATTTGTGCGCATATATATATTGTATGGCGGAAAACACAAACGAGGCTGAAAAAGCAGTTTCTGCTCTTTCACCCCTCTAAAATAAACTGTATTTTAAGCCAAAAGAACAGTTGTGTTTGATAGAACAATATGTCTACATGCTGCCATAGCAGATTCATGGCGCATTAAGTCCCCGAAATATTTTTAATTTGTCCTTTTTACCCTGGAAGCCCACGTTTACAGACGTCGTGCAACCGCTTTTGTTTCAACCTAGCCATAAAAAGAAGGTAGGTAATCGTATTTATTATTCGAAATGTCTGTCATTTTTAGCTTGGAATCATAAATTGATATCTAATATTTAGTTAAAAAAAAAAAAAAAAAACGACTTAAAAAAATTATTCACTTGCATATTTTAAACTTTTAAACAAATTGCAATGAAAAAATGCGTCTGTAAATAAGTCACGGATATCTACCTCCTGTCGCTTAATTGTATTTTTTTTCTGTTACTGTCGTATTTTCCCCAATATTTTATATGATAAATACCGTTTTGGCCCGAATATAAGACAGTGTTTTTTGCATTGAAATAAGACTGAAAAAGTGGGGGTCGTCTTATATTCGCGGTCCGGACATTACACCCATTCACGACGCTAGATGGCGCCAGATATCATTGAAGCGATGTTCTGTCATGACAGATCTCAGCTACTCTCAAGTTTAACCAGTTTGTATTATTTTATTGCAATGTTTTTCCTTATTCAGATTTGTTTCAAGACTACAGTTAGTCAGACCTCACTTTGATGATTAATGCAGTTATTGCAATTTTGTTGTTTTATCACAATATATTGGTTTATTTACATTTCAGAAACCAGAAGCCATTCATTTACGAATGTGATTGCACTTTATTTAAATGTTCAGATATCAAGATTTGAATGAGGCAAAATAACATGCTTTTCCTCTCAAATATATTGTTATAGTCATTTGTTTCAGATGTACTGTGATTATTTTCTGTATAAAAAATAATTTAGTGTTCAAAAAGTCTTTTTTTCAAACTTGAGTCTTGAAAAAGATGGTGTCGTCTAATAATCAGGGCTGTCTTATATTCAGGCCAATTGATTGGAAAAAGATTGGGAAAAAAAAAAAAACGTTTGAAAGGGTAAATATATGAAAAAGAAAATCTCGACCACTCCTTGATCTCTGCAATTTCTGCATCGTGACCCTGTTATATTACCATGTTTCACCCATAAAATTCCCCCAAAAATCTGGTTGTGGCCATTCACAGCTGTGTCTTGACACTCGGTGATAGATGCTACATAGAGTTTTTGGATTGAAAAGAGGTAAGTACGCGATAATATCTCGTTAAAATCATGGCGTCTTTAATTATGCTCTTGCGTGCTCTCACTTCCAGTTAGGGTTTTGTGGTTTATTTTTTTAAAGGCCCCCGCTCACAATTTTTCTTCCCAAAGAAAATTGAGATTTTAAGCTTTCCAATGATGTATCACACATGCATATAGGGAAAATTTTAAAATTTGGCCAAATCGGGGGTCTCAGAACGGAACTTCAAGTCACCTGAGTGTTTTCCGCCATAGACATATAAGCAAACACACCTATTTCTTGTGCGTGCACGTATACATAGAGTGTGCCTCTATATAGTGCGTGTATATATACAGCAAGCGGTTTCACTCTATAAAATACTGTATATACATACAGTATATGTATATCGCGTTCTTGCCCTATAAACTAGCTGTATTTGTAGATGTGCTCAGTAGATATAATAACGCTTGCTCTATATATACTGTACATATACATGCACAAGGTTAGGTTATGCATACATATTAGGGCAGTCAACATTATCGCGTTAACGGGCGTTAATTAATTTTTTAAATTAATCACGTTAAAATATTTGACGCAATTAACGCAGATGCCCCGCTCAGACAGATTTAAATGAAAGTACAGTGAAACGCTCACTTGTTAATTGTGTTTTATGGAGTTTTGCCGCCCTCTGCTGGCGCTTGGGTGCGACTGATTTTATCAGCTTCAGCACCCATGAGCATTGCGTAAGTAATTATTGACATCAACAATGGCGTGCTACTAGTTTATTTTTTGATTGAAAATTTTACAAATTTCATCAAAACGAAAACATTAAGAGGGATTTTAATATAAAATTTCTATAACTTGCACTAACATTTTTCTTTTAAGAACTACAAGTCTTTCTATCCATGGATCGCTTTAACAGAATGTTAATAATGTTAATGCCATCTTGTTGATTTATTGTTATAATAAACAAATACAGTCCCTATGTACTGTATGTTGAATGTATATATCCATCTTATCTTTCCATTCCAACAATAATTTACAGAAAAATATGGCATATTTTATAGATGGTATGAATTGCGATTAATTATGATTAATTAATTTTGAAGCTGTAATTAACTAAATTTTAATCGTTTGACAGCCCTAATATATATATATATATATATATATATATATATATATATACATGCTTGCACAAGTCCATCTTCATCTAGGTCCTTTTGGACCTGCAATATTTGGCAAATTGTTTCTCGTTACTATACAGAATGTGTTCATTTTGTGCATAAATAGCAAAATAAAGGCATAAATACTGTATAAAACCCCACAATTGACCATGTTTTGAAGATTTCAGCAGAACAGCAAATACAGCATGTAAACCAGTCTTACAGATTTTGCTCGGGGGTGACAGTTTAACTGTTGTTGTTTTTTTTCTTTTGTGCAGACGGCAGAGTTGAGAAGCCAAAATAAAGTTGATTATATCCATTTTGAGGATTGGGGATGATCTCTTTACCTGGATGTCCCTCTTTCTCACTATAGCGGGAGCATGCAGATTGGAGGCCTCTATAATGAGCCAGGTTAAGGGCTCTCTAGGGAAAGGTTGAAAAATGTTTTAAAAACTGGCATGGTCACACCTCATCTTTCCAAGTGGCATCAGCACATCACCAAAAGCAGCTGAGGGCATTTTTGTGGTGAACCATGCTGAGAATACAGCCGTAGGAAGATGACCATTTCAAAGGAATAACAATTGAAGAAATTGTGTCCATCTAGTCCCACTTGAAAGTCACATGGAAGTGTTTGAATGCTTTCTATTTACAATCTTTTTGAGTCAGGGTTCCAGCACTTACGTTACACTGGGCGTTCCCTTCCCGCAGATTTACAGACATTCCATTTACAGTACCTGTACAGCAGCATGACATGACCTTATTTGTGTCATCAAAATCTTCAACAATGTGCATATTTTTGTTTTGATTTCTAGGCATGGCATGTGTTTCTATATGTTTTCATAGTACTAGGAAGGATTCTACAGTGGGGAGAACAAGTATTTGATACACTGCCGATTTTGCTGGTTTTCCCACTTGCAGGCCATGTAGAGGTCTGTAATTTGTATCAAAAGTTCTCTTCAACTGTGAGGGACGGAATCTAATACAAAAAAAAAAACAACAACAGAAAATCACGTTGTATGATTTTCAAATAATAAATTTGCATTTAATTGCATGAAATAAGTATTTGATACATCACAAAAATCGAACTTAATATTTGGTACAGAAACCTTTGTTTGATTTTACAGATACCAAACGTTTCCTGTAGTCCTTGACAAGGTTTGCACACACTGCAGCAGGGATTTTGGCCCACTCCTCCATGCAGATCTTCTCCAGAGCCTTCAGGTTTCGGGGTTGCTGCCGGGTAACACTGACTTTCGGCTCCCTCCATAGATTTTCTATCGGGTTCAGATCTGGTGACTGGCTAGGCCACTCAAGGACCTTAAGATGCTTCTTACGGAGCCACTCTTTAGTTGCTTTGGCTGTGTGCTTTAGGTCGTTGTCATGCTGGAAGACCCAGCCACGACCCATCTTCAGGGCTCTCACTGAAGGAAGGAGGATGTCAGCCAAGATCCGTCCTCCCCTCAATACGGTGCAGTCGTCCTGTACCCTTGGCAGAGAAGCGGCCCCAAAAAATGATGTTTCCTCCTCCATGTTTCACAGTTGGGATGGTGTTCTTGGGGTTGTACTCATCCTCCTTTTTCCTCCAAACACAACGAGCCGAATTTAAACCAAAAAGTTCCATTTTGGTCTCATCCGACCACATGACCTTCTCCCATTGCTCCTCTGGATCATCCAGATGGTCAGTGGCAAACTTCAGACGTGTCTGGACATGCACTGGCTTCAGCAGCGGGACCTTGCGTGCGCTGTAGGATTTTAATCCATGACGTGTTTCCGATGGTTTTCTTCAAGATTGTGGTTCCAGCTCTCTTCAGGTCATTGACCGGGTCCTGCCGTGTAGTTCTGGGCTGATCCCTCACCTTCCTCATGATCTGTGATGCCCCACGAGGTGAGATCTTGCATGGAGCCCAAGAACGAGGCAGATTGACCGTCAACTTGAACTTCTTCCATTTTCTAATAATCGCTCCAACAGTTGTTACCTTCTCACCAAGCTGCTTGCTTATTTTCCTGTAGCCCATCCCAGCCTTGTGCAGGTCTATTATTTTATCCGTGATGTCCTTACACAGCTCTTTGGTCTTGGCCATTGTGGAGAGGTTGGAGTTTGTTTGTTTGAGCATGTGAACAGGTGTCTTTTATACAGGTAACAAGTTCAAACAGGTGCAGTTACTTCCGGTAATGACTGGAGAACAGGAGGGGTTCTTAAAAAAGAACTAAGAGCCGAAATATTTACTAGTTGGTAATGTATGAAATACTTATTTCATGCAGTTAAATACAAATTTATTATTTAAAAATTATACAATGCGATTTTCTGGATTTTTGTATTAGATTCCGTCCCTCACAGTTGAAGAGAACTTATGATATAAATTACAGACCTCTACATGGCTTGCAAGTGGGAAAACCAGCAAAATCGGCAGTGTATCAAATACTTGTTCTCCCCACTGTATATTAGGGCCACACTGTAAAAAAAAAGGGGGGCAAAATTTCATGGATTGAGTTCTAGAGGAAAAGTCAAAAATAGGGGACATAAAAAAGTCATAATTTGACAATAAATTAAAAATCAAATAAACTATGACCAGCAAACATGATTGATGTTATTTAATGTCTCTAGTCAATGACTATTTTCACTTTATTGCTCGACTGTGGCGCTAATCTTCCTCCGCATAATATCAAAAGAAAGCCTGAATATTGGACCACCTCGGAAGCAGCTCGCACTGTGGTGTTCCTACAAATCCATCAGAAGAACATTCATTCAGATAGGAGAGAGCTGACTCTGTACATCATTGCTAATTGAAAATAATGACCTCTATTGGAAGGTCAAGTGCAAAAAAACACTAATATCCTTTACTTTGAAGCTGGAGTGGTTGCAAATGTACAAAGAAGTGTCAGACCTACCATCTGCAAAGAATGCTCACGTAAGAGCATGTAATGCACGTCACAGTTTGATGGAGTGCAGGGCTGCCACGATTCGTCGACAATTTCCTGCAAGTCTGTCGGAGAGCGCTGTTATTACCGTCGCATCTACAAGCGGAAGAATGAAGATAAAACTAGTGTTACTTGTCAAGAAGTCCATCCAGTCAAAAGAAAATCAAATGAAATGCTCTCTTTCATTGGAATGGACAAAGCAGTTGAAATCATTCTTGCCGTCTCGCGGCAATGTTTTGAAGACAGTGAACTAGAAAATAAGGAAGGAATTCCGGGCGAGCCCACGGGTGGCGCCGATGAGCTCCAGTGTTTTGAAATCCGGCGCGCCCGAGTCTCGTTCCTTCCGCCCGAAGACCTGCTTCGGCCAAAAACGACTTGACATTCTTCCGAGTTTGCTTGATAAACGAAGCCCGTTGGCCGGCTAGCTAATCCAGCCGCAAGTAGGCGGGTGTGGAGTAGTTGAACATGAGGAAGTCCAGCTTGTACAACTGGTAGAGCCGCTGCCGCTGCTCAGTGCTGACGTTGGCGAAGAACTGAGCCGTCATGGCGTCGGTGGTGCGGGTGGATTTGGCGTAGCTGGGGAAGCGCAGCGCCTCGCCCGCTAACCGAAGCACGTAGTTAGCGTCGTCCTCCAGGGTTTCGTACTTGCCCACCAGGTCGTAGCGGATGTGGCACGGGTGGCACAGCTGGTAGACGGTCTGCCAGTGCTCGTTGAGCGGGCCGTCGCGGCGCGTGGCCGGGTCGGCCAGGTACTCGGCGAACTCCTTGAACGTGACGTCGGCGCCGTTGGCCAGCGCCTCTGCCGTGGCGTTCTTGCGGTAGCGCCTCACGATGCGTGTGCCGAAGCGCTTGTGGAAGGACGAGTTGTACTTGAGGGTGAATTTGTTGCGGTAGGCAGACACCAGACGCTCGAAGGGCTCGCGCACAAACAGGAACTTTAGGTAGGTCTTCAGACGCCGGTTGATCTCGGCGATGCTGTACTGGTTCAGGGTCTTCAGGTTGGACGGCACGTGGGCTTCGTTGGACGGGATTTCCATGGGGTCGCTAGAAATAACCGGAAAAGGGTCATTCGTCCGACGTGGAGCATTTCTCCACGTCATTCTCACCTGTATTTCCCGTGACCCGTCAGCACCATCATGACCCGCTTCCAGTTGGTGCAGGCCACTTTCGGGACGTAGCAGTAAAGGAGCTCGTGCTCCTCGTCCACCACCAGATGTTTGAGATCTCCGGGCGTCAGGACTCTTCGCTTTCGGCTGGACGCGCTGTTCGCCCGACACGCGTCGGCCACCCGGTCTCGTCGGCTCTGGTGGAGGACGGCCGGTCCGGACAGCTCCGGCTGCGGGGCGATTTGGAAAATGTCATCAATAGCTTTTGACAGACATCGCTCTATGGGCGCTAAGTCCGAAACACCAACGCATTATCTCCGTCGTCGACTAATCACCACGTAATTAACTCTTAATCGCTCTCGTTGTCTCCCAAAGCAGGGCCGGCCCAGGCCATTTGGGGGCCCGAAGCAAAATAATGCCAAGGGGCCCATATTTTTGGCCCACCATTTCGTCACAGTGTACTGTGAAACCCATACATGCAATCCAACCTATATGTCCATATTTTGTATATTAATCAGATTTTGTTGCACTGCATTCTTCAAACTTCTCACCAGTGGCGCCTCCAGAAATTTTTCATGGGGGTGGCCAGATGGGGCCACTTAAAATCTTGGGGTGGCCAAAACTAAAAGCCATAATTTTAGGTTTTCATTATATTATTGCAGTAAAAAGATCAGGGGAAAACTATCAGAAAGACTTAAGGACACGGCTACTGATATACTTTGGTGTATTGTGTAATATTTGATGTTACTAACGATTTAATGTGCATAGTCCATAACTGTCCAGTCAATATTTTGAGTTCCACAACAATTCTGTTTTATTGTGTTATGTATATATTAGGCATAAGGTGTACATTTAACTAGGGCTGTCAATAATCGAGTTAACCACAGCTTAAAAATTAATTAATCGCAATTAATCGCAATTCAAACCATCTCTAAAATATGCCATATTTTTCTGTAAATCATTGTTGGAATGGAAAGATATATATATCAACATACATATATACATTCAACATACTGTACATAAGTACTGTATTTATTATAACAAATCCACAAGATGGCATTAACTTTATTAACATTCTTTCTGTGAAAGTAATCCACGGATAGAAAGACTTGTAATTCTTAAAGGATAAATGTGAGTTTGTATATTGTGACTAAATATTGCCATCTAGTGTATTTGTTGAGCTTTCAGTAAATGAGACTGTAGCGACTTAACTGTTTTGCCCAAATGCATAATGGGAAGTGGTGCAACCATGACTGTGTGTGGTGGCTGCAAATGCTATATATTCTCTGCGTTGGGTACACTACAGGGTGTTTAGAAAAAGATCAACTCCTGTCATTCTTCCCCACGTCGCTTCCCACAATATTTATAGTTGCTGTGGGAGAGATGACAAAGCTTTTGCTAATTAAAAGTACGGCCCCACTCACTTGACACTGCCTCTTATCTCTGTATATAAGTAAAACAGCGCCATTGTCGGCTGTTTGCGGCAATGCACGAGTGAGTCGTACCGTGACTGCGTGATTAATTTTAAAAATTAATTACCGCCCGTTAACGCGATAAATTTGACAGCCCTACATTTAACAAAACAAAATAAACGCATTCATTTGGGATGAAATGCATAACTGATGCTGCAACAATCTAACGATATACTGGCAAGCAAGGTGGCCAGTGAAGTGGCCAACCAATTTATAGGGGTGGCCGTGGCCACCCCTGGCCACCCCATGGTGGCGCCACTGCTTCTCACCCCAAATGATTGTCAGTACTTACAGTAGATAACGCCAAACCTTTTTCTAAAAGAGGAAAGAAAGAAGGAAGAACTTTTATTTTTTAAGCTTGTAATCAAGTATCAAAACGCAATCAATCAATCAATCAAATTTATTTATATAGCCCTTTACAAAACCCGAAAGGCCCTCAAAGTTCTTTACAACAAAACATGGTTCAAGATAAATAAAAGGCAGGAAAATATTATACAATGACATTTTAAAAAATAAAACAAGAAATAAAACAAAAAATAAAACAAAGACGGCGCATCGCGATAAAAGTCCAACAAATAAAACAATAAAACCGATAAAATCCAAAGACATTAAAAAGACCCTTAAGCAAATAAAACAAACAAAGCAAAACTCACAAAAGTCAAACAAAGCAAACTGTAGTAAACAAAATTGAATATAAATTAAACAATTGCCAGATTGCCCCCTATCTGGGCCCCCTAGTGGTCAGGGGCCCTAAGCAGCTGCATAGTCCGCGTATAGGCTGGGCTGCCCAAAGCGAATGTATCATTTTGCTTAGCTGCCTTTCGCGAGGGTAGACGTCCAATCCATTTGAACCGTGAGGGACTGGAAACGTGATCGCTTTCCTCGATTATCACTCGGCAATTTTTTTCATGTGTTTCAGAATAGAACCGGGCGGTCGCCAAAAGCGTTAAATGACAAACCTCCCAAATTCTTTGGGGCCATCTTCGCCCTACCGCATGACAAAAGCGGCGCCGGGAGGTCACCAAAGAGAAGCGAGACTTTGATACTCCTGCTGTAATGACATCTTCCATCTACGCGCGGGCTACAAACACGGCTGGCATGTGAAGCCCTCGCGTGCACGCCCACATCCGCAAGTGCGCTGTGGTACAACAGATGTTCAAACACAACTTTATTCTTTCATATATTACTCAAATGTACAGTAATATGCACCTTCTTCTTTCATGAAATATTTTCCAAAACTTGAAAGTTGCAGCTTCTACAACCCCTAGCAAAAAGTATGGAATCACCAGTCTCGGACGAGCACTCACTCAGACATTTTATCATATAGAACAAACTCAGATAAAAAGCTTGAAAAAAATGAATTAGTTCAAAAGTGCAACTATTTAGCATTCAGAAACGCTAAAAGAAATGAATAAAAACATTGTGGTGGTCAGTAAATGTTAATTTTCTAGAGCAAGTGCAGGGAAATATATATAGAATCACTCCATTCTGAGGAAAAAAATATGCAATCATGAGAAACAAACAAAGAAATAACAATCAAAACACACCTTTAGTATTTAGTAGCACCACCTCTGGCTTTTTTGCAGTCTCTGAGGCATGGACTTGATGAGTCCAATCAAGTGTCAAGAGTCAAAAATCTGCATTGAACTAGGTGATGATGCTGGAATTTTTGTTTGGTGCCGTTCCAGTGAGATTTACAAAGATGATTGCCTGAAGAAGACTTCAGAATTCCCTCAGTCCTTGATGATATGGGGCTGCATGTCAGGCAAAGGCACTAGGGAGATGGCTGTGGTGAAATCTTCAATAAATGCACCAGTTTACATTGAAATTTTAGACAGCTTTCTTATCCCCTCAATTTAAAATGTTTGTCATTTTCCAAGATGACAATACATCATGCCACAGAGCTAAATCTGTTAAAGCATTCCTTGGAGAAAGACTCATCCAGTCAATGTCATGGCTTGCAGATAGCCCAGATCTCAACCCTATTGATAACCTGAGGTGGAAATTGAAAATAATGGTCCCGAGTGTGATCTGGCAACTGCAATCAAAGAGAGTTGGCACCAAATTGATGAAGAATACTCAAGTCCATGCCTCAGAGACTGAAAGCTTTCATAAAAGCCAGAGGTGGTGCTACTAAATCCTAGAGATGTGTTTTGATTGTTATTTCTTTGTTTGTTTCTCACGATTCCATTTTTTCCCCCTCAGAATGGAGTAATTCCATGTATATTTCCCTGCACTTGCTCTAGATAATTAACATTTACTGACCACCACAATGTCTTTATTCATTTCTTTTAGCGTTTCTGAATGCTAAATAGTTGCACTTTTGAACTAATTCATTATTTTTTTCAAGCTTTTTATCGGAGTTTGTTCTACATAATAAAATGTCTGAGTGAGCGCTCGTCCGAGACTGGTGATTCCATATTTTTTGCTAGGGCTTATACACTCACCGGCCACTTTATAAGGTATAACTGTCCAACTGCTCGTAAACGCTTAATTTCTAATCAGCCAATCACATGGCGGCAACTCAGTGCATTTAGGCATGTAGACATGGTTTAAGACAATCTCCTGCAGTTCAAACCGAGCATCAGTATGGGGAAGAAAGGTGATTTGAGTGACTTTGAACGTGGCATGGTTGTCGGTGCCAGAAGGGCTGGTCTGAGTATTTCAGAAACTGCTGATCTACTGGGATTTTCACGCACAACCATCTCTAGGGTTTACAGAGAATGGTCCGAAAAAGAAATATATCCAGTGAGCGGCAGTTCTGTGGGCGGAAATGCCTTGTTGATGACAGATGTCAGAGGAGCATGGCCAGACTGGTTCGAGCTGATAGAAAGGCAACAGTGACTCAAATAACCACCCGTTACAACCAAGGTAGGCAGAAGAGCATCTCTGAACGCACAGTACGTCGAACTTTGAGGCAGATGGGCTACAGCAGCAGAAGACCACGCCGGGTGCCACTCCTTTCAGCTAAGAACAGGAAACTGAGGCTACAATTTGCACAAGCTCATCAAAATTGGACAATAGAAGATAGGAAAAACGTTGCCTGGTCTGACGAGTCTCCATTTCTGCTGCGACATTCGGATGGTAGGGTCAGAATTAGCATGGATCCATCCTGCCTTGTATCAACGGTTCAGGCTGGTGGTGGTGGTGTAATCGTGTGGGGAATATTTTCTTGGCACTCTTTGGGCCCCTTGGTACCAATTGAGCATCGCTGGAACGCCACAGCCTACCTGAGTATTGTTGCTGACCATGTCAGTCCCTTTATGACCACAATGTACCCAACTTCTGATGGCTACTTTCAGCAGGATAATGCGCCATGTCATAAAGCTGGAATCATCTCAGACTGGTTTCTTGAACATGACAATGAGTTCACTGTACTCACAGTCACCAGATCTCAATCCAATAGAGCATGTTTGGGATGTCGTGGAAAGGGAGATTCGCATCATGGATGTGCAGCCGACAAATCTGCACCAACTGTGTGATGCCATCATGTCAATATGGACCAAACTCTTCGAGGAATGCTTCCAGCACCTTGTTGAATCTATGCCACAAAGAATTGAGGCAGTTCTGAAGGCAAAAGGGGGGTCCAACCCGTTACTAGCATGGTGTACCTAATAAAGTCACCGGTGAGTGTACGAGCTCTAGTTTGTATCATTAGATGCATTGCGGGTTTGAAGCCAGCCCATTTGGAGTCCGACAGTGACGGAGTGTGCATTTTTGCAATTCCGTGCGGCCTCCATTAACTTGAAAAGCATTCCCTTACAGACTCCACTCGAAGCCGAGTGCGCTCCGGAGACGTTCAGGTTTGAATAAGAAACAGGACAGTTTGCTATCTTGCCGCTGAGATGAAGGCAAATAGTGTCAGGGGAATTGAGGTGGACTTTTAGACAATATAGGAAGGACTTGTGTGCTGTATTGTTCAACTTTTGACTGTGTGTGTTTGTGGGCATCTGTAATTCCCCGCTTGTTCTCGTTAATGGCAGCTTGTGAAGAAAGCACAGCACAAAGACTCAAGATCTTATTATTTTTTGGGGGAAAATATTTATATCCAGAACTTATCAAGTTGAGTGTCGCTACGGATAAGCCAACAAGGTGCACACTAGCATTGCCACGATTTGATTTGGTAGCGGGTAGAGATGTCCAGATCGATCGGTATCCCGATCAATCGGGTCCAATCACGTCATTTTCAAAGTATCGGAATCGGCAAAAAAATATCGGCCATGCCTTTTTTAATATATATATATATATTTTTTTTTTTTTTTATTAAATCGTTTTCTAATTGTATTTAACGTTACAGACATAATATGTTACACTCATCCAGAGTCTTTAGTTTAGGCTTAAGGTAGGGTTATCAAATTTATCCCGATAACGGCGGTAATTAATTTTTAAAAAAATTTATCACGTTAAAATATTTAACGCAAGTAATGCATGCACTGCACGACCCACTCACGCATTGTCGCGCTCAATCTGTAATGGCGCCGTTTTACCTATATAGAGAGATAAAAGGCAGCGTAAAATGAGTAGAGTGAATTTTGGCAGCCTTTGAAGCCTTTTTTTAATTGGCTAAAGCCTTACACTCCTTCTCCCTACTATTAGAAATATCATGGGAAGCAATGTGGGGACGCAAGGTCGCAATTGATATTATTCTTAACACCTTATGTTATTTCCCAACGCAGAGAAGATATATCAATTGGTAGCACTACGCACAGTCATGGTTCCACTTCCCATCATGCATTTGGGCATGGCTACAGTATCATTTACTGAAAGCTCAACAAATACACTAGATGGCAATATTTAGTCACAATATACAAAGTCACAAGTCTTCCTATCCGTGGATCCCTCTCACAGAAAGAATGTTAATAATGTAAATGCCATCTTGAGGATTTATTGTCATAATAAACAAATACAGTACTTATGTACTGTATGTGGAATGTATATATTCGTCCGAGTTTTATTCATTTTTTTCTTAATGCATTGCCAAAATGTATATGACCGGGAAAAATTATCGGGAATGATTGGAATTGAATCGGGAGCAAAAACAAGTAATTGAATCAGGAAATATCGGGATCGGCAGATACTCAAACTAAAACGATCGGGAGCAAAAAAACATGATCGGAACAACCCTAGTAGCGGGTGAATGGTTTCGAGACCATTGCCGACCTAAAAATTTGCATTGGCATTCACTGAGCTCATTTTGACAGCAGAGATTCAAGCAGAATGCACTCAGACGTTAATTAAGAGCCACACTTTTAGGCGTTAAAAACTTTCATCGGCGAAGTCTCCTACCACCGGCAGCTATTTTGGTACATTTAAATCTGCTTTATAGAAAGATGACTCATGAGAGAAGGAAGGCTCTCCGGGGAAAACAACAAAACGCGCAATTCAAGGCAAATGAGATTGGCCACGCGCCAAAATCAAGATGCGCTGGGTTAATTAGGAGACACTGTTTAGCGGGGGAGGAAAATTTCAACGCGGGCATGGCCGTACGTTTCACCGAGCGGCCGTCAAAGTCAGCCGTCACTTAAGAGATGTATCTGAAGGCTAAACAGTCAGCATTGTTCCTCGTCCTTAAATCTGCAGATGTTTTTCACCGCTTGGCGCTGCAGCGAGGAAATGAAAAAATGGGACATATGGAGCCAACTTGCCTTGGATTTTGAACTGGAAATGAAATAGTCTTTGTTGCTAAAGGAGGGCGAGCAAATCGGGCCCTAATTGTTTTCCGCCGGCCGGTGGGAACAACTTGACCGGGCCCAAGGTCGGCGACCTCTATCAAGGCTTCCCCGGCCGCCGTATCGACCCGTCACACTCATTCTCTTCACGAGAGGAGATAATACCATTTTCCCCTTTCTCGTTAATTACGACGTTTGCCCTCCTTCCGTGCTCGCGGCTCCTTTTGTGTGAATTATAGTGTCACGTGAAAGCAAGAGAGAGACGAGAAGGAGAAAAAAAAGGGAGATTTTTCATCTAGGCTCTTTGTGGCATGAATAGGAAGACGTTCGCAAAAGCTTTGAACGGGCTCGTTTGATGTGATATGACAGCGAAAGCAGAGCAAAAAAAAAAAAAACTAGTTTATTTCAGGTTTAATGGGATTTGGACACAAGTTGGACCCAATTTGTACTTCACTATTTGACTAAGACGTCCGTAAACCATGCTATCCAGCTAAAGCTATAGAGAGGATTATAAATACAGTGGGGCAAATAAGTATTTAGTCAACCACTAATTGTGCAAGTTCTCCCACTTGAAAACATTAGAGAGGCCTGTAATTGTCAACATGGGTAAACCTCAACCATGAGAGACAGAATGTGGAAAAAATGCTGAGAAAATCACATTGTTTGATTTTTAAATAATTTATTTGCAAATCATGGTGGAAAATAAGTATTTGGTCAATACCAAAAGTTCATCTCAATACTTTGTTATGTACCCTTTTGTTGGCAATAACGGAGGCCAAACGTTTTCTGTAACTCTTCACAAGCTTTTCACACACTGTTGCTGATATATTGGCCCATTCCTCCATGCAGATCTCCTCTAGAGCAGTGATGTTTGGGGGCTGTCGTTGGGCAACATGGACTTTCAACTCCCTCCTCACCCCGTGGCGTCAAAATGATAACAAGAACGGTGAGCAAAAATCCCAGAACCACACGGGGGGACCTAGAGAATGACCTACAGAGAGCTGGGACCACAGTAACAAAGGCTACTATCAGTAACACAATGCGCCGCCAGGGACTCAAATCCTGCAACGCTAGACATGTCCCCCTGCTGAAGAAAGTACACGTCCAGGCCTGTCTGCGGTTCGCTAGAGAGCATTTGGATGATCCAGAAGAGGACTGGGAGAATGTGTTACGGTCGGATGAAACCAAAATAGAACTTTTTGGGTGAAACGCAGGTTCTCGTGTTTGGAGGAAAAAGAATACTGAATTGCACCATACCCACTGTGAAGCATGGGAGTGGAAACATCATGCTTTGAGGCTGTTTTTTGGCATAGGGATCTGGATGACTGATCGGTGTAAAGCAGTGCTTCTCAATTATTTTCTGTTACGCCCCCCCCAAGGAAGACGTAAATGTTTCGCGCCCCCCCAAACTCTGTAAATAGTATCATTTGTCTATAATATTACTATTAAAAGTACGCCTCTGCCTCACATTGTATCCTTTTTTTCTACTGGAGAAAATAACAGAGATCAACTTATAAAGTATAACTTTATTAACATTGTTTTGTTTGTAACAGAAAAGACTTAATGCGCATCAATTTGCCTGAATTAAAAAAAAAAAAAAGTCACATCCAAACTGTAAAAATACACTCAAGGTACATTTTTGACCATTTGATACTGAAAAATAAAATCAGTAAATAATAACAAATTCAAATTGATTAGAAACATTAACTCATATGACAGCACACCCTGTGGCGAAACAATGTAGTACAGTTCCAATCAGTCGTACAATAACACTCAACAGCTGGTTAACAGCAAAAAGCACGTCATGTTCGTCATATAAATAATGATTTCTGGAGTTAATCCCACATACTTCAGAATTAATATTATAATATGTTGAGTAAATACTACATAATACAGATTCTACACTAAGAATAGCTTTCAAATGACACACTTCATGACAAATATGATTGGCAATGAATAATTATTATACTACTATTATATATAGTAGTATACTATAATAATATTGCTAGAATTTTTTAAAGAATTGTTTTGAATGTTGGAAAGGCAAAGTCAGTGTTCTGAATTTGTTTACTTTCCATTGTTTTGCACTAGTAAATGCTATCAGCATTTAACCTCATTGTTTATTTGTGATTAATTATTGTTATTTACACGATTATTTGCACTTTAATAAAGAATTTAAGTGTTCCATAATAGTTTTGTGAATTAATAAGCGTCAACAAAAATTTCATTGATAAATTAGTAAAAAAAAGAAAATTATTAGATTAGTCAATTAATCGTAAAACTAGTCGGTTGACTAATCAGGAGAAAATTTGTCGTTTAGGACAGCCCTAGTGTACCAGAACATATTTCCTGCACACCCTTCTCACCTTTTTAACCCCTGACCCATGAAGAGGGCCCCTGGATATGTTCGCCTTAGGCCCCAAAATTGCCAAGTCCACCACTGGTGACAGGGCATTATATTTTCAAACAAACTGAGCGTTTATCCCCGTCACTTGCCGTTGATTTATCATCAAATCTTAGCACTAAGTTCTCCCTCTGGCCTTTTCCCAGTCAAAGTGATTCTCACAAAAGACACACAGATACACCTCTTTCCTGACCTCAAGTTTACTCTAGCTGCGGCCAAATTCACCCCTCCCGCGCACCTATCAATGGGACTTCACATGAGCGCGGACGTGTGGAAAAAACCCAGCCTCGCGCCATGACGAAGCAGAAAAAAAGATCCAATCCATCACTGTGATAGCATCACCTTGGGCCGTTTGCCCATCAGACACTCTGCCGAACGAGCTGCCACTTAACTGGGTGTCTGACGAAGCCGCAAAATACGGGCAAAGTGAATTCTATCATAAAGCGTTTATCGCCTAGCGTGAGAGCGTTACGGGTTTGGACAATTAGTTAGGATGAAAAACGGCCTACCTGGGAGGGGTCGTAGAGTTCCCGAAGGGCGCTACGGGTGCCTTTTCCGCAGCAGCCTTCTGCCACAAAGGGATTCCGGCGCATGACTGCAAAACAGACAGAAATGCAGATGTAAGGACACAAAAATTCAGGCTGAAAAAAAAAAAATGCAAAGTTGGATAGTCAGCAAATAAGTCGACAACACGTGTCCTCATCTTACTTTAAATGAAAAATCTTTGCTTTGTGAGGCAAAAGGAAAGAACATAATCCGCTAATGAGAATCCTCATGTTCATGGATGAGCATATGCGGCTTCCAACAAGACACCTGCATTATAAATGATGCGCTTTCACATTTCTGGATGAAGTTCCTTGAACTCATTCACCGCAATACACGACTAATCCACCCGGGGAGGCCGGCAGTGTGTGATCGCTGCCATCCCTCCCAGTCGTCTATCGCCGTCATACGCGTGCACACATAGATGCCAGGTGGTGCTCAGGACCTCTTAACCGAGCAAGTGCCCTTATTAAGGTTATTAAGTCAATATCATGATTGTTAGTAATGCGTGTGACCTCCCAAGCACCACAGCCAGAATTACTGTGAGAGCGCCCTCTGTCCTCCAATCCCGCAAACACACTCCCTCCTGTGAACGCACAGCGCGGACACGGATGCGGCACATTAATCGAAACAGAAGCAACATAAACAATTAACAGCTACCATTCACGCCCTCTCCTTGCCCCAGCCTGCAGCCCCTACGAAGAGGTAACACATAATAAGTCAGATCTCGAGTGTATGTGTGTGCCCCCTAAACCTGAAGTAGCCTTTGTCTCTGTGCAATTCTCTAAATTAGCCTGCTGCACAGTCCCACCTGTTAAACAAGCTAGGCTAACCGCTCGTTGTAATTCAATTAATAGATCTAACGTAACGACCAGTTTTCTACCAAGTGTCGGTAGAAAAAATAAATAAAATCATACATTATAGCTCAATATTTAGCAATGTGTTTGCATGTTTACTACAAGTACTGCTACTTTGTGAAAAGGTTGCTGCTTAACCAAAGACTAATAAGAATCAAAATAGACACACACACAAAATATATATATACCGTAATTTTCGGACTATAAGCCGCTACTTTTTTCCTTCATTTTGAATCCTGCGACTTATAGTCCAACGCGGCCTATTTGTTGATTTATTTGGGTTAATAGGTAACACTTTATTTGACAGCGGTTTCATAAGACCGTAATAATAATGACATGACTCTATCATGGGCGTTACTGAATGCTTATGTTATTAAGTATCATCCAGCAAATTATGTCGCTAACACCATTTATGTCCAGCTCTGATCTTTTACATCCATTCAAAAGTGAGATCATTTGCCGGTTAACACTAAATGACATCTGTTATAAGCCTTCATAAATGCTCATGACAGTGTTATGTGATCATTATGAAATTGTTTTTGGTTTAGGTGTTACCTGTGGTAACTTCATCACAAGGGACAAAATTTGTTATAAAAATGTATATGTGTAAAACTGTTTGGACTGATTTTTTGGTGGCCTACATTCTGGAAGGAAGTAGCAAGAACTTTTTATTCTTAATTAGATAAGAATAGGTGTAGGATTAAATAAGTTTTCTTCTTCCCACTCCTTTTCAGGCATGTAGTTGATGTCGCAATGTTACTTAGCTTTGCTGCTCTTTTTTGTTACTTGATTATATGAGCTGTATATATTTGTTGTCTTGACAAGGAATAATGGCCTGAAATAAACGAATGAAATGAAATGAATGAAATGATTGTCTAATGACAGTCTGATGGTGCCACTGTCAAATAAAGTGTTACCAAATACCATAACTAGCAAATAATGAAACAACTGGAACAGTAACTGAAGAAATAATTAGCACAGAACATGAATTTTGATTGTTATGTACATCTGTAGCGCTGCAGTGCATGCTAAGAGGAATGTTGGACAACAACAGTGCTAACAGCAGGTGGCAGCAGAGGTGGACTGTCTCACCCAAGGGAGCAGTGATGACCAAATGAAGCTTCTTGAAGCAATGAACCAATTGGCTGTTAAGCTTTATGGTGGTGGTTCATTTGGTCTTATGACAGTCGTGTGATGCCGCTGTCAAAAGAAGTGCTGTATCCCAAAATACAATGAGGACAGCTGCGGCTTACAGTCCAGTGCGGCTTATCTATGAACAAATGCCATTTTCGTGCCAAATTTGGTGGGAAGCAGCTTATAATCAGGCGTGCCTAATAGTGCGAAAATTACGGTAATTGACTGGAGGAACTGAAACTGAGTGTGTGCAGTAGAAAGTGAATAAGCTCCAAGAAAACTGTAGGCTCCCTCGTTTGAGCACCGGCACACAGATACACTGTTATTATAACAACAATGCAGGTTTAAAGCAGGCTACAAGCATCTTTTATTTGCTAAATTCCAAAGTTAAAATTAGCGGTGTAGTGTGTGTGCCCTGCTGTAAAGTCACTAAGCAGGCTTATTCATATTTGTATATATACAGTGGTATGAAAAAGTAGCTGAACCTTTTGGAATTTCTCATATTTCTGCATAAAATCACCATCAAATGTGATCTTGTCAAAACCACACGGATGAAAAAACAGTCTGCTTTAACTAAAACCACACAAACATTTATAGGTTTTCATGTTTCAATGAGGATAGTATGCAAAGAATGACAGAAGGGTGGAAAATAAGTAAGTGAACCATCATATTTAATATGTTGTGGGCCCAAACAACTTTGGTTTCATCAGTCCACAAAATATTTTGCCAAAACTTCTGTGGCGTGTCCAAGTGCCTTTTTGCTAACATGAAACGAGCAACAATGTTTTTTAGACAGCAGTGGCTTCCTCTGTGAAGTCCTCCCATGAACACCATTCTTGGCCATAGTTTTACATATAGTTAATGTGTGCACAGAGATGTTTGACTGTGCCAGTCATTTCTGTAAGTCTTTAGCAGACACCCTAGGGTTCTTTTTTACCTGTCTGAGTATTCTGCGCTGAACTCTTGGCGTCATCTTTGGTGGACAGCCACTCCTTAGGAGAGAAGCAACAATGCCAAACTCTCTCCATTTGTAGACAACTTCTCTGACTGTCGATTGATGAACATCCAGACTTTTAGAGATGGTTTTGTATCCTTTCCCAGCTTTATACAAATCAACAATCCTTGATCGCAGGTCTTCAGACAGCTCTTTTGACCGAGCCATGATACACATCAGACAATGCTTTTCATCAAGACAATTCTTACTGAGTGTGTGTTTTACAGTGGGCCGGGCAGCTTTAAACCACTCATAAGTGATCGTACACACACCTGACTTAAATTGGTTGGTAAAAATTGGTTTCAATTGCTCTTTAAGTCTCCTTAGGCAGATGGTTTATTTACTTATTTTCCCCTTTCTGTCATTGTTTGCACGCTATCATCATTAAAATATGAAAACCTATAAATGCTTAGGTGGTTTTAGGTAAAGCAGACACTGTTTTCACATCTGTGTGATTTTGACAAAGATCAGATCACATTTGATGGTGATTTTATGCAGAAATGTGAGAAATTCCAAAAGGTTCAGATACATAGTGTTTTGTTGACCCTTGCAAGTTTGGAAAAGGTTGCTATTTATTTCAATATATAAATAAATACGTAATCACGCAAGACAGCTGAAATGTTTTTTCTTTTGAAGGGAAAAGGTACCGTAATCGCACACACCATATAATTATTTGCATTAGTCTAACACATTCATCTAACTATTGTTTAAGCAGACTCCACTACATGCCCTTTGACACAGTAAAGTGAATCACCTTATCCGGGCTAATGAGGGGGAGATGAGAAAAATGGTACAGTTTCTCGTAGGCACCGTCTAACTGTTTGCATTACTCTAACACATGTAATATAATTAATCAGGAAATAGTATCATTTTCATATTTACGGTAGGACTGCACTACTAATATAAAATAAATAGCACACCATAGTTTAATGAGAAGAAATAGAAGAGATACACAATGCCGTCTTATCACAGAAGCCCCATGCGTGCGTCACGAACAAGATTGACGCACCAACTCTTGCAATCAGCTCTCCCAGCAAACTCCAAGGACAAAGCGCTTTGTCCTAAAACAAGTAGAGACAGCCCGGACAACAAGGTTGATAGCGGGCGTCCCATCCGCGCACGAACCTAAGCCGCCCAAAACCGGCCACAGAGGGGAAGACCCAAAAGCAACGCCCAGACACACCTTCGGACACACCTTCGACACGGCCCGCTTCACCAAGGACTTTAAAAAGACTAGACACTGAGATAACACAGATTTTGCTGCTCGGAAACATGTAGCCTTGTTTTGGATCCGTCGTCTGTTTTGGCCTTGTTTTTGACCATTGTCGACGAATAAATTGTCAACCTGCTTTCGGCGAGTCTTTTTCAAACTTTTGGAGCATAGAGTCAGTACAAAGGGTTAATATCAGAGGTGGACGCGCGAAGTTCTGCCTTCCCGGTTGGCGCGCGCGGGGGCAGCATCGGCAGAGCGACACTTTGTTCGGCTGTCGCTCTTTCCGTGCGCCTTGGCCGGGGGGGGGGCGAATTTCAACAGTTGGTGACCCTGACGTGATAGACCCAGACGACGGAGGGGATGGACGAGGTAAAAAGACGTTTGGTTGACGTTTAAAAAATTCCCATTGTTCTAACGAGGCAGCCGCCCCCCCAACCCCCCGAGCACCTGCCCCCAAATTGTCTGTGCACGCCACTGATCAACGTCGATGGCATGCTTTGTATTCATTCATGATACAACAGTAGTGTTGTGTTTCCTTAGTTTTGGTGTCATACGTGGTAGTATGCCAAAGTTACTGTGTGGTCAATGTGAAAACTATTACCGTCATTGGCAGCCAATGAGTTAACTTGAAACTTTTTCCTTTGGTTTGCGGGAGCATGAAGCAAAAGGCTTTACAGAAAAGGCTGCGGCGTTCAGCCAAACTTAATTATAGGCTTCGACTGAATATGAGCACCTTCATTTTATTGCCACCGCACTCTACATATGTTGGACAAATGTCATTAAAGTCCACCCTGGTCATAAATAACACAGGCAAATATGAACGCAAGCCAATTTGAAATGCCGGCGAGAGTCAAAAAGCAATTAAAGGAAGCGGGACACGCTCTCAATTCAAATGCGCATCTGCCACGTCACGCTGCCGGAATCTATATTTGCTCTCTCTGCACACCTGCTGGTGCGTTTGGCTGTCAATTTACAAATCTGTTGACTGCAAACACGCAAATCTGGCTCGCTATTGGCACACTAAGGCTGTGAAATTCCACATTTCGCTTTGACGCAAGGCTTGGAAATTTGAAGAATAGCAAATGAAGGTGAGGATGCTGGCGTGTCCAAGCGTCTTAAAAAAATGGAAGCTTCCAATAAATAACACACTGAGCTGTTGAATCACCGGTGAAAAGACAAGTTGTATAATGAGTATTCCTGCCAATATGGGTCACGTAGCGACGTTGACGCTTATCTGTTCGCAACAGCCAGTCCGCTGCTAATGATGATGGATGTCAAAATAAATCAAGATAACACTCATTTCACTCAATCGCACTACATTTTTGATGCTTTGCTGACCAAAACTGTGAAACGGCAGCTCAGTACAAAAGATTCTAAAGCTGTTCTTATTAGATATTAATTTATGTTGTTTTCCACCAACATCTATGTCAAAACGAATTCCTAGGTGGGCATGTGTTGCCTGTAAACGTGACCAAGAAGCAGGGAGGGACACACGCTACAAAAAAAAAAAAAAAAAAAAAAAAAAAAAAAAAAGCTCATCTTTGTAATCCCTTTGTTCTCAAAGCATGCATAGCAACACTGCTTAGGCACACACCGGCATCCAAATAATTGAAATATGTCCACACACAATGCGTCACGATGCTTTCAGGAGCAACACCACACACAAACACAAGATTGGAGAATACTAATCTACACTCACCTGTCCAACTGCTCGTTAACACTTAATTTCTAATTACATGGCGGCAACTCAGCGCATTTAGGCATGTAGACATGGTTTAAGACAATCTCCTGCAGTTCAAACCGAGCATCAGTATGGGGAAGAAAGGTGATTTGAGTGACGTTGAACGTGGCATAGTTGTCGGTGCCAGAAGGCCTGGTCTGAGTACTTCAGAAACTGCTGATCTACTGGGATTTTCACTCACAACCATCTCAGAGAATGGTCCGAAAAAGAAAAAACATCCAGTGAGCGGCAGTTCTGTGGGTGGAAATGCCTTGTTGATGCCAGAGGTCAGAGAATGGCCAGACTGGTTCCAGCTGATAGAAAGGTAACAGTGACTCAAATAACCAACTGTTACAACCAAGGTAGGCAGAAGAGCATCTCTGAACGCACAGTACGTCGAACTTTGAGGCAGATGGGCTACAGCAGCAGAAGACCACGCCGGGTGCCACTCCTTTCAGCTAACAACAGGAAACTGAGGCTACAATTTGCACAAGCTCATCGAAATTGGACAATAGAAGATTGGAAAAACGTTGCCTGGTCTGATGAGTCTCCATTTCTGCTGCGACATTCAGATGGTAGGGTCAGAATTTGGCGTCAACAACATGAAAGCATGGATCCATCCTGCCTTGTATCAACGGTTCAGGATGGTGGTGGTGGTGTAATTTTCTTGGCACTCTTTGGGCCCCTTGGTACCAATTGAGCATCGTTGGAACGCCACAACCTGCCTGAGTATTGTTGCTGACCATGTCCAACCCTTTATGACCACAATGTACCCAAGTTCTGATGGCTACTTTCAGCAGGATAATGCGCCATGTCATAAAGCTGGAATCATCTCAGACTGGTTTCTTGAACATGACAATGAGTTCACTGTAATCAAATGACCTCCACAGTCACCAGATCTCAATCCAAAAGAGCATCTTTGGGATGTGGTGGAACGGGAGATTCGCATCATGGATGTGCAGCCAACAAATCTGCACCAACTGTGTGATGCCATCATGTCAATATGGACCAAACTCTCTGACGAATGCTTCCAGTACCTTGTTGAATCTATGCCACGAAGAATTGAGGCAGTTCTGAAGGCAAAAGGGGGTCGTTACTAGCATGGTGTAGCTAATAAGTGTATATTGCATTAGTACTGATTTCACAAAAAACTAGTGCAACCATGGAAACCTGATCACATCCATTGGCTAAAATACAGATAGTCCCCAGGTCACGAACAAGTTCCCTTCTTATGCTGGTGATGTAACCCAAATTTCCGCGTAAGTCGAAAGTAACCCTTTAAGTACCCCTACAATATAAAGTCCCAAAGTTTTTTGTTTAATAATGGAGGATACTCTGCCCTGTGGTGGAAGAGTTGGGTCTGGCTGGACTGTCGCCTTGTATGACTGAGAAGCAGACACAGATGTCTGACATGGATGAAGAATAGCTGCTCTCTGCTTTGGCCCACATAAAGCTGTAAGTTGTTTGTGTAGGCATTTGTAATTAAGTTTACGCTAGAGTTTGTTGAGTTACGTGTGAGCGATTTGCTATGAGAATTTAAATACTTTTTAGCATTCGTCGCATTTAAGATAGCAGACTTTTGTTAGGCAATTAGGCTAATTTCATCTACTAAATTTTCATATTGATCAGACTAGATGGACATTTCAACACCAATTGTTTTGTGTCAGATCGCGTCGTTTTGAACAGAAGTGTACATATGTGTGTTACAGCTTTAAAAATTGTCAAAAGCAATGGAAGTCAAAAGCTACAAAAAGCACAATATCCTTGTTTGCTGTCTGTAAAGCTGAGCAACTTCACGTTTAGTGAAGACAGAATATGTCAAAGTAAAAAATAAGATACTGTGAGGTACAATAAGGTACTGTTTATGCAACAACAACAAAAAAAAAGACTGGAGACAAAATGGCGGATGAGAATCTGGCGTCATAAAGTCGAAATCGCATAAATTGAGTACGTCGTAACCCGGGGACTACCTGTAGTACCAGCACTGATCACCGCTTTCTCCAAATACAAAAAAATGAAATTCTGTGATTTTTCAATTTAGTTCGCCCAGATGATAAAGCTGTCGTCTGTTGCTTTAAATCAGGGCAATTGGCACATGTGATGTTCGCACTTAGATCATAGTAGAAAACCCCCTCGAAAACATGCTCAGTCAGAAGTCTGCAATCACGCGCCACATCTGCCACCATCTATCAGAGGGGGATTATGGGACTCTGCGGGGAGATTAATTTGGGACTAATCTTACCTACGCAGGGCGGAGAGCCACTTCAAGTGAGCCACACGCACATCAAAATGATGATTGGGATTAAACGCCGGTTTACTACTTGCAGTATACCCCGATTGCCATTAGCTGCTTTCGCACTATAGGAACTATCCGACGTTCCTCGAACCTTTTGGGGGACGATGACAACATTCAGGTTATTCACACATGAAGGAAGTGTGGACCAAGCACCCGAACAGTTTTAGTTCCTACTCTGAGGTAGGGACTTTCAGTTCGGCCATAGGAAGTGAATCACGTAGGATACTACGGCCCTTCCATAATCGCGCATCTCGAGGAGCCGCCATATTTAAAAAAACTACCCTGTGCTTGTGTGCTCTTCCAGTCTCGTCGTTAGAAGCTAAATTTGCCGCTGATGGACTATTCCCTCCAACCATGCAAGAATTGTCGCCGTGTCCTTGAAGGTCTCCATTTCGTTGTTTAGCGTTCATCTTAGTTTTCGTGGTTTTATTTTGCCAGAGGTGAGTGTGGCGAGTAAATAATGCGTCACTGGCGCAGACTACAATGTCAGTTGGTATCAGGTGCAGTACCCATGTTCGAACTCGACAGGCCTATAGTTATAGGTACTAAGTACAGGTAGTCTCCAGGTTACGACGAACCCGACTTACGTGATTTCGAGTTTTCGACACTGGAGTCTCGTCCATCCTTTTTTTCTCCAGTCGGTTAAAATAAAAAAAAATTTTTTTAATCCATCCACAGAGGCAACGCCTGCCTATAACACTTTTTATCGTGTTTATTGTGCGTTTTCAATTGTGGTCGAACACTTGGGGCGAGTTTGTGTAATTGTTTTTGATGATGTGCGGACGTTAATTGATACATGCTAATCGTTTGTGTGGATGGCTATTGCTGTATCAGTAGCAATTTACAAACGCAAATTTGAATTGCTCGTATTGAAGAGAAGACTGATTCCATTTCATTTTTATTTTAGTTCCATTCTGCAAGTGTTGATGTCACGAGCAGCTGAATAAAGTCAGCAAACCACACGGACGTCTGACATTCTCATTTCGGAGCTTAGCTCATTGTCTAGATAGGACTTAGCTCCAAAGTCCTGGCAAGGACAGTACAGTGACATACACTCACCGGCCACTTTATAAGGTATACCTGTCCAACTGCTCGTTAACACTTAATTTCTAATCAGCCAATCACATGGCGGCAACTCCGTGCATTTAGGCATGTAGACATGGTTTAAGACAATCTCCTGCAGTTCAAACCGAGCATCAGTATGGGGAAGAAAGGTGATTTGAGTGACTTTGAACGTGGCTTGATTGTCGGTGCCAAAAGGGCTGGTCTGAGTATTTCAGAAACTGCTGATCTACTGGGATTTTCACGCACAACCATCTCTAGGGTTTACAGAGAATGGTCCGAAAAAGAAAAAATGTCCAGTGAGCGGCAGTTCTATAGGCGGAAATGCCTTGTTGATGCCAGAGGTCAGAGGAGAATGGCCGAGCGGTTCGAGCTGATAGAAAGGCAACAGAGACTCAAATAACCACCCGTTACAACCAAGGTCGGCAGAAGAGCATCTCTGAACGCACAGTACGTTGAATTTTGAGGCAGCAGGAGAAGACCACGCCGGGTGCCACTCCTTTCAGCTAAAAACAGGAAACTGAGGCTACAATTTGCACAAGCTAATCGAAATTGGAAAATAGAAGATTGGAAAAACGTTGCCTGGTCTGATGAGTCTCCATTTCTGCTGCGACATTCGGATGTCAAGAAACCATGGATCAATCCTGCCTTGTATCAACGGTGGTGAAGTAACGGTGTGGGGAATATTTTCTTGGCAATCTTCGGGCCCCTTGGTACCAATTGAGCATCGTTGGAACGCCACAGCCTACCTGAGTATTGTTGCTGACCATGTCCATCCCTTTATGACCACAATGTACCCAACTTCTGATGGCTACTTTCAGCAGGATAATGCGCCATGTCATAAAGCTGGAATCATCTCAGACTGGTTTCTTGAACATGAGTTAACTGGACTCAAATGGCCTCCACAGTCACCAGATCTCAATCCAATAGAGCATCTTTGGGAAGTGGTGGAACGGGAGATTCGCATCATGGACTTGCAGCCGACAAATCTGCACCAACTGTGTGATGCCATCATGTCAATATGGACCATACTCTCTTAGGAATACTTCCAGCACCTTGTTGAATCTATTCCACGAAGAACTGAGGCAGTTCTGAAGGCAAAAGGCGGTCCAACCCGTTACTAGCATGGTGTACCTAATAAAGTGGCCAGTGAATGTATAATGCATCTTTTTGGATCGGTATTTTGAGATTTAGGGGTACTTGAAGAGTTAATTCCGATTCACGTGGAAATTCAGGTAGCGTAGGAACGGAACTCGTTCGCAATCCGGGGACTACCTGTACTCAGATTCCTACAGTCTGAAAGCGGTTATTGATAGCGAGAGACGTCTGATCCATTTCAACTGGGAGGTCTTGTTGCATTCTCACTACCCGTAAAATGATGAGCCACCTGCGCCATCAGCGCTGGTTGGATACAACACCAAGTGAGTAAGCACATCGCACATCTGTTCTTCTCATTGGCATCTTTTTTTCAAAAACCTCTGTCTGGTCTCGAAAGTGACGTCAGGCAGGGCCCGCTTTTCCCAGGACTCCAAAGCTGCCCACTCACCGCCTGACTCACTGAATCCCAGCCAATCGTCAGCACTACAGTACCGCAGATGTTTGGAAAACTCGCACAAGCGGTAGACGCGTTGACGAGCGCGCAATTATTGGATTTTGACAAGGAAAATTGCTTTCATAGAAGCCATTTTAGTCATCTAACAGCAATGGAGGAGCGGTCAAAGTCGGTCAAGCGTGAGTCCACTCAAGCGTGGAAGGGTCCCGGTCACATGAGACGCGTCGGCTAGAGGGAAACGGAGCAGACGGCACCGAAGAGAAAAAAAATAACACGAGACGGCGTGATGCAGTCGCCGCGGGGGTCACGAGAAAAGAAGGAGTGCCCCCACTGAAGTCACTCAGCCGTTTTTAGTCACGGCGAAGGGGTGCGAAAAGTGCAGTAACACTTAATTCAACTCAAAGGGAAAATCATTTGAGTTCTCCCCGGTGCTCTGCGTCGCCACTCGGGGCTCCTTATGCATAAAACATCTAAAGCGGGATTGAAAAAAGAAAAAGAAAAAAAACGCTCTCAGTAGCAGAGAGAATGTGAGTAATTCATGAGCTCTAAGACCTGAGATTCCTTTAAGGAAGGCTTTCTATATTGAGTCGGCGAGGATGATGCTAAAAGGACCTTAGCAAATCAAAAACATATTTAGTTGTCGCCAAATATCCTATAATGGCTTCTGTTCAAGTCAACATTGCCCAAAACACTTCTCATCATTTTACAGTCATCCAGCCTTAGATTCAGGGTGGATTTTATTTTATATTTAAGACAATGCGTTGATTCAATCGGAAAGTTTCTGAAAGTTTTCTCTAGTTTTTATTTCACCCTTTATTTGGCAAAAATGATCAATTCTGCCAAACAAAAATTGGCTACACATATACCAAAGGCATTTGACCACAAAAATGAACTTGCAAAATACATATTGACCTACTTTTTCTTTTTTGTGTGTGTAAGTTTTAGTCTCTTGTGAAGTTTTATAAGCAATTCACATCCTTTGTTGTAAGATTTAGAACATTGCCGCTGGTGCTGGATTGAAAAACACAAAAAAAAAAACAGTGAAAAACATGATCATCCATAATAAGAAAAACTTTTGAATTCTCAGTGAGTCATCCCAAGTTTGTTGGTACTCTGGCAGCCTCTTTCAGTCATAATGGATTGGACGTCTATCGCCGTCAATGTCAAATGAATATTTGTTCCTTCGCCCTTCCCGGTCAAAATGAATTGGACGTCTACAGTGGTATGAAAAAGTATCTGAACCTTTTGGAATTTCTCACATTTCTGCATAAACTCACTATCAAATGTGATCTGCTGTTTGTCAAAATCACACAGATGAAAAACTGCTTTAAGTAAAACCACCAAAACATTTATAGTTTTTCATATTTTAATAGGACAGCATGCAAACAATGATAAAAGGGGGGAAATAAGTAAGTGAACCCTCTGCCTAAGGAGACTTAAAGAGCAATTGAAACCTATTTTTACCAAACATTTTAAGTCAGGTGTGTGACACGACACATGACTAACCCTCAGCCAATCACGATCACTTCCATCGCATCTCTCGAGGGGCTGCATTCAGGTAGGTTCGTTTCCCGACAATTCACGTCACCTTCAAAGCGTCTGCCGTCTTCAAGATGGAAGCATAATTATTGCTGGCTGACAGTGGGAGATGGGAACGAGGCTAGCATCAGGTGTAGCAAACACAGAAACGTTATCAAACTTTGGAAAGCATTGTCTAATTCAGTACTTCTCAAATAGTGGGGCGCGCCCCCCTGGGGGGGCGCAGAGCGATACCAGGTTTTTTTTTTTTTTGCCGTACTGGAATAAAGTGTACTTGCACATCCACTCAGTAGGTGGCAGTGGCGCTCTCATTTTCAGAGTGCGCGCAGTATTTTTGAACTAAGGAAGAGCACTCAGCACACACAGACAACAGATAATGAAGAGCAGTGTGCTACCGCCGTTTTCGAAAGCCGTTTTCCGACCGGACTCACTCACGCAGCGACCCACTGTCTTGTCCGGTTCTCACGTCGCCGCCCGAGAAGTGCCATTTTCGGCTTGGGATCGGCACGACGACCGCCCTCACCTACGGTTCTACCTCGGCCGCCGTGAATGCGCTTTTTTCGTGCCGTTTGCCTTTTAGCTTTGACTTTTAATACAGTGGGTGATGATGGAAAAACTACTGTTTACTGTGTCTAAAAATAATTATAGCAGACAACCAGAAGCCAAATCAATTAAGACGCCACTTAAAGACATTAGACCCCAATCTCATTGTTAAGCCGCTTGGTTTTTTCAGTGAAAACGTGCCGAATATTGCCAACAATCGTCCTGCTTTGTCAGTGTCCCATCAGTAAACCAGTGAGCATTGTTAGCATGCTCATTGCAAAATAACTCCACACCATTGCAAAGGAGGTAAATACTGTGAGCAGCAAAAATAAAAACTGTCCTGTCCAAGGACACTTTTTTTTTCTTCTTTTATTCAGTTTTGTTTTTTTCGGTCAAATTTTTTGGCATATTGTCCTCATGAGTGAATGTTTCTAATCAATTTTAATTTGTTATTATTTACTGATTTTATTACATTTTATTTTTCTGTATCAAATGGTCAAAAATGTACCTTGAGTGTATTTTTTAGTTTGGATGTGAATTTAAAAAAAAAAAAATTCAGGCAAATTGATGCACGTCAAGTCTTCTCTGTTACAAACAAAACAATGTTAATTAAGTTATACTTTATTATAAGTTGATCTATGTTACTTTTTTTCTTTATTAGAAAAAAAGGACAATGTTAGGCAGATGCGGATTTATAACAGTAATTTTATAGACAAATGATACTATTTACAGTGGCGGCAGAGAGTTTGGGGGGGCGCGAAACATTTACGTCTTCTTTGGGGGGGGGCGTGACAGAAAATAATTGAGAAGCACTGGTCTAATTGAATGAGCAGGGACAAACAGCTTGGAGTCAGAAGTACGTGCGCTAATCTCGAACCTGAACACACCCCAAGTCTTGGACGACAAATCAACAGAGCAGAGAGTCGACTCGACACGGCTGGTAGTTTCTTCAATTTATTCAGAGTAAGTAACGCACCGCTTTTGACAGTCAGTAATGGTAACGGCGTTGTAACGGCGGAAAAAGTAATTAGTTAGATTACCCCGTTACTGAAAAAATAACGCCGTTACGTAATGGCGTTATTTATAACGGCGTTACTCCCAACACTAAATATTTTAACGTGATTAATTTAAAAAATTAATTACCCCCTGTTAACGCGATAATTTTGACAGCCCTAATCAAAATCTATAAATGTTTGGTAGGTTTTACTTATAGCAAGTTTTTTCATCTGTGTGATTTTGACAAAGATCAGAGCACATTTGATGGTGATTTTATGCACAAATGTGAGAAATTCATAAGGGTTCAGATACTTTTTCATACCACTGTAAGTTAAATATGAAATGGCTTTCAAATTGTATGAGGCCATTAGCGAAAACTTTAATAAAATATTTTCAAGATGAGACCAGCATTCCAAATGGCATCAAATGATGAAACAAAGGAATGCAGCCTATTTGTGAAAAACCTCCTGATTGTCTCTGCAATTACTCATGCTTGTATTTATGGATACGGGCGCGACAGTTTTCGTTTCCCTGACAAACTCGTCATTCTCATCCGAATGCATCGCACTTATCTGGAAACGTTGAGACTTAGTCAACGAGGGGGAGAAAAAATGAAGCATTTTACGACACTCCTGACCTCTGAGCCCCGATTGGGGTTTTATTGTCGCTAATTAGACACAGTGATTGGAGGATAATTAAAAAAGCACTGCGCTTAATACCCAGACGGTTGCAGACTCCCGCTCATAATCACGGCGACATTTTCCAGCACAAAGCTTTGTAATAACCCAAATGGTTTTCAACGACTTAATGAGACAGGAGTGCTCCCCTACACAACAACGCCGCCGCCGCTTTAGCAACGACGCTTTTCTCGGGAGAGATAAACAAGCATAATACCAGACTTAATGATGTACTTACATGAGGAATCTGGATTAAAAAACAAACACAAGCGCAAAAGAAATCTGCATTAGCGAGGTTACACAAGGCTAACATTTTGGTAAGTCAGTTTCAGCGATCATCCGCTGCCAGCCTCTCCCAGTCAAAATGGATTGGACGTCTTATCACTGTCAGCAGAGGCGTCGCATCCCATTAGGCAAACCAGGCATTTGCTTAGGGCCCCCAGGCAGATGGGACCCCCAGAGGACCAACAGATTAAGTACACGCAGCTTGACTGTACTGTCACAGTGACAAGTGTAAGGAGAGTTTCAATACAATGGAATCATTTACTAGATTATCTAACAATTATGTTGTCAATCCCAATCAGCACTAACCATGTCACATAGATTATATATGTTAAAGAAAGTCCAATCAGCTATTAATACCACATGACATGATTGTTTAAAGAGTGACTCACCAAGTACTCTCTGGAAAATCCTTGCCGAGTTGTTTTACATTGAGTTTCATAGGCCACCTTATTATTCATGTGACTACTGTACTTAAAGAAATGGTGATTTTTCCAAAAAAGTCTATTAATGCGTCTATCGTATTCCTCGTCGAATACTCTATAAGAAAAATATAACATATATGCATCTAAAATGATCCAAAACGATTTTTATTAGCAATTTTAATACTCCTTTTAGCAAGGTTTCTTGGGTATGCGTACGTTCCCGTTGCAACCAGTCCTGTTATTGTCCTACATCCCAATAATGCAATGGGGGGCACTTTGAGTGTTCTAAAAGGTGCTCTATGAGAGTGAGGCGTTATTAGACTTCTATTAAATATGCTATTGCTCCAAGTCCAACTGTCCCCCTTACTAGCACACGCTTGAAGAGCCCCATGTTGCTTGTTGCCTGGGGCCCCCGGGGACCCTTGCTACACCTCTGGCTGTCAGTGACAGTCAATGAGGGGAATATTCTGCCTCTTTCTGAAATATTATTAATTAGACTTCCATTGAATCAATGAATTGTGTTCCACAGGGATCCCCCGTAGGGCCTATTTGTTTTTTTTTTTTGTCTTTCGTCGTACATTGAAATGTAACACTACATCGATGTGGATCGATAGATTGATTGGTTAAGCCCGATCCGATTAAACTTAAAAAAAATAAATAAATAAAGCCTCTTTTAATTAGCTGTTAAAACGCACCACTGGTCATCAGAGGCGTAGCAAGGGTCCCTGGGGGCCCCAGGCAACAACCAACATGGGGCCCTTCGAGCGTGTGCTAGTAAGGGGGACTTGGAGCAATAGAAGAAAGAGTAGCAACTCAAAAATACCACCACCGGATGCGGAGGTACACACCTTTGTGTGAAATCAGTAGTGAGTTTGGCCCTACGACCCACCAAATTCAAATTATTCCGTAAAAAACACTGACTGGTTGAATACCGACCGAAATGAGTATTAAATTTGCTAATAAAATTGTTTAGGATTATTTTAGATGCATATATGTTATATTTTTCTTATAGAGTATTCAACGAGGAATACGATAGACCCATTAATACACTTTTTTGGAAAAAAAATCACCATTTCTGTAAGTAGTCACATGAATAATGAGGTGGCCTGTGAAAATCAACATAAAACAACTCAGCAGGGACTTTCCAGCCAGTACTTGGTGAGCCACTCTTTAAACAATCATGTGGTATTAATTGTTGATTGGTCTTTCTTAAACATGTAAAATCTATGTGACATGGTTAGTGCTGATTGGGAATGATAACAGTCGTTAGATAATCTGCCAAATGATTCCATGGTATTGAAACACTCCCTATACTTATCGCTGCGACAGTGCAATAAAGCTGCGTGTGCTAAATCTGTCGTCCCCCTGGGGGCCCCTGCTGGCTGGGGGCCCTAGGCAATTGACTGGTTTGCCTAATGGGACGTGGCGCCTCTGCTCGGCATCTTATTTGGCCAACTTTCACAAAATGGATTGGATGTCTTATCGCTGTCAGTGACAGTCAATGAGTGGAATATTTTGCCTTTCTGAAATATTAATTAGACTTCCATTGAATCAATGAATTGTGTTCCACAGGGATCCCTCGTAGGGCCTATTTGTTTTATTTTTGTCTTTCGTCGTACATTGAAATGTAACACTACATCGATGCGGATTGATAGATTGATAGGTTAAACCCAATCCGATTAAACTTAAAAAAATAAAAATAAATAAAGCCTCTTCTAATTAGCTGTTAAAACCCACCACTCGGCATCTTATTTGGCCAACTCTCACAAAATGGTTTATGTGGGCTGCCATTACCTTGAATTGCTTTTTACAATGCATCCTGTGGAGATGCGAATTGTCTTTATAGACTTCCTGGGGTGCTCCGGAGCCACATTTTGTACTAAAGGAGAGTCAGCATGTTCAATTTCCCTTGCAAAGCATAAATGTCTCATTCAAGGCGAGTCAGAAAAGGTGAATGATCCTGAAAAAAGCAACTTGTTTAATGAAAATTATTTGGATTTAGGTATCCCGTGTGTTTTGCGGCTTTCCTTTAGGCCGGCGTCATGGCTATAGCCCCACGTGTTGACACAACGCCTTCATGTACGTCAGCCGGTGCGCGTCTACAGAGAGCCTTTCAAGAAGAGCGAGCACCGACCGGGTGCGAGTGGAAAGCCCGAGTCAGCAGAAAAAGGCAGGGTGTAAAATATCTGACGACATTCTGACAAAGTAGAAGAGTGTGTAAGCGGAGCCGTATTTCAGACACTCTCTCACACTTGGAAAGACACCTGAGGACTTCACCTACTATTTTTTTTTTAAAATTATATTTGGATGGATGATAATGAAGGTAATAATGGTAATATTTTTCAGCAACAGGGGCTGCCACAAACGATTATTTTGATAGTTATAAAGTACACTACTAAGCCGAAAATCTCATTTTGATTAATCACAAAGATATTCACCTGTTTTGTATTGAGGACTACATACAGAAATCACTTTAGGAAAGTTAAAGTGACTCTCTTTCGTTTTTTATAACACATGTGCTAACACTAATGTAGCATATCATTATTTTTATATTTTTTATCTTTTATTTTGCAATGATAATATAAACATGCATCTGTATGTGTCAGGTTTTTGTGAAGTATTTTATGAAGCAAAAGTTTCTATGCCCCTAAGTTAAAAACACTAATGTAGCAGAGCATAGCCGCTCGGCCAAGGGCGGGGTCGCTCCCTCGCAACTCAATGCCGAGCAAACTGGAGTATTTAAAATTCACAGGGAAAAATAAATCATGAAAGGGAACCGCGTGGCATTCCAAGTCACACAGGAGTGCTATCGCTCTCACTTTCGTAACTTTTTGGACTGTCGAATTGTCTACACTTCTAGTACAGCGAGACTCATGAAACAGCTGCCCCAAGAGGCTCCGCCTGTCTCGGCCAGTCACTCTCACATGATTCGTTTAGTAACAGCATGCAAAACACAATCGTCAGATTAGAACCCGATTCTGTGTATTAAATGCAACTGCTCAGTGCAGCACAACAACATTTGGACATAACTAATCGTCTGTCATCTTGCCATTGTTGATGCTGCTTCCAAGGATACCCTGCGTGTATCGTTACAGCCGAGAGCATCACAGCTCCACAATCTGATGCTGCTCATAAAGTGGTAAAAGCGCACCCTGCTCCGGTTGCATTCAGAAGCGAAGCAGGGTGGGCTTAAAGCGGACCGAGACCCACAATTTTTGAGCAGACCAGAGTTCGGTTGTTTAGTCCGAACTAAAGTTCGGATGTGCGTTTACATTTACAAAACAAAGCGGACTATCTGGGAAAAAGAACTCTGGTCAATTTAAACAGTGCTACTGTGAAAGTGCCCTAAGATGATAGTCACCGCGCTACATACTAATGAGAACGTGAATGCTAAGCTAACGCTCCTAGCCAGTTATCATCCTGTTTCAACGGCGTCACCATCCCTTTCCTTCCTATCCCTCCCAGCTATGATATCTTCCAGGCAGCTGTGATAAAATCAGACAACTTGCACCTCATTCAACCAAATTGTAGTAACACGCCCCCTTCACCTATTCAGTAACGGTAATGGCTTTGCAAAGATGGGAAAAGTAATTAATTACATTACTAATTAGCAGGGCTGTCAAAATTATCGCGCTAACGGGCGTTAATTTTTTTTTTTTTAAATTAATCGTGTTAAAATATTTGACGCATTTAACGCACATGCCCCGCGCAAACAGATTAAAATGACAGCAAAGTGTCATTTCCACTTGTTACTTGTGTTTTTTTGGTGTTTTGCCACCCTCTGCTGGCGCTTGGGTGTGACTGATTTTATGGGTTTCAGCACCATAATTATAATTGACATCAACCATGGCGAGCGGCTAGTTTTTTTTTGATTGAAAATTTTACAAACTTTATTAAAACCAAAACATTAAGAGGGGTTTTAATAAAAAATTCTATAACTTGTACTAACATTTATCTTTTAAGAACTACAAGTCTTTCTATCCATGGATTGCTTTAACAGAATGTTAATGTTAATGCCATCTTGTTGATTTATTGTTATAATAAACAAATACAGTACTTATGTACAGTATGTTGAATGTATATATCCTTCTTGTGTCTTATCTTTCCATTCCAACAATTTACAGAAAAATATGGCATACTGTATTTTATAGATGGTTTGAAAAGCGATTAATTACGATTAGTTAATTTTTAAGATGTGATTAATTCGATTAGAAATTTTAATCGTTTGAAAGCCCAACTAATTAGTAGAGGTGTGCGAAATTTACAATTCTTAGATTATTCGCGATTCGGCCAAGGAAGATTTGAGAAAGATTCACAAACATCCAAATTCCAATTATTTAATTATACCAGGTAAAGCGGAAGTAAAACACAGTAGGCGTGGTCTTTGGGACGCAATGAAGAACGGACCGAGAGTAGATATCATGTTCAACTCATGCCACTTGATAAAAAAAAAAAACAATCATACCTGAATGCGGCCGACAGCCGCTACAAACAACGCCCAGTTGCTAGTTGCTAAAAACATACGGCTACAGTAGATATCATATATATGTAGAACTAGATGCAAACTGACAGACGACGGCGGTGTTAGAACATGTATTATTGAACAGAGATGCTAAATGACAGACTTGCCGGCGTTAGTAAACAGCCGCCATCTTAAAGCAGTAGACTTCTCTAGAAGGCTCTTTTGTAGTGAACCTAATGAACTTTTTATCTAAAATACTCCTAAATCGGCAAAATCTTGTCTTGAATCTATCTTTAAATGATGAAGCAGTTTTAAAACTTTGACATGTCAAAAGTAGACAGGAGGGAAATTATGGAATAACACAACATTAAATTCATTGAATGTAGTTTAAAGCTGCTGATACAGAATGGGAACTGGAGTATTTTATTTATTGTTATTTTTGTATATTTGTTTACTGTTATATGTTAACTTGATACTGAAATAGTGGTTTGGTTTAGCCTGAGAGGATTTTTTAACAATTTTGGAACTAACGTACAAATCATTAAAAAAAAAAAAAAAAAAAGGGGGGGTGCATCAATAATCGTTTCATAATCGAATCGGAGCCTCTGAATCGTAATTGTAATCGAATCGTTAGGTGCCCAAAGATTTCCAGCTCTACTAAGGGTTAGGGTTAACGTCGTTATTAACATCACTGTTCATGATAGCTGTCATAAGCATACATTAATACTTATGACAGTATCATGTCATCATTGACGGTCTTATGATAGTCATATGACGCCACTGTCAAAGTGTTCCCTAATATGTTTTCACAGTCAAATATATACTATGAAGAGGCTCAAAAAAAACCCAATTTGGATCCTTTTTAGACGAACAATTGCTACCGACTAATTTGATCTGTGGTCATCCATAGTAGCAACAATGGTTGAACTGTATCACAAATCCATAAACAAAGGTTATACTGTTTGGCTCCCATTTGATTTCTTGGATACACACTTGTTTGCCTATAGCATTCTGTGGGGTGCGGCCCGTGGCGCGCAAGCGATAAAGGGGGTTTTGACAGGAGAAGGAGGAGTAGAGTCAAACCTCCAGAGGCGCAGCTGGCCTCAGGGACTAAATTTAGAGGTGGAGAGAGGGAAAAAAAAGTCAAAGGGCTTTGCAAAGCAGAAGCGAAAAACACGCCGTGAAAGGGAGAAGAGATTGATTTAGATAAACCACAAAGGCAGAAACCCAACAGAGAAAAAAGATAGTTATGAGTATTTTTTTTTTTTTTTTAATCAACACAGTCAAGTAGGGGAGAATTACAGCTCTGCTACCGTCAATCTTTTCAATCTCACAACACTTCAATTGACTTAGTTTCACTTATTCAATGTCAAAAACCATCCAAATGAGAAGATACTTCATCACTCAGGCGGATTACATAGAGGGCAAAACTCCATTCCGCTAAGCAAACGGGCTCACCTGTACATCAATGCAGTTGACGTTATTGATTTTACTCAAGCGCACTCTCCCCGAGCCTTTGAATACCATCAAAGGGTCAAGCCAATGACGTTGGAGTATTGAGGTCGCGAATGGAAAAGCCGAGCGACAGAATGAATCGGCCGCCAAAGCCGCGCTCGACTTTGCTTTTGCCCACTTTACAGGGTCAATTTACCCGTTTTATGAAACTGGAACTTTTTGATTTTCCTCTTTTAAAGTTGCAGCTGGAGCTTTGCGCTTGTGTGTAATTAGCTGGCCTTTTGTGCAGAGACGCCCATCCATTTCTATTCGTTTCTTTACTAATAATGCGAGTTGGAGCAAGTGGGAGCTTTGTCATCTTGCATTGTGTGATCAGAGGCCGTTTTGTTTGAATCAACGTCGCATAAACAAAGCCGACTCATGTAAAATGCATGAGCTCCTCCAGCGAGAACAAAGTTCCCAATTTAGCACTAAAAATCAACTTTTACATCCCAAATAACCTCTTAAAGAGAACGTACGCTACTCACGAGTCACTTCAAGATGAAAAGTTGAGGTCTGTGTGACCATTGCGCTTGACTTTCTATATTTTGACAACACGCTGTAATTACTCAGAGCAAAAAATAAGCAGGAATGAGGATGATGATGATGTCACACTAAATGACTTGGAGCCAGGCTGCAATTATAGAAAACCCTAATAGGCAAGTGCATGAATATACATTAAACAGTATATGGAACATGATTTAATGGCAATAACTTACACTTACAATGGGTTTAAAAGCAGAGCATGTGGTTTGGCCTTGTAAAATTAGTATGTGTACTTGAGGAAAGCGGGTGTGTACACTTGCACATATGATGGGATAGAATGGGGGTCAATTGCAGTGTTGTCAGTAACGCGTTACTGTAATCTGATTACTTTCGTTCAGTAACGAGTAATCTAACGCGTTCAATTTTTTGAAGCCAGTAATCTGATTAAAGTTTGTTTCCTTAGTGTCTGTGCGTTACTATTTTGTTTTTTCCTCATAATGTATGTAGAATAAAGAATACTGTAGTCATGTACGAAGAGAATCTAAATAGGAAATATTGCTCGAGTTTGGCAGTGACATCGGATGTCACGTTTTCTCATCGGGGGGAAAAAAACGGGTCACGTGTATTACCATGCTATGAGCGCTGTTGGCGGCTAACAAACAACTGGCTACCTCTCAGGATGCTAACAGTGGAAGACGTAGGAGAAGAACCACAAACGGCTGCATTTGCTTATTGGACATACAGCCATGACTTCACATTTCTCTCCAATAAAGATGACCAAAAATATTTCTGTGCGTCGCAAACTTTGCACTGGCTCAAAAAGGCAGTCGACCGCTAATAACTCTACATCTAATTCAAGGAACCACTCGGAATTATAGCACAACGCGACAAAAATCGAAATAAAGCCATCAGGTAACGAGACAGCCAGCACTTTTACAGTTTGTAACCAGCCTTTACGTACATTTTATAGTTATAGTTTGTAACCATAGGCGGAGTGCGACTTTGTGTGTGTGTGTGTGTGTGTGTGTGTGTGGTGGTGGGGGGACAAAACAGCGAGTCAAAAGTCTGGACACGCCTCATCATTTGTGCTTTTTATATATTTTCACTACTATTGTAAATTCTCACTGAAAATATCAAAACTATGAATGAACATGAGGAATTATGTACTTGAAAACAGGTTTTTATATTCTACATTCTTCAAAGTATCCACCCTTGAGGTGTCTCCAAACTTTTGGCCGATACTGCATGTATTATGAAATACTTTATGAATTGTTTTTGTTGTTTGTTTTATTGCTTTACAACTTTTATAGACAGCATTTTAACGGCTAGGTCTTTATCTTAAAGCAGATATGTCCAAAGTCCGGCCCGGGGGCCAAATGCGGCCCGTGGTCAAATTTCATCCGGCCCCCAGCCTCTGTCCTAAAATCAATAATGTCTGGCCCACATACAGACTTAATAAGTTGGTCAGCAGTACTGCTACCAGCATATGAAGTAGCTTACACACTAAATGCTACTCATCATTTACCCACTAAAAGGCAGCAGCACTCTAAGCAACATTTCCCCATGTGACCCTTTACTCCCAATTTTCTAAAATGACGACAATCAACAACAACAAAAAGCTGTCTGTGACGGCCGACGCTTCAAGGGTAGGTGGAAATTGGACTATTTCTTCACTAAAATCCGCAACAACTGTGTCCGCCTCATTTGCAAAGAGACAGTCACTGTTTTTAAAGAGTTCAATGTGAGGCGATATTACCAAACAAGACACACTGACATGTACGACAAGATTACAGGGAAGATACGTTGTGAGAAATTGAAGCAACTTGAAGCTAGTTTATTTCACAGTAGTATTTCGCAAGAGCCCGAGAGTCGAAAGAGAACGCCACAACGGCTAGTTGTGAGATTGTTGAAATTATTAATTAAATAATAAAAAAATAATAATAAAGCAAATGTGACGCACAGGATGGCTTGCTAAAATTTGCTTAAATATATTGTTCTTAGGGCTGTCAAACGATTAAAATTTTTAATCGAGTTAATCACAGCTTAAAAATTAATCATAAATAATCGCAATTCAAACCATTTATAAAATATGCAATTTTTTCTGTAAATTATTGTTGGAATGGAAAGATAAGACACGAGACCGATATATACATTCAACATACTGTACATAAGTACTGTATTTATTATAACAATAAATCAACAAGATGGCATTAACATTATTAACATTCTGTCAAAGCGATCCATGGATAGAAAGACTTGTAGTTCTTAAAAGATAAATGTTAGTACAAGTCATAGAAACTTTATATTAAAACCCCTCTTAATGTTTTCGTTTTAATAAAGTTTGTAAAATTTTCAATAAACTAGTAGCTCGCCATTGTTGATGTCAATAATAATTATGGTGCTGAAGCCTGAAAGTGCTGAAACCCATAAAATCAGTCGCACCCAAGCGCCAGCAGAGGGCGGGAAAACACCAAAAAACACAAGTAACACGTGAAAATGACATTTTGCTGTCATTTTAATCTGTTTGAGCGGGGCATGTGCGCTAAATGCGTCAAATATTTTAACGTGATTAATTCTAAAAAATTAATTAACGCCAGTTAACGCGATGATTTTGACAGCCCTAATTGTTCTACGTAAAAAACGTCAGCCAAGGTCGGCCCCCCCAAATTTTTACGACACCAAATCTGGCCCCCTTTGCAAAAAGTTTGGACACCCCTGTCTTAAAGGGAGAGTTCAGAAATTTTGACATTAGGCTTAATCTTCGAGTTAGCGGGGGTTTAATTAGTCGTTGGAGTTGTTTTGAACAAATTCCGTGCAGTTTGTCAGTTATTTGTTAGTTTCAGGGCTCCGGAGTGGCTGAGCTAGCGCAAGTCAATGGTGGTTGAAATCAACTCCATCGACTAACATTTCCATTTTAACATTCCATCGACAACATACCCTGCTAACTCGAGGATAAAGCCTTATCTGAAAAATTAAATTACATGCGATGAAATTTTTCTGTTGAGGCAGCAAAAAGAGAAAAATTGGGAAAAGGAACTGACAAATTACTTTTAAAGTAACTTAGTTACTTTGATAATAAAGTAATCAGTAAAGTAACTAAATTACTTTTTTGAGGAGTAATCAGTAATTAAATTACTTTTTCAAGTAATCTGTGACAACACTGGTCAATTGTAGTTGGCTTCAAAATTAAAACACGATTTGATCATTCGATGAATTGTTGATTCGTCGATGAATGCCTACTTTAAACTGTTAGTGTGAATATGTTTTCTAACATTCTCATTTATTTAAATCTTTTGAGCTAACATTCTTAATTGCCTTATCACCTTTTAACAGGGTCATTTTAAACATCTCAGAAATGTGCTCACACATAACCAAACCAAGATTTCAGTTTTCTCCGCCGTCTCATGGTCTCTCGCTCGGATACCCTTAGCGATGCCTGCTGCAGCTCAAATTTATGCACTTTTAAATTATAGCGTGTCCGTGTTTTTTCCAGTTGCCTCCTAAAATAGACAGCGCTGGAAATTATAGGTCTTGAGTGTCCGCGGGTTGGCGTCTGTATGTGTGCGCGCGCCAGCTTGTAGAAACGCAAAATGTAGCTTACCTCTTGTCTTTAACTCACTTTCTGCCATTGATGACAATAGTAGCCCTTCCCCCAATCGCCATGGCAACCCTAACCGTTCCCCAGCCTTCCATCATCCCACCTTGGTGGTAGTAAATATTTCCCGAAACAGGTGAACATCCTGCACGTGTAGAGTATAAAAATGCGAGCGTATGCAGGGAAGACAGATGGGCCCTCTTAGATGTCGAATGACAGATGAGCCTCTCCAGGGGCCCGCCTGGCCGAGGCGCCGACGCCAAGAAATGAGTGATTACAGGAAAGATGTAATATCCGCTCCGAGACATTTGTACGTCAGAAACATGTTTTTTTTTGGTGGTATAGACATCACTTGGACAACCGGCGTTAAGAAACCTTTATCTGCGGAGCACATGGCGGGAGGAGTGTTAGCCGGTAGCGATTGTTTCCGTCACATTCATCTGTCTGTAGTCAAGAGGAAGCGATGGTTCTTTGCAACACAAAGGCAAAACGTGTTCTTGGCAGGAAGGAGCGACAGGCATCATTAATCGTCTCAAACGGCAACAAGATTTAAGACCGACTGAGATACATTCATGAATCTTGTAGAGGTAGCAAAATAGCTGCAAAAATCCATCTCATTAATATTACATAAATTCACTTTTGACTTGAAATAAGTGAATTCATCAGCCAATAAAATAAGATGGGGAAAATATTTGGACTACATTTAAAAGAAAATAAACCTTTTTAAGATGTCATGAATTTGCAGTGCATGCCCAGAATATCAAGTGTGTCATTGTCAAGCGCTAATTTAACGCAGCTAATTTCGTTTATGAAATATAAATAGATCCACTTCATTACGGCACTGTGTTAATGTGGAGCTACTACTCGCTGAGTCAGTTTGTCTCCTGCCAACACGTCCGCTCCAACCCCATTTGGAGGACGACGCGTCCAGCCGGGCCTGACTGCGGCGCGGAATCTTCAGGGAGGATGGCGGCGGTCGGGAAAAAAAAGAAACCATTGGACAGATGGACACGCAGTAATAAGAAGAGATGAAAAGGAATAGGGTAGGTTTATGGGAAGCATTTAATCCAGGCGTGTTAATCAACAGTTTTTTCCAACATTTTAAAATGGCGCAATAAAAGTAATGTGTCACATTATGAGATACTAAAAATAGGAGCAATCACATTGGCTCTATTGGTCTGTTAACCCATTTGGAAAAGATAGTTGAACTTTATAAGTTTTAAATATATATATATATGTTTGTATGTAAAGCATGTGACACTAAAACCACATATATGATCCTTAGTAAATTTGTACAAATGAAACTTGATGAGCGCCCCCCTTGCTGGAGCTGCACTGGCTCACCCCCGATTGACTGGGGAGGGGCCATGGCCCTGGGGTGGTCCCCGCGAAGAATTTCAACTTTTCTGCAGGACTATCACACGTCAGATGGGATTTACGCATGACTGGGTGCAATTAGACACACTCAAGTAGAGAAAATATCGGTGCCAGGATTAGCGATCAGTCAGCATAGAATAGGATGTCAACATATTGACACTGACAAGTGATTCACATACTACTGGGTTCCACACCTCACATTGCTGATTGTTGTAAGCTCCACCCCAACTAATCACATCTCTTTCTAACCCCCCCCCTCCATTTTCCCCTCGGTCATCAGGCCCCCCACATGGTTTCAACCGGAAATACAATTGGCTAACGAAAGCACTACTATATGTATAGTTAGCATAAGCGTTGAAGGTATTTCTTGTCGTTGTTTGTTCTTCTTTTCTGTCTCTCTCTCCTTATATATACATATATATATATATATATATATATATATATATATATATATATATATATATATATATATATATATATATATATATATATATATATATGAGTCTGGATAGCTCAGTCGATAAAGCATAATCTCCCTGCAAAATATATACACGTCAAAAAGTTTTAAACTTTTTTTTTTTTTTTTTAAAGTGGAAAAACTTTTGGACGCAGTTTTTTTTTTTGAAGTGGAAAAAGTTTTGAAGGCACTTTTTTTCGATTGAATCATTTTGACACAAAGATGCAATTTTGACACAAAGATGCAACTTCAACGCTACTTCCGGCATGTTTGAGTGGCAAGTGACTACGCCAATTACATTAAAACATGAAGCAAGAATCATGGCCATCAGGGCTCCATCCAGCCATCGGACTCTGCTACTCGAGTCTAAGCCGAAAATAGGGCACCGGTACGAGGGTGCTACAGCATGGCCTCACTGGAGTGCCCGCGACGGTTCGGTGGCAAGAGGGGACGCACCACCAACCCCACGCCCATCCCTAACCCGTCCACCCACCCGGGCCACAAGCCGCCGCCGCAGCCCCCCAGCCGGCGCAGCACGCCACGGGGCCCCCAGCGGCCCACCAAGCCCAGGGCAGGGCAGGGTCCCCCGCCGTTGCAGGCAACATCCAGCCAATAAGTTGCCGACCAGCCAGCGATCTGCGGCGGAGCACAGGGCGGATACCCAGTTAGAGAAGAGAAGGGAAGGCGGAGGCAGGAGAACGCCGAGGAGCCACCGAGGAGCCGCCGTGGGGCGACGCGAGACCGGAGCCCCGACCTCCCCCCACTCCCACGGCCGGCAGCCCGGGCAGAGAGGAGGCCACGCCTCGGGAGCCATACAAAAAAAAAAAGTGTGGGACCCACCTACCACCCTATTACTGTGGCTGTCAGGTTCCCAGCACCGTGATGGGATTGTGATATACACGTCATATGTGAAACTTCAACTTCAAAACTTATGAAACATCAACGCAAAATATAATTTCGCCATATATTTTCCTTTTATACCACATATACAATTTTTACTTGTTTCATACTCAAATTCTTTAACTATTTTGTATGAAAAGAATGCAAAAGTAGCCACTTTCAAGAATAAATCACAGTATGAGACTTACTACTAAAGATTTATTTCTGGAATTGATGTAAAATGTTTTTTCGATTTCTTTTCCGTATGGAAAAGCCAACGGTAAGTGACCCAGAAATGCACCAAAATCAATAGGGAGTGACCCAGATTTTTTTTTTTTTTTTTAAATGAGAAGAAACACAAGTATGAAGAATGAGTTAACATTATTAGGACCTAAGATTGATCCCTGTGGAACACCATTTATCCAACAGGGAAGGTTGGCAGCGCACTCCCAGTCACAATAGATTGGAAGGACGTCCATCACTGTCTATGGCACTGAAGCATAATCTATCACTGCCAGCCTCGGATGAATTTTGTCACATTTTAAAACTGCCTCAACGTCATAATATGAACAGACCTCACACTCAGTGTCACTTCCTGCCTAACGGAAAGTTTCCATGTGTCGTATAACCTTTAATGTAGAAAAAAAGTAGGCCACAACGCAAGTGGAAATTGCGACACACAAAAAAATCCTGAAGTGCCTTGAATACCAAAGCCTGGTAGCATTTATCAGAATTTAAAGAGCATCTTAGGGTCTATTCAATTCTGTCCTTAGTGGGAAAAGTCCAATATTTAGAGTGGAAAATCAGTTCTGCTTCCCAGTAGCCAGCTACTGTAGTTTGAATGTTCCTCAGGCAGACGTTTAATGAGTCGTGGCTTGGCGCACGTCCTCTTAATTAAAGCTATGATTCACTTCTCTTGCACCATGCTGTCTACATGTGGCAGCTAAGGACACGCGCTGTCAACACGCAACACTTGCAGCGTCGCTCAGTTTTCAGAATACTACCGCCAAGGCTAAACGCGAGGATGTAAACGTGCAAGATTTCAAAAAGTCTGCGGAAACACCCTCCATATCTACACCCTAATTTAACAAATGGGTCTGTTAGCATCGGTCGTAGCAACATCATGTATCTTGGGAGCTCATTAGTTTTTGTGTGGTCACTATTGCTCGTTTAAAAAAAAAAAACACATAATGAGGTTTGCGAGTTTCCCGCGGAGATTCGAGGAGAGATGTCCAGCCTTTCCCCTCTGTGTGCAGAAACACACAAATGCAACATTTATCAGGCTTCAAGGAGACGCAGTCACAGGCGGGTGCGAGCAGAGAGAGCAAGGTAAGCGTAAAAAAGCCACCGCAAGGACTTAACAATCGCTCGTGAAAAAAAACTACCCGCCTAAACTGAAATAGAAAAATGGTTCGACACGATACAGAACATTTACAACTCACCTTTTACTATAAAACATGTTTTTTATGACTACGACAGAGCAAGAACAAACAGCAAAAGCAAGTCAAATGCGCTTATGTCTGTCCACTGTTTGGGAAAATAAGCATTAAACGACCTAATCTGCATTTTATGATGTTTTGGGGGCAGATGCGGAGCAGCAGACTGCACATTGCTGACTCGCCAAGTTGCCATCATTAATGTCAGCGCCTCTGATGCATTGGAGACCACCCGTACAATATGTCACACATGAGTGCACCTGAGGAGGAAATCGATATGTCTCTACACTTTTGATCATTTCACTTACCAGCAGTGCTGTTTTTGGCAGCCCTTTTAAGTTTCGTCTTAGTCTTTGGGACGATAATAGTTATTTGGACGCTCGCCGTTAGCATTAGGCTAATGCTATGCTAACGCTACGAGTTACATTTAGTGTGTGATGATTACCCAGCACAGACCTTTAAAGGCAAAAGCAACATTCTCTCTGGCCAAAAAAAAACAAATCTTACCGTGCCTGCAAGCCTTGAGAAGCGAGTACAAGGGATGGGGGGGGCGTAGCACGTCAAATGAGTGACACAACCAGACACTGCTACGATGCAGGCTAACTACATATAAAATGTCATTCATTGTGAACATGTGACGGAAACTATTGCGCATTTTTGCCTCGTTCTTGTCTCGTCAGACTAAAACTGGCATTCGTCTGGTTATGTTTTAGTCTCCCGAAACACGTTTTTAGCTCGTTATTGTCTCGTCGTCGTCATGAAAAAAAGTGTTCGTTGATGAAATATTTTTGTTATCGTCATCGTTGACGAAAACAACACTGCTGACTAAGGGAGTGCCAAAGAATAGATTATTAGATGCATCGCTATTCGACAAGTGACGATTCGATTAAGATTCACAAATGTTCAAAAACAATTATTTTGCCTATTAACTTTATGACAGCCGCTCGTAGCGGAACGAAATTCAAGACACGTCTGCCGCCCGGAAACCATTAACGGACGCACGCACAACGTGATGAATGCTACCGGTTACTGAGTGAGAGATTTACTCCTTTTCAAAAGACTGGAAATAAATTTGTGTATGAGACAGGCAGGGACCTGGCGGTTGCGCTTCTGTGCGCAAGTTATTTTTAGAGCGAGAGGGGGAGATAGTTTGTTGCTCCTAGTCTTTCAGTTGTCCAGCAGTAGTTTCAAGTCATGTCAATTGAAAAATGTCCTGCGTGTGTTGCTGAGTCCCATGCGCGTCTACAAGAGGTAAGTACACGAACCCACTTGTACTGTTTAGCCTTTATTGTTGTTTTTAAGATGTTAACAGTTAGCGCCGAGCGCTAAGCTAGTTAGCGAATCATCTAAATTTGATGTCCATTTGTTCTTTGTTGGTGAACGCAAGTTACTCTAAATGCAGAACGTGAAAAACCATGATTTAAGTACAGCAATAACATTACAAACACGTGAAATAGTACAGAAATCTGTGAAAACAAAGTATATTGGTTCAAAGAAGTCCTTTTTCTAAAAGTCATTTTGTTTCCAGAAAATGTGGAATTCATTCCACCTGTATAGGTTTTATTGTATTGTTGAGAGAAATAAGTACTGCCTTTGAAATAGCTAATGTTTTTGCACCTTTTTGTGAAAAAGAGCATCTCAAGGTCAGCTGTGTGTTGTATGGACATGTTGAGAAATACGTACTGCCTTTCCATCGTTCCTGTTGAATCATTAAGATATTTTAAATAAATAATGGACATAAATTTGCTAGGCTACTTGATTAATTAGTAATGTACAATGCATCGATAATCGAGATAATCGAGATAAGTAAAGACCCGATCGATCGGGTCCGATCACGTCATTTTCTAAGTATCGGAATCGGCAAAAAAATATCGGACATGCCTTTTTTTAATATATATATACATATATATATATATATATACACACATATATATATATATATATATATATATATATATATACATATATATATACATATATACATATATATATACATATATATATCTTAATCAAATCGTTTTCTAATTGTATTTAACGTTACAGACAAAATGTCTTACATTCATCCAGAGTCTTTAGTTTTGGCTTAAAGTAGGGCTATCAAATTTATCGCGTTAACGGCAATAATTAATTTTTAAAAAATTAATCACGTTAACGCATGCCCTGCACTACCCACTCACGCATTGTTGCATTCAATCTATAATGGCGCCATTTTCCCTGTATATAGAGCTGAAAGGCAGCGTAAAATGAGTAGAGAGAATTTTGGCAGCCTTTGGAGCTTTTTTATAATTGGCTAAAGCCTTACAATCCCTCTCTCAACAATTAGCAATATAGTGGGAAGCAATGTGGGGAAGAAAGGTAGTAGTTGATCTTTTTCTTAACACCCTATGTTATTTCCCAACGCGGAGAAGATGTATCAATTGGTGCCAATATGCACAGTCATGGTTGCACTTCCCATCATGCATTTGGGCAGAACAGTTAAATGGTGACAGTATCATTTACTGAAAGCTCAACAAATACACTAGATGGCATTATTTAGTCACAATATACAAAGTCACATTTATCCTTTAAGAATTACAAGTCTTTCTATCCGTGGATCCCTCTCACAGAAATAATGTTAAGAATGTAAATGCCATCTTGAGGATTTATTGTCATAATAAACAAATACAGTACTTATGTACTGTATGTTGAATGTATATATTCGTCCGAGTTTTATTCATTTTTTTCTTAATGCATTGCCAAAATGTATATGATCGGTAAAAATGATCGGGAATGATTGGAATTGAATCGGGAGAAGAAAAAAAAAATCGGATCGGGAAATATCGGGATCGGCAAATACTCAAACTAAAACTATCGGGATCGGATCGGGAGCAAAAAAACATGATCGGAACAACCCTAATCAAAACAAACCTCTAGTATTTAGTAGCACCACCTCTAGCTTTTTTGCAGTCTCTGAGGCATGGACTTGATGAGTCCAATCAAGTGTCAAGAGTCAATAATCTGCATTGGACAAGGTGTCAAGGGTAGGTTTAGGGTTAGGGTTGGCAGATGCTCAAACTAAAACCATCGGGATCGGATCGGGAGGAAAAAAACATGATCGGAACAACCCTAGAGATAAGCGTGATCATTGTTCAGTAATCGAATCGTAGCATAATGAATCGTAATCGAATCGAAACGTGGGGTGCACACCCGTACTGCTGACCAGAAATGAAAAGAAAATGCCTCAAAATCAACAGGAAGTGACCCAGGAAGGACCCAAAATCAACAGCAAATGCACAACGGGGGTTTCCAGACCAGTGCTGCCAAGCAATTCCTGTAGAAATTGCATTTTCCAGTTTACAATGTGGTGACTTGTGAACTAATTTAATAACAGGAGACAAGCATGAAAACTCCCTTTTACGAGGGTGAGGCAGGCCTGATACGCGTTTGCTGGAGCTTTGATAATCTGCAAGGATTAGTCATGAATGGAGATGCTGGAAAACTCACGGGTTCATCTCTCCCTCCCTCCCCCCGCCACGCCGCAACGTTAGATGTGGGATTTAACGACACAGCTGGGCAGGACTAGCGAAGATCACACACACAAACAGGACGTCCTGGAAGAGATGCAAAGTCCAATTTTAATGCAGAAGAAAGTACCAAGTGCTTGTTGCCACGTGTAGCCCTGGAGCTGCAGGTTGTCCATCATTTCAATGGCACACAGAGAGTCAAAAAATCTAGTTTTATGTTTTATTACAATTACTGTCATCCCGTGTTTGACATTCCTGACCCTCGCTGTCAACTCCAGCTGACGATGCGGCAACGCCGGGTGAGGAATTTCAAGTTTTACGTCGAAATTCCACAGGCGGAACCTTTCATTTTTTGCCCAAGACGTGCTCAGTCGTTGCTTTGGGAGCGGTGTAGCTTTGTCACCCGAATCTCCGTTGAGCACGCATGTGGCGTGGCGGTGCGAAACGGACCAGATCTGCAACCTCAGCACGTGCGAGCACAGAAACGTCATACCCTTTTCGGAGGTATTTCAACAAGGAAACCAAATTTTATAGACTTCTGTCGAGGTCACGATGATGAATCTTATGATTTCACTCAATGGCGTACCACAAGCAACACGTCACTTCCGTTCATTAATATTCATGACATTAGCTACTGTTGCTAAGTAGGGACAAGCCAACGTTTGTCCCTAATAGGAAACGAATGGAAATCGTGTATGAAGGAGATGTTTAGAGACCTAAACCTACCAATTCTCTCCAAAAATGATGTGCCTGGTGCCAAATTCACTGGCAAAGATGTGGAAGAACATAAAAATGTTCAGTTAAAGCAGTACTTCTCAAATGGTGGGGCGCGCCCCCCCAGGGGGGCGCAGAGCGATGCCAAGGGTGGCGCGAGTGACCTCGGGGAACATGCTTTTTTTTTTTTTTTTTTTTTTTTTTTTTTGCCGTACTAGAATAAAGTGTACTTGCACATCCACTCCGTGGGTGGCAGTGGCGCTCTTATTTTCAAAGTGCGTGCAGTATTTTTGAAGTAAGCAAGAGCACGCGGAAGAGACTCATGCAGAGCTGGACTCACCAGCGACCCACTGTCTTCTCCGGAGTCCGGTTCTCACGTGTCCGGCCAAGAAGTGCCGTTTTCGGCTTGGGATCGTCACGACCACCGCCCTCACCTACGGGTCTCCCTCGGCCGCCGAGAATGCGCTTTTTTCGGGCCGTTGCCTTTTGGCTTTGACTTTTAATATAGTGGGAAATGAGGAAAGACCACTGTTTACTGAGTCTAAAAATGATTATAGCGGAGAGTCTGAAGCCAAATCAGTTAAGACGCCACTTAAAGACATTAGACCTCAATCTCATTGATAAGCCGCTTGATTGTTTTTCAGCGAAAACGTGCTGAATATTGCCAATTGTCACAATCGTCCCGCTTTGTCAGTGTTATATCAGTAAACCAGTGAGCACTGTGGTGAATCAGCAAAAATAAAAACTTTCCTTCTGTCTAAAGACACTTTTTTCCCCCCTTCTATTCAGTTTTGTTTTTTTCGGTCAAATTTTTTTGGCATGTTGTCCTGAAGAGTAAATGTTTCTAATCATTTTGAATTTGTTATTATTTACGGATTTTATTACATTTTATTTTTCAGTATCAAATGGTCAAAAATGTACCTTGAGTGTATTTTTAGTTTGGATGTGACTTTTTTTTTTTTTTTTTTACTTCAGGCAAATTGATGCGCGTTGTCTTTTCTGTTACAAGCAAAACAATGTTAATAAAGTTATACTTTATTATAAGTTGATCTATGTTACTTTTTTTCTTTAATAGAAAAAAAGGACACAATGTTAGGCTGAGGCGTACTTATAGTAATATTATAGACAAATGATACTATTTACAGTGGCGGCAGAGAGTTGGGGGGGGGCGCGAAACATTTACGTCTTCCTTGGGGGGGCGTAACAGAAAATAATTGAGAAGCACTGAGTTAAAGAGATGGCTTGAGTGTCGAAGGCTGAAAAAGACGAAAAAAACGAGCCGACCTAAGCATAGCTTTAGCTTTTTTATCAACGCGACTGACAATGACATTCTCCTGTTTCAACAAGCTATCCTTTACCATCAGCCCTGTCTTTCTTATATATCCTCTGGTTGTCCTACGTCTCTTACTGTTGTTGGGGGTAATTTAGTTAGCTTTGTGTAGTGATCGCAAATGCTACTCAGTGACAGCCAACGAACACTTAATTTTTTCATTGATAACACATCTTAAATTCTATAATTTATTTACAATTCCCCCTTACTAAAGTTGTTTTTTTATTATAAATATAACAGAAACGGTAACAGTGGCAGTCAGATACCATTGTAATTCTTTTCAGGTCATTCATTGTCAAACAGAAGCAATACGGCACAATGTTACGCAAAAAAAATAAGTTAAAAATATAAAAATGGCTTACCTCTTTGTCCTCTGAAAGACCATGCCAACCCAACAAAACGTTTACTGCATATGAAATGTGAATGGATCACCGAGCTGGTGTTAAAGTCCGCGCAAGTTGATTCGGTCTTCACATTTTTTCCTCCCGAGTTTTTGGTTTCCGGAAACATATGAAGAAATCATCCTTCATGTGTCGTAATGTCTAGAGTCGCTTCTACAAGTTCCAAAAAAGCAATGTGTCATCGGCATGTCTGTTTTTGAAAGCTTACCGGCGAAAAGTAGCACAAATTACATTGTTTCTATGCGAGGGCGGGTCTACAAAGTCCTACTTCGGCTTTACTTCCGCTTTACGATGCGACGTCACGGTCTAAAAATAGCATGCGTGCGGTACGCCATTCCCAAAGACAAGTTACAATTTGAAGGAAAATCATAGCCGCGTTGAAGAATGTTAGCAATAGCAATTTGATTTTTTTCCCTATTTTTTAATAAGAAAAAGTATACAAGTCTAGAAAATAAGAAGACCAAAGAAAATCTGCACTCAATTTGCATTATCGCCAAATCAAGATATTGTCAAGCTGGATGACTCACAAGCCGCCGGGCATCTGCAGGAATCATTTTTTTACAAAAAAATTCCAATAAGATCAGATAATACACCAGCGTGGAAATTGAAGTGGCATAATCCGACCCCCAAAACGTGCTGTTTATTGGAGGGATCAGGTGCAATCTTGAAGCGAAAAAATCAATTCTGACAAGTAACATTCGTTGTTCTCTCGTCCCTGTCATTTTAGTCAGATGTCCCTGCGATTTTTATTTGGATGACCACCATCAGCTTTGGATGCCATATGATTAACTCTAGTTAAAATGCCATTGTTTGACCCTACACACGAGACGGTATAATTACCGCCACCACATGATGACAACCTGAGGCACACAGGGTATGTGTGATGGGGGAGGCTGGCAACAGTCAGGTCTCCAACAAAGCCATATGGAGGAAAACGAGTCTCCGAGTGGAAATGACACTGACTGGACCAGAGACAACGGCTGTCTGCGCGATGCCGCCGCGTCTGCTTAACGAGAGGTCGCGACCCCGGCGAGTCCTGGGAGAGAGGCGAGAGTTTAAACATGCCACAACCATAGCGACGCTGGTCCGGGAAGGTTATCTGACAAACGACAATGGTGCCGTGTGTTTCCAGGAGAAAAGAGAACGTCAACCGAGAATGCAAATCACACAATATAAGACATGAATACAAATAGTATGTCTTGTTTAAATCTCAAATATCCTGCTTCACATGCAGATAACACTAAAACTCAATGACCTCTCTTAGGTAAAACCCTGAGAGAATGAGCCTATACAAAAAACAAAAACAAAAAAACTTTCCATCAAACCCCTGTCCCTTTACACTACTGACAAACATGAGCAATTCCTTTTGGCAGAGGTAGCGCACATAAGCAAAATTCAATCAAGCTGATATAGCGCCAAGGCAAAACAAGCGTTACCTCAAGGCACTTTTGATATGGATCAGATCCAACACCACGCCGCTCACATATTAAACAGAAGTGGCAAAACACCACATGAGCGAGTGCTTGGGGAAGGGGAAAACCCTTCCTTTTCATATAAGAGATTCTAAAGTTGACCTCGGAAAATTATATTTGGTCAAAGAATGTCAATTGACAATAGGGTTACTGGTTTTGACCACAAGGTAGTCTGGAGACGCCAATGATCATGATGAAAGCATGTGAACTTCAATGAAACTTCACAAGGAGCAATTTGTCAGTGTGAAGAGGTTTTTCCCCAAAATAATCAAAATGCCATTGATGACCTAACCAGTCTAGTATTCAGGTTCCCTGCGGCAAAGGATATTTGAACGCAAATGGTGCAGCAACACGTGGACAATGACAATACTCACAAGCCTACATTATTTTGTATGTCAAATCATCTATAGCACAATGATATGCTGTCAATTGATAAGAAATGTAAAAAAGTGTCACGATTAAGGGCCTTCTCTCTAGTGCTGCAACGATTAATCGATTAAATCGAGTAATTCGATTAGAAAAAAGCTTTGAATCAAATTTTGCTGCTTCGAGGATTCGTTTAATTAGAGTTGTAATGGTTTGTTATGAACGTGTTTGCATTTATTCATTTGGGTGGATACACTGCCCCCTAGTGGCAACAGTGAATATGAAATCTAACATGGCTGGATCCAGCTGCTCCTTGTTAAGACCAACATAAGGTTCTTTGTTCGAGCTAAGATGATTGTTTATGCATTCATAAATTACTTTAGAGGCATAATCAGCATTTTGAGGCAATATTTCTTTGAACGATTTGTTAAGAGCATTGCAAAGAAAAAAAACCACTTTGTAGCATTTAAGCTAGCGGACCTTTGCTATGCAATTAGCCAATTGTTCTTTTGTTGTACTTCGATCTTCATTTATTATTTTTTTTATACCGTTTGAGGCTAAGTTCAGGTATTTGAATTTAATTTTAAATGTATTCATTGCTCTTGTGAAATGAAGTGCAATTCTGCATAGTTTGAAAACACACTGGGGAATTTTATTTTGTATTCGCATTTAATGCTCTTTTGAAAGTGCAATCTTAGCAAGCCCTTGTTTTACATCTCCTAAAATTTATTCTGCAACGCATTAAATGTTCCTTATCTGTTTACTCATTGTTCGAACTAATTGATACATTAATTGATGAATTAATCGATAGCTGCAGCCCTGCTTCTGTCAATATAATGCAGTATTATGAGTTTCAATCAATTTTAACGGATTGTTGCTTATCCAATCGATGTATTCAGATCGACTTATCCCCTGTGGCATTAAGGTCCACTGAATTTCAATTCAATCATTTATAGAATACAATTGTATTTCTTGTTAAAAAGACAGGGCATGATTTATTTACCCATTTAAGTTTCGAATAATACCATTTCTATTCATTTTAATAGTGAAAGATAGGTGTTATTTTGAGTTACCAGCGTTGTCACGGAGGGAAAAAACTCCGAAATCAAGGCAATGCTGTATATCCACACGCTCAATGGAAGCAGCAGCTGCTTTTTTTTGTTCCGCGTGGACATAACCGGCACATGCTTTCCATCTTCTCAAAGCCGCGCGCCTCTGAGGGGGTCGTCCCGACTCCTGTGCGCCACCCTTTACGCATCTTTTACCGCACAAAGCCACGCTTCGACCGGCATATGTTTAAAAAAACGGATCGATGTGGACTCCGATCGATTCCGAGACTGCGATTCCCGAGAGAGAAGCCTGCTCCGGCATCAAGTCGTATCGATTAGGATGCTGCTGCAAAACACGCGCGCATAAAAGAGGAGACAAGAGGATCCTACCTGGTTGGAACATACTTTGGAAATAAAAGATGACCAGAATAAAGGATCCCAAACAAGTGGCGAGTACCATCCGGCATATCCTGCTCATCCTCATGAGTTCGCTTAAAGTCTGTTTCATGGCCGAGGAGAGGCGAGAAAAAAGGAGACGGGGGTGGGAGGGGGGAGCTTCCGAACACTCCAACCTTTTTGGTGGGGCTCTGCCGGTACTGATGGGGAGTCGGGAGGACCGGCCGCCGGTCATTGAGCTCAACGCATCCTACACGGAGCGTACCATCGCTGGGCGGCGCGCGGGGGGGAGGAGGAGCTGCTCGGCGACAGTGGAGGAAATGAGCGCGTCCACTTCAGCGCTTTTTGTGACTCACGTGGAATTATACAAAACATCTGCTTAATGAGTGTATTACAACGCCATTGACGGCGATAGACGTCCTATCGAGGTCTGTTCGCTGCCATTCAAAATGGATAAAACCAGGGGTGAAAGTGGCTAGAATTTCTTGCCGGAACTCCCCGACGCGAAGGTTGCCACGGAGCCAGAAATGTTATTTATTTATATATTTTTTTCCTTTTTTTTTTTTTTTTTTTTTTTTTTGGGGGGGGGGGGGTGTCAAACCTCTTACACTACTGATATGCAAAGAAAACTGTTTTAAGACAGTTATTTCTATAACACATACAAAAACTGATTTTCATTCAAAATTGTATTTTTTTTCAACAAAAACAGCAATAATCCCAACCTCCAGCTCCTAATTTTCATTTTCCCTCATTTCCTCACATACTACATGCCAAATCTCAATTTTAACTACTTAAAAACATAGGATGTATATTAAAGTTGAAGTTGATGTAAACATTTACTTTTTGGTTGTTTTTTTTAAATAAAGATATGAGCAACATACATTCAGAAAAGCAAGTACCCTAATTTTCGCACTATAAGGCGCACTTGACTATAAGCCGCAGCCCACCAAATTTGGCACGAAAACAGCATTTGTTCATAGATAAGCCGCACTGGACTACAAGCCGCAGCTGTCCTTACTGTATCATGGGATATTTACACCAAAAGATATTAATCGGTACAACCTTATTTGACAGCTGCATCATACGACTGACTGTCATAAGACCAAATGAACCATCATTAAACTTTGAACTAATTACTGCAAAGCTTTATTGCTTTAAGAAGCTTCATTTGGCCATCACTGCTCTCTTGGGGTAGACAGTCAACCTCTGCTGCCACCTGCTGTTGACTGTTGTCATCCAACATGCCTCTTAGCATGCATTGCAGCGCTAGAAATGTAAATAACAATCAAAAATCATGTTCTGTGCTAAATACTTCTTCAGTTACTGTTCCAATTGTTTCATCAATTGCTAGTTATGGTATTTGCTAACACTTTATTTGACAGTGGTGCCATAAAACTGTCATTACACAATCATAATTATGTTAGGTCTCTGTCCTGAGCATTCATGAATGCTTATAACAGATGTCATTAAGTGTTATCCGGCAAATGATCACACTTTTAAATGGAATGAATGCAAAAGATCCAAGATGGACAAAAATTGAGTTAGTGACATAATTTGCCAAATGACACTTAATGACATAAGCATTCATTAATGTCCATGATACTGTCATGTCATAATTTTGATGATCTTATGACAGTCTTATGACACTGCTGTCAAATAAAGTGTTACCTGAAAAAAAATCAACAAATAAGCTGCACTGGACTATAAGGCACAGGTATCAAAATGAAGGAAAAAAGTAGCGGCTTATAGTCCGAAAATTACGGTACAAATGACATATTATGCAGAGTGAAATGGAATACATTTTGAAGATCACGCAAACATTGACTTTTTTTAAATCATAAGGAAATGAATAGCCTAACATAAATGAACAAATTTAAGTCCAAAGTGCACAGTGACAGCTAAGATGTTCTGAACCTCCCCATCAGAGCAAATAAGACTAAATATGATAAGTAAGCCTCCTCATGTCTTTCGTTGCTCTTAAAGATTTGATCCATTTTATGTTGCATTGCCCTTTTTTGTTGCATCAATTCAACCGTTTTTTGCTGCTTCAGAAAACATGCACATTTGAACCAATCAGAGCTAACTATCTCTGCTGATCACATGTCAGTATGACAGCCAATTGAACGGATAAATGAGTCCAGGCGTTTTGCTTTGCTGCGTGTATTCGCACATTGACTTGACTGATCATCGTCAGACTCAGAAAACTGCAGCAGCTGGGGAAACCTCCATGGCACTCATGGAATATAATAAATATTGGTGGAAACGGATTACGCTACACAAGCACATTATTATGCTTGTTGTTAACACTTGTGTATATAAATCTGATGTTGGTAGATTGTTTTCTTCTTGGAGATGAAATGTATGTGTGGCAGCTTAGCATTTTTTTTTTTACATAGCGTTTTGACAGTTGCCATCATTTTTTCGGAATCAAAGCACCGTGTACCCGAACAGCATTCTGGCCCTGAATCTTATACCGGAACTGCGTTCTGGCCCTGTATCTTATACCGGAACTGCGTTCCTGACCGTTCTGGCCCACTTTCACCTTTGGATAAAACGCACCGCAAAAACACCTCCTCAAAACTAGTTAAATGCCCTTGTTTTCAGTGTAAATCTACTGGAATTAAGTGAAATTATCTGACAGTCCTTCAAGTCAATTTTACTCAGATTTCTTGAAATTAAAAAAAAAAAAAAAGCTATCTGAAAATAATCTTAACAGACTTATTTTAAGCAATAAATTTGTATATTTAATTTTTTAAAACCTTGTTTGTCAGAAATGTTCTTATTCCAAGAAAAGTTATCGTTCAAACATTATTTGAAAGGAAATTTTTCTCGATTTAGGTGAAAAATTACTTACTTTTAGATGTATGGGCTTATTAGTGGAATAATCTTTTACGCATTAAAATGTTAACTAGTCTTTAACACTCAAAACAAGATGGAGAAAATTGTTTGACTAGATTTAAGAAAAATAATCTGATTAGGATGTGATCAATTTGCAGTGTAAAGCTGTCAGTAAATATCATCAACAAAAACAATTTACCTCGCATACATTAAAGTTTTAACCCAACCACTGATCTGGTAAAGGAAAATATGCAAAACACCATGAAAAAGATGCCAATTTTCAAGTAGACATGCTGAGACCGTTATTCCAAATGAAGCTATGGTTTACTTTACGCCGTCTGGCCTTGCTGAACATTGTGGTGGCATAAGCACTAGTGCCAAAAATAGGCAGACAATGGCAACCCACACACACATTTTCTCCATTTTTCCCATTCTGCAATTTTGTAGGCTATCTAAACACTCAGTTAACTTGATTTCCACTAACATACGCAGCTACAGCGGCACCAAGTGGTGACAATGCACCCGAACAGTGATGAATACTATCTTCCTACTGCATCTGAGCATATGTTGAAATCAGATTACCCTCCAGTAGCATTCCCAGGCAAAAAAAAAAAAAAAAACACGCATTGAGGAAATGTGCTAAAATTGCTTTTATACACAAGGCAGTCTGGTCATGGGAAATGCCACTAAGGTGGTCTGTAGATTGCATCGGCCCCCTATTGATAAACACTGAAGCACAGACACGAGATGGCTGGAAAGCGCCTAGTCACTCTGGCAGAATTAAAATGAGGCCCTTGTGTGGCCCACCCGCATCACTGAGGCGTACGATAAACATAAGATTCAGGCTCCGTCCTTCAAGAAATGTATGAGCTCAAGGTAGAACGGAAATAGTACACAAGTGGAAAAGCAAACAGCACCTCAGGAATGCCAGCTCAGTAAAAAAGCGACAGGGATCTATTAAAGGAGGAGCGTTTAAAGATATCGATTTAGATTCCACAATCGCCCTTTAGTTCATTACTGCAAATTAAGTTTGCGGAACCCCTGGGACTCGTAGTCTGGCGATAACATTCTTATCTCTCTCCTGAAGCTTTTAAAATGTCAGCTGCACCTTTTACGGTACATGTGCTGCAAGCTTCGGTATTGCTAATCAGTGCATTGGTGCGATATGAAAGCAACACTAGGTAACTTTTCAACATTTATGAAATATTTTCCAAACATTCGTGATGATATGTCGACGGACAAGTTGAATAACACATCTTTTGTATCACTAACTTTGAGGTGGGTGGCAGGAAGCCTGCTGTATATAGAAAAAAAACCTACAAATGTGCTGACTCTTTTACAGCATACGTCACTTGCTCCTTCCCCCATTCATTATAAAGACGGAAGTGGGTGCTAACGCTTTGGTGCAAATTCTGCAAAAATGGCAGAGCAACAGAAACACCAAAAAAAAAATGTTTTGGGGGGAAGGGAGGCTACCAGGATATACAGAATAAACGTTGGCTCGACTTTTGCTCACTGGCATGACACCCCCCACTCCCAGAGTTTAGGTGGGGAGCTGCTGGAAACAGAAATCTTGTTTAAAGCATCTGCAGGCAACCGGGAGATTGATTTGAAAAAAAAACTTTTTTTTTTTTTTTTGATTGATTGATGATTTTACAACACTGTGCAGGTGTGCACTGGTCCTCATGGGGAACGCAGTCTTCCTTAAGGCAAAACACTACCGCTTTTGTCCACCAGCGTCGCTAAAATCGACCAAATCTGAAAAGTGACCTAGTGTTGCTTTGACTCATAAAAAAGAAAAGAAAATTTTGGTCATGGCAAATGTTGGAGAAATGTTTTTTTTCCCTCACTCATTAACTGCTATTGAAAATTTAGATTTCCAATAGATGGATGAAAAGAGACACATGCAGCTCTGGAGCCCCACGTCTATCATCGTCAACGGCACGTCTATCATCGTCAACGGCACAGAAAGAGTTAAGTGCGTGTCAAGAAGTAGACCGCTGTCAGTCGACAGTCAAGGTCACCTTAACGGCACGCTAGCCGTCCCTGGTTACCACGGAAACAGTGATGGATGGGGCAATTTCTGTGTTTTCCTGTACAGTGTGTTCACCTTGGGTCAATGAGGTGCAAGCAGGGGACTAAAATGTCCTGGCCCACATTAAAATACTCACAATTCAAATTGGGTTTGATATCATTTGGAGTTACTCAATAAAAGATCCAGTCACCTTTGTTTGAACCCTCACTGAATGTCTTATTAATTACATTCCCGACGAGGTCCTAACCCTTTTGATGTGCCGTGGGATTATCAGCCACACAGGTACCGTTGAGTGACGGGCTTTAAAAAAAAAAAAAAATCGTGAATAATTCAGGTCCCACACTGGGAAACTCATTTGAATCCATCTGACATTGACCTCAAAGTTAGCCACGCTTCCTCAAGGACGGACAACCCAGAGGACCTCAGACGGAGTGCGGAATCAGGGCTGGGCGCAACATTGGGATGCGGCGATTGCGGATTTATGGTCAACTTGACATTGAAGCAAAGTCCCAAACACAAATGAAACGGAAATGCAGTTATGAGCTGCCACTTGGTAATGCTTTTTCAGTCATAAATATTTAAAACCGGAGATTTTTAAACATCTGAATATGCAAATAGGGGAACTGTCTTTAAAATGACTCCATGTCCATAGTGCTACTGAAAAACATGTTATCAAACATTGTAAAATACAGTGTATCACAAAAGTGAGTACACCCCTTGAATTTCTGCAGACATTTACGTATAACTTTTCATGGGACAACAGACAAAATGACACTTTAACACAATGAAAAGTAGTCTGTCTGCAGCTTATATGACAGAGTTAATTAATTTCCCCCTCAAAATAACTCAAAATATAGCCATTAATATCCAAACCCCCGGCTACAAAAGTGAGTACACCCCTTAGAAACTACATACATCCCTAAATGTCCAAATTGAGTACTGCTTGTCATTTTCCCTCCAAAATGTCATGTGACTCATTACAGGAGTGTTGTCAGCATTGCTGCAGAAATTGAAGAGGTGGGGGGTCACCCTGTTAGTGCTCAAACCATACGCCGAACTCTACATCAAATTGGTGTGCATGGCTGTCACCCCAGGAGGAAGCCTCTTCTGAAGACGGTACACAAGAGTGTGTTTTGATACTTTTTTTGGGTGTTAAAAATAAATCGATAAAAAAAAATTAAAACACTGTCGTTATATAACTTTGGGAATTAAATATAAAGGTTGAAAAAGGTATATATATTTTTTTTTCTATTAATAACATGGTCAGCACCAGACACCTTGCTTGTTTTTTTCTTTTCAAAAACAGCGAAACCTTCTAAAAGTCAATTCTATGTCGAAAATGAAGATGATTATGCAGGTTCAGACCGTGGAGAACAAATAGGTAAGGCACGCTTGCATTCTAGCCATATCATTGTCTATTGTTGCTGTTGAGCTTCCGACATGCAACGCGGTTTTGGACATTTGTGTGCAATTTATATGAGTGTTGTGAAAAGGGGGTTTTAAACCAAAGCTTATTGGACCTTTTAGGTTTCAAATGTGTTTGTGTGTCATTGCGCCATCTAACTGCGGGCATTTGCATCATAATATACAGGCGCTTTTGTTTTCGATTCAAAAACTTCATCACAGACTGTAGGTGAAATAGAACGCTGTCTTTGTAGCAGCCATGTTGTAGTATGTAAACTACCCAGCATGCACGCGTATTGCCATTGTGCAAGCCTTGAATGGAGAAAAGGCATGGCAAATTTGGACTGAATACGATCGTGAATTTTCTCTTTCTCTCCTAATGGAGCAATTTCCATAGACGTGTTATTAAATTTCACATTGGATTCACACAAAATTTACAATTAATTAAAGGAGTCACACTCAAAGAGAATGTAATTAAAGGAATCAATGCGTCAAATGTTGATGCACTTCGAAGAAACCATGAAACGAGCTTTCAACATGGGTCGCTGTCATCAGTCGTGGCGTTGTTCCACTTAACCGCAAAGCAGAGCTCTGATCCTCCTATTACCATAAGACCATTAATATGATAATTACCCAAGCTCTGCTAAGGCGAAGTGCGTGCCGTTGACTAGATAAGTGGCCCGTGGTGAGTCGAGACTCGACAGGGTGAACTTGAATCGAGAGATGCCTTGCAGTATTGTTATAAGAGACTTACTTCCTCCAGTTTGTTGAGCGCTTTCTGTCCAGTGTCGTCCTACAGCAGGTTGCACAGAGGTGGTAGAGGGGACATGAGGCTGTCAAAGAAGATGGAAAAGTCCATTTGGGTTGCGCCGGAAAGGCCAAGGTGTTGTGCAGTGATGGATCTGTATGTTAAAATTTATGGCACGCGTGGGGGAATCGGTTATCTGCTCCGTTAGTCCCCATCTGTTCAGGGTCAGGTGAGCTAACCGATGGCTACGATGGGTGGAAATGACAGCAAGCTTTAAAATACTTTCTCCTATGGATAGATCTGTGCCAATCGCAACCCTATGATTGTTACACATATTTTAAATTCCTTCATAAAACCTACTTTGTTTTTTGTCGTGCTCCATCACAGTAAGTTCTAAAAGCGTCGTTAACATTGTTGTAGGCCTCTGGGGTAAACAAAAACAAACAAAAAGTATGATTAATGTTTGAATAAAAAAGTCAAGCTCATCACAATCTCGATTTTACATTTCCACACGAAACTTACTTTGTTGTTGTCGTCCTCCATTAGAAGTTCTTAAAACATCGTTAACATTGTTGTAGGCCTCTGGAGTAAAAAAAAAAAAAAAAAGTGGGTTATTATTGTTTAAATAAAAGGGAGTGATGATTATTTTTTGTTATTTCTTGGAAGTCATAGGACACCAACTCCGTGTACCTTTTAGCAGTGGTGGAACAAAGTACTTCATTACTGTACTTAAAGTATATTTTTTTTAGGGGTGTAAAACGATAAAAAATTTTTAATCGAGTTAATTACAGCTTAAAAATCAATTAATCGTAATTAATCGCAATTCACACCATCTAGAAAATATGCCATATTTTTCTGTAAATTATTGTTGGAATGGAAAGATGAGACACAAGATGGATATATACATTCAACATACGGTACATAAGTACTGTATTTGTTTATTATAACAATAAATCAACAAGATGGCATTAACTAACATTCTGTTAAAGAGATCCATGGATAGAAAGACTTGTTGTTCTTAGAAAATAAATGTTAGTACAAGTTATAGAAATTTTATATTAAAACCACTCTTAATGTTTTCGTTTTAATAAAATTAGTAAAATTATCAATCAAAAAATAAACTAGTAGTCCGCCATTGTTGATGCCAATGATTACTTACTCAATGCTCATGGGTGCTGAAGCCTATAAAATCAGTCGCACCCAGGCGCCAGCAGAGGGCGACAAAACTCCGAAAAACACAACAAGTACACATTTCACTGTGCTGTCATTTTAATGTTGGAGCGGGGCATGTGCGTTAATCGCGTCAAATATTTTAACGTGATTAATTTGAAAAATTAATTACCGCCCGCGATAATTTTGACAGCCCTCATTTTTTTGTATCTGTACTTTACTTGAGTACAAATATGAAGTGGTACTTTTTACTTTTACTTCACTACATTATACAGCAGGTAGCTGTACTTTTTTCTCCACTACTTTTCAAATTGTCGCCTGCTGTAAGACAAGATTAGGCAGGTGAACAAGATATTGACCAATTTATTAAAAAAAATAAATAAAATAAAATAAAATAAAATCTTGTACAGTAGGTGGTGGTATGGACCTGGTAGTTGCTTGCAAATCTGCCATTAAACTAAGTTTTGGAGTTTTTCTGCTTCTTAAGCTTCTGTTTACAGTGCAGTCAATTTTATTGCTTGTTTTTTTTCCATTCTTCAGAATTTTAAATAAAACGGAGCAGTCAATGAATTTTCAGTTTTTTTGAATATTGACTCAAATATCTGTATTTATGCATGTTTATATGATATATATCAAAGATGTCCCGATCGATCCCGATCGATCGGGTCTGATCACGTCATTTTCAAAATATCGGAATCGGCAAAAAAATATCGGACATGCCTTTTTTTAATATATATTTTATTTAAATCGTTTTCTAATTGTAGTTAACGTTAGACAAAATGTCTTACACTCATCCAGAGTAGTTTTGGCTTAAAGTAGGGCTATCAAATTCATTGCGTTAACGGCGGTAATTAATTTTTAAAAATAATCACGTTAAATAATTAACGCATGCGCTGCACAACCCGCTCACGCATTGTCGCGTTGAAGCTATAAAGACGGCATTTTACCTATAGATAGCGCTAAAAGGCAGCGTATAATCAGTAGAGAATTTTGACAGCCTTTGGAGCCATTTTATATGTGGCTAAAGCCTTACAATACCTCTTAAAAATAACGTGGGAGGCAATGTGGGGAAGAAAGGACGTTAAGAAAATGATCAACTACTACCTATGTTCTTTCCCAACGCAGAGAAGATATATCAATTGGTGCCCCTACGCACAGTCATGGTTGCACTTCCCATCATGCATTTGGGCAGAAGTTAAATGGCTGCAGTTTCATTTACTGAAAGCTCGAATACACTAGATGGCAATATTTAGTCACAATATACAAAGTCACATTTATCCGTTAAGGATTACAAGTCTTTCTATCCGTGGATCCCTCTCACAGAAAGAATGTTAATAATGTAAATGCCATCTTGAGGATTTATTGTCATAATAAACAAATACAGTACTTATGTACTGTATGTTGAATGTATTTATTCGTCCGAGTTTTATTCATTTTTTTCTTAATGCATTGCCAAAATGTGTATGATCGAGAAAAATTATTGGGAATGATTGGAATTGAATCGGGAGCACAAAAAAAAAAAAATCGGATCGGGAAATATCGGGATCGGCAGAAACTCAAACTAAAACGATCGGGATCGAATCGGGAGCAAAAAAAACATGATCGGAGCAACCTAATACGTATATTAAATTTTTGCATCGGGAGAAAATATTTTTACTTTTTACGAGCACTTTGTACTTTTACTTTGGTAATTTTTTCTTAGATACTTGTACTTTTACCTAAAAAAAAGTGAGTACTTCATCCACCACTGCCTTTTAGACTTTCGTTTTTTCTTCTTCTAAGTTTGGAAAACAAAAAAAGCTAAGCACCGTTTCCAGCAGGTCGCCCAGAGCCATCAAGTACGGGATGGAGAAGCGGCTGCTCCACATGGAATGCACCATCCAGTCGGCGCTCGTATCAGGTCGCTCCGGAACCCCCAAACGTCTGGCATCCTAAATAGGTGACCTTACTCAAGACAATTATTATCATTTATTGGAGCTCGTGTCGGACGAGCTGGCTGGAACTTTTCCCAATCGATTATGGAGCACGGACGTATCGTGACATCTGCCTGCTACTGTGAAAATGAATTTTAAATCCGCTCAATTAGATTCAACTGGGAAAAAAATGACAATAAATGAGATATGAAATATTTATTCAAACAACAAAGACATTTACATGGCATCCATACTCGTGCTTCAATGGCAGTGGATGGATGCCAAATCTGACAAATTTGAAATGAAACAAACATGTTGTCAATTGACAAAAACTCTTGAGGCATAAACTGGAATTGAAAACTTCCTGTTTTGCCCACAAGAGACTGAACAAACAGACCGTGCCGAGATGGACAACCATAGAAATGCACACATGCTTGTGGTCACGATGTTACAAGCAGCCAACTTGGGAGTTCAATTTACAAATGACAAGCCATATCCACACAGTGGACTTTTTTTTTTTTTTTTTGCTGGTGTGTTACTGTTAGTCCCCCTTTTGCTTTTCTTTTAAAGTCCAAAGGTGAAAAAAATCTCAAATGGCACCTCCATTTAACCACAAAAAAAAGAGTATTAGTAACATGTAGTCTCTCGTGATACCAAGAGCTTCGGTGCAAAAAAGATGCTAATACGGAACAATTGATTACGTCACCCGGCGTTAGTCGCCTACGTCGCTGTCCTGGTCACCAATGAGCCACAAGAAGTGGAAGCTAAGCGCCAGCAGCGCCGTTCCCAGCAGGTCGCCCAGCGCCGTCAAGTACGGGATGGAGAAGCTGTCCGGGTCTTTGCCGCTGCGCCACATGGAATGCACCATCCAATCGGCGATGCACAACAGCAGCAGAACCTTGCCGTGCGCGCAAAGAAAACAGAAAAGGCATTTCTCCATATTGCGCTAATGGAAAAAGCTTAGTTTGACGTTTCTCCAGAACTTTTGCCGCTCATTATCCCAATTAAGTTAAAACCCGTAGACCGTTCCTGCTGCGCTTACTCAGAAATTCAAGGCGTTCCCTCTCGTGTCAAAGCTAGAAATAATTCATATTCCTTCAGGCGACCCGTAACCAGCGAGCATTGAGATGATGCTCACGTCCCCATCAATTTTGGCTTTAAAGTTTGGAGAGCACACACCACAAACCGCGTGGGATGACGGCCTGTAATTAAAGTGACGCTCGTATATATATCTTAAGCTCACCTGCAGCAGAGCGGCTGCCAAATAAACCGACGTGAAGATGGGCGTCAACGTGGTGTGTCCGCTCTTCATCAGGTGGATGGTGTAAAGGAATATTAGATGCCCGGGGATCACCAGAAGGAGGAGAACCTGAGCCGACCGGTGATTTGCTCCTACGTACAAAAAAACCCAGTTGATCTCCAAAGTGTGGGATTTGAACATTAAGACTGTCATGGGACAGACCGGTTCCAAAGAACGTGCGGCAGGGGTAGTAGCAACCCTTGGCCTCGTCAGGGACCTCCCCAGGGGCGCAGTGGAAGTGCAGGAATGTGGAGATGCGGCTGGACTGAATGGCCACCAAGTTACCGCCAATACCTGCGCAAAACAGTATGAATGTTTCTTTTCGCGTCCACAGACTTAACTCCAAATGAATCATGATAGAATGTTGATTGGAAAGGTGGGTAGTAATGCGTTACATTTACTGTTACATTTACTTGAGTAACTTTTTAAGACTGTACTACAAAGAGCAGTTTTACTCAGCTATACTTTTACTTTAGTAGATTTGTGAAGATGAAACGCTACTTAGTCCGCTACTTTGGGCTACACTAGTCGTTACCTTCTTCCTCTTTATTCTACATATTAGATTTTACCATTTTTGATGCCTGTGAATGCAATGGTGGCTCTACCAGTTTCATCAATGAGACATCGCAACATGACTCCATTATACCAATCAGACTCAAACTTGCCAAGCTATGATCACGCCGGTCTGTCCATTCTCATGGCTTCTTTAAAGCACCGTAAAAACGTGTTTGAAGTAGAGTGCTGCAGTCAACATGACTCAAAAGCGCAGATTTCAATCTCTCTCCCAGTTTTTGTTTGGCACCGATTGACCCCGGAAAACCGGAGATATGATCCTTTTAATTTCATAATAGGAAATGTTTTCTCCACTAGAGAGCACTCATGCTCTTTGGACGAATGTTTCATTTCTGTATTTTTCTCTCGCAGGAATTCAATGTTTTTTTTAAGGTTGTTCCGATCATGTTTTTTTGCTCCCGATCCGATCCCGATCGTTTTAGTTTGAGTATCTGCCGATGCCGATATTTCCCGATCTGATTGCTTTTTTTTGCTCCTTATTCAATTCCAATCATTCCCGATAATTTTTCCCGATCATATAAATTTTGGCAATGCATTAAGAAAAAAAATTAATAAAACTCGGACGAATTTATACATTCAACATACAGTACATAAGTACTGTATTTGTTTATTATGACAATAAATCCTCAAGATGGCATTTACATTATTAACATTCTTTCTGTGAGAGGGATCCACGGATAGAAAGACTTGTAATTCTTAAAGGATTAATGTGACTTTGTATATTGTGACTAAATATTGCCATCTAGTGTATTTGTTGAGCTTTCAGTAAATGATACTGTAGCCATTTAACTGTTCTGCCCAAATGCATGATGGGAAGTGCAACCATGACTGTGCGTAGTGGTACCAATTGATATATCTTCTCTGCGTTGGGAAATGACATAGGGTGTTAGGAAAAAGATCAATTATTACCTTTCTTCCCCACACTGCTTCCCACGATATTTCTAATCGTAAGGAGAGGGATTGTAAGGCTTTAGCCAATTAAAAAAAGGCTCCAAAGGCTGCCAAAATTCCCTCTACTCATTTTACGCTGCCTTTTAGCTCTACATACAGGTAAAATGGCGCCATTACAGATTGAACGCAACAATGCGTGAGTGGGTCGTGGAGCGCATGCGTTAATTGCGTTAAATATTTTAACGTGATAAATATTTTTAAAAATTAATTACCGCCGTTAACGGGATAAATTTGATAACCCTACCTTAAGCCTAAACTAAAGACTCTGGATGAGTGTAACATATTATGTCTGTAATGTTAAATACAATTAGAAAACGATTTAATTAAAAATATATATATATATTAAAAAAAGGAAAGTCTGATATTTTTTTGCCGATTCAGATACTTTGAAAATGACATGATCGGACCCGATCGAGCTTAATGTGGTTATATATAGGTTATAGTGCGGTATCATAATGACAGTTCACATGGACAACTTTGTGCTGAGAAAAAAAAATATCATCAAAAGCAGTTACTCACAATGTTACTCATTACTTGAGTATTTTTTTCCCCAAATTATTTTTTACTTGTACTTGAGTAAATTTTTTTTAGATGACTTTTACTTGAGTAATATTCTTTTGAAGTTACACTACTCTTACTTGAGTCAACTTTTGGGCTACTCTACCAACTTATGGTTGATTTTGACATTTACGTCTCGACCGCAGCTTTAGGCGGCGATTAAATGGCGTCCTAAAAAATTTTGCTCGTTGCTCCCAGACATTGAAAATCATGCTGCTTATGAGCAGATTTGATAAGCAGTTGCATGTGATTTAAAAAAATCATGTTGATTGCAAGAGAGGATTTAACCATAATACCCTTAAGTTTAGCTTATTTTTGTGTTACGGAGACCCTCTAATTCAATAATTAGGACCGCAAGGAGTGGGAAAAATTGCATTGCTTTTTTTCTTGTGTGGTTGAACTATAGTGTAAATGTGAGCTTTATATTTGTCTGGAAGTGATTATAATTAACCCTTTCATTAATGGGGAATATGCATATAAATTCCAGAATTCAAGTTGCAGAAAGAATAGGTGAAATAAAATGTTAGCTATGTAAATAAATAATTGCTGGTTTCAGATTTGGTAGCGTTCAGCCCGGGGGAGGAGAAAATTGGTAGGGGGTCTTAGAAGCAAATGTGGCTTATTCAGGTCACTGGCTTTGACAGGAGTGAGGAAGAGGACAACAAAGGGGTCTACACCGGCGGGGGGTTCAACCTGGCTGGCTCTGCCCGGAGGGATGGCTACATCAACGTGATGTGACGTCTAAAGATGAAATATAATGATGGGGGGGGGGGGGGGGGGGGGGGGGCTCCGATTTATCAGTGGCAGTTGGCTTATCTGAAATCAAAGGTGTGCAGAAGCAAATATGATGAAGTGATGATGAGGAAAAATGTCATCACAACAGCATGTTCAACAACACCATGCCATGTAAACTGCCAAAAAGAAAAAGAACATTCATTTGAATACATTTACATATTATTTCATTCATTTGATGCGTCATAAAACTAAAGCAATTTTGTCACAATCTGTATTTTAAAGCGTTTCTGATGATCAAAGGTGAACAAGCAGCGGGGGCGAACAATTCAATTTGAATGCCGGGGACGCAATTGTTGTACTAACAGACAACGAGCAATCTTTCTGTTGTCATATTTGAAGAAGACAAATTCTTCTTTTTATTCCAGGTATGACACTGCATCTATTGTAGGACAAATTACAGCGCAGTTGACAATTTCATTTAAGCTGTCGTTTCTTATCAATCTGCCGCCGTGCCCCCGCCGACTTCATTTTGGTGGCGCATTTTGACGAGATGAGACACCGGCAACTTTCTGTATTCGTTCTTCGCTGGCTGTTCGTGACCCGGACGGGGTCCTGACGTCTCGTTACCAGTCTTTCTTTATGAAGTCCAAATTAAAACCTTATCTCTTATAGTAGCCTGAAAAACTTTGACCCGAATCTAATATGACAATATTATTAGTTTAAAACGATGCCGCTCTTCATTTGTGCTGATGGAGGTGGATTCCGTTTGCCTGCTTTGAAATTCCTACAGTCACACAGCTTTAATAGCGCTGTTTGCATTAAAAAAATGTGCCGGCTTGGCTAGACTCTGGAAGGGAATGAAATTGCATGTGCCCATTGAAATATTTGAAGGTAAGATGACATACATCCAGTCAACTAAATACATTTTTGCGAGAGATGTCCCGATCGATCGGCATCCCGATCGATTGGGTCCGATCACGTCATTTTCAAAGTATCGGAATCGGCAAAAAAATATCGGACATGCCTTTTTTAATATATATATCTTTTAATTAAATCATTTTCTAATTGTATTTAACGTTACAGACATAATATGTTACACTCATCCAGTCTTTAGTTTAGGCTTAAGGTAGGGTTATCAAATTTACGGCGGTAATTAATTTTTCTTTAAATTTATCACAAAATATTTAACACAATTAACGCATGCGCTGCACGACCCACTTGCGCATTGTTGCGTTCAATCTGTAATGGCGCCGTTTAAACTATATATAGAGCTAAAAGACAGCGTAAAATGAGTAGAGTGAAATTTGGCAGCCTTTGGAGCCTTTTTTTAATTGGCTAAAGCCTTACAATCCCTCTCCCTACGATTAGAAGTATCGTGGGAAGCAATGTGGGGAAGAAAGGTAGTAATTGATCTTTTCCTCAACACCCCATGTCATTTCCTAACGCAGAGAAGATATATCAATTGGTACCACTACGCACAGTCAGGTAGCACTTCCCATCATGCATTTGGGCAGAACAGTTAAATGGCTACAGTATCATTTACTGAAAGCTCAACAAATACACTAGATGGCAATATTTAGTCACATTTTACAAAGTCACATTTGTCCTTTAAGAATTACAAGTCTTTCTATCCGTGGATCCCTCTCACAGAAAGAATGTTAATAATGTAAATGCCATCTTGAGGATTTATTGTCATAATAAACAAATACAATACTTATGTACTGTATGGTTAATGTATATATTCGTCCGAGTTTTATTCATTTTTTTCTTTATGCATTGCTAAAATGTATATGATCGAGAAAAATTATCGGGAATGATTGGAGTTGAATCAGGAGCAAAAAAAAAAAAAGCAATCGGATCGGGAAATATCGGGATCGGCAGATACTCAAACTAAAACGATCGGGATCGGGAGCAAAAAAACAATTGGAACAACCCTAGTTGTTACCTTTTCTGTTGTAAAAAAAAAAAAAAAAAAACTTTAGTAAGGGGGAAGTGTAAATAAATTATAAGATTTGTTATGAATGAAAAAATTAAAAGTGTTCGTTGGCTGTTACTGAGTAGCATTTGCGATCGCTACGCAAAAATAGCAATGTAAATTGCCCCCAAGAACGGTCAGAGACGTAAGACAACCAGTGGATACAACATATAAGAAAGACAGGGCATATGGTGGTAAAGGATAGATTGGTGAAATAGGAGAATGTCATTGTCAGTGGTGTAAGGCAATGCACACAAGAAAAAGGTGTCGATAAAAAAGCTACCTCTGGATCAGGTCGGCTCTTGTCTTTTTCAGCTCTCGACACTGAAGCCATCTCTTTAACTGAACATTTGTATGTTCTTCCACATCTTTACCAGTGAATTTGGCACCAGGGACATCATTTTCGGACAGAATTGGTAGGTTTAGCTCAGGAAGCATCTCGTTCATACAGTATTTCAATGCTTTTACTAATAGTGTCAAACGGGAGGTTGACCCGCTTCGCGACAATTGCTAAAGTCATGAATATTAATGAGCAAAAGTGACGTGTTGCTTGCTGTATGCCATTCATTTTGACTGGGAGTGGCGAGCTGCTACTGACCACAGGTGATGAAGTCCTGGCGTGACTCACCATTGATTACAGGGGTGTATACTACTATTCCAGCCAGGTTGGGGTCTGACACCGTTTTATCCAAGATGAGCCCTCCAATGCTGCAAAGGACAACAAAATTGAATTCACAATATGCTTTGGCCTTCTTTTCTTCTAAACCAGGCCATTTACAAGATAAAAAGTAGCAGGATGTGTTATTTTGACTGTCAACACTTTCCTGTGAAACACATATTGGGACCGCTAACTCTAAGCAGCTCATTAAATTTGTCACAGTTTAATTAACCTTAACAGTAGAAAACACATACAGGAGGACACGCAATAGGCAGCTTCCAGTGGTGGAATGTAAACAAGTAACTTCGTTACTATACTTAATGAATGCTTATGAGTGTCATCAGGGAGATTATATCACTTTTGAATTGGACACTTTATGACATTCATTAATGCTCATGACAGTGTCATGTGATCATTCTGACAGTCTTATGACACATTGTCAAATAAAGTGTTACCTAATTGGCTTCAATGAAAGAAAAAAATGATACATTGTATTTAAAAAAAAAAAAAAAAAACTTTCCTTTTTTGTTCATTGTAAAAACAACAATAAAAAGGAGAATTGCTTTTTCCCCCGGTTTAAAACATTTTTAAAACAAAACAAACAAAAAAGACAATCTATCATGAAGCTCAAAGATGATTTAGACAATTTTTAGGTCAACAATCATTCAAAACTATGACTTTCAAAATAGTTGTCTATTTGTTGTTGCGGCCCTATTTATATAGAAGACCAGCTGTGTTCATAACACATGAGGTTGAGTCATCAGGCAAAGCAGACAAGTTTTCCGCCCTCCCGCCCACTCTCTTTTAAAGTACCTGCTGATGACCATGGCCGTGATGACCGGCTCCCATCCGGAGTAGAGCAGCGTGCGGCTGGCCGGGTGCTTGGAGGAGACAATGATCCACAGAGGCGTCAGACACATGAAGAAGGCACACACCAGAGAGGAAACATACGGGTAGGAATCTGGAGGAGGAAAGGGTGGAAAAGTCACAATGTGCTTTTATTCTCACAAACAAGATGGCGACTGTCCTGCTTGGTAATTAACATTGCATAACACAAAGAAAGTTTAGTCAGAGGAACACCTGCTTCAGGCTGTTACCGGCTGTTTTCCAGGTGGATCTGTTTCACCCCCATACTAAATAACACTTGTTAGGAACCAAGCCAAGATTTATTATCTGTGTGTTTTGAAAAGTGAAAGGCCTCCCTGTTCAAACGTGCTTTAACATTTAATGAGGCACACTGGTAAAATTGGAGCCATATATCTCAGCCTATACAGTGGGACCTCTACTTACGAATGACTCTACATAACGAATTTTCAGGTTACGACACACCTCGACAGTTTTATTGCCTCTTTTTTTCAGGATAGGAAGCGCAAAATACAGTATGGGCTGCTACTGAACGTAACATACTTATTGCTGCTCCGCCATTGGCTATTGCCTAGCATCTTCCTGGCACCCAGTAATCTATGTGTGTATCCCTGCGTCATCTTCATTCGCCCCTTGTGTACGGAGAGTTTTATGTGCGCGTGTTAAATTTTATTACGGTATTTACTCTGTTGTTTTTTACATTATGCACAACTGTCATTTGTGCCCGAGCACTAAGTGTGCGAGAGCACTATTGTGATGCAAAGGATTCTTATTATTTCTTCTCCTCGGCAAATGAAAATGGCCAATTTGGAGGCCTAAACATGCTCAAAAACTCACCAAAATTTGCATATGCGTAAATTACGATTATTTTGCAACATTGTGAAAAAATGTAACAAAACGGCTCAGTGGCGCCTCCTTGAATTAAAAAAAAAGGCCTCTCCATTTAGGGTTTTTTCTTCAACGTAGAGCAATGAAATTTAGGGAGTCGATACATTGTGCGAAACTGCTCCAAAAAAGTCTCTTGCACCCATATTTCAAACCCAACAGGAAATTGGGTATTTTGGATTGAATGTAAATTTTTTTATCGAGTAACAGGGTGCACATTTTAGACCTTGGTGCCTAAAGTGTTAGTTGGATCCTCCTCAAAATTGGTGAGAATGTTCATGAGACAAATGATATCTTAAGTTCTCAAAACTGCAAGTTTTCATTCACGGGCCTGACCTGGGCGTGGTGCCAAAGTCGGCCATTTTTTTGGGCAAAACACCAAATTCAGAAAATGACTAATAACTCCCTCATACAACGTTCGATCTTTTTCACATCTGGCATGTATTAGTATGTAAGGTATCTCAGCCTGAACATGACTGCATTGAAATATTACCCATTAGGCCTGGTGCCCACTAATGGGAACAGGAAATGCCCTTTTTTTAAGAGACAGGCTACTCCTCCAAGGGAAAAAAAATCTATTGACCTCAAACCTGTTTCAGAGAAGCCTTAAGACATGTGTTCAGCTGTCTGATGAAAAATATTGAGGTTTCGTTGAAGCGGAGGGTTCCAAACAGGAAAGTGAAAATGACCGTCGCCATTTCGTCTCGCCACAAATTCTGAACAGTCATAACTTGGCAGACATACAACATATCTGCGCCAAACGCCCCGTGCTTGGTGAGACTGGTATCCAGAAGGGTCGTGTAGCGGTCATTTGCATCAACTCTGTAGCGCCGACTAGTGGCAACAGAAAGTAACTCATTTTACATGTACATGTCCAGTTCTTTTCGGGTTGGTCACTGTCGTTTCAAGACCTTTTCTAAGACTACAATCTAAAGCCCATGTCCACACGTCTGTCTGTTGCCGTGCTGACCCTTTGCTCGCCATTAAAAGGAAGTAGATTTTTTCAGGGACTTAGGCAGCTTATAGAACCACAAAATTTGCCACACTAGGTCGACTTGGCCCAATTAGAAGATTTTTTGGTTTTGAATATGGGCGTGGCTGCACAGCTCAGTAGCACCTGCTTTTTTTGGAGGACTGTCTTTAATAGGGGCTTTTTCACCTAGTTGTGTGACTGTATTTGTAATCCCAAAAAAAGAGGCGAGTTGCGAGAAAGTTAGGTTCTCAGGAGATGATGAAAGGGAGACAATCTGCCACCACCCTGACCTGCGTGCCGTTTAAGTTGTGCCAAAGTGCGAGGGCCCGTTCGGTCCTGCTTGCAGGCCTAGTTTTATGTCTATTGTGCAATAATCTAAGTGGAACATGCGTTTGTTGCATATTTTGATGCAATTTTATGCTTTTTTAAAAAGATTTATGTCTGAATTTTGGGGAACTTGGAACAGATTAGGGCACTTACATGGAAAACGCGTCTCTACTTACGGAATTTTCAGTTTACAAAATTATTTCCAGGACCAAATAATTTCCTAAGTAGAGGTACCACTGTACTTACAAATTTCAACATTAGCAATCAATTGAAAAATCAAAGATATTTTTGGTCATTTCATGAGGTGACATGAAGCAAAACAACGTTCAGAGCTCTAGTTTCTGGCATTGGCGGAGATTGAGGGGGAAGTGCCCCGCCCCCGTTGGCCGAAAAATGTAATTGCATGTAACTGACTTTCCAATAAATTAATTTAAAATAAAGACCAAGCTGTTAAAATGTTGTCAATAAAAGTTGTAAAGCAATAAAACAACTAACAAAAATGAATCAAATGAACAAGAATCCTGCAAAGTATTTCATAATGAGTCAAAATTAATTTTTCAATTCATAATGAGTCAAAATCAAATTGTCAAACACATCATGTGACCCCACCTTAGACACGGTCCTTTGCTTTGCTTAACCAAAACTACACCTGAGGAGGCAAGATGGATATTTAGAATTTCTTTAAACCTAAGCTTTCAAAAGCTTCAACAACAACTGACACAAACAGGGCCAAGCTGTATATACACACATATTATAAAATAATTTCAGTGCTAACACTGCGTTTCGGGGTCATCAACATGTTTTGCCTGCCCCCCTCACATAAAAGTCAAACTCCGCCTATGGTTTCTGGCTAATTTGATACACAGATTTCAAATTCCAAACAATCACATCCAAAATGATTGCTAAACAGGAATATTCATGTCATTTCCCACTCATTATATCCCAACAGTCATGCCTCCTAGAAATTAAAATGGACTGGATGCTCGTGTCTCCTCTAAACTCATTTATTTTTCCTCCCAAAACCCCCTTTTGTTTCGACTTTTCAGAAAAGTGTCACCCGAGGCCGCCCTAGTGAACAACACTGACATTGTTGAAGGAAGAGACACGGCCCAGACACACTCATTACACCGCTCCGCCACGGAAATACGGAATCCGAAGAGAGTTTCATAAATTGAGCCACTGTTTTCCATCTGAGGGAACATCTGCGTCTCCGAGGTCGGGCTGACAGGGTTAGTTTCAATGTGATGCTATATTCAGCGGGAATGCCTCTGACTGTATGCTTGTAATGCAAGCGGCTTTGGGCGTGACATGAATTAAACATGTGGAATGTGCGGCGGGGAGAAGAGAGGAGGTCTGTTTTGAAAAGTGTGATTCACAATGAAGCTGGAGGGACCTCTATTGGCTGCATGCGGACTTGCAATCGTTTAAACAATTGCTGGCGAAAGACGTCCAATCTATTTTGCCTGGGATTGGATTGGACGTCTACAAAGCCAGCCCACCCGATACGCAGACTATGCAGCTGCTTAGGGGCCCTGACCACAAGGGGGCCCCCAATCTGGCAACCTCCTTTTATACGTTGTTAATAGAGTGTTGCGAACAATGTGGCGCGCATTGCCATTTATCTATGCAAACGTCCATTTTCTTGTCATTACAATCTGGCAACCTGGGGAGTGACGTTGAACCTGCTTTACGATGATTGGTGCGCAAACTTGCTTGGAAAATAGATGCACGAATATGTCGAAGAGAATTTATCCTTCTGGAGCAGAGAAACGAAAGAAGAAGAAAATCGGAGAAGAAAAGAAATAACAATATCAAGGTAATAGAGCATGTTGTTGATGTTGTTGTTGTGCAAGACACTCCCACTTGAATGTTGTTGTCAGCTGAGCTTGTCAATATGTCGTACTGATAATTGCAATTAGCTGCAGGGTGAAGGCCTGGAGCCAATCAAGTTGTCACCTGTCGGCAACGGCAAATTGATGGCTTCCGCTGATTGTAGTACAACGAAATATTGGCATAATATTAGGGCTGTCAAAATTATCGCGTTAATGGGCGGTAATTAATTTTTTTAACTAATCACGTTAAAATATTTGACGCAATTAACGCACATGCCTCGCTCAAACAGATTAAAATGACAGCACAGTACAATGCCAACTTGTTACTTGTGTTTTTTGGAGTTTTGTCGCCCTCTGGCCCGCTTGAATGCGACTGATTTTATGGGCTTAAGCACCCATGAGCATTGTTTAATTATTGACATCAACAATGGCGGGCTACTAGTTTATTTTTTGATTGAAAATTTTTATTAAAACGAAAACATTAAGAGGGGTTTTAATATAAAATTTCTATTACTTGTACTAACATTTATCTTTTAAGAACTACAAGTCTTTCTATCCATGGATCGCTTTAACAGAATGTTTATAACGTTAATGCCATCTTGTTGATTTGTTATAATAAACAAATACAGTACTTATGTACCGTATGTTGAATGTATATATCCATCTTGTGTCTTATCTTTCCATTCCAACAATAATTTACAGAAAAATATGGCATATTTTGTAGATGGTTTGAATTGCGATTAATAACGATTAATTAATTTTTAAGCTGTAATTAACTCGATTAAAAATTTTAATTGTTTGACAGCCCAACATAATATGCATTTGAAATGGTGGGCCAAAAATATGGGCCCCCAAATTGCCTGGGCCTCCCATGGACGTCTATCGCCATCACTGTTAGACAGGATTTCATTCACTAACCCAGGCACTTGTAGAGGCCCTGGCTGATCCACGCCAGGATGGCCAACGTGATGAGGTCGCCGAAACTGGCGGCGATAGGCGTGGCCACGTTGTCCGGGTTGATGCCGGTCTTTTTGGAGCCCACGATCACGCCGACCATGATGAAACCTGAAATAAAAGCGGCAAAACAATGAGTCGAACACTTTGTAAAAATCTGTTTGCTCATTTTAGGGCGGTTGTTACCCTGCAGCATAGAGGCAATAAAAGCCGTGGCGACGCTGCTGGAGCACAGCAGCACGGCGTGGCTCATCTGAAACTTCCCCTCTGGAATCCAGCCGAGAACCACCGCCGCCACGGCTGCCAAAAAGCCCACTACGGTGGCCTGAACCTAAACAAAAAAAAAACTCTTTTAATGTGGACATATTGTGACACAAACACATGTTTTTTGTGTGTTTATCTTTCCGAGGGTGTATGATTAACAGTGGCCCTGACAGAAAAAGTCTGATGTCATCCTTTTCCGTAAAACAGTACTAATTACACAAGTCTAAAGTGTGTTTATAAGATCGTGGAGAGGAAATTCATGCAAGAACATGAATTCATGTACAACAAAAAAGGCACAGTAATTTTCGAACTATAAGACGCTACTTTTTTTCTTTATTTTAAATTCTGAGGCTTATAGTCCAATGCGGCTTATTTGTTGATTTATTTGGGTTCATAGGTAACACTTTATTTGACAGCGGCATCATAAGACTGTCATAAGAAAGTCATAATCATGACATGACGATATCATAGGCATTACCGAATGCTTATGACAGATGTCATTAAGGATAATCCAACAAATTATGTCACCAACACCATTTATGTCCATCTTGGATCTTTTACATCCATTCAAAAGTGAGATCATTTGTCGGACATCACTAAATGGCATCTGTTATAAGCATTCATTAATGCTCATGACAGTTTCATGTTATAATTATGATGGTCTAATGACAGTCTTATGTCGCCAATATCAAATAAAGTGTTACCAAATACCATGACTAGCAATTAATGAAACAAATGGAACAGTAACTAAAGAAATAATTAGCACAGAGCGTGAATTTTGATTGTTATTTACATCTATAGCACTGCAATGCATGCTAGGAGGCATGTTGGAAAACAAAAGTGTTGACAGCAGGTGGCAGCAGAGCATGACTGTCTCCCCCAAGGGAGCAATGATGGCCAAACGAAGCGTCCTGAAGCAATGAATCTTTGCAGCCAATTGGTTCATGGTGGTTGGTCTTATGACAGTCTTATGATGCTGTCAAACAAAGTGTTACCTGTTAATATTTTTTGATGTAATATCCCATAATACAGTGAAGACAGCTGCGGTTTATAGTCCAGTGCGGCTTATGAACAAATGCCGTTTTCGTGCAAAATTTGGTGGGTGGCGGCTTATAGTAGGGTGCGCTCTATCTACCTGCTTGAGTGCCAGGTTGCCTATTATTAGATTCCACTTCTCTATTGGAGAATCCATTTTGCCCACGTTCACCTGTGATGGGCAAACACACACAGAAAAAAGCAAATATAAGTGCTTTTGAGTTAGTTGCGACCTTTTCCCACACGGAATGTTTGCTTGTCTATTTGCTCGCCATTGTTTAAATAAGTCTCTACTTCTGGTCCTTTGGTTTGCCATGTTTTGCTCCACGGTTAAAAAAAGGGCACAAAATGAGTAACGACTTCCTTTTGTTTGGAGCTACTTTTAGAGTTCCATAATTACAGACGGCTAGCATCGAAAAGGTAAAAAATGAAAACTCATGCACCGACTTGTTCCCCCCCCCCCCCAAATAAGGCATCTTCCTGGTTAACACCCACGACTGTAATTTTGCCCACTTAGACAAAGCTGACACAATGTTTACTGTCAGACATCTTTTTCCAGGAGGTAAATCCACTCTGCTGTGAATGCGAGGCTTGTGTGTGGGGCGCTGAGGGAGGAAAAAAGCCCCAAAGCAAACAAAGGTGGAATTTTACTGGCGACTTGTTAAGAAGTGAAACTAGAGAATCTACTGAAATGTCAAACGTGCAATGACTATCTATCCAAAGTAAATATATGCTATATCTAAGTATGAGTATAGTTTGTTTTATCTAACCGCCGTCGATAAGCGCGAGGCCAGCGTCATCTCCAAGTTGCCCTTGAGGCCAAGCAGAGCGGGAACCAGGATGAAGATCTCCGTGATGTACTGGAACGCCTCCCAGTGCTGCGTGAGCAAGACAGCAAGGACATTTGATTACACTCGGCTTATCTCTCAAGAAAGCATTTTGTTACACTTAAAGGAAAACACATCAGTACGACCGTCTTTTTTTTGACACTCATTTGACATGTCAAATCAAAACCTTCAATATCATGTAGATGAAAGGGAAATTGTATGATAAGCGTGTGAGGCTGCAAGGCAACCGCAATAAAAGCTAGCGCTAGGATTTTTCTGGCACTGCAACAATAGGAGTCATTAAATCAACAATGTGTACCGACGGCATTCCTCGACTCATTGGAGGAGCGCTACATGACTGTATTGATTTGCTTTAGGATTGCTGTCAATACAGCTGCAACAACTAAATTGATGAAAATTTATTAATAAATTATTTGCCAACTATGTCATTTGATAATCGATTTTTGCCCCGTTTGGATCCTTGTTTGTGTGCAATGTGAGACTGTGCTGAGCCAGGGATTAGTGCAAAAAAGAGAGAGAGTTCACTGCTGCACTACTTCTGCTGTTGGGTTGCTGAATCAATAATATTACTAAGTGTCTAGAGTTTGTCTTTTGCGTTGTTAAATCCGTTGGCCACTTATGGTCTATTCTTTGTTGATGAGATGTTACTACTTAGCACTGAGCGCTAAGCTAGTTAGCAATTATGCTAATTAGTACCTTAAGTGTCCGTTTGTATTATGTTTTGGAGAAGCATATTCGCACTTGAATTATTGTTAAATAGTAAATTTGCCTCATTTCTTTTTATAGAGTCTTAATACAAACTCAAACTAAATTGTCTTCCAAGAGTGTGCTTGGAAACTGGTTGGGCTGTCAAAATTATCGCATTAACGGGCGGCAATTAATTTTTTTAATTAATCACGTTAAAATATTTGACGCAATTAACACACAGGCCCCGCTCAAACAGATTAAAATGACAGCTCACAGTCATGTGAACTTGTTACTTGTGTTTTTTGGAGTTTTGTCGCCCTTTGCTGGCGTTTGGGTGTGACTGATTTTATGGGTTCAGCACCATGAGAATTGTGTAATTATTGACATCAACAATGGCGAGCTACTAGTTTATTTTTTGATTGAAAATTTTACAAATTTTATTAAAACGAAAACCTTAACATAGTATAACATTTCTATAACTTGTACTAACATTTATCTTTTAAGAACTACAAGTCTTTCTATCCATGGATCGCTTTAACAGAATGTTAATGTTAATGCCATCTTATTGATTTATTGTTATAATAAACAAATACAGTACTTATGTACAGTATGTTGAATGTATATATCAGTCTTGTGTCTTATCTTTCCATTCCAACAATAATTTACAGGAAAATATGGCATATTTTATAGATGGTTTGAATTGCGATTAATTTCGATTAATTAATTTTTAAGCTGTGATTAACTCGATTAAAAATTTTAATCGTTTGACAGCCCTAACTTAAGAACAACTATGATAAAGAAAACCGATTCATTACAGTCTGCCTCCTCCTTATTCGATTTAGTTCTTATAAAGAAATGAGTCATTAACACAATTTATATCAGCACTTTGCTCACAAGAAAAAACAACAACTTTGATTTGAATCAACAGGACTTTTGTTTGATTTGTGTACTGAGAAATTATTTTAATGTTTTATACTCAAAACCTTTATTTAAAAACTTTAATGGACTTAAAACAGCACAGTTGCAGACTAACTGTTAAGTCAGGCAGCTGTAGTAAAATTTTATTTTTGAAGGAAATAGCCATCCATTTTGTCTTTATTGTTACTTATAACGTGCATAAAACAACTTCAAGTTAAATTGTGAAAGTAATTGAAAAAAAGTGACATTTTACCGATTAATCGATGAATTAATTGGCTGATTAATTGATAATAAAAATAATCCTAAATTGTAGCCCTAGTTGTCAAATTAATTACATAAATCTTATCCAACACAAACTTCATTTGTTTTGGTGCTACGAAAAATCTTTCATTTGCAGCTCACATTACCTGCACAACATCCAACACCATACCGGCGGACACGGTTCCAAAACCAGCCAATAGGAAAGGCACGAGGATCTGCAAAGCCATGGCCAGCGGCGACTCCTTAGGCAGAATGTGGACAACAGGTTGCACCTCTTCCTCTTCATCCTCTTCCGCTTTATCTCCAGAAAGCCTCCTTTCAGCCAACATGGGCTCCAGTTCTGAGTAGTTTCCATCTCCGGAGTCCGACAGAGTGATGGAGGAGCGAGAAACGCGGTCCAGCAGGCGCCGTCCTTCTAGGTGAGGCGTTTCTTGTCTGTAACCGTTTTGGAGAGCGCCAGTTTCGGGTTTGTCACAGAGGTCTGTCATAGCCAGACGCTCCTCCTGGAGCTTGCTGTAGCCGGTCGGGACCATGGTTTGAAAAAGGGAGCTGATCCGACCCGCGGATTTCAGGGACAGAGAATTTCGGACGCCGCTCAGTCGTACCATCAGGCTAGAGCCCAGGGAGTCCCCGATCGCTCCGCCGAGACTCTCGATGCTCATGATGCGGTCTCGTGCACTGACGTCTCATCTCCCACCTTCTTGTCTCAGAACGGCTTTTATGATGATACCAGTGGGGCGGCCATTTCAAGGGGTTGGAGATGCAACAGTCTTTAGAAAAAGAAAGCCACAGTAAAAATGAGTTCATCTGTTTATCCTTTCCATAGTCATTTACAACAAGCAGCCATTCACACCTCTGTTGACGTTTATGATCAATGCCCCCCCCCCCTAAAAAAAACAAATAAGATTTGAACTCAGAACTGTAAGGCAGATGTGCACTTCGCTGCCCCACTGAATCCATAATACACATTTGTTTAATTAACATTAGGGAAATTTGAAAATGTATAGAATTTTGCAAATGTGTGTAAAAGGAAAAATTAATGGGGGTAAATGATGTTTACTAAAGTCTACGGTAGTTTCCGAGGAAATATTTGCACCACATTATTATTGCCTGAAGCTAAATTTGAATATACAACAAGCAGGCTAATAACTGTTGTACATAAGAATGGAGGGTCTGATTATACGTCTTGGATTTACACTGAAAACCCCAGTTTTACTAATGACACAGGCCTCGATAGTCACGTTCTTAGTAACGGTTGTGACTTACTTACCCGGTGTAAAAGCTTCGCATTGGGTCGGTTTGTTTTGCGAATACTTTTTTCAAAACTCGTATGTTTAGTTGGTCTGCTTTTTGCGTTCGTTAGCATCGTGCTACCTTAGCTGTGTACAACTGAGAAATGTTTGGAAGATCGAACAGTACTCTACCGTTATATATCGGTACATAAAAATGGTACTAACAGTAAACATTAGGGCATCAACGTCTTAATTCAAGCCTTGGCAAAGTAAAGCATGTCATATTCGGGACGTTTACCATGGCGATGCGAAGAGTTTTCATCCAAAATCGAAGATGTTGAAAGACGATGATGACAGGCAGCCAAACAGCCTCGGCAATGAACTGACCAAAGATTTTCCACAAAGCTAAGATGACTCCCTCGCATTCCTTATCGCGTCGCCGTCGTTTCATTACGCATGGAGGAAATCACAGTGGGACGTCTTCTTCAAATGAAATCAAATTTAATATATTGGCCGTTACACAAAAAGCCGAAAGGTCCTCGCAGTGCTTTACAACAACAAAAAATATGGTTCATGATAAATAAAAGGCAGGAACGTGTAAATTGGGGGGGGGGAATCTAAACAAAAACTCAAAACAGCAAATAAAACAGATAAACTCCAAAAACATTAAAACCCTTAAGTAATATATATTCTTTAATAAGAATATAAAGTTCTAGTCATTCAATTTAGTTTTGTAAACGTAATACTACCACGGTTTATTAGATCGATTTTTAAAATATTGACAAACGCTTTTTTCCTTTTAAACAAGCAGTTATCATCCTGGACAATAGAGGGCGCAACATAAACAGTAGCTTCGTTTAATCCTCTAACCCGGATGTTGACCTAAAAAAAAAAAACACGGGCACATTTTTGTTCTCGTGGTTTCTGAGATGGATAAAAACAATCGAAAAAGTTCCCAGGATTTGCTGTCATGTGGCAGCACTGGAAGTGAGTAAAGAAAACGTTGATCATGCTATTAAAAGGAAGGTTAACATGACAATGACGTGCATGTTTTAGAAGTTTTATCGTTTTGCCTTCTCAGGTTTGGCTCAGAAGCTACTCATAAAACCATCAGCGCGCTTAAAGACGGAGAGAGTACCACAAAGCAGTGGTGAGATGATTTGCGTCACTGCATTATTATTTTTAGAATCACTACACGAGAGTTTTTGTTTTTCTTGTTAAACAGTGTTGGATCGGCTACAGAGCTTCCTCCCGCAGATCGCTGAAGCCAATCAAAAGCTAAAGCAGCAGATGGAAGAAACTCCTGCGGGACATTTCAACATCGAGGAAGTCGAGTCAGCAGAGAAAGTGATTGAAATGGTGAGGAGGATAAAAAAGTTCTCGTTCTCATTTTCGCAGTTAACTTTTGACGAGCATGTTGCAATAGTGTGCTAAGGGTGCTGCAGCACCCCCTGGTGTTGGGGGAAAAAAAAGTTTTGGTTGAATTTTTTGTTAAAAACATATTTTCAAACTTGTTCGTGTGTCATTGCGCTGTCTAGCTGCACTGATTCGCGTTATAATACACGGGCGTTTTTAATTCCAATACCAAAACTCCAACACACATTGTAGATGCAATAGAACGCTGTCTTTGTAGTAGCCTAGTAGTATTATGTATGCTGTCCAGCACGCGTTTGTACTGCCATTGTGCACACCTTGTATGGAGAAAACACGCAAGTAAAGATGTCGATCGGGTCCAAAGACGTCATTTTCAAAGTATCGGAATCTGCAAAAAAATATCGGACATGCCTTTTTTAAATATATATATATTTTTTAAATAAGTTTTCTAATTGTAGTTAACGTTAGACAAAATGTCTTACACTCATCCAGAGTAGTTTTGGCTTAAAGTAGGGCTATCAATTTTATTGCGTTAACGGCGGTAATTTTTTAAAAATTAATCACGTTAAATAATTAATGCATGCGCTGCAGGACCCACTCACGCATTGTCGCGTTCAATCTATAAAGACACTGTTTTGCCTATAGATAGCGCTAAAAGGCAGCGCATAATGAGTAGAAAGAATTTTAACAGCCTTTGAAGCCATTTTTAATGTGGCTAAAGCCTTACAATACCTCTCTCAGCAATTAAAAATAACGTGGGAGGCAATGTGGAGAAGAAAGGTAGTAATTGATCATTTTCTTAACACCCTATGTTCTTTCCCAACGCAGAGAAGATATATCAATTGGTGCCCCTACGCAGTCATGATTGCACTTCCCATCATGCATTTGGGCAGAGGTTAAATGGCTACAGTATCATTTACTGAAAGCTCAACAAATACACTAGATGGCAATATTTAGTCACAATATACAAAGTCACATTCATCCTTTAAGAATTACAAGTCTTTCTATCCGTGGATCCCTCTCACAGAATGTTAATAATGTAAATGCCATCTTGAGAATTTATTGTCATAATAAACAAATACGGTACTTATGTACTGTATGTTGAATGTATATATTCGTCCGAGTTTTATTCATTTTTTTTCTCACTAGAAGGAATTATATTGATGCAGAAATGCATTGCCAAAATGTACTGGACTGTCTCAGAAAATTAGAATACACAATATTCTAATTTTCTGAGACAGTCCTGTACATTAATCCACCATTTAAAGCAGGGGTGTCCAAACTTTTTGCAAAGGGGACCAGATTTGGCGTGGTAAAAATGTGGGGGGCCGACCTTGGCTGACGTCCTTTACATAGAACAATATACAGGACTGTCTCAGAAAATTAGAATATTGTGTATTCTAATTTTCTGAGACAGTCCAGTATATCATCGGTAAAAATTATCGGGAATGATTGGAACTGAATCGGGAGCAAAAAAAAGCAATCGGATCGGGAAATATCGGGATCGTTAGATACTCAAACTAAAACGATCGGATCGGGAGCAAAAAAACATAATCGGAACAACCCTACACGCAAGCATGACAAATTTGGACCGATATGACTATTTCGGGATGGGAAACACTTAAAAGATCCTCTGCATGTTGCTTTAGTTCTTTCTGGTGGCTTTCAGGACATCGCATTTGTCGAGTTAAGCGCATCTGACAGTGAATCCGAGGAGGACCTTGAAGAGTCTTCGGACTCGGACGTGGACGAATCGGAGGTTGTTTTAACAGAGCGAAGACTGAAACTACCGGGACACAAAGGGAAGAAGGAAAACATCGACATCCAAGTTATGGATCAGCTTGGGAAATAGATGTGTCATCCCAAGTGGACATATAAGACTTTCTATTTACAATGAGAGACTTTACTTTGCCATCTCAAATTTCTTTAGAGGGCAAAAAAATGCCCCCATATAAACAAACACCCCAATGAGATCAGTTTGTGCTTCATAAAAAAAAAAAAAAAAAAAATCATTGTTATATACTGTATAATGTGTGTTTTTCTTGTTGTGTTTGTAATAAAAGCAGTCATCACACCAACAAATGTCCCAGAAAAGAACTCATGGATTTTTCAATGATAATATACATTTAGTACATGATATAAATCCAGTTAGTTACCAATTCTCACTGTCCAGGCCAGGAGGCTCTGAGGTTAAGGAGTATTAATACATCATTAGACGCCAAGTAGTAAACTCCCAATTCGTTCAAAGCCGATTGCGGCGACGGGTCACCGCTTCCCGACCGATCCCTCGCGCCGTTTGGCAAACCGGACTCCTTGATGAGGTTCTTCAGTAAGATCGCAGAGCCCACGTTGAGGCATAAGATGATGCAGGCTTCCTTCACGCTGGGGAAAAAAAAATAATTTTTAAATTTTTATTTTTTTCAGTATTCATCTACACTTACTGTTTAAAAAAGTTCTCGGGTCTTTTGCAGTAGTGACCAAAAAGCGGAAACAGGTTTCTGGTCATGTCGAATTGAAGCTGAGCTGCGCCTCCGTCGCTGAAATGATTGGACAGAATCACCTGAAAGAGGAGAGTAAATACTGATATGAAGTAATGCCTCAATGATGATAGATGCCGATCCATTTCGACGTAAATCAAATCTTACTTCCTGGTAGAGAAATGTGTCTAATCTTTCTGCAAGGCCCTGCCAAGCTAGCTGGAAGAGAGTCAAACTTAAAACCTGGTTCAGATTCAACAGACAGTCTCTGATACAAAGCATCATGGGACACGCAGAACTGGACAAAGACATAGTGGACATGTCGTGTTGGGACGGATGAGAAAACCACCTAAAAATGCAGAGAAGACGAGTGTCAGCCATTAAAGACCAGCTTAAGCTTTAAGAAGAATGATGCTAACCTATCTTGGCTGTACACTTTGGTTTTTTCCGTAATGTCCCTCATGATACCGTCTAGTAGTCGTCCAATCATGTCATTTCTGAGTCGATCTAGTAACGCTAGCAGTCCTTCGAACAGCGAGCTCTCTAGAGAAGCCAGGCGACCCATCTCCATCACCCCGAGGTTTCCCACTACCGCTTCGTCACCGAGCGAGACGGCTGCTTGTTGGAGCTGCAGGAAAAACTAAAAGAGCACAAAAAGATTTTTTTTCTTGACCCGCATTTTATCGTCCACCTGCTTAGCCCTACCACATTGTCTCCCCAGTCTGTCAAAATGGTGGAAATGTAGTTGACGGCGTTAAGTATGGCACAATAACGTGGGCTGAGCGGGCAACGGGACTCCTCCTTCATCACCTGAATGGAACGGAGTTGTGATCAAAACTGTTCGCGTAAAGCTAAAAATCCTTTTTTTTTTTTTTTACCTGAGTGAGTCGAATGCGGAAATCGTCCACCAGTTCTTTCTGTAGTTCCAGAAATTTCAGCTGAGCGGATGAACAAGGTAATGCCCGGTAGCGGTCTGTGAAAAATGAATAACACCACGATGAAAATCCTATTTAAATGCAGTTTTTGATTAGAACTAGGGCTGTCAAACGATTAAAATTTTTAATCGAGTTAATTACAGCTTAAAAAATAATCGTAACGAATCGCAATTCAAGCCATCTATAAAATATGCCATATTTTTCTGTAAATTATTGTTGGAATGGAAAGATAAGACACAAGAGGGATATAAACATTCAACATACGGTACATAAGTACTGCATTTGTTTATTATAACAATAAATCAACAAGTAGAGGTGTGCGAAATTTCCAATTCTTAGATTATTCGCGATTCGGCCGTGGAAGATTCGAGAACGATTCACAAACATCCAAATTCCGATTATTGAAATATGTCAAGTAAAGCGGAAGTAAAACACACTCAGCGCGCCGCGCGGTCTTCGGGACGCAATGAGGAACGGAGCGAGAGTAGCTAAACATCATGCTTGTCATTACACGGCCCCTCGAGTAATGCCAATGCTCAACTCCTGGCTCTAGCTCAACTCATGCCGCGAGATTAAAAAAAACCCAACAACATACCTGACTGCTGCCAAAAGCTACTACAAAGTACGTCCACAATACATAATGTTAAGGTAGATATCATATTTATATAGGACTAGATGTAAAATAGACTCGGTGGCGATAGCAGCACATGTAGAGAAAGCTAGATGCGGGCGTTAGTAAACGGCCGCCATCTTAAAGCAGTAGACTTCCCTGCAAGGCTGTTGTAGCGAACCTTCCAAGCGAACCTAATTAACTTTTTATCTAAAATACTCCTAAATCGGTAAAATATTGACTTGAATCTATCTTTAAAATAGTTTTAAAACTTTCACATGTCGAAAGTAGACAAAAGGGAAATTATGGAATAACAGGAGCAATTTTAACAACTTTAACGGTTGATTCACAACATTAAATTAATTGAATGTAGTTTAAAGCTGCTGATACAGAATGGGGATTTGAGTATATTATTTATTGTTTTCAACTGTTAAATTGATACTGAAATAGTCGTTTATCTAAAGCCTGCGAGGCTTTTTAAAAATTTTATTAGTTTTTGTAACTAATGTACAAAACATTAGCAGCTTATAGAGGGGGGGTGGGGGGGGTCATCAATAATCGATTTATAATGGAATCGTAGCCTCTGAATCGTAATCGAATCGTTAGGTGCCCAAAGATTCCCACCTCTATCAACAAGATTAAAATTATTAAAATTCTGTTAAAGTGATCCATGGATAGAAAGACTTGTAGTTCTTAAAGGATAAATGTTAGTACAAGTTATAGAAATTTTATATTAAAACCCCCCTTAATGTTTTCGTTTTAATAAAATTTGTAACATTTTCTATCAAAAAATAAACTAGTAGTTCGCCATTGTTGATGTCAATAATTACACGATGCTCATGTGCTGAAACCCATAAAATCAGTCGCACCCAAGCGCCAGCAGAGGGTGACAAAACACCGAAAAACACAAGTGACAAGTGGACATTACACTGTGCTGTCATTTTAATATGTTTGAGCGGGGTATGTGCGTTAAATGCGTCAAATATTTTAACGTGATTAATTTAAAAAATTAATTACCGCCCGTTAACGCGATAATTTTGACAGCCCTAATTTGAATTTACCGGTGATGACTTGGAGTAACGTCATAAAGGTTTCTGCGCAATCCGGAGACTTCAGCTCATCCATGTCTCGGATGTCTTTGTACTGAGAGCTCCACGCTCCCTCGGCCGACAACATGGCGTCCACCTTTTCCACCGCAGCTGTTGGCACATCGACGTTAGAATGATCTCACGCCGGCGGGGAACTTGCAGACTTACTCTTCTTCTCCACGGTGAGCCACTTCTGGAGAACGGCGTCATCCAGCAACAAATGGAGCAGACCGGGCAGCGGCGCCGGGTACGAGTAGTTTCCCCGAAGTTCCTTCTCGAATTGCAGCACCTCTTCTACGAGGTGGCAGAAGAGAGCATCGTCGTAAAGAAGGCGCGAGGCATCACCCGCTACCTTTTCCTGGACTAAAGTTAGAAGACCTCGACACAACTCCACCTGCAAGAGTACACGCAATCCTATTCTTAAATATAAGAAACTAAAAAAACATACTTAATAAAGCAATTAAAATGTATCAAACATGAAAATTATGTGTCTAATGGCTATTTTTATCATAATGTAAGACATTAAATTTAAAAAAAAAAGTATTAACATTGTTTGAAATTTTATTGTTGTTATTGCAGGCACCAGTAGAGGGAGTCTGCATAACACAATTTAATGAACAATTGATTAAAACCAGTTTCAAATCATTCACTCTTTAAACTAGAAAATGCAATTTCTGGAGAAATTGCGATGGTAGCTTTAATTTGGCAGGTTTGGGACCCATTGGGTCACATCCTGCTGATTTCAGGTCAGTTCATGTTGATATCAAGACACTAGTTGTTGATTTTGGGGTATTTCGGGGTCACTTCCTAATGATATTTTGACATACATGGCCGTCAATGACATCGACTTACATATGCGTCAATGAAATCCAAGTATTAGCATCAATAGAATTGACATAGATGGCCGTCATTGGCAAGGACATACCGTAATTTCCGGACACCAGCGCGGCTTATTTGTTGATGTATTTGGGTTAATAGATAACACTTTGAGAGTGGCGTCACAAGACTGTCATAGGATCGTCACAATTATGACATGACACGATCATAGGCATTACTGAATGTTTATGTCATGAAGTGTCATCCGAAAAATTATATCATTATCTCCATTTATGTCCAGCTCGGATCGTTTACATCCATTAAAAAGTGAGATCATTTGCCGGATGGCACAAAATGACATCTGTTATAAGCATTCATTAAATGCTCATGACAATGTCATGTGTTAATTATGATTGTCTAATGACAGTCTTATGACCCCACTTTCAAATACAGTGTGACCAATTTCCATAACTAGCAATTAATGAGACAACAAGAACAGTAACTGAAGAAATAATTAGCACGGAACATGATTTTTTATTTTATTTACATCTGTAGTGCCGCAATGCATGCTAAGAGGCATGTTGGATGAAAACAGTGTTGAGAGCAGCGGGCAGCAGAGGTTGACTGTCTCCCTCAACAGAGCAGTGATGGAAAAATGAAGCTTCTTGAAGCAATGAAGCTTTCAACTAATTGGCTGCAAAGCTTCTTGGTGGTTCATTTGGTCTTATGACAGTCGTATGATGTCAAATAAAGTGTTACCGGTTAATATCTTTTGGAGTAAATTTCCCATAATATAGTGAGAACAGCTGCGGCTTATAGTCCAGTGCAGTTTATCTATGAACAAATGCGGTTTTCGTGCCAAATTCGGTGGGTGGCGGCTTATAGTCAGGTGCGCCTTATAGTGCGAAAATTATGGTACATGGCCGTCATTGGTAAGGACGCACATGGCCGTCAATGGCACTGACTTACTTGGGCGCCAGTTAAATGTCAATGAGCTGTGATGGTAAATGGTCAAAAATCACAAGAACTTGTTTTCCTGCCATTGAAAATGAATGGGAAATCTGGACGTACATGGCTGCCAATGGCATGGATGCGCATGGCTACCAATGGCACAGACTTACTTGTGTGCCAGTTGAATGTCAATGGGATATATTGGTAAGTTTTTGGTCAAAAATCACAACAACCCATGTTTTTCTGCCATTCAAAATGAATGTGAAATGTATGCCATTAGAAATGAATGGAACAACATACGTGGCAATGGCATCCCATTAGAAACGAACGGCAAAGTTTTGGGCAAATTTTGGGGGCACCTTAGATTTTTGAAAAATTCTGTATACAACTTTTATGCCCCTTACCCTCCCCAAATGGTTGATGAATGATTTATGCGAAATGGATAAAAATGGTAGGACTGGATACAATATTAATTTGAATTTGTTTTATTTATTCGAAAGATTCCCTGCATCGCACGAAAATTCCGGTCATTTCGGTATTTGAAAACGGTTGCTTTTGCATCTCATGCAAAGCTACCATCAATAAATACTAAAGTATAGAATATTAAAAATGAGCAGTTTTTGTTTGTTCAATGTTCCCTTCAACAAGACCTTCAGCTGATTTTCTCCCACGTACCTTGGCATTGATGTTGGCATTCGCTCGGTCCAGGATAGGTTGGATCTTTTCCTCCATGAACGGTGTGCTATTCCCAATCCACATCAGCACCTGAGTCAGGTACCACTCCGGCTGCAAATGCATACACACGTAAGTCACTCAGAAAGAGGTATACTAGTGCGTAAGTGTGCCCGTGATAGAAGGAGAGCAACCTTGCTGGGCGTGTTGGTTTGACGATTGCCGTAGAAGTGATATCGGAACCTCTTGCTGAGTGGTACCAGCATGATCTGGATGGGCAAGCAGAGCGGAGGATCTCGTGCTTTTTCTTCTTTAGAGGGAGGCGACGTCCTCTGAGAGATGAGGTCATCACTGGACAGGGAAGTTAAAGAATACGACAGCTCGTCGGATACATTTGGTAGCGTGGGAACGAGGGATACGATGTCTGCAGCGCCAGCAGTTGTGTGACGAGCAGCTCCAGTTGACTGGCCAGCTCTTGCCCATTGGCAACAGGCGTGAGGGATTGGGTGGGCGGGGATGTGATGGGCCAGTGAAGCGCGGTCAACACCTTCTCTAAATCTCTGAAAATAATAAAAGGTTCAGAAGCGACCGGAAAATTGGACGGCATCCAAGTAAAGTGAGTTTACCCCGTCAGCCGATCCTTAATGATCTTGTGCCAGAAGTGAAGAGTTTCTCTAAGGAAGTCACGCAAGTGAGCGCATTTGGATTGACTCAAGCCGGCGTCCATCTTCGCCATGCTCTCCACCGCCCTGATGGCGTCCCACACACTGCTGGTCATCAGACACTGCTGGACGACAGCGCTGTGGGCAGAAAGCGTACGTTAAATCTCTTTGAAGAACACACCACATGTCACTTCTATTACCTGAGCTCTTCAATGTGCTGAAGGCAGCGTAGGTACTTCATGTGTTTCTCCACTATCTCCACTTGGCTCATCTTCTGAGTGAGAGCTTCCATCCACGGCTGAGCATCCTGGAGGTTCTGCAATAGGGACTGGAGATCACTACATGTCAAATAAAAAATAATCCCGCAGTAGCGTGTACCTGTTGGAGTTTTGCGGAGATGCGTTTCTCTTTTTGCAGGAGCTCCTCCATAGAACATTGAGCATCTTCAGCAGCTTTCAGGGCTGCGGACACTTTAGGAGGCACAGAGCTGGGTGACGTCAACACCTAAAGGAAAGACCCGACTATTTAATTCCTGTCGATTCAATTCAAAGATCATTAAATTGTCACCTGTTCTTCTAATATGCGGTTCCCCTCTTTTAATTTCTCCAGCAGACTGTCAACGTTCCTCAGAGATTTGACGTCGCTACCCACCTCTTTCTCTATGAAGCCCACCACGTACTCACGCAGTTCGTCGGATAGTTCCGGACAACAAACATCGTCAGGAGGATCTGTTAAAACTGGGATGGAAGAATCTTCTGAGGGACTTTCGCCAATGTTTTCATCGACGATGGACGCCGCCATCTTGGCTTTGACAGGCAACGATCTTCCTGCCACGAAGCACCGACTACTTCCGCCATATAATAATAATAATAATAAAAGATATATATATATATATATTAAATTAATCTTCATCAAGCTTATGTTACCATTTAACTATTTTATTGAACCTTTTCACTATCTGTTAAAATTAATTGAAGAATAATTATGACGTTACAGCATAACTCTGCCAGCAGAGGTCGACAAAGACCAATAAACGACTTCGACAATGAAATTACTTCCGATTAAAAGACTCTACATACGACGCGATTCAGTCTGTTTATTTTTTAACGCAAATTTACACCATAACTGTGACCATAAATGTTGAATTTTAGCTGTAAATTATAATGCACAGTCATATGTTTAGCTTATTGACATGAACAACTGAACCAAATGACATTTTCCACGATAATACGTTCTCAAATATTGCGAGTCCCCAAATAACTTTTGCACCCTGACACACTGTAATGCCTCCAGGCCCAAATAGTCGTTTTATCAACTCGCTTGCTCCGCAGCAGGTCAGTGAAGAGGACAAGGCGAGGGGACAACGTGCCAGTTGTCGCCCTATATTAATTTGAGCGTGCTGCAAAATCACGTGGAGCATCCCATTCATCATCGGAGGGGGTCATTGAGGAAACCGAGCAAGAGACCTCAAATCACCCCAATTTGTCGAACAAAAAGAAAACTTTGTGATTGTGAAAATACACACTATTAAAAAAAAAAAAAAAAAGTCTACACACCCTGTATTCAATTGTCCCGTGTTGGTGATATAATAACAAGAGCAAGATCAATTATTTTTAGACTCTTAAAATTATACCAGCTATCATTACGTAGAAATTTGTATCTCCAGTACCCAAATTTTTGAACGCGTGGAACCAATTCCGGTCCCGACCCACAGTTTGGAAAGCCCTGATCCAGTGCGTACTTGCGCTGGTGAGTCAACCGCTTACGACACTAATTCAAGAAGTTTGACATTCAGCACACAGCGGCAGTAAAAGCTCTCGTAGAAGGTCACGCATCGGGCCGGTCTTCTCTTCCTGTTAGTGCCCCAGTGCTTTCACTGACCTTTTTTTTTTTGGACTGTACTCATGGGTGTGCCACCTGGCTGCTTAGTACAAATCAACATTTGGGGCCAGTAGGATGACATCCCCGCTTTTAATGATGTCATCGCTTTCATAGGGTGCCCGGGGTTAATTCTGATGGCGCACAGGAAGATACGAAGATACAACACGTGCGTCGCAACACACACGAAAGACATTCGAGTGCATTTAAGGACAAAGTACAATCAGTACAACATACGTATTCTTGATATATCCAATCCATTTACTGGTAAAAGTTATGTCTAGGGTTGTTCCGATCATGTTTTTTTGCTCCCGATCCGATCCCGATCGTTTTAGTTTGAGTATCTGCTGATCCCGATATTTCCCGATCCGATTGCTTTTTTTTTTGCTCCCGATTCAATTCCAATCATTCCCGATAATTTTTCCCGATCATATACATTTTGGCAATGCATTGAGAAAAAAATCAATAAAACTCGGACGAATATATACATTCAACATACAGTACATAAGTACTGTATTTGTTTATTATGACAATAAATCCTCAAGATGGCACTTACATTATTAACATTCTTTCTGTGAGAGAGATCCACGGATAGAAAGACTTGTGACTTTGTATACTGTGACTAAATATTGCCATCTAGCGTATTTGTTGAACTTTCAGTAAATGATACTGAAGGCCATGCCCAAATGCATGATGGGAAGTGGAACCATGACTGTGCATAGTGCTACCAATTGATATATCCTCTCTGCGTTGGGAAATAACGTAAGGTGCTAAGAAAAAGATCAATTGCTACTTTGGTCCCCCACATTGCTTCCCATGATATTTCTAATCAAAGGGAGAGGAATTGTAAGGCTTTAGCCAATTAAAATAAGGCTCCAAAGGCTGCCAAGCTCTCTATATAGGCAAAACGGCGCAATTACAGATTGCGCGCGACAATGCGTGAGTGGGTCATGCAGCGCATGCATTAATTGCGTTAAATATTTTAACGTGATACATTTTTTTTTAAATTACCGCCATTATTGGGATAAATTTGATAACCCTACCTTAAGCCTAAACTAAAGACTCTGGATAAGTGTAACATATTATGTCTGTGACGTTAAATACAATTAGAAAACGATTTATTTAAAACATTTTTTTTAAAAGGCATGGCCAATATTTTTTTTGCCGATTCCGATACTTTGAAAATGATGTGATCTGACCGATCGATCGGGACATCTCTAGTCATGTTCCTTCATTATCTTCTATCTTTTGTGACACTTTGATTTTAATTTGCGGCTAAATTGAAGATTTCAAAAGAAAACACATTGTTATACCACTCTATCAAGCAAGTAACCTTAACTAGTAATTCACAGATAAAATACATTTTTACTGCTCGTAATTCGTGTTACAGGTGAGCTATTATGTTCCCGTTTTATTCAGCGAGTGTACAACGGCAAGCTGTGACATATGATTCATAGAAGTGCCAAGTCAAACGTTTGACTCCTCTTTGACCTCGCCCCTCCCCCTCCTTCTTCTGGACACTATTAAAGACAAGATTCAGAGAGACCCTCGCACTGTCTACTCGGAGAAAGGCGCCTCTCCGCACTTTGCAGGATGCAAGGAAAGCATACATCAGGTACTTCTACCCCTTCACACTTTTCTATCCTTCCCTGTTTCACCTTGTCAACTCCTCCTAGTTTGGGTGTTGCTGGCCGGTCTGACGTTGGGCTGCGGACCGTCCGACGTGGCTTCGGCGCCGATCTGCGGGAACAGTCAGACTAAGTGCCGAGTCCTCTCGCTGGCTAATCTGTTTGACAGAGTCATTCAACACTCTGCTAGGATGCACGGCATCTCTAATGACCTTCATTCAGAGTTGGTAATTTGCATTTTTGAAATGGACTCTTCCTGTTATTATTAATTTAAACACAGTTAATTCCTTTTATTGCCATTGTCATTATACTCGGTAACATTTAGACAACCTTTGATATTTCCCTAACGTATTAGGAGCAGTACTACGTGCCCACTAGGAATCACATCGGAAGGGTCGGCCGCAACTGTCCCACCTCCGCCCTCCTCACCCCCAACGGCAAAGAGAACGCTCAGAGAATCGCGGTACGTTCGCTAACGTTTGACCCTTCTGCGACGCTTTCAAAGCTGTCATTTTCATATTACGAATGTAGCGCGAAGAGCTAACCGAGGTGATCCTGAAACTCCTGGTCGCCTGGAGGGACCCCCTTTGGCACTTTCACCGGATAGCGTCCCACCAGAACGAGTTGGCCAACTTCAGCTCCGACAAAGCCCTCGAAATGAGCGACATGGTCCACGAGCTACGCAAAGGCGTGGAGAAAGTGGCGGAGAAGGTATTCAACGAGACTTTTCGGGTACGTTTCCGGTTTTACGACCGTTTCTCCTGCCTCAGATGCAGTCGCTGGGGATGATAAGCAACTCCATCAGCAGCCTGTCAGCCCTGGAGGATCTACTGCCTTCGGAAAGCGGCGCGTGGCGCCTGATGAAAGACCACGAACTCCTTTACTGCTTTCGCCGTGACTCGGACAAAATCCAGAACTACCTGAAGATCCTCAAGTGTCGCATCGTGCCCGAGCACGGCTGCTGAAGGTGGAAAATAAAAGAACGGCGGCGCGTCAGTTCCGAACTACACCCTTTTTTTCGAATGGGATGTGTAGGAAGCAATAGTGAAAACCCAAAGACTGTGACAACCTTCATTCCAAGTATGATAAAGCACAGATATGTATGAGTGTACCAGTACAATGCCTATCATTTACCTGTAATGCAATAAAAAAAATGTCGAAACAAAACTTTACTCATTTTTGTTTCATGTCATCAACTCACTGACAGCGATAACTTATATCGCCGTCAATGGTAGCCAATAAGATACAGTGCCTTGCAAAAGTATTCGGCCCCCGTGAATCTTGCAACCTTTCGCCACATTTCAGGCTTCAAACATAAAGATATGAAATTTAATTTTTTTTGTCAAGAATCAACAACAAGTGGGACACAATCGTGAAGTGGAACAACATTTATTGGATAATTTAAACTTTTTTAACAAATAAAAAACTGAAAAGTGGGGCGTGCAGTATTATTCGGCCCCTTTACTTTCAGTGCAGCAAACTCTCAGGATCTCTGAATGATCCAATGTTGTCCTAAATGACCGATGATGATAAATAGAATCCACCTGTGTGTAATCAAGTCTCCGTATAAATGCACCTGCTCTGTGATAGTCTCAGGGTTCTGTTTAAAGTGCAGAGAGCATTATGAAAACCAAGGAACACACCAGGCAGGTCCGAGATACTGTTGTGGAGAAGTTTAAAGCCGGATTTGGATACAAAAAGATTTCCCAAGCTTTAAACATCTCAAGGAGATCTGTGCAAGCCATCATATTGAAATGGAAGGAGCATCAGACCACTACAAATCTACCAAGACCCGGCCGTCCTTCCAAACTTTCTTCTCAAACAAGGAGAAAACTGATCAGAGATGCAGCTAAGAGGCCCATGATCACTCTGGATGAACTGCAGAGATCTACAGCTGAGGTGGGAGAGTCTGTCCATGGGACAACAATCAGTCGTACACTGCACAAATCTGGCCTTTATGGAAGAGTGGCAAGAAGAAAGCCATTTCTCAAAGATATCCATAAAAAGTCTCGTTTAAAGTTTGCCACAAGCCACCTGGGAGACGCACCAAACATGTGGAAGAAGGTGCTCTGGTCAGATGAAACCAAAATTGAACTTTTTGGCCACAATGCAAAACGATATGTTTGGCGTAAAAGCAACACAGCTCATCACCCTGAACACACCATCCCCACTGTCAAACATTGTGGTGGCAGCATCATGGTTTGGGCCTGCTTTTCTTCAGCAGGGACAGGGAAGATGAATGGATGAATGAAGATGATGGATGCAGCCAAATACAGGAACATTCTGGAAGAAAACCTGTTGGTATCTGCACAAGACCTGAGACTGGGATGGAGATTTATCTTCCAACAGGACAATGATCCAAAACATAAAGCCAAATCTACAATGGAATGGTTCAAAAATAAACGTATCCAGGTGTTAGAATGGCCATGTCAAAGTCCAGACCTGAATCCAATCGAGAATCTGTGGAAAGAGCTGAAGACTGCTGTTCACAAACACTCTCCATCCAACCTCACTGAGCTCGAGCTGTTTTGCAAGGAAGAATGGGCAAGAATGTCAGTCTCTCGATGTGCAAAACTGATAGAAACATACCCCAAGCGACTTGCAGCTGTAATTGGAGCAAAAGGTGGCGCTACAAAGTATTAACGCAAGGGGGCCGAATAATATTGCACGCCCCACTTTTCAATTTTTATTTGTTAAAAAAGTTTAAATTATCCAATAAATGTTGTTCCACTTCACGATTGTGTCCCACTTGTTGTTGATTCTTGACAAAAAAATTAAATTTAATATCTTTATGTTTGAAGCCTGAAATGTGGCGAAAGGTTGCAAGATTCAAGGGGGCCGAATACTTTTGCAAGGCACTGTAACTGCTGATTTCGCCCATCTGGTATATTTATGTTGTTTAACTGTCAATTTGTCTAAAAGGCTTTTTACAGGAACCCACCAATGTTTGGGCAGCAAAATAGAATAAAAGTTTTATTAACTCGAGTTTATTGATTGCTTTTTGTAACAAAAAAAAAAAAAAAAGTGTGATATTGAGTGGTGCCATTTAGCTTCATGATGCAGCTGCAATGTCGACGATCTCTGACCTCCCGCTGTTCTGTTCCACACAAGAAACATGGAGGGAACCGTCCCTGCAATGCACACACAACAATAGGAGATGCGCACACACTAAACTGGAGACAGTGTTCATAAAAAGGTGGTGCGTACCTTTTCATAGTGACCACCGCGTCCACTTTGTGGTTTTCCTCTTGGGGCTCCAGGTCTCTCAAGATAATCTATCAAATGGGTTCTATTAATTCTCATTGCAGTAGAGTACACTTGAAAAACACATCTCTTTAAAACTAGTTAAATTCCCTTGTTTTCAGGGTAAACCTACTAGAAAACAGTGAAATTATCTGCCAGTGCTTCAAGTAAATTTTACTCAGATTTTTTGAAGAAAAATAAGCTTATTTTTACTATTTTGGGCAATAAATGAGTATGTTTCATTTAAAAAAAAAAAAAAAAAAAAAAGCTTGTTTGTCAGAAATGTTCTTAATCCAAGAAAATATATTCTTCAAAACATTATTTAATATTGTTACTATTACCTAATTTCCCGGCATTGGCTGCAATTGACCACCATAGACGTTCAATCCGTTTGAAGTGGGAGGGATGGCAGCGAATGACCCTCCCAATTCAAACGGATTGGACGTCTACCAGTGATAAACTCATTTTATTCACAGCAGAAGCTTGTTTTTCTGTTTATTAGTTTTTTTGTAGAATATCCTAGAATGATTACCTGACCAATGTATCGATAATCGTTCTATCGCCATATCGTCAGATCGTGAGCTTTTTATCGCAAATGGTTTTGTATCGTGAGGTACCAAGAGATTCCCACTCCTAGTCTCATGTCAATGCATTATGAAGTCTATGACATGGGTTCGATCGAATCCTGTTACGGTACCTTGGCGAGCTTTTCCGGCTGCTCTGATGCAAATCTTTGGTAGATTTCCAAACACAGGGAGGAGAGTTGGCCTTCACCACTCAAGGTGTGATTTCGGCGCGCTGGAAGCGGCAAGCCGGATGGAAGGAGCACGGTGAATGCTTCGCTTCCAGATTCATCTACCTCCTGCCATATGATTGCAAAAAAAAAAAACATGTCAATTCTTGGGGGGGTGGGGGGGGACGACAACAGCACATGATTAGCCGGTGGGTTTACCTTGAGTAGAATATCCGAAGCCGACACATCCACTTGGACGGATTCTTCATCAGAGACTAGGTGATCCCTGCCCACCAACAAACCTGCCTGGAGGGCCGCCCCCACGGCGATGACTTCATCAGGAGGCGCCGAGCTCAGAAGCTCCACGTCGGGAAACACGTCGCGGATCATCTGCTGTAAGCGAGGGATCCGCGCCGAGCCGCCACATAGAACCACCTACGACGTGTACAATTTCAGTGTTAATCTTTAACTTACCGTAATTTTCGCACTATAAGGCGCACCTGATTATAAGCCGCCACCCACCAAATGTGACAGAAAAAACGGCATTTGTTCACAGATAAGCCGCACTGGACTATAAGCCGCAGCTGTCCTCACTGTATTATGGGATATTTACACCAAAAGATAATAACCGGTAACACCTCATTAGATAGCGGCATCATGCGATAGACAGAAGACCAAATGAACCACCATGAAGCTTTGAACCAATTGTTTGCAAAGCTTCATTGCTTCAAGAAGCTTCATTTGACCATCACTGCTCCCTTGGGGGAGAGAGTCAATCTTTTATGCCACCTGCTGTCAACACTGTTGTTGTCCGACATGCCTCCTAGCATGCATTGCAGCGCAACAGATATAAATAACAATCAAAATACGTTCTTAAATGTTCTGTACTAATTATTTTTCAATTACTGTTCCTCTTCTTTAATTAATTGCTAGTTACGGTATTTGGGAACACTTTATTTGACAGTGGCGCCATAAGACTCATTAGACAATTAGACATAATTATGACATGACACTGTCATGAGCATTAACAAATGCTTATAACAGTTATCATTTAGTTTTATTCAGCAACTTATCTCACATTGAATGGATTTAAAAGATCCAAGCTGGACATAAATGGAGTTGGTAACATAATTTGCTGGATGACACTTAATGACATCTGTCATAAGCATTCAGTAATGCCCATGATTGTCTTATGTCATAACTATGACAGTGTTATGACAGTCTTATGACGCCGCTGTCAAATAAAGTGTTACCAAATACCATAACAAGCAATTAATGAAACGGGAACAGTAAATGCATAAATAATTAGCACAGAACACGAATTTTGATTGCTAGGAGGCATGTGTTGCCAATTAACCCAAATAAATCAACAAATAAGCCGCAATGGAATATAAACCTCAGGATTCAAAATGAACGAAAAAAGGAGCGGCTTATAGTCCGGAAATTATGGTACTATCAAAGTGGGACAAACCTTGTTGATGTCACTAGTGGACAGATTGGTCTCCTCCAGTAAACGTCGAATTGACTGGATGCTCTTGTTGAAGAGGGACGAGCAGAGCAACTCAAATCGAGCTCTGAGTTAATAAAAACAATGCTGTGTCATTCAAAATTTTGTTTTGTTACAACTATATTCTTCAAACAAACCTGGAAACATTGCAGTCAAAGTCAGCGCCGTCATGCAAGGAGTCTACAAAGCAATTGGCAGACCCTAACGTAGACAAGGAATGCTTGGCCATGTCTGCTCCGTTCATCAGCTTTAGCATTGCGCGCGCGTTACCGGTCACGTCGTGTTTGAAAGTGCTGCGCAACACAAAAAAGGGGAAGAAAATTGAATCATAAATCCTGGCAAAAATGTCAGAACGTTTAGGTACCGTTTGAACTCGGTGGCCAGATGCTGAGCTAAGGCTTGCGTGAAACTTTCCCCGCCGATGCTGTGGTCAGTGTGGGTGTTGAGAACCTGGAAAATTCCTCCGTTGACTTGCAGCACAGTCACGCTAAGAGAGGTGCCACCTAGTTTGTACACTAGAACATGGCTGCCAAAACAAGAAAAAAAAAAACATCCTTAATTTTACAAAAATATCCTTATTGACATCATGCACAAAAAATGTACCCTCAACAGACCTTTTTGGAGCAGAACAATCATGCCCGATGTTATACGCTAAAAGAGCAGCGGCAGGTTCGTGGATCAACCGGAGGACATTGAACCCCGCGGCTTCAGCCGCCTCTCTGAAAATGAACAACTCCAATCAGCGTGTAACGCAAAAACGAATCAAACATTAATTCATTCGTGACCAACCTTAACGCTCGTTTCTGAAGGGGCCCGAACTCAAACGGGACGGTAATGACGGCGTCAGTCACATCGGAGCCGAGAGCCGACTGAGCAGTTTCTGCAAAATAAACACATGATTTAATTTACAGCACTTTAAAGTGAAAAAATGAGCATTACCTTTCATTTTGTGAAAAATGAGTTTGGCAACATCCTCTGGAGCGACAAATTTAGCGTGTTCTCCCGCTGTAATCTCATAATGCGGCTTCCCGGCTCGGTTGACCACCTGCGTACAGCCAATGAATCTTTTCACTTCACAATTTTAAGTAGAAGATATCATCCAAGCCTAAAAACTCACCTGACACTTTGTCTGGGATTTATGAGCTTGTGTCTCTGCGTCATCAAAGCTGCTCATTGAGAGACATCATCCCATATTAGGAACATTTTTTTTTTACATTGAGACTCATGTTTTGCATGGAAACAAGTAACAACACAAAATTGTTACATCACCTTCTGCCTAGCACTTGCTTGACTTTTTCAATTGTGTTGGCGGCATTGCGGATTCGCCCTTGTTTTGCTGCAATTCCAACCAGCTGCAGCAAAACATATTAAAAACTTTATTCATTTGTAGTAGCACTAAACTTTATGGTGTAGCACAAGTTTATTTACAGAGGGGAAAAAAATTTTAGTCGTGGTTTAACTCAATTTGTGTCTGTGGAATTTTAGTGCAACAACGTACTGTACTCAAGTATTTTTTACCTGTTCATTCTCTCTGTAGGCAACAACAGCTGGAGTTACTCTGTCTCCTGCATCATTGGCAATGACGTCAGCTCGACCGTCCTGGACACACGTGTTAAACGTGCCATAATATAATCAACATAAAAAAAACAACAAAAAAAAAACAACAACACTACGTAGTATGGGAAAAAAACAACACATAACTGACGATACTGTAATGGAAGACATACAGCATCTCAATGGAAGTTAGCATGTTAGCTTTTATCCAAAAAAATGCGGTTATTTTAATCTGAATTCACCATCGTATAACTACTAGTGGAACTTACTTTTATGAGTAATATACCGATAAAGTGTAGTGACTGTTATAAGGACGATCTCACCTTAAATATCGCCACACAGGCGCATGTGTAGCCAAAGTGAACGCCGATGGCTGCCATGCTGAACGAACGGTAGCCGGCGTCACGTGGGACCAACGCACGCACGACATCCGGGAAAGACTTTCACAATTAAAGCATGAAATGTTGCTTACAAAATAAGAGTTTTAACATTTTTTAAACTCATCAATAGAAATGAGCAACTGAGAATTTTCTCTTTTTTTTATGTAACTTCAGAAGCTCAACTTCACAGCTTAGCATAGTTGAGGCCAAAAATGGTGTCAAAACAAATCCAAGTATCCATTAATGTAAAATCACTGTAGGGCTGCAGCTGTTGATTATTTTAGTAGTTGATTAAGCCATCAAATAGTTAGTTCGAATAATCGAGTAATCGGATTAGGAACATTTAATGCGTTGCAGATATATTTTAGGAGATGTAAAATGTTTCTTCAAATTTGCAGAATTGCACCTTCATTTAAAAATATATTAAAATAATTGAGCTTAGCCCCAAACGGTATAAAAATAGGGCTGTCAAAATTATCGCGTTAACGGGCGGTAATTAATTTTTAAAATTAATCACGTTAAAATATTTGACGCAATTAACGCACATGCCGCGCTGAAACAGATTAAAATGACAGCACAGTGCAATGCCAACTTGTTACTTGTGTTTTTTGGAGTTTTGTCGCCCTCTGATGGCGCTTGGGTGCGACTGATTTTATGGGCTTAAGCACCCATGAGCATTGTGTAATTATTGACATCAACAATGGCGGGCTACTAGTTTCTTTTTTGATTGGAAAATTTTACAAATTTTATTAAAATGAAAACATTAAGAGGGGTTTAGATATAATATTTCTATAACTTGTACTAACATTTATCTTTTAAGAACTACAAGTCTTTCTATCCATGGATCGCTTTAACAGAATGTTAATAATGTTAATGCCATCTTTTTGATTTATTGTTATAATAAATACAGTACTTATGTACCGTATGTTGAATGTATATATCCATCTTGTGTCTTATCTTTCCATTCCAACAATAATTTACAGAAAAATATGACATATTTTATAGATGGTTTGAATTGCGATTAATTAGTTTTAAAGATGTAATTAACTCGATTAAAAATTTTAATCGTTTGACAGCCCTATATAAAAAAATAAATACAGTAAATGATCTAAGTACAACAAAAGAACAATTGGCTAACTTGCTTTGCAAAAGTCCGCTAGCTTAAATGCTATAAAAAGATAACTTTTTTTTTTTTTTACAATGCTCTTAAAAAGTCAAACTCCCATATAAAAACAAAAAATGGCTAATGTACCTCTAAACTAAAATACGAACGCATAAAAAAATATTAGCTCAAACAAAAACTTGTGAAATTAGTTATGTCATATTCACCGTCTTCACTAGATGGCAGTGTATCCACCCAAATCAATGAAACTAAATGCAAACACTTTCAAAACAAACCATTACAACGCCAGTCTAATGAAACGAATACTCGAAGCAGCAAAATTTGATTGGAAGCCAATTTCTAATCGAATTACTCGAGTTAATCGATTAAACATTGCAGCACTAAATCAATGTCTTCTTTATTATTTGTGAAGACAGTGACGTTGGTTCATGTGTGTCCAGGCTAAAGGAAGCACATTTAGTTTGGGCCACGCGGCTATTAATAACGCCAAACACTGCACCATGTCGCCGCTTCTCTTTGGGACCCTGCTGCTTTTAAACAAGGTGTCTTGTTCCAAGACTGGAGACTGTGAAGGTTAGAAAGAAATTGGCTGTGATGTTAAACATGACAACTTTTTGAAATGTAATACTGGTTTGTAGTGTGCGTGGGCTTTCTCCACAGACTTTATGGAGGCTTGACGTTGACCCACAAAGAGCTGACTCCAGCACTGGTAGAAGAAGAGCTCTTCCGGGCTTGCTCTGCTGCCCAAGGGAAGGAGGCCAGGCTGGTAAGAACAGAACACTGACACAGTAAAGTGGAGATGAAAGTACAAAAGATAAAATAATAGGAATAAAGAGGGTGGCGGGCAACAATATAGTGTCAAAAAGCGGACAAATAAGTCATATGCACGCAGAAAACAGCATGTCTGTCCATTATGGACTGAGTATGTAGGCTTCTAATGTATGTACAAAATACAATAAATCCCATTAATACACATTTACTATTAAGTAGCATTACAAATGGCATTTAATGTCTTTTATTACATCTTAAGAAAATAAAAGATTGTTTCATATTGTATTTATTACCCAAGGTTACTTGTGAATATGAAACATACCAATGGTGTGTAAAACACCTACAGTGCTAGCCAAAAGTATTAGCACCCCTGCAATTCTGTCAGATAATGCTAAATTTCTCCCAGAAAATGATTGCAATTACAAATGCTTTGGTAGTAATATCTTCATTTATTTTGCTTGCAATGAAAAAACACAGAATGATTAAAAAAAAAAAATTATTATCATTTTACACAAATCTCCAAAAATGGGCCGGACAAAAGTATTGACACCCATTGAAAAATCATGTGATGCTTCTCTAATTTGTGTAATTAACAGCACCTGTTACTTACCTGTGGCACATACCAAGCGGTGGCAATAACAATCACGCTTGCAGCCAGTTAAAATGGATTAAAGTTGACTCAACCTCTGTCCTGTGTCGTTCTGTTTCACATTGAGCATGGAGAAAAGAAAGAAGACCAAAGAACTATCTGAGGACTTTAGAAGCAAAATTGTGAGGACGCATAGGCAATCTCATGGCTACAAGTCAATCTCTAGAGACCTGAATGTCCCTGTGTCTACCGTGCGCAGCGTCATCAATAAGTGTAAAGCCCATGGCACTGTGGCTAACCTTCCCAGATAGAATAGTATAGCCCTTTATTTGTGGACGGTAAAAAAAATTGACGAGAAGTTTCAACGAAAGATTGTGTGGATAGTGGATAAAGAACCTCGACTAACATCCAAACAAGTTCAAGCTGTCCTGCAGTCCGAGGGTACAAATGTCAACCCGTGCTGACCGTCGGCATCTGAATGAAAAGGGACTCTATTGTGGGATACCCAGGAAGACCCTACTCCTGACCCAGAGACATAAAAAAGCCAAGCCGGAGTTTGCCAAAACTTACCTGAGAAAGCCAAAAACGTTTTGGATGAATGTTCTCTGGTCAGATAAGACAAAAACTAGAGCTAAAGGCATCAACATAGAGTTTACAGGGGAAAAAAACGAGGCCTTCAAAGAAAAGAACACGGTCCCGACAGTCAAACATGGCGGAGGTTCCCTGATGTTTTGGGGTTGCTTTGATGCCTCTGGCACTGGACTGCTTGACTGTGTGCATGGCATTATGAACTCTGAAGACTACCAACAAATTTTTCAGCATAATGTAGGGCCCGGTGTGAGAAAGCTGAGTCTTCCAGCAGGACATTGACCCAAAACACAATTCAAAAAGCACTAGAAAATGGTTTGAGAGAAAGCACTGGACACTTCTAAAGTGGCCAGCAATGAGTCCAGACCTGAATCCCATAGAACACCTGTGGATAGGTCTGAAAATGGTAGTTTGGAGAAGGTACCCTTCAAATCTCAGAGACCTGGAGCAGTTGGCCAAAGAAGAATGGTCTAAAATTCCAGCAGAGCATTGTAAGAAACTCATTGATGAATACCTAAAGTGGTTGTTCGCAGTTATTTTGTCTGAAGCAGGGGTGTTCAAACTTTTTGCAAAGGGGGCCAGATTTGGCGTGGTAAAAATGTGGGGGGCCGACCTTGGCTGACGTCCTTTACGTAGAACAATATACTTAAGCAAAATTTAGCAAGCCATTCAGTGTGTCACATTTGCTTTATTATTTTTTTTAATGAATAATTTCAACAATCTTGCAACTAACCTTTGCGGCGTTCTCTTTCGACTTTCGGGCTCTTGCGAAATACTACTGCTGTGAAATTATACTAGCTTCAAGTTGCTTCAATTTCGCGCTGCATATCTTCCCTGTAAACTTGTCGTACATGTCAGCATGTCTTGTTTGGTAATATCACCTCACATTCAAATCTCTCTTTGGAAATGAGGCAAGACAGAGTTGTTGCGTATTTTAGTGAAGAAATAGTCCAATTTCCACCTATCCTTGAAGCGTCGGCCGTCAGTCTACTTCCAATTTTCTAAAATGGCGACAATCAACAAAAAAAAGTTGAGGGCCACACGGAGTAATGTTGCTTAGCCCTTAAATACCTGCAACATGAAGCAATTATCAGAGAATCCCAAAATTTAAAAAATAAGGTCCTAATGAAACTTTTTTTTCAAATTTGTGAAAAGTCAAAATGAATATGTGTAATAAGCGCTCTAATATCTATAACCCATGCTAAATCATGTTTTTTTCTCATGGAACCTGCAGATGCATGTGTCGACTTGCATTCATCTTTTTTTTTTTCCCAAAAAGAAATGTCAGAATTCTAAATTAGTCTGAAAATCATGAAATTTTAGGTGTATCAAATGCGATACATTTGGCAATAAAGGGTTAAAGTGCTGCTGCCTTGTTGAAATTCGCCCCCCCCCCCACCCCCCGGCCAAGGCGCACGGAAACAGCGACGGCCGAACAAAGTGCCGCTCTGCTGATGCTGCCTCCGTGCGCGCCAACCGGGAAGGCGGAACCTCGCGCGTTCTCTCTGACATTAACCCTTTGTACTGACTCCATGTTCCAAAAGTTTGAAAAAGACTCGCCGAAAGCAGGTTGACAATTTATTCGTCGGCAATGGTGGTAAACAAGGTAAAAAACAGACGACGGAGGGACAATTCTGGATCCAAAACAAGGCTACATGTTTCCGAGCAGCAAAATCTGTGTTATCTCAGTGTGCAGTGTTTTTTAAGTCCGGGGGCCGGCCGAAGGTGTGTCCGGGCGTTGCTTTGAGATCCTCCCTCTCTGGCCGGTTTAGGTCTGTGCGTGGATGGGATGTGGTTGCCACAGCGACCGACGCTGTTCTTGACGTCACAAGCGCCTGCTATCAACTTTGTTATCCGGGCTGGCACTACTTGTTTTAGGACAAAGCGCGCTGGTCTTTGTCCTTGAGGACTGATTGCCAGAGTTGGTGCGTCAATCTTGCTCGTGGCGCACACGCTTTGGGTGCTATTCATTTTACATTAGGTGTGTTAGAGTAGTGCAGTCCTACAGTGAATATGAGAAATGATACTATTTCCTGATTGATTATATTATGTGCGTTCGAGTAATGCAAACAGTTAGACGGTGCCTACGAGAAACGGTACCATTTTTCCTTCAGTGGGTAAATGAGAAGCAGCATTTCGTGTGTAAGCTACTTCATATGCTGGTTGCAGTACTGCTGACCAATTTATTAAGTCTGTGTGCAGGCCAGATGTTGTTGATTTTATGACAGAGGCTGGGGGACGGATGAAATTTGACCACGGGCCAAATTTGGACATGTCTGGTCTAAAGGTTGTGCTACTAAGTATTAGGCTGAGCGTGCCAATACTTTGGTCCAGCCCATTTTTGGAGTTTTGTGTAAAATGATTTTTTTTTTTCCCCATTCTCTTTTGTGTTTTTTCATTGCAAGCAAAATAAATGAAGATATTACTACCAATGCATTTGTAATTACAATCATTATCTGGGAGAAATTGTGCATTATCTGACAGAATTGCAGGGGTGCCAATACTTTTGGCCAGCACTGTATATTTAAACAGGTGACTATTCTTATTCATAGCTCATGAGAAATATTGAATATCATTATTGAACGTGTTGTCCTAGTGTTACTACCTCGGCGCCAGCAGTGACGCAGCAACCCGCGTCACAGCGTCCGTGTCTCAGCCTCTCGCCTCCCACGTTCCTGTGGAGAAGATATGCCAGCGTCTGAGCAGCAGGGACACGCAGATATGTCAGCTCAAACACGGTAACGTACGCTCACGCGTTCACCTATTCGATCGTGCAGGCTTTCGAGCCTCAATTTTTTTTCCAGAAGCTGAGCCCAGGGAGTTGAGCGGCGAAGGACTGAAAAAGATGCGAGTGCTGGAGCTCAGGAATATTTTAAATTCGTGGGGCGAGGACTGCCGAGGGTGCTTGGAGAAACACGAGTTTGTTAGCCTCATCCTGGAAAAGGCACCGCTTCATGCACACAAGAGTGAATTGTGAAACAAAACACTATATAAATCTGAACAAAAGACAGCTTTATTCATTTAATAAAAGTGGTTCACAGAAAAGAGGAATAGATCTCAGTTATAAACACTATAGAAAACCTGTACAATTTTACGGGTCAAAGTCCAACAAACATCACATGAAAAACATGTCCTGCTCAGCTTTTGCTCTTCATTTTCTTCTTTTTGTCTGAAGAGGTGTTGGCGGCAGGCGTCGGATTCACTGGCGGAGCTCCCAGTTTCTTGGTTTTAGCCTTTTTCACTTTCTCCTTTATGGCGTTGATGTCTAGCTTGCTTTCCACCGGCGCTGAAAGGGCAAATAATCATTCACGGTTGATGATACACTGTTTACGTAACTTGAGGATACGATTCATACTAGGGATGTCCCGATCCAGGTTTTTGCACTTCCGATCCGATACCGATATTGTTTTGCACTTCCGATCCGATACCGATATTGTTTTGCACTTCCGATCCGATACAGGCCGATACCGGCCTATCTGAGCATGTGTTAAAGTTATTTAGCCTCCTTACTTAGTTGTCAGACTCATGTTGAAAAGGGTTTTAGTACTCTTGATAACAACTAGCCAGCTGAATTAGGTGAGTTTGAATAACACACAACGGTTGGTAACAAGAAACTGACCTGTTTATTCAGTGACAAACACAAAACATTATGAATAACAAACAGAAATGGCATAGTCAGTCAGTAAAACGTGCAAATAACATTGTAAACTGTCTTAAAAAAGCAAAACACACAAACAACCTCAGTGGAAAATCCCACAAACCCCCCCCCAAGCTATTAGATGCTTTTAATGTTTCGTGCATTAGTTGCAATAATTTTATAAAAAGCCTCTCAGGTTTAAATAAACGACTATTTCAGTATCAAGTTAACATTTTAAAACAGTAAATAAAATACTCATGTCCCCATTCTGTATCAGCAGCTTTAAACTACATTCAATTCATTTGATTTTGCGAATCAACTGTTAAAGTTGTTAAAATTGCTCCCGTTATTCCATAATTTCCCTTCTGTTTACTTTTGACATGTGAAAGTTTTAAAACTGTTTTGAAGATAGATTCAAGTCATGATTTTTCCGATTTAGGAGTATTTTAGATAAAAAGTTAATGAGGTTCGCTCGGAAGCTTCACAACAGCCTACTAGGGAAGTCTCCTGCTTTAAGATGGCGGCTGTTTACTAACGCAACTAGTTTTCCATACTTCAATGTTGCTAACGCCGTCGAGTCTGTCATCTTGCATCTAGTTCTATATACATATGACATCTATTATCTACAGTAAAACGATGTTGACGTAGCTTTTTAGCAGCTGTCAGCAGCAGTCAGGTATTCTTGTGTTTTTTATCCAGCGGCATGAGTTGAGCTAAAGCCGTGAGTTGAGCATTGGCATTACCCCGGTCTTCGACAAGCATGTTTACTCTCGGGATGCAATGCGGTCCGTTTCTCATTGCGTCCCGAAGACCGCGCTGTGTATTAGTTCCGCTTTACTTGACATATTTCAATAATCGGTATTTGGATGTTTGTGAATCGTTCTCGAATCTTCCACGGCCGAATCACTCAAGGATGTAATGACGGCTGGACTTGTTGTACCGTGGTTCTAAGTGTTGGATGGTGCGTCTATACTCACGAGAGATAATGGCTCATCATCCAGAATGAATTCTTCGGCAATAACTCGTTATTCCCTGGGCTTTGGGACTGTCGAGTGCCAGTTTGTCACGCATAGCAAAAGTTTCTGCCAGTGTTAGTTGCGTAGGACCTTTCTTTTTGTCTTCGGTTTTCTTAACATACTCCTCATATTGTTTGTGGTGGTATTTCGCTAAATACTTGATTAGGTTGGTTGTATTAAAACTTCTTACAGCTTTACCACCACGCTTGACTTTAATGTGGCATTTGTTGCACTCTGCCTCTTCGTCTTTGTCGTCCTTTAAAGTGAAATAATCCCACACAGCTGACATTTTTACCGATAAAGTCTCTCGGTAAATTGGGAGAGAGTAATGTAAATGTAGTGTGTTGAAGGTGTGCCGTAAAATGCAGACCGGATTTTAGGGAAACCGAAGCAAAAACTGGAATCGACTATGTAAATCGGTGCGCTGGAAAACCCGGACCGGACTTTAAAAAAAAAAAAAAAAAAAAAAAACTGGATCGGAAGTCTGGATCGGAATTTTTCCGTGTTGGCCAATCCGACAACGATGCGCATTTTTTTGCCCATATTGCCGTCCGATCCGATCCAAATATCGGATCGCGACATCTCTAATTCATACCTTTAGTCTGTGTCGGTAGGGGTTTCTCCTTCGGAGGAATAAATGCTTTATTCCTCTGCTGCTGTTTCTTAGTCAGCGCCTCGGCTTGCTTCACCTACAAAAAACAATTTATCATATAATGCTCTTACCTAGCTGGCAAATCAAAAGCGCACATGCCTTTATCTCTTCCATCTTCTTCCTTTTTTTCACGCTCTCTCGAAGGAAGAATTCACCCGAGGCCAGTTCCTTGTCGACCTTTCAGCAGAATAAAACCATTAAATGACGAAGTCTAAATGATACAATTTTAAGCATGTAAAAGTGGGCCAACCTGGCTTTCCGGCTGTTGTGGCGGGAAAGGAGTGTACTCTTTCTTTACACTCTTCTTCTTGGGCTCCTTGCGCTTGGCCAGGTTCTTGTGTCGGAACTTGGGTAGGAAGCGCTCCCAGTTCTGCACGCGGAGCTCGGGGTCTTTGGACAGTTCCCGTTTGATCATCAGGGTCTGGCATAAAGAGGAAGCATTTTAGCAAGCGTTCGAAACGCGACAATAAGACGTGCCTTGTTTCATTTTTGTGCCTTCAGCTCCAGGTTGAGCCAACCGTGGCAGTCAAACCTAGAAGTGTTTTTTTTTCTGTCAGGCAAGTCAGAACAAGGATGAAAATTAAAATCTTCATTAGGCAAAGAAGGGAACGCGTCAGTGAATCCAACAGGTTTTTGGATCGTACCTTTATGTTGTAGATGGGGTGGACGTTTTTCATCGTGTCCATGACAACTTTACGCACCTAAAAAAAATAAAATCATCAATAATCCTGCAACTCTATGATTCCCAGGTACTTCATCAAAATTCTTACCTCCTTTAAGCCATTGTAGGGTCCCAAAGCAGACACGGTGTTGCCTTGAACCATCACGTAGCAATTGGTCAAGAGTTCTAAAGCCTGGAAAAGACAGGGAAAACAAATTGAAAAAAAGTGTCATTAAAATCAATGTCATGCGAATGACTCACTTTTAAAGTGGAACCTTTAGGTCCGATAAGACGTTGTCTTCGCTTCACAAATCGGTCTCTGTTCCTCACCAGGGTTCCTACTTTTATTATGTCACATGCCATGTCGTCTTGTAATATCCGTACAGCCTGGTGGCAAAAAATAAATAAATAAAAAATAAATAAAATTACCATGAATAGAAAAGAAATACACAGAGGTAGTGCTGCAACGATTAATCGATTAACTTCAGTAATTCGATAAAAAAAGGATTCGAATTAAAGTTTGCTGCTTCAAGTATTTGTTTAATTAAAGTGGCGTTGTAATGGTTTGTTTTGAAAGCATTTACATTTAGATTTATTGATTTGGGTCGATACACTGCCTTCTAGTGGCAACAGTGAATATGAAAAACTCATTTCACATGGCTGAATCCAGCTGCTCCCTGTTAAGACCAATATAAGTTTTTGTTTGAGCAAATGTTTTTTAATGCATTCATAATTTAGTTTATAGGTATATTTAGCCGTTTTCTGTGGGAATATGTGTTTGAACTAGGGCTGTCAAAATTATCGCGTTAACGGGCGGTAATTAATTTTTTTCAATTAATCACGTTAAAATATTTGACGCAATTAATGCACATGCCCTGCTCAAACAGATTAAAATGACAGCCGCTTGATACTTGTTTTTTGGTGTTTGGCGCCCTCTGCTGACGCTTGGGTACAAATGATTTTATGGGCTTCAGCACAATGAGTGAGCATGGTGTAATTATTGACATCAACAACGTCTGGCTACTAGTTTATTTTTTGATGGAAAATCTTTACAAATTACAAAAACATTAAGAGGGGTTTCAATATAAAATTTCTATAACTTGTACTAACATTTATCTTTTAAGAACTACAAGTCTTTCTATCCATGGATCGCTTTAATGTTAATGCCATCTTGTTGATTTATTGTCTTAATAAACAAATACAGTACTTATGTACCGTATGTTGAATGTATATATCGGTCTTGTGTCATATCTTTCCATTCCAACAATAATTTACAGAAAAATATGGCATATTTTATAGATGGTTTGAATTGCGATTAATTCATTTTTAAGCTGTAATTAACTCGATTAAAAATATTAATCGTTTGACAGCCCCAGTTTCAACCATTTGTTAAGAGCATAAAAAAAAATGCAAGCATTTTATAGCATTTAAGCTAGCGGACTTTTACTATATAAGTTAGCCAAAGTGGTGTTGTAATGGTTTGTTTTTAGAGCGTTTGCATTCAGTTTTATGGATTTGGGTGGATACACTGCCCTCTAGGGGCAACAGTGAATATGACATAACTCATTTCACATGGCTGGATCCAGCTGCTCCCTGTTAAGACCAACATAAACTATTGTTTGCGCTCATGTTTTTTTTTAATGCAATCATAATTTAGTTAATAGGTATATTTAGCCGTTGTTTGAGGGAATAATTGTTTGAACCATTTGTTAAGTGCATTGTTAAAAAAAAAAAAAAAACGTTAGCATTTTATAGCATTTAAGCTAGTGTACTTTTGCTGTATAAGTTAGCAAATGTTCTTTTGTTGTACTTAGATCCTCATTTATTTATTTTTTTTTACACTGTTTGAGGCTCACCTCAGGTATTTAAATTTTCCATGTTCCTTATCCGATAACTCGATTATTCAAACTAACTAGTTCATCGATTAATCTACTACTAAAATAATCGATAGCTGCGGCCATACACAGAGAGGATAATCACCTGTTCAAATGGAACGCTGCGGGCGAGCAGCTTGATGAGATCCCTGGCTCTGATGATGGAGTAGGGGTCAAAGGTTTTTCTTGTGGTGCAAACAGTCATGCTTCCTTCAATTAGGTCCAGTGTGGCTTTAATATACTGAAGCAAACAAAATTGAAAAAAATCACAGCTTTGAACCGAATTTAACACTGTGACATACTCTCACCATTTCCCCCAAAGCTTTCTCCACCAGCGGCCAGCAATCTTTTAGGTAGGATTCTCTGTATTTTGGGAAGAGGGTGGCGAAGCTGCTCTCCTCCAGCATTCCGCGAGGATTGTCTTCTTTAGTGAAAGGTTGCTCTTTCCAGCCATCAGGGACAGTTAGAAGTTCAGCTTCATCCACTGTGTGACAAGGCAAACTGTCATGAAATCAATTGGTCGTTATATTCCATCACTGCTATTGACGGTGAGAGACGTCCAAGGCAGGTCTGCCAGCGATCATTCGCTGCCAGCCCCTCTAAATCCAAATGGATTTGACGTCTCTCGCCGCCAATGGAACTGACACGAGACAAACGCTGTATATAAACAAGGCAGCACGTTGTTAATGTTAGCTGCAGTGCTAATTCTTGCATGCCTTCCTCACAATATGGCGAAAAAAACAGTATTGATTTCAACACTTCCCATCGAGAGTGCATTTCAACAAAATACAGCAGAATACACGTTTAAATGACCTGGGTTCTTCTCGTTTTTAGACTTTTTCCTAGTTTGGGTTTCACTCATGCCGTCTTTTTCAGTAGCCATCTTTGTAAAGGTGGAAGTGACGCAACATTTTCCTTCTTTGGTGTTTATTTGCCTATTATGGTACACTCCTGCCACCAACAGGCTACGCGTTATATAGCAGCGTACACTGAACTACAATGGAGATTGGACAAATACAGTGGTACCGCTCGAGAACGTCTCTGCAAACTGAATTTTTAGGTCAATTAAGACACGCCTCAACGGGAAAATATTGCCTCGTCAAGGAAAGGAATTTCAGGATACAAAAGGCAAAAATACAGTGTTGCTGCTACTCGCAGCTCCCAGAGTTTACTCAATGTAATGTACTTATATTTGCTCTGCTATTGGCTATTGCCTAGCATTCCTGGTAGAGCTGGGAATCTTTGGGCACCTAACGATTCGATTACGATTACGATTCAGAGGCTCCGATTCGATTATAAAACGATTATTGATGCACCCCCCTCCTTTTTTTTTTTTTTTTTTTTTTAATGTTTTGTACATTAGTTCCAAAATTGTTCAAAAGTACTCTCAGGCTAAACCACACTACTATTTCAGTATCAAGTTAACATATAGCAGTAAACAAATATACAAAAATAACATTAAATAAAAAAAACTCCAGTCCCCATTCTGTATCAGCAGCTTTAAACTACATTCAATTAATTTAATGTTGTGAATCAACCGTTAAATTTGTTAAAATTGCTCCCGTTATTCCATAATTTCTGTTTTGTCTACTTTCGACATGTGAAAGTTTTAAAACTATTTGAAAGATAGATTCAAGTCAATATTTTACCGATTTAGGAGTATTTTAGATAAAAAGTTAATTAGGTTTGCTTGGAAGGTTCGCTACAACAGCCTTGCAGGGAAGTGTACTGCTCTAAGATGGCGGCCATTTACTAACGGCCACATCTAGCTTTTTGTAGATGTGCTGCTCACGCTACCGAATCAATGGTCCATCTAGTCCTATATAAATGATATCTACCATTACATTATGTGGATGACGTACTTTGTAGCAGCTTTTCGGCAGCAGTCAGGTATGTTGTTGTGTTTTTTTATCTCGTGGCTAGAGCCATGAGCTGAGCATTGGCATTACCCGAGGGGCCGGGTAATGACAAGCGTGATGTTTAGCTACTCTCGCTCCGTTCCGTCCCGAAGACCGCGCGGCGCGCTGAGTGTTGTGTACTTCCGCTTTACTTCGCATATTTCAATAATCGGAATTTGGATGTTTGTGAATCGTTCTCGAATCTTCCACGGCCGAATCGCGAATAATCTAAGAATCGAAAATTTTGCACACCTCTAATTCCTGGTATCCAGTTGGATAAGAGAGACCGTTACCGTGTGTGTAACATGCATTTATTACTTGTTTTGATGCATTTTATCAGAATTATTATGGAATGGATTAGGGCATTTAGATGAAAACTGAACACATATATATTGCAGTGATTCACAAACAGTGTTGTTAATAACGGCGTTACAATATAACGGCGTTACTAACGGCGTTATTTTTTTCAGTAGTGGGTAATCTAATTAATTACTTTTCTCATCTTGGCAACGCCGTTACCGTTACTGAGGACGGAAAGGCATGCGTTACTATGCGTTACTATATTGGTCGAAAAGTCTGAGGGAGACGGACTCACCGAGACGACAGAGCAGAGCAGGAGTAGGGAGGAGGCAAAGTTGTGACGCCGAGCAAACGCGATGCTAGGTAGCTCCAATAATACATGTTGTAGCCGATAGCTAGTACAAACTACGCCCGCATGTTATGGTAGATATCATAGACATGGTAGATATCACATGTACGGTACATAGATATAACTAGATGCAAAATGACAGACATGGCACTAAATGAGTTAGTAGACAGCCGCCATCTTAAAGCAGTAGCCTTTTTAGGACGGCTCTGTTGTAGAGAACCTTCCTAGCGAACCTAAGTAACTTTTTATCTAAAATACTTCTAAATAGGCAAAATCTTGACTTGAATCTATCTTTAAATGATGAAACAGTTTTAAAATTTTCATATGTCGAAAGTAGACAGAAGGGAACTAATGCAATAATGGGAGCAATTTTAACAACTTTAACAGCTGATTCAGGGTAAAGGGTAAATTAGGGTAAAGAATTGGGCTCGGGCCAATTGTACCAAAAACCTTCACAAAAAAACTTCACATAGTGTGGCCAATGTTTTTTTTTTTTTTTTTTTTTTTTTTGAGGGGGAAAAAAAAATTATCACCAATTACTTTGCCAAGTAACTAATTACTCTTACATTCAGGTAATTGAGTTACTAACGCAATTACTTTTTGGGAGAAGTAATTTGTAACTATAATTAATTACTTTTTTTCAGTAAGATTAACAACACTGTTCACAAAGCAATAAACCACTGATGACGTTGGTCATTTAATGAGTGGAGGGGACTAGTAGGAGTCATTTTGGAAAGCATTTTAAAAAGGAAACAAACAAGGTAACAGTTTCACATACTTTATTTCTTATGTCGCCGTGCATTAAAAAGCACGATGGCTTTGGCTGCACTCACGGTCAATACTGCTAATCCCAAAATGCCCACTAAACCCGCCACAATGGAGATCATCATCATGGTCTCCATCCCTGAAACAACAAAGTACTGCATATTAGAAGTGGCAATATTGCATCATTTAAATATCTTCACAATCTCAAGTGAGCTCACAGGAAGGTTTTGTGACTTTTGATATCTGCCGCTTGACTGACAGAGGTCCAGCAGACACCACAGCAGCTCGTTTGGATTTGGAGTCCATCAAGATGTTGGCTGCTCTCTTGGCACGCCGAGGGCTGGTGCAGTTCTATCATTCGGAGGAATAATGCATACATTTTGAGAAGTTAGCTTTGCTAATCTACATTGATTTTGGTCAAGAACCTTTGTACAGTTTTCTTTTAGTCCACATATGCTGGCCAAACAGTGAAAATAAAGGGGCAGTTCTTCGGGCATATGGAACATCTGCATGGCGAATCGGCTTTTCTGAGCCACGCCGTTCACAGACAGCCACCGGAATGTGTAGTCGATGGGGCAACTAAAAGGATGATAGAATCAGTGTTTGAACACTTGTACCATTTGGACTAGATGTTCCATTTCCTCACCCGTCCTTGAGGAAAAGACCCTGAACTTCATCCTGTGGGTCGCTGGTCTCCGTAGCCCAGCAGGACTCTACGTGCAATAAGACGTTAGCAGCAAAAGAGAGATCTGCATCCAAGGCAACCTGAAAGTACAAGGTGTCCTCCGGGTCCATGCTCACAAATTCGCTATAACTTTCGCTAAAGGACTTGTCGCTGAACAGATCCATGGTTAGGCCCAGTTGCAGGGAGCTGTTGAACTCTACCACCGAGTAGGCTTTCAACCTACAGCAAAAACTGGTAAATGCGTGCCTAAAGATGAAGCCCTTTCGGTCCGACACAGCTCACCATTTCAAATCGATGCTAACGTGGGCGTCGCGGATATAATGCAGAGGGTAGACGCACTTCCAGATCACTTTCAAATCCCTCCGAGTGATGGCTTTATCTTTGGTCAGGCTGACTGCGAGTGTGTTTTGGAACTCAATGTGGGTTTCGTTGACCTAGGAAAAGTCCATTCTTGGGCTCCATCTGCAGTTTACTTGAAAACATTCACACTCACCCGTCTTTTTGTCCCACATTCCGTGCCATGTCGCAGAGTGCTGAAGTGGAACAGCATTCCAGTTTCCTCCACTTGGCAGGTGGCGTTATTCAGCACGACATCCACCTTCCCACCGATGTACGCATTCAAGTAGGGTTTGGCAACACCGCCGGTCATCACTTTGTCCAGACACTGACTGAAAATGCCTTTCTCTGTGGAGACACGTGACTTTTATAGGTCAGCGGCAGATAGAAATGATCGGACTTTGTAGAGTTGACTCAACTGGACAGTGACAATGCTTGCTTGCTTCTTTTTAAAGGTCAGATTTAAATTTGGGGCAGATGCCGTGATGACAGATTTTTACATTTTTGTTCTCCCTTTTCCAAGAAGTTGAACACTACAGAAAGAAACATTTGAGATATTTGATGATATTTTAGTACCGTTGCAAACAGGGTAAGAGGGTACGGGCCCTTGCAGCACTGCGCTAACATCATAGTAGCCACTTTTGCACGCGCAGTGATGCGAACCCAGAGTATTGATGCACTGAGAGTTCTGCAGACACACCGGTTGAGTGGATGGCGCACAAAGATCAGGACCTGGAGAAGAAAACAATCCATCAACCACAGGACAATAAACAGATCGTAAACAATTCTGTTTTCTCGTACCTTCCCAGTAAATAATTCCGTCCCTAACTGATATGTAAACATCGTCTTTGGACTCGATATAATCCTTGTAAAATTGAACAGGAAGTGGCATGTAATCGTCTTGGTGGGACGAGTCGAAAAGCATCAATTGAACTTGTGTTTTCTTGGTCTCGATGGCAGGTTCCGCCACCAACGCCTCCACACGAATTGGGGGATGGACTTCACTTAAGACTTCCATTAGCTGGAAAACAAAATTAATATTCAAAAAAGTATTTCCTTCCACTAAAAATCTACAAATATGACTCCTCACCAAGTTCTGGACACTCTCCACCATTATGGTTGTGACTTCGGCCATTTCGTCACCCAGGTCATCGGGAATAGAACCTGGCACAACCATTCTGAGCAGGTAAATTTCTTCAGCTAGAGCCAAAAATGCAGCATTAAGAACCGGTCACCATTAAAGTATGTAACAATTAGGATTAAGACCTCGGTCTTCTTTGATGGAGTCAAGTCCAACACCCCTCGCAAGGAAGCCATAGATTGAATCGTCTACTGTGAAACACAACTCGGTCCGTCCAGACACCCAGCGGTTGTCGCACCTTTCCCACAATTCGAGGACGTACGTTTTCCCGGTTTCTAGTCCTGGCAGTTGCAGCTCTGTCTCAGTCACATTTTCTTTTTGGAGGAGGGGACCGTTCTCCAGGGACAGTTTGTAGAAAAATGACAAGGCGGGGCTTTGCGAGCCAGGAATCCATAAGGCTTTAGAGTCGTTGGTGTGGTAGCGGAGTTCTAACACACCACGGGGTCCTGGAAATCCAGAAAATGCAACACTGGCGAGATATATTTTTGAAAAGCCGTTTCTATTGGGTACCTGTATGTACTGGAAGCAACTCAGTGCTTATCAGCACGCCATCCCCGCACAGCGCTTCCACTCTGGCGCGGTAAAATCGGCAAGGCGTCAGCCCCGTGACTACGTAGTCAGTCGCAAAAGTGGTGCCTTGCAGTACGTCTTCGTGGTAGATGTTGAACTTGGAGATGGATGACATGGGGCTCACCATCCAGCTCAGGGTGTAATTTTCAGGGCCGAACGATGTCTGGCGCAAGGCCCCAATGCTGGAGTGGGCTACATTTGTTACAGGTTAGATGTCCGTCATATGAATGCAACAGGAATTGGATCTTACCGATATTTCCGTCAGTCTCAATCATTCCACTGTAGCGGGTCTCCGTACCCGCCTGACAAACTGTCTGCAGGCCAAACAAAACTCTACTGCATGGCTGCAAACCAGACAAGGTGAACACAAAGTCATCCGCCGTGTGCCATACGGGTACTTCCTTCACAAGATGGTTCGATCCGTTGAGATAGAAGGACGTGAGGAAGAAGAAGGAATAGTAGAGGTTCTCAGGGAAGTCCCAGGTCAAAGTTATACTGCTGCTGTTCAAGGAACTGACTTTAAAGTCTCTGGGAATGACTGGATCTGATGGAAAATAAGACTATATTCTACAGTGCTTTTGCTTTTCGTCTCTCAAACCTAGTACACGTCTTTATCAAGTGGCAAAAAGAGCCAGAATAACACACATTTATAAATAAATTCCCTCATACCCGTCAAAGCTGGGAGGCAAGTTACAAGGAAGTTGGCCTCGGTGTCCACACACACCACATACAAAGTACAGGATTTCAGGGAGGTGACATGATGAGGGTTATCTGTCATTTCCTCCCTTTCCAACATTTGATAGAAGTTTTGGTCAGAGTAATACAGGGTCATCATATGAGCATTGCCGACAGGTGCGGGTTGCCCCTCCAACCAGGATAACAGAAGCGTGGTAGGTGAGCGGGATACCACCTTGACACGAAAGCGCACAGTGTGACCTGGAATTAGAAATTCATCAAAAGTATTTGAGAAAAGGACTTGTTCATTAGTTTGACTAACAAAAATGAAGCTATCAGCGTTTTCACCAAAAGCAAGGAAGAAGTTTTTCTCCTGGTAGAAGAACCATGTGTCATTTTCACAAGGGAACACATCAGTAGGAGTCAGCAAATCTAGGATGCTCTACAAAAGAAGTGTGATTAGGCCATGAAATTGTATTAAAAAACCAAGGGCGTAGGTTTGGTCTCAACATTGGTAGGGACAATATTACCGTATTGCACATAATGCAAACAATGATCCAAATAAGGGACGACCAGCTTGACTTGGTTGTTCCTTGTGGAGGCTGACCTGACTGCAGTAGTTTTGATGGTTAGCAAGTTTAATATTATGCTAACTCTGATGCAGGTCGAACTTTCAGTAGCAAAATGAGTGTTTCCCCCACCTACACAACATTGACGTCTTTTTACATGACTCACAGTGGCTGCTGCTGGCCGAAAAAGAAACTTCTAATATACTTCCTCTCCGTAGGGGGCGGAGGAGGCGGCATGTTGTTGACATGAATCTGTCGGGGTTGTGTGAGTATGTCTGTGTCTTTGTGGCGGGACGGGGGGGCTTCAAGTCATCAACCAACCAAATGTTCGTTTGAGAGGGAAAAAAGTGGACTGGCACATTCTGCAAGTGAAAAGGGATAACTAAGTCTTAACATAATGAAAATAATTCACTTAATAATGGTAGGGTCTATTCTACCCTTACAACACATGGTAAGACAATCTAAATTACCTACCATAATGTTCGGACTATAAGCCGCTACTTTTTCCCCCTCATTTTGAATCCTGCGGCTTATAGTCCAGTGTGGCTTATTTGTTGATTTATTTGGGTTAATAGGTAACACTTTATTTGACAGCGGCGTCATAAGACTGCCATGAGACCATCATAATTATGACATGACATTATCATGGGCATTAACGAATCCTTATGACCAGAGGTGTAGCAAGGGTCCCCGGGGGCCCCAGGCAACAAGCAACATGGGGCCCTTCGAGCGTGTGCAAGTAAGGGGGGCAGTTGAACTTGGAGCTATAGAAGTAAGAGTAGCAACACAAAAATACCACCATCGGATGCGGAGGTATATACCTTTGTGTGAAATCAGTAGTCAGATTGGCCCGACGACCCACCAAATTCAAATTATTCTGTAAAAACCACTGATTGGTGGACTACCGACCGAAATGAGGATTAAATTTGTTAATAAAATTGTTTAGGGTTATTTTAGATGCATATATGTTATATTTTTCTTATAGAGTATTCGACGAGGAATACGATAGACCCATTAATAGACTTTTTTTGAAAAATAACCATTTCTTTAAGTAGTCACATGAATAATGAGGTGGCCTGTGAAAATCAACATAAAATAACCTGGCAAGGACGTTCTAGAGAGTACTTATTGTGTCTTTTAACAATCATGTGGTATTAACAGTCGATTGGATTCTCTTAAACATGAACAATCTCCGTGACATGGCTAGTGCTGATTAGGATTGATAACAGAATCATTCGATAATCTGCCAAATGATTCCATGGTATTGAATCACTCCCTATACTTATTGCTGTGGAAGTGCAGTAAAGCCGCGTGTGCTAAATCTGTTGACCCTCTGGGGGCCCCTACTGGCTGGGGGCCCTAGTCAATTGCCTGGTTTGCCTAATGGGACGCGACGCCTCTGCTAATGACAGATGTCATTAAGTTCATCTGGCAAATTATGTCACTAATTCCATTTATGTCCAGCTCTTTTACAACCATTCAAAAGGGAGATAATTTGCAGTTTATTTAATGCTCATGGCAGTGTAATGTCATAATTATGATGGTGTTACGACAGTCCGATGGTGCCACCTTCAAATAAAGTGTTAATAAATTCCATAATTAGCGATAAATGAAAAAACTAGAACAGTAACTGAAGAAATGATGCGCGCAGAACATGAATTTTGAATTTTTATTTACATCTGTAGTGCTGCAATGCATGCTAGAAGGCATGTTGGATGAGAACAGTGTTGACAGCAGCTGGCAGCAGAGGCTGACTGTGTCCCACAAGAGAACAATGATGGCCAAATGAAGCTTCTTGAAGCAATGAAGCATTGGAGGCAATTGGTTCAAAGCTTCATTTGGTCTTATGATGCCGCTGTCAAAGTGTTACCGGTTGATAACTTTTGGTGTAAATATCCTATAAAACAGTGAGGATAGCTGCGGCTCATAGTCCAGTGTGGCTTATCTATGAACAAATGTCGTTTTTCTGTCAAATTTTGTGGATGGCGACTTATAGTCAGGTGCCCCTTAAAGTGCGAAAATTACATATATATCTGAACTCCTTATATATTGAAATAAGGTTGCGTAAAAGTTGGTGGGGATCATCCTGAAAAGTTGCTAGTGTTATTTCCCTACCGTCCCTATGCAAACCTACGCCCTTGCAAAAAACATTATTCCACTACCTGCGTGGATTTTGTTGGCCGTTCTTGAGGTTTATGACTTCCATTAACTTTGGTTTGCTTAGGATCTTAAACAGAAACATCTTGTTAACTGCCATGGACGGCCAGGATAAGCTTATGATTTGTTTGTTTACCTCGAGAAATTTTAAAAGTCCATGAGTGAAGTTTGCCAGCATAACTCAGGGTCACATTGTTTTCTACTGATAGAGGTACGGTCAAGGAAACCACGTCGTCGTGGTTTGTCCAGAGGTTTTTTAAAGATGTGCCGTTGAGCCACAGGTCGCTATTACTAAGAACGCAAAATAGTATTTTAATCAAAAATGACTGTGACCTTAAAAGTGAAGACACTTGATGAAAACAACCAAATAGAGGCACTTACCTTTCCTGAGGGTTGCCCATCCAACATATTGAGAAAACATCCTCAGTACGTACTGTGAAAGGAAATTAGGATTTCTTTTAAATGTATAAATATGGCACAAAATGTTCAAATGACTCTCCAAATGGTATAATTCCCACCTAATGATATCGCTTGAGCAATCAGAGTTAGATGAACGAGAGGAAAATCAAAGGATTTTCTGGAAATAAATCAAAGTCATTGGCATAAAAACATTCCCAATTGCTGATTCAAGTTTTCTTACATTTTCGTCATGATTCCAGCAAAGTGTGTTTTGTTCAGTAAAAAGTAGGCTTTGCTGGAAATGGACAGCCCATTAATGGGTGACAGGTGTGCGATGACGTCACTGAACGTCACCTGCAAGATAAATAGCCGTCGTTGAGTCACATGCAGAGGGGAAAAAGTGAAAATAAATGTACCTTCATCAAACTAAAACAGCTTTACAAGTGCTTCCTATAATAGCCAGTAGATGTCAGTGTTTATCCAAATGTCTATTTGCAGTTCAACATCGGCCTTCATCATTTTTCTGAATCAGATTTGAAATGAAAAATGTGTTTGCCACTTTGCCAGTCATTTTTTTTCAAGTATTGAACAGGTCCAAGTTGTATTATTGAATAAATACATGTTTTATAAAAGCATATATTTATTATTTTAATGATTCATTGAATCTGAATCTCCAACAAGAAGGATGACCTTTATGAATCCGCTGGAGACAATGTACCATACAACCAAATGACATTAAGCAAAGTAAAGGCGATGTGCACTCAATCAGAGCCCAGAATTACAGTGGACAGGACTACCCGTAACATAGAGAAACTTTTGTCTGCTTCATCTTAACAAGTAATTGGAGTCACAAGCCCTTGGTGAGTTTGAGGCTGCAGTCTTGTTGAGAGCTTTGTCTCATCATGCGTTAAGCCGAGCGCGCTGAAAAATATACGTGTTCGTTGGCAAATATGGGGAGGTGGAGGTCTTTGCTGCTGTTGTGTGCACTTTGTTTGTCGGAGACTACCGGAGAGCCGACAAAAAATGATGATGAGGTCAACCTCGTGAGTTTCCTGAGAGGAATCTATGCCGGACTCTTGCTGAGGGATGACCCGTTGGTCCTCAACACGGATTTTGGGATAAACTCACTTGCTTCGGAAAGATCACAGAGCTTCTCGTCCTCACAAGAAAGTGAAAATGAGGACAAAGCAGTCAAAAAGACCGACATTGGCCCATTGGTGATGACCAAAAACGGGCCAATCAAAGGGATTACGACAGACAAGGCCCATATATTCTACGGGATACCATACGCGGACCCCCCGGTTGGGTCATACCGATGGAAGCCACCTAGACCTGTAAGTCCTTGGAAGGCGGTTTATGATGCCACCTTCCCACGGGCTGCGTGCATGCAGGGTTGCAGAGGACCAATTGCTGCGGAGTGTCCACAAAATGTAAGAAATGTAACCCCGGCAATATTTTTGGGGTTGTGATTTGAATGGAATTGAACATCTCACTTAGGTCAGCGAAGACTGCCTCTATCTGAACATCTTTGCTCCCCGAGATGTGAACTTCAGTTCTCCACTGAGTAATCCGCTTCCGGTGATGGTGTGGATCCACGGCGGCGATTTCATCGCCGGTTCAGCCTCAAAACCGCTGTACGACGGTCGCTTCATGAGCAACTTCACCCACACTATAGTTGTCAACCTGGAGTACAGACTAGGTGAGGACATCTCCCATCTCTTATGTGATTAAACCATTCAAATAATGTGTTTTTGGATACTTGACACCGAACGAGAATATACATAATGAGAATGCGTGTGAAAGTCATTATTTGAAAATGGCTGTAAGTAATTACTCCGCCTGCCTCCAAGGAGGAACACATGAGCGGTGATATGTGAAAGATAATTTAGCAAATGTCTGCCACGCCGGAGTCAATTACCGCATTGCTGATCATGTGACTCTGATGCGAAGGCGCCTTCGGATTCCTCGTGTCCGGTAAAGACGCAAAGATGTCAGCGGTGGGAAATTACGGGATTCTGGACCAGCAAGCGGCGCTTCTTTGGGTCCAACGGAACATTGCGACGTTTGGAGGTGACCCCGGCAAGGCGAGTACACTAAGGAATCGTGGCGACGGTTCCGTCGGTTATCCTTGCTTTGTTCTTGAAGCGCTTCCATTTACCGTTTGACATTGTGTCAGGTAACCCTATTCGGAGAGAGCGCCGGTGCTCAGTCTGTCAGTCTTCACCTGATGATCCAAAGCAGCAAACCTCTGTTCAAGCAAGCAGTTCTACAGAGTTTACCTTTCTCCATCCCTCTCAAAACCAGGTTTGGAAGCAAGACTTTAAGCCGATCTACGTACAGTGGGGCAAATAAGTATTTAGCCAACCACTAATTGTGCAAGTTCTCCCACTTGAAAATATTAGAGAGGCCTGTAATTGTCACAATGGGTAAACCTCAACCATGAGAGACAGAATGTGAAAAAAACCCCTAGAAAATCACATTGTTTGATTTTTAAATAATTTATTTTGCAAATCATGGTGGAAAATAAGTATTTCGTCAATACCAAAAGTTCATCTCAATACTTTGTTATATACCCTTTGTTGGCAATAACGGAGGCCAAACGTTTTCTGTAACCCTTCACAAGCTTTTCACACACTGTTGCTGGTATTTTGGCCCATTCCTCCATGCAGATCTCCTCTAGAGCTATGATGTTTTGGTGCTGTCGTTGGGCAACGCATGACTTTCAACTCCCTCCACAGATTTTCTATGGGGTTGACATCTGGAGACTGGCTAGGCCACTCCAGGACCTTGAAATGCTTCTTACTAAGCCACTCCTTTGTTGCCCTGGCTGTGTATTTGGGATCATTGCCATGCTGAAAGACCCAGCCACGTCTCATCGAAGGAGATTTTCACTCAAAATCTCTCGATACATGGCCCCATTCATTCTTTCCTTTACACAGATCAGTCGTCCTGGTCCCTTTGCAGAAAAACAGCCCCAAAGCATGATGTTTCCACCCCCATGCTTCACAGTGGGAATGGTGGAATTCAATTTTCTTTCTCCTCCAAACACGAGAACCTGTGTTTCTACCAAAAAGTTCTCTTTTGGTTTCATCTGACCATAACACATTCTCCCAGTTCTCTTCTGGATCATGCCAATGCTCTCTAACGAACCGCAGACAGGCCTGGACGTGTACTTTCTTCAGCAGGGGGACACGTCTGGCAGTGCAGGATTTGAGTCCCTGGCGGCGCATTGTGTTACTGATAGTAGCCTTTAGCCACTTTCGGACTGTAGGAACCTGAGTACTTAGTTCCTATAACTACAGGCCTCTCCCGAAGTTTTAGGCTCGATCCTTTGCCAGGTAGTCGTGTTGGCAAATGGACCGATACGAACTGCTGTAACGTTGTAGTCTGCACTAGTGACACATTATTTACTTGCCACACTCACCTCTGGCGAAATAAACCCACGAAAACTAAGCTGAACAGAAAACAACGAAATGGGGACCGTCAGGGACACAGAGGCAATTCTTACATTTTTGAACAACAAGACTGGAAGAGCACACAGATTTAGTACAGGGTAGTCATAGACTTCACTATCAGTTTGAATGGAAACGGGGTACGGGGCCACTCCAAAGGGGGCCCATTTTCAAAAACCAAAGCCGCTAGTGACCTAAAACCAAAATAGACACCTCTCTTAGACATATATGAGTCTCCATGAGCAGCGGCATCAAAAAACAATTTTTTATATAAGTTTAAGAAAAATTAAAATGGCTATAAAATTCTCAGATTTTACGCTACATGCGCAAAAAACACAAAATGAGATAATCACCTATATTTCCAGGATCAATAGCAATATTTAACATATAAGTTTTTGCCTGAATTAGCGACTTAATTTTTTTTTTTAATTCTGTGCAATTTTAGTGCAAAAACCCTAACAGCTAATAAATCACTCAATTTTCAAATTTGTTCCCAATATGGCAGCTTCACGAGACGAGCGAGTATTGAAGCGGCATAGCTGTTGATTTCAGCGAATGACCAAACACCTAAGAAATCAAGTTCAAGGGGCTCCACTGAAAGTCACTACCTCAGGGTAGGAACTAAACTGGTCCTCGGAACTTGAGTTCCCTAATCCTACATGTGCAAACACGAAAAATGATGTCATCATCCCCCAAAATGTTCTAGGAACTGCGGATAGTTCCTACAGTGCGAAAGTGGTTTTCGTTACTGTAGTCCCAGCTCTCTGTAGGTCATTCACTAGGTCCACCTTTGTCGTCCTGGGATTTTTGCTCACCGTTCTTGTTATCATTTTGACGCCACTGGGTGAGGAGGGAGTTGAAAGTCCCTGTTGCCCAACGACAGCCCCAAAACATCACTGCTCTAAAGGAGATCTGCATGGAGGAATGGGCCAAAATACCAGCAACATGGTGTGAAAAGCTTGTGAAGAGTTACAGAAAACATTTAGCCTCCGTTATTGCCAACAAAGGGTACATAACAAAGTACAGTGATACCTCAGCTCACGAACATAATTGGTTCCCAGAAAGTGTGTGTAAGGCGAAAAGTTCGTCTTCCGAACATTTATTTCCCATAAGAAACCATTAAAATGAGAATAAGCCGTTCCCAAGTCCCCATAAAACATAATTTTCTACTAAATAAGCCTTAAAACTACACAAAAATATACCTTATTTTCTTTAATGTCTTCTTAGGCTTAACACTAGCCTGAGGTGGGGTCTTTTTCGGTCCCATAATAGCAAAAGTACACTCAATATGGTCCAAAATATCTATCAAACTCAAACCACGTCCGCACTCAAAGAAAGGGAGGGGACGAACTGGGACGCCGTGAGCGTGCGTCAGCTTCTCGTGGCGCTGTTCGACCGCGTGGTTTGGTTCGTCCGCCGAAAACTAGTTCGTCAGCAGAGACTATATGCTCGTGAATTTAATGTTCTTGAGGCGAAAAGTTTGTGAGCTTAAGCGTTCGTGAGCTGAGGTATCACTGTATTGAGATGAACTTTTGGTATTGACCAAATACTTATTTTCCACCATGATTTGCAAATAAATTCTTTAAAAATCAAACAATGTGATTTTCTGTTTTTTTCCCCACATTCTGTCTCTAATGGTTGAGGTTTACTCATGTTGACACTTACAGGCCTCTCTAATATTTTCAAGTGGGAGAACTTGCACAACTAGTGGTTGACTAAATACTTATTTGCCCCACTGTAGTAGCCATCGCTCACTCGCTTTATCCCTCAGACACGACGCCCTGAAGCTCGGAAAGGAATTTGCAAAAAAGACCAACTGCTCCGTCGGCGACATCGTCTGCCTGCTGTCGCTCACGCCGCAGGCCGTCCTGGAAGCGCAGATGAAAACAAGTAGGACGATGAACAACAACGGCACCCGGTTTGCAAACTCGGTTGTTACATAAGCGGCGAGCTGGCCAGTTTATGATGAAAAGCGAGTTTTATCTTGAGTTACGGCATCCCGCGAAGCAAAATAACTCATGAGGAGAGGAACCTTGAAAGCAGCAGTTAGGCTTTACTGCTAAAGTATATCTTTCTGAGGTGTGATAGCCCTGAAACTCCAAAAATACAAAACAAACTGAGATTTATCAGAACTGCCTTTCCGTGTCTGACCTTTGGAAAGTTTGGGGTCAGCTTTCTTCAGCTAGGACTTTGGCAATAACTGGCATTTCTGTGATCTCAGGTTCCAAGCTCGTAAACCCATTCAGATTCCTGGAGGTCTTCGAAACATGGGGTCCCTTCATTGATGGTGAGCTCATCAAGGAGCAGGCGGTCACCGCTTTCCAGAAAGGCCACTGGCACGCGGAAAAACCGGTATTGCTAGGTAAAAAACACACTGTGGGACTCCCAATTTCCCTCGCTTCCCGTAACCACCCTATCCATTTTTCTTCTGCCTTGAAGGTACAACCTCAGAGGAAGGTGTGATCTTTGTGTATGGCGTTTTTAGCAAGCCGGTGTCCGCCTTGGAGTCCATCATGTACGTCACGGCGATCTTCAAACAACACAGCCTGAGGATTTTGCACAAGTATCTGCCTCTCTACAGAGACTCTGATCGGAGAAATATGTTGGCTCAGGTGAGAAAAGGACATGCTGCCGCACAAACCTGAATACTTGTGAAAATGGGTTACGACATGAATGCAACAATAGTTGCTGTAAACATAAAAATCATCTTTCGGTGTCAAGAGAATGTGTTATGCTGCCGATGGAGATAGAATAGTGCCAAAAGAAGTGAGGCTGTAAAATGAAAATTATCCCTGTAAAATGACCAATTTTAACTAAAAAACACTTGTATTTCCAAATTTTGCGTTGTAAAATAAACATGAAAAAAACTCGAAGGAATAAATTGTTCTACAAGTTGTTTTTTTCTGTTTGTAAGTTGTTTTTTTGTTCTACAGGTGTTTTTTCTTCACTACGGGTTAAAAATTACCAATTACAAGTGCACAAGTTTTGTCACATTCTTGTCGAGTTTTATGAGCCAAAAAAGATACTCGTAACCTAGTTTTAAAATTTAAAAAAAATACCTGTAAAATGACTAATTTTAACTTGTAAAACAAAAAAAAAAACTTGTATTTCTAAAATTTTGCGTTGTGAAATAAACATGAAAAAAACAATGTAAAAAAAAAATTTCTACTAGTGGTTTTTTTTTCCGTTTACAACTGATTTTTTTGTTCTTCGGGTGTTTTTTCTTTGCTGCAGGTTAAAAACCACCAATTACAACCTCACGAGTTTTGTCTCCCCCTTGTCGCGTTTTCAGAGACAAAAGTCACTTCTGACCACAGACGAAAAAAACTACTTGTACATCAAAATAATCTGTTGTAAAACACAAACACAAAAATATCATTCCAAGTCGTGGTTAAAAAAAGACGTTAAGAACACAATCTAGTGAATAGTTCTTCGGATGTTTTTTCTTTAACCCTTGTGCCGAATATTACATTATATGTAATTTTTTGATGGTTTTTGTTTTTACATCAAAGAGAAAGCATAGGGAAAAAAAACACTACGAATGTTAAATATTTCCTAGGTTCTTAAAACAGGCAGACGTTCCAAATGCAACTTTGCCCTCATTTCTAAACCTTTGCATTAAGTAGCCAAAGAACTTGAATGCACGTGACTCGAAATTACAAAATATGTAACCAATGACTACCATTATAATGAATAAATTTTGATTTACTGTACACCTGACATATTTTATTGCAATTTTCGTGATTTTCGTATCAATCCTTTCAACGACGGTCAAATGACGTGAGACGGATATAGAGTGTATTTACACCCCTAACCCTGCAGGTGGCGCAAGAGACCACTAAATGATTTTGCATGCAAACTCCATACTGTTTAAAACAGACGTGTCCAAAGTCCAGGCCGGGGGCCAAATGCGGCCCGTGGTCAAATTTCATCCGGCCCCCAGCCTCTGTCCTAAAATCAATAACGTCTGGCCCGCACACAGACTTAATAAATTGGTCAGCAGTACTGCTACCAGCATATGAAGTAGCTTACATACTAAATGCTGCTCCTCATTTACCCACTAAAAGACAGCAGCACTCGAAGCTACATTACCCCATGTGACCCTTTACTCCCAATTTTCTAAAATGATGACAAGCAACAACAAAAAAAAGAAAGTTGACTGTGACGGCCGACGCTTCAAGGATAGGTGGAATTTGGACTATTTCTTCACAAAAATACGCAACAACTGTGTCCGCCTCATTTGCGAAGAGACAGTCACTGTTTTTAAAGAGTTCAATGTGAGGCGATATTACCAAACAAGACACGCTGACATGTGTGACAAGATTACAGGGAAGATACTGTACATTGTGAGAAATTGAAGCAACTTGAAGCTAGTTTATTTCACAAGTATTTCACAAGAGCCCGAGAGTCGAAAGAGAACGCCACAAAGGCTAGTTGTGAGATTGTTGAAATTATTAATTAAAAAAGATAATAAAGCAAATGTGACGCACAGAATGGCTTGCTAAAATTTGCTTAAATATATTGTTCTTAGGGCTGTCAAACGATTAAAATTTTTAATCGAGTTAATCACAGCTTAAAAATTAATTAATCGTAATTAATCGCAATTCAAACATTCAACATTCAAACATAAAATATGCCATATTTTTCTGTAAATAATTGTTGGAATGGAAAGATAAGACACAAGACGGATATATACATTCAACATACTGTACATAAATACTGTATTTGTTTATGATAACAGTAAATCAACAAGATGGCATTAACATTATTAACATTCTCTTAAAGCGATCCATGGATAGAAAGACTTGTAGTTCTTAAAAGATAAATGTTAGTACAAGTTATAGAAATTTTATATGAAAACCCCTCTTAATGTTTTCGTTTTAATAAAGTTTGTAAAATTTTCAATCAAAAAATAAACTAGTAGCTCGCCATTGTTGATGTCAATAATAATTATGGTGCTGAAGCCTAAAACCCATAAAATCAGTTGCACCCAAGCGCCAGCAGAGGGCGGAAAAACACCAAAAAACACAAGTAACAAGTGGAAATGACACTTTGTTGTCATTTTAATCTGTTTGAGTGGGGCATGTGCGTTAAATGCATCAAATATTTTAACGTGATTAATTTTTTAAAAAATTAATTAACGCCCGTTAACGCGTTAATTTTGACAGGCCTAATTGTTCTACGTAACAAACGTCAGCCAAGGTCGGCCCCCCACATTTTTACGACACCAAATCTGGCCCCCTTTGCAAAAAGTTTGGACACCCCTGGTTTAAAAGGTGGATTTTCCGCTACTTTTGGTATTGCCATTCTTGCTGATGGTTGCTCACACCTGGTCGTGAAGAACTATTCACTAGATTGTGTTCTTAACGTCTTTTTTTGACCACGACTTGGAATGATATTTTTGAGTTTGTGTTTTACAACAGATTATTTCGATGTACAAGTAGTTTTTTTCGTCTGTGGTTACAAGTGACTTTTGTCTCTGAAAACGTGAAAAGGGGGAGACAAAACTCGTGAGGTTGTAATTGGTGGTTTTTAACCTGTAGCAAAGAAAAAACACCCGTAGGAAAAAAATATCAGTTGTAAACGAAAAAAAAAAACACTTGTAGAATTTATTTTATTTTTTTTACATTGTTTTTTTCATGTTTATTTCACAACGCAAAATTTGGAAATACAAGTTGTTTTTTTTGTTTTACAAGTTAAAATTAGCCATTTTACAGGTATTTTTAAAATGTTAAAACTCGGTTACGAGTATTTTTTTTGGCTCATAAAACTCGACAAGAATGTGACAAAACTTGTGCACTTGTAATTGGTCATTTTTAACCTGTAGTGAAGAAAAAACACCTATAGAACAACAAAAAAAGACTTGCAAACAGAAAAAAACAACTTGTAGAATAATTTATTCCTTCGAGTTGTTTTTCATATTTATTTTACAACGCAAAATTTGGAAATGCAAGTGTTTTTTAGTTAAAATTAGTCATTTTACAGGGATAATTTTCATTTTACAACCTCACTTCTTTTGGCATTATTCTATCTCCATACTGCCTTCTAGTGGTCTGAATGACACACAAAATAGAAAGCTGGCAGTGATCCTAGCTCAAATGGATTGGACGTCGATCGCCGTCAATGGCTTTGAAACACGCTCATTTTGAACAAAACGCAGCTCACTAACAACCAAAGGGAGTTCTGCTGGCTCGTGTTCTTCAAATTAACTTTAGACTCAAGCCTCATTGCTTGCGTTTCACATTATTGTGCAATTATTTGTAATGTTATGTCGGCTTTTGTGCACAAGCGTGGAGCTGCTCTACGGTCACGTGGAAGGCAAATGCGAAGTGAGGGAATTACAAAGATGGAGTATAATGGAGGAAGGCATCACATGGTTTCTGTTTTATGGGCCAAATGCAAGTTTGGGACATAAACTCGTTCTCTTGTTGTTTTTATGCTAAAAGTGAGAGACGCTGATTACATTCAAACTGTTTAGGTTGGGGTGCACTTTATTGGCTTATTAATAATGATACTTTTGCACAAGTGAGGGCAAAGAAATGAAAAGGGAAAAAATCCGACACTGTGCTTTGGGTAAAGGAAAGCGAGGCAAGCGCTCAAATGAATAATATGGCTTCAATCTGAGCTAGGCAATGAGTGCGAATGGCTTCAAAAACTCAAAGTGACTTGAAAGCTCTGCTGCGGGATGATTTTAATTAAACAGAAGAGACAATAACGTATGCAAATGTGAATTTCCTAGCTTGTAGAGAAGCGGACTGAGGCCAAGTAGTGTGTAAATAAGTCTCTTCATTTTTACTGGGTGCCAATTTTGGTTTGAATTTAGCGTTTTTATCAGAATAGTAGTAGAGTAAGGGTGTAGTGAATAGATGCCTCTTAAGCACGTGCAACCCAGACATCAATAAGCTCCCTTTAGCGCTTGGACAGATGGGTGCTCATGCGTGGATCAATGTCTGGTGTTGCTCGTAGCTCTTTGATTTGTGATTCATTCTGGAAAAAGGTCACACAACTGCTCAAAATTATGGGTATTTATTCTACAGTGTTGCTAGTGAATGATATGTTTCAGTGGCACTAGCAGCGATAGACGTCCAATCCAAATGGGCTCAGAGATGTGAGTAGTCCAAATGGATTGGACGTCTATCGTCAATAATGACCGTGGAAATTTAACTCCTGATTTACTTCTGCCTCCTGTTTATTTTGCATGTAATTTTACTTCCAACCAGTATTTCGCAGCAAACGTTTTTTGCTTCACTTGACGAAAAACAATTTTTTGGTTTACATAGACTATCTTTGCATGAATTTGAAAACGACATATTATGAGCGCTCACTTGTTAACCATGCTAAAATCGGACCATTTGATCCACATAGCATTCAAGTCAATATTGTCTACTTTGAAATAACTATAGATTGGTAAATTTTCAACCGATTTTCAGACACCTTGTTTTGTTATGAACCTCAGAGAGTCTTATGGAGCCCCTAAGGGGACATCGAGCGAAATAAAATACACTTAAACAATCTGGTGCACACCAAATAGTATGAGGTGTGCACTAGAAACAACTTGGTGCGCACCAGAAAATAGAAACTATCTGGTGTACACGTCTCGTGCGCAACAGATAATATGTGGTGCACACTAGAAACAATTTGGTGCGCACCTGATAGTATGTGGTGTGCACTAGAAACAACTTGGTGCGCACCAAAAACTAGAAACTATTTGGTGTACATGAGAAACAGTCTGGTGCGCAACAGATAGTATGTGGTGCACACGAGAAACAGTCTGGTGTACACCAGATAGTATGTGGTTCACACAAGAAACAATGTGGTGCGCACGAGGAACAATCTGGAGCGCACCAGATAGTATGTGGTGCACACTAGAAACAATTTGGTACGCACGAGAAACAATCTGGTGCGCACCAGATAGTATGTGGTTCACACTAGAAACAATTTGGTGCGCACCTGATAGTATGTGGTGTGCACCAGAAACAACTTGGTGCGCACCAGAAAGTAGAAACTATCTGGTGTACACGAGAAACAGTCTGGTGGACACCAGATAGTATGTGGTGCACACTAGAAACAACTTGGTGCGCACCTGATTGTTTGTGGTGTGCACTAGAAACTATCTGGTGCGCACCAGATAGTATGTGGTTCACACTAAAAACAATCTGGTGTGCACCTGATAGTATGTGCTGCGCACTCGAAACAATTTGGTGTGCACCAAAAACTAGAAACTATCTGGTGTGCATGACAAACTATCTGGTGCACACCAGATAGTATGTGATGCACACTAGAAACAATCTGGTGCACACTAGAAACAATCTGGTGCACACAAGAAACAATCTGGTGCGCACCAGATAGTATGGGATGCACACTAGAAACAATTTGGTGCACAGCTGATAGTGTATGGAGTACACTAGAAACTATCTGGTGCGCACCAAATAGTATGTGATACGCACTAGACACTATCTGGTGCGCACCAGATAGTATGTGATACGCACAAGAAACAGTCTGGTGCGCACCAGATAGTATATGGAGTATACTAGAAACTAGGGTTGTTCCAATCATGTTTTTTTGCTCCCGATCCGATCGTTTTAGTTTGAGTATCTGCCGATCCCGATATTTCCCGATTCGATTGCTTTTTTTTTTTTTTTTGCTACCGATTCAATTCCAATCATTCCCGATCATTTTTCCCGATCATATACATTTTGGCAATGCATTAAGAAAAAAATGAATAAAACTCGGACGAATATATACATTCAACACACAGTACATAAGTACTGTATTTGTTTATTATGACAATAAATCCTCAAGATGGCATTTACATTATTAACATTCTTTCTGTGAGAGGGATGCACGGATAGAAAGACTTGTATTTCTTAAAGGATAAATGTGACTTTGTGTATTGTGACTAAATATTGCCATCGAGGTTATTTGTTGAGCTTTCAGTAAATGATACTGTAGCCATTTAACTGTTCTGCCCAAATGCATGATGGGAAGTGCAACCATGACTGTGCGTAGTGGTACCAATTGATATATCTTCTCTGCGTTGGGAAATAACATAAGGTGTTAAGAAAAAGATCGACTACTATCTTTCTTCCCCACATTGCGTCCCACGATATTTCCAATCGTTGGGAGAGGCATTATAAAGCGTTAGCCAATAAAAAAAAGTCTCCAAAGGCTGCCAAAATTCACTCTACTCATTTTATACCGCCTTTTAGCTCTATTTATAGGTATAACGGTGCCATTAAAGATTGAACGCGACAATGCGTGAGTGGGTCGTGCAGCGCATGCGTTAATTGCGTCAAATATTTTGACATGATATATTTTTTAAAAATTAATTACCGCCGTTAACGCGATAAATTTGATAACCCTACTTTAAGCCTAAACTAAAGACTCTGGATGAGTGTAACACATTATGTCTGTAACGTTACATACAATTAGAAAACGATTCAATTAAAAAATATACAATATAAATATTCAAAAAAGGCATGTCCGATATTTTTTTGCCGATTCCGATACTTTAAAAATGACGTGATCGGACCCGATCGATCGATCGGGACATCTCTACTAGAAACTATCTGGTGTGCACCGGATAGTATGTGATACGCACCAGATAGTATGTGATGCACACTAGAAACAATCTGGTGCGCACTATAAACTATCTGGGGAGAACCAGATAGTATGTGGTGCGCAGTATAAACTATCTGGTGTGCACCAGAAACAATCTGATCTTATCGTGATGACGTGCAAGTAATGCAGAAATATCTTTATAGGTTAGGCCAAGATTGAAGTAAAGCTCAACTATCAGATTGTGTCTAAAGCACACCCTTATTATTATAGGCTTTTATTGGAGTAAATCACTAGTTTTGTCCGTCTTAAGACATCTAGCTTTATATATGATATCTCTGGATTACATTCCGGAGTGCAATTTAGACGCTTCTGGTATTTCTGCCTCCCTCTGCGGTGTCAATGAGAGTGCAAGGTGTCTGCGTCAGAGATGACGGCGAGGTGAAGAGGTGATGCTCCGGCTCGCGTTTAGTATTCACTGCCAGTTGGGCCGCAGCTGGAATACACTCACACATGCGCGCACACTTACATGTCATCATAAAGGCCACTTCTCCGGAGGATTTGGGGGGGCATAAATGTCAGCCAGTTCGCCAGAAAGGAAGTGGATGTGGAGCTCAGCATTTCTTTGCCTGAAAGCACAGTGGAATTGGATCAGCAAATTTAGCATGTAGAGCACAGGTTTGGAGGAGGTTGAAGAAAATATTGTGTAAATGTTTTGACAGGAACGCTTATCTTTGAGGGTTGTGTTGCATAACTGCATGCCGAGACTTAGTGTTGAGGCCGACTACAGGCTGTTTTGCTCTCAAGTAAGAACATGTGGAGATAAGTGGATCTGTAGGTGTGTGATTGCACGCCAGCGTGGGTGCAAGTTTATTATTTTTTTCTTTTCCTTTTTAGCTGTAAAGCGAAAAAATAGCTCCTGATGCACTGCCGGCATTTTGGATTTTGGTGAAGTGCAGCTAGAATCACCAAAATATACAGTTGTAGAACTGGTGCTGCAACACAAAAAGAAGGAAATAATACAAGAGCTACGGTTTTCAATTGAACCATATTTGTGTTGTTCTTTCCTCGCTTTAGATAGTCACAGATTTTGTCTTCCTGTGTCCATCACGGAGGTCAGCGCGTGCCGCCACAGAAGCTGGCAGCAAAACGTGGATGTACGTCTTTGACCACGTGACCTCAGACCCCCGCGTCTGGTCCGGTCTGACCTTCTGCTATCGACACGTCTGTCACGGCGCCGAGTTGCCGTTCGTTTTCGACTCGGCCCCCGTGGCCGGCTTCGCCCTGACGCCCGCCGAGAAGCTGCTGTCCAATCGCGTGCTGTGTCACTGGGGCGCTTTCGCCCACACGGGCGACCCGTCCTCAAGGTTCCGTCAGACGACCTTTTGCCGGGAGCAACGCCTGCCCGTGTGGCCTCGCTATTCGGACACGAGCGGATGGCTGGTCATGAACTTGACAGTGCGTTCGCACGCGCAAGTGGGGACCAGGAACCACGTGTGCGATTTCTGGGACCATCTGGGTATTTACTAAGACTGGAAAGTTTTGCTCGGTGTAAATCAGAAAAACTTATTCTTGTCCAGAACATTCCTGAAGTTCCTGGAAGTGGATAAAGTCATAGTGCTAGCGGGCTCTCCCTAGTGGTATAAACAAAGAATTTTTGAATTAAATGCAAATGAAATGTACAACATGATTTGTTTTCAAAAATACAAATAAATGCACTGAAAATTGATTTCCCACAACAGCCCTCTTGTAATTATATTGAATTCCAATTGTCCCAATATTCACAGTGGTATGAAAAAGTATCTGAACCTTTTGGAATTTCTCACATTTCTGCATAAAATCACCATCAAGTGTGATCTGATCGTTGTCAAAATCACACAGATGTAAAAACAGTGTCTGCTTTAATTAACTTTTAAATGTTTTTTTTTTTTTTCATATTTTAATGACACTTTTATTTAACATCTTAAGTGGTATGAAAAAGTATCTGAACCTTTTGGAATTTCTCACATTTCTGCATAAAATCACCATCAAGTGTGATCTGATCGTTGTCAAAATCACACAGATGTAAAAACAGTGTCTGCTTTAATTAACTTTTAAATGTCTGTTTTTTTTTCATATTTTAATGACACTTTTATTTAACATCTTAAGTGGTATGAAAAAGTGTCTGAACCTTTTGGAATTCCTCACAAAAATTCTGCATAAAATCACCGTCAAATGTGATCTGATCTTTGTCAAAATCACACAGATAAAAATACAGTGCATGCTTTAACTAAAAACAACCATACATTTATAGGTTTTCATGTTTTAATGAGGATAATATGCAAACAATGACAGAAGGGGAAAAAATAAGTAAGTGAACCCTCTACTTAAGGAGACCTAAAGAGCAATTGAAACCAATTTTTACCAAACAATTTAAGTGAGGCGCGTGCTCAATCACTGATGAGTGGTTTAAAGCTGCCCTGCCCAGTATAAAACACACACCTGGTAAGAATTGTCTTGATGAGAAGCATTGTCTGATGTGCATCATGACTCAGTCCAAAGAGCTATCTAAAGACCTGCGATCAAGGATTGTTGATTTGTATAAAGCTGGGAAAAAATACAAAACTATCTCTAAAAGTCTGAATGATCATCAATCGACAGTCAGCGAAGGTGTCTACAAATGGAGAGAGTTTGGCAATGTTGCTTCTCTGCCAAAAAGTGACCATCCACCAAAGATGACGCCAACAGTTCAGCGCAGAATACTCAGAGAGGTAAAAAAAGAACCCCCTAAAGTGTCTGCTAAAGACTTACAGAAATCCCTGGCACAATCCAATATCTCTGTGGACACATCAACTACATGTAAAACTATGGCCAAGAATGGTGCTCATGGGAGAACTCGACGGACAAAGTCACTGCTGTCTAAAAAAAACATTGTTGGTCGTTTAATGTTCGCAAAAAGGCACTGTATTAATATTTTGTGGACTGATGAAACCAAAGTTTAATTGTTTGGGAGTAACACACAACGTCATGTGTGGAGGAAAAATGGAACAGCTCAACAACATCAAAACCTCATCACCACCGTGAAGCATGGTGGGGGAAGAATCATGATTTGGGGCTGTTTTGCTGCCTCAGGACCTGGACAACTTGCAATCATCAATGGAAGAACGAATTCGGAAAAAAAGAGGATGGATGCTGCAATAAGACAATAATCCACAACACAGAAGTAAATCAAATTCTGAATGGTTCAGAAAAACAAAATACTCGTTCTGGAATGGCCAAGTCAAAGTCCAGACTTGAACCCCATTGAGATGCTGTGGCATGACCTAAAGACAGCAATTCATGCCAAACATCCCAGGAATCTGACTGAACTACAGCAGTTTTGTAGAGAAGAATGGGCCAAGATTAGTCCTGATCGATGTGGCAGACTGATCTGCAGCTACAGGAAGCGTCTGATTGAAGTTATTGCCACAAAATATTAAATGTGATAGTTCACTTACTTATTTTTTCCCCCCTTCTGTCATTGTTTGCATACTATCCTCATTCAAATATGAAATCCTATAAATGTTTGGGTGGTTTTACTTAACGCAGACAGTTTTTTCATCTGTGTGATTTTGACAAAGGTCAGATCACATTTGATGGTGATTTTATGCAGAAATGTGAAAAATTCCGAAAGGTTCAGATACTTTTTCATACCACTGTAAACACGTCTGCGTACATTAATTTTAATTTGTCTGTTTATTGAGTCCTGTTAAATTTACAGTGTGACACATCAATCATTCATAGCTCATAGCTGCCAGCAAAAATCGATTATCAAATTAGTTGACAACTAATTTATTAATCAATCTAATCGATGAGTTGTCGCAGCCTAATACCATATAATACCATACAATGAATTCCTATAGGAATTCCTATACACTAAAAACTGCTGGGTTAAAAATAACCCAATTTGGGTTATAAAATAACCCAACCGCTGGTTTAATATTGCACCAACCCAGCAGTAGTCAATTTGACCCAGCAAGATGGGTTTCTTCACTATAATCCAACAGATGAGTTTAAAAAATTACCCAAATTCTGGGACAAATTAACTACAAACCAAGGTAAATTCAACTTCATATATGTGTTATATATTCTACCCAAACACTGGGTCAAATTAATGACAATTTTGGGTTGTTTTAACCATATTTACAGTGCCCTCCATAATTATTGGCACCCCTGAAAAAGATGTGTTTTTTAGCTTCTAATATAGCTAATAGAGCTTTTTGGCAACAAACACTCTAAGTGGGTCTGGCGTGCCTTGAAAGATGCGCATGCTGAAAAGCACCTCATACCCACTGTGAAGTATGGGGGTGGGTCAGTGATGCTGTGGGGCTGTTTCGCTTCCAAAGGCCCTGGGAACCTTGTTAGGGTGCATGGCATCATGAATGCTTTGAAATACCAGGAAATTTTAAATCAAAATCTGTTGCCCTCTGCACGAAAGCTGAAGATGGGTCGTCACTGGGTCTTTCAGCAAGACAATGACCCTAAAAATATGGCCAAATCTACACAGAAATGGTTTACCAGACACAAAATCAAGCTCTTCCCATGGCCATCTCAGTCCCCAGACCTTGTTTTGTTGGCAAAACGGGGCTGTACAAACTATTAGTGCTAATAATTGTGACACACATTATTTGATGTCAAATAATTATTTCTTTATGTGGGATTTTTCCCCCACTGAATGAATGCACTTGTATTGAAGATTGGATTTTTCTCTTTTTTTTTTCCATTAAAGTCCCATATTATTTGGGGGGAAAAAAATATATTAGAAGCTAAAAAACACCTCTTTTTCAGGGGTGCCAATAATTATGGAGGGCACTGTATAGTTTATTAATTGTACTTAATGTTGGTTTAAATGTTGGTGTTACTGTGGGTTGTTTTAACTACCTGTATTGTTTATCAACTTTACCTAATGTTGAGTCAAATCAATTGTACACAGCACACTGAAAAATGCTGGGTTATTTTTTTCTACTCAACCAAGGGGTTATGAGATATTTGACTCATTATGGGTTATTTTTTGGTTATTTTGGGTTAAGTGTATGAGATATGGGTTATTTGTTGTGTAACCCATGTGCTGAGTTAAAAATCATACTACCCAACACCCATCGGTTTACTCAGCACCTGGGTTGCTTCTGCCTCGTATGTCATCACGTCAAAGGACGTGCCCCTGCATGGACGTCCAAGACTGCAAACATTTTTTCCCATGATAAGGCAACACATTCTGTGCATATAGATGCGCCTTTCACATGTTTTCATCTCCCACGCTGGCTATATTCCCAAGAGATTTATCATATAATTGGTACAAAAATTGGCGCCGCCCGCAACAGAAATGGCTCGGTCCTGATACCCATTAGTGCAAAGTGGGGAGGCATACAGTGCAATTTGCTCATAAATCACTGAGAATGTTGTTATTCTGTGCTGTAGAGACAAACATAATTGGCTAGATGGTGAGAAAATAACAGTAGCTGTTGTCTCAATTAATGTTTGTTTATGTATTTATGACAATTTAAAAAAATATTTCGACAACTTGGTATCGTCGATCCGAGCTTGATTTTTCTATAGGTAGTCACGGATCAGAAAGGATGCGAATGTTGAATGCTAATCTTGCGTTTACAACTATCACGTATTGAAAGTCTGCAGCTGCTTTGCGCGCCGACTGATTATCACACATAAAGAGGAGATGGCCTAATAAACTAACTTTATTTCAAGGTCCATAAAAGCGTGGCTAGGGGGCCCGCGCGTGATCAGCGCCACACTTATGTTTAAGGTCGGGCAGGTGCGCTTTTATCACTGCTTGGTTATCAGGAAGAGGGCAACCATAAATTAACCCCACGCGGTGATCAACGAACAATCAAACGGATTGGACATCTATTACCGTCAATGGCAGCTTTAAAAAAAAAAAAATTTCTGTCACTCTCCCGACACACTGGCGCACTTCCACCCCCGGGTCCTTGGGGGTTCCGCTCCACTAACCTTCTGTGACAGCCCTCCATCAAACTTCCACACAGATCTCATTAAAGCCAGCCAGCACTGAGTGGTTTATTCCGACCGGCCCCTTCTGAGCCTCAACATCGCTCTACCTGCTACAAACTTTCCTCAGGCCGTTGCTATGGAAACTGGTGGATGGTTTTGGAGTGTCAGCCCCCTCTTCCCGCTTCCACCCACATGTCACTCAGTCCCAGGAGCGGGAAACGCCGGGGCAAACGTGGGCGCCAACTTTTTGAGTCCAGTCCAATATCCGCAGGCGGTTTGGGGGTAGGGCGGGCGGACGCAGGTGTGCGACTGTCGTTTCCTTTTCACGCATATGAGGTGTTAAGAGACTTGGGAACAGAGTGGCTCAACTACTACCAATCGGGGCCGGATGTATGGGGGGACCGGGGTGGGCACGGCCCACCCAGACGTGTGTCGTGCCCACCCAATCAAAATGTGGGGAATATCTATTGTAGCGTCGCACTGGATAAAGAGAACGCACGGAGAGTTGGTCTGACCTACTTTTTTATTGCAGGATTAACGGTTACTGTTGGTCGCAACTAGAGATGTCCCGATCGATCGGGATCACGTCATTTTCAAAGTATCGGAATCAGCAAAAAAATATCAGCCATGCCTTTTTTTAATATATTTATTTTTTAATTAAATCGTTTTCTATATGTATTTAACGTTACAGACATAATGTTACACTCATTCAGAGTCTTTAGTTTAGGCTTAAGGTACCAATAACAGCTGTAATTTCTTTTTTTTTTTTTTAAATTTATCACATTAAATATTTAACGCAATTAATGCATGCATTGCACGGCCCACTCACGCATTGTCGCGCTCAATCTGTAATGGCGCCGTTTTACCCATTTAGAGAGATAAAAGGCAACGTAAAATGAGTAGAGTGCATTTTGGCAGCCTTATTTTAATAGGCTAAAGCCTTACAATCCCTCTCTCAACGATTAGAAATATCATGGGAAGCAATGTGGGGAAGCAAGGTAGCAATTGATCTTTTTCTTAACACCTTATGTTATTTCCCAACGCAGAGAAGATATATCCATTGGTAGCACTACGCACAGTCATGGGTCCACTTCCAATCATGCATTTGGGTTGAATGGCTGCAGTATCATTTACTGGAAGCTCAACAAATACACTAGATAGCAATATTTAGTCACTATATATAAAGTCACAAGTCTTTCTATCCGTGGATCTCTCACAGAAAGAATGTTAATAATGTAAATGCCATCTTGAGGATTTATTGTCATAATAAACAAATACAGTACTTAGGTACTGTATGTTGAATGTATATATATTCGTCCGAGTTTTATTCATTTTTTTCTTAATGCATTGCCAAAATGTATATGATCGGGAAAAATTATCGGGAATGATTGGAATTGAATCGGGAGCAAAAAAAAAAAGCAATCGAATCGGGAAATATCGGGATCGGCAGATTCTCAAACTAAAACGATCGGGATCGGATCAGGAGCAAAAAAACATGATCGGAACAACCCTTACACTGGCTCCCTGTTCACCTCCGTATTGAATTCAAAATACTCCTTCACACCCATCACTGTCTACACGGTGTAGCCCCCACCTACCTCACCGAACTCCTCACATCACATAGTTCAGCCAGAACCCGGTCAGGCCAACAGCACCGTCTACTCCCGGCTCAAGACTGTGGGCGACAGGGCCTTTGCAGCTGCTGCTCCCCGTCTGTGGAACGCCCTCCCAGACCACCTCAGAGCCCCGCAGACGGTGGATGCATTTAAAAAAGGACTAAAAAGTCACCTTTTTAAAAAAGCTTATTCTCGCTAATTTTATTTGACTATCTTATTTTTATCTGATTGGTATCTGATTTTATCTGTGCTTCTGTCTGTTTTGCTTATAGTCTTTAATTCTTAGTCTTTTTATTTATTTATTATTATTATTTTTTTCTGGCAATTTGCACTTTGAGATTTGTTTTTCAAATGTAAAGTGCGTTATAAATAAAATGTATTATTATTTTTATTATTAATTTTTCCGTGAATTACACGGAATTTATTTACATTATCATAATGATTTTTACATTACGTAGTTTTTACGGTGCGGGCTACCAGAGCTGCTAGTATTTTACCTTTTATTTTTTGGGTGTACAGTGATATCTTTTACACTGTCACTGTATGTTTAACGGCGAACTACTGGAAACCACAGCTGCCAGTATTTTACCGTAAACTTTAGTTTTTTTTAAACAGTGTACTTTGTACAAGGGTGTGTGAACCTTGTACATCCTATGTATTTTTCCCTGTGCTGTCATTTTGCGACAATAAAATAAATCATTCACAATAGAAAAACATCTTTGTTTTCCTTTGTTTGCCGGCACTAGCATAATAATCATTCATCTTTGTCTTACGAGCTTGCCACTGAACTGCATCCTTAGTCATAATGTTGCCGCTTTGCTCCTAAAGATACCCGAGAAGACATAGTGACTTGTCATTGGAGACACTGGCAAAACCTGGATCTGCGAGTTTTATGTGTATATATATATTTCCTCATGTGTATTGACTTTGCGCATGACATTGTTGTGCCGTCATCCATTATGTCGGACAGATGGTGCGTTTTCTGCTCGAGTAGATTGATCTGTCTTTTAAATGCATGACTGTAACAAAATCAAGCGAGCGGGGGTTGACATGGTTCTCATCTTATGTTTCCCACCAGTATAATGTCTCGGCTCCTGGCAATGTGTGAATGTGCACGCGAGGGTATTGAATGACAATGGCGAGTGACTTGCCTGAAATGATGATCCGTCGAAATGTACCCGCTTCAACATTTTGAGGGTTTATGAGAATAAAACGTCATTAAGCGTGTTTGGGTGGGCTACAACTCCACGATAGAAGAAAGGCCTCGCTTACAGTAATCGACGCGGTCGGCTGAGCATCACTTTAAGGGGGGGATCAGGTAGCTGTGGTGTAAGCAGGATGTACAGCTGGTTGGTTGCGGGTGCGAGGGAGGGGTGACAACCCCCAAGGGGTCTTCCTCTGTATGCTGAGAGACATATGTTGGAGAAAAAAGACAGTGAGGATTCACTGTTGTTCACATGAAAGACAAAGGAACCTTAAACCACTGCACATGTGGGAAAGAGAAAATTACTGCCATGTTGGTTTAGTGCCTTGGTAGAGACCACCATTACGTGTCATAAATAGCGTGCCACGTTGAGAGTTTGAAGGCGCTTTGACGTCAAACGCACAATAGTTAGAAGGTCCTTGTGCTACGCACTTTCGGGGACCCGCGGCCTCAAAGGCTCAAAGGGGCAACGCAGGCGAGCTGTGCTGACGCAGGACAATTTAATATGTTGTGATAGATGCTCAAAGCTGAAGAAAAGGCTTACATTATACTGAGGCACAGACATTGCGTTTGGAACTTAGAGCCTCACGACAATAAAGATATTTGAGCTTGGAAATTATTATTTTTGGGCAGCATTCAGGTGTGAAAATGTGTAAGATAGCTATATTGAAACACACGCATTGTGCCATTTTCTGCTGAATGTGGTCTTTGCGCTGAAAAGCGACTTATTTTGTGAGAAATAAATACGCGTGAACAGCTGAAATACAATTGTATTTATAAACTAGAAAAAATTCTCTGGGTCTTTGCTGCGTGGAGATACAGATCTTAGCCCTGCCCAGGCACGTTTGAGGACATTTTGGGGACAATATAAAGTCACTTCCTGTTGATTTGGGGACATTTGGGGGCGTGTCCTGGTAATATCAGGTCATTTGGGGACATTTGGGTGATGTGTCCTGGTAATATCAGGTCATTTGGGAACATTTGAGGGGCGTCTCCGGGTCATATCAGGTAATTTGGGGACATTTGGGGGGCGTGTCCTGGTCATCAGGTCATTTGGCGACATTTGGGGGGCGTGTCCTAGTCATATCAGGTAATTTGGGGACTTTTGGGGGGCGTGTCCTGGTCATATCAGGTCATTTAGGGAAATTTAAAGGGCATGTCCTGGTAATATAAGGTCATTTGGGGACAGTTGGGGGGCGTGTCCTAGTCATATCAGGTCATTTGGGGACATTTGGGGGGCGTGTCCTGGTATCAGGTCATTTGGCGACATTTGGGGGGCGTGTCCTAGTCATATCAGGTAATTTGGGGACTTTTGGGGGGCGTGTCCTGGTCATATCAGGTCATTTGGCGACATTTGGGGCGCGTGTCCTAGTCATATCAGGTCACTTAGGGAAATTTAAGGGGCATGTCCTGATAATATAAGGTCATTTGGGGACATTTGGGGGGCGTGTCCTAGTCATATCAGGTCATTTGGGGGGGCGTTACCTAGTCATATCAGGTAATTTGGGGACTTTTGGGGGGGCGTGTTTGGATCATATCAGGTCATTTAGGGACATTTAAGGGGCATGTCTTGGTAATATAATGTCATTTGGGGACATTTGGAGGGCATGTCCCGGTCATATCAGGTAATTTGGGGACATTTGGGCATTGACTTCTATATGCCTCAATGGAATCTGGGACATTTGGGGGACACATTCTATTGATATCTGGTCATTTCCTGTTGATTTGGGGACATTCATTTTTTTCCCATTGAAAATGAATGGGAAATTTGGACGTCCATGGCTGTCGATGGCACTGACTTACATATGTGTCAATGGAATCCAAGTACATTGGCATCAATAGATTCGACATACATGACCGTCAGTAGCATCAATGCAATCTAAATTCCATTGTAAATTGGAATTCATTGGAAGTGAATGGGAAAGTTCCCTTTAAAAATGAATGGGAAAGTTTTTGGCAAATTTCCAGCAAACCGTAAATTTTTTCCAAATTTTGTATACGACTTTTATGCCCCTCACTATCCCGGAATTTTGGATGTCCAAATTATGTGATTTGGTCAAAAATTATAGGACAAGCTACATTTACTTTTTTTTTTTTTTTCAAAAAATCGGTGAAAAATCTGCGTTTACGGGCGAACGGAAAATTTTTCGGGGTTGTTCGAAAAATTCCCTGCGTCGCGTGAAAATTCTGATGAATGGCGCCAATCGGTCAAACGGTTCAGGCTGTGCGGCGCGCCGAAGAAATCCCATTCCCCAAAAAAAACTAGAAAAAAGACTCTTTGGAAAAGACCCAGATAAATATTCTCTCTACATGTACATACTGCATGCATTTTGTATTTACAGTGACAGAAAACAAATGGGATTCGTCATCATTCGAGGCCAGACAATTCGCAAGCATGCCGCCCCAAACTGGTCAGCAGTCAATCGCAGGGCATGTTCCAATCCATTTCTGCTCAAGTGAAACATTGTCCTAGTCACTAATGAACAAGATACAGAGTATGCACCCCCGAGTTTCCATTTGTTCATACATAGAATACATTTCCATATATTGTCAATATCTGCCTGACTCCTAACCACCCGCAGTCCATGCATCAGCACTCTGGAACACGCGTGTCACAATGACAACGCGTGTATATATTATCGCAGGAGGGAGTGAATGCGCAGCGTGCATATATCACGGACAAAAAGACGGCCCGAACTCCTGACAGGTTCGGTAATTGCATTCAGTGGATCATAAAATTGCATGAGTTGCATCACTCTTGCCCCGATGACAAGAGGCAGCGAGGGGATGCGGCCTCGGGTTTAAATGCACTGTGTGTTCTCATGCAGTGTTAATTAAAAAAAAAAAAAAAACATACATGGGCGACTGCATGCATAACAATGCGACAGCTAAGCACCTAGCTTCACCTAAAAGAGTTTCTGAGAGTCATTTAATTTTTTCCACCTCCGACCCAAGGCCGCTTATCTGTGTAAATACACCGGACACACATGGATGTCTCTCAGTCCATTTAGTAGCAAGTCTTGCCTTTGAGTAGCAAATTTGTTTGAGGTGCTCTGCTTTAGCCAGGAAGCAATTACACAATATACTGTAGACAAGGGCTCAGGTTTGGTCTCAATATTGGTAGGGACGATAACCCTAACAAAATAAATAAAAATGGAGACTTCCTTCAAGTAAAACACTACTGCTTTTGTCCACAAGCGCAGCCAAACTCAACAGAAAAAAAGGAATGCCTGTTTCGAATAAAACTAGTTTGGTCAGATGAAATAATAAAGGGGCGAACCGGATCCAGGTGAATTGCCAAAATTTTAGCAAAAATTTTATAATCCACATTCAGTAAAGTAATTGGTCGATATGACGCAGTCAAGATGGGCTTTGTTTTTTTTTTTTGAGAATGAGATATTGTTGCATAATTCAAGGTTTGCGGGAGACACCCTTTGTTTAGAGGGTTGTTGAACATATCAATCAACAAGTGAGAAATTCTGGGAGCTAGTTTTTTTATAAAATTCAATTGGATACCCATCAGGGCCAGGCGTCTTGCCTGAGCTAAGTGACTGGATAGCCCTAAAGCCTGAGTTATACTCCCGCGGTGCAGCGACTACGGCGTCAGTCGACATTCGATAGTTCTGCGGTGAGGGAACGCGTTGCTCTGTAATTCACCACCAAGCCACTAGAGGGGTGTGGCGTTATGTTTGTACGGTTTTGGGGCATGCTTGTTGATTTCCGCTAGTCTAGTTTAACGGAGAAAAAATAAACAACGCAAGATGGAACTCTTGAAAGTAATATTCTGCTTATCAACACTGAATAAATATTGAACATACAAATGTTGAGGGGCAGGCGACGCAGAAGACGGCTTGAGGCGGTCTGGCTGACGTTTGATGCCGCACCGACAGTTTTAGACTCGGGTGGAGAGAGCTAGCTGTGGCGGCTAGCTTCAAACTGGCATCAAGCACTGCGTTCAAGGTCTGCAAAGCCCTCCAGCCCGATTTGTTTGCCGTGTCCTACAACCAGCCAGTGGGAAGCCATAGCAGATTTCTGGCGTCTATGGAACTTCCCAAACTGCGTTGGGAGCCTTGATTTTAACGTTATCATAAAAAGCACCGAGGCACTCTCAATCAGTGAAGATGTATCGTGTGTAAACTGTCTGTTATTGAAAATTAACGATCAAAACAACTCTTTTGACGCCAAATCTGTGCTTTATTCTTCATATACTTGAAGTGTGACTCGTAAATAAGTCACAGACTCACAGCAAACATATGTACACAATAAATGATGAAGTGCACCAACCAAAAATATGACATAAAGTGATAAAAAGTTGGCAGTTTTTGGCCGACTGGGTGGCCGCTTTGTGTGGCCACTCGATTCCGAACACACACGTCTCGGTAGTTCTTCCGTTTTTTATTTTTTTTTCAATCGCCGGCTTTGCCATTTGGCAATCACAATAATGTCTTGACGAGACTTGCTCTTTGATGATACTCCCGTCGGCTTGGTCCATTTTTGCGCGTAGAAAATAATGTTTGATTCTATTCTACAATGGCGGTGATTTCGCGCTGAACCAGAAACAACAGTCTGAGCGGACCAATCACAGTCCGTTTCTGCCACGTCGTACGTGTCTACGCGACGCGAAGGTTAGAAAATTCGAGAGGACCGCGTCAGGCTACGGCGCAGGGTCGTAACTCGGGTCTTCCTTGACGGCGCAGGTCTGACGCGGAAGTATAACTCGGCCTTTAGGAGCTCCTCAGTTGTAATCGGCTGCTCCAGTACATTAGCTACATCTACTCCAATCAATGGCATTGGTAGCGATTGGAAGAAGCCATCCAGTTCTGGGACGCCTGCCGTTATTTTTTAAGTATACAGGTCCTGATAAAAATTCTTGAATTCGTTGTTAAATACTAAGGGGTCTATGGAAGTACCAGTGGATGTTTTGATTTCAGGTAACAAAAAAAAAAAAAAAAAGAGAGAAAGCTCCTTTAGGCTCCTTAAAGACCACATAAATAAAAATAAAAACTTGGGAGAAGGGGATAAACCTTGGTTCACTACATTTCTTACAGTTTAATTAACATTAACAGTAGAAAACATGGAGGAGGATAATTCTCTCAAATCAGTTTCCCCCTAGGGTTCGACAAATTCGTATAGATTAATGTTAAGCCAACTCTGATGCAGGTCGGACATTCAGTAGCAAAATTAGTGGTGTGTTCCCCACCTCCACAACATTGACGTCTTTTTACATTACTTACAGTTGCTGCTGCTGCTGGCGGAAAAAAACTAATATCCGTCGTCTTCGAAATGGGCGGAGGAGGCGGCATGTTGTATTTCTGTCGTCAGCCAATCAAACATGCGTTTGAGGGGAAAACATTCAGCAAGTGAGAGGAGGTCAATGTCAGTCTGAACACAATGAAAGTACAGTACTTTAATAAAATTTAATTCACTTAATAATGGTAGGGTCAATTCTATCCTTACAACAGATCCTATATACCTGAAGTCATTATATAATGCAAATAAGGTTGCTTAAAAGTTGGTGGGGATAATTTCAGCATCCTGAAAAGTTGCTAGTGTTATGTCCCTACGTGATTTTTACAAATTGTTTGTGGACCTTCATGTGATGTAAAGCACTTTGAATTGCCTTGTGTTGAAAAAAAAAATTGCCTTGCCTAGACTTCCCAATTGAGTCTTCCAGCAAATATTCATTTGTTGAAATTGAATTCAAATGGATTGGACGTCTATTCCCGTCAATGGCAGCCAACGAGTTGACTAGCCTTTAAACGCTGAAATGAACTCCAACTGCATAATTGCTTGCTTTGTTTCGGCCTTCAACGCTGATGACACATGCAAATCTGTCAAACAAAGGCAAATTGTCTTTTTTCTTCTTTTTTTTTATTCACCGAAGAAGACAAAAAGAGTTACTGACAGGCACGGACAAGCGGCTGAGCGCAGACTCTTCAATCAGAGATAAAACGCACGGCAGGACAGAAGTCTCTGTGTTGGAATAATAATAATGTTACAGTCTTCAATGTCCAATGGAAAGTATTGTAAACCTTGTTTTGGCTGCTTTAGAAAATAACGCCCCAATGAAGGTTTTGACGGTTAAAAGAAACAAATCAAAACCTGATGGCACATTCAAGCTGGACGCCCACGCGTGTTTTGTCATTCCTTGAAGCTATTTCATAAAACAAAGGTTTTTCTGGAACCTTTTGAGTGTTGCCATTTCCATGGCAACCGCATGTACGGCAGCCGTGAGCGTACTGGAAGTGCCTCAGATTACATGGAGGGTCACGCTGGAGTGGAGCTGAGAAGGGCAAACATTTGGGAAAAAAAATCTTAAAATGCATGCTCTGGTTGAAATTTAAAATGCGTTAGGAAAGCAGACTGACCGCATACCTGTCGTACGGATCAAATGAAAGCGCAAAGAAGAGGTTTTTAACCTATATAAGCCAGAGCGGAACTTAATTTTCTATTCTGTTTGAGGAAAGGCTGGAGAATCAAGTGCTTCTTTGATATTCTGAGTCTTTCTCTGAAGTTTCATCCAAATGCTCTCTGGAAATATAGAAGCCCGTTTCAACCCCTTTTATTACTTAAAGTGAATAAACAAACAGCAGTGGATATGCAACTTCACTTGTCAAATGCTGACTTCGTGAAAGAATTTCTACACTGTTCTCAAGTCACGTGTCTGAACGGAGCAGTGAATAATACATGTGTGCATTTGTACAAGAGACTTTGATGTCAACGCGCATTTGCAGGAAGTAGCCGTTACGGATAGCAAACAGAGCTTCAACAGGTCACATGAATAAATGCATGGCGGAGAAGGTTGAATATATGTGTAATTATTTTCATTTCCATACACAAAGTCCGAAATGCAGAGGTTGGAATGAACATTAAGCAAACGCAGGCAATTTTTAGGGGCCCTAAAACTTTTTCACTAGTACTTCAGTACAATGACTAAATCTCCTGTGTGTGCTTTTTTTTAACTAAGCCACTGGCAGGACAATATATGTATTGTGGTAGTTAAAAGGAAGGAAATTTAGATTAAAAACAGCCTGTGGCGGTAGCCAATGAGGTTTTTTTTATGTTTTAAAATCAAATACTGACATTGAATTAATGGTGTTCCACAGGGGTCAATATCAGAGCCATTTATATTTATTCTAGGGCTGTCAAACGATTAAAATTTTTAATCGAGTTAATTACAGCTTAAAAATTAATTAATCGTAATTAATCGCAATTAATCGCAATTCAAACCATCTATAAAATATGCCATATTTTTCTGTAAATTATTGTTGGAATGGAAAGATAAGGCTCAAGATGAATATTTACATTCAACATACGGTACATAAGGACTGTATTGGACTCGTAGTTCTAAAAAAAAAAAAAAATGTTAGTACAAGTTATAGAAATTTTATATTAAAACCCCTCTTAATGTTTTCGTTTTAATAAAATTTGTAAAATTTTCAATCAAAAAATAAACTAGTAGCCCGCCATTGATGTCAATAATTACTTACACAATGCTAATGGGAGCTGAAGCCTATAAAATCAGTCGCACCCAAGCGCCAGCAGAGGGCGGCAAAACTCCATAGACACAACAAGTGAGCGTTTCACTGCACTGTCATTTAAATCTGAGCGGGCCATCTGCGTTAATTGCGTCAAATATTTTAACGTGATTAATTTAAAAAATTAATTAATGCCCGTTAACGCGATAATTTTGACAGCCCTAATTTATTCATGTGCTTTATTTTGTTCATATTTTAGGGCTGTCAAAATTATCGCGTTAATGGGCGGTAATTAATTTTTTAAATTAATCACATTAAAATATTTGATGCAATTAACGCACACGCCCCATTCAAATAGATTTAAATGACAGTACAGTGTAATGGCCACTTGTTACTTGTGTTTTTTGTCTCCCTCTGCTGGCGCTTTGGTGCGACTGATTTTATGGGTTTAAGCATCATGAGGATTGTGTAATTATTGACATCAACAATGGCGAGCTACTAGTTTATTTTTTGATTGAAATTTTTATAAATTTTATTAAAACGAAAACATTAAGAGGGGTTTTAAAATAAAATTTCTATAACTTGTACTAACATTTATCTTTTAAGAACCAAAAGTCTTTCTATTCATGGATCGCTTTAACAGAATGTTAATAATGTTTATGCAATCTTGTTGATTTATTTATATAGTAAACAAATATAGTACTTATGTACCGTATGTTTAATGTATATATCCGTCTTGTGTCTTATCTTTCCATTCCAACGATAATTTACAGAAAAATATGGCATATTTTATGGATGGTTTGAATTGCAATTAATTGCGATTAATTACGATGAATTAATTTTTAAGCTGTGATTAACTCGATTAAAAATTTTAATCGTTTGACAGCCCTAATTTATTTTTAAAATTTTGGTTTTCTATGTCTCTATATTGGCAAACCATCTATCAGTCTATCTGTCAGTGTCAGGTTGCTATTTGATTGGCCACTGGGCTAAATACTGACTGCCAGCACCTGGGAGAACCAAATGGCCTTCTACTATAAAAACTCATCATTTTGTGTTTGGCAGCACAGCTGTACTTCATCCTCCCTGTGTGTGTTGTAGCAGCCGACTTCAAAAATGGGTAATTTTGGAGCCTTTTTCAGATTTGCTTGCTTTAATGACTTTTTGATACCAATGGCTATGTGTTACTCAGTTTTCCCTTTCCTTTTTATCTAGCATTGGCAGGAAAGAAGGTGCTCATTGTGTATGCCCACCAGAGCTCTGGTTCTTTCAATGCTGCTGCCAAAGACACTGCTGTCGAGGTTCTGACTGCCAAAGGCTGCGCGGTGAAAGTGTCCGACCTTTATGCCATGAAGTTTAAAGCCGCTGCTACAGCCGAGGACATTCAGGGTAATGATTTTAATAGAGAAATTGATGTTTTGAGTCATATTTGGTTTTCACGACCTTAAAATGTGCACAGGTGAGGTGAAGAATGCAGACCACTTCCGTTATGCCGATGAGACCAAAGCCGCATGGGAGAGTAAAAAATTGGCTGTTGACATAACTGAGGAGCAATGCAAGCTTTCAGAGGCTGACCTAATCATTTTCCAGGTAAAGGATCGGCTTTCATTATCTATACTGCATCACTGACCATGAATGCAATGTTTCCAGTTCCCCATGTATTGGTTCAGCATGCCTGCCATCCTCAAGGGCTGGATTGACAGAGTACTCACGCTTGGCTATGCCTACTCTGATGAAAAGCGCTACGGTCAGGGCATCTTCAAGGTGAGCATTACAGGGAATGCGTTGTCGCTAATTGCTCATGAAACTAATTGCCACCCTGAGTTGCTCTAATGGCAACATGGTGGAGCTCAATTTTGGGGGGGAAAATAAGCAGTAACTATTCTTTCAGGACAAGAAAGCTGTATTGTCCTTTACTACTGGATCTGCAGAGTCAATGTTCAGTGCTAATGGCATCAACGGAGACATGAACGTCACACTATGGCCTATTCAGGTCTGTAATGCTGAGGGTAAATTTGTGAATGGACATCAACTAAATGAGTGACTTCTCAACAGAATGGCATCCTGCACTACTGCGGCTTCCAAGTTCTGGCACCTCAGATCTTCTGGGCTCCATCTGGCATCCCCAGAGAGGCCAGTGCTGCCCTTCTCCAGGCCTGGCGCAATCGTCTTGAGGGTCTACTTGATGAAGCCCCCCTGACCTTCACGCCCATGGAGTACTTTGATGGGGAGGCGGGCTTTCGGTTGAAGCCGGAGGTCCAGCAGAAGCAGTCTAGTGAGAAGTTTGGCCTCACAGTGGGCACTCACATGGGAATGGCTGTGCCACCTAACAACATGTTGAGGGCTGGAGTTTGAATTTACATCAACTGAATAATAAAGGCACTTTCAACTTTTCTGATATTTGTACTAATTTTGACCTGTGATTTTATATTTCAATGGAGCCATGTTAAAATATATATGGGGGAGGTGAGGCAGTCCTACCAGAATTAGGAATGTTTTGTTGGCTAAACTGATAAATTTGCGGGAGCACTAATTTGGCTTATCCTGTGAGTGAAAACTTGTTGTTTATTCTACAATTCGAATAATTGGAGTTCAGTTTGCACCAAGCTGTCCCCCTCAGATTTCTGTTGTATCTGACAATGCCAACATGTTACCTCATGACCTCATATTAAACTGCTTACCCAGTTATCAGGATGTGCGCACTTGTGCAACCACATTTGAATAAAGGTATGTAAACTTCTCCAGATTTGCATAATGCAATAAAATTTGCCAAACATGGACTGTTTGTCCTAATTTGCATATTTGGTCCAGATGAACGCAATCAATTTGACACCGGCTGCATGCCACTTATCGCTTTAAATCAGGGTTCACTAAATCTGGACTTCGGTGCCAGTTTTCCATGTGTCCCTCCAACACACCTGAATCAAAATAATCAGGATCATTATCAGGCTTCTGGAGAGGTGCTGATGACATAATCATTTGATTCAGGGGTGTTCGGGGAGAGACGTGGAAAACACGACAGGAAAAAGTGGCACCGAGGTCCGGATTTAGTGAACCCTGCTTTAAATGAACGGCATTGCTGACAAATGCATGCTGGGTAATGAAATTTATCGTAAAAATATTCAAATTTTATCTTCCCAAACAAGTTTTTCTAATTGTTGAATAAAGGCTTGACTGTCTGCTAATTGCCTGCTATTTTAGGTTCTAATTAATGCCGTGCATGTTAACACTGCCGGTCCTTTCATTACATTGTCTGGATGTTGTGACAGGTGCTGGCCACACATTGCCAGTGCTTGGACATGAATAATTGTAGTGGAGGTGAACTTTTGACATTATGTAGGATTTGTACATGCTTATTTCCTGTTTTTTCTTTTTTCCAAATGCCCAAGCTTGTGGTGGAAAGGTCCTCTGGAAATTGCAGTGGATTTCTTAATTGTATTTCATTTTTAATATTCTGATATCAAATAAGAGTAAGGAAAATTTTGCAACATGAAATGTGCTCAACATGTCTTTTAGGTGGACCATTATGTCCATCTATCTGTTTCTCTGTCAGGCTTTCTGGGAGTTATCTGATTGGCCGTTGCTGTAATTGGTGCCGTCCTGCACCTGGGAGAAACAATTGGTCTTCCAGTATAAAAACCCTTCATTTTGTTTCAGACAGCATAGTGATTGTAGATCCCCTCACGCTGTGTTGTGGCAGCAGGCTTCAGAAATGGGTAAGTTGTGGTTGTTTAAAGTGATCTCAATCTTAATTTTTTTCCTTTTACTTCCCCCCTAAACTTTAGCAGGAAAGAAAGTCCTCATCGTGTATGCCCACCAGAGTTCTGGTTCTTTCAACGCTGCTGCCAAAGACACTGCTGTTGAGGTTCTGACTGCCAAAGGCTGCACGGTGAAAGTATCTGACCTCTATGCCATCGGGTTTAAAGCCGCTGCTACAATGGAGGACATTCAGGGTAATGTTTTCATAGACCTCTGTTTGAGTCTCTTTGGTCATTTTTACAACCCTACAATCTGGTCCCTAACTTTGCACAGGTGAGGTGAAGAATGCCGAGCACTTCCGTTATGCCGACGAGACCAAAGCGGCATGGGAGAGCGGAAAACTGGCTGTTGACATAACTGAAGAGCAATGCAAGCTTTCAGAGGCTGACCTAATCATTTTCCAGGTAAAGAATGGGCTTTCATAAAGGTCAGGCAATCTATATAGCATAACTGACCATGAATGCAATATTTTTAGTTCCCCATGTATTGGTTCAGCATGCCTGCCATCCTCAAAGGCTGGATTGACAGAGTGCTCACGCTTGGCTATGCCTACTCTGATGAAAAGCGCTACGGTCAGGGCATCTTCAAGGTGAGCATTACAGGGAATGCGTTTTGGCTAATTGCTCATGGATCAAATTGCCACCCTGAGTTGCTCTAAAGGCAACATGACTGCACTCAATTTTGTGGGGGAAAAAGCGGTAACTATTCTCTTGCAGGACAAGAAAGCTGTACTGTCCTTCACTACCGGATCTGCAGAGTCCATGTTTAGTGCTAATGGCATCAATGGAGACATGAATGTCACACTATGGCCAATTCAGGTCTGTAATGCTGACTGTCAAATTGTGAATGAACATCTACTAAATGTGTGAATTGTCAACAGAATGGCATCCTGCACTACTGCGGCTTCCAAGTTCTGGCACCTCAGATCTTCTGGGCTCCATCTGGCATCCCCAGAGAGGCCAGTGCTGCCCTTCTCCAGGCCTGGCGCAACCGCCTTGAGGGTCTACTTGATGAGGCACCCCTGACCTTCACACCTATGGACTACTTTGATGGAGAGGCGGGCTTTCGGTTGAAGCCTGAGGTCCAGCAGAAGCACTCTAGTGAGAAGTTTGGCCTCACTGTGGGCACTCACATGGGAATGGCTGTGCCACCTAACAACATGATGAGGGCTGGAGTTTGAATCTACATCAACTGAATAATTAAGGCATTTTTGACTTTTCTGATATCGTAATTTTACGACCTGTGAGTTTATATTTCAATAGTGCCATGTTAAAATATATGGGGAAGAGGACTGGCAGTCCTGAATTGCTTAACATCAACTGAAAAATAAAACCGCTTTCACCTGGACTTTTTGGAGTTTTTGTACTAGTATACCGTAGTGGCCCGAATATAAGACTGTGTTTTTTTTGTTTTTTTTGCATTGAAATAACACTGAAAGTCTTATATTTGCGGTCTAATTAAATCCATTCACTGAAGCAATGTTCTGTCATGACAGATCTCTGCTACTCTTTAGTATAACCAGTTTGAATTCTTTTATTGCGATGTTTTTCCTTATTCAGATTTGTTTCAAGACTACCGTTTGACTTTGGTTAATGCAGTTGCAATTTTGTTTTGTCACAATAGAATGGTTTATTTACATTTCAAAAACCAGAAGCCATTCATTTACAAATGTGATTGCATTTTTACATATTTAAATGTTCAGATATTAAGATTTGAAATGAGGCTAACATGCTTTTTCTCTCCAATATATTTTTTTTGAATGTACTGTAATTTTCTGTATAAAAAATAATTTGTTCAAAAAGTCTTTTTAAACTTGAGTCTTGAAAAAGGGGTGCGTCTTATATTTGGGCCAATAAGGTACATTAAAATTAGGGCTGTCAAAATTATTGCGTTAACGGGCGGTAATTATTTTTTCAAATTAATCACTTTAAAATATCTGACGCAATTAACGCACATCCCCCGCTCAAACATTAAAATGACAGCACAGTGAAATGTGTACTTGTGTTTTTCGGAGTTTTGTCGCCCTCTGCTGGCGCTTGGGTGCGACTGATTTTATAGGCTTCAGCACCCATGAGCATTGTGTAAGTAATTATTGGCATCAACAATGGCAGGCTGCTAGTTTATTTTTTTGATTGAAAATTTTACAAATTTTATTAAAACGAAAACATGAAGAGGGGTTTTAATATAAAGTTTCTATAACTTGTACTAACATTTATCTTTTAAGAACTACAAGTCTTTCTATCCATGGATCGCTTTAACAGAATTTTAATAATGGTTGATTTTGTTGATTTGTTATAATAAACAAATACAGTACTTATGTACCGTATGTTGAATGTATATATCCATCTTGTGTCTCATCTTTCCATTCCAACAATAATTAACAGAAAAATATGGCATATTTTTTAGATGGTTTGAATTGCGATTAATTACGATTAATTCATTTTTAAGCTGTAATTAACTCGATTAAAATTTTTAATCGTTTGACACTCCTAATTAAAATGTATTGGGGGGGCAGAACTACCAGAAGTAGGAATGTTGGCTAAATTGATGAAGTCCAATTAAATTGGTGCTCCATGCAAATTTATCTTGTGAATAAAAACCTGTTGTAGGATGCTCTGATTAGAATAATTGGGGTGTTCAATTTATGAAGCAGTGTTTTTGGTCCCCTTGAGATTGCTGCTTTGTATCAGACAATGCCAACATTTTGCCTGTATCAAGATGTGCACACTTGTGCAACCATATTTAAAAAAGGGTGTGGAGACTTCTCCAGATTTGCCAAATGCAATAAAATACATTTGCCAAACATGGATTGTTTGTCCTAATTTGCATATTTGGTTCGGACGGGTTCGGGCCATATCAAATTGCAAAAACGCAATCAATTCGACCCTGACTGCATGCCACTCATCGCTTTAAACGAATGGCACTACTGACACATGAATTCTGGGTAATGAGATTTAACTTTCATTAAAGTAGTTAAAATATTCAAATTTCATCTTTTCAAACAGAGCTATTTTCCTGAGTGTTGAATAGACAAAGTAAAGGCCTGACAGTTTGCTAATTGCCAGCTACTTTTGGTTCTAATTAATGCCGTGCATGTTAACACTGCAGGTCCTTTCATTACATTGTCTGGATGTTGTGACAAGGTACTCGCCACACATTGCCAGTGCTTGGACATGAATAGATGTAGTGGAGTTGAACGTTTGACATTATGTACGGATTTGTATATGCTTGTTATTTACTGTTTTTCTCTGGAAATTGCAGTGGCTTTTTTAAAGAAATGTATTTCATTTGAAATATTCTGATGCCAAAAAAGGGTAAGGAAAATTTTATAACATGAAATGTGCTCAGCATGTCTTGGTGTAATGTTATGTTCGTCTATCTGTTTCTCTGTCAGGCTTCCTGGGTGTTGTCTGATTGGTCATTGCTGTAATTGGTGCGTTCCTGCAGCTGGGAGAAACAATTGGTCTTCCAGTATAAAAACACTTCATTTTGTGTCAGATAGCTCTGCAGTTCTTGATCCCTCACTCTGTGTTGTGGCAGCAGGCTTCAGAAATGGGTAAGTTGAGTTATGGTTGTTTAGAGTCAGCTCTATCTTTTATAATTGTTTTTTTAAACCCCATCCCTCACCAGCTTTGGCAGGAAAGAAAGTCCTCATCGTGTATGCCCACCAGAGTTCTGGTTCTTTCAATGCTGCTGCCAAAGACGCCGCTGTCGAAGTTCTGACTGCCAAAGGCTGCACGGTGAAAGTATCCGACCTCTATGCCAGCAAGTTTAAAGCTGCCGCTACAGCGGAGGACATTCAGGGTAAGGTGTTTTCATAGTTTTATTTGGTCATTTTCACAACTCTAAAATGTGGGGCCCTAACTTTGCACAGGTGAGGTGAAGAATGCCGAGCACTTCCGTTATGCCGACGAGACCAAAGCCGCATGGGAGAGCGGAAAACTGGCTGTTGACATAACTGAGGAGCAATGCAAGCTTTCAGAGGCTGACCTAATTATTTTCCAGGTAAAGGATGGGCTTGTATTATCTATACTGCATAACTGACCATGAATGCAATGTTTCCAGTTCCCCATGTATTGGTTCAGCATGCCTGCCATCCTCAAAGGCTGGATCGACAGAGTGCTCACGCTTGGCTATGCCTACTCTAATGAAAAGCGCTACGGTCAGGGCATCTTCAAGGTGAGCATTACAGGGAATGCGTTGTGGCTAATTGCTCATGAAACTAATTACCACAATGAGTGGCTCTAAAGGCAACATGACTGTGCTCCATTTTGAAACTGATATTTAACAATTCTTTCAGGACAAGAAAGCTGTATTGTCCTTCACTACTGGATCTGCAGAGTCCATGTTTAGTGCTAATGGCATCAACGGAGACATGAATGTCACACTTTGGCCTATTCAGGTCTGTAATGCTGACTGTCAAATTGTGAATGAACATCTACTAAATGTGTGAATTGTCAACAGAATGGCATCCTGCACTACTGCGGCTTTCAAGTTCTGCCACCTCAGATCTTCTGGGCTCCATCTGGCATCCCTAGAGAGGCCAGTGCTGCCCTACTCCAGGCCTGGCGCAATCGTCTTGAGGGTTTACTTGACGAGGCCCCACTGACCTTCACGCCCATGGACTACTTTGATGGGGAGGCAGGCTTTCGGTTGAAGCCTGAGGTCCAGCAGAAGCAGTCTAGTGAGAAGTTTGGCCTCACTGTGGGCACTCATATGGGAATGGCTGTGCCACCTAACAACATGATGAGAGCTGGAGTTTGAATTGTTTACATCAACTGAATAAAAACTTTCAACTTGACTTTTTGGATAGTTGCACTAATTTTGACAAGGGTGTTTAAAATGGCCTCACCTTTACATGGTGACGATACTCAAACTTTTGATCTACTAGTATGTGCATGGAACTCTCGCTCTGATGTCAGCACTGGCTCACTTCACATTTTTTTTTTTTTTTTTTTTTTAAAAACTCCTGGATGCCATTGCCTTTTTAATAAACCAGTGTTGTACCTTTGTTTTAATGATTGTACAAAAAATACGAGAAATTAACACAAGAGAAACAATATGTAGGGGGCTTTGGGTGGGTGTGTTCTTTTCTGGGCTGATTTAACGCAGAATTGTGACATCGTTCAAATGGCGACTGCAGCATGTAAATGCAAACATAAAATTTGTACTCTTGGAGCGTCACCATGTAAATGGCCCCTAAAGTACCACTTATACTATAGGCCACCCCCCCAAATGATTAAAAAGGAAATTTCTACAGTTCCTATACCCACTGCAGTTTTTTTTTTTTTAAATATTTTTTAAAGGGGTGGGACTCGATGTTCCAACCGGAGTGAAAGGGTTAAAATGTGATTTAACTGTGCCAAAAGGAAAAACAAGCCAGCTCCATTGTACCAGAAATGGAAACGTCCTGTTGGCTAAATTGATATCAGTTTGCATTGAGCACTAATTTAGTCGGACAGTGTTTTGTGGAAAAAAAAAAAAAACCTGTTAAAGGATGCTCTGATTAGAAGAATTGGTGTATTTTGGGTCCCCTTTAACCAGCTTGTCTCGTATGCCAACCTTATCACATCAGATTGGCACGCTATATAGACATTGCAGTAACTGCTCACCTAGTTATGAGGGTGTGCACACTTGTGCAACCACAATTTAACATGGCATTTAAACAAAGGTGTGTACTTATATCCACTGATTTGCCTAATGCAATTACCGTAATTTTCGGACTATGGGCCGCTACTTTTTCCCCTCATTTTGAATACTGCGGCTTATAGTCCAGTGCGGTTTAAATGTTGATTTATTTGGGTTAATAGCTAACACTTTATTTGACAGCGGCCTCATAAGACTGCCAGAAGACAGCCATAATTATGACATGACACTATTATGAGCATCAATGAATGTTTAAGACAGATGTCACTAAATGTCATCCGGCAAATTATATCACCAACTCTATGTCCAGCTCGGATCTTTTACATGCAGTCAAACGTGAGATAATTTGACATCTCTCATAAGCATTCATTAATGCTCATGGCAGGGTCATGTCATAATTATGATGGTCTTATGACAGTCTTATAGCGCCACAGTCAAATAAAGTAGCTAACTAACAATTAATGAAACAACTGGAACAGTAACTGAAGAAATTATTAGCACAGAACATGAATTTTTGTTTACATCTGTAGAGCTGCAATGCATGCTAGGAGGCATGTTGGATGAAAACAGCGTTGACACCAGGTGGCAGCAGAGGTTCATCACTAAGTGATGGCAAAATGACACTTCTTGAATTAATGAAGCTTTGCAGCCAGTTGGTTCAAAGCTTCATAATGATTCATTTGGTTTTATGACAGTGTTATGATGCCGCTGTTAAAAAAAGTGTTTCCGGTTAATATCTTTTGATGTAAATATCCCATAATACAGTGAGCACAGCTGCGGCTTATAGTCCAGTGCAGCTTATCTATGAACAAATGCCTTTTTTGTGTCAAATTTGGTGGGTGGCGGCTTATAGTCAGGTGCACCTTACAGTCCAGAAAGTAGGGTAAATACTATACCACATTTGGCAAACATGTACTGTTCACCCTAATTTGCATATTTGGTCCTGACAGATTTGGGCCACGTAAAATTGCAAAAATTGACATTATGTATAAATAAGGGTAAGGAAAATTTTGTGACATTAAATGTGCTCAGCATGTCTTTTACGTAGGACATTATGTCCATCCATCTGTTTCTCTGTCAAGCTTTCTGGGTGTTATCTGATTGGTCGTTGCTGTAATTGGTCCGTTTCTGCACCTTGGAGAAACAATTGGTCTTCTAGTATAAAACCCCTTCATTTTGTGTCAGACAGCACAGCAGCTCTTGATCCTGCACTCTGTTGTGGCAGCAGACTTAAGAAATGGGTAAGTTGAATTGTGGTTGTTTCCTGTGATCTCAATCCGACCTCACCTCCCATAGCTTTGGCAGGAAAGAAAGTCCTCATCGTGTATGCCCACCAGAGTTCTGGTTCTTTCAACGCTGCTGCCAAAGACGCTGCTGTCGAGGTTCTGACTGCTAAAGGCTGTACGGTGAAAGTATCTGACCTCTATGCCATCAAGTTTAAAGCCAGTGCTACAGCGGAGGACATTCAGGGTAATGTTTGCTCAGTGAAATCAATGCTTTTGATTCCTATTTGGGTCTTTTCACGGGCTTAAAATGTTCTTTTTGTTCAGGTGAGGTGAAAAATGCTGAGCACTTCCGTTACGCCGATGAGACCAAAGCCGCGTGGGAGGCTGGAAAATTGGCTGCTGACATAACTGAGGAGCAATGTAAGCTAACGGAAGCTGACCTTATCATTTTCCAGGTAAGAAAGGGCTTTTCATTGGGTCGGTCAATCAAAATTGTATGACTGCACATGAATGCAATGTTTTTTCCAGTTCCCAATGTACTGGTTCAGTGTGCCTGCCATCCTTAAGGGTTGGATCGACCGTGTGCTTACACTTGGCTATGCTTACTCTGATAATAAACGCTACGGTCAGGGCATCTTCAAGGTAAGCTGTAAAATGCATGAATTTTTAGGATGAATATTTACCCATTTTTATTGGCAGGGCAAGAAAGCTGTGCTGTCTTTCACTACTGGATCCAAAGAGTCGATGTTTAGTGCTGATGGCATCAATGGAGACATGAATGTCACACTATGGCCAATTCAGGTCTGTAATGCTGACGGGCAAATCGTGAATGAACATCAAATGATGTGTTAATTGTCAACAGAATGGCATCCTGCACTACTGCGGATTCCAAGTTCTGCCACCTCAGATCTTTTGGGCTCCATCTGGCATCCCCAGAGAAGCCAGTGCTGCCCTTCTCCAGGCCTGGCGCAACCGCCTTGAGGGTCTACTTGATGAAGCCCCCCTGACCTTTACGCCCATGGACTACTTTGATGGGGAGGCGGGCTTTCGGTTGAAGCCTGAGGTCCAGCAGAAGCAGTCCAGTGAGAAGTTTGGCCTCACTGTGGGCACTCATATGGGAATGGCTGTGCCACCTAACAACATGATGAGGGCTGGTGTTTGAATTGAGTAAATAAACTCTTTCAAAGCAGACTTTGCTTTTCAGAAAAATGATTCTACTTTTTGAAGGACACTGAATATTTGGACACTAATAGGAACGCACTGCTTGCAAACACTAATATTAAACCTTTTAAGTTTTCCCTTTATGTAAAGGGAATATTTGATTTTAACCCTTAGATGCACAAGTTACTGGACCCTACTCTTCCATAAGTGGGTCAAAAATGACCCATATTAGAACAATGTTTTTTTTATGCCATTTTGGTGAAGAATAATCACTTTTATATCATATTTAGGGCCACACAAGAATGATTTCATGCTTGAAATGATTCAATTAACATTTTTTGAAAAACAGTAATTTATCCATATATTTTATCATTGAGCTCCCATGCATCTTTTAGATGAGAGAGCGGTGCTAAGCCCTTGAGGAGGCACTGACCGATTTCTGAGGATATTGTGGCTCTGTGTTCTGCCCTGGGCGGGAGGTAATTCTCTCTAGTAAGAGCCCTACCAACTCATTCTGTTGGCCATGATTTGGACACTTTCTTCTCCAGAGGACACAAAAGTGGAATCTTATGAGTCAGATTGATCCTGTTGGATTTCCAGGTGGACAACTGCCACCTGGACAATAGTCTGGGTCCTCATCAACAGAAATTTCGGACACTTGAGTCCTACCCCGTCACTGCCTCTCCATCATCCAACATCTGTAGGACCATTTCAGCTGTAAATCTAGCATTTATGACATTTTGGAGGAGGAACCAAAAGAGTAATGTTTTCAATAGATCAATATGTAGCTGTATAAATAGATATACACGCATACACACTATATATACAGTAATGTTAGCTAACTTAGGCGAAGTTCATACCGCAGGTCTTAATGCACGAATCAGATTTTTTCGTGTTTTTCCGACTCGACTGAACGGGAAAAGTCGCATAAAAGTTGACCATTTCAAATTCGATCCAGGTCACTTTCGTATGTGCTAAAATCCCATCCGGTGTTCTGCCAAAATGTGCTACATCGGCGAAACGTCCTGCATTAGTCGAATTTGACACCTAAAGTACTACCGTGCGCTCTAAACTGGTTTTGTTTAGATGCATACAGGCAGAAGGTAATAAAAAAAAAATGCCTTAAGAAAATACTTAAATGTAGTTATATCAAATAAGGACGGTTTAAATACGCTATGTGACTAATGTTGTCAACTGCTTCAAAGCTAACACAAAAAACACTGGTTAAAAGTATGAGAGGGTAATACATGCAAAAGGTATCTTGTAGGCAATGAAAAGGTTCTAAAAAACTAAATAAAAACAAAAATAGTGAGTACTCGCCGCTTCTAACCGGTGTGCGCATGCGTACGGATGCTTGCGCAAGCGCGCTGAGCATTGTGTAAGACGTTTCGCCGCTTAGTAAGGAATGGCCGAACACCGGGCCACATTTTTCCAGAATGTGGCTGCGGTCTGAACTGTCAAGTCTCCCAAATTGGAATTCATACAGCAATTAACGTCAGCAAAGAGCGAGAGAGACAGGGCGCTACGGCAGCGGTGCAGCTGTGCATTAGCGCCTAGCTTGAACGCGGATTTTGGGGAAGGAGCGGGCTTGACAACAGTCATAAAAAACTAAAATGGGTTGAGAATAAGCCTAACAATGCTCTGTTTTCTCTCTGCTCCAATGCTCCTGCGCATGCGGGCCAGTTTGCTCAGCGCATCTCGGACTGCGAATTAGGGCGCATGTGTGATACTTGAACAGGCTCAATGAACAAAGGCAGTCTGAACAGGCACGCCAAAAAAAACATGAAAAAAAATTGGAATTGTGCATTAGGACCTGCGGTATGAACCTAGACTTAGTTAGCTAGCTAGTTATGAAGTAGTTAATTTGTTAAAAAAAAAATAATAAAAAGAGTCATGAAAGACACACACACACAAAACACTATATGGACATAATACTTACAGTAACATATCAGCTATGTGTTGTGTAAAATAATCTTCTTCAGGGATGTCACTTTTTACAAACCTAGTCTGTGTGGTCCACGGTAAACTTATTCCTGACAGCCAAAGTTAATAAGAATGAAAGATTCCTATTGGATTCCATAGAAAATGCATGTGGGTCATTTTTGACCCACTTGTGGAAGCTTAGGGTAGTAATACAAAAATGACAATTTCTTCAAATCAAAAAGTTCATCCAAAATTTGAATGGTATTATTTCAAAAACATGTTTTTTGAGGAATACCTGGAATATGAATTGATAACAATTTTTCAATCAGAAGATATTTCAAGAAAACAACCTCACCGGGTCATTTTTGACCCACTTATGCATCTAAGGCAGACATGTCCAAAGTCCGGCCCGGGGGCCAAATGCGGCCTGTGGTCAAATTTTACCCAGCCCCCAGCCTCTGTCATAAAATCAATAATATCTGGCCTGCACACAGTCTTAATAAATTGGTCAGCAGTACTGCTACAAGCATATGAAGTAGCTTACACACTAAATGCTGCTCCTCATTTACCCACTAAAAGGAAGCAGCACTCTTAGCAGCATTACCCCGTGTTACCATTTACTCCCAATTTTCTAAAATGGCCACAATCAACAAAAAAAAAAAGAAAGTTGACTGTGACGGCCGACGCTACAAAGATAGGTGGAAATTGGACAATTCTTCACTAAAATACACAACAACTGTGTCTGCATCATTTGCAAAGAGGCAGTCGCTGTTTTTAAAGCGTTCAATGTAGGGCTGCAGCTATCGAATATTTTAGTAGTCGATTAATCGATGGACTAGTCAGTTCGAATAATCGAGTAATCGGATAAGGAACATGAAAAATTAAAATACCTGAGCTGACCCTTAAACGGAGTAAAAAAAAATGTTAAAAAATGAGGCTGTATGTCCAACAAAATAACAACTGGCTAACCTACATAAAAAAAGTCTGCTAGCTTAAATGCTATAAAATGCTAAAAGTTTTTTTTTTTTTTTTTTTTTTTTTTTTTTACAGTGCTCTTAACAAATGTTTCAGACACATATTCTCACAAAAAAACGGCTGAATATACTGTTAGGTCTAAACTTAATACTTGAACTAAGAAAACAACAAAGACCTAGGAAGGGACGGAGGAAGAATCAGACTTGAGACGGAGATACGTTTTTACGCTGATGGCCGTCAGGAGGAAGGTTGATGCGGAGCGAGTGGCTCACAACAAGCTTCTCTCCCTTCCCCCTGAGGAGCGCAGCCTTTTATTGACAAAGTGAGAGAGTTTCAACATACATGTGTGAGTTTCACATCTTGAGAAATAGCTGTTATCTTGAGAGATCGGTGCGGGCAGTTATTTGTCTTGTCTCATTGTGTTGAAACTTTATGGTCAGCAATAGAAACCTAAAACAGGAAATGTGGCCCTTTGGGTCATGCTGGCATCTGTCCTTCAGTTGAATGTGACCTTCCGCGACACATTATTTCTTTTGTAAGGCCTTAAGACTGTTAAATAAGACTGTAGTTATAACTATTAGTTTTAAACACACATTATTAACCTTAGCGTGCAAAAGCATTAAAGCACAACTTACAATACCTATAAACTAAATTATGAATGCATTAAAAAACATTAGCTCAAACAAAAACTTAGCATACGTTGGTCTTAACAGGGAGCAGTTGGATTGAGCCATGTGAAAAGAGGCAGACCAGAGGGCAGTGTATTCACCCTAATCAATTCATCAATCACCATTACAACGCCACTTTAATTAAACGAATACTCGAAGCAACAAAATTTAATTCGAATATTTTTTTCTAATCGAAACCTCGAGTTAATCGATTATTCGTTGCAGCACTAGTTCAATGTGAGGCGATATTACCAAACAAGACACGTTGACATGTACGACAGGATTACAGGGAAGATACGTAGCGAGAAATTGAAGCAAATTGAAGCTAGTTTAATTTTACAGCAGCAGTATTTCGCAAGAGCCCGAGAGTCGAAATAATTAATTAAAAAAATAAAAATAAAGCAAATGTGACACACAGAATGGCTTGCTAAAATTTGCCTAAATATATTGTTCTACGTAAAGGACGTCAGCCAAGGTCGGCCTCCCACATTTTTACCACACCATATCTGGCCCCCTTTGGAAAAAGTTTGGACACCCCTGATCTAAGGGTTAAGAACTGTCAACTGCAAAGAGGGGAATTGTCATGCCTCTGATGTTGGAATTTTTTTTTTTCTCACTAAAATGCTGGTTGCTCACAATCGTCACTTTTCAGCAGTGACTTGCTGTTCAGCCCTGGTGTATTAACAGTGAGACAAAAATAGAAAGCGCTCAGCCAACAACTGAAAATGGATTTGATACAATCGACCTGACAGATGGCAGAAAGTCTAACTCTGAAGGGGAGACAAATATTAATTTGAAATGAAGTCGTAGTTTCTGCGTCACCAAACGGAAGTAAAACGTAGAGACCCATCACAAAAAGCACTTCGCCTTCACGTACACTAATCCGCACGCGTGCACATTCCAAGTCGCCTGGAGATGGAATTAGACAAGATCTAAGTGCAATCCATTATTCATGATGTATCTGAGACGTGGCACGAAGGGAAGGAAACGGCGCTGTGTTTTTAGGTCAGCGCGGCATAGGATGGGGGGAAAAAACAGCTTAACTGTTGCAAAACACTAAAATTCCATTAATCACAAGTGCCGGCTTGACTTGTATAGACTGCAGCACTCAATGACTGGGCATTTTGCCCGCTGAGAGATAAGAAGCGGGCATCTTATTTGGATCATAAAACACCATCAGTGTCATATTGATCCAGTTTTATCAGCGCCATCTATCAGTCAGGGATGAGAGACTCGAAGGGAAGTCCTCACTATTGCTTTTGGCTGAGTAGAAAAGATATAGAAAAGAGTCTTTTGTATGACACTGGTTCATTTTAAGCAGGGGTGTCCAAACTTTTTCCAAAGGGGGCCAGATATGGTGTGGTAAAAATGTAGGGGGCCGACCTTGGCTGACGTCCTTTACGTAGATCAATATATTTAAGCAAATTTTAGCAAGCCATTCTGTGTGTCACAGTTGCTCTCGGGCTCTTGCGAAATACTGCTGCTGTAAAATTAAACTAGCTTCAATTTGCTTCAATTTCTCGCTACGTATCTTCCCTATAATCCTGTCGTACATGTCAACGTGTCTTGTTTGGTAATATCGCCTCACATTGAACTAGTGCTGCAACGATAATCGATTAACTCGAGTATTCGATTAGAAAAAAATATTCGAATTAAATTTTGTTGCTTCGAGTATTCGTTTAATTAAAATGGCGTTGTAATGGTGATTGATGAATTGATTAGGGTGAATACACTGCCCTCTGGTCTGCCTCTTTTCACATGGCTGAATCCAACTGCTCCCTGTTAAGACCAACGTATGCTAAGTTTTTGTTTGAGCTAATGTTTTTTAATGCATTCATAATTTAGTTTATAGGTATATTCAGTCGTTTTTTTGTGAGAATATGTGTCTGAAACATTTGTTAAGAGCACTGTAAAAAAAACTTTAGCATTTTATAGCATTTAAGCTAGCAGACTTTTTCTATGTAGGTTAGCCAATTGTTATTTTGTTGGACATACAGCCTCATTTTTTAACATTTTTTTTTTACACCGTTTGAGGCTCAGCTCAGGTATTTTAATTTTTCATGTTCCTTATCCGATTACTTGATTATTCGAACTGATTAGTCCATTGATTAATCGACTACTAAAATATTCGATAGCTGCAGCCCTACATTGAACGCTTTAAACAGCGACTGCCTCTTTGCAAATGACGCAGACACAGTTGTTGTGTATTTTAGTGAAGAATTGTCCAATTTCCACCTATCTTTGTAGCGTTGGCCGTCACAGTCAACTTTCTTTTTTTTTGTTGATTGTCGCCATTTTAGAAAATTGGGAGTAAAGGGTAACACGGGGTAATGCTGCTAAGAGTGCTGCTTCCTTTTAGTGGGTAAATGAGGAGCAGCATTTAGTGTGTAAGCTACTTCATATGCTGGTAGCAGTACTGCTGACCAATTTATTAAGACTGTGTTCGGGCCAGATATTATTGATTTTATGACAGAGGCTGGGGGCCGGATAAAATTTGACCACGGGCCGCATTTGGCCCCCGGGCCGGACTTTGGACATGTCTGATTTTAAGTCTTAAAGTGCATGTGACACGAAAAAGCATGTTTATTTCATAATACACGTGGTATTTTATGCTCCTGAATGATATGGACCGCTTGGATGTGTGTGGAAGCGATCGCTATATTTAGTTTTTTTTAATCCCGCGCCATGAAAATGAGTGACTTCCGGCTTCGGTCTTGCATTGAGAAGGAGGGCGCTGTGACGTGTACGGGTGAAGGTGTCCTCTTCACTAAACAACCGTACTGTTGTGTATGAGGACTAAGGATTCAGCTGATTTTGCGGATTAATACATTTATTTTTCGCATCACGCCAGCCAAACGGCTGCAGAAAAATCTTGCTTTATGAGGGAGAGGCGTGTGCGCCTTTTTGGAGTTTCAAAAGGGTCCCATTCACCGTGGATATTGGCCAAAACAAGCCCTACTACTGTGGGACCATTGGACTTACGAGGAAGTGAGTAAACATCTTGTTTTGTATGATGTCAAATACGAATACAGCGATTACAAAGTAAACACTACAAACTTTCTTTAAATAAAGGACTACTTATGTTTGATCATTGATAGGCATATAAAAAGCTCTCCTCACACAACAACTGCAGCCGCCCTCCTCTGGGGAACGAATTGTAACTTGCTCTCCGCTGGACGGTTTGCCGATCCGCGAAGACAATCGACAACCCAGTCGTCATGTCAAGTAATCCGGGCTAGTTATGTGTGATTTTTCCGCTTCGAAGACTTTGAGACATCACTCTGTTCGGGTTATCATGTCGGCTAGCTGTCACGCCTCTTGGTTTGTTTACATTCTCCGAAGCCGGGGAAGGGAAATGACATATGTCCGATTTCGGGGTCTTGGATAAAAAGAATATCCTGTAAAAATATTGGAGTAGAGAGACTGAAACAATGACATTTTGCATCTCTCTTCGTCGCGTTTTCCTCGTTCTGAATAATTCCCCCTCAATGGGCTGAATAGTAAAACCGATGAGCCCAGTTACCCGCTGACGTCATCCACCTGCTGGGGACGCTAGAGCCCTATAATGGTAGGCGTGGCTAACCGGCAGATTAAAAAACTAATTTCTCGTCATCTGTGCTTTTCTAAATTGTTGTATATAGTCGAATCGTCTCAAATTATGATTCTAATTCACATAATAATGCTATTTAAGACTTTTTTTCTCCTGTCGTATGCTCTTTAAATTACAAAAATATGAGCCCAAAAAAGCACGTTTAAATATAATTGGGCCATAATCTTTGTCTAATCTATTCCCAGTTAAAATAGACGCCGTCAATGGCCAGTTCAAAGTTTTAGTCCATCCAAGTTTTAATATCTGTGATTTATTGCATGTATTCTACAGTAAGCCCCTTCACAAACTAGCCAAATCTAAAAAAGGAACATTTTCACCGCATGGATTCACGCCAGAGGCTTCGACTCTTTGTGCGCCACCGCTGGGTATCCTAATTATTATTTGGGTGAAGAGAGGCTCATTTTCTGAGATCCGCCCGAGGCCGTCCCGAACACAACGCGGCTATTCTACGCGCTCGCATGCGTGCCGGAGGAATATTAGTAAAAAGTGCACTTGCGGACAATGTAACGTATACATAAGCATTGACAAATAAATGCTTGTGAGCAGGCGGGGACGCACGCCAATGTAGTGTCTGAAATAGCAGTTGTTAATTACACGATGAGTTTTTAACACGTTTGTTGTGGAATATTCAAGTGTGATAGGCTCACCAAATCTATTGAAGCAATCTGCTTAAATAGAAATTTGATACAATGGCCTGTTGCAGAGAGTCCATATGGTTCCTAAACAAATTGCCTAATTAATTGAATCCATCAGTGAGCAAAAAGGTTCCTTTTGTTCCAGAAGAAGCAACTGTCATCCCTTGCCAAGCAGATGGCAAAGCAAAACTGGCCTTCCAACAAAAATGCGTCGACAGTTTCCTCCCTTGGAATAAATGAGGACTTTTCAATGAAAATACAGTAAAGCCAATGTTTTTTTGTCACTTGCACTGAAACAAACCATTATTTTGATAGTTGACTAATCACCAATTATTATCCAGTATTAGCAGACCCATCGACTTATGTAGAAAGCACAGTTAATATACAGTGCTGGCCAAAAGTATTGGTACCCCTGCAATTCTGTTAGATAATGTTCATTTTCTCCCAGAAAATGATTGCAATTACAAATGCTTTGGTAGTAATATCTTCGTTTTAGACCATTTTTCTTTGGCCAACTGCTCCAGGTCTCTGAGATTTGAAGTAAGCCTGAACGATATATCATTTAAACATCGTCATCGCGATGTGCGCATGCGCGATAGTCTCATCGCAAGCACGTGCGATAGTTTTTATTTTTTTTATGCCACATACGCCTTGCTTTCTGCTCTGCGCACAGCCTCACACCCTCCCTCTCCCAGCCCTTTGTTCCTCTCAGTCACTGCTCACTTGCTTATTAAAGTTAATGATGGCTTTGATCTGGCCAAAGAAGCCGGGCAGCAATCTGTCAATCATCGTTTAACTTGTTAAACAGTTTCTGCAAGGAACCCACGCTGGAATGAATGTGTGTGTGTGTGGAGACGTTGGAGACATACAAATGCCAGAAGTGATCATGAGGAGTTTGAAATTTCTACATGTCACTCCAACGGTCACAGCTAAGGTAGATAAACGGAAGCATTTAAAAAAGCCAAGCATTTATCTACTACAGTACTTTATTCTTGTTCAAAAATGATTTGGTTGGGCAGTTATGTTTAAAACTGATCATAATCACTTTGGGGGGAAAAGTGAGAAAAAACATGTCTTATATGTATCTCTTTCCAATGCTAAATCTGAATAAATACACTGAGCACAAAGACACACACACACACACAAAAAAAAAAATTGGTGTGGGGGGGCTGGGGGGATGTGCGCTACTTCGCGGTTTTTCACTTATCGCGGCAGGTTCTGGTCCCCATTAACGGCGAAAAACAAGGGATCACTGTACACTGTGGTGATGGTGAGTCATCCAAAGTCTTTCCAAAAAGCTATTCAAGTCATCTAGTGAAAATTTCTTTTAAAAAATATATATGCATTTATTTAATATTGCAATATAATATCTCAATATATCGCAAACCCCCCAAAAAATCACAACAATTGTTTTTTCCAATATCGCTCAGGCCTAATTTGAAGGCTGCGATTTTCAGATCTCTCCACAGGTGTTCTATGGGATTTAAGTCTGGACTCATTGCACTTTAGAAGTCTCCAGTGCTTTCTCTCAAACCATTTTCTAGTGCTTTTTGAGGGGTCATTGTCCTGCTGGAAGACCCATGACCTCTGAGGGAGACCCAGCTTTCTCACACTGGGCCCTACATTATGCTGCAAAATTTGTTTGTAGTCTTCAGACTTCATAATGCCATGCCAACGGTCAAGCAATCCAGGGCCTGAGGCAGCAAAGCAACCCCAAAACACGAGGGAACCTCCGCCATATTTGACTGTGGGAACCGTGTTCTTTTCTTTTGATTAGATTGGACTATTGCAACAGTATATTTACGGGTCTTGATAAAAAAAAATCAGTCAGGAAGCTGCAGCTAGTACAGAATGCTGCAGCCAAAGTCCTCACAAATACAAGGAAGCTGGACCACATTACACCGGTTTTGAAGTCGCTATACTGGCTTCCAGTGAGTCAAAGGATAGACTATAAAATACTACTGCTCGTCTACAAAACACTTAATGGCCTTGGACCAAAATACATGCTTGACTTGTTAGATTCCTATGAGACATCTAGACCCCTAAGGTCGTCTGGAACCGGTCTTCTGCATGTTCCAAGAACAAGAACCAAGCAGGGTGAGGCAGCATTTAGCTATTATGCTCCTCACCTCTGGAACAAGTTACCTGAACGTCTGAAGTATGGTCAAACTGTTAGCTCTTTTAAATCAGGGCTAAAAACGCTTTTGTTTAGCACTGCATATCCATAACTGGCTATATATTTCAATCTACCTGCTTTCTATTCCTCTTGTCCTTATCTCCATTGCTGATTTCAATTATTATTAGTTGTTGTAGTTTTTGTTTTATTTTTATTTATTTATTTTTATTCTATTTGTGATTAAATGCGATCTTTTGTCTTGGTTTTTACATTGTATTGATTTAAATGTGATTTTTATGATCTTCATGTGATGTAAAGCACTTTGAATTGCCTTGTGTTGAATTGTGCTATATAAATAAATTTGCCTTGCCTTGCCTTTGAAGGGCTTGGTTTTTTTTCCTGTAAACTCTATGTTGATGCCTTTTCCCAAAAAGCTCTACTTTTGTCTCATCTGACCAGAGAACATTCTTCCAAAAAGGTTTTTGGCTTTGTCAGGTAAGTTCTGGCAAACTCTAGCCTGGCTTTTTAATGACTCTGGGTCAAAAGTGGAGTCTCTATCCTACCATAGAGTCCCTTTTCATTCAGACACCGACGGATAGCACATGTTGACAATGTTTTACCCTCGGACTGCGGGAAAGCTTGAACTTGTTTGGATGTTAGTCGAGGTTCTTTATCCACCATCCGCACAATCTTTCGTTGAAATTTTTCATCAATTTTTACTTTTCTGTCCACATCACACATCACATCACATGTGTATGGGTTGGATTGCATGTATGGGTTTCACAGTACACTGTGACGAAATGGTGGGGCAAAAATATGGGCCCCTTTGCATTATTTTGCTAAGGCCCCCAAATGGCCTGGGCCGCCCCTGCGTTCGCTCATGTGTTCAAAATAAACGATAGCCATTGTGCAAAGTAGCAAGTGAGCTGTAAAAATAGCGAGCGTAGTGGCGTGAAAACCGCAGGAGAGCTAAGTGAAGCTAACGAATGGCTAAGCGGAGCCAAGTGATGCTAAACGGCGCTAAATGAAGCTATGCGACTGATACTCTGTCCGTTGTCGTGGAACAGTACATTGTAGTGCGTGTGTGTGGGGGGGGAGATAATACAAATGCAGCATTCAAATGGTTTTCTTTTTTGTTTAGTTATTTGTTTGGTACGGTAACATAATTATACATGACGAATAGTTGGGGGTGCTGCTGTCTCCGGTGGCCAAAGCCGTTGCTCGTTGGGGCAAGCGCAGCTGGTTGGGGGCCCCCTACTGGTTTGGGGCCTAAGGCGATCGTCTACTTCGCCCGAATAGTAGATCCGCCTATGGGCGTCGAGCACTGTCAATGGCAGGCTTTTTTTTTTTTTTTTTTTAAATTGACACCTTTTTCAAACGATATCTCGATTCTTGACAGAAGCATATCGATAACCTTTTGGGATACAAAGTATCATGATATATCACCATTTCGATATTTTGTCACACCCCTAATTTGAATCAAAAACAATACGCGGAAATAAAACTTGAAATATGAATGAACGGTATTATTGTTAACCAAAGTAAAAGCGTGTTTGCAAATATCAGGTTAAAATTTTGAAAAAAAATGAGTGAATTCATCGCGGCAGTCCCAGTTGTTAACAAGGATGGCTGATTGTATAAAAGCAAAAAGTGAAGGCACTGACAGAGAGGGAAACACAGACAGCGAAGGGGAAAAGTCAAGGACGCGCTATAAAAGGCGGCATTAAAAAGGAGACACGGTTATCCATCCAATCAAATTTATAACCCGCACTAAGTACATTTGGCAGGCCGGCTCCCCGAAATTGAAAAATGGTGGAAGCGTGTCCTCTGCCGTGCTTTCGCCGCCCTGACACGCACACACGCGTGCAATATGCTCTTCTATTAAAGCACAGCCAGGTGTAAGTACCGGTTCAGGGTCCGCCATTATGCAAGGGAAATGTCATTAGCCATTTGACAATTTCATGCTTCGGCTTGCGCGTCTCTGGAAAATGGCGGGCTCACCGGAGCCTTGACACCTGAGCTGGACCAAATTCTTCTCAAGTCACAGTCGGACTGATGAGCCTATTACTTTAATTACATCAAATTTATTCCCCACTTTGTTTGAATGGCATTTCACAGCGGTAAGCGCTCTGTTAAATCAAATTTAGACTCCGCAGCAGGCAATTGTGTTTAGTGTTGGAAGGAGGGGTGATAAGACATCTAATGTATCATAACAACCTTCAGGCCGTTTTGCAACAAAACATGGACCCACTCATTTGAATGAGAATGATGACTGTCAGTTCTCCTGCTTCAAATTGTTGAAATTCGCCTCCCCAGACAAACTGCACGGAAACAGCGACAGCTGAACAAAGTGCCGCTCTGCCGATGCTGCCTCCGCGCGTGCCAACCGGGAAGGCGGAATCTCGCGCATTCATCTCTGATACTGACTCCATGTTCCAAAAGTTTGAAAAAGACTCGCTGAAAGCAGGTTGACAATTTATTCGTTGACAATGGTCAAAAACAAGGCAAAAACAGACGACGGAGGGACAATTCTGGATCCAAAACAAGGCTACATGTTTCCGAGCAACAAATCTGTCTTATCTCAGTGTCCAGTGTTTTTTAAGTCCGTGGGCTGGCTGAAGGTGTGTCCAGGCGTTGCTTTGGGATCATCCCTCTCTGGCCGGTTTCGGGCTGTTTAGGTTCGTGCGTGGATGGGATGTGGTTGCCACAGCGACCGACGCTAGTCTTGACGTCACAAGCGCGTGCTATCAACTTTTTTTATCCGGGCTGGCACTACTTGTTTTAGGACAAAGCGTGCTGGTCTTTGTCCTTGTTCGTTTGTCGGCAGGACTGATTGCCTGAGTTTGGTGCATCAATCTTGCTCGTGGCGCACACGTTTTGGGCTTCTGTGATAAGATGGCGTTGTGTATCTATTCTGTTTCTTTAAACTATGGTGTGCTATTTATTTTACATTAGGTGTGTTATAGTAGTGCAGTCCTACAGTGAAAATGAGAAATGATACTATTCCCTGATTGATTATATTACGTGTGTTCGAGTAATGCAAACAGTTAGACGGTGCCTACGAGAAACTGTACCATTTTTCCTTTTCCCCCTCATGAGCGCCGATAAGGTGATTCACTTTACTGTGTTCAAGGCCACTGAGTGGAGTCTGCCTAAACTATAGTTAAATGAATGTATTATACTAATGCAAACAATTATATGGTGTGTGCGAGAATGGTACCTTTTCCCGCTTCAAATGGATTGGACATCTATCGTCATCAATGGCCGCTTTTGAGTTAATGAGGCTGCTTTGGCATCAAATTTTTATTTTTGAAAACAGATTTAATCATTAAATGGACTTCTAGAAGGATCAACCTAAGGGCCTAGTCATATTTATTGATGTGTTTTTCTTTTTTTTTTATCGCTGAAGGTGAGCCGTAAAATATGAAATATTAAACATTTCTTCCTTGAAACACCAAATTTAATCAGATTTATAAAATTGCTTTAGGAATGCGGTCTGGCTGGAAGGTCAGATTCCTTCAATGTGCAATTACACTATATTCTAGAACGGCAAAAAGGACACCAGCGTCACCCCCGGTATCGCCCCACTATTGGAGAAGTACTGAACTAACGTATTTAACCTGCGCATCAAAGATTTTTCAAACACTGCAGCAGCATGTACATTTTTTATTTTACAGAAAGAAAAACCTTTCCTTTATTTTCTTTCGCATCTACCCTAATTAGTCGGCACTGAAAATAATTAAAGTCCTGCTTCTGAGTCTAATGAGCCAGTCAGAGGAATTAAATAAGAACTTGAAGCCCACACAGACATTGCGACATCAATCCAATTATCTTGGTGGCCGTGTCATTTTTGTCCCACTGCGCAGGAACTAAAAAGAAATGTACTCATTAGCCGCCTTTGACGGCAATAGACGTCGTTGTACCGGAAAGGGCTGATTACTTCGTAATGTTACTTACAGTAGGGCAAATAAGTATTTAGTCAACCACCAATTGTGCAATTTCTGCTACTTGAAAAGATTAGAGAGTCCTGTAATTGTCAACATGGGTAAACCTCAACCATGAGAGACAGAATGTGGGAAAAAAAAACAGAAAATCATATTGCTTGATTTTTAAAGAATTTATTTGCAAATTAGAGTGGAAAATAAGTATTTGGTCACCTACAAACAAGCAAGATTTCTGGCTGTCAAAGAGGTCTAACTTCTTCTACGAGGTCTAACGAGGCTCCACTCCTTACCTGTATTAATGGCACCTCTTTTAACTCATTATCGGTATTAGAGCTGAAACAAATACTCGAGCATCTCGAGTTACTCGAGTTTAAAAACTGATCCGAGTAATTTTATTCACCTCCAGTAATCGTTTATTTTGACAGCTCTAAGCATCACGTTTTGCTCGGACTACTTTTAATGCGGGACAACGCGCTGATGTCACGTGCGTAGAGGAAGAAGCAAAAAAAAAAACAAACAAAAAAAAAAAACTTACTGCAGCCGACAGCCGCTACAAACGACGCCGACGTTGCAAAAAACTAGCCCGCACGATGCTACGTTGGTAGCAGGTAGCGTCTGATGAGTCTCATAGAGATCACATGTATGTTGAACTAGATGCGAAATGACAGACTCGGCCGCGTCTGGGCAGCGTTAGTAAACAGCCGCCATCTTAAAGCAGTAGAGCGCTAAGCGCTAATAAAGAGCGCTAAGGGCTAATAAATAAGATTAACGTTACTGTCACTAGCTCACGTAACGTTAGCCTGCGGAGGGCTAGGTTTCTATTAATTATGACCATTGTCCATGCGCGGCTAACATGTCTTACATCCAGGCTTTAACATAACATAGCGTTGTGGAGTGATGAGGGTGTAAAATAAAAACTCAATAATGCTAACTATCAACTTTAGCTCAGTAGTCATTGCTGAATAAAACACCAAGTAGCACTGGTCCCTAATGTGCTCCAATACAGACTGTATCATAAATTTATTTTGAACACTGCAAAAACTCAAAATCCTATCAGGACTTACAGTTTAAAACTTAACTAGAGCTTAAAAATGGCTTGACACAAATAGAAATTCAATTGAAACACCTCCTAACTTTTAAGTGATGTGTGTTATCGAGCGTAACGGCATTTAAATTTTTTATTTTTTTTTTAATAAGATCTGAAGGTTTTTTGAGTGAAAGCAGTGAATTAGTCTTTTGTTTTTTTTATTCTAGTTACATCTGAGATGCAATTGTTGACTGTTTTCAACAATATACATCGAAAATAAAGACAGTGATTGACTGAAAATGGTTCAAGATTAGATGAAATGTCTTGTTTTCTCATGTATATTTATAATTGCTCTTCACCTAAAAATATATTTGTTTTATCCGATTACTCGATTAATCGATAGAATTTTCAGTCGATCACTCGATTACTAAAATATTCGATAGCTGCAGCCCTAATCGCTATACAAGGCACCTGTCCACAACCTCAGTCAGTCACACTCCAATCTCCACTATGGCCAAGACCAAAGAGCTGTCAAAGGGCACCGGAAACAAAATTGTAGACCTGCACCAGGCTGGGAAGACTGAATCTGCAATAGGTAAAACGCTTGGTGTAAAGAAATCAACTGTGAAAGCATTATTAGAAAATGGAAGACATGCAAGACCACTGATAATTTACCTCGATCTGGGGCTTCATGCAAGATATCACCCCGTGCCGTCAAAACGATAACAAGAAGGGTGAGCAAAAATCCCAGAACCACACGGAGGAACCTAGTGAATGATCGTTAGGAAAGCTTCCAGAAATTTCCACGTAAGTAGTATAAGACAAAATAGCGTTCCCTGATAATCAAGTTTGTTTATTCACATTTTATTTTGGGCTCAAAGGTGTTGGAGACGACTGCGGTACATATTGAGCCAACGAGAGAAAAGTTATAGAAGCAAAACTATCCTGGTGAGTGTTCCCATATATGCTAATGGGTTAGCTGTCGATGTGTGCTAAACAATTTGGATATATCCACAGGAAAAATGATAAAATAAAACCAGTCAGGACTGGTTATGGACTGTCATGGACAAAAGATTTGTGATTAGAATTCTGTTATGTCGTTTATGTTGAGTTGTGAAAAAAGAAAAAAGTGTTTAGCGAACTTTTCAATGCTTTTTTTTCTAGCATTGGCACATGAGCTGTGCTTGGGGGGGGTGGTGGGGGGGGGGGGGGGGATAATGGTGTTAACTATGTATATTAGAGTCCAATATATATTTATTTATTTTTTTTGGGCTAATCCATTACTGATATGTGTGTTGCATTGTTTGCACCTTGAGTAATGAACCTGCACATTTTGTGCAGGCTGTTTTTTTGGGGGGGATTTATTCACTTTTGGAGAAGAGACTACCTGCTGCGACCTGGACTGAACCCCTGAACGGACGCCACCAGAGGTGTAGGGGAACAATCTACAGAGGAAAACGCTGACGTTCTTGACCACCTACGTTCGTTGAGGGCGGTAGGACAAAAGGATTCATCAGCAGTCCTTGGATTATTTTATTTTTTTTCCTAAAATCTCAGATTTTCATTTTTTTGGGTCAGGCCTGACACCAGACTAAAGGGAAAAAAAGCGATCGCAATTTAATTTTATTTTTCTCAGTGACTCTAGGTGTCGCTATTTGGGTTAAAAAGTTTTTTCCATTGTATTTATTGTTTATAAATTGTTCAAATTAAAAAATACAGTTGTGTTCCATTACATGTTCTTTTGTCAGTGTGTCTTATGTGGTTGAGTGCCGCTGCCAATCTCCTACGGAACCTAGATTAGTCGAACTCTAAAATTATACCATTTACAACCCAATCACACGGGTAGAAGGGTTACAGTCAGATGAAACCAAAAAAGAAGTTTTTGATAGAAACACAGGTTCTCTTGTTTGGAGGAGAAAGAATACTGAATTGCATCCGAAGAACACCATACCCACTGTGAAGCATGGGGGTGGAAACATCATGTTTTGGGGCTGTTTTTCTGCAAAGGGACCAGGACAACTGATCCGTGTAAAGGAAAGAATGAAACGGGCCTGGGGCCATGTATCGAGAGATTCTGAGTGAAAATCTCCTTCGATGAGACGTGTCTGGGTCTTTCAGCATGACAATGATCCCAAACACACAGCCAGGGCAACAAAGGAGTGGCTTCGTAAGAAGCATTTCAAGGTCCTGGAGTGGCCTAGCCAGTCTCCAGATCTCAACCCCATAGAAAATCTTTGGAGGGAGTTGAAAGTCCGTGTTGCCCAATGACAGCCCAAAACATCACTGCTCTAGAGGCATCTGCATGGCACAATTAGTGGTTGACTAAATACTTATTCACCCCACTGTATAGCATGGCTACAACAACACAACTCAAAAATACTGCATAAATCTAACGTATGGTAAGATTGCAGAAATGTTGCCCAATTCAGTTAAACCTCTTTGTAATTCAATTTACTTCATCACAAGATGAATGGCTGAATCTTAAGCGGTGTCAAAAAGGAGATTGATTTGACAGCTGAATCGTTGAGGCGAGGTCACCTTGTAAATCATTCATCACACAAGATGATCGATGGGGAAGCGGGAGAACACAACACAACCGTCGAAAAAATTGCTTCGAGGGAGGCTAAGCTATTCATTTTTTCATCAACGCTAACCGTGCATATTTGTTTAGCGAGTACAGGATATTTATTTCAAGTGTGCGGTCGCATCGCAACATTAGTGCCATCGCGGCAAGGTTACAAGGGCCCGCAAATGTGCGCATCCATCCTGACAATGTGAATGGAGTATCATCATTACAGCCTCAGAGGTCCCGGCGGATCATTTTAGCCGTGAGCGTTCAGCGCCGATGCTGGGGAAATGTTAATTACCTCGTTCAGCATTCGCACAACTACACGCGCCGTGTGTGCAAGTGTCCTTCTTGCAAAGACGGCGAATGAGCGTGTTAACTTTTAAACGGTTTCAAATGTCTCCGGTCAGACACCGATTGTGAAAAATAAAATTTCAGTCAATAAAATCGATTGAGTGTTCGAGTCTTTCGCTCTTGAATGTGAATCCTCTTATTCATAACCCCTATGACCCAATGGTTATTCAAGGCTAAAGCGTATGTGGGGTGAAAAAAAATCAAAACAAGAGTGTTGCTGCAGCAGCAGCTGTTGCTCCGAGCATAAATTCTGCATCAAAGTTGCGCTGAACACACAGTGTCAGTATGTATCCTGCTGTCTACTAGAGGCAAACGAGGAGTAAATAACATGTATTTTCCCATTTTGTGAGTGTGTTCAAATAAAAATACATATTTTCAAACCACACTATTATTATCATTCGCAGCATTTCATTTGAAATGGATAGGGCGTTTATCGCCGTCAGTGGCTGCATATTAGCTCATTATGCTTCAATTTTTGATTATGAATCAAAGGTGTTCCACAAGGGTCAATCTTAGGGCCTACTCATATTTTTTTAGAGCTGAAACGAATACTCGAGCAACTCGAGTAACTCGAGTTTAAAAACTGATCCGAGTAATTTTATTCACCTCGAGGAATCGTTTAATTTTGCCAGCTCTAAGTGTCATGTTTTGCCCGAACTACTTTTAATGCGGGACAACGCGCTGACGTCACGTGCGTAGAGGAAGAAGCAATAAAAATTTACAAAATTACTGCAGCTGACAGCCGCTACAAACTACGCCGACGTTGCTAAAAACCGCATGATGCTAGTGTGGTAGCAGGTAGTGTCCGATGCGTCTCATAGATATCGCATGCATTTAGGACTAGATGCGAAATGACAGACTCGGCCGCGTCTGGGCAGCGTTAGTAAACAGCCGCCATATTTAAGCAGTACTCAGCGCTAATAAATATAACGTTACTGTCACTCGCTCAACGTTAGCCCTTCGGAGGGCTAGGTTTCTATTGATTATGACCACTCTCGATGCGTGGGTAACGTGTCTTGAATACAGGCTTTATTTAATCTGTAAAAACACAGCGTTGTAGAGTGACGAGAGTGTAAAATTAAAACATAATAAAGCTAACTGTCAGTTTTAGCTCAGTAGTCATTGCTGAATAAAACACCAAGTAGACCTGATCCCTAATGTGCTCCAATACAGCAGGTATCATACATTTATTTTGAAAACTGCAAAAACCAAAATCCTATCAGTACTTACAGTTTAGACTAACTTAAAACTTAACTAGAACTTAAAAACTTGACACAAATGGAAATTCAATTGAAACACGTGGGAAAAACATGTAGCTTTCAAATCAAGCGTATTTACATTTTTAGGTAAGAAATATATAACTTACATATATATTTTTTTAATAAGATCTAGAAGTTTTTTTGAGTGAAAGCAGTGATTTTTTTTTTCTAGTCACATCTGAGATGCAATTGTTGGCTGTTTTCAACAATGTACATCGAAAATAAAGACACTGATTGACTGAAAATGGTTCAATATTGGATTAAATGTCTTTTTTTCTCATGTATATTTATAATTTCGATTAATCGACAGAATTTTCAGTCGATTACTCGATTACTAAAATATTCGATAGCTGCAGCCCTAATATTTTTACATTTTCTTTTTTAGTCATTGACTTTTTAATATGGGTCTTAAAATGAATGACCAAATTAGATGTTTATCGCTGCCAATGGCATCAAATCATTTCCAAACTCCCCAAATAAATCCCAATCCACAAAACAACTCAATCACAATTACTGACAAAAGCGTGGACAAACGTTCCTTTATTCACAGATATTGTCCCCCGCACAATTGACAGTGCATTTGGCTACGGGCGAATGTCCAGTTGACAATGCTGACCCAGTTTGCTGCACAAAGCCCAGTTTGACGAGAAGGACCTTACAGTATCTTGACTTTGACTTCATAGAAAGGAGAAAACTACCACACTATACATCACTGCGCATTATGCAACGCTTGTGAAAGCTGTTTGGAGTGGACCACTGGAGGCTATTTGTCATTTGAATGCCTTACAAGCAGAGCAAAAAGGCCAAACTAAAAATATAAAACCACTAGAGAGATATACTAAATGTACAGCACATAGAAGTCTCCATTTTGACTCTTGCTGTAACCTGAGCCACGGTCCTTCTGTCGCCCTTTGACCCCTAACCAGGAAGTAGCTCTCCCCCCAGACGCCGGCTTTGGACCGACTCCTAGCCGACAGTCAGACAAACGACCGTCTGCCGCGTTCAATCAGAAACGGTTAGCGTCTTCGCCGTGAAGAATTCGCCACAGTAGTAGCGCTGAAACCACATCCTCTTAAGTTATCGCCTTCCCTGTAACTCAGCTGCAGGGTGGAGAGAAATCGGGGGGGGAATTTATTGCAGCCGTGCGTCTGATAAGAAATTAATGAGGGCGATAAAGCAACTGCGGGCTGCCATACTTCCTCTGTGATCAAACGGAGAGCGAGATGACGCCACTGAGTCAGAGGGGGAATTCATCCGCTCTTCGCCACACACAGCTGTGGCAGCCCGTCTGTTTTGACAGGCGTCATATTGAAGAAGACATTTGTCAAATGACATCACAACAACAGTCATTTGACGCCGGCGTTGACACCGACAGACGTCCAAATTGAGAGACAGCGAGAACCAAAAGTGGTATTTGTCATGTGGCAAAATGGATTTTGCCATGTGGCATTTTTTTTGCCATGTGGCAAAATGGATTTTGCCATGCGGCATTTTGTTTTTGGCACGTGGCAAAATGGATTTTGCCATGTGGCATTTTTTTTGCCATGTGGCATTTTTTTTGTCATGTGACAAAACGGATTTTTCCATGTGCCATTTTTTCTTTGCCGTGTGGCATTTTTTTGCCATGTGGCATAATGGATTTTGCCATGTGGCATTTTGTTTTTGCCATGTGGCATTTTTTTGTCATGTGGCAAAACTGATTTTTCCATGTGGCATTTTTTCTTTGCAATGTGGCATTTTGTTTTTGCCATGTGATAACATTGATTTTGCCATGTGGCATTTTTTTGCCGATTTTGCCATGTGGCATTTTGTTTTGCCATATGGCATTTTTTTGCCATGTGACATTTTTTTTTGTCATGTTGCAAAACTGATTTTTCCATGTGGCATTTTTTCTTTGCCATGTGGCATTTTGTTTTTGCCATGTGATAAAATGGATTTTGCCATGTGGCATTTTTTTGCCATGTGGCATTTTTTTGTCATTTGGCAAAACTGATTTTTCCATTTGGCATTTTTTTCTTTGCCGTGTGGCATTTTGTTTTTGCCATGTGCTAAAATGGATTTTGCCATGTGGCATTTTGTTTTTGCAATATGGCATTTTTTTTGTCATGTGGCAAAACTGATTTTTCCATGTGGCATATTTTCTTTGCCATGTTGCATTTTGTTTTTGCCATGTGGAAAAATGGATTTTGCCATGTGGTATTATATTTTTGCCAGGTGGCATTTTTCTGCCATGTGGCAAAATGGATTTTGCCATGTGGCATTTTGTTTTTGCCATATGGCATTTTTTTGTCATGTGGCAAAACTGATTTTTCCATGTGGCATATTTTCTTTGCCATGTTGCATTTTGTTTTTGCCATGTGGAAAAATGGATTTTGCCATGTGGCATTTTATTTTTGCCAGGTGGCATTTTTCTGCCATGTGGCAAAATGAATTTTGCCATGTAGCATTTTGTTTTTGGCATGTAGCAAAATGGATTTTGCCATGTGGCATTTTTGTGCCATGTGACAAAATGGATTTTGCCATGTGGCATTTTTTTTTTGCCATGTGGCATTTTTTTTGTCATGTGGCAAAACGGATTTTTCTAAGTGGCATTTTTTCTTTGCCATGTGGCAAAATGGATTTTGCCATGTGGCATTTTGTTTTTGCCATGTGGCATTTTGTTTTTGTCAGGTGGCATTTTTCTGCCATGTGGCAAAATGGATTTTGACATGTTGCATTTTTGGGGGGCATATGGCATTTTTGAGGGGTATATGGCAGTTTTGCAGGCCATGCACATTCCATGCCATTGATGGCTATGCACGTCCAAATTTTCAATTCATTTTTAATGGCAGAAAAACATGTGTGGCTGTGATTTTTGACCATACACTTTACATTAGAGCGCAATGACATCCAATTAACATCCAAGTCAGGCTATGCCATTGACGGCTATACACGTGCAAATATTCCATTTATTTCAAATGGCAGAAAAACATGTGTGGCTGTGATTTTTGACCATACACTTTACATTAGAGCGCATTGACATTCAAGCGACACCCAAGTCAGGCTAGGCCATTGACGGCTGTGCACGTCCAAATTTCTGTGTCAGCTTTCTTTCTGCACTGATGAATCTTGGGCTTCTGAGCAACGGCAGAGCGTGCGGATGTAAGATAGAAATAATATGCTGACCACACCAGTAGTCAATACTGACTGATTCCTATCACGCCAAAGCGGCCTACCGTTGGCAGTGGTATATCGATCGGAGTGAGACCTCATTTGATAACAGTGACTAAATGGCACATCGTTCGATAGGATCCTTTAAAAAAGCTGTTTAAAAGAGATCTGGACTGTCTGGTGCCTGGGGTATGTTAACTCTTATCTCAGTGGTATCAAGCTTTATCTGCGGTTTGTCGCCCAGGGGCTATTTTCTCAAGCAGAATGGAAACGGTTCCTCACATCTGCCGTCTTGCTCGCCGCCCTCATCGGCGGCAGTCAAACACTCGGAGCTCACTCGGCCGATGCAAATGCCTGCTTGGCGTTGATTGATCGAGACAGCTGTTGAGGAAATACAAAACGTCGGAGCCCACACATGCGTACATCCACACAAATACACACATGGACTGTTTATAGGGGCGCAACCAGAGCCTGGTAGCAGATTAACGACTTTACTTTCCAATTAGCCCACTCAGCAGGAGAGGAAATGGCTCGCACTGGCCTAGTGCTTCCTTTTCTCGTTATTTGTGTGTGTGTTCTGATCTAATTCCGACGGCTACCGCACTGCCCACCGGCCAGTTGCCTTCACTTCACGTTTATGTGAAGAGCCTTATTGCAGTGAGTGATCACAGCCACCCCTCCCAGTCACAACGGATTGGACGTCTATCGGCGTGAATGGCAGTTCATTTTGCCGATAAAAGCATTTCAAAGAGGAAATACAGCGGTATGAAAAGTATCTGAACCTTTAGGAATTTCTCCATAAAATCACCATCAAATGTGATTTGATCTTTGTCAAAATCACACAGATGAAAAAAAGTGTCTGCTTTAACTAAAACCACGTAAACAGTTATAGGTTTTCGTATTTTAATGAGGATAGTATGCAAACAATGACAGAAGGGGGGAAAATAAGTAAGTGAATCATCACATTTAATATTTCGGGGCCCCCCTTTTAGCAGCAGTAACTTCAACCAGCGGCTACTAAGCGGCTAAGTAGCGGCTTATAGTCCGAAATTTACGGTAGACCCAAGTGAACGTCAATCGCCGTCAATGGAATGACCCACAAATTTGGTGATAACATGAATATGAGAAGAGGGTGCTATATATAAATGTCCTGACTAAAATAAGGGGTAGTCCATATACTGAAAAAGGACTGTGACTTAATCCAGACTGTCCTTCAATGCAATGCGGATCACAGGATGTGCGTTTCCGTCTTGCGGTATGTACGCGTGATCACTATAAACGCTGAGCATTACCTCACTCTTACAGTCGTATTTATGGCCGCGTGGGCGATACGAGAAGCCCCGAGGGTGAACACGTTGGTGGTGTTTCATCTTGCAATACTAGAAACGTCTGTGCTTGTTTAGGGTGACTAAAATTAGTAGAACAGAGTTTACTTCTACTTATTTCACAGTGTTAGAATTCCATCCTGTTTTTTTTTTTCTTGGACACAAACGTCCGCTCGACAGTATTGCCATAGAAACCGTCAGTTATGGAGGAACTAATGAAGCACAGAGGGCCGCAATCACGTAGGCTGCCAAAAAAACTAAATGAGGAAAACAATTTGACTAGGTGATGTTTGTTTGTTGTTCAAATGAAAGAAAACGGTTTGGCGACAAGCATCATTTTCAAATGTTCCTCACATTCTTCAGCTGTGTCTCATCATAAACCTAATCTCTTTGGCTTTATTAAATGAACAGGCTGAGCGTGTTTGAATAGTGATACATCATATGAGAAAATATCATATATTTATTCATAAGTAGAGAGTGGCTGCATTCTCCACGGGTGCTCCCGAGCTGCCATGAACGCATCACGAGTGTGATTTATTGAGATAAAAGCCATGCCGGTCGAACGGCACCAACAGCAACGTTAGTTTTGTTTGAAATTTTATGTTTACTATGAAACATAATCACTTGACTCACCCTGAGAAGCATTTTTGGGTACACTGGACTCATCGCCATTTGATCCTAAGGAACAAAAAGCCAAACAAAATGTAATCCACAGTTTACTATATCTCATACGCGATACTTTTGGGGTGTCTTCATAATAGACTTCAAAATGTATTGACATGATACATTCCCCGTTCACAGCGTCACGCCTTCCCGAAGGGGGCCGTCCTACACTCCGCATCATTTATTCGCAGTCGGTCACATGCAGCGATCTAACGCCGGATTTAGGTTGAAAAAGTACAAAAGCTGTACTGCATACAAACTGGAAGGATTGTCTCAGGAGTGATTTGTTCGAGGATTCAAGCTAATTATTACATTTTTCGTCCAATGCATGCATTTTGAAACACTGTGGAAAAAAAAAAATGGGCGAAATTAGCAGCTACAGCATTCACAATAAACTTCGCAATATTTTCGTGTAATAACTGCTAACTGCCTTTTTTTTTTGCTTTTAACCATGAATCGAGGCTGTTTACAGCCATACAGTCGGGTAAATAAGTATTTAGTCGACCAATAATTGCGCAAGTTCTCCCACTTGAAAATATTAGCGAGGCCTGTAACTGTCAACATGGGTAAATGTGGGGCAAAGAAAAAAACCAGAAAAACACATTGTTTGATTTTTAAAGAATTTATTTGAAAATCATGGTGGAAAATAAGTATTTGGTCAATACCAAAAGTTCATCTCAATACTTTGTTGGCAATAAACATTTTCTGTAACTCTTCACGAGCTTTTCACACACTGTTGCTGGTATTTTGGCCTATTCCTCCATGCAGATCTCCTCTAGAGCAGTGATGTTTTGGGGCTGTCGTTGGGCAACTCCCTCCACAGATTTTCTATGGGGTTGAGATCTGGAGACTGGCTAGGCCACCCATTGCAGATTCAGTCTTCCCAGTCTGGTGCAAGTCTACAATTTTGTCTCTGGTGTCCTTCGACAGCTCTTTGGTCTTGGCCATAATGGAGTTTGGAGTGTGACTGACTGAAGTTGTGGACAGGTGTTTTATACCGATAATGAGTTAAAACAAGTGCCATTAAAGTGCATGTGTACACGCGGTATTTTATGCTCCTGAATGATATGGACTGCTTGGATGTGTGTGGAAGCAATCGCTATATTTATTTAGTTTTTTGAATCCCGCGCCATGAAAATGAGTGACTTCCGGCTTCGGTCTTGCATTGAGGAGGAGGGCGCTGTGACGTGTACGGGTGAAGGCGTCCTCTTCACCAAACAGCGGTACTGTTGTGTACGAGCACTAAGGATTCAGCTGATTTTGCGGATTAATACGTTTATTTTTCACATCACGGCAGCCAAACGGCTGCAGAAAAATCTTGCTTTATGAGGGAGAGGCGTGTGCGCCTTTTTGGAGTTTCAAAAGGTTCCCATTCATCGTGGATATTGGCTAAAACAAGCCCTACTACTGTGGGACCATTGGACTTACGAGGAAGTGAGTAAACATCTTGTTTTGTATTGTGTCAAATACGAATACAGCGATTACAAAGTAAACACTACAAACTTTCTTTAAATAAAGGACTACTTACGTTTGATCATTGATAGGCATATAAAAAGCTCTCCTCATGCACAATAGCTGCACGTTAGCAGCACAACAACTGCAGCCGCCCTCCTCCGGGGAACGAACTGTAAATTGCTCTCTGCCGAGCGGTTTGCCGATCCGCGAAGACAATCGACAACCCAGTCGTCATGTCAAATAACCCGGGCTAGTTATGTGTGATTTTCCGCTTCGAAGACTTTGAAACATCACTCGGTTCGGGTTAGCATGTCGGCTAGCTGTCACGCCTCTTGGTTTGTTTACATTCTCCGAAGCGGGGGAAGGGAAATGACATATGTCGGATTTAGGTGTCATAAAATATCGTTCGGGAGGTGCGACAGTAAAGGTGAAGTGAACAGTTTTGACCATTATGGAGTAATTTTGCCATGTCGTCCTGAATAAGTGCATTTTTATGATTTCATATTCCATTTAGCACTAGACTGTTATTTGTCATGACCATGCCATTTATTTAGCAATTGGGGAAAATACTTGCATAAAAAGAATATCCTGTAAAAATACTGAAGGTTTCTTCGTTGCGTTTTCCTCGTTGTGAATAGTTCCCCCTCCACGGGCAGAATAGTAAAACCGATGAGCCCATTCACCCGCTGACGTCATCCACCTGTTGGGGACGCTCGAACCCAATAATGGTAGGCGTGGCTATCCGGCAGATTAAAAGACTAATTTCTCGTCTTCTGCGCTTTGCTAAATTGTTGTATATAGTCGAATCGTCTCAAAATATGATTCTAATTCACATAATAATGCTACTTAAGACTTTTTTTCTCCTGTCGTATGCTCTTTAATACAGGTAATGAGTGGAGCCTCGTTAGACCTCGTTAGAAGAAGTTAGACCTCTTTGACAGCCAGAAATCTTGCTTGTTTGTCGGTGACCAAATACTTATTTTCTACTCTAATTTGGAAATAAATTCTTTAAAAATCAAACAATGTGATTTTCTGTTTTTTTTTTCACATTCTGTCTCTCATGGTTGAGATTTACCCATGTTGACAATTACAGGCCTCTCTAATCTTTTCAAGTAGGAGAACTTGCACAATAGGTGGGGAGTTAAATACTTATTTGCCCCACTGTATCTATAACAAATTCAGGGATTTAAGCATTTATTTACAAGAATTTTTAACAGAAAAAGCTCTTTGTTTACATATGACGGCCACTTATTTGCTTACTGACTAGAATCATAGTTTGCAATATTTATTTAAAATGAATGCTAATTGCACATTTTTTTTTGCTTTTAACCAAGAATTGAGACTGTTTTACATCCATATCCATAAAGAAATCAGGGATTTAAGCATTTATTCACAAGAATTTAACAGAAAAAGCTCTTTGTTTACATATGGCGGCCGCTAATTTGCTTACCGATTAGCATCATATTTCGCACGCTAATTTGCTTACCGACTAGCATCATATTTCGCAATACTTACGTAAAATAAATGCTAACTGCACTTTTTTTGTTGTTGCTTTTACCCAAGAATCGAGACTGTTTTATGTCCATATCTATAAAGAATGGGGATTTAAGCATTTATTCACAAGAATTTTCAACAAGAAATGCTCTTTGTCTATGTTTCCACTCGGTCAGCTTTGACAAAGATAGGCCCCCTATGAATCGGCCCCGTGCCCCGTGTACCGTCAATAAATAATAAAGTCTATGGGTGTCGTTTGACACTTAAAGATGCTTTTGAAGAAAACACTCCCCGATTCCATCGTTAGGAAGGCATTAACAGAATAGTTCAAACAAACACATTTTGGAGTCTATCTAGGTCAACTTCAAACAGGCTAAGTCATCAATGATGAAAGGACTTTTCCCTTTTTTAAGTACTAGTTGCTTCATCTTAAGTGGAAGTCCCATTTTTGTGGAGATGACTTTAACATGGTGTTAGTTTAGGCAGCCTTTTTACATTTTGTCTTTTACACGATAACACTTATTAGTTTTAGTCATCACAAAAAGTGTTTGTCTTCATCTAGTTTTTGTTGACGTTTGCTAAAGATGTTTTTGTCTGTATAATTAACATTTTTTTACTCCCAAAATAAATAGATAAATGTTTCCAACGAGCACATATTGTAGCATCTACAAGGACGACCCCAACTTGGCGATAATACACACTCAGCTGAAAAACAATACATTATTTTTAGGGCTGTCAAACGATTAAAATTTTTAATCGAGTTAATTACAGCTTAAAAATTAATTAATCGCAATTAATCGCAATTCAAACCATCTATAAAATATGCCATATTTTTCTGTAAATTATTGTTGGAATGGAAAGATAAGACACAAGATGGATATATACATTCAACATACGGTACATAAGGACTGTATTTGTTTATTATAACAATAAATCAACAAGATGGCATTAACATTATTAACATTCTGTTAAAGCGATCCATGGATAGAAAGACTTATAGTTCTTAAAAGAAAAATGTTAGTACAATTTATAGAAATTTTATATTACAACCCCTCTTAATGCTTTCGTTTTCATGAAATTTGTAAAATTTTCAATCGAAAAATAAACTAGTACCCCGCCATTGTTGATGTCAATAATTACTTACACAATGCTCATGGGTGCTGAAGCCTATAAAATCAGTCGCACCCAAGCGCCAGCAGAGAGCGGCAAAACTCCATAAAACACAATTAACAAGTGAGCGTTTCACTGTACCGTCATTTAAATCTGTCTGAGCGGCATCTGCGTTAATTGCGTCAAATATTTTAACGTGATTAATTTAAAAAATTAATTAATGCCCGTTAACGCGATAATTTTGACAGCCCTAATTATTTTCTATTAATGATACCCACGTGGCCACCATGAACTGTATGTAAAAAAAGTTATCCGAGAGTTTAAGAGGACGCTTGCTGTTAGCGTTAGGCTAATGCTAATGCTATGCCAATGATACTATTTACTAGGGCTGTCAAAATTTTCGCGTTAACGGGCGGTAATTAATTTTTTAAATTAATCACGTTAAAATATTTGACGCAATTAACGCACATGCCCCGCTCAAACAGATTAAAATGACAGTACAGTGTAATGTCCGCTTGTTACTTGTTTTTTGGTGTTTGGCACCCTCTGCTGGCGCTTGGGTCCAATTGATTTTATGGGTTAGTACCATGAGTGGGCGTGGTGTAATTATTGACATCAACAATGGCGAGCTACTAGTTTATTTTTTGATTGAAAATTTTACACATTTTAATAAAACGAAAACATTAAGAGGGGTTTTAATATAAAATTTCTATAACTTGTACTAACATTTATCTTTTAAGAACTACAAGTCTTTCTATCCAATGATCGCTTTAAGAGAATGTTAATAATGTTACTGCCATCTTGTTGATTTATTGTTATAATAAACAAATACAGTACTTATGAACTGTATGTTGAATGTATATATCCGTCTTGTGTCTTATCTTTCCATTCCAACAATAATTTACAGAAAAATATGGCATATTGTATAGATGGTTTGAATTGCGATTAATTACGATTAATTAATTTTTAAGCTGTAATTAACTCGATTAAAAATTTTAATCGTTTGACAGCCCTACTATTTACATTTAGTGCGTTATGATCACTCAGCACAGACCTTCAAAGGCAATAGCCACATTGCATATTCTCTCAGGGCAAGATTAGAAAACAATTCTTACCGTGTGCGCAAGGCTTGAGAGGAGAGGACACTGGGGAGTTTAGGGTGGGGCGAGGCGCAGAACATCACATGAGTGACACACCCCGACACTGCTATGATGCAGGATAACAACACATAAAATGACAAACATTGTGAACCTGTGACGGAAACTATGGCGCATTTTTTGTCTCATCAGACGAACACTGGTATTCGTCTCGTAATGCTTTCGTCTCCCAAAACACGTTTTTAGCTCATTGTCGTCATCATTGACGAAAACAACACTGATTTAACATGAGTTCATGTTTATCAAAACTTAAAAAGTGCTCATCTGATTGACAGTACTAATGGCTTGAAATCCGATCACTGCCACTGAATGTGATAGGCGTCCAATCCATTTTGACTGGGATGTCATTAAGTCGAAACGAATTGGACGCAATGAGTTCAAGTGGACTGACTGCTCACCTGCGTCCTGGTTGTCATGGAGACGTGGCCACGCTTTAGCACCACATAAAAATGAACCTACAGGAACACAAAATAGCACAAAAAAATGATCCAAGTCTTTTTTTTTTTTTAAATATATATGCATATATTATTCTTCAAAGGTTGCAGTGACCCTGAGCCAAATTAAAAATGAACCCTTTCAAAAGAAAGCCCCGAAAAACAACACTCCGCTCTACTTGCAGAATGCACGGGAACGTCTGAGTGAGGCCGGAGTTAATGATTTATTCAGTGGGGTAAATTGCGAGACGGCGCTCAGTGTTTTGCTGAGGAGCTGAATTCAAACGCTGAAAAAATGTTTTTCATGTGCGGAAGGACACGCTTCTATTTTGCTGTGATTCCGGCACCACAAATCCATGTCGTGGTGATGACTGGACCTCAAAAGTCTGCTTTTGAATCTTATTTTGGGGCTTTTTTTGTGAGGAAATAGCACAAATCTCTTATTTTATGACAACATTATTCATAATTTCCTTTAAGTGCTTCTCAACAATGACCTTTTTAAGCCTTGTCTTCTTTGTTAGTTGATAGATTTGATAATTATATTGACGGGTGACGGGCCAAATTCCCCAGACAGTAGGGGGCCGTCCCACACTCCGCTTCAGTCGGTCGCAGTTATTCTCAAACACATGCAGTGATCCAACGCCGGATTTAGGTTGAAAAAGTACGAAAGAATTTCAACATAGAAAGCTTTTTGTGGTGACAAGGTGGCGCCACAGTGGCTTAAAGACTAGCAGCACATTCTACATTTTTACGTAAAAGTAATGCTAACTGCCTGGTTTTACTGCTTTTAACCAAGAATTGAGACTGTTTTACGTCCATAGCTATAAAGAATTCAGGGATTTAAGCATTTATTCACAAGAATTTTCAACGTAAAAAGCTCTTTGTAGTGATAAGGCGGCGCCACAGTGGCTTAAAGACGAGCAGCACATTCGACATATTTACGTAAAATAAATGCTAACTGCCCGGTTTTTTGCTTTTAACCAAGAATCAAGACTGTTTTAAGTTCAGATCTATAAAGAATTCAGGGATTTAAGCATTTATTCACAAGAATTTTCAATGTAAAAATCTCTTTGTGGTGATATAGCGGCGCTACAGTGGCTTAAAGACTAGCAGCGCATTCGACATATTTACGTAAAATAAATGCTAACTGCCCGTTATTTGCTTTTAACCAAGAATCGAGACTGTTTTACGTCCATAGCTATAAAGAATTCAGGATTTAAGCATTTATTCACAAGAATTTTCAACGTAAAAAGCTCTTTGTAGTGATAAGTCGGCGCCACAGTGGCTGAAAGACGAGCAGCAGATTCGACATATTTACGTAAAATAAATGCTAACTGCCCGGTTTTTTGCTTTTAACCAAGAATCGAGACTGTTTTACGTTCAGATCTATAAAGAATTCAGGGATTTAAGCATTTATTCACAAGAATTTTCAACGTAAAAAGCTCTTTGTAGTGATAAGGCGGCGCCACAGTGGGTTAAAGACGAGCAGCACATTCGACATATTTACGTAAAATAAATGCTAACTGCCCGGTTTTTTGCTTTTAACCAAGAATCGAGACTGTTTTACGTTCAGATCTATAAAGAATTCAGGGATTTAAGCATTTATTCACAAGAATTTTCAACGTAAAAAGCTCTTTGTAGTGATAAGGCGGCGCCACAGTGGCTTAAAGACAAGCAGCACATTCGACATATTTACGTAAAATAAATGCTAACTGCCCGGTTTTTCGCTTTTAACCAAGAATCGAGACTGTTTTACATTCAGATCTATAAAGAATTCAGGGATTTACGCATTTATTCACAAGAATTTTCAACGTAAAAAGCTCTTTGTAGTGATAAGGCGGCGCCACAGTGGCTTAAAGACTAGCAGCACATTCGACATATTTACGTAAAATAAATGCTAACTGCCCGTTTTTTTGCTTTTAACCAAGAACCGAGACTGTTTTACGTTCAAATCTATGAAGAATTCAGGCATTTAAGCATTTATTCACAAGAATTTTCAATGCCACACAATTCCACTCAAAATGGTCTGTCTAAATAACTTAAATATGAAAAAAAAAACTTCTTAGTCAGGGAATTAATAATGGTCTAGTCTAAAGATGCACGATAATATCGGTTACCGATAATTATCGGCCGATAATGGCAATTATGACGACACACAGATAATCCAGATTTTAAAAAAATTCAACCGATAATGCAATCCGATAATTATATACTTGATTTAGCCTCCAAATGTGTGCAACCGAAGCAGTTATGTCCACTTCTGCAAATTATACTATTATGAAAAAGCAGCGAATAGGAAGGTGTTATGGGAGAACAAAAGAAAAGAAACACAAGAAAGAAACAAAACACAAACAATAACAAGAAACACATTGAACGCCTAACTAACTATGAATATGTATGTATGAATATGTATTTCCGGTTGACACCATGTGGGGGGCCTGTTGACCAGGTAAAGAAGGAGAGGAGGGTGGGGAAGTCTCAAATGGGAGGGGTAGAGTGGACACAAATCAACTCTGTGATCTAGAACCCAGTAATCGTGTAAATCCCTTGTGAGTGTAAGCCCTTTGGCAACCGACCCTTGAAGTAAATATTGCCATTTGTTCTCATTAACCCCATCCCAAAAAAATTGGTCATTTTTCACCTAAATCCTGAAAAAATTGCTTTCAAATGTTTTGAACCATACCTATTCTTAAATTAAGAACATTTCTGACATGTTTTTTTAGGATTAAGTATAATAATTTATTGTTAAAATAAGGCTGTTAAGATTATTTTCAGCTCGCTGTTTTTCTTCAAGAAATCTGAGTGAAATATTCTTGTAGCGCTGGCAGATAATTTCGCTTATTTCCAATAGATTTACACTGAAAAAAAGGGAATTTAACTAGTTTGAAGGAGGTGTGTTTTTGCAGGGTTGTAATGTTTTTTGTGAGGAATGGCTTACTTTTAAAGGCATTTTTGTGCAACTTAGGTATTTACTCTGTAAGTAATTGTTGCCAAAAGTTTACCATTACACAATTTCAGACAATCTGTCTTTATTTAGATGTTGGAATTGACTACTTGTTCACATTTGATGTTGAAAAAAGAGCAATAAATTATAGTTTTGCACAGTAATGTTTTCCCTTGCGTATACTTTAAAATTTTACATAAATCTTTTAATAGAATTATCGGCCTGACATTATCGGTTATCAGTTGGAACGAGGAGGAAATTATCGGTATAGGTTGAAAAATGTATTATCGTGCATCACTAGTCTATTTTATCCTTACAACATATGGGAAGACAATCTAAATTACCTATATAACTGAAGTCATATAATGCAAATAAGGTTGCTTAAAAGTTGGTGGGGACAATTTCAGCATCCTGAAAAGTTGGTAGTGTTATGTCCCTATGCAAACCTACGCCCTTGGATTAATCGATTACTTAAATAATCAATAGCTGCAGCCACAATTGTTTTATTAAAGTCTGCCCTCAAATAATTTTCCCACGTAACCCAGGTGGGGACAGTAGTGGCTTTCAAAATGAACTTCACGCAGCCAGTGTGCTTTTGATTCCGGATGAGTCACCGTGCAAGGCTGCGGAACATCCATAAAGCTGACAGTATCGCCGGGGAGGGAAAAAAATGGCCCTATACCTGTCTGCGTGACGGGCGTTTGATTATTACCGGCTGGTTATGAAATACAGGCTGGGGTTGACATGAGAAGAAAGTGATGAAGCGCGTTAGATTTCAGGGTGACATTGAACCGAGCCTCGATATCCTTTTTTGCCCCCCGCTATAACCCTCCTCTCATCACTTCCCACTCATCATCCCGCACTCCATCCCATCTGTGAGGGTCTCAGACGCCTGGTGGCTTCGCACGGGTGCGCGTCCGACACTCTCGCGAGTGTCACAATTATGTTTCCCGTCGACGAGAGCGTGGCAGAAGGATTTTCAGTGAAATTACAGCAAGACAAGAGATGCGATAAGCGGATTCGAAGATGTGGAAGTTGGAAACAGGGGTGTGTAGACTTTATTTTAGGAGACAGATTTAACAAATGTCAAGTGTGTTAGCGTTGTCTTGCAAAAACAAAAGGATGTGATTTCCTCTAAAAGGTCAGGTCAGATTACTACTGATGAGTCATCCTGTATACTTTTGAAATAACACGTAAAATAAGCCAATGAATAATTTTCAAACTATTTTGATAATCATTCAGAGACCCCAAAATTGAGCTTTGAAAGTACCGTAATTTTCAGACTATAGGCCGCTACTTTTTTCCCTCATTTTGAATCCTGCGGCTTATAGTCCAGTGCGGCTTATTTGTTGATTTATTTGGGTTAATAGGTAACACATGACATGATTATGACACTATCATGGCCGTTAATGAATGCTTATGACAGATGTCATTAAGTATCGTCTGGCAAATTATGTCACCAACATTCCATATATGTCCAGCGCGGATCTTTTGCATCTATTTAAAAGTGTGATAATTTGCCGGATAACACAAAATGACATCTGACATGATGTCATTAATGCTCATGGCAGTGTAATGTCATAATTATGATGGTCTTATGACAGTTTTATGGTGCCACTGTCAAACAGTTTTACCAAATACCAGAGCTAGCAATTTATGAAACAACTGGAAGAGTAACTGAAGAAATAATTAGCACAGAACACGAATTTGGATTATTATTTAATATTTGTAGCGCTACAATGCATGCTAGGAGGCACGTTGGATGACAACAGTGTTGACAGCAGGTGGTAGCAGAGGTTGACTGTCTCCCCAAAAAGGAGCAGTGACAGCCAAATGAAGCTTCTTGAAGCAATAAAGCTTTGCAGCCAATTGGTTCAAAGCTTTATGGTGGCTCATTTGGTCTTATGACAGTCTTATAATGCCGCTGTCAAATAAAGTGTTTCCGGTTAATATATTTTGGTGTAAATATCCCATAATACAGTGGGGACAGCTGCGACTTATTGTCCAGTGCAGCTTATCTATTATCTGTTTTCGTGTCAAATTTGGTGGGTGGCGGCTTATAGTCAGGTGCGCCTTATAGTCCAGAAATTACGGTAAATATTCTTTGATAGTCCTCGATGAGAGCTAAGCAGCCAGCAGGCAGCCATGCCTCTTTACACGAACTGCCGTTTGGCTCTTGGGAGAAGATAATCCACGACGTTATCACCCGCAAAAAAGAGGAAGTGAGTCTTTGACAAACAAGAAGGAGGAAAGCAACTGGCAAAAAGACAGCTGTGACCTTGAGTGAAGCTAAGGCAAGTGGGTCGGGATGTTTTGGCTGTGCCAGATCGCCGTTATCACCGGTAGACATTTTGTCACCTGTGGGTGTGCAGGTGTGTCTGGATCCTTGTTTACAGTTGGAAGCATCTGCACGTTTATCATTCGTGTACAGCAAAAACGCAAGAAAAACGGCGCGCTTTTGAGAACCACTCATTTAGAATGAGACATAACTTTAAAACGCATATTTGCAGATGGCGACAAAGCACTTTTTTGTTCTTGTCATTCCTCCCTATAGACAGCTTGCTAATGGCAAATTAGCGGGAACATAACTGCCGAATGGGCATTTAGAAAGACAGCATCATATACAGTTTTATCCCGTCATTGTCGTGATCACTTGACCCAGAGCTGTAGAAAATAACACCATGAAGAAAATTATTTACGGCCACCCTTCATGCACCTGCATGGTTGTGGCGTGTGAACAATCTGTTGAGCCAGATGTCGCGCAATAATAGTTTGACTTGTTTATTTATATTATGTGAGCAACAAAAGCCCCTGATGGTAGCGCGTGATGTGACCGTGATGATCGCGGTGGTGCTGTTTTGGTAACAAGTTCTATTCAGAAAGCGATGCTTAGTTAACATATAGTGAGGCTGACATGGACGGCGATAGACATCCATGATCCTATCCATTATATCTGCAAGGGCTGAGCATTTTTCAGTGCCATTGACAGTGACTGTGTCCTCCAGACTTTCCTTTTGTGAAACATACGTCAGGTACTGCTTGGTAAATTTTCTTTTCTTATCTTGGCTAAGTACAGTGGTGTGAAAAAGTATTTGAACCTTTCGGAATTTATCACATTTCCGCATAAAATCACCATCAAATGTGATCTATCTTTGTCAAAATCACACAGATGAAAAAAATGTCTGCTTTAACTAAAACCACCCAAACAGTTATAGGTTTTCATATTTTAATGAGGATAGTATGCAAACAATGACGGAATGGGGAAATAAGTAAGTGAACAGTCTGTCCTCTGCTATTTTGTGGCCCTCCCTTTGGCAGCAATAACTTTAACCAGACGCTTCCTGTAGCTGCAGATTTGTCTGGCACATCGATCAGGACGAATCTTGGCCCATTCCTCTCTACAAAACTGGTGTAGTTCAATCAGATTCCTGGGACATTTGGCATGAATCGATGTCACAGCATCTCAATGGGGTTCAAGTCTGGAATTTGACTTGTATTTTGTTCTTCTGAAACCATTCTGAAGTTGATTTACTTCCGTGTTTTGGATCATTGTCTTGTTGCAACTTTTTAGCTTCAACTGTCTGACAGACGGCATCAGGTTTTCCTGCAAAAACTTTTGAATTCATTCTTCCATTCATGATTGCAAGTTGTCCAGGCCCTGAGGTAGCAAAACACCCCCAAATCATGATGCTCCCTCCACCAAGCTTCACTGTGGGGATGAGGTGCTGATGTTGGTGAGCTGTTCCACTTTTCCTCCACACATGTCGTTGTGTGTTACTCCCAAACAATTCAACTTTGGTTTCATCAATCCACAAAATATTTTGCCAAAACTTCTGTGGAGTGTCAAAGTGCCTTTTTGCGAACATTAAACAAGCATTTGACAGCAGTGGCTTTGTCTGTGGAGTTCTCCCATGAGCACCATTCCTGGCCATAGTTTTACATATAGTTGATGTGTGCACAGAGATATTGGACTGTGCCACTGATTTCTGTAATTCTTTACTGGACACTTTAGGGTTCCTATTTACCTCTCTGAGTATTCTGCGTTGAACTCTTGGCGCCACCTTTGGTGGACAGCCACTCCTTAGGAGAGAAGCACTCTCCATTGACTCTCAATGGATGAACATCCAGACTTTTAGAGATGGTTTTGTGTCCTTTCCCAGCTTTATACATATCAACAGTCCTCGATCGCAGGTCTTAAGACAGCCCTTTTGACCGAGCCATGATGCACATCAGACAATGCTTCTCATCAAGACAATTCTTACCAGGTGTGTGTTTTATAGTGGGCAGGGCAGCTTGAAAACACTCACCAGTGATTGGGCACGCACCTGACTTCAAATGTTTGGTAAAATTTAGTTTCAATTGCTCTTTTAAATCTCATTAGGCAGAGGGTTCACTTACTTATTTTCCCCCTTCTGTCATTGTTTGCATGCTATTCCCATTAAAATATAAAAACCTATAAATGTTTGGGTGGTTTTAGTTGAAGCAGACACTGTTTTTTCATCTGTGTGATTTTAACAATGATCAGATCAAATTTGATGGTGATTTGATGCAGAAATGTGAGAAATTCCAAAAGGTTCAGATACTTTTTCATACCACTGTAGATTTCTAATCCATTCGAACTGGGAGTGAAACGGCCGTTTAAATTGGTTACACGTCAACTGCCATCAATGGCGGCCATGTAGTTCATATGAAACCTACCGTATGTCCAGTATATACCTAAATAAGTTGTTTCTGTACAAATCGATACACATTCAACAGTCTCCCTTGCTGCAGTCTTCATAACATCATGATGCATAATAAGATTAAAATGGATCCTCGGGCTCTTATTGATTGGAAGAGCTTTATAAACATGAGCGCAGGGGAAAAATCAATGACATACTGTATGATAATGTCAGCGCAGGCATCAGGGACATCATTTGAGACTACCTCTCGCACACTAATGTAATGCACGTGACTAAAATGCATATGAAAATATATCGAAACAATCACTTTCGAGATTTCAAGTCACGTGTATGAAAGCATTCAGTAGCGCCTTTGAGAAGTAATCCCAAATTACACCCCTCCTGGGCAAAAAGGCTCCTCTTACCTCACTGGCTCAAATCACAAAGAGTTGGCCTGGCGAGGAATACGTTGGCGGTCAGCTCACATGCCAAGACACGCAAAGCCATCAACAGCAGCTGACGCCCGGAGGAGTGCTTCAAAGGCGGAGCGCCGCCGCAGCCGCCGGGTTTTTGAAATGCGATGTCAACAGCAGCACAGTGTAACTCAATAATCATGTCCTTCCTCATCTGTTCGCCTCCTTCAAGGACAACAAAGTGGGGAACGATGTTAGTGCCTTAAACTTTGCGAATGACATGACTTTTATTGAGGGACAATTCAGAGCAGCAGATTCATTCAAACAGTCATGTTCTTGCTTTTTATTTGACTTTGGATGAGGTGAAGCGCATTCGTCCCCGAAGAAGCAAAGCAGCCCCAAAAATGAATCCTTCACAGCATGTACCATACTTTTCTTATTTTTGCCTGTTTGTGAGACCAAAAACCCTCTCAGACAAGTGACGATTCAAGTCAGGCGTCGAGCATTAGATGCGACAAGCTAGGCCAGCCGGCAGCCACGCCGTCTTCCCGTGTCACAAAGGATGCTGTCACCGCGCGTGGCGTTTAATCGAATTAGCCCGGATTCACCGGCTTTTTGACACAACACACTGATGGCGCTTCATCTGAGCGCCGGCAACTGGCAGAGAAACCCGATCCCTGCGCTTCTTTTAGACTCGGAAATGAGGTGGGCTCCAACATGAAAGCAGAAACCGCGTTGACCCGTGTGACCCGGCCCGACTTGGACAAACGAAACATGAGCACAGTTTCCTCTTTGTATATTTTTAATGGAATGTATTAATTGGAGGTATGAAAATAGATCTAAAAGGAAAAGAAAACTGACAAGAGCAGAGAGGCATGTCAGTGGGGTGCAGCGAAGGCGAGATAAAGGGCAGAGCTATTACGCCGCGTGTGGGAGATGACAACACTGAGGCATGTGTTAATTCGGCCGCCAAACGCTCTCGAAAAGGCCTTGCACGATTAACATGAGCCACTGGGAAATCAACACGTTGCCGCCTTGTCAAGTAAACGTTTGAAACGCTTGCCAATCATGACACACGTCCCTAAATAACTACAATCAGGGTTAATAATACCTGGCAGATGACACTTGCGAAGGGTTTAAAAATGGTTTTGAACTGGCAATTGGGATCTGTGAACTGAATCTGAGGACAAAATGTTCAAAATAAAGATACAATTTTGGATCCCAAAACACATTTTCAACATCATGAATGAAAAACTGCACTTTGCCGAAATACATCACACAAAATCCCCAAATAGTCTTTAACAAAAACACTACGAAGACCTGCGTCTAGACAGCTCAAAAGACAAATGTACCGTCGTTTACATCGATAACAAAATGGCAGCAGTGTTCCTAACCTCATTCGGTTCAGACGCTAACATCATGTTTAAGACTTCCACACAGGCTACCGTGGCTAATAATCCCACTCATAAAATCATACAAAACGGCATCTGGAAATGAATCTTTGGTTCGATGATACCGAACTACACGCTAATAAGAACAACAGTACAAATAAAGGCTTATTCCCAGTAATGGCCTTCCCATTGAAGACATTGATAGAAAAAAAATATGTACATGTGTAATAAATAATCGCACTGACCGACACTTTTTTTCTCACATGCTTTTTTTTGTTAGTCCATGAGTCTTTAGTGGAGAAGGTCCGTGTATGGGGTGGGTCTAAGGAAAGTTTTTTTTTTTTTGGGAGCATGGGGTACTCATCCAGGAGAATCAGTGCCGATGCAGCAGAGGCAAGAGTCGATAGTCATCCTCCAGTGTCCAATTAACCTGTGGATGGATTCAATTGCAAAGTCACTTGAAATGTGCACTTCATTAACCAGTTCAATTGTCTAGAGAAAATGATTTCCAAACGGTGGTCTGTGTTGTAATTTATGTACATAATGGGATAAAACTCCCATGCAAAAAAAACCCAGAACGTTTTATACACTCCGATTCCATAGCGTTGGAATTTTCAACTTGAGCATCGACATAAAAATGTTATATTAACATGATTATTCAGCAAACGAAGTAAAAAAAAAAAAAATCCTGGAGTGCAGACTTTTTCACGCTGTATATATACAAATTGTTATTAAAAAATGCAAACACTGTAGGAAAACCTTAATTATACATCTCAAAAGCCGGGTACTCCACAAGGGGCAAGGAAGCGGTCCAATTCACGAGGGGATTCCCTAGGTCGTCCCCAGACCCCCCCCCTACCATGACTACCAACCCCCTCCCCTTACCGCAAATGGCGCTCGAATGTCCGCCGGGCAGGTCACGCCACGTTCGGCGAGCTCCGCAGCGTCTTGTGGCTCTGTCCGGGCATGTGGACGACGAGCAGCTGCTGCTTCTGCCGGGTGGACTTGACAGCCAGAATGGCTTGACGGTTTTTATACTGGACCATCTGGAGGGTTATCTCTGCGTTCCAGCCCTCGTCCTGCGGGCACCTGAAGTCGATCTCCTTCCCCTCGGACATAACCACCGTGAAGTAGACGTACTTGCCCTTGCGCTCCACGCAGTCCACCGTCTTCATGTTGGCGAAGTGCAGCTCCTTGACTTTGCCAGCATCTTCCCCGCGATGGTGCGGCTGAGGCGGCTGCTGCTGCGGCTGGTGATCGTGCTGCTTGGGCGGCAGCAGCAGCACGCCGTCCTCGGTCAGGACGCACAGCTTCTTCTTCCACAGCTGCAGAAGGCCATCACTCCTCTTCTCCAGCACACCTTCCTTGAACACCTTCCTGCCGTTTTCCAACATGCTCAGCCCGAGTGCGCCACTTTTTTTTTCCCTTCCGAGCGGGGGGCACAGACGCGGAGGTCTACCCCGGAGAGGACGAACGCATACGGGACGCGCGGGTGACGATCGTTCGGTCGGTTGTGATGGTTGGGGTTGTATTCGGTTGGTTGCCTGAGACAGGCGAGGAGGGGCTTGCGAGCCGGAACGCCCACCCGAAAGACCCAACCTACTACAAAACGTGCGCTACTCCATTCTCATTGGCTGCCATTGACGGACATAGACGTCCAATCCCTTTTGATGGCGAGAGCTAACAACGAATGATCACGCTCCCAATCACACTTCTATCGCCGTCAATGACAATGAGTTCAGTACAGCTCTCATTCCAAAGCAACAGCGCCCTCTGTTGTTATTGACAAAAAAAATGCAATAATCCAACGACTCAGCTCAGTTTGAACATGTTTATGCAATTTATTCATGAACATACACATACAGTAATTGGGAACATTAGTATTTTTGTAGCATAATGATTTGCCTCGACAACAGCTGCTCTCCAGGCAAAAACAACCATTTTAGCAATTTAAATACTGCCTCTTGTCCATTTTAATATTGCGTCCGTTGTGTTTAAAGGGTACAAAAAGTGGGAATATGTCAAGGGTGGTGGGTCATTGGCCTTATCGGGGCTGGCGGCCGTGTCACACGTTCCCTCGTTTTAGTTCACAGTGGTAATCAGTTCTGTAACCAGCAACTGATATAGAAGAGGCAAGTGAGAAAATAGTGCGCTACTGTTTGTGGGGGGGAAAGAAAAGCTGGCACAAAACGGTGGACCCTTTCATACCCTGGTTTTTGTTCAATTCCTTGAGTGTTTCACCAATGGACCCCGATCACATTTGCTGGAATGTTGTACAGGAGTAAGAAGAATACAGCGAAAGCGCTATATAGCGGCCCACCGAGGAAAACGATCCGGTCTCGATCCCAGCTGTTGTCTAAGAGCAAATACCACAAAAACGACTTGACAAGAACTAGTTTCGCAGTGAAGAACATGCTTTATGTCCTATTGTAGAGAAGAAAAAACAGGTCTAGTAAAATACTATATAGCGAGCCACGCAGCTCAAAGTATTATTACCGTGTTTTTAAGGGTTTTTGTAACAAAAACCTCGAAACCTTCAAATTGTCTACCAAGAAAAATACAAAAACATTATAAGGCGGCAAGTAACTAGTTTGTTGTTTTTTTGTAATATATATTTTATATATATACGTTTCCCCTGTTTTTTTTCTTAAACGTTGTTAACAGTGCAGTTGGATCCTGAAGGCAGCAAGGCCACACTTCACTGAGACTTGCACTCAGCTGGGGAGGCCGCGTCCTTCTGCAAGAGGGGGAAAAAAAATGGCATTGAACAAGCTGAGCAAAATTACCACACATCAACTATTCCAAAATACGGCTGCCACAAACGTTTATTTTAATAGTAGATTAATTACGATGAGTCGACTTTACTCTGCTTAGATATAAATCAAGTCATTTACGTCATTTATATTATTCTGGGCGTCTTAACATTTTAGCTGGAAATAAGCATTTACTATCAATATTAAGTCAATTGATTGACAATCACCTACTTTCAAGGACTACATTAATTAGAGAATATTTACTGTTTTTAATTTTTTCAAATTAATGGTAGAAAAGGAAATGTTAGGCTACCTTACTTAAATACAGGAGAATAAGTAGCACTCAAGCCAAATGCTAAAGTGGAAACAGTGAGGGAGGGGTGTTGAAAAGCGTATGTCGGCATTAATTAAAATCTCATCATCACGGAGATGGGGCGTCCTCCAGAGGTGATTGTAGCTGCACAGTGAATTTTCCGTGGCTCCGCGCCATCCGAAGATATTCAGTACAGTGATCCCTCACTACTTCGCAGCTTAACTTAACACTCTCTCATTGCATAATCTTATGTGAATAAAAGTTCTCAAAACGATTCCCGTAATTTTCGGACTATAAGCTGCTACTTTTTTCCTTCATTTTAAATGCTGCGGCTTATAGTCCAGAGCGGCTTATTTGTTGATTTATTTGGGTTATTAGGTTATACTTTACTTGACAGCGGCGTCATAAGACCGTCATAAATATGACATGACACTATCATGGGTATTACTGAATGCTTATGACTAAAGATGTCCCGATCGATCGGGTCCGATCACGTCATTTTCTAAGTATCGGAATTGGCAAAAAAATATCGGTCTTTTTTTAATATAATTTTTTTTTTTTTTAATTAAATCGTTTTCTAATTGTATTTAACGTTACAGACTAAATGTCTTACACTCTTCCAGAGTCTTAAGTTTCACGGCGGTAATTAATTTTTTAAAAATGAATCACGCTAACATATTTAACGCAATTAACGCATGCGCTGCACGACCCACTCACGCATTGTCGCGTTCAATCTATAATGGCGCCGATTTACCTATATATAGCGCTAAAAAGCAGCGTAAAATGAGTAGAGTGAATTTTGGCAGTCTTTGGAGCCATTTTTTGATTGGCCAAAGCCTTAAAATCCCTCTCTCAACAATAAGAAATATCGTGGGAAAGCAATGTGGGGAAGGAAGGTAATAGTTGAGCTTTTTCTTTACACCCCATGTTATTTCCCAACGCAGAGAAGACATATCAATTGGTGCCACTACGCACAGTCATGGTTGCACTTCCCATCATGCATTTGGGCAGAACAGTTAAATGGCTACAGTATCATTTACTGAAAGCTCAACAGATACACTGTATGGCAATATTTAGTCACATTTATCCTTTAAGAATTACAAGTCTTTCTATCCGTGGATCCCTCTCACAGAAAGAATGTTAATAATGTAAACGCCACCTTGAGGATTTACTGTCATAACAAATACAGTACTTATGTACTGTATGTTGAATGTATATATTTGTCTGAGTTTTATTCATTTTTTTCTTAATGCATTGCCAAAATGTATATGATCGGGAATGATTCGAATTGAATCGGGAGCACACACACAAAAAAAAAGCAATCGGATCGGGAAATATCGGGATCGGCAGATACTCAAACTAAAACGATCGGGAGCAAAAAAACATGATCGGAACAACCCTAATTATGACAGATGTCATTAAGTGTAATCTGGCAAATTATGTCACTAACTCCATTTATGTCCATCTCAGATCTTTTACGTCCATTCAAAACAGATAATTTGCCGGATAACACTAAATGACATCAGATTTAAGCATTCATTAAGCTCATGACAGTGTCATGTCATAATTATGATTGTCTTATGACAATCTTATGGCGCCACTATCAAATAAAGTGTTCCCAAATACCATAACTAGCAATTAATGAAACAACTGGAACAGTAACTGAAGAAATAATTAGCGCAGAACATGAGTTTTCATTGTTATTTACATCTGTAGCGCGGCAATGCATGTTTGGAGGCATGCTGGACAACAACAGTGTTGACAGCAGGTGGCATCAGAGGTTGACCGTCTCCCCCAAGAGAGCAGTGATGGCCAAATGAAGCTTCTTAAAGCAATTAGGATTTGCAGACAATTAGTTTAAAGCTTCATGGGGTTCATTTGGTCTTGTGACGCCACTGTCAAATAAAGTGCTACCCGTTAATATCTTCGGTGTAAATATCTCATAATACAGTGATTACAGCTGTGGCTTATAGTCCAGTGCGGTTTATCTATGAAGAAATGTCGTTTTCGTGTCAAATTTGGTGGGTGGCGGCTTATAGTTAGGTGCGCCTTATTGTGAATAGAAGACAGAGTAAATATAATCTACACAAAGAAACTAAGCCGATCGACTCACAGCCTCGAAAAGTAAGGGTTATATTACGTCAGAAACTCGTTCGGTACGCGTCCGTTCCGAACCGACTACCACGTACCGAAACTGTTCAATACTATTACATGTACCGTTACACCCTTAATATATATACAAAAAACGTATTAAAAATAGGGGACAGGGTGACTTACTTTTTTTACTTTACGCGATCGGTACTGGTCTTCGTTAACAGCGAGAAGTGAGGGATCACTGCATTGGATGCTGCTCAACATGTCTAACCCATTCTAACCTCCCATCTATCGTAATCAACGCGTTAATCTGTGGCAATGTTTTCCAGGCGGGAGGATTAAACTCAAGGGTGAAATGGATCTATGAAGTTCCAAACAACACGCAGCCATCGACAAAAAGCAAAAAAAAAAAGACTAACTTCAACATACAGAAATGATACAGGTAAAAATACAGTGCACGCTATGGGTTAAATCCCCCCACCCCCAAAAAAAAATTCAAACAAGTGTTAGTTAGGAAGGAATGGCAGCATGACAGCAAAACTAGACAGCCTCAAAACAAAATGTGGAGGGGGAAAAATTAGAAAGGTGAAGGATTGGCTGATGGTAGTAAGCTGACATTTGACAAGCTGTACCTACCGGGACAGGGTTATTTTTCTACTGTCACCACTTAAACCTAGTGAGGAAAAATTCAAAGAGGAGCTGACAAAATATGCCAAAAAACATGACCGCTTGTAAATGAAGACAATGAGTAAAAGAGGAGGGGGGAAAAAAACTAGTATTGTAGACCGTCTCAAGAGCAGCATGCTTATGGTAGAAACGATGTGAAACATGAATTGATCATAAGACAACAGTGTTATTTTAGCACAGATGCATTGAGATGGTTTGGATTCTGTATGTTGAATTGACATTGACGACAAATTCTCAGTGAACCAGAGGCTTTAATGGCAGTCATGACATGAAGGGATGTCAAACTCAAGAGATGTCACGAGCAAAAATTGCCGTGCCAGGCCACTCACCTTGGGATCGTAGTCGGGGTCGTTTTCTTCATCGGCTTCCTCTTCACCTTCCTAACAGGATAAAAAAAAATTTTTTTATTTTTTTTTTAAGTTTTACACATGTCGTGCCGATGAATCCAATTGGTTCCAAATAGCGTTCGGCCTCACCTCGTCATCGGCCTCCTCTCCTTCTTCGTCGTACTAAAAAACAAAGTATTTTTTGATTTACCAAATGGAAAGGAATCCAATATCAGGTCCCCCCAGGATTGATAAGTCTAAATTCAAGACCTTTTTTAATGCCATTTCAACTGAAAATTAATACTTTTCTCGCACCCATTATTTAGATAGTATTGAATTATATTAAAAAATAAAGTACTGAACATCAAATTTAACCTCAATTACTAAGTGTGTTTGACAAAAAAATGCACATTTATTGAAGATACAATTAAAATATTTAAATATAAGGTCTTTCAGAATTTTTTTTCCCAGGATAAAATGTATTTTACACTATTATTGTAAAGCAACTTCAGAAATTACATTTGCAATACAACAGGTTTCCCTTTTAAGAGGACCTAGTCAAGGTGGTAGGTAGGTGATTGTCAAGTTGGCCACCTTAACTGTAAAGTGCTTGCAATTGGCAGTGAAAGTTTAAAAAACAGCCACTAAATGGCAGTAGTTTACCATTAATTACCACAAAATAAAAAAGCTACACATGACCATTTCCCCTGGTAATTGTTTTTTTCTAATCACATAACAAGAAGTATAAAAAACACATGTTAATCCTTTGTTAGCTATTGAAGACATTTCTTTTAATCAGATAAGAGAAAATCCATACTCTTAATCAAAACATTTAAATATACCAGGAGGTGTTTTACTATCACCTACATCCTTGCGTTAGCACACAGTACTGTGCGATTGCCTGCTGTTGATGCTAATGATGCTAACGGCACGCACGCACGAGGTGCAGCGCATCGTAAAAATTCTACGCGTCATCTTGGATTTAAAAAAAAAAAAAAAACTTCGTCACGGATATAATTTAGGTTGCACTGAAATGTTCTTGAAAATTAAAACCACTGTGAAAAAAATCCAGACTTACGACAGCTAATTTAATGCTTTTAATACCTTTAATAATGGAAAACTAAATTCAATGGTTTTTAAAATACTTTTCATAACCCGCGGGTACCCTGAATATTTTTCCGGAACAGATTCTTACATCATCGTCGTCGTCTTCTATGGCCTCTCCCGTGAAGTACAACACGGCGCGGGGAACGATGCGTTCGCGGATGAAGTGACCGATTTCAAAGTCGGCTGCCAGGACCGCTTCAGAGTCTTCGTCCTTAAGATAATTCCAGAGTTAGCTTAGTGGAAAACTAACCTGTAGCTGGAGAAATTGTTAAAAACGTACCAACTCTCCGTTTTCCGGGACTGCGTTGGGAGATGAAAAACGGCATATTAGAAAACGGCAACAAAAACATGACGTCCATCACCGTTTAAATGAGTAGATAAAATATTCCCTACCCTCTGGTGGGGTGAAGAAATTGAAAAATGAGTCGTTGGGGACCGTTTTTGTGACTGTCCTGACAACGCCGCGGCCCTTGTGCTTCTGCTTCTTCTTGATGGTTTTCAACGTGACGTTTTTGCCTTTTGTCCAGTCGATCGTGGAGCTTTAAAAGAAAAAAAAAATACGTTTGCAACAATCATTTGAACACTATTTCAAAAAATATCGTAGAACATAAGTCAGGCATGAAAATGGGACAGGGGTTAAAAAGGTGGGAGTGTGTGAAGGAAATACACTGTATAACTAGGGCTGTCCCAAACGACTAATTTTCTCCCGATTAGTCAGCTTATTTTTACGATTAGTCAACTAATCTAATAATCCCCCCCCCCCTTTTTTTATTTTTTATTTTTTACTAATTTAGCAATGACATTTTTGATGACACTTATTCACAAAAACATTTTGGAATGCTTAAATTCTTTACTACAGTACAAGTACAAATAAACACAAATAACAAATCTAGAGCTGAAACGAATACTCGAGCAACTCGAGTAACGAATTTAAAAACTGATCAGAGTAATTTTATTCACCTCGAGGAATCGTTTATTTTGACAGCTCTAAGCATCACATTTTGCTCGGACTACTTTTAATGCGGGACAACACGCTGATGTCACGTGCGTAGAGGAAGAAGCACCAAAAAAAAAAAAAAAAAAAAAAAAAAAAAAAAAAAAAAAAAAAAAAAAAACTGACAGCAGCCACAAACGACACCGACGTTGCTAAATACTAGCCCGCACGATGCTACGTTGATAGCAGGTAGCGTCTGATGAGTCTCATAGAGATCACATGTTGAACTAGATGCAAAATGACAGACTCGGCCGCGTCTGGGCAGCGTTAGTAAACAGCCGCCATCTTAAAGCAGTAGAGCGCTAAGCGCTAATAAATAAGATTAACGTTACTGTCACTAGCTCAAGTAACGTTAGCCCTGCGGAGGGCTAGGTTTCTATTAATTATGACCACTGTCGATGCGTGGCTTACGTACAGGCTGTAACATAACATAGCGTTGTGGAGTAATGAGGGTGTAAAATAAAAACTCAATCCATCTAACTATCAATTTTAGCTCAGTAGTCATTGCTGGATAAAACACCAAGTAGCACTGGTCCCTAATGTGCTCCAATACGGCACAGCATTTATTTTGAACACTGCAAAAACTCAAAATCCCATCAGGACTTACAGTTTAGACTAACTTAAAACTTAACTAGAACTTAAAAATGGCTTGACACAAATAGAAATTCAATTGAAACACGTGGGGAAAAATCCTAACTTTTAAGTGATGTGTGTTATCAAGCGTAACGGCATTTTTAGGTATATATACTATATATATATATATATATATATATATATAGTTTTTTTCTAATAAGATCTAATGTTTTTTTTGAGTGAAAGCAGTTAATTAATCTTTTTTTTATTCTAGTTACATCTGAAATGCAATTGTTGGCAGTTTTCAACAATATACATCGAAAATAAAGACATTGATTGACTGAAAATGGTTCAAGCTTAGATGAAATGTCTTGTTTTCTCATGTATATTTATAATTGCTCTTCACCTAAAAATATATTTGTTTCATCCGATTACTCGATTAATCGATAGAATTTTCAGTCGATTACTCGATTACTAAAATATTCGATAGCTGCAGCCCTAAATAAATCACAAATAAACAATGAGATCAAATGCTGACAGCATTAACTAGTGCAAAATAATGAAATGTAAACAGATTCAGAACACTGACTTCGCCTTTCCAACATTATTCAAAACAATTCTTAAAAAAATATGGCATTAACATTATAGTAAACTACTTTATATAGTAGTATTATAATCATTGCCAATCAGATTTTTGATAAAGGGTGTCATTTCAAAGCTATTCTTAGTGTAGAATCTGAAGTACGTGGGATTACCTCCAGAAATCTTTTATACGACGAACATGACGTGCTTTTATTTTAAAATGTCTACTGGAAGTACGTTCGCTAAACCCCTAACCGTAAGCTTTACACTCCGCAAAAAAGCTCTTTTTGTCATTACATTTGGAATCCGTAATCATTTTTTTTTTCGTTTGCAAATGCTGTTAACCAGCAATTTTTTCATGTTTGAAGTGTCACCTCTTAACTGCAAGTTTGCGTTTTGGAGAAGACTGCCAATGTTTTTTTTAGCAGGCTAAAGTACCGTAATTTCCCGAATATAATGCGCACTTTTTTCCCCCCAAAATCAACTTTTAAAATCATGGTGCACATTATACACGGGTACACGGATGGAGACAGAAATATATATATATATATTATATATGGCAGAAAACACTCAGGTGACTTGAAGTTCCGCTCTGAGACCCCCAATTTAGCCAACTTTTAAAATTGTCCGATATGCATTTGTGATACATCATTGGAAAGCTTAAAATCTCAATTTTCTGGGGGAAGAAAAATTTTGAACAGGAGGGCATTTAAAAAAAAAAAAAAAAAAGTTTTTTAAATAGCAAAACCCTATCTGGAGGTGCGAGCACACGAGAGCAGAATTATAGACGCCATGACTTTAACGAGATATTATTGCGCACTTACCTTGTTTCGATTCAAAAACTCCATGTAGCATTTATCACTGAGTGTCAAGACACAGCTGTGAATGGCCACAGCCGGATTTTTGGGGGATTTTATGGGTGAAACATGGTAATATAACAAGGGTCGCGATGCAGAAATCGCAGACATCAAAGAGTGGTCAAGATGTTCTTTTTCATATATTTACCCTTTTAAATGTTTTTTTTTCTATTTTTCTTTGTTTGGAACGATTATTCATCATCTAACATATCGGAGAAATTGCGGCCGTGACAAAAAAAAAAAAAAAAAAAAACAATTAAGTGATACTTATGAGGTAGATATGACTTTTTTACAGACGCCATTTTTTTCATTGTGACATAATTTGCTTGAAAGTTTAATATATGTGAATGAATAATTCTTTAAAGTTGTGTGTTTTGTTTTTTAAACGAAATTATCAATTAATGATTCTAAGCTAAAAACGACACATTTTGAATAACAAATATATTTACCTTAGTTTTATGGCTGGGTAGAAACAAAAGCGGTCGCGCGACGTCTAAATGGGGGTTTTCAGGGTAAAACGGACAAATTAAAAATAGTTTGGGAGCTTAATGCGCCATGAATCTGCTAATGCAGCATATAGACATATTGTTCTATCAAACACAACAGTTGTTTTGGCTTTAAATACAGCAGTTTCTTTCAAAGAGGAGTGCAAGAGCAGAAACCGCTTTTTCAGTCTTGTCTGTGTTTTCCGCCATACATACATAAAGACGGGGTTTTTTTTTTTTTAATTGACACGGCCATGTGTTGAAGAAACGTATGCGGCGATCCGTTGCCGACCAATACGGTACGTGACGTCACCATTTTGTTTCGTTAACACTTCACAGTGGCGCCCCCAGGGGGTGGCCACGGCCACCCTTATAAATTTGTTGGCAACACCACTGGCCACGCCGCTTGCCAGTATATCGTTAGATTGTTGTAGCATCAGTTATGCATTTCACCCCAAATGCAAATCTGCCAGCACCTGCTTTTCCCCAGTAATTATTTGGTTTTGTTAAATGTACACATTATGCCTAATATATACATAATACAATAAAACAGAATTGTTGTGGAACTCAAAATGTTGACTGGACAGTTATGGACTATGCACATTAAATCATTAGTAACATCAAATATTACACAATACACCAAAGTATATCAGTAGCCGTGTCCTCAAGTCTTTCTGATAGTTTTCCCCTGACCTTTTTACTGCAATAATATAATGAAAACCTGAAATTATGGCTTTTAGTTTTGGCCACCCCAAGATTTTAAGTGGCCCCATCTGGCCACCCTTATGAAAAATTTCTGGAGGCGCTACTGACACTTCACTCTGATCGGTCGAATGATTTCGTCCGTATTAAATTCTGCTTTTTTGACTCTTCATAAAGCACAGAATTTTGTTTCTTGAACTCATTTGAGTCAAAGTTTATTGCAGCTCCGCAACTCGTACAATAACAAACGTAACACAACACAGATTTCCTGTGTCCGTCAACTATATCTGTCCCTCGGGAAACTCAAACTCAAATAAAAATAGTTCCTGTTGTGAGTCTACAGCGATGCGCTCTTTCAGATTTCCGACTTAAAAGTTATCAGATCATATTATTATTGTTGATATTGTCAGTTTACGGTAATGTTTTGAACTACCAATGTGCTATGCTTGTGCTGTGTTTCACCAGTCAGTAACATGACATTTCTGTATCTGTACACGAGCTCTGTTCTCTTGTATTCTTCTATTTATTGGTGCTAAAATTAGGGTGCGCGCTATACACGGGTACAATAAATTTCCCTAGATTTTACAAGTAAATTTGGGGTACATGTTATACACGGGTGCGCCTTATATACGGGAAATTACAGTAGGTCGTCTTTTCCCCCTCATTAGCCTCAATGTAGCAATGCTAATTTTTACAGTAGGGCTGTCAAACGATTAAAATTTTTAATCAAGTTAATCACAGCTTGAAAATTAATCGCAATTCAAGCCATCTATAAAATATGCCATATTTTTCTGTAAATTATTGTTGGAATGGAAAGATAAGACTGATATATACATTCAACATACTATACATAAGTACAGTATTTGTTTATTATAATCAATCAAGATGGCATTAACATTAATATTCTGTTAAAGCAATCCATGGATAGAAAGGCTTAGTTCTTAAAAGATAAATGTTAGTACAAGTTATAGAAATTTTATATTAAAACCCCTCTTAATGTTTTCGTTTTAATAAAATTTGTAATAAAAAAAAATAAACTAGTAGCTTGCCATTGTTGATGTCAATAATTACACAATGCTCATTTGCTGAAACCCATAAAATCAGTCGCACCCAAGTGCCAGCAGAGGGCGACAAAATACCAAAAAACAATAAAAAGTGGACATGACACTGTGCTGTTATTTTAATCTGTTTGAGCGGGGCATGTGCGGTAATTGTAGAGCTGCAAAGATTATTCGATTAACTCGAGTATTCGATTAGAAAAAAATATTCAAATTAAATTTTATAGCTTTGAGTATTCGTTAAAGTGCCGTTGGAATGGCTTGTTTTGAAAGTGTTTGCATTTAGTTTTATTGATTAGGGTGGATACACAGCACTCTGGTCTGCCTCATTTCACATGGCTGAATCCAACTGCTCCCTGTTAAGACCAACGTAAGCCAAGTTTTTGTTGGAGCAAATGTTTTTTAATGCATTCATAATTTAGTTTATTGGAATATTCAGCCTTTTTTGTGAGAATCTGTCTGAACCTTTTGTTAAGAGCATTGTAAAAAAAAATAAAAACAGGTTAGCATTTTATAGCATTTAAGTTAGCGTACTTTTGCTATGTAAGTTAGCAAATTGTTCTTCCTTGCTCTTTTTTTTTTTTTTAAATACCGCTTCAGGCTCAGCTCAGGTATTTTCATTTTTCATGTTCCTTATCCGATTACTCGATTATTCGAACTAATTAGTTCATCGATTAATCGACTACTAAAATAAACGATAGCTGCAGCCCTAGTTAATTGCGTCATATATTTTAACGTGATTAAAAAAATTACCGCCCTTTAACGCGAAAATTTTGACAGCCCTAGTTTACAGTGTTTAATATAGATGTTTCCTTATTTTGTATGTCCGAACTTTAATTCTACGGCGTGTTGATGACCACTTAACATATGTGCGGCGATAAAACGCAGCCGTGAAAATTACCACCCCTCATTGTTATTTACCGTTTGATAAATGGACTCATTGCATATCGCGACAGGATTAGCAACTTCAATAAAACATGTCGTTAGTTAGTTAGATGGACTTACTATCTGCCAGCTTGTAATTGCCTTCTTTCGCCTTCCAAAAGTTCAACGGGGTGACGGCGCTTTAAGTGTTCATTCACGGCCGACGTGCAGCCAAGCTTGGCATTGAAGAGACGGGACACAACAGTGTACCCGCCTTTGTTTCGTTGAAAAAAGTCAATGTTTTGGCCACTCTGGTGCGCTTTTTGGGCTTCGTGCCGCTTTCCCCGCTTGCATACCAAGCGTCCGATATTAAAAAGAAAAAAAATCTCCTAACACCCCGACTGCGCGCCCTAGAAAAATTTCACCCCGGACCTACACAATCCACATAGGTCACCCTTTTTGACTTCAAAACGGCGAATTTCGCCGAAAGGTGAGAGATTTTCATGCCTGATAAATGTTCTACTAACGTTCAAAATACAGGCTTAGGGCAGCCCTATTTAATAAGTTGAATCTTCTCACCCCGTGCATGAAATGATCTCTGGTCCGTCAAAAGAGAAAGGGTTCTCGTCGGGCTCTGATCTCATTTTGTATGTTTTTGTCAGAACTGTATTTGAGAAGAATTCATTGGGCTCAAAGTGGAACTCCAAACCAAAGCTCTGCAAGGAAAATCCAAGTTTTTAGCGTGTCAATATTAAAAAAAAAAAAAAAAAAACACCTTTATATCGGGTATTACTTACCATAGGTTGGTCAGGATCTGAAAATTTCACTTTAATATCCTGTAAATGCTTGAGAATGGGCTCGTCGTGTTCCTGATGAGACAAAAAAGTAGAAAGTCAGACTAGCACATGTTGACCAGCAGGTGGCGGTAAACCACAGCTGGTCATACCTGCAGCATGTCACTTAGCAGGTCCACGTTTTTGAACACCGTTAACCAGAACTCGGGAATGCCTTTGGGGTCCTCCTTCTCTTCATCCTTCTTCTCTTCCTCTAGCTTGGCCTTCTCCTTCATTTCATCCTGAAATTAGACGGACATTTTTTTTTTTTTTTGAAATTCCAAACACATCTTTACATTTTCCGCTTTCATACGTAAAACAGGCGCAACAAAGGAGCAGAGGAAGGCATGCGAGCATAAACATCACCTGTACCTGCTTACTTACTGTCAGCTCTTCCTCCTCATCTGCTTTCCATTCGCACTCCTCGTCTGTTGGCTCGTACGCGGCTTTGACAATGTCACTTCTCTGCAAGACAAAAAAAAAAGATGGATGTCAGTAGTCAGTAGTATGAAATTTGTCTTGAAGTTGCGGAGGTGACGTACTTTATCGAAGAATGGTTGGTAAAGCGCGGCGTACTTTCTCTCCAACTCGTGCACTTCTTCGTAGAACTTGGCCTCGATGTGAGCACATTTCACCTGCAGGTTCTTGAGGGCGTTGATGCGTCGCTTAACAACCTTTGGTAAGCTAAAATGAAACCGTGATATTGAGAAAAAAAAAACAGAGGGGCAAATAAGTATTTAGTCAACCACCAATTGTGTAAGTTCTCCTATTTGAAAAGATTAGAGAGATCTGTAATTGTCAACATGGGTAAACCTCACTGTGGAAAAAAAATCAGAAAATCACATTGTTTGATTTTTAAAGAATTTATTTTCAAATTACAGTGGAAAATAAGTATTTGGTTACCTACAAACAAGCAAGATTTCTGGCTGTCAAAGAGGTCTAACGTCTTCTAACTAGGTCTAACGAGGCTCCACTCGTTACCTGTATTAATGGCACCTGTTTTAACTCATCATCAGTATAAAAGACACCTGTCCACAACCTCAGTCAGTCACACTCCGAACTCCACTATGGCCAAGACCAAAGAGCTGTCGAAGGACACCAGAGACAAAATTGTAGACCTGCACCAGAATGGGAAGACTGAATCTGCAATAGACATACAAGACTACTGATAATCTCCTTTGATCTGGGGCTCCATGCAAGATGTCACCCCGTGGCGTCAAAATGATAAGAACGGTGAGCAAAAATCCCAGAACCACACGGGAGGACCTAGTGAATGACCTACAGAGAGCTGGGACCACAGTAACAAAGGCTACCATCAGTAACACAATGCGCCGCCAGGGACTCAAATCCTGCACTGCCAGATGTGTCCCCCTGCTGAAGAAAGTACACGTCCAGGCCCGTCTGCGGTTTGGTAAAGAGTATTTGGATGATCCAGAAGAGAACTGGGAGGATGTGTCATGGTCAGATGAAACCAAAATAGAACTTTTTGGTAGAAACACAGGTTCTCGTGTTTGGAGGAAAAAATACTGAATTGCATCCAAAGAACACCATACCCACTGTGAAGCATTGGGGTGGAAACATCATGCTTTGGGGCTGTTTTTCTGCTAAGGAACCAGGACGACTGATCTGTGTAAAGGAGAGAATGAATGGGGCTATGTATCGAGAGATTTTGAGTGAAAATCTCCTTCCATCAGCAAGGGCATTGAAGATGAGACGTGGCTGGGTCATTCAGCATGACAATGATCCCAAACACACAACCAGGGCAACAAAGGAGTGGCTTCGTAAGAAGCATTTCAAGGTCCTGCAGTGGCTTAGCCAGTCTCCAGATCTCAACCTCATAGAAAATCTGTGGAGGGAGTTGAAAGTCCGTGTTGCCCAACGACACCACCAAAACATCACTGCTCTAGAGGAGATCTGAATGGAGGAATGGGCCAAAATACCAGCAACTGTGTGTGGAAAGCTTGTGAAGAGTTACAGAAAACGTTTGGCCTCCGTTATTGCCAACAATAAAATAAATTCTTTAAAAATCAAACTGATTTTCTGTTTGTTTTTTTCCCCACATTCTGTCTCTCATGGTTGAGGTTTACCCATGTTGACAATTCCAGGCCTCTCTTATATTTTCAAGTGGGAGAACTTGCACAATTATTGCTTGACTAAATACTTAATTGAACCACTATATCTAATAGATTCAAGATGAAAAAACGTTACCTCTCAATGTACCCTGATGGTGAACCGTTAAGGCCGTCAAGACCCTCTTGTAGTGCAGCCAGGATTTGTGGATTCTGCATGAGCTGCTCTGTCAGCTGACGAGCTGCGGACACACACAAACGCTGTCAGCGAGTGAGCAGGCAGACTAATTAGTCTCAATAGTGGAAGCTTGGACCAAATTGGGGCTTGCTTTAAAATGTGATTAAGACATCGTTTTTTTTATCCATTTCAGAGCTTCAATGCTTTCTGGACTATTTAAAGTTAGACGAGTAAATTTGTTTACAGTTGTGTAATGGCCTTTAAAGCAGCAATATGAAGTCATTTCAACATTTCGCTTTTTAAGTGCCTCTGTCGTTGCCATGGGAACCCTGGATCACTTAAAAGTGGGCCACGACAGCTCCGATACACCTCGTGCGGTGTTAGCACTGTGCAATACTGCCCTGTGCAAAGTTACTGTATTTTTTTTAGGTGACTGGAATTGATGTATCTCATGTAGGATACCTTTGCTTTTTGAATTTTCTACAGTCTCCTCCTCTTCTACATCCTCCACATCTTCCATATCTGCCGGGTCCATCTCAGCTTGGTCTTTGCTTTTCAGTGGAAGAAAAACCAGATCAGCAAAATTCGCAAACAAAGAACCGTTACGCTTACTCACTCAACTAACACGCTCTGCCCAATCGAGAATGAGAGATTACTTTTACTAGCACCGTTTTGTACTTGTTCAACAGAGAAGCAAGGTTGTTTTTGTTGTGAACACTGCAACATGACACCATGCCGAGTAGAAGCACTTCAGGAATATTCGACAAAGCGGCTATTCTCACTCGTTAGTCATACCGGTAAATAGTAGAGGTGGGAATCTTCGGCACCTAACGATTCGATTACGATTCAGAGGCTACGATTCGATTATAAATCGATTATTGATGACAGCCCCCCCCCCGCTAGAGGCGTGCAAAATTTCCGATTCTTAGATTATTCGCGATTCAGCCGTCGAAGATTCGATAACGATTCACAAACATCCAAATTCCGATTATTGAATTATACCAGGTAAAGCGGAAATAAAACGCAGTCAGCGCGGTCTTCGGGACGCAATGAGGAACGGACCGAGAGTAAATATCATGTGCAGCTAATGCCGCTAGGTAAAAAAACTCCAATAGCGGCCGCTACAAACAGCGCCCAGTTGCTAGTTGCTACAAACATACGGCAACAAACGGCTATGGTATATATCACATATATCTAGACTAGATGTGAAATGACAGACTTTCCCGCGGTAGTAAACAGGCGCCATCTTAAAGCAGTAGACTTCTCTAGAAGGCTCTGTTGTAACGAACCTAATTACTTTTTATCTAAAATACCCCTATACCGGCAAAATCTTGACTTGAATCAATCTTTAAATGATGAAACCGTTTTAAAACTTTCACATGTCGAAAGTAGACATGAGGTAAATTATGGAATAACGGGCGCAATTTTAACAACTTTAACTGTTGATTCACAACATTAAATGACCTTCAAGCATAGCAAAGGTAACTATGTTTTTGTTTTGTTTTGTTTTTTTAAAATGGGAAAAAAACATGAAAGGTAACACCAGTTACTTACTCAATACTCAAGTTACTTACATCATTAAATTAATTGAATGTAGTTTAAAGCTGCTAATACTGAATGGGGACTTGAGTATTTTATTTACAGTTTTTAACCGGTAACTTGATACTAAAATCGTAGTTTGGTTTATTTAGCCTGAGAGGATTTTTTAACAATTTTGGAACAAATATACAAAACATTTAAAAAAAAAAAAAAAATGGGGGAGGGGGGCATCAATAATTGATTTATAATCGAATCGGAGTCTCTGAATCGTAATCGAATCGTTAGGTGCCCAAAGATTCCCACCTCTACCCCCCGTTATTAGCTGCTTTTAATGTTTTGTACATTAGTTACCAAAAAAAAAAAAAAAAAAAAAAAAGGCTAAAACAAACACTTTTTTTCAGTATCAAGTTAGCAGTTAAAAACAATACTCAAATCCCCATTCTGTATCAGCAGCTTTAAACTACATTCAATTAATGTTGTGAATCAACCGTTAAAGTTGTTAAAATTGCTCCCGTTGTTCCATAATTTCCCTTTTGTCTACTTTCGACATGTGAAAGTTTTAAAACTATTTTAAAGATAGATTCAAGTCAATATTTTACCGATTTAGGAGTATTTTGGATAAAAAGTTAATTAGGTTCGCTTGGAAGGTTCGCTACAACAGCCTTGCAGGGAAGTCTACTGCTTTAAGATGGTGGCCGTTTACTAACGCCCGCATCTAGCTTTCTGTAGATGTGCTGCTAACGCCACCGAGTCTATATTGCATCTAGTCCTATATAAATATGATATCTACTGTAACATTATGTGGACGTACTTTGTAGCAGCTGTCAGCAACAGTCAGGGATGTTTTATTTTTTTTTAATCTCGCGGCATGAGTTTGAGCTAGAGCCTTGAGTTGGGCATTGTCAAGCATGATGTTTAGCTACTCTCGCTCCGTTCCTCATTACATCCTGAAGACCGCGCAGGGCGCTGAGAGTGTTTTACTTTCGCTTTACTTGACATATTTCAATAATCGGAATTTGGATGTTTGTGAATCGTTCTCGAATCTTCGAATAATCTAAGAATCGGAAATTTCGCACACCTCTAATAAATAGCTGTACACAAATATCTAAAATTGACTTGCAATGTCTGTTGAAAATGGCACAGCTTTTGACTTTCATCTACCCCCAAACTGTCAAAAGTTTGACAAACACTCATACTCACTTGTCAATGTCTGCCATCTTAGCTGTCTCAAGTAATGCTAAAAAGAAAAGAAAACAATGAGTAAGACATACAGGAATGACAAATGGGCAGGGAGCTTGAATTATTCATAACGCGACATCATCGTAGTCCCGAGTCTATTGTGACGGCGCAAGCTTATTTGAATGTGTCAACTGTCTTCACGTTTACAGTCGGCGCATAATCATTAGGCTCTGGATGGCTGAGCTAACCTCAGAAAGCCTAAGAGAGATCTATCTACAGACAAAAGAACTAAAAAAAAGTTTTAAAATCTATTTTAATCTTGACGGACGGGTAATACATCCAGAAAAAGTCTCCAACAATACTGCGGATGTACAGACTAATGCAGACATCATATTGATGTGAAAGTGCTGTTGAAGACTAAGTAGCTGCAACTGAAAGGATACATTTTCCGAATACGGTAATGCTATGCAAAATGAGATTACCCAAGCATTTCCAAGTGAGGGTCAATAAACGAGGGATGGACACAGCTAAGATTTTACCACTAGATTCACAACTTTTACATCAACATCAAAGACTACGTTTCTCCTAATAAGCAGACACTGTGAGCAAAATCACTTTGCTCATTATCAGGCAAAAAGACATGTGTGTCCAAGTGGACTTGTCCCAAAAGCCCTTTGCTGATCCTTGTGCGACCACGTGTTGCTCACTCAAGTGTAGCAAACCACAGCTGACCTAGGGGGGCTAAATTCCATCAGGTTAAAGTACATATTGGGACTATCGGTTATCAATAGGGGAAAAGATGGGACGCAGATTCTAGGGCGCTGTCGCCTCACAAAACAGTCTTGCTCACATCGAGCTGATCGGAGCTAACTTTAGCCACCGGCCTTGCGTGTTTCCCCATTGTCGGGTGCGCTTAGCCTGTTAGCCTCGCAACACTATGGGAATATCCGCTTCCATAACATAACGTCGATGCTTTTTATGTATTCATTTATCGTGACAACGTTATATCTTTAACATTTTCCCGCTATTATTCCAATATTTTTGACATAGTACGTTTTCACGCTTCGTTATCGCATTAGTTGACTTCCGTACACGAATCAGCACCCCAAAATAAGGTCAACTCTAAAAACACGTATAGCCAAAATCCGGGGACACATAGCCGATGCGTTGTTGATTTTGACAGTTTTAAAGATGGTTGTCGTTACTGCGTGTGGCGGTGTGTCAGTAATTCCAATGTGAAAACATGGAGGAGGGCGCACTCAATGGCTGCTGCCGTCTCACTTCACTAGCATTAGCCGCCTACCCTCCATTGACGCCGTTGGTTAAATGTCTATTGTGATTAAATGTGACTCTGCAGACAGTGAGTAAAGTAGGGCGTGACTGGTAAAACGTTCGCACACACCGGGGCTTACCGTAGCTCTGTGGCCGGCGGTAATTGCTGTCGAGGCGGGTGCTGCTGCGCAGTGAGTCGCTCCGCGGTGCGGGGAGGAAGAAACACACTCCGCTCGGATGGCGGTAAAAGAGGAGCGAGAGCCCGCCGCCTGCGCTCATATACAGTGACGTCATCACGTAAACCGGTAGTCGCCCTGGCAACGCTGCAGGTGGGTGGGGTCATTGACACCCGCCTCCCTAAATAAGTGGATTTTGATTTTGTTTCGGCAGTTTCATCAAAAATAGGTCGTTTTATTTCATTCATTTTTTTGTGATGTCAATGGATTGTTTGAAATGAAAACGGCAAAAAAGTTGAATAAAAAGAATCAAGATATAATTCCTTTCCAATTTAGTTTTTTATTGTCGCGTTTGTCGATGCGATGCATGAAAATGTAAACAGCATGACTTTGACAAAAACAAAAAGTGTAATAACTAGGGTTGTTCCGATCATGTTTTTTTGCTCCCGATCCGATCCCGATCGTTTTAGTTTGAGTATCTGCCGATCCCGATATTTCCCGATCCGATTGCTTTTTTTTTGCTCCCGATTCAATTCCAATCATTCCCGATCATATACATTTTGGCAATGCATTAAGAAAAAAAATGAATACAATTCAATTCAATTGCTCCAAGTATCTTTTTTTGTTGTCCAACATGACCTTGTTCCACTGCTTTGGATCAAAACAAAGCTTATCAGCACTGCGCCATAAAATATGTAAACAATAAATATGTTAAATAAACAGTTTTTTCCGGTGCCACACTTTGTGAGTGCGACAATAAATGGCAGGGGAGGATGTTTGTTGTTATTATGAACCAATCTTTAAACCAAAACTAAAGACTCTGGATGAGTGTAAGACATTTTATCTGTAACGTTAAATACAATTAGAAAACGATTTAATTAAAAAATATATATATATATTAAAAAAAGGCATGTCCGATATTTTTTTGCCGATTCCGATACTTTGAAAATGACGTGTTCTGTCCCGATCGATCGGGATGTATAAATGCATATGGCGGAAAACAGACAAGGCTGAAAAAGCAGTTTCTGCTTTTGCACCCCTCTTTAAAATAAACTGCGGTATTTTAAGTCAAAAGAACTGTTGTTTGATAGAACACTATGTCTATATGCTGCCATAGCAGATTCATGGCGCATTAAGCCCCCAAACTATTATTAATTTGTCCGTTTTACCCTGGAAACCTCCGTTTACAGACGTCGCGCAACCGCTTTTGTTTCAACCTAGCCATAAAAAGAAGGTAAGTAATCGTATTTATTATTTGAAATGTCAGTCATTTTTAGCTTAGAATCATTAATTGATGTTTAATATTTAGTTTGAAAAAATAAACGACTTTTAAAAAATTATTCACTCGCATATTTTAAACTTTGTAAACAATTTACCTCACAATGAAAAAAATAGCGTCTGTAAACGAGTCACGGATACATACTTCATAACTATCGCTTAATTGTATTTTTTTCGTTAATGTTGCATTTTCTCCAATATTATAGATGATAAATAATCGATCCAAACAAATAAGAAAAAAAAACTTTTAAAGGGGCAAATATATGAAAATGAAAATCTCGACCACTCCTTGATGTCTACGATTTCTGCATCGCGACCCTTGTTATATTACCATTTTTCACCCATAAAATCCGAAAAAAATCCGTCTGTGGCCATTCACAGCTGTGTCTTGACTCTCGGTGATACGTGCTACATGGCGTTTTTGGATCGAAAAGAGGTAAGTGTGCGATAATATCTCGTTAAAATCATGGCGTCTTTAATTATGCTCTTGCATGCTCTCACCTCCAGTTATGGTTGTGCTGTTTAATTTTTTTTTTTGAAATGCCCTCCTGTTCAAATTTTCTCCTCCCCTAGAAAATTGAGATTTTAAGCTTTCCAATGATTTATCACACATGCATATAGGACAATTTTGAAATTTGTCCAAATTGGGGGTCTCAGAGCAGAACTTCAAGTCACCTGAGTGTTTTCCACTATATATATATATATATATATATATATATATATATATATATATATATACACTTTTTTTTTTTTTTTTTGTACAGCCAATTGCTTGATGCTGCTTGATGAATATAAATACATTAACTTTGAGTGCAAATTACAGTTGTACCCAGACTTAATTGATTTGATGAAACTTCAAGTTTACTGTTATGGGAATGCATTACTGTACAATCAACAATCAGTGGGGGACACACTCAAAAAACAAACTAATTCTAATCGAGTGTCTATATAAAATACTTTAATTGTATTTTATAATAAGGTGATGAAGTTCACATGGTCCAGCACACGAGATGTGTAGGGATTGCATATTTGCACACGAAGGCCATGAATTCACCTTAAAGCTGAATGTGTCATTCCAATGTTGAGTCATACTGTCCACTCATAGATGCCTACCCACGTGTGACAATCTTTACGGATATCCACAAATATTTTGCTGACTCATAGTCAGGAATAAATGTCGCACCAGAAAACTGGAGGCGTTCAGTGTTATAGGGAATCCAAGGGCAATTGAAGTTAAAGCTGCTAGCGACGTCGCATGTGGATAGAAGAGATGGTAAAATGCTTTTGCCAGTATTCATCACAGCTTCCATTACAAGACGTGTCAGTCAGCCTTGGGAAGAACATCTGGCAGGGTGACAGAGCCACACACCCTGTGACAATCAACTTGCAAATTGCCACGTCAGTGCCTCCGGTCTTTACTCCCTAATGGATGTTTAACACAACCATCAATTGTAAATGTGGAATTCATTTGCTACCGTTAGTAGAGCCATGCCATGCAAGGACAAATATTATATCCCACCTTGGAAGTGTACCGTTTTACGATAAAATACTTGGCACCATAAGCGGATTTTAAGGGGGGCAGGCCACCCCTGTTGGTCGAAAAGTGTCATTGCATGCAATTGACTTTCCTATATATATATATATATATATATATATATATATATAAAAAGTTGTAAATAGGGTTGTTCCGATCATGTTTTTTTTTTGCTCCCGATCCGATCCCGATCGTTTTAGTTTGAGTATCTGCCGATCCCGATATTTCCCGATCCGATTGCTTTTTTTTTTTTTGCTCCTGATTCAATTCCAGTCATTCCCGATAATTTTTCCCGATCATATACATTTTGGCAATGCATTAAGAAAAAAATGAATAAAACTCGGACGAATGTATACATTCAACATACAGTACATAAGTACTGTATTTGTTTATTATGACAATAAATCCTCAAGATGGCATTTACATTATTGACATTCTTTCTGTGAAAGGGATCCACGGATAGAAAGACTTGTAATTCTTACAGGATAAATGTGACTTTGTATATTGTGACTAAACATTGCCATCTAGTGTATTTGTTGAGCTTTCAGTAAATGATACTGCAGCCATTTAACTGTTCTGCCCAAATGCATGATGGGAAGTGCAACCATGACCGTGCGTAGTGGCACCAATTGATATATCTTCACTGTGTTGGGAAGTAACATTGGGTGTTAAGGAAAAGATCAACCACTCCTTCTTCCCCACATTGCTCCCCACGATATTTCTAATTGTGGAGAGAGGGATTTTAAGGCTTTAGCCAATCAAAAAGAGGCTCCAAAGACTGCCAAAATTCTCTCTACTCATTTTACGCTGCCCGTTAGCTCTATATATAGGTAAAACGGCGCCATTACAGATTGTACGCGACAATGCGTGAGTGGGTCGTGCAGCGCATGCGTTAATTGCATTAAATATTTTAATGTGAATAATTTTTTAAAAATTAATTACCGCCGTTCACGTGACAAATTTGATAGCCCTACTTTAAGCCAAAACTAAAGACTCTGGATGAATGTAAGACATTTTGTCTGTAACGTTAAATACAATCAGAAAACGATTTAATTTAAAATATATATATATTAAAAAAAGGCATGTCCGATATTTTTTTGCCGATTCCGATACTTTGAAAATGACGTGATCGGACCCGATCGATCGGGACATCTTTACCTGACACACTTGTCATAAACAAGAATTTGCACCAGCTAATAAATGGCTTACATACCCAAATACTGAATAAGCTGTTTATTTAGGGTGCTTTAATAGGGTGTGTAGTCATTTTAAAACGATTGCAGTTGCATTTACCACAGTGATAAAAAAAACCTTCACGGTATCCTGGGTGTGATTGAGGAGTTGTCACTTTTCTCCAGCATCAATTAGGAGTTGTGATGTCTCATTAGATGGGAGCATTCGGAGGAAAATAGATGCACCCGAGTTTCACTCACGCGGAGCACGTAAAGTACATGAAGTGAAGGGACAAGTGGTGAAAATGAAGGCAGCGTCCTAGGGGAACACGCACGAACTGATCGAGCTCCGAAGAGAGCCGGCGACGGGTCAACTGGCAGCCGCCGCCTGTCCGCTTACACAAGAGGCTTGATAAATACTTAACTAGCCAGTAGCACATGGCGTAACCCCCTGTTGCATAACAAGCAGGGAATAAGATTTGGGAAGCTGAGGAAGGGGAGGGCTGGGCCGCCGGTATCCAAGGGTTACCAGCTGAGCCGCCAGCTGTGAGGATGTTGCATCACAAGACGACGGGCCCGATATCGGATGTATTCGAAAGGAGAAAGCTTGAAGGTCGGCGCTAAAGTCGCGCTAATCGATAGTGCTAATCGTGTGAAATTGAATCAAGAGGAGGATGGCAAGTGTTGCCACTTGCTCGGCAGCTAGGTTTGGATATTCAGCACGTTTTAGTGATAACAATGATGGATAGCAGTAAACGATCATGTTTCATTGCCATTGAAGTCGATCGCCATCAACGGCATCTTATAAATGAACTAAATAGGCTCTTGTTTTAAGGAAGATTTTCTTTTTCAAATATTTTTATTCAATTTTTCCATGTATATATACAGAAATTTACAAACAAGATAACACAAGATAAACCCTCCCCACCCACAACCCCAAATGTCCTGAATAACTATAGTATTAAGGCTAACAAATACATACTCATGATGAGATAAAAGCAGTGCATCACAGAATAAAAGCTGTTACGAAAAAATAGGAAGAGAGTGATTATAGGGTTCCCTCCGAACATCTGAGCATATCTCATGGCTTTGTTTGAGTATTGTGTAAGTACCTCAGAAAAGGATCCCACGTCGTATGGAACCTTCTCCTTGACCTGGTCAAAGAGAAGCGCAACATTTCTAGTTTGAGGCAAGCCATTAAGTCCCGACGCCACTGGACAAGCGTGGGCAGGGCAGCCCCCTTCCAATGTAGCAAAATTGTGCGACTAGCCAAGAGCAGAGCAAAAGTGACCATACGTTGTTCTGTAGATGACAAGTGATCATTATCTTCACGAAAAATACCAAACAAAGCAAGGGTAGGATTGATGTTAATATTCTTATTTAGTACTGTGGACAGAGTTTGGAAAATATCAAACCAAAATTTCTGCAGTTTGGGCAACAGCAAATACATATGTATCAATGTAGCGTCCCCGAATTTGCATTTATCACAGGTGGACGTTATGTTCGGGTAAAACCTGGACAGTTTAGCTTTGGACATGTGAGCCCTGTGCACCACCTTGAACTGAAGAAGGCAGTGCCTAGCACAGATTGATGATTTATATATTGAAGATAATATAGATTCCCACAGATTATCAGGGAGATACCCCAAATCTTTTTCCCAAGATGCCCTTGCCTTATATATCGCTGAACCCCAATGATAATGAAATGTAGTAATGCAGTTTTGACAGTGCACCTTCAGAAAGCTGATCAAAGGACAGAAACCGGTCGATTCGATTAGGACTGGGTACTGAGGGGAAATTGGGCACATGCGAGCGCACATAACGCCTGACTTGCAAATAATGAAAAAAGTGAGTTCTGGGCAGATTATATTTCTCAGTCAGTTGAGTAAATAATACAAAGTGTCCATCTTCAAACATGTCAGCAAATGATTTGATACCCTTATCGTGCCATATCCGAAAGTTACAGTCAGAAGAAGAGGGAATGAAAAGGTGGTTAGAGGCAATTGGACTCGAGAGAGAATAGTTTGTAGTTAAAGAATCTCCTAAATTGGACCCATATACGAAGGGTAAGGAGGATTTTCAACTTCGCTAATGGCAATTCAAATTGAAGTCACAATTTTTTTTTTTTTAAAGCCAAAGTCGTGAATACAGTTCTGGAACTATTGATTTTTGGATAATGCCTAGAATAGAAAACACTCTGGAACAACGTATGAAGTAAAAAATGATGAATAATTATTGCTTCTCTGCGCAGAATGGTACACACGGATGACCACCAAGTGCGCTTTTCCAAAGCGTGCAGCTCTCCTCTCCGCCAGGCTGCCTTACATAACAATTGATGCATCTTTTGTCTATCAATTTGTCTCATTCAGGACCTCTCAGGAGCTGTAGTGGGCCACATTTTATTACAAATGACAACTAAAAAAAACCTTTTCGTGAAACTAACATATTTGTCTTGACACAAATGATTTGCCTATGTGCAGAGAACAACTCCTGCAAATATTACAGCATCAAAGAAGAGAATGGGCCTTAAAGTGCAAGCCATAAGTATCGGCACCCCTGCAATTCTGTCAGATAATGCTCAATTCTCCCAGAAAATGATTGCAATTAAACATGTTTTGGTAGTAATGTCTTCATTTATTTTGCTTGCAATGAAAACACACAAAAGAGAATAGAAAAAAAATTAAATCTTTATCATTTTACGCAAAACTCCAAAAATCGTCCGGACAAAAGTATTGGCACCCTTTGAAAAATCTTCTCTAATTTGTGTAGTTAACAGCACATGTTACTTACCTGTGGCACATAACAGTTGGTGTCAATAAATAAATTAGGGCTGTCAAACGATTAAAAATTTTAATCGAGTCAATTACAGCTTAAAAATTAATTAATCGTAATTAATCGCAATTCAAACCATCTATAAAATATGCCATATTTTTCTGTAAATTATTGTTGGAATGAAAAGATAAGACACAAGACGGATATATACATTCAACAGTACATAAGTACTGTATTTGTTTATTATAACAAATCAACAAGATGGCATTAACATTATTAATATTCTCTTAAAGAGATCCATGGATAGAAAAACTTGTAGTTCTTAAAAGATAAATGTTAGTACAAGTTATAGAAATGTTATTTTAAAACCCCTCTGAATGTTTTTATTAAAATTAGTAAAAATTTCAATCAAAAAATAAACTAGTAGCTCGCCATTGTTGATGTCATTACACCATTCTCACTCCCCAAACCCATAAAATCATTTGGACCCAAGCGCCAGCAGAGGGCGCCAAACAACAAAAAACAAGTAACAAGTAACAAGCGGACATTACACTGCTGTCATTTTAATCTGAGCGGGGCATGTGCGTTAATTACGTCAAAAATTTTAACGTGATTAATTTAGAAAATTAATTACCGCCCGTTAACGCGATAACTTTGACAGCCCTAAAATAAATCAAACTTGCAGCCAGTTAAAATGGATTAAAGTTGATTTACACTCTGCCCTGTGTCCTTGTGTCCACCACGTTTAGCATGGAGAAAAGAAAGAAGACCAAAGAACTGTCTGAGGACTTGAGAAGCAAAAATTGTGAGGAAGCCCGGGCAATCTCAAGGCTACAAGTCCATCTCCAAAGGCTGAATGTACTTGCGTCTACCGTGTACAGTGTCATCAATAAGTGTAAAGCCCACGGCACTGTGGCTAACCTCCCTAGATGTGGACAAAAAAAAAAAAAGATTTTGTGGATGGTGGATAAAGAACCTTGACTAACATCTAAACAAGTTCCAGCTGTCCTGCAGTCCGAGGGTACAACAGTGTCAATTTGTACTAACCGTCGGCGTATGAATGAAAAGGGGCTCTATGGTAGGATACCCAGGAAGACCACACTTCTGACCCAGAGACATAAAAAAGCCTGGCCGGAGTTTGCCAAAACTTACCTGAGAAAGCCAAAAACATTTTGGAAGAATTTTCCGTGGTCAAATGAGACAAAAGTAGATCTTTTTGGGAAAAGGCATCAACATAGCTTTTACAGGAAACAAAAGAACACGGTCCCCACAGTTAAACATGGTGGAGGATTTCCTGATATTTTGGGGTTGCTTAGCTGCCTCTGGCACTGGACTGCTTGACCGTGTGCATGGCATTATGAAGTCTGAAGACTACCAACAAATTTTGCAGCATAATTTAGGGCCCAGTGTAAGAAAGCTGGGTCTTCCAGCAGGACAATAACCCAAAACACACTTCAAAAAGCTCTAGGAAAAGGTTTGAGAGAAAGCCCTGGAGATTTGTGCCCAGCTATGATCTAGACCTGAATCCCATAGAACAGGGTTCAATAAATCCGGACCTCACTGCCACTTTTCCTTTCGTGTTTTCCATGTCTCTCCTCCAACTCACCTGAATCAAAATATTCCGGATCATTATCAGGCTTTTGGAGAGGTTGCTGATGACATAATCCTTTGATTCAGGTGTGTTACGGGAGAGAGACATGGAAAACACGACAGGAAAAGTGGCACCGAGGTCCGGATTCAGTGAACCCTGCCATAGAAGTATTAAGCTGAGGGTGCCAATACTTTTGTCCAGAGTTTTGTGTAAAATGATAACAATTTAAAAAAAATTTCATTCTGTTTGGTGTTTTTTCTTTGCAAGGAAAATAAATGAAGATATTACTACCAAAGCATTTGTTAGTGCAATCATTTTCTGGGAAAAATTGAGCATTATCTGATAGAATTGCAGAGGTGCCAGTATTTTTGGCCAGCAGATTTGGCCGCCAAAAGCCATACTTTTGCCCACCCCTGATCGGAAATCACAAAATGGATGCCTTGAGGCTATAATACGGTTGCAAACATCACATGTGTGATGAATTAATCATCCTCCTCTGGATGAAATGAGATTATTGGTACATAACAGGCACTGATTCCTCAAAATAGAGTGGATGGGGGTGAAAGCAATCCAAATGAGTGATGAAAAAAAAAGAGCTTTTTTTTCAAGGTTAATCGGCCGCTGTCATCCCAGCCGGAAACTAAAAATTAATAAATGAATAAACAAACGCCCACTCTTGTCTCTCCAGGGTTGATTTGACAGTGCTTAAAAATAGCCCCCCAGTGAAATGAAAAAGCCTCAGCTTTGTGCTGTCAAGCTGCTCTGTAATCCTGTTCACTGGTGTCACTGTACCCCGACCGGCCGTTAAAAATCATTGACATTAATCTTTGCTGACGGGGATTTAGAATATACTTTACAAAAAAAAAACAAAAAAAAAAGATTTCAAAAGTTAGCATCGGAAATGAATGAGTTTGGAACTTTGCGACGTCCGTCTCGGATTCTCCCCGAGAGCAGAATTTAATCGACGGCCGCGCTTTGAAGTCGTTTTTGTATTCACCTCCATGTCTTATTCATGGCCTCTGTGCAGCCATTGGCGTGTGGCCTATTTCTGAGCCATTCTAACTTTATGAATCTAAGAACATACCACACAAAGAATTACAGTGCCCTCCATAATTATTGGCACCCCTGAAAAAGATGTGTTTTTTAGCTTCTAATATATATTTTTTAAATTCAAATAATATGGGACCTTAATGGAAAAAAAGAGAAAAATCCAACCTTCAATACAAGTGCATTCATTCAGTGGGGAAAAAAATCCCACATAAAGAAAAAATTATTTGACATCAAATAATGTGTGTCACAATTATTAGCACCCCTGCTGTTAATACTTTGTACAACCCTCTTTTGCCAACAAAACAAGGTCTGGGGGCTGAGATGGCCATGGGTTGCCTGGCACATTTTTCAAACACTGTGAGAAATAGTCTGGGACCCAGCCCATTAACGGCCTCTCGAGCAAGGTACAAAATCAATCGTCCAATCAGATTCGTTTATTTGCGTGACGTGTTCTTAACGAGTAACGTCACTCTTGCGCGCCGGAAGTCGTCTCAACAACAACACAGATGGCGAACGGGAGAGCCGAGAATATGTTCCAATCCGCGGTAAAAACGTTTTAAATTACCAAAAACACATCAAAACAAGTCATTGACACCAATCAACATGGCTCGCGCTAGCCATGTTGAATAAACTTCTCCGTTCTCCGCTCACGCGAATTACTTGTCGCTTTAACAATGTCACGTCTGCCCGTCGCTGATTGGTCCACTCCGCTGTCTGTTTGCTGTGGCTTGCTGCGCCCTCGGAATTTGATCCGCCAGACGGTCGCCAGACTCAATCGCTGGAACAGCGGTGAGTCTGGTATACCAGGCAAGGCCATGGGAGGAGCTTGATTTTGTGTCTGGTGAACCATTTCTGTGTAGATTTGGCCATATGTTTAGGGTCATTGTTTTGCTGAAAGACCCAGTGACGACCCATCTTCAGCTTTCGGGCAGAGGGCAACAGATTTTGATTTCAAATGTACTGGTATTTAAAAGCACTCATGATGCCATGCACCCTAACAAGGTTCCCAGGGCCTTTGGAAGCGAAACATACCCACAGCATCACTGACCCACCCCCATACTTCACAGTGGGTATGAGGTGCTTTTCAGCATGCGCATCTTTCGTGGCACGCCAGACCCACTTAGTGTTTGGTCCCACATGGTCCCAGTTGAAGCCTGGGACCGTGTGCTTTGGTCAGAGGAGACCAAGATTGAGCTTTTTTGCAACAAACACTCCAAGTAGTGATGGGACGAAATGGGCCGAGGTTCCGAAGCTTGTGTCGAGTAATGGGAGGGGCGTTTCCATGAAGCTTGTAGCGAGGCGCGCGTCATTTTGGCAAAACCTAGAAATGATGACGTGAGAAGCCTCGCCGGCCGGCTGAATCTTATAAACGCATCAGAAGTGATCTGACGTTTGGCGCGCATTGCAAACACAGAAGGCTACAGACTACGGTATAAATAGGTTGCAAAACGCAATGCCGATCGCCTGTTATCTCACATTTTGTGCATTTCGGGCTCCTGTAGTTGTTACATCTGTGCGCAACAGTGCAATCTTTTTTCGAGCCTTGTCCTTTGCTTGCGATGGAACCTGCGCAAAAAAAGCGATCCTCCCCTGTATGGGAACATTTTGATTTGATTGCTTTCAATAAGGTAAGGGAGAAGAACTACATTAATATAAATGTGAATGTGTGTGTACCTATCTGAACCAAACATCAACAGAATGAACAATCCATTAGTGTACTAGGAGGCACAAAAGAATACCTACCCAAATTTATATAAACTGGCACTCACATTTATCTGCACCCCAGCTTCATCTGTGCCTTGTGAAAGAATATTTTCTAAAGCTGGTGAAATATTGTCCAAAAAAGGGAAACCGTTTAAAGCCAGCCACTGCGGGAAAGCTATTATTTCTCAATAAAAATGAACAACAAATTACCCTTAGCACTTGTTGTATTTTGTTCACATACTAAATTACTAACATAAGCACATTCATATCTTTGTCTTTATCAAATAACCATTGAATTCTTAACAATGTTGACCTCTTGGGCTTCTAGACCACTTGATGGCGCCATAGAGTAAATGAAGCACCATGAAGCTTTGCTACATGTGCAAACCAATTGCCTACAAAGCTTCATTGCTTCATGAGGCTTCATTTGGCCATCACTACTTTTCAGCATGCACAAAAATACACACGGTCCCAGGCTTCAACTGGGACCGTGTGCTTTGGTCAAATGACACCAAGATTGAGCTTTTTGGCAACAAACTCTCTAAATGGGTCTGGCGTGCCACGAAAGATGCGCAGGCTTAAAAGCACCTCATACCCACTGTGAAGTATGGGGGTGGGTCAGTGATGCTGTGGGGCTGTTTCGCTGCCAAAGGCCCTGGGAACCTTGTTAGGGTGCATGGCATCATAAATGCTTTGAAATACCAGGACATTTTAAATCAAAATCTGTTGGCCTCTGCCCGAAAGCTGAAGATGGGTCGTCACTGGGTCTTTCAGCAAGACAATGACCCGAAACATATGGCCAGAAATGGTTCACCAGACACAAAATCAAGCTCCTTCCATGGCCATCTCAGTCCCCAGACCTTGTTTTGTGGGCAAAAGGGGGTTGTACAAGGTATTAACACCAGGGGTGCTAATAATTGTGACACACATTATTTGATGTCAAATAATTTTTTCTTTATGTGGGATTTTTTCCCCCACTGAATGAATGCACTTGTATTGAAGGTTGGATTTTTCTCTTTTTTCCATTAAGGTCCCATATTATTTGAATTAAAAAAAAATGAGAAGCTAAAAAACACATCTTTTTCAGGGGTGCCAATAATTATGGAGGGCACTGTATGTGCAGAGGAGTAACAGTACCGTAATTTCCGGACTATAAGCCGCTACTTTTTTCGTTCATTTTGAATCCTGCGGCTTATTTGTTGATTTATTTGGGGTTAATTGGCAATACATGCCTCCTAGCATGCACTGCAGCACTACAGATGTACAAAATTCATGTTCTGTTCCAATTATTTATGCATTTACTGTTCCAGTTTCATTAATTGCTTGTTATGGTATTTTGTAGCACTTTATTTGACAGCGGCGTCATAAGACTGTCATAACACCGTCATAGTTATGACATGAGACTATCATGGGCATTACTGAATGCTTATGACAGATGTCATTAAGTGTCATCCAGCAAATTATGTTACCAACTCCATTTATGTCCAGCTTGGATCTTTTAAATCCATTCAAAGTGAGATAATTTGCCGAATAAAACGAAATGATAACTGTTATAAGCATTTGTTAATGCTCATGACAGTGTCATGTCATAATTATGTCTAATTGTCAAATGACAGTCATATGGTGCCACTGTAAAAAAAAATGTCATCAAATACCTTAACTAGCAATTAATTAAACAACAGGAACAGTAATTGAAAAATAATTAGTACAGAACATTATTTTGATTGTTATTTACATCTGTTGCGCTGCAATGCATGCTAGGAGGCATGTTGGACAACAACAGTGTTGACAGCAGGTGGCATAAAAGATTGACTGTCTCAATCAAGGGAGCAGTGATGGCCAAATGAAGCTTCTTGAAGCAATGAAGCTTTGCAAACAATTGGTTCAAAGTTTCATGGTGGTTCATTTGGTCTTCTGACCGTCGTATGATGCCGCTATCTAATGAAGTGTTACCGGTTATTATTTTTTGGTGTAAATATCCCATAATACAGTGAGGACAGCTGCGGCTTATAGTCCAGTGTGGCTTATCTGTGAACAAATGCCATTTTCCTGTCACATTTGGTGGGTGGCGGCTTATAATCAGATGCGCCTTATAGTGCGAAAATTACGGAAGTCATTTTTTTTTTTTTTTTTTAATTTTTTTTTTTGTTTAATTGTTGTTGTTTGAATGTTTAAAAATATTTATTAGTACGGTATTCTTTTGGAAAATGGATGGTTTCATTTGAAGTAAGAGTAAAATTTAGACAGGTGTTCAATTCAATGGCAGCCATTGACGGCAACTGACGTCCAATCCATTTGAACTGAGAGGGGCTGTCGACGAATGATTGCTGCCAATTCAAAATGGATTGGACATCTGTTAAAAACCTCGATGGATGAAACCTCGACTCTCCAATCGCAATTACAGTACAACAATGATGTACCTGTGTCTGACTTTTCCATTGATTTGAGGGTGAGTGGCCATCTCACCGAGGGGCCTCCAAAAAAGACGGGCTGACAAGTGGCTTCTAATCATCGGGTTCAATGAAAAGTGCAGGATCGGCTGGTTCAGGGGTCATTGTCAGCGGCAAAGGCAGGAATGCAGTAGGTCGGGCCTTGGGTGAACTCTCATCCTATTTCCAACCCACACTGCTGGCCAAAAGTCTGTCAGATAATGCTCAATTTTTCCCAGAAAATGATTGCAGTTACAAATGCTTTGGTTGTAATATCTTCGGTTACAGTATTTTGCTTGCAATAAAAAAAAAAACACAGAATGAAATTTTAAAATCATTATCATTGTACACAAAACTGGGCCGGTCAAAAGTATTGGAACACTCACCCCAGGGCTGGCTCAGCCTATACGCAGACTATGCAGCTGCTTAGGGCCCCTGACCACTAGGGGGCCCCCAATCTGGCAGTTGTTTAATTTATATTCTATTTTGTTTACTACTCTTTTGTGAGTTTTGATACTTGATTACAAGCTTAAAAAAAAAGTTCTTCTTTAACTTCTTTCTTTCCTCTTTTAGAAAAAGATTTGGCGCTATCTACTGTAAGTAATGGCAATCATTTGGGGTTGAGAGGTTTGAAGTATGCAGTGCAACAAAATCTGATTAATATACAAAATATGGACGTATGGGTTGGATTGCATGTATGGGTTTCACAGTACACTGTGACGAAATGGTGGGCCAAAAATATGGGCCCCTTTGCATTATTTTGCTTAGGGCCCCTAAACGGCCTGGGCCGGCCCTGCCTCAGCCTAATACTTGGTAGCACAACCTTCAGACAAAATAACTGTGAACAACCCATTCCGGTATCCATCATTGAGTTTCTTACAATGCTCTGCTGGAATTTTAGACCATTCTTCTTTGGCCAACTGCTCCAGGTCTCTGAGATTTGAAAGGTGCCATATTTAGATCTCTCCACAGGTGTTCTATGGGATTCAGGTCTGGACTCATTGCTGGCAACTTTAGAAGTCTCGAGTGCTTTCTCTTAAAACCATTTTCTAGTGCTTTTTCAAGTGTGTTTTGGGTCATTTTCCTGCTGGGCCGTGACCTCTGAGGGAGACCCAGCTTTCTCACACTGGGCCCTAAATTATGCTGCAAAATTTGTTGGTAGTCTTCAGACTTCATAATGCCATGCACACGGTCAAGCAGTCCAGTGCCAGAGGAAGCAAAGCAACCCCAAAACATCAGGGAACCTCCGCTGTTTGACTGTGGGGACCGTGTTCTTTTCTTTGAAGGCCTCATTTTTCTTTCTTGTAAACTCTATGTTGATGCCTTTTCCGAAAAAGCTCTACTTTTGTCTCATATGACAGAGAACATTCTTCCAAAAGCTTTTTTGGCTTTCTCAGGTAAGTTTTGGCAAACTACAACCTGGCTTTTTTATGTCTCGGGGTCAGAAGTGGGGTCTTCCTGGGTATACTACTATAGAGTCCCTTTTCATTCAAACGCCGACAGATAGTACGGGTTGACACTGTTGTACCGTCGGATTGCAGGAAAGCTTGAACTTGGTTGGATGTTAATTGAGGTTCTTTATCCACCATCAGCACAATCTTTCGTTGATATCTCTGGTCAATTTTTCCCTTCCGTCCACATCTATGGAGGTTAGCCAGAGTGCCGTGGGCTTTACACTTATTTAGGACACTGCGCACAGTTGAAACAGGAACATTCAGGTCTTGGAGAGGGACTTGTAGCCTTGAGATTGCCCGTGCTTACTCACAATTTTGATTCTAAAGTCCTCAGACAGTTCTTTGGTCTTCTTTCTTTTCTCCATGCTCAAAGTGGTACACACAAGGACACAGGACAGAGCTTGAATCAACTTTAATCCATTTTAACTAGCTGCAAGTGTGATTTAGTGATTGCCAACACCTGTTATGTGCCACAGGTAAGTAACAGGTGCTGTTAACTACACAAATTAGAGAAGATTTTTCAAAGGGTGCCAAAACTTTTGTCCAGCCCATTTTTGGAGTTTTGTGTAAAATGATAATGATTTCAATTCTTTTCCCATTCTGTTTTGTGTTTTTTCATCGCAAGCAAAATAAATGAAGATATTACAACCAAAGCATTTGTAATTGCAATCATTTTCCGGGGGAAATTTAGCATTATCTGACAGAATTGCAGGGGTGCCAATACTTTTGGCCAGCAGCGTATCTGCTGAATACTGACTCGCTAAATGTTCCTTATCAAAAAACAAGGTTATAGTACTTATTAGTGCTGCAGCTATCGATTATTTTAGTAGTCGATTAATCGATGAACTAGTTAGTTCGAATAATCAAGTAATCGGATAAGGAACATGAAAAATTAAAATACCTGAGTTGAGCCTCAAACGGTTAAAAAAAAATAAATAAATGAGGCTCTATGTACAAAAAAGGACAATTGGTTAACTTTCACAGCAAAAGTCAGCTAGCTTAAATGCTATAAAATGCTAACTTTTTTTTTTTTTTAACAATGCTCTTAATAAATGGTTCAGACACATATTCCCGCAAACAACGGTTAAAAACACTTATAAACTAAATTACGAATTCACAAAAAAAAAAAAAAAACAGCGCAAAAAAACCCCCTTTGCTTATGTTGGTCTTGACAGGGAGCAGCTGGATTCACCAATGTGAAATGAGGCAGCCCAGAGCGCAGTGTATCCACCCAAATCAATAAAACTAAATGCAAACACTTTCAAAATAAACCATTACAACGCCACTTTAATTAAACGAATACTCGAAGCAGTAAAATTTAATTTGAATCTTTTTTTCTAATCGAATCCTCGAGTTAATTGATTAATCGTTGCAGCACTAGCAGGGCCGGCCCAGGCCATTTGGGGGCCCTAAGCAAAATAATGCCAAGGGGCCCATATTTTTGGCCAACAATTTCGTCACAGTGTACTGTGAAACCCATACATGCAATCCATTCCATACGTCCATATTTTGTATATTAGTCATATTTTGTTGCATTGCGTACTTCAAAGCTCTCACCCCAAATGACATGTAATGACAAGAAAATGGACATTTGCATGGATAAACGGCAATACGCGCCACATTATTCACGATGCTCTATTAACAACGTATAAAATGAGGTTACCAGATTGGGGGCCCCCTAGTGGTCAGGGGCCCTAAGCAGCTGTATCGTCTGTGTATAGGCTGGGCCGGCCTTGAGCACTAGTACTTATTATTATTTTTAAAAAAATCTGTTATTGCCACATCTGGCAACTTTTCGCTGAAATGAAACGTGATCCTCCCAAGGTCTTTGCTCCGTCTGACTTCATCCACACCGAGTCATCACAATAACTTAGATCACGCGTGTTTATCTGTAAACGACCGACATGTACCCTATCAATTTTTTGCTTTCGAGATGAGTGAGTGTGTGAATTTCAGTACGTCAACACACTCGAGTCTATTTATCATGCTTATTTACTCTGAAGCATGCTTGAGCTAATTATGTATCCGCTGCGTGACATGTCATTTTGTCCACTTGAAGCAGCGACGCTATTAATAGCATTTACATAATGTTGAAAAATGTGTTCAGCTTTTCCTCACCTGTACCGTACTAATCTCCTTTTTTCAAGTCGACATCTTTGTGCCAAGGATATAGTGAACTGAATCTTTCAAAGCATTAATATTCAAAGGAAGCCGAGCACTTGAGCAGCATCCTGCCAGCCTACGCAGAAGGTGAGCATTGTTGTTTTTAGACATCCATTAGTAAAGTGGAGAAGACGTGTTCAAATGTCCTGGTAGACTGAAATAGACACTGACATTTTCCAACAGCTTACACCAAATGCGGCCTTAATTTCTGCCGGCGTAACCAAAGCGATGGCAAACATCTGATAAGGCGGCAAAGAGTCAGCAGATTGTCGGCCACACTAGACGGGCGGGCTGGCAACCAGAGGAGACAGTGCCTCAGAAATGTCTGAGTCATCGCCTGCCGTCCTTAGATTGCTTAGCAGCCATTCACCCAACGTGCCGCCACCTCCTACTCTGTTGTCTCGACCATCAATCGGCAGCGAAAGCTTAACACTCAGACAATTTAAGGGATTGTGCCAATTGATGAAAAATGAGGAGAAAGAAAACGGCAAGAAAAACCTGGAGACACCAAAGTGTGCTAGAGCCTTATGCCACCACTCAAGTGCATGTGACACGAAAAAGCATGTTTATTTCAAAATACACGCGGTATTTTATGCTCCTGAATGGTATGGACCGCTTGGATATGTGTGGAAGCGATCGCTATATTTTAGGGCTGTCAAACGATTAAAATTTTTAATCAAGTTAATTACAGCTTAAAAATTAATTAATCGTAATTAATCGCAATTCAAATCATCTATAAGATATGCCACATTTTTCTGTAAATTATTGTTGGAATGGAAAGATAAGACAAAAGATGGATATATACATTCAACATACGGTACATAAGGACTGTATTTGTTTATTATAACAATAAATCAAGATGGCATTAACATTATTAACATTCTATTAAAGCGATCCATGGATAGGAAGACTTGTAGTTCTGAAAAGAAAAATGTTAGTACAAGTTATAGAAATTTTATATTAAAACCCCTCTTAATGTTTTCGTTTTAATAAAATTTGTAAAATTTTCAATCAAAAAATAAACTAGTAGCCTGCCATTGTTGATGTCAATAATTACTTACACAATGCTCATGGGTGCTGAAGCCTACAAAATCAGTCGCACCCAAGCGCCAGCAGAAGGCGACAAAACTCCATAAAACACAACAACTTACAGCGTTTCACTGTACTGTCATTTAAATCTCTCTGAGCGGGGCATCTGCGTTAATTGCGTCAAATATTTTAACGTGATTAATTAAAAAAAATAATTAACGCCTGTTAACGCAATAATTTTGACAGCCCTACTATGATTATTTAGTTTTTTGAATCCCGCGCCATGAAAACGAGTGACTTCCGGCAACAAGTCTCGAGTAGAGATGTCCCGATCACGTCATTTTCAAAGTATCGGAATCGGCAAAAAAATATCGGACATGCCTTTTTTAAATATACAGTGGGGAGAACAAGTATTTGATACACTGCCAATGGGAAAACCCATTGGCAGTGTATCAAATACTTGTTCTCCCCACTGTATATATATTTTGGGGATGTGCGACAAGGAGCATGTCAGCCACAAAACGCAAGCCACCTCCGTATTAAAATGATCCCAGTATTTGACATAATACAAAACAAGATGTTTACTCACTTCCTCGTAAGTCCGAATGTCCCACAGTAGTAGGGCTTGTTTTGGCCAATGTCCATGGTGAATGGGAACCTTTTGAAACTCCAAAAAAGGCGCACACGCCTCTCCCTCATACAGCAAGATTTTCCTGCAGCCGTTTGGCTGGTGTGATGCGAAAAAATAAATGTATTAATCCGCAAAATCAGCTGAATCCTTAGTTCTTCTCATACAACAGTACGGCTGTATAGTGAAGAGGACACCTTCTACCGTACACGTCACAGCGCCCTCTTTCTCAACTCGAGATTAGAGTTGTTCCGATCATGTTTTTTTGCTCCCGATCCGATCCCAATCGTTTTAGTTTGAGTATCTGCCGATCCCGATATTTCCCGATCCAATTGCTTTTTTTTTGCTCCCGATTCAATTCCAATCATTCCCGATAATTTTTCCCAATCATATACATTCTGGCAATGCATTAAGAAAAAAATGAATAAAACTCGGACGATTATATACATTCAACATGCAGTACATAAGTACTGTATTTGTTTATTATGACAATAAATCTTCAAGATGGAATTTACATTATTAACATTCTTTCTGTGAGAGGGATCCATGGATAGAAAGACTTGTGACTTTGTATATTGTGACTAAATATTGCCATCTAGTGTATTTGTTGAGCTTTCAGTAAATGATACTGTAGCCATGCCCAAATGCATGATGGGAAGTGCAACCATGACTGTGCCTAGTGCTACCAGTTGATATATCTTCTGCGTTGGGAAATAACATAAGGTATTAAGAAAAAGATCAATTGCTACCTTGCTTCCCCACATTGCTTTCCATTATATTTCTAATCATAGGGAGAGGGATTGTAAGGCTTTAGCCAATTAAAAAAAGGCTCCAAAGGCTGCCAAAATTCACTCTGCTCATTTTACGCTGCCTCTTATCTCTCTATATAGGTAAAACGGCGCCAATACAGATTGAGCGCGACAATGCGTGAGTGGGTCGTGCAGTGCTTGCATTAATTGCGTTAAATATTTTAATGTGATACATTTCTTAAAAAAATAATTACCTTATTACCTTACCTTACCTAATTAAGCCTAAACTAAAGACTGGATGAGTGTAACATATTATGTGTAACGTTAAATACAATTAGAAAACGATTTAATTTTAAAATATATATATTAAAAAAAGGCATGGCCGATATTTTTTTTGCCGATTCCGATACTTTGAAAATGACGTGATCGGCATCCCGATCGATCGGGACATCTCTATAAAAGACTACTTTCTCGTCATCTGCGCTTTGCTACATTCTTGTATATAGTCGAATCGTCTCAAAATATGATTCTAATTCAAATAATAATGCTATTCAAGACTTTTTATCTCATGTCGTATGCTCTTTAATTCCTAAATTTTCTGTTGTTGAAACTTTTTTTTTCTCGGCTCATGCGAGTGTTGAACCCCATCCCGTCTACACTTGGAGCTACTGTTACATTGAAGTGAACATTTGTTGTTAGTTTTCCTTCAATTCCACAAGTCAGGAGTGCCCAAGTCCGGTCCTCTCGAGCCCCTATCCATCATCATTTGATTCAGGTGTGTTAAAGGAGGGAGACATGGAAAACAAGCCGTATAGGGACTCTCGAGGACCAGACTTGGGCAATTCCTCTCTAAAAATAGCAGCACCTCCTCCTAGAAAGATAGACAACCCTCCGTGTCATTTGAGGTAGATGCCTGCAAAAAAATAGACAACTGGACGTGCTGGACTAATCCAGCGGTGAATGAGAGAGGCTCACTGCAGCAGTTCTTTTCATGCACAGAGATGGGGTGGGTCCGGGATATAAACACCATGCTGAGCCAGCGCAACCTCGCCAGCCATGCTGCACTGCACATTACCTAATTAACCCATTGGATGCTCACCTTGCACACGGTTTTAACACCAGCAGTCGCTGACTGAGATGAGTAACTCCTCTAACTAATTAAACAGCACCCATACCTATAGGTGAGTAATTTAGCACGATCTTCATATATCGGATTAAAAATGAAAACCAGAGCGACTGCTTTGTCGCCGCAACAATGCCATAGGGGAATGGCGTCTGTGTTGTGGTTACATAACGCTACATGAGGTGTTTCCCCTTATCCTTCCCTTTCACTGTCTCCATGGCAACCCTAATCTTACAGTCTTCCCTCTCCTCCCAGTATCCCAAAATGCAAGACATCTGCCTGATGTCTTCTTGCAACAGCGCAACACAGAATCAACACTTTTATTGGAAAATGCAAAATCTAGTTTTAAATCATTTAAAAGGTATCCGAAGCAATATCACAGTGAAATTTTGCTCGCTTGTGCAGAAACAAACATGCAAAATCTAGTTTTAAATCATTTTAAATGAATCAGATGCTGCATTTAAAAAACAGCGAAAGGTGGTTTCAAGAAAATAAATAGCTTATGTTCACTGATTATTATTTTAGCCAACATTTCCATGTCTTACCTTCATCAGCTCTCGGTGAATGACTTGATTTGTGTCTGACGACATCTAGTGGCCAAACGTGTAAAACGACATGTCACTGAAATGGTTGACACACTGCAAAAACACATCATCCTAATTGAAAGTTGTTAAATTCCCTTGTTTTTAGTGTAAATCCAGAGACTTCATAATGGTATTGATGGGTCAGATCGGTCATGCCCTGCGCCTCACCTTCAAGTAGTGGGCCACCCACATCAAGAGGAGCTTTTCACAATATTATTTTGTATTAATAAATGCTAACTGCACGTTTTATTGCTTTTAACCAAGAATTGAGACTGTTTGACGTCCATATCTATGAAGAATTCGGGGATTTAAGCATTTATTCACAAGAATTTTCACCGGAAAAGCTGTTTACATAAGGCTCCATTTACTAACAGACTAGCATTGTAGTTTTAACATATTTACGTAAAATAAATGCGAATTGCACAGTTTTTTGTGTGTGCTTTTAACCAAAAATCGAGACTGTTTTACGTCTATATCTATAAAGAATTTGGGGATTTAAGCATTTATTCACGCTAGCTACATTTACTAATAGGCTAGCATTGTAGTTTGACATATTCACTTAAATGCTAACTGCGAGTTTTTTTTTTTTTTTTTTTTGCTTTTAACCCAGAATTGAGACTGTTTTACATCCATATCTATTAAGAATTCTGGGATTTAAGCATTTATTCACAAGAATTTTCAATGGAACAGCTCTGTTTACGTAAGACGGCCACTAGCTATGTTCACTAACAGACTTGCATTGTACTCTCACATATTTACGTAAAATAAATGCTAACTGCACGGTTTTTTGCTTTTAACCAAGAATCGAGACTGTTTTACTTCCATATCAATAAAGAATTCCGGGATTTAAGCATTCATTCACAAGAATTTTCACCGGAAAAGCTCTGTTTATACAAGGCGGCTGCTAATTACATTCACTAACAGACTAGCATTGTACTTCGACATATTTACGTAAAATAAATGCTAACTGCACGTTTTTTTTTTTGCTTTTAACCAAGAATCGAGACTGTTTCACGTCCATAGCTATAACGAATTCTGGGATTTAAGCATTTATTCACAAGAATTTTCACTGGAAAAGCTCTGTTTACGTCAGGCGGCCACTCGCTACATTCACTAACAGACTAGCATTTATTCACAAGAATTTTCAACGAAAAAAGCTCTTTGTGATTCTACACGGTCAGCTTTGATTGCCTCGCCAACAACGCAGGCCCCCTATTTATCAGCCCCATCTCCCGTCAATACATTATGAAGTTCATGGTAAATTTACTAGAAATAAGTGAAATTATCCACCAGTGCTTCAAGTAAAATTTACTCACATTTCTTGAAATAATAAAAATACTTGTCTGAAAGTAAAATTTCTCAAGAATTTAAGAATAGATATTGTTCAAAACATAATCTGAAAGCAAATTTTCTAGATTTAGGTGAAAAATGACCTCTTTTTAGATGTATGGGCTTGATATGAACAAATAGTAATCTGTACTTCAAGTTGAATAATCTGGCGCATTCATCTATGAACTAGTCTTTAGCACTCAAAACAAGATGGAGAAAATTATTTGACCAGATTCAAGAAAAATAATCTGATTAAGACGTTATAAATTTGCAGTGCAGATTGATGTACATATTGTATGACAAGTTAAAAAAAAGTGCTGCTTGTTGTTGTCATAATAATGCATTGTGAATGGCATTTTAGCAAGGGCGTAGGTTTGCATAAGGACGGTAGGGACATAACACTAGCAATTTTTCAGGATGCTCAAATTGTCCCTACCAAATTTTAGGCAACCTTATATGCATGATATAATGGGTTCAGTTATATAAGTCATTTAGATAGTCAACTATTTCAAACTTACATTTACCCCATTTCACTTGCTGAATGTGCCGGTCCATTTTCCCCCCCCTTCAAATGCACATTTCATTGGCTGATGACTTGACCTACACCCGACACACGCGCTCACACAACCCCAACAGAAATACATGTCAAAAAACATGCCGCCTCCTTCACCCCCTTCGAAGAGTAGGGATATTAGAAGTTTTTTTTCGGCCAGCAGCAGCCATTGTTAGTGATTTAAAAAGACGCCAATGTTGCGGAGGTGGGGAACACACCACAAATTTTGCTACTGAAAGTCCAACCTGCATCAGAGTTAGCATAACATTAAGCCGTGTGAACTTGCTAACCTGCTAAACTCGAGTAGGAAGCTGCTTAGAGAGAAGTGTCCTCCTTTTTTTGTTTTCTACAGTGAACGCTAATCAAACTGTGAGAAATGTAGAAACTCTGCTTAGAGAGAGAGGGGTTGCATTTAGTGTCAAACATCAAAATACGGTAAGTTGCCTATGAATTCACATCATGATCATACTAGGGCTGTCAAATGATTAAAATTTTTAATCGAGTTAATCACAGCTTAAAAATTAATTAATCGTAATTAATCGCAATTTAAACCATCTTTAGAATATGCCATATTTTTCTGTAAATTATTGTTGGAATGGAAAGATAAGACACAAGACGGATATATACATTCAACATACTGTACATAAGTACTGTATTTGTTTATGATAACAAATCAACAAGATGGCATTAACATTATTAACATTCTGTTAAAGCAATCCATGGATACAAAGACTTGTAGTTCTTAAAAGATAAATGTTAGTACAAATTATAGAAATTTTATATTAAAACCCCTTTAAAGTTTGTAAAATTTTCAATCAAAAAATAAACTAGTAGCTCGCCATTGTTGATGTCAATAATAATTATGGTGCTGAAACATAATGCATAAAATCAGTCGCACCCAAGCGTCAGCAGAGGGCGGGAAAAAAAACAAAAAACACAAGTAACAAGTGGAAATGACACTTTGCTGTCATTTTAATCTGTTTGAGCGGGGCATGTGCGTTAAATGCGTCAAATATTTCAATGTGATTAATTAAAAAAAATAATTAACGCCCGTTAATGCGATCATTTTGACAGCCCTAGATCATACAAAACGTATTTAAATAATTTCATTTCTCCTGGAATTGCATTTTCTAGCGCTTTAAATTACGTTAACACGCTCATATTTGAACTTTGGCGTGGAAATAGCAACACATGATAAATGGATCGAATAAATACAAACTGAATTTAATTCATTACAAATTTGGCATCACCTCTAACCATATAATGACAGGAAAGCACACTGGATATCATAATGTTTTTTTTATTATTATTATTATTATTCCGTGATATATTACATGAGACCATAAACGCCCAGGATATTATTATCAGTGCCTTGAGGATACAGTCACACACATTAAGGTACACAGTGTTGCTGGACGGGAGTGGTTTAGTTAATGGCGCTACAACGATGAAGACATGGAATAAAATGGTTATTAAAAAAAAAAAAAAAAAAAAAAAAAAAAACAAGAAAAGTCAAAGCTGGAAAACATGTAAAAATAATAAATAAAACGCTACGATAGACAACAATGAGAAGGAGTGGCGTCAGTATACGGACACCTGTGAATGCGTTACTATGGCGTCGCTTTCCAGAGTCAGGTTCGTTACTAAGGCTTTGTATGGCACGACGAGAACTCATCACACAGCCTTTTCTATTCCAACCTTCTTATGTCCATCCCTTTAAAAAAAGGCACTGGTATTTCTCCACATTCGAACATCTGGAAATCTTGAAGAATAGCGAGGCAATGAGGATAAGAAGATGAACGGTACACACACGGGCCAGCCGGGTTAACTCCCTTCCCCTTTCCCGACCGACATTTTCGTCATCGTCGCTGAACAGTCTGCTGACGGCGGAGGCAACGGGATATGTAAACGTCGACAAGGCTAGTACATCGTCATGACAAACTACTTCCAGATTCATTTGGACACCTCGCAATGTGTACAAAATGTCGTCCCGTTAAGTTATATACACAGTGAATAGGACACCGAACTAAGTCTACACACTGAAATTGGCTGCTACTGACGGAAGCTGGAAATTCTTTTACTTCTAGCTGGTAAAAAGGCTTTTAATCTGCTCTAACTACTTTGGAAAGTGTCTATTCTAGACTTCACGGTGAGCACAAAAGCACTGGAAGAGATGGCGATCAAGAAAGAAACATTTTGCCCGACCTCAGAAGTTCACACGTTTGAGACCTCCGTGAAGTTGGTCCTTCATCGGGGCCAACTTCACGAAGGTCATGTTTAACAGATTTATTTAAGTGCAATAAATTAAAATTCATAAACTACTCAGTTTTGTATTGAATTCAAAATGTACACAATTAAGGAATGTTTCGAGATTTGAACTGGTTTTTAAATACTAAAAGGCAATTTTCTTCAATGGAGCCCTAGATTTTTTTTTTTTTGCCTCACGTAACTCTTCAGCAGACGTCCAATACATTTTGATTATCTTTTACAAACGACATACTGTGAAGTGAATGATTTAATTCCAATCATTTTGCCCGCTTTTCGCTATTAAGAACACTTAAAATAAACCGATTGGGCAGTGCTCACTGTAGTTGAAGAGCTAATAAACATTGAAAAAGGACGTTTCCAGTGTGCTTGTGCAGAAGACAGTACTTTACAAAGCCGCAATGTGTGCTTATCACACGTTTCGAGCTGTACGCCACATTTTTTTAAAACCGCGTAGGAATTTTTGGAGTCAAATTCCAAGAAAAAAGGAAGATTGGACCACTTTGGACGCGAAATTAAAAAATAAATAAATAAAAGAATACAATAACAGGATGAAATGTCATGGCTATTTTGGAGTTTGAAATGTATGTTAGCAGAAGTATTTTCCTTTCTATCAGAAATGAAAATGGCTGTGCTCTCAGTCTTCAAGAGTCCATATGAAATCTATGGATCTTTACGAAATTTTGGACCCGAAACACAATCGAGGAAAAAAATGAATCCGCTAGTGAAACTGGAGTGCGTTTGTGATTAGTCCCTCTGCGATGGCTGCTACTTGAAGACATAGTTAATGACCACCTGCAGGACGATGAGGGCCACGATGACCATGTAGTCGCGCTGCTGCAGGAAGGAGGCGCCCTCCGCTCGGCCTGCCGTGCGACTTCGCAACGCCGTGATGCTCCTTGGTTTTGATATTAAAAGGGAAGTTCAGAATTTTTGACATTCGGCTTAATCTTCAAGTTAGCGGGGGTTTAATTAATTGGTGGAGTTGATTTCAACAAATTCCGTGCGGGATGTCAGTTATTTGATAGTTTCAGGGCTCCGGAGTGGCTAAGCTAGCGTGAGCCGATGGTGCCTGCTTAGCATGCCAATAATTAACAAATCAAACATAATTAAATCAATTCAAATGCAGATTATTGTTCGAAATACCCATGCAGCCAAGACAATGTCACGCCAAACCCCTCCTAATGTTTTCGTTTTAATGAAATTTGTAAAATTTTCGATCAAAAAATAAACTAGTAGCCCACCATTGTTTATGTCAATAATTACACAATGCTTATGGGTGCTTAAGCCCATAAAATCAGTCGCACCCAAGCGCCAGCAGAGGGCGACAAAACTAAAAAAAACACAAGTAAAAAGTGGAGATTGCACTGTGCTGACATTTTAATCTGTTTGAGCGGGGCATGTGCGTTAATTGCGTCAAATATTTTAAAGTGATTAATTCAAAAAATTAATTACCACCCGTTAACGCGATCATTTTGACAGCCCTAATTTTTGTTAAATTATTAATTTAAACAATCTCGCAACTAGCCTCTGTGGCGTTCTCTTTCGACTCTCGGGCTCTCGCGAAATACTGCTGCTGTGAAATTATGCTAGCTTCAGGTTGCTTCAATTTCTCGCTGCTTATCTTCCCTATAACCTTGTCGTACATGTCAGCGTGTCATGTTTGGTAATATCGCCTCACATCGAACCCTTTAAAAACAGCGACTGTCTCTTTGCAAATGAGGCACACACAGTTGCGTATTTTAGTGAAGAAGTAGTCCAATTTTCACCTATCCTTGAAGTGTCGGCCGTCTCAGTCAACTTTTTTTGATTGTCGCCATTTTAGAAAATTGAAAGTAAAGGGTCACACGAGGTAATGTTGCTTAGAGTGCTGCTGCCTTTTAGTGGGTAAATGAGGAGCAGCATTTAGTGTGTAAGCTCATTCATATGCTGGTAACAGTACTGCTGACCAATTTATTAAGTTTGTGTGCGGGCCAGATGTTATTGATTTTATGACAGAGGCTGGGGGCCGGATTAAATTTGGCCCAAATCCGGGCCGAACTTTGGACATGTCTGCACTACATGCTTGATGAAAGCTTTGTTTTTGTGTTTTTTTACTGAGTGTAAAGCTTACAGTTAGTGGCTTAGCAAACGTACTTCCGGTGTACATTTCAAAATAAAAGCACGCCATGTTCAGATTTCTGGAGGCAATCGCATATACTTCAGATTCTACATGGAGAATTAATTTAAAATGACACCCATTATGAAAAATCGGATTGGCAATGATAATATGATGTAATAAATGATAATAATTTGGGTTTAAATTTGTTGCATGCGCACTTTGCAGGACAAGATGACAGTCATTTTGGATCAAATGAACACTTTTAGTAGGCTCTAATTGGAAGGCAAGAAAAATGACATTGGGCTTCTCACCTGTTTCATATTCTGCACTTAACTAGCTTTGAAATGACTGATTATATAGGTGATTTATTTGGATGTAATGTCACTATAATCGTGGTTGAATAGGTTAAAAAAAAAAAAAAAAGGCAATAATATCGCATATGGGCACAAATTTATGAGCCAATAGATTGCCTCCAAAAATTTCTTATCGCGACAGGCCTAGTTCATACTACAATTACTGACATGCAATGGTCAGTTTTAATACCTCTATCCTGAAAACATAGCTAACAGTATTGATTGCATGGGTCATTCTCATGTGTGCATATGTTGTTTTTTATTGGCATGCTAAGATGGGACCATTAGCCACGCCGTAGCCCCGAAACTAACAAATGACTGACAAACTGCACGGAATTTGTCCAAATCAACTCCACCAACTCATTAAACCTCCAAGGACAAATACAAGTTGCCAAATCTAACCTGTTGATATCCTGTTGCGTCTGTTTTATGGATTCAATGGCACTTTGAAGTTCGGTGAAGTCTGCGCCCTTCTTGCGCAGACGGCTGTTATGTTTGCTTTTGTGTCCTGTAACCACACAATTCCAAATGTTACGTTACGCTACGCCACGTTTGTTACAAGTGACAATACTCACGTTCGCTTCCGGAGGAATCCTGCCGGTCAAGCTCAGGCGAAGAGCATCCGCTCTCTGGACTTTTAGCTTTGTCGCTCTTGTGTTTCCTCTTTGGCACCGTGACCTTCATTCATACATAAACACACAAAGAGCTCAGCTAAATTGTTTCATTGGCTAGAAGAGTAAAAAATTTAATTTTAAAGATTAAATGACACGAAAAGCATGCAATTTACACAGAGGACGCTGCATGCTGTTAAAGCACAAGTCCATGGTCGTTCCAGTCAGAAAAAAACAGATGAGGGGCTCAGTAAAAAAGTGATGAAGGATCAGAAAAACAGATGAAGTGATACCAAAAAAAAAAAAAAAGTAGGATGACGGTAATAAAAAAATTGGTGAAGCGACAAAAAAGCTGCGTAGATGGTGGCTGAGGCAGCGAGACGTTTTGGAAAAAAACCTACCTGGCACTTGCAATTGTCCCTCCGCGACCCCTGGTTACTCAGACTAATAAGACTGCCAGAACGTACCATGGGGGTGCGGTGTCGGACCTTGGTCTGGATACAACCGTCTTTTTCAAACTGGATCAGGTCGTTAAGAGGGTCCCATGGCCTCGTGCTGCGAAAAAAAACAACATTATACAGTAAGGGTGTAACGGTACATGCAATAGTATTGAACCGTTTCGGTACGTGGTAGTCGATTCAGAACCGACGCATACCGAACGAGTTTCTGACGTAGTATAACCCTTACTTTTCGATCGGGTTAGAGTTTCTTTGTGTTGATTAAATTTACTCTGTCTTCTCTACTATAATGAGGACCAACACGGTAGGACAGTCCAGACACGTCAACGGCACGACAACGTGGCTGCTGCGAGAACGCAGTGAAACGCGGGCGTTAGAGTCAATCAGCCAATGCACACCAGTCGCAGTGTGGTCGCGTGTTAGATACGTCCCAGAAGCGGCTCAACGTGACGCACGCAAAAAGAATAGCAGAGTTTATTATTTGACGCGAGACAAGTAATGACACGGCCCTCCTGCGTCAATACTACTAGCTAGCAGACCGGTGTTCTACACAGGGCACACCGGAAGTCACTCGTGTAAAAATACGGTGGATCCGGTCGATTTTGAAACTAATATGCAATCGTAACCTACTTTTTGAGTCCATCAGATCTCTTGAGTGGTAGATCGGGCACAGTTTGTCTTTGTTGATTTGCAGCAGTCTTCTCTGCTATAATAATAACCAACACGGCCCCGTGTTCAATACAAAATGCTCCTACCACAACAAAACAAGTAGGAACTAATATTAACATAGGAACTAAAGTTATACAACATAAAATATACAATATAAATGAATACTACGTCACATTTGTAAAATATAAACTAGGGCTGTCAAACGATTATATTTTTTAATCGAGCTAATTACAACTTAAAAATTAATTAATCGTAATTAATCGCAATTCAAACCATCTATAAAATATGCCATATTTTTCTGTAAATTTTATATATATTCTGTAAAATAAATTGTTGGAATGGAAAGATAAGACACAAGAATGATATATATATATATTCAACATACGGTACATAAGGACTGTATTTGTTTATTATAACAATGAATCAACAAGATGGCATTAACATTATTAACATTCTGTTAAAGCGATCCATGGATAGAAAGACTCGTAGTACTTAAAAGATAAATGTTAGTATAAGTTATAGAAATTTTATATTAAAACTAGGGCTGTCAAAATTATCGCGTTAACGGGCGTTAATTAATTTTTTTAATTAATCACGTTAAAATAACGCACTAGGCCCGCTCAGACAGATTTAAATGTCAGTACAGTGAAAGGCCAACTTGTTAATTGTGTTTTATGGAGTTTTTCCGCCCTCTGCTGGCGCTTGGGTGTGACTTGCATATGTTATGTGGCGTAATGTCGCCCTCTGCTGGCGATTCAGTGCAGCTGATTATTTGGGTTTCGGCACGCTTTTCTGACGTGATTATATGTCGACGCGAACTCACACTAATAGACAGTGCTATTCAGACCAGCTAACGTCCGCATCCAGTATTCAGTGGCAGTTCTCATAGCCCCATCACACTGTTTGTGTCTAATACATGCATCGCTTGTGAGTTATATTCCTCCTTTGTTTATATTCATGAGCATTAGATAGTTATTGATGATGTGTATTTGAATTTGTTCAAATATATGGTGAAATGCAGTTACATTGTTAGATGCTTGTGAGCTAATTGGCTAGTGCTACTGCTCAAATGGACACGTGTGTGTACATTTTATGTTATTTTGTGATTTATGCAAGTTATTGACACATTGCCTTGTTATTTTCAGTTTTACAAAAATACAAGAAACGTGCCCCTGTCAAAAAGAGATGACTTCAGTAAAGCCCATGCAACTTTGCCACACCGTCTGATTTCTTTTTGGAACTTCTGTTCGCTATCTGTCAATTTGTGTACTCACACACATTGAGGACAGAATAGGGCTACTAGTTTATTTTTTGATTGAAAATTTTACAAATTTTATTAAAACGAAAACATTAAGAGGCGTTTTAATATAACATTTCTATAACTTGTACTAATATTCATCTTTTAAGAACTACAAATCTTTCTATCCATGGATCACTTTAACAGAATGTTAATAATGTTAATGCCATCTTGTTGATTTATTGTTGTAATAAACAAATACAGTCCTTATGTACCGTATGTTGAATGTATATATCCATCTTGTCTTATCTTTCCATTCCAACAATAATTTACAGAAAAATATGGCATATTCTAAAGATGGTTTAAATTGCGATTCATTACGATTAATTAATTTTTAAGCTGTGATTAACTCGATTAAAAATGTTAATCGTTTGACAGCCCTAGTATGACCATGATGTGAATTCATAGGCAACTTTTTGATGTTTGACACTAAATGCAACCCCTCTCTCTCTAAGCAGAGCGTTCACTGTAGAAAATACAAAAAAGAAGGACACTTCTCTCTAAGCAGCTTCCTACTCGAGTTTAGCAGGTTAGCAAGTTCACACGGCTTAATGTTATGCTAACTCTGATGCAGGTTGGACTTTCAGTAGCAAAATTAGTGGTGTGTTCCCCACCTCTGCAACATTGGTGTCTTTTAAATCACTTACAGTGGCTGCTGCTGGCCGAAAAAAAACTTCTAATATCCCTACTCTTCGTTTTAATAAAATTTGTAAAATTTTCAATCAAAAAATAAACTAGTAGCCCGCCATTGTTGATGTCAATAATTACTTACACAATGCTCATGGGTGCTGAAGCCAATAAAATCAGTCGCACCCAACCGCCAGCAGAGGGCGGCAAAACTCCATAAAACACAATTAACAAGTGAGCATTTCACTCTACTGTCATTTAAATCTGTCTGAGTGGGACATGTGCGTTAATTGCGTCAAATATTTTAACGTGATTAATTTAAAAAATTAATTACCGCCCGTTAACGCGATAATTTTGACAGCCCTAATACAAACACATAATAAAATAAATAATAGCCCATTTAAATAAAATAAATTGAAATGAGCTAAAACACCTGTAATTAAATAATAAGAATAATACAGATCCTGCTTACACTATTACATTTATTAATTTCTGTGTGGTGCTTTAACTTGAGAAAATCCACCAATAAGGCTATTGAAAACCGTTCATAAGGGAAAAAAATGATTCATTGAGGCATTTCATTTGTAAAATACATGTTAAAATCTTTGTCATTGTCAATCTTTGGGATTGCTTTTCTCTTTAGCACATGATTTCTTTTTTCTTCTTTCTTTCAGAAAGAAAGCTGACCAATACGCGGGGTCTGAAAGGCAAATTGTTGTTGGATTATCTTTAAATACCCGCTACTTTTTGAGCAGAATTCTAGCTTTGTATAGGCTAATGTTCCTATTGTCCAAAGCACAACAGTGTGTAATAAACTATATTTATATTTTGCATTTTGTTTTTTTACTGTACCGAAGATGAACTGAACCGTGACCTCAAAACCGAGTTACGTACCGAACCGAGATTTATTATTATATATTATTATACGGTATTTTGACGTGAGAATAGTTAGGAGGCGGACTCACTCTGCGTATTTATAGTGCCACTCTCCAGTGACGGGGTCCTGCTCGAACAAAGTGGGATTCCACTCCTCGCATTTGGCTTTCCTCTCCCGAGCAGACTTCCTCTGGCTTTCCTCCAGAATGAACTTCTCGTTGGTGGCGTCCGTCTGGTCCTTGTTGTTGATGGCCCTCGTCACGTGCTGCCACAGTCTAGAAATAACCGACGGTCAACTACAGCACGTGGTTTTCTAGATTTAAAATCCCACCTTTCCGATTCAAACTCCCCCTGCTCCTCCGGCGGGACGGTGCAACGGGTGAGTCTGCTTTGCCTCAAGTCCGGTGTGGGGTTCCAAAAAGTGTCCACAGTTCCAGTCTTCTTGTCATTGATGAAGATCTCGCTATCCTAAAGGAGGCCCAAGTGACAATATCACATGTTAACATTCAGCTTGTATTTCCAGACCCTACACGAAGTCAAATATTACCCAATGTCCTTCCAAAGTTGCTAGCACTTCCTTCCCTAGCTTTATCTTTCCGGAAACTTGGTTGACGCTGTCACTGCTTCCCAGAAATGGCTGTGAAACACACACACACATCACATCTCTTAAGACGCCATTTCAAAAGATATTCTTATATTACGTGCACTCCTTTTTGCTTTTACCTTGAGTTTAAACTCCAGCTGCGAACTGTAGCCCGTCTTCTCACACGCAATGGTGATCTGACCACCCAGCTCCAGAGTCATGGTGCCATAAAGGATGCCTGGCGTGACACAAAATAGTCAAAATGCTAAGATGTGAACTGGAGGGGCAGTACAAAGGCCTTCGATCCACTTGAACAGACCTTTACAGTGAGCGTAAGGCATATTCATGACATAGTCTTCTCCTCGGTTAAGGAATGTGAGTCGAGCCTCGCCGTCTAAAATGGCTGACAATGAGTTTCCTAAAATCAAACAAACAAAAAAAGACATGTTAGATTAGAAGCAAGGTTTATGTACACCTAGCTTGGCTAAAAAGAACACGCAGGAAGTCAATGTAGCTTTTGTGGAGGTTGGTAGCTGCTCCCCAGCTGCTGTGATAGCAACCTTATTTATTCAGGGGCAAACAATAGGATGGGAAGGGTCAGGAAAGCAACATAGAACATAGTATAGAATACACAGACTACATGTGGGCCACATGGGCCAGGACAAAGCAAAGGCTGACAAGACAGAAGTTATCCGTTCTGGTTAGGGGTGTGATAAAATATCGAAATGGTGATATACAGTGGGGTAAATACGTATTTAATCAACCACTAATTGTGCAAGTTCTCTCACCTGAAAATATTAGAGAGGCCTGTAAATGTCAACATGGGTAGACCTCAACCATGAGAGACAGAATGTGAAAAAAAAAAAAACAACAGAAAATCACATTGTTTAATTTTTAAAGAATTTATTTGCAAATCATGGTGGAAAATAAGTATTTGGTCAATACCAAAAGTTCATCTCAATACTTTGTTATGTACCCTTTGTTGGCAGTAAACGTTTTCTGTAACTCTTCACAAGCTTTTCACACACTGTTGCTGGTATTTTGGCCCATTCCTCCATCCAGATCTCCTCTCCAGCAGTGATGTTTTGGGGCTGTCGTTGGGCAACACGGACTTTCAACCCCCTCCACAGATTTTCTATGGGGTTGAGATCTGGAGACTGGCTAGGCCACTCCAGGACCTTGAAATGCTTCTTACGAAGCCACTCCTTTGTTGCCCTGGCTGTGTGTTTGGAATCATTGTCATGCTGAAAGACCCAGCCACTTCTTCAATCATCTTCAATGCCCTTGCTGATGGAAGGATATTTCCACTCAAAATCTCTCGATACATGGCCCCATTCAGTCTTTTATTTACACAGATCAGTCGTCCTGGTCCCTTTGCAGAAAAACAGCCCCAAATCATGATGATTCCACCCCCATGCTTCACAGTGGGTATGGTGTTCTTCGGATGCAATTCAGTATTCTTTCTCCTCCAAACATGAGAACCTGTGTTTCTACCAAAAAGTTCTATTTTGGTTTCATCTAACCATAACACACTCTCCCAGTCCTCTTCTGGATCTTCCAAATGCTCTCTAGCAAACCGCAGACAGGCCTGGACGTGTACTGGCTTCAGCAGGGGGACACATCTGGCAGTGCAGGATTTGAGTCCTTGGCGGTGCATTGTGTTACTGATAGTAGCCTTTGTTACTGTGGTCCCAGCTCTCTTTAGGTCATTCACTAGGTCCCCCCGTGTAGTTCTGGGATTTTTGCTCACCGTTTTTGTTATCATTTTGGCGCTACGGGGTGAGATCTTGCATGGAGCCCCAGATCGAGGGAGATTATCAGTGGTCTTGTATGTCTTCCATTTTCTAATAATCACTCCCACAGTTGATTTATATACACCAAGCGTTTTACCTATTGCAGATTCAGTCTTCCCAGCCTGGTGCAGGTCTACAATTTTGTCTCTGGTGTCCTTCGACAGCTCTTTGGTCTTGGCCATAGTGGAGTTAGGAGTGTGACAGGTGTCTTTTCTACCGATAATGAGTTAAAACAGGTGCTATTAATATAGGTAACGAGTGGAGCCTCGTTAGACCTCTTTGACAGCCAGAAATCTTGCTTGTTTGTAGGTGACCAAATACTTATTTTCCACTCTAATTTGGAAATAAATTCTTTAAAAATCAAACAATTTGTTTTACAGTTTTTTTTTCCACATCCGATCTCTCATGGTTGAGGTTTACCCATGTTGACAATTACAAGCCTCTCTAATCTTTTCAAGTCGGAGTACTTGCACAATTGGTGGTTGACTAAATACTTATTTGCTCCACTGTATCGTGATACTTTGTATCCCAAAAGGTTATCGATATGCTCCAGCCAAGAATCAAGATATCATTTTGAAAAGGTGTCAATGTCTAAAAAATAAAAAATAAAAAATGAACCAACAAGTTGCTACCAAAATTTTCCACCATAATAGTGTCTCAGTTAACTCTAAGGCTGCATTGACGGTGCTCGCCGCACGATCCATTTAGACTGGGAACGTTCGTTCATTCGAAACCAGCGCATTCACAGTCATTCTGTCCGATTTTCAGGGCATTTACAGGTCACTTGCTGTTCATTTTAGGGCATTTACAGGTCATTTTCTGTTGAATTTGAGTCAGTTCCTATTCATTTGGGTGATTTCCTGTTCTGTAACTCAAAGTAAGCAGGAAGAGAGCCATAAAATACCCCAAAATCAACAGGAAGTAACTGAAAATGAACAGGTAAATGACCTTAAATGGCCCAAAATGACCTCATTGCCTGGCATTGGCTGCCACTACCGTCCATAGACGTTCAATCCATTTGAACTGGGAGGGATGGCAGCGAATGAACATTCGTTCATTCGCTGCCACCCTCCCAGTTCAAATGGATTGGACGTCTACAAGTGATAAACTCATTCCCATTCACAGCAGAAGCTTTTTATCATTCAGTAAGTGCCATAAACAGTCAGATTACTGTATGTTTATACCATAGAATTTGGACTTGGCGAGAATGCTTCCACTGAGGCAGAATCCATCCTTCCTGTTGCTGACATAAAATGCTGACACGGGAGGATGATGCGATACCTGAACATGGATTATAACTGTTATTTTTACCGTCAGAGTTTTGAATGCAACCTAAACTGGAAAGAGAATTCGTTACCTGTTCTGAAATGTAAAAAGTCTTGCTGGTGGTTTTTTGGTGGAGCCACATGCAACGGTAAGTTTCGCCAATAATGGGGTTGTAAGGCTTTTTCAAGCCCTGCGAGATCAAAAGCGAGTTAGCGCACTTCCTGAATGGAAGCAACATCATGGAAGCGTACCTTTGGCTTTTTATAAAAGCCGGAAATGTACCACTTGACCACTTTCTTCATTCGGTTGTAGGCATTTTCCTCCACCGCAGCCTCGGACAAGAAGTCGGCATGGTAGTAGTAGTCCGAGAGTTTATCCAAAAAGGACCTGGGCTCCAGGATGAACGTGGGCAGGACTACTTTAGACAGATCCATGCCTGGTCGTACTTGCTTTAGGAGAGTCCATATGAGCGACTTGTTTTCCTCTGAAACGGTCTCGGTCTGGGCGGCTTCACCTGCCTAGAAGAGGAATGTGTCCAACGTGTACAGTGCTGGCCAAAAGTATTGGCACCCCTGCAATTCTGTCAGATAATGCTCAAATTCTCCAAGAAAATGATTGCAATTACAATTGCTTTGGTGGTGATATCTTCATTTATTTTGCTTGCAATGAAAAAACACAAAAGAATGGGAAAAAAATGTTATCATTTTACACAAAACTCAAAAATGGGCCGGACAAAAGGATTGGCACCCTTTGAAAAATCATGTGATGCTTCTCTAATTTGTGTAATTAACAGCACCTGTTACTTATCTGTGGCACATAACAGGTGCTGGCAATAATTAAATCACATGTGGAGCCAGTTAAAATGGATTAAAGTTGACTCAACCCCTGTCCTGCGTCCTTGTGTGTACCACAAAGCATTGAGATAAAAAAGAAGGTTCAAGAGCTGTTTGAGGACTTGAAAAGCAAAACTGTAAGGAAGCATGGGCAATCTCTAGGCTACGAGTCCATCTCCAAAGACATGAATGTTCCTGTGTCTACTAGTGCTGGGAATCTTTGGGCACCTAACGATTCGATTACGATTACGATTCAGAGGCTCCGATTCGATTATAAAACGATTATTGATGCACCCCCCTCCCTTATTTTATTTATTTATTTTTTTTATGTTTTGTACATTAGTTCCAAAATTGTTCAAAAATACTCTCAGGCTAAACCAAACTACTATTCCAGTATCAAGTTAACATATAGCAGTAAACAAATATACAAAAATAACAGTAAATAAAAAATTCCAGTTCCCATTCTGTATAAGCAGCTTTAAACTACATTCAATTAATTTAATGTTGTGAATCAACCGTTAAAGTTGTTAAAATTTCTCCCATTATTCCATAATTTCCCTTTTGTCTACTTTCGACATGTGAAAGTAAAACTATTTTAAAGATAGATTCAAGTCAATTTTTTACCGATTTAGGAGTATTTTAGATAAAAAGTTAATTAGGTTTGCTTGGAAGGTTCGCTACAACAGCCTTGCAGGGAAGTGTACTGCTATAAGATGGCGGTCGTTTACTAACGGCCGCATCTAACTTTTTGAACATGTCCTGCTAACGCTACCGAATCTATAATGCATCTAGTCCTATATAAATGACATCTACCGTAACATTATGTGGTTGTACTTTGTAGCAGCTTTTCGGCAGCAGTCAGGTATGTTGTTGTGTTTTTTTAATCTCGTGGCAGGAGTTGAGCTAGAGCCGTGAGTTGAGCATTGGCATTACCCGAGGGGCCGGGTAATGAGAAGCATGATGTTTAGCTACTCTCGCTTCGTTCCTCATTGCGTCCCGAAGACCGCGCGGCGCGCTGAGTGTGTTGTACTTCGCTTTACGCATATTTCAATAATCAGAATTTGGATGTTTGTGAATCGTTCTCGAATCTTCCACGGCCGAATCGCGAATAATCTAAGAATCGTAAATTTTGCACACCTCTAGTGTCTACTGTGCGCCGTGTCATCTATAAGTTTAAAGCCCACGGCACTGTGGCTAACCTCCCTAGATGTGGACGGAAAAGAAAAATTGATGATTTCAACGAAAGATTGTGCGGATGGTGGGTAAAGAACCTCGACTAACATCCAAAGAAGTTCAAACTGTCCTGCAGTCCGAGTGTACAACGGTGTCAAACCGTAATATCCGTCGGCGTCTAAATGAAAAGGGACTCTATGGTAGGATACCCAGGAAGACTCCACAAGACATAAAAAAAAAAGTCAGGCTGGAGTTTGCCAAAACTTATCTGAAAAGGCCAAAAACGTTTCAGAAGAATGTTCTCTGGTCAGATGAGACAAAAGTAGAGATTTTTGGCAAAAGGCATCAATATAGAGTTTACAGGGAAAAAAACGAGGCCTTCAAAGAAAAGAACACAGTCCCCACAGTCAAACAGCAGAGGTTCCCTGATGTTTTGGGGTTGCTATGCTTCCTCTGGTACTGGACTGCTTGACCGTGTGCATGGCATTATGAAATCTGAAGACTACCAACAAATTTTGCAGCATAATTTAGGGCCCAGTGTAAGAAAGCTGGGTCTCCCTCAGAGGCCATGGGTCTTCCAGCAGGACAATGACCCAAAAGACACTTCAAAAAGCACTAGAAAATGGTTTGAGAGAAAGAACTGGAGACTTCTAAAGTGAGTCCAGAACTGAATCCCATAGAACACCTGTGGAGAGATCTGAAAATGGCAGTTTGGAGAAGGCACCCTTCAAATCTCAGAGACCTGGAGCAGTTGGAATTACCAGCAGAGCATTGTAAGACACTCATTGATGGATAACGGAAGCGGTTGTTTGCAGTTATTTTGTCTACAGGTTGTTCTACTAAGTATTAGGCTGAGGGTGCCAATACTTTTGTCCGGAGATTTTTTTTGGTGTGTTTTTTCATTGCAAGCAAAATAAATGAAGATATTACTACCAAAGCATTTGTAATTGCAATCATTTTCTGGGAGAAATTGAGCATTATGTGACAGAATTGCAAGGGTGCCAATACTTTTGGCCAGCACTGTATATTAGTTATACAAGTTAATTGCGTACCTCTCCCAGTTCCTCGTGGGATTGCTCCAGGTAGGACGTTTCTCGCACGTGCTCGTTGGGGTCCATGTCGACGTACGAGTCGTCCTGGCGCTCTGACGTGTCGCTGTCGCTCTCCTCGCTTTTCTCCAGGCCTTCCGGGTCCGACTCCTCGTGGTCCGGCTCGCCCTCCCGGTCGGACTTATCGGAGTAAAGGTCCGGGTCTTTCAAATGGTCGCTGTCGTTAAACCTGGTTGGCAAAATGTTACACGTAGTGTCAGCGTGATTGACCAGAAACTGAGTTCTATTTTTCCAGACTTACTGGAAGCCATGAATGTTGTGGGCACGCAGGAGGCTGTAGAAGTTAAGGGAATGTTCTCCTCCGGATGCCACCGTGCTCACGTCTTCCTTTCCCTCACGGATCATGGTTCTTTTTAGCAGGCTGGAGCACTTCAAGGCCAGCTCTAGCGCGTCCATCCAGCAACGGCCTGCGAAAAAAATGGACAATTTGAACATTATTATGTGAGAAAATTCACTTCTGACAAAGCGGTACAGAGCGAACTCATATTTGACGTGTTGAATTAACAGGCACGTTGTGTGAAAACAACATGTTTTACTACCAAGGACACGCAACAGACGTGTTCCGTGTTTCAGCACCGAGGACAGTTATATAAGGCGCAAACAACAGTTGTATGTTTTAGCACCTTGAACGAGAGCTCGTCTCTTACCGTCAGATTCGGAAGCGGCACGGAAGATGAGGTGGCTGCTGGGTAACGGCTGAGTGATGGAGCCCACCGCCTCGCCTTTAGGACCCTGGAAGAACATTTGAAATATTTACACACACTAATTGGAAAGCAAGTGAGAGAGCTATAATCAGTAAACAAGGAGGAAACACTAAAAACGCAATCACGGTTGGAGTGGATTGCATGGTTTGTCTGCACTTAACATTCATGCAGAGAAATCCAAGGATTTGTTTTTAGTGGAAAATATTTGGCATTAAAACAGCACGCTTTGTTTTTACGGAAGGATTACAGTTGAATAATCCAGGATGGGTTTATTGTGAAAAGGATCATTCTGGATTTTAGCCCAAATATTCTAAAAAGGCTTTGACAAGCAACTTTTAGTACAAATGATATGAGGTCAAAGAGCGCTTCGGGGTTTGTCTCAATTTGCGCCGACCTTGACGGCCCAGATGGACTGCTCCAGGGGGTGGAAGAGCTTGAAGCAGAAGCCGTCTTTCTTGGAGGGTCTTTCGATGAGCTCGCAGGCGTTGAGCAGCACCGTGCCCACCCACTGGCCGTTCTTGTGGGTCTTGTAAATCAGCAGGACGCCCGGTTTCAGCACGCACCAGAGTTTGGTCCAGCTTTTCAGGGTTCCGCGGATCTACGGGTATCCATTATAGGTTTACTTTTAATATGTGTGATTCATTTATGGATATTTTCCAGGCTCAAAAGCATCGAGTCAAATTCTTCACCTTCAGCCAGTCAGCCATGACGATGACGGAAGGATCGGTGATGGTACTAAGCAGCTCTTTTGTCGCCCTCTTCTTCTCTTCCCTGTAGTTCTTTTTCTGCACCTAAAGTCAGAGAGTATGTGTTGTGGTCGTTAGTAAAATTATTAAAGATGTCCCGATCCCGATCGATCGGGTCCGATCACGTCATTTTCAAAGTATCGGAATCGGCAAAAAAATATCGGACATGCCTTTTTTTAATATAAATATATTTTTTTATTTAGATCGTCTTCTAATTGTATTTAACGTTACAGACAAAATGTCTTACACTCATCTGGAGTAGTTTTGGCTTTGGGATATCAAATTTATTACGTTAATGGCGGTAATTCTTTTTTTTTTAATTAATCACGTGAAATAATTAACGCATGCGCTGCACAACCCACACACGCATTGTCACGTTCAATCTATGATGACGCCATTTTACCTATAGATTGCGCTAAAAGGCAGCATATAATGAGTAGAGAGAATTTTGAGTGCATTTGGAGCCATTTTTAAGCCTTACAATACCTCTCTCAGCAATTAAAAATAACGTGGGAGGAAATGTGGGGATGAAAGGTAGTAGTTGATCATTTTCTTAACACCCTATGTTCTTTCCCAACGCAGAGATGATATATCAATTGGTGCCCCTACGCACAGTAATGGTTGCACTTCCCATCATGCATTTGGGCAGAAGTTAAATGGCTGCAGTACCATATACTGAAAGCTCAACAAATACACTAGATAGCAATTTTTAGTCACAATAAACAAAATCACATTTATCTTTAAGAATTACAAGTCTTTCGATCGGTGGGTCCCTCTCATAGAAAGAATGTAAATAATGTAAATGCCATCTTGAGGATTTACTGTCATAATAAACAAATACAGTACTTATGTACTATATGTTGAATGTAAATATTCGTCCGAGTTTTATTTATTTTTTCTTAATGCATTGCCAAAATGCATATGATCGGGAAAAATTATCGGGAATGACTGGAATTGAATCAGGAGCAAAAAAAAAAAAAAGCAATCGGATCGGGAAATATCGGGATCGGCAGATACTGAAACTAAAACGATCGGGAGCAAAAACAATGAATTTTTCTTTATCAAAAAGTTATCCTGAAATACAATCCAAATCCAATTTCAAAGTATACACTTGTTTGACAATTCAGTTTGAGTTTGTTTTGAAAGGAGACTCTAAGCTGTTATATGAATGAGTTTATGTATATTGTTTCTTTATAAATAGAAAGGAGACAACGTAACTATCTAACAATAACTACTAAGTGCTAATATGCTTCTCCAGAACTTGATACAAACGGATACTTAAGACACTAATGAGCATAATCGCTAGCTAGCTTAGTACTCCATGCTAAGTCGTAACGTCTCATCAACAAAGATTACAAACAATACAATTGGCTTCACATCTGATGAACGCACACTGGCACACTGGATCTAACGACACAAGAGACAATCCAACTCTTGACACTTACTAATATTATTGACTCAGCAACCCAACAGCTGCAGTTGCAGCGGTGAACTTTCTCTCTCTTGCTCTAATCACCGGCACGCACAGCCTCACATTACACCAAAACAAGGACCCAAACTATTAAAATCAATTATCAAATTAGTTGGCAACTAATTTATTGATCGATTTTAATCGATTAGTTGCTGCAGCCTTAACCACTGGGGACGAAATAAGACTTTTCCACCCATGGTTATCGGGCTTTAAATAACACTTTGGAGCTTTCTGTGCGTCCGGATAAACAATGTGTAAGCTGATTTCAAAGACGGTTTTTACCTTGAGGGACTCCTTCTTGGTGAGCTTGCCTCCAGACGCGGACACGTCCTTGTCGGAGCCATTGTACAGCTTGGTTTCTGACTGCAAACATATCAACATTCTACTTCAATTACGTACATGTCAAAACAGAAGAAAATCTACTTTGATTCCTTGTAAGGCAATGGCTTTTCACAGAAGCCCAAACTTAGCACACGCTGGGCTGAATCAGACCTACTAAACAAAAAATAAAATCCTCCTGTAGGTGTAGGTATGTGTCTGCCAGTTGGCTGCGCCAGCCTTCTCGAGACAGACGCGGATGAGAAGGGATCATTAAGTAGGGTTAAATAAGGCCTGAAATAAATACCCGTTCAAGTTTCGTAATAACAACCAGGCAAAACAAACTCTTTCATAAGGTAAAACCCGCATCATATAATGAGATTGCCGACTTGGTGAGTGTGCGTCATGGTCACCTTGCTCTTGGATATGGAAAGTGAATCCTCTTTCAAAGGCAGCGATAAAAGGTCCTCCTTCCCTCTCTCGAACCCTTCAACGAAAGACCCAAGACGACAAAAGTCAATCAAGTACATGCCTTCATTTAACCAGCAAGTAAAGGCCAAAAATTGACAGTTATGTACTATGCAATAGTACAAAAATTTGGATGCACTATATACAGTGCCCTCCATAATTATTGGATTTATAATAATTATGTGTTTTTTAGCTTCTAATATATATATTTTTCTAAATAATATGGGACCTTAATGGAAAAAAAGAGAAAAATCCAACCTTCTATACAAGTGCATTCATTCAGTGGGGAAAAAATCCCACATGAAGAAAAAAATATTTGACATCAAATAATGTGTGTCACAATTATTAGCACCCCTAGTGTTAATACTTTGTACAACCCCCTTTTGCCAACAAAACAAGGTCTGGGGACTGAGATGGCCATGGGAGGAGCTTGATTTTGTGTCTGGTGAACCATTTCTGTGTAGATTTGGCCATATGTTTCGGGTCATTCATGCTGAAAGACCCAGTGACGACCCATCTTCAGCTTTCGGGCAGAGGGCAACAGATTTTGATTTAAAATGTCCTGGTAGTTCAAAGAATTCATGATGCCATGCACCCTAACAAGGTTCCCAGGGCCTTTGGAAGCGAAACAGCCCCACAGCATCACTGACCCACCCCCATACTTCACAGTGGGTATGAGGTGCTTTTCAGCATGCGCATCTTTCGTGGCACGCCAGACCCACTTAGAGTGTTTGTTGCCAAAAAGCTCAATCTTGGTCTCATCTGACCAAAGCACACGGTCCCAGTTGAAGCCCCAATACCACTTGGCGAACTCCAGACTAGAGCTGAAACGAATACTCGAGCAACTCGAGTAACTCGAGTTTAAAAACTGATCCGAGTAATTTTATTCACCTCGAGTAATATTTTGACAGCGCATCACGTTTTGCTCGGACTACTGCGGGACAACGCGCTGATGTTACATGCGTAGAGGAAGAAGCTTACTAAGAACTTACTGCAGCCGACAGCCGCTACAAATGACGGCGACGTTGCTAAATACTAGCCCGCACGATGCTACGTTGGTTGCAGGTAGCGTCTGATGCGTCTCATAGAGATCACATGTATGTTGAACTAGATGCGCAATGACAGACTCGGCCGCGTCTGCGCAGCGTTAGTAAACAGCCGCCATCTTAAAGCAGTAGAGCGCTAAGCACTAATAAAGAGCGCTAAGCGCTAATAAATAAGATTAACGTTACTGTCACTAGCTCACGTAACCTTAGCCCATCGGAGGGCTAGGTTTCTATTAATTATGACCACTGTCGATGCGTGGCTAACGTGTCTTACATACAAGCTTTAACATAACATAGCGTTGTGGAGTGATGAGGGTGTAAAATAAAAACTTAATAATGCTAACTATCAATTTTAGCTCAGTAGTCATTGCTGGATAAAACACCCAAGTAGCACTGGTCCCTAATGTGCTCCAATACAGCCTGTATCATACATTTATTTTGAACACTGCAAAAACTCAATGTTCTATCAGGACTTACAGTTTAGACGAACTTAAAACTTAACTAGAACTTCAAAATGGCTTGACACAAATAGAAATTCAATTGAAACACGTGGGGAAAAACACCTACTTTTAAGTGATGTGTGTTATCAAGCGTAATGGCATTTTTAGGTAAGATATATATATATATATATATATATATATATATATTTTTTTTTTATAAGATCTAAAAGTTTTTTGAGTGAAAGCAGTGAATTATACTTTTTTTAAACATTTTAGTTACATCTTGTTGGCTGTTTTCAACAATATACATCGAAAATAAAGACATTGATTGACTGAAAATGGTTCAAGATTAGATTCATTCATTCACTCATTTTCCATGCCGCTTTTCCTCACGAGGGTCGCGGAGGTGCTGGAGCCTATCCCAGCCAACTACGGGCAGTAGGCAGGGGACACCCTGAACTGGTTGCCAGCCAATCGCAGGGCACAAGGAGACATACAACCATTCACGCACACACTCATACCTACGGACAATTTAGAGTGTTCAATCAGCCTACCATGCATGTCTTTGGGATGTGGGAGGAAACCGGAGTTCCCGGAGGAAACCCACGCAGGCACGGGGAGAACATGCAAACTCCACACAGGAAGGCCGAAGCCCGGGATTGAACCCTTGATCTCAGAACTGTGAGGCAGATGTGCTAACCACTAAGCCACCGTGCCGCCTAAAGATTAGATGAAATGTCTTATTTTGTCATGTATATTTATAATTGCTCTTCACCTAAAATTATATTTGTTTTATCCAATTACTCGATTAATCGATAGAATTTTCAGTCGATTACTCGATTACTAAAATATTCGATAGCTGCAGCCCTACTCCAGACGTTTGCGTTTATGATTGTGAGTGAGGAAAGCTTTTCTCCGTGCATGCCTCCCAAACAGCTTGTTGGCGTGTAGACAGCACCTCATACCCACTGTGAAGTATGGGGGTGGGTCAGTGATGCTGTGGGGCTGTTTTGCTTCCAAAGGCCCTGGGAACCTTGTTAGGGTGCATGGCATCATGAATGCTTTGAAAGCTGAAGATAGGTCGTCACTGGGTCTTTCAGCAAGACAATGACCCTAAACATATGACCAAATCTACACAGAAATGGTTCACCAGACACAAAATCAAGCTCCTCCCATGGCCATCTCAGTCCCCAGACCTCAACCCCAATGAAAACCTGTGGGGTGAGCTGAAGAGGAGAGCACAGAGGAGAGGACCCAAGTCTCTGGATGATTTAGAGAGATTTTGCAAAGAGGAATGGCTGAAGTTCCCTTTTTCTGTCTTTTCCCATCTTGTGAAACATTATAGGAGAAGATTAGGTGCTGTTTTGTTGGCAAAAGGGGGTTGTACAATGTATTAACACCAGGGGTGCTAATAATTGTGACACACATTATTTGATGTCAAATAATTTTTTCTTTATGTGGGATTTTTTCCCCACTGAATGAATGCACTTGTATTGAAGGTTGGATTTTTCTCTTTTTTTCCATTAAGGTCCCATATTGTTTAGAAAAAAAATATATTAGAAGCTAAAAAACACATTATTATAAATCCAATAATTATGGAGGGCGCTGTATGTGATTTTTGCTATGTTCACGTTCATTGAACAATGGTCCTGTGTCTTGCAATCATGTTAAATGTACTTTTTAGTGATTGATAACTCGTCAAGAGTTATACAAATCCAATGTTGTTTTCACACAAACTAAGTACACAAGTGGACTCGTCAGACCATCTGTACCCACTTGACTCACATCGCCTTGCCAACATTTCGCTGTAAACAAGTCAAGGGCAATTCAAGCACTTATAGATGGCATGACTCAGCATCCTCTTCCTCCATATTTTAATAGACACACCAGGGCATAAGAGTGCAAGTTATTTTCAACTTTGATTACTGCAGCATGCATCGAATGTATCATTTTGCAATCAAAAGCTTCGCACTGGCGTTTCTTTGTTTACAACTTGTTTTTGTCCTTTTTCAAGGAGATAATGGCGACACGGAGGGGTTTAAATCAGGTCACAGTCTCATCTACACAGTGTCCGTGATCCTTAAAAACGTTGCATTTCTATAAACCCAAAACCTTTTAATATTTTAAAAGACTTGAATATGTCGTTTTAGGATTTACAGCTTACAGATTTCGGACTATTGTTAAAAAATGACAATGCAATGAGGACGGCAACAGGTTTTAGGGAGCAGATTGACAGCAATTTGGCTTGTGTGGGGATTTTTGCCAACTGCCTCGTTAGTATTTTGGCAGATGTCTTCAAAAAAAAAAAAAAAAAAAAAAACGCAGCTCCACCAAGGGAAAATGGGAACAAACTCATGTCTGTGGGTGGCATCCAATGTTTAGTATGCACAAAATAGGAGGCAGATTTTGACTTACAGCGTGTAAATCATTCAGTGTACAAAAATATAACAGCAAATAAATTAATTACGAACGGAAGAGACACGTCATCCGCTCAATTTTAGTTTCAAGATAAAAAAAAAAAAATGAAATGACGGCAATCAGAAAGAAGGGATTTGAAAACTACTTGGCTTATTAAATCCTGAAATAAAACCAGCTAGCATGAAATGATTAATGTAGGTCATTTCATATTCTGATGCTGTATGTCAAAAGACATACAAATGTATCTCAAGTAAGTACCCAGAAATTGAAATCCCTCAACAAAACATTCACACAGACAGAAAAACAAAATACAACAAAGCAATAAGAGCGACTCTGCTGCACCAGCTGTCTCTGGTTTGTCTTGTAAAAAAAGCCTGTTAGCGATCCAAAATGAGAAGATGGAGCTCTGGCTGGGGACAAACAATGACTCAGATATCTACTGGCTCAAAGAATGTATACGGCTGGAGGATACGCTGGTGATGAAAGGGTCAAAGACAGGAATTGAAAAGAAATGGCATCATCGAAGAAAGCCACTCAACTGATCAAACCTGACTTCAAAATCATTTATGTCTTTCTATACATAGCCCTCCGCAGATACTGCACGTCCTATCAACAGCTGCCAGCAGATAAAGGACACAGTCTGACAACCAGTCCCAAATTTGGACTACAGGGGACAGGAGGCTTTGTTCATCATCCAGTTGGACCTGCAGTGGTGTTGTCTATGGGAATACGCATCAACTTCCATTCACACAAAGTGGGCTACCCTGTTGAGGTCATAAAAACAAACAAAACATTTACAATGCCCTCCATAATTATTGACACAACTGGTTAAGATGTGTTTTTTAGCTTCTAATTTTTTTAAAAATTCAAATAATATGGGACCATATTGGAAAAAAAGAGAAAAATCCAACCTTCAATACAAGTGGATTTATTCAGTGGGGAAAAAAATCCCACATAAAGAAATAATTATTTGACATCAAATAATGTGTGTCACAATTATCAGCACCCCAGTGTTAATACTTTTTACAACCCCCTTTTGCCAACAAAACAAGGTCTGGGGACTGAGATGGCCATGGGAGGAGCTTGATTTTGTGTCTGGTGAATCATTTCTGTGTAGATTTGGCCATATGTTTAGGGTCATTGTCTTGCTGAAAGACCCAGTGATGACCCATCTTCAGCTTTCGGGTCGTTGAAGCCTGGGACCGTGTGCTTTGGTCAGATGAGACCAAGATTGAGCTTTTTGGAACCAAACACTCTAACTGGGTCTGGCACGCCACGAAAGATGCGCATGCTGAAAAGCACCTCATACCCACTGTGAAGTATGGGGGTGGGTCAGTGATGCTGTGGGGCTGTTTCGCTTCAATAGGCCCTGGGAACCTTGTGAGGGTGCATGGCATCATGAATGCTTTGAAATACCAGGACATTTTAAACCTTAGACCTTGTTTTGTTGGCAAAAGGGGGTTGTACAAAGTATTAACACTGGGGTGCTGATAATTGTGACACACATTATTTGATGTCAAATAATTATTTCTTTATGTGGGATTTTTTTCCCCACTGAATAAATGCACTCGTATTGAAGGTTGGATATTTCTCTTTTTTTCCATTAAGGTCCCATATTATTTGAATTAAAAAAATATATATTAGAAGCTAAAAAACACATCTTAACCAGGGGTGCCAATAAATATGGAGGGCACTGTATATGTTCAACATATTAGTTTATTTGAGAAGTAGTAAATATTTATCAGCTCAACACAGGGCCAACTCCCATTTCCCTCACAAATACCAGGTTCAAAGACTAATAGACGTTGGGTTTTGAACTCATTCCCTACCAATGACGGTGATGTCTATCACACAAAAGTAACAAATGATAACCAAAGTCAACATAAAATGCAGCTTCATGAGTTAGAAATGGATATATTGCAGCAATATTTGGATTTGGGTCACAATTGCACAACATATTTAGAGGCAGCAAACTTTAATTCATTGCACTGCAATGATGACAGTGTTTTGATATATAATCCTGGAAAGAAATTGAGCAAACAGGAACTACTAGACACAAATCACACTTTTTCTAATGACTCACCACCACTCAAATAATACAAACACGTGTCAATCACAAGGATCAACTGAAGGATGCACTAACCCTACTTTCCTTTCCGCCACCCACCTGACAGCGAAATGGGCGACAGCTCGTTATAACCCCCGAAGGAGGCATTGCGGATGAGTTTGCGTCCGTCCGGGTGAGGGGGTCGCAGCGAGGCCGTGCCGCCGCACGTGGAGAAACGGCGACGCCCCAGCAGGCCCTCCTCCTTCATCATGGGGGCCGACGGGCGATCCCTCGGCGAGCGGGGGGAGGAGGGAGGGAGGGTCGGACGGGTGGGGCGTGAAGGTAAAAGGTGGTTAAGAAACCCAGAGGGAGGAGGGTGAAAGGGGGAGTCCCACGGTCCTACGGCGAGCCAAGCCAATGAACCAAAACAAGAGAGGAGACAGCTCAGAGTGGAGTGCGGTAATTCCTCGACGCTTCCCTCAGCTGACTGCTCCCCCTCGCTCTCTCTCTTTCGCTCTCCCTCACTTGACTCTGAGCGACGAGACACGCAGCACTCCGGAAGTATCTCGCAGCCCCTCCTACTCACTCCCCTCTGGATGGGGAGGAGAGCCGCATCCAAGTTGGGGGGGAGTAGACACCCATCTGATTTTCATTATTTGGAGGACTACTATTCATCTAACTTGCCCATCTATATGTTACAAGTAACCAAATAAATGAGGAAAAAATGGAATCATCCAACATAACATAACCCATCATGACGTCAATGTATCATAATGAAAGATTAAAATCAAAATGCTGATATTCACACAGCAACCACATAATTTACACTATGTATTAACGTAGAGGTTTCTAAAATTCTCAAATCTTATGATTTGATTATGATTTTTTCCCATGTGCTAATGCCGTCCAACTGTGTTTAAGTACCATAATTTTTCGACTACAAGCCAAAACTTTTTCCCGCTCATTTTGAATCCCGTAGTTTATGGTCCATTGTGGCTTTTTGTTGATTTATCTGGATTAACAGGTAACATTTGATTTTACGGCGGTGTCATAAGCCTGTCATAATACCATCATAATTATGACATGACACTACTAAATGCTTATGACAGGTGTCATTCAGTGTCATCTGGCAAATTATGTCACTAACTCCATTTATGTCCAGCTCAAATCTTTTACATCCATTCAAAAGTGAGATAATTTGCCAGATGACACTAAATGACATCTGTTATAAGCATTCATTAATGCTCGTGCCAGTGTCATGTCATAATTATAATGGTCTTATGACAGTCTTATGCATCACTGTCAAATAAAGTGTTACCTAATTCCATAACTAGCAATGAATGAAACAACTAGAACAGTAACTGAAGAAATAATTAGCACAGAACATGAGGCGTAGGGTCGGCTGCCGACGGGCTTACACTCACAAGGGATTCACACGATTACTGGTTTCTAGATCACAGAGCTGATTTGTGTACACTCCAGCGCTCCCAATCACTTATCTTATAGACTCCCCCCACACCTTTCTTTCCCTGGTCAACAGGCCTCCCACATGGTGTCAACCGGAAATACATCTAGTGACGATAGCACCAATATATTCATAGTTAGTGTAGGTGTTCAGTGTATTTCTTGTTGTTGTTTGTGTTTCTTTTTTTTCTTTTCTTGTGTTTATTTTATTTTCTTCTGTTCACCCATAACCCCTTCATGTTCGTGGCTTTGTCATAATATACGAGGTATGTTGAATGATCACAATGAGTATGTCATACAAACTGTTCAGACCAACCGGACACTTAGACTTCCATTCTCCGTGTCAAACAGCTGAACAGGACAGGTTTTAAAAAACAAGCAAAAAAAACCCAACAACAACAAAGAAAAAATTATGACATGACACCACTGTTGTTTTCGTCAACGACTATTACAAAAATATTTCGTCGATGAAAAATATTTTCATGATAATGACTAGATGATAACGAGCTACAAACGTGTCTTCGGAGACTAAAATATAACGAAACGAATGCCAGTTTTTGTCTGAAGAGACCAAAACGAAACGAAAATGCGCCACTATTTTCGTCACATGTTCACAATGTGTGACATTTTTATGTGTAGTTAGCCTGCATCGTAACATTGTCTGGTTGTGTCACTCATGTGACGTGCTGCGACCCCGCAACACACCAGTGTAATCTCCAGCCTCCCCATTGCTTGTTATGAAACACACATGGTAAGATTTGTTTTCTTATCTTGTCAAGAGAGAATATGCAATGTTGCTTTATCCTTTCAAGGTCCCTGCTGAGTGATGATCACACACTAAATGTAACTCATAGCGTTAGCATAGCATTCCCGTTCGAGCATCCTCTTAAACTCTCGGACAACTTTTTTTTTTTTTTTTTTTTTTACATACAGTTCGTGGCGTCAAGTGGGTAGAATTAATTGAAAATAGTGTTTTCCTGCTGAGTGTGTATTTTCACCAAGTTTGTGATATATTTGTTGATGCTAGTACAAGCTAAAATATGTGCTCGTCTTTCAATGTTCATTCGAAATAGTCGGAAACCTTTATTTATTCATTTTTTAATTTTACAGGCAAAAACGCTGAGTATACATCGCCTAAAACTAGACGAAATCAGTCTGACTTTTCGTCAACAAAAACTAGACGAAGACAAACACATTTTGAAATGACTAAAATATGACAAAGACTAATAAGTATTATTGTCCAAAAGACTAAGACAAAAATTAAAAGGGCTGCCAAAAACAACACTGCATGACACTGTCATGGGCGTTAATGAATGCTAATGTGATCCATCAAATTTTGTCACCAACTCCTTTTTGTCCAGCTCGGATCTTTTACATCCATTCAAAAGTGAGATATTCAATAATACTCATGACAGTGTCATAATTATGACGGTCCACTAACAGTCTTATGACGCCGCTGTCAAATCAAGTTTTACCGTTTACTATCTTTTAGTGTAAATATCCCATAATACAGTGAGGACAGCTGCGGCTTATAGTCCGGTGCGGCTTATCTATGCACAAATGCTGTTTTCTCGTGTCAAATTTGGTGGGTGGCGGCTTACAGTCAGGTGTGCCTTATACTCAAAAAATTACGGGTAAGTACAGCACAAAACATTTGCAGTTCACAGTTAACATCACATTTCCGACTGAACTTTTCATTTCAATACTTTTTTGGCATCCAGTAATATTAAAGATGAAGATCTCACTTTGGCCTACAGTGCTGGCCAAAAGTATTGGCACGCATGCAATGCTGTCAGATAATGATCAATTTCTCGGCTTGGTAGTAGTATCTTCATTTATTTTGGTTGCAATGAAAAAACACAAACGAAAATGGGGGGGGGGGGGGGGGGGGGAAATCATGATCATTTTACACAAAACTCCAAAAATGGGCCGGACAAAAGTATTGGCACCCTTAGAAAAATCCTGTGATGCTTTTAAATTTTTGCAATTAAAAGCAATTGTTACTGACCTGCGGCACACAACAGGTCGTGGCGATAACTAAATCACACTTGCAGCCAGTTAAAATGGATTAAAGTTGACTCAACCTCTGTCCTGTGTCCTTGTGTGTACCACGTGAGCATGGAGAAAAGAAGACCAAAGAATTGTCTGAGGACTTGAGAAGCAAAGTTATGAGGAAGCATGGGCAATCTCAAGGCTGCAAGTCCATTTCCAAAGACCTGAATGCTCCTGTGTCTACTGTGCGAAGTGTCATCAATAAGTGTAAAGCCCACGGCACTGTGGCTAACCTCTCTAGATGTGGACGGAAACGAAAAATTGTGCGAATGGTGGATAAAGAACCTCGACTAACATACAAACAAGTTCAAGCTGTCCCGCAGTCCGAGGGTACAACAGTGTCAACTCGTACTATCCGTCGGCGTCTGATTGAAAAGGGACTCTATGGTACGATACCCAGGAAAACCCCACTTCTGACCCAGAGACATAAAAAAGCCTGGAGTTTGCCAAAATTTACCTGAGAAACCCAAAAAGGTTTTTGAAGAATGTTCTCTGTTCAGATGAGACAAAAGTAGAACTTTTTGAGAAAAGGCATCCACATAGAGTTTACAAGAAAAAAACAAGGCCTTCAAAGAAAAGAAAATAGTCAAACATGGCGGAGGTTCCCTGATCTTTTGTGGTTGCTTTGCTGCATCTGGTACTGGACTGCTTGGCCGCATTATGAAGTCTGTACTTAGACTACCAACAAATTTTGCAGCATAATGTAGGGCCCAGTGTGAGAAAGCTGGGTTTCCCTCAGAGGTCATGGGTCTTCCAGCAGGACAATAACCCAAAACACACTTGAAAAATCACTAGAAAATTGTTTGAGAGAAAGCACTGGAGACTTGTAAAGTGGCCAGCAATGAGTCCAGATCTGAATCCCATAGAACACATGTGGAGAGATCTTCAAATGACAGTTTGGAGAAGGCATCCTTCAAATATCCTGAGACCTGGACCAGTTGGCCAAAGACGAATGGTCTAAAATTCCAGCAGAGCATTGTAAGAATTTCATTGATGGATGCCGCAAGCGGTTGTTTGCAGTTATTTTGTCTAAAGGTTGTGCTACCAAGTATTAGGCTGAGAGTGTCAATACTTTTGTCCGGCCAATATTTGGAGTTTTGTGTAAAATGGTAATGATTTAATTTTTTTCCCCATTCTCTTTTGTGATTTTTCATTGCAAGCAAAATAAATGAAGCTATTACTACCAAAGCATTTGTAATTGCAATCATTTTCTGGGAGAAATTGAGCATTATCTGACAGAATTGCAGGGGTGCCAATACTTTTGGCCAGCACTGTACTTACCGTACTGTATTACGTTACGCTTGAGAACCACTTATTTATAGGAAAATGAAGCCACCTCAGTGCTCAAAAATGACCTCTCAGTGACATGGCCACAAGTGGATTATAAACCAATGACACCATGCTTCTTCGCTAACAATACAGATAGGTACAACCAAGGTCACGTGCAGGTAAACATGTTCAAGGCAAAAGGCTGCAAGTCGCCCCTGTAAACCCAGGATTAGCGTTGGAACAAAGAAGCTTTTTCAACACTGTCATCCCAGCCCCAGCCACAGTCCACTATCTCGCAAGGAATTGGAAGCGTGGGATGATTAATTAAACAGAGTGCATCTCCCCCATTCAACAAACCCAACAAAACAAGACAAAGGCGAGGATAAAAAAGCACCCGGCTTTCATTCCAGGTGGAATAACATCCAAATTGGCTTACTTTAGATCCACACGGCGTCAGCCCAGGCAAGCCTGCGGCCATCCAAGCAGAGCCAAACCCCAGCGGCCGAAATCCACTCCATCATAGCGTTAAATTGATTTCCACTACTAGCTTCTCTCGTCACCCGGTCGCCCTCGGGACTGCTCATTGGATGCAATCATAGGTAAAAGAAGCAACGCAGCGAGCAGATTGGACGAAGGCGAGGATAACTACCACTCCGTTAACAGGCCGTAATCCCCACAAGCTGAATTTAAATCCGCGTTGACCCCAGCTGATCTCGCCGTCGCTATTGCAGTTTACTTCCACACTTTCTGACTATTCTTCAGTTTGGAAATGTACAAACACATTCATTCCAACCCTTTACACGGCCGGAATCATTATTTCAGGACATCTGGACTTTGAATTTCGTACACCCACTCGCCACAGTCTGGCCCAGACACTAGGGAGAAATGTTCACAAGTGGACAATGTACTTGTTCCACCATGTGTCTCGGGATGACAATTCCACTCTGCAATCATGTAATCATGCCGTCATTTATGTGCTATTATTAATGTTGCACTGAGGTAAAACTTGTAGGAAATCTACTCTAAACCTGCTCAGAAAGAGATTATTTTAAATGTAACAAATGTTAAAAATATGAAAGGGGCTCTGGTACACAATAAAAAATACTATTCATCAGTATCCATATATTGATTGCACAACATACTGCCAGTGTAAATGCATTTTTCCTTTTTACATTGTTTTTATTTGTTTAAAGTATAAAGGAGTTTTTAATGGCATACTTAATTTATTTTAACACTGTATATTTTAGGCTAAAAGAGTGATTTAGTTTTAAATCTACCAACACACATCTTCATAAAAATACAAATAAAATACAAAAATTCCTTCCATGTCATCTGTAAACTGCTAGATCCGATGTCAAGTGCCATTTGTCAATGAAACACAGACACTAACATCTATGATCCACAAGAGGGCGCACAAATACAACAATGTCACGAACAAATGTCTTTTTTGCTTTGTTTTATGCACACTGCAAATTTATAACGTCTTAATCAGATATTTTTCTTAAATCTAGTAAAAATATTTTTCCATCTTGTTTTGAGTGTTAAAGACTAGTTAACAATTAATGCGTCAGATTATTCCACTTAGTTTAAGTGAAAATGACTATTTGTTGTTATTAAGCCCATACATCTGAAAATTGGTCATTTTTCACCAAAATCAAGAAGGCTTTGCTGTCAAATAATGTTTTAAACAATATATGTTCATGAATTAAGAACATTTCAAAGCTTTTTTAAGATTAAATAGATTTTTTATTGCTTAAAATAAGTCTGTTAAAATGAGTTTCAGCTAGCTATTTTTCTTATTTCAAGAAATCTACATGAGTAAAATTTACTTGAAGCACTGGCAGATAATTTCACTTATTTATGGTAGATTTTCACTAAAAACCAGGGAATTAAACTAGTTTTAAGGAGGTGTTTTTGCTTTTGCAGTGCAGGGGCGGTACCTCTACTGAAAAGTGCCATACATTTACTTTGATAAGATGATTAAAGACGGCACCTTATAAGGTAAGGTTACATGCAGCGTTCTGCAACAGTTGATGAGTCATTGCTTCTGTATTTGGTGTCTGGACGAGGTAAAAAAAAAAAGTATATATATATATATATATATAAATATATATATAAATAAAAAGAGGAAGTGCATGACCTTAGCAGCTGGGTGCCAAAATGAGGTCTGTTTCAGATTAAACACCTCATAAAGCACAAGCATAACTTGTTTGGATTTCATTTTGCAGAACAAATATGACTTATTTTAGATTCAAGTAAGTGATAACGAAATCAAAATGGGAAACACTAGAAAGTGTTGTATAAACCGGGATTCACAAAGTAATAATGTGTTTGAAGATGTAAACCTACCGTGGCTGTAGCTGACGCCCGGGCTGAGCGAAGAAGGAGAGGCGGCGATGTGTTCGCGGCTTGGCGTTTGGAGGCCCGCCTCCTTGTCCCTGTCCTTGTCCCGTTCCTTCACCTGGCGCTGGTTCATTCTGCCTGGTGTCAAAGTGACAGCGTCATCACCAGAGACTAAGGATGCCGCTGCGGAGAAACAGACAAACACGTGGTGGTGAACGCGGGCATCTGCTATGACAATTGGAGTAATTTCACAAGAGATATGAACAGGGGCGCTGGAAGTCACTCATAGCATGGGGTGCTGAGGATCTTATTGTTTTCCCCATCCAAAAACAGCCATTTCGGTCCAATTTTGTCATGGTAGTACTTTTTCTCCCTACAAGGCGCACACAAAGGCAGTACACACGCATGCTGGATAGTTTAAAGTGCATACGACAGGATAAAAAGTCTTAAATAGCATTATTATGTGAACTAGAATCATATTTTGAGACGCTTCGACTATATACAACAATTTGGCAAAGCACAGATGACGAGAAATTATGGCTTTTAATCCGCCGTTTAGCCACGCCTACCGTTGTACGGCTCTAGCGTCCCCAACAGGAGGATGACGTCGACAGGGTCATTGTTTCATTTGATTTACTATTCAACCCATTGAGGGGGAATTATTAAGAACGAGGAAAATGCGAAGAGAGCCGCAAAATGTCATTGTTTCAATCTCTCTACTCCAATATTTTTACGGGATATTCTTTTTATCCAAGTGTTTTTTCCTCAATTGCTAAAGATGGTATGGTCATGACTAACAAGTCTTGTGCTAAATGTTAAATATGAAATATTAAAAGTGCATTTACGACATTGCAAAATTACTTCATAATGGTCAAAACTGTCAACATCACCTTTACTGCCGCACCTCCCGAATGATATTTTATGCCACCGTAGTTAGTCTGGCTTTTGTCATTTCCCTGCCCCAGCTTCGGAGAATGTAAACAAACCAAGAGCCAGCTAGCCGACATGCTAATCCAAACCTCTGCTGCGGGCAGAGGGCTCGTTTGAGGGGAAGCAGCTGGACAATGACCGCCAGACAAACTGGCCGACGTCGGAGTAGCGCTGAGCTTCCACAAGGTCAACACGAAAATGGCTTAAAATAATGCTTTACTACACGGCGAATACGTAAACTGTGAGAGAGCGGCGTGCAGTTGTTGTGCAGCTAACATGGCAGGATGTGTCGTCGGAGAACTTTTCTACATGTCCGTCCATGATCAAAGGTAAGTAAATAGTCCTTTATTTAAAGAAAGTTTGTCGTGTTTATTTTGTAATCGCTGTGTTCGCGGCCATTTTCAACACAAAGTTGCAATTTCTGATTGGGTTGAAAATTTGACAGAACACCCGGCACTCGAAGAGGGCAATAAGCCAAGTATAGAGGGGGGGTGAGACAAGCCGCCAGTCGTCGGCCGAGTGGCATTCTCGGTAGACAATCAGCCACATAATGCAAGCCACCTCGGTATTAAAACGTGTGGCATGATCCCAGTATTTGACATAATACAAAATACAATGTTTACTCACTTCCTCGTAAGTCCAATGTTCCCACAGTAGTAGGGCTTGTTTTGACCAATATCCTCAGTCAGTAATGCTTTTTGGTGTCATAGGAACTTTAAGTACTAGTATTAGGCTATTACAAAGGGAGTGTTCGATTTTTTTTAACAACGACAAAAATAAAATCTACCACAAGTTTTTTTTCCTCCACAACACCAGGGGGTGCTGCAGCACCCCACTTCCCACGCCACGTTCCTTTCCGTGATCGCCCTTGTCCCTTCTGATGTGGGAAAATATTACCTTATGCTTTTGTGATGTATGATTGCTTCTGTGACATAGATTGTAACAACTTGTATTGTTTTTCACCTTGTTCCCATAGTTAGGTGACGCGCTTGAGAATCTTACGAGATAACTTGTTTTGCACCATAGTATTGTTTTACTACACGCCTGGGTCCCATAGTTACACGCCTGGGTCCCATAGAGTTAACTTGTTTTGCACCCATAATATTTACCATTTGTTGGCATCTGTTGCAGCACAGCTCATTTGTCCCATGTGAAAAGCCCTTTTTCAAGGGGGCTGAACCAAAAGTAGCTTAAATGTTTGTGATTGGAAGTTGGCCTCTCCGCCTCCGAGGGGTGCGTCCCTACAAAAACCGAACATTTCCGGGTGACCAGTGAAATCCGCTGGTGGATGAAGTACGGATTGCCAGATCTTGTCCTTTAGACTCTTTACTGGAGTGTTGTTGGCTTCCCACTCGTTTGTCACGGTAAACGATTTTCATTTCTAGGGACAACTAGTTGTGCTGTAACGTAACGCGGGGATTCTGAGATTGACAAACTCAAATCGAGCATCACGTTACCATTTGTTTGCTTGTTTTTGATATCTATTTGCTTGCTTTTGTGGGATTGTAATCAATAAATCTCATTTATTCTGCATTTTCTAATCAATAAATATCGTCTATTGAGCAAAAGTGTGCCTGTTACTGATTCACCGCGAACCTGGAAATTTCGGAAAACACCTTCCGATAAAAAAATGTCAGTGGCTTACCAGAGGTGGCATGAAGTTCTCTCAACTCTGCAGGGTGCTGGCAGGTGTGAAAAAAATGTACAAGCGGGACAGGAGGAAGAAAAGCATGGAGCACATGAAAGAGATGGAAGAAAGTAAGATAAGAAAAGCGGGAGGGGATCCAGCGCGCGTCGTCGGCGTTTTGTGCGCAGCGGTCATCGACGGCCGGGGAAGCCGCAGCCAACAATTGCAACCAAAAAGACACACAGAACAAAACAAACGAAAAAAAAAAAACGGACATTAGTTCAACTAAAATAGAAACAGAGGACAGAAAATTTGACATAGCGATGGACCGTGAAATGAGAATATGAGGACTAAATGATGGTGAGGCTTGAATTATTATGGATGCCATACGGTTAATGGTTATACACGCTGCTGTTTAAATGGCAGATTTTTGGAAAATACATAATTACAAAGTTGTGAAGACTTTTGACCAAGTTTCACCTCAAACATCGTTACAAAAATGTTTATGTTTCTCAAATCCTCAGTCAGACAAAACACAAGCAGAAGCAGATCAGCGCGCTGAAAGACAAAGCCAACGATTCCACTGATTGGATATGGACCTAGTCGCGAGGCCGTGATTGGACCAAAGCATTTAGAGCCACTCGCTGAGAGGATCAAGCGGACCTAAGAGGTGCTTAGAGAACAATAAGGCCGAAAGGATTACGGGAACTCTCGATGAGCGTCGCGAGAACTTTTCGGAATCAATTGCTGTATAAATGATCTGATTTTACTAACTACCGCATTACATCATCTGTAATTACGACACATGCAGTGGGTCAAATAAGTATTTAGTCAACCACCAATTGTGCAAGTTGTCCTACTTGAAAAGATTAGAGAGGCCTGTAATTGTCAACATGGGTAAACTTCAACCATGAGAGACAGAATGTGGAAAAAAAACAGAAAATCACATTGTTTGATTTTTAAAGAATTTATTTCCAAATTAGAGTGAAAAATAAGTATTTGGTCACCTACAAACAAGCAAGATTTCTGGCTGTCAAAGAGGTCTAACTTCTTCTAACGAGGTCTAACGAGGCTCCACTCGTTACCTGTATTAATGACACCTGTTTTAACTCATTATCGGTATAAAAAAAGACACCTGTCCACAACCTCAATCAGTCACACTCCACTATGGCTAAGACCAAAGAGCTGTCGAACGACACCAGAGACAAAATTGTAGACCTGCACCTGGCTGGGAAGACTGAATCTGCAATAGGTAAAACGCTTGGTGTAAAGAAATCAACTGTGGGAGCAATTATTAGAAAATGGAAGACATAAGAGACCACTGATCATCTCCCTCGATCTGGGGCTCCATGCAAGATCTCACCCCGTGGCGTCAAAATGATAACAAGAACGGTGAGCAATAATCCAAGAACCACACAAGGGGACCTAGCGAATGACCTATAGAGATCTGGGACCACAGTAACAAAGGCTACTATCAGGAACACAATGCGCCGCCAGGGACTCAAATCCTGCACTGCCAGACGTGTCCCCCTGCTGAAGCCAGTACACGTCCAGGCCCGTCGGTGGTTCACTAGAGAACATTTGGATGATCCAGAAGAGGACTAGGAGAATGTATTATGGTCAGATGAAACCAAAATAGAACTTTTTGGTAGAAACACAGGTTCTCGTCTTTGGAGGAGAAAGAATACTGAATTGCATCCGAAGAACACCATACCCACTGTGAAGCATGGGGGTGGAATCATCATGCTTTGGGGCTGTTTTTCTGGACGACTGATCTGTGTAAAGGAAAGAATGAATGGGGCCATGTATCGAGAGATTTTGAGTGAAAATCTCCTTCCATCAGCAAGGGCATTGAAGATGAGACGTGGCTGGGTATTTCAGCATGACAACGATCCCAAACACACAGTCAGGGCAACAAAGGAGTGGCTTAGTAAGAAACATTTCAAGTTCCTAGAGTGGCCTAGCCAGTCTCCAGATCTCAACCCCATAGAAAATCTGTGGAGGGAGTTGAAAGTGTCCTAGCCAGTCCCCAGATCTCAACCCCATAGAAAATCTGTGGAGGGAGTTGAAAGCGCGTGGCCCAACGACAGCTCCAAAACATCACTGCCCTAGAGGAGATCTGCATGGAAGAATGGGCCAAAATACCAGGAACCGTGTGTGAAAAGCTTGTAAAGAGTTACAGAAAATGTTTGGCCTCTGTTAATACAGAACAAAGTATTGAGATGAACTTTTGGGATAGACCAAATACTTATTTTCCACCATGATTTGCAAATAAATTCTTTAAAAATCAAACAATGTGATTTTCTGTTTTTTTTTTCTACATTCAGTCTCTCATGGTTGAGGTTTACCCATGTTGACAATTACAGGCCTCTCTAATATTTTCAAGTGGGAGAACTTGCACTGGTTGACTAAATACTTATTTGCACCACTGTACCTGGGCTGGCAAGCAATTTACAATATGGTTAGTTCCATTTAAATGAAAATTAATTCCCAAAATCAGCATTATTTCAAAGGCATTCTTGATAAGATTCTTCGAAGATGACGAAAGGCTTTCTTACTATTTAAAAAATAGCCCGTGTTACATAATGTGTAAACATCACCCACAGCTTACAGTCTCTCTGACCTATTTATTTTCAGTGGCTAGAGAACTGCGAGTAATAACTTTTTTTCTCTCCTCCTTTTGAAGGGCAACTTTTGACATTCACCCAAAACTTTGCACAACCTTTTACACACACACACACACACACACACAACCTCCCTGGCTTATGATTGTACGTGTGCACTGCGGGTCATGTAATAAAGCATATTGCAGAAAGATGCCGATGGCGGGGACAGAGAACGCTTGAAAAAGATGAGTCATCCCTGTCCAGAGCTATTTTTCACGGGGCGAATATGTGAATGGGATATTGTCCGGATTGATTTTATAAGTCGCACGGCCAGACAGATGACAAATAAAGTGCGACTTAGTGCCTGAAAAATTAGTTAACTAACATTTACCGGGTACGACTTGGAAAACACAAAATATCACCGGTAAATATTCCCACGACCAGAAGTGGGTAGTAACTAAGGGAGTGCCAAAAAAATCGATTTGACACGTGACGATTCGATTACGATTCATAAATGTTCAAAAACTATGATTTTGCCTTTATGAACTTTATGAAAGCCGCTCGTAACTGAACGGAATGGCGTACCGCACGCATGCTATTTTTAGACCGTGACGTCGCATCGTAAAGGGGAAGTAAAGCCGAAGTGGGACATTATAGACCCGCCCTCGCATAGAAACAACGTAATTTGTGCTACTTTTCGCCGGTAATCTTTCAAAAATGAACATGCCGGTCACACATTGCTTCTTTGGAACTTGTAGAAACGACTCTAGACATTACGACACATGAAGGATGTTTTCTTCATACGTTTCCGGAAACCAAAAACTCGGGAGGAAAAACAGTGAAGACCGAATCAACTTGCGCGGACTTTAACACCAGCTCGGTGAATCCATTCACATTTCATATGCAGTAAACATTTTGTTGGGTTGGCATGGTCTTTCAGAGAACAAAGAGGTAAGCCATTTTTTTATTTTTAACTTATTTTTTTAGCGTAACGTTGTGCCGTACTGCTTCTGTCTGACAATGAATGACCTGAAAAGAATGACAATGGTATCTGACTGCCACTGTTACCATTTCTGTTATAAATATATATAAAAAAAACAACTTTAGTAAGGGGGAAGTGTATATAAATTATAGAATTAAGATTTGTTATCAATGAAAAAATCAAAAGTGTTCGTTGGCTGTCACTGAGTTGCATTTGCGATCGCTACACAAACCTAACTAAATTACCCCCAAGAACGGTAAGAGACGTAGGACAACCAGAGGATATATAAAAAAGACAGGGCTGATGGTAAAGGATAGCTTGTTGAAACAGGAGAATGTCATTGTCAGTCGCGTCGATAAAAAAGCTAAGGCTATGCTTAGGTCGGCTCATTTTTTCCCGTCTTTTTCAGCCTTCGACACTCAAGCCATCTCTTTAACTTAACATTTTTATGTTCTTCCACATCTTTGCCAGTGAATTTGGCACCAGGCACATCAGTTTCGGAGAGAATTGGTAGGTTTAGCTTTGTAAACATCTCCTTTGTACACGATTTCCATTCATTTCCTATTAGGGACAAACGGTGGCTTGTCCCTACTTAGCAACAGTAGCTAATGTCATGAATATTAATGAACGGAAGTGACGTGTTGCTTGCGGTACGCCACTCAAGACACGTCTGCCGCCCGGACACCTTTAACTAGGGGTGTGTGTGACAAAATATCGAAATGGTGATATATCGTAATACTTTGTATCACAAAAGGTTATTGAAATGCTTCTGCCAAGAATCGAGATATTGTTTTAAAAAGGTGTCAATGTCTAAAAAAAAAATCAAAAGGAACCAAGGAATCTGTGCCCGTCTCGTCATCCCTGTGCTGTCATATGTAATTTGCGTTCCGGCACCTTATGATTTACAAATTAAACACTGCGCTACTCTTACTTGAGTCAAATTTTTGGCTACTCTACCCACCTCTGACCCCGACACGAAATCCTATTTAAAGACTAGCAAAGTCTATGTCCTGTTCATTCACATCCCTGCTGAGTGTGAAAACAACAGCAGGTGTCACACTAGCTTGTTCCATCAAGACCTAACACATCTGTTGGCTCAAGTAGGGGTTCAGCCTCAGATTCTCAGACTCTTTTAAGAAGTCATGTGCTGCAATAATTGCAGCTTTTCAGAGAATTCTTCTAAGCACAAAAATTGACCTAACTCGATGGGTAAAAATGGAAGAGGACATCAACTTAATTTACAGCTGTGCTGAAAAGAAACATCCTCGATCAGCATTTCTATTAGAAGTTACCGGAGGTGGTGCGAAGGACAATTTCAACCTGACACTCTCCCCCACGCATGCATTTCATTAGACGATAGCGTTTCAACATGTCTGTCTTCAGAAGAGGACAAACGCGGGAGGTTAAATGAAGTGGGCGGCCTCACGAGATGAGCGACGAATGGCTTGGTGGGGGATTAGCGGTGACAGAGTGGGCAATGTTTGGACTTTTTTTAATCAGCTCATTGGCTGACATTGACGGGGATCGACATCCAATCCATTTCAACTGGGAGGGCTGTTGAAGAATGATCATTCACTCCCGGTCTCTCTGGGTATCTTTAATAGAAATGTAATTCTTTTACTAACTACCACAGCACATACTTTCACTGACTAAAGCGGCATAGCGTTTGATTGACCGTAATTCTAATAAGCCCACCTGGAATATGCTTCTAAAAACAATGCTGTACTTCCTCAATCAAAGATCATCCAATCACAGCTCTTGGCCCTTTTCAAAGTGTACAAAAACACATTCCTCAAGAGCGCCTTCCAGTCACTATTTCCTGTTTGCTGCTTTAACCCCCCTCGCGGAAGCAGATAAAGAAGATGCATACCGTGTGGAGGGGGGCGCGCTTGCTGCTTCTGCTGCGGCGGCGTGGAACGACCGAGCTTCAGTCTTCAACTGAAGGGAGGGAGAAAGTCTCACCCCTTCCTTTCCTCTCATTCCTGTGTTTATTTGTCGCCTCCTCCCATCCACTACTGGGCTCTCTGTTGCTATACTTGTCCTGAATTGGATTCTTTATTACATCACAAACCAACCTCTGACATCATACAAATCACCAGAGCGCCACACGCCGCAAAAACAAGGCAGTGGGCGTTGGGAGAAGAGCGAGCTACAATCGGGACCTTGTCTTGCAGTTATTGCAGCGCTTATGTGTCCTGAGGGACAGCCTCCTCGTGATGATGTTGACTGAAGCCCTTCTGCACCAATAAACCAAAGCCACCACATCAGTCCACGTGCGCGACCACCCAGCGGCAGTTAGCACTGAAGCACTAATGCAAGCTTAAATGCGCTCTGGTACGGTTTCCTTTCAACAAGCCAACTGTTTAACTAACATTTTAAGGAATTTATAAAATGACATACATATTTACGTAAAACCTCAGGATAAGTGGAACTATGACAAAAATGAGACTTTTAGTCCAAAAAATATATTAACTTTGCGCTGTATTTGCTATCGAATTACCTCAACAACCCCTGCACAGCGGTAAAAGCTGTGCTTAATGTATTTTTAATTGTTTCGACTTGGTAAAAGTGACACTTTAATGGCTTCTGTTTAAGGGGGAGCACACACACGCATGTCTTTTGTACCAATGACTGGATCTTTGCGCCCGTCCTTCTCAAGGCAGCGTCAATAAATCCATGTTGTCGTCATTACTGGTCTCCAGCTCAGCACTAAAAGCCTAACTCTGTCAGGGAAAGACTGCCAAGGTACTTAAATTTACCTCCCAACCCCCTTCCAGCCTGTTGACTTCAACTCATTTAATTTAGTGGAATCAATATGTCCTAGCATGGCCGTCGAGTTGGCTTTACCAGCAGAAAAAGCAGAAACAACTTTGTTTTTCACCTTTCCTTTTTTTCCATTGACATTTTTGCAACTAGGAAGAAGAGCGTTGTGCGCCTCGCTTTGGCATTTAGAACTCATTTGTGGTAACTCGGGTTGTTCCGATCATGTTTTTTTGCTCCCGATCGTTTTAGTTTGAGTATCTGCCGATCCCGATATTTCCCGATCCGATTGCTTTTTTTTGCTCCCGATTCAATTCCAATCTTTCCCGATAATTTTTCCCGATCATATACCTTTTGGCAATGCATTAAGAAAAAAATGAATAAAACTCTGACGAATATATACATTCAACATACAGTACATAAGTACTGTATTTGTTTATTATGACAATAAATCCTCAAGATGGCATTTACATTATTAACATTCTTTCTGTGAGAGGGATCCAAGGATAGAAAGACTTGTGACTTTGTATATTGTGACTAAATATTGCCATCTAGTGTATTTGTTGAGCTTTCAGTAAATGATACTGTAGCCATGCCCAAATGCATGATGGGAAGTGGAACCATGACTGTGCGTAGTGCTACCAATTGATATATCTTCTCTGCGTTGGGAAATAACATAAGGTGTTAAGAAAAAGATCAATTGCTCCCTTGCTTCCCCACATTGCTTCCCATGATATTTCTTATCGTAGGGAGAGGGATTGTAAGGCTTTAGCCAATTAAAAAAAGGCTCCAAAGGCTGCCAAAATTCACTCTACTCATTTTACGCTGCCTTTTATCTCTCTATATAGGTAAAATGGCGCCATTACAGATAGAGCGCGACTATGCGTGAGTGAGTTGTGCAGTGCATGCATTAATTGCGTTAAATATTTTAATGTGATACATTTTAAAAAATAATAATAATTACCGCCGTTATCGGGATAAATTTGATAACCCTACCTTAAGCTTAAACTAAAGACTCTGGATGAGTGTAACATATTATGTCTGTAACGTTAAATACAATTAGAAAACTATTTAAACTAAAAGTAGAGAAAGGGTTGCATTTCAAAGGTCTCACTGGCACATTGTTTTGTATTTTCCGCACTATATGGCGCATCAGAATATTTGGCGCACCTTCAAAGAAAGTGCAGACCAAAAAGTTCCATTCTGGTCTCATCCGACCACATGACCTTCTCCCATTGCTCCTCTGGATCAGCCAGATGGTCAGTGGCAAACTTCAGACGTGTCTGGACATGCACTGGCTTCAGCAGCGGGACCTTGCGTGCGCTGTAGGATTTTAATCCATGACGGCGTAATGTGTTTCCGATGGTTTTCTTCGAGACTGTGGTTCCAGCTCTCTTCAGGTCATTGACCAGGTCCTGCCGTCTAGTTCTGGGCTGATCCCTCACCTTCCTCATGATCAGTGATGCCCCACGAGGTGAGATCTTGCATGGAGCCCCAGAACGAGGCAGAATGACCGTCAACTTGAACTTCTCCCATTTTCTAATAATCGCTCCAACAGTTGTTACCTTTTCACCAAGCTGCTTGCTTATTTCCCTGTAGCCCATCCCAGCCTTGTGCAGGTCTATTATTTTATCCCTGATGTCCTTACACAGCTCTTTGGTCTTGGCCATTGTGGAGAGGTTGGAGTTTGTTTGTTTGAGCATGTGAACAGGTGTCTTTTATACAGGTAACAAGTTCAAACAGGTGCAGTTACTTCCGGTAATGAGTGGAGAACAGGAGGGGTTATTAAAAAAGAACAAAGAGCCGAAATATTTACTAGTTGGTAATGTATCAAATACTTATTTCATGCAGTTAAATACAAATGTATTATTTAAAACTTATACAATGTCATTTTCTGGATTTTTGTATTAGATTCCGTCCCTCACAGTTGAAGAGAACTTATGATACAAATTACAGACCTCTACATGGCTTGCAAGTGGGAAAACCAGCAAAATCGGCAGTGTATCAAATACTCGTTCCCCCCACTGTATGTAGGGGTTGAACACATCCTCTCTATTATTTTCCTGAGAGCCCGGTGACACAATACATCGCTCCTAATGAATGATTAGGCGATAACCACGCTGCGTGTGGCATCCCTGGACAGTCAGATAAAAGTCTTAAAAAGGTTAGCAATCAAAAGAAAGAGTTGAATGCCAATTTGACTTTCAGAAGCCTTTCGTCATTAGCGGCTTACTCACGCAAAACGCTTAAAAGAGGACATTAATAATTATTCACGCCGCGCTGAGAAACTCAACACGAGGGCGAAAGGCTCTCAGGTCTGCAACCCAATAATCCCACTGTGTATCTTTTTGCTTCTGGGAGCCATGTAGTGATGTTATCAGGCTATCTGCAATTATAATTGCACTCCCACTCACTAGGAAAAAAAAGCTACAGGGGGATTACGGTGGAGGTGAAACGAAAGGACAGAACGGTAAACCTGGGAGCAGAAAGAAAGGAAGTGCCACTTTATTGCATCGGTGTTGACTGGCGCTCCCATCTGGCACATTAGAGATTTTATGGAAGTCCTTGAAATAGATTGTGAGTTATGCGCTTTCATAAATATTTGTCTGGAGAAAAACATGATCGAGTCAAAGGCCAAGTATGTTCTGAGCAACAATATTGAAACGTACATTGGAGTAAACAGTGTTTTGAGCTTGTTGTTTTTTTCCTCTCACAAAAACAAAGTAATGATTATAATCTTGTTATACAGTGCATGCAGACTGTGCCTGGTTAGCATGAGAAGCATTTTCAGGTAATCATTAAGGCTAATCAAATGTACTTTCTGGAAACAATGTCTCATCAGTGGATGCACGAAGGGAAATGAATGGTTAGAGGAAATCATCACGGTCAACAAGAAATTCACAACAGAGTACTCGCTCTAAGTTCTTGTGAATTTCTGAACCAAAAATTGCACCTTGTATGTTCAGACTCACCAAAGTGGTCTCGGTCTCCTGTTGGGAGTCAGAAGAGGACTTCATGGTCATGTTCAAGCTGAGACGGCGGTCTGTCAGCGCTGCTCAGATAAGTGCATATCTGTCAGGAGAGTGAAGCAATACAAAAGAGTTACCGCTGCAGGAAATGATTACAGCAGCAACTGTCGGATGGTAGATTTCCATCACTCAGAGCAAAGATGTGCCAAACTGTCAGCTGTTTCCGAACGGAAATTCTGATTTCTCTTTGCTTTTTTTTCCTCTCAAGAAGCTGTGAGGAGCAAAGGCACCTTCCATATTAGCGTAAAGGCCGTCCACCATCAGCAGATGCCAGTTATCGATAACTCGTTTAATGTTTCTTTAACATTATAATCTTGACTGTTTGTTAACTGCTGTTTTTATGCTGCTTCAGATCTTAGATATTTCAAAATAAAGCCAGATTTATCCCATTTTGTTGCATTTCCCACCATTCTATGGCAAGCTTAAGTCGTTAGCGCCTGAGATAAAGCTAAGGCACTAATTGCAAGATAAAAGGGTGAGCTAAAAATACTTCCAAGCAGTGTTGTTTTTATCAATGATGACGATAACGAAAATATTTCATCGGCGAACAATTTTTTCGTGACGATGACGAGCTAAAAACGTGTCTCGGGTGACTAAAAGATAACGAGACCAATGCCAGTTTGAGATGTAATTTTGCCATAGTTTCCGTCATGAGTTCACAATGTGTGACATTTTGTTATCATATGTCTAGCTAACACGCATCGTAGCAGTGCTTGGTCGTGTCACTCATGTGACATGCTGCACTCTCCCCACCATCATCCCCCACACTCCCTTATTTACTGGTGTCCTCCAGACTAAATACAGTGGTATGAAAAAGTATAAGAACCTTTTGGAATTTCTCACATTTTTGCATAAAATCACCATCAAATGTGATCTGATCTTTGTCAAAATCACACAGATGAAAAAACTGTCTGCTTTAACTAAAACCACCCAAACATTTATAGGTTTTCATATTTTAATGAGGATAGTATGCAAACAATGACAGAAGGGGGGAAAATAAGTAAGTGAACCATCACATTTAAATATTTTGTGTGCGCCCCCCCCTGTCATCAACTAGACGCTTCCTGTAGCTGCAGATCAGTCTGGCACATCGATCAGGACTAATCTTGACCCATTCTTCACTATAAAACTGCTGTAGTTCTTTTTTTTATTTATTTATTTATTTATTTTATTTTCCCTTCAGGCATACAAATCCAAACAAACATACAGCATTTATATGTGTTTACAATTAATTCAACCCGAAAAGAAAAGGGCTGACGGGAGAAGCTGAAGCTTATTGAAACCCGTCCCCAGTATACCATATAGGACGCAGAAAATATCGAATATCAATTTTTGACATTCAGATTTCGTAGTGATTAGAAGTTTTTTTATTAAAATTTTTTTTTTTTTATAGTAACCATCCCCTCTGATTGTTCATTTTCTCAGTTAGATTCCTCTGACTCCTCGTCTGGCATGAATCGCTGCCTTTAGGTCATGCCACAGCATCTCAATGGGTTTCAAGTCTGGATTGGCTACTCCAGAACGTGTATTTTGTTCTTCTGAAACCATTCTGAAGTCGATTTACTTCTGTTTTAGATCGTTGTCTTGTTGCAGCATCCATCCTCTTTTTAGCTTCAACTGTCTGACAGACAGCCTCAGGTTTTCCTGAAAAACCTTTTCATTCTTCCATTAATGATTGCAAGTTGTCCAGGTCCTGAGGCAGAAAAACAGCCCAAAATCATGATGCTCCCTCCACCATGCTTCACGGCGGGGATGAGGTGTTGATGTTGGTGAGTTGTTCCATTTTTCCTCCACACATGCCATTGTGTGTTACTCCCGAACAATTCAACTTTGGTTTCATCAGTCCACAAAATATTTTCCCAAAACTTCTTTGGAGTATCCAAGTGCCTTTTTGCGAACATAAACGAGCAACAATATTTTTTTTAGACAGCAGTGGCTTCCTCCGTGGAGTCCTCCCATGAACATCATACCATGGCCATAGTTTTACATATAATTGATGTGTGCACATAGGTATTTGACTGTGCCAGTGATTTCTGTAAGTCTTTAGCAGACACTCTAGGGTTCTTTTTATACCTCTGAGTATTCTGCGCTGAACTCTTGGAGTCATCTTTGGTGGACGGCCACTCGTTGGGAGAGAACCAACAGTGCCAAACTCTCTCTATTTGTAGACAACTTTTCTAACTGTCGATTGATGAAAAACCAGACTTTTAAAGATTGTTTTTTATCCTTTCCCGGCTTTAAAGAAATCAACAATCCTTGATCAGAGGTCTTCAGACAGCTCTTTTGACAATTCTTACCAGGTGTGTGTTTTATAGTGGGCAGGGCAGCTTTAAACCATTCATCAGTGATTGGGCACACACCAGACTTAAATTGTCTGGTAAAAATTGGTTTCTATTGATCTTTAAGTCTCCTTAGGCAGAGGTTTCCACTTACTTATTTTCCCTCCTTCTGTTATTGTTTGCATGCTATCCTCATTAAAATATGACAACGACAGCTGAAACGAATACTCGAGACACTCGAGTTTAAAAACTGATCTGAGTAATTTTTTTCACCTCGAGGAATCGTTTAATTTTGCCAGCTCTAAGCATCACGTTTTGCCCGGACTACTTTTAATGCGGGACAACGCGCTGACGTCACGTGCGTAGAGGAAAAACCAATTAAAAAAAAACTTTACTACATCCGACAGCTGCTACAAACTACGCCGACGTTGCTAAAAACTACGCCCGCATGATGCTAGTGTTGTAGCAGGTAGTATCCGACGCGTCTCATAGATATCGCATGCATTTAGGACTAGATACGAAATGACAGACTCGGCTGCGTCTCGGCAGCGATAGTAAACAGCCGCCATCTTTAAGCAGTAGACTTCTCGGTGCTAAAAAATATAACGTTACTGTCACTCGTTCACGTAACGTTAGCCCTTCGGAGGGCTGGGTTTTTATTGATTATGACCACTGTCAATGCGTGGCTAACGTGTCTTACATACCGGCTTTATTTAATCTGTAAAAACATAGCGCGCTAGAGTGATGAGGGTGTAAAATTAAAACATAATAAAGCTAACTTTCAGTTTTAGCTCAGTAGTCATTGCTGAATAAAATACCATGTAGCACTGGTCCCTAATGTGCTCCAATACAGCAGGTATCATACATTTATTTTGAACACTGCAAAAACTCAAAATCCTATCAGTCCTTACAGTTTAGACTAACTTAAAACTTAACTAGAACTTCAAAATAGTTTGACACAAATGGAAATTCAATTGAAACACGTGGGAAAAACATAACTTTCAAGTGATGTGTGTTATCAAGCGTAATTACATTTTTAGGTAAGAAATATGTTTTTTTAATAAGATCTAGAAGTTTTTTGAGTGAAAGCAGTTAATTTTTTTTTCTAGTCACATCTGAGATGCAATTGTTGGCTGTTTTCAACAATGTACATCGAAAATAAAGACATTGATTGATTGAAAATGGTTCAATATTGGATTAAATGTCTCTTTTTCTCGTGTATATTTATAATGTAATAATTTATAATATTTATGTGACAAATTCCAAAAGGTTCAGATTCTTTTTCATACCACTGTATGCCATGTTGATTTAGCTTTTAATGGTCTGTGTTGAATGATCATCACGCACTAAATGTAACGTGTAGCGTTGTGTTAGCATTAGCATTTAGCATGGTGATTGTCGTCTTAAACTCGTGCTCAGTTTGTGGCGTCCAGGTGAGTTTAATTAATTTAAAATAACCTACTGTACAGACGAAAACAAAGAATTCAATGTTAGTCTATACAGTATGTGTGCAAGTTTTCAACAAACATGACCGAGAGATTCCGACCTGCACTTCCTGACTGTAAAGACGGATGTGCAAATCACAGTCCTGCAAGTAGCAGGACTGGTTATAAAGATGCAAATCGTCAGACAGGAGGTAGGAGGACATTTCGGCAGTGAAACGGTCGCCAAGTCAATCGACTAATGAAGAACTCACCTGCTCTGACAGTCACACACAATCACACACATTGCTCTCTCAAGGACCCGCCGCGCTAAGACAGATGCTTCGGCAATCAAGCCTATGAATCAGAACGGAGTGGCAGCCGCAAAGGTGGGAGGAAGGAAAAAATAACACAGCGCCTACATTATACATAAAAATGAACATATGTTTTGGACTATAAGACGGACGCACTAGTAAAAAAAAAAAAAATGTATTGGTAACACTTTATAATAACTATCCGTTTTACTAGTTAATAGATCATTAGTAAACTGTTGATAAATGATTTATTGTTGATTTGTGAAGTATTTGTTAAGAGTTTGTTAAGCATTTACAGGGTGTTCCAATATGGTTGACCCCATTCTAAATGCCCATGCTAGTTGATGGATCTTAATAAAACTATATACACTTTATGTTGAAGGTCTAAGTTTTATTGGTTAAATATACAAAGAAAAGTACAAATATTTGTTGGTTCTATGGCAGATTTTCATAAATGTGCAACATGAGCGCTGCCTGCAAAATGCCTTATCAAATGCCTTTTCTTTTGAAGTGAACGGCATTTCTTAACCTAAAAAGATAGAAATGCCAAACGTTACACACAAAAACCTGAAACGTTTCTACACAAACTGTGTTTCAAGTGAAGAACACCCTGTAACTGCTTAACAAACTGTAAACAAATACTTCACAAATCAACAATAAATCATTTATCAACAGTTTACTAATGATCTATCAACTAGTGAAACGGATAGTAATTATAAAGTGTTACCAATGTATTGATGTGAAATAACTAGGGCTGTCAAAATTATCGCGTTAACGGGCAGTAATTAATTATTTAATCACGTTAAAATATTTGACGCAATTAACGCACATGCCCCGCTCAAACAGATTAAAATGACAGCAGTGTAATGTCCGCTTGTTACATTGCATTGGGTCCAAATGATTTTATGGCTTTCAGCACAATGAGTGTGATTGGTGTAATTATTGAAATCATAATTGGCGAGCCATAGTTTATTTTTTGATTGAAAATTTTACTAATTTTAATAAAACGAAAACATTAAGAGGGGTTTTAATATAAAATTTCTATAACTTTTACTAACATTTATCTTTTAAGAACTACAAGTCTTTCTATCCATTGATAGCTTTAAGACAATGTTAATGCCATCTTGTTGATTTACTGTTATAATAAACAAATACAGTACTTATGTACCGTATGTTGACTGTGTCTTATCTTTCCATTCCAACAATAATTTACAGAAAAATATGGCAAATTTTATAGATGGTTTGAATTGCAATTAATTACGATTAATTAATTTTTAAGCTGTAATTAACTCGATTAAAAATCATTTGACAGCCTTTGAAATAACGTTTAAGAACTTGTAAAATGACATATTTCAATTTCAATACGTTGCTGGACTATGAATAAAAGCACTTTGGAACACATAGTACACAAAATCAGGGGGAAAACCCATTTATATTGCTTGTTCCAATTAAATCATGCGGCTGTCCCAGTTTGGGCAGGTAAATGGAAGCTGATGTAGGTCAGCAAAGGTACAGTTGAATATTAATCAACCCTATGCAAAAGACAAAAATGTCACCAAAAGCATCCTTTAACCCTATATTGCCAAATGTATCACATTTGATACACCTAAAATTTCATGGTTTTGAGACTATTTCAGAATTTTGACATTTCTTTTTGGAAATAAAAAATGATGGATGCAAGTCAACACATGCACCTGCAGGTTCCATGAGAAAAACAAAGGATTTAGATATCTGAGCGCTTATTACACATATTCATTTTGACTTTTCTTTTTACAAATTTGAAAAAAACGGTTTCATTAGGACCTTGTTTTTCATATTTTGGGATTCTGTGATAATTGCTTCATACTGCTGGCATTACAGGGTTAAGGGCAACAAATCAATCAATACGACATGAATATGGATGCTTTGACAAGAAAATCTTCCCAATTTAGAGTGAGCATTTAACCCTTAAATACCTGCAACATGAAGCAATTATCAGAGAATCCCAACATTTGAAAAATAAGGTCCTCATGAAACCTTTTTTTCAAATTGTAAAAAGAAAAGTCAAAATAAATATGTGTAATAGGTAAAGATGTCTTGATCGATCGGGATGCCGATCGATCGGGTCCGATCACGTCATTTTCAAAGTATCGGAATCGGCAAAAAAATATCGGACATGCCTTTTTTTAATATATATATTTTTTTAATTAAATAGTTTTCTAATTGTATTTAACGTTACAGACAAAATGTCTTACATTCATCCAGAGTCTTTAGTTTTGGCTTAAAGTAGGGCTATCAAATTTATCGCGTAAACGGCGGTAATTATTTTTTTTTTTAAATTAATCACGTTAAAATATTTCATGCAATTAACGCATGCGCTGCACGACCCACTCACGCATTGACGCGGTCAATCTATAATGGCGCCATTTTACCGACATATAGAGCTAACAGGCAGCGTAAAATGAGTAGAGAGAATTTTGGCAGTCTTTGGAGCCTCTTTTTAATTGACTAAAGCCTTAAAATCCCTCTCTCAACAACTAGAAATATTGTGGGAAGCAATGTGGGGAAGAACGGTAGTGGTTGATCTTTTCCTTAACACCCTATGTTACTTCCCAATGCAGAGAAGATATATCAATTGGTGCCACTACGCACAGTCATGGTTGCACTTCCCATCATGCATTTGGGCAGAACAGTTAAATGGCTACAGTATCATTTACTGAAAGCTCAACAAATACACTAGATGGCAATATTTAGTCACAATATACAAAGTCACATTTTTCCTTTAAGAATTACAAGTCTTTCTATCCGTGGATCCCTCTCACAGAAAGAATGTTAATAATGTAAATGCCATCTTGAGGATTTATTCTCATAATAAACAAATACAGTACTTATGTACTGTATGTTGAATGTATATATTCGTCCGAGTTTTATTCATTTTTTTCTTAATGCATTGCCAAAATGTATATGAGCGAGAAAAATTATCGGGAATGATTGGAATTGAATCGGGAGCAAAAAAAAAAAAAAATGCAATCGGATCGGGAACATTAGTAATAAGCGCTCTGATATTTATAACCCTTGCTAAATCCTGTTTGTTTTTCTCATGGAACCTGCAGATGTGTTGACTTGCATCCATCATTTTTTAATTTTTTTTCCAAAAGAATTGTCAATATTCTGAAATGGTCTCAAAATCATGAAATTTTAGGTGTATCAAATGTGACATGTTTGGCAATAAAGGGTTAACCTTTTTTTACTATTCACTCAATTATGGAGTCAAAACTTATTGCAGTTCTTCGGGATGCGACGCTGTTTCCAATCACTATAGTGTGATATTTGGCAGACACGCGACAATATTTCACCCCTGCCAAAGTGGAAAAAATTTGCAATGCGGCAAGAAGATCAAATAGCCATAAATAAAATCCAGTCTCACTTCACTGTTACATCAATTACACATCAAAGAAAGACAGCAGCGTGTCACCTTGCGCTATCCCAATGATATCAATGGGAGAGCAACACTCCAGCTACACCGGGACGGGAATTCTGATGAGCAGGATGACGAGGGCTGTCTGACCGAACCCGGCCGGCGAGGTGTCAAGGAGACTCCGATGACCTCAAAACGTCTTTAAATCCTCTTAGCGGGCAAACAATACAGCGGTGAATGTGGACTACAGAGATGTGCTATGTGACGCACGCCGCCTGATTTGAATGTTTCTGTGTGTGCGAGAGAGTGACAACTCTTACATAAGAGCAGAAGAGAGCGTGAGAACACAGGTGCCCGGACAGATGCTGCCACGTTAAGATGTTACCGTCTTTGAATTCAAAACGTTCAAAGGTGAAGAGTTTAAAGGTCTCGGGTGCTATGTGTTCTCCACGGAACGTCCGTCAACTGGCATTTGAAAGCAGCCGTGCAACACAAACTGTGATGTTACTTCTTTAAACGGGATTGGACACGGAACAACAGATGAATTCCATCACATAGATGTGGCATGCACGAGAGTCAGAGAACCTACCTCATGCAGTTCGGGGAAGCAGACGGCACCATAATATTCACAACACAGACCCTAGAAGGAGAAAAAGATACAGAGCTGGAGAGAGAGGGAGAGACATGGAGATGACATCACCATATTTTTTGCCCGCCTCCTATAAAATGTAGGCTGGTGCTGCAGGGCGGCCAGCGTCTGCGGGAGACGAGCAGAGAGCGCTCCCCTCTGTGTGTGCATGTTCTAGATGTACAGTATATGGGGCAAAACATTGAATATTACAGTGTATCACAAAAGTGAGTACACCCCTCGCATTTCTGCAGATATTTATATCTTTTATTATATTATTATTTATAGGGCTGTCAAAATCATCGCGTTAACGGACGGTAATTAATTTAAAAAATTAATCACGTTAAAATATTTGACACAATTAACGCACATGCCCCGCTCAGACAGATTTAAATGACAGTACAGTGCAATGCCCACTTATTAATTGTGTTTTATGGAGTTTTGCCGCCCTCTGCTGGCGCTTGGGTGCGACTGATTTTATATTGCCTGGTACACCAGACTCACCGCTGTTCCAGCTATTGAGTCTGGCCACCATTCAGCGGATACAATTTCCAGGGCGGAGCAAGCCACAGCAAACAGACAGCGGAGTGGACCAATCGGCGACGGGCAGACGTGACGTTAGTAAAACGACGAGGGCAGGACGAGGGACTTGAGGGAATATACGAGGAGAGCGGAGTTTATTCAACATGGCTAGCGCGAGACAGACTGTTGTCAATGACTCGTGTCGATGTGTTTTTGGTCATTTAAAACTGATTTTACCGTGGATTGGAACATATTCTCGGCTCTCCTGTTCACCATCTGTGTTGTTGTGGAGACGACTTCCGACGCGCAAGAGTGACGTTGCTCGTTAAGAACACGTCACGCAAATGAACGAATCTGATTTGTCGATTGATTTTGTACCTGCTCGAGAGGCCGTTAATGTGCTGGGTCCCAGACTTTTCTCTCAGTGTTTGAAAAATACAGGGAGAACAGCCAGGCAAGATTTTATAGGCATCAGCACCCATGAGCATTGTGTAAGTAATTATTGACATCAACAATGGCGGGCTACTAGTTTATTTTTTGATTGAAAATTTTACAAATTCTATTAAAACGAAAACATTAAGAGGGGTTTTAATATAACATTTCTATAACTTGCACAACATTTATCTTTTAAGAACTACAAGTCTTTCTATCCATGGATCGCTTTAACAGAATGTTAATAATGTTAATGCCATCTCGTTGATTTATTGTTATAATAAACAAATACAGTCCTTATGTACCGTATGTTGAATGTATATATCCATCTTGTGTCTTACCTTTCCATTCCAACAATAATTTACTGAAAAATATAGCATATTTTATAGATGGTTTGAATTGCGATTAATTGCGATTAATTAATTTTAAAGCTGTAATTAACTCGATTAAAAATTTTAATCGTTTGACAGCCCTAATTATTTATTTTCACATATGAATGAACTCTATTATATAAGCTGCACACAGACTACTTTTCATTGTGTCAAAGTGTCATTTTGTCAGTGTTGTACCATGACAAGATATACCGTATTGGCCCGAATATAAGACGGCCCTGATTATAAGACGTCCCCTCTTTTTCAAGACTCAAGTTTGAAAAAAGACTTTTTGAACACCATATTAATTTTTATACAGAAAATAATTACAGTACATCCGAAACAAATGATTATAGCAATAGATTTGAGAGAAAAAGCATGTTATTTTGCCTCATTCAAATCTTAATATCTGAACATTTAAATATGTAAACTAGAGATGTCCCGATCGATCGGATCCAACCACGTCATTTTCAAAGTATCGGAATCGGCAAAAAAATATCGGCCATGCCTTTAAAAAAAATTTTTTTTTTTAAATTAAATTGTTTTCTAATCGTATTTAACGTTACAGACATAATATGTTACACTCATCCAGAGTCTTTAGTTTAGGCTTAAGGTAGGGTTATCAAATTTATCCCGATAACGGCGGTAATCAATTTTTTAAAAAATGTATCATAGCGCCGTTTTACCTATATATAGAGATAAAAGGCAGCGTAATATGAGTAGAGTGAATTTTGGCAGCCTTTGGAACCTTCTTTTAATTGGCTAAAGCCTTACAATCCCTCTCCCTACGATAAGAAATATCATGGGAAGCAATGTGGGGAAGCAAGGTAGCAATTGATCTTTTTCTTAACATCTTATGTTATTTCCCAACGCAGAGAAGATATATCAATTGGTAGCACTACGCACAGTCATGGTTCCACTTCCCATCATGCATTTGGGCATGGCCACAGTATCATTTACTGCAAGCTCAACAAATACACTAGATGGCAATAATTAGTCACAATATACAAAGTCACAAGTCTTTCTATCCGTGGATCCCTCTCACAGAAAGAATGTTAATAATGTAATTGCCATCTTGAGGATTTAGTGTCATAATAAACAAATACAGTACTTATGTACTGTATGTTGAATGTATATATTCGTCCGAGTTTTATTCATTTTTTTCTTAATGCATTGCCAAAATGTATATGGTCGGGAAAAATTATCAGGAATGATTGGAATTGAATCGGGAGCAAAAAAAAAAGCTATCGGATCGGGAAATATCGGGATCGGCAGATACTCAAACTAAAACCATTGGGATCGGATCGAGAGCAAAAAAACATGATCGGAACAACCCTAATGTAAACTAAAGTAGGGATGTCCCGATCCAGGTTTTTGCAATTCCGATCCGATACCGATATTGTTTTGCACTTCTGATCCAATACTGATACTGGCCGATACTGATACCGGCCTATTTGAGCATGTATTAAAGTTTAAAGTTATTTTGCTTCCTTACTTAGTTGCCAGACTCATGTTGAAAAGGGTTTTAGTACTCTTGATAACAACTAGCCAGCTGAATTAGGTGAGTTTGAAAAAGACACAATGGTTGGTAACAAGAAACTGACCTGTTTATTCAGTGATAAACACGAAACATTATGAATAACAAACAGAAATGGCATATTCAGTCAGTAAAACTTGCAAATAATATTGTAAACTGTCTTAAAAGAGCGAAACACACAAACAACCTCAGTGGAAAATAAACTATTTACTCAGCATCAGTTCTCTGCTCTTGAACAACTGTACCAAAGCTTTAAAAAAATCAGTGCAAATAATACTGTTTTAAACCAAAAATGGCTTCTACTCCCCAATATTTCCTACACTTTGTTGCTCCATCTCTATCTATTCTGCACACCCCCTTCAGCTGTTTGCCCTGGATGCAGTCCCAGTATGATGGGGAGATTTTTTTTTTGACAAAGACAAGCATTTCAAGATGCTCAGGTGACAGCTGACATTTTTACGAATTAACTTTAAATTTACTAGTACATTGCAGTCATAATGTAGGAGATGCCACGGAGGTAAATTGGGAGACGGTAATGCGAGTGTGCTGAAGGTGTGCCGTAAAATGCGGACCGGATTTTAGGGAAACCAAAGCAAAAACTGGAATGGATTATGTAAATCGGTGTGCAGGAAACCCCAGAGCGGATTTTCCCCCCAAAAAATGGGTCGGGAGTCTGGATCGTCTCCGATGCGCATTTTTTTGCGCATATCGGCGGTCGATCCGATCCAAACTTCGGATCGGGACAACTCTAAACTAAAGTGCAATCACATTCGTAAATGAATGGCTTCTGGTTTTCGAAATTTAAATAAACCAATCTATTGTGATAAAACAACAAAATCACAATAACTGCATTAATCATCAAAGTGAAGTCTAACTGTAACTGTAGTCTCGAAACAAATCTGAATAAGGAAAAACATTGCAATAAAATAATGTAAAATGGTTAAACTTCACCATTTTACATATCACCATTTCGATATTTTGTCACACCACTAATCAACAACATAGTGAGTTAGTAAAAAAAGAATAACACGTATGAAAATTTACCCATTGAAGTAAATAAATTAACAACAACAAAAAAATACAAAATTGGAAACTTGAACGCAGGTAATCAATAAGCAAAAAATGTTAAATCTTTCTATTACCAACAAGCAAACCACTGTTCATTCAATATTTAACACCGCAGCAATGCTTTGACTCATCCCCCGCATAATATGCATAGCACAAGTGTTTAAAAATAGCTTGTGGACAATATGTTTCATGAAGGTGAAATACCATTTTTCAACGTTCATCTTCCAGATTCCACTTGTTTCATGTTAGATGGCAGCCACACAGTCTTCCACAGTCAGATGTTATCACTACGTGAAATACTAAATAACAGGCTACTTTACAAAGAACAGCGAGGGACGCTTTAGTCGCTCATCATCCCCGCATCCGTGTATCAAACAGCTCCATCAAACGCAATGAATCGTGTTCACCTCAAAAGGCCTGCAGCTGTGCACATCATTGAGGAGTCTGCCTGAGTGGATTACAATGTTAGATGAGTTTTGCAGAGCCTCATCTGCCTTGTATACATCAAACTAGGGGGAGTTGTAGTGTAGTGCGTGAGGCATGCTTTGCGCAATCCTAGGTGTGGCCAAGTACTTCATGCTAAGTCACAAAATGGTAAGAAATAAGGTTGCAAATGGGCGCTTGATGACGACGGACACTGAAGTTAATGGTCTGAGACAATTGTAAAAAGCTTTTGACGCGCCTACAAATTTCTTATCCCACCCTCGAAAAATCAATTGTACGAGCAGACCTGAAATAAATCAACCTCAGTACTTGCAAATTTCTTTTTCAACCTCTGTACATTTTTACTGTAACACGAGGACATGTATAATTTCCTCATTTTAACTTCCCCAAAATACAAATAGGCTTCCACTGACACATCAAGACAAACAACTAATAAACAGAAAAACAAGCTTCTGCTGTGAATTGGAATGAGTTTATCACTAGTAGACGTCCAATCCATTTGAATGTCTATGGCTGTCATTGGCAGCCAATGCCAGGAAATTTGGTAATTTTGGGCCATCTAAGGTCATTTACTTGTTGATTTTTAGTTGATTTGGGGGTATTTTATGGGTCACTTCCTGTTTATTTTGAGTTACAGAACAGGAAGTGACCTGGGACTCACCCAAATGATTAGGTAGTGACTCAAATTCAACAGGAAATGACTTGTAAATGAACAGCAAGTGAGCTGTAAATGCCCCGAAAAATCGGACAGAATGACTGCGAATGCTCTGGTGTCGAATTAGAGCAGCAACGATTAATCGATTAACTCGAGTATTCGATAAAAAAAGATTCAAATTAAATTTTGCTGCTTCGAGTATTCATTTAATTAAAGTGGCGTTGTAATGGTTTGTTTTGAAAGTGTTTGCATTGATTTTCATTGATTTGGGTGGATACACAGCCCTCTAGTCTGCCTCATTTCACATGGCTGAATCAATCTGCTCCCTGTTAAGACCAACATAAGCTAAGTTTTTGTTTGAGCTCATGATTAAAAAAAAAAAAATGCATTCGTAATTTAGTTTAAAGGTATATTTAGACATTTTTTATGGGAATATGTGTCTAAGCCATTTGTTAAGAACATTGTAAAAAAGCATTGGCATTTTATAGCATTTAAGCTAACGGACTTTTGCTATGTAAGTTAGCCAGTTGTTCTTTTGTTGTACATAGGTCAGGTATTTTATTTTTTTATGTCCCTTATCCGTTTATTTGAAATAAATAATTCATCGATTGATCGGCTACTAAAATAATCGATAGCTGCAGCCCTATTTCGAATGAACGAACGTTCCCAGTCTAAATGGATTGGGCGTTGAGCACCGTCAATGGCAGCCTTAGAGTTACCTGAGATACGATTATGGTGGGAGACTTTGGTAGCAACTTATTGGTCCCTTTTTAAAAAAAAATTATTTACCGTAATTTTCGCACTATAAGGCGCACCTGACTATAAGCCGCTACCAAGCAAATTTGACAAGAAAACGACATTTGTTCATAGATAAGCCACACTGGACTATAAGCCGCAGCTATCTTCACTGTATTATGAGATATTCACACCAAAAGATATTAACTGGTAACACTTTATTTGACAGCGGCATCATACGATTGTCATAAGACCAAATGAACCACCATGAAGCTTTGAACCAATTGGTTGCAAAGCTTCATTGCTTCATTGCAATAAGCTTCATTTGGCCATCACTGCTCCCTTAGGGGAGACAGTCAACTTCTGCTGCCACCTGCTGTCAACACTGTTGTTGTTCAGCATGCCTCCTAGCATGCATTGTGGTGCTACAGATGAAAATAACAATCAAAATTCATGTTCTGTGCTAATTATTTCTTCAGTTACTGTTCCAGTTGTTTCATTAATTGCTAATTATGGTATTTTGTAACACTTTATTTGACAGTGGCGCCATAAGATTGTAATTAGACAATCATAAATATGACATGACACTGTCATAAGGAAAAAAAAAAAAAAAATCAACTAAAGTGTCACCGATTAACCCAAATAAATCAACAAATAAGCCGCACTGGACTATAAGCCGCAGGATTCAAAATGAGGGAAAAAAGTAGCGGCTTATAGTCCAAAGATTAGAGTACTTATTTTTCTTTTAAACACTTACACCTTTTTAAAACGATATCTCGATTCTTGGCAGGAGCATACCGATAACCTTTTGGGATACAAAGTATCACGATATATCACCATTTCGATATTTTGTCACAGCCCTAATACAGTAGGTTTAAACAATAATTGCATCGTATTATAAAGCTGCCAAATAATACCTATCACCGTCTAAAAGAATGAAATGACAGCAGCTTTTCTTGGCTTTGTTCTAACCAGAACAAAGTGCCACTCGTGAACGGAAGCTCCATTTGCCTGGCAAATGTGCAAGTCTGCTCGCAACACTAATTTGGCATGGAAAGTCAGGGATAACCTATCATTAACAATGCAAAATGTGTGGGTGAATTGGATTGGAGCCTAGTGTCGAAATAGCCTCTTCATGGATTTAATGAAGAATTTAGAGTTCTGCTGTAAAACACAACACATCATAAGAGTTGAGAAAACATTATAAAAGTCGGTAGAGTAATCAAATATTGAAAAGCAAGTATTTTGGCTTGTGCCATCAGATGACTTCACTATTGTTGAAATGCATTACATGAATGCCATTTGCAGGCTCCATCCAAGTGAAAGTGAAACATGGCACCGAGGTGCATCAGTGACACTATTGTGCATGGGAAGTCATGTGAACAGGTAAAGTATCTGTCTTACACACATGACAAAATGTCAACAAAATATCCCCTTGCAGACAGATTGATGCAGGGTTTACTTTCCTTAGATTATTACATAACAGTACAGTCTGCTCCTCTTCTGCAGAGGTGACACCAGCGTAAACATTAGCACAGCTAGTTGCATTTATAGGTGACACATGATTCAAACCAGTGCAACTGGGCGTTGTTCGACGACTTGGTACTCACCTGTGATGAGGACAGCTCACCGGAGGAAAATGCTGACTTGTTATATCAGCGTAGTCTGCATTGAAAGGGTTTTTCTGACTAATGCTAACGATTAGCCGTCGTTCGTAGTCATGTTCGCTTCATGCTCAGCCTAATTCAGTCCGTTTTTCCCCCCACATGTTATTTATTCAATATGTGATTAAAAAATATGGATACAAATGTATAAACGATTGCTAAGAGAACTTGTTAGCAGCCGCTCCATCGGCTCGGCTATGTCAAAATCCCAAGTAGACAGAAGGTAAAATAGCATGAAATATTGCGAGTGCGGGTTACATACATTCAAAATAAAAGATTAAATTCAAAATACTGACTATACATTTCGGTTATACACACATATCTTCTATTAAATTTAACAAGAGTTGATATAAAATTTATACTAGTAAGTTTTGGGGGTGAAATATTGGTTGAACTGTTAGTTACCTAAGCATTGGAGTACTTTATATTGAAATGTGAAAGTTGAGTATCCGTTTCATCTTACGAATCATGGAACTTTGACTACCGTATGACAGTCTTCCTTTCCGCTGATTTGATTTACTTGAACAAAATATAACAGCTTCAATAAAAACCTCCACCACGGTGGTTTATTTGAAATTATTTATCGTGGGTGATGCAAAGCACGGTTCGCAAAAAAACCTGAACCCATTTAAAAACGCTAGGGTTAGATGTTTTTCATATTTCATCTAAATTTCAAAAGATAAATAATGAAAAAACGGGAGTCAATTTTCTAAACATAGATTTATATTATTATTATTTTAAGTAAGAATGAGTGCTTAGATGTTTTTCATATTTCATATATATTTCAAAAGATAAATAATGAAAACATTTTCTCGACATAGACAATTTATATTATTATTTTTTAAAAGTAAGAATAAGCGCTATTAACACGTTCGAATGGATGATATTACATAAACAAATACCCACATATATACATATATATACTAGGGCTGTCAAACGATTAAATTTTTTAATCGAGTTAATTACAGCTTAAAAATTAATTAATCGTAATTAGTCGCAATTAATCGCAATTCAAACCATCTATAAAATATGCCATATTTTTCTGTAAATTATATATATATTCTGTAAAATAAATTGTTGGAATGGAAAGATAAGACACAAGATGGATATATACATTCAACATACGGTCCATAAGGACTGTAGTGGGCATTTCACTCTACAGTCATTTAAATCTGTCTATGCTGTCCTCACTCCGAAGCGTCTACTTTTTCCAAAGCTAGACAGCTAGTGAACGATGACTTAATAATCAGACTTCTTCTTTCTTTTTCATCTGATTTATTAATAAAATGGCCTCAAACCATTGTCCTCTTTAGACTGTCGTAAAACTACAAAAAAAGTACACAAGCATTGCATTAGCAACAACGTTAGCTTAGCACGCTATACAGGTTCACTAAACATAAACAAAAAGCGTCTCATACAAAAAATATAACATTTCGCTTACTAACATAATATGTACATTCTTTACAACAACCATACTTACGGACAAATCTTGTCCAAGGATCATATAAGAACAACATTACAACATAGGCGTCAGCCCGAGACGTTGTGCAGCCATATTGAACTGGCAAGAAAACAATAAACCATGTCGCAAAGCGAGCACAAGAGTTCGCTGTTAGACAGCACAAAAAGCCTTGCTGTAAAACTTACCAAAAGGCAGAATACTGTCTGAGCAGGACATGTGCGTTAATTGCGTCAAATATTTTAACTTGATTAATTTTTAAAAAATCACTACCGCCCGGTAACGCGATAATTTTGACAGCCCTAATATATACACAGCAAACCAGGATGGAAGTACATGTAAAAATAGCGGTACTGTAGTTTTTTGTCGCATAGCTCTCGTATTTATTCTATGCAATAATTGTTTGTAATAAATGTGCTAATGTTGCCATCTAGCGGCTTTAAGGGCTCATTACATGATCTTAACTCTGCACAATATTGAAATTAAAGGAGAGTTATGAATAGATTAGTTAAATAATACCTAAACAAAGCATGAAATGATAGAAATGTGTCTTTGTGTACATTTTGGACAGCTCCAGTCCTCCGTGCCCACTTGACAGCATCCCTCTTCCCACAATGCTCTGCGGGCATCCCCACCAAGATGGCCGACGTCATGGAGGAGTATGAGAAAGAAGCTGGCTGCGTCCCTATTCTCCATCCAGAGGTATGATTTATAATGGCCTCGCTCGGATGCATTTGCTTTAACACGCTGAAGCCTGCTTTGGGGTTTCGGCGGGAAAACGTTTTGTATTCTACCGTGTTTTTAGCCCCAAGTGCCGATGCCCCCTGCATTACCACTAGTGGGGGGGCGTCAGGCTGCTAACGATGCTAAATGCGCTAACAGTGCCCCCTCCCCTTCCTTCTGCTCTTGCTGCATTGCTAGTGCACACATACAGCAGAAATTCATGTCATTCTCACGCAAAAGTGGCTTTTTTCCTTTCTTACTTACCAAACGCACGGCCACTCTAGTGTATTCTAAACGATGCGTTTAGGTGTCGATGAGCGGAACTGAAAATGGTTAATCCTTAGTCGAGTGTCATCATGTAGCTCGCAGCTAAATTGACATGGCTCGCTGTTATACATTTGTCAAACGTCAAAAAGGCCACAATGTAATACAATACTGGAAGGTGTTACTCATCGCAAATTATTATTGCGTCGACATGTCTTGGAAAAACCTGGGCGCAATGCAACGCATCATTCCTTGCTAAGTCATTAATGTACGGATTGGAAATATGCTAATTGTTGCACACTTTCACGTCAACATCCCTTTTCTCGACCAAAATCTTAATAATTCACAAGCAATAAAAATTGACGGACGTGTTTTGACTGCAATGTCTGTGCAGACAATATCAATTTGATCGTTTTCTTTGCTTTCCAGTAGATAAACCAAAACAACATCATTGCCACTGTAAGTTATTATTTTTTAAAAGTTCAACAGTGTAAGAATGATAAAATTAACCGCATGCAATTCAATAGGAGTTGGCTATTTGTCCTTGTCCCAAATCAATATGTCCTATAATTCATGTGTGTGTAATAAAAAATACGACTTTATGATTACCGTATTGGCCCGAATATAAGACGGCCCTGATTAAAGACGACCCCTATTTTTCAAGACTCAAGTTTGAAAAAAGACTTTTTGAACACCAAATAAATTTTTATTCAGAAAATAATTAGAGCACATCCGAAACAAATGATTATAACAATTAGGGCTGTCAAAATTATCGCGTTAACGGGTGGTAATGAATTTTATAAATTAATCACGTTAAAATATTTGATGCAATTAACGCACATGCCCCACTCAAACAGATTACAATGACAGAATAGTGTCATGTCTACTTGTTACTTGTGTTCTTTGTCTCCCTCTGCTGGCGCTTTGGTGCGACTGATTTTATGGGTTTAAGCACCATAATGTAATGTAATCATTGACATCAACAATGGCAAGCTACTAGTTTTTTTTTATTGAAATTTTTACAAATTTTATCAAAACGAAAACATTAAGAGGGGTTTTAATATAAAATTTCTATAACTTGTACTAACATTTATCTTTTAAGAACTACAAGTCTTTCTTTCCATGAATAGCTTTAAGACAATGTTAATAATGTTAATGCCATCTTGTTGATTTATTGTTATAATAAACAAATACAGTACTTATTTACCGTATGTTGACTGTATATATCCGTCTTGTGTCTTATCTTTCCATTCCAACAATAATTTACAGAAAAATATGGCATATTTTATAAATGGTTTGAATTGCCATTAATTACGATTAATTAATTTTTAAGCTGTGATTAACTTGATTAAAAATGTTATTCGTTTGACAGCCCTTATAACATTATATTTGAGAGAAAAAGCATTATTTTGCCTCATTCAAATCTTAATATCTGAACGTTTAAATGTGTAAACTAAAGTGCAGTTACATTCGTAAATGAATGGCTTCTGATTTTTGAAATGTAAATAAACCAATCTATTGTGATAAAACAACAAAATTGCAATAACTGCATTAACTTTCAAAGTGAAGTCTAACTGTAACTGTTGTCTTGAAACAAATCTGAATAAGGAAAAACATTGCAATAAAATAATGAAAACTGGTTTAACTAGTTGAGATCTGTCATGACAGAACATCGCTTCAATGATCTCTGGCGCCATCTAGCATCGTGAATGGGGAGAGTAGCTGAAATCTGTCATGACAGAACATCGCGTCAATGATATCTGGCGCCATCTAGCGTCCTGAATGGGTATAATTTCTAGACCGCGAATAAAAGACGACCTCCTCTTATTCAGTGTTATTTCAATGCAAAAAACACCGTCTTATATTCGGGCCAATACGGTATATTAGGATTGGGAACCTCTTAGTACCTCATGATACGATACAATTTGCGGTACAAAGCTCACGATAACGATGATCTGACGATATGGCGATACAACATTATCGATACATTGGTCAGGAAATTCTTCATTCAATCATAAACAGACAAACAAGCTTCTGCTGTGAACTGGAATGAGTTTATCACTAGTAGACGTCCAATCCATTTGAACTGGGAGGGTTCGCTGCCATCCCTCCCACTTCAAACTGATTGAACGTCTACGGCCGTCAGTGGCTGCCAATGCCAGGCAATGAGGTAATTTTGGGCCAGTTAAGGTCATTTTCCTGTTGATTTTCAGTTACTTCCTGTTAATTTTGGGGTATTTCATGGGTCACTTCCTGTTTATTTTGCATTACATAACAGGAAGTGACCTGGCAATCACCCAAATGAATAGGCAGTAGAGGTGGGAATCTTTGGGCACCTAACGATTCGATTACGATTCAGAGAGTCCGATTCGATTATAAATCGATTATTGATGCCCCCTCCCCCATTTTTGTTGTTGTTTTTTTTGTTGATGTTTTGTAAATTTGTTCCAACATTGTTCAAAAATCCTCTCAGGCTAAATAAACCATACTACTATTTTATTATCAAGTTACCGGTTAAAAACAGTAAATAAAATACTTAAGTCCTACATTCGATTAATTTAATGTTGTGAATCAACCCTTAAAGTTGTTAAAATTGCGCCCGTTATTCCATAATTTCCCTCATGTCTACTTTCGACATGTGAAAGTTTTAAAACTGTTTCATCATTTAAAGATAGATTCAAGTCAAGATTTTGCCAATTTAGGGGTATTTTAGATAAAAAGTAATTAGGTTCTCTACAACAGAGCCTTCTAGAGAAGTCTACTGCTTTAAGATGGCGCCTGTTTACTAGCGCGGGAAAGTCTGTCATTTCACATCTAGTCTAGATATATGTGATATCTACCATAGCCGTATGTTGCCGTATGTTTGTAGCAACTAGCAACTGGGCGCTGTTTGTAGTGGCTGATGGCTGCAGTCAGGTATTATTGTTTTTTTTTACCTAGCGGCATTAGCTGCACATGATATTTACTCACCGTCCGTTCCTCATTGCGTCCCGAAGACCGCGCTGACTGCGTTTTATTTCCGCTTTACCTGGTATAATTCAATCATCGGAATTTGGATGTTTGTAAATCGTTCTCGAATCTTCCACAGCCGCATCGCGAATAATCTAAGAATCGGAAATTTTGCACACCTCTAATAGGCAGTGACTCAAACTCAACAGGAAATGGCCTGTGAATTAGAGCCTAGTTCGGGCCTAAAAAATCCAGCCCGACCCGACACGGCCCGCTGGTATTGAGGCCCGACCCGGCCCGAGCTCGATCACTTAACTAGATTTGCAGGCCCGAGCCCGAAAAACCCGATATTCGCGGAAAAAACGCAGCAGCAGCAATTTATTTTCATTTCTTCGAGTTGGCAGAAAAAAACGCAAGTTTTCTTAGTGTTTAAATAATCTACATATTTTTTTTAGAATTATCAAAGCATTCACACAACGAAATAACGCTGGGAAAGTTTGTTAAACATATTTCTGAGTGTGTGGGATATTGTTCTCACATGGACGCGCCTCTCTGACAAGGAGAGGGAACAGGAGAGGGCGGCGCCTCGGCCGTGCAGTGGGAGGACAAGAAGAAAAAGCGGCCGGCGCCACGGCGTTCGTGCACACGCACAAGCAAAAGCGCAATACAGAGAGCCTGCTCTCCATTTTTAAAATTTATTTATTTATTATTATTTTTTGAGTGACGCGGAAAAAACGCAGCAGCAGCAATTTATTTTCATTTCTTCGAGTTGGCAGAAAAAAACGCAAGTTTTCTTAATGTTTAAATAATCTACATATTTTTTTGAGAATGATCAAAGCATTCACACAACGAAATAACGCTGGGAAAGTTTGTTAAACATATTTCTGAGTGTGTGGGATATTGTTCTCACATGGACGCGCCTCTCTGACAAGGAGAGGGAACAGGAGAGGGCGGCGCCTCGGCCGTGCAGCGGGAGGACAAGAAGAAAAAGCGGCTGGCGCCACGGCGTTCGTGCACATGCACAAGCAAAAGCGCAATACAGAGAGCATGCTCTCCATTTTTGTTTTTGTTTTTTTGTTTTTTAAATAATTTATTAGTCCGGCATGGCGGCCCGACCCGACCTGACCCGAACGTGAATGCTTAAATTGTGGGCCCGACCCGACCCGACATTCGGGTCGGGTCGGGTTCGGGTTCGGGCACAAGATCTAACCTCTACTGTGAATGCCCTAAAATGGACAGAATGACTGTGAATGCTCTGGTTTCGGTTGAACGAATGTTTCTAACTTTCTAAATTGATTGGGCGTCGAGCACCGTCAATGCAGCCTTAGAGTTAACTGAGACAATATTATGGTAGAAGATTTTGGTAGCAACTTGTTGGTTCATTTTTGTTTTTTTTTAAACATTGACAATTTTTTAAAACGATATCTCGATTCTTGACAGGAGCATATCGATAACCTTTGGGGATACAAAGTATCACGATATATCACCATTTCGATATTTTGTCACACCCCTAATTTATATGGTGTTCATTTCACTTAGCTATTAGTATTTTCATCATTCTTGATCAGAAACATGACGGGTGTATTTTTGGAATAGCTTTGTTTTCGATTTAATCGCCTATACCCAAACAGTATGTACAGCCTTGTTAGTAGCAAAGACATTTCTTGACTTCCTGAGGCCCAAGAGTCTTGAATTTCTCATTTTCCACTTGATGGAGTGTACCTGCTAATGAGGATTTAGCACAAAAAAACCTGGAATAATCTGACCTTGGTATCTTCAGGAAATTAAGCCTCAAAGCCACTTCAACCACGGTTACAGCGAACCTGTCAGCCGGAAGAACCACGTAGACGACTACAGCACATGGGACATCGTTAAAGCCACACAGTGAGTACATTAAATCCAATTTGAAATGTCTTCCCAATTCTCATTGATACGATTTGATCTCCCCCACAGGTATGGCATCTTTGAGAGATGCAGAGAACTGGTGGAGGCCGGATTCGACGTCCGGCAGCCAGACAAAGAAAATGTGACGCTCCTCCATTGGGCTGCCATCAATAACAGGGTAGATCTAGTCAAGTGAGTGTCCTTCTTCTCCTGGGTTTGTTTTCTAATAATAGCCGCGAGGCTAATAATACTTTATCACAGGTACTATATATCAAAGGGCGCCATAGTGGATCAGCTTGGAGGAGACCTCAACTCCACACCACTACACTGGGCTACCAGGTATTATTAGAAACTGATTTGTGCCTTCCCCTGCATTATTGATAGTCTTTTTTTTTTTCTTGGCCTTTAAACCCCCCTGTAGTTTTTTTCTTGCTCTCTATGACCGCAGCTTTCTTTTTTATCCTTTTAGACAAGGCCACCTCTCCATGGTGGTGCAGCTCATGAAATACGGCGCCGACCCATCACTGATCGACGGCGAGGGATGCAGCTGCGTCCACTTGGCCGCCCAGTTCGGCCACACCTCCATTGTCGCCTACCTAATCGCCAAAGGACAGGTCAGATGCGGATATTAACGCTTTCAACTGTGAAAACTATTGTTTCAGTAAAATAATAACAAGATTCACCTTCTGGGACACCTTCAGAGATAAATATGCAATATATGAGGAAGAATGTTATTACTAAAATGGGGGAAACAAAATAGAAAATGAGAGGATAGATGAATTGTCAATTTGGATTATTCCACTTTTTTCCACTGGAGGGAGACAACTCCTATTTTCTTCTCTTTGTGAGCTGTCATCTTGCTGCGTTTTCAATATTGTTCTCCTGTTTAAATTGTGTTGCATGCAAAAGGATGTGGATATGATGGACCAGAATGGCATGACTCCCCTCATGTGGGCAGCATACAGGACGCACAGGTGCGTAAAGAAGCATGCTATATTATCAACTGTTAAACGTTACCAACTACAAACATATACTGTAGTCAATTCCAATTATGATTATTATTACGGCCCGAGCACCAACTGGCGCGAGAGCCCTATTGGAATGCAAAGGATTATTATTAATTTTTTTTCATGGCAAATGAAAATGGCCAATTTGTAGGCCTGAATATTCTTGAAAACTCACCAAAATTTGCACATTCATGCGGCTTTGCGTAAATTTCGATAATTTAGCAACATTGTGAAAAAATGTGACAAAATGGCTCAGTGGCACCCTCTTAACTTTTTAAAAAAGGCCTCTCCTTTTTCAACGTAGAGCGATGAAATTTGGGGAAACAATACGTTGTGCAAAACCGCTCCAAAAAGTCTCTTACACCCATATTCCAAACCCAACAGGAAATCGGGTATTTTGGATAGAATGTGAATTTTTTACTGATTTACAGGGTGTACATTTGAAACCTTGGCGCCTAAGGAGTTAGTTGGATACTCCTCAATATTGGTGAGACTGTTCATGAGACATTTTAAGTTATCAAAATGGGGAATTTTCATTCACGGGCCTGACCTGGGCGGGTTGCTAAAGTCGGCCATTTTTTTGGGGCAACACGCCAAATTCAGTAAATGACTAATAACTCCCTGATACAAAGTGCAGTCTTTTTCATATCTGGCATGTATGAAAGGTAGAGGCGTGCGAAATTTCTGATTCTTAGATTATTCGCGATTCGGCCGTGGAAGATTCGAGAACGATTCACAAACATCCAAATTCCGATTATTGAATTATACCAGGTAAAGCGGAAGTAAAACACAGTCAGCGCGGTCTTTGGGACGCAATGAGGAACGGACCGAGAGTAAATATCATGTTCAACTCATGCCGCTAGATAAAAAAAAAGCAATCATACCTGACCCGGGCCGACAGCGGCTACAAACAACGCCCAGTTGCTACAAAACATACGGCTACAGTAGATATCATATATATGTAGAACTAGATGCAAAATGACAGATGACGGCGGTGTTAGAACATGTATTATTGAACAGAGATGCGAAATGACAGACTTTCCGGCGTTAGTAAACAGCCGCCATCTTAAAGCAGTGGACTTTTCGAGAAGGCTCTGTTGTAGCGAACCTAATTAACTTTTTAGCTAAAATACTCCTAAATCGGCAAAATCTTGTCTTGAATCTATCTTTAAATGATGAAACCTTTTTAAAACTTTGACATGTCAAAAGTAGGCAGAAGGGAAATTATGGAATAACGGGAGCAATTTTATCAACTGTAACGGTTGATTCACAACATTAAATTAATTGAATGTAGTTTAGAGCTGCTAATACAGAATGGGGACTGGAGTATTTTATTTACTGTTATTTTTGTATATTTGTTTAATCTTATATGTTAACTTGATACTAAAATAGTAGTTTGGTTTAGCCTGAGAGGATTTTTGAACAATTTTGGAACTAATGTACAAAACATTTAAAACAAAAAAGAGGGGGGTGCATCAATAATCGTTTTATAATCGAATCGGATCCTCTGAATCGTTATCGTAATCGAATCGTTAGGTGCCCAAAGATTCCCAGCTCTAATGAAAGGTATCCCAGCCTGAACACGACTGCATTGAAATATTACCCATCAGACCTGGCGCCTGATAGTGGGAAGAGGAAATGCCTTTTTTTTTTTACGACATAGGCTCCTCTTCCAGGAGAAAAAAAACAATTGACCTCAAACCAGCATCAGGGGAGTCTTAAGACATATGTTCAGATGCCTGATGAAAAATATTGAGGTTTTGTTGAAGCGGAGGGTTCCAAACAGGAAAGTGAAAATGACGGTCGCATTTTGTCTTGCCAAAAATTCTGAACAGTCATTACTTGGCAGACATACAACATATCTGCGCCAAACTTTTCGTGCTTGGTGAGAGTCCCTGAAGAGTGTTGTTGCATCAACCCTACAGCGCCAACTAGTGGCAACAGAAAGTCACTCTTTTTACTTATACATGTCCAGTTCTTTTCAAGTTGGTCGTTGTAGTTTTAAGACCTTTTGTAATTAGGGATGCACGATATCCATTTTTTGAAGCCGATATCGATAAAAAAAAACTAGTGGTGGATTCAACATAGATTTGCCTTTGATCTCACCAGATTTTTCATAATGACATGAACAAAACGGTGCGTTTCACTTCTGCCCTGCCCGACAGCCAGCTAAAAATAAACCACAAGGCTTGGTCTTTTCTTGCTTTTATGGGAAGACACTCGTCTTAATAATGTAAAAGTACAACAGAAAAATAAACATATTCAATACTCAATATTCAACAAACTGCACAATACACTTATATACACAAATATTATACGTATTGCATAGCACACTAGCTTGAGCTACTAAAGCATTGGGTGGCTTCTATAACACAACAACTTATTAAGTTCTGTACATATGACCTTTCACCACAGAAGTAAACATATGGTGCACATCCATATGTTATAGTACACATAAATTACTTACAGACATATTTCCGAGGCGGAAACGTAACAGAAAGCATTCATGATTGTCAATGCGACCGCTAGACAACGCAATGTGTATGTGAATGAGCTTGTAATGTGAACAAAACTACTGTGACAAAAAATAGATGCAATGAGTTATTCTGACCAGCAGGTGGGAGCAATGCCCCGCAAATGGTCAACTGCTTTCCTATACTAGTGTGTAAAGTCACTGTAAACTGTAAAGCCAGCACAATACATATTATCGGTCCTATTAATAATTTTATTGGATTTATCGGGATGACGTCATAATTCCCATTATCGGACTGATAATTATCGGACCAATAATTATCGTGCAGTATTTGTAATGCTACATTTTAAGCTCAATGCACACGTCTCTGTCTGATGCCGTGACGACCCTTTGTTCGCCATTGAAAGGCATTAGAATTTTTTCATTGAGCCACGGAATTTGGCACACTTGGTCCAATTGGCCCAATTCGAAGATTCATTTTGGTTCTGAATAGGGCGTGGCTGCACAGCACAGTAGTGCCCCCTTTTTTGTCGTACTGTCTCCAGTTGTTTTTTTTTTTTTCCTTCTAGTTGTGTGAATGTATTTCTAATCTCAACAAAAGAGGCGGGTTTCAAGCATGTTATGTTCTCATGAGATTATTAGAAGGGGACGATGAGTTTGCGTGACGTCCGAAGGCCTAGTAATTATTTTTTTTTAAGTATACGTTATGAAATTGTTCTGTTCTGACCACAGTGTGGACCCCACGCGATTGCTGCTCACCTTCAACGTGTCCGTAAACCTCGGCGACAAGTATCACAAGAACACGGCGCTGCACTGGGCCGTGCTGGCCGGCAACACCACCGTCATCAGCCTGCTGCTGGACGCCAACGCTAATGTCGACGCGCAAAACATCAAGGTACATAATAATTTTAGTGTTCTGGTGCTCACTTAAGCATTGTTTTTATTTTGCTGCTTTTAAGGGCGAAACGCCGCTTGATCTCGCCAAGCAACGGAAGAACGTGTGGATGATCAATCACTTACAGGAAGCGCGACAGGCCAAGGGATATGACAGCCCGTCTTATTTGAAGAGACTTAAGATGGACAAGGTTTGTGTCGCGATAGAGCTGTAAATAGATTAAGAAAAAAAAGATCTGAAACAGTATTGACTTTTTTTTTCCTACTTGAAGGAGGTAAGACAAAAGGTGATGCTGGGAACGCCATTCCTCGTCATTTGGCTGGTGGGCTTCATCGCCGACCTGGACATTGATTCCTGGCTCATAAAGGGTCTCATGTACGTGGGCGTCTGGGTGGCCGTGCAGTTCCTCTCCAAGTAAGTCAGGGCTAGAGAATTTTTCATATTTCGATTTTTTTTTTTTTTTTTTTTTGGGTCCGTTTTTTAATCATAATTCTCGCCTTTTCCATCCAGGGCTTTTTTTGACCACTCGATGCACAGTGCACTCCCTTTGGGAATCTACCTGGCAACCAAGTTTTGGATGTACACCACTTGGTTCTACTGGTTCTGGAATGATATCCTTTTTTAAATTTGTGCATAGGAGGTTTTATGTATACAGTAAGAGACTGATTTACAGTGCTGGCCAAAAGTATTGGCACCCCTGCAATTCTGTCAGATATTGCTCAATTTCTCCCAGAAAATAATTGCAATGACAAATGCTTTGGTAGTAGTAACTTTATTTATTTTGCTTGCAATGAAAAAAAAACAAAAGAAAATGAAAAAAAAAAAAACAAATCATTATCATTTTACACAAAACTCCAAAAATGGGCCGGACAAAAAAATGAGCACCCGCAGTACTTGGTAGCACAACCTTTAGACAAAATAACTGTGAACAACCGCTTCCAGTATCCAGAGGCATCGCGTCTGTTGAAATTTGCCTCCCCAGTCAAGCCGCACGGAAACAGCGACAGCCAAACAAAGTGCCGCTCTGCCGATGCTGCCTCGCGCGCACCAACCAAGAAGGCGGAATTTCGCGCATTCATCTCTGATGTTAACCCTTTGTACTGACTCCATGTTCCAAAAGTTTGAAAAAGACTCGCCGAAAGCAGGTTGACAATTTATTTGTCGACAATGGTCAAAAACAAGGCAAAAACAGACGACGGAGGGACAATTCTGGATCCAAAACAAGGCTACATGTTTCCGAGCAGCAAAATCTGTCTTATCTCAGTGTCCAGTGTTTTTTAAGTTCGTGGTGTAGTGGGCCGGCCGAAGGTGTGTCCGGGCGTTGCTTTTGGGTCCTCCCCTCTGTGGGCGGTTTTGGGCGACTTAGGTTTGTGCGCGGATGGGACGTGGTTGCCACCGCGACAGACACTGGTCTTGACGTCTCAAGCGCCCGCTATCAACTTTGTTATCCGGGCTGGCTCTACTTGTTTTCGGACAAAGACCGTTTTGTTTCCTTGCAGAACTGATTTGCAAGTTTTGGTGCGTCAATCTTGCTCATGACGCATATGTTGGGCTTCTATGATGTAGTTGTGTATCTATGCTGCTTTTCATTAAACTATGGTGTGCTATTTATTTTATATTAAGTGCAGTCCTACAGTAAACATGAGAAATGATACTATTCCCTGGTTAATTATATTACATGTGTTCGAGTAATGGAAACAGTGAGACGTTGCCTACGAGAAATGGTACCATTTTTCCTTTTCCCCCTCAGGAGCCCCGATAAGGTGATTAACTTTACTGTGTCAAGGGCACTGAGTGAAATCTGCCTAAACTATAGTTAGATGAATGTGTTAGACTAATGCAAACAATAATATGGTGTGTGCGAGAACGGTACCTTTTCCCTTCACGTCCCATTAGGCAAATCAGGCAATTACCTAGGGCCCCCAGCTAGCAGGGCCAACAGATTTAGCACACGCAGCTTTACTGCACTGTCGCAGCGACAAGTGTAAGGAGTGTTTCAATACCATGGAATCATTTGGCAGATTATCTAACGATTCTGTTATCGATCCCAATCAGCACTAGCCATGTCAAGTAGATTATACATGTTTAAGAAAGTCCAATAAGCTATTAATACCACATGATTGTTTAAAGAGTGACTCACCAAGTACTCTCTGGAAGGTCCTTGCCGAGTCTTTTTACGTTGATTTTTCACAGGCCACCTCATTATTCATGTGACTACTTAAAGAAGTGATTTTTCCAAAAAAGTCTATGAATGGGTCTATCGTATCCGCATAGAATACTCTATAAGAAAAATATAGCATATATGCATCTAAAATAATCCTAAATGATTTTATTAGCAATTTTAATGCTCCTTTTAGCAAGGTTCCTTGGGTATGCGTACGTTCCCATAGCAACCAGTCCTGTTATTGTCAAGGCGTTATTAGACTTTTATTAAATTTGCTATTGCTCCAAGTCCAACTGTCCCCCTTACTTGCACACGCTCGAAGGGCCCCATGTTGTTTGTTGCCAGGGGTTCCCGGGGACCCTTGCTACGCCTCTGCCGGTATCCATCAGTGAGATTCTTACAATGCTCTGTTGGAGTTTTAAACCATTCTTCTTCGGCCAACTGTTCCAGGTCTCTGAGATTTGAAGGGTGCCTTCTTCAAACTGCTATTTTAAGATCTCTCCACAGGTGTTCTATGGGATTCGTTGCTGGCCCCTTTAGAAGTCTCCAGTGCTTTCTCTCAAACCATTTTCTAGTGCTTTTTGAAGTGTGTTTTGGGTCATTGTCCTGCTGGAAGACCCATGACCTCTGAGGGAGACCCAGCTTTTTCAAGGTGGTCCCTACATTATGCTGCAAAATTTTTTGCAAAACTTCAGACTTCATAATGCCATGCATATGGTCAAGCAGTCTAGTGCCAGAGGCAGCAAAGCAACCCCAAAACATCAGGGAACCTTTGCCATGTTTGACTGTGGGGACTGTGTTCTTTTCTTTGAAGGCTTGTTTTTTTCCCTGTAAACTCTATGTTGATGCCTTTTCCCAGAAACCTCGACTTTTGTCTCATCTGACCAGAGAACATTCTCCCAAAACGTTTCTGGCTTTCTCAGGTAAGTTTTGGCAAACTCCAGCCTGGCTTTTTTATGTCTCTGGGTCGGAAGCGGGGTCTTCGTGGGTATCCTACCATAGAGTCCCTTTTCATTCAGACGCCGACGGGTCGTACGGGTTGACACTGTTGTACCCTCGGACTGCAGGACAGCTTGAACTTGTTTGGATGTTAGTCGAGGTTCTTTATCCACCATCCGCACAATCTTTCGTTAAAATCTCTCGTCAATTTTTTTCTCCCATCCGCATCTAGGGAGGTTAGCCACAGTGCCATGGGCTTTACACTTATTGATGACACTGCACGGTGGACGAAGGAACATTCAGCTCTTTGGAGATGGACTTGTAGCCTTGAGATTGCCCATGCTTCCTTACAATTTTTCTTCTCAAGTCCTCAGAAAGTTCTTTGGTCTTCTTTCTTTACTCCATGTTCAATGTGGTACACACAAGGACACAGGACAGAGGTTGAGTCAATTTTAATCCATTTTAACTGACTGCATGTGTGATTGTTATTGCCAACACCTGTTATGTGCCACAGGTAAGTAACAGGTGCTGTGAATTACACAAATTAGAGAAGCATCACATGATTTTTCAAAGAGTGCCAATACTTTTGTCCGGCCCATATTGGGAGTTTTGTGTAAAATGATAATGATTTCATTTTTTAAAAATTCTCTTTTGTGTTTTTTTATTGTAAGCAAAATCAATGAAGATATTGATACCGACGCATTTGTAATTGCAATCATTTTCTGGGAGAAATTAAGCATTATCTGACAGAATTTCAGGGGTGCCAATACTTTTGTCCAGCACTGTAACTGTTTTTTAAGACAAGTTGAGCCAAATTGGAATCTAAAAAGAGCCAAAAAACGGAAACATTAATCCAGATGGTTGGAAGGCAGAGCGGAATGTCCAATAAAATGCGTGCAAATGAGCTTGTTAGCCAGTTTTTGTGTTTTGGGATTTATGTAGATGGAGTGGAACAACGGCTGGGTAGACTACTCATGCAATCCTTTTTTTCTGTTCATGGAAGAATTGCCTTTCTGTTTTCTGAGCTGCTAATTGAGAGAGGGAATGCCTTTGAATCATATGCCTCATTGCTGCACTAATAGGGAGGGTGAGGATGGATGTCTTTGACCAGAGATTGTCTTTTGTGCTGCTTTATGGCTTGGTGAAAGAGTGTGCAAACTTTGATTCATTATTTGTATTTTAAATCTTACTGTGTGAAATATGTTGCTTTGAACTGACTCATGCACACCTGCTTGATTTTCTTTTTGCTGACAAATCCACAACTTTTATTATTACTATTGTACTACTTCTATACTGATTTGCTGTAAAACTACTGCTCTTTAAATGTATGATGACCTTGTTCTGTTGGAATTGTGCTTTTTTGTAATAGTTTTCTTAAAGGCGTCATCTTTAACTTTATTGAGTGTGACACTTGAGTGTTGGCCGTGCTCCTTAACCTTGGAGTGCACATCTACCCTTCGCCACGGTCCACCTGCCGTTCCTCATAAATACGCTGGCTCTGTTCTACAACTTTGGCAAATCCTGGAAATCGGACCCGGGGATAATCAAAGCCTCAGAGGAGCAGAAGAAAAAGGTGAAGTAACCACTTTTGTTGCATTAATTGAAGCTGTCCGGTCCAATTTGAGTTGTGATAAGACTACAAAGGTCCCCCCATCCTGTGATTGATGAATATTTTTACTAACTATATCCTGCATTGTTGGGAGCTTCAAACATTTCCCTTCCCACCCGTTGAGTTGCCATAAAAGCGTAGAATTTTGCGTCTTTGTCTTTTTGAATTTATTCCCTTCCCCAGACTATTGTGGAGCTGGCAGAAACGGGCAGTCTCGACCTAAGCATCTTTTGTAGCACTTGCTTGGTAAGATATCACTTCCCCTTACAGTTACAGTGGTATGAAAACGTATTTGAACCTTTTGGAATTCCTCACATTTCTACATAAAATTACCATCAAATGTGATCTGATTTTTGACAAAATCACACAGATGAAAATACAGTGTCTGCTTTAACTAAAACCACCCAAATATTTATAGATTTTCATATTTTAATGAGGATAGCATGCAAACAATGACAGAAGGTGGAAAAGAAGTAAGGGAAACCTCTGCCTAAGAAGATTTTTACCAAACAATTTAAGTCAGGTGTGTGCCCAATCACTGATAATTGGTTTAAAGCTGCCCTGCCCACTCTTAAACACACACCTGTTGAGAAACATAGTCTGATGTGCATCATGGCTCAGTCAAAAGAGCTGTCTGAAGACCTGCGATCAAGGATTGTTGATTTGTATAAAGCTGGGAAAGGATAAAAAAATCATCTCTAAAAGTCTGGATGTTCATCAATCGATAGTAAGAGAAGTCTGCAAATGGAGAGAGTTTGGCACTATTGTTTCTCTCCCAAGGAGTCCAACAAAGATGATACCAAGAGTTCGGCACAGAATACTCAGAGAGGTAAAAAAGAACCCTAGAATGTCTGCTAAAGACTTACAGAAATGACTGGCACAGTCCAATATCTCTGTTCACACATCAACTATATGAAAAACCATGGCCAAGAATGGTGTTCATGGGAGGACTCCACGGAGGAAGCCACTGCTGTCTAAAAAAAATACTGTTGCTTGTTTAATGTTCGCGAAAAGGCACTTGGACACTCCGCAGACGTTTTGGCAAAATATTTTGCGGACTGATGAAACCAAAGTTGAATTGTTTGGGAGTAACACAACGTCATGTGTGGAGAAAAAATGGAAGAGCTCACCAACATCAAGACTTCATCCCCACTGTGAAGAACTGTCGATGTCATGATTTGGGGCAGTTTTGCCGCTTCAGAGCCTGGACAACTTGCAATTATTAATGGAAGAATGAATTCAAAGGTTTATCAGGATGTTTTGCAGGAAAACCCGACACCGTGTGTTTTCCGAAATTTCCAGGTTCGCGGTGAATCAGTAACAGGCACACTTTTGCTCAAAAGACGATGTTTATTGATTAGAAAATGCAGAATAAATTAGATTTATTGATTACAATCCCACAAGAGCAAGCAAACAGATATCAAAAACAAGCAAACAAATGGTAACGTGATGCTAGATTTGAGTTTGTCAATCTCAGAATCCCCGCGTTACGTTACAGCACAACTAGTTGTCCCTTAGAAATGAAAATCGCTTACCGTGACAAACGAGTGGGAAGCCAACAACACTCCAGTAAAGCGGCAAAAGGACAAAGCTGGGCAATCCGTACTTAATCCACCAGCGGACTTCGTACGGATCGCCTGGCTTTGTCCTTTTGCCGCTTTACTGGAGTGTTGCTGGCTTCCCACTCACTTGTCACGGTAAGCGATTTTCATTGCTAAAGGGACATTTTGTTTTGCTGTAACGGTAACGCGGGGATTCTGGGGTTGACAAGCTCAAGTCTAGCGTCCTCGTTGACATTTGTTGATACTTGTTTGCTTGCTCTTGTGGGATTGTAATCATTAATCTCATTCATTCTGCATTTTCTAATCAGTAAACATAGTCTATTGAGCAAAAGTGTGCCTGTTACTGATTCACCGCGAACCTGGAAATTTCGGAAAACACCGTGTGTCAGACAGTTGAAGCTGAAAGAGGATGGATGCTGCAACAAGACGATGATCCAAAACACAGAAGTAGATCAACTTCATAATGGTTTCAGAAGAACAACTCGTTCATTTCCAGGCTTGAACCCCTATTGAGATGCTGTGGCATGACCTAAAGACAGCGATTCATGGCAGACATCCCAGGAATCTAACTGAACTACAGCAGTTTTGTAGAGAAGAGTGGGCCAAGATTGGTCCTGATCAATGTGCCGGACTGATCTGCAGCTACAGGAAGCGTCTGGTTGAAGTTATTGCTGCCAAGGGGGGGCACAAAATAATAAATCTGATGGTTTACTTATTTTTCGCCCTTTTGTCATTGTATGTATACTATCCTCATTAAAATATGTATACCTATAAATGTTTGCGTGGTTTTAGTTAAAGCAGAAACTTTTTTTTCCATCTGTGTGATTTTGACAAAGATCAGATCACATTCGGTGGTGATTTTATGCAGAAATATGATAAATTCCAAAAGGTTCAGATACTTTTTCATACCACTGTAGGAAATTAAAAATCCACATCAATGCATTTATTTATTTATTTATTTCCCAGATAAGGAAGCCTATCCGGTCCAAACACTGCGCTGTGTGCAATCGCTGCATCGCCAAGTTTGACCACCACTGCCCCTGGGTGGGCAACTGCGTGGGTACGTTGTGATCGTAGAAGATAGTGGAGCTTTTAATTGAGAGGAAAAGGGAGTGTGGGGGGAAGTAAGGACTAGGAGCACCAGGGGGCTTCTAGAACCAGATGGTCCGGATGAAGTGGAAACAGATAACACTCCTGCTGTACTGATTCAGAGTAGGCAGGATAGATTATCCATAATAATGAGGAAACACTCACAAAGCCACATTAGACGTGTAAATAGTAGGGCTGTCAAAATTATCGCGTTAACAGGCGGTAATTAATTTTTTAAATTAATCACGTTAAAATATTTGACACAATTAACGCACGTGCCCCGCTCAGATTAAAATGACAGCAGAGTGTAATGTCCGCTTGTTACTGGTTTTTTGGTGTTTGGCGCCCTCTGCTGGCTCTTGGGTCCAACTGATTTTATAGCTTTCAGCACCATGAGTAAGAGGTGTAATTATTGACATCAACAATGGCGAGTTATTAGTTATTTTTTGATTCTGGTTGTTAATCTTACTTAAAAAAAGTAATTCCATTACTTCTCCCAAAAAGTAATTGAGTTCGTAACTCTGTTACCAGAATGTAAGAGTAATTGGTTACCTGGCTACCTTGAATGGATGTAAAAGATCCAAGCTGGACATAAATGGAGTTAGTGACATCATTTGCTAGATGACACTGAATGACATCTGTCATAAGCATTTAGTAATTCCCATGATAGTGTCATGTCATAATTTCTTATGAAACGCTGTCAAATCAAGTGTTACCTATTACTCCAGATAAATAAAAAAATAAGCCACACTGGACTATAAACTGCCGGATTCAAAATGAGGGGGAAAATAGTAGCGGCTTATAGTCGGAAAATTACGGTATTAAAATACAGTTGGACTGCATTAGTACATGGAAAAAAATAGGGCTGTCAAAATTATCGCGTTAACGGGCAGTGATTAATTTTTTTAATTAATCACGTTAAAATATTTGACGCAATTAACGCACATGCCCCGCTCAAACAGATTAAAATGACAGCACAGTGCAATGTCCTCTTGTTACTTGTGTTTTTTTTTTTAGTTTTGTTGCCCTCTGCTGGCGCTTGGGTGCGACTGATTTTATGGGCTTCAGCACCCATGAGCATTGTGTAACTAGAAACTGCAATTTCGGGAGAAATTACTTCTGGTCTTTGCCATGTGGAGATACAGAGCTTAGCCCCAGCCTAGGTTAGTTTGGGGACCATTCGGAGACAATATCAGGTCACTTCCTGTCTATTTGGGGACATTTACGGGGCCTGGTATAATGATATCAGGTCATTTTGGAACATTTGGGAGGCGTGGCCTATTCATATCAGGTCATTTGGGAGTATTTGGGGGCGTGGCATAGTCATATTAGGTCATTTGGGAACATTTAGGGGGCGTCACCTGATCATATAAGGTCATTTGGGAACAGTTGGGGGGGCGTGGCCTGATCATATCAGGTCATTTGGGGGCGTGTCCTATTGATATCTGGTTATTTCCTGTTGATTTGGGGACATTGTTTTTTTTTTGCCATTGAAAATGAATGGGAAAAAATTTGGACGTTCATAGCCGTCAATGGCATCCAAGTACATTGGCATCTATAGAATGGACAAACATGCCCGTCTATGAAATTAAAATGAGGAAATGCCATTGGAAATGAATGGAAAATTTGTAGGTCCATGTCCGTCAATGGCAGCACCCTCTATAATGGAAGCGGGGAAGTTTGGGGGACACGTCCTATTGATATCTGGTCATTTTCTGTTGATTTGGGGAAATGTTGTTTTTTCCCCGTTGAAAATGAACGGGAAAATTTTTGGACGTCCATGGCTGTCAATGGCATCGACTTACATAGGCGTCAATGGAAAGCAAGTACATTGGCATCAATACAATGGAGAAACATGCCCGTCAATGGCATTAAACAAAGTAAATGCCATGAGAAATGAATGGGAAATTCAATCATTGACATTAACAATGGCGGGCTACTAGTTTATTTTTTGATTGAAAATTTTACAAATTTTATTAAAACGAAAACATTAAGAGGGGTTTTAATATAAAATTTCTATAACTTGTACTAACATTTATCTTTTAAGAGCTACAAGTCTTTCTATCGATGGATCGCTTTAAGAGAATTTTAATAATGTTAATGCCATCTTGTTGATTTATTGTTATAATAAACTAATACAGTACTTATGTACCATATGTTGAATGTATATATCCTTCTTGTGTTATATCTTTCCATTCCAACAATAATTTACAGAAAAATATGGCATATTTTATCGATGGTTTGAATTGCCATTAATTACGATTAATGAATTTTTAAGCTGTAATTAACTCGATTAAAATTTTTAATCGTTTGACAGCCCTAGTAAAAAGCAGTATTATTACCTATTTTGAAGTATTAGTAACTTTGGCTGCCACTGACTGTATACAGTACTCTGTATGAGTTGTCATTTCAACTCAAACAAAAGCACAAAAGAAGGAAGTTTTTGTTTTTTCTGTCCACAGGAAGTGGGAACCACCGCTACTTCATGGGTTACCTGTTCTTCTTGCTGTGCATGATCTGCTGGATGATGTACGGCTGCATTTCCTGTAAGCGCTTCCACGAAACTGTCTCGGCGACGTTATATTAATTCATTTGAATTTAGAATTCCAAATATTTCAAAGATATTTGGAGGCTGATGGCAAAAATTGAGGGAGATCAAAACTGGGGTTTTCTGTCTTATTTGTCCTGTAAATCAATTTTATTTTCAAGCCGTGCGTACTTTTTCCGCAGACTGGAGAATTCACTGCGCCACCACTTACGCCAAGGACGGCTTCTGGCTCTACCTGACCCAGATCGCCGCGTGCTCGCCGTGGATGTTCTGGATGTTCCTCAACAGCGTCTTCCACTTCATGTGGGTGGCCGTGCTCATCATGTGTCAACTCTATCAGGTCCGCTCGCCTCATTTCTTTTTATACGTCATCTTCCGTCAAGCCAACTCGCCGACCTTGCATTTTTCTCCCCGCCAGATCGCCGCTCTCGGAATCACCACCAATGAGAGGATGAACGCTCGGAGGTACAAGCACTTTAAAGTGACAGCCACGTCCATCGAAAGCCCCTTCAAGTAAGTATTAAAGGATTCGGGCTTTCGGCTATACAATTTGTCTCTCGCAGCTGCAACCGTGTGGTCAGGCACTGCTTGTAATTTTACAAAGATGGTGATTTTAACGGGACTTCCCTGTGGTTGCCATAAGTACACGTTTGGCCACTCAAAACTTTATTACGTTATGGTTTCTACATTTGAACTGAGGTAGTGCAACAATGCTGAATGTTTTATTTGCATTTTCACTTTCTGGAAACGTTAAACACAAAAGCAGTGCAGTGAAGATCACATTGACAGCTTTTTCATATTTCTGCTTCCTAATTTACAGTGGTATGAAAAAGTATCTTAACCTTTTTGAATTTCTCACATTTCTGCAAATAATCACCATCAAATGTGATCACACAGATGGAAAAACTGTCTGCTTTAAGTAAAACCACCCAAACATTTGTAGTTTTTCATATTTTAATGAGGATAGTATGCAAACAATGACAGAAGGGGGGGGTAAGTGTCAAGTTCAAAAATAGACCCTTAGGTAGACATATGTAAAATTACCCAAAAATAAGGAGAGAAGACACTCAGTTTTCTTGGCCAAGGAGAGCAAAAGAGGGACTAGACAGAGGAATGCTAGATTATGCTGTATAGTCCCCAAAATTGATCTAAGGAAAAACCCTCCTTGCTGTTTTTATTTAGGGGTTTGTCCGAACACAGAAAGGGTGGCGCCCTGAGGGAGGGGACAGCAAGCTGGAGACACCCATGTGATTTTGGTTGGCTATGTGTGAGCATGTAGGTGGAACTAACTAAATACACGTGTGTAAGCAAAGGCACATGTAAACAACGGTCAGAATGACGCAGACACTTCAGTTATGCAACGCTGCGGCCATGGAAGATGTCCTCGAATGGAAAATTGTCCTCGAACGTCTAGACGAAAGTCCAGACGCCAGGTGCTGAAGATGTCTCGGAAGGTCTAGTTACGCAATTATGCGGCCATGAAGCAAGGCAGTTGTCATCCCGACCCTCTTTACTCTTTGTAACACTTAAACATTATACTACAACCCAGTATAGCAAGCAATAATCATTTACTGGTTATATCAATAAGAGAAAAATATGGCAATATGTATTATTTATGGTATATATGAGCACAAGCAAATATTCAATCAATCAAGCAAATATTTAATCAAGAAACCCTCGATAATTACCTCAACAGTAAGTAAGTGAACCATCACATTTAATATTTTGTGGCACCCTCTTTGCCAGCAATAACTTCAACCAGACGCTGCCTGTAGCTGAAGATCAGTCCGGCACATCGATCAGGACTAATCTTGGCCCATTCTTAGTTCAGTCAAATTCCTGGGATGTCTGCCTTGAATCGCTGTCTTCAGCATCTCAATGGGGTTCAAATCCGGACTTTGACTTGGCCACACCAGAACGTGTATTTTGTTCTTCTGAAACCATTCTGAAGTTGATTTACTTCTTGTCTTGTTGCAGCATCCATCCTCTTTTTAGCTTCAACTGTCTGACAGATTGCCTCAGGTTTTCCTGCAAAAAGTCCTGATAAACTTTTAAATTAGTTCTTCCATGAATGATTGCAAGTTGTCCAGGCCCCGAGGTAGCAAAACAGCCCCAAATCATGATGCTCCCTCCGCCATGCTTCACGGTGGTGATGAGGGGTTGATGTTGGTGAGCTGTTCCATTTTTCCTCCACACATGACGTTGTGTGTTACTCCCAAACAATTCAACTTTGGTTTCATCAGTCCACAAAATATTTTGCCAAAACGTCTGTGGAGTGTCCAAGTGCCTTTTTGTGAACATTAAACGGGCAACAATGTTTTTTTTTTCAGACAGCTGTGGCTTCCTCCGTGGAGTCCTCCCATGAACACCATTCTTGGCCATAGTTTTACATATAGTGGATGTGTACACATTTAGCCTGAACGATATCTCGTTTAAACATCGTGATGTGCGCGTGGGCGATAGTCCCATGGCAAGCACGTGCGATAGTTTTTATTTTTTTAATCCACATACGCCTTGCTTTCTGCTCTGCGCACAGCCTCACACCCTCCCTCTCCCAGCCCTTTGTTCCCACAGTAACTGCAGCACTTGCTTATTAAAGTTAACGATGCTCGTTGTCTTTGATCATCAAAGCGGAGCAATGTGTCAATCATCATTTAACTTGTTAAACAGTTTCTGCAACGAAGCCGCGCTGGAATGAATGTGTGTGTGTGTGGAGACGTTGGAGACATATAAAATAAAAGGCAGAAGTGATCATGAGGAGTTTGAAATTTCTACATGTAACTCCAAGAGTCACAGCTAAGGTAGATAAACAGAAGCATTCAATAAAGCCAAGCATTTTTCTACCACAGTACTTTATTCTTGTTCAAAAATGATTTGGTTGGACAGTTATTTTTAAACTGATAATAATGATGACATTTGAAGTGCTTAAAACCCATTTATTTATATACATTTTTAAAATCACTTTGGAGGAAAAAGTGAGATAAAAATATGTCTTATATTTATCTTTTTCCAATGCTTAATCTGAATAAATACATTGAGCACAAAAAACACACACAAAAAAAAAAAATTGGGAGGGGTGGTGCGCTACACATTCATTTTTCCACATTCTGTCTCTCATGGTTGAGGTTTACCCATGTTGACAATTACAGGCCTCTCTAATCTTTTCAAGTAGGAGAACTTGCACAATTTTGGTTGACTAAATACTTATTTGCCCCACTGTACATCTATTAAAATAACCAAGCAGTCATGCCTCACCGATGTTTGTGCGCCCTTTTTCTGCAGCCACGGTTGCGTCCGAAACCTCATCGACTTCTTCGAGGTGCGCTGCTGCGGCCTTATCCGGCCCGTGGCGGTCGACTGGACCACGCAGTACACAATAGACTACGACCAGACGTCGGGCTCCGGCTACCAGCTCGTGTAAGAGAGTGGATCTTGGGGGGTGTCCTCTGTTGTTCGGACCGTCACGCAAAAAAACACGAGGATTAGCATGCTAAGGGGCAATACCCCCCTCCCCCTTTGTCGCCACTATTTGAGGGAGATGGACAACAAAAGTCATAAAATGAAAGCACCTCTGGTACGAGTAGAGATGCAGTTGCAGTATCCCCTCTTCACTTTATTTAAGTGTTTATTTACAGGTAAGGGAATGTCTTTTTATCAAGAGCTCTGGACCGGCAAATATCCTTACGTAAAATCAAATGTGACACAGGTCTATTTATTTTAAATTATCGATGAACTGCTACATCATTTTTTTTTAGCGGAGTAGTTTTTTTTTTTTAAGTGTATACCTGTAGCTGTCAGTTGTTATATTTATTATGGATTATAGGACAGGAAGGTTCATTCCATGTGTTTGTATCAAAAAGCTATCAAGTCTTATGTACGTTTTTTTTTTTGTCTGCCTACAAACTTGCACTGATTTTTTTTTTCTGGCTGTTATTGAACAAAAAGGGCCCAGCAGCACCTTTTCCCTCCCATTGTTTACTTTTATGTGAGGCGGCGAGTGTAAAGAACGTGTACATAAATAACCTGGAACTTTTTTTTGTTTGTCAGTGTACTTTTTAATTCAAATTGAGGGGGACGAAAGGACATGAAGTGACTGTAGCGTTTAGTGATGTCCAACACTGGTGTCCCACACTTGCATGTATGATGCCCTCCTAGGCCCACTGTATATACTCAATGTTATATATTGGCAAGTGCATTCTGTTACATTTATTTTCATAACCTTTAAATCCAGTGTCACGTGAACCCTTCAACTGTGTATTATATTCCATGCTTGTGGACTGTATTCATCCGTTTTCTTTTGTATTATTTTTAATGTCACATATGGCCGGGTTTGTTATACCACTGGATGTACAAATTGTAAAGCAAATACACTAGATGATTTTTTTTTTTCTTTTTTAAAAGCAGAAATATGATCATGCAAAGGGCACCGCCCATCAATACACAAAATACAGCCCCCGTTTCCACGAGTTCTTCCAACAAAAAAGTCGGTTGTGGTCTGGGAATACAGAATATACAAATGCATACACAGGTTAACAAGACTATGATTTCCAGTGCCTCTTTCTCTGCCCACATCACTTTAACTTGCTTCAGATGTAGAACTTACGGGCATGGTTCAGTTTTAATGGCTTTAATAATAAAATACAGTCAGATGTGAACTTTTATTTTGGGGGATGAAGTGTTTTATTTGAGAAGGATTAAAAGCAAACAAGTTGAGGCGACGGCGTTGTCAGTCGGCGTGGACCAGAGCGCCTGCTCCTTGACCAAAACCGAATCCTTTCGGGCCAAAGTTCTTGGCATAGCAAGCTGTACAGACAAAGAGCACATTTAGTTGGGTTCTAAAATGGCATTTTTCAGTTTCAAGCTACTGGAGTCTTTGCTTCCCTCGTGATGCACAGCAACCACTGTCATTTAGAGTATGTGTGAGATTCCAATGTGTGTGTGTCCTTTTTTGGCCTGGTTTTCTTATCTCACTTTGGCGTCAGTGTGAAATTGGAACTGCTTGCAAACACGTCAGAAACAAGCAAACGGTCGTAAACAGTTTGCTGTCCCCGGTACAGTTAATGAAATTGAGTTTTGTTAACATGGAGATATTTAGACAACCAAAATGGAAAGACATTTGACTTGAAATCACTTACAGTGGGGAGAACAAGTATTTGATACACTGCCGATTTTGTTGGTTTTCCCACTTGCAAAGCATGTAGAGGTCTGTAATTTGTATCATAGGTTCTCTTCAACTGTGAGCAGGGCCGGCCCAGCCTATACGCAGACTATGCAGCTGCTTAGGGCCCCTGACCACTAGGGGGTCCCCAATCTGGCATTTGTTTAATATATATTCTATTTTGTTTACTACAGTTTGCTTTATTTGGCTTTTGTGAGTTTTGATACTTGATTACAAGCTTAAAAATATAAAAGTTCTTCCTTAACGTCTTTCCTCTTTTAGAAAAAGGTTTGGCGCTATCTACTGTAAGTTCTGACAATCATTTGGGGTGAGAAATTTGAAGTATGCAGTGCAACCAAATCTGATTAATATACAAAATATGGACGTATGGGTTGGATTGCATGTATGGGTTTCACAGCACACCGTGACGAAATGGTGGGCCAAAAATAAGGGCCCCTTTGCATTATTTTGTTTAGGGCCCCCAAATGGCCTTGGTCGGCCCTGACTGTGAGGGACGGAATCTAATACAAAAAAAACAGAAAATCACGGTGTATGATTTTTAAATAATAAATTTGCGTTTATTGCATGAAATAAGTATTTGATACATCACAAAAAAATCGAACTTATCCATCCATCCATTAACCCATCCATCCTCCCCTCAATACGGTGCAGTCGTCCTGTACCCTTGGCAGAGAAGCAGCCCCAAAAAACGATGTTTCCTCCTCCATGTTTCACAGTTGGGATGGTGTTCTTGGGGTTGTACTCATCCTTCTTTTTCCTTCAAACAGGACGAGCCGAGTTTAGACCAAAAAGTTCCATTTTGGTCTCATCCGACCACATGACCTTCTCCCATTGCTCCTCTGGATCATCCAGATGGTCAGTGGCAAACTTCAGACGTGTCTGGACATGCACTGGCTTCAGCAGCAGGACCTTGCGTGCGCTGTAGGATTTTAATCCATGACGGCGTAATGTGTTTCCGATGGTTTTCTTCGAGACTGTGGTTCCAGCTCTCTTCAGGTCATTGACCAGGTCCTGCCGTGTAGTTCTGGGCTGATCCCTCACCTTCTTCATGATCAGTGATGCCCCACGAGGTGAGATCTTGCATGGAGCCCAAGAACGAGGCAGATTGACCGTCAACTTGAACTTCTTCCATTTTCTAATAATTGCTCCAACAGTTGTTACCTTCTCACCAAGCTGCTTGCTTATTTTCCTGTAGCCCATCCCAGCCTTGTGCGGGTCTATTATTTTATCCCTGATGTCCTTACACAGCTCTTTGGTCTTGGCCATTGTGGAGAGGTTGGAGTTTGTTTGTTTGAGCATGTGAACAGGTGTGTTTTATACAGGTAACAAGTTCAAACAGGTGCAGTTACTTCCGGTAATGAGTGGAGAACAGGAGGCGTTCTTAAAAAAGAACTAAGAGCCGAAATATTTACTAGTTGGTAATGTATGAAATACTTATTTCATGCAGTTAAATACAATTGTATTATTTAAAAATTATACAGTGTGATTTTCTGGATTTTTGTATTACATTCCGTCCCTCACAGTTGAAGAGAATTTATGATACAAATTACAGACCTCTACATGGCTTGCAAGTGGGAAAACCAGCAAAATCGGCAGTGTATCAAATACTTGTTCTCCCCACTGTAGTTGATGGTGGGACATTTTGTGGAAATTAAATTTCATGGTCATACTTTTGATCTGTCACATGGTACAGTGCTGGCCAAAAGTATTGGTATCCCTGCAACTCTGTCAGATAATCCTCAATTTCTCCCAGAAAATGATTGCAATTATAAATGCTTTGGTTGTAATATCTTCATTTATTTTGCTTGCAATGAACGAACACAAAGCGAATGGGGGAAAAAAATTACCGTGATTTTCGCACTATAAGGCGCACCTGACTATAAGCCGCCGCTCACCAAATTTGGCACGACGGCGGCATTGGTTCATAGATAAGCCGCACTGGACTATAAGCCGCAGCTGTACTCTATTGTATGTATTATGGGATATTTTTTACACCAAAAAATATTAACCGGTAACTAGAGATGTCCCGATCACGTCATTTTCAAAGTATCGGAATCGACAAAAAAATATCGGACATGCCTTTTTTTAATATATGTACAGTATATTTTTAATTAAATCGCTTTCTAATTCTATTTAACGTTATAGACATAATATGTTACACTCATCCAGAGTCTTTAGTTTAGGCTTAAGGTAGGATTACCAATTTTAGCCCGATAATGGCGGTAATTAATTTTTTAAAAAATGTATCACGTTAAAATATTTAACGCAATTCATTCATGCGCTGTAAGACCCACTCTCGCATTGTCGCGCTCAATCTATAATGGCGCCGTTTTACCTATATAGACAGCTAAAAGGCAGCGTAAAATGAGTAGAGTGAATTTTGGCAGCCTTTGGAGCCTTTTTTTATTTGACTAAAGCCTTACAATCCCTCTCCCTATGATTAGAAATATCATGGGAAGCAATGTGGGGAAGCAAGGTAGTAATTGATCTTTTTCCTAACACCTTATGTTATATCCCAACGCAGAGAAGATATATCAATTGGCAGCACTACGCACAGTCATGGTTCCACTTCCCATCATGCATTTGGGTATGGCTACAGTATCATTTACTGAAAGCTCAACAAATACACTAGATGGCAATATATAATCACAATATACAAAGTCACAAGTCTTTCTATCCGTGGATCCCTCTCCCAGAAAAAATGTTAATAACGTAAATGCCATCTTGAGGATTTCTTGTCATAATAAACAAATACAGTACTTATGTACTGTATGTTGAATGTATATATTCGTCCGAGTTTTATTCATTTTTTTCTTAATGCATTGCCAAAATGTATACGATCGGGAAAAATTATCGGGAATGATTGGAATTGAATCGGGAGCAAAAAAAAAAGCAATCGGATCGGGAAATATCGGGATCGGCAGATACTCTAACTAAAACGGTCGGGATCGGATCGGGAATAAAAAAACATGATCGGAACAACCCTACTACTAAGTATTAGGCTGAGGGTGCCAATACTTTTGTCCGGCCCATTTTTGGAATTTTGTGTAAAATGATAATGATTTTTTTTCCCCTTCTCTTTTGTGTTTTTACATTGCAAGCAAAATAAATGAAGATATTACTACCAAAAATTTGTAATTGCAACCATTTTCTAGGAGAAATTGAGAATTATCTGACAGAATTGCAGGGGTGCCAATACTTTTGGCCAGCACTGTAGGCGTAAGCTTAATGATGATGCTTACATTTTAAAAAGTTGATGCTAGGCAATTTGCATTGTGGGAGGCAAAAACACAGACTAAAAAAATTGAAAACAACTGACGTCACCATTGCAATAGATTTCTCCTTCGTTGTCCGTCTGGGTGGTGGACTCCAGGCTCTTGCCGCATTTGGCACAGCGGAAGCAGTTCTTATGCCACGGCTGTGGGCAAAAATCATCACAAAGGCATTCATAGGAGGGATTTTGATATATGACATTTGATATTAAAGCGCTTTTCTGATGCCAGGGAGATCCTAACCCTGTACCAAGCAAATGTAAATAGCATAGTAATGAAACACTATCACGAACATGACCTGACAGGAATCAGTTTATCACTAGTAGACGTCCAATCCATTTGAACTGGGAGGGTGGCAGCGAATGAACGAATGTTCATTCGCTGCCACCCTCCCACTTCAAACGGATTGAACGTCTATGGCTGTCAGTGGCAGTCAATGCCAGGCGATTAGGTAATTTTGGGCCATTTAAGCTCTCACTGGAACAGCACCAAACAAAAGTTCCAGCATCATCACCATGTCCAATGCAGATTCTTGACTCTTGACACCTTGACCAATGCAGATTCTTAACTCTTGACACCTTGTCCAATGCAGATTCTTGACTTTTGACAAGGTCATGATGCTGGAACTTTTGTTTGGTGCCGTTCCAGTGAGATTTACAAAGATGATTTCCTGAGGAAGACATCAAAATTCCCTCAGTCTTTGATGATATGGGGCTGCATGTCAGGCAAAGCCACTGGGAAGATGGCTGTGGTTAAATCTTCAATAAATGCACAAGTTTACATTGAAATTTTAGACAGCTTTCTTATCCCTTCAATTGAAAATATGTTTGTCATTTTCCAAGATGACAATGCATCATGCCACAGTGCTAAAACTGTTAAAACATTCGTTGGAGAAAGACTCATCCAGTCAATGTCATGGCGATTAGGTAATTTTGGGCCATTTAAAGTCTCACTGGAACAGCACCAAACAAAAGTTCCAGCATCATCACCATGTCCAATGCAGATTCTTGACATTTGACACCTTGTACAATGCAGATTCTTGACTCTTGACAAGGTGATGATGCTGGAACTTTTGTTTGGTGCCATTCCAGTGAGATTTACAAAGATGATTGCCTGAGGAAGACATCAAAATTCCCTCAGTCTTTGATGATATGGGGCTGCATGTCAGGCAAAAGCACTGGGGAGATGGCTGTGGTTAAATCTTCAATAAATGCACAAGTTTACATTGAAATTTTAGACAGCTTTCTTATCCCTTCAATTGAAAATATGTCATTTTCCAAGATGACAATGCATAATGCCACAGAGCTAAAACTGTTAAAGCATTCCTTGGAGAAAGACTCATCCAGTCAATGTCATGGCCTGCAAATAGCCCAGATCCCAACCCTATTGATAACCTGTGGTGGAAATGGAAAAATATGGTCCACAGCAAGGCTCCGACCTGCATGGATGTTGGCACCAATTTGATGAAGAATACTCATCAAGTCCTTGCCACAGTGACTGCAAGCTGTCATAAAAGCTAGAGGGGGTGCTACTAAATACTAGAGATGTGTTTTGATTATTATTTCTTTGTTTGTTTCTCATGATTCCATTTTTTTAAATTTGATTTTTTAAAATTATTTTTATTTTTAAACATTAACACCTTTTTAAAACGATATCTCGATTCTTGGCAGGAGCATATCGATAATGTTTTGGGATAGAAAGTATCACGATATATCACCATTTCGATATTTTGTCAAAACCCTATTCATTAGGCTACTGCCCTACACATACTGTCACAAGGCATACATAAACTTGATTTTCAATCAAAATTGATTTTTTTTCCCAATGATTTGAAAAAATAACAGTAAAAAAAACCACCAGTTACGGCAACCTCCATCTCTTGAATTTTATTCTCCCTCATTTCCTCGCATCGAAATGCAAAACTTTCATTTTAACTTAATATTTTGCCTCATCTACATCAAATTATTATTCAATAAAGGATGTATAGTAATGCAACCGATTCAGGATGAATTCAGAATGAATAAATGCATTTAAGCTAATGCTACGTCGTAGGTCCCAGCTAATGTACATGTACGTAAAGTGCGTAGCGGCTTACAGCTACATTACCCCTCCGTAATAATCCAATTTCTTTCCCGTAGTCCCCCGCCGCCCCCGTCGTAGTATGGGAATTTGACGTTGGTATATTGTTTTCTCGGAAATGAGATGCGTGTGTGCTCGCCTGGCAGATTTTTGAACACGACGTTTTGACAGTTGCGCAATATTTTCGGGATCAAAGCACCGTTACGGCCCACTATCACCCCTGCGTACCACTCAAATTGTAGTTAGAAAAATAAGTGTCGCGATCATTTTGTTATTAGATGATCCTAGAAGTAGAAAGGCAGAGTCGGCAGGGCTACATCAATAACAGCCATCTTGGGTCGGGGAACTTTCTCCGGCAATGATTGGTTCCCATCAAGTAAAAAAAAGGCGGACATTTAAAATACATTTGTGACAGCTGAGTGAAAAGAGCTACAAGGAAAACGTGGACGAAGTAGTGAGGTCTTCAGCACAAATTTAACCGAATTTTCAGAAAATTCGTAGGTGATATTATTACTGGAGCATGAGCATGAAGTCAATTAATAGACATTTTTTTTCTTTTAATGATTTTAAGGGGCGATTTTCCGTGGCTGGAGTCTCTACTACAGAAATCTTAGGTAGGTTTACTGTACTTCTTGTTTTACTTGATTTATCAGTGTTGTTAATCTAAAAAAAAAAAACATGGGTCCCAATTTTTTTTTAATTTCACCGATATAACAGGCTAACGGTTTACAAAGGGATTAGGTTTTTTTTCCACTGTAAATATAGCGGATTTATATTTCACATTTGATACATTTTTGCTACCATTTCATATTGTTGCTACTCTCATTTTTAGACTATGTGACATCCTAAGGATCTCAGGGCTACGTTTCTCACCATTATGAACCTAATTAATTGATAGCCTAAATCAAGGGTGTCCAAATTTTTTGCAAAGGGGGCCAGATTTGGTGTGGTGAAAATGTGGGGGGCCGACCTTGGCTGATGTCCCGTACGTAGAACAATATATATAAGCAAATTTTAGCAAGCCATTTTGTGTGTCACATTTGCTTTGTTATTATTATTTTTTTAATTAATAATTTCAACAGTCTCGCAACTAGCCTTTGGAGTGTTCTCTTTCGATTCTCGGGCTCTTGCGAAATACTGCTGCTGTGAAATTGAACTAGCCTCAGGTTGCTTCAATTTCTCGCTATGTATCTTCCCGGTAATCTTGTCGTACATGTCAGCGTGTCTTGTTCGGTAATATCACCTCACATTGAGCTCTTTAAAAACGGCAACTGTCTCTTTGCAAATGAGGCAGACACAGTTGTTGCGTATTTTAGAAAAGAAGTAGTCCAATTTTGAAGCATCAGCCATTGCAGTCAACTTTTTTTTGTTAATTGTTGCCATTTTAGAAAATTAGGAGTAAAGTGTCACATGGGGTAATGTTGCTTAGAGTGCTGCTGCCTTTTAGTGGGTAAATGAGGAGCAGCATTTAGTGTGTAAGCTAGCTCATATGTTGGTAGCAGTACTGCTGACCAATTTATTAAGTCTGTGTGCGGGCCAGACGTTATTGATTTTATGACAGAGGCTGGGGGCCCTGATGAAATTTGACCACGGGCCGCATTTGGCCCCCGGGGCCGGACTTTGGACATGTCTGGCCTAAATGATTAATGCAAAATAAATCTGTATTGACCTATACTAACTTTCACACTGCATATTTATAACGTTTTAATCTGTTAATTTTTGTTAAATCTAGTCAAATAATTTTCTCCATCTTTTTTTTGAGTGTTAAAGGCTGGTTAACAGATGAATGAGTCAGATTCTTCCACTTACTTTAAGTAAACATTACTATTTGTTTGTATTAAGACCATATATCTAAAAGTTGGTAATTTTTCACCTAAACCACGAAAACAAAAATTTTAAATAATGTTTTGAACAATATTCTTGAACTAAGAACATTTCTGACAAACAAGTTTTTCTTTTAAGGTTAAATATACAAACTTTTTGCATTTTCAGCTAGCTGTTTTTCTTATTTCAAGAAATCTAAGTGAGTAAAATCGACTTGAAGCACTGTAGCAGTAGCAAAATTAGTGGAGTGTTCCCCACATCCACAACATTGACATCTTTTTACATTACTTACAGTGGCTGCTGCAGGCGGAAAAAAACTTCTAATATCCCTCATGTTTGAAGGGGGCGGGGGAGGTGGTATCTGTCGGGCTGTGAACGCGTGTGTGTGTGTGTGTTTGTGTGTGTGTGTGTGTGTGTGTGTCAGCCAATCAAATGTGCGTTTGAGGGGGAAAAATGGACTGGCACATTCAGCGAGTGAAAAGGGGTCAGTGTAAGTCTGAACATAATGAAAGTACTGTAATTCACTTCATTATGGTAGGAGCAATTCTATCCTTACAACATCTAGGAAGACAATCTAAATGACCTATATAACTGAAGTCATTAAATAATGCAAATAAGGTTGCTTGAAAGTTGGTGGGGATAATTTGATCATCCTGAAAAGTTGGTGGTGTTATGTCCCAACCGTCCCTATGCAAACCTACGCCATTGGCCCTCGCATACAAACCATGTTATTCTGCTTATTTTCTACGTTAATCTTTCAAAAAAGAACATGCTGATCAAGCACTGCTGATATGGAACTTGTAGAAACAACTCTAGACATTACGACATATGAAGGATGTTTTCTTCATGCGTTTCCCAAAACAGAAACCTCGGAGGAAAAAATGTGGAGAATGGATCAACTTGCGCGGACGTCCAAAAGACCAGTTTAATGCCAGCAAGGTGAAGCTATTCACATTTCATAGGCAGTAAACATTTTGTTGGGGGTCATGGTCCTTCAGAGGACGAAGATGTAACCCCTTTTGATATTTTTTACTCATTTACTAGTATGGCGTTTTACCGTGCTGCTTCTGTCTGACAATGAATGACCTGAAAAAAATTAAAATGGAATCTGACTGCCACTGTTACCTTTTCTGTTGTTAAAAAACAAATTTAGTAAGGGGAAAGTGGAACTAAAGTATAGAATTAAGATTTGTTATTATTGAAAAAATTAAAAGCATTCGTTGGCTGTTACCGAGTAGCATTTGCAATCGTTACATAAAAATTGCAATGTAAATTGCCTCCAAGAACAGTCAGAGACGTAAGACAACCAGTGGATATAATATATAAGAAAGACAGGGCATATGGTGGTAAAGGATAGATTGTTGAAAGAGGAGAATGTCATTGTCAGTGGCTTAAGAAAAAGGTGTCTGCTCTTTTTCCCGTCTTTTTTAAGCCCTCGACACTCAAGCCATCTCTTTAATTGAACATTTGTATGTTCTTCCACATCTTTACCATGTGAATTTGGCACAAGGGACATCATTTTCGGACAAAATTGGTAGGTTTAGCTCTCCTTCGTACACTATTTCCATTCATTTTACTATTGGGGACAAACGGGATGTTGACCCGCCTAGCCACAATTGCTAACGTCATGATTATTAATGAGCAAAAGTGACGTGTTGCTTGCGGTACGCCATTGGACCCTAATTGAAAAGGTGAGTATTTTGGGGATGCTGTGGTTGGTAATTATAATAGGAGAGGAAAAAATGAATACATATAGTAACTCTACATTTAAGATGAGCTCACCTTGCCCGCGCCCATAATCTTTTCCGCTGCATACACGGAGTCGCCACAACGACCGCATTTTTCCGATCCTGCGAACTTCTGGGCGAATTTGGACGGGTTCGGGTTAGTGGTGGGCCTGTGACATGACGACCTGTCGGTAGAGGGGTCCGATTAGACAGTAGATAATGAGTGTAATGTAGTCCCCTGGAGCTGAGAGGCCTCTACCACCATTCCTGAATGTAGCCCATTGTGAGCCCAGTGGAGCCTGTTATGTAAGAAAACTCTTTCATAATAATAATAATAATAATAACCATGTCTAGTGGTCGGATAAACAATCTGGCTAGGTGTATGTTTTGCTTATTTTTCCACAATAACATTCTTGGAGGTATTATTGCGTATTGTTCACGGCAATGAATGAAGAGAACAATAATTCTTAGTAGAGGTCATAGGCGGAGTTTGACTTTTGGGTCGGGGGGGGCAAAACATGTTGATGACCCCGAAACGCAGTGTCAGCAATAAAATTAACTTAAAAGAATATTTATAATAGGGCTGGAGCTATCGAATATTTTAGTAGTCGATTCATCGATGGTCTACGTATTTCGAATAATCGAGTAATCGGATAACGAACATGAAAAATTAAAATACCTGAGCTCAACCTCAAACGGTGTGTGTGTATGTGTATATATATATATATATATATATATATATATATATATATATATATATATATTAGGGCTGTCAAAATTATCGAGTTAACGGGCGTTATTATTATTTTTTTTAATTAATCACGTTAAAATATTTGACGCAATTAACGCAGATGCCCCACTCAGAGAGATTTAAATGACAATACACAGTGAAACGCTCACGTGTAGTGTTTTATGGAGTTTTGCCTCCCTCTGCTGGCCATTGGGTGCGACTGATTTTATAGGCTTCAGCATCCATGCGCATTGTTTAAGTAATTATTGACATCAACAATGGCGGGCTACTAGTTTATTTTTTGATTGAAAATTTTACAAATTTTATTAAAACGAAAACATTAAGAGGGGTTTTGAGATAAAATTTCTCTAACTCGTACTAACATTTTTCTTTTAAGAACTACAAGTCTTTCTATCCATGGATCGCTTTAACAGAATGTTAATAATGTTAATGCCATCTTGTTGATTTATTGTTATAATAAACAAATAGTCCTTATGTACCGTATGTTGAATGTATATATCCATCTTATCTTGTGTCTTATCTTTCCATTCCAACAATAATTTACAGAAAAATATGGCATATTTTATAGATGGTTTGAATTGCGATTAATTACGATTAATTAATTTTTAAGCTGGAATTAACACGATCGTTTGATAGCCCTAATTTTTTTGTGCATTTTATTGCTTTACAAGTTTTATATATATATGAAAAGGTCAATTTCATGCAATGACATATTTCGGCCACCAGGCCCCCCCCTTAAAATCTGCTTATGGTAGAGATGTGATGAAAATTGCATAATATGAATTGTATTATTCTTATTGTTGCTTACTGCTCAGGTTTGATTCCCAGTCGCTCCCCTTTGTCCATGTTGAGCGTGCCGGCACCCTGGCCGTAGCCGTAGCCTTTTGGACCGTACTTCTTGCCGTAGCACGACGTGCAGTAGATCTCTCGGTCGTGAATGGCCATCGTGGTACTATCCAGGCCTTTCCTGCATACCACTGATGACATGCAGACAAACAATATTTCATGACTGTTACAACAAAAATAGATACGGACAATGGTTAATCACAACAGTCCAACTACTCATCATCTACACACGTGACAGATCCGCCTTTGTGAGATGATGTAGCATCTTGGCAGCATCTCCGACTGGTACCGGCGTGATCTCATCACCCCTCCCTGCCCGTCCCGTGCACGTGTTTTGTCGGACCCGGTCTTTGTCGCATCACAATACTCACTGCAGAGAAAGCAGCTCTTGTGGAAGCTCTTGCCGTCACACTGCACCTCTTCTGCATGGTACACCATCCCGCCGCACGCCGTGCACTTGTTGCCTCCACCCCAGTTCGGCATCGTGGCTGAAACGTCGTAGGTGTTAAATTTCATGTCTGGAGATTACAGTGCACTAGTGACTTTCCACACGCTGAGTGGAAAAGAAAACTCTCCTTTCCTAACAACCTGGAGCTAAAGGACAGGATAAAGCCGACTTAATACCCTGAGGAATGCCTCAGAGCGATGGGGAGTCGTGGACCGCAGACCTTCCAAAAAAACATTACGTCACAATCGCTCCCTTGATGCCGCCGCTGAACTCGGGTCTGGCTGTAATTACAGAGCCCGGCCCACCCCGAGACGGGTCCTTTCGGGCCATTTGAACACCTTGACGTGACGACATGACTTACTGGGGGGATTATCTGGCTACAAGCTGATGTCTTTTTCGCATCTGGAGCAACACAATGGCGGCTTGACTCAACAGCATAATAGACAACAGAAAGGGTCAAAAGTTCACATGAGCTAGGGTGACCAAACGTCCTCTTTTGCCCGGACAAGTCCTACTTTCACGTAGTATTCTCGTTGTCCGGGCGGGTTTTATAAATTCGTAAAAATGTCCGGGTTTTATGATTTTTCCAATTTTTTCCAATTTGAAGAGAATTCCTCCGGCCGCTGGGTGGCAGCGCATGCATGCGATGACATGGCTCCTAGTAGTAGAGAGGGAAGAAGAAGTTCTTGTTTTTGTTGGCAGTTTACCCCTATCATTAGGCATTACTGCCATCTACTAGGCTGATGATTTGGCCACAACGCCTGCCCAGTTGTTAAGTTTTTTACGATGAATACGTATATAATGGCAACTGTTGACTTCTGTCGAAGCTTTGACTGTAAAATCCCGTTTGGTGTCGCATTGTTGCGCTGCCGATGATTGTAAACCTTTATAGCAAAGTTAGATTTTTGCCTCAGCTAGCTATCAGTAAGCTAAACCACGCTAGGCATTATGGGAAACGTAGTTTTGAACTGCTACGTTTGGAAACATGCTGGTTGAATAGTTTGTCAGTTTATTTCGGTTATTGTTTGCGTGCAATCTAGAACATTGAATAAGAATATCAATTGAATGGGAATAACAATTTGTCAAGGGCAATTGTCGTGATTGTAATTTATAAGCCTACTGTATGTATGTGTATTGACTGGACTACTTTTCCATGGGTCTGCATTATACCCATAAAAACTAATACATATATATATTTATATATATATATATGTATTACTTTTTTGACATTATTATTTAATTTTATTTTTTTCAAACTGTGTTTTTCCATCCAGAGTGAGGGGGCACACTTTAAATATATTAGTGATATAGGCATCTTTGAGTGAACTTCGAGTAAAATTCAAGCATCTTGAGGTCGGGCTGAGTGTCCTATTTTTGGAAATCAAAATATGGTCACCCTAACATGAGCAAAATGACTTTTTGAAGTTCACATGAGGAAAAAGACATCCACGGTTTTGAGAAAAATCTGTTGTAACGGTCACTTCTGTGATCCTGTTTCTGTCTTAGGACATCCACCACACGGTGGCTCCTCTTTATGTTGTATTTTCACTTTCTTCTTCAGTTGCTACCTACTTTTTGGGGAGTCAAGTGTGATCATGTGTGCGTGCTCCGTTGTACTCCCGAGTGACGAGTTGTTGAGCTGGATTTATTTATTTTTTTTGTCTATTAAAAGTGCATAAGTGCTCCCTTTTTTACCTTTTATGCACTCATCTTGCCCTGACACGCGTTACACCATTAAGATTGTGCCTTGTGATATGAGTTTAATTCATTCCCTGACCATAGGTGGAGTTTTGACTTTTGGGGCAGGGGGGGCACAATATGTTGATGACCCCGAAACGCAGTGTCAGGAATAAAATTAACTTACAAGAATATTTATAATATTAAGTTGACAATGAGTGTTTTTGTTTCCCATCATTCTTGAGGGGAATTCTAAATCAGGCTGCTTAGGCAATACTTTTGTTTTCCGAAATTTCCAGGTTCGCGGTGAATCAGTAACGGGCTCACTTTTGCTCAAGAGACAATGTTTATTGATTAGAAAATGCAGAATGAATGAGATTTATTGATTACAATCCCACAAGAGCAAGAAACAACCATCAAAAACAAGGGTAACGATGACGCTAGATTTGAGTTTGTCAATCCCAGAATACCTGTGCTACGTTACAGCACAACCAGGTGTTCCTTGGCCATGAAAATCGCTTACCGTGACAAATGAGCGGGAGCCAACGCTCCGGTTAGGCGGCGATGGAACAAAGCCAGGCGATCCGTACGTGATCCGCTGGCGGACTTCCTTCGCCGCCTTACCGGAGTGTGTTGGTACCCCGCTCATTTGTCACGGTAAGCGATTTTCATGGCTAAGGGACATTTCGTTTTACGGTAACGCGGGGATTCTGGGGTTGACAAACTCAAATCTAGTGTCATCGTTGACATTTGTTGATACTTGTTTATCTTGCTCTTGTGGGATTGTAATCAATAAATCTCATTTATTCTGCATTTTCTAATCAATAAACATGGTCTATTGAGCAAAAGTGTGCCTGTTATTGATTCACCGCGAACCTTGAAATTTCGGAAAACAACTTTTTGCCAAGATCGTCATTCATTGAATATGGTACGCCCGCTGGTGTCGTGCCAATGTAGTTACCACCGTCAAAAATTGTATCCTCTGGGCGGAGCCATATGGAGGTAGATTTGTCTTTATTATTCAATCAAAATATATATTTTCAACCCCAGAAAAAATAGCTTCAATTAAAAAAAATGTGTTTGAATGTAAAAATAAATTAAATTTAAAAAAAAAAAAAAAAAAAGCATGTGAAAGCTATTTTTCTTTGATTTTTTTTTTTTTTCTTTTTTGGATTAAATTAATTAAAAAAAAAAATTTTTTTTTTTGGATTGAAGCAACTTTTTAGTAATGTGGATTTGTGTTTGGGCGACATTTTGGCTAGGACATTGTTGTCTTTATTATTCAATCAAAAATAAGTTGCTTAAAAATTTTATATGTTTAAAGAGAAAAATCACTTCAATCAAAAAAAAAAAAAATGCAATCATCGAAAAAGTTTTTGAATGTGAAAAAATATTTGAGATTGAAAAATTTGCATCTGAACACTTAATTTTTCATTGAAAAAGTGTCTTTGATTGAAGCAATCCTTTTTGTGTTTGGGCCATATTAAGGGTAGGGCATTTTTGTCTCAATCATTCAATCCCTCAAAAAATTTGCTACGGTAAAAAAAAATATTTTCAATCAAAGAAAAAAATCTTTTGAAAAATAAAATTGCCCTCCCCTAATATTTTTTTTTTCAATGAAAATTATATGCAAAGCAAATGACCGTCTAAGGTGCTAGTCACGTGATCTGTTCGAAAAATAACTTTGACCCATTGTAAAAATATATATTTTTTGTTCATTTCATGCAGTTTTATTGCTTTACAGTTTATATATATATATATATATATATATATATATATATATATATATATATAGGAAAGTCAATTACATGCAATGACACTTTTCGGCCACCGGGGGGGCTGGCCACCCTTTAAAATCCGCTTATGTCCCTGACCATACTTACAATACAATAGCTTGCCTCTTAAATTTCTGGGAAACAGTAAAACTTGTCTATCAGGCCCCTCGTATCTCAAGGCAGCACTGCATTTTGTTTAATTGATTCTCAACATAGTTGTATTTAACTGGCATTGAATCTGGAAATGTTGTTTCAACATTTATTTAGGTAAGAATAATCTAATAAACAATGCATTTTTAATTTTACTGCAGTTTTTGTTGAAACTATGCTGATCACTATGGTAGCACTTTCGTACTAGTTCCACGACAATAATAGTGTAGTAAACATTCATTCACTGGGGGGAAATAAATCGCATGCCTGCAAGAGCCAGCGTTTGAAAACAAACGATGCTTATTTTAAAACGGTGAGCAATATACATATAAAATACCTTTTGATGGATGTTAAGACGCCGGCCGTTCCAGATGTTTCAGTGGCAGAATTCCAAAGGACTACGTCGAGTCGAAAGTGCCTCGCCGAAATGTGTGGGTGACGTAGCATTGCTCGTTTTTACTGATGGCGAGTGGGTGGGACCGTAGGGGTTGTGAACGTAACACTGCGCGTTCAGGGTCGGTCGGATTTTTAACATCATTCAGTATGAATGAATTTTATTCCATTTTTTAAAGCACACGAATACTGATATATAAACTTTATTAAATAATGTGAAAGAATCAGTGTCCCACTGCTCATATCAAACGGTAGAGGATCGGTTTTAAAACGTTTTTTACTGATACAGTGCAATAGAACACGGTAAACAAGCATGCGACAATATGAAAACATAAAATGACATCATGTACACACAAACTTTGGTGTGGCCCCCTGAATGGTTCACAGTGGGTTGGTCATTCAAATACATAGCACCGCTTTTTTTTTTTTTTTTTGACAAAGACGTTACCAGAGTAACTCCTTTAACAAGTTGAAGAAAATGTGCCAGGACAAGTTAAAAAAAAAAAAAACAACCATTGAAGGCACTTTTGCCACAAATTAATAAGCCTACATGTGTTTTGGCCCCTCAAAAATGCTTATTAAAACTAGTGAACAAACAGCTCTTTACAGTACAGCAATATACCCTTATGGTAAAGAATTCAAGTACCTGAATGCATCATCAAGTTATTTTCCTTATTTACTTCACAGTAATATCTACTCTAAAATAAGCCACAGTTTACTTGTATACACTGGTGTTCAAATGAAGAACGATACACTTAGTGCTTCAAGTGTTATGTTACAGTCCCTGTAATTCATATAAATTAACTAAAACTACGTAAATGTCACTTGGAACATTTTTAAATTAGTAATTAATCAAATCGCCTGAAAATGAAGGATGTCTAAGAAGGCGGCGAGTGGCTGACGTCGAGTCTCCTCTGCACCGAGCCCCTTTTTCTTAATACGGGTGTTGCGCCGACACCTTCGACGTTGCCCGGAGTTTGGAAGAAAGACCTGGAAGTGGGCACCGGGATCTCTTTTGGCGTGGGCGGCGTCTGTGAAAGAAGAATCTTTTCAGGTTCATTCATAGCTTTACAAATATAGGCATAGGCAGAGTTTGACTTTTGGGTTGGGGGGCACAACATGTTGATAACTCGAAACGCAGCGTCAGCAATAAAATTAACTTACAAGAATATTTATAATAATAAGTTGACAATGAGCGTTTTTTGTTTCCCATCATTCTTGAGGGGAATTCTAAATCAGGCTGCTTAGGCAATACTTTTCGCCAAAATAGTCATCCATCGAATATAGTACGCCCGCCGGTGTCGTGCCAATGTAGTTACCACCGTAAAAAATTGTATCCCCTGGGCGGAGCCATATGGAGGTAGATTTGTGTCTTAATTATTAAATCAAAATATACGTATATTTTAGACCCCAGAAAAATAGCTTCAATAAAAAAAAAAAAGTGTTTGAATTAGGGCTGTCAAAATTATCGCGTTAACAGGCGGTAGTTAATTTTCTTAATTAATCACGTTAAAATATTTGACGCAATTAACGCACATGCCCCGCTCAAACAGATTAAAATGACAGCAGTGTAATGTCCGCTTGTTACTTGCTTTTTGGTGTTTGGCGCCCTCTGCTGGCGCTTTAGTCCAAATGATTTTATGGGCTTCAGCACAATGAGTGAGCATGGTGTAATTATTGACATCAACAATTTTCGCCAAGATCGTCATCCATTGAATATAGTACGCCCGCCGATGTCGTTCCAATGTAGTTACCCCAGTCAAAAATTTTATCCGCTGGGCAGAGCCATATGGAGGTAGATTTGTGTTTTTATTATTTAATCAAAAAATTCAATCCAAAAAAAAAAGTTGCTTCACTCAAAACATATATTTTCAATTTAAAAGAAAGTTTCATTTAAAAAAAAAAAAAAAAAAAAAAAAAAAAGCAAAAATAAATTTGGAACTCAAAAAATACATGTGAAAGCTATTTTTCCTTGATTTAATTTTTTTTGATTGGAGTCGTTTTTTTTTGGTTTTTGTTTTGTTTTGATATGTTGATATGTGTTTGGGCCACATTTTGGCTAAGACATTTTTGTCTTTATGATTCAATCACAAAACAGGTTGCTTCAAAAAATATATATTTTCAAAAAGAAAAATTACTTAAATCAAAAAAAGTTTCAAATTTCCATCATAGAAAACATTTTTGAATGCGAAAAAATATTTGAGATTGTGAGAGAAAATTTGCATTTGAACACTTGATTTTTTGTTGAAAATTTTCTTTGAAGCTTTTTGTGTTTGGGCCATTTATGGGTAGGACATTTGTGCCTAAATCATTCAATCCCCAAAAAAGTTCAATCGGAAAAAAGTATTTTCAATCAAAGAAAAAAATCATTTGAAAAATAAAACTGCCCTCCCTTAATTTTGTGTTTTTAATTTTATGTAAAGCAAATGACCGTCTAAGGTGCTAGTCACATGATGCCCCCACCCCCCCCTCCAAATCTGCTTATGCGTTAAGTGTCAGTAACCTCACCAGTGGTTGCGGTGTGGTCGTCATTTGCGCCGCGCCCATTCCACCACGCCCGCTTTGTTCGGGCGTGGAAGGCGACCGAACGGGCGACACCTCTGGCGCCAAGCCGTACGGTGCGGCTGCCACCATGTAGCGTGCGGGCAGGTTGTAGCCCACTTGGGAGAGGGTGGTGGACGGCACCAGGACGTAGGGCAGCGCCAGTGGGGTTATGGCCCCGGGGGAAAGATGGGCTGAGGGTTGGCCGGAGGGGAGCAGCAAGTTGAGGCTATTCAGACCTGGAAAAGATGGAAACCAGTGCTGCAACGATTAATTCAATTAGAAAAAAAGCTTCGGATCAAATTTTGCTGCTTCGAGGGTTCGTGTAATCAGAGTGGCGTTTTAATCAGTGGCGGACTTGACAATTTTGGGGCCTAAGGCGAACATATCCAGGGGCCCTCTCCATGGGTCAGGGGTTAAAAAGGTGAGAAGGGTGTGGAGGAAATATGTTCCGGTACACTAGGGCTGTCCTAAACGACAAATTTTCTCCTGATTAGTCAGCCGACTAGTTTTACGATTAGTCGACTAATCTAATAATTTTCTTTTTGTTTACTAATTTATTAATGAAATTTTTGTCGACGGTCATTAATTCACAAAACCATTTTGGAACACTTAAATTCTTTATTAAAGTACAAATAATCATGTAAATAATAATTAATCACAAATAAACAATGAGGTTAAATGCTGATAGCATTTACTAGTGCAAAAGAATGGAAAGTAAACAGATTCAGAACTCTGACTTTGCCTTTCCAACATTATTCAAAACAATTCTTAAAAAAAAAATTCTAGCATTATTATAGTATACTACTATACATAATAGTAGTATAATAATTATTCATTGCCAATCATATTTGTCATAAAGAGTGTCATTTGAAAGCTATTCTTAGTGTAGAATCTGTATTCTGTAGTATTTACTCAACATATTATAATATTAATTCTGAAGTATGTGGGATTAACTCCAGAAATCGTTATTCATATGACGAACATGACGTGCTTTTATTTTGAAATGTTCACCGGAGGTACGTTCGCTAAACTGCTAACCGAAAGCTTTACACTCCGCAAAAAAACATTCTTCGTCATTGCTTGTGGTGTCACTAATAGATTTAATTTTTTTTTTTTGTTAGTAAATGCTGTTAACCAGCTGTTGAGTGATATTGTATGACTGATTAGAACTGTACTACATTGTTTCGCCACAGGGTGTGCTGTCGTGTATTTTATGTTCGGTGTGAAGAAGAAGAAGAAAGTTAAAAGAGTCATTAGAGGCCTGTTCTCAACTTCTCCCTCACTGCACTTTGGCTCTCATGGAGAGCACGTTCGGTCATGTGTTCGAAGTAAACGATAGCCGACGTGCAAAGTAGCAAGTCCGCTGTAAAAATAGCGAGCTTAGTAGTGTGAAAAACGCGGGAGAGCTAAGTGAAGCTAACGAACAGCTAAGCGGAGCTAAACGGCGCTAAATGAAGCTAAGCTACTGATACTCAGTCCGACGTCGTGGAACAGTCCATTGTAGTCTCTGTGTGTGTGTTTGTGTGTGTGTGTGTTGGGGGGGGGGGGGGGGGGGGGGTAAAATAAATGCAGCATTCAAATGGCTTTCTTTTTTGTTTTGTTATTTGTTTGTTTGGTATGCTGACATATTATACGTGACGAATAGTTGGGGGTGCTGCTGGCTCCGGTGGCCCAAGCCCTTGCTCGTTGGGGCAAGGGCAGCTGATTGGGGGCCCCCTACTGGTTGGGGCCTAAGGCGATCGCCTACTTTGCCTGAATAGTAGATCCGCCTATGGTTTTAATTAAGAGATGTAACGATTGAGCGGCGTCCCGATCGATCGGCGTCCCGATCGCGTCATTTTCAAAGTATCGGAATCGGCAAAAAAATATCGGACATGCCTTTTTTAAATATATATATTATTTTTTAATTAAATCGTTTTCTAATTGTATTTAACTTTACAGACATCATATGTTACACTCATCCAGAGTCTTTAGTTTAGGCTTAAGGTAGGGTTATCAAATTTATCCCGTAAACGGCAATAATTAATTTTTTAAAAAAAATTATCCCGTTAAAATATTTAACGCAATTAACGCATGCGCTGCACGACCCACTCACGCATTGTCGCGTTCAATCTGTAATGGCGCCGTTTTACCTATATATATAGAGCTAAAAGGCAGCGTAAAATGAGTAGAGTGAATTTTGGCAGACTTTGGAGCCTTTTTTTAATTGGATAAAGCCTTACATTCCCTCTCCCTACGATTAGAAATATCGTGAGAAGCAATGTGGGGAAGAAAGGTAGTAATTGATCTTTTTCTTAACACCCTATCAATTGGTACCACTACGCACAGTCATGGTTGCACTTCCCATCATGCATTTGGGCAGAACAGTTAAATGGCTACAGTATCATTTACTGAAAGCTCAACAAATACACTAGATGGCAATATTTAGTCACAATATACAAAGTCACAAGTCTTTCTATCCATGGATCCCTCTCACAGAAAGAATGTTAATAATGTAAACGCCATCTTGAGGATTTATTGTCATAATAAACAAATACAGTACTTATGTACTGTATGTTGAATGTATATATTCGTCCGAGTTTTATTCATTTTTTTCTTAATGCATTGCCAAAATGTATATGATCAGGAAAAATTATCGGGAATGATTGGAATTGAATCGGGAGCAAAAAAAAGAAAAAAAAAAAAAAAAAAGAAAAACAATCGTATCGGGAAATATCGGGATCGGCAGATACTCAAACTAAAACGATCGGGATCGGATCGGGAGCAAGGAAAACATGATCGGAACAACCCTCGTTTTAATGGTTTGTTTTGAAAGTGTTTGCATTTAGTTTTATTGATTAGGGTTTGCCCTCTAGTAGCAACAGTGAATATGACATAACTAATTTACTATGGCTGAATCCAGCTGCTCCCTGTTAAGACAAACGTAAGGTAAGCTGTTGTTTGAGCTTTATCCGTTCGTTATTTAGTTTCGAAGTATATTTGGCAGGTTTTTGTAGGAATATGTGTTTGAACGATTTGTTAAGAGCATTGTTAAATTTTTTTTTTAAAAAACGGTAGGATTTTATAGCATTTAAGCTAGTGGACTTTTGCAATGCAAGTTTGTCAATTTTTCTTTGTTGTACCTAGATACTCATTTATTTGTTTTTTTTAATACCGTTCGAGGCTAAGCTATTTTAATTTACCGTAATTTTCGGACTATAAGCCGCTACTTTTTCCCTTCATTTTGATACCTGTGGCTTATAGTCCAGAGCGGCTTATTTGTTGATTTTTTTTTTTTTTTAGGTAACACTTTATTTGACAGCGGTGTCATAAGACTGTCATAAGATCATCAAAATTATGACATGACACTATCATGGACATTACTGAATGCTTATGTCATTAAGTGTCATTTGGCAAATTATGTCACTAACTCAGTTTTTGTCCATCTTGGATCTTTTGCATCCATTCAAAAGTGAGATCATTAGCCGGATAACATTTAATGACATCTGTTATAAGCATTTATGAATGCTCAGGACAGCGACATGTCATAATTATGATTGTGTCATGACAGTCTTATGGCACCACTGTCAAATAAAGTGTTAGCAATACCATAACTAGCAATTGATAAAACAACTGGAACAGTAACTGAAGAGATATTTAGCACAGAACATGATTTTTGATTGTTATTTACATCTGTAGCGCTGCAATGCATGCTAAGAGGCATGTTGGATGACAACAGTGTTGACAGCAGAGGTTGACTGTCTCCCCCAAGGGTGCAGTGATGGCCAAATGAAGCTTCTTGAAGCAATAGAGCTTTGCAGCCAATTGGTTCAAAGCTTCATGGTGCTTCATTTGGTCTTTTCACAGTCGTATGATGCCGCTGTCAAGTAAAGTTTTACCGGTTAATATCTTTTGCTGTAAATATCCCATGATACAGTGAGGACAGCTGCGGCCTATAGTCCAGTGCAGCTTATCTATGAACAAATGCCGTTTTCGTGCCAAATTTGGTGGGCTGCGGCTTATTGTCGGGTGCGCCTTATAGTGCGAAAATTAGGGTACTTTTAAATTAAAGTGCAATCCCGCCTAATTTGAAGAAACACTTTATGTTGTATTCGTATTTAATGCTCTTTTAAAAGTGCAATCATAGAAAGCGTTTGTTTTCCATTTCCTAAAATTTATTCCGCAACGCATTAATGTGTTATGTTCCTAATCCGATTACTCGATTATTCGAACTAACTAGTTGATAGATTAATTGACTACTAAAATAATCATTAGCTGCAGCCCTATTGGAAACCAAATTGCAGTTGTCCCCCTTTGTGTTGTCTAATAAACACGACGAATAGTGTGATGGCTATACCTGAATTATTTGGCAAGTAAAGGTAGTGAGACGCGTGATTGCCGGTTTCATCCGATGCTTCCGATGGGCTTTTCTTGAGAGTCACCATTTCCTCTTCCAAGGATTCATTCCTTCTTTTCCTCCGCTCTGCAGGTTCCTCACCGGGAGAACCGGAGCCCTCCGCGACACACTCGGCTTCGCTTGTCACGTCGGGCCGGTTGTACGGCATGACCACGGACGCCTGTGAAAGGCCCGGCAGGTAGGCAAGACAGTGGGCGGACGAGGGTATCGTGAAAAGGCGCTCTTGGTGCAAGGCGGGGAACAGCAGGGTGGGCTGTTGTGAGGACATTACCAGGTTCCTGCAGGGAATGAGTTCGAGACCTCATTTGGACTGCTTTCATGTTATGAATATGTGTAAATTAAAGTAGAACTCACCCGTCATGGCTTCCGAACTGCAGTCTGCAGACTGCCTTGCCAACGCCAGTCTTTTTTGAATAATCCAGAGGCTGAGGTGTAAATCCTGTTCGAAAAAAAAAAAAAAAACAAGATGAACTCACAAATTCAGGGTCCCCCTAGAATTGATAAATCTAAATTCAAGACTTTTAAGACCTTTATTAATGCCATTTCAACTGAAAATTAATAATTTTCTTGCAGCCATTATTTAGATCATATTGAATCATATTAAATAAATAAAACACTGAACATCAAATTTAACCTCAATTACTAAGTGTTTGAAAAAAGAATGCACATATATTGAAGATACAATTAAAACACATTTAAAGTAACATTATAAAGTTTGTCAGACTTTTTTTAAACACGCACACAAAAAGAGAACAGGACTCAGACCGGCCATCTTCTGTAACAGGCTAGCTGCTAGTGCACCTGCCAAGACCCCAGTGAACATGGCTAACTCTTGAGTTAAAACAGCGAAATTCACATTCATTCGAAAGGCAAACCGAAATGTTTAAGCAGGTCCACTGCCTTCGCATGACCCATAAACTGCAACCTAAAGTATCTGGATGTAACTTAAGCCCCTATCACGTACTCCAAAACAACGGGAATATCGCGGGACTTAACCGTGCAGCAGTTGTGTGTGAAAACAATTTCCCGTGTCGACTGACATGGGAAGCAGTGTGCGTGAAAGCAGGCGTTAAATTCCCGGGTCACAGCAGATGGCTAATGACTTAAATATCATAGCGGCGGCTGATGTAACTTCCTCCCTCTTCGCAGTAAGAGGAAAAGCGGTAAGCAAACATCGCAATTATAAACATAGCAAGCTGGAAACCGCTAAATTAAACTGAAAACATGACCAAAATTAAAATGTCAATTATTACGCCGGGCCAGGGTTCTTTCTCGCTAACTTTTTGAAATAACTATATATTAACGATGTATGAATGATAAACTAAAGAATACTTAATTTGGATTAAAAAAAGAAGGCGCTCTATGGTCATTGCAGAGCCAGAGCATGCCTATACACCCTTTCTAATCTTCCCCTCTGCAAGTCCGCAAAACCGCATCTGTTTATTTATATTTAACAAACTTTTCCAGCGTTATTTCGTTGTGTAAATAAATTTATAATGATCATAAAAATATGTAGTCTATTTAAACATTAAGAAAATGTTCGGTTTTTTTCCCCTGCCAACTGAGAATTCGTTACAAAAGACAGGCTTTTATGCAGACATCGTCACAAATGTTATCACACAAAACGCGGGTCGGGCTTTAATACCCGCGGACCAGTTCGGGTCGGGCTGGATTTTTAGGCCGATTTTACCTCTATCTTAAAGTCTTGATGAGCTTAAATTGGCTGCAGTTACGAAGTCGGGAATGCTTCCTCCGGGAAAAAAAAAAAACACAATTTGACTAACATTATGTTTAACAAACTTTTCCAGTGTTATTTAATTGTGTAAATGCATTTATAATGATCATAAAAATATGTAGACTATTTAAACACTAAGAAAATGTGCATTTTTTTTCTGCCAACTGAAAATTCGTTACAAAAGAGACATCGGGAACGCTCCCTCTGGAACAAAACGCAATATGACCAACATTGTGACAGCCGATGCCGACCAAAAATGACGTAATAACCGAACAGATCACCAATGGACTCATTTGAAGAATATGAATGGTGGTCTGTTTTGGTGTTCAGAATCCACAATACTTCTGCCTGCAGGGTTTTCGTTCCACCGACAAACGGACGCGTTCCCGATGCAGAGGTGGGTGGATTCTCCGTTTTGCCGGTTGCGGTGGTTTGGCACGCACGAGTTGCATTTCGATTTGTAGTGCAGTGCATTGTAAAAATTCTATGCGTCATCTTCGTTATGGATTTAAGAAAAAAAACTTCGTCACGGATATAATTTAGGTTGCACTGAGATGTTCTTGAAAATTAAGACCACGGTGAAAAAAATTCCAGACTTACAACAGCTAATTTAATACTTTTAATACCTTTAATAATGGAAAACTAAATTCAATGCTTTTTTAATACTTTTAATAACCCACGGGTACCATGAAATTGTTTCTGAAACGTGGCTCAAAAGAAGAATTCTCACCGTTTATGTCGTTGCGTGGGCTACTTGGCGCCGAGCACACCTGCGGCTGTACGGCCGCAGACGGCGAGGCGATACCAAAAGAGGCGCGTTGTGCCAACTTGACGTTCCTGAGGTCCTGAGCTTCTGGCGGAGAAATCCCCACAACAGATTCTTCTATAAAAGATAACAATAACAAATGAAACATTAGGTGTCATAGAAATTTGGAGATCAATAAATCGAATATACGCACCAGACTTGTTGAAATCAACCGGTCCCAGCCATCTAAAAGCCGGCTTCCGGGCTTGTTCCTCTCGCACGTGCACTTTCTTGATGAGGTTCAAGCTGGTCAGCACATTGGCAATGTCGTACAAACGCCGTACCTTAGCTAAAAGACGTTTAGTTTAGTTTGATGAAACTAAAAACAAAACAAACCAGCAGCGCAGGGGCGTACTTTTGTACTTGCTGTGACTGGACGAGTCCTGACTCTCCTCGATGAGAACCTTTGCCGCCGCCTCCAGGGTTACCGTCTGCGTTCTGGACACCAGGAAGAGCGTGACGAATTTTTGGCTCATGATGCGCAGAGATTTTTCTTTCCTGTTGCCTGGCGCTGCGAACAACATAAACGTTTCAAAATCAGAAGAATAGTAGATAAGACTATTTCATTAAGAACGCTAGAAGAAATCCTCACCATGTCCGCTGTCGTCCTCCCCACCGTCGCCCTCTAGGCTGTGTCCGGGCTCCGTGTGGCGCTGGTAGCCGTGTTGCCGGCCCTGCCGCTGCAGCTCCTGCAGCGTGGCGTTCAGGCGCAGACGCCCGTGCCACGTGTAGCTGTTTTTGGCCATGCGGCCTACCATCATGAGAGACTCCAGAACGTTGACGATGTCGTAGATGCGGCGCCGCTCCACCCCTGAAAATCGGGCAACAAATTAAATCTGTATACCACGTTATAAGAAATACTAATTCTTACCTAGACTGGTTGCCACCTCATCCAGGGAGATCCAGATCGGATTGTCGGACGGAGGGTAATCCGGGTAGAGAGCCAGGAATTTTTGGCACAGCAGACCCAAGCTTTTCTGCTTCCTGCTTGGCTTCTTCTCCCTGTCGTCTTCCTCTTCCATCGCTTCAAACTGTAAGCAAACGGGTTTGATTCAAACTTTCAACTTGGAATAAGTTTCTAAGCATAGTTTTCACCTGACAGGCATCCTCCGGCACTCCGACCTCATCTTTGGCGATATCCGCGCTTTCCGATTCGTTCTCGATGGGCCTGAAGAGAACTTTCCTCATCTCACGGTTTCGGATATCGGGACTTGCGGCGTTGATCAGCATTCTAAGGTTGGCCGTGGGCGACCAGGGCTCTGCCTCGGCAGCCTGTTTGACCGGCGTCATGTCGACCGGGTCCGGGGTCCCGCCTTTCAACTTCATCACAGGTACGCCCGGCTCCGTCGGGGTGCATTTCCTCCACATTGTACATATATTTTCCTGAAACAATGACCATTTTAGAACAATGGTTACCAATGTTAGCTCGGTCATCCCATAGGGCTTACCTTCTGTTCTCTTTTCCTCGGACTTGAGAGATCCACAAGTGAAAGACATTCCCCTTCCATCTTTAGTAAGAAACCTGTTACAAACAAGCATGAGTCATCTCATTTTGAAACAATAACTAGGTTATAAAATGAACTATGCTAGGGAAAAAAACCCTCCAAGGGGTCGTCTGAATTTGGCGCAAAAATAACTAGCCACCGGCAAGTTGCTACAAGTTCCCTTCCTTATCCAAATTTAATCGACCACTATTTTAGTAACACACTTTAAATAACTTTTATCCCATATAAGGCAATCTGGCGTATCATTAGAGCACTTTGATCACATACATGATGTAAAATCAAAGAAGACTCGCTCCAACACAATACATTTGAGTAGTTTATATCTTTGGTTTGTTACGTAATGTTGGCGCCTTGTCCAAATTTGAGAGAACTTTAAAACCTGAAAGTAAACCCCTACCTTGACGCTATACAGGACAAGCGTTCCAACCCGACTCGGTCCACTTGAAGAAAGTCCTCTACTCAAACCGCCATAGCTGCTTATTTTCCCTCTTTAAAAGAAGCAGACAGTCCCGGTAACTACCTGTCCCGGTGGTGGAATGTACGCAGTCCCGGGGAGACTCTCGCATCACCCGCTCAAGCTTGCTTTCTGGCGCTCTCCGGCATCTGGCGCCGATCGGCCAATCGGAGTAGCCCTTGATAGACGTCACCTTAAGTGCGAGCCAATGAGAGAGGTTGTACTTGTTGGGCTCAACCACTTCCACCAATGAGCGCGAATCCTCGACCACGCCTCTTAAGACTTGTGTTGGCGGGGCAACAGGCGCGCTGTCTCAAAGCTAGTAAAGAAACTAAGATGTCTCACTCACAATGTTCTTTAATAAACGTATTGTGCGAATTATAATTCTTCTTAAAACAATCTTATAAGATATACACTTGTTTTATTTTCATTATATTGTCAATATTTTTATTATTTTGTTTTTCGTTGTTTTATTTCGGAGGTGAACTACTGTTATTACTACAGTATGGTGCAATAATTTTGTCAGTCGAGCAACGAATCTGTACAGAACACGATCTTTGTTTCCTCGTCCAAAAAATGCGTGCGCGTCACTTCAGACCCCGCATCATTCTAGAATACATTTTCTAACTTTCAGTATTTTGGTCTTTTGTTTGTTTTGTGCAATGCAATTATAGTTGCGGCTGGAAAAAAAAAGATGGAATGGCTTGGAGATGGGGGTGCATGCATTGGCGCTAAAAGTGCAGGGGTCCTAGCGCCAAAATTCGCAGGGAGAGGGGGTCCCGCCCTGTATGCAAACAGACTTGCGCAACAATCTCCAATACACAAAACTGACTCTAAAAGGACGTTCAGTGCAGAAGGAAAACGACTACTACCCCATTGTTCTCTTAAATAGAATGAAGTTGGGATAAAGCACCTAAAGCTTGCTGTCATATGAATAAGTCAAAACTGAATTATAAAGTTCATGATTTGAAGCCTTTTTTGGGGCTTGTGAGTTTGAGCTGGGGAACATCAAGTGACAGCAGTCTGATTCCGAGAAGTATCTTTTCTACAAGAACAGGGATTCTGCTAGTACTTTAACAAAAGTGCCATTTTCTGTGCTTATGAATTATGTAATTGCCTGAATTTGTCCTTTATCTAGTTAATCTAATCACCTGAAAAAGCCAAACCACCACAGTGAGGCCATGAATAAACATTGACCTTTTGCACTAGATGCTTGACTTCATCATGGAAGTCATTTGCATGTTAAATCCTGCAGAGAATGAACTGTGAATCCAGTAAAATGCTTCATCCTCATCAAACGTCTATAGACGGCCTGACTAGTCAACAGCACATCACGTACTTTGTAGGACTCTTTTGCATAAAAAAATCTTACTCTTCCTCTTTTTGATCTTGGCTTGAAATAGTCTATTTATAAATATTGCTCATCAGTTTACAGCGTTGAATTGGGGAAGCCATGACTTAACCCAACCCTCTGTCTAATTTGTTTTCTCGCGGAGGGGTCGATTGTGTGTGAATGACAACAAAATGGGCAAGTTGCAACTTGTCACCGTTGTCAGGGAAGCCAACCGACACCGCGTGGGCAACAAACAGCCAAAAATGACAGTCACTTCCACCCACATCTGCAAAATATTTAGACATGCACTACTTAAAATAATGGTGTCGCGACGATTAATCGATAACTTGAGTAATTCGATTAGAAAAAAAGCGCAGCTGTCCTCACTGTATTATGGGATATTTACACCAAAAGATAATAACTGATACCACTTCATTAGATAGCGGCATCATACGATGGTCAGAAGACCAAATGAACCACCATGAAGCTTTGAACCAATTGTTTGCAAAGCTTCATTGCTTCAAGAAGCTTCATTTGACCATCACTGCGCCCTTAGGGGAGACAGTCAATCTTTTATGCCACCTGCTGTCAACATTGTTGTTGTCCAACATGCCTCCGAGCATGCATTACAGCGCAACAGATGTAAATAACAATCAAAATACGTTCTTAAATGTTCTGTACTAATTATTTTTCAATTACTGTTCCTGTTCTTTAATTAATTGCTAGTTACGGTATTTGGTAACACTTTATTTGACAGACAATTAGACATCATTATTGCATGACACTGTCATGAGCATTAACAAATGCTTATAACAGTTATCATTTAGTTTTATTCGGCAAATTATCTCACTTTGAATGGATTTTAAAGATCAAAGCTGGACATAAATGGAGTTGGTAACATAATTTTCTGGATGACACTTAATGACATCTGTCATAAGCATTCAGTAATGCCCATGATAGTCTTATGCCATAATTATGACAGTGTTAGGACAGTCTTATGACGCCGCTGTCAAATAAAGTGTTACGAAATAACATAACAAGCAATTAATGAAACTGGAACAGTAAATGCATACATAATTAGCACAGAACATGAATTTAGATTGTTACTTACATCTGTAGTGCTGCAATGCATGCTAGGAGGCATGTGTTGCCAATTAGCCCAAATAAATCAACAAATAAGCCACACTGGACTATAAGCCGCAGGATTCAAAATGAACAAAAAAAGTAGCGGCTTATAGTCCGGAAATTACGGTAGTTTTATTGATTTTGGATACACACCCCTCTAGTGGCAATAGTGAAGAAGACACAACTCCACCTGCTCTCCTGTTAAATTTTTGTTTGAGCTTATGTGTTTATTGAAGGAGATAGTACCTTTTCTCGTAGGCACCGTCTGACTGCATTATTCTAACACACCCAATATAAAATAAATAGCACTTACACCATAGTTTAAGGAAAACAAGCAGAATATAGGGCATAAGAGATAAATGACGCCTTCTTATCACGGAAGCCCAACGTGTGCATCATGCAACTGACTGAGCAGGATTGACGCTGACAAGCCCACATGCAGCCTCTGTTCATGTGAGTGGAAACAATTCGATTTTATTACATTTCTTTAACCCTTAGATGCATAAGTGGGTCAAAAATGACCCGGTGAGGTTGTTTTCTTAAAATATCTTCAGAATGAAAAATTGTTATCAATTCATATTCCAGGTATTCCACAAAAAACATGTTTTTGATATAATGCCATTCAAATTTTTGATTAACTTTATATACATTTGAAGAAATTGTCATCGTTGTATTACTACCCTAAGCTTCCACAAGTGGGTCAAAAATGACCCATATGCATTTTCTATGGAATACAATGGGAATCTTTCATTCTTATCAACTTTGGCTGTCAGGAATAAATTTACCGTGGACCACACAGACAAGGTATGTAAAAAGTGACATCCCTTAAGAAGATTATTTTACACAGCAAGAGCTGATACGTGTACTGTAAGTATAATGTCCATATAGTATTTTGTGTGTGTGTCTTTCATGACTGTTTATTATTATTTATCAACAAATTAACCTACTTCATAACTAGCTAGCTAACTAAGGCTAGGTTCAAACCGCAGGTCCTAATGCACAATTCCGATTTTTTGTCATATCTGTGTTTTTTGGCGTACCCGTTCAGACTGCCTTTGTCCATTGAGCCTGTTCAAGTATCACACATGTGCTCTAATTCGCAGTCCAAGATGCGCTGAGCAAACTGGCCCGTATGCGCAGGAGCATTGGAGCAGAGAGAAAACCGAGCATTGTCAGGCTTATTCTCAACCCATTTTATTTTTTTATGACTGTTGTCAAGCTTGTTGTCCTTCCCCAAAAGCCACGTTCAAGCGAGGCGCTAACGCTAATGCACAGCTGCACCGCTAACGTATCACCCTGTCTCTCTCTCGCTCTTTGCTGTTGTCAATTGCTGCATGAATTCCAATTTTAGGGGACTTGACAGTTCGGACCGCAGCCACATTCTGGAAAAATGTGGCCCAGAGGGGATTTTAATCACATATGAAAGTGACCTGGATGGAATTTGAAAATGGTGAACTTTTATGCGACTTTTCCCGTTCAGTCGAGTCGGAAAAACACGAAAAAAATCAAATTTGTGCTAGTTTTACAGCTGAAATGGTCTTACAGATGTTGGATGATGGAGAGGCAGTGACGGGGTTGGACTCAAGTGTCTGAAATTTCTGATGATGAGGACCCAGACTATTGTCCAGGTGGCAGTGGCAGTTGTCCACCTGGAAATCCAACTGAACAGGATCAATCTGACTCATAAGATTCCACTTATGTGTCCTCTGAAGTAGAAAGTGTCCAAATCATGGCCAACAGAATGAGTTGGTTGGGCTCTTACTAGAGAGAATTACCTCCCACCCAGTGCAGTCCACAGAGCCACAATATCCTCAGAAATCGGTCAGTGCCTCCACAAGGGCTTAGCACCGCTGTCTCACCAAAAAGATGCATGGGAGCTCTTCATCATTGATGACAAAACACAAGGAAGGATGAAGTCTATTGCTGTTCTGTTTTTTTTTTCGCCCCCAAAAATGTTAATTGAATTATAAAGATATTTCAAGCATGAAATCATTCTTGTGTGGCCTTAAATATCATAGTAATTAAGATACAAGTGATTCTTCTTCTTCACAAAAATGGCATAAAAACACATTGGATCTAATATGGGTCATTTTTGGCCCACTTATGGAAGAGTGTAGGGTCCAGTAACTTGTGCATCTAAGGGTTAAACTCAATTTTGTGGCGTCTTTGTTGCATGTTTGGTGCTGAATCACCACTAGAGAGCTCTCTTGACTTTCAGCCGATTCCCTTCACGAGCCACACAGGCAACGACAACTCTGCAAAATTCTGTTTCATAGTCTGTGTCCACACTGTACCCCCACCACAGCACATTTTAATAATATTTTTGTAGCAGTGTGTGGTGCTCGACGGCGTTTAACGTGAGAGCTTATGTCAAATTGTTGGTCTAGTCCCTGAGGATGAACAATCTGAATGATATACAGCCAAATCTGCTGCTCTGCCGAAAGAGTGGGGCCCCCCCGATATACAGCAGCATCCTCATGGAGAGGGCGGGGGTGCTTCATGAAGATGCACACTTGCGACCCAAGATTGATGTGGAAGGTTGCAGGTGTGTGATTTAAGAGCTTGGCAACAGAGTATCAGCTGTTATAAATGTTTGCCAAATGTTCTAATCAGATTTCACACTAAATAAGCACAATATTTTACAAACCCACCAACACCGGTTCGAGTCCGCCATTGGACACCAGCCATCTTTTTCATCTAAATGCATTCTGCTGTAAGCCAGGGTGATGTAGAAGCGCGCTGTATCATCTTGAGACTGCCCTGTGGTTTCGCAGCGCAGCAAAATATAGGTAACGTCTCTCAAAAGTAAAATAAATTACCGGTGAGAGCTGTAGGTTTGAGTACCTGGAGAATTAAAGAAAAAATATAGGGATGTCCCGATCCAGGTTTTTGCACTTCCGATCCGATACCGATACTGGCCGATACCGATACCGGCCTATCTGAGCATGTGTTAAAGTTTAGTTATTTATCCTCCTTACTTAGTTGTCAGACTCATGTTGAAAAAGGTTTTAGTACTCTTGATAACAACTAGCCAGCTGAATTTGGTGAGTTAGAATAACACACAACGGTTGGTAACAAGAAACTGACCTGTTTATTCAGGGACAAACACAAAACATTATAAATAACAAACAGAAATGGCATAGTCACTCAGTAAAACGTGCAAATAATGTTGTAAACCGTCTTAAAAAAGCAAAACACACAAACAACCTCAGTGGAAAATCCCACAAACCCCCCAAGCTATTAGATGCTTTTAATGTTTCGTGCATTAGTTACAAAAATTGTATAAAAAGCCTCTCAGGTTTAAATAAACGACTATTTCAGCATCAAGTTAACATTTTAAAACGGTAAATAAAATACTCAAGTCCCCATTCTGTATCAGCAGCTTTAAACTACATTCATTTAATTTTGCGAATCAACTGTTAAAGTTAAAATTGCTCCCGTTATTCCATAATTTCCCTTCTGTCTACTTTCGACATGTGAAAGTTTTAAAACTGTTTTGAAGATAGATTCAAGTCATGATTTTGCCGATTTAGGAATATTTTAGATAAAAAAGTTAATTAGGTTCGCTTGGAAGGTTCACAACAGCCTACTAGGGAAATCTCCTGCTTTAAGATGGCGGCTGTTTACTAACGTGACTAATTTTCAATACTTCAATGTTGCTAACGCCGTCGACTCTGTCATTTTTCATCTAGTTCTATATACATATGATATCTATAATCTACAGTAAAACGATGTTGACGTAGTTTGTAGCGGCTGTCAGCAGCAGTCAGGTATTCTTGTGTTTTTTATCCAGCGGCATGAGTTGAGCTAAAGCCGTGAGTTGAGCATTGGCATTACCCGGGTCTATGACAAGCATGATGTTTACTCTCGGGACGCAATGCGATCCGTTTCTCATTGCGTCCCAAAGACTGCGCTGTGTATTAGTTCCGCTTTACTTGACATATTTCAATAATCGGAATTTGGATGTTTGTGAATCGTTCTCGAATCTTCCACGGCCGAATCGCTCAAGGATGTAATGACGGCTGGGCATGTTGTACCGTGGTTCTAAGTGTTGGATGGTGCGTTCTCTACTCACGAGAGATAATGGCTCGTCATCCAGAATGAATTCTTCTGCAATGACTCTTGTTATTCCCTGGGCTTTGGGACTGTCGAGTACCAGTTTGTCACGCATAGCAAAAGTTTCTGCCAGTGTTAGTTGCATAGGAGCTTTCCTTTTGTCTTCGGTTTTCTTAACATACTACTTATATTGTTTGTGGTGGTATTTCGCTAAATGCTTGATTAGGTTTGTTGTATTAAAACTTCTTACAGCTTTACCACCACGCTTGACTTTATTGTGGCATATGTTGCACTCTGCCTCTTCGTCTTTGTCATCCTTTAAGGTGAAATGATCCCACACAGCTGACATTTTTACCGATAAAGTCTCTCGGTAAATTGGGAGACGGAAATGTAAATGTAGTGTGTTGAAGGTGTGCCGTAAAATGCGGACCGAAGCAAAAACTGGAATGGATTATGTACATCGGTGCGCTGGAAAACCCGGACAGGACATTAAAAAAAACTGGATCGGAAGTCTGGATCGTAATTTTTCCGTGTTGGCTGATCCGATACCGAAGCGCATTTTTTTGCCCATATCAGCGTCCGATCCGATCCAAATATCGGATCGGGACATCACTGAAAAAATACATTTTAAACAACTCGAGTAAATACAAATTGATGGAGAGAACAGGAGAGGACCCAAGACGGAACCTTGTGGGACACCTTAAGAGAGAACTGCAGCTCCCAAATTGGTGCAAAACTGGCAGTAGTCTTCTATTGCCTGTTGCAATGTAATAAACTTTCTTACCTTCTGGGCTTTTTAGGAGAGCTGCTGCACCATCTACAAACAATAAACACACAAGGCCAGGACAGGAGAATTCTTACATAAATAAATAAAACGGTAAGCCACTTGCAAGTTGTAAAAAGAAGTGGGGAAATACACATACAAAATTCTGCTTGTCAATAAAGATAACAGGGAAAATGAGTATAGGCAAACTGGTTTTGCTTTTATTTACTGCTTAGCTCATGTTTGAAGAGTTGAGGCGACTAAATTCACACCGGCTCATCCTCTCGCATCCTCCCACGCTGACTCTCTTGGCGCTTGTGCAACACGGCCTATCGAGAAGACTTCAAGAGAAACGTTTTGACATATGCACCCCATGTCGAATAACTCCTGCAGATATTTTAATAATTGTGAACATGTCTTTGAGCTGAAGTTGCTTTCAAAAAATACTTATTTTTATGTTTTGAAACTTTAGCCCTAAATAATGTACTTCAGATAATGAAAGAATGGAGGGGACTGAGCATTGAACCTTGAGGGCCACCTTGAGTGAGTGTAACAATTGACATTGTTTTTTCCCTCCTTTTCAAACAGCACTACTCTATTTATCTAGTTTAGAGAGGATTGTTCCTTTCTATCAGCCTCTGAGTCCTTGATGGACCAGCAATTCTTGTAGTTGAAGGTCTCGAGCCCTTTTGAAAGCCCCCTGAGGGATGACAAAGGTGCATAATGTAATGTGAAAGAAGGAACGCACACCACGGTCCGTCATCCGCTATCTATGACCGATGACTGTATCCTCTCTGTGATGTTGGAGACCATCCATCACACCACGGAGCTTTCGTGAGTATTTAAGCGATTCTGTTTTGCTCTGACCTTGTTCTACGCTGTGGCTGACACATGAGGTCAGAACAGGTCAGGGCTTTTTGGTGAGAAATGCATAATGCTCTTTGTTGAGGTTTGGCATTGGAGCGGCCTATGACTGGAACTGAGGAGTCAGCGAGGCACGCGGCTCAACCTAGATAAATCTGTCCTCATCTGATTTATGTCATGTTCCCCAAATTTCTATTTTTTTCTGCTTTCCAGCTCATGATGCAGAGTAATAAAGAGCACGTATAATAAAACTGCTGAAGCAGGGCCAAAGGCCAGCAGCAGCAGCAGCAAACAACGCAGCTCGTCTTGGGGATTCAGTACGGAGCCCCTGTTGAGCAAATGAGTTGAGAAATGGAGCCGCCGGCTGATGATCCATTTCGCGGCGGCAGAGGCACCGAATCTGCCGAGCGGCGCCTCCCGCAGCCTCCCGCCTCTCCTCCATTAGCGATTCATCACATGCAAAAGGCTCAAAGCGGCCGGCTGCCTGGCCGGGCCCCAAATTGCGCCAAATTGTTTTCTTCTGCTTGTTTGCGTTCGCCTTGTTTGGCGAAATCACATCATGCTGCTGATGAGAGGAGCGAGGGGCAAAGTGCGGTGATGGAGATCACCAATCATATTTAAACAGCTTTCTGACGCAGCTTTGCAATTTACTCCGCGAGTCATATTTTCTAGTTCTATTTGTCATTCTACATACTGACCATCTGTCTGTTATTGTTAGGTAAATTAACTGACAAATGTGGATTTTTTTTTTTCATGAAGCACTTCTTCGATACAACATATTTTAATACAACTATCATAACCTTACAATCATAAGAGCCATCAATAGTTAAAAAAATAAAAAAATAAAAAGACTGACAACAGTGCAGAAAACTCACTGGGGAAAAAAAAACATTCACATAAACTACTATAAGCAGTGTGTCCACTTGTGACCATTATTTAATACTCCAACTGAATGCAGGATCACCAAACATTTCATATTTCACGACTTCTAAAAGTGTCCTACAAGGTTCAATCTTAAATCCCCTATTTTTTTCCTCATCTCTTATTCCGCTTAACTCTTAGAGTTTAGCTAAAATGACCTGGCTATGAATTCATTCTGGATTGGTCACCTGTTAATCCATTCACTGCCATGGATGGCACTTTTCTAATGCATATAATTCAAACGGATTGGACGTCGATCATCATGACTGGCAGCCGATGAGTTAAAATGCGTGTACAGTGTATCACAAAATTGAGTACAGCCCTCGCATTTCTGCAGATATTTAAGTATATCTTTTCATGGGAAAACACTGACAAAATGACACTTTGACACATTGAAAAGTAGTCTGTGTGCAGCTTATATAATAGAGTTCATTTATTTTCCCTTCAAAATAACTCAAAATATAGACATTCATATCTAAACCCCTGGCAACAAAAGTGAGTACACTCCTTAGTGAAAGTTGTCAATATTAACATATAACATGTCAACTGTTAATATTTTGTGTGGCCACCACTATTATCCAGAAGTGCCTTTACTCTCCTGGGTATGGAGTTGACCAGAGCTTCACAGGTTGCCACTGGAATGCTCTTCCATTGCTCCATGACGACATTGCGGAGCTGCTGGGTATTTGAGACTTTGCTCACTTCCACCTTCCGCTTGAGGATCCCCCAAAGATGTTCTATTGGGTTCAAGTCTGAAGACATGCTTGACCAGTCCATCACCTTTACCCTTAGCCTCTTCAGTAAATCAGTGGTCATCTTGGAGTTGTGTTTGGCATGCGGAGCACTGCCCTGCGACCCAGTTTCTGGAGGGAGGGGATCATGCTCTGCTGCAGTATTTCACAGTACATGTTGGAGTTCATGTTTCCCTCAATGGAATGTAACTCACCAACACCTGCAGCCTGAGACCATGACACTCCCACCACCATGCTTGACTGTAGGCATGACACACTTATCTTTGTACTCCTCACCTGGTCGCCGCCACACATGCTTGAGACCATCAGAACCAAACAAATTAATCTTGGTCTCATCAGACCATAGGACATGGTTCCAGTAATCCATGTGCTTTGTCGACATGTCTTCAGCAAACTGTTTGCGAGCTTTCTTGTGTTCCGTCTTCAGAAGAGGCTTCCTCCTAGGGTACCAGCCATGCACACTAATTTGATGTTGAGTGCGGCGTATGGTCTGAGCACTAACAGGCTGACCCCCCACCTTTTCAATCTCTGCAGTAATGCTGGCAGCACTCCTGCGACGATCTTTCAAAGAAAGCATTTGGATATGATGCTCGGAATGTGCGCTCAGCATCTTTGGACGACCAACCCGAAGCCTGTTCTGAGTGGACCCTGCTTTTTTAAAACGCTGGATGATCTTAGCCACTGTGCTGCAGCTCAGTTTCAGGGTGCTGGCAATCTTCTTGTAGCCTTGGCCATCTTCATGTAGTGCAGCAATACGTCTTTTAAGATCCTCAGAGTTTGCCATGTGGTGCCATGTTGGAACTTTCAGTGACCAGTATGAGTGAGTGTGAGAGCCGCACTACAAATTTGAACACACCAGCTCCCTATACACACCTGGACCTAGTAACATTAACGAGTCACATGACATTTTGGAGGGAAAATGACAAGCAGTACTCCATTTGGACATTTAGGGATGTAGTTTCTAAGGGGTGTACTCACTTTTGTTGCCAGGGGTTTAGCTATTAATGGCTATATTTTGAGTTGTTTTGAGGGGGAAATTAATTAACTCTGTCGGATAAGGTGCAGACAGACTACTTTTCATTGTGTCAAAGTGTCTTTTTGTCAGTGTTGTCCCATGAAAAGATAAAAGATAAAAAGATACTAAAATATCTGCAGAAATGCAAGGTGTGTACTCACTTTTGTGATACACTGTATTTGTGTTCGGTCTTGTCAAAAGCCCCATTCCCAACGCTTTGTGCTGATCAAGGTGGTTCCCATGGAGACAGCATCCTGTAAAAGAATAGCATCGAAAGCAAAATTTTGTGCCATCAATGGATGGGAAAATACTTCTATTAGTGGTAAAACATAGAGTGGGGCAAATAAGTATTTAGTCAACCACTAATTGTGCAAGTTCTCCCACTTGAGAATATTAGGGAGGCCTGTATTTGTCAACATGGGTAAACCTCAACCGTGAGAGACAGAATGTGGGGAAAAAACAATCGCATTGTTTGATTTTTAAAGAATTTATTTGCAAATCATGGTGGAAAATAAGTATCTGGTCAATACCAAAAGTTCATCTCAATACTTTGTTATGTACCCTTTGTTGGCAATAACGGAGGCCAAATGTTTTCTGTAACTCTTCACAAGCTTTTCACACACTGTTGCTGGTATTTTGGCCCATTCCTCCATGCCGATCTCCTCTAGAGCAGTGATATTTTGGGGCTGTCGTTGGGAAACATGGACTTTCAACTCCCTCCTCACCCCGTGGCGTCAAAATGATAACAAGAACGGGGAGCAAAAATCCCAGAACCACACGGCGGGACCTGGTGAATGACCTACAGAGAGCTGGGACCACAGTAACAAAGGCTACTATCAGTAACACAATGCGCCGCCAGGGACTCAAATTCTGCACTGCCAGACGTGTCCCCCTGCTGAAGAAAGTACAGGTCCAGGCCCGTCTGCGGTTCGCTACAGAGCATTTGGATGATCCAGAAGAGGACTGGGAGAATGTGTTATGGTCAGATGAAACCAAAATAGAACTTTTTGGTAGAGACACAGGTTCTCGTGTTTGGAGGAAAAAGAATACTGAATTGCACCATACCCACTGTGACGCATGGAGGTGGAAACATCATGCTTTGGGGCTGTTTTTCTGCAAAGGGACCAGGACGACTGATCTGTGTAAAGGAAAGAATGAATGGGGCTATGTATTGAGAGATTTTGAGTGCAAATCTCCTTTCATCAGCAAGGGCATTGAAGATGAGACGTGGCTGGGTCTTTCAGCATGACAATGATCCCAAACACACAGCCAGGGCAACAAGGGAGTGGCTTCGTAAGAAGCATTTCAAGGTCCTGGAGTGGTCTAGCCAGTCTCCAGATCTCAACCCCATTGAAAATCTGTGGAGGGAGTTGACAGTCCGTGTTGCCCAACGACAGCCCCAAAACATCACTGCTCTAGAGGAGATCTGCATGGAGGAATGGGCCAAAAAACCAGCAACAGTGTGGGAAAAGCTTGTGAAGAGTTACAGAAAACGTTTATTGCCAACAAAGGGTACATAAAAAAGTATTGAGATGAACTTTTGGTGTTGACCAAATACTTATTTTCCATCATGATTTGCAAATACATTCTTTAAAAATCAAACAATGTGATTTTCTGTTTTTTTTTTTTTTTTCCCCCACATTCTGTCTCTCATGGTTGAGGTTTACCCATGTTGACAATTACAGGCCTCTCTAATATTTTCAAGTGGGAGAACTTGCACAGTTAGTGGTTGACTAAATACTTATTTGCCCCACTGTAAATCCTAATGTCACGGGTGCATGGGTACACTGAGGATAGCAAAATCCCATCAATTTGTAGTGCATTCATTGGAATTGTGATGTTTATTTGTTATCATCTGTCATATAATAAATCAACCTATGATACAGCTCTCCTGCACCCACAAAAGAAAATGACATTTCTAAAGAACTTCACATTATAGAAAATGAGAGAAATGTTGTCATTTTTCTCCTCTGAGATTTTATGTTCAACACTGTCACGATGTGGCTATCAGTTGCAACTGCACCCAAACTCTTTTTGCTGCTGCGAGCGCTCAGACCAGCTCTGGATGTCTTGCAGCGAGGCTGGCTGTTTCCTCCCATCCCCGAGCGACGTTTCCCGGCGACGGCTACTTCGCCACCCTCCGAACAAGCTTTGCGGGAACACATTTGGGAAGGATTCTTTTGACACAAAAGCCACTGGGGATGCGTGTGGATTAAAATACCTAGAGGGGAAAACAGCTGCTTCATTATCAGGTAAAAAAAAAAATTCTATTAAGAAAATTGTGCAAGTTCACGCTAATATATCCAGGTATGTAAACATTATAATTGTTGTCATCCTAATATAATAATTTGACTGTGCTTGTGCAAGGTGCATGACTCAGGTAAGTGATGCTCATCACTAAAGTGTGCTCCAAATCCTCCCTTATTAGTCACTTTTCCATCAACTGAGTGATGCTGCATTTATCTACCGTATTTTTCCGACGATAAGTTGCATTTTGGGGGGAAATTTACTTGATAAAATCCAACAAATAGAACAGATATGTCATCTTGAAAGGCAATTTAAAATAAAAATGCAATAGAGAACAACATGCTGAATAAGTGTACAGTATGATCATGATGCATGAACAACGAAATGCGGACGTGGCCGGTATGTTAACGTAACATAGCCATTGAGTTATTCATAGGAGTGGGAACCTCTTGTTACCTCACGATACGATTTGCGATACAAAGCTCACGATAACGATCTGACGATATGGCGATACAACGATTATCGATATATTGGTCAGGAAATCATTCTAGGATTTTCTACAAACAACTAATAAACAGAAAAACTTCTGCTGTGAATTGGAATGAGTTTATAACTAGTGGACGTCCAATCCGTTTGAAGTGGGAGGGATGGCAGCGAATGAGCGAATGTTCATTCGCTGCCATCCCTCCCCTCTTCAAATGGATTGAACGTCTATGGCCGTCAGTGGCAGCCAATGCCAGGCAATGAGGTAAATTTGGGCCATTTAAGGTCCTTTACCTGTTGATTTTTAGATACTTCCTGTTAATTTTGGGGTATTTTATGGGTCACTTCCTGTTTATTTTGAGTTACAGAACAGGAAGAACCACCCAAATGAATAGGCAGTGACTCAAATTCAACAGGAAATGACCTGTAAATGAAAAGGAAGTGAGCTGTAAATGCCCCGAAAATCGGACAGAATGACTGCGAATGCTCTGGTGTCGAATAAACGAACTTTCCCAGTCTAAATGGATTGGAGTCAAGCACCGTAAATGTCAGCCTTAGAGTTAACTGAGACACTGTTATGGTGGAATATTTTGATAGCAACTTGTTGGTTCCTTTTTTTTTTTTTTTTCACACAAAAATACACACGGTCCCAGTTGAAGCCTGGGACCGTGTGCTTTGGTCAGATGAGACCAAGATTGAGCTTTTTGGCAACAAACACTCTAAGTGGGTCTGGCGTGCCACGAAAGATGCGCATGCTGAAAAGCACCTCATACCCACTGTGAAGTATGGGGGTGGGTCAGTGATGCTGTGGGGCTGTTTTGCTTCCAAAGGCCCTGGGAACCTTGTTAGGGTGCATGGCATCATGAGTGCTTTGAAATACCAGGACATTTTAAATCAAAATCTGTTGCACTCTGCCCGAAAGCTGAAGATGGGTCGTCACTGGGTCTTTCAGCAAGACAATGACCCTAAACGTATGGCCAAATCTACACAGAAATGGTTCACCAGACACAAAATCGAGCTCCTCCCATGGCCATCTCAGTCCCCAGACCTTGTTTTGTTGGCAAAAGGGGGTTGTACAAAGTATTAACACCAGGGGTGCTAATAATTGTGACACAGACATTATTTGATGTCAAATAATTTTTTCTTTATGTGGGATTTTTCCCCACTGAATGAATGCACTTGTATTGAAGGTTGGATATTTCTCTTTTTTTCCATTAGGGTCCCATATTATTTGAATTAAAAAAAAATATTAGAAGCTAAAAAACACATCTTCTTCAGGGGTGCCAATAATTATGGAGGGCACTGTATCACCATTTCGATATTTTGTCACACCCCTCGTTATTCAGATAACTATAGCATAAAGAACATGCTAACAAATTTACCAAACCATCAGTGTCACTCCAGAACATCAAAATAACGTGAAATGATAATGTGTTCATAATTTCACACATAAGTCGCACCCCCAGCTAGAGCTGGGCGATATACCGAAAATTTACCGTTACCGAAATTCTTCACGATAACCGACGTAATTTTGACCATATCGGTAAATTTGATAATTTTGATAAAACAAGAAAATAGTCTTTTTATCCCGCTTTGACTTTGTTGTTCGGCTATGTTCATTCCCCTTTAAGAAAGCAGTCAGTGTGTTTACGTATGAAGTCACATGGTTATCAGGAATTCAAACAAACAGAAGCCCGGTAGGCTAACGCTAGCGGCTATCACTACAAGCAAACGTGATGGAGTCAGGCTTAAGGGAGCTTCGCCAAACTTTCACCCGACATTAAGTCGACTCTTGGCGGCCTCCGAACGGGCTTTCACCCGCTTTCCGCCCTGGTTCTCACGATTTCAGGAGAGGGTGCTTTAACTGCTTTCTACTGGAATCCAGGCCATAGGCTAACGCTAGCTACAAATGAACGTGATGGAGTCAGATCGTGGCTCTGAACTTGTCAAAAGAGCTGAACTTAATGAGTGGATTGGACACGGACTGCATCCAGCAATTAGTGTTACGCGTTATTTTGCATCTGTGTGTGTGTGTGTGTGTGATTTCTTTGACATCCCTTTTATGATGGTAAAGCATACATCAAAAATTATAATCCAACAGTAAAGCCTATAACATGACCATTTAATGACCACAGCTATTCTTTTGTATGTGCTTGCTTTATTCTGTGCAAAATATTAAATGTTTCATTGGCGAAAAAGCAATATAGCTCTAATGTGTGTATGTGTCTGTGTGAGGGGTGCATATGTACAGTACGTGCATGTATTAAAAAAAAGCTCTGGGGAAAAAAAAAACAAACCTTGGCGTAAACACTTGTGTTGAGTAATTATGTCACAGCATCCATTAATAATAAGTTGTCTGTTTGAAGTGTACTGTTCAAACTGTAAGTCATTTTTGTTATAATGACATGTTTGCACATTAGTCGTATTCATTTTTATAATGTTGTCATACAAGCTGTTATAAATGTTCATACTTGAATTCTTATTGTTTACAATAATTTTGTATTTAATGTTTAGAGTGCATGTACAATTATGTTTAAATATGTTAAATTAAAAGCTGGTAAATAAATCAAAGAGAAACAGTATATAATTTATCGTCATTTATCGTTATCGAGGTAAATCTGCTCAATTTACCGTGATACGTACTTAAGGCCATATCGCCCAGCCATACTCCCGGCCAAACTATGGAGAGAAAAACTGCGATTTATAGTCTGAAAAATGCGGTAACTTGATTGATACAGTAATAACAGTTATCGTCATTAAACACATTGTTTAAGATCCATTTATTTCATCTGCCTGTTTTCAATATATTATTTTTCTTTTACTAACTATCACAGTACGTACTCAATTACTGCATCTCTGTGCAGGCAAAAATCTGATAAACATTCAGTTCAAGTGGATTGGACGCTTATTCCCGTCAATGGACGAGTTGAAAGTCATAGTTTGAAGCCTTCAATTCCAGCCTCCGTCATCACTTTGCTACCATTTTGTATGGCTTTCATGTCACCACTTACCCTTTAGGGAACTCCTCCTTTTGCACCCTCTGTGTCGTGTTGCGTTTCCCTACGATCAATGGCGGTTGAAGACAGTTCATTCATCCATCCGATTAAATTAGCGCCGTAGATGAGGCTTTAAACCGTCTTGTGGGAGCGCAACGACGGGCATCGATTGACAACGGAGCCATTTTTGAAAGCCGGTTAACGTCTGTGGCACCGTACCGCCTAAAGGAATTTCGTCTGCAAATGAATATCTGAACACGGCTTTGTTGTTCTCATGCATTATTCCGACTCGGAGACGGGATAACCCAGAAATCTACTTGTGGATGCCATTCAAAAGTAGTCAAACTCGCCTCGCTGTCATGACGCAGCTGACGCTGTGAAGTTGCTCTTTGATGAACTTGAACCAACTTGTCACCACAGATCAATGCTTGAACTCTGAATCCGTTTTGGAAAACTTAATGTCGTATGGCCGAATAGTGTTTTCTTTAATCGGCTCTTGCGATGACTCGTTTGAACTTAAATCGGCGAGGCTTTGATGAACAATCTCGTTGCTGTGACTGGAGCTTGGCAGGACTGTGGACTTGGGTCGAATGAAAACAACTAGGGCTGTCAAAATTACTGCGTTAACGGGCGGTAATAAATTTTTTAAATCACGTTAAAATATTTGACGCAATTAACGCACATGCCCCGCTCAATTAAAATGACAGAACAGTGTCATGTCCACTTGTTACTTGTGTTTTGGTGCGACTGATTTTATGGTTTTAAGCACCATAATGTAATGTAATTATTGACATCAACAATGGCAAGCTACTAGTTTATTTTTTGATTGAAAATTTTACAAATTTTAATCAAAACGAAAACAATAAGAGGGGTTTTAATATAAAATTTCTATAACTGTACTAACATTTATCTTTTAAGAACTACAAGTCTTTCTATCCATGGATTGCTTTAACAGAAGGTTAATGTTAATGCCATCTTGTTGTTTTATTGTTATAATAAACAAATACAGTACTTACCGTAATTTTCGGACTATAAGCCGCTACTTTTTTCCTTCATTTTGATACCTGTGGCTTAAAGTCCAGTGTGGCTTATTTGTTGATTTATTTGGGTTAATATGGAACACTTCATTTGACAGCGGTGTCATAAGACTGTCATAAGACCGTCATAATTGTGTCATGACACTATCATAGGCATTAATAAATGATTGTGACAGCTGTTATTTAGTATCATCTGGCAACTTATGTCACTAACTCCATTTAAGTCCAGCTTTGATATTTTACATTCATTCAAAAGTGAAATTATTGGCCGGTTAACACTAAATGCATATGTTATAAGCATTCATTAAGGCTTTGGACAGTGTCATGTCATAATTATTATTGTCTAATGACAGTCTTATGTCGCCACTGTCAAATAAAGTGTTACCAAATACCATAACTAGCAATTAATGAAAATAAATGGAACAGTGACAAAGGAATGTTTAGCATAGAACAGGATTTTTCATTATTTATATCTGTAGCACTGCAGTGTATGCTAGGAGGCATGTTGGACAACAACAGTGTTGACAGCAGGTGGCAGCAGAGGTTGCCTGTCTCCCCCAAGACAGCAGTGATGGACAAATAGTTTCTTGAAGCAATGAAGCTTTGTAGCCAATTGGTTCAAAGTTTCATGGTGGTTCATTTGGTCTTATGACAGTCGTATGATGCCGCTGTCAAATAAAGTGTTACCGGTTCATATCTTTTGGTGTAAATATCCCATAATACAGTGAAAACAGCTGCAGCTTATAGTCCAGTGCAGCCTATCTATGAACAAATTGTTTTCGTGCCAAATTTGGTGGGTGGCGGCTTATAGTCAGGTGCGCCCTATAGTGCGAAAATTAGGGTATGTACCATATGTTGAATGTATATATCCCTCTTGTCTTATCTTTCCATTCCAACAATAATTTACAGAAAAATATGGCATATTTTATCGATGGTTTGAATTGCGATGAATTACGATTAATTCATTTTTAAGCTGTGATTAACTTGATTAAAAATTTTGATCGTTTGACAGCCCTAAAAATAACGTGTCACTAGATTGAACGGCAGGATAGCGTGTAAGAGAAGAACAAATATCATTCAGCACCCCTCTCATCCTCACAGTAGTGAGAATCAGTCACCTGATTAGTCTCTGTATAAACTTAGAAGTCATGATTTTCCAATTTAATCAAGTTGGAATGGGATGGCAAACAAGGCTCCCATTGTGACTCATTTTAATTAAGAAACAGCATCACCATTTGACATTTTTGCCAAGATTTCCCTGAGGGTTTTATCCACAATCGCAACAATGGGGCGAATCTTGTCTCATGATGCATTTGCACGTGTAAGATTTTGGAGCCGGAAAAGTTGCTGACACCAAGAGGCATCAACGGCACTATCAAAGCGCTGTTTGGTTATTGCGAAGGGGCTTCGCTGCGGGCGGAACGGAACGGCGCGCGCATAAATTGTGAGGTTCCGAGGGTTACGTGAGTTCATCTCACTTCAGGGAGCCCGCGTGCCGATTTCGACGCGTTGAGTCGAAGAACGCTATGCATTCCATTTAGCTCCATACTGGGTTATATAAAGGTTTGTCCATGTCATATTTGGATCAAAAGCTTTACAAAAGCTTTTGGCTGACAATCAAGGCATCTCTTCAGCGGCTGCGACGGAGCCGCCCCTCGAGAGCGCTGACTAACGGCTTGAATCGGCGCCGCGAGAGCGTCCGTACTTATGAGCCAGCAAAATCAACATTCGCTCTGAAGCCATTAATCCTTCCCACACGCTTCAAAGTCTACAATTATACATTGGGGCAAATAAGTATTTAGTCAACCACTAATTGTGCAAGTTCTCCCACTTGAAAATATGAGAGACGCCTGTAATTGTCAACATGGGTAACCCTCAACCATGAGAGACAGAATGTGGAAAACCCCCCAGAAAATCACATTGTTTGATTTTTAAAGAATTTATTTGCAAATCATGGTGGAAAATAAGTATTTGGTCAATACCAAAAGTTCATCTCAATACTTTGTTATGTGCCCTTTGTTGGCAATAATGGAGGCCAAACGTTTTCTGTAACTCTTCACATGCTTTTCACACACTGTTGCTGGTATTCTGGCCCATTCCTCCATGCAGATCTCCTCTAGACCAGTGATGTTTTGGGGCTGTCGTTGGGCAACACGGACTTTCAACTCCCGCCACAGATTTTCTATGGGGTTGAGATCCAGAGACTGGCTAGGCCACTCCAGGACCTTGAAATGCTTCTTACAAACTTCAATGCCCTTACTTATGGAAGTAGATTTTCACTCAAAATCTCTCGATACATGGCCCTATTCATTCTTTCCTTTACACAGATCAGTCGTCCTGGTCTCTTTGCAGAAAAACAGCCCCGAAGCATGAAATTTCCACCCCCAAGCTTCACAGTGGGTATGGTGTTCTTCGGATGCAACTCAAAACTCTGTTACTTGGTTCTCCTGCTTGTGTCTGCCAGGTGTTATTATTCTTTTATTGTACTGTAGTGGTAGCATATTGTATTTATTTTACTTTTAACTTTTATATTTAATTTTATGTTTTTAAATCCTTTTTACTGTAGCAGTTTTTACTATCCTGCACTTTACACTTATCTTTGTTACGGGCGCTGGAAACCAATTTCCCTGAGGGAACTCTCCCAAAGGGATAAATAAAGTTTATTGAATTGTATTTAATAGAATTCTTTTTCTTCTAAACACGAGAACCTGTGTTTCTCCCCAAAAACTATTTTGGTTTCATCTGACCATAACACATTATCCCAGTCCTCTTCTGGATCTTCCAAATGCTCTCTAACGGACCGCAGATGCGCCTGGACGTATACTGGCTTCAGCAGGGGGGACACGTCTGGCAGTGCAGGATTTGAGTCCCTGGCACCGCATTGTGTTATTGATAGTAGCCTTTGTTACTGTGGTCCCAGCTCTCTGTAGGTCATTCACTGGGTCCCCCTGTGTGATTCTGGGATTTTTGCTCACCGTTCTTATCATTTTGACGCCACGGGGTGAGATCTTGCATGGCCCAGATTGAGAGAGATTATCAGTTATCTTGTATAGGGTTGTTCCGATCATGTTTTTTTGCTCCCGATCCGATCCCGATCGTTTTAGTTTGAGTATCTGCCGATCCCGATATTTCCCGATCTGATTGCTTTTTTTTTTTTTTGCTCCCGAATTAAATTCCAATCATTCCCGATAATTTTTCCCAATCATATACATTTTGGCAATGCATTAAGAAAAAAATGAATAAAACTCGGACGGATATATACATTGAACATACAGTACAAAAGTACTGTATTTATTTATTATGACAATAAATCCTCAAGATTGTATATTGTGACTAAATATTGCCATCTAGTGTATTTGTTGAGCTTTCAGTAAATGATACTGAAGGCCATGCCCAAATGCATGATGGGAAGTGGACTGCGACTGTGACCATGACTGTGCGTAGTGCTACCAATTGATATATCTTCTCTGCGTTGGGAAATAACATAAGGTGTTAAGAAAAAGATCAATTGCTACCTTGCTTCCCCACATTACTTCCCATAATATTTCGAATCGTAGGGAGAGGGATTGTAAGGCTTTAGCCAATTAAAATAAGGCTCCGAAGGCTGCCAAAATTCACTCTACTCATTATACGCTGTCTTTTAGCTCTCTATATAGGCAAACGGCGCCATTACAGATGGAGCGCGACAATGCGTGAGTGGGTTGTGCAGCGCATGCATTAATTGCGTTAAATATTGTAACGTGAAACAATTTTTAAAAAATTAATTACCGCCGTTATTGGGATAAGTTTGATAACCCTACACTAAAAACTCTCGATAAGTGTGACATATTATGTCTGTAACGTTAAATACAATTAGAAAACGATTTAATTAAAAAAATATATATATTAAAAAAAGGCATGGCCGATATTTTTTTGCCGATTCCGATACTTTGAAAATGACGTGATCGGATCCGATGCCGATCGATCGGGACATCTCTAGTCTTGTATGTTTTCCATCTTCTAATAATTGCTCCCACAGTTGATTTCTTTACACCAAACGTTTTACCGATTGCACATTCAGTCTTCCCAGCCTGGTGCAGGTCTACAATTTTGTCTCTGGTGTCCTTCGACAGCTCTTTGGTCTTGGTGGAGTGGAGTTTGGAGTGTGACTGACTGAGGTTGTGGACATGTGTCTTTTATACTGATAATGAGTTAAAACCGGTGCCATTAAGGTAACGATTGGAGCCTCGTTAGACCTCGTTAGAAGTTAGACAGAAATCTTGCTTGTTTATAGGTGACCAAATAATTATTTTCCACTCTAATTTGGAAATCTTTAAAAATCAAACAATGTGATTTTCAGTTATTTTTTTTCCCCACATTCTGTCTCTTATGGTTGAGGTTTACCCATGTTGACAGTTACAGGCCTCTTGAATCTTTTCAAGTAGGAGAACTTGCACAATTGGTGGTTGACTAAATACTTATTTGCCCCACTGTTTCTGGATTCCGACACAAAGCAATTTAATAACGGGAAATTAGAGATGTAGAAGCGTCGAAGCAATACAGTAAAACCATTCCATTGTACTTGAATATTAGATATTATCTGCACCATGCGTTAAATCCAGCGAGGCAAATGCCGTAACAACAAGGACCTTATAAAGATCTCATTGCGCCACAGTCCGATTTTATATCTTCGCCAATATATTTAGGACCTCGTATTGCAGTGTTTTTATAGCTGAAAATAAAACTAAATGTCATTGTAATAACACGTGTAAAAGTTTTCATCTTGGCTTTATAGTATGTTTTGATGCTTGTTGTGCCATTTGTCCGAATGCGCCTGGACTGAAGGTGAAATGAAGTATAGCGGTTGTGAGAGAGCAGGATATCAGACGCCCAAGCTGGGATGCTATAGAGTTATTGATTGTTTCAGTAAACTGTGGAATTATTAATAACGACTCCATATGACAACTGTTGGCAGGAACCAAAACATTTTCGTCCTTGAGTCTGAATTGATGGATTTTGTTGCTCTAGTGAGGGGGCATAAAAGAATATAGTACCATAAATAATTCAAGGTGTACCGATAATTGTGTATTGGTGCTAGATTTGTTGAAATGTTGAGAGAACTTCACGATGCATGCAGAATCATAAACAATTGGAGAATGCTTAATGGAATACGTTAGGATTGCCTTGTCATATGTATAATTACAGTGAGGAAAATAAGTATTTGAACACCCAGCGATTTTTTTCAAGTCCTCCCACTTAGAAATGATGGGCGGGTTTGAAAATTTCATGGTAGGTGCTTGTCCACTGTGAGAGACTATCTAAAAGAAAAAACATTAAGAAATCTCAATGAAGTATTATTTAAGAATTTATTTGTATAATGCTGCTGCAGATATGTATTTGAACACCTGTCTATTAGCTAGAATTGTGAGCCTCAGAGACCTGTTAGTCGTTTTTAAAAGGTCCAACGAATAAGTGGAGTGGAGTACTTTTTGACCTGTTTGAGGCGGTTAGCTTCATATAAACACCCGTCCACCCCATACAATCAGGAAGACTCCAATTACTAACATGGTCAAGACCAAAGAGCTGTCCGAAGACACCAGAGACAGAATTGTAGACCTTTACAAGGGTGGAAAGGGTTATGGGGCAATTGCCAAGCAGCCTGGTGATGTAAGATCCACAGCTGGAGCAATTGTTAGAAAATGGAAGAAGCCAAACATGACTGTCAATCTCCCTCAGACTGGGGCTCCGTACAAGAGCTACCTCGTAGGGTCTCAGTGACCATGCAAATGTTCAAGAATCAGCTAAGAACTACACAATAGGAGATGGTCAATGACCTGAAAGTAGCTGGTTCCACCATTTCCAAGGTTACCGTTGGTAATACTCTAAGATGTCATGGTTTAAAATCATGCATGGATGCATTGCTGGGCTGCGGGAGGAGGGATGGGCTGCGCGGAACACCGCCCGCCCTCCCTCCCCGGGCTGGCTGGGTGGGGGCCCTGGGTTGGCGCCCGCGTGGCGTCTCTGCCCGTCTGCGTGGCTGTCGCGCGCCTGGTGGGGGTCGCATGCGGCGGGATGTTCTAGGGCGCGCTCGGGTGGGGGGTCCCGGTGCCGGGATTGGCGATGGGGCAGGGTTGGGTCGGTCGCCAACGGGCTTACACTCACAAAGGATTCACACGATTACTGGGTTCTAGATCACAGAGCTGATTTGTGTACACTCTACCCCTTTCAATCACTTAGCTTATAGACACCCCCACCCCCGTCTCTCCCGGGTCAACAGGCCCCCACATGGTGTTAACCGGAAATACATCTAGCTGAAGATAGCACCAACATATTAGTAGTTAGTCTAGACGTTCAATGTATTTCTTCTTGTAATTTGTGTTTCTTTTCTTTCTTCTCTTGTGTTTCTTCTGTCCCCCCATAACCCCTTCCTGTTCGCTGCTTTGTCATAATAAACGAGGTATGTTGAATGATCACAATGGGGGTATGTCTGACTCTCAATGTGAAACATTAAAACTGTTCAGACTATCCAGGCACTTAGACTTCCGTTCTCTGTGTCAATCAGCTGAACAGGACAAGTTGAAAAAAAAAAATAAAAAAATCATGCATGGGACAGAAGGTTCCCTCGCTGATGGGGGGAAAATATTATGTGATGCCTTAACATTTGCACATTATGCCTTTGTGATGTATGATTGCGTCTGTGACCTAGATTGTAACAACTTCTATTGTTTTTCACCCTGGGTCCCATAGTTAGGGGGGAATCTCACGAGATAACTTGTTTTGCACCATGGTACGCACTTGAGTCCCATAGTTAGGAGGGAATCTCACGAGATAACTTAAATAAACATTCTACTTTAACGGCTGGGAGCCTCAACTGGGGGGGAATCTCATACCCTTGCGGGGGGCGGGGGTCTCATGAGTTCGGGTGGTGCCGCTCATTTGTCAACGGTAAGCGATTTTCATTGTTAAGGAACAGTTTGTTGTGCTGTAACAGTAACTCGGGGATTCTGGGATTGACAAACTAGATCTAACGTCATCGTTACCACTTGTTCTTGTTTTGATACTTGTTGCTTGCTCTTGTGGGATTGTAATCAATAAATCTCATTTATTCTGCATTTTCTAATCAATAAACGTCGTCTATTGAGCAAAAGTGTGCTGGTTGCTGACTCACCGCGAACCCGGAAATTTCGGAAAACACCCGCTTAAACCAGCACATGTTCTGGCCCTTTTTAAGTTTGCCAATGAACATTTGTATGATCCAGAGGAGTCATGGGAGAAAGTCATGTGGTCAAATAAGATTAAAATTGAACTTTTTGGTCTTAATTCCACTTATAGTGTTTGGAGGAAGAAGAATGATGAGTACCATCCTAAGAACACCATCCCTACTGTGAAACATGGGGGTGCGAGCATCATGCTTTGGGGGTGTTTTTTCTGCACATGGGACTGGACAACTGCACTGGATGACCTGGCCATGTATTGTTGGCTTTTGGGGGAATAAGCTGCTTCCCTCAGTTATAGCATTGAAAATGGGTCGTGACTGGGTCTTCCAACATGACAATGGCCTGAAGGAGATGGTCAGAATTACCAAGGAGTGGCTTCGTAAAAAGTATATATTAATAACCCAATAGAAAATCTTTTGAGGAAGCTTTCACAGTGACAGCCCAGAAACCTGATTGATCTAGAGGAGGTCTGTGTGGAGCAGTGGTGCAAAATCCCTCCTGCAGTCTTTGCAAACCTGGTGCAAAGTTAAAAGAAACGTTTGACCTCTGTAATTGTAATCAAAGGCCAGTGTATCAAATACTTTTTTGCAGCATTACAATACTAAAATATCATACACTGTGATTTCAGGATTTTATTTTTAGATTGTCTCTCACAGTGGATGAGCTCTTACCACGAAAATTTCAAAGCCGCCCATCATTTCTAGCTGGGAGAACTTGCAAAATCTCAAGGTGTTCAAATACTGACTTTCCTCACCGTATATAGTGTTCCAGATTTCGTCGAGAAACTGGGAATAGCAAAAACATTTCCCGTTACCACCCATCCTCACGTTCCTTGCACACCATGTGGTACAGCTCCAGCACCATGCAGGTGGAACACTTTATTCATTGGTATTGATCTCTACGTTCCCATCGGGGGTCTTGGTAAAACGCAGGAAGGAATGTGCGACGGGTCAAGCCGCTGAGCCGAGACATGCCGTTTTTTGATCGGCGGTCCCAAAAGACCTTGTCAAGGACATGGCTTGTTCTCTGGCTTTATTGAAGGCGGCAGAGTAACAACAGGGTGTTTGCTCTCCTTTGATGCATAATGTATTAAAGGTTAGTGGCAGCCTCCTTGTCCACCTTTCATGTACGCTTCAATTTTTCATCGATGGCATTTAACCAGGGAGATGAGGTAGGCCGGAGAGCTTAATGAGGACGTCTCATCATTTTTGACCTTCTATAAAATCGTACTCCTGTAACACATAGTACAGTACAGTAGGAGTGGGAACCTCTTGGTACCTCACGATACGATATGATTTGCAATAAAAAGCTCACGATAATGATGATCTGACGATATAGCGATACAACGATTTTTGATACATTGGTCAGGAAATCATTCTAGGATATTCTACAAAAAAACTAATAAACAGAAAAGCTTCTGCTGTGAATTGGAATGAGTTTATCACGAGTAGACGTTCAATCCGTTTGAAGTGGGAGGGATGGCAGAGAATGAACGTTCATTCGCTGCCATCCCTCCCACTTCAAACGGATTGAACGTCTGTGGCTGTCAGTAGCAGCCAATGCCAGGCAATGAGTAATTTTGGGCCATTTAAGGTCATTTACACTATTCATTTGCTGTTTATTTTGCATTACAGAACAGGAATTGACCTGGGAATCACCCAAATGAATAGACAGTGACTCAAACTCAACAGTAAATGCCCTAAGATGAAAAGCAAGTGACCTGTAAATGCCCTGAAAATCGGACCGAATGACTGAATGCTCTGGTTTTTAATGAACGAATGTTGCCAGTCTAAATGGATTGGGCGTCGAGCACTGTCAATGACAGCCTTCTTTTTTTGGACACCTTTTTAAAACGATATCTCGATTCTTGACAGGAGCATATCGATAACCTTTTGGGATACAAATTATCACGATATATCACCATTTTGATATTTTGTCACACCCCTACAGTACAGTAGATCTATCTATTAGAGCTGAAACGAATAATCGAGCAACTCGAGTTTAAAAACTGATCCGAGTAATTTTATTCACCTCGAGTAATCATTTTTGACAGTTCTAAGCATCACGTTTTGCCTGGACTACTTTTAATGCGGGACAACGCGCTGATGTCACGTGCGTAGAGGAAGAAGCAATTAAAAAAAAGAAAAAAAAAACACAAAAAAAGTTACTACAGTCGACAGCCGCTACAAACGACGCCGACGTTGCTAAAAACTAGCCTGCATGATGCTACGGTGGTAGCAGGTAGCGTCTGATGCCTCTCATCGAGATTGCTTGTATGTTGAACTAGATGTGAAATGACAGTCAGCGGCGTTAGTAAACAGCCGCCATCTTAAGGCAGTAGACTTCTAAGCGCTAATAAGTTTAACGCTACTGTCACTCGCTCACGTAACGTTAGCCCCTGCGGAGGGCTAGGTTTCTATTCATTATGACCACTGTCAATGCGTTGCTAACGTGTCTTACATACAGGCTTTAACATAATATAGCGCTGTGGAGTGATGAGTGTGTAAAATAAAAACTTAATAATGCTAACTGTCAATTTTAGCTCAGTCGTCATTGCTGGACAAAACACCAAGTAGCACTGGTGCCTAATGTGTTCCAATACAGCACAGCATTTATTTTGAACACTGCAAGAACTGAAAATCCTATCAGGACTTAGACTAACTTAAAATTTAACTAGAACTTAAAATTAGCTTGACACAAGTAGAAATTCAGTTGAAACACGTGGGAAAAACACGTAGCTTTCAAGTGATGTGTGTTATCAAGCGTAATTACATTTTTAGGTAAGAAATATCTTTTTTTAATAAGATCTAGAAGTTTTTTGAGTGAAAGCAGTGATCTTTTTTTTCTAGTCACATCTGAGATGCAATTGTTGGCTGTTTTCAACAATGTACATCGAAAATAAAGACATTGATTGACTGAAAATGGTTCAATATTAGATGAAACGTCTTGTTTTCTCATGTATATTTATAATTGCTCTTCACCTAAAAATGTTTTATCCGATTACTCGATTGACAGAATTTTCAGTCGATTACTCGATTACTAAAATATTCGATATCTGCAGCCCTACTGTGATTTCATTTTGAAGTACCTCGTGCATCTGCTCCCATCACCTCCCTGCTGCGACTTGAGCTTGAAGACTTTTGCCACTTAAAAGCCAGTCCCCCTTGTGAATTGACCGGTTCAATATATATTTGCACTCTTCCCCCTCTGTTAAGCGCCCGGGTGCTTTCGGAAATGCTTGTAAAGCTTCCTGAGCTAATGCGTAGCGATTTTCCAATGAAAAACAAAACGAGTAATGGTGACATCATTACCTGTCGAGGCTAAATGACGCCATGACTCACAATGTGGCTTTCGCAGTTTTTGGCGCATTGATTTTTAGAAAAATGAAATCCTTGGATTGTAATTCCAGTCATTGATAGGAAATTTGGTGGGCACGTCTGTGATGAATAGAGTGACAAAAAAGACATAAAAGGCAAGGCGCGTCAACCATTTTAGCACCAGGGCCGCAAAGCTCGTTACGCCGTCGCGCCTGCAGACATCTCGCGGGATTTCAAGTAAAGCGAATCGCTTAGCGGTGGCGTGGCGTACTAGTAACATCCCGTAATTGCATTCTCACGATCCATTGAGAATTTTCTTCATTTCACTGGACAAAGCCCCGTAGCCATGCTTTAACTGTGGTGCCACCAAGTCTTCTCTGGTTCCCTCTACCATCGTGCCGCTCTCTCCCAAGGACATTTCCTCGTCCTTTGCGGCTCTCCACTTAACATAAGACTAATGTCTTACGCCACGAAGGAGCGTTTGATGGATTCCTCCATGCGCCTGCGCTGAGATCGGAGGCTTTTGTGTCATCCGCAGACTTCGCCACAGGAGCCGAGACACCGAAAATCAAATCCACAAGGCCGCCTCGCATGTATTTGATTCCGATGCCCATTTTTAGAATCCCGACATCTCTTTTAGATGTGTATCAAATCCCTCTAGTTGCGTCAACGCTCAAGTTTCCACGTTAAAGTGGCGCGGTAACTGAATCAGCCTCCATTTTTGTGTCAAAGTAACAAGGCAGAGGCACCCTAAGTAAACAATACGTAGTAATTTGACCTTAGAATAACAGCTTTGAAATCATTTAATGGCATACTCGCTTGTATTGCGGAGAAGAGAAACTCCTGATGGGTTACTTTAGTGAGAACTGTTTGGACACACATAGAAACCCGACGAGAACTTTTATAGTTGAAAAACTTAATTGTATTAACTCGGAAATCTGCATTGGTTCTCATTTATTTGCAGGGGTGAAAGTATTTTGAATTTCTTGCCGGAAATCCCCGACGTGAAGGTCGCCACGGAGCCAGAAATTTATTTATTTATTTTTTTGGGGGTGAGGTCAAAACTACTGAAATGCAAAGAAAACTGTTTTGGTCAGTTATTTCTATAACACACACAAAACTGATTTTCATTCAAAATTGTAATTTTTCAATGATTTGCAAAATAAAAGTTAACAAAAACAGCTATAACCCCAACCTCAATCTCCAAATTTTTATTTTCCCTCATTTTTTTTTTTTTGCCATGTGGCAAAATGTTTTTGCCATGTGGCATTCTTTTTGCCATGTGGCAAAATGTTTTAGCCGTGTGGCATTTTTTTTTAGCTGTGTGGCATTTTTTTTTTTGCCATGTGGCAAAATTTTTTGCCATGTGGCAAAATGTTTTTGCCATTTGGCATTTTTTTTTTGCCATGTGGCAAAATGTTTTTGCCATTTAGCATTTTGTTTTTGCCTTGTGGCAAAATTTTTTTGCCATGTGGCATTATTTTTTTTTTTGCCATGTGGCATTTTTTTGCCATGTGGCAAAATGGATTTTGCCATGTGGCATTTATTTGGGGTATGTGGAAAAATGCATTTTGGTTTGTGGGGGGTTTATGGCATTTTTGGGGGTATATGGCTGTTTTGCAGGCCATACAAATCCATGCCATTGACTGCTATGCACGTCCAAATTGTATTTTCATTTTAAATGGCAGAAAACGTGTGGCTGTGTTTTTTGACCATACACTTTACATTAGAGCTTATTGACATTCAACTGGAAGTATGGCTCTGCCATTGACGGCTATGCACGTCCAAATTGTATTTACTTACTTTGGTGCCAGTTGAGTGTCGATAAGCTCTAATGTAAAGTGTATGGTCAAAAATCACAGCCACACATGTTTTTCTGCCATTTAAAATGAAAATACAATTTGGACGTACATAGCCGTCAATGGCAGAGCCTTACTTGCGTGCCAGTTGAATGTCGATAAGCCGTAATGTAAAGTGTATGGTCAAAAAACACAGCCACACATGTTTTTCTGCCATTTAAAAGGAAAATACAATTTGGACGTGCATAGCCGTCAATGGCATGGACTTGCATGGCCTGCAAGACAGCCATACACCCCCAAAAATGCCATATACCCCCCCACAAACCAAAATGCATTTTGCCCCAAATAAATGCCACATGGCAAAATCCATTTTGCCACATGGCAAAAAAAAATGCCACATGGCAAAAACATTTTGCCACATGGCAAAAACATTTTGCCACATGGCAAAAAAAATGCCACATGGCAAAAAAAAATGCCACTTGGCAAAAAAAAAAAAAAAAAAAAAAGCCACATAGCAAAAACATTTTGCCACTTGGCAAAAAAAAAAATGCTACATGGCAAAAACATTTTGCCACATGGCAAAAACCACTTTTGGTTTTCGGCCCTGCTGCTTTTTTTTTTTTTTTTAATCTTAAGGAAATGAATAAGTAGCCTAACATAAATGAACAAATAAAAATCCAAAGTGCACATTGAAATGAACAAATAAAAATCCAAAGTGTACATTGACAGCTAAGATGTTCTGAACCTCCCCTAAATATGATAAATAGGCCACTTTAACTCTTTCCTTGCTCTTAAAGATTTGATCCATTTTCTGTTGCATTGCCCTTTTTTATTTTATTTTTGCTGTTTCAGAAAACATGCACTGAATCTTATACCGGAACTGCGTTCCGGCCCTGGATCTTATACCGGAACTGCGTTCCTGACCGTTCCCATCCACTTTCACCCCTGTTTATTTGTTCAAATAAATGACAGTGTTCTTGTCTTATGACAGTCACAAGACCGGACTCGAGCGTCACAAGTTCTATTTTCCACTTCCCTACATTAATCCCACGCGCTGTCCGAATGCCTGTCGTGCCCGTTGTGGGACGTGCGAACAGGTGTACCCCCCAGGTAGCGAAGGGCGACTCGCCAACGTGTGTTGGCTTGCCCGCGGCTGTCTTTGGACAAGGGCACGTCTCTTGCCACTGGAGGAGAATCAGTCATGTAGCACATGCTGGGCACAAACAGACAGGGATGAACAAGAGCTGACGGGGAAAAAAAGGCTTGCAGTCTTTGTCATCTTGAGGCATGTAGAAACCTTTTTGACAATGGCAATACTGCTATTGCGAGGTAGTTTATTAGTGCAAATGTTGCGTGCAAATATGATCAGGGATTCTTTCTGATTTAATTCCTTATAATATGCTTTTAATGTGTGAAGGAATCTGACCTTACAGCCAGACCGCTGGAATCACGGCAGCCGAAACGAGATTCCAACAATCCGGCCAGAAGGCCAAACTCGGCACGTTCACCTTAGTTCAGGGGTGTCCAAACTTTTTGCAAAGGGGGCCAGATTTGGTGCGGTAAAAATGTCGGGGGCCGACCTTGGCTGACGTCCTTAAAGTAGAACAATATATTTAAGCAAATTTTAGCAAGCCATTGAGTGTGTCACATTTGCTTTATTATTCTTTTGAAAATTGAATAATTTCAACAATCTTACAACAAGCCTTTGTGGCGTTCCCTTTCGACTCTCGGCTCTTGCGAAATACTGATGCTGTGAAATTAAACTAGTTCCATGTTGCTTCACTATAATCTTGCCGTACATGTCAGCGTGTCTTGTGTGGTAATATCGGCTAACATTGAAATCTTTAAAAACAGCGACTGTCTCTTTGCAAATGAGGCAGACACAGTTGTTGCGTATTTTAGTGAAGAAATAGTTCAATTTCCACCTGTCCTTGAAGCGTCGGCCATCACAGTCAACTTTCTTTTTTTTGTTGATCGTCGCCATTTTAGAAAATGGAAGTAATAGGTCACTTGGGGTAATGTTGCTTAGCCCTTCAATACCTACAACATGAAGCAGTTATCAGAGAATCAAAAAAAAAGTCAAAATGAATATGTGTAATAAGCGCTCTAATATCTATAACTCATGCTAAATCATGTTTTTTTTTTTCTCATAGAACCCGCAAATGCATGTGTTGACTTGCATCCATCGTTTTTTTTTTTTTTTCTTCCAAAAAGAAATGTCAAAATTCTAAATTAGTCTCAAAATCATGAAATTTTCAAATGTGATACATTTGGCAATAAAGGGTTAAAGTGCTGCTGCCTTTTAGTGGGTAAATGAGGAGCAGCATTTCGTGTGTAAGCTACTTCATATGCTGGTTGCAGTACTGCTGACCAATTTATTAAATTTGTGTGTGGGCCACACGTTATTGATTTTATGACAGAGGCTGGGGGCCGGATGAAATTTGACCACGGGCCGCATTTGGCCCCCGGGCCGGACTTTGGACATGTCTGCCTTAGTTGTAACCCTTTGTACTGATTCCATTTTGAAAGGTTTAAAGAAGGCTCACTGAAAACAAGTTGACAATTTATTCAGGTCGACAGCGATCAAAACGGCTAGGCGAAACAGAAACACTTAGGCGGGGAGGCGAGGTCACCCTATCACACGTCAACAAAAGGTTCCCGAGAAAAATGACAATGCTTAGTTAAACATTCTGTCTTTTGGAGGCTCTCATGGGGCTGGCCATAGGCAGGAAGAAGGGTGTGTTTGGGATTATTGTCTGTTTGTGAATTGGACGGGAGGATTTGGGAGTTACTGTTGTCGGGGCAACGAGTGTTGTGGATTTTGCCATCTCAGTGTCAAAGGGGCTCTTGGAGTCTTATCAGTTGGATACTGGGCGTTTTCCGGTATTCCTTGTGTTGGGACAGAGCGTCCCGCCATTTGTTCTGGACTGTCCGGGAGAACTGATTGCGAGAGTTGGTGCGTCAGTCTTGCTCAGTCAGTTGTATGACGCCCGCGCTGCGCATTCGTGATAAGAAGGCGTTGTTTATCTGTTATGCCCTATATTCTGCTTGTTTTCCTTAAACTATGGTATAAGTGCTATTTATTTTGTGTTGGGTGTGTCAAACACTAAATACGAGAAATGATACTATTCCTTGATTATATTAGGTGTGTTAGAAAAATGCAAACCGTTAGACGGTGCCTACAAGAAAAGGTACTATCTCCTTCATGTGAAACGATTATCCATTTTTCCATTCATTTTGGGAACAATTCCACGGTCGACCACTAGGTGACAGCAGTGAAATTACAGTACACTGTTAAATTGGTAAAAAAGGAAGACAGAAAACCATGCGCGGACATGAAGAGTGTGTGTGTGTGGGGGGGGGGCATGGCATTGTGTGTAATTGACTTTCCTATATATGAAATTAAAATTAAGACTATGCCGGTAAAATGTTATCTATAAAAGTTGTAAAGCAATAAAACAAACATCAAAATATTTCTAGAATGTTTCAAAATAATTTCTCGAATAGATCATGTGACTAACACCTTAGAGACTGGTCATTTGCTTTGCTTAGCCAAAACCACCTGAGGATAGAAGATTGATATACGTAATTTTTTCAAACCTAAGCTTTCAAAAGCGACAACAACTACTGAGCAGAACCAAGGATTGAAGATGTTGACCATGAAATACTGTAGAGAACCACCAAAATGGTGAGTTTCAGTTTGCCCCACTAAAGATGGTAATTGTACAACAGAGCCACCACTGGACGTATCGTATTTAATGGACGACAATATTGGCCAAAAGCATAGCTGTACTAAGCGGCCTGATTTACAATTCCCCTAAAAAAAATGGGAAACAAAAACAAACAAAAAAAACGTTCATTTTCAACGTATGATTATGAATATTCCTGGCTGGAATATTCAGTCAAAAAGGATACGGCGTCTACTTCTCCACTAGGCAAGACAGAAAACGCGCACTCTCAAACACACAACTTGGATGGTGTATGTACGAGCACGGGCTAAGCTACTATCCGAGCATATATCGGTACACAATAAAGCCCGCAAACAGTTTGCTGAAGACATGGCAACAAAGCACATGGAATTCTGGAATCATGTCCTATGGTCTGATGAGACGGGCGGGCTTTCTTCCGTCTTCAGAAGAGGCTTCCTCCTGGGGTGACAGCCATGCACACATATTTGATGTAGAGTGCGGTGTATGGTCTGAGCACTAACAGGCTGACCCCCCACCTCCTCAATCTCTGCAGCAATGCTAACAGCACTCCTGTAACAACTCACATGACATTTTGGAGGGAAAATGACAAGCAGTACTCAATTTGGACATTTAGGGGCAGTTTACATGGCAACTCTGCGACACGAAGACGCAATGACTGTGCTCCGGAGTTGCGCATTTGGTGTCGGCGAAGACGGAAGGGGAAGACGAAAAATTCTGAATCCTGCCTCCCAAGTAGAAGAATTCGATTGCGGGGGATAGAGGGGGGCTATCTCTGCATGCATATCAAGGGCTCCCGCGGCGCGACACCGCGCCGATAATGTCAGCACTCGTACACGTCACATTGGGCGTGCGCAGCGGTGCTACTAAACATTAAAAACAGCAAATATGGCTGAATGTCGGCTTTAATGTACTGTTTTAATAATATTTTAAAATTAAATATGTTGAATGTTTCCATTTTGTGCCTTTTTGAACAAAAGAAAAAATGCCATCGCTTCGAGTGGGCGGGCATATTTTTTTTGGTGAGGTCAAAGTGCATCATTCGCTGTCGCCTTGTAAATCTGCACTGCCCCCTAGAGCCTGGCATGAATACTACATCATATTCATGAGGAAATGTTCGAATAGAGATGGGCCCATATAAATACAAACATGAAATTTTTCGTCTTCTCAGAGAGTCCCCATGTAAACGGCCCCTTAGGGATGTATGTAGTTTCTAAGGGGTGTACTCACTTTTGTTGCCAGGGGTTTAGATATTAATGGCTATATTTTGAGGGGAAAATTAATTAACTCTATTATATAAGCTGCTATTTTTTTCCGGGTTTAGGAGCTTTGGTGGGGTCAAAGTGCATCATTCGCTGTCGCCTTGTAAATCTGCACTGCCCCCTAGAGCCTGGCATGAATACTACATCGTATTCATGAGGAAATGCAACATTGTTCTAATGGAGACGGGCCCATATAAATGCAAACATGAAATTTTTCGTCTTCTCAGAGAGTCACCATGTAAACGGCCCCTTAGGGATGTACGTAGTTTCTAAGGGGTGTACTCACTTTTGTTGCCAGGGGTTTAGATATTAATGGCTATATTTTGAGGGGAAAATTAATAAACTCTATTAAATAAGCTGCACACAGACTACTTTTCATTGTGTCAAAGTGTCATTTTGTCAGTGTTGTCCCATGAAAAGATATACTTAAACATCTGCAGAAATGTGAGGTGTGTACCCACTTTTGTGATACACTGTAGTTTTGCTTCATATTGTGTGAAGGTAAATTTTTAGTACTACTTAATGTCTTTGCCTCATTGTGATAATGTTTTAAAGAAAAATTCTGAGGTGGTAAAAAAAAAAAACCTCATTACCGTTTTTGCCCTTATCATGCTCACAACCAATCACCACAGATTTAGTTTGCCGTCGTAAATGTCAGCCCAGAAAATTAGACTTTGGCTCTATTCTGTCTGATAGGGAAAAGGTCAAAGCCAGCGTTGCAGGTACAGTGCGATGGACATTTCTGCTGAATGAGACAATGAGTTGAGGGTTTAGTAAGATAAAAGTTTGCAAAGAGGTCCGAAATCTTTGTTCCTCTCAACCTGTCGCTCGGCGGCGGCGACGCATGGAGCTCATCGAGCGTCGCCGATGATTTACGCCACGCTGCCGCTCCTTTGACGGATAGCCGCATTACCGCCAAGCGTGTCACGCGTGACAAACGACGACGGTAAATGGATGAGGCTTTTGCCGTCGTCGGGTGTGCAAATGCGGGAGATTGTCTCTCAGGGACCTGATTCCATGCTCGGGGAGTTGCATTTGGAAAGGAACAAAACGACGGGCTTCTTCCACGCTGTACACTTTTTAATACCACAAATCAGATTTAAACACAGCGGGGGTGAAATCGCATTTGCGGGCAGGCCTCAATTTGTTGATGATGCAGTCAGTGGAGCGTTGAAACCTGCTCGGATGGCGGCTTTAACCCTTGTCACGGGACGTTACATCAACAGAATGTCCTCTACCAAGGACGCTTGTTGACTTCATTTGACGTACACGTCCAGTTTAAGCGTGGTCAGAGGTCGTTCATCAGATATGTGCGGGCGGCTGGTGGGATCATCAGCGGGGACCCCCTGCCGGGAGCAAAGCTGGTTTTCCAATGGATCGTTCCAAACTGTGCTTGAGGCACCCAATTGGCAGGGGGAGACTTGAGTCTGTTAACCTTTCTGTAAAAATGTAAAGCTAAAGTTGACATTGTTACAAATGACCTCTGTTCCGTAGGTCTCAAATGGTGTGACATAAGGGTCAAGGGTAACGGGTGGATCCATACGCTTAACAAATTAAAGTTACGCATCATTAACTAGTCTCATCAATAAATGTCAAAAGTCACTTGGAAAATCCATTTGCAACCCCTACAAACACCAATAATACGTTCTTATCGGTCATTATACTGTGACTCAGTGGTACATACTCTACACTGCTGGCACCCCTGCAATTCTGTCAGAAAATGCTCAATTTCTCCCAGAAAATGATTTCAGTTACAAATCCTTTGGTAGTAATATGTTCATTTATTTTGTTTGCAATGGCAAAACACAAAAGAGAATGGAAAAAAAAATAATAGCATTTTACACAAAACTCCAAAAATGGGTTTATAAAATGGGTATAATAAAAGTATTGGCACCCTCAGCCTAATACTTGGTAGGACAACATTTAGACAAAATAACTGCGAACAACCGCTTCCGATATCAATCAGTGAGTTTCTTACAATGCCCTGCTGGAATTTGAGATCATTCTTCTTTGGCCAACTGCTCCAGGTCTCTGAGATTTGAAGGGATTTCAGATCTCTCCACAGGTGTTCTATGGGATTTAGGTCTGGACTCATTGCTGGCCACTTTAGAAGTCTCCAGTGCTTTCTCTCAAACCATTTTCGAGTGCTTTTTTTAAGGGTGCTTTGGGTCATTGTCCTGCTGGAAGACCCGTGACCTCTGAGGGATCTGAGTATCTGCCGATCCCGATATTTCCCGATCCAATTGCCTTTTTTTTTTGCTCCCGATTCAATTCCAATCATTCCCGATAATTTTTCCCGATCATATACATTTTGGCAATGCATTAAGAAAAAAATGAATAAAACGCGGACGAATATATACATTCAACATACAGTCCATAAGTACTGTATGTGTTTATTATGACAATAAATCCTCAAGATGGCATTTACATTATTAACATTCTCTCTGTGAGAGGGATCCACAGATAGAAAGACTTGTGACTTTGTATATTGTGACTAAATATTGCCATCTAGTGTATTTGTTGAGCTTTCAGTAAATGATACTGTGGCCATGCCCAAATGCATGATGGGAAGTGGAACCATGACTGTGCGTAGTGCTACCAATTGATATATTTTCTCTGCGTTAGGAAATAACATAAGGTGTTAAGTAAAAGATCAATTGCCACCTTGCTTCCCCACATTGCTTCCCATGATATTTCTAATTAGAGAGGGATTGCAAGGCTTTAGCCAATTAAAAAAAGGCTCAAAAGGCTGCCAAAAATTCACTCTACTTATTTTACGCTGCCTTTTACCCCTCTATGTAGGTAAAACGGCGTCATTACAGAGGACAATGCATGAGTGGGTTGTGCAGCGCATGCATTAATTGCGTTAACGTGACACGTTTTTTAAAAAATTAATTGCCGCCGTTATCGGGATAAATTTGATAACCCTACCTTAAGCCTAAACTAAAGACTCTGGATGAGTGTAACATATTATGTCTGTAACGTTAAATACAATTAGAAAACGATTTAATTTAAAAAAATATTATATATATATATATATATATATAAAAGGCATGGCCGATATTTTTTTTTGCCGATTCCGATACTTTGAAAATTACATGATTGGGACATCTCTAATTACGACCAAAGCATTTGTAATTGAAATCATCTTCTGGGAGAACTTGAGCATTATCTGACAGAATTGCAGGGGTGCCAAGACTTTTGGACAGCAGTGTATGTTGACATTCTTTAGTTCACTATTAGAAAAGTTGGAGTAAGTATGGCCATGGAAATGGAACTGATACTGGCACCCTTAAATGCTCGGGTTTTGACATGATTAGATATTTTTTGAATAGTGGCATGTGAGATAAAGCAGCAAAAGCCTTTGTTGGTGGGACTGCTGGGGTCTCACCAGGCAGCATCGATATCATGCTGGTGTGCTTATAGATTGGTCTGGAAAACATTGAATAGCAGTTTTGACCTCACGCAACGAGTTCACAAAATAGAAATACTCAAGTAGCAGCAAAAGAGTTAAAATCTTGCATTTTTCCAATAGATTATGTAATCTTCCAGTCTATTCCTTCTCCTAGAACCTTCTTGAATATAAATGTCAAGCCTCTATTCTTGTCACTTTTGCACTGCTGCAGATCATCAAAAATGGGGTGCTAATTGGATTGTCATACAATCACCCAGGGGGATCACAGTTTCCCCTCCTCGATCCTCCTTATTATCCCGGCAAGATTCTACCCACTGCGCAAACCGGAGCTCAAAACTCTAATCTGGTCAAAAAAAAGCATATCTTTTTTTTACACGCCGCTCTATGTCATGTTTTACTGCCGCCTGGAGAGCTGTGCAATCCCTGCCTCCAGCCTTTTTCTGTCTCTGTCAGTCAGGTCAGCAAAGGGCAAAAAACACAAAGGGGGGGGGGTTAGCTTCAAAATGAATCCCCGCGGGACATGACTTGAACTGCTGTAAAATGCTCTATTAAAAGGCAGAGGAAGCATTTTGGCTTGAAAAGATGATTTAATGCCACTCCTAGTAAGTTTACTATCAAAAAATACGACAACATGACATTGCATTAAAATCTTCTAACCGTATCTTCTGTTTAGACGGCTTCGCGGTCGGGTGGTACGCAAGAGCGTTTGAGAAATGAGCGATTACAAGGTGTGGCGCGCGGGGGTGACGTGTGTTATATCTCCCCTCCCCACAGGGGCTGTTATTAGATTCAACTCGTATCTCGGGAGATTAAAGTTTGGGCCGCGTGGGAGTGAACAGCACCGCTTGAGGTGAAAATAATCTATCTGCCTGGAAAGTGTTGATATCAAACAGTCTGTGTCAATTAGGGATGTCCCGATGCAGGTTTTTGCACTTCCGATCCGATACCGATACTGGCCGATACCGGCCTATCTGAGCATGTGTTAAAGTTTAAAGTTATTTAGCCTCCTTACTTAGTTGTCAGACTCATGTTGAAAAAGGTTTTAGTACTCTTGATAACAACTAGCCAGCTGAATTAGGTGAGTTTGAATAACACACAACGGTTGGTAACAAGAAACTGACCTGTTTATTCAGTGACAAACACAAAACATTATAAATACCGTAATTGTCGGACTATAAGCCGCTACTTTTTTCCTTCATTTTGAATCCTGCAGCTTATAGTCCAGTGTGGCTTATTTGTTGATTTATTTTGGTTAAAATTGAACACTTTATTTGACAGCGGTGTCATAAGACTGTCATAAGACCATCATAATTAGGACATGACACTGTCATAGGCATTACTGAATGCTTATGTCATTAATTGTCATCTGGCAAATGATGTCACTAACTCCATTATGTCCAGCTTGAATTTTTACATCCAAAAGTGAGATAATTTGTCAGATAACACTAAATGACATCTGTTATAAGCATTCATAAATGTCATGTGATTATGATATGAGAGTGTCATATCATAATTATCATTGTCTAATGACAGTCTTATGGCGCCACTGTCAAATATAGTGTTACCAAATACCATAACTAGCAATAATGAAACAACTGGAACAGTAAATGAAGAAATAATTAGCACAGAACATGAATTTTGATTGCTATTTACATCTATAGCGCTGCAGTGCATGCTAGGAGTCATGTTCGATGACAACAGTGTTGACTGTTGAATGTTTGGTGTTAATATCCCATAATGCAGTGAGGACGGCTGCGGTTTATAGTCCGGTGTGGCTTATCTCTGAACAAATGCAGTTTTCATGCCAATTTTTGTGGATGGCGGCTTATAGTCAGGTGTGGCTTATAGTGCAAAAATTAGGGTAACAAACAGGCAAATGGCATAGTCAGTCAGTAAAACGTGCAAATAATATTGTAAACTGTCTTAAAAAAGCAAAACACACAAACAGCCTCAGTGAAAATCCAACAAACCCCCCAAGCTATTAGATGCTTTTAATGTTTCGTGCATTAGTTACAAAAATTGTATAAAAAGCCTCTCAGGTTTAAATAAACGACTATTTCAGTATCAAGTTAACATTTTAAAACAGTAAATAAAATACTCAAGTCCCCGTTCTGTATCAGCAGCTTTAAACTACATTCAATTCATTTAGTTTTGCGAATCAACTGTTAAAGTTGTTAAAATTGCTCCCGTTATTCCATAATTTCCCTTCTGTCTACTTTCGACATGTGAAAGTTTTAAAACTGTTTTGAAGATAGATTCAAGTCATGATTTTGCCGATTTAGGAGTATTTTATTTAAAAAGTTAATTAGGTTCGCTTGGAAGGTTCACAACAGCCTACTAGGGAAGTCTCCTGCTTTAAGATGCCGGCTGTTTACGAACGCAACTAGTTTTCAATACTTCAATGCTGCTAAAGCCGTCGAGTCTGTCATTTTGCATCTAGTTCTATATACATATGATATCTATTATCTACAGTAAAACAATGTTGACGTAGTTTGTAGCGGCTGTCAGCAGCAGTCAGGTATTCTTGTGGTTTTTATCCAGCGGCATGAGTTGAGCTAAAGCCGTGAGTTGAGCATTGGCATTACACGGGTCTATGACAAGCATGATGTTTACTCTCGGGACGCAATGCGGTCCGTTTCTCATTGCGTCCCGAAGACCGCGCTGTGTATTAGTTCCGCTTTACTTGACATATTTCAATAATTGGAATTTGGAAGTTTGTGAATCGTTCTCCAATCTTCCACAGCTGAATCGCTCAAGGATGTAATGACGGCTGGGCATGTTGTACCGTGGTTCTAAGTGTTGGATGGTGCGTCTTTACTCATGTGAGAGAATGGCTCGTCATCCAGAATGAATTCTTCGGCAATGACTCTTGTTATTCCCTGGGCTTTGGGACTGTCGAGTGCCAGTTTGTCACGCATAGCAAAAGTTTCTGCCAGTGTTAGTTGCGTAGGACCTTTCTTTTTGTCTTCGGTTTTCTGAACATACTTCTTATATTGTTTGTGGTGGTATTTCGCTAAATGCTTGATTAGGTTGGTTGTATTAAAACTTCTTACAGCTTTACCACCACGCTTGACTTTATTGTGACATATGTTGCACTCTGCCTCTTCGTCTTTGTCGTCCTTTAAGGTGAAATGATCCCACACAGCTGACATTTTTTCCCGATAAAGTCTCTCGGTAAATTGGGAGACGGTAATGTAGTGTGTTGAAGGTGTGCCGTAAAATGCGGACCGGATTTTAGGGAAACTGAAGCAAAAACTGGAATGGATTATGTAACTCGGTGCGCTGGAAAACCCGGACCGGGTTTAAAAAAAAAAAAAAAAAAACTGGATTGGAAGTCTCGATCAGAATTTTTCCGTGTTGGCCGATCCGATACCGATGCGCATTTTTTTGCCCATATCGGCATCTGATCCGATCCAAATATCGGATTGGGACATCTCTAGTGTCAATCCCCAATAATTTAAAAATATTTTTAAGGGTCATAATCAGTGTTGTCAGTAACGCGTTACTACGCATTACTGTAATCTCGTACTTCTCAAATAGTGGGGCGCAGAGCGATGCTGGGGGTGGCGCATGTGATCTTGGGGAACATACCTTTTTACTGTACTACAATAAAGTGTAATTGCACCTCCAATCAGTGGTTGGCAGTTCCGCTCTCATTTTCAGCGTGTGCGCAATATTTTTGAACCAAACAAGAGCACACAGCAAAGAGCACTGAAGCTATGAAAAGCTAAGACAAGGATATATGAAGAAGCGTATGTAGCATTTGGCTTTGACTTTTAGTAAAGTGGGAGATGAGGAAAGGCCAGTCTGTTTACTTTGTTTAAAAATGTTTGCAGCGGACGGCAGGAAATATTTTTTTCAGCCAAAACTTGCCGAATATTGCCAACAATTCTCCCGCTTTGTCAGTGTTACATCACTAAACCAGCGAGCACTGTCACCATCATATAATGTGGCATACCAAGTTGCTCCGTGCAAAATAACCCCCCACCATAAGAAAGGAGCTGATACTGCCTGCAGCAAAAAAAACTGTCCCCGTCCAATGACATTGTCGTTTTTTTTTTTTTTCCGGCCTAATTGTTTGGCATATTGTCCTCGTGAGTTCCTGTTGCTAATCAATTTGAATTTATTATTATTTATTGATTTTATTAAATTTTATTTTTCAGTTTCTCACCTTTTTAACCCCTGACCCGCTTCATGGGTCAGAGGTTAAAAAGGTGAGACCAAACCTACGCCCTTGGAAGGAACAAATGTCAAGCACGAAGGATCAAAGTTGCAGCGATGCGGATCCTCATTGAGCGCCATAGCAACATGAGAAATGTCAGGACATGCCAAGAGTTTGGGGTCGAACATTCCGGGATGTTGGAAAGGAAAAATGACCGATTAAAAGCCATAATTTCAGAGCCAGATAGAAAATCATCCTGAAGACACGACAGAAAATAGAAACTTTGATTGGCAGACAATGATGGCTTGTTCATATTACTGAGCCAAGTCCGAACTGGGACAGTTATACTAGTACTGTAGAATCATTGGCTACATGTCTATTATAATTCTACCTTGGCAAACATTTTTTGTAGAGGCACTGGTAGTGTTTGAAGAGTTGAATTATCCATTCAAATGTATCCTCATTAACAAGGCACATAAGAAATAAGGCCAGTCCATCAATTATAAGGAAACCTGACCTACTTTGCGGCACCGAAAACATGCATCACGTTCAGTTTTTAACTCATTTCAGCAGAGAAACGACAAAAAACCCCACAATTTTCTCACTTAATTCCACCCCTGTTGAACACTTGTTTTAAACGGAAGACGTGCAAACAAGGCACATGATGAATGACTTTGTCGTGCAGGTGAGATTTTAGGCAGGCAAGCTTCTCCATATGGAATAAAGAGGTAGAGACGTGATTAATGGATAACGGTGAACTGGATTTCTCAGCAAGTAAACTTGAAATATCTCGTCCGGGAACAAACTGCGCGGCTCACCGGAGCTCCCGCTGCGTGAGGATGAATCGCCGGGAAACAACTAATTTAGCATATCTGCAGTCTGACAATAAGGCGCTGAAAAATACACTAAATATGTATTCACCCTATTTTACTTTGGAGGTACTTGTCTCTTTTGACTGATGGAAAACAGATATAAGATACACCCAGGTTGGCTTCATTTGACAATTTATTATTACTTTTGGAAGCCGGTCGAGACGTCACTTAATTTCAACCGACAGCCGTGGAATTGTATACACGATTTTGGAGGGTTTCAACTCGGTGGCGCAAACCGCACAGTTCTGGAGATTCCGTGCCGGGAGTTTGCGCGGGAATATTTTGATTGCCGTCCAAAAATGTGATCAATGGAACAAGGAGACAAATCGTGGTGCTTAAGTTTGCCGTGTGAAAAATGCATGAGCTATCAGTGCAGCGTACAAAGTGAATGCATGCATTTTGAATACAAATGCTGAACAAGGAGCACTTAGCGGACCACCCAAGGCTAATAGAGGTGTTCCATTGGTACCGCTGATTGTGCTAAATAGTGTACTTTGAATACGAGTAGAAGTTGTGAGGTTCTCTAGCGCAATTTATGTTTAAATTTTCCTTCGACGTCTAGTCTAAAATTGGTTGACCAAATAACCTCCTGAGACCCTGCATACTCATTTGAGGACATTAGATTTTTGTCTCTGAGATCCATTAAACGTCATTTTTAAAACCTTTGACCACTTGGACACATTCATGAAAGTCTTCAGTACCCTCTTGTAGTGACCATACTACTTCACACCAATTTAAACGAATGAAGAAATGGCATCAAAAGCTTCTCCAGTAGCTCAGCTAAGAAAAAATGGACACTGTTTAGTAAAACAGGCAAAGTATTGTATTTCACAATTTCAATTGGGCGAAGTAGTTCGCTAATTCTACAGTTATTTCATTTGATTCATAGTTCTAACTTGTCTTTCAAGTGTCAAACTTGCTAATTTGTGTGATCAAATAAACTAGGAAAGGGCAAGCTAGCTAATTAGCTAGTAGGCGAAATAACGACACTGTATGATAACCTTATGTCCAGGGATTAATTTGTGCCGGATCCTGCCGGAACAAGATCCGGCACCTCTTGATTTTGGCCTACCTGTGCTCCGGGACTTATTTGGGCTGATCCAGCACCTCTCGTGCATAGAAAATAACAAAACTATAACAATGTTTTTAAAAAATGTAGAAAATAAAATCCCAAGAATTGCATGTTGTTTATAAAATTTTATCACCATCTGAAAGAGTCGGAGATTTGTTGATGCACTGAAAAGACCAACAAATCACGCCCATGACATAAAAAAAAAACCTTTGGAAATTTGCGGCATCTGGGGAGCAAGCAGCCAGGATCAAATGGTATTTCAGCATGCCAAAAAGACGGTTGCATTTGCTGTTTTTTCTAATAAAAAGAAGAAAGATGGTTCAAAACGATTCAGAAAAGCTGCTAGCCAGGTTCATGGACAGCTAGCCAAGCCGGGGCAGGAGGCTGCTACCGTGGCAGCAGCTGATCAGGTTAAGCGCTACCCGGAGTGGGGGCCAGCTACAGCGCCAGCAGTCAGCCAGGTGGACCACCAACAGCCGGAGCAACAGGCCAGTACCCTTATGGGAAATTCGGTGGGAACTTTGGGGCCAGAGAAGACGGGAGGGATGAAACTCGCAAAAGAATGGGTTTGTGTTATTTATTGTAATCTCAGATTTTTTAAAAAATGTTTTACAAATTAGACCTGTTGAGAAACTAATTGCTGACAATCAGCAATTAGTGCCCGTGTGCCCATGCTGTGCAGAGTGTAGCCTAAATAATTGTTGTCGTAACATTTATACCATGAATATTATCTGAAATTGAGGCTTGTAAGTCCGACAGCATGGCAAGTGGGCATTTGCCTGTTGTTTTCAGCACCATTTTCTGCGTACGTTCTGGCACCTGTGCCCGTCTCGTCCTCCCTGTGCTGTCATATGTACTTATGATTTACAAATTATGCACTGCCTATGTCTCTATGAATTTGATTTGAATTAAGAGTCAATTTTGCCATTAATGGGAAAATTCAATGTGTAGACGAACAGTTGATCCCATTTGCAGGGACATGTCCATTCTGACAGTAGACTATGTCCCACTTTAGCCAAATCCAGTGGGAATGAAACATGTTTTGCTAGCTTTTGATTTTTCGGAGAACCACTTATGGTTTGAAACTAAAATTTTGTGTGTTGACTATTTAGATCATTCTGGTCCCAAGCAGCAAATACTGTGTATATATATCTTATATTATAATAAACCCACTGTCCTCTTATGAAGACATCTTTTTATTACAAAACGGCTTCATGTACAAAAACCAAATGTAGTTATGAAATTTAGGAAGTCTTACTAATCTCAAATAGCAAAGAGCAATGAAAAATGCATTGCAAAAAAAAAACAACCTTGAGTTTTAGGAGGATACAGTATCTATGCTTTAAAATCTCATGAATCAAGGCACTCGTATCTCAAGGCACAGCCGTATTCTCTTCTCGTCTCAATTTCCATGACAGCTTTTTATTTTGAAGCCACAATTCACTGTTTTGTTGACATGCTTTGCCGCTGCTCCCAACAGATAAGCGCTCTATTGTCAACTTCTCCAAACAAATTTGCCGACTTGTAAAACAGACAAAATCGGGCTCTTGAGAGGATACAGAGAACAGCGACTAAACTGTTTGCTCCTCTTCTACCAAGCGGTTGTGACCATTTCCACTCTACAAATAGCATCATGCCTCCTTGCAAATTTGTTTTAGGGTGAAAAATCCAAAACCGAGAGCACATACTGTATGCAAAGTGAATAAAAATCCCACAGCGCTTTGGTTAATACATCTGTCACGGATCCAATAAGCTTCGCAGCTATGTGAACCCGTCGCCCGAGGATCTTCCCGGCGCGAAAAAGTGACGCAGGCGCCGTCGTCTGCTCGCGTGTCCCGCCAATTATCCGCCTCTGTAATTATGGCACTGGCAGCGACACGGAAAACAAAAGGCGGCGCAGACCTAGACAAAGTTGCACGGCGTTACGTAATTACCTCATTGCCTTTTGCATAGCTAATGCGGTTGAGTCTGCTTATTCCAGGGTTTTGGAAGACGTTTACAGGCGGTGTGCTGATGCGGCGCTAAATCGGTGTTAAGCGTGTTTCCAGTGACAGGGAAATGAGTGTGGTAGGAAGTGTCAAAATGGTGAAAATGTTGGTAGATTTTGCATTAACATTCTTAAGTCATTGGCTTCTATTGACAGCGAGAGATTTCTTGTCAATGAAAGAGGAAAACACATGAACATTTTGTGATTATTTACCGGTTTACATTCAATGGAAATTAGTAGGGTTGTTCCCATCATGTTTTTTTGTTCCTGATCCGATCCCGATCGTTTTAGTTTGAGTATCTGCCGATCCCGATATTTCCAGATCCGATTGGCAATGCATTAAGAAAAAAATGAATAAAACTCGGACGAATATATACATTCAACATACAGTACATATGTACTGTATTTGTTTATTATGACAATAAATCCTCAAGATGGCATTTACATGATTAACATTCTTTCTGTGAGAGGGATCCACGGATAGAAAGACTTGTAATTCTTAAAGGATAAATGTGACTTTGTATATTGTGACTAAATATTGCCATCTAGTGTATTTGTTGAGCTTTCAGTAAATGATACTGTAGCCATTTAAATGTTCTTCCCAAATGCATGATGGGAAGTGCAACCATTACTGTGCGTAGTGACACTAATTGATATATCTTCTCTGCGTTGAGAAATAACATATGGTGTTAAGAAAAAGATCAACTACCACCTTTCTTCCACACATTGCGTCCCACGATATTTTTAATTGTTGAGAGGGGGATTTTAAGGCTTTAGCCAATTAAATAAAAGCCCTAAAGACTGCCTAAATTCACTCATTTTACACTGCCTTTTAGCTCTATATATGGGTAAAATGGCGCGTTTATAGATTGAACGCGACAATGCGTGAATGGGTCGTGCAGCGCATGGGTTAATTGCATTACATATTTTAACGTGATTAATTTAAAAAAAATTAATTACCGCCGTTAACGCGACAAATTTGACAGTCCTAGTTTAAGCCAAAACTAAAGACTCTGGATGAGTGTAAGACATTTTGTCTGTAACGTGAAATACAATTAGAAAACGATTTAATAAAAAAAAATTAAAAAAAGGCATGTCCGATATTTTTTTGCCGATTCCGATACTTTGAAAATGACGTGATCGGACCCGATTGATCGGGATCGGGACATCTTTAAAAATGAGCATTTTCCCCAAAATATTTACGGCGGAAAACACTAAGGTGATTTGAAGTTCCACTCTGAGACCCCCAATTTGGCCAAATTTCAAAATTGTCCGATATGCATGTGTGATAAATCATTGGAAAGCTTAAAATATCAATTTTCTTGGGTAGGAAAAATTTTGAACAGGAGAGCATTTAAAAAAAAAAAAAAATCGCAAAACCCTAATTGGAGGTGAGAGCACGCGAGAGCGTAATTAAAGACGCCAAGATTTTAACGAGATATTATCGCGTACGTACCTCTTGTCGATTCAAAAACTCCATGGAGCATGTATCACCGAGTGTCATGACACAGTGGTGATTGGCCACAGCTGGATTTTTTGTGGATTTCACGGGTGAAACATGGTAATATAACAAGGGTTGCGATGCAGAGATTGCAGACATCAAGGAGTGGTCGAGAGTTTCATTTTCACATATTTACACTTTTAAACGTTTAAATAAATTTTTTTTTCTTTGTTTGGATCGATTATTTATCATCTAAAACAGGGTTCACTAAATCCGGACCGCGGTGCTACTTTTCCTGTCGTGTTTTCCATGTCTCTGTCCCCTAACACACCTGAATCAATTCTTATGTCATCAGCAACCTCTCCAGAAGCCTGATAATGATCCTGATTATTTTGATTTGGGTGTGTTGGAGGAGGGAGACATGGCAAACACGACAGGAAAAGTGGCACCGAGGTCCGGATTTAGTGAACCCTGATCTAAAATATTGGGGAAAATGCGACAGTAACGAAAACAATACAATTAAGTGATAGTTATGAGGTAAATATCTGTGACTTTTTTTACAGAGGCAAATTTTTTCATTGTGATGTAATTTGTTTAAAAGTTTAAAATATGCGAGTGAATAATTTTTTAAAGTGTTTTTTTTTTATAAACGAAATATTAGACATCAATTAATGATTATGATAATGAGCTAAAAATGACAGCCATTTCGACTTCTATATATGGCTAGGTTGAAACAAAAATGGTTGTGCGACGTCTGTAAACAGGGGTTTCCAGGGTAAAACTGACAAATTAAAAATAGTTCGGGGACTTAAAGCGCCATGAATCTGCTATGGCAGCATATACAGTGGGCAAATAAGTATTTAGTCAACCACTAATTGTGCAAGTTCTCCCACTTGAAAATATTAGAGAGGCCTATAATTGTCAACATGGGTAAACCTCAACCATGAGAGACAGAATGTGGAAAAAAAAAAAAAACAGAAAATGACATTGTTTGATTTTTAAAGAATTTATTTGCAAATCATGGTGGAAAATAAGTATTTGGTCAATACCAAAAGTTCATCTCAATACTTTGTTATGTACTTTTTGTTGGCAATAGCGGAGGCCAAACGTTTTCTGTAACTCATCACATGCTTTTCACACACTGTTGCTGGTATTTTGGCCCATTCCTCCATGCAGATCTCCTCTAGAGCAGTGATGTTTTGGGGCTGTCGTTAGGCAACACGGACTTTCAACTGCCTCCACAGATTTTCTATGGGGTTGAGATCTGGAGACTGAATAGGCCACATTTCAGGACCTTGAAATGCTTCTCACGAAGCCACCCCTTTGTTGCCCTGGCTGTGTGTTTGGGATCATTGTCATGCTGAAAGACCCAGCCACGTCTCATCTTCAATGCCCTTCCTGATGGAAGGAGATTTTCACTCAAAATCTCTCGATACATGGCCCCATTCATTCTTTCCTTTACACAGATCAGTCATCCTAGTCCCTTTGCAGAAAAACAGCCCCAAATCGTGTTGTTTCCACCCCCATGCTTCACAGTGGGTATGGTGTTCTTCGGATGCAATTCAGTATTCTTTCTCCTCCAAACACGAGAACCTGTGTTTCTACCAAAAAGTTCTATTTTGGTTTCATCTGACCATAACACATTTTCCTAGTCCTCTTCTGGATCATCCAAATGCTCTCTAGCGAACCGCAGACGGGCCTGGATGAGTACTGGCTTCAGAAGGGGGACACGTCTGGCAGTGCAGGATTTGAGTCCCTGGCGGCGCATTGTTTTACTGATAGTAGCCTTTGTTACTGTGGTCCCAGCTCTCTGTAGGTCACTAGGTCCCCCAGTGTGGTTCTGGTATTTTTGCTCACCGTTCTTGTTATCATTTTGACGCCTCGGGGTGAGCCCCAGATCAAGGGAGATTATCAGTGGTCTTGTATGTCTTCCATTTTCTAATAATTGCTCCCACAGTTGATTTCTTTACACCAAGCGTTTTACCTATTGCAGATTAAGTCTTCCCAGCCAGGTGCAGGTCTACAATTTTGTCTCTGGTGTTTTTCGACAGCTCTTTGGTCTTGGCCATAGTGGAGTTTGGAGTGTGACTGACTGAGATTGTGGACAGGTGTCTTTTATAACGGTAATGAGTTAAAACAGGTGCCATTAATACAGGTAACGAGTGGAGCCTCGTTAGAAGAAGTTAGACTTCTTTGACAACGAGAAATCTTGTTTGTTTATAGGTGACCAAATACTTATTTTCCACTCTAATTTGGAAATAAATTCTTTCATAATCAAACGATGTGATTTTGTTTTTTTCCACATTGTCTCTCATGGTTGAGGTTTACCCATGTTGACAATTACAGGCCTCTCTAATCTTTTCAAGTAGGAGAACTTGCACAATTGGTGGTTGACTAAATACTTATTTGCCCCACTGTAGACATATTGTTCTGTCAAACACAACAGTTCTTTTGGCTTAAAATACAGCCGTTTAGTTTAAAGAGGGGTGCAAGAGCAGAAACTGCTTTTTCAGCCTTGTCTGTGTTTTCCACCATACACAAGTAGTGAAGATAGAGATTAAAAGATGGCTTTGCTGCTATTGAAACAAGGTTTAAATGAGTTGAAGCGCTCCATTTAGAGAAAAGTCTTGTGGTTTATTTCCTCAGTATTTGCATTACCAATTTACAGTATTTTTCTCTCAGTCACAGTCCACTGTTAGCCGCTCGCTTACCGCTCGCTCTATGATCTAATTGGACTCGAAGCCTCCAGGGTGACTGTGCAGCGAGTGGCACCCAGACAGAAACATGACCCAGAACCTCACAGGGGACAGCGTGCAGACATTTTTATACGTGGCCCTTATGAAAGGTTGAAGCGTCTAGACTTGTGTTTTTTTATTCACTGAATGCAGTATGGGATTGATATTATAGTAGAGAACATTAGCACCAAATATACATTCCCCAGAGAGTTGTTACCTTGACAACACAGTTGATTTTTACTTCCTCTCTCTATTTATTCCGATATGATTATTTATCGCAACATGTTGTCCAGTCATACATTGCTGAAGCTGTGTTTAAGCGTGTCGAAAAAAATGCAGCAATCGCGATGAGGTCATCCAGCTTTACTAGTCATGCGTGAACGCCGTGTACTTGCAACTGCAGTGCAACAACTCATCCCAGCTCTTTCTCTGCAGGGATCCCAATGAGTCCAGCACACGCTTCACTTGCATTTTTACATTGTTTGTTGCATGGAATATAAAATGTGTTCAGCATGATAAACCTTTTTAATTAGAGCAGCGTGCCATGGTTCAATAATTGATAGTAACAATCCGCGTCGTAACTTGCGCTTTTACCTAGACTTTTCCTCTTCGGTGTCTGGCCATCTTCTCAATTTTCCAAAGACCGAAGCACCTCACATTAGCGAAAACAGTGGTATGAAAAAGTATCTGAACCTTTTGGAATTTCTCACATTTCTGCATAAACTCACCATCAAATGTGAGCAGATCTTTGTCAAAATCACACAGATGAAAAAACTGTCTGCTTTAACTAAAACCACCCGAAGATTTGTAGCTTTTCATATTTTAATGAGGATAGTATGGGGGGGATAAGTAAGGGAACATTCACATTTAATATTTTGTGGCTCCCCCTTTAGCAGCAATAACTTAAACCAGACGCTTCCCGTAGCTGCAAATTAGTCAGGACTAATCTTGGCTGATTCTTCTCGACAAAACTGCTGTAGTTCAGTCAGATTCCTGGGATGTCTAGCATGAATCACTGTCTTTTGGTCATGGCACAACATCTCAATGGAGTTGAAGTCTGGACTTTGACTTGGCCACTCCAGATCGTGTGTTTTGTCAATTGCTCTTTAAGTCTCCTTAGGCAGAGGTTTCACTTACTTATTTTTCCCCCTACTGTCATTGTTTGCATGCTATCCTCATTAAAATATGAAAAGCTATAAATAGTTGGGTAGTTATAGTTAAAGCAGACAGTTTTTTCATCTGTGTGATTTTGACAATGATCAGATCACATTTGATTGTGATTTTATGCAGAAATGCGAGAAATTCCAAAAGGTTCAGATACTTTTTCATACCGCTATACATGTTATGTTCACCTGAGAAATTCCTGGGACGCCACTGGACTGAAAATTCCATTTATTCATAAAAAAATCGAGGTCAGGGATGTGAAAATAGCCAACATTCCTGGCGTGAATTGCGACTATTAGCTCACATTTGAGTCGAGACGATTCCCATCCCTGAGCAAAAAGGACGATTTAAACTCACATCCAATGCTGAAAGCGACCGGAACACCTCTAATTGGAAGACCGACTCTACTTAAATCTTTTGAACACCTCATCCTTCCCCCAATTATTGTGACAAACCTGTACAGCGGTCGCTCTACTGATAATATTGTCTGACTCCAGTTTGGGGGGGGGTGAACATTGAATCCTTAAAACCTTCCGTAAAAATGTTCAGCAAACCATGAGCTTTCCATTCAAAGCCAAGGTAACACGCAATGTTTCTGCACTGAGACATTTAATTGCCTCGCATTTAAGCAGAATGTAACACGTATCAGCCACAATGCTTCCAACACTTTGCAGTTGACATAAAATACAGCAAGAACAACCCCCTCGGGAGAAATTGTAGTGCTTTTCCTTTGCCTGCTGCTCGTTGATTTGCAGTCGACTTTGTTCTACTGATAGAAGTTGCAATATTTATGATTCTGCTTTTTGGTTTAATCGTAAAACCCAATAAAGAACAGCAATGAACCTGCCAGGCTTCCGAGTTCAAATTAGGAGTGGGAACCTCTTGGTACCTCACGATAGGATTTGCGATACAAAGCTCACGATAACGATGATTTGACGATACGGCGATACAACGATTATCGATACATTGGTCAGGAAATCGTTCTAGAATATTCTACAAACAACTAATAAACAGAAAAACAAGCTTCTGCTGTGAATGAGTATATCACTAGTAGACGTCTAATCCGTTTGAAGTGGGAGGGTGGCAGCGAATGAACATTCGGAGCCGCGGGTCGCCCCATGGGACAATTGTGAAATACGGAATAAACTGCGTTCCGTATTGAACCAATACGGAACGCAACTTTTAATTCCAAATTACGGAACGTTTCCATATTTCAAGGGAAGGGTGGCAAGCCTATCTTTTTGTAACTTTTTGTGATATAAAATACCAAGATTAGGGCTGTCAAACTCAATTTAAACCATCTATAAAATATGCCATATTTTTCTGTAAATTAATGTTGGAATGTAAAGATATGACACAAGATGGATATATACATTCAACATACGGTGCATAACTACTGTATTTGTTTATTATAACAATAAATCAACAAGATGGCATTAACATTATTAACATTCTGTTAAAGCCATCCATGGATAGAAAGACTTGTAGTTCTTAAAAGATAAATGTTAGTACAAGTTATAGAAATTTTATATTAAAACCCCTCTTAATGTTTTCGTTTTAATAAAATTTGTTAAATTTTCAATCAAAAATAAACTAGTAGCCCACCATTGTTGATGTCAATAATTAAACAATGCTCATGGGGTCGCACCCAAGAGCTAGCAGAGGGCGACAAAACTCTAAAAAACACAAGTAACAAGTAACATTGCACTGTGCTGTCATTTTAATCTGTTTGAGCGGGGCATGTGCGTTAATTGCGTCAAATATTTTAACGTGATTAATTAAAAAAAATAATTACCGCGCGTTAACGCTATGATTTTGGCAGCCCTAATCAAGGTATATCACCATTTCGATATTTTGTCACACCCCAAGTTCAAATGGCTTCAACGTCTATCACCGTCAATGAATTAATGTACAAAGTCTCAACAAGTGCTGTCTACATATGGATTTTTATTTAACTTTCTGATGGATCTGGCGCGTCATAATCTGTATTCTAATCACAGGGTCGAAATGACCTTGAGTCGAAGGCGGCCGGCGCAATTCTATCAACGTCTCCAAATTACCTGCATGGCAACAAGGCCAGAGTGAATCTTGAATGAAGATGCATAATTGATTGAATCACGAGCTCTTTGGCGACAGTTGGCTTCTAATAGAAGGGAATCGCTGGCTGCTTTTTGGGATGTTGGAGTGTTTTGCGGTGACATTTGCCGCTCCCGTGTCAAGGTGAACTAATCCCAAACAAAGCAGAACAGTCATTTTGGATGTGGTTATTGATCTGTGTGCAGATTTAATCAAAATGGATTGGTTAGGAAAACACAGAGGGAAGGTCTGTGGAAGACTAATCTGTTGGTGGAAACTTTCCAGATTTTTGTTCCAGCACGAATGACTTGTTTGAGAGGAATATTGACTTTGCAAAATGTGATTTTGTGTACGCCACCAAGAATTCCAGTCACTTCCCTGACCTTGTGTTTTTACGTCCTACTGTTACCTACTTACGATGTTCTTTCTACTCGCAAGCAATTTTAATTACAGTACAGTAGTACCTCAACATTCGATCACTTCGACACTCGATCTTTTCGACCTCCGACATAAAATTTGACACGCCATTTGTTTCTACATCCCACGACATGCTCGAAATACGACGGTTAATGACAGCGCCGCAGTTTTTTTGCTTTATTTGCCGTTTTGACTTTTATCGCGATGCGCTGTTTTTTTTCCCCTTAATGTCATTGTATTAGGGCTGTCAAACGATTAAAAATTTTCATCGAGTTAATTACAGCTTAAAAATGAATCGCAATTCAAACCATCTATAAAATATGCCATATTTTTCTGTAAATTATAGGAAAGATAAGACACAACATGGATATATACATTCAACATACGGTGCATAAGTACTGTATTTGTTTATTATAAATAAATCAACAAGATGGCATTAACATTATTAACATTCTGTTAAAGCGATCATGGATAGAAAGACTTGTAGTTCTTAAAAGATAAATGTTAGTACAAGTTATGGAAATTTTTTATTAAAACCCCTCTTAATGTTTTCGTTTTAATAAAATTTGTAAAATTTTCAATCAAAAAATAAACTAGTAGCCCGCCATTGTTGATGTAAATAATTACACAGTGCTCATGGGTGCTGAAGCCCATAAAATCAGTCGCACCCAAGCGCCAGCAGAGGGCGACAAAACTCCAAAAAACACAAGTAACAAGTGGACATTGCACTGTGCTGTATTTTAATCTGTTTGAGCGGGGCATGTGCGTTAATTGCATCAAATATTGTAACGTGATTAATTAAAAAAAATAATTACTGCCCGTTAACGCGATAATTTTGACAGCCCTACATTGTATAATACTTTCCTGGCTTTTATTTAACACGAACCACGTTTGACTTTGTTGTAAAGCACTTTGAGGACCTTTCGGGTTTTGTAAAGGGCTATATAAATAAATTGGATTGATTGATTGATTGAAATGAAGATGGAAATGATAGAAAAATATGAGCGTGGTGTGCACATATGTGAACTGGCTAGAATGTCTACGATCTCGACGATCCCCCTTCGACCTCCATTCGCAAGTCTTCATTATTTAAGGTTACAATTATTTTTGTGGTAACATCGTCAAAGAAATCGCCAGCTTCGTCAGGTTTTTAATCATTTATTTTATAACTTGTGCAACACAACCAGGGCTGTCATCAGACTTGCAGGGGCCTGGGGACAAGAGACCATTCATTATAGGGCCCCCCACCCCTGCCACAGGCTTTTCATGACAACATACACAGTACTTTTAACGCTTCGCAAGCAATGACTGTGTACATTTTCAAATTACAGTTAAATTTAACAGACCGTAGTGTGATGTGACACAAGATAAACAATTTCCATGCATTGTCCCTTGTCGGCTACAGTACAATACAAGTGAGAGTGCTATGCCTGCCTGCTAAGCAACAAAACAGTATAACTAAACATCCTGTGCCTGCCCCCTCCAGATCCCTGGAGTTATCAAGCCCTCAAACAGTGATGTGCCCAGATTTTGAGACAGCAAAGTCATTTATAACATCAGTGAAATCCAGTTTTTGAGCAAGCTCACGCTAAATGGAGAGCATGGCTAGGTTGTAAAGCCTGCCCTGTGATATTTTATATCATTTGTGCTGTTTCGGTGATGGATTCGTATTAGCGTCTGATATAATACACAGTGTAGCCCTAATTCTTTGGCTTCTTGCACCCCTTTTAAAAACTTCATCATTTTTTTCTCAATCTCCTTTATGATCTTCATCCCTTTTTTTCTTTTATGCGCACCCGATTTATGACGAGTTGTCGTGTTTAGAGTTTATAACAATGACAGATTTTAAATACCCCGCTTCAGGGCACGTACAGTGCCCTCCATAATTATTGGTACCCTGGGTTAAAATGTGTTTTTTAGCTCCTAATATATATATATTTTTTAATTCAAATAATATGGGACCTTAATGGAAAAAAAGAGAAAAATCCAACCTTCAATACAAGTGCATTCATTCAGTGGGGAAAAAAATCCCACATAAAGAAAAAAATATTTGACATCAAATAATGTGTGTCACAATTATTAGCACCTCTGGTGTTAATACTTTGTACAACCCCCTTTTGCCAACAAAACAAGGTCTGGGGACTGAGATGGCCATGGGAGGAGCTTGATTTTGTGTCTGGTGAACCATTTCTGTGTAGATTTGGCCATATGTTTAGGGTCATTGTCTTGCTGAAAGACCCAGTGACGACCCATCTTCAGCTTTCGGGCAGAGGGCAACAGATTTAGATTTAAAATGTCCTGGTATTTCAAAGCATTCATGATGCCATGTACCCTAACAAGGTTCCCAGGGCCTTTGGAAGCGAAACAGCCCCACAGCATCACTGACCCACCCCCATACTTCACAGTGGGTATGAGGTGCTTTTCGGCATGCGCATCTTTCGTGGCACGCCAGACCCACTTAGTGTTTGTTGCCAAAAAGCTCAATCTTGGTCTCATCTGACCAAAGCACACGGTCCCAATTGAAGCCTGGGACCGTGTGTATTTTTGTGTAAATAAAAATGTATCCTCCAGTTAAAAAATTGATGTGATAGGCAAAATTTCACATCCAAAAATGGGTTAAAAACAGACAAAAAAAAAGGTGTTTCACAGTGTTATGCCCTCTTGCTATGGAAGCATGCTTTATTCTGTAGTGCCACAAGAAAGACCTTGCAGTTAGGATCAATAAAAGTACAATCAAGTAATTGATATAACCATAATAACAATACGGCAGTTGCTCCATATTGTCCTTATAAGCCATTGCGTTTTATCAACAGTGGTATTGACGCTCACATTCCTTTAATTGGCTCTTTATCAGCCAATTAAAGCCGTCGCCATTCGTCGGACAATGCCTACTCGTGACAGTCGCTGATTTCTGCCTATTGGAGTAATTAAAGCCATGCGATTGATTCTGCTCTTTTCTTTTTTGTGATTTGGTGGAATGTCACAACATTGTTCTTGTGCAAAGCTCATCCTACAAACTGCCCGTGACATCCAATCGGCTTTCCTTTTTTTTTGCAATTTTTGGGGAATTGGAAGCAGAGCTAAGGCAGTCACCGGGGAGCCAATTACTATTCCCGACCACTGCCTGGGTTTCATCTATTTTTTATACGAGGTACGCCATGAAGGGGCTCTCTCCCGCCAAAAAGATGGCTTCTCTCAGCCGTCCGTTAGAGAGTGACACTCTGCTTTGTGGAGGATGACCTCATCATTGCTAAAGTCTTGTGTGCTCAAGTAGAAACACTGAAGAAGCTCGCTTTGCATGGTTGTGCAGTGTAAACTTAAAAGCACTAGCAGTAAGGGACTTATGTCAGCAAAATGCTAATAGCCCTCCCTGAGTGGATGACAATTACACCACTGGAAAGGGAACGTGGACTCAACAACAAGCAGGGTTGACATGCCTTAAATATTCATTTGATTTAATTTCATTAAATAATGAAAATGGGGTTCTTCCATTACTCTTTTTGCTGTAATGGAAGTTTTGTTGTGGGTGTAGAAAGGCTGCTCAAACAGTGCGCTATTATTCTTGCTACAGGTCCATGCAATGAAGCTGGTCAAAACAATAGCAAATCACGGCGTAACAGTAAAACATACTTATATTACCTCATAAAATGATGCCATGAGTATATGAAGCTTATGTTTAAGACAATAGGGGCCGTGTAAAGTAATTCATTTTGAATTTATTGGCTGCCATTGACTATTTATTTTTTATAAATAGGTGTGTATATAAATCAGTAATATTTGTCTAAGTACAGTGCCCTCCATAATTATTGGCACCCCTGAAAAAGATGTGTTTTTTAGCTTCTAATATATTTTTTAAAATTCAAATAATATGGGACTTTAATGGAAAAAAAGAGAAAAATCCAACCCTCAATACAAGTGCATTCATTCAGTGGGGGAAAAAAATCCCACATAAAGAAAAAAATTATTTGACATCAAATAATGTGTGTCACAATTATTAGCACCCCTGGTGTTAATACTTTGTAAAACCCCCTTTTGCCAACAAAACAAGGTCTGGGAACTGAGATGGCCATGGGAGGAGCTTGATTTTGTGTCTGGTGAACCATTTCTGTGTAGATTTGGCCATATGTTTAGGGTCATTGTCTTGCTGAAAGACCCAGTGACGACCCATCTTCAGCTTTCGGGCAGAGGGCAACATATGGTCCCACATGGTCCCAGTTGAAGCCCGGGACCGTGTGCTTTGGTCAGATGGGACCAAGATTGAGCTTTTTGGCAACAAACACTCTAAGTGGGTCTGGCGTGCCACGAAAGATGCGCATGCTGAAAAGCACCTCATACCCACTGTGAAGTATGGGGGTGGGTCCAGAGGTTGCGCTAGACTTTTTCGTTGTCTGTCATTTTGACTGACAGGGTCATAAAAATCCGGTCATAATCTATTTTTACCCGTCATTTAAATTTTTAAAATGACTATTTCTTGATGCAGTCACTATATGTATATACACAATAATACAATAATACTTTATAATATAAAGTAACTAACATTAGTGCAGTCATGGATTACAGTAAGCAGGCCAGTACTGTGTTTCCATATATATTTTTATTATATTATGTTTATACAGGATATATATAGATATATATACCCCCCCCCCCCAAGTGGGACCTTCCATGATCCTTATTTAATAATAATACAATATTATATAATTCCATTATATATATATATATATAATCTTTTTTTAAAATGTATTATTATTATTAAATAAAAATGCACGTTGATACGACGCACATAAAGGCAACTTCCAATTTTTAAAAAATTCGTTAGAAAGTTGTATGGACTTACAATCCGCTAGCTTGTTGTTTCCTGTTGTTTTCCGAAATACACCTGGTGACGGTCAAGTTTTCGTTCATAGCCGACGTGCTACCCAGGTATGCGAGCTCAGCTTAGCAAAAAGAGTACACACAGTGGTGGCACCCTCCATATTTTCCTTGAAATAATTTCAGGCTCTGGCTAGTCTGGTCCGCTTTTTTGGCTTTATGCCGCTTTCACCGTGTTACCAATTCTGCCCTTCTTGGTAATTGGCGGCGTTTTCAACTGCTCGCCGCAGTGAGGAGTGAACCGGCGATTCACTTGATCCGTTGTCATCCTTCACTGCGTCAGTCCCTCTTTTTTCACCTCTTTTATCAACACCATCGTCGTTTTGGGGCTTTTTGAAGAAACTTCAGACACTCAGTTGCCTTAACATTTTTCCGAGTAAGGCCAACGACGTCATGCATCAAGAGAGACAATAGCTAGTTAATATGCTCACTCGCCACCCTGTAGTCTGGGGTGTGAATTGCAACCTGTCAAAATGACAGATGGACTTCAGTTTTTTCTGTCACCGTTGTAAAAAAACGGTCAACGACGGAAATACCAGGACATTTTAAATCAAAATCTGTTGCCCTCTGCCCGAAAGCTGAAGATGGGTCGTCACTGGGTCTTTCAGCGAGACAATGACCCTAAACATATGGCCAAATCTACACAGAAATGGTTCACCAGACACAAAATCAAGCTTCTCTCATGGCCATCTCAGTCCCAAGACCTTGTTTTGTTGGCAAAAGGGGGTTGTACAAAGTATTAACACCAGAGGTGCTAATAATTGTGACACACATTATTTGATGTGAAATAATTACTGAATGAATGCACTTGTATTGAAGGTTGTTTTTTTTCTCTTTTTTTTCCATTAAGGTCCCATATTATTTGAATTAAAAAAAAAATATATATATATTGGAAGCTAAAAAACACCTTTTTCAGGGGTGCCAATAATTATGGAGGGCACTGTATATAAAAAAAATGCAGAATATACATTCAGCTGAATTTTTCCTCGAGACCACCAAAGTAGCAAACGCAGCTAGACAAGAAGGAACACTGACAGCTGCGCATTTTGACTGATCTCTTGCCGTTTGTACTGGGAACGCTGGTTCCTCCTTCATCCACAAGATGAGAGAGAACATGCCACACTTCTCCATTCACAATCACCCCCCTCATTTTCCCCCTTGAGACCACCTCTGCATGACGGCATGCCACTATTTTTAAACATGCCGTCATCTAGATCTGCCTCGAACACGCCAACCCCCTATCATACACTCACGTCACCAGCGTGCACCCCAGCAGCCCCACCCTGTAGTGTGCAAAACAAGTGCCTCATGAATATTAAAAAAAAAAAAAAAGGAAGGGGTTCACATTGCCAGAGCAGGTGTGCGATAACAAGCGCTCCACCTGAACGCTGCTTGCCTAAACTGCAAAATCTATAATGTGACCTCATTGCTATTCAGAGGTGACAGGGAATGAGGTGCTACTACTACAACATGTGTGACTTTACTCACATGTGGGAAACCGAGAGAATTCCAGGATGAGTTGCCTTTGTTGTCAACAAGCCACATTAATATTTAAATTGAGCTGCGATAATAGATTATTCACTTGTTAAATGCTCGCTAGAGCAGTTGCTTGGTTTATTTTGCGTTTAATGTTGAATAAGTACGATAGAAATGTTTTCCAGTCCATTTTAAATCTTAGGTGCAATTTGACACACTTCAGTAGAGAAACTCTGGGTCCGTATTAGCGATCAGGCAGCATAGAATAGGATGCCAACATATCCACACTCACAAGAGTTTCACACAAACACTGGGTTTTACACAAAACGTGGCTGATTTGGTCATCGGGCCCCCCACATGGTGTCAACCGGAAACACAACTAGCTAATAATAGCGCCAACATATTCATAGTTAGTGTAGGCATTGAAAAAATTGATTTTTTTGTATTGTCTTTTAACTTTGATTTGAGATGAAATACTAAGAATACCTGCTTTTAAGTTTGATTGTTGTTTTTTTTTCCGCATTTGTTTGAAAAACTATAACTGCAACACCTGATATGTAATTAAGTAGTTGTCTATTTTCCATCTCTATTATGACATTTAATTCATATTTAATGAAGCATGCTTTGTTTTAGAATCATTTTTTAAATCCTTAGTAGGGCTGCAGCTATCGATTATTTTAGAAGTCGAATAATCGATGAACTAGTTAGTTCGAATAATCGAGTAATCGGATAAGGAACATGGATAAGTTAAAATACCTGAGCTGAACCTGAAACGGTATAAAAAAATAAAAAATAATATAAAGGATCTATGTACAACAAAGAACAATGGCTAACTTACATAGCGAAGGACCGCTAGCTTAAATGCTATAAAACGCTAACATTTTTTTTTTTAAACAATTGTTCTTAACAAATGGTTCAGACACATATTCCCACAAAAAATGGCTAAATATACCTAGAGACTAAATTACGAATGCATAAAAAAAAAACATAAGCTCCTACAAAAACTTGGGTTATGTTGTCTTAATATGGAACATGTGAAATGAAGCACACTAGAGGGCAGTGTATCCACCCAAATCAATAAGACTAAACGCAAACACTTTCAAAACAAACCATTACAATGCCACTTTGATTGAACAAATCCTCGAACTAGCAAAATTTGAAGTTTTTTTTCTAATCGATTAATCGTTGCTAGGGTTGTTCCGATCATGTTTTTTTGCTCCCGATCCGATCCTGATCATTTTAGTTTGAGTATCTGCCGATCCGATTGCTTTTTTTTTGCTTCCAATCATTTCCGATAATTTTTCCCAATCATATACATTTTGGCAATGCATTAAGAAAAAAATGAATAAAACTCAGACGAATATATGCATTCAACATACAGTACATAAGTACTGTATTTCTTTATTATGACAATAAATCCTCAAGATGGCATTTACATTATTAACATTCTTTCTGTGAGAGGGATCCACAGATAGAAAGACTTGTAATTCTTAAAGGATAAATGTGACTTTGTATATTGTGACTAAATATTGCCATCTAGTGTATTTGTTGAGCTTTCAGTAAATGATACTGCAGCCATTTAACTGTTCTGCCCAAATGCATGATGGGAAGTACAACCATGACTGTGCGTAGGGGCACCAATTGATATATCTTCTCTGCGTTGGGAAAGAATACAGGGTGTTAAGAAAATGATCAACTACTACCTTTCTACCCCACATTGCCCCCCCACGATATTTTTAATTGCTGAGAGAGGGATTGTAAGGCTTCAGCCAAATAAAAAAAGGCTCCAAAGGTTGTCAAAATTCTCTCTACTCATTATACGCTGCCTTTTAGCTCTACATACAGGTAAAACGGCGCCTTTATAGATTGAACGTGACAATGTGTGAGTGGGTCATGCAGCGAATGCATTATAATTAATTTAAAAATTAATTACCGCTGTTAATGCAATAAATTTGACAGCCCTACTTTAAGCCAAAACTACTCTGGATGAGTGGAAGACATTTTGTCTGTAACGTGAAATACAATTAGAAAACGATTTAAATAAAAAATAAAAATAAAAAAAGGCATATCCGATATTATTTTGCCGATTCCGATACTTTGAAAATGACGTGATGGGACCCGATCGATCGGGATCTTTAATCGTTGCAGCACCAATCCTTAGATTAATTTCAAAGTTGGCATCTTGACATGATTCAAGTAAAGACATTTCAATATTATCCTCCAATGTGCAATACAGTGGTACTTCTACTTACGAACGTCTCTACATACAGAATGTTCAGGCTAAGACACGCCTTCAAGGGAAAACATTGCCTCTTGTTATGAAAGAAATTTCGGTACAAGAAAGGCAAAAATACAATATGGCTGGTACTCGCAACTCCCAGAGTTTAATGCACGCAACATACTTGGCGGCTATAAGTAAGCAGTAGTAAGCATTGAAGCAGAAGGTTAATTTTAAAATTAAAAAAACAATACAGATCTACGAACAGATCCAACATCGTCAAATGATTTAAAACACAGATCATTGCTTCAAAACACCCGTGCGACCAAAACAACGTCACACCAAACTGCTGTATTTCATTTCATTCTCCAGGACTATTTTTTTTTTTAGATGCGTAATACGACCCTAATAAAGAGGAGTGCTTCGGTCACTCGTTCTCACGTTGCATTCGATGAAGGTGGTAAGTCTGACTTTTGCCGCTCGGAGGGTACCAGTATCGACCTAAAAGTGTTTAAAGCGAATGTACACAGCAAGTTTTTAAAAAAATATTTTGTCCATCAAATGACATTTTGACTTCCAGCAAACCTTGACTTCTCATAAGAGATCAAATAGTGGCAGCGTACTAATGATATTTTTCCAGATCAGAGGTTGGAAACTCTGACTTCCCACCTTTCTCGAATGCAGCATCAGTCTGTTGAGTTAACTGACGGCCGGCAACAAGGCAAAATGTGCATTTAGAGGCTGTGGAAACAAACAGAAGAAATGGGCAAAGGAAAGTTTCCACAAATTCCCTATGAAGAACGAGGAAAAATATAAACTGGGTACTTGCTGCTGGCTATGACATAAAAAAAAAAAATCAGCGGTGGAAAAAAAAAAAACAAAAAAAAAAAAAACAATGAGATATCACTCCGCCATGCTCCTCTGCAGTGCTTCTGGATTACAAATGTTGCAGTTGATACTACAATTATTGAGATGCAATAGTAAGTTTTAAAAACTTTATCCTGAAACATAGCCAAAACTTTTCATTGTATGGGTCATGGATGATTTTCATGTGTGCATATGTTGTTTTTTATTGGCATGCTATAATGGTGCCATTAACTAGCGCTAGCTTAGCCGCTCCGGAGCCCTGAAACTAACAAATAACTTGCAAACAAAACGGAATTTGTTGAAATCAACTCCACCGACTAACTAAACCTCTGCTAACTTGAAGATTAAGCCTAATGTCAAAAATCCTTAACTTTTAGCTTATGCTATTGCCTAGCATTCCTTGCATCCAGTTGGCTAAGAGAGACCGCTACTGTATGTGTATGTGTGTATCCCAGTGTCCCTATTCATTCGCTCCTCGTGTTCCGACAGTTTTACATGAGTGTATTAAATTTCATTCTTCATTCTTGTTTAAAAAAAAAAAATTTTTACCTTACGCACAAGTCTGATTTTATATTTATTGAGCAATAGTCTGTAACATGTATTTCTTACATTTTTTGATGCATTTAAATGCATTATAAAAGATATGTCTGAATTTTGGGGCACTTCAATCGATTAACTCAAGTAATCGATTAAAAAAATATTCCAATTTTGCTGGTTCGAGTATTCGTTTAATTAAAGTGGCGTTGTAATGGTTTATTTTGAAAGGGTTTGCATTTAGTTTTATTGATATGGGTGGATACACTGCCCTCTGGTCTGCCTCATTTCACATGGGTGAATCCAGCTGCTCCCTGTTAAGACCAACATAAGCTAAGTTTTTGTTTGCGCTAATGTGTTTTTTAATGCATTCGTAATTATTTAGTTTATAGGTATATTTAGCTGTTTTTTGTGGGAATATGTCTGAACCATTTGTTAAGAGCATTGCAAAAAAAAAACAAACAACGTTAGCATTTTATAGCATTTAAGCTAGCGGACTTTTGCTATGTAAGTGAGCCAATTGTTCTTTTGTTGTACATAGATCCCCATTTATTTTTATACCGTTTGAGGCTGAGCTCAGGTATTTTAATTTTTTATGTTCTTATCCGATTACTCGATTAATCAAACTGACTAATTCATTGATTAATCGACTACTAAAGTAAACGATAGCTGCAGCCCTACTTTGAATGGATTAGGGCATTTACATGGAAAACACGTCTCAATTTACACAATTTTCAGGTTACAAAACTACTTCTAGAACCAATGAATTTCGTAAGTAGAGGTACCACTGTATTTGATTTTCATAGCTCATCAAACTGCAGCTTAATAAACTCCCTGCATCTATGTGTGCGCTCGAGGCGCGGTGGCAATGATGAGTTATATAGCCGGAAAAGGGGACAACGGGTTCAAATATCCAATTAAAGTGCTTTATTACACAATGTAAGCTTTCCCTCCATTTGGGTTCACTTTTTTTCCCTCCCCGCATACGTCATGCCTTGTAAATTTTCATTTAACTCTTTGATAATTTTAAAGTAATTTGAAGATTTTTGCATCATTCAAGTCAACTTTGTAGCAGACCTGATGTCACACCTTCATAGCACACTACGTTTCATTAACTCATGTTGATAAATTTGACACTTTTTTTTTTTAAAGGTTTTATACAGTCAATGGGGGAAAATGTGAGTGAGGTCTATGCTAATACAGGAAGAGCCTAGGGTCTTGTAGCTTAGTTTAATGTGAATATTCTAGTGAAATACTATAGTCAAGGTTTTGTAAGGAGCTTTATTGAACTGCTTCTGCTACAAAAAAATAAGGAATATTTAAAATAAAAAGCAATATTCTTACATGCCTTTAGGAAGCATTATATTGCAGGATTGTTTGGTGCGATCAAGGGCGTAGGTTTGGTCTCAATGTTGGTAGGGACGATATAACAGCATAACCTACATATCTTCACTTTTTGCTGGGGACGAGACATTAATAAGACCAAACAGATTAGGTGAATGGGGGTCAGGGCTACATTTCTCACTAAATTATTAATGCAAAATAAATCTGTATTGATCCATACTAACTTTCACATTGCAAATTTATAACGTCTTAATCTGATAATTTTATAAAAAATCTAGTCAAATAATTTTCTCCATCTTTTTTGAGTGTTAAAGGCTAGTTAACAGATTAATGCGACAGATTCTTCCACTTTAAGTAAATATTACTATTTGTTCGTATTTGGCCCATACATCTAAAAGTTGGTCATCTTTCACCTAAATCAAGGAAAAAATTCCTTCAAATTATGTTTTCAACAATATTCTTGAATTAAGAACATTTCTGACAAACAAGTTTTTCTTTTAAGATTGGGCGTGTTCCCCACCTCCACAACATTAACGTCTTTTTACTTTACTTACAGTGGCTGCTGCTGGCGGAAAAAAACTTTGAGTGTTAAAGGCTAGTTAACAGACTAATGCGTCGGATTCTTCCACTTACTTTAAGTAAATATTACTATTTGTTCGTATTGAGCCCAACATCTAAAAATTGGTCATCTTTCACCTAAATCAAGAATTCATTCAAATAATGTTTTCAAAAATATTCCTGAATTAAGAACATTTCTGACAAACAAGTTTTTCTTTTAAGATTAAGTATACAAAACTTTTTTGCTGAAAATAAGTCTGTTATTATTTTCAGCCAACTGTTTTTCATATTTCAAGAAATCTCAGTGAGTAAAATTGACTTGAAGCACTGTAGCAGTAGCAAAATTAGTGGAGTGTTCCCCACCTCCACAACATTGACGTCTTTTTACGTTACTTACAGTGGCTGCTGCTGGCGGAAAAAAAACTTGAGTGTTAAAGGCTAGTTAACAGATGAATGCGTCTGATTCTTCCACTTACTTTCAGTAAACATTACTATTTGTTCGTATTGAGCCCATACATCTAAAAGTTGGTCATCTTTCACCTAAATCAAGAAAAAAAAATCATTCAAATTATGTTTTCAACAGTATTCTTCAATTAAGAACATTTATGACGAACAAGTTTTTTTAAGATTAAATATACGAACTTTTTGCTTAAAATAACTTTGTTAATCTTATTTTCAGCTAACTGTTTTTCTTATTTCAAGAAATCTCAGTGAGTAAAATCGACTTGAAGCACTGTTAGCAGTAGCAAAATTAGTGGAGTGTTCCCCACCTCCGCAACATTGTCATATTTTTACGTTACTTACAGTGGCTGCTGCTGGCGGGACAAAAAAACTTTTTGAGTGATAAAGGCTAGTTAACAGATTAATGCGTCAGATTCTTCCACTTACTTTAAGTAAATATTACTATCTGTTCGTATTGAGCCCAACATCTAAAAGTTGGTCATCATTCACCTAAATCAAGAATTCATTCAAATGTTTTCAACAATACTAATCAATTAAGAACATTTCTGACAAACAAGCTTTTCTTTTAAGATTAAATATACAAACTTTTTTGCTTAAAATAAGTCTGTTTGGCTTATTTTCAGCTAACTGTTTTTCATATTTCAACAAATCTCAATGAGTAAAATCGACTTGAAGCACTGTAGCCGTAGCAAAATTTGTGGAGTGTTCCCCACCTCCACAACATTGACGTCTTTTTACATTACTTACAGTGGCTGCTGCTTGCGGGAAAAAAAACTTCTAATATCCCTCGTCTTTGAAGGGGACGGGGGAGGCGGCATGTTGTATTTCTGTCGGGCTGTGAATGGGTGTGTGTGTGTGTGTGGGGGGGGGGGGGTTTGAAGTCATCAGCCAATGAACTGTGCATTTCAGTGAAAAAAAAATGGACTGGCACATTCAACAAGTGAAAAGGGGTCATTGTAAGTCAACATACTGAAAGTACTGTAATTGATTTAATAATGGTAGGATCAATTCTATCCTTACAACATATAGGAAGACAATCTAAATGACCTATATAACTGAAGTCATTATATAAGGCAAATAAAGTTGCTTAAAAGTTGGTGGGAACAATTTGTGCGTCCTGAAATGTTGGTAGTGTCCTGTCCCTACCGTCCCTATGCAAACCTACGCCCTTGGGTGCGATCTTTATTTGAACACTATTATATAAAATATAAATAAACATTGTAGTGCTCTGTCAACAGTTAAGATTGGTTCTACTGAATTGTCTGGATTAACACCCTAATAATAAGTTGTTTTTTTCATTGGTTTTCTTCTGTCCACACACCTTTTGTGTTTCATCCTATCTGTCAAATTCTAAAGACTCTCAGTGGGAATTCTCATCCTTCCTCTCGCCTCAGCCTTAATGGTTTCCCCGCCCTTCGTTGTCACATCAAAACGTGTTTAGCGGTGGCCCTTTCAATTTTATTCAATTGGCTTTTCCTCTTTCTTGCCTGGCGTAAAGCAGTTTTGACTGCTTGTTTTGTGTTGTATCGTCCCCCAAAAGAAAAAAAGAATAATCCAATGTTTAAACATAAGAAGAAAGCCAAAATAAATCTGATCTCACCCCGCAAGCGTGTTAGCTCATCATGTTTATGCCCTCCTCAAACCCGCAGCCAAGCGTTTGAAGTCTCCCCGCTCTGGCTGTTTTTATATGAATTAGCATAGGGGGCAGTAAATTAAGTGGCATGGCCATGCATGGCAATTTAATTAGCCCGCTTTAAAATGAAACGTAAATTCGCCTCAGTGCCGGAATTGAATTTACACCAAACAAGCCCTTGAGCTGTTGGTTTTGCACGCTGACACACATTAGACGCAATTCCTTGTCATGTCGAAGCAGGCGTGTTACTTACTTGCCACAAATTTGTCATATTTGATGACGGGAGCGGAACACGCTGGGTCGTGGCGCCCTTCTTTTTGCCATTGTCAGCTAAGGAATCTGGCGAAAGCCATGACAGTGAGTCGATAAGAGAAGCTTTTCTGTTTTTTTGTATTTGTTTTGCTCATAATCAAGGCCAGCCAGCTCTCATTACCAGTTAACGGCAAAAAACGATGTCTTTAACTCCAAGACACTTTCTCATTTTCCTCTTCATTAACTAAAGGAAAGGCATTATCCAGCTCATAATTGAATGTCTTTACTAATGTTGGACAATATGCAACACAAATACCAACGTTTTCACTGCTGTGTTGCTTGCCTTCTACCAAGGGAGCCAATTTAGCTCATGCCTATGCATGTATTCATATGGATTCTTGCCACTTCCCCCCCTCGTGCATAACGCTGGCACCCTGATCCTTAGAGAGGGTGAAACAGAGGCCCAGTGTTGCCGACAAGCCAATCAAGCATTTATTGTATTCTAGTGGCCCTAAGAGCTTCTAAACATGAGCCCATCCCCCTTGAATCTCATAACCTCACATCACCCTTTGATGCAATTGTTGGAACAAGAATGCGATAAATCATTCCTTTGGTTCACTGTACAGCACCACTTAATCATGTCTTTGCTTTTTAGGCGTTACTCATGAATCTTAGTCTGCATTGGTCATATGTCAGAACTCGCTATTTTGAAAGTCAATGGAACTCTTTGACGGGGATAGACGTCCAATCCGTTTTGTAATTTCCGGCGGCGAGACGGCAGCCGATTAGTTAAATTGTCAGAACGTGACGGGCCGTCCCGATCGCATAACCCACCGTGGACAAGCTGTCGACTTTAATTGCGATAGACGTACTGTGAGGGAACATCTGTAAGGCCACCACAGGCGTAGGATTGCAGATGGCCGACTTAATTAATCGGTGAAAATCGCAGACGCACGCTATGTTGTCCGGTCTTTATCTTTCTGAAAGTTATTGCCCTGTGTCGACCTTAAAAATCAAACTTCCAGAAATGAGCATTCTCAATCTGTTGACTTTAAAGGAACCATCTGGGAAAGAGTAGAATTAATCCTAATGTACTGTCACCATAGTTAACATAAATTTGGGATACATATAGTCCTCGGGTTCCGTTCCTATGAGGGCGACGTAACTCAAATTTCCGCGTCAGTCGGAAGTAACCCTTTAAGTCCCCCTGAAGACCCCCAAATCTCAAAATAACTATCCAAAAACTTGTATTTTATGTCATTGTACCATCCTCGCCAAGACGTCCAAGCTAGACGGCGAGCTAAGCACCGAAATGACAAGGTCAGACGTCCGTGTGGTTTGCTGACTTTATCCAGCTGCTCATGAATTCAATACTTGCAGAATGAAACTAAAATAAAAATGAAATGAAATCAGTTTCATCTTCAATAACAGCAATTCAAATTTGTGTTGACAGTGGGGCAAATAAGTATTTAGGCAACCACCAATTGTGCAAGTTCTCCTACTTGAAAAGATTAGAGAGGCCTGTAATTGTCAACATTGGTAAATCTCAACCATGAGAGACAGAATTTGGAAAAAAAAAACAACAGAAAATCACATTGTTTGATTTTTAAAGAATTTATTAACAAATTAGAGTGGAAAATAAGTATTTGGTCACCTACAAACAAGCAAGATTCCTGGCTGTCAAAGAGGTCTAATTTCTTCGAACGAGGTCTAACGAGGCTCCATCACATTAATGGCACCTGTTTTAACTCATTATCGGTATAAAAGACACCTGTCCACAACCTCAGTCAACCACACTCTAAACGCCACTATGGCCAAGACCAAAGAGCTGCCGAAGGACACCAGAGACAAAATTGTAGACCTGCACCAGGCTGGGAAGACTGAATGTGCAATAGGTAAAACGCTTGGTGTAAAGAAATCAACTGACAAGACATACAAGACCACTGATAATCTCCCTCGGCGCTCCATGCAAGATCTCACCCCGTGGCTTCAGAATGATAACAAGAACGGTAAGCAAAATCCCAGAACCACACGGGGGGACCTAGTGAATGACCTACAGAGAACTGGGACCACAGTAACAAAGGCTACTATCAGTAACACAATGCGCCGCCAGGGACTCAAATCCTGCACTGCCAGACGTGTCCCCCTGCTGAAGAAAGTACACGTCCAGGCCCGTCTGCGGTTCGCTAGAGAGCATTTGGATGATCCAGAAGAGGACTTGGAGAATGTGTTATGGTCAGATAAAACCAAAATAGAACTTTTTGGTAGAAACACAGGTTCTCGTGTTTGGAGGAGAAAGAATACTGAATTGCTTCTGAAGAACACCATACCCACTGTGAAGCATGGGCGTGGAAACATCATGCTTTGGGGCTGTTTTTCTGCAAACGGACCAGGACGACTGATCTGTGTAAAGGAAAGAATGAATAGGGCCATGTATCGAGAGATTTTGAGTGAAAATCTCCTTCCTTTAGCAAGGGCATTGAAGATGAGACGTGGCTGGGTTTTTCAGCATGACAATGATCCCCGACACACAGCCAGTGCAACAAAGGAGTGGCTTTGTTAGAAGCATTTCAAGGTCCTGAAATGTGGCCTAGCCAGTCTCCAGATCTCAACCCCATCGAAAATCTGTGGAGGGAGTTGAAAGTCCGTGTTGCTCAACGACAGCCCCAAAACATCACTGCTCTACAGGAGATCTGCATGGAGGAATGGGCCAAAATACCAGCAAGTGTGTGAAAAGCTTGTGAAGAGTTACAGAAAACGTTTGGCCTCCGTTATTGCCAACAAAGGGTACACATAACAAAGTATTGAGATGAACTTTTGGTATTGGTATTATAAATACTTATTTTCCACCATGATTTGCAAATAAATTCTTTAAAAATCAAACAATGGGATTTTCTGTGTTTTTTTCCCCACATTCTGTCTCTCATGGTTGAGGGTTACCCATGTTGACAATTACAGGCCTCTCTAATAGAACTTGCACAATTAGTGGTTGACTAAATACTTATTTGCCCCACTGTATAACTGGCTGCTGATACAGCAATAACAGCCCACACAAACGATTAGCATCTATCAGTTAGCATCCGCACGTCACCAAAAACAATCACATAAAGTCGCCTCAACTATTTAACCGCAATTCAATACGCACAATAGACAGTACAAAAGGTGTTATATACAGGTGTTGCCTCTGTGGATACTTTACAAGCAACAATTGTGCGCGCAGGCTTGCGGCTGTAATATTTCCCCTCTCTCTCTCTCACTCGGGTTCCTGCATTTGGAATTTGTTATTCTGAGTGTTGAAATTCGCCTCCCCAGTCAAGCCGCACGGAAACAGCGACAGCCAAACAAAGTGCCGCTCTGCCGATGCTGCTTCACGCGCGCCAACCGGGAAGGCGGACTTTCGCGCGTTCATCTCTGATGTTAACCCTTTGTACTGACTCCATTTTCCAAAAGTTTGAAAAAGACTCGCCAAAAGCAGGTTGACAATTTATTCGTCGACAATGGTAAAAAACAAGGCAAAAACAGACGACGGAGGGACAATTCTGGATCCAAAACAAGGCTACATGTTTCCAAGCAGCAAAATCTGTCTTCTCAGTGTCAAGTGTTTTTTAAGTCCGTGGTGTAGTGGGCCGGCCGAAGGTGTGTCCGGGCATTGCTTTTGGGTCCTCCCCTCTGTGGGCGGTTTTGGGCGGCTTAGGTTCGTGCGTGGATGGGACGTGGTTGCCACCGTGACCGACGCTGGTCTTGACGTCTCAAGCGCCCGCTATCAACGTTGTTATCCGGGCTGGCTCTACTTGTTTTAGGACAAAGAGCGCTTTGTCCGTGCAGAACTGATTTGCAAGTTTTGGTGCATCAATCTTGCTCGTGACGCATATGTTGGGCTTTTATGATAAGATGTCGTTGTGTATCTATGCTGCTTTTCATTAAACTGTGGTGTGCTATTTATTTTATATTCGGTGCAGTCCTACAGTAAATATGATAAATGATACTATTCCCTGGTTAATTATATTACGTGTGTTCGAATCATGCAAACAGTTAGACGGTGCCTACGATATAGGTAACATTTTTCCTTTTCCCCCTCAGGAGCCCCGATAACGTGATTAACTTTACTGTGTCAAGGGCACTGAGTGAAGTCTGCCTAAACTATAGTTAGATGAATGTGTTAGACTAATGCAAATAATAATATGGTGTGTGCGAGAACGGTACCTTTTCCCTTCATGAGATAAATTATCTTATATCTTTTTGTTTGTAAAATGTGGTATAGTCTTCATTCAATTAAAATAATTAAGTCTGTCTGCAAAATTCAATCCCAGATTGACCCTCTATTGACATCAATAACTCAACGCTCAAAATTCCACCACTGAAAGGTTAACATTGTTGCATCTCGACTCGTACCCCCTTAAGTGAATTAGTAACCCGCTACCCCGACCCCCTGTCAGCGTTGACGCCGAGAGGAATAATCCATCGTCCTCAAGACGCTAATTCCATCAAATGCCCGTGAACTCTGACCCGAGCGTATGCTCACCCGTGTCACCGAGATGGATTGGCAGCAAATGAGATGTAACTACACGACGAGGCGCCGGGGAGCGGATTGGGCGGAAGCGCCGAGTCGTCAATCTCCTCCCCTTGCCAGTTTGCCGCTCATGACTGCCCATTACCGGGGTGGCTGGCCTTCATCGCGCCAGACATCTCCACACGATGCAAAGATTCACATGGTAAAAACACCACGAGAGTGAAGAGAGCATCCCTAGATGTTGAACAGCTGGGGCTCGGGTGAAGCATGTTAATGGTGTTTAATTAACACCAGAGGTTAGCCGTGTTCCCGTTCCAGAAACGATGAATGGATAACTGCTGTGGGTGATGACTTCCTCTGCGGCCTGTACTCTAATCGGAACAACTCCCAAGAGGCCGTTCTGTATCGCCATTATAGTGATGACAAAGACCTTTGTGTTGTTGTTGTGTTATTGGAGATTAATGAGGTAGCCGCTTTGAGTGATTCCAGGAAATATGAGTCATTTTGTGTACATGCTATTTTAGCTATTGACACTTTTAGCACCATTTCTAACTTCTAAAAAATCATTTATTTAATTCCAAAATTCCTAAATCCAAATCTTATTAAAACATTACAGCATTAGCTCGTTCTCTTTAATCACGTTCAGGAAAACAATATTTTTTTGTGATTTAGCTACAGTGGTATGAAAAAGTATCTGAACCGTTTTGAATTTCTCACATTTCTGCATAAAATCCCATTGAAATGTGAGCTGACCATTGTTAAAATCACACAGATGAAAAAACAGTGTCTGCTTTAACTAAAACCACCCAAACATTTATAGGTTTTCATATTTTAATGAGGATAGTAAGCAAACTATGACAGAAGGGGAAAAATAAGTAAGTGAGCCATCACATTTAATATTTTGTGGCAACTCTTTTGGTAGCAATAACATCAACCAGAAGCTTCCTGTAGCTGCAGATCAGTCTGGCACATCTATCAGAACTAATCTTGGCCCATTCTTCTTTACAAAACTACTGTAGTTCATTCAGATTCCTGTGATGTCTGACATGAATCGCTGTTTTTAAGTCATGCCACAACATCTCACTGGGGTTCAAGTCTGGACTTGGCCATTCCAGAACGTGCATTTTGTTCTTCTGAAACCATTCCGAAGTTGATTTACTTCTGTGTTTTGGATCATTGTTTTGTTGCAGCATCCATCTTTTTAGCTTCAACTGTCTGACAGACAGCCTCAGCTTTTCCTGCAAAACATCCTGATAAACTTTTGAATTCATTCTTCAGTTAATGATTGCAAGTTGTCCAGGCCCCGAGGCAGCAAAACAGCCCCAATTCATGATGCTCCCTCCACCATGCTTCACGTTGGGAATGAGATGTTGATGTTGGTGAGCTGTTCCATTTTTCCTCCACACATGGCGTTTTGTGTTACTCCCAAACAATTCAACTTTGGTTTCATCATTCCACAAAAGATTTTGCCAAAACTTCTCTGGTGTGTCCAAGTGCCTTTTTGTGAACATTAAACGAGTATCAATGTTTTTTTTTTAGACAGCAGTGGCTTCCTCTGTGGAGTCCTCCCATGCTCACCAATCTTGGCCATATTTGTCCCTATAGTTGATGTGTGCACAGAGATATTGGACTGTACCAGTGATATCTGTAAGTCTTTAGCAGACACACTAGGGTTCTTTTTTACCTCTCTGAGTATTCTGCGCCGAACTCTTGGCGTCATCAAGCAACAGCGCCATACTCTCTATATTTGTAGACAACTTCTCTAACTGTCGAATGATAAACATTCGGATTTTTAGAGATGGTTTTGTATCCTTTCCCAGCTTTATACAAATCAACAATCCTTGATTGCAGACAGCTCTTTTTACTGAGCCATGATGCACATCAGACAATGCTTCTTATCAAGACAATTTTACCAGGTGTGTGTTTTATAGTGGACTGGGCAGCTTTAAAGCACTCCACAGTGATTGGACACACACCTGCGTTAAATGTTTTGGTAAAAATTGGTTTCAATTGCTCTTGAAGTCTCCTTAGGCAGAGGGTTCACTTATTTATTTTTTTCCCCTTTCTGTCATTGTTTGCATGCTATCGTCTCTAAAATATGAAAAGCTATAAATGTTTGGGTGGTTTTAGTTAAAGCAGACACTGTATTTTCATCTGTGTGATTTTGACAAAGATCAGATCACATTTGATGGTGATTTTATGCAGAAATGTGAGAAATTCCAAAAGGTTCAGATAATTTTTCATATCACTGTATGACCAGTTTTCTCAATGGTTGTAATTGACGGCAATAGAAGAAAAAAAGAAAAAAATATGCATCGGCTGCAAATAAAAATATTTTTTTTAATGATTAGAGATAGAAAATACATTTTAATTAGGGAATAAATGCACAAAATGCACAGTTGGATTAACGTTAACAGTAGAAAAAGTACAGGAAGACACGTCGCTAAACAGATTTCTACTCGAGTTTTACAGGTTAGCAAGTTCACACGGTTAAATGTTATGCTAACTCTGATGCAGGTCGGACTTTCAGTTGCAAAATTAGTGGTGTGTTCCCCACCTTCACAACTTTGACGTCTTTTTACATTAGTTAAAATGGCTGCTGCTGACCGAAAAAAACCTTCTAGTATCCCTCCTCTTCAAAGGGGCGGAGGAGGCGGCATGTCGACATGTATTTCTGTTGGGATTGTGTGAATGTGGGGGTTCTAGTCATCAGCCAATCAAACGTGCGTTTGAAGGGGAAAAAATGGACAAGCCTATTCAGCAAGTGAAAGGCGGTAAATGTAAGACTGAACATAATGTAGGGTCAATTCTATCCTTACAATTTATGGGAAGACAATCTAAATTACCTATATAACTGAAATAATCCACATAAGGTTGCTTAAAAGTTGGTGGGGACAATTTGAGCATCCCTAAAAGTTGGTGGCGTTATGTCCATATCGTCCCTTGGCAAACCTACGCCCTTGGCGTACATTTACGTTCACACTGCAAGATCATTTTTGGGGGATGGAAAACTTAACCAGCTGGCTTCCCTCCATGTACTCATTCATGACCGCAATACGGGTAAGCAGGTGGGCGAGGTAACCGGTAGCAATAATGGAAGAAAAAGGTCACTCGCAGCTTGTTAATTGCGTTTGGCTGCTTTCTACCTCAGCAAACATCGTCCATCAGGGATGTTATCGGCGATGAAAGCTGGCAGGTAGCTTTCCCTTTATTGTCCTGCTGCATGGGGTTAACCTTTTCCATACTATTGCACCGGGCATTTTACAGGCTGCTGGACTTGCTTGAGCAATGATATCACCATTCCAGTAAATTATAAGTTTAATTTTTTTTATTTCGTTGCAGCGCTTGTTAATTGTTTTTTTCAATTAACAGCTTTTTTTTTTCTCCACAGCGTACCTATGTTGTTACTATTTGCATGCAGTGGCGGACTTGACAATTTTGGGGCCTAAGGCAGAACATATCCAGGGGCCCTCTTCTTGGGTCAGGGGTTAAAAAGGTGAGAAGTGTGGGAGGAAATATGTTCCGGTACACTAGGACTGTCCTAAACGATAAATTTGCTCCTGATTAGTCAGCCGACTAGTTTTACGATTAGTCGACTAATCTAATAATTTTCTTTTTTTAAAAAACTAATTTAGCAATGAATTTTTTGTTGACGTTTATTAATTCACAAAACCATTTTGGAACACTTAAATTCTTTAATATGGTACAAATAATCATGTAAATAGCTAGGGTTGTTCCGATCATGTTTTTTTGCTCCCGATCCGATCCCGATCGTTTTAGTTTGAGTATCTGCCGATCCCGATATTTCCCGATCCGATTGCTTTTTTTTTTTTTTTGCTCCCGATTCAATTCCAATCATTCCTGATAATTTTTCCCGATCATATACATTTTGGCAATGCATTAAGAAAAAAATGAATAAAACTCAGACGAATATATACATTCACCTTACAGTACATAAGTACTGTATTTGTTTATTATGACAATAAATCCTCAAGATGGCATTTACATTATTTACATTCTTTCTGTGAGAGGGATCCACGGATAGAAAGACTTGTAATTCTTAAAGGATACATGTGACTTTGTATATTGTGACTAAATATTGCCATCTAGTGTATTTGTTGAGCTTTCAGTAAATGATACTGTAGCCATGCCCAGATGCATGATGGGAAGTGCAACCATGACTGTGCTTAGTGCTATCAATTGATATATCTGCGTTGGGAAATAAAATAGGGTGTCAAGAAAAACATCAATTACTACCTTGCTTCCCCACATTGCTTCCCATGATATTTCTAATCATAGGGAGAGGGATTGCAAGGCTTTAGCCAATTGAAAAAAGGCTCCAAAGGCTGCCAAAATTCACTCTACTTCTTTTATGCTGCCTTTTATCTCTCTATATAGGGAAAATGACGCCATTACAGATTGAGCGCGATAATGCGTGAGTGGGTCGTGCAGCGCATGCGTTAATTGCATTAAATATTTTAACGTGATTAATTTTTTAAAAATTAATTACCGCCGTTATTGGGATAAATTTGATAACCCTACCTTAAGCCTAAACTAAAGACTCTGGATGAGTGTAACATATTATGTCTGTAACGTTAAATACAATTAGAAAACGATTTAATAAAAATATATATATATATTTAAAAAAAGGCATGGCCGATATTTTTTTGCCGATTCCGATACTTTGAAAATGACGTGATCGGATCTCTAGTTGGGGGTGCTGCTGGCTCCGGTGGCCCAAGCCCTTGCTCGTTGGAGCAAGGGCAGCTGGTTGGGGGCCCCCTACCGGTTGGGGGCCTAAGGTGATCACCTACTTCGCCTGAATAGTAGCTTCGCCTATGCTTGCATGCAATTGTAAATACAGGACTAATATTCATTTTAAATAAAACTAAAACATATCGCTTAAATACAGTACAATTTTAGATTACCCTCCCAAAAATACAATACCCAATTAAAACTGAAGTTATTCTAAATAATGTGATCAAAATGTCACATTTCATGCTACTTTCAGCTGCCAATTTAAACAAGTGTTCATTTGCATCTCCATTCGATTGTTTCTGCTTGTCTGCACACTGCAGAGAAGTGAAGCTCCTCTACTGGTTCTGCTGGTGCCTCGTTGCTCTTTGTTCCACTTGAGTGGGGTGTGTGTGCTCACGTGGGTGCGCGAGGATGCGCCGGGAGAGCGATTTGACGACGGGTTGGTTTGTCTGTCGGCTGCCGTGTTTGATGTTGTTGATTGGAAGTCGGTGTGTGACAAGTGCGTGGGAGTATAAAAAAAAAAAAAAATACACACGTGTGATGTTCGCATAGGTGTGCGCTTGAAGCCCCCCTTTCGATGTTTCACCGCGCAACTCCAGGGACTGCCGTGTTCATTATTCTTCCTAAAAGAAGCATTAAAATTTCATCAGTGCAATGCAATCTGTAGCAGGGTGGGGGTGTGAGAGAGAGAGAGAGACCCTCAATCGTGTGAGGGGAGGGAGGATGCTGCATCCTCTCATTCACTGCCGCCTCCTTTTTTCCTCAACATCTCGCGCCGTCCCACCTCTTTCTACTACTACTACAACACAGCGCTACTCCCTCACGTCTCCTTAGGCAACAGGATGCGAGCGTTTAGCATCCGGAGACGAGAGGCTGACAAGGTGCGCTTTTTCTCCTTACAGGATTCGGATATGTGATCGCCGCAAAAAGCCGGATGGACTTTTAAACACACCCAAAATGTAATGGTAAGTCATTTTCTCCTCACTTATTATGTCTAACTTGTTGATTGACGATTGACTCTTTTGCTGTGATATTGACTGGCGACTCGCTCATTAGTGGTGCACTTATCGGGATTGCCATTGATGAGACTACAATCATAAGCAGCTTTATACGGTAGCTCTAATAACGCTAATGGTCCTCTTCTTGGGCTTCACCACAACCACGCAGATGAAAAAATTAGCCGCTGGGTGTGAAAGTAGGGTGGAGTGGGAGCCTGAAATGAAAGAGAGTAGGGGAGTCTTTGAACGGGCGCGCGGAGGTCCCGCGTGATGGATGGAGAGCCAGGCAGGGCGTGTGATGGAGGAAGACGAGGATGAAGAGGAGAAGCGGTCGGGTGGAGGATGGTTTTACGAGAGGAAAGGGGGAAACTATCTTGTGGAGCTGTACATCACAGAGAGGCTAATGGAAATACGGTCCACTTGAAGGGTCCTCGGCTTCACTCCACGTGCCCTTCAAAAAAATAAAAAGCATTCCGAGTCCAATGTGTTCTGAACTTGATTCATTCAAGTGGCTGAGTAGCAATGTAGCCATGAAGTTATACTGTTGAATAGCCATTTTCACCTTTTTCAGTGGTGCAAACTTCAAACAGTTCTTTGGAAATATTCGGCAAAACCTCTGTTGGGTTTAAGTTCACTGCATTGTTGTAAGAGAGATGTGTGACAGATCTTCTGAAGCCTCCATAATGTGTTTTATGAATACATGACCATTAAATGAAAGATTACTCTCTTCTTTTATCTGAAACATTCATATTTGATTGAAAGTACTACGACCACTCTTGATGTTATATAACTTCATAATTCAGACTGCTCAATTTATTTCAGTTGGAATTTCGTAACCCTTTAATGCCTGTAGAGCTGAAACGAATACTCGAGCAATTCGAGTAACTCCATCCATCCATCCATCCATCCATTATCTTCCGCTTAGTCCGGGGTCGGGTCGCGGGGGCAGCAGCTTTAGCAGGGAAGCCCAGACTTCCCTCTCCCCAGCCACTTCAGCCAGCTCCTCCGGCGGGATTCCAAGGCGTTCCCAGGCCAGCCGAGTGACATAGTGTCTCCAGCGTGTCCTGGGTCGACCCCGGGGCCTCCTGCCGGTGGGACATGCCCGGAACACCTCTCCAGGGAGGCGTCCAGGAGGCATCCGAACCAGATGCCCGAGCCACCTCAACTGGCTCCTCTCAACGCGGAGGAGTAGCGGCTCGACACCAAGCCCCTCCCGGATGACCAAGCTTCTCACCCTATCTCTAAGGGAGAGCCCGGACACCCTGCGGAGGAAACTCATTTCGGCCACTTGTATCGGGGATCTTGTTCTTTCGGTCACGACCCACAGCTCGTGATCATAGGTGAGGGTAGGAACGTAGATCGACTGGTAAATCGAGAGCTTCGCCTTTTGGCTCAGCTCCTTCTTCACCACAACGGACTGAGTAACTCGAGTTTAAAAACTGATCCAAGTAATTTTATTCACCTCGAGTAATCGTTTATTCTGACAGCTCTAAGCATCACGTTTTGCTCGGACTACTTTTAATACGGGACAACGCGCTGGTCCGATCACGTCATTTTCAAAGTATCGGAATCGGCAAAAAAATATCGGCCATACCTTTTTTAAATATATATATATATATTTTAATTAATTCATTTTCTAATTGTATTTAACGCTACAAACATAATATGTTACACTCATCCAGACTCTTTAGTTTAGGCTTAAGGTAGGGTAATCAAATTTATCCCGATTATGGCGGTAATTAATTTTTAAAAAAATGTATCACATTAAAATATCTAACGCAATTAAAGCATGCGCTGCATGACCCACTCACGCATTGTCGCACTCAATCTGTAATGGCGCCGTTTTACCTATTTAGAGAGATAAAAGGCAGCGTAAAATGAGTAGAGTGAATTTTGGCAGCCTTTGGAGCCTTTTTTGAATTGGCTAAAGCCTTACAATCCCTCTCCCTATGATTAGAAATATCATGGGAAGCAATATGGGGAAGCAAGGTAGCAAGTGATTTTTTTCTTAACACCTTAAGTTATTTCCCAACGCAGAGAAGATATATAAATTGGTTGCACTACGCACAGTCATGGTTCCACTTCCCATCATGCATAGGGGCATGGCTACAGTATCATTTACTGAGAGCTCAACAAATACACTAGATGGCAATATTTAGTCACAACATACAAAGTCACTAGTCGCTCTATCCGTGGATCCCTCTCACAAAATGAATGTTAATAATGTAAATGACATCTTGAGGATTTATTGTCATAATAAACAAATACAGTACTTATGTACTGTATGTTGAATGTATATATTCGTCCGAGTTTTATTCATTATTTTCTTAATGCATTACCAAAATGTATATTATCGGGAAAAATTATCGGGAATGATTGGAATTGAATCGGTAGCAAAAAAAAAACTGGATCGGGAAATATCGGGATCGGCAGATACTCAAACTAAAACGATCGGGATCAGATCGGGAGCAAAAAAGCATGATCGGAACAACCCTAGTTTTAACCCTTTAGTTTTAAGTCTCTTTAGTTAGAGGGTTCACTTACTTATTTTCCCCTTTCTGTCGTTGTCTGATGCTATCCTCATTAAAATATGAAAACCTATGAAATTATGGTTTTAGTTAAAGCACACGCTGTATTTTCAACTGTGTGATTTTGACAAAGATCAGATCACATTTGATGGTGATTTTATGCAGAAATTCCAAAAGGTTCAGATTCTTTTTCATACGATTGTATTTTGTTGAGAATAATAGTATATTTATGGACTTGTGTGCATTATTTGAAACAAATATAAATCTTGGAAATTCCTATTAGAACTGTGGAAATATATTTGGGATTAAGCAAAAGCTTCAAAATGGAATTAATGAGTTTAATTGTTATGTTCTAAATGCAGCCACATCACAAATTATGATTTATGATGATTATTCGTGCAGGCACATTATCTCAATTATGTTTCCATTGTTGAATAAGTCACAATAATGATGGAAAATGTGAAGATTTGAACTGGGGGGTGTAAACTTTTTTTCAAATATATATTGCACAGCATTTATATAGCAATAATCATTCAGTCAGCTTTACAGTTAGACTTGATTTTTATTTCCAGTTTCGAGTAAAAACATGCTCTCTATTCAGGAGGCGTAAAATCCCTGCATATGTTATCGTCACACTTGACTGGTCTCAATTCCTCATGTTCAGAGATCCAATCTGTTATCATGAGTAATCACCGTTTGTGTTCCGCGGAATCAAGCTAGCCCACCCTACTCACCTGCGTGAAGCCCCCCCAACACTCTCCCCCCTGCTGCGAATAGTGCGCTGATGCATCCTGCAATCAATGTTCGCTCATTTCTGTTGGGTGTAAATTTCACGAGAGCCACAAAGGCTCTAGAAGTTGCTTTGTGAACCTCTGAGCGAGCTGTTTTTAGTAGTGGAGATTTAAGAGCCCCATTTCATTCCCCCATTCAGCTCTCAGGAATTGGGGAGCATGCATCACAATATTAGCCTGACAATCTGTTTTACTTAGCAGGGTTCCCCTCCAACGTTCTTGTAAATTGAGCTTTAGAGCAGTTTGTAAAGCCTCTTTTATGACTTTAGCGTGATTGGAAAGAGGGTGAACTTGAAGGGCTGGACACAATTTTTAGTCTAGGCGCGGTGGGTGGTGGGACAAGTCTCATTCTGAACCTTTGACCCACGTTCGGTACGTCCACGCATCCTGTTCAACACACAAAAATTGGACAGCGCATTCCAGCAGGCTGTAAATCAGCCTCCCAAATGCCTCATTGTGAAATTGAGATGTCACACTTTGGACCTTATCTTTCTTTTCTGCATTCAGTCAACTATCAAAGCAACCTGGTCTCCCACGCACGTTTCCCATGATCGTCCCCATCCTCCCTATCTCGCCACATAATGAGATTTGACGTTAATCCCGACACAATATCACAAGATTACGCGCTTCTGGAACACCCCGCGTGAGCGCCGCCGACGGCTTTGGCGCATGGTGCGCCAAAGCACATTAATGTAATCTACGTGTAATTGGGTGGTAATGCCGCCAGTATGTGAATGAGTGGACGGGCGGGAAGGGTGTCCTTTCCAGTCCGCTTTTCCATTCTACGCGTCAGACAAGGGCGTAGGTTTGGTCTTTACTTTGTTAGGTACGATATGGTATAACCTGCATGTAAACTTTTTGCTGGGAACGGGACATCGTAATGATCAATGCAAAATAAATCTTTATTGACTTACACTTTTATTTGTATTGGTTCAGCCTACACCGATTAATTCAAAACTTTGTTTTAAAATAAAATACTAAAGATGACCCGATCGATCGGCATCCGATCACGTCATTTTCAAAGTATCGGAGTTGGCAAATAAATATCGGACATGCCTTTTTTTATTTTTTAATTAAATCGTATTCTAATTGTATTTAACGTTACAGACAAAATGTCTTACATTTATCCAGAGTCTTTAGTTTTGGCTTAAAGTAGGGCTATCAAATTTATCGCGTAAACGGCGGTAATTAATTTTTAAAAAAATTAATCACGTTAAAATATTTAATGCAATTAGCGCATGCGCTGCACGACCCACTCACGCATTGTCGCGTTAAATCTATAATGGCGTTGTTTTACCTATATATAGAGCTAACAGGCAGCGTTAAATGAGTAGAGAGAATGTTGGCAGTCTTTGGAGCCTCTTTATTTGGCTTAAGCCTTAAAATCCCTCTCTCAACAAGTGGGAAGCCATTTTGGGAAGAACGGTAGTTGTTGATCTTTTCCTTATCACCCTATGTTACTTCCCAACGCAGAGAAGATATATCAATTGGTGCCACTACGCACAATCATGGTTGCACTTCCCATCATGCATTTGGGCAGAACAGTTAGATGGCTACAGTATCATTTACTGAAAGCTCAACAACTACACTAGATGGCAATATTTAGTCACAATATACAAAGTCACATTTATCCTTTTAAAATTACAAGTCTTTCTATTCGTGGATCCCTCTCACAGAAAGAATGTTAATCATGTAAATGCCATCTTGAAGATTTATTGTCATAATAAACAAATACTGTACTTATGTACTGTATGTTGAATGCATATATTCGTCCGAGTTTTATTCATTTTTTCTTAATGCGTTGCCAAAATGTATATGATCGGGAAAAATTATGGGGAATGATAGGAGTTGAATCGGGAGCAAAAAAAAAAACAATCGGATCGGGAAATATCGGGATCAGCAGATACTCAAACTAAAACGATCGGGATCGGATCGGGAGCAAAAAAACATGATCGGAACAACCCTAAAAAATACTAAAGATACATTTTGAAATTTTCTTCATTTTATTTTGTTAATCATCTCATAACTACCCGGGAATGCAAAAAAACCCCAAAAACATTTGTCTTAAGACCACTCAACATTGTCTAAATAAAGAAATTAAATTTGACTGAAAAAAACTTCTTTGTCAGGGAGAAATAAAAAAATAAAATTAAAAAACGGAGCCGTCCTTCAGGTAAAACACTCCTACTTTTGCCCAAAAGCACAGTCGAACTCAACAAAAAAAAATTAAAGTCCTGTGGGCTGCTTTAAGACCACATCAATAAAATAAAAAGTAAAATTGGGGAGAAGGGGGTAAAACTTGGTTCACTACATTTATCACAGTTTAATTAACGTTGACAGTAAAAATCACATAAAGGAGGACACTTTAGTTCACACAGTTTCATGTTATGCTAACTCTGATGCAGGTCGGACTTTCAGCAGCAAAATTAGTGGTGTTTTCCCCACTTCCACAACATTGACGTCTTTTTGCAATTGGTACAGTGGCTGTTCCCGGCTGAAAAAAAAAAAAAAAACATCTAATATCCCTAATATCTAATGTGTGTGTGTGGAAGGTGGTGGTGGTGGTGGTGGGGGGGGGGTCAAGTCATCAGCCAATCAAATGTGTGTTTAGGAGGGTAAAAATGGAACGGCACATTCAGCAAGTGAAAAGAGGTCCATGTAAATCTGAACATAATGAAAATAATTTACTTAATAATGGTGGGGTCAATTACAACATTTAAAACATGGGAAGACTATCTAAATGACCTACAGTATATAACTGAAGTCATTACATAACGCAAATAAGGTTGCTTAAAGGTTGGTGGGGAAAATTTCAGCATCCTGTAAAATTGGTATTGTTTTGTCCCTACCGTCACTATGCAAACCTACGTCCTTGGCGTCAGATGATCAGTGTTGGGAATAACGCCATTCTAAATAACGCCGTTACATAACGACGTTATTTTTTTCAGTAACGGGGCAATCTAATTAATTTTTCCGCCGTTACCGTTACTGACCGTCAAAAGCTGTGCGCTGCTTACTTTGAATAAATTGAAGAAACTAACACCCGTCGCGAGTCTACTCTGCTTTGTTTATTTGTCATCCAAGACTTTGGGTGCGTTCAGGTTCATGGCAATGAAAATAGTAAACACACATAGCCTACCTTTGCAAGAATGATGGAGTTGCCGTTTGATACGGTCATAATGTGCAGGTCCTGCACCCATCCGCAGCAAAACTGCTCGTAGCTTTGTACCAATTTGTAATTTCGGAATTGCTGATGAGTTTAGTAACATAAACTAAGCAATAAATACAGCAGAATGTCCATTTCGTGTAATTGTAGAAGCCCGTTGACATCTTTACTCCATTTGTCTCCGGCTCGCTCGTAAGGGTCAACATTGTTCACATCCTTAAGTTTGATCAAATATCTGTTCTTCGCCTTAGTAACGAGTTTGTCTCTTTATCGAATTGGCAAGTTAAAGTTTAATGTTTCGCGAGCCAGACCTGCTTCCAATATGGCTGCGTTGTTGTGAAATCTCACGTGATCCCCCATTCTGTGACATAAACGCTCGAGCCTAATAGCGCACGTACTTCAGAGCCGGTTGTTTAAATGTGAATTGTCTCGCCCTATGTTTGTATATGTGTATTTTTTGTTAATAAAGTTTATTTATTTATTTATTTTTTTTAAAAAAAACAAACTTCAGAACCGGGATTTTCACACACAAACCGGAACAGCGCGTGCGGCAAACACACACACGCAAAACAGATGCAGAGGGATATGATGGCAGAGCATTCAGAGGAAAATTTGTCCTTTACGAGGTGGAGATATAAACTTGCCTGGCACAGCCAGACTATTCTCCCTGTATTTTTCAAACACTGTGAGAAATAGTCTGGGACCCAGCCCATTAACGGCCTCTCGACCAAGGTACAAAATCAATCGTCCAATCAGATTCGTTTATTTGCGTGACGTGTTCTTAACGAGTAACGTCACTCTTGCGCGCCAAAAGTCGTCTCTACAACAACACAGATGTCGAACGGGAGAGCCGAGAATATATTCCAATCCGCGGTAAAACCAGTTTTAAATGACCAAAAACACATCGAAACAAGTCATTGACAACAGTCAACATGGCTCGCGCTAGCCATGTTGAATAAACTTCTCCATTCTCCGCTCATGCTAATTACTTGTCGCTTTAACAACGTCACGTCTGCCCGTCGCTGATTGGTCCACTCCGGTGTCTGTTTGCTGTGGCTTGCTCCGCCCTCGGAATTTGATCCGCCGGACGGTCGCCAGACTCAATCGCTAGAACAAAGGTGAGTCTGGTATACCAGGCAAGATATACCGTAATTTTCAGACTATGAGCCGCTACTTTTTTCCTTCATTTTAAATCATGCGGCTTATAGTCCAATGCAGCTTATTTGTTGATTTATTTGGGTTAATAGGTAACACTTCATTTGACAGCGGCGTCATAAGACTGTCATAATTATGACATGACACTATCATGGGCATTACTGAATGCTTGTGTCATTAAGTGTCATCCAGCAAATTATGTCACTAACCCCATTTATGTCCAGCTTGGATCTTTTAAATCCATTCAAAAGTGAAATAATTTGCCGGATAACACTAAATGACGTCTGTTATAAGCATTCATTAATGCTCATGACAGTTTCATGTCATAATTATGATTGTCTAATGACAGTCTTAAGGCATCACTGTCAAATAAAGTGTTACCAAATACTATTACTAGCAGTTAATGAAACAAGCGGAACAGTAACTGAAAAAAATAATTACCACAGAACATGAATTTTGATTGTTATTTACATCTATAGCGCTGCTATGCATGCTAGGAGGCATGCTGGACAACAGCAGTGTTGACAGCAGATGGCAGCAGAGGTTGACTGTCTACCCCAAGGGAGCAGTGATGGCCATATGAAGCATCTTGAAGCAATAAAGCATTGCAGCCAATTGGTTAAAAGCTTCATGGTGGTTCATTTGGTCTTACGACAGTCATATGATGCTGCTGTCAAATAGTGTTACCGGTAGAGGTGTGCAAAATTTCCGATTCTTAGATTATTCGCGATTCGGCCGTGGAAGATTCGAGAACGATTCACAAACATCCAAATTCCGATTATTGAAATATGTCAAGTAAAGCGGAAGTAAAACACACTCAGCGCGCCGCGCGGTCTTCGGGACGCAATGAGGAACGGAGCGAGAGTAGCTAAACATCATGCTTGTCATTACACGGCCCCTCGAGTAATGCCAATGCTCAACTCACGGCTCTAGCTCAACTCATGCCACGAGATAAAAAAACACAACAACATACCTGAAGCTGCTACAAAAGTACGTCATCCACATAATGTTACAGTAGATATCATTTATATAAGACTAGATGCACTACGGTAGCGGCAGCGTTTGCAGCACATCTACAAAAAGCTAGATGCAGACGTAGTAAACGGCCGCCATCTTAAAGCAGTACACTTCTCTGCAAGGCTGTTGTAGCGAACCTTCCAAGCAAACCTAAGTAACTTTTTATCTAAAATACTCCTAAATCGGTAAAATATTGACTTGAATCTATCTTTAAAATAGTTTTAAAACTTTCACATGTCGAAAGTTGACAAAAGGGAAATTATGGATTAACGGGAGCAATTTTAACAACTTTAACGGTTGATTCACAACATTAAATTAATTGAATGTAGTTTAAAGCTGCTGATACAGAATGGGGACTGGAGTTTTTTATTTACTGTTATTTTTGTATATTTGTTTACTGCTATATGTTAACTTGATACTGAAATAGTAGTTTGGTTTAGCCCGAGAGTATTTTTGAACAATTTGGGAACAAATGTACAAAATATTTAAAAAAAAAAAAAAAAAAAAAAAAAGGGGGGGGGTGCATCAATAATCGTTTTAGAATCGAATCGGACCATCTGAATCGTAATCGTAATCGAATCGTTAGGTGCCCAAAGATTCCCAGCTCTAGTTACCGGTTAATATCTTTTGGTGTAAATATCCCATAATACACTGAGGACAGCTGCGGCTTATAGTCCAGTGCGGCTTATCTATGAAAAAATGCAGTTTTCGTGCCAAATTTGGTGGGTGGCGGCTTATAGTCAGGTGCGCCTTATAGTGTGAAAATTATGGTAAACACTATTTCAAGTTGGTCGAAATTAAAGGAAAAACGTGCATGTAAAGTGTAATTTATGTCGCGGGGCAAAGCTTTTGTCGACATCTGTGGTAAGCAATTCAAATCTGTTTATTTTTGTTGCACTTCAAATCTAGGATAAATCTGTTGCTGGTGAGGTGCAATAAATATTACAAGGTTCTATAACACAACTACCTGTCTGTTCTTCTCTATTCAACTGACTTGAATACTGCTCAGAAAATTTCAAATTCTTTGACATACAACAACTTCTTTTTAAAGTAACGGAAATAGTTACTTTCCCTGGTAACTAGTTACTTTTACTATAGAGTAATTCAGTTACTAACTCAGTTAATTTTTGGAAGAAGTAGTGAGTAACGTAACGTGCCCAACACTGCAGATGATACAATTCACGTGAGAAGGTGAGTTTGGCAAGCATTGACTTACTGGAAGCCACGTCAGCCTCCACCTTTGCAAAAGTAATTAGCCAAGTATTCTGATTGGCACACGCGCGCTCCCATCTTCGCCTTCGCTCCTCGGTTGCCGTGACAACAGGAAAAGCCTGGCGTACGCTCCTCGATGCCAATTAGTGCGAGCTGGCCCGATTGATTTGTATGTAAACCTGGAGATGAATGAGCATATTAACATCTTAACTGGTTTTCATTAATATGAAAATCAGCTTACAGAATTAATTTAATGATTCGTTTACCGTGCTGTTGTCTACTTTTATGCGCTGGCAGTTAAGCGCTTCCACATTTCTCCACCTCCATCTCGCCTCTAACCTTCCTCTCAAGTCCCTTTTTTTTCTGCTCGCCTTCCAAGGACGTTATTTTTTTCCCTCTTGCTTGTTGTGCGGGATCAAAAAACAGGCGTATCCAGATGAAACCTGCACTAGGTCTTGTTGTAAAAATGGTGCCCTCACTTGTGATACAGTCCGTTTGATTTATGAACTGTTCAGAGGCGACATTAGTCACCTCACACGTGGTGGAAGGTATTTCACTTTTGCAATATAGCCAGGGGTGAAAGTGAGCGGGAACGGTCAGAAACGCTGTTCCGGTTTAAGATTCAGGGCAGGAAAGCTGTTCCGGTATACGGTGCTTTGAGTCTGAAAATATGACGGCAACTGTCAAAACGCTATGTAAAAAAAAAGAAAAATACAAAGCTGCCACACATGCATTTCATCTCCAAGAAGAAAACAAATCAAATTTACATACACAAGTGTTAACAACAAGCATAATAAAGTGCTGTGTAGGGTAATCCGTTTCCACCGATATTTATTATTTCATTCCACGGACGGCATGGTGGTTTCCCCAGCTGCTGTAGTTATCTGAGTCTGACGAATCCACGCAGCAAAGCAAAACGCCTGGACTCATTTATCCGTTCAATTGGCTGACATACTGACATGTGATCACCAGAGATAGTTAGCTCTGATTGGTTCAGATGTGCATCTTTTGTGAAACAGCAAAAAATAAAATAAAATAGGGCAATGCAACAGAAAATGGATCAAATCTTTAAGAGCAAGGAAAGAGCTAAGGTGGCTTATTTATCATATTTTGTTTTGTTTGCTCTGATGGGAAGGTTCAGAACATCTTAGCTGTCAATGTGCACTTTGGACTTATATTTGTTCATTTGTGTTAGGCTACCTATACATTTCCATATGATTTAAAAAAGTAAATGTGCGATCTTCAAAATATATTCCACTTCACTCTGCATAATATAAGTCATTTGTACTTATTTTTTCTGAATGTATGTTACTTATATCTTTATTATTAAAAAACACAACAAAAACTAAATGTTTACATTATCTTCAATTTCAGTATACATCTTATGTTCTTAAAGGGATCCTCAATTTTTAAGACAAGTAATTCTTAAAAGATAAATGTTAGTATGAGTTATAATAATTTGATATTAAAACCCCTCTTAATGTTTTTGTTTTGTACAATTATTTTAAGCGATAGGTCGCCATTCTTGTTACGTCGCAGTGCGTGACGTCACCGGTCCCGTTGCCTAAATTCCAGCGTCTCACTCGTTAGCTTTCCCAACATGTCGTCAGTTCTACCCTTCCTATTTGAACCAGATCTGAAAAGTGAAGAGCAGGACAGCACTGTCGGTCGTTCACAAGACGAGCTTCAGGGAAAAATGCGTGCAGCAAATATCTGATAAGACAAAAGTTGGGCAAAACTGGTGATGTGAGAGAGTGCAGTTGGGAACTCCGGTTGGGAGCGAGAGTGTACGCTGTCCGGCTTTATTAGCAGATATTCAAGGTAAGCATATTGCGTTTTCAAACTTATCCCAATATAATTATGTAGATTGTTAGCATCCAGAGCTGTCGTGTGCTTTACATACAGTACAGGCCAAAGAGCACACTTTGTGTAATCCATGCCTTGTACATTGTAACTCGTGGTAGGTAGGTGGTAGCTTCCACTTATGCACATTTATTCACAAAAAAATAATATTTCCACCTTGACCACTCTTCACTCGGGAGCCCAGCAGTACGCAAACACGCGTTCCCTGACGAACTCCAACATTGTTGTAAGGTCCACATCAGAGTCACTGTCATCACTGTAGCGTGCCATAGTGCTTTAATTATTTAGTATGATTTGGGGAAAACTCCCACAAAGAATAGTCAACAAAAAAGATAGCAATAGTAATCAAAATCCGCGCTTTTTACTCACTCGAAGGTCCAGGAATTAGACCGATCCCATGGCACTGTTGCAGCCGCGATCAGGCCGTCGATTCCACAAAATAGACTGATCCGAAAAGCCGCTGTGGGACCGATGAATCAAAAAAATGGACAGATCCGAAATCAACATTGCAGACGCGATGGGACCGTCGGATCCAGATAATAGACGGATCCCTTACTTAACTGAGGATCCAGGAAAAATGTTCGGGCGCCAGTTGTAACGCGTGCTGGGTGGGATACGTGCATACAGGGACCAAAAAGGGGGAGATGCTTCCACTTATGCACATTTATTCACTAAAAATAATAATTCCACCTTGACCACTCACTTCACTCCCCTTGTTTCCATTTGACTGGAAATTGCATCCAAAAGCAGCACATCGTGACATTTTACTTCGCGAGTTTAGGCAGCAATAAGCAATTGTTGAACACTCCCAATGACGTCATCACTGCGAGCCCGCAAACCATGGCGCCAACTAACGGTCAAAATATTTAGTAAATATTATGAAATATTGCCATTGATTTAACATTTTATGTGTTTTTAACAACATATTTTAGTAGAAGAGCACAATTGTGGTTTATTAGAGCCTACATGTACTAGAGTTAGGGGATCACTTTAAGGAGTTAAAATTGAGATTTGAGGAAATGAGGGAAAATAGAAATTAGGAGATGGAGGTTGGGGTTATAGCTGTTTTTGTTCACTTTTATTTTGCAAATCATTGAACAAAAATACAATTTTGAATGAAAATCAGTGTTTGTATGTGTTATAGAAATAACGGAGCAAAACTGTTTTCTTTGCATTTCAGTAGTTTTGACCCCCCCCCCCCCCCCCCCCAAAAAAAGTTTTCTCTGCATTTCAGTAGGTTTGACCCCCCCCCCCCCCCCAGAAAAAAAACCCTTTCACCCCTGAATATAGCCAATATATTATGCGTCTGTTTTTTTAAGCAACTTTTTAGCTTAAAGTTGATAAAAGAACCGGTATGCTCTGTCCATCGTATTTGATTGGCCGTGATTGTCACTTAAGCCTGAGACTAATATTGAAAGAAGCCATTAGTGCCTGATAGTATTTTAATACCACGGCAAGACGTTCGCCGCGTTTCACCTCTGACCTATCGAGCCGATAATTTACGTCGCGCTCCTCGTGCCGCCCGGGTTCACTCCCCGAGGAAATCACGCCGGATCTATGACCGCCATTTACATCTGGGCAAATTAAAGCGGCGGTGTATCGTTATTGCCTCAGGCCTCATGAATCAAACTTTATTGACCAGTCGGAGACTTGCAGACACCCGTTGAATATCAAGCGCTAGGGAAAAGGCCAGTTTTGGGGGAGGTGAAGACCATCTGTGGAAAATTTCAAGGTGGGATGGGCAACTGAGCACCAAGCAGGGATGAAATTGCAGTCCCTACTTCTCATAAATATGTTGATCTCCGTCGCGATAGTTGCGTTAATGCAGTCTCAAACAATAAACCGAGACTTGTATTTGCCAAACATATCGCCGGCATCTCGTCGGATTTTATCGACTGTCGTTTGTAAGAAATGTTGCACAACGAATTTGATTTTCTATTAAAGGGATCCTCGATCTTAAAGACATGTAGGCTCTAATAAACCACAATTGTTGTCTTGTACTAAAATATGTTGTTAGAAACATATAAAATGTTAAAACAATGGCAATATTTTATAATATTCAGTACATATTTTGACTGATAGTTGGCGCTATGTTTTGCGGGCTCGGAGTGATGACGTAAATGGGATGTTTCCAATTGTGTAAAACAATTGTGTATTGCTGCCTAAACTCGCTACGATGTGCTACTTTTGGATGCAATTTCCAGTCAAATGGAAACAAGGGGAATGATGTGAGTCGCCACAGATTTCCTATTGACAAGAAGAGGAGAAAGTAAAGATGTCGATCGGGTCCGATTACGTCATTTTCAAAGTATCGGAATCGGCAAAAGAATATCGGACATGCCTTTTTTTAATATATATATATTTTTTTATTTAAATCGTTTTCTAATTGTATTTAACGTTACTGACAAAATGTCTTACACTCATCCAGAGTAGTTTTGGCTTAAAGTAGGGCTATCAAATTTATTGCGTTAATGGCGTTCATTTTTTAAAATTAATCACGTTAAATAATTAATGCATGCGCTGCACGACCCACTCACGCATGGTCGCGTTCAATTTATAAAGGCAACGTATAATGAGTAGAGAGAATTTTGACAGCCTTTGGAGCTATTTTTTATGTGGCTAAAGCCTTACAATGCCTCTCTCAGCAATTAAAAATAACTTGGGAGGCAATATGGGGAAGAAAGGTAGTAGTTGATCATTTTCTTAACACCCTATGTTCTTTCCCAACACAGAGAAGATATATGCCCCTACGCACAGTCATGGTTGCACTTCCCATCATGCATTTGGGCAGAAGTTAAATGGCTGCAGTACCATATACTGAAAGCTCAACAAATACACTAGATGGCAATATTTAGTCACAATATACAAAGTCACATGTATCCTTTAAGAATTACAAGTCTTTCTATCCATGGATCCCTCTCACAGAAAGAATGTTAATAATGTAAAGGCCATCTTGAGGATTTATTGTCATAATAAACAAATACAGTACTTATGTACTGTATGTTGAATGTATATATTGGTCCGAGTTTTATTCATTTTTTTCTTAATGCATTGCCAAAATGTATATGATCGGGAAAAATTATTGGGAATGATTGGAATTGAATCGGGAGCAAAAACAAGCAATCGGATCGGGAAGGATTGGCAGATACTCAAACTAAAACGATCGGGATCGGATCAGGAGCAAAAAAACATTATCGGAACAACCCTAAAAACTAGGGCTGTCAAAATTATCGCATTAACGGGCGGTAATTATTTTTTTAAAATTAATCACGTTAAAATATTTGACGTAATAACGCACATGCCCCGCTCAAACAGATTAAAATGACAGTGTCATGTCTATTTGTTACTTGTCAATAAATCCTCAAGATGGCATATACATTATTAACATTCTTTCTGTGAGAGGGATCCACGGATAGAAAGACTAGTAATGGTAATTCTTAAAGGATAAATGTGACTTTGTATATTGTGACTAAATATTGCCATCTAGTGTATTTGTTGAGCTTTCAGTAACTGATACTGCAGCCATTTAACTTCTGCCCAAATGCATGATGGGAAGTGCAACCATGACTGTGCGTAGGGCCACCAATTGATATATCTTCTCTGCGTTGGGAAAGAACATAGGGTGTTAAGAAGATGATCAGCTACTATCTTTCTACCCCACATTGCCTCCCACGATATTTTTAATTGCTGAGAGAGGTATTGTAAGGCTTTAGCCACATTAAAAAATGGCTCCAAAGACTGTCAAAATTCTCTCTACTCATTATACGCTGCCTTTTAGCGCTATCTATAGGTAAAATGGTGTCTTGAAAGATTGAACGCGAAAATGCGTGAGTGGGTCGTGCAGCGCATGCGTTAATTATTTAACGTGATAAATTAAAAAAATTAATTACCGCCGTTAACGCAATAAATTTGATTGCCCTACTTTAAGCCAAAACTACTCTGGATGAGTGTAAGACATTTTGTCTGTAAAGTTAAATACAATTAGAAAACGATTTAATTAAAAAATTATTTTTAAAAAGGCATGTCCGATATTTTTTTGCCGATTCCGATACTTTGAAAATGACGTGATTGGACCCGATCGATCGATCGATCGATCGGGGCATCTTTACTAGTTTTAATATCAAATTATTATAGCTCATACAAACATTTATCTTTTAAGAATTACATGTCTTTAAGATCTAGGATCCCTTTAAACTTCACATGGTGGTACAGTTACGTAACCTTGGATTTGATGTCCACGCATGTCTTGATTGTGCTATTTTGACGTATTGTGACCTTTTTTGATTAACTCAAGTTGAATCTGACAGCACTAATGCAGCTAAGATTTCATCTCCCATTCTCGTTAGTGTGTCCTTGCTTCTTTGATAAGGACAAATTGTACCTATCGTTGTTAGGAAAGGCAGATGGAGAAGTGTCCTTGAACCCTGCGGTCTAAATTTGAGGCCAAGCTGCCACTCACCCCCTCTCTTGTTGAACCCCAAGTAAGCAATTTAGTTTGGCTGTAAGGGTCCATTGTTTAATTTAGAACGGTTGAAAAAAGAATGCAGTTGAAATGAGTTAAATAAATCCCTATACAATTTCCCTGCTAAGGAGAGGCTTGGCAGCTGTGCTTTCAGCAAACTTAGCATTTTTTAGAGGCAGCCTGCGCCAAAATCCAATTTTTGCTTCATTTTCATAATCACCTAGCGCAGCAATATTAAAGGAGAGCCTTTCACACCGTACTGTATTGCCAAGAGCAAACAATCATGGGCGGAAATCTCACACGAGCACTATCCGATGAATTCTGTGTTGGCGGCACTTACTTGATTGCTCTAAACTGAACGTGTTGTAGTGTTACATGACACTGGCGTTTATAGCGGCTGAGAAAGCTGTTAAGATCTGATTGGTGTCGGTCGGTGGTCATCGAGGGAGGCCGCTCCTCGGAATTGACTCATCCGTGCTTATCAAAGTCCTAAATGATATTCGTCGGAATACCGATGCAGGCAAATCATCTGTTCTGCTACTATTGGATCTCAGCGCCAGATTGGACACGGTTGATCACAACATACTACTCAGCAGATTGGAACAGTGGGTAGGGCTTACTGACACTATTCTTCAGTGGTTCACATCCTATTTACATGATAGGGATTTCTTTATGTCAATCGGAAACCATCAGTCAGAACGAACCGTTCACGCGTGGAGTCCCTCAAGGGTCATATCTAGGACCACTCTTATTTAACATCTATATGCTTCCCCTAGCTCAGATTATGGAACAGTATGACATCTCCTATCACACCTATGCAGATGACACACAACTGTACATTTCTGTGTCCCCACATGAATATAGTCCCTTAGTCTTCCTGTGTAAATGCATTCATCAAATCAATGAATGGATGTGCCAGAATTTTCTCCAGTTAAATGTGGAGAAGACAGAACTGATCATTTTTGGGCCAAAAAAGGAATGGTCAAAGATAAGCAGGCACCTTAGCACAATGTCACTTACAGCTACAAATCAAGTCAGAAACCTTGGCGTAATTATTGACCCAGACCTAAAATTTGATAGCCATCTAAAGTCCGTCACTAAATCTGCTTATCACCACCTAAAAGATATAACCAGAATTAAGGGGCTTCTGACTCAACAAGACATGGAAAAACTTATGCATGCATTCATTTTCGGCAGATTGGACTATTGCAACGGTATATTTACGGGTCTTGATAAAAAATCAGGAAGCTGCAGCTAGTACAGAATGCTGCAGCTAGAGTCCTCACAAATACAAGGAAGCTGGACCACATTACACCGGTTTTGAAATCGTTACACTGGCTTCCAGTGAGTCAAAGGATAGACTATAAAATACTACTGCTCGTCTACAAAACACTTAATGGCCTTGGACCAAAATACATGCTTGATTTGTTAGATTCCTATGAGACATCTAGACCCCTAAGGTCGTCTGGAACCGGTCTCCTGCATGTTCCAAGAACAAGAACCAAGCAGGGTGAGGCAGCATTTAGTTATTATGCTCCTCACCTCTGGAACAAGTTACCTGAACGTCTGAATTATGCTCAAACTGTTAGCTCCTTTAAATCAGGGCTAAAAACGCTTTTGTTTAGCACTGCATATCCATAACTGTCTATATATTTCAATCTACTTGCTTTCTATTCCTCTTGTGCTTATCTCCATTGCTGATTTCTATTATTAGTGGTAGTTTTTGTTTTATTTTTATTTATTTTTATTCTATTTGTGATTAAATGCGATTTTTATGTATATTTTTATTTCCTATTTTGATTGTCTTGGTTTTTACGTTGTATTGATTTTAGGGCTGTCAAAATTATCGCGTTAACGGGCGTTAATTATTTTTTTAAATTAATGACTTTAAAATATTTGACGCAATTAACGCACTCCCTCCGCTCAGACAGATTTAAATGACGGTACATTGAACTGCTTGTTAATTGTGATTTATGGAGTTTTGCCGCCCTCTGCTGGCGCTTGGGTGCGACTGATTTTATAGGCTACAGCATTGTGTAAGTAATTATTGACATCAACAATGGCGGGCTACTAGTTTATTTTTTGATTGAAAATTTTACAAATTTTATTAAAACGAAAACATTAAGAGGGGTTTTAATATAAAATTTCTATAACTTGTACTAGCATTTTTCTTTTAAGAAATACAAGTCTTTCTAACCATACATCGCTTTAACAGAATGTTAATGCCATCTTGTTGATTTATTGTTATAATAAACAAATAGTCCTTATGTACTGTATTTTGAATGTATATATCCATTTTGTGTCTTTCCATTCCAACAATAATTTACAGAAAAATATGGCATATTTTATAGATGGTTTGAATTGCGATTAATTGCGATTAATTACGATTAATTTTTAAGCTGTAATTAACTCGATTAAAAATTTTAATCGTTTGACAGCCCAAATTGCTTTAAATGTGATTTTTATGATCTTCATGTGATGTAAAGCACTTTGAATGGCCTTGTGTTGAATTGTGCTATATAAATAAATTTGCCTTGCCTTGCCTTGCCATTGCCACGCCCTCAAGTTGCGTTTCTTTGAGGGGATTAGTAGAGCATTTGATTGGCTAACATGGCAAAAATGGATTGCTGCGTGGAAACAATGCGTTTGGTTTTCTGGGTTTCCCTCTCCGGCAAATCATCAAACGTTCAAATCCGATGCGTACAACATTTCATCTATCGGAAACTAAACCCAAACTCTGTAAGCAATTATTGCTCTCAACGCCGAAGACTGGGAGTTCGCAGTGAAATATTGTGCTGATATTCCCCACATGTCCTTCATTGCTGGGTAAGATCAAGATGGTTTGGCCTTCAGTTCACACAAGTCAGTTTGAATGGCAGATGCTACGGTATGCCAGATGCAAGTAAACCAAACAGACAAGTTTAACCCTAGTGGAGTCCAAAAAGTGGCCAGCCACCAATCCTGCGGTTCTCTTTCCACTCTTGGACCCTCCGTACATATTTACCCAACCTCAAAATGATTCCCTCAGAGAACTGTTGGCGGAAAATAAGTTTGGATCGACGAGACAACAATCAAAATCGATCAGTCACTTTACAACAGTAGATGAAGCTTCTCCCCCACTCTCTCTATCTAAGCACCATAGCAACACTGGCTTTGATATGCAGATACCCTCACATTTGTACAGTGGCGCTCCGAAGGGAATATTGACTTTTCCGAGAGGCGGGGAGCGTTTTCATTAATTGTATCAAAGGCTATCATCTCTCTGCTCTCTCCCTAGACTTGGAGGGACTCCGTGTCGGAGCCGGGGATGAGGATTGTCTTTTGAGGAAGCTGCACTGGGACTTAAATGTAAAACTTCACTCCAGAAAAACTTGACACAATGGCACTTTCTTTATAACCACCTGTTGTTCTCCGAAGCCTCCAGTCTAAAATTTGATTCAACCCTACCGACATCCACCTGCCATGGATCGCCTGCGTCCGGTGGAAAACGCGAGCTGGACACGGGCGCTTGTCGGCAGACTGTAGCCCCTTCTGATTGTCTTCAGATCACAATTCATGTGATTTTCACCCGGAATTATTACCTACCACGACCCTCGGGATGGATGTACCGGTAGCCGGCAAGCATGGCAAGAAGTCGACGGGTCAAAATCTGGAGGACCAGAAAAAGGTCAGTAAACATTTTCTACCTCTTAATACATTGCTGTTTGTGTGGTTCGCTTGACTTTTGCTACTGCGGAAGCAGCAGGGTAAGTTGTTCATGTTTTTGTCTAAATACCCAATAGAACCTAGATCTCACAATCAGGGGCGCTGCCAGGGATTTTGGGCCCCATGAAAAGATATCACTTTGGGCCCCACCACCAGTGCCGGGACACATATATACATTTAGAGTATCAACTACGTAATTTCCTGCATTCTGGTGAATCTTTACCCCCGAATTTGTGCATTTTCTGCATTAATTTAAGATGAAAATATATTTATGTAGACATACAGCGTATAGAGCAATAATGAATATCATACTATATCTGATATAATCTAGAAGAAATGTACTTAAGGCCATCTTTTACAATCTAAATGTATGTTTATTAGAAATATTCTCAAAGCAAATACCATAATGAATGACTTAGAATAAATGTTTTGTTTTAACTTAACTATACTACAGTATACAGTGCAGTATACAGTATACAACTGTTTTAGTATGAAGAGATTGCTATGGGTTTGCCTGATGTACTGATTAAATGTAAGCTAAAAGTGGAGCAAACACTAGCTAGCAAACTGTTACATTATTTCATTATGGAGTAGGCTTAGCCTCATCTGGAGCTTAGCCTCCACTATAGGCTACAGCTCCGAAGCGAGGTCCCTTGTTAACAAACTAAATTCAATTGATGGCAAACTAAATTCAATAAATTCTTGAAAAACTGGATTCAAGCCAATTTTAAAAAAGAAAATGTGCACACCAACTTTCAACATCTGTAGAATACCCCAAAAAATGCCGTCATGATTTGGAATTCATGTTTTCGAATAGGTAAAGGCCAGGAAAATCCCGTATTTCTTACGGAGTGAGCTGGGACCTTGTTTCGGAGCTAAAATAACAGATTAATTTTCAGCACTACACTGACACAAGACACAACCTTCCTTTGTGAAGTACTTTGTCACATCCTGTTGGACTTTCTACCCATCTCCTGTTTTGCTTTTCTTTCCTCTTTTGAAAGCCCGATTTTTGTTTTGAAAACATTTCTGCAGTACCGCGCTCCGCGCACTCTGAGTCATTGACTGGTGTTAATGCGCACCGTTGCTTCCGGTCTGATCGAAGGAAGGGCAAACCAAATAATGAAATAATGATAATAATAATATTGAAAATACAGGGGTTTGGGAGGGGTGGCTGGCAATACATATGCTCTCTGGGTGTTTACTTTTTGCCAGAAACAAAACAAGAAAAAGAAACCCTTCGTTTTATTCCTAATAAAATTATAATGATTAATATTTTAATTTGCAAACGATTGCCTAATGTTCTAATTTTCTTTGTGGGCCCCCATCAGGGCATGGGCCCTTAGAATCAGTCTCACTTTTCACTCCTATACGGCGCCTGTTGAGTTAATTATCGAGGGTTGATTGAATATTTGCTTGATTGATTGAATTTTTGCTTGTGCTCATATATACCTAATACATACATAATACATATTGCCATATTTTTTCTTATTTGATATAACCAGTAAATGATTATTGCTTGCTATACTAGGCTGTTTAAGTTAATGTTTAAGTGTTACAAAGTGTTAAAGAGGGTCGGGGTGACAACTGCCTTGCTTCATGGCCCAAACATTGCGTAACTAGGCCTTCTAGGACATCTTCAGCATCTTGCGTCTGGACTTTCGTCTAGACTTTCGAGGACAATCTTCCATTCGAGGACATCTTCCATGGCCGCAGCGTTGCATAACTGAAGTGTCTGGGTCATTCTGACCACTTTACCTAAGTGCCCTTGTGCCCTTGCTTACACACGTGTATTTAGTTAGTTCCACCTACATGCTCACACAGAGCCAACCAAAATCACATGGGTGTCTCCAGCTTGCTTTCCCCCTCCCTTTAGGGCGGCACCCTTCTGTGTTAGGACAAACCCCTAATAAAAAGAGCAAGGAGGTTTTTTTCCTTAGATCAATTTTGGTGACTATACAGCGTAATCTAGCATTTCTCTGTCTAGTCCCTCTTTGCTCTCCTTGGCCAAGAAAACTGAGTGTCTTCTCTCCTTATTTTTGGGTAATTTTACAAATGTCTACCTAAGGGTCTATTTTTGAACTTGACAGCGCCCCTGCTCCCAATACCCATTTATAAAGACGAAAGGTGTTGTTTCAGTTGCCACCAGTCTTTCATGTGCGCTGGTGGGTTTAAGGCCTGCTGGGAATATACATTTGTTGGTAATTAAGGAGACAAAGCTATCTCACGCGAGCGCAATAATGGTGAAAAAAGCGAGCTAGCCGGTTTTGTCCCTCAATCCACTCCGACCTCTAAACAGGTCATCTCACTCTGCGCCAACACCGGGAGAATCGACCAATAGGAATCCCAGATGAAGCCTTCGCAAGGTGGGAATTGACGGCAATCCTTGTGGCACCGTTGACCTGATTACTCTAATAAATAGCTTTTGATAAGACTGCTGAAGCCAGAGCAAAATGCCCAGTTATACATCAGAGCTGACAAGTGTTGTTAATCTTAGTTTAAAAAAGTAATTAATTACAGTTACAAATTACTTCTCTCAAAAAGTAATTGGGTCAGTAACTCAGTTACCTGAATGTAAGAGTAATTTGTTACTTGGCAAAGTAACTGGTGATAATTTTCATGTTTTTTTTTCTCAAAAAAACAAACAAACAAACAAACAAACAAACAAACAAACAAACGGTCACCCAATGTGAAATTTAAAGTTTTTTTGGGGGACAATTGGCCCTAGCCCAATTCTTTACTCTAAACTTAACTAAACACAGGTGTATTGCGGATATTGCGATCACTAGATAGTAACCTTTGCTGTAAGTGGAAGTCATTTAATGGTGTGAATCAACCGTTAAAGTTGTTAAAATTGCTCCCGTTATTGCATTAGTTCCCTTTTGTCTATTTTCGACATGTGTAAGTTTTAAAACTGTTTCATCATTTAAAGATCGATTTAAGTTTTGCCGATTTAGGAGTATTTTAGATAAAATGCTACTTAGGTTCGCTAGGAAGATTCTCTACAACAGAGCCTTCTTGAGAAGTCTACTGCTTTAAGATGGCGGCTGTTTACTAACACATCTAGTTCTTTAAAATACATGTTGCTAATGCCGCCGTGTCTGTCATTTGCATCTACTTCTGTATATATGTGATATTTACCGAAGCATCATGTGGGTGTATGTTTTCTGAAATTTCCGGGTTCGCGGTGAGTCAGCAACCAGCACACTTTTGCTCAATAGACGATATTTATTGATTAGAAAATGCAGAATAAATGAGATTTATTGATTACAATCCCACAAGAGCAAGCAACAAGTATCAAGAACAAGCATAACAAGTGGTAACGATGACGTTAGATCTAGTCAATGCCAGAATCCCCGTGTTACCGTTACAGCACAACAAACTGTTCCTTAACAATGAAAATCGCTTACAGTTGACAAATGAGCGGGGAGCCAAAGCTCCGGCAAAGCGGCAAAGGAACAAAGCCAAGCGACCCGTACGTAATCCTCTGGCAGACTTCGCGGGGTTTGGGGAATCTCCCGACTCTTATAGGCACGTCTGACGCGGGAACGCGGGTGGCCACTCCTCGCCCCCACAAAAACGCACCACCCGAACTCGTGAGACCCCCCCCCCCCGTCCCCCTCCCCCCAAGGGCATGAGATTCCCCCCCAGTTGAGGCTCCCAGCGGTTAAAGTAGAATGTTTATTATTTTGTGAGATTCCCTCCTAACTATGGAACTCAAGCGCGTACTATGGTGCAAAACAAGTTATCTCGTGAGTTTCCCTCCTAACTATTGAACTCAAGGTGAAAAACAATAACAAGTTTTTACAATCTAGGTCACAGAGGCAATCATACATCACAAAGGCATAATGCGCTAATGTTAAGGCATCACATAATATTTTCTCCCATCATTCCGCCCTTTGACCCAGATTGAATTTATCATAAGGCATAATGTGCTAATTCACTTCGGGTCACATAATATTTCCCCCATCAGCGTAGTTTGTAGGCTATCGGGTACAGTCAGGTATTATTGGAGCCACCTAGCATAGTAGCATGGCGTTTGCAACGGCGTCACACTCCCTTGCCTCCTCCCCACTCCTGCTCTGCTCTCTCGTCTCCGTGAGTCCGTCTTTTTCAGATTTTTCTCGCATCAGTTAGCCAACATAGTAACGCATGCCTTTCCCGCCTCAGTAACGGTAACGGCGTTGCCAAGATGAGAAAAGTAATTAATTAGATTACTCACTACTCAAGAAAATAACACAGTTAATAACACTGTTAGTCTAACGCCGTTATTAACAACACTGGCGCTGACATCTTTAGTACTGCCAGGAACTCTTTCAGACCTGAGTACTATTCATGAGTGCTTTTATTTATTTAAAACAAAAAACAACAAAAAACCTAAAACTACAAGGTTACATGTTGCCGTTCTTGCTCCCAGGTAAATAACTTTCTTTATTTTTGAGTAACTACATGCAGCACACTGTGTCCCTGTGGTTTTATTTCCAAGTTATTCTGACACCTACAGTAAATGCTCCATAATTCCAGGTTTCAAAGACCTCTTACGCTCGGAGAAAATTGAGCACTATATTCACTCTAAGGATAACTTAATGCACGCTAAATTTCGTGCTTTTTAAAATGAGATTACAACTGAGTGAACAGTGACATCTGCTACGGGTCACTTGGCTCAGCGAGACTACAATTTTGGTTTCGATACTTGGTCGGTGCCAACATCTAAGCTCTCCCGTTGCCTTGGGCTAGGAGACCAATGCGTCTGAGCAAAAGCAGATTTATTTTTTTAATAACACATCTGCCGTTGTTTTCGTGGTAAAACTAGGATGTGGTAACTGCTCAACTTGACAGGTCGAGACCCTCTTAAATCGAAACCTGAGTCTTTTCAGCATTTTCCCACACAAGTTAAGCTTTTGTCTTTTAACAGCGCCGGGTGCGGATAAAACGGTGTGACAGTGTCGATTGAACTCGATAAAAGACTTGAATCACAAGGATGCTCTACTTGATTAAGTTGCACAGTTTGTCACAGCGGCGACATGGTTTTACTGACACGGAAATGCTGTAAAATTCATTCTGATGTGCGCAGTTTATAATTATCCCCGCAGGGCATAAGACTCTTTGGATCGTCTGCTTGCCAAATTTCCAGAAGTTCACAATTGTGAAATGGCAGCACTGAAACCCTCCTACCTTTTTTCCATGTTGCTAAGGAAGTTTGCATCAAGCGGTCACCCTTGAGCAGAGGGTGCTCTGAGGTTAAACTTTTGTATTTGTATTAAAGATGTCCCGATCGATTGGGATGCCGATCGATCAGGTCCGATCACGTCATTTTCAAAGTATCTGAATCGTCAAAAAAATATCGGACATACCTTTTTTAAATATATATATATATTTTAATTAAATCGTTTTCTAATTGTATTTAACGTTACAGACAAAATGTCTTACACTCATCCAGAGTCTTTAGTTTTGGCTTAAAGTAGGGCTATCAAATTTATCGCGTTAACGGGGTAATTCATTTTTAAAAAATTAATCACGTTATGATATTTAACGCTATTAACGCATGCGCTGCACAACCCACTCACGCATTGTCGTGTTCAATCTATAAAGGCGCCATTTTACCTATATATAGAGCTAAAAGGCAGCGTAACATGAGTGAATTTTGGCAGCCTTTGGAGCTTTTTTTTTAATTGGCTATAGCCTTACTATCCCTCTCTCAACAAAAATATCGTAGGAAGCAATGTGGGGAAAAAAGGTAGTAGTTCATCTTTTTCTTAACACCCTATGTTATTTCCCAACGCAGAGAAGATATATCAATTGGTGCCACTACGCACAGTCATGGTTGCACTTCCCATCATGCATTTGGGCAGAACAGTTAAATGGCTACAGTATCATTTACTGAAAGCTCAACAAATACACTAGATGGCAATATTTAGTCACAATATACAAAGTCACATTTATCCTTTAAGAATTACAAGTCTTTCTATCCGTGGATCCCTCTCACAGAAAGAATGTTAATAATGTAAATACCATCTTGAGGATTTATTGTCATAATAAACAAATACAGTACTTATGTACTGTATGTTGAATGTATATATTCGTCCGAGTTTTATCCATTTTTTTTCTTAATGCATTGCCAAAATGTATATGATCGGGAAAAATTATCGGGAATGATTGGAATTTAATCGGGAGCAAAAAAAAAAGCAATCAGATCTGGAAATATTGAGATCGGCAGATACTCAAACTAAAACGATCGGGATCGGATCGGGAGCAAAAAAACATGATCGGAACAACCCTAATTTGTATATCTTGGCTACTTCCACCACTGTGAACTAGGGCTGTCCCAAACGACTAATTTCCTCCCGATTAGTTAACCGACTATTTTTACGATTAGTCGACTAATCTAATAATTTTTTTTTTTTTTTTTTTACTACTTTAATAATGAAATTTTTGTTCAAGCTTATTAATTCACAAAAAAACATTTTGGAACACCTAAATTCTTTATTAACATAAAAATAAATAACATAAAATACCAATAATAAATCACAAACAATGAGGTCAAATGCTGCTGGCATTAACTAGTGCAAAAAAATGTAAACGGAAACACTGACTTCAACTCTTTAACAGGAGTCAAAACAATTCTTACTCTTTTTGTGGTATGTCATTGTCTATATTGTTCTAAATGTTAAAATGAATTGCAATGTCCCAGACAACCATTTTCAGAATAATTTGTGTGAGTTCAGATGCTTTTTCTAGTGTGCATTCCGTATTTTGGGGGGATGGGAAAAACTGTTCAACTTTTGTTTGTTTTAACCTGACAATAGATCAAGTAGAGGGCACACTGAAATATTACCACAATTATTTTGAATGAAAGGCACACATACCCACAGTAACAAAAATTAAAATATATAGTATTAATTTGATAGTATACTACTATATGTAATACTTTATAATATTAAGTAACATTAGTGCAGTCATGGATTACAGTAAGCAGACAAGTGCTGTTTCCATATATATTTTTATTATGTATATACAGGATATATATATGTACTGCCAATGGGTTTTCCCATTGGCAGTGTATCAAATACTTGTTCTCCCCACTGTATATACTTTCCCCAAGTGGGAGCCTCCATGATCCTAATAAATTTAATAATAATTTGAAAAAAAATATTAGATAATTATATTATATCCAGTGGGGAGAACAAGTATTGAATACACTGCCAATGGGAAAACCCAATGGCAGTGTATCCAATACTTGTTCTCCCCACTGTATGTATTAATTATTTTATTAAATAAAAATGCACATTGATACGATGCACATAAAGGCAACTTCCATTAAAAAATATCGTTAGAAAGTTGTATGGACTTACAATCCGCTAGCTTGTTGTTTCTTGTTGTCTTCGAAAATTACACTTGGGTGACGGCGCTTCAAGTGTTTGTTTATAGCCGACGTGATACCGTGTGTGGTATGCGAGCTCAGCGTAGCAAAGTGGCACCATCCATATTTTCCTTGAAATTATTCCAGGCTCTGGCTATTCTGGTCTGCTTTTTTGGCTTTATGCCGCTTTCACGTGTTACCAATTCTGCCCTTTTTGGTAATTGGCAGTGTTTTCAACTCCTCGCCATAGTGAGGAGTGAACCGGCGATTCACTTGGCTCGTTGTCGTCGGTTCGTCCGGGTTCGTTAGATTTCCTACTCAGGAAGGCGGCGGCGTGCATAAAAACACCAACAGGCGTCGGATGGCTCTTTATGGATACTTTTATTGACCAAAACAAAAATGTGGGGGACGCAGCCAGCCACTCAACTTCAAGCTACCCGCACATTTTTCCAACTCACCTATCTCGCTGCCTCTCTCTCGCTCGATCGCCCACTTTCTTCCTTTTTGCTCAATCTGACTACGCCGGTCACATTGAAATATATATATTTTTTAACCCGTCATTACCCGTCGACGATATGTTTTGCCAGTTGACGCATTTACGTCATCGATGACGTCGACAACGTCGACTAGTCGGGACAGCTCTACTGTGAACCAATGTCATACTTGCATTATGGCTGCCCCAGTAGGGGCGGCCTATCACTGAATGTGTGAATGAACAGACCCGACCCCCATGGATTCTAACATGAAATGTTCTGTCTCAAGCTCCTGGCGGGTGAGGAATGAATGAATAATTTAATGCTGGACTTGTTGGAAATCTCTGGATTTAATGCATACCATCATCTTGCTGAGCACATGTTGGAACAAAGGAGGACATCCTCGTTGGTGAGGAGACTCAAGCATATGTCGGCTAAATAATTAACTCGGCACGGTTGCACTTATAGAGCCTCATGCGTGCAGACGATTACCTGCTATTGACGGCGATAGACGTCCAACCCATTTGAACTGGGAGGACTAGAAGCGTAATGCTGTCCTGTCTTGTGAAGATCTGGATTTTGGCCTGTTTAACTGCCGCTTCTCCGAACACGTTTTCCATTTTCTTAATTTCATATTTGGTCAGAGGCATCACTGGACCAAGCTGTTCTAATTTTTCTGGACATAAATGGAGATATATTACTGTAATTTTTATGCAATTTATCAGTGTTTGTCAACTGGTAGGTTGTGACTTAAAACATAAGTGGATTTTATCGGGAGGGTCAGGCCCCCCCTGGTGTCCGAGAAGTGTCATTGCATGTAATTGACATTCCTATATATTAGGGCTGTCAAAATTAACGCGTTAATGGGCGGTAATTAATTTTTTTAATTAATCACGTTAAAATATTTAATGCAATTAATGCATGCGCGGAACGACCCACTCAAGCATTGCTGCGAACAGACTTCAGTGGCGCCATATGAAGTATATTGAGAGCTAAGGGCAGAGACAAGCAAGTGGAGTGGACGCAGGTGTTACCAGCACCCGCCAAGGGGGCCGTTGTTATTTTCAAAGTGACCGGCATTATCAGATTGAGCAGTGAGGAAGAAAGTGGTCGAGCGAGAGAGTAGAGAAAGTGCGCAGTTAGCGCAGGCTCAAGTGCTGCGTCCCCCAAATGCTTTTGTTTTGTTAATAAAAGTACCCACAAAAAGCCATCCAATGATTCTCAGTGTTTATATGTACGCCGCCGTCTTCCACAGGAGGAAATCGGAGGAACCGAGCCAACCGACGACAACGCGTCAACATGAATCGCCGGTGCAAAGCACCGCCAATTACCAAGAAGGGCGAATTGGTAACGCAAGCATTTATTGGAGCCGCGCTATTTAATGGAATAAGCGGTGGCATCTCTTCCACAACTGTTATAACTATTGTGGCAAGCGACATGGGGAAGAATAACTGGAGATGATTTTTTTCTTAACACCATGTATTGTACTCAACGCAGAGAATATATATTGTGACTCATGGTTGCTCAAATTCCCATCATGCATTTGGGCAATTAAGAACATTTAAGTCGCTACAGTATCATTTAGTGAAAGCACAACAAAAATAATATTCCTATCTCTGAAAAATAAAATAATGTTCACAAAAAGAAAAGCGCTCAATGCAAAGAGATCTGGCAATCCCAATCAAAATAGCTATGCAAAATAATACTCTATTCAAACATTAAGTTTAGCTCAACAAATACACTAGATGGCAATATTTAGTCACAATATACAAACTATCAAAATTACTATAACTTGTACTCACATTTACCTTTTAAGAATTACAAGTCTTTCTATCCGTGGATCCCTTTCACAGAAAGAATGTTAATGTTAATGCCGTCTTGTGGATTTATTGTTATAATAAACAAATACAGTATTTATGTACAGTATGTTGAATGTATATTCCATTCCAACAATAATTTACAGAAAAATATGGCATATTTTATAGATGGTTTGAATTGCGATTAATTACGATTAATTAATTTTAAAGCTGTAATTAACTCGATTAAAAATTTTAATCGTTTACAGCCCTAGACGCGCTTTCGTACTTTTTCCAACCTAAATCCGGCGTTAGATTGCTACTTGTGACTGACTGCTAATAAATGAAGCGGAGTTTGGGAAGGCCTGACACAGTGAATGGGGAATGTGTCATGTCAATACATTATAAAGTCTATGACTGGGGCACGTGCCCCAGTGAAATATGTCTGGCGACGCCCATGCATTTGGTAGGTGGACTAAACGGTTCGAATTGCTCATGAGTTTTACGCACATTTATGATGTCTGAACAACTAAGAACAAGGTTAAGCAACTCTGAGGAGACAGTCACAGCATCTGCAGCTCAACCTTCTGTGCAAATATTGTGTCCACTTCCATGGTTTGTTTGCAAATGTGAAGGAGCGTCCCACTTGTGCAGAGAAGTCGCACAACCTCATTTGCCACACTCGATCCTAACTTTTGTTTCACTCGCGAAACCTTCAGATGATTTGTGCTGTGTGTGTGCGATCCACCGTAGCAGTTAATATTCATGCGAACAAATATTTGTACAGTGGAAAAATGTCAGTTTTCTTTATACAGCAGGACAAATTGCTTTTTCTAGTTTGTGTTGATCATAAATTCCCTTGTTGGCGTTTGCTTAAGTGAACATGTTGCATTAACATTTTCTGCTATGAAGAAACAATCATCATTTTAACATACACATTTTGGAAAACAAAGCCTCGCCCGAGCAGCTGCCTCTAATTCTCATTTGGACATTTCTTATAAACAGTGTTGGGAATAACGCTGTTATGTAACGTCTTTATTTTTTCAGTAATTGGGAAATCTAACTAATAATTTTTTCCGCCGTTACCGTTACTGACGGTCAAAAGCGGTGCGTTACTTACTCTGAATACCGTATTTTTCGGACTATAAGTCGCAGTTTTTTTTCATAGTTTGGCTGGGGGTGCGACTTCCACTCAGAAGCGATTTATGTGTGAAATTATTAACACATTATGATATCATTTCACATGTTATTTTGGTATTTTGGAGTGACGCTGATGGTTTGGTAAACTTGTTAGCATGTTCTTTGTGCTAGAGTTATCTGAACAACTTAATAGCTATGGCCATGTTCGCGTTCTGCCTTTGGCAATGTGTGTTCAATTCTATTATTGACTTTATATTGAAATGCATGCTTTTAGTTTGTGGCGTTTTCACGCCCACGTGGGGGCGCACTTGCACTTGTTTACGTGAAGAAGAGCGCTCACACGGCAGAAGAAGACCGACAGCTACCTAGCTCTGAGTGAGTGGGCGAGTTAGCGAGAGAGAAACACGGCTGCGAACCTACGTTCATTGTTTATGCTTGTAAAGTATCTCTACAGAGGCAACGCCTGTGTGTATCATCTTTTCTGTTGTTGTTGTGTGTATTTCATCTGCGATCGGACACTTAGAGCCAGTTGTGTGGTTGTTTGAACAATGCGCAAATGCTAGCGAACGCATGCTAACCGTTTGTGTCATGTCATTGCTGTAAAAGCACCTAATTATCATTTATTTACGTCGATGCGAACCTATTTGGTATCGAGGACTAAATTGATTGAATTATACAGACGTCCAGCATTGTCATTTGTGAGTTTAGCTCGCTGAATAGCCAGGTCAGAGGCGTAGCGTTCCGGTGAGGACAGTATATTCGCATTTCGTTGTTCATGCACTGTACACTGTACACCTATTTAGCATGTTGTTCTCTATTGTATTTTTACATTAAATTGCCTTTCAAGATGACATGTCTGTTCTATGTGTTGGATTTTATCAAGTAAATTTCCCCCAAAAATGCGAGTTATACCCCGGTGCGACTTTTATGTTTTTTTTTTCTCTTCGTTGGGCATTTTATGGCTTGTGCGACTTATACTCAGGTGCGACTTGTAGTCCGAAAAATACGATAAAATTGAAGAAACTACCAGCTGTAGCGAGTCTACTCTGCTCTGTTTATTTGTCATCCAAGACTTTGGGTGCGTTCAGGTTCGAGAATAGTGCATGTGTTTTGTTTTGTGCTTTTTCTTAGCAAAGATATCCCACACAGGACATGCTGGCACTCTGTTTAATAGCACATATAACTTCAACATTAACACAAACGTAAGGCTCTCGGTAGGTCATGTCTCTAACTCAATCCCGCATCATGTGAGCAAAACAGTATTTGCGCCGTGTGCACTTTAGGGTGCCTCAGATAATTCTGTATCAGAATATTACAGCACGTACTTCTTATGACTCCAGGCTGTTTGTCCCTGCTCATTCAATGAGACAATGCTTTCCAAAGCTTGCTAACATTTCTGTTTTTGCTGCACCTGAATGCTAGCTCAGTTCCCATCCCCCACTGTCAGCCAGCAAGAATGCTGCTTACATCTTGAGGACGGCAGACGCTTTGAGGGTGACGGGAGGAGTAGGGGGACAAGGTTACCTGAATGCACCACCTGGATACATGCGATGGAAGTGATTGTGATTGGCTGAGGGCTAGAGTCATGTGTCATGGTAAGCCAATCAGAGCCGGTGTTTTCACACACAAACCGGAACAGCGTGTGCGGTAAACTCACACACGCACAACAGATGCAGAGGGATATGATGGCAGAGCATTCAGAAGAAAATTTGTCCTTTACGAGGTGGAGATATAAACACTATTTCAAATCAAAATACTTGAAGTACAGTAGGCTATGTCTACTTGATCAGTTGTCTCAGGTTGTGAGAGTTAGATTTAATTGATTAAACTCACTTTATATTGTTTACTGCTGATTAGGGCTGCAGCTATCGAATATTTCAGTAATCGAGTATTCGACTGAAAATTCTATCGAATAATCGAGTAATCGGATAGAACATATATTTTTTTTACGTAAAGAGCAATTATAAACAAGAAATTTCACCTAATATTGAACCATTTTCAGACAATGTTTTTATTTTCAATGTACATTTTTGAAAACCGCTAACAATTGCATCTCAGATGTGACGAGAAAAAGGAAAACGAAAACAAATTCAGGGCTGGCACTCAAAAAGCTTCTAGATCTTATAAAAAGAAATCTTATTTCCTACCTAAAAATGTCATTATGCCTGATAACACACATCACTTAAAAGTTAGGAGTTTTTCCCATGTGTGTCAACTGAATTTCCATTTGTGTCAAGCTATTTTTAAGTTCTAGTTAATCAAGTTTTAAGTTAGTCTAAATTGTAAGTAGGGCTGCAACTATGGATTATTTTAGTAGTCATTTAATCGATTAACTAGTTACTTAGAATAATTGAGTAATCGGAAAGGATAGACATGAAAAATTCAAATACCTGAGCTGAGCTGCGAATGGTATAAAAAAATAAATCAATAAGGATCTACTGTATGTACAACAAAACTTACATAGCAAAAGTCCACTAGCTTAAATGCTATAAAACTAACTTTTTAAAATTTTTAACAATGCTCTTACCACTTGTTCAGACACATATTCCAGCAAAAAAAACTTGCTAAATTAACCTATAAATTAAATTACGAATGCATTGAAAAAAACATTAGCTCAAACAAAAACTTGGCTTATGTTTGTCTTAACATGGAGCAGCTGGATTCAGCTATGTGAAATGAGGCAGACTAGAGGGCAGTGTATCCATCCAAATCACTAAATTCAAAGACTTTCAAAATAAACCTTTACAATGCCACTTTAATTAAACGAATACTCGAAGCAGCAAAATTTAATTCGAATCTTTTTTTTCTAATCGAATACTCGAGTTAATCGATTGATCGTTGCAGCACTACTGCTGATTGTTATTTTACTATATTGTTTACTGTTTATTTTTGTTGCACTTCAAGTGTAGGATAAATCTGTTGCTGGTGAGGTGCAATAAATATTACAAGGTTCTATAACACAACTACTTTTCTGTTCTTCTCTATTCAACTGACTCGAATACTGCTCAGAAAATTTCAAATTCTTTGACATACAACAACTTATTTTTAAAGTCACGGAAATAATTACTTTCCCTGGTAACTAGTTGCTTTTAGTATAGAGTAATTCCGTTACTAACTCAGTTACTTTTTGGAAGAAGTAGTGAGTAAGTGAGTAACTACGCAGCGCAAAATACCTCGTGATTCAGACGTTAACTGCCAAAATAGCGCGCATCATTTTCCAGTGTAGAAGACAAACCTTGAGTTATGTTGTCACTCTAATATGTATTACGGCGTCTTTCTGCTACATTAATGGTTGGGATTCAGCAGAACAAGAATTATGATGCAGCGTGTACAGTAAATCTGCCACGGAATTGAAGCGTTCAGGTTTAAACTTGGCATACGCCATAAATAGTGTTCTGATTATGGTTTGGGCCACCCAAAAAAAGATTGCTTTTGTAAGCCTGTAATACATGTCTATAAAATATCTAGGAAACCCACACAAATGTAGTCCGTCGATGACACTTCTCTTCCGAAGTTACTCTTGTTCAAACAAGATTGACCCAATAAATTCCTTACACGGGCTCCCAAATTTAGCTTCTATTCGGACCCGGCTCTAAATCACGCCATTTCCAAGCACGGCTCCAATCAAATGGACAAATTAAATGGAATAACCTCGCCGGCGCAGCGTGTTCCACTATCGTAAAACCACCGCTGAAATCCTTTCTATGTGATGTGATGTGAGGTCACTGGCGGTCCAATATAATGAAATATCACCGTGTCATAAAAGGCGGCGAGGTCACAAACAGGGGTTTAACGGGAATCCCATTATCCCGAATGAGTATCAACGACTTGTGAATAAGACATCTACTTTGTGACCAGTGCTGTAATCCAGTGCTGACAAACTTTTTTTGACACCTTGGGGGGAAAAGCTATACAAATGGTAATGGAAGCTTTACCGGTATTGGATGTTTGGCCTGCAGTGGTATGAAAAAGTATCTGAACCTTTTGGAATTTCTCTCATTTCTGCTTAAAATCACCATCAAATACAATCCGATCAAAATCACACAGATGAAAACAGTGTCTGCTTTAACTAAAACCACCCGAACATTTATAGGTTTCGTTAGAAGCATTTCAAGGTCCTGGAGTGGCTTAGCCAGTCTCCAGATCTCAACCCCATGGAACACAGGTGTCAAACCGATTCCAGAAAGGGCCTAGTGGGTGCAGGTTTGCTTTCCAACCAATGAAGAGGACACCTTTTTACCAATTAGATCTTTTACATGTGTCATCAGTTAAACTTTGTCAGGTGCTGCTGGTTTCAGCAGGAAGTTCATTGGTTAAAACTCTCTGCGCGTTATTGGTTGGAACAAAATCCAGCACCCACTAAGCCCTTTCTGGAATCGGTTTGACACTTGTGCCATAGAAAATCTGTGGAGGGAGTTGAAAGTCCGTGTTGCCCAATGGCATCACTGCTCTAGAGGAGATCTGCATGGAGGAATGGGCCAAAATACTAGCAACAGTGTGTGAAAAGCTTGTGAAGACTTACAGAAAACGTTTGGCCTCTGTTATTTCCAACAAATGGTACATAACAAAGTATTGAGATGAACTTTTGGTATTGACCAAATACTTATTTTCCACCATGATTTGCAAATAAATTCTTTAAAATCAAACAATGTGATTTTCTTTTTTTTTTTTTTTTCCAAATTATGTCTCTCATGGTTGAGGTTCACCCATGTTGACAATTACAGGCCTCTCTATTATTTTCAAGTGGGAGAACTTGCACAATTAGTGGTTGACTAAATACTTATTTGCCCCACTGTATATTAGTGCTTTTTGCATGATGAATACAACTGAGATACCTCAATTAAGTGGTTGCCATGGACAGTGTCAATCTTAGGCCCACTACTTTTTTCATCTCACTTTAATTAATTCTTGGCCTTATTGGGGCTGCGACTGAGCTCGATATCCAAGATGAGGTAGTGCAAGAAATTGTGGCCACCCTAGCTCTATCAGCATCAAAGGCATTGAAACACGATCCTGCCGATACTCATGGCTGGTTTATGCATTATGCATGCTGACATGGAGTGGCATATCCTACTAGTCTGGCGTTGTATCTGCTGCCAGCCATAACAACGGCAGTCCGGAGCGCGAGCGTGTCCGGATTGTATCCAAACGGATTTGCTTAGATATCACGCGCACACCTGCGAGGGTTGACCTCACATGCGGGGAGGCAGGTGAAGTGCGGCGCTTTATCGGGGCGCGCCGGGGTGGGAGCGTCAACATTCATCCTGCGTGACAGGGCCCCCCTCTGCACTTTTAATGGGAGATAACAGGATTATCCCCAACAGCTGGCTTCTTAAGAGGGGCCACAGCCTTCAGGGGTTGAGAGACTCAATAATGTCAGACTTGGAGCAGCGATATGACCAAATTCCGGATCGGTCTCATTTTCATTCCACTGGTGCATCCAATCAAACATTTTGGATCCCTTGGGTGCTACTTATAAGTGTGGCCATTCATGAATCCGAAAGTGACTTAGTTGCTCTGCGGCGGTGTCGTCTGCATACAGAATACTTTGCGTTCAGTGCTCCGTAACTCTTATTAAACACTGTTTGTCTGCATTACGTCTAATTTAGAATTTCCTTCCATCTCGGCGGAAATGAACTGGGCTGCTCGCCATCCAAACGTGATCTCGCTGACAGATTTCCAATAAGGCGAGGGTGGGTGACGCATGTTCCCGCCGGCCGAGCGGAGACAGCTTATCTCCGCTGTGGAACTTCCGCTTTTGCTCAGCCCGAATGGGAGTTCATTTCGTCTCATCGCAGATTCATCTTCGCAATAAGCCAATGCTCTTTTCATTGACGGAGCTGGCTATTAGCCATCATAAGTCACTCGGTAGTGCTTCATTTTGCAATGATGGGTAACAGATAGGTTGTAGCTTTAATTTATAAACAGTAGAACAAGCGTGTCAAGGAAAGATTTCAAGGAGGCTACACTCTGATTTACTCCCACTTTTCATGAAAAGATCGTATTTTTCATATTTTTTTGCTCCCGATCCGATCATTTTAGTTTGAGTATCTGCCGATCCCGATATTTGCCGATCCGATTGCTTTTTTTTTTTGCTCCCGATTCAATTCCAATCATTCCCGATAATTTTTCCCGATCATATACATTTTGGCAATGCATTAAGAAAAAAATGAATAAAACTCGGACGAATATATACATTCAACATACAGTACATAAGTACTGTATTTGTTTATGATGACAATAAATCCTCAAGATGGCAGCTACATTATTAACATTCTTTCTGTGAGAGGGATCCACCGATAGAAAGACTTGTGACTTTGTATATTGTGACTAAATATTGCCATTAGTGTATTTGTTGAGCTTTCAGTAAATGTTACTGTAGCCATGCCCAAATGCATGATGGGAAGTGGAACCATGACTGTGCGTAGTGCTACCAATTGATATATCTTCTCTGCGTTGGGAAATAACATAAGGTGTTAAGAAACCGATCAATTGCTACTTTGCTTCCCCACATTACTTCCCATGATATTTCTAATCGCAGGGAGAGGGATTGAAAGGCTTTAGCCAATTAAAAAAAGGCTCCAAAGGCTGCCAAAATTCACTCTACTCATTTTACGCTGCCTTTTATCTCTATATATAGGCAAAACGACGCCATTACAGATTGAGCACGACAATGCGTGAGTGGGTCGTGCAACGCATGATTTAATTGCATTAAATATTTTAACGTGATACATTTTTAAAAAATTAATTACCGCCGTTATCGGGATAAATTTGATAACCCTACCTTAAGCCTAAACTAAAGACTCTGGATGAGTGTAAAATATTATGTCTGTAACGTTAAATACAATTAGAAAACGATTTAATTAAAATATATATATATATATTTAAAAAAAAGGCATGGCTGATATTTTTTTGTTGATTCCGATACTTTGAAAATGACGTGATCCGAACGATCGATCAGGTTTGCCAGTGTTTGGTCCCACACGGTACCAGTTGAAGCCTTGGACCGTGTGCTTTGGTCATATGAGACCCAGATTGAGCTTTTTGGCAACAAACACTCTAAGTGGATCTGGCGTGCCACGACAGCTGTGCATGCTGAAAAGCACCTCATACCCACTGTGAAGTATGGGGGTGGGTCAATGATGCTGTGGGGCTGTTTCGCTTCCAAAGGCCCTGGGAACCTTGTTAGGGTGCATGGCATCATGAATGCTTTGAAATACCAGGACATTTTAAATCAAAATCTGTTGCCCACTGCCCGAAAGCTGAAGATGGGTCATCACTGGGTCTTTCAGCAAGACAATGACCCTAAACATATGGCCAAATCTACACAGAAATGGTTCACCAGACACAAAATCATGCTTGTGAAACATTATAGGAGAAGATTAGGCGCTGTTTTGTTGGCAAAAGGGGGTTGTACAAAGTATTAACACCAGGGGTGCTAATAATTGTGACACACATTATTTGATGTCAATTAATTATTTCTTTATGTGGGATTTTTTCCCCACTGAATAAATGCGCTTGTATTGAAGGTTGGATTTTTCTCTTTTTTTCCATTAAGGTCCCATATTATTTGAATAAAAAAAAAATATGAGAAGCTAAAAAACACATCTTAACCAGGGGTGCCAATAATTATGGAGGGCACTGCCTGCCCCCCGTTAAACTCCGCTTATGCTAACCCCCCCAATCTCCGCGTATGATACAGCTCCAATTATTGATTATTTACCCAGGCTAACTTCAAACAATACCCATAATTTACAGCTGTTGAAACCACAGCAAAACTCTCCTTAAAATAAGACTTTTTTTTTTTTTTTTTTTTTTAAAGCGGCTCCTAACAGTCTGTTGTTGTTGGCTGGCAGAATTCGGATGGTCAAGAAGAGGCCGGATTAAAAGCCAATTATGTAAACTCCAACTCCCTCTGTGGTTCTTGTGGGTCACTACTTCTTATCCAATTGAAGAGCTGTCAAGGTCAAAACAAATATGCGAGGTCCCTGCGTATCCACATCACATGTATTTCCATGCTTTGGCCTTGGACGGAAACTCTACACTTTGTGGTATATTGTTGTCTTGTTCATTTTCTTTGACAATGTGATTCATTCACAGTACTGTCATAGAACATTCCCAGCAAACATGACCCACCAGAAACATATCATGTGTTGGCATTTTGATCCCTAGCGCCCATAGAAAGCAATAGTCGCAAGTGTTAATTGGATGTGATTTTCCAATTTAGCCACGGGGTCCATGTTACTCCTCCCCAATGTCGTTATCATTTTCACCATGTGTGTATGAACTGTGAACTGGCCTCTTGGCTGAAACCTCTCAAGCACTTAGTGAGGTGGGCGTTTGCCACTTCCACTATTCTACACATGAATAAATATGAATCATGCTCGTGTTAATTGGTTTGCCCTAGTATTTGCATACCGTTCGGTTATTCATAACCAAAGCCTAGACACGCTACGTTGTAAAATTAATAGCATCAGATGCAATTATGAGGGATGAAATGTACATGTTTGAAGTGAAATCCAATGCGAATTGCCATCGGTTCAGTTTCGCGCAAGCCAGAACGCTCACGTTTAGCATCCCTGCATATTTAGAACACGAGCGCTTCTCTAAGTGATGCAGGAAATCCATCAAGCTGTCGCGTGGAAAATAGCTGAGCTTGATTTACTTTCAATTCCGCCTGGGTCAACAAGGCAGCAGAACCGCAAAACACAGGAGAGCCAATGAAGAGTATCGCAGGAGATTCTAGATTCTATTGGTTTAGTGGAAATTGTTTCCATTTTTTTGACGCTTCATTTGATGAAAGTTACAGCTTTTCTTAACGTGGGGTTCAGCACGAAACGAATTAGGGCTGCAGCTATCGAATATTTTAGTAATCGAATAATCGACTGAGAATTCTATCGATTAATCGAGTAATCGGATAAAACATTTTTTTTTAGGTAAAGAGCAATTATAAATATACATGAGAAAAAAAGACATTTAATCCAATATTGAACCATTTTCCGTCAATCAATGTCTTTATTTTCGATGTACATTGTTGAAAACAGCCAAAAATTTCATCTCAGATGTGACTAGAAAAAAAAAATCTCTGCTTTCACTCAAAAAACTTCTAGATCTTCTAAAAAAAATAAAAAAATAAAAACATTTCTTGCCTAAAAATGTAATTACGCTTGATAACAAACATCACTTAAAAGCTTGGTGTTTTTCCGACTTGTCAAGCTATTTTTAAGTTCTAGTCAAGTTTTAAGTTAGTCTAAACTGTAAGTACTGATAGGATTTTGAGTTTTTGCAGTGTTCAAAATATGTAAATGTATGATACCTGCTGTATGCACATTAGGGACCAGTGCTACTTGGTGTTTTATTCAGCAATGACTACTGAGCTAAAACTGACGGATAGCTTTATTATGTTTTAACTCTACAGCGCTGTGTTTTTACAGATTAAATAAAGCCTGTATGTAAGACACGTTAGCCACGCATCGACAGTGGTCATAATCATTTGAAACCTAGCCCTCCGAAGGGCTAACGTTACGTGAGCGAGTGACAGTAACGTTATATTTATTAGCGCTGAGAAGTCTACTGCTTAAAGATGGCGGCTGCTTACTCACGGCGTTCAGATGCGGCCGAGTCTGTCATTTTGCATCTAGCTCTAAATGCATGCGATATCTATGAGACTCATCGGACACTACATGCTACCGCACTAGCATAATTGTTTTTGGCAACGTCGGCGTAGTTTGTAGCGGCTGTCGGCTTCAGTAAGGTTTGTTTTTTGTTTTTTTTAATTGCTTCTTCCTGTACGCACGTGACGTCAGCTCATTGTCCCGCATTAAAAGTAGTCCGGGCAAAACGTGATGCTTAGAGCTGGCAAAATTAAACGATTCCTCGAGGCGAATAAAATCACTCGGATCAGTTTTTTTACTCGAGTTACTCGAGTTGCTCGAGTGTTCGTTTCAGCTCTAGACGTGATTGTCATTGCAACATACAATTCAATCGCCAACTCACTCGCAGCCTGAAATCAGGTGAAGCCTCCAACGAAAAAAACGTTTGTGAATTTATTAGGGCTGTCAAAATTATCGCGTTAACGCGCGGTAATTTTTAAATTAATCACATTAAAATATTTGACGCAATTAACGCACATGTCCCGCTTAGACAGTATTCTGCCTTTTGGTAAGTTTTACAGCAAGGCTTTTTGTGCTGTCTAACAGCGAACTCTTGTGGTTGCTTTGCGACATGGTTTATTTTTTTCTTGCCAGTTCAATATGGCTGCACGACGTCTCGGGCTGACGCCTACGTTGTAATGTTGTGCTTATATGATACTTGGACAAGATTTGTCCGTAAGTATGGTTGTTGTAAAGAATGTACATATTATGTTAGTAAGTGAAATGTTCTATTTTTTGTATGAGACGCTTATTGTTTATGTTTAGTGAACCTGTATAGCGTGCTAAGCTAACGTTGTTGCTAATGCAATGCTTGTGTACTTTTTTTTTTGTAGTTTTATGACGGTCTAAAGAGGACAATGGTTTGAGGCTATTTTATTAATAAATCAGATGAAAAAGGAAGAAGTCTGATTATTAAGGCGTCGTTCACTAGCTGTCTATCTTTGGAAAAAGTAGACGCTTCGGAGTGAGGACAGCATAGACAGATTTAAATGACAGTAGAGTGAAATGCCCACTACAGTCCTTATGTACCGTATGTTGAATGTATATATCCATCTTGTGTCTTATCTTTCCATTCCAACAATTTATTTTACAGAATATATATATAATTTACAGACAAATATGGCATATTTTATAGATGGTTTGAATTGCGATTAATTGCGATTAATTATGATTAATTAATTTTTAAGCTGTAATTAACTCGATTAAAAATTTTAATCGTTTGACAGCCCTTATTACCGTATTGGCCCGAATATAAGACGGTGTTTTTTGCATTGAAATAAGATTGAAAAAGAGGGGGGTCATCTTATATTCGCTGTCTAGACATTATACCCATTCAAGATGCTAGATGACGTATTCGTTTCGGCTCTAAAATGAATTAAATAAGAGTGCTCAATTCTAATGATCTAAACCTATTGACAAACCAAGTGATGAAATCGAATCAATAATTAATTTTCAAACCTGTAATGTTGCATGTATTCTACCTCTAGAATACAGATAGGCCTGACTCTCTCCCCCCACATTTTCTCCTTCTTCTGACCTATTTCCTAAAAGAGGAAAAATATCATAAAATAGCCGAATGCTGCATTGTTCAACAGAGATTGAACTCGCTGTGTGCTGAATTGCTTTCAATTTTCCCACTCTTCAATTTTCATGGCGACAGTCTCCTCAAACCCATGTCCACTTTACATGCATTTTCTACCGCGGATAATGTATATTTTAGTGCTGTGAACATGCCTAGTGTGGTTATGTCTGCATAATGGCAGTGTAGAAAAACAGGAACCGACAGCTACAATTGTTGTCCAATTGGGTGAATTTGCTGCACTATTACTGCTGCTGTTGTTGTTGTTGTTTACCAGGGCCGTGCAGAGACCGATGGAGGGGCAGGTGCTCATAGATCAAAAGGGGCACATGAACAAAAATTTAATACACCTTGGAACAACATAACTTCCAGTTTAACCAGCTTTAGAGTATAATTGGCTGTGACTGTGACAGACTTTAACAGTGAATAGAAATCAACACTGTCATCAACACTTTCTGGCTGTGACTCAGTCAGTCTTTGCCTCTTTTCTTCCTTCAACCTCTATCAAAACTTCCTTACTCAACTTGTCGTTCATCTGAGAACAAACCAAACTAGCCCTGCAAGCAAGACTCAACGGGCCCTCGGGAGTCCTGTGTTGATTTCTCCAATTTCTTTTCGGTGATTTTTTGGTGGGTTCATTACTTTTTTTTCCCTTCCAGGAGGAGTCGGTCTCGTAAAAAAGGCCATTTCCTGTTCCCAGCAGGGGGCACCCGGCCAAATGGGTGATATTTCAATGAAGTCGAGTTCAGGCTGGGATACATCACGTACATGCCAAATATGAAAAAGATTGAACGTTGTATAGGGGAGTTATTAGTCATTTTCTGAGTTTGGTGTTTTGTCAAAAACATGTCCGACAGATGAAGTAGCAGAGTGTGAAGCAACAACCTAATGAGTCAAAGCAGTTCTTCACTGCTGTCATCAGATGAACCTATTTATCCCTAATATATTTCATTGAAAAGTTCATAGTATTTTTTTACTCCCACAGAAGAAGTAGCAGAGTGTGAACCCTTAACCCTAACCCTAACCCTAACACAAAAAAAAAAAAACTGCCCCGCACAGGTCAGGTCCGTGAATGAAAACTCACCATTTTGATACGTGCAAATTTTGGTGAGTTTTCGAGCATGTTCAGAACTACAAATTGGCCATTTCCATTTGCTCTGAAGAAGCCCTAACCCTAAACCCTAATCCCCAAATAAACCCGACTTTGGTACACTGCCCAGGTCAGGCCCGTGAATGAAAACTCATCATTTTGATAATTTAACATCTGTCTCATGAAGAGTCTCACCAATTTTGAGGAAGATCCAACTAACTGCCTCGGCGCAATGGTCTCAAATGTGCGCCCTGGTTTTCGACAAAAATGGCATGTTTTTCAACATTCAGTCCAAAATACCCAATTTCCTGTTGGGTTTGGAATATGGGTGCAAGAGACTTTTTGAGGGTTAGGGTTATTCAGGTATTCAGGTCGACAGAGATCAAAACGGCAAGGCGAAACAGAAACACTCAGGCGGGGAAGCAAAGTCACCCTATCATACATCAACAAAAGGTTCCCGAGAAAAAATGACAACGCTTAGTTAAACATTCAGTCTTTTGAAGGCTCTCGTGGCGCGGGCTGTGGGCAGGAAGAAGGGTGTGTTTGGGATTATTGTCTGTTTGTGGATTGGACAGGAGGATTCGGGAGTTACTGTTGTCCGGGCAACGAGGGTTGTGGATTTTGCTGCCTCGCCGTCAAAGAGGCTCTTATCAGTTGGATGTCGCGCGTTCTCCTGTGTTCCTTGTGTTGGGACAGGACGTCCCGCCATTTGTTCTGGATTGTCCAGGACAACTAATTGCGAGAGTTGGTGGGTCAATCTTGCTAATGACGCACATGTTGGACTTCTGTGATAAGGTGTCGTGTATCTTTTATGCCATGTAGTCTGCTTGTTTTCCTTAAACTATGGTATACGTAAGTGCTATTTATTATATATTGGGTGTGTTGGAGTAATACAAACAGTTAGATGGTGCCTACGAGAAAAGGTACCATCTCCTACAGTAGTTACCACCAAAGGGCAGTGTATTCTCCCAAATCCACTGTGCAATACTTTCAAAACAAACTATTTCAACGACACTGTAATTAAACGATTAATGGAGGCAGCGAAATTGAGTTTTCGAGTAATCGAGTAGTTGTTGCACCATTATCATTTATAGTATTTTGCAATACCAAACGCAGCACGACTAGTTTTCAGTCATCTCTCTTGTCCTTACCCATCATCTTCAGTCACCTCCGCATCCAACCTCTTTTATAACAACCTAATGAATGTTTCATCCTAATCACATTATAAAAGCCCTCTGAGTCCAACTGATAAGTTCAGTCACACTCAGGTTCATACCTGCTGACTTCCCTGTCATTGCTTTTCGTGAGGTTGATTAATGTATTCTAATTAAAGTCCTTGAGACTCGGAAATCTAAAATCGTAAAGTGACAACAGAAGTTTATCGACCAGCACCAAAACATTCTCACGCAGTTTCCCAGCAATTGCATTTTCTCGTGTTTTCTCACGACTCTATTGACTCATTGGCTGGTCGGCCCCTCCCAGTTCCAATAAATTGGACGTCTACCGCTGTCAAGATCACTGAAGCATTATCGTTCATTGTTGAAAAAAATCATGGTATTTTTACATGTCAAGCATCACTTGTTATGAGGAAGATTTCGTTTTCAAAGCGTGAATTACTGCCTCGCTCTTTTTTTGAACTGAATTTGCTCTCAAACTCGGAGCGTGCAAAGTGGGATCAGGTGTCTCATTTTGAGACTGAGCGGGATTAAAAAGCTCACCCAGTTCTTTCAAGAGGAATATGTACACTGTTCTTGACCTCGCCGATGGCTTCTGGTTTTTCATGAGTGTTGAATTTTTTGATGTGTGTGTGCTGTACAAGTGCAGGTAAGATTCAAGTTTTCCTCCACCATCAAACAAAACAACACAATTAGTGTCTTTTCTCACTCTTATGTATGAAAAAGTATCTGAACCTTTTGGAATTTCTCACATTTCTGCATAAAATCACCATCAAATGTGATCTGACCTTTGTCAAATTCACATAGATTAAAATACAGTGTCTGCTTTAACTAAAACCACCCAAACATTTATAGGTTTTTGTATTTTAATGAGGCTAGCATGCAAACAATGACAGAAGTTGGAAAAATAAGTAAGTGAACCCTCTGCCTAAGGAGACTTAAAGAGCAAATGAAAACAATTTTTACCAAACAATTTAAGTCAGATGTGTGCTCAAGCACCGATGAGTGGTTTAAACCTGCCCTGCCCGCTATAAAACACACACCTGGTAAGAATTGTCTTGATGAAAAGCATCGCCTGATGTGCATCATGGCTCGGTCAAAAGAGCTGTCTGAAGACCTACGATTTGTATAAAGCTGGGAAAGGATACAAAACCATCTCTAAAAGTCTGGATGTTCATCAATCGACAGTCAGAGAAGTTGTGTACAAATGGAGAAAGTTTCGCACTGATGCTTCTCTCCCAAGAAGTGGCCGTAGACCAAAGATAACGCCAAGAGTTCAGCACAGAATACTCAGAGAGGTAAAAAAAGAACCCTAGAGTGTCTGCTAAAGACTTACAGAAACCACTGGCACAGTCCGAATATCTGTGCACACATCAACGATATGTAAAAATATGGCCAGGAACTGTGTTCATGGGAGGACTCCACGGAGGAAGCCACTGCTGTCTAAAAAAACATTGTTGCTCTTTTAATGTTTGTAAGTGGCGCTTGGACACTCCACAGAATTTTTGGCAAAATATTTTGTGGACTGATGAAACCAAAGTTGAATAGTTTGGGAGTAACACACAAAGTCATTTGTGAAAGAAAAATGGAACAGCTCACCAACATCAACACCTCATCCCCACCGTGAAGCATGGTGGAGGGAGCATCATGATTTGGGGCTGTTTTGCTGCCTCAGGGCCTGGACAACTTGCAATCATTAACTGAAGAATGAATTCAAAAGTTTATCAGGATGTTTGCAGAAAAACCTGAGGCCATCTGTGAGACAGTTGAAGCTCAAAATAGGATGGATGCTGCAACAAAATACAGAACTTCAGAATGGTTTCAGAAGAACAAAATTAGGGCTGCAGCTATTGATTATTTTAGTAGTCGAATAATCAATGAACCAGTTAGTTCGAATAATCGAGTAATTGGAAAAGGAATATGGAACATTTAAATACCTGAGCTGAGCCTCAAACGGTATTAAAAATAAATAAATGAGGATCTATGTACAAAAAAAAGAACAATTGGCTAACTTAAATGGCTAAAGTCCGCTAGCTTAAATGCTATAAAATGCTAACGTTTTGTTTCCAATGCTATTAACAAATGGTTCAGACCGTTATTCCCACAAAAAACGGCTAAATATACATATAAACCAAATTACAAATGCATTAAAAAACATTAGCCCAAAGAAAAACTTAGCTTACGTTGGTCTTAACAGGGAGCAGTTGGATTCAGCCATGTGAAATGAGGTCGACCAGAGGGAAATTTATCCACCCTAATCAATAAACCAAATGTAAACACTTTCATAATAAAACATTACAACGCCACCTTAATCAAACGAATACTCGAGGCAACAAAATTTAATTCGAATATTTTTTTCTAATCGAATACTCGAGTAATCGATGGTCTACATAGTTCGAATAATCGAATAATCGGATAAGGAACATGAAAAATTAAAAACACCTGAGCTGAGCCTCAAACGGTATATATATATATATATATATTTTATTATTTTTTTAAAATGAGGATTTATGTACAACAAAAGAAAAACTTGCTTACTTACATAGAAAAAGTCCGCTAGCTTAAATGCTAAAGTTTTTTTTTTTTTTTTTTTTTTTTACAATGCTCTTAACAAATGGTTCAGACACATATTCCCACAAAAAAAAAAAACGGCTAAATATACTTAAAAACTAAATTAAGAATGCATTAAAAAACATTAGCTCAAACAAAAAACTTAGCTTACGTTATTCTTAACAGGGAGCAGTTGGATTTAACCATGTGAAAAAAGGCAGACCAGAGGGCAGTGTATCCACCCTCATCAATAGAACTAATTGCAAACACTTTCAAAATAAACCATTAAAACGCCACTTTAATTAAACGAATATTCAAAGCAACAAAATTTAATTCAAATATTTTTTTTGTAATCGAATACTCGAGTTAATCAATTAATCGTTGCAGCACTACTCGAGTTAATTGATTAATTGTTGCAGCACTAAACAAAATACATGTTGTGGAGTGGCCACTCCAGACCTTAACCCCAATGAGATGTTGTGGCATGACCTAAAGATAGCGATTCAGGTCAGACATCCCAGGAATCTGACTGAACTACAGCAGTTTTGTAGAGAAGAATGGGCCAGGATTAGTCCTGACCGATGAGATGGTTCACTTACTTATTTTTTCCCCCTTCTGTCCTTGTTTGCATAATATCGTCATTAAAATATGAAAACCTATCAATTTTTGGGTGGTTATAGTGAAAGCAGACTGTTTTTTTTCATCTGTGTGATTTTGACAAAGATCAAATCACATTTTATGCAGAAATTTGAGAAATTCCTAAAGGTTCAGATGCTTTTTCATGCCACTGTACGTCCTATTTTGACTGTTAAACAAATGAGCGTTTCCTGTGTGGCTCCCGGGCCTCGGATAAGTGCGGTAATGATGTCATTTCAATTTGCTTTAATTCCCTCCCCGTTTGCAATCAATTTTCCACTGTGACTAAGAGCGTTCCCTGCTCGCCACCCACTGCGCGCTGACGAAAGATGAGTCTGAAAGCAAGTGGAGAGAAAAGACTTTGGGAGCTCTTATCGCTCCTGAGGCCACTGCACGCGTCGACCCAACTTGTCACTTTTGTTGCGCATTGGAATTATGTCAGTGGAGCAGCAGCGTAGGCTTTTACTGTCTCTGCAGTGTCGTCATATTTGGCCATGGGTACACCATCCATGAATGACTCCTAAACAGTGGTGGACTTGGCAATTTTGGGGCCTAAGGCGAACATATCCAGGGGCCCTCTTCATGGGTCAGGGGTTAAATAACAGACATGTCCAAAGTCCGGCCCCGGGGCCAAATGCGGCCCGTGGTCAAATTTCATCCGGCCCCCAGCCTATGTCATGAAATCAATAATGTCTGGCCCCCACACAGACCTAATAAATTGGTCAGCAGTTCTGCTACCAGCATATGAAGTAGCTTACACACTAAATGCTGCTTCTCATTTACCCACTAAAAGGCAGCACCACTCTAAGCCAGGGGTCCCCAACCTTTTTTGCACCACGGACCGGTGTGATTTGGGTCTTTTTTTTGCGGACCCATGTTTTGACAAATTTTGCAAACCATCAAAAAGTGCAACTATGCGGTTCTGTGCATGCGCGTAACATTAAAAACGGCTGGGAATGCAGCGATTCCAAAGTAAACACTACAAACTTTCTTTAAAGAAAGGAATATTAACTTACGTTTGATCGTGGATGGACAAGAAAAGTTCTCAGACCCATCCTGCCATGTTAGCGGCACACCGCTCTCTCACCGTTAACGCCTTCGCAGTGTTGTTAAGCATTAATTAAGAAGCCCGCTTCACAAAGATGCGATGTTGGAAATTGTAGTTTATAAATTAAATATTGCTTATATGGAGCAGATAGAAAACTGATCCTTCTCAGGCTTATCCTCAACCCATTTTAATTTTTTTATGACTGTTGTCAAGTCCGACCCTTCCTAAAAAGCTGTGTTCAAGGCAAGCTAGGCGCTAATAACGCACAGCTGCCCCGTTACCGTAGCGTCTCTCTTGCTTTTTGATGACGTAATTGCTGCATGAATTGAGACTGGACAGTACAGACCGCCGCGACAGTCTGGAAAAATGTGGCCCAGATCGGATTTGAACCACATACGAAAGTGACCCAGATCGGGTTTGAAATGCTCCAGTTCTATGCGACTTGTCACGTTCAGTCCGTCAAGTTAATGCCTCACTCGAGTCGGAAAAACACGAAAAAATCGGATTCGTGCATTAAGACCTGTAGTATGAACGTAGCCTAAGGCGAGTTGCAAGACTTTGTGGAAATTATTAATCAAAAAAATAATAAAGCAAATGTGACACACAGAATGGCTTGCTAAAATTTGCTTGAATATCTCGAATACCTCTACGTAAAGGACGTCAGCCAAGGTCGGCCCCCACATTTTTACCACACCAAATCTAGCCCCCTTTGTAAAACGTTTGGACACCCCTGGGTTAAAAAGATGAGAAGGGTGTGGAGGAAATATGTTCCGGTACACTAGGGCTGTCCTAAACGACAAATTTTCTCCTGATTAGTCAGCGATTAGTCGACTAAACTAATAATTTTCTTTTTTTTAACTAATTTAGAGATGACATTTTTGTTGACGCTTATTAATTCACAAAACCATTTTGGAACAGTTAAATTCTTGATTAAAGTACAAATGATCATTTAAATATAGCATTTACTAGTGCAAAAGAATGGAAAGTAAACAGATTCAGAACACTGACTTTGCCCTACCAACATTATTCAAAACAATTCTTAGCATTATTATTAGAGTCTACTACGATAAATAATAGTAGTATAATAATTAGGGCTGTCAAACGATTAAAAATTTTAAATCGAGTTAATTACAGCTTAAAAATTAATTAATCGTAATTAATCGCAATTAAACGCAATTCAAACTATCTATAAAATATGCCATATTTTTCTGTAAATTATATATATATTCCGTAAAATAAATTGTTGGAATGGAAAGATAAGACACAAGATGGATATATACATTCAACATACTAACTGTATTTGTTTATTATAACAATAAATCAACAAGATGGCATTAACATTATTAACATTCTGTTAAAGCTATCCATGGGTAGAAAGAATTGTAGTTCTTAAAAGATAAATGTTAGTACAAGTTATAGACATTTTATATTAAAACCCCTCTTAATGTTTTCGTTTTAATAAAATTTGTAAAATTTTCAATCAAAAAATAAACTAGTAGCCCGCCATTGTTGATGTCAATAATTACTTACACAATGCTCATGGGTGCTGAAGCTTATAAAATCAATCGCACCCAGGCGCCAGCAGAGGGCGGCAAAACTCCATAAAACACAATTAACAAGGGGGCATTTCACTCTACAGTCATTTAAAATCTGTCTGAGCGGGACATGTGCGTTAATTGCGTCAAATATTTTAACGTGATTAATTTAAAAAATTAATTACCGCCCGTTAACGCGATAATTTTGGCAGCCCTAATAATAATTATAATAATTATTCATTGCCAATCATATTTGTCATAAAGAGTGTCATTTGAAAGCTAATTCTTGGTGTAGAATCTGTATTCTATAGTATTTACTCAACATATTATCATATTAATTCTGAAGTATGTGGGATTAACTCCAGAAATTGTTATTTATATGACGAACATGACGTGCTTTTATTTTGAAATGTTCACCGGAGGTACGTTTGCTAAACCGCTAACCGAAAGCTTTACACTCCGTTAAAAAACATTCTTCGTCATTGCTTGTGGTGTCACTAATAGATTTATTTTTTTCGTTAGCAAATGTTGTTAACCAGCTCTTGAGTGTTATTGTATGACTGATTGGAACTGTACTGCATTGTTTCGCCACAGGGTGTGCTGTCATGTATTTTATGTTCGGTCTGAAGAAGAAGAACAAAAGTTAAAAGAGGCATTAGCGGCCTGTTCTCAACTTCTCCCTCACTGCACTTTGGCTCTCATGGAGAGCACGTTTGCTCATGTTTTCGAAATAAACGATAGCCGACGTGCAAAGTAGCAAGTGAGCTGTAAAAATAGCGAGCTTATTGTGCGTGAAAACGCGGGAGAGCTAAGTGAAGCTAACGAACAGCTAAGCGGAGCTAAGTGAAGCTAAGCGACTGATACTCAGTCTGTCGTCGTGGAACAGTCCATTGTAGTGCGTGTGTGTGGGGGGGCGATAATATAAATGCAGCATTCAAATGGCTTTCTTTTTTGTTTTGTTATTTGTTTGTTTGGTATTGTTGGGTCTAAAACACCTTCTTCAATTTAGCTGTTGACCCAGAGCGAGGTGACAAAGGCAGGACACAAGGAGGCAGGAGTCAGAGAGTAGACTTTTACCAACCTGCAGTTTGGGGAGAGGTCTGAGATCGGGCAACGTGACTAAGAGCGTCTCATCGAAGTCTCTCTCAGAGCTCCCCGCGCTGCTGACTTTTATTGAGGGCTTGTTGCTGGGCAGAATATAGTTACAACACTGTTGTCCAACGTGGCAGTTTCGATCGGGCAAGTTCCTTATTCTAGTCATTGATTAAATTAACAGTCACACTCAGTGATTAAATTAACAGTCACACTCTTGAGCAAGCAAGATAACTGTTTTGAACACACATTTGCACTGGAAGTAGCTTTGTGGAAAAGTACTGAGACGTTGTGTGATGAATCAACATATGTGTGTGTATCTATTTATCAGCAGAATGTGAGCAATTGCCAGTAATAAAAATGTAAGCACATGATTATGGGCTAAAACTGTATTCTTCATAATAGCTTGGGAGAGCGCGTTTAATTGCTGTGGGAGAGCAAACTCGCAGAGTATAATGGTCATACAATCAAGCATATTTTACAGGTATGCTGACATAATTATACATGACAAATAGTTGGGGGTGATGCTGGCTCCGGTGGCCCAAGCCTTTACTCGTTGCGGCAAGGGCAGCTGGTTGGGGGCCCCCTACTGGTTGGGGGCCTAAGGCGATCGCCTACTTCGCCTGAATGGTAGATCCGCCTATGCTTCTAAAGTGAAAAGATCACAGCAAGGTAGTAGTAGGAAGTCATTCTCACTTTGGGAAATTTTTAAAAAGGTTGAGTGAAAGTCACAAGCGCTGCAGCAATTCCGTGCGACGGACTCAAAGGTGTCATCAGTCAGTTTGTCGTCACTATAGAACCCCCGCTGTTCTTGGCGCTTGTTCAGTCTAATTACTGTTTCTTCTTTGCCTCTTTTCTCACCGGAACTCCTCGCCAACAAATCTCGTGGGCGGGAGGTTCCAAACGACATTTCGGGGACTCCCGCCGAGTTGGCCTCAGTGTCCAATTAAGCTTATTAAAAGAGTAAGAAGACATTCAATTTTCATTTGAGGGAGGCATACACAGGCGAGTGGAAAGGTTAGCTGTTCTGTTGTTGAAAAAATAGTTTGAGCGTCACTAAAGTTTAAAAGCCCCGCGTGTCAACCAGCTCTTTATCTTGTTCACTTTCGATAAACCCGCGACATACCCGCCCGTCAGCAATGTTTTGTTCGGCCTTTCAAAGGGCATCAGGTGATTAGATCTCCCGCGCCCGCTTGTCACTTCAGGTAGCTCGCGGCTGACCTTTCAGAGTTACTTAGTTTCCATAAGGAGGCTTGTCGTCGCTGCCGGTCCGGGTCCGCCGCTGTCTGTCGTCGGAATTGTGTTTCGGCTGCGCTTTCAGAAATGAATTAAAACAGCAGCTCAGATACCCTTTCAAATGTATGAATAAATCACATCAGGTTAAGAGGATTACAAGGATTTATGCATCCATTAGTCTACTTTGTGCACTTGACATTTCATATTAAAATGGAAAAAAAAAAATCAAAGTATTATTATTATTGTGATGTCATTACTGTTCTCAATGAGAAAACCTAGAGAGCTCTTCTACTTTTATGGCAGGTGTTCTGTATATTTAATCCAAGCTGATAATGAAGTTAGTGATGTTTAATTTTTCTTCAGTAGATTGCATTACATTTTTCACGATAACAACTGATTTAACTCTACCTCTCGACTTATGCTGAGGATGGTCACATGTGAAGATTTTCCTCTTTTGTTTCGGCTAATGGTGTCTCACAGTTCTTCTGAACTCTGACAGCCCCCTCCGAGACAGAACGTGAGATCAGATCTCTCTCCTCTCACACACACAAAACAAAAAACACTTACCTGCATCTTGATAACATGTAGGACAATCCCTGCGGGGTTTGATGATAGATTGTTTAATAATGCATGATTATGCCTACTAAGCAAGTTTTAGGCAGCTGCAATAGATGGTGGATGCCGTGTCTAACTTTAGCCTTTTTCTGTCTTGTCACATTTAATTACAACTTGTACTATATATTTGTAAATACCACTGAGAGAACTCTCCATTGACCGCAATAGACCCCCAATCCATTTGAACAGAAAGGGGTTGGCTAGTACCAGAGGCGACGCGTCCCGTTAGGCAAACCAGGCAATTGCCTAGGGCCAACAGATTTAGCACAAGCAGCTTTACTGCACTGTCGCAGCGACAAGTGTAGGGAGTGTTTCAATACCATGGAATCATTTGGCAGATTATCTAACAATTCTGTTATCAATCCCAATCGGCACTAACCATGTCACTTGATTATACATGTTTAAGAAAGCCCAATCAGCTATTAATACCACATGATTGTTTAAAGACTCACCAAGCACTCTCTGGAAAGTCCTTGCCAAGTTTTCTTATGTTGATTTTCACAGGCCACTTCATTATTCATGTGACTACTTAAAGAAATGAGGATTTTCCCCAAAAAGTCCATTAATGGGTCTATCGTATTCTTCGCCGAATATAAGAAAAATATAACATGTGCATCTAAAATAATCCTAAACAATTTTATTAGCAAATTTAAAACTCATTTCGGTCGGTAGTCCACCAATCAGTGGTTTTTACGGAATAATTTGAATTTGGTGGATTCTAGGGCCAGTCCGACCACTGATTTCACACAAAGGTATATACCTCGGCATCCGCTGGTGGTATTTTTGTGTTGCTACTCTTTCCTCTATTGCTCCAAGTCCAACTGTCCCCCTTACTTGCACACGCTCGAAGGGCCCCATGTTGCTTGTTGCCTGGGGCCCCCGGGGACCCTTGCTACGCCTCTGGCTAGTACGTATATTAGGCAAGAAAATGCCAAAATACCACAATTAAGACCTGGCGTCCACATATGTGGTTATGTAACAATCAGTGCTGTCATTAATTACTTGAAAAAGTCATGGTGCGTCCCCTCTTCCCATCCCTGAAGGCCGGTTGATGGGGCCGTGGGTGGCCCAGGGGGACCACCCTGGATCCCAGGGGGGGTGACCATGGATCCTTTGCTGGGCTGCGGGAGGAGGGCTGGGTCACCCCCACAAGGCTGGCTGGCTGGGTGGGGGCCGTGGCCGAGGGGTGCCGTCTGCGCGGCGTTTCCGCCCGTCTATGTGGCTGTCACGTGTTTGGTGGGGCTCGCGCGCAGCTGGATGTGATTAGGCGCGCTCGGGTGGGGGGCCCCAGTGCCGGGATTGGCGATGGGGTGGCGTAGGGTCGGTTGCTGATGGGCTTACACTCACAAGGGATTCACACGATTACTGGTTTCTAGATCACAGAGCTGATTTGTGTACAATCCACCCCTCCTAATCACTTATCCTATAGACCAGGGGTCCCCATCTGGCGGGCCGCGGACCGTTTCCGGTCCGTGGCGCATTTGCTACCGGGCCGCACAGAAAAAATAATTCTGGCCGAATTAACCCTGTGCAATATCCCTGTCTACTCTAGATATAATACTACAGGATAGATTAGAATGTCGTCATAGAAATCCATTGATTGGACTGCTAGCAGTACATCTTGTTTGTGTATATAATATATCTATGTGCGCTTAATAACGTATTACTAGGCCGCAGCACGTTTGTTCCCGGAAATAATTAGCCCCCACACAAGCGAAGATGACCTGAAAACAGATGTCTTTGGAGATATTTTTATGGCGAAAAGGGCACCTGACGAGCCTACAACCTCAAAGACCCACGAACTGCGAAGGAGTGGATTCGTGCCCCGTTTGTGAATAAACCGAGTGATACGAGCATGTTTGTGCAACAGGAGGATCAACTTGTAGAGATCACAAATGACTGCGACCTTATTAAACGTACATTTGAGACAACAACTCTACCGAGGTTCTGGATTAAAGTCATTCCGTAATATCCTGACATCGCTACGAGAGCATTGAAAACCTTGCTACTAAAGATGTCCCGATCGATCGGAGGGTCCGATCACGTCATTTTCAAAGTATCGGAATCTGCAAAAAAATATCGGACATGCCTTTTTTTAATATCTATATTTTTTAATTAAATCGTTTTCTAATTGTATTTAACGTTACAGACAAAATGTCTTACATTCATCCAGAGTCTTTAGTTTTGTCTTAAAGTAGAGCTATCAATTTTACCGCGTAAACGGCGGTAATTAATTTCTTAAAAATTAATCTCATTTAAATATTTAATGCAATTAACACATGCATCTATTACATCTATTACATACATCTATTGTCGTCAATGGCAGTGAACATGATCAAGTCAGACTCCCGCCTTGGTGAAATGATGCTTCGCATTAAATAGATGCCGCTGGTTGCAGCTCGATTTTAATCGTTGCTGTTCTGATTGCCAAGTTTGAACACGCGTCTGTGCTCATCATCTCAATCAGCTGCACTTACTTTTGTCAAGTATGATGGGATTTGCTTGTTTGAACTCACTCGAGCTCTCGTCCTCACCAAATTTTGTGCTTACGTCAGCATCATTTTCTTGTTTTCTTGACTTTTCTCTTGTGCGTGTGGGAATTTTATGAGCGGATTATTTATTTTAAGCTTCCGAACCCCCTGCTGTTTCCATTGCCCGGTATTATTAATACAAGAAAAATCCCCCCCAGATAAGCTCATTTGAAGAAGTGAATGAATCCGTAGTCATTTTGGATTATGCGTCTAAACCTGAGGATGTTGGCACGCCACAGGTGGAGGTAGAGCACGGCTGACCTGTCTGCGTTCCACTTAAGCTTTTAATCTGACCCGTCGTCCGCGGTGCTCGTTCGGTCGCAACCGACCCCCCGTCGGGGAGCCTTCTTCTGCCACCGCAAGTTAACCACCCGCTGGATAGATCACAGACCACGCGTGAGAAGACTCGGCAGCAGCTCGCCGTACAAAACGGTTAACGTCTTGCCTGTGAGCAGAGGCGGATCTACTATTCAGGCGAAGTAGGCGATCGCCTTAGGCCCCCAACCAGTAGGGGGCCCCCAACCTGCTGCCCTTGCCCCAACAAGCAAGGGCTTGGGCCACCGGAGCCAGCAGCACCCCCAACTATTCGTCATGTATAATTATGTCAGTATACCAAACAAACAAATAACAAAAGAAAAAAGAAAGCCATTTGAATACTGCATTTATATTATCTCTCCCCCACACAGACGCACTACAATGGACTGTTCAGCGACGATGGACTGAGTATCAGTGGCTTAGCTTCATTTAGCGCCGTTTAGCTTAGCTCCGCTTAGCAGTCCGTTAGCTTCACTTAGCTCGTTTTTCACCCCACTAAGCTAGCTTTTTTTACAGCTCACTTGCTACTTTGCACGTCGGCTATCGTTTATTTCGAACACATAAGCGAACGTGCTCTCCGTGAGAGCCAAAGTGCAGTGAGGGAGAAGTTGAGAACAGGCCGCTAATGCCTCTTCTAACTTTCTTCTTCTTCTTCACTACGAAGATAAAATACACGACAGCACACCCTGTGGCGAAACAATGCAGTACAGTTCCAATCAGTCATACATAGGGTTGTTCCGATCATGTTTTTTTGCTCCCGATCCGATCCCGATCGTTTTAGTTTGAGTATCTGCCGATCCCGATATTTCCCGATCCGATTGCTTTTTTGTGCTCCCGATTCAATTCCAATCATTCCCGATAACTTTTCCCGATCATATACATTTTGGCGATGCATTAAGAAAAAAATGAATAAAACTCGGACGAATATATACATTCAACATGCAGTACATAAGTCCTGTATTTATTTTCTCATGACAATAAATCCTCAAGATGGCATTTACATTATTAACATTCTTTCTGTGAGAGGAATCCACGGATAGAAAGACTTGTAATTCTTAAAGGATAAATGTGACTTTGTATATTGTGACTAAATATTGCCATCTAGTGTATTTGTTGAGCTTTCAGTAAATGATACTGTAGCCATTTAACTTCTGCCCAAATGCATGAGGGGAAGTGCAACCATGACTGTGCGTAGTGGTACCAATTGATACATCTTCTCTGCTTTGGGAAATAAGAAAGAAAAAATAAAGAAAAAGATCAACTATTACCTTGCTTCCCCACATTGATTCCCACGATTTTTCTAATTGTTGAGAGAGGGATTGTAAAGCTTTAGCCAATTAAAAAAAGGTTTCAAAGGCTGCCAAAATACTCTCTACTAATTTTACGTTGCCTTTCAGCTCTATGTATACGTAAAACGGTGCCATTATAGATTGAACATGACAATGTGTGAGTGGGTAGTGCAGCGCATTTGTTAATTGCGTTAAATATTTTAATGTTATTACCACCGAACGCAATAAATTTGATAGCCCTACTTTAAGCCAAAACTAAAGACTGGATGAGTGTAAGACATTTTGTCTGTAACGTTAAATACAATTAGAAAACGATTTAATTAAAAAACTATATATATATATATACATATTAAAAAACGCATGTCCAATATTTTTTTGCCGATTCCGATACTTTGAAAATGATGTGACCGGACCCATCTTTAGTCATACAATAACACTCAACAGCTGGTTAACAGCATTTGCTAACGAAAAACAAATTAAATCTATTAGTGACACCACAAGCTATGACAAAGAATGTTTTTTTACAGAGTGTAAAGCTTTCGGTTAGCGGTTTAGCGAACGTACCTCCGGTGAACATTTCAAAATAAAAGCACGTCATGTTCATCATATAAATAACAATTTCTGGAGTTAATCCCACATACTTCAGAATTAATATGATAATATGTTGAGTAAATACTACAGAATACAGATTCTACAATAAGAATTAGCTTTCAAATGACACTCTTCATGACAAATATGATTGGCAATGAATGAATAATTATTATAAGTATTATACTAATATTATATATAGTAGTATACTATAATAATAATGCTCGAATTTTTTTTTAAATAATTGTTTTGAATAATGTTGGAAAGGCAAAGTCAGTGTTCTGAATCTGTTTACTTTCCATTCTTTTGCACTAGTAAATGCTATCAGCATTTAACCTTATTGTTTATTTGTGATTATTGTTATTTACATGATTATTTGTACTTTTTTAAAGAATTTAAGTGTTCCAAAATGGTTTTGTGAATTAATAAGCGTCAACAAAAATTTCATTGCTAAATTAGTAAAAAAAAAAGAAAATATTAGATTAGTCGACTAATCGTAAAACTAGTCGGCTGACTACCGTAATTTTCGGACTATAAGCCGCTACTTTTTCCCTTCATTTTGATACCTGTGGCTTATAGTCCAGTGCGGCTTATTTGTTGATTTTTTTAGGTAACACTTTATTTGACAGCGGTGTCATAAGACTGTCATAAGATCATCAAAATTATGACATGACACAATCATGGACATTACTGAATGCTTATGTCATTAAGTGTCATTTGGCAAATTATGTCACTAACTAAATTTTTGTCCATCTTGGATCTTTTGCATCCATTCAAAAGTGAGATCATTTGCCGGATAACACTTAATGACATCTGTTATAAGCATTTGTGAATGCTCAGGACAGAGACATGTCATAATTATGATTGTGTAATGACAGTCTTATGGCACCACTGTCAAATAAAGTGTTAGCAAATACCATAACTAGCAATTGATGAAACAATTGGAACAGTAACTGAAGAAATATTTAGCACAGAACATGATTTTTGATTGTTATTTACATCTGTAGCGCTGCAGTGCATGCTAAGAGGCATGTTGGATGACAACAGTCAACAGCAGGTGGCAGCAGAGGTTGGCTGTCTCCCCCAAGGGAGCAGTGATGGCCAAATGAAGCTTCTTGAAGTAATAAAGCTTTGCAGTAATTGGTTCAAAGTTTAATGATGGTTCATTTGGTCTTATGACAGTCGGTCGTATGATGCCGCTGTCAAATAAGGTTGTACCGGTTAATATCTTTTAATGTAAATATCCCATGATACAGTGAGGACAGCCGCGGCTTATAGTCCAGTGCGGCTTATCTATGAACGAATGCCGTTTTGGTGCCAAATTTGGTGGGCTGCGGCTTATAGTCAGGTGCGCCTTATAGTGCGAAAATTAGGGTAATCGGGAGAAAATTTGTTGTTTAGGACAGCCCTAGTGTACCGTAACATATTGACTCCACACCCTTCTCACCTTTTTAACCCCTGACCCAAGAAGAGGGCCCCTGGATATGTTCGCCTTAGGCTCCAAAATTGCCAACTCCGCCACTGCCTGTGAGGTGTTTTAAATTCATGCCGTGAAACAGAAAGGGTGGCGTACACGCTTGTTGGGCTCGGTTACTGAACTTTCAATTGTTTTATTCATGTCATGCAGATGGAAGTTAGTTGGTGGTCGTGTGGCGCCAAGGGCGGGAAAGTCACTCGTGTGAGTAATCACGCCCTTCTGTGGAGCTCACCTGGAAAATGGCTCAACTTTCGAAATAAGGAAGGATAGAACATGCCTGTAGCACAGCAGCAAAATGTAATGACTATTTGATCTTGCGGCGTGGAGTGATGCAGTGCAAATGAGATCTTGAGTCCTGTTTATTCTTTCTCCCCCCCCGCAAATTGCCCTTACAACGCAATAAACTTTCACGTAACCTCAAAAATATTCTTAAAAATGGCAACGTCTCTCTGTTGAATGATGCCCCGCGCTGTTTTATCCGTCAGGAGGAATTTACGATGAATTTCCCCGCTTGTCATTTTGACAAAATGCCATCTCTTGCATCCCCTTTGGGCAGCGCCAAGGTGAGCGGCCTTGGCATTTCGTTTGGGAAAATATAGGGCAACACACAACCAGGAAAAGTGCAACAAGGACATGTTGAAAGTCAGTTCTGACAGGTTTGTTTTAGAGGTTGAAACCATCAATTTCATGAAACTACAATAAGAATTTTAAAAACATCGCAATTCTTTCAGTGTATCACGTCATTTCTAGTTTCTTCTTGGTGTCATATTTTGGACCGCTTTCTCATGGCATTTAAAAGTGTTAAATATGCCTTTTTCGTAACATTGGAACTAGAGTTGCTCGTTTTGACAGGGTTATTGCAATACCAGGAAGACCTGTGTGAGTCTTGTCCTCTTTATTGGCAAAACAGACGTTCTATATGCAGACATATCCTCAGTGGGGATGGGAATTGATACGATTTTTACGATTCCGATTTCATTATCCATATTGCTTAACGATTCGATTCTTTATCGATTCTCTTATCGATTCTAATTTGGGGCAAAAGAAGAACAAACATTTTGATTGGCATCGAGTTTGTTTAATCAGAAGTCACAACTAGGGTTGTTCCGATCATGTTTTTTTGCTCCCGATCCAATCCCGGATCGTTTTAGTTTGAGTATCTGCCGATCCCGATATTTCCCGATCGGATTGCTTTTTTTTTCTCCCGATTCAATTCCAATCATTCCCGATAATTTTTCCCGATCATATACATTTTGGCAATGCATTAAGAAAAAAATGAATAAAACTCGGACGAATATATACATTCAACAGTCATTGTATTTGTTTATATTTGTTTGACAATAAATCCTCAAGATGGCATTTACATTATTAACATTCTTTCTGTGAGAGGGATCCACAGATAGATACTTTTAATTCTTAAAGGATAAATGTGACCTTGTATATTGTGACTAAATACTGCGATCTAATGTATTTGTTGAGCTTTCAGTAAATGGTACTGTAGCCATTTAACTTCTGCCCAAATGCATGATGGGAAGTGCAACCATGACTGCGTAGTGTTACCAATCGATATATCTTCTCTGCGTTGGGAAATAAAACAGGATGTTAAGGAAAAGACCAACTACTACCTTTCTTCCCCACATTAATTCCCACGATATTTCTAATTGTTTAGAGGGATTGTAAGGCTTTAGCCAATTAAAAAAAGCTTCAAAGGCTGCCAAAATTCTCTCTACTCACTTAATGTTGCCTTTTAACTCTATGTATAGGTAAAACGGTGCCATTATAGATTGAACGTGACAATGCGTGAGTGGGTAGTGCAGCGCATGCATTAATTGCGTTAAATATTTAAGTTAACACGATAAAACTGATAGCCCTAGTTTAAGCCAAAACTAAAGACTCTGGATGAGTGTAAGACATTTTGTATGTAACGTTAAATACAATTAGAAAACTATTTAATTATTATTTATGCCGATTCCGATACTTTGAAAATGACGTGATCGGATGCCGATCGATCGGGACATCTCTAGTCACGACGCAATACGTGTCTTTAGGAATCATCAAAGAGACCGTTTAGGCTTTTTCATTGTGATGTCAAGGCCTCGAAAAACTAGAAACTGGTTCGGAATTGGAATCTGATTTCGATTCCCATCCCTAACCCTCAGTGTGGGTCGCCCTCTTTGACAGCTCCATATTTCTTCTCATCTAGCATCAATGGAGCTTTTCACCTCAGTTAAGGGGCCTGTGCAAAGTGCTTCCATAGGTATGCTCAACAAGACATAAATAAGGCCACATAGTGTTGAAACAATATCAAGTGAAAATATTGTCTTGCCCTTAATCGCGCCGCAGAAGGGAGGGCGGGATAAATCAGGGGGGAGGACGAGCGCGAGGTTCAGCTCGCTTGCACTCACCTCCCACTTACTTAGCTTTCCCCCCTTCCTAGCGAAAATGTAGTGTGAAACCATCAGTCAGTCCTCATTCTCTCCCAGCTTGTCAGTTTCCCCCCCCTACTTCCTTTCAGCATTTCGATATTTCCACCAGTTTCTACCTCACTGACTACTTCTGAATGAAATCTGGTCTCCCCCCTCCCACAATACGCCAAGAGGTCAATGTGAATCAATGAATTGAAGGAGTAAGCCAACAGATCTGCGTCCCATCTGTAACTCCACATAGGTGGCTGTAGGTTTTTTTTTTCAAGGTGGGTCCCTCGACAGGGTCCAGATTGGCAACGGCAGCCGGTAAATGGTTGCGGCCAGGAATCACGTGAGGTTGCAGTCTGCCGCTCTCCCCCTCTGGCAGCATTTTTCGACGAAAACGGATGCATGTCGCTTTGAGCGTGAGCAGAAGGACTAAAAAAACTGAAAACAAATTACTCTGAGCACACGGTAGAGGTTTTGGACTCAAATTTGAAATGATGTAGATGGGCACTTACCGTATGTTCTTTTTCTGAATGCTAATCAACCGGGAGCACAGAATGATCAGGTTTCAGTGCCAATGACAATGATAGACATCAATTTCATTTGAACTGGGAGGGCTGGCCATAGACTTCATAATGTATTGACGGGACAAGGGGCGCTCTGTCAAAGCTGAACAAGTGGAAACACAGACAAAGAGCTTTTTCCATTAAAAATTCTTGTGAATAAATGCTTAAATCCTTGAATTCTTTATAGATATAGACGTAAAACAGTCTCGATTCTTGGTTAAAAGCAAAAAAACAAAAACAAAAACGTGCAGTTAGCATTGATTTTACGTAAATATTACGAACTATGATGCGAGTCAGTAAGCAAATTAGAGGCCGCCATATCACAAATCTTTTTCCATTGAAAATTCTCATCAATAAATGCTTAAATCCCTGAATTCTTTATGGATATAGACGTAAAACAGTCTCTATTCATGGTTAAAAGCAAAAAAAAAAAAAAAAACAAAGCAAAAAACCGTGCAGTTAGCATTTATTTTACATAAATATTACGAACTATGATGCGAGTCAGTAAGCAAATTAGAGGCCGCCATATCACAAATCTTTTTCCGTTAAAAATTCTCGTCAATGCTTAAATCCCTGTATTCTTTATAGATATGGACGTAAAACAGTCTCAATTCTTGGTTAAAAGCAAAAAAAGGTCCAGTTAGCAATAGCATTAATTTTACGTAAATATTGCGAACTATGATGCTGGTCAGTAAGAAAATTTGCGGCCGCCATATGTAAACAAACAGCTTTTTCCGTTGAAAATTCTTGTGAATAAATGTTTAAATTCCGTAATTCTTTATAGGTATGGACGTAAAACAGTCTTGATTCTTAGTTAAAAGCAAAAAAAAAACAAAAACAAAAAAAAACAAAAAAAAAAAACGGGCAGTTAGCATTTATTTTACGTAAATATGTCAAAGTACAATGCTAGTCTGTCAGTCAATGTGGCGGCCGCCATATGTAAACAGCTTTTCCGGTGAAAATTCTTGTGAATAAATGCTTAAATCCCTGAATTCTTTACAGACATGGTAGTAAAACAGTCTCGATTCGTGGATAAAGGCAAAAAAACTGGCAGTTAGCAGTTATTTTACGTAAATATTGTGAAGTATAATGCTAGCCTGTCAGTCTATGTGGCGGCCGCCATATGTAAACAGAGCTTTTCCGGGGAAAATTCTTGTGAATAAAAGCCTAAATCCCTGAATTCTTTATCGATATGGGCGTAAAACAGTCTCGATTCTTGGTTAAAAGCAAAAAAAACACACACAAAAAAAAAGTGCAGTTAGCATTTATTTTACGTAAATATGTCAAAGTACAATGCTAGTCTGTCAGTCAATGTGGCGGCCGCCATATGTAAACAGAGCTTTTCCGGTGAAAATTCTTGTGAATAAATGCTTAAATCCCTGAATTCTTTACAGACATGGTAATAAAACAGTCTCGATTCTTGGGTAAAGGCAAAAAAACTGGCAGTTAGCAGTTATTTTATGTAAATATTGTGAAGTATAATGCTAGTCTGTCAGTCTATGTGGCGGCCGCCATATGTAAACAGAGCTTTTCCGGGGAAAATTCTTGTGAATAAAAGACTAAATCCCTGAATTCTTTATCGATATGGGCGTAAAACAGTCTCGATTCTTGGTTAAAAGCAAAAAAAAACACACACAAAAAAAGTGCAGTTAGCATTTATTTTACGTAAATATGTCAAAGTACAATGCTAGTCTGTCAGTCAATGTGGCGGCCGCCATATGTAAACAGAGCTTTTCCGGTGAAAATTCTTGTGAATAAATGCTTAAATCCCTGAATTCTTTACAGACATGGTAATAAAACAGTCTCGATTCTTGGGTAAAGGCAAAAAAACTGGCAGTTAGCAGTTATTTTACGTAAATATTGTGAAGTATAATGCTAGTCTGTCAGTCTATGTGGCGGCCGCCATATGTAAACAGAGCTTTTCCGGGGAAAATTCTTGTGAATAAAAGACTAAATCCCTGAATTCTTTATCGATATGGGCGTAAAACAGACCCGATTCTTGGTTAAAAGCAAAAAAAACGTGCAGTTAGCACTCATTTTACGTAAATATTGCCAACTATGATGCCAATCAGTAAGAAAATTTGCGGCCGCCATATGTAAACAAAGAGCATTAATAAAATAATGCAAACTGGTCAAACTAGTAGATGAGATCCATCATGATAGAACATTGCTTCAGTATTATCTGGCGCCATCTAGCGTCTTGAATGGGTATAATGTCTAGACCGCGGATATAAGACGACCCCCTCTTTTTCAATCTTATTTTAATGCAAAAAACACCATCTTATATTTGGGCCAATACGGTAATAATATAAATTCAAAAACATTTTTTTCGTTGGAGGTTTGATGATTTCAGGCTGCGATTGAGTTGGCGATTGAATTGTATGTTGCAATGACAATCACGTGTAGAGCTGAAACGAATACTCGAGCATCTCAAGTAACTCGAGTTTAAAAACTAATCCGAGTAATTTTATTCACCTCGAGGAATCGTTTAATTTTGCCAGCTCTAAGCATCACATTTTGCCCGGACTACTTTTAATGCGGGACGACGCGCTGACGTCATGTGCGTAGAGGAAGAAGCAATAAACATTTTTTTAAAAAACTTACCGCAGCCGACAGCTGCTACAAACTACGCCGACATTGCTAAAAACTACGCCCGCAGTATGCTAACGTGGTAGCAGGTAGTGTCCGATGCGTCTCATAGATATCACATGCATTTAGGACTAGATGCCAAATGACAGACTCGGCCGCGTCTGGGCAGCGTTAGTAAACGGCCGCCATCTTTAAGCAGTAGACTTCTCATCGCTAATAAATATAACGTTACTGTCACCCGGTCACGTAACGTTAGCCCTTCGGAGGGCTAGGTTTCTATTGATTATGACCACTGTCGATGCGTGGCTAACGTGTCTTACATAGGCTTTATTTAATCTGTAAAAACACAGCGCTGTAGAGTGATGAGGGTGTAAAATTAAAACATAATAAAGCTAACTGTCAGTTTTAGCTCAGTAGTCATTGCTGAATAAAAAACCAAGTAGCACTGGTCGCTAATGTGCTCCAATACAGCAGGTATCATACATTTATTTTGAACACTGCAAAAACTAAAAATCCTATCAGTACTTATTAGACTAACTTAAAACTTAATTAGAACTTAAAAATAGCTTGACACAAATGGAAATTAAATTGAAACACGTGGGAAAAACACGTAGCTTTCAAGTGATGTGTGTTATCAAGCGTAATTACATTTTTAGGTAAGAATTTTTTTTTTTATAAGATCTAGAAGTTTTTTTGAGTGAAAGCAGTGATTTTTTTTTTCTAGTCACATCTTAGATGCAATTGTTGGCTGTTTTCAACAATGTACATCGAAAATAAAGACATTGATTGACTGAAAATGGTTCAATATTGGATTAAATGTCTTTTTTTCTCAAGTATATTTATAATTGCTCTTTACCTAAAAAAAAATGTTTTATCCGATTACTCGATAAAATTTTCAGTCGATTACTCGATTCCTAAAATATTCAATAGCTGCAGCCCTAATCACGTGCGTAGTTTAACATCTGCATTACGTTAACCCCGAAAAACAATCGGACAGTGAGCATGCTGCCACGTCCTCCCGCATCTGTGCGGCGTCAGTGGCTGTCAATCATCCGCCATCAGAGACTCCCGGAAACCCTCTGGATCGCTAATTAACAATGAGTCGTGTTTGGACAGGGGGGAATGTGCGCCTGTCTCGCCGCCGTGCACATACTCATTAGAAGATACACAAGCAAAGTCGGAGTCCCGCACGCCCAGTAACACAAACACACCGACGTCTCGGAATAAGCGATGCGGCAACCCGAGATGGCGGCGGTGGCCAGGACCAAAGGAGAGCATCTCCTGGCCTCAGACCTCCCTGTACCACCTCCATCCCAAATACTCCGAAAACCAGAGAAAATAACTTAATTGGTATGCTATTTGAGGTTTTTCCCGATGTCGTGGAGCGACTATAAATTATACACTCTGTGTTTCTTCTAAAAGGCAGCTCTGCAATCTTAATCAAACTGCATTTTTCACTATTTTCAGGAGTTTTTTTCTAAGAGAGCTGTTAAAGCTTCATAATACTGACAAGTTAAGTATGAGTTTTGTTAGTTCCGCTGAGAGAACAACGGCAAAGAAAACTTCCCCTGAGAATGGCTAAACATTAGGGCCAAAATACGGAGCCGTCAAATTAGAGGCGACTCAAAAAGTCGCTCGTCGAGAAGGCGGGTCACGAACTGGGAATTTGGGACGGAGACCACGGTGTAAATTGTAACCCTGCAAACCAGCACATTTCCTCTCTCCTGTCCCAAAGCGCAGGGACGTCCGCAAACCCAATAGAATCGCACACTGCAGTGTTTGTCCAAACTGTCAACAGTCATTCATCTCTCTCTTGCGTCCTTCATATAATCCGACCGCAGTAGCTAGCGCTGGACCGGTCACACGTTCACCTCTGTAATTACTTTAACCCCTGTGTCCTTTCCCCACTCCTGACTTTTCTTCTTTCTTGAGGAAAATGAGTCATTGTAGGTGAAATTGAGACATGAGCGGGAAGAAGTTGGGTTACTTTTATGATGGGAACAAAACTTAGATTGGAGATTTTTGGGCTTCTGACCAACCCATTCGAGGATAGGCTCATACACTGCTGGCCAAAAGTATTGGCACCTTTGCAATTCTGTCAGATAATGCTCAATTTCTCCCAGAAAAGGATTGCAATCACAATTGCTTTGGTAGTAATGTCTTCATTTATTTTGCTTGCAATGAAAAAACACACACAAAAAAAACTTAATTAAATCATTATCATTTTACACAAAACTCCAAAAATGGGAATGGACAAAAGTAGAGATGTCGATCGATCGGGTCCGATCACGTCATTTTCAAAGTATCGGAAAAATATCGGACATGCCTTTTTTAATATATATATATATATACTTTAATTAAATCATTTTCTAATTGTATTAAATGTTACAGACATAATATGTTACACTCATCCAGAGTCTTTAGTTTAGGCTTAAGGTTGGGTTATCAAATTTATCCCGGTGACGGTGGTAATTAATTAAAAAAAAAAAAAAAAAATCACGTTAAAATATTTCATGCAATTAAAGCATGCGCTGCACGACCCACTCACGCATTGTCGCGCTCAATCTGTAATGCCGCCTTTTACCTATATATAGAGCTAAAAGGCAGCTTAAAATGAGTAGAGTGAATTTTGGCAGCCTTAGGAGCCTTTTTGTAATTGGCTTAAACCTTACAATCCCTTTCCCTACGATTAGAAATATCGTGGGAAGCAATGTGGGGAAGCAAGGTAGCAATTGATCTTTTTCTTTACACTCTATGTTATTTCCCAACGCAGAGAAGATATATCAATTGGTAGCGCTACGCACAGTCATGGTTGCTAAAGGTGTGTTACATCCACCCATGATGCATTTGGGCATGGCTACCGTATCATTTACTGAAAGCTCAACAAATACACTAGATGGCAATATTCACTCACAATATACAAAGTCACAAGTCTTTCAATCCGTGGATCCCTCTCACAGAAAGAATGTTAATAATGTAAATGCCATCTTGAGGATTTATTGTCATAATAAACAAATACAGTACTTATGTACTGTATGTTGAATGTATATATTCGTCCGAGTTTTATTCATTTTTTTCTTAATGCATTGCCAAAATGTATATGATCGGGAAAAATTATCGGGAATGATTGGAATTGAATCGGGAGCAAAAAAAAAAAAGCAATCGGATCGGGAAATATCGGGATTGGCAGATACTCAAACTAAAATGATCGGGATCGGATCGGGAGCAAAAAAACATGATCGAAACAACCCTAGACAAAAGTATTAGCACCCTTTGAAAAATCATGTGATGTGTCTTTAATTTGTGTAATTAACAGCACCTGTTACTTACCTATGGTACATAACAGGTGGTGGCAATAAGTAAATCACACTGGCAGCCAGTTAAAATGGATTAAAGTTGACTTAACCTTTGTCCCGTGTCCTTGTGTGTACCCCATTGAGCATGGAGAAAATAAAGAAGTGTCTGAGGACTTGAGAAGCAAAACTGTGAGGAAGCATGGGCAACCTCAAGGCTACAAGTCCATCTCCAAACACTTGAATGCTCCTGTGTCTACCGTGTGCAGTGTCATCAATAAGTGTAAAGCCAATGGCACTGTGGCTAACCTTTCTAGATGTGGACGAAAAAGAAAAATGTCAATGAAAGATTGTGCGGATGAAGGATAAAGAACCTTGACTAACATCCAAACAAGTTCAAGCTGTCCTGCAGTCCGCAGGTAGAACAGTGTCAACCCGTACTATCCATCGGCATCTGGATGAAAAGGGACTCTATGGTAGGATACCCAGGAAGACCCCACTTCTGACCCAAAGACATAAAAAAACCAGGCTGGAGTTTGCAAAAACTTACCTGAGAAAGCCAAAAACGTTTTGGAAGAATGTTCTCTGGTCAGATGTGACAAAAATAGAGCTTTTTTGGAAAAGGTATCAACTTATAGTTTCCAGGGGAAAAAAACGAGGCCTTCATAGAAAAAAACACGGTCCCAACAGTCAAACATTGCGGAGCTTCTCTGATGTTTTGGGGTTGCTTTGCTGCCTATGGTACTGGACTGCTTGACCGTGCGCATGGCATTATGAAGTCTGAAGACTACCAACAAATTTTGCAGCATAAGTCTGAGGTTATGGGTCTTCCAGCAGGACAATGACCCAAAACACACATCAAAAAGCACTGGAAAATGGTTTGAGAGAAAGCAGTGGAGACTTGTAAAGTGGCCAGCAATGAGTCCAGACCTGAACCCCATAGAACACCTGCGGAGAGATCTGAAAATAGCAGTTTGGAGAAGGCATCCTTCAAATCTCAGAGACCTGGAGCAGTTGGCCAAAGAAGAATGGTCTAAAATTCCAGCAGAGCATTGTAAGAAACTTATTGATGGATACCGGAAGCGGTTGTTTCAGTTATTTTGTCTAAAGGTTGTGCTACCAAGTATTAGGCTGAGGGTGCCAATACTTTTGGCCAGCAGTGTACTTGAATTTTAAATCTTACTGATAAAAAACAAAACAAAATCTCCTTTCAGTTAGGATGAGATTTCCTAATGGAATCATCGGACATGATCACGCTGCCCAGTCATACCCTAGTCTTTCCTGTCCTCCCTTATGGATGTCTATCGGCAGCAGAGTCTTTGAGTGAGTTCATTTAGTTTTGTCGCAATATATAGTATCTCCGAGGCCCTTTTCTCACCGTTTATAAATCACAAAGTCAGCAAAATTAAACTTGTAAGACATACTGTACTTTTTGTAGCAACTTCTGCGGTTTTGGCACTATAAACTGACCAACGAGGAGACCCCATTATACGCATGTTTTATGCTGAGAGGGATTGTTCTGTGGTTGATGCTGGTTCGACCGGAATATTTACTAGCAGTTTTTCAGTGTGGAGTGAGTGGGCGGCAGGCACGGTAAGTTTGAGTGCGATGGAATGAAGTCTGGTCAGGAATTGATTCAAATCGTTTGAGAAATATGCAGAAATACCACTTTTAGCAAATGATGTTGTTTTATTCAAGAGAGCTTAGCAGAAGTTTGGGATTCTTCAAACATACACTTGAATATTCATTGGATGAAAAGGCTATTGAATTTTCTCAGTGTCATTCACCCAGAGCCAGCTAACTTAATAACTCCTGGCATCTACAAATATCATTTTCTCATTTTCTGCTCTCTTTAGTGCATCGTTCTCCACTTTCCCGATCTACCATACGAGCGCCTCTTCCTCCACAGGAGCCTCATTTATAGCACTAGAGATGAAATGCTTGACATTCCAGTAAATATATACCGGGGTGGATTTATCCAGGCCACCGTTTCCTCGCGGTTGATCGAAGAGAAGTGCTGAGGAGGCAGCTGACCTTTTTCCCTGGCATCCACAATCTGTGGCGCCCTCCTCCATTCCACCTCCTCCGTCTGTCTATTGCTCATCCTTTTCTCATAAATCTGTTGTCTTCCCTGCAGCCTTTTCATGCATATCATTTTTACTTTTTCAAAAGCACCTGCTGATTCTTTAACATTTGTCTCACGGGCTAAGAGCTGCTAAATGGCAGTACTATGGAGGTGAGGCTATGTTGTTGGTCTCTAAATGTTAGATTCATCCATGCCTTACCCAAGCACCATCTCAGACAGAACACTGCCATCTGTTGAAGGGTGTGCCAATTGCATGCTTGGGGTTTTTCCTACACTAGTAAGTTAGAGAAATCAAGCAGAAAATGTTCTCTTCCTTTGGGTCTACTAATTTTACATTTCCGCTCTGACCCAAGGTTACATTTCCAGATGATTTCCAGTCTTCCTTGAGAAGTTAACTATGATTTTTGCTTTGATTGAAACCATAAAGCATTGGGTAAAACCGCCAAATGGTGCCTTGAACATTCACGCTGTTACTTTCCAGCTCATCTATTAATCAAAGAGCAGCGGGTCAGTTGATTTTGTTGCCGTGTTGATGCCGGCTGGCAAAAACTCCCCCGGCCAACTTTGCTGTGATCGCTTTTCCACGGGCTAATTGGCACAGAAAGTGTAAACAGGGAAGTTTTCACACTGAGAAGTGTGTGGGAATTTTGCAAGGAGTGTTTTTTTACGCAAACGTTATATGGTTCTTCTGTGACTCGTGGATGTTGTTCAGTACAATACAAGGAAGTGAGAAAGGGATGCAGCTTTCAGGCATATTTAGAAGATTTTCTTTTCCACATTTTCAATGCTTCTCTTGTGCAGTGGACGTGCATTAAAGTGCATGTGACACGAAAAAGCATGTTTATTTCAAAATACACGCGGTATTTTATGCTCCTGAATGGTAAGGACCACTTGGATGTGTGTGGAAGTGATCGCTATATTTATTTAGTTTTTTGAATCCCGCGCCATGAAAATGAGTTACTTCTGGCAACAGTCTCGAGTTGAGAAAGAGGCCGCTGTGACGTGTATGGTAGAAGGAGTCCTCTTCACTATACAGCTGTACTGTTGTATGAGAAGAACTAAGGATTCAACTGATTTTGCGGATTAATACATTTATTTTTCACATCACGCCAGCCAAATGGCTGCAGAAAAATCTTACTGTATGAGGGAGAGGCGTGTGAACCTTTTTGGAGTTTCAAAAGGTTTCCATTCACCGTGGATATTGGCCAAAACAGGCCCTACTACTGTGGGACCAAAGGACTTACGAGGAAGTGAGTAAACATCTTGTTTTGTATTATGTCAAATACTGGGATAATTTTAATACGGAGGTGGCTTGCATTTTGTGGCTGACATGCCCCTTGTCGCACATACCCCCGCCAGGCGAGCACTATACTCGGCTTTTGCACTCTTGGTGTGCACGATGTTCTGTCAAATTTTCCACCCGATCAAAAATTGCAACTTTGTGTTAAAAATAGCCACGAATACATGGATTACAAAGTAAGCACTCTAAACTTTCTTTAAATAAAGGACTACTTATGTTTGATCATTGATAGGCATGTAAAAAGCTCTCCTCATGCACATTAGCTGCACGTTAGCCGCACAACAACTTCAGCCGCCCTCCTCCGGGGTACGAACTGTATATTGCTCTCCGCCGGGCGGTTTGCAGATCAGCGAAGACAATCGACAACCCAGTCGTCATGTTAAAAGTTCCGGGCTAGTTATGTTTGATTTTCCGCTTCGAAGACTTTGAGATGTCACTCGGTTCGGGTTAGCATGTCGGCTAGCTGTCACGCCTCTTGGTTTGTTTACATTCTCCGATGCCAGGGAAGGGAAATGACACAAGCCCGATTTAGGTGTCATAAAATATCGTTCGGGAGGTGCGACAGTAACGGCGAAGTTGACAGTTTTGACCATTATGGAGTAATTTTGCCATGTCGTCCTGAATAAGTGCAGTTTAAAAAAAAATTATATTCCATTTAGCACAAGACTGTTATTTGTCATGACCATGCCATTTATTTATTTGGGGGAAAATACTTGGATAAAAATAATATCCTGTAAAAATATTGAAGTAGAGAGACAGAAACAATGACATTTTGCAGCTCTCTTCATCGCGTTTTCCTCGTTGTGAATAATTTCTCCTCGACGGGCTGACTGGTCCTTCTCAAGCCATTTAATTAGCTATTGGGGAAAAATACTTGGATAAAAAGAATATCCTGTAAAAATATTGGAGTAGAGAGACTGAAACAATGACATTTTGCGGCTCTCTTCATCATGTTTTCCTCGTTCTGAATAATTCCCCCTCAATGGGCTGAATAGTAAAACCGATGAGCCCATTCTCCCGCTGACGTCAACCACCTATTGGGGACGCTAGAGCCCTATAATGGTAGGCGTGGCTAACCGGCAGATTAAAAGACTAATTTCTCGTGATCTGCACTTTGCTACATTGTTGTATATAGTCAAATCGTCTCAAAATATGATTGTAATTCACGCAATAATGCTATTTAAGACTTTTTCTCTCATGTCGCATGCTCTTTAAAGTTTGTATGACAGCATAACCCAAATAAATCAACGAATAAGCCGCACTGGACTATAAGTCGCAGAATTCAAAGTGAGAGAAAAAAATAGCGGCTTATAGTCCGAAAATTAGGGTAATTTGTATGTTATTTTTACTGATTTTGAGGTCGTTTCTTGAGCTCTCGCTAAAATATAAATTTACAAGTAAACCAGCAAGTTTAACAATGACGCGATTCATAGACTCTGAATAAAGCCGGATGGACAGGCAGACTGATTCTTGTTTAGTATCGTAGCATCTGGTAAAGGGCATAAACAATAATTTTCCAATCGTGTTAGCACATGACAGTCACGTTTCACTAGCCTGCAGCATTCCATTAGTTAGTTCATGTCTTAACATACCTTCTACGAAGCCGTTGTCCTCCATTGAACAATTGTCTTTGTTTTAAAGTACTACAAGTGGATGCCAAATCACCTTTCACGAGTCTAATCACTTCCCTGGAGAGAATGAAACGTCGGAATCCATTATATGAGAGCGCGTGTGTTCAATTGTCAGGCAAGGTCAACGCTAAACACAGGTATTAGACGGGCAAAACATGTATTAGGAGGAGAAGGGCCGACTCTTAGGGTGACGTTTTTATGAGCAAATAAGAGAAAATTGATGGTGTTTCTTACAAGCTGTTTGTGCTGCCTTCGTGACATTTTTGCTCAAGAAGTAAATTTCAAAAGCGGCCGAGCCGGCTGATTATCATTCTTACTTTTAAATGAGGCAAGGGACTTTGTGCTTGTCCGACCGCGATCGCAATCCGATCCGCTCGGCTTGAACGGCATGAAAAACGATGTTCCGTCAAGCCGTATGTTTGTGTTTTCTGATTAAAATCAAATTAGCCATCGTGCACTATTATTCTGCTCGGACGTACGATTTGTTAATTGGATCGCGCGCCGGACGAAAAGAGAAAGGGGGAAAAAAAGCAAAGATAGGTCGGAAATTAAATTGGAAATTGGGCTTCATTATCTTCGGTGGGAGGGAACGAGCCTTGAATCGCCAGCTAATGCAGTCAGGTGTGCCGGAATGAATTTGCAGGGAGATAAAACTCTATTTACGCGCATCGCACATGAGGCATGTGTGTGTGTTTGTGTTTGCGGAGGCTTGGCACAGGTCTCAACCCGAGCTTTAATCAGATTCGCCCTCGCTCTCTCATCACATGCATATCACTCAATGAGCAGCGATCCGTGCTTCTAATGCATCAATGCCTTCAGCCTGATGGATTATCTCCTCAGACAGCCTTTGCATGCACACCAATGTTGTGAAACGGAAATGTAGGGACGTACAGGAGATCACATTGAGGAAATATGCCTTTATTTCTAATCCTTTGCCCGGCAATTTTGAATCTTCTGAGTTGGCGGTGTAAAACTCAAATCCTGTTTTGACACTTTCTACCTCACCTGCCTGTGGGTAATTTCCTCAACCATTTCCCTTCCAGTGAGCAAACACCTTTAGGAATTACCGTGGATACTTTTTCAATACTTGTAATCAGGTCACTGAAAGGGGACGCGCCAAAAAAAAAGCAAATTTCCCAGGAAAGCTTCCAAATGTAAAAATAATGTTGGGCTTCACCAGTGTTGTTAATCTTACTTTAAAAAGGTATTTGATTATAGTTGCAAATTACTTCTCCCAAAAAGTAATTGCGTTAGTAACCGTAATTTCTCGACTATAACACGCACTTTTTTTTCCTGAAAATCAACTTGTAAAATCATGGTGCCCATTATACACGGCAAAAGTATTCGGCCCCCTTGAATCTTGCAACCTTTCGCCACATTTCAGGCTTCAAACATAAAGATATGAAATGTAATTTTTTTGTCAAGAATCAACAACAAGTGGGACACAATCGTGAAGTGTAACAACATTTATTGGATAATTTAAACTTTTTTAACGAATAAAAAACTGAAAAGTGGGGCGTGCAATATTATTCGGCCCCTTTACTTTCAGTGCAGCAAACTTACTCCAGAAGTTCAGTGAGGATCTCTGAATGATCCAATGTTGTCCTAAATGACCGATGATGATAAATAGAATCCACCTGTGTGTAATCAAGTCTCTGTATAAATGCACCTGCTCTGTGATAGTCTCAGGGTTCTGTTTAAAGTGCAGAGAGCATTATGAAAACCAAGGAACACACCAGGCAGGTCCGAGATACTGTTGTGGAGAAGTTTAAAGCCGGATTTGGATACAAAAAGATTTCCCAAGCTTTAAACATCTCAAGGAGCACTGTGCAAGCCATCATATTGAAATGGAAGGAGCATCAGACCACTGCAAATCTACCAAGACCCGGCCGTCCTTCCAAACTTTCTTCTCAAACAAGGAGAAAACTGATCAGAGATGCAGCCAAGAGGCCCATAATACCTCTGGATGAACTGAAGAGATCTACAGCTGAGGTGGGAGAGTCTGTCCATAGGACAACAATCAGTCGTACACTGCACAAATCTGGCCTTTATGGAAGAGTGGCAAGAAGAAAGCCATTTCTCAAAGATATCCATAAAAAGTCTCGTTTAAAGTTTGCCACAAGCCACCTGGGAGACACACCAAACATGTGGAAGAAGGTGCTCTGGTCAGATGAAACCAAAATGGAACTTTTTGGCCACAATGCAAAACGATATGTTTGGCGTAAAAGCAACACAGCTGATCACCCTGAACACACCATCCCCACTGTCAAACATGGTGGTGGCAGCATCATGGTTTGGGCCTGCTTTTCTTCAGCAGGGACAGGGAAGATGGTTAAAATTGATGGGAAGATGGATGCAGCCAAATACAGGAACATTCTGGAAGAAAACCTGTTGGTATCGGCACAAGACCTGAGACTGGGACGGAGATTTATCTTCCAACAGGACAATGATCCAAAACATAAAGCCAAATCTACAATGGAATGGTTAAAAAATAAACGTATCCAGGTGTTAGAATGGCCAAGTCAAAGTCCAGACCTGAATCCAATCGAGAATCTGTGGAAAGAGCTGAAGACTGCTGTTCACAAACACTCTCCATCCAACCTCACTGAGCTCGAGCTGTTTTGCAAAGAAGAATGGGCAAGAATGTCAGTCTCTCGATGTGCAAAACTGATAGAAACATACCCCAAGCGACTTGCAGCTGTAATTGGAGCAAAAGGTGGCGCTACAAAGTATTAACGCAAGGGGGCCGAATAATATTGCACGCCCCACTTTTCAGTTTTTTATTTGTTAAAAAAGTTTAAATTATTCAATAAATTTTGTTCCACTTCACGATTGTGTCCCACTTGTTGTTGATTCTTGACAAAAAATTAAAATTTTATATCTTTATGTTTGAAGCCTGAAATGTGGCGAAAGGTTGCAAGGTTCAAGGGGGCCGAATACTTTTGCAAGGCACTGTGTATATATATATATATATATATATATATATATATATATATATATATATATATATAAACCCGATTTTGTCTGGTGTCTCACCGAGGGGGCCTGGCCCCCTAGCCCCCCCCCTCAAACTCAGCTGATGGAAATGACCTGTAAATGCCCTGAAATGAACAGCAAGTGACTTGTAAATGCCCTGAAAATCGGACTGAATGACTGTGAATGCTCTGGTTTCGAATGAACTAACGTTCCCATTCTAAATGGATTGGGCGTCCAGCACCGTCAATGACAGCCTTGGAGTTAACTGAGACACTGTTTTCCGAAATTTCCAGGTTCACGGTGAGTCAGCAACCAGCACACTTTTACTCAATAGACGATGTTTATTGATTAGAAAATGCAGAATAAATGAGATTTATTGATTATAATCCCACAAGAGCAAGGAGACAAGTATCAAAAACAAGCATAACAAATGGCAACGATGACGCTAGATTTGAGTTTGTCAATCCCAGAATCCCTGTGCTATCGTTACAGCACAACCAGGTGTTCCTTGGCAATGAAAATCGCTTACCGTGACAAATAAGCGTGAGCCAACGCTCCGGTTAGGCGGCGAAGGAACAAAGCCAGGCGATCCGTACGTGACCCGCTGGCGGACTTCACTGGTTGCCCGTAAATGCCCAGTTTTTGTAGGAACGTGCCACACGGGGGCGGAGACAGCCAACCTCCGCTCCCAGGCGGCGCGGCCCCTTCCAATGACAAACATTAAAGCTACTTTTGGTTCAGCCCCTCGAAAAAGGGGCTTTTCTTTGCGTGGTTTCCAGGTTGTGCCATCCGGTAGCAGATGTTGTGTTCCCACGGTAAATATTATGAGTGCAAAACAAGTTATCTCGGGAGATTCCCCCATAACTATGAAACCCAGGCATGTAAAAAAAACAACGCTATGGTGCAAAACAAGTTAACTCGTGAGAAGTTGTTACAATCTATGTCACAGAAGCAATCATACATCACAAAGGCATAATGTGTTCATGTTAAGGCATCACATAATATTTTCCCCCATCAGACGCTATTATGGTGGAAGATTTAGGTAGCAACTTGATGGTTACTTTTTTTTTTTTTTTTTTTTTTTAAACATTGACACCTTTTTAAAACGATATCTCGATTCTTGACAGGAGCATATCTATAACCTTTTGGGATAGAAAGTATCACGATATATCTCCATTTCGATATTTTGTCACACCCCTAGTTAGACGGTGCCTACGAGAAAAGGTACTATCTCCTTCTGGCTGTAAAGTAAATTGGACTTGATTTACAGTCTGGAAAGTACGGTAAAACTTTATCATTCGTACACTTTTGCATCATTTCCATGCTCTGGAGTTTTGCATTTGCATTTGGTCAGCAGAACAGAGCCTGACTGGTGCCTTATCTAGGTCACTCAGTTATTGTTTTCCATTCATTTTGGCGAAGAACAATGTGAAGACATGCACACAAAGGAGCCATGATTTAAAAATACCGCCTTGTGAAAGATGTATTCAGATACATCGTGTTCTACTACTACTTTACTTAGCAATCTGGTTGAGTGATTGTGTTGTGTTCTGATCTGGGTTGAAACAAGAAGTGGGTTGAGTGGCCAAAACTGCCTTGACATGTCACTTCTTGGCTGCCATAGACGTTCCAGACATTTTGACTACCAGTCAAAATGGATAGGACTTCTATCGCCGTCAATGACAGCCAATCAGTTAATCGACACCTCCGTTATTCAGTAGTTTGAATACTAGGGATGTCCCGATCCAGGTTTTTGCACTTCCGATCCGATATTGTTTTGCACTTCCGATCCGATACTGGTCGATACCGATACCGACCTATCTGAGCATGTGTTAAAGTTTAATGTTATTTAGCCTTCTTACTTAGCTGTCAGACTCATGTTGAAAAAGGTTTAAGTACTCTTGATAACAACTAGCCAGCTGAATTAGGTGAGTTTGAATAACACACAACGGTCGGTAACAAGAAACTGACCTGTTTATTCAGTGAGAAACACAAAACATTATAAATAACAAACAGAAATGGCATAGTCAGTCAGTAAAACGTGCAAATAATATTGTAAACTGTCTTAAAAAAGCAAAACACACAAACAACCTCAGTGGAAAATCCCACAAATCCACCAAGCTATTAGATGCTTTTAATGTTTCGTGAATTAGTTACAATAATTGTATAAAAAGCCTCTCAGCTTTAAATAAACGACTATTTCAGTATCAAGTTAACATTTTAAAACAGTAAATAAAATACTCAAGTCCCCATTCTGTATCAGCAGCTTTAAACTACATTCAATTCATTTAATTTTGCGAATCAACTGTTAAAGTTGTTAAAATTGCTCCCGTTTTTCCATAATTTCCCTTCTGTCTACTTTCGATATGTGAAACTTTTAAAACTGTTTTGAAGATAGATTCAAGTCAAGATTTTGCCGATTTAGGAGTATTTTAGATAAAAAGTTAATTAGGTTCGCTTGGAAGGTTCACAACAGCCTACTAGGGAAGTCTTCTGCTTTAAGATGGCGGCTGTTTACCAACGTATCTGGTTTTCAATACTTCAATGTTGCTAACGCTGTCAAGTCTGTCGTGTAGCATCTAGTTCTCTATACATGTGATATTTATTATCTCCAGTAAAACGACGTTGACGTAGTTTGTAGCGGCTGTCAGCAGCAGTCAGGTATTGTTGTGGTTTTTATCCAGCGGTATGAGTTGAGCATTGGCATTACCCGGGTCTATGACAAGCATTATGTTTACTTTCGAGACGCAATGCGGTCAGTTTCGTATTGCGTCCCGAAGACCGCGCTGTGTATTAGTTCCGCTTTACTTGACATATTTCAATAATCGGAATTTGGATGTTTATGAATCATTCTCGAGTCTTCCACGGCCGAATCGCTCAAGGATGTAATGACGGCTGGGCATGTTGTACCGTGGTTCTAAGTGTTGGATGGTGCGTCTTTACTCACGTGAGATAATGGTTCGTCATCCAGAATGAATTCTTCGGCAATGACTCTTGTTCCCTGGGCTTTGGGACTGTCGAGTGCCAGTTTGTCACGCACAGCAAAAGTTTCTGCCAGTGTTAGTTTCGTAGGTCCTTTCTTTTTGTCTTTGGTTTTCTTAACATACTCCTCATATTGTTTGTGGTGGTATTTCGCTAAGTGCTTCATTAGGTTGGTTGTATTAAAACTTCTTACAGCTTTACCACTACGCTTGACTTTATTGTGGCATATGTTGCACTCTGCCTCTTCGTCTTTGTCGTCCTTTAAGGTGAAATGATCCCACACAGCTGACATTTTTACCGATAATGTCTCTCGGTAAATTGGGAGACAGTAATGTAGTGTGTTGAAGGTTTGCCGTAAAATGCGGACCGGATTTTAGGGAAACCAAAGCAAAAACTGGAATGGATTATGTAAATCAGTGCGCTGGAAAACCCGGACCGGACTTTAAAAAAAAAAAAAAAAAACGGGATCTGAAGTCTGGATCGGAATTTTTCCGTGTTCCGATCCGATACCGATGCGCATTTTTTTGCCCATATCGGCGTTCGATGGGACATCTCTATTGAATACAAATAACATCACTAAGTCTCTTTTTGACTACTGGGAATCTCCGAATGATTGGAAAAAGCAGCATCAAAAAACATTAAGTTTCCTATCAAGTTCACTTTCTGCAGATGGCGAGCCCACAAGTTCAATTTCATAATCCGCTGAACACCAGGAGTGCTTGACGCAGCTTGCAGGAATCTTTTTTTTTTTCACTCTTGAGGCTGCTGGGGAAAGACTTTTCTTTTTTCCCCTTCATGAAGTCAATGTCACTCAATTCAATGGTATCATCAATAGTTGAGAAACAGGCTTTCTTTTTTTCCGTTTATTCTCCACTTTCTCTACGTTGGTCCATCAACCTTGTCCATTTTGGACACAAAAAAGTCATTTTTGAAATACTTGACCTAGAATCATTCAAAATGAAGCATGTTCTTCTATGACATCGCACAATAATCCCCACAAGATTGCTTTGAGAACTATAGATGCAGTTGACACCAAATCCCATGTAGCCCCGTCACTTGGCGGGGATCAAGTACGCTCTCGGTGCGCTAAAGCTCTGATGTCACTTGTTTCAATTGAGCTAGCGACATCGTATCTGAGACGTCCCACTCGAGCGTATTCCTTTAAAATCGCGCGTCAGCCGAAAGACAGGACGCCACGCAATTGCTCAGAGTGAGATAGTGGCATTCTTTCAAATAAAATTGCTTGAATTTAAGAGAAATAGAGCGTACGCTTGTTGGTAAAATTCCATTCGTCTACTTGTCAGTTTTTCTAATTGGCGTTTTAGTATGAACAATTGTATGAAAAAGTATCTCAACCTTTTGGAATTCCTCACATTTCTGCATAAAATCACCATCAAATGTGATCTTTGTCAAAATCACACAGATGTAAAAACAGTGTCTGCTTTACCTAAAGCCACCCAAACATTTATGGGTTTTCATATATTAATGAGGATAGCATGCAAACAATGACAGAATGGGGGGAAAAATAAGTAAGTCAACCATCACATTTAATATTTTGTCCCCAATCAATCCCCCCCCACCACCCCCCGTTTGGCAACAATAATTTCAACCAGACGCTTCCGGTAGCTGCAGATCAGTCCATTCTTCTGAACAAAACTGCTGCAGTTCAGTCAGATTCCTGGGATATCTGGCATGAATCGCTGTCTTTAGGTCATGCCACAGCATCTCAATGGGGTTCAAGTCTGAACTTTGACTTGGCCACTCCAGAGCGTGTATTTTGTTCTTCTGAAATCCTTCTGAAGTTGATTCACTTCTGTGTTTTGGGATCATTGCCTTGTTGCAGCATCCATCCTCTTTTTAGCTTCAACTGTCTGACAGACGGCCTCAGGTTTTCCTGCAAAACATCCTGATAAACTTTTGAATTCATTCTTCCATTAATCTTTGCAAGTTGTCCAGGCCCTGAGGTAGCAAAACAGCCCCAAATCATGATGCTCCCTCCACCATGCTTCACGGTGGAGATGAGGTGTCGATGTTGGTGAGCTGTTCCGTTTTTCCTCCACACATGACGTTGTGTGTTACTCCCAAACATTTGGTTCTTTTTTACCTATCTGAGTATTTCGCGCTGAACTCTTGGCATCATCTTTGGTGGACGGCCACTCCTTGGGAGAGAAGCGACTGTGCCAAACTCTCTCCATTTGTAGACAACTTCTCTGTCGATTGATGAACATCCACTTTTAGAGGTGGTTTTGTATCCTTTTACCAGCTTTATACAAATCAGCAATCATTGACAATGCTTCTCATCAAGACAGTTCTTACCAGGTGTGTGTTTTTTAGTGGGCAGGGTAGCTTTAAACCATTCATCAGTGATTGGGCACACAACTGACTAAAAAATGTTTGGTTAAAATTAGGGCCGTCAAAATTATCACGTTAACGGGCGGTAATTAGTTTTTTAAATTAATCACGTTATAATATTAGACGCAATTAACGCACATGCCCCGCTCAAACAGACTAAAATGACAGTACAGTGTAATGTCCGCTTGTTACTTGTTTTTTGGTGTTTGGCGCCCTCTGCTGGCTTTTGGGTCCAACTGATTTTATGGGTTAGTACCATGAGTGAGCATGGTGTAATTATTGACATCAACAATGGCGAGCTACTAGTTTATTTTTTTTGATTGAAAATTGTATAAATTTTAATAAAACGAAAACATTAAGAGGGGTTTTAATATAAAATGTCTATAACTTGTACTAACATTTATCTTTTAAGAACTGCAAGTCTTTCTATCCATGGACCGCTTTAAGAGAATGTTAATAATGTTAATGCGTTCTTGTTGATTTATTGTTATAATAAACAAATACAGTACTTATGTACTGTATATTGAATGTATACAATGTGTCTTTCCAACAATAATTTACAGAAAAATATGGCATATTTTATAGATGGTTTGAATTGCGATTAATTACAATTAATTAATTTTTAAGTTGTAATTAACTCGATTAAAAATTTTAATCGTTTGACATTCCTAGTAAAAATTGGTTTCAATTGCTCTTTAAGTCTCCTTAGGCAGAGGGTTCACTTACTTATTTTTCCCCCTTATGTCATTGTTTGCATGCTATCCTCATTAAAATATGAAAACTTAGAAATGTTTGGGTGGTGTTTAGTTGAGGCAGACACTTTATTTTCATCAGTGTGATTTTGACAAAGATTAGATCAGATTTGATGGTGATCTTATGTAGAAATGTGAGAAATTCGAAAAGGTTCAGATACTTCATACCACTGTAGATTGTTAGTTCAAATGCGTTATTATAGTGTCATTAACTGCAATTTGACAGTCTAAGTTTATTGGGCCATTCGAAGAAAACCAATCAGAATTAAAGCTATTACCGAGAATGATGGAAGAACTCTGGCCGGTGCTTTGTTGACATTTTCTCGGCCCTTTACTGAGACCGGAGCCGGCCGTCCCCACGCGGCGGTTCAGCCAAGGACGGCCGCAAAATGAGCGAGTAACAAACCAGAGATAACAACTCTGTTCTCGGCCAAAATAAAACAATTCTCCCTCTGGGCGGCGGTTCCCGAATTTGTGTTGAAAGAAAACTGTAAACATTTAATACTCTTTGTGCAGTGTTGAGTTTGATTTAGGAAATCATTCACTTTGTACACATGTTTTTGTTTTTTGCCCTGCAGCTTAATTCCAATTTCCCCAATTTACTAAGAGAATGATATCAACAAGGCATGATTAAATCAACTTTTATTGACTCAGAGGCCACCACGCTTCCCTGAATGCTTTTGGACTCCGACCAGTTCTTTGAATTGAGACTGCATTTGCTGCTCTGAAAGAAATCGCATCAGACAGCCGATCAGGTAATTATTCTGGAGACATGTAATGCAATGACAGTTTACTATGACAAAGTGTCCACTAGGTCTGATGGAGATTCCCTTTCCATCAACCTAATTGATCCGTGGTTGCCAACTAATCTGTGGAGAGTGCATTATATGCTGCTCTGCAATCTGATCGGATGACAGCTGCTCAGTCCAATCCTGGTATAGCTTGTGTTTTGACAGTAAATCTAAGGATGAAGTCATGCAAGTTATTGAATTGTATGGCCATTGTGTGAATTGATCATAGGGGTATTACTGTATGTGACCTCATTGTGGCTTAATAGAAGCATTGACAATGGCAGAAAAATTGGTAGTAATGACTAGCAGAGGTGCAAAATAAGAAAAATGAAACGTAGGTAAGCAGGGCCGGAGTGGGACTCATTTTCGGCCCTGGAATTTCATGCCTTAGACCGGCCCACTCATTTAAAATAATGTCATTATGCATACACGTGTTAAGTTCAGTGTTCTCTAAAGCCGTGTACTTTAATTCTGTGTATTCAGGTAATGGTTGTTTAACAAGGTGGCTTTATTTTAACAAGTGCAACACAACATCATTTTGAACAAATTTAAAAATGGATTTAAAAAAACTATATCAAATGATATTTTTGAAAAATAAGTTAATAAATAAGACCTTTTCTGCAACATCAAATATTAACAAAAATGAGTACTTAAAGATAAAACAAACATAGCAACATAACAATATGAAATATAAAGAATTGCACATTGTAACAACTTCTAATGATACTATTATCCATTTTCCATTTCCACTTTAAAAACGCCCCGTAATTGATTATATTAATTAGAGATGTCCCGATCGATCGGCATCCTGATCAATCGGGTCCGATCATGTCATTTTCAAAGTATCGGAATCGGCAAAAAAATATTGAACATGCCTTTTTTTAATAAATACAGTATATGTATATATTTTAATTAAATCGCTTTCTAATAGTATTTAACTTTACAGACATAATATGTTACACTCATCCAGAGTCTTTAGTTTAGGCTTATGGTAGGGTTATCAAATTTATCCCGTTAACGGCGGTAAGTAATTAAAAAAAAAAAAATTATCACGTTAAAATATTTAACGCTATTAACGCATGCACTGCACGACCCACTCACGCTTTGTCGCATTCAATCTGTAATGGCGTCGTTTTACCTATATATAGAGCTAAAGGGCAGCGTAAAATGAGTAGAGTGAATTTCGGCAGCCTTTGGGGCGTTTTTTTAATTGGCTAAAGCCTTACAATCCCTCTCCCTATGATTAGAAATATCGTGGGAAGCAATGTGGGGAAGAAAGGTAGTAATTGCTCTTTTTCTTAACACCCTATGTTACTTTCCAACGCAGAGAAGATATATCAATTGGTACCACTACGCACAGTCATGGTTGCACTTCCCATCATGCATTTGGGCAGAGCAGTTAAATGGCTACAGTATCATTTACTGAAAGCTCAACAAATACACTAGATGGCAATATTTAGTCACAATATACAAAGTCACATTTATCCTTTAAGAATTACAAGTCTTTCTATCCGTGGATCCCTCTCACAGAAAAAAATGTTAATATGTAAATGCCATCTTGAGGATTTATTGTTATAATAAACAAATACAGTACTTACTGTAATTTCTGGACTATAAGGCGCACCTGACTATAAGCCGCTAGCCACCAAATTTGACATGAAAACGACATTTGTTCATAGATAAGTCGCACTGGACTATAAGCCGCAGTTGTCCTCATTTTATTATGGGATATTTCCACCAAAAGATATTAACTGGTAACACTTCATTTGAAAAAGGCATTATAAGACTGTCATGAAACCAAATGAACCACCATGAAGCTTTGAACCAATTGGCTGCAATGCCTTTTTGTTTCAAAAATCTTCATTTGGCCATCACTGCTCCCTTGGGGAGACAGTCAACCTCTGCTGCCACCTGCTGTCAACACTGTTGTCATCCAACATTCCTCCTAGCATGCATTGCGGCACTACAGGCACCACAGATGTAAATAACAATCAAAATTCATGTTCTGTGCTAATTATTTCTTCAGTTACTGTTTCAGTTGTTTCATTAATTGCTAGCTATTGTATTTGGTAACATTGTTTGGGATAGTGGCGCCATAATACTGTTATGATTATTACATGGCACTGTCATAAGCATTATTGAATGCTTATAATAGATGTCGGTTAGTGTCATCCAGCAAATTGTCTCACTTTTGAATGGACGTAAAAGATCTGAGCTAGACATAAATGGAGTTAGTGACATATTATGCCACATGACATATTGACATCTGTCATAAGTATTCAGTAATGCCCATGATAGTGGCATGTCATAATTATGACGTTCTTATGACAGTGTTATGATCCCGCTCTCAAAAAAAGTTTCACCTACTAACCCAAATAAATCATCAAATAAGCCGCACTGGACTATAAGCCGCAGGATTCAAAATGAGGGAAAAAAGTAGCGGCTTATAGTCCGAAAATTAGGGTATGTGCTGTATGTTGAATGTATATATTCGTCCGAGTTTTATTCATTTTTTTCTTAATGCATTGCCAAAATGTATATTGTCGGGAAAAATTATCAGGAATGACTGGAATTGAATCGGGAGCAAAAAAAAAAAGCAATCGGATCGGGAAATATCGGGATCGGCAGATACTCAAACTAAAACGATCGGGAGCAAAAAAACATGATCGGAACAACCCTAATATTTAATTCAAATTTTCACTCACTGAACAACATGGCAATCCTACCTTCCAGCTCTGCACCTGTGGTGTGTTCATTATGGCTAATGCTTGCTGCTACATATCTCTTGTGAGGTGCGACAAGAAGCCAAAGTTTCCACAATTACATATTGTCGTATCACACGGTGCAAGTTACATTTTATTCGCCATCTGGCCTTACCACTTTCGTTGTAATCCTCTGCAGTGTGAGGCAGCGAGGTTGTTGCATGAAAGAAATTAGCTATTTTTGCGCATTTTGCTGATTCTTTCACTAGTGCTTTTCTCTTTTTAATTCTTATTTTTTCAGCGCCACCCTTGCTCTTTTCATCCATTCGAGCACCGAGATAGCAGCTAATTTGGCTCAATACAGACTACAATTAGGGGGCGGAGCTGCATGCTGTATTTTTTTGTCTGCACACGTGAGGATGCGTCTGGAAAAAAAAAATATATATATATATATATATATATATATATTAGAGCTGAAACGAATACTCGAGTAACTCGAGTTTAAAAACTGATCCGAGTAATTTTATTCACCTCGAGTAATCGTTTATTTTGACAGCTCTAAGCATCACGTTTTGCTCGGACTACTTTTAATGCGGGACAACGCGCTGATGTCACGTGTGTAGAGGAAGAAGCAAAAAAAAAAAAAAAAAAAAAAAACATCAGCCGACAGCCGCTACAAACGACGCCGATGTTGCGAAATACTAGCCCGCACGATGCTATGTTGATAGCAGGTAGCGTCTGATGAGTCTCATAGAGATCACATGTATGTTGAACTAGATGCGAAATGACAGACTCGGCAGTGTCTGGGCAGCGTTAGTAAACAGCCGCCATCTTAAAGTAATAAAGTGCTAATAAAGTGCGCTAAGTGCTAATAAATAAGATAAACATTACTGTCACTAGCTCACGTAACGTTATCCCTGCGGAGGGCTAGGTTTCTATTAATTATGACCACTGTCGATGCGTAGCTCACGTGTCTTACATACAGGCTTTAACATAACATAGCGTTGTGGAGTGATGAGGGTGTAAAATAAAAACTCAATACTGCTAACTGTCAATTTTAGCTCAGTAGTCATTGCTGGATAAAACACCAAGTAGCACTGGTCCCTAATTTGCTCCAATACAGCCTGCATCATACATTTATTTTGAACACTGCAAAAACTCAAAATCCCATCAGGACTTACAGTTTAGACTGACTTAAAACTTAACTAGAACTTAAAAATGGCTTGACACAAATAGAAATTTAATTGAAACACGTGGGAAAACTTTAAAGTGATGTGTGTTATCAAGCGTAACAGCATTTTTAGGAATATATATATGTATATATATATATATATTTTAATAAGATCTAAAGGTTTTTTGAGTGAAAGTGAATTAGTCTTTTTTTTTTTTTTATTCGAGTTACATCTGAGATGCAATTGTTGTCTGTTTTCAACAATGTACATCGAAAATAGACATTGATTGACTGAAAATGGTTCAAGATTAGATGAAATGTCTTGTTTTCTCATGTATATTTATAATTACTCTTCACCTAAAAATATATTGTGTTATCCGATTACTCAATTAATCGATATAATTTTCAGTCGATTACTCGATTACTAAAATATTCGATAGCTGCAGCCCTAATATATATTTTCTATTTTTTTTTTTTTTTAAGACGGCCCACAGGGACAGTGGTAACAGAATGTAAGTTATACTCACTGACACTGTCATAAATAAATACCAAACAATAAATTATAACAGTGTAATTTTTTTTTTTTTTTAATAAAACCCGGACCGGCCCATCCGGCCGCCCGGCCCATCGGGAATCGTCCAGAAGCTCCCGATTAGTCACTCCGGGCCTGTAGGTAAGCCCTGAACACTAATCCTGACAGCGAATGATTTTCCATTGTCAACAACATCATTGTTACAAATCCTGTGAAAAGTCAAACCAAAACGTCAGAAAGTTGCTCTGTCAACTGAAACTAAGACTATAAACAACGAACGCACATTGTGGGAACAAAGTGGAAAAAAAGAAGCATTTTTCCTGAGAAACATCTCCATCGGGATCTGCAGCGTAGCGCTTGCACGCTTCCCAGACGTGACCTCGCAAACGCCGCTTTAATGGCGTTCCAGTCACGAGCCCTAAACTACAGTGCTGGTCCGACGGCTTCCAGCCGCAGCTGGGAAACTTCTACGACTGCAACACCAAAATGTCCAGTTGCGACCTCCGCGTTTAGGACCTCCAATTTAATACCACCTCAAAGCAAACAAGAAGCGAAAGCGAGCGCGCCGTGTTGCAAAACAACAGATGTTTTTCCAACGCTAGTTACCACACTTGGATAGCTTTCAGTAAGTGGTTTGTCCTTGTTTAGTCTGTGACCTCATGACAGCGGTCTGTCAGACCGGCATCGGCAGATATCTTGGTTTTTGTCGGGTTGCGTCGAGCTGCACTACAGCTGCTTTCAAACCTTCGCTCTTTAATTCATTGGACTGTTTTTTAAGTGTCAAGAATCTGTTTCCGCCGCATTAATCGATGTCCTATTCTCGCCTGACATGGCATCTCATTGTTTGCAAGCAGACTGTGGATTAGGATCATTTTTATGATGTTTTTAATACCCATTCATTCTTCCATCCTAGCCCCAATTCCAGCCTTTCATGGTTACGATAAAAGAATCCGACTTCGCTTTGAGGATGCATTGTCGCTCTCTCAACAAAAGCCACAACAGATGTCGCATTGTTTTGTTCTTTATTGACTGATTCGGAAATTGCCTGCCGCATAGTCAAAGAGTCACGATCCCAGAAGGGGAATCCCTCTTCCATCAAAAACAATCAAAACGGAAGAAATGATGATTCACCTACAGTAAATTCCTGACAAGGGCTTTGCTCCGACTGTGGTTTTAGGCGCCCGCAGAAGTTACCAGAGTCACTTAAATGTCCATTAACTCTCAGAGATGTACAAAAGGCCCAAAACCACATGTTTAAAATGGTATCAGTGAATATATTTAAGTCTGCCAGTAAAATGCTTCCATGGGTCAGAGGTTTTTGGGAAAGGGTACAAGTTTAGTCCGAGTTAAAACGGCAGCAAAATTTTGTCTACTGCTTCCGGAATGTGGCAAAAACGACTTTTGGCTTTGTGGTTGGGAACCGGAACATTTGCAGTCTTGCAATTTCAAATTAAAAATGAATGAACTCTCACCTCAGACATCTTCACTTCAAGACTTACATCCTTAAATTGTGTTTAATAATATTAACCCTTTAACACCGAACGTGTCGGCAGCGACGCGTGTACGCATATCGTCTTTGAAGCTTCGTCACGCTGTAATTACGTCACCCACGTGCCGCTGGTTGGTCTCATTTGAAAGTGCGGAAGTTGATGTCCACACCAGTTTTTATTTGAAGTCAATTGACCAAGTAAAACGGGAGATAATGTCATTTGAGTTTTATAGTTTTATTGCACTCATAAATATGCATTAAAACGCTGCATGGACCATGTGTCTATCTCCATATTTCCATCATTTCCTGTCCTTGTTCAAAACTGAAAGCAGCACAAAATACTACATATCCCAAGAGCCGTTGGAAGATGAACCGAATGTGAACGTTTTTAATAAATTTCCGAGCGAGGCGCCAACTAAGGAAAGGAAGGCATGCGAAGCAAGCAACGGCCGGTTGGATTGAGCGACCGACTTTGAAACGTGCAGAATGAATCTAAAACTAAATTTAGCGCAAGCTAATGCATTATTTCATTAACTCAAGGAACAAGATGAGCCGTATTTGTCGTTGTTTTCTTTGGATGAGTCGGCGTCTCGGCGAGTAGAAGTGACAGCAGCACGCAAACGGTGAAAGAGTAGGCTGTGTGACGTTGTGTGGGTGACGCAGCTCCCTCCGTGACCAGTTCAAGAAGCTTTATTGAGTTCGCAAAAAAAAAAAAAAAAAAAAACTTTATTGGGTCGCTTGCCTGAAAAATTTGAATTGAATTGAACTACTTGTCAATATTTTTGAAAATACTTTTTTTCAGTATTTTTCTTCAGTAAAATCTTTTCAATTTTTATATAGATGTGTGTTCGAGAAGCTTGATTGCATGTACGTATATATTTTTGATAAGGTGATGGCTACAATACCTACCTTCACAAAGAGATATCTTCCAAACCCCTTTTGTGTTCGATGATATATATATATTTTTTTCTCACTATTTTGCACTGTATATAACCTGTTTTGACTATAGTATGTGTAAAGGCCAAAAACGCCAATGACCATACCTGCTGTTTGTCTTGAATTGTCAAACATAAAACTATTCAATCTTATTTTTTTCCTACTGAATGTTTATCCTGACAAGTTGAATAAATATTATCAAGCTTCAAAACGGTTGGTCGAGCATGTTTGGTTGTCAGTGGGACATCAACGTTACAAATTTTGAAATAAATTTTACATAAATCTTTTAATAGAATTATCGGCTTGACATTAACGGTTGGAATGAGGGGGAAATTATCGGTTATCGGTATCGGTTGAAAAATGTATTATCGTGCATCACTAGTTCATGCTAAATGAATATGTATGAATCCCCTAATTGGGAGGGTGGTGGCAACAATTTTCCAACTGTTGTGATCGCTGCCACCCATTTTGATGCAAACTTGTCTCACCACTTGATTCGTCCTCCCAATCAGAGGTGATTTACCGTCAAAGCTTTAAGGGAAGCAAGTTGGCAGAAAAACAATGCGGTCGTGTTATCCTCTGTTGTGACACTTTTCCCAGTTAGTGTTGACAACTCTGAGCTCGTGCGCTTTTATAGGTTGATATACGCACCTCCTGCTGAGTGTCTTTGGCAATTGGAATAGTACTGGCTCGCGTCCTCCACTGTTTTTGCTTTTCTAAAGCCTGCCAACACACACCAAGTGTCAGTCAACTTTGCCTTATAGTTCCGTGTCGTAAACATCTGGTTGCCTGGATGCCAGCTTGTTCCATTTTTAGCACACGTATATGAAAGAGTCCATGTTTACTGGTGAATTCTTCTATTTTGATTTGAGGGAAAATTGGGGTTGAATTATTCAGGCAGCATGGGGGAGTCATTACTCAAGTCTATTCTGGGAGAGTGTTGTGCTCAGCAACCACTGGAGGAGATGAAAGCAAAGCCCGTCTTGTTTTAATCGCTTGTTGCACAAGTTTTTGTTGACCATCCGTTTGTGAAACGTTCCGCTGAAACCAGCTTCTTGCTGTTGAATAGGGCTGCAGCTATAGAATATTTTAGTAATAGACTGAAAATTTTATCGATTAATCGAGAAATCGGATAAAACTTTTTTTTTTTTTTTTTTTATAGGTAAAGAGCAATTATAAATATACATGAGAAAAAAAGACATTTAATCCAATATTGAACCATTTTCAGTCAATCAATGTCTTTATTTTCGATGTACATTGTTGAAAACAGCCAACAATTGCATTTCAGATGTGACTAGAAAAAACTAACTTCTAGATCTTATTAAGAAAAACATTTCTAACCTAAAAATGTAATTACACTTGATAACACACATCACTTGAAAGCTTTGTGTTTTTCCCGCGTGTTTCAATTGAATTTCCATTTGTGTCAAGCTATTTTTAAGTTCTAGTTAAGTTTTAAGTTGGTCTAAACTGTAAGTATTGGTAGGATTTTGAGTTTTTGCATTGTTCAAAATAAATGTACTGTATGATACCTGCTGTATTGGAGCACATTAGGGACCAGTGCTACTTGGTGTTTTATTCAGCAATGACTATTGAGCTAAAACTGACAGTTAGCTTTATTATGTTTTAATTCTACACCCTCATCACTCTGCAGCGCTGTGTTTTTACAGATTGAATAAAGCCTGTATGTAAGACACGTTAGCCATGCATCGACAGTGCTCATAATCAATAGAAACCTAGCCCTCCTAAGGGCTGACGTTACGTGAGCGAGTGACAGTAACGTTATATTTATTAGCGCTGAAAAGTCTACTGCTTAAAGATGGTGGTTGTTTACTAACACTGCCCAGACGCGGCTGAGTCTGTCATTTCGCATCTAGTTCTAAATGCATGCGATATCTATGAGACGCATCGGACACTACCTGCTACCACACTAGCATCATGCGGGCATAGATTTTAGCAACGTCTGCGTAGTTTGTAGGGACTGTCGGTTGTTTTATTGCTTCTTCCTCTACGCCAGTACTTCTCAAATAGTGGGGCGGGCCCCCCTAGGGGGGCGTGGAGCATTGCCAGGGGTGGCGCATGTGACCTCGGGGAACATACTTTTTTGCCATACTAGAATAATGTATCATTTTGTGTGCGCAGCATTTTTGGACAAAACAAAAGCACACAGCAAAGAGCACTGGAGATATGACAAGCTAAGACTAGGAAATATGACTAAGCGTATGTAGCATTTGGCTTTGTCTTTTGATACAGTGGGAAACGAGAAAAGACTAGTCTGTGTCTAAAAATGTTTGCAACGAACAGCAGGAAGCCACATCAAATAAGATGTCACTTATAAACATCAGATCCCACTCACATTGATAAGCCACTTGATTTTTTTTCAGCCAAGATGTGCCGAATATTGCCAACAATCGTCCCGCTTTGTTTCGCAGTGTTACATCAGTAAACCAGCGAGCACTGTTAGCATCATATAAGGTGGCATACCAAGTTGCTCAGTGCAAAATAGCAAAAATAAAAACTGTCCCACTGTCCAATGACACTGTTGTTTTTGTTCGATTATTTTTTGTTTTTACGGTTAAATGGTTATTTGAATGTATTATTATTTTTTGATTGATTTTATCAAAATTTATTGTTCACTATTAAATAATCAAAAAATGTACCGTGAATGTATTTTTACGGATTGGATGTGACTTTTTTTTTTTTTTTAATTCAGGCAAAGTGATGCACATGAAGTCTTTTCCATACTTTATTGTAAGTTCAGCTATATATTTTTTCTTTAATATTAAAAAAGACACAATATTATGAAGAGGTATACTTATGTATAGTAATAATTTATAGGCAAATGATACAATTTACAGTGGCGGCAGAGAGTTGTTTGGGGGGGGGGGGGCGTGAAACGTTTCCGTCTTTCTTGGGGGAGTGTAACAGAAAATAACTGAGAAGCACTGCTCCACGCACATGACGTCAGCGCGTTGTCCCGCATTAAAAGTACTCCGGGCAAAACGTGATGCTTAGAGCTGGCAAAATTAAACGATTCCTCGAGGTGAATCAAATTACTTGGATCAGTTTTTAAACTCGAGTTACTCGAGTTGCTCGAGTATCGTTTCAGCTCTTCTGTTGACATTTTTTAAAAACAAATTATGACTAAACTTTCACCTCAGAAAGTTTCACTTCAGTTTTGGCATCCTGGATTTTTTTCAAAATCAGAATGATATGGGGCTGACGTTTGTTTATTTGGGCTGTACCTCCTTGAGAATACATGTTAGCATTCCTATTTTGACATTTGGAAAAAAAAAAAAAAAAAAAAGTAGCATTTTGTCAACAAACCCACTTTTTTTTATACAGTTATGATGTAAACTGCTCCTGTGCAAATTTTCAGCTGCGTGTCATGAGCCTAAATCATAATCACTTCGCATAACTCATTTGTGGCTATTTTCCCACATACATAGTGTTTATTATGGCGGTAATAGTTTTCACACTAAAATATGTTCCTCATGTGCCTCTAAGCATGAATGCAACTCATGTGTTTGTATAACATCTGTAGTCAGTGTTCGTATCCCAAGTGTTCAACAGTGTGATATTTTTTCCCATCAGCAACTAACAGCTCTCTTGATTGACACAATCCCCACGTGAAAAAAAAAGGCGGCTGATTTGGACTGTCTTCACTGCGGTGGTCTTAACACACGCACAGTTGGTGCAATGAGCCAGAGCCTGACGCTGCAAAGGCGGTCCTTTGCGTGCGTGTCAATTAACTCTGGAGAGAATTCAAGGGGGGAGCTCATTCCCCTCCGGTTTCCTCTCAACGATCACCAGTATTTTGCTCCGTAATTGTTTACATCTGTCTCGTTCCAAGCAAAATATATTACAAAAACATCTCAAGGTCCCGTTGGCCTATGGATCTTTTGGCAGCGGATTAGAGAGGCCATCCCAAACTGCGGCCAAGCTTCATTCGGCTGCACCGGCAGCTCTCCTCTTCCCCGTCAAGGTCACGTTATATTGGAACGCTACGTCGGAGCGCGTCGTTCGCCTCGTCAATATCGCCAAGTTTAAGTGATATACATCGCAGGTGCAAACATCCATAGATGTGCTGTATTGCATTTGTCATGAGGCGATAAAACGGATTTACTGCCCTACCGTTTATTGCCTGTTTCCTCTTAAATGTTAAACGATTGCAACAGCAGTTACGAACAAAGATGGACGTGAGAATTTGTTCCATGGGAAAAAAAGTGACTCATCCGGCTTTATTTCGATCCAACTCAATAATCTTAAACGTCAAATTCTCATCAAAAGTACTCACAGGCTGATGTCTGTGTGCTGTCAATGGCATTAAGTAAATTAGGTGTCAAAATACCACAATTAAGTCATGGCGGACGCATTTGTGACTAATATATCACCGGCCACATTATTAGGTACACCTGTCCAACTGCTCGTTAACACTTAATTTCTAATCAGCCAATCACATGGCGGCAACTCAGTGCATTTAGGCATGTAGACATGGTTTAAGACAATCTCCTGCGTTTCAAACCGAGCATCAGTATGGGGAAGAAAGGTGATTTGAGTGACTTTGAACATGGCATGGTTGTTGGTGCCAGAAGGGCTGGTCTGAGTATTTCAGAAACTGCACAACCATCTCTAGGGTTTGCAGAGAATGGTCCGAAAAAGAAAAAAATATCCAGTGAGTGGCAGTTTTGTGGGCAGAAATGCCTTGTTGATGCCAGAGGTCAGAGGAGAATGGACAGACTGGTTCGAGCTGATAGAAAGGCAACAGTGACTCAAATAACCACCCGTTACAACCAAGGTAGGCAGAAGTACGTCGAACTTTGAGGCAGATGGGCTACAGCAGCAGAAGACCACGCCGGGTGCCACTCCTTTCAGCTAAGAACAGGAAACTGAGGCTACAATTTGCACAAGCTCATCGAAATGGGACAATATCAGATTGGAAAAACGTTGCCTTGTCTGATGAGTCTTGATTTCTGCTGCGACATTCGGGTGGTAGGGTCAGAATTTGGCGTCAACAACATGAAAGCATGGATCCATCCTGCCTTGTATCAACGGTTCAGGCTGGTGGAGGTGGTGTAATGGTGTGGGGAATATTTTCTTGGCACTCTTTGGGCCCCTTGGTACCAATTGAGCATCGTTGGAACGCCACAGCCTACCTGAGTATTGTTGCTGACCATGTCCATCCCTTTATGACCACAATGTACCCAACTTCTGATGGCTACTTTCAGCAGGATAATGTGCCGTGTCATAAAGCTGGAATCATCTCAGAATGGTTTCTTGAACAAGACAATGAGTTCACTGTACTCAAATGGTCTCCACAGTCACCAGATCTCAATCCAATAGAGCATCTTTGGGATGTGGTGGAACGGGAGATGTGCAACCGAGAAATCTGCACCAACTGTGTGATGCCATCATGTCAATATGGACCAAACTCTCTAAGGAATGCTTCCAGCACCTTGTTGAATCTATGCCATGGAGAATTGAGGCAGTTCTGAAGGCAAAAGGGGGTCCAACCCGTTTTCTTAATGTTTAAATAGTCGACATATTTTTATGATCCTTATAAAACCATTTAAACAACGAAATAACGCGGGGAAAGTTTAACATAAAAAAAAAAAAAAAAAACGGGTTTTGCAGACACACAGAGGAGAAGATTCAAAAGGATCACATTTCTGTTGCCTTTGTGTGCATAAATAAAAGTGTCCTTTGTAACGAATTCTCAGTTGGCAGAAAAAAACGCAAGTTGTCTTAATGTTTAAATAGTCAACATATTTTTATGATCATTATAAAAGCATTTACAAAACCAAATAACGCCGGGAAAGTTTAATATTTAAAAAAAAACATGCGGTTTTGCAGACACACAGAGGAGAAGATTAAAAAGGATTACATTTGTGTTGCCTTTGTGTGCATAAATAAAAGTGTCTTTCGTAACCAATTCTCAGTTGGCAGAAAAAACGCAAGTTGTCTTAATGTTTAAATAGTCTACATATTTTCATGATCATTATAAAAGCAATTAAAAAAAAAAAAAAACATGCGGGCCACGGCGTTCATGTGTGTGCACAAGCAAATGCACAATACAGAGAGCCTGCTCTCGGTTTTATCCCTGTTTAATTTTTTTTTTTTAATATATAATTTATTAGTCCGGCGCGGCGGCCCGACTCAACCCGAACGTGAATGCTTAACATTTTGGGCCCGACCCGAATTCGGGCACAAGATCTAACCTCTAAGAGATAACATAACAATGGCTGAGGCGGAGAAAGAGGGAGCGAGAAAGATTATTGATGCACCTAAGACATTGAAAGCAGACATCTGGAGACATTTTGGCTTCTACTAGGTTGGTGGGAAACTTGACCAGAGTTATGCGGTGTGTAAAAAATGAAACATGAGAATAATAATACAAATGGGGAAACCAAATCTGTTGCATCACTGGAATTGCGCAGGGAAGATTTTTGAATGTACTTATATATTTTAAAATGCGCTGAATCGATTCAGCTTGTTGCCCGCATCGAATCGAATCGTCCATGCCCCGCATCGGGATGCATCGCCGCATCGATTATTGTTGACACCGCTATCAGTTACTGTACCAGTTGTTTCATTAATTGCTAGCTATGGTATTCGGTTACACTTTATTTGACAGTGGCGCCATAAAATGGTCATAAGACCTTTATAATTATGACATGACACTGTCATGAGCATTAATGAATGCCTATGACGGATGTCATTTTGTGTCATCCTGCAAATGATCTCACTTTTAAATGGATGTAAAAGATCCGAGCTGGACATAAATGGAGTCAGTGAGATCATTTGCCAGATGATACTTAATGACATCTGTCATAAGCAGTCATTAATGCCTATAATAATGTGACGTCATAATTATGACTGTCTTATAGCAGTGTTATGACAAGGCCAATATAATTTTTCTTGATAATGCCTTTTTCTTCTTTTTTAAAGGTGAACAATAATCATACTTTTTTTGTTGTTTTGTTTTTTTGGGAGATATGTGCCTTGGGTATTGGGGAGGTTGAGGGTTTTATTTTTATTTATTTAATTTATTATCATTATTTTTGTTTTGTTTTGTTTTGTTTTGGGGTTTTTTATTTTTTTGTTTTGATATGGTAAAAAGGGGGGGGGATGCTCAAATGTTGTCACTTCATTATGTCATGAGACTTACGAGACGAATAAACAAAGTTTCCAAATGACAACGCCATCAAATAAAGTGCTACCTATTATATAAGCCGCACTGGACTAAATGAAAAAATGAGGGGTAAAAGTAACTGCTTATAGTCCGAAAATTACGGTAGTTTAAGTTTTGCCAGCAGACAGAAGACTCTTGAATCAAAACAAGCCCCCTGTGCTTACAATGTTTATCCCTCTCCGCAAGTGTCTCAGCACTCCAACATGTGTAAGAGCTTTTGAGTATTTTGTAGTTCTTGTGAATTGCATTGTGGCATCCCACAGCGGAGCTCCAGTGTCATGCCTCGCTTTGGAAAAGCCCCTGTTTCTGTGTGGGGGTTTGCTTTAATGCTTGTATCTCTCCCACAAAGATGTTTTTCAAAAATCCTCTTCGAATTCTTCAAAAAAAAAAAAGCTATGACGGACGCCATTTAAATAAATAAATTTAAAAAAAAAAAAAAGAGAAGCAGCAGCATGTGAAAGATGTCTAAGGAATGTGGAGGAGTTCCAACATGCGCGCCTCCAAACATTTGTGAGCTTGTTGGCACGCAGTCAAAATGGATTGAACTAGAGCTGAAACGAATACTCGAGCAACTCGAGTAACTCGAGTTTAAAAACTGATCCGAGTAATTTTATTCACCTCGAGTAATCCTTTATTTTGACAGCTCTAATCATCACGTTTTGCTCGGACTACTTTTAATGCGGGACAACGCGCTGATGTCACGTGCGTAGAGGAAGAAGCAAAAAAAAACAACTTACTGCAGCCGACAGCCCATAGAAACGACGCTGACGTTGCTAAATACTAGCCCGCACGATGGCTGGTAGCAGGTAGCGTCTGATGAGTCTCATAGAGATCACATGTATGTTGAACTAGATGCGCATTGACAGACTCGGCCGCGTCTGGGCAGCGTTAGTAAACAGCCGCCATCTTAAAGCAGTAGCGCGCTAAACGCTAATAAAGAGCGCTAGGCGCTAACAAAGAGCGCTAAAGCGCTAATAAATAAGATTAACGTTACTGTGACTAGCTCACGTAACGTTAGCCCTGCGGAGGGCTAGGTTTCTATTAATTATGACCACTTTCGATGCGTGGCTAATGTGTCTTACATACAGGCTTTAACATAACATAGCGTTGTGGAGTGATGAGGGTGTAAAATAAAAACTCAATAATGCTAACTATCAATTTTAGCTCAGTAGTCATTGCTGGATAAAACACCAAGTACCACTAGTCCCTAATGTTCTCCAATACAGCCTGTATCATAAATTTATTTTGAACACTGCAAAAACTCAAAATCCTATCAGGACTTACAGTTTAGACTAACTTAAAACTTAACTAGAACTTAAAAATGGCTTGACACAAATAGAAATTCAATTGAAACACGAGGGAAAACTTTTAAGTGATGTGTGTTATCAAGCGTAACAGCATTTTTAGGAATATATATGTATATATATATATATATATATTTTTTTTTAATAAGGTGTAAAGGTTTTTTGAGTGAAAGCAGTGAATTAGTCTTTTTCTTTTATTCTAGTTACATCTGAGATGCAATTGTTGGCTGTTTTCAACAATATACATCGAAAATAAAGACATTGATTGACTGAAAATGGTTCAAGATTAGATGAAATGTCTTGTTTTCTCATGTATATTTATAATTGCTCTTCACCTAAAAATATATTTGTTTTATCCGATTACTCGATTAATCGATAGAATTTTCAGTCGATAACTAAAATATTCGATAGCTGCAGCCCTAGATTGAACGTTTATTGCCGTCAATGGCAGCCAGTTTCCTCCTGATCTGCTCACCGTTTGACTCCCTGGCAAGGCTGTCGCATTGCGTTTACATCCGTGTGGCAAGCTGAGACCAAGGATTAAAAGATTAATGCAGGCCAGTGTCCCCACCAGTATCACACAGACGCCAGCGGGGGCAAGCGCCTGTCCGTCGCATATGTCCGTGCCCCCGCGGCCAGGGCGGCAGGCCGAGCGGGAAAACCTTTCCCGCTCATAATTCCGTCCGAGCCCCGCGGAGTATTATCCCTTTTCAAAGTGGTACAACACTGTGACATTGGTTTCCACGGGGCACTTTCGTGTGCGGGATTGTGATTTTGAGAATTTAAAGCGCTGTGTTGTGGGCTGGTAGCGTGGTTTGCTCATATGGACTTAAATATAAATACATGCTTGACTCCAAGTGTGGCCCTTTTCTTGCTTCTGGTTCTTTTCCTGTTTCTTTTGTACAAGTCATTTGGCACGGGAGCTATTTTGTACTCGCGGATTAGAAACAATTTAAAAGAGGAGGCTTATTTTTCAAGAATCTTGAAGCCAAAATATCGTGATACTTTGTATCGCAAAAGGTTATCGATATGCTCCTGCCAAGAATCGAGATATCGTTTTAAAAAGGTGTCAATGTTAAAAAAAAGAAAAAAAGGAACCAACGAGTTGTTATCAAAATCTTCCATCATAATCAGAGGCGTAGCAAGGGTCCCCAGGCAACAAGCAACATGGTGTCCTTCGAGCGTGTACAAGTAAGGGGGACAGTTGACTTGGAGCAATAGCATATTTAATTAAAGTATAATAACACATCGGTCTCATAGAGCGCTTTTTAGGACACTCAAAGTGCCCGGCTTCTACTACATTAGGACATAAAACTACAGTAACATAGTACACTCACCACTGTCTTGCTTCCTTTTCTCCTCTTCTGCTATTTTTCTTTCTTTTGTCGCTTCCAGAAGGATAACTTCTTTTTATTTTGGATGTACGCAAATTAAAAAAAAAAGCCAAATCGCCTCTCACTCTGAGTCACGTGAGCGGGGAGGTGTAGAGCAAGTGAAGGGGCCCTCAGACACAAGGCTTTCACTTGTAGGCTGCATTGTAAAGCTGTGTGTGCTAAATCTGGGGCCCCCTGCTGGCTGGGGGGCTGGGGGGGACGCAACGCCCATGATCATAATACAACCCCTAGCAAAAAGTATGTAATCACCAGTCTCGGACGAGCACTCACTCAGACATTTTATCATGTAGAACAAACTCAGATAAATGAATTAGTTCAAAAGTGCAACTCTTTAGCATTTAGAAACACTAAAAGAAATGAATTGAAAATATTTTGGTGGTCAGTAAATGTTACTTTTATTGAGCAAGTGCAGGGAAAAATATTTGGAATCACTCCATTTTGAGGAAAAAATATGGAATCATGAGAAACAAACAAAGAAATAACAATCAAAACACATCTTTAGTATTTAGTAGCACCACTTCTGGCTTTTATGTCAGCTTGCAGTCTCTGAGGCATGGACTTGATGAGTATTCTTCATCAATTTGGTGCCAACTCTTTGATTGCAGTTGCCAGATCATCCTTGCAGGTCGGACCCTTGCTGTGGACCTTTTTTTTTTTCAATTTCCACCACAGGTTTTCAATAGAGTTGAGATCTGGGCAATTCGCAGGCTATGACATTGACTGAATGAGTCTTTCTCCAAGGAATGCTTTAACAGTTTTAGCTCTGTGGCATGATGCATTGTCATCTTGGAAAATGACAAACATATTTTCAATTGAAGGGATAAGAAATCTGTCTAAAATTTCAATGTAAACTTGTGCATTTATTGAAGATTTAATCACAGCCATCTCCCCAGTGCCTTTGCCTGGCATGCAGCCCCATTTCACTGCTCAGCCTTCACCGTGTACAGACGCACTCTGAGCTCCTGAAGCACTCTCTTTTAACCGATAAGCGCTCAGGGCCAGCAAGCTCTACTCCCAGTATGGCTCCAAAGAATTTGAAACCTGGAGACTTGGATGAAATAAAATCCTCCATACAGAAGTTGGAGGTCTCCTTGACTGGCTTGATTCAAAACCAGAATCAAGAAATCGTCAGAGAGCTCCAGTTAATTCGCGCTGAAAACGAGAAACTCAAGCAGGCGGTCGAGGAGAGAGATGTTCGCATCAAGAGGCTGACGATCTCGACCAGTGCCGATGCGCAAATGAGCTCATCATTTCTGGATTACAACTGACGCCTAGCTCAGGGGACACAGTGGCGAAACTGGCAATTGCTAAGCTGAAAGAGTATGGAATATACATGGAACCGCTGGACATCCGTCGCTGCCTTCTGCTCCCATCTGGAGGGGAGAGGACCAGCGACGGTGCTCCCTGCTTAACCAGCGCCGCCACCTGAAAGGGTCGAAGATTTTTTTGAATGACAACTTGACTCGCCGAAATTGCAAGAAAAGCACGTCAACTCAAGAAAGCTGGGAAAATAGCCAACACCTGGGTCTCGGATTGCAGGATACGCCCTGATATTAATCGAACTGCTTGACTGGACGCTAAGTTACTCAACCCAGATTGTTGATTGTGTTATTTGACAGTTTTGATGTATGTTCCATGCCTGAATGTGCGTCTTTAGTTGTATGGGGGACGAGAAACTGATAAGCATATGCTTCATCCCGTCCGCCTTTGTCTTCTTCTTCGGTTCCTTCGGTCAAATCATATCACATTTTGTAATTGTGAATGATTGTCAATGATACCGATGATGATGACAATAAAATTCCATTCCATATCATTAAGGACTGCGGGAATTTTGATTCTTCAGGCAATCATCTTCGTAAATCTCACTGGAACGGCACCAAACAAAAGTTCCAGCATCATCACCTTGTCCAATGCAGATTTTTGACTCTTGACACCTTGTCTGATGCAGATTCTTGACAGGTGATGATGCTGGAACTTTTGTTTGGTGCTGTTCCAGTGAGACCATTGCCTGGTATTGTCTGCCACTGACGGCCATAGACGTTCAATCAAAACGTTCCCACTCCTAGAGGGATGTGTGCCCTACCATCAATCCCTCAGTCTGTCTGATAGCCGTGCTACACAGCAGGAGGTACGCGTATCCATCGAACGGTATGAATGTCTTAGATAAAGCGATGGCATAGCAAAGCGACAGGGGAAAGTGACAGATGGCGGCAGAGTGATGGAGGGGGAGGCAGGATTGTGTGTCACTAGGCTACAGTGTGTAGACTTTTCAGATTAGCGTGTATTGTTGCCTGTTGGATGCGTGTCAACGAGGCGCCGCCAACATGCACCAGACGTAGGAACATCTCACGGGAATTATTCGGTCGTTTTTATTTGGTCATGAAGTGGTTGTCATCTGTGCGCGCAGCCTTGTTAGGGGGCAGCCGAAGTGCCCCCGTCACACCGCTCGGTAGTCCCAACATGCCCTCGAAGGAAGACCTGAATGCCAAACAGGTAGGATGCAAACACAGATGTGGTTTGTTATTGAAGAGGGTTCCGTTTCTGTATCAATGTCTTGCAATCTGTTTTCTATGCACATTAGAGTCATGGGTGATCCAGATGTTTTTCTACTGTTCAAATCATTTAAAGTAATGGCCTAATTTGATTCACCCCAGATGCCTCGAAGAAATATTAACCAAAGGGTTTTCAAAACGAAAAAGCTCGGTTTTTCGGTTTTGTTGACCGTAGTCTTATTTGAAGAGTGAACACAATGAAATCAAGTGAAAATCAAGCTCATTCAAGCAAGAGCGTGCAAAATCCCGCAAAACCCCACGTTTGTTTTCCTTGGACCTGCCGCTTCCCTCTGCTGCACTATTGTGTGGAAAAGCGATCCAATTGTCCTCGCAAACGAGAGAGCTTTGGTATCATAACCACACACGGTTGAAAAAAAATATATAATCTGTGTGTTTTCAAGGTCTACTCAGGAAGGGAAGTATGGAGCAACTTTAGAGGACATTGCTTTTGTATGTAGTAGAACTAAGCTCTATTACTACGCCCTCTAATGACGACTACACTCACACATTGTAGAGCATAAAAATTACCTTAATACACTGTTGGCCAAAAGTATTGGCACTAGGGTTGTTCCGATCATGTTTTTTTGCTCCCGATCCGATCGTTTTAGTTTGAGTATCTGCCGATCCCGATATTTCCCGATCCGATTGCTTTTTTATGCTCCCGATTCAATTCCAATCATTCCCGATAATTTTTCCCAATCATATACATTTTGGCAATGCATTAAGGAAAAAAATGAATAAAACTCGGACGAATATGTACATTCAACATACAGTACATAAGTACTGTATTTGTTTATTATGACAATAAATCCTCAAGATGGCATTTACATTATTAACATTCTTTCTGTGAGAGGGATCCACGGATAGAAAGACTTGTGACTTTGTATATTGTGACTAAATATTGCCATCTAGTGTAATGAGCTTTCAGTAAATGATACCGTAGCCATCCCAAACGCATGATGGGAAGTGGAACCATGACTGTGCGTAGTGCTACCAATTGATATATTTGAAATTATCTAAAATTCAATTCAAGGTAAAAAAAGAAGATGATTATTAGAGATGTGCTGATCAATCGGCATCCCGATCGATCGGGTCCGATCACGTCATTTTCAAAGTATTGGAATCAGCAAAAAAATATTGGCCATGCCTTTTTTAAATATATGTATATACATATATATATATATATATATATATTTTTTTTTATTAAACCGTTTTCTAATTGTATTTAATGTTACAGACATAATATGTTACACTCTTCCAGAGTCTTTAGTTTAGGCATAAGGTAGGGTTATCAAATTTATCCCAATAACGGCAGTAATTAATTTTTTAAAATATGTATCACGTTAAAATATTTAACGTAATTAATGCATGCGCTGCACGACCCACTCATGCATTGTCGCACTCAATCTGTAATGGCGCCATTTTACCTATATAGAGAGATAAAAGGCAGCGTAAAATGGGTAGAGTGAATTTTGGCAGCCTTTGGAGCCTTTTTTTAATTGGCTAAAACCTTACAATCCCTCTCCCTACTATTAGAAATATCATGGGAAGCAATGTGGGGAAGCAAGGTAGCGATTGATCTTTTTCTTGACACCTTATGTTATTTCCCAACGCAGAGAAGCAGGGGTCACATTAACCGAATATTTTCCATCGTTGACCGTTTTTTTAAAACGGTGACGGAAAAAACTGAAGTCCGTCCGTCATTTTGACAGGTTGCAATTCACACCCCAGACCACAGGTTGGCGAGTGAGCATATTAATTAGCTATTGTCTCTCTTAATGCATGACGTCGTTGGCTATTCTGTCAGAATATTGTAGCGTCACCGGGGTCTGGCGGCGGCACCGTGATTGACACATCAACGCGAGGTTCTTATTGGTGCACCTGGTGTGCCAGCGCGTCATCCAATTGGTGGACTAGATTGCCCCCTGTGTATAGACTCCAATCACATGACGTCACAACTCCGCCCCCCTGACTGGAGCCGCCATATTGTCCGTCAGCTCGTCGTGTTTACACATTACCGCTACGTACATGCCTCCTATTACGGTGTGTTTTTCTGCCCGTTAACATTAATAATCAAAATGGTGAAGGCGTGTGTGGCGGTTGGTTGCAGTAACAGAGAAGATAGACTGAGAGACTTGAAGTTCTACCGTATTCTGAGAGACCCGAAGAGAAGAGCGAGATGGACTGCTGTAATTCGACAAGAAATCTGGGCACCAAACGATCACCACAGACTATGTAGTAGTCATTTTATATCTGGTAAGATGCATTTAATATATATTTAGAAGATTTTGGGCTGACAACCACAATTAAGATCATTGTGTGACGTTGGTGATTGGGGTCTATATAGTTGCCTCTTTTTCTTTGGGGGTGGAGTTGTTGTTTTGTTGGTGTTGTTGGCGGTAAGCAGAGTAAAAAGAGAGAGAATAATACCACTACTTCCGTGTCTAATTTTTCGCCGCCAAGCAAGCGTTACAATATTAATTAAAAATGAATGAAAACTAAGTACTATTGAATATGTCATCATTATCATTTTAAAGATTTAAGTGACGGGTAAAAATAGATTATGACCGGATTTTTATGACCCTGTCAGTCAAAATGACAGACAACGAAAATGTCTAGCGCAACCTCTGCAGAGAAGATATATCAATTGGTAGCACTACACACAGTCATGGTTCCACTTCCCGTCATGCATTTGGGCATGCCTACAGTATCATTTACTGAAAGCTCAACAAATACAATATTTAGTCACAATATACAAAGTCACATTTATCCTTTAAGAATTACAAGTCTTTCTATCCATGGATCCCTCTCACAGAAAGAATGTTAATAATGTAAATGCCATCTTGAGGATTTATTGTCATAATAAACAAATACAGTACTTATGTACTGTATGTTGAATGTATATATTCGTCCGAGTTTTATTCATTTGTTTCTTAATACATTGCCAAAATGTATATGATCGGGAAAAATTATCAGGAATGATTGGAATTGAATCGGGAGCAAAAAAAAAGCAATCGGATGGGGAAATATCGGGATCGGCAGATACTTAAACTAAAACGATCGGGATCGGATCGGGAGCAAAAAAACATGATCGGAACAATCCTACTTAGCACCATTCTGGAAATGATGGTAAGGCGATAAACTCTCGCAACCTGACAGATGACCCCTCTTGTTAACATCAGCGAATGTACTGAAATGTGTCTACGCAGCATTATTGTGGGGAATGGAAAGTATTGATGTCAGATTGTTGAGAATCGGAATCTTCTGCTGGAAGCCTTCGAACAAACTACCACGTTCTTGAGCTTTTGTGAAGTTCCAGGGAAAGACTTTGACTGGCCTAAGAGTCGGTGTTTTCATTAGCATTCAGCTGCGTACGGTAACTTCTCGGACAGATCCCGTTTCGAGAAACTTGCCATGAATAACTTTCAGGACACCCTTTATTTTGAGAAATATGACATAATTAAAGAAGCTACTCTCCGGTTTATATTCAGAAGTGTAACTCATTCCTATAGCATAATTGCTCCAGTGTGTTGTACTACAAATAAGCTGACATATCTCGTTACAGCTTGAGATAAACGTGTTTAAAAATCTACCCGCGTGGAAGGCTGCTTGTCTAATTTAGAACAGAGGCAATACTGCAGTGTAAACTGACACTTTTCAATGAGAATGAACAGTTTGTGTAATGGCCGGGGTGCTTTTTCGGGCAGCACGTATACGACTCGAGCCGGTTAGCTGCCCTCAGATGCAGTCAACCGATGCAGCGGGGCGATTACATCCTCATCTAGAATTTTGTGTGTGTGCAGATAATAGACCCCGTGTAAAATGGAGTCACTTAATATTTGCGGCAGGAACGTCTGACTTGATGATTGATGAGTGGGTTGCGGCCCAATGTTCTGCCTTTGCTCTAAAATTGCAGTTCCCAGACCTGTATGTGAAGGCTTTGCGTCTTTAATATCAATAAACCGCATAAAACAGATGGAAACTAATTGAAACCATTCAGATGAAAGTTCTATTGTTGTTCAAAGAAAATTAAACACTCGGAATTGGAAGGAGGAGAAAGTGGAGAAAGGGGAAGTGAGGAAACAACAGTTCAACCTTGAGTCGTGCCTTTGATTTTTGTTATCAGGACACTTGCAGATAAGAAAGAAAGTTCTCCCTACAGCTGTGTGGGGAAACTTTTGTGTTTTATCAAAAAGGGAAATTGTGCCACCAATCGCTTGCCTCTGTCAGCCTTTTTTCACTCTCAGCCGTCATCCCATCAATTTATAATGACTTGCTTTTATGGCGAGAATAATGACATGGCCAGAGGTGTTCATGTCAGGATGTCGTTTTTGCACTAATTTTGGGGAAACAATAACCATAGAGAAGTGAAATACAACTTTTACGAGACTGTATTTTTATGTGTTGGGTTGGAATTATATCAAAAACATTTTGCCCATACGGTGGTATGAAAATGTATCTGAACCTTTTGAAATTTCTCACATTTCTGCATAAAATCACCATAAAATGTGATCTTTGTCAAAATCACACTGATGAAAAAACAGTGTCTGCTTTAACTAAAACCACCCAAACACTTAAAGGTTTTCATATTTTAATGAGGATTGTATGCAAGCAATGACAGAAGGGGGAAAAATAAGTAAGTGAACCATCACATTTAATATTTTGTGCCCCCCCCCCCCCCCACACACACACACACACACAACTTTGGCAGCAATAACTTCAACCAGACACTGCCTGTAACTGCAGATCAATCTGCCACATCGATCAGGACTAATCTTGGCCCATTCTTCATGACAAAATTGGTGTACTTCTTTCAGATTCGTGGGATGTCTGCCATGAATCGCTGTCTTTAGGTCATGCCACAGCATCTCAATGAGGTTTGTACGGACTAAAACACCTTGTTCAATTTAGCTGTTGACCCAGAGCGAGGTGACAGAGGCAGGACACAAGGAGGCAGGAGGCAGAGAGTAGACTTTACCAACTGCAGTTTGGGGAGAGGTCTGAGATCGGGCAACGTGACTAAGAGCGTCTCATCGAAGTCTCTCTCAGAGCTCCCCGCGCTGCTGACTTTTATTGAGGGCTTGTTGCTGGGCAGAATATAGTTACAACACTGTTGTCCAATGTGATAGTTTCGATCGGGCAAGTTCCTTATTCTAGTCATTGATTAAATTAACAGTCACACTCGTTGATTAAATTAACAGTCACACTCTTGAGCGAGCAAGATAACTTTGTTTTGAACACACATTTGCACTCGAAGTGGCTTGGTGGAAAAGTACTGAGAGGTGTGATGAGTCAACATATGTGTGTGTATCTATTTATCAGCAGAATATGAGCAATTGCCGGTAATAAAAATGTAAGCACATGATTATGGGCTAAAACTGTATTCTTCATAATAGCTTGGGAGAGCCCGTATAATAGCTGTGGGGGAGCAAACTTGTATAACCCTCAGAGTATAATGGTCATACAATCAAGCATATCTTACAGGTTCAAGTCTGGACTTTGACTTGGCCACTCCAGAACATGTATTTTGTTCTTCTGAAACCATTCTGAAGTTGATTTTCTTCTGTGTTTTGGATCATGGTCTTGCTGCAGCATCCATCCTCTTTTTTCAGCTTCAACTGTCTGACAGACGGCCTGAGGTTTTCCTGAAAAACATCCTGATAAACTTTTGAATTCATTCTTCCATTAATGATTGCAAGTTGTCCAGGCCCAGAGGCAGCAAAACAGCCCCAAATCATGATGCTCCCTCCACCGTGCTTAACGATGGGGATGAGGTGTTGGTGTTGATAAGCTGTTCCATTTTTCCTCTACACATGACATTGTTTGTTACCCTCAAACAATTCAACTTTGGTTTCATCAGTCAAAAAAATATTTTGCCAAAACTTCTGTGGAGTGTCCAAAGTGTCTTTTCGCGAACATTAAATGAGCAGCAACGTGCTTTTTTTAGACAGCTGTGGAGTCCTCCCATGAACACCATTCCTGGCCATAGTTTCACATATAGTTGATGTGTGCACAGAGATATTGGACTGTGCAAGTGATTTCTGTAAGTCTTTAGCAGACACTCTAGGGTTCTTTTTTACGTCTCTGGGTATTCTGTGCTGAACTTTTCGCGTCATCTTTGGTGGACAGCCACTCCTTGGGAGAAAAGCAACAGTGCCAAACTTTCTCCATTTGTAGACAGCCTCTCTGACTGTTGCTTGATGAACATCCTGACTTTGAGAGATGGTTTTGTATCCTTTCCCAGCTTTATACAAATCAACAATCCTTGATCACAGGTCTTTAGACAGATCTTTTGACCGAGCCATGATCCACATCAGACAATGCTTTTCATGAAGACATTTCTTACCAGGTGTGTGTTTTATAGTGGGCAGGGCAGCTTTAAACCACTCATCAGTCATTGGGCACACACCTGACTTAAAATGTTTGGTAAAAATTAGTTTCAATTGCTCTTTAAGTCTACTTAAGCAAAGGGATCCATTACTTATTTTACCCTTTCTGTCATTGTTTGCATGCTATCCTCATTAAAATATGAAAACCTATAAATGTTTGGGTGGTTTTATGAAAGCAGATACTGTTTTTTCATCTGTGTGATTTTGACAAAGATCACATTTGATGATTTTATGCAGAAATGTGAAAAATTCCAAAAGGTTCAGATACTTTTACATACCACTGTATATATATGTATATACAGTATGTATAGGCATACTGGTGTGTATACGTATATAGCCGACATATTGCTTTGACAAGTGTGCTTTGTCTCTCTGTGGCCGTTTTTCTTCTCACTTCTTTTTCATTAGCGTTGGCAGGACTCTGTGTGCGCGTGCCAAGTGTAGGAACACTCCTCGCAGCTGCTGATTGCTCGCTCAGCCTCCTCTCAGTGCCTATCAGCGCGGCTTCCTCTGCGCCATTCATTGACACCCACAATGCGATATGGCCGGCTACCTGTTGTCACTTCATTTGCCGATGAATAATGCATGTCGCTCAAAGGCTATTTGGTTCTAATCCAAACTAGTTTGAATGACCGGCGGCACTTGCTGCTTCTCATTGGCAAAACCAGGTAGAGTTAAAAGCATGCTGCTGTTCATTTTTATATTATTCACAGATAAGTTTTTCCTTATCCCCACTTGTCTTCATTAGTCCAAACACTGACCTCAGTATGTTCTCCCATCTTACCCAAAAGCGAAAGAAGTACCACTTCCAAATGTCATCAAAAGGTGGAAAACTGCAAATTCCATCTTCTGTGCACGCTCAAAAGAGGAAAGAGTGACACGCATTGTTATTTTTGGAATTGCCGGAGCCTAAAAAATCATTTCAGCCGTGTGCTAATATCACACTGTGTTCCTGTGAAATTGTGTGAGAGAGCGTCGGCACCCGCACTTGACCAGCATTAGAGAGACTGTGCAAATGAGAGAACTTTATGCCGTTCCACACTTCAGCGTCTTAATGCTGAATCATATCTCGCTCCTCCACATTCCCTCCTTTGCTTGCTTTAATTTGCTTCTTACCTTGAAAAAGTTTTTACCTCTTTTTAAACTTTTTTTTAACCTGAAACTACCTCAAACCCAGCTTCAACTGGCCTTTGAGTGCTGGAAAATATTTCTTATTTTAGATGAATATATTCAAATTAAAGTCCGTTTCTCAAGGGCATAAGTTTGGTCTCAACATTGGGAGGGACTGTATAACAGCATGTACACTTTTTGCTGGGGACGGGACATTAATAAGACCAAACAGATTGGGAGAACGGAGCGGGGTCGAGGCTACATTTCTCACGAATATGAACCTAATTAATTGATAGGCTAAATAATCGATGCAAAATAAATCTGTATTAACTTATACTAATTTTCATGTGTATTGGTCAGGTGATACAGCGTTAGATTCAAAGCTTTGTTTCCAAAAACTACTAAAACATTTTCTAGAATAAATGTCTGGATTTTATTTGCAAATTTAAATTGCAAAATTTGAACATCAATTATTTTAACATACTGTGGTATGTAAAAAGTATCTGAACATTTTTGGAATTTCTCAAATTTCTGCATAAAATCCCCATCAAATGTGATCTGAGCTTTGTCAAAATCACACAGATGAGAAAAAAGTGTCAGTACCACAGCATCGCAATGGGGTTCAAGTTTGGATTTTGACTTGGCCACTCCAGAATGTGTATTTTGTTTTTCTGAAACCAGTCTGAAGTTGGTTTACTTCTGTGTTTTGGATCATTGTCTTGTTGCAGTATCCATCCTCTTTTTAGCTTCAACTGTCTGACAGACGGCCTCAGCTTTTCCTGCAAAACATCCTAATAAACTTTTGAATGAATTCTTTCATTAATGATTGTAAGTTGTCCAGGCCCTGAGGTAGCGAAACAGCCCCAGATCATGCTGCTCCCCCCACTATGCTTCATGGTGGGGATGAAGTGTTGATGTTGGTGAGCTGTTCCATTTTTTATCCACACAAGACATTATGTGTTACTCCGGTAACACTTTATAATAACTATCCGTTTTACTAGTTAATAGATAATTAGTAAACTGTTGATAAATGATTTATTGTTGATTTGTGAAGTATTTGTATATATAGTTGACCCCATTCTAAATACCCATGCAAGTTGATGGATCTTAAGAAAACTATATACACTTTATGTTGAAGGTCATAAGTTTTATCGGTTAACTATACAAAGAAAAGTACAAATATTTGATGGTTCTATGGCAGATTTTCATAAATGTGCAACATCAGCGCTGCCTGCAAAATGCCTTATTAAAATGCCTTTTCTTTTGAAGTAAATGGCATTTCTTAACCTGAAAAGATAGAAATGCCAAACGTTACACACAAAAACTATGGTCAAATATTTCAATTTAAATTTACGAATAAAATCTAGACATTTATTCTGGAAGTTTTCAAAATGTTTCCTTAGTAATTTTTGAAAACAAAGGTTTAAATTGAACGGTGTATCACCTGAACCAATACACATTAAAGTTAGTATAAGTAAATACAGATTTATTTTGTATTGATCATTTAGCCTTTCAGTTAATTACGATTTGTGAGAAATGTAGCACTGACCCACGTTCACCCAATTTGTTTGGTCTTTTTAATGTCCCGTTCCCAGCAAAACTGGAAAAAGCAGGTGATGCTGTTATATCGTCCCGCCCAATGTTGAGACCAAACCTACGCCTTTGACTTGCGGACACAAAATTACTAGGGCTGTCAAAATTATCGCGTTAACGGGTGGTAATTAATTTTTTAAATTGATCACGTTAAAATATTTGACGCATTTAAAGCACATGCCCCGCTCAAACAGATTAAAATGACAGCACAGTGTAATGTCCACTTGTTACTAGTGTTTTTGGTGTTTTGTCGCCCTCTGCTGGCGCTTAGGTGCGACTGATTTTATGGGTTTCAGCACCATGAATTGTGTAATTATTGACATCAACAATGGTGAGCTACTAGTTTATGTTTTGATTGAAAATTTTACAAATTTTATTAAAACAAAAACATTAAGAGGGGTTTTAATATAACATTTCTATACCTTGTACTAACATTTTTCTTTTAAGAACTACAAGTCTTTCTATCCATGGATCGCTTTAACAGAATGTTAATAATGTTAATGCCATCTTGTTGATTTATTGTTATACTAAACAAATACAGTACTAATGTACCGTTTGTTGAATGTACGTTTTTATCCGTCATGTGTCTTATCTTTCCATTCCAACAATAATTTACTGAAAAATGTGGCATATTTTAAAGATGGTTTGAATTGCGATTAATAACGATTAATTAATTTTTAAGCTGTGATTAACTCGATTAAAAATTTAAATCGTTTGACAGCCCTAAAAATTACCTATATAACTGAACTAACTATATAATGCAAATAAGGTTGCTTAAAAGTTGGTGGGGACAGTTTGAGCATGGGGAAAAGTTGGTAGTGTTATGTCCCTACCGTCCCTATGCAAACCTATGCCCTTGGCGTTTCTGTATGTTCGGTTGTTTATTCAAGCCATCACTTTTGCATTTTACTGTATAAACTCAAGCTAAATCCGCTGAAATACATCCCCAGATGTAAGAAACCAGAATTAAAGTTTAAGTTACAGTAGTGGTGTGTAATTATCGCTGTCAGCTAAAAAATGAAATACAAAAATGTACATCAGAAGAAGAGTTGGAAGAAAAAAAAAAAAGAAGAGGGGAGGAGTACATCAGTCACAGCCGGGTTTGGAATGCGAAACTTTCTCATGCTGGGTTACTTAACCCGCTCACCATTATTTAAACTGGGCACGCTCGAGGCTGGCCAGGATAAACAGCAAAACACAGAGCAGCATAATCAGAATCATATACAAGGCGGCCAACTGCTTATTATGCGACAATTAAAATGGAGTGCGTCACTTGGAGCCAAATAACAAGAAAAATTCTTTTTAAAGACTTGGGTTTCACTCATTGCCTGCCATTGACGGTGATAGACGTCTGATCCATTTTCATTTGTGGCTATTGCAGTCAGTGGCATGGGAAATGGGGTGCTGAAGGTGCTGCAGCACTAGCCTGGTACACCAGACTCACCGCTGTTCCAGCTATTGAGTCTGGCCACCATTCAGCAGATAAAATTTCCAGGGCGGAGCAAGCCACAGCAAACAGACAGCAGAGTGGACCAATCAGCGACGGGGGGGACGTAACGTTAGTAAAGCGACGAGGGACCTCCGCGCAGAAGTAAACATACGAGGAGAGCGGAGTTTATTCAACATGGCTAGCGCGAGACAGACTGTTGTTAATGACTTGTGTCGATGTGTTTTTCATAAGGGCTGCAAGAGCAGAAACTGCTTTTTCAGCCTTGTCTGTGTTTTTCGCCATATATATTTAATCATCAAAGATAAAGATGTTATTGTTTCAATATGTTTTATTTATTTTTGACGGAAAAAAAAAAAGAATCTACCAAAACACTTTTTTTCTCCACAACACCAGGGTGTGCTGCAGTTGCCTGGCACGCCCAGACTGTTCTCCCTGTATTTTTCAAACACTGTGAGACTAGTCTGGGACCCAGCCCATTACCGGGCTCTCGTGCAAGGACAAAATCACCCGTCCAATCAGATTCGTTTATTTGCGTGACATGATCTTGAGGAGCAACGTCACTCTTCCGCGTCGGAAGTCGTCTCCACAACAACACAAATGGCGAACAGGAGAGCCGAGAATATGTTCCAATCCACGGTCAAATCAGTTTTAAATTACTAAAAACTAGGGCTGTCAAAATTATCGCGTTAACGGGCGGTAATTTTTAAAATTAATCACGTTTAAATATTTGACGCATTTAACGCACATGCCTCGCTCAAACAGATTAAAATGACAGCACAGTTTAAGGTTCGCTTGTTAGTTGTTTTTTTGGTGTTTGGCGCCCTCTGCTGGCGCTTGGATCCAACTGATTTTATGTGTTACACCATGAGTGAGTATGGTGTAATTATTGACATGAACAATGGCGAGCTACTAGTTTGTTTTTTGATTGAAAATTTTACAAATTTTAATAAAACGAAAACATTAAGAGGGGTTTTATTATGAAATTTCTATAACTTGTACTAACATTTATCTTTTGAGAACTACAGGTTTTTCTATCCATGGATCGCTTTAAGAGAATGTTAATAATGTTAATGCCATCTTGTTGATTTATTGTTATAATAAACAAATACAGTACTTATGTACCGTATGTTGAATGTATATATCCGTCTTGTGTCTTATCTTTCCATTCCAACAATAATTTACAGAAAAATATGGCATATTTTATAGATGGTTTGAATTACGATTAATTAATTTTTAAGCTGTAATTAACTCGATTAAATTTTTAATCGTTTGACAGCCCTAATTATTACCGTACATATTGTCAGTTTACGGTAATGTTTTGAACTACCAATGTGCTATGCTTGTGCTGTGTTTCACCAGTCAGTAAAATGACATTTCTGTATCTGTACACGAGCTGTTTTCTTGTATTTTTCTTTTTATTGGTGCTAAAATTAGGGTCCGCGTTATACACGGGTACAATAATTTCCCCTAGATTTTACAAGTAAATTTGGGGTACGCGTTATACACGGGTGCGCCTTATATTCGGGATTTACGGTCGTTGTAGTACTTAAACTATCCATGTGTGTACTGCCATTGTGCAGGCCGTGAGCATGACAAATTTCGACCGATCATCAGCACCCCCTGCTGTGAGTGACTTCCAGCGCCCCTGATTACAGTATGTAACAAGTGGATGACGAATTGAAGAAAACAATAGTGATGTGGGTGATTTTCTCTTCGTTTTAGATGAGGGCAGTTCAGTGATGTTCAAGCTATAAATGGATTAGTCTCAACTGGATGATTTTTGGACATTAATATCGGCGCATTGTGCTGAAGAAAAAGCATTCATCAGATACGTCATTCATCTTGCAGCATGTCTAGCTGTGATTATTCTCTTCATTCATTGTCGCTAAAGGCCTAAACCATTTATTTCTAATCTAGTAGTGAGGAGTGTGCGTGTGGGCTAATAAGCCCAAAACAAATTAGGGAGTCGTTCAAATGCCTTGCCGCATTCACCCCCTTTCCCTCCACCCTCCATTCCATTCCCCTTCATTTGCATTTTTAGCACATGCAAACACAAATATGCCGTTGTTTGTTCTCCGGCTCGTAGCGACGTAATTACCGCTGACTGAGCGGGAATGAGGCAAGCGACCTTTTCCGTCAGGGAGATGACTCGTTTTTCTGTTATCTCGTTTGAAATACATCAGTCTCACGGAAGCAGAAAGATCTTTATGAGCGCAAGGGGAGCGTCCGACCCCGAATTCCTGGCTTGGAATTCATTCTCCGGTGGGAAGAATTCAGCAAAAACTTGATAGCATCAGTTCGGAACGTCTCAAACTGGGAGGTCAAACGATCAGTCGGTGACCAGCTTCCCTTTGGGATCAATAGTACTTTGGACAACATTCAAAACCAATGAGTTTGAAACATGAGCACTGCCAACAAATAGTCTTGCAACATTTGTGGATTGACAACACAGCAACTCCCTGTTAGAATTAGAATTTTATTGCCGTCTATGTGTTTTTTTTGTTTTTTTTTTTTTTGTGAAAGATCGTTTTTCAGTGCTGTTAATGGTAAAGGACGTCCAATTCATTTGAACTGGAGGTTCAATGGCAATCAATGAGTTAAATTACATGTATTTTTATACATACAATTACAAGAAAAAGTATGTGAACCGTTTAGAACAGACATGTCCAAAGTCGGGCCTGGGGGCCAAATGCGGCCCGTGGTCAAATTTCATCTGGCCCCCGGCCTCTGTCATAAGATCAATAACGTCTGGCCCGCACACACTTAATAAATTGGTCAGCAGTACTGCAACCAGCATCTGAAGTAGCTTACACACGAAATGCTGCTCCTCATTTACCCGCTAAAAGGCAGCAGCACTTTAACCCTTTATTGCCAAATGTATCACATTTGATACACCTAAAGTTTCATGATTTTGAGACTAATTTAGAATTTTGACATTCCTTTTTGAAAAAAAAAGATGGATGCAAGTCAACACATGCATCTGCAGGTTCCATGAGAAAAAAACATGATTTGGCAGGGTTATAGATATTAGATCGCACATATTCATTTTGACTTTTCTTTTTACAAATTTGAAAAATACGTTTCATTAGGACCTTATTTTTCAAATTTTGGGATTCTCTGATAATTCATGTTGCAAGTATTTAAGGGCTAAGCAACATTACTCCGTGTGACCCATTACTTCCATTTTCTTAAATGGCGACAATCAACAAAAAAAAGAAAGTTGACTGTGACGGCCGACGCTCCAAGGTTGGTGGAAATTAGAGATGTGCCGATCGATCGGGTCCGATCACGTCATTTTTAAAGTATCGGAATCGGCAAAAAATATCGGCCATGCCTTTTTTAAATATATATATATATATATATATATATATATATATATATATATATATATATATATATATATATATATTTTAAATTAAATCGTTTTCTAATTCTATTTAACGTTACAAACAATATGTTACACTCATCCAGAGTCTTTAGTTTAGGCTTAAGGTAGGGTTATCAAATTTATCCCGATAACGGCAGTAATTAATTTTTTAAAAGATGTATCACATTAAAATATATAACGCAATTAATGCATGCGCTGCATGACCCACACACGCATTGTCGCGCTCAATCTGTAATGGCGCCGTTTTACCTATATAGAGAGATAAAAGGCAGTGTAAAATGAGTAGAGTGAATTTTGACAGCCTTTGGAGCCTTTTTTTAATTGGTAAAAGCCTTACAATCCCTCTCCCTACGATTAGAAATATCATGGGAAGCAATGTGGGGAAGCATGGCTACATTATCATTTACTGAAAGCTCAACAAATACACTAGATGGCAATATTTAGTCACAATATACAAAGTCACAAGTCTTTCAATCCATGGATCCCTCTCACAGAAAGAATGTTAATAATGTAAATGCCATCTTGAGGATTTATCGTCATAAAAAACAAATACAGTACTTATGTACTGTATATATTCTTCCGAGTTTTATTCATTTTTTGTCTTAATGCATTGCCAAAATGTATATGATTGGGAAAAATGATCGTGAATGATTGGAATTGAATCGGGAGCAAAAAAAAAAGCAATCGGATTGGGAAATATCGGGATCGGCAGATACTCAAACTAAAACGATCGGGATCGGATCGAGAGCAAAAAAACATGATCGGAACAACACTAGTGGAAATTGGACTATTTCTCCACTAAAATACGCAACAACTGTGTCTTGCCTCATTTGTAAAGAGACAGTCGCTGTTTTTAAAGATTTCAATGTGAGGCGATATTACCAAACATGACACGCCGACATGTACGACAAGATTACAGGGAAGATACGCAGCGAGAAATTGCAGCAACTTGAAGCAAGTTTAATTTCACAGCAGTAGTATTTCGCAAGAGCCCGAGCGTCGAAAGACAACGCCACAAAGGCTAGTTGCGAGATTGTTGAAATTATTCATTAAAAAAATAATAAAGCAAATGTGACACACTGAATGGCTAGCTAAATTTTGCTTAAATATATTGTTCTACTTTGCAAAAAGTTTGGACACCCCTGGTTTAGAATATCAAAACTTGTCATTAGGCCATGTAAAGCGTTTGATCCAGCCCGACGTGCAATTATAAACATAACATATAACCCTCTAAAGCTCGTAAGATCTAACAATAAGCACAGGATAAAAGCAAAGTTATAATAATAAACACTGTTTGAATCATGCCCTTGTGTATTTTAGTCGAATTGTGTCTTGTTTCACACACTTTTCAAGTAATTGTGTAAAAATGGGTGGACCCGCTGACACGGACTTGTGAGATTTTTCAAACCTCTAAACACAAGATATGTCTTATTCTATGGATTTGAGGTGTTTTAGTGGCTTTTTTCCCCCAATCCAAAAGCTCTTTGGAATGCATTTGATTGGTCTCTACATCCAACAAACTGTGCTACGTTAAAAGTCCGACTCAGCCCCTATTAGATGTGGTGCACTGCCGGGATGAAGTTACTTGACCACAGGGATCGTCAAATGGAGGACTCGGCGTATCGTGTGACTGTTAGATGTTATCATAACGTTAGCTGCCGTTCAGAAGTTAAAATCATGTCCTCTGACTCGGTGGTGTTGACAGCAAAAGAACTGGAACGCCCTGTTGTACCTTCACCGCTGCCAAGGAAAAGGTGGCTTACAGTCAGTGGCGGACTTGGCAATTTTGGGGCCTAAGGCGAACATATCCAGGGGCCATCTTCATGGGTCAGGGGTTAAAAAGGTGAGAAGGGTGTGTAGGAAATATGTTCTGGTACACTAGGGCTGTCCTAAACGACAAATTTTCTCCTGATTAGTCAGTCGACTAGTTTTACGATTAATCGACTGATCTAATAATTTTTTAAAAACTAATTTAGCAATGAAATTTTTGTTGACGCTTATTAATTCACAAAACTATTTTGGAACACTTAAAGTCTTTATTAATGTACAAATAATTATGTAAATAACAATAATGAATCACAAATAAACAATGACGTTAAATGCTGATAGCATTTACTAGTGCAAAAGAATGGAAAGTAAAGAAATTCAGAACACTGACTTTGCCTTTCCAACATTATTCAAAACAATTCTTTAAAAAAATTCTAGAAATATTATTATAGCATACTACTATATAACATAATAGTATAATAACTAGGGGTGTCAAACGATTAAAATTTTTAATCGGGTTAATTACAGCTTAAAAATTAATTAATCGCAATTAATCGCAATTCAAACCATCTATAAAATATGCCATATTTTTCCTGTGAATTATTGTTGGAATGGAAAGATAAGACACAAGATGGATATATACATTCAACATACGGTACATAAGTACTGTGTTTATTATAACAATAAATCAACAAGATGGCATTACCATTATGAACATTCTGTTAAAGCGATCCATGGATAGAAAGACTTGTAGTTCTTAAAAGATAAATGTTGGTACAAGTTATAGAAATCTTATATTAAAACCCCTCTTAATGTTTTCGCTTTAATAAAATTTGTAAAATTTTCAATCAAAAAAATAAACTAGTAGCCCGCCATTGTTGATGCCAATAATTACTTACACAATGCTCATTGGTGCTGAAGCCTATAAAATTAGTCGCACCCAGGCGCCAGCAGAGGGCGACAAAACACAATAACACAACAAGTACACATTTCACTGTGCTGTCATTTTAATCTGAGCAGGGCAATAATTGCGTCAAATATTTTAACGTGATTAATTTTTAAAAAATTAATTACCGCCCGTTAACACGATAATTTTGACAGCCCTAATAATAACTATAATAATTAATCATTGCCAATCATATTTGTCATGAAGAGTGTCATTTGAAAGCTATTCCTAGTGTAGAATCCATATTATGTAGTATTTACTCAACATATTAAAATATTAGTTCTGAAGTATGTTGGATTAACTCCAGAAATCATTATTTATATGACAAATGTGACGTGCGTTTGCTGTTAACCAGCTTTTAAGTGTTATTGTATGACTGATTAGAACTGTACTACATTATTTCGCCACAGGGTGTGCTGTCGTGTATTTTATGTTCGGTGTGAAGAAGAAGAAGAAAGTTAAAAGAGGCATTGGAGGCCTGTTCTCAACTTCTCCCTCACTGCACTTTGGCTCTCATGGAGAGCACGTTCGCTCATGTGTTCAAAATAAACGATAGCCGACGTGCAAAGTAGCAAGTGAGCTCTAAAAATAGCAAGCTTAGTGGCGTGAAACCGCGGGAGAGCTACGTGAAACTAACGACCAGCTAAGCGGAGCTAAGCGATGCTGAACGGCGCTAAATGATACTAAGTCTGTCGTCGTGGAACAGTGCGTGTGTGTGTGTGGGGGGAGATAACATAAATGCAGCATTCAAATGGCTTTCTTTTTTGTTTTGTTATTTGTTTGTTTGGTATGCTGACAAAATTATACATGACGAATAGTTGGGAGTCCTGTTGGCTTCGGTGGCCCAAGACGTTGCTCGTTGGGGCAAGGGCAGCTGGTTGGGGGCCTAGGCGATCGTCTACTTCTCCTGAATAGTAGAGCCTCCTATGTAGTGCTGCAAAGATTAATCGGTTAACTCGAGTATTCCGATTAGAAAAAAGTATTCGAATTAAATTTTGTTGCTTCGAGTGTTCGTTTAATTAAAGTGGTGTTGTAATGGTTCATTTTGAAAGTGTTTGCGTTTAGTTTTATTGTTTAGGGTGGATACACTGCCCTCTGGTCTGCCTCTGTTCACATGGCTGAATCCAACTGCTCCCTGTTAAGACCAACGTAAGTTTAGCTTAAGTTTGAGCTCATGTTTTTAATGCATTCATAATTTAGTTTATAGGTATATTTAGCCGTTTTTTTTGTTGGAATATGTGTCTGAACCATTTGTTAAGAGCATTGTAAAAAAAAAAAAAAAAAAATCTTTAGCATTTTATAGCATTTAAGCTAGCTGACTTTTTCTATGTAAGTTAGCCAATTGTTCTTTTGTTGTATATAGATCCTCTTTGCCAATTGTTCTTTTGTTGTATATAGATCCTCTTTTTTTTTTTTTTTTTTAAATACCGTCTGGTATTTTGATTTTGGCAATAGTGAATATGACATAACTCATTTAACATGGCTGAATCCAGCTGCTCCCTGTTAAGACCAACATAAGCTAATGTTTTTATGCATTTGTAATTTAGTTTATAGGTATATTTAGCTGTTTTTTGTGGGAACATGTGTTAAACAATTTGTTAAGAGGGTTGTAAAAAAAATAAAAATACAATAAAAGTTAGCATTTTATAGCATTTGAGCTAGCGGACGTTTGCAATGCAAGTTAGCCAATTGTTCTTTTGTTGTTCATAGATCTTTTTTTTTTAGAAAAAATTATACCGTTTGAGGCTCAGCTCAGGTATTTAGATTTTCGCAATAGTGAATATGACATAACTCATTTAACATGGCTGAATCCAGCTGCTCCCTGTTAAGACCAACATAAGCTAATGTTTTTATGCATTTGTAATTTAGTTTATAGGTATATTTAGCTGTTTTTTGTGGGAACATGTGTTAAACAATTCTTTAAGAGTGTTGTAAAAAAAATAAAAATACAATAAAAGTTAGCATTTTATAGCATTTGAGCTAGCGGACGTTTGCAATGCAAGTTAGCCAATTGTTCATTTGTTGTTCATAGATCATTTTTTGAAAAAATTATACCGTTTGAGGCCCAGCTCAGGTATTTTAATTTTTCATGTTCCTTATCCGATTACTCGATTCATCGAACTAACTAGTCCATTGATTAATCAACTACTAAAATATTCGATAGCTGCAGCCCTACTCCTTTGCTTACAGTAGTCCGAGTAGAGAAGCAGCTCTCATGTTTCCGCGACACCTGGGCAAGGAGCGCGGAGACCCGCTAACACGGACCTGTGAGATTTGGCCTTTTTCATGTGGGCCCGCAGCATTGACAGTTATATCAAGTCTGCTGACATCGGCGACTTTTGAGCGAGCGCCAATGAGGTCTCCATTTCAGGAGGCCCGTGTTCAAACTTGAAGCCCAATATTTCCTTCTTCAATCCATTCTTTCGCAGTAGTCGAGTTGAGCTAATGACTCAATCTTTGCAGTATGCAACAGGGAGTTTGTTTATGAAATTAACATTCCTGGACTACGATATAGAGGCACACATATTTTTTTTTTTTTGCTTTTGCTATCATCGTGTTTATAGTAATTTCACAGTCCGCCGGTCAAGCGGAGAGCTCGCCAGCTGGTTGGATGAGATGTTTACGGCCTTTGCGTCTACGTTTTAAAGTGGAGTTGTCATTTTGGATGGGCTTTTTGGCCTTCTCACTCAGCAATCCATCTACTTGTTGAAGGACAGGCAAACTGGTCTTCTGTTCAGCTTCTGGAACTTCCAATGTTGCTTTGTAAGGAGTCAGAAGATTTGATTCAACAAAGGTCTGGCTTTTGTTTATGTCTCCCTCAAAATGCGTGATCAGACACATTTTTCTTCCTGATTTAAGGGAAGAGCTGACTACTTCTCTTTTGTTGATCCAGTCCAATTCCTGGTTTCTTTCCATGACAGTGCAGGTTGTCATTAGACAACCATTAAAGGTTATGATCTGGTAAGAAATCCTGGCTCTAAGTAGCAAGTACAAACAAAGCCGTCAGACCGTATAAAGAATATGCCTATTGATAAACTGAGATTGTTGAGAGTACTACTGTTTTTCGTGTTATAAATCATAGTCACTACAGCACCTGATTTTTATTTACTGGCACTCCTGTCATTTCTGGGCAAGTCCTTGCTTCTAGTGGATCTTCCAGTTCCTGTGATGAATATGAAAAGACGGACCAAAATATTCATATGGCTCGCTTTCATGCTGGAGTTCTTTTGCTGGACGGTTTAGGACTAGTTCGTTTTTTGTGTGCGTGTGTGTGTGTGTACAAGAAGAAACTTGTTTGAACCAAAACAGCAGATGGACATTTCGAACTTCATACTGTTGCAACGATTCTAAACAATTTAACCCTTCAAAACTAAGCTGAAACCTGAAGGATTGAGATACAGTGGGGCAAATAAGTATTTTGCCAACCACCACTTGTGCAAGTTCTACTTGAAAAGATTAGAGAGGCCTGTAATTGTCAACATGGGTAAACCTCAACCATGAGAGACAGAATAAGGGGAAAAAAACAGAAAATCACATTGTTTGATTTTTAAAGAATTTATTTCCAAATTAGAGTGGAAAATAAGTATTTGGTTACCTACACACGAGCAAGATTTCTGGCTGTCCAAGAGGTCGAACTTCTTCAAACGAGGTCTAACGAGGCTCCACTCGTTACCTGTATTAATGCACCTGTTTTAACTCATTATCGGTATAAAAGACACTTGTCCACAATCTCAGTCAGTCACACTCCAAACTCCACTATGGCCAAGACCAAAGAGCTGTCGAAGGACACCAGAGACAAAATTGTAGACCTGCACCAGGCTGGGAAGACTGAATCTGCAATAGGTAAAATGCTTGGTGTAAAGAAATCAACTGTTGGAGCAATTATTAGAAAATGGAAGACATACAAGACCATTCATAATCTCCCTCGATCTGGGGCTCCATGCAAGATCTCACCCCGTGGCGTCAAAATGATAACAAGAACAGTGAGCAAAAATCCCAGAACCACACGGGGGGACCTAGTGAACGACCTACAGAGAGCTGGGACCACAGTAACAAAGGCTACTATCAGTAACACAATGCGCCGGCAGGGACTCAAATCCTGCACTGCCACACGTGTCCCCCTGCTGAAGAAAGTACACGTCCAGGCCGGTTCGCTAGAGAGCATTTGGATGATCCAGAAGAGGACTGGGAGAATGTGTTATGGTCAGATGAAACCAAAATAGAACTTTTTGGTATAAACACAGGTTCTCATGTTTGGAGGAGAAAGAATACTGAATTGCATCCGAAGAACACTATACCAACTGTGAAGCATGGGGGTGGAAACATCATGCTTTGGGACTTTTTCGGCAAAGGGACCAGGACGACTGATCTGTGTAAAGGAAAGAATGAATGGGGCCATGTATCGAGAGATTTTGAGTGAAAATCTTCCATCAGCAAGGGCATTGAAGATGAGACGTGGCTGGGTCTTTCAGCATGACAATGATCCCAAACACACAGTCAGTGAGACAAAGGACTGGCTTCGTAAGGAGCATTTCAAGGTCCTGGAGTGGCCTAGCCAGTCTCCTGATCTCAACCCTGTAGAAAATCTGTGGAGGGAGTTGAAAGTGCGTGTTGCCCAACGACAGCCCCAAAACATCACTGCTCTAGAGGAGATCTGCATGGCGGAATGGGCCAAAATACCAGCAACAGTGTGTGAAAAGCTTGTGAAGAGTTACATAAAACGTTTGGCCTCCGTTATTGCCAACAAAGGGTACATAACAAAGTAGTGAGATGAACTTTTGATATTGACCAAATACTTATTTTCCACCACGATTTGCAAATCTTTAAAAATCAAACAATGTGATTTTCTGTTTTTTTCCCCCACATTCTGTCTCTCATGGTTGAGGTTTACCCATGTTGACAATTACAGGCCTCTCTAGTATTTTCAAGTGGGAGAACTTGCACAATTAGTGGTTGACTAAATACTTATTTGCCCCACTGTACTGTATTTCAAAGACACTAATTCCCACATTAATTTGTAATTGTCGGAATTGATTCTGTTCAACTTCAGAGTTTCCGCAGTATCTATAAACTTTTAACAGAGTCCAATCCTAAGGGTACTCCACCACAAAGTCATTAAAAGTCAGAGGGCCTCATACTTGCCACAAGAGTCATGTCCCACTTCCATTATGGTCGCACACTGCCCTGTGAGCTGCAGTGCGGCAATTTTCACTGTCGAGTTATATGTCATTTACAGTGAACTTATTACCAACCGTACCTCACATGCCTGCAGCAAGTAGAAAGAGTGTCCGCCTCGATCACACGCACTCTTCAAAATGGCACCTGGTCCAAACACGGTCGTGTGAGAGGTGATGAGGACAAAGCAAGGGGGTGTTTATAACTGATTTCTCCAGGCCTTTTATAGCGCTGTGCCCACGCGCCAGTGCCCACCCACTGTCAGTGAAGTGTCAGCAAGCAGCATCCCAAACAATGTCCCCGTCGGGCCCTTGAAAGCCAGATTAACTCTCCTGACCCGACTGTTTGGGACTTGGCCGGCTCGTGGCAGCCTGCCTGGGCACGGCGCACGAGCAGAAGTCCTTAATTGGGCAATGTTCGAGCGGCGGCGCCTGGGGAAGCAGGCGTTGAGGTGGGGGCGCGCTTGGCCTCGGTGGCCCGCTCTCATCCCTGTTTAGTTTTCATCAAAATGACGCGTGCAGGAGTTACAAGCGCTAAGCTCTTTGCTCTTTATCAAGACACAGTGCCGCCAGTAAAGCTCTAACTGATTCTCAGTATTTTTTACCTGTTTTCTCTTATTTATTTAATCTTAGCTACTTCCATCTCGAGATTGCTAAATCCTCACATGGCCATTTGTCCGGAGCCAAATAGGAAGTAGGAAGGGATTAGATGTTTTTTGGCAGCTTTGGAATTTGCCCTTTCCTCCCCAGTTGGATTCACTTCCTTTTAGCACAAGACAAAAACAAAGCCCGTCACTCACGGGGATGGCTTTCAAAGTCATTGTAACCCTTTAATCACATTGCAGCACTGGTTACAATCATGCAAATACAAATGGCTGCCAGATCTGTTTGAGGAGAACTGTCTATACACTTTTGTTTGTACTTATCCAGATCATCGGGGCACTGTGAAGTACGGCTTGGGACATAAATCACTGGAAGTGCTCCACTAAGTCTGCCCAGTTAGAATACAATGTCAAGACGCTCTTTTGTCTAATTACAGATCCCTTGCTGTCACTACGAAAAGCCTTGAAGTGGATGCCTGATTTGTGTCTGGAATACTGTCTGGCTTGTAAGACCAGTCAAAAATATATATCACGCTAATATAGCTGTAGCTTACACTGAGCTTCCCGCCTATTAGGTGTCTTCACATGCTCGTCTGTGTCAGCGTAGCTTTTTTTTTTTTTAATGGTGGCATAAATGCAGGAATGTACTTTGAAAAAATGCTGCTGTGGTGGTTAACTCGGACTACCATGGGTAGATCAGTTGATACAAATCACTTTTGTTGCCAGAGAAGGGTCATCTGACTCTAATCAGCATATCTTTTGTGAGCATTGAGATCCTCATGAATCGTTCCCATTCACACTCGCAAAACGACAGTGTTGGATTGCTCCAGTTAGCATCTTCAGTGTTTGCAGGGAAAGGCTGCCATGGTTTTGTCGGACAGTGGACCGCTCAGGCAGGCAATCGGGCGGACAACCTTTTTACTGTATGTTTTAGTGTTTGGTAACTGCTCAGTATGGTTGTCTAATGTGATCGAATTGTGCATCATTTGACAAAATTGGGACGATATTAGAGCACTTTTTTTTGCTGGGGTTTTGTTGTGGATGACTGTCTGACATTACAGCACTGAGTAAGAACAGCTGTCTCAATCTCTTTGAATATTTAGTGACACTGTTTCTTTTATGTATCAGGCTATAATTATCATATTGCTGATGATGGATGGCTGATGATTCACAACACAAGTCATTTAAAAAAAAAAAAAAAAAGCGTTTTATTCAATAAAGAAACGTATGTGAAAAAGACAACAAAAGACACTATAAAAACAAAGCATTTTTTATGTGGTGACACATGACACTTTGCCCTTTTCCTGGGTCTAGGTGTTGGAGGTTGTTGCCGAAGCAGTTTTTCCTTCTGCGCCTTCTTTGCGCCCACATGAGAGTGAGTCAATTCCTATGCAAGACCCACCAAGAAGTCCACCCGTCTCTCTTGCCTTCCGGTGCATGCCTGATATAACACATATGCATTCAGGGCTGCCATGTCAATCATATTGTAGAACACGGCGACTGGCCATCTCCGTGTTCCTCTGTGTTTGACAAAGCCAAGGGAGCCCTGGATTTGCAAATATTCAAGATGCTAATTGCAGCTATCCAAAAGGAAACCCCCCCTTCACACCTAGGCAGCAACTCCACGGGAGTGTGTAGTGCACCACATACATACATACAAGTGCCTACAATTGTAGTGTAGTGTAGTGTGGTCTGCTTGATTGGTTGTTTGAGTGGTATATTGTTTGCCAAGTAGTCAGTTTGGTATCGGGGTCATCTGACGCCCTTCTGGTCTTTCTTTATAGGCCAAAAAAAAAAAAAAAACGGGACTTCCAGTGTTTAATAAGGTAAAAGAGGAAATGAAACAACACATATGGAAATGCATCCTGCAATTTGGGGTTTATAGCACTGTGCCTCTTGCCCTCATATGACACAATGTGTTATGACAAGATGTCAGTTGAACATTTTACTTAGTCTTTAGCAAAAAAAAAAAAAAAAATGTGATGCCACTACGGAAGGACAGGATATCAAACATACTTACTTACTGATGTCTGAAGGGCTAAAAAAATAAGCCAACAAAATGACTAAACAACCTAATGAAGAGATTGGTTGACATCTGTGACACATCTTCTTTTATATGAAGTGAAGCCTCATCTGCTGCGAGTTTGCCTTGACTTTGTCAACAGGTGCGACAGTCTGAAAGCTAGAGGGGCTTAGGGGGAAGCGTCACCAGTCAACAGGATGCACAGCCGCCACAGTTTTAGTCAGAGGACAGGAACTCCCACCGGCCGGCGCTGTCTTGTCACGCACATACAATCGTAGGTCTTTCCTCCACATCCTTGGATCTTGTCAGAAAGCTGAATAGTTCCTGCGCAGGTCATACTGTACAATTAGATGACTGGGGGCCTTTCTCCTCCTCCTCAGTGTCACGTAAATCACAACATAGCAGAGTTTCCCTCCAGCTGTTTTCTTTTATGTATGTAGTCTTCATGAGCAATATAGCTGCATGTTTACTGGGATTCTTTACAAGCAAGCAGACGTTAAAGATAATGAGATGTTGCACAGTGGATGCAGGCAGCTGTAAGTTTGAACGCGTGTCCGCAGAGTGGCGTGGCATCGCCTTCGCATCTGGGCCCGTTGACACGCTGCCAGCTTCCAGGGCTGCAGGCGCTTTCTTTTTCCCAGAGCGCGTCCCCTTTAATCAGACGACGACGTTAAATAGCTGACATTGGAAACGAGGCTCGGCGCTAATGAGGGCGAGTCCGAAGAACCCCAGATGATCGCAATATGTGTTTATCAGATGAGCAAACAAACAAGCTGTCCCTATTTACAGCCCACAAGTTGGAGGTTAAAAGCCATGTGTGCCTTACCGCACATTGGAAATTAATGAGGCTTAAGCTACGTCGGGGCTCCAGGGTTTGTTTGGCAGCCGCTTACGAGGTTCAAACAGGCTGCTCTTGTTGATATTTTACAGGTGTTTACTGTACTCAAAGTCAAAACATTCTGACCAGTGACCAGTCATTTAGATTCCTGTAATTTCCCGTTTTTTTCCCTTTGTGGTGCAAGCGAATGAAAGTGAAGGGGGCCTCACTATTTTGCCATCTGTTTATTTTACTTTCCATGTTGTCCGACGTGCGGTTAACTGATAGCATTCATAATGTTGACAGGACCAGGTGCATGTCTATCTATCTCCTCTCTCATAGGGGTTGTGTTAGCGCTGTGCCTGCTGGGAGGGTTGAGAAGGTGTTTGACCCCCCCCAACCCTTGTTATCTTCAGCACCCCGGAGTGTTTGTTTTCACAGTCACAGTGATGGAGTCACATGGTCCTGGGCGGTATCTTTTGTTTCAACTCAGAATGTGGAACAAATAATAAACTCTATATTATTGATTCCAGGAGGGCTGGAAAACTGCAAATTGTTTCTTCGCAGCTTTTTTTTTCCCGACGTAATCCTGAATTAACTATGATAACGAATCGTGCTCACCCACTATTCTTGACATTTCAAGTATGGCGCACAGTGGCGGACTTGGGAATTTTGGGGCCTAAGGCGAACATATCTAGGGTCAGAGGTTAAAAAGGTGAGAAGGGTGTGGAGGAAATATGTTCTGGTACACTAGGGCTGTCCTAAACGACAAATTTTCTCCTGATTAGTCAGCTGACTAGTTTTACGATTAATCGACTAATAATTTTCTTTTTTTTTACTAATTTAGCAATGAATTTTTTGTTTATTTACGCTTATTAATTCACAAACTATTTTGGAACACTTAAATTCTTTATTAAAGTACAAATAATCATGTAAATAACAATAATTGATCACAAATAAACAAAGAGGTTAAATGCTGATAGCATTTACTAGTGCAAAAGAATGGAAAGTAAACAGATTCAGAACACTGACTTTGCCAAAACAATTCTTAAAAAAAATTCTAGCAATATTATTATAGTATACTACTATATATAATAGTAGTATAATTATTATAATACTTATTAGGGTTGTTCAGATCATGTTTTTTTTTTGCTCCCGATCCGATCCCGATCGTTTTAGTTTGAGTATCTGCCGATCCCGATATTTCCCAATCGGATTGCTTTTTTTTTTTTTTTTTTGCTCCCGATTCATTTCCAATCATTCCTGCTAATTTTTCCCGATTATATACATTTTGGCAATGCATTAAGAAAAAAATGAATAAAACTCGGACGAATATATACATTCAACATAAAGTACATATGCACTGTATTTGTTTATTATGACAATAAATCCTAAAGATGGCATTTACATTATTAACATTCTTTCTGTGAGAGGGATCCACGGATAGAAAGACTTGTAATTCTTAAAGGATAAATGTGACTTTGTATGTTGTGACTAAATATTGCCATCTAGCGTATTTGTTGAGCTTTCAGTAAATGATACTGCAGCCATTTAACTTCTGCCCAAATGCATGATGGGAAGTGCAACCATGACTGTGCGTAGGGGCACCAATTGATATGTCTTCTCTGCGTTGGGAAAGAAGAAAGGGTGCAATATAAATTCAGCATTCAAATGGCTTTCTTTTTTGTTTTGTTATTTGTTTGTTTAGTATGCTGACATAATTGTACATGACGAATAGTTGGGGGTGCTGCTGGCTCCGGTGGCCCAAGCCGTTGCTCGTTGGTGCAAGGGCAGCTGGTTGGGGGCCCCCTACTGGTTGGGGGCCTAAAGCGATCGTCTACTTCGCCTGAATAGTAGATCCGCTTATGATGGTGCAGTTGGCCGTGAAATTTTTTCAAAAACACATTCGGCCAAGCACAAAGGTGCTGACTGGCCTTTCACGGTTTGTGTAGATAGAAGAAAACCTGAGATCTGCTCTGCTAGTGTTGACTTTGGAACTCTTCTCCGGTATTAAATAAAGACAATCAGCGCTATGTTACCGACCCGGCTTCTTGATCATGTGATATCTGGCCCTCTCTCAGCTACAGACACCCATTTTACTGGGTCGAACGTCTTTTTCTTCTTATCCTTAACGGAAACCTGTTCCAGCGACCTGCCGAGATGGGAACTCGTCAAAGGCGGTATTCCAGACAGTTCTGAGAGGTTGGATACGGGCCAAGTCAGCCCCGATTCCTGCAGCACTGCAGGCAGCGGTGCACCGAGTCAGAATTGGATGCCTGCCACTCTTTTTACGTGCTATCGTGTTGTTTTAGGTCTAACATGATAGCCGCTGGCGCATGATCGGAAACACGTTGGAACAGGCGCTACTCCGGGTCAATATTAGAGTCACAGGCTCGTCAAAAAGGCTTTATGGCAATATGAAAAGGATGCAGCGGGGTGTAAAGTAATGATTTCACACTGTGTTGATTCTTAAGTACGTGAAAGTTTTGCAAGTCCATATGCGTTAAGGTCATGCAAAGTGATGTGTTCGCATTTTCTGATATTTCCTGCTCTTTTACTGTAACTGCATGCAGTTGGGTGTTGAAAGGTTTACTTTCCTGTGTCAGCAATAACTCTTTGGCGTTAGACCTTCCATTTTTCATACTTGTTCTCTGTCAGGTTATGATACTGACACCACCTGTCCAAACCTGATCCAATTATCACCTCTTTATGATAAAAGTTCGATCCAAGGATAGGATTTGGAAACATTGGTTTTGTCGTTTCTTGGTAGACAGCATCGAATTCAAGTTTGCTAACGACCACTACATTGGACCAAGAAACCAAAAATCACTGAGAACAAGTGAAGTCTTGAGGAGACCTAGAATGACACCAAGACTGAGTCTTTGGGGTGTCAAGTCCTAGAGCAGGGCTTCAAAATGGGGTTTTGAACTAAGACCCGGTCTCGCATGTACAACACCACTGTGAGATAGAGGTGTGCATCGGCACTGCCCTCACGATTCGGAGGGCCACGATTCGATTCGGTTCGATTCGGCAATGCATCACGATGCATTAAAGCCTGGGATGCATTAAAATTCTAAAGCAAAGCATATTTTTCGTGAATCATGAGGCAACACAAGTGGTCAGACATTAAACAACTTTTTATTGGCTCTTGTGTCACTCCTGGCTGAAGTCAAAAGAAAATACTTTCAGATATATATATCTAAAAAAAAAAAAAAAACAGATCACAGCATTTAATCAGTGCTTTGAATGAGACCAGGGCTTTCTCTTTTTTTTTTTACACACAGTAGCAGCCTTTCACACATGTTCAAAATCAGTTATAACAGTCACTGTATTTTAGTCACAACGACCCGTCAATAAAAATATTTAGGTAAATATTAAAGAAAACGACAAAGAAAATATTGTAGTGCAGCAGCATGTTTATCGCAATACATATCCAGGGATCAGTTCAGTTCCAAACAAAACATCAACTAAATTGCAATGTAGAACAAAAGTAAAATGTCGGCCTAGCCCACTATATATGTGCAATAGAGGTTAGATCGGGCCTAAAAAAATCCAGCCCGACCCGACACGGCCTGCTGGTATTGAAGCCCGACCCGGCCCGAGCCCGATCAATTAACTAGATTTGCAGGCCCAGCCCGATAAACCCAAAAAAAAAAAAAAAAAAAAAAAATCATTTGTTGGAGTGACGCGGGAAAAAAACGCAGCAGCAGCAATTTATTTTCATTTCTTTGAGTTGGCAGAAAAAACGCAAGTTTTCATAATGTTTAAATAGTCTACATATGTTTATGATCATAATAAAAGCATTTACGCAACGAAATAACGCTGGGAAAGTTTAATATAAAAAAAACATGCGATTCTGCAGACACACAGAGGAGAAGATTCAAAAGGATCGCATTTCTGTTGCCATTGTGTGCATAAATGAAAGTGTCCTTCATAACGAATTCTCAGTTGGCAGAAAAAAAACGCAAGTTTTCTTAATGTTTAAATAGTCTACATATTTTTATGATCATTATAAAAGCATTTACGCAACCAAATAACACCGGGAAAGTTTAATATTAAAAAAAAAAAAAAAAAAAAAATACCATGCGGTTTTGCAGACACACAGAGGAGAAGATTCAAAAGGATCACATTTCTGTTGCCTTTGTGTGCATAAATAAAAGTATCTTTCGTAACGAATTCTCAGTTGGCAGAAAAAAACGCGAGTTTTCTTAATGTTTAAATAGTCTACATATTTTCATGATCATTATAAAAGCATTTACACAACGAAATAACTGTGGGAAAGTTTAATATAAAAAAAAAACCCAAAAAAACATGCGGTTATCCCATTTTTAAAAAATAATTTATTAGTCCGGCGCGGTGGCCCGACCCGAACATGAATACTTAACATTTTGGGCCCGATTCGGGTCGGGTCGGGCCCAAAATGTTAATCGGGTTCGGGCACAAGATCTAACCTCTAAGAGATAGGATATAACATAACAATGGCTGAAGCGGAGAAAGAGGGAGCAAGAAAGATTATTGATGCACCTAAGACACTGAAAGCAGACATCTGGAGACATTTTGGCTTCTACGAGGTTGGTGGGAAACTTGACCAGAGTTATGCGGTGTGTAAAAACTAAAACATGAGAATAATAATACCAAATCCGTTGCATCACCAGAATTGCGCAAGGAAGATTTTTGAACGTACTTATATATTTTAAAATGCGCTGAATCGATTCGGCTTGTTGCCCGCATCGAATCGAATCGTGCATGCCCCGCATCGGGATGCATCGCCGCATCGATTATTGTTGACATCACTACTGTGTGACATAACCACTAGGACATGTCCAGTTCAGTAACCAGTAGGGGTGCAACGGTTCAGTTAGCCCACGGTTCGGTTAGAACCTTGGTTTTGGGATTACGTTTTCGGTTCGGTTTCAGTTTGCGTTTTGCATTTTTTATTTTTTTTTAACTGCCTTTATTTTGCTTTTTAAAAAATGAAATAAACACTTAAAATGTAAACATTTTCGACTGTTAAAATGCCTCTTAGCTCTTTGGCTAGTGTAGTGACTGACTACTGAAATACACACAGTAGTAAAAAAGTTACTTGGCAAAGTAACTGGTGATACCTTTCATGTTTTTTTTTTTTTTTTTTTTTCATTAAAAAAAAAAAAAAAACATAGTAACCTTTGCTATGTTTGGAGGTCATTTAATGTTGTGAATCAACCGTTAAAGTTGATAAAATTTCTCCCGTTTTTGCATTAGTTCCCTTCTGTCTACTTTCGACATGTGAACATTTTAAAACTGTTTCATCCTTTAAAGACAGACTCTAGTCAAGATTTTGCCGATTTAGGAGTATTTTAGATAAAAAGTTGCTTAGGTTCGCTCGTAAGGTTTACTACAACAGAGCCTTTCTGAGAAGATTACTGCTCTAAAATGGCGGCTGTTTACTAATGCTACCGAGTCTGTCATTTCGCATGTAGTTTTATATGCATGAGATATCTAGGCGTAGATTGTATGTTGTCGGCTAAATCAGGTAATATTGGAGCCACCTAGCCTAGCATCGCGTTTGCTACAGCGTCTCAACAAACACTCTTCTATGAGGGGCCGTACAAGACATTTTTCATTCTGGCCCTCTCACACACATACATTCTCCTTTCACATACATATATATTCACTCTCACACACATACATTCTCCTCTCACATGCATACATTCTCCTTTCACATCCATACATATTTACTTTCACATTCATACATTTTTACTTTCACATTCATATATTTTCACTCTCACATTCATACATTTTCACTCTCACATTCATACATTTTTACTTTCACATTTATACATTTTTACTTTCACATTCATACATTTTTACTTTCACATTTATACATTTTTACTTTCACGTTCATACATTTTCTCTGTCACGTTCATACATTTTCACTCTTATATTCATACATTTTTACTTTCACATTTATACATTTTCACTCTCACATTCATACATTTTTACTTTCACATTTATACATTTTTACTTTCACGTTTATATATTTTCTCTCTCACGTTCATACATTTTCACTCTTATATTCATACATGTTTACTCTCACATTCACACATTTTTAGTCTGTGAAATGTATGTTTGTATAAATAAAATATATGTGTATAAGAGTGAATATATATATGTATGTGAGGAAAGGATGTATGAACGTGAGAGGAGAATGTATGTATGTATGAGTGAAAGTATAGTGAAAACGGAAGGAGTCTAGTTGAAGCGGAAGCCAGCTCTGATTGGCTAGCTCTGACTGGTAAGCTCTGATTGGCTGAGAACCTGACGCGGGTTACTGTTCATAAAATAACAACTAAGGGTCAGCAAGCATGGAAGAGGACGCACAATCACTTCGGCAAGCAGTTGGACTTTTGCAAAACATTTTGTCGACCCTAGAAACTGTAACTTCTTTGGCTTCCTGTCTCGAGCGGCGGCAAAGGACACAATCAACTGCACCCAACAATGCTAATTATGACGCAGTTGAAAGTGAAATGAGAGACATTTTTAGACCGAGCAACTCTCGAACCTCTTCAACTGTCCAAGCGAGAGCTAATATGACCCGCTCGTAAACTACTGCGGTCAAGCCACCTTCCACTCGTAAAAACGAAGTCAAGCTAGCCGCCCCTCATTTGGATCATTGTTTGCATTGTGTGCATTACAGTAATGCAACGCGCTGGCTTCATAATGGAACGCGGTGGCTTCACAGCGCAAGTCCCCCGGAGGCTTCACAGCGCTAGTCCCTTTATTGAAAAAAATAAATATGAATAAATAAAAAACGGGAAGCCACCCAAGAACGGGTCCACTTGAGAGAGGCACTCGAGCACCCCGAGACCAAAACTAAAGTATTGTGATATAAAAAATAATTGAGGAATTCCGAGTAATACTACTTAGAAAATTGCTAGTTATTTCTGTCATTTACCCTTATTTCAAATATTAATTTAAAAATATCTGGCTGATATCCCAGGACGGATCCACTTCTGAGGTATACTAGACGACCCCAAGACTCGAACTAAAGTACTCTGATAAAACTCCGATGTATCATTTCAAAATAAAAGTACTTTGAAAATTGCCCATTTTGGCTGTAATTTCGCCCGATTTAAAAAATGGATTAAAAAAAATCTGGCTGATATCCCGGGACGGTTCCACTTCTGGGGTATACTGGACGACCCCAAGACTCGAACTAAAGTACTCTGATAAAATTCTGATGTATCATTTCAAAATAAAAGTACTTTGAAAATTGCCTATTTTAGCTGTCATTTCGCCTGATTTCAAAAATTGATTAAAAAAAATCTGGCTGATATCTTTCCTTACATACATATATATTCACTCTTATACACATATATTTTATTTATACAAACATACATTTCACAGACTAAAAATGTGTGAATGTGAGAGTAAACATGTATGAATATAAGAGTGAAAATGTATGAACGTGAGAGAGAAAATGTATAAACGTGAAAGTAAAAATGTATAAATGTGAAAGTAAAAATGTATGAATGTGAGAGTGAAAATGTGTAAATGTGAAAGTAAAAATGTATGAATATAAGAGTGAAAATGTATGAATGTGACAGAAAATGTATGAACGTGAAACTAAAAATGTATAAATGTGAAAGTAAAAATGTATGTATGTAAAAGTAAAAATGTATGAATGTGAAAGTAAAAATGTATAAATGTGAAAGTAAAAATGTATAAATGTGAAAGTAAAAATGTATGAATGTGAGAGTGAAAATGTATGAATGTGAAAGTAAAAATGTATAAATGTGAAAGTAAAAATGTATAAATGTGAAAGTAAAAATGTATGAATGTGAGAGTGAAAATGTATGAATGTGAAAGTAAAAATGTATGAATGTGAGAGTGAAAATGTATGAATGTGAGAGTGAAAATGTATGAATGTGAAAGTAAATATGTATGGATGTGAAAGGAGAATGTATGCATGTGAGAGGAGAATGTATGTGTGTGAGAATGAATATATATGTATGTGAAAGGAGAATGTATGTGTGTGAGAGGGCCAGAATGAAAAATGTCTTGTACGGCCCCTCATACTCTTCCCTCTCTGAATCTCTGACTTTTCTCACGTCATTCAACCAACGCGTTGTCTCGTTGCAGAAACGGTGACCAAATCCGAATGGATGAAAAAAACGTAATGCACGAAAAACGTGCAGATTTTGAACGTAACGTACGGCGTACACATTTAAAAATGAGTGCTCACTTGTACAAATTACGACGAGACCGTACAATTTGACAGGTATGAATTATAGTGGACCGTCACAGTTTGGTAGTAGCACTCTTTAGCACGGGATGTCCAACTTTCAGTGGTCAGGGCGAAACTATGTGCTTTAGCGAAATCATCTTCGATGGCTTTGCGTGCCATTTCATAAATGTCGGGGATTACAGTGTTGGAGAAATATGTCCGCGAGGGAACAATGTAACGCGGGTCAAGCGTTTCAAATAAATTAACGAAGCCCGCTGTGTTTTCACTGGTGTCATCTCCAGTGTTGTTAATCGTACTGAAAAAAAGTAATTAATTATAGTTACAAATTACTTCTCCCAAAAAGTAATTGCATTAGTAACTCAATTACCTGAATGTAAGAGTAATTAGTTACTTGGCAAAGTAATTGGTGATAATTACTTTTTTTTTTTTTTTCCTCAAAAAAAAAAAACTAAAAAAAACATTGGCCACACTATGTGAAGTTTTTTGTGAAGGTTTTTGGTACAATTGGCCCGAGCCCAATTCTTTACCCTAATTTACCCTTTACCCTGAATCAACTGTTAAAAGTTGTTAAAATTGCTCCCATTATTGCATTAGTTCCCTTCTCTCTACTTTCGCCATATGAAAATTTTAAAACTGTTTCATCATATAAAGATAGATTCAAGTCAAGATTTTGCCGATTTAGAAGTATTTTAGATAAAAAGTTACTTAGGTTCGCTAGGAAGGTTCTCTACAACAGAGCCGTCCTAAAAGGTCTACTGCTTTAAGATGCCGGCTGTCTCCTAACTCATTTAGTGCCATGTCTGTCATTTTGCATCTAGTTATATCTATGTACAGTACAAGTGATATCTACCATGTCTACCATATCTACCATAACATGCGGGCGTAGTTTGTACTAGCTATCGGCTACAACATGTATTATTGGAGCTACCTAGCATCGCGTTTGCTCGGCGTCACAACTTTCTTGCCTCCTCCCTACTCCTGCTCTGCTCTGTCGTCTCGGTGAGTCCGTCTCCCTCAGACTTTTCGACCAATATAGTAACGCATGCCTTTCCGTCCTCAGTAACGGTAACGGCGTTGCCGATATGAGAAAAGTAATTAATTAGATTACCCACTACTGAAAAAAATAACGCCGTTAGTAACGCCGTTATATTGTAACGCCGTTATTAACAACACTGGTCATCTCCGGGGTTGTCCTGCTCTGAGAAAGTGATATCTGTGGGTGATCCCGGCTGAGGTGCTGGAGTCATGTTATAAGTGTTGCTATTATCATAGGGAACAAGCGCTGAGCAATGCTTGCAATTTTTTTTTTTCTTCAATATTTTCTCTCCCTCCGCATTATAATCCACGCGGAAACCAAAATGTTGCCACACCGCAGATTTGAAAGAAGCCGGTGCTTCCTCAAAATTCGGTCTCTCCACTCCTCCGCTCGCCATAGCTATTTTTCTTTCTTGTTTCACTTTCACTTCGCTCGTAAGCGAGAGAGGGCGTTACTCAGCTTCTATTACACAGGTGCTTGACAGCGATCCGACATTTACTTGCGGGGCGGGAATTTCTCCACAGCTGTGCTTCACGTCGCACACAGAGCTCGACCAATTCATTCCACAAGCGTTCGGAATACATTAATTGCAAAACCGAAAAGGCGCGGTTCATAAAGGCGTATTGAACCGTACAGGGCGAACCGAACGGTTCAGCTTTGAACCGCAAACCGTTGCACCGCTAGTAACCAGAAATTAGAAATGTATCCCTCGTGGACATGGACAATGACTTTCTATTGTTTCAAGTCTTAATTTAGATCCCTGCACACGAGAGACAGATCCAGATATAGCTGAGCTGAAAGTTGGACTACTTCCAGTGTGAGTGACACAGAGTGATGTCCAGTTGTGTTGAGGAAAGCACAGGCGCAAATAGACACACACACACGCAAACACGCTCTGTGAGGTCTTCTTAATCACCGTTTTGCCAAGTGCTGATTCTCCCTCGGAGGAGTTCGTGTCCCCTTGAACTGCTCTGGCCGACTTTGCGGTGTGCTGCTGACAGGGTGAGTGAGTGAGGGAGGGAGAGAAGGGGAGGGATGAGAGTTGCTTGTGGGAGGAGAACGTGGAGGGAGTGAATTGAAGGAAGAAGGAGTAGCCTTCTCAGTTTCTGTATGTCCTGCTCGCTCTGGGCTACAGAGTGAGCGCAGTTGCTTTCCTCTCACTCTGAGAGGCAGCTGCTTTTTTTTTTTTTTTCTTTTTTTTTTTTTCTTTTAAACATTTCTATTTTTTTTTCTTTTTTAATCAATCCAAACCATCCACAGTGGTGGTTTCTTTTTTCATTGTTTTTGCAAACGGAGGCCAGTATATACCATGCCGGTAGTTGGCGTCGCCTCCAAGCTCAGGCAACCCTCCACGGTGAAGCCGGTGCACACTGCACTCCCCATCCCAAGCGCGATCCGGGCTGCCGCCGCCTCCCACGGCTACATGGCCCGGCAGCAGGAACTGAAGGCTAGCGAAGGGGTCCCCGCGCTCTCTTGCCAGCTGTCAGTCAAGTCTGAGTACCAGTCTTCCAGAACACCTGATGCAAAGTCCAAGGCGGCAACTGAGGAGAGCAGGATCTGCAAGGTTGGTTCAAACTGTCCGATGAAGACCATATTGGATTGAGCAGGTGCATGTGTAGTTCAGGCACGGGGATGACTCATTGATTCTGTTTGCCCGGACGAGCAAAGGATTACCTCATTCTAATGTGTTTCGGTATATGTGTCATTTGAAAGAAATAGGTGATGCATTTAGTCAAGACCATTAGGAACGCAGCCAAGAGAATGAGCTATTTAGTCTGCCTAATCTGCAACCATTCTACTGAATGACATCGCCAAAGCTTGTTCTCAAGTTACTCAAAAGTGGTGCAATAGACTCAGAGTTTTCCCTGTTGCGCAGATCCTAGGTTTGCTTTCTCAGGCTCCCACAAAAGAGGCGTGGCCACTTTTCAAAAAACCGCGCCAAGTGATTTCAGCAGCACCTCGTCACGAGCTGTCAGAGCGCGCACCGAAACATTCCCAGTCTGGCTGGCCTGTCCGTTCTTTTCTTCTTTTCATACTTTTAAGGCATCCGGTAGGGAACAAAGCAGCAGAGAGTCCTCCTGACCGGGAGGAAACGAGGGCAAGAGACATCAAAGCGTGGGTTAGTGCGCTTCTAAATCCTCACAGCATGGCAGTGACCAAATCTGAGGCGGTGTAAATTGGGGCATGGCAAGAAAAGGGTAGTCTTTCATCATTATGTCGCTGAGAAGCAACATACAGTGGGGCAAGTAAGTATTTAGTCAACCACTAATTGTGCAAGTTCTCCCACTTGAAAATATTAGAGAGGCCGGTAATTGTCAACATGGGTAAACCTCAACCATGAGAGACAGAATGTGAAAAAAAAACAGAAAATCACATTGTTTGATTTTTAAAGAATTTATTTGCAAATCATGGTGGAAAATAAGTATTTGGTCAATACCAAAAGTTCGTCTCAATACTTTGTTATGTACCCTTTGTTGGCAATAACGGAGCCCAAACCTTTTCTGTAATTCTTTACAAGCTTTTCACACACTGTTGCTGGTATTTTGACCCATTCCTCCATGCAGATCTCCTCTAGAGCAGTGATGTTTTGGGACTGTCGTTGGGCAACACGGAATTTCAACTCCCTCCACAGATTTTCTGTAGGGTTGAGATTTGGAGACGGGCTAGGCCACTCCAGGACCTTGAAATGCTTCTTACGAAGCCACCCCTTTGTTGCCCTGGCTGTGTATTTGGGATCATTGTCATGCTGAAAGACCTAGCCACATCTCATATCCAATGCCCTTGCTGATGGAAGGAGATTTTCACTCAAAATTTCTCGATACATGGCCCCATTCATTCTTTCCTTTACACAGATCAGTCGTCCTGGTCCCTTTGCAGAAAAACAGCCCCAAAGCATGATGTTTCCCCCCCATGCTTCACAGTGGGTATGATGCAATTCAGTATTCTTTTTCCTCCAAACACGAGAACCTGTGTTTCTACCAAAAAGTTCTTTTTTGGTTTCATCTCACCATAACACATTCTCCCAGTCCTCTTCTGGATCATCCAAATGCTCTCTAGCGAGAACCTTAGACGGGCTCGGATGTGTACTTTCTTCAGCAGGGGGACACATCTGGCAGTGCAGGATTTGAGTCCCTGGTGGCGCATTCTGTTACTGATAGTAGCCTTTGCTACTGTGGTCCCAGCTCTCTGTAGGTCAGTTACTAGGTCCCCCTGTGTGGTTCTGGGATTTTTGCTCACCGTTCTTGTTATCATTTTGACGCCACGGGGTGAGGAGGGAGTTGAAAGTGTGTTTCCCACAATAGCCCCAAAACATCAGTGCTCAAGAGGAGATCTGCATGGGGGAATGGGCCAAAATACCAGCAACCGTGTGTGAAAAGCTTGTGAAGAGTTACAGAAAACGTTTTAGCTCCGTTATTGCCAACAAGGGGTACATAACAAAGTATTGAGATGAACTTTTGGTATTGACCAAATAATTATTTTCCACCATGATTGGCAAATAAATTCTTTAAAAATCAAACAATGTGTTTTTTTTTTCCACATTCTGTCTCTCATGGTTGAGATTTACCCATGTTGACAATTACAGGCCTCTCTAATATTTTGGGAGAACTTGCACAATTAGTGGTTGACTAAATACTTATTTACCCCACTCTAACTCTGCAGCCCGTGTTTTGAATCTAATATTCAGTATAGTATTGGCTAAAAGCAAAACTATTGATGACGAATTCTTGCCTGTCAAGAATCCAAAGAGGTGGTTTTAAGATGTGCTTTCAGGCGGAATTGATCTCCAAATTGTGCTCACTTATTTCACAGATACTGTAAAGAGACTTAGAGAGGAAAACAAAGGTTTTTGGAATGTCACTCTCCAATGTTTGCTTCAGGAGGAAGCGCACCTGAACTAACTACAGGGTGCTTATCAGCTCGTATAATAGGAATGCAATTAAACTGTCAAGTTTTGGCACCGTTTGAATGTGAGCTAATGTTAGCGATCTTTGAGTTTGACAGGTGTCTTCAGGTGGAAGTTTATTAAATGCTGGCGATAGAGGCGCAGAAAGCAACTTTTCTGTTTACTTCCTGATTTAATGGTCTACAGCCCCAAAATTATTTCAACGGTAATAGAACTGTTCAAATTTTTGGGACAGTTTGATGCCTCTTCACACCTGTAGCCATCTTCTGTTTAATCCTAGTATGATTTTAGCCTGTCAAAGACCGCTCTGTGAAGAAGATGAGAACAACGGTCGACGTAGGCTCCTCCTGTTGTATTCTCACTCTGACAGCTCAAATTAGTCTCTGGCCTGTGGCGCTTTGCGATGACGAGTCGGAATGAAGAGCGTATCTGAGTTGACTGGGCTTTAATGGAGTGTCAGTGCCACCCCCTTGATAGGGGATGATCTCGTGCATCAAGGGTTTATAGCTGTCAGACTTAATACCGGTATTTAATGAAGCCGGACTCTTTTCTAACAGTCTTTTCAACTGTGTATAACCTTTACCTCTAAGAGCGTCTTCATACATAAGCCAAAAGTTGCTATTTCCATTCGACATTGGATGTTCTCCTGGAAGGTTGCTCGCGAGCATAAGTAGAAAAAGTATGTTCGGAAGTGCAAGTGCCAGATGCGCTCACCCACTCACTTGAAAACTTCCTGTTGGTTATCTCGTCTGCTCCCAAGGGCGGAGAGTATAGTTAAAGTGTGCTGTATCATTTTTGAAAATGATAGTGGTTAGAAGGCAGGCAATATTATAAATTTGACTAAGTAGAGAACATACAGTCCCCAAGGGCTTTTTTTGACTTCTTCAGTAGCCTTCACACACTGTTCAATCCTTGTGGAATATGACATGCATACATGGTAAATTATAAACCAGACCCACAACTGTATGTATTCTGCAGAGACTCCATGATTTTGTCACGTTTACTCTCTGCAAGCAGGCAATTAGATGTTCATATAGACCAAATCATAAATCTAAAACCCAAAGCCAAATCAAGTGTTTGTTTAAGCAACGTCTTGAAAATGCATTCTATCCATCCAAATGTGTATTTATTAGCCCCATTGGAACACTTTTAACTGTATGCACATGCCTATGAGTATTGAAGTATTTAATTTATACATATGGTTAGTGTGAAGTCATTTAACAGTAGTTGATATGACTGACGGCATAATATTGTTTAAAAATAAAACTAATAGATTTATTGAATCCACTTTGCCAACATTCAAAGCATACTGTCTCCTCTGGCTCAGTCGGATCCAGCAACCCCCCTTCCTTCTGTTTTAGTGGTTCTGACACTGCTGAAATAACAGAGGCAGCCAGAGGGGGCCAGCTAGCTCCAGCAGAAGGAGGGGTGGGCAGGATGGGAACTTAATATGTCATGGGTGGTCTATGTTGGAAGCCGTATCTGGAACACAAATCACAGAAGAGTAGCAAACGTCGCTACGTCGCACTTTGAGCTAACCGGTAAGATGAGAGCGAGCTCTCAGTTCGGCCAATCAGGGAGTCCGTGGCCACACGTATGAGTATTTTTCCCGACCCTCGGGTTAAAAAGTGGAAAATATCAAACAAAAATGTTATCCTTTCCAGTGCTGGTTTGATTTCCATGCTGCGTTTGGAGACCACAGTGTTTAAATCTTGGAACGAGAACACAGTGTTGTTTACAGTGTAGCCGCACCGGTTAAAAATACCTTCCCTGTAGACATATTCAGATGAAAAAAAGACATAAAGTTCACATTTCTAGAGAAAATTCCTTGACGGTGCACTTTTGTAACCAGGGCGATTGATGTGGTTAAAAGAGGCTTCATTAAGGCCACCGAGAGAAGCTGGCTCGCACCACCTTGCCGTGCGTGGCCCCAGGCTACATATTTCAATAAATAACATGAGATTAAAACAAGGGGGAAGCTCCCGCTGGCCTGGTACTTTGTCATATTCGCAGTCAAGGTGTTTGACAGAGTGGTTTTAGATGATTCCCACCTAGTGCTGTACATACAGTGGGGCACATAAGTATTTAGTCAACCACTAATTGTGCAAGTTCTCTCACTTGGAAATATTAGAGGCCTGTAATTGTCAACATGGGTAAACCTCTACCAGAACCGACAGCCGCTACAAATGACGCCGACGTTGCTAAATACTAGCCCGCACGATGCTACTTTGATAGCAGGTGGCGTCTGATGAGTCTCATAGAGATCACATGTAAGTTGAACTAGATGCGAAATGACAGACTGGGCAGCATTAGTAAACAGCCGCCTTCTTAAAGCAGTAGAGCGCTAAGCTCTGATGAAGAGCGCTAAGCGCTAATAAATAAGATTAACGTTACTGTCACTAGCTCACGTTACGTTAGCCCTGCGGAGGGCTAGGTTTCTATTAATTATGACCACTGTCGATGCGTGGCTAACGTGTCTTACATGCAGGCTTTAACATAACATAGCGTTGTGGAGTGATGAGGGTGTAAAATAAAAACTCAATAATGGTAACGATCAATTTTAGCTCAGGAGTCATTGCTGGATAAAACACCAAGAAGCACTGGTCCCTAATGTGCTCCAATACAGCCTGTATCATACATTTATTTTGAACACTGCAAAAACTCAAAATCCTATCAAGACTTACAGTTTAGACTAACTTAAAACTTAACTAGAACTTAAAAATGGCTTGAAACAAATAGAAATTCAATTGAAACACGTGGGAAAAAATCCTAACTTTCAAGTGATGTGTGTTATCAAGCGTAACGGCATTTTTAGGTATACATATGTATATATATATTTCTTTTTTCTTTTTTTTAATAAGATATAAAGGTTTTTTGAGTGAAAGCAGTGAATTAGTCTTTTTTTTATTCTAGTTACATCTGAGATGCAATTGTTGGCTGTTTTCAACAATATACATAGAAAATAAAGACATTGATTGACTGAAAATGGTTCAAGACTAGATGAAATGTTTTGTTTTCTCATGTATAATTGCTCTTCACCTAAAAATATATTTGTTTTATCCGATTACTCGATTAATCGATAGCATTTTCAGTCGATTACTCGATTACTAAAATATTCGATAGCTGCAGCCCTACAATTAGTGGTTGACTAAATTCTTATTTGCCCCACTGTATCAGCAATTGAACGGAGATTTCCTCCAGTCTATCAACACTTTGTCTTCCATGTTTTCCTAGCATTATCTCCATTCCTTTCTCAATCCCTTCTTTTCACTTCTGTCACACCACCACTTTTTTCCACTCTGTCTCCTGTCACAGTCTTTCTGCTGCTATTGCCAGCATTCCTTTTTCTTTTTGCTCTCAGCAAACTTGAGCCTAACTTTCTTCCACTCCCTGATATTTTCCTTTTGACCTTTACCTGCCACCAAACTCTATTCGTCATATATTTCCGCGCTCTTACTTTGTTTTACTGTCAATCTGTTTCCTTTGTGATCCAGTTCCGACGCTTCACAGAAGAGGTTAAACACACACCTGGCCTAGTTCTGTCAGTCCAGCTGTCAACTGCTTTCTGTTGAGTAAACCACTCACCTTTTCCTGTCGTTGCCCTCTCCGGTTTATCCTGTTTCTAATCTATCGGCTCATTGTGTAGAGCCGTGAAGCGTGCCATAACACATGCTTACATAGCCAGTGCGTGTGTGCGCGATTGTGTGGTTTGTAGGTATGCGTGGAGAATGGCCGCTGATGTTTTGAATCAGGCTGCGGTATTGACTCACTGCTTTACACACCGCAGCAGTAGTAGGTCACTCGCCATCGACACAATTGCCGCGTTCCTTTCGCACGTCGAACGGGGTTTCCCGCTTTGAGAAAACATTCATTTAGAGGCAACCAGTTCCTCTCATGAAAGCACTAAATATGCTTCTGCTCATAAAAAGTGAAGGGAAAATTGAATAATGTTCGCCACAAAGCAATTAAGAGAAACGACAACAAAAGTGACTAAGTGCTTGCTTTCAAAGAACGTCCTTCCTAAATGAATTAATGTTGATTCTTAGCCACCGTTCCGCTCCAGATATCTCACTTTTAATGGTGCAAAAGCTTCGGGAAGATTGCTTTCTTCCATTTGATCGAATCCACAGCTCCATTCCTCAGTAAAACGTTTACAAGTGCAGCTTCCAGGTGTTTGCAGCAGTTTCATTGTGCAACACATTGTTGCTGGTCCTCTGGTTACGTTTAAAACAGGGGTCCACAAAACCTTTCCTGTGAGGGCCACATAACTTTTTCCCTTTCTGATGAGGGGCCGGGTCAGTTTGTAACAGAGAAAGTGTGACGATTGCAGGAGTGCCTAAATGTAAAAATGTATTGTTTTTCAGAAAGTCACAATCAAATAACCCTTTCTGAATTCTTCACGGAATAAAAGTAAATAAAATAAAAATAATAATTATAATATAATATAATATAATTAGGGCTGTCAAAATTAACGTGTTAACGAGCGGTAATTAATTTTTTTAATTAATCCTGTTAAAATATTTGACGCAATTAACACACAAATGCCCCGCTCAAACATATTAAAAGGACAGCAAAGTGAAAGGTGTACTTGTGTTTTTTTCGGAGTTTTGCCGCCCTCTGCTGGCGCTTGGGTGCGACTGATTTTATAGGCTTCAGCATCCATGAGCATTGTGTAAGTAATTATTGACATCAACAATGGCGGGCTACTAGTTTATTTTTTGATTGAAAATTTTACCAATGTTATTAAAACGAAAACATGAAGAGGGGTTTTAATATAAAATTTCTATAACTTGTACTAGTTATTATCTTTTATTTATTTTCTATATATTTTTATAAATATTTATATATTTTATTTATTTATATATTTTATTTATTATTTTTATTTATCTTTTAAGACCAAGTCTTTCTATCCATGGATCGCTTTAACAGAATGTTAATAATGGTAATGCCATCTTGTTGATTTATTGTTATCATAAAGAAATACAGTACTTATGTACCGTATGTTAAATGTATATATCCATCTCGGTCTTATCTTTCCATTCCAACAATAATTTACAGAAAAATATGGCATATTTTATAGATGGTTTGAATTGCGATTAATTGCGATTAATTACGCTTAATTAATTTTTGAGCTGTAATTAACTCGATTAAAAATTTTAATCGTTTGACACCCCTAAATATAATATAATATAATATACTGTATAGGGCTGTCAAAATTATCGCTTCAACGGGCGGTTATTAATTTTTTTAATTAATCACGTTAAAATATTTGACGCATTTAACACACATGCCACGCTCAAACAGATTAAAATGACACCACAGTGTCATGTCCATTTGTTACTTGTGTTTTTTGGTGTTTTGTCGCCCTCTGCTGGCGCTTGGGTACGACTGATTTTATGGGTTTCAGCACCATGAGCATTGTGTAACTATTGACATCAACAATGGCGAGCTACTAGTTTATTTTTTGTTTGAAAATTTTACAAATTTTATTAAAAAGAAAACATTAAAGGGGATGTTTCGGCAAAGGGGGTGTGAGACATCAATAGAACCGTTATGCGCCAAGATAACAAATATTGATAAAGTTAACAAAAAAATCAATCACATTAATGAGCAATTATCGAAAATAGATCGAAAATGACGAACACTACCGAAAGTGTTCCGGAAACAGCCGAATGGGGCGGCGACGTCACGACAAGTGATTGAAAGTCGAGGCGGAGCTAGGTGCCATTGTTTTTTAACGACGAGAGAGTAGCGTTGGGGTTTGTTTGACCAAAACATCACAACAATGGTTCAAAACTGCTGTGCTATGTGGTGTACAAATAGTTGTTTATCGGAATATAGTATCCATGAGTTCCTGAACGCGAAAAAAAAAGCTGGACTACACAGAAAATGGGTAAAGTTCGTCCGTGCAAAGAGGGCTAATTTTCTAGACACAGCCTCCGGCACGCTTTTCTGTGGTGCGCATTTTCCAACTGAAAGCTTCTCGAACTATGGACAAGAGAAATCGGGTTTTGCTAAAAGATTGCTGCTCAAAGGAGATGCGGTGCCGACCATAGATGCACAGCCACCTAAATGTCCCGAGATATCAAGAGAGAGACGATGACTGCTAAAGGAGGCTAAAGCTACGCAAAGAAGGGAGCAGCCAAGCTTGAAATGGCCAGAGTGAGTACTCTTTTATAATTAATAAAAAAAAATGTCACGCCTTTGGATACAGGACTCGACACATGTATAAATGATCGTTCGTAAAATATATAGAACAAATCCTCTGATCCCGTTCATATTTGTGTCTGTTGGCAGAGCGAAAAGCTATGATAGCGCAATAAATTATAATTATTCTATGCATTCCTTTATTTTGCAGTCACGGTGTATCAGCTTCACAAAAAGAAATGCTAAACAAATCATTGGTGTTTCCCACACGATCTGCTGCCGATGTTTCATCAGTGTCATTGCTCCCCTCAATGACCGTTTCATTACGCTGCATTGGCGTTCGTTTGGGCTCAAATTGGTCACCTATAACACCGATTAAAGCTTTGCAACTCTCCTCGTCACCATTAGATGAACATTCGTTACGTCCTTCTACGTCGGATTCGTCGCTGAAACTAGAAACGAAATTGACTGCCATCATCGCCGCCATTCAGTATTAAAGCACTGAGCCTTTTTCTTGTTGAAGAAACAGCCCTCACTGCCAACTCTGAATTCTCTTTTATTGACAACGAGCGGTGTTTCTTCATGAGGGAACCTGGAATATGTGCAGGACGAACACAATGCATCAGCATAAACAGCTCAAAACACCCCTAATTCTCCCCACACTAGAAGGAATTATATTGATGCAGACAGGCGCTGCCCCCCTAGTGGCCGGTGGCACTCTCTTCACTTGACGTGACGTCACGCACACAATCTGCCAGATCTCGGGCGCCGGTCGTTTTAGCTTGACAATCGAGCCAAATTTCTCTCATTTTCTTGTGTGTAATTACACGAAGTGGCATGATATGAATACAAAAGGCATGCGTTTATGGATAAATGATGGAATATCAAAATTTTCCCAGGGCGCTACATCCCCTTTAAGAGGGGTTTTAATATAACATTTCTATAACTTGTACTAACATTTATCTTTTAAGAACTACAAGTCTTTCTCTCCGTGGATCGCTTTAACAGAATGTTAATAATGGTAATGCTATCTTGTCGATTTATTGTTATGATAAACGTATACAGCACTTATGTCTCGTGTCCTATCTTTCCATTCCAACAATAATTTACAGAAAAATATGGCATATCTTATAGATGGTTTGAATTGTGATGAATTACGATTAATTAATTTTTAAGCTGTGATTCACTAGATTAAAAATTTGTTCTGTTCGTTTGACAGCCCAAAATATAATATAATATCATATCATATCACATGATAACACTATTAATTAGAGATGTCGGGATGCCGATCGATCGGGTCCTATCATGTAATTTTCAAAGTATCGGATTCGGCAAAAAAAATCGGACATGCCTTTTTTTAATATATACTGTATATATTTTTTTTAAAAATTAAATTGGTTTCTAATTGTATTTAACGTTACAGACATAATATGTTACACTCATCCAGAGTATTTAGTTTAGGCTTAAGGTAGGGTTGTCGAATTTATCCCGAGAACGGGGGTAATTACATTTTAAAAAATGTATCACATTTAAATATTTAACGCACTTCATGCATGCGTTGCACGACCCACTCACGGATTGTCATGCTCAATCTGTAATGGTGCCGTTTTACCTATATAGAGCGCTAAAAGGCAGCGTAAAATGAGTAGAGTGAATTTTGGCAGCCTTTGGAGCCTTTTTTTAATAGGCTAAAGCCTTACAATCCCTATCCCTGTGATTGGAAATACCAAGGGAAGCAATGTGGGGAAGCAAGCTAGCAAATGATCTTTTTCTTAACACCTCAAGTTATTTCTAAATGCAGAGAAGATATATAAATTGGTAGCACTACGCACGGTCATGGTTCCACTTCCCATCATGCATTTGGGTTGAATGGCTGCAGTATCATTTACTGAAAGCTAAAAAAATACACTAGATGGCAATATTTAGTCACAATATACAAAGTCACAAGTCTTTCTATCCGTGGATCCCTCTCACAGAAAGAATGTTAATAATGTAAATGCCATCTTGAGGATTTATTGTCATAATAAACAAATACAGTACTCATGTACTGTATGTTGAATGTATATATTCGTCCGAGTTTTATTCATTTTTTTCTTAATGCATTGCCAAAATGTATATGATCGGGAAGAATTATCGGGAATGATTGGAATTGAATCGGGAGCAAAAAAAAGCTGTCGGATCGGGAAATATCGGGATCGGCAGATACTCAAACTAAAACGATCGGGATCGGATCGGGAGCAAAAAAAACATGATCGGAACAACCCTACTGTTAATTAAATAGATAATAACCAAATAACCCTCTCTGGGTTCTTCACAGAAAAAAAGCTAGGAAATAAATAACACTATTGTTGAAAAAAAAAAATGTTCAGGGGGCTGGACCAAATGTGGAGGCGGCCCGCGGGCTGGAGTTTGGGCACCCCTGGTTTAAGGGTTTAACTATCATGAGTTTCTAGCCAATAAATAGAACACAAAGCCCCACTAGCATACATGTGCTTGGATGTAAAGCGGACTGCGAGTGTTGATTTCTTGCCACACCCTGATTTGGCAGTGAATTTGTACACTGACCCAAACACAACCCTTTTTTTGTCTCTTTTAACTGTGATATTTATGATATATACTGTATATAGCATTATATTATGATAGAAAAGACACTTGTGTGATGAATTCCAATAAATGTTGACAGATGTTTAAGGGTGACCTCGATGACTATGTAATTATGGTGTCCCATAGGTTGACCTCTTATTACAGTTAGTCATCGCTCCAGTATGAAATTGTTTTTGCCAAGTAAATGGCTTTCCAGTCACAGTTCGAATTAACGCTGCTGTCTGAGATCAGAAGAAGTCGCATGGATCTTGGCCCGAGTTCTTCCTGGGTGGTTTAAATAGTGTCCCAGAGTGTGGTTAAGGGTTGTAAGTTTGTGAGTGGAACATTGTCAGTTTAGTCTATTGAACTGGGATGCAAGCATTAATCTGGAGGGGAAGTTGAACCACATGACAGTTTCCAAGCATAAATATAGTGTGTACCATATTTTGTTTTATCACACCATGATAATAAATGAGGGCAATACAAGTCATGTTCCGTGTTCACATCTTTGCTGGTCTAAAAGAGACACACAAACACATACACACAGTTGGAATTTGGCTTTATTTACTGGCTGATGTTGTTGTTATTGCCACATAAAAGCACACATTTAAAATTTTAACAACCACATATTTTGTCCACGTTTCCCGTGAGGTATTCTGGAGCCTCCTTCATTTTCTCGTTCAACCTGTTGGCCTTGTCACTCGAAGGCTTTGCACCATTCCAGACATCCACCCACGTTCATACCTCACAGAAGTCTGCGAATCTTTTATGCCTCTAAATCTCCTCGCTGTCTTGTAAAATATTTCTGGCATACTAAGCGGAGTATCAATGCTGACGGAGAGATGAATTGACTCTCTCTGTTAGAATGTCAGTCTTTGAGGTTGGTCTTGAAACTTTGAGATGAGCAAAGCAAGGTTAATAAAGTTAGATAACACGAAAACACGTAGAATTGAACAACAAGAGTCGCCTTGTATCTAGCAGGATTCACATGCTGACTGGCCTCTTACCAATATTCTATCAGATTCAAGTCAGCTGACCACAGATGAATCCAAAGAGGTCTTTGTATCATGTTAGTGCAACTTCCCATTGCAGGCATTTTCAAGAAGTACACTGAAATCTGAAGCCTTTCGATCTGCCGGGGTATGTTAGACATCTGTTTCTGGTTTTGTTTGATAGTGAGTCAATACACTGGATTTGATTTCAAAACTAACCATCGTGGAAACATCTTCTAATCCATATATCAAGTCATTTCTTGCACCTTTTAAACTGTTCAGGTTCACGTTTTAACCTGGATTTGCTACTGGTTGATCACAGGATCTTCTCATCTCGTGTGTGGTTAAAGAACCGAGGGAGGATTCTGGGTACATCCCCACCTTCACTGTTTGTTCTTCTGTCCCCACCAAAGACAACAGGTTCCTCAATTCCTGAAGAAAGCCTGGAGTGCTCTCAGAAGAAGAGAGCTTAGAGAAAGTAGTTGCACGAAAGCTGTTTCTTTAATCATTTAGTCCTTCTGCCTTGGTAGGAGTTAACTCGCCACCGGATTGGAAGCAGATGCAGGCACCTCATTCAGGTTTAAAGCTGTAATCGCCCTTAGCATCTGGCTACCTTCTTTTTGCCTGGTGGCGGCGAACAGTCAAAGTAAGCGCGGCGGAAGGAAATCGGGAGGGCTGGGAAGGAAAAGTGCGAGGAATCCGAATTGTGGTGGCAGTGGCGTGAGTTTCTGAAATATTTCTCTGCAGGTTACAATTGTAGTCAAAGCGTTAAGTGCATGAGAGCAGAAAGAAAGGAAGTGAGCTGAGGGTGGAGTCCTAAAATCGTGCCAAGATTCTCCTGCGGGATTGGGAGTTGGACGGAGTCTGGACCAGGTGATTCATTTGGGAGTTCCCTGCAACTTGATATCATTGATGTATGGAAGGAATGAACAAACTAGATGCAAAAAAGGCCAGTTTCTTCAATAAACTTTTCTTAATGGCTTCCACATCTAAGCTGCCAAGGTAGCGCAGCGGAGCCCAGGGAATCCAAATACCCCTTCTCACGATTTGCCGCTCCATAAACTTGCTCGAGCGCCCCTCTACCATCACATTTTTTCCAACATTTGATTAAAATAGCTCCATCCCATTGATTTCACCATCTATTCATAAGTAGGGCATGTGCGAGTAGATTTATAGAATTGTTGCCTCTTCTTCCCCTCACTTTTCCTGAGTTGAGGCTGGCTGATATTCATTTCCGTGAGCTTGACAAGGTCCATTAGTCTTTGGTGGGAGGCTTTGAGTTACAGCGTCAAGGGGCTAAGAATCCTTTGGCACAGGCAGCAATATAGTGTTAGGGTTACACAATAGGCCAGACTAAGAAGAGGAGGAGTTGGAAAGAGGGAGATGCACTGTGAGTATTTGAACTGTGGGAAAAATGAAATGCCTCTTCTGGACTCTTTGATTGAATACTGACACATGCTTCCAGTTTTCTCTGCATTGTGCCCAATACCATCCAAGATAGAATGACTATCAATTGAGTGAAGTGTCGGGTCACACCTACGCTCTGTCCTTCATCAGGTTGTTCGACTTTACCTGGCAACCACTCGCGCTGCCGCTCGTGAGACTCCTATTCTATCTTCCGGTCAATCCTATAAATCTTTTCCAAGGTACACTCCAGAGAGAGAAAGAGAGGGTCAAAAGGTCCGTTCTCACAACCCACAAACTTCCACACGTTGACGGATATCTGGGGAAAGCTGGCGGCGGTCACACACCTACTGTGAAGGCGTGTTTTAACCCTTGGAAGAGGATTATTGCACAAGTACTGATTGTGTGATCAATGACTGGAATCTTGGTTAATGGGTAGTGTTAAGTATTAGTTGAGGAGTCCAGAGGACTAATTTAAAGATTTTTCCTTTCCTCCCTCTTCGACATCTATCACTGTCAGTGGCAGCCAATGAGTGTTATACCTAGGGTTGTTCCGATCATGTTTTTTTTGCTCCCGATCCGATCCCGTTTTAGTTTGAGTATCTGCCGATCCCGATATTTCCCGTTCCGATTGCTTTTTTTTTTTTTTTGCTCCCGATTCAATTCAATCCAATCATTCCCGATAATTTTTCCCGATCATATACATTTTGGCAATGCATGAAGAAAAAAATGAATAAAACTCAGACGAATTTATACATTCAACATACAGTACATAAGTAATGTATTTGTTTATTATGACAATAAATCCTCAAGATGGCATTTACATTATTAACATTCTTTCTGTGAGGGGGATCCACGGATAGAAAGACTTGTAATTCTTAAAGGATAAATGTGACTTTGTATATTGTGACTAAATATTGCCATCTAGTGTATTTGTTGAGCTTTCAGCAAATGATACTGTAGCCCTGCCCAAATGCATGATGGGAAGTGGAAACATGACTGCGTAGTGCTACCAATTGATATATCTTCTCTGTGTTGGGAAATAACATAAGGTGTGAAGAAAAAGATCCATTTCTACCTTGCTTCCCCAGTTTGCTTCCCATGATATTTCTAATCATAGGGCGAGGGATTGTAAGGCATTAGCCAATTACAAAAAGGTTCCAAAGGCTGCCAAAATTCACTCTACTCATTTTACGCTGCCTTTTATCTCTCTTTAGGTAAAACGGCGCCATTACAGATTGAGCGCGACAATGCGTGAGTGGGTCGTGCAGCGCATGCATTAATTGCGTTAAATATTTTAACGTGATACATTTTTTAAAAAATTATTTACCACCGTTATCGGGATAAATTTGATAACCCTACCTTAAGCCTAAACTAAAGACTCTGGATGAGTGTAACATATTATGTCTGTAACGTTAAATACAATTAGAAAACGATTTAATTAAAAAAAGTATATATATATATATTTAAAAAAGGCATGGCCGATATTTTTTTTGCCGATTCCGATACTTTGAAAATGACGTGATCGGACCCGATCGATCGGCAGAATCCCCACGTTACCGTTACAGCACAACAAACTGTTCCTTAACAATGAAAATCGCTTACCGTGACAAACGAGTGGGGAGCCAACACTCCGGAAAAGTGGCAAAGGAAGAAAGCCAAGCGAACCCGGAAATTTCGGAAAACAGTAAGTAACGCACTGCTTTTGACTGTCAGTAACGGTAACGGTGTTGTAACGGCGGAAAAAATAAATAGTTAGATTATCCCGTTACTGAAAAAAAAAAATAACGCCGTTATGTAACGGCGTTATTTATAACGGCGTTATTCCCAACACTGGTAATCAGTTGTTTGTAGTCAGGTGCTGCTTGTTTTAGCAGAAACCTCATTGGTTAAACGGTCTGTGCTCGATCGGTAGGGACAAAAACCAGCACGCACAGGGGTCCTTGAGGACCGTTTCGGGAACCACTGGTCTATCTGCATCAGTGGCAGCCGTCGAGTTAAAGGTGACAGAATGGTCGGTACGTTTTCCATCGTCGTCCCCAATTCTTCCCAGCTGAAGTAGCAGTTATGCCTAATTTACCGCTTCATCTGTCCTCAGCACTGGACACTTTGGCCCAATAGTCTGTCCAGGCGCATTAGCCACTATTTTACTTGGACGTGGCATCTCGTCCAACGAGCGCTGGCATCAATGTCAAGTGCTGTGCTAACTTTGTAGAAGTTGGACGGCCGAGGTGAGGCTTGACACGTGTGGTTGTTTCAAGTGGCGGGCATCCCATCCAGCAGGTCACAAAGGCTATAATCATGGAGAAATCTGTTTAAATATTTGCCCATATTTATTGATGCTGACTGACGTGCGGGATTTCGGCCCTCTTTCGTCAGTGCCGGTGGAATAAATTTAGCTTCCATCTGTCCCTTTTTTTCTCCTCCACATAAAAATAGGCAGCTGTAAGCATTCTTGTATTAATCTTCTGCATTGACTCTTTGCTCACGACCTATTGTTTACATCAGTCAGCTGCTTGGAGACTTGGACCGCTGCTCAGTCACGCAAACACTGCACATGTCGCCTAGTTTACTAGAAACGCCTCTGCTTTGTGTCTCTGGTTATACCGTTTCAGCGCCATATTTGGGGAATGTACAGTTAACATTTCTTCCAAGTGTGTAGTAAAGTTATTATTTAGTGTATAAACACTTGGTGAAATCTGCCCCATAGGTGTCGAATTGGGATCTCATAAAACTACAGGCCAGGATTTTTAATTCCCCCCACATGGCTTCTACTTTTAGTGGGTCATTCCATTGTAGTTTTCACAGTGGGAGGTCAAAACGTCCAACATTCTGATCTTAATGATGCATAGAAAAACAAAGTCACTTGGATGAGAGGCAGGGTTTCTTTTGCGTTAAACATTAGGAGCGTTCAGTGAAATATATACAGTAACAACTGGCCGCATTGTACCATTTTGCTGAAAGAAAGAGCGACAGAGCATGACCGGATACATAATTAGAGATCTGGCTTCACTCAGTCTCTGTTCACTGCGCCACCTTCCCAATGTATGTTCTGCAGATGTTGCAAAATCATCTTTCGTATGCAGTATATCACAAATGTGAGTACACCCCTCGCATTTCCACGGATATTTATCTTTTAATGGGCAGTGTTGTCACAGATTACTTGAAAAAGTACACAAGAAAGCCAGCAAACAGTTTGCTGAAGACATGTCAACCAAGCACATGGATTACTGGAACCATGTCCTATGGTCCGATGAGACGGGTGGGCTTTCTTGTGTACCGTCTTCAGAAGAAGCTTCCTCCTGGGGTGACACCCATGCACACCAATTTGATGTAGAGTGCGGCGTATGGTCTGAGCACTAACAGGCTGACGCTCCCACCTCTTCAATCTCTGCAGCAATGCTGACAGCACTCCTGTAACGAGTCACATGACATTTTGGAGGGAAAATGACAAGCAGTACTCTATACATTTAGGGATGTACGTAGTTTCTAAGGGGTGTATCCACTTTTGTTGCCAGGGGTTTAGATGTTAATGGTTATATTTTGAGTTATTTTGAGGGGAAAATAAATTAACTCTATCATATAAGCTGCACACAGACTACTTTTCATTGTCAAAGTGTCAGTTTGTCAATGTTGTCCCATGAAAAGATATAGAGGGGTGTACTCACTTTTGTGATACACTGCATAATAACGCATGCCTCTCCAACGAGTGTGTATCATAAAAAACTAGGGGTGTCAAACGACTAAAATTTTTAATCGAGTTAATTACAGCTTAAAAATTAATTAATCGCAATTAATCGCAATTCAAACCATCTATAAAATATGCCATATTTTTCTGTAAATTATTGTTGGAATTGAAAGATAAGACACAAGATGGATACATACATTCAACATACGTTACATAAGTACTGTATTTGTATATTATAACAATAAATCAACAAGATGGCATTACCATTATTAACATTCTGTTAAAGCGATCCATGGATAGAAAGACTTGTAGTTCTTAAAAGATAAATTTTAGTACAAGTTATAGAAATTTTATATTAAAACCCCTCTTAATGTTTTCGTTTTAATAAAATCTGTAAAATTTTCAATCAAAAAATAAACTAGTAGCCCACCATTGTTGATGTCAATAATTACTTACACAATGCTCATGGGTGCTGAAGCCTCTAAAATCAGTCGCACCCAAGCGCCAGCAGAGGGCGATAAAACTCTGAAAAACACAACAAATACACATTTCACTTTGCTGTCATTTTAATCTGTTTGAGCGGGGCATTTGTGCATTAATTGCGTCAAATATTTTAACGTGATTAATTGAAACAATTAATTACCGCCTGTTAACGCGATAATTTTGACAGCCCTATAAAAAAACAAAGTCAAAACAAACAAAGAAATTAATTATTCAAAGAATTTTGACTGTTATCTCCGTTTCATATTCCTAAAGGGAAGAAAAACATTCAGTAGTTATCTGCTTTCTGTCCACGTCTTATGCTTCAAAAAGTAAGACTGTTTATTAGTATAAGTTGCATCCTTTTATTATTACTGAGTATAGTGTGAACCATATAAACCAAGAGCCCGGGGCGCATTTCACGCCTACTTGAAAGCTGTTACAATGCAGAATAATGAAGAGCAGTGCCGTTTTTAAGCTGGAATTGGCACTTGGTGTCATTGCCATGGCTACCCTGCATCAGGACCAGCCTGGACAGCAGCAATCCGCTGATTGACTAATGCATATTTGATGATTTGGATGCAGTGCTACTAGCTTCTCGCTGGAAAAAAATTGGCATGTTTTAAATGAGTTAGTCAGCAGTTAAATCTTTGGCATAACCTGTAATATGATGTCCATTCATGTGGACGCCAGGTTTCTATTGTCATTATTTTGACCAGTTCAAAGTGATTGGGCGTCTATAGCCGTTAATGGCAGCTAATGAGTTAAACTGCAGAAAAGGGCTTGTGTTGTTATAGCATTGAACTTGTTGAACTTGGCTTTTCCACTCACGTTAGAGCAGGGCCGGCCCATTTGGGGGCCCTAAGCAGAATAATGCAAAGGGGCCCATATTTTTCGCCCACCATTTCGTCACAGTGTACTGTGAAACCCATACATGCAATCCAACCCATATGTCCATATTTTGCGTACTTCAAACTTCTCACCCCAAATGATTGTCAGTACTTACAGTAGATAGCGCCAAACCTTTTTCTAAAAGAGGAAAGAAAAGTTAAGGAAGAACTTTTATTTTTTTTTAAGCTTGTAATCAAGTATCAAAACTCACAAAAGTCAAATAAAGCAAACTGTAGTAAACAAAATAGAATATAAATTAAACAATTGCCAGATTGGGGGCCCCCTAGTGGTCAGGGGGCCTAAGCAGCTGCATAGTCTGCGTATAGGCTGGGTCGGCCCTGCGTTAGAGTTCAGTCTTACGTTTTTGCAGATATTCTTTACTATAACTGTAAGTAATGAGCAAAAAAACATCTCCAACAATACTTTTCCATAGAATCCACGACTGATTGGTCTGAATCCGCAATGTGATTAATAGTACACATCTGGATGAAGTCAATCTTTCTTCTGCAGTTCGTCGAAAATAGAAATTGAGGCTGTCCATTCCTAATACGTAAACACCAAACAGGAAGGGAAAACTGGCAAGCGTAGTTTCCTGAGAGAAATTGAGCGGGAGAAGTCATTACTCGATTCGGTCCAACTTTGCAGTGAAATGTTTTCTTTTGCTCCTGTTTAAAAAGGTCTTGACACCACAGAACAATTAAGAAATACTGCGTTGGCCGAATCCGAGTGGTAGTGTTACTTTGTTGCCGTGTCTTGATTTTATCTCGCATCTGGAAGCTTGCAGGACAGTTTTAGTAGCTTTGGCTGTGCCGAGAGGTCACCAGGGCTCGTCTGGACATCTCGACACATAAGTAAAACCAGTCCGTTCATTTGCGCTAGGTTGTAAAAGCAGATTAGACTTAAAAGATAGCGTGCTCTGCAGATTCGGCGCTCACCGAGATAGCTGCCATTGCTTTATTGCTGACGGATTGCTAACGCTTGCAAAAAAAGGCCTGGTTGAATTAATAATAATTTTATGTTTTTTTATTTGCCCCCATAGTTATATATTAACGCTACTTCTTGCATTAGTCAGAGATGGAAAGAAGTGTGGCTGTGGCTAGAAAAGAGAATTTCAGAGACTGCTCTGTGATTTGTAGTTGTCAAATGCGTGTGTGTGTGTGTGTGTGCTGGAGCAGTCACTGGGAAGCAACTGGAGTTTACGGCCCTTCATTCTCCATCCAGAACTCTCAAAAGACGGCGTGTTTCTGAGAAGTCTGGAGGTGTATTTTCAAAGACGGCTGCGGAATGCGCGCGACTCACCTTGAGGACTTCAAGGTGCGCGAAAGGAGATATGCCACCAAAGCAAAAAGTGTTATGATAGATGTCAAATATGATGTTACTTAGATGCGTGGTATGGCCAGTGTTGGGCATGTTACTTTAAAAAAGTAATTAGTTACATTACTCACTACTTCTTCCAAAAAGTAACTGAGTTAGTAACTGAATTACTCTATAGTAAAAGTAACTAGTTACCAGGGAAAGTAACTATTTCTGTTACTTAAAAAAAAACTTGCTGTATGTCAAAGAATTTGAAATTTTCTGAGCAGTATTCGAGTCAGTGGAATAGAGAAGAGCAGACAGGTAGTTAACGTGTTAGGTGCTTCAGCAGATTTTAATTGCTTACCACAGATGTTGACAAAAGCTTTGCCCCGGGACATAAATTACACATTACATGCAGGTTCTTTCCTTTAATTTCGACAAACTTGAAATAGTGTCTATATCACCACCTCTTAAAGGACAATTTTTCTTCTGAATGCTCTGCCATTCCGACCCTGTGCATCTGTTTTGCGTGTGTGTGTTTGCCGCACGCGCTGTTCCGGTTTGCTTGTGAAATCACCGGCTCTGATTGGCTTACCACGACACACGACTCTAACCCTCAGCCAATCACAATCACTTCCATCGCATCTCTCGAGGGGCTGCATTTAGGTAGGCTCGTTTCCCGACAATTCACGTCACCTTCAAAGCGTCTGCCGTCCACAAAATGGAAGCAGAATTATTGCTGGCTGACAGTGGGAGATGGGAACGAGGCTAGCATCAGGTGTAGCAAACAGAGAAACGTTACCAAACTTTGGAAAGCATTGTCTAATTGAATGAGCAGGGACAAACAGCTTGGAGTCAGAAGTACGTGCGCTATTCTCGAACCTGAACGCACCCCAAGACTTGGATGACAAATCAACACAGCAGAGAGTCAACTCGACACGGCTGGTAGTTTCTTCAATTTATTCAGAGTAAGTAACGCACCGCTTTTGACAGTCAGTAACGGTAACGGCGTTGTAACGGCGGAAAAAGTAATTAGTTAGATTACCCCGTTACTGGAAAAATAACGCCGTTATGTAACGGTGTTATTTATAACGGCGTTACTCCCAACACTGGGTATAGCATGTGTAGACTAAATGATGCAACGAAAGAAGAGCCCAGCACTTGGAGTTGTCCTGGGTTAACCCGTACGTTGTTGGCAATCTCTGTGAGTTGCTGAAGTTCTCTCAAATGGACAGCATGGGTTGCTCACGTCCCACTTGCACCATCATTACAAAATCTGTCAAATGAACCATTATCCGTCAGTAGTGTGTCAACAATAATTGATGCGGCGATGCATCCCGATGCGGGGCATGGACGATTCGATTCGATGCAGGCAACAAGCCGAATCGATTCAGCGCATTTTAAAATATATAAGTACGTTCAAAAATCTTCCCTGCGCAATTCCGGTGATGCAACGGATTTGGTTTCCCCATTCGTATTATTATTCTCATGTTTCATTTTTTTACACACCGCATAACTCTGGTCAAGTTTCCCACCAACTCGTAGAAGCCAAAATGTCTCCAGATGTCTGCTTTCAATGTCTTAGGTGCATCAATAATCTTTCTCGCTCCCTCTTTCTCCTCTTCAGCCATTGTTATGTTATGTCCTATCTCTTAGAGGTTAGATTTTGTGGCCGAACCCGATTAACATTTTGGGCCCGACCCAAGCATTCTCGTTCGGGTCAGGTCGGGCTGCCGCGCCGGACTAATAAATTATTTAAAAAAATATGGGATAAAACCGAGAGCAGGCTCTCTGTATTGTGCATTTGCTTGTGCACGCACATGAACGCCGTGGCCCGCATGTTTTTTTTTATATTAAACTTTCCCAGCGTTATTTCGCTGTGTAAATGCTTTTATGATGATCATAAAAATATGTATACTATTTAAACATTGAGAAAACTTGCGTTTTCTTTCTGCCAACTGAGAATTCGTTACGAAGGACATTTTTATTTATGCACACAAAGGCAACAGAAATGTGATCTTTTTGAATCGTCTCCTCTGTGTCTGCAAAAAAAGTTTGTTTTTTTAAATTAATTTTTAATTATTTTTTTTTTTTGCGCACTCAATAAAGCTTCTTGAACAGGTCACGGAGCTGTGTCACACACGTCACACAGCCTACTCTTTCGCCGTTTGCGCGCTGCCATCACTTCTACTGGCTGAGACACCGACTGAGCCAAGAAAACAACGACAAATACGGCTCATCTTCTTCCTTGAGTTAATGAATGCATTAGCTTGAGCTAAATGTAGTTTTAGATTCATTCTGCACGTTTCAAAGTCGTTCGCTCAAACCAACCGGCCGTTGCTTGCTTCGCTTGCCTCCATTTCATTAGTTGGCGCCTCGCTCGGAAATTTATTAAAAATGATCACATTCGGTTCGTCCTTCTTGACATCACAGCGGCTCTTGGGATATGTAGTCTTTTGTGCTGCTTTCGATTTTGAAAAAGGACAAGAAATGCTGGGAATATGGAGATAGATACATGGTCCATGCAGCGTTTTAATGCATATTTATGAGTGCAATAAAACTATAAAACTCAAATGACATTATCTCCCGTTTTTCTTGGTCAATTGACTGCAAATAAAAACTGGTGTGGACATCAACTTCCGCACTTTCAAATGAGACCAACCAGCGGCACGTGGGTGACGTAATTACAGAGTGACGAAGCTTCAAAGACGATATGCGTAAACGCGTCGCTTCTGACACGTTCGGTGTTAAAGGGTTAATAATTAAGTTTTCCAAAATGTTTTTGTGAATTGATAAACGTCAACAAAAAATTCATTGCTAAATTAGTAATAAAAAAAAATAATTATAATTATTAGATTAGTCGATTAAACGTAAAAATAGTCGGCTGACTAATCGGGAGAAAATTAGTCGTTTGGGACAGCCATAGCACTAACATAGCAAGGACCTTAAATATGTGAAACAAAAGTGTTTTAAATATATAGTCCAATTGTGTTTTTTCAATCAGGAATTAGAGCTTTTCTGATTTTGAATCTCATCCCAGTAAGGCAGAGTTATTCAAGGTGAAATATGTAATAGTTCTATGTCTGGACTACTGTGGTCTCAGTGTTCTTGAGTTATTCCTCAGAGTGAGGCATTTTGTCAAAAAGTGTGTCTAGAAAGCCGCTCGGGATGGCGATCCGTCTCGCCAAAATATCTGCAAACTGGCCTGCGCCGCGATCGGACGTAAACATGACCGCTATCTCCCCGCGCACGCACGCATTCATTGAGCGTTGCCATTCATCTCCGTAGCTCTGTCCCATCTCCTGCAGCAAAACAGTGGGAAGCAAATCATGATCGCGAGACTGCTTTAAAGGAGATAAGATAAAAACCATAAAACACCCCAAAACAGACACCGACATCCTTTCACTTATTGTCAGTTGCCTGTTTTTTTGGCCCGTCAGCAAGTGTGCTTGTCAAATGGGATCTTTTCCAGCTGAGCATTTTCAGTATGTCATAATGAGGCATCTAAAGAGTCAGGTTTTAATATGCCTTAGGACTACAAATCACCCTGAAGACCTCCTTAGCTTCTCCCTCTCGGTGGGCCTTTGACTAGATTCTCTACATGTGCTTCTTTTAGTCTAGCTTGTTGTAATTGTTCTCTTAAACATGCAAAAAAGGGAGTGAGAAGAGGAGGAAGATGGCGCTCCAGGGAGAAGAAAGAGTTGACACGCGTTGGAGTTCATGAGAACGGAAAAGCCAGTCGGGGAGAGGATGGGCAAAGATCAGACCATTAACCATCCACAGAGTCCTTTTGAGTTGGCGCCGCGCCTGACCGTATCACACCACATATGAAAAATGTATCAATTTTCCTCAGAACCTCGTTCCTGGATTGTCCATTACATGGTCAGATGACAACGGATGTGCAACGCACAGAGCTTTCTGTGGCTTTCTTCCTTTTTCTCTAATTAAAAGTTTCCGTCGGATAAACAGGCCGGCCGTCGAGCTGCGCATCTGCTCTCATTTCCTGCTGGACACTGATTGAGAGCGATGACTGGTCGCTCGGTCTCAGGAAGGACGCGAGCGCTGTCGGGCGGAAATTGAGCGAGAGGTGCACTGCAAAATCCTTCGGAAGCAACTTCAGACCTCCTCCTCTTCGGGGTTACCTTGGTGACAAGCGTGTAATCCACTGACACACTCGCTGCTAGATTGCTATCGGACTCTGGATTCAATTAGCCGAGTCTGGTTGAGAGGAGATAAATGGCCTTTCGTATGACTCTGATATCCTAATGAGAGAGGATATGTTTGATTCTGTTTAGAAGAAGCAATACAAGATAGAAGATAGTTCCAGCTTATCAGTGACATTGGAGGAAAGGAGATTAGTAGCAAAGCATTAGGGGAAATGTAACATGATACAGTGCTTAATGAAGCGCAACAAATGTGCTTACCCTCGCTACTGCTTTGTTAAATATGCAAAGAAAGGAAAAGAATCAATGCGATTCGAGCTCATTTTGCCTGACAGCAGCGGTTGCAGGGTGCCAGTCTGTCAGGCAGTCGCAGCTTGTTCCCCACGCTTTTTAATTCCCTTTGACAATTACACGCCGACATCCCATTCATCTTTTATACGCTCATTGTGTTTACAGGCAGCCGTAATCTTGTTTTCGGGCTGCCGCAATTCGCCCGTCGACTCGTCTCGCTGTCATCAAAACCAATATTGTGAGGTAGACGTATGCTGGTCGGGTTGCGGTACTCCTGGTTCATTCATAGTTTGACTACGTAAGATAACGAAGAAAGACTGTCAAGTAGGGCTGCAGCTATCGGATATTTTAGTAATCGAGTAATCGACTGAAAATTCTATCGAGTAATCGGATAAAACATTTTTTTTTAGGTAAAGAGCAATTATAAATATAGATGAGAAAACAAGACATATCATCTAATATTGAACCATTTTCAGTCAATCAATGACTATATTTTCAATGTACCCTAATTTCCGGACTATAAGCCGCTACTTTTTTTCCCCTCATTTTGAATCCTGCGGCTTATAGTCCAGTGGGGCTTATTTGATGATTTATTTGGGTTAATAGGGAACACTTTGTTTGACAGCGGCATCATAAGACTGTCATAAGAACGTCATAATTATGACATGACACGACACTATCATGGGCATTACTGAATTATTATGACAGATATCAAAATGTGTCATGTTGCATATTATGTCACTAACTCCATTTATGTCCAGCTCAGATCTTTTACGTCCATTCAAAAGTGAGATAATTTGCTGAATGACACTAACCGACATCTATTATAAGCATTCAATAATGCCTATGACAGTGTAATGTAATTATGACAGTATTATGACACCACTATCCAAGAAAATGTTACCAAATACCATAACTAGCAATTAATGAAACAATTGGAACAGTAACTGAAGAAATAATTAGCACAGGACATAAATTTTGATTGTTTTTACATCTGTAGCGCCGCAATGCATGCTAGGAGGAATGTTGGATGACAACAGTGTTGACAGCAGGTGGCAGCAGAGGTTGACTGTCTCCCCCAAACAATAAGGCTTTGCACCAAGTTGGTTCAAAGCTTAATGGTGGTTCATTTGGTTTCATCACAGTCTTATGATGCCATTGTCAAATGACGTGTTACCAGTTAATATCTTTTGGTGTAAATATCCCATAATACAATGAGGACAACTTCGGTTTATAGTCCAGTGCGGCTTATCTATGAACAAATGCCATTTTCATGTCAAATTTGGTGGCTGGTGGCTTATAGTCAGGTGCGCCTTATAGTCCAGAAATTACGGTACATTGTTGAAAACAGCCAACAATTTAAAAAATAAATAAATAAAAGACTAATTCACTGCTTTCACTCCAAAAACTTACCCAAATTTTCTCACTATAAGGCGCACCTGACTATAAGCCGCCACCCACCAAATTTGGCACGAAAAGGGCAATTGTTCAGAGATAAGCCGCAGCTGTCCTCACTGTATTATGGGATATTTACACCAAAAGATATTAACCGGTAATCGTACGACTGTTATAAAACCAAATGAACCACCATGAAGCTATGAACCAATTGGCTGCAAAGCTTCTTTGCTTCAAGAAGCTTCATTTGGCCATCGCTGCTCCCTTGGGATAAACAGTCAACCTCTGCTGTCACCTGCTGTCAACACTGTTGTTGTCCAACATGCCTCCTAGCATGCATTGCACCGCTACAGATGCAAATAACAATCAAAATTCATGTTCTGTGCTGATTATTTTTTCAGTTACTTTTCGAGTTGTTTCATTAATTGCTAGTTATGGTATTTTTTTAACACTTTATTTGGCAGTGGCGCCATAAGGCTGTCATTAGATAAGATAAATATGACATTACACTGTCATCAACATTAGTGAATGCTTTTAACAAGTGTCATTTAGTGTTATCTGGCAAATTATTTCACTTTTGAATGGATGTAAAAGATCCAGGATTGACATAAATGGAGTTAGTGACACAGTTTGCCAGATGACACTTAATGACGTAAGCATTCAGCATTCATGATAGTGTCATGTCATAATTATGACGGTCTTATGACAGTCTTATGACAGTCTTATGATGCCGCTGTCAAATAAAGTGCTAACTATTTACCCATATAAATCAATAAATTAGCCGCACTGGACTATAAACCACAGGATTCAAAATGACGGAAAAAAGTAGCGGCTTATAGTCCGAAATTTACGGTAATTACAGATCCCTCGCTGTCACTATGAAAAGCCTTGAAGTGGATGCCTGATTTGTGTCTGGAATACTGTCTGGCTTGTAAGACCAGTCAAAAATATATATCACGCTAATATAGCTGTAGCTTACACTGAGCTTCCCGCCTATTAGGTGTCTTCACATGCTCGTCTGTGTCAGCATAGCTATTTTTTTTTTTTAATGGTGGCATAAATGCAGGAATGTACTTTGAAAAAATGCTGCTGTGGTGGTTAACTCGAACTACCATGGGTAGATCAGTTGATACAAATCACTTTTGTTGCCAGAGAAGGGTCATCTGACTCTAATCAGCATATCTTTTGTGAGCATTGAGGTCCTCATGAATCGTTCCCATTCACACTCGCAAAACGACAGTGTTGGATTGCTCCAGGTAGCATCTTCAGTGTTTGCAGGGAAAGGCTGCCTTGGCTTTGTCGGACAGTGGACCGCTCAGGCAGGCAATCGGGCGGACAACCTTTTTACTGTATGTTTTAGTGTTTGGTAACTGCTCAGTATGGTTGTCTAATGTGATCGAATTGTGCACGATTTGACAAAATTGGGACGATATTAGAGCACTTTTTTTTGCTGGGGTTTTGTTGCGGATGACTGTCGGACATTACAGCATTGAGTAAGAACAGCTGTCTCAATCTCTCTGAATATTTAGTTGCAGTGTTTCTTTTATGTTTCGGGCAATAATGCACAACAGAGTGACTCCACAGGAGTGTGTAGGGGGGGTTGTCTGCTTGATTGCCTGTGTGTAGGGCTGCAGCTATCGAATATTTTAGTAATCGAGTAATCGGCTGAAAATTCTATCGATTAATCGAGTAATCTGATCAAACTTTTTTCTTAGGTAAAGAGCAATTATAAATATACATGAGAAAAAAAGACATTTAATCCAATATAGAACCATTTTCAGTCAATCAATGTCTTTAGTTTTGATGTACATTGTTGAAAACAGCCAACAGTTGCATCTCAGATGTGACTAGAAAAAAAATTCACTGCTTTCACTCAAAAAACTTCTAGATCTTATAAAATATATATATATATATATATATATATATATATATATATATATATTTCTTACCTAAAAATGTAATTACGCTTGATAACACACATCACTTAAAAGTTAGGTGTTTTTCCCACGTGTTTCAATTGAATTTCCACTTGTGTCAAGCTATAAGTTCTAGTTAAGTTTTAAGTTATTCTAAACTGTAAGTCATGATAGGATTTTGAGTTTTTGCAGTGTTCAAAATAAATGTGCTGTATTGGAGCAAATTTGGCACCAGTGCTACTTGGTGTTTTATCCAGCAATGACTACTGAGCTCAAATTGACAGTTAGTATTATTAATAGGGTTGTTCTGATCATGTTTTTTTTGCTCCCGATCGTTTTAGTTTGAGTATCTGCCGATCCCGATATTTCCCGATCCGATTGTTTTGTTTTGTTTTTTGCTCCCGATTCAATTCAAATCATTCCCGATAATTTTTCCCGATCATATACATTTAGGCAGTGCAGTAAGAAAAAAATGAATAAAACTCGGACGAATATATACATTGAACGTACAGTACATAAGTACTGTATTTGTTTATTATGACAATAAATCCTCAAGATGGCATTTACATGATTAACATTCTTTCTGAGAGAGGGATCCACGGATAGAAAGACTTGTAATTCTGAAAGGATTAATGTGACTTTGTATATTGTGACTAAATATTGCCATCTAGTGTATTTGTTGAGCTTTCAGTAAATGATACTGTAGCCATTTAACTGTTCTGCCCAAATGCATGATGGGAAGTGTAACCATGACTGTGCGTCGTGGTTCCAATTGATATATCTTCTCTGCGTCGGGAAATAACCTAGGGTTACTACGTTTCTTCCCCACATTGCTTCCCACGATATTTCTAATCGTAGGGAGAGGGATTGTAAGGCTTTAGCCAATTAAAAAAGGCTCCAAAGGCTGCCAAAATTCACTCTACTCATTTTACGCTTCCTTTTAGCTCTATATATAGGTAAAACGGCGCCATTACAGATTGAACGCGACAATGCGTGAGTGGGTCGTGCAGCGCATGAGTTCATTGCGTTAAATATTTTAACGTGATAAATTTCTTTAAAAATAATTAATTACAGCTGTTAACGGGATAAATTTGATAACCCTACCTTAAGCCTAAACTTAAGACTCTTGATGAGTGTAACATATTATGTCTATAACATTAAACACGATTAGAAAACGATTTAATTGAAAAATATATATATAAAAAAAAGGCATGTCCGATATTTTTTTGCCGATTCCGATACTTTGAAAATGACGTGATCGGACCCGATCGATTGGCATCTCTAATTATTAAGTTTTTATTTTACACCCTAATCACTCTACAGCGCTGTTTTCACAGATTAAATAAAAACCGTGTGTAAGAGTTAGCCACGCATTGACAGTAGTCATAATGAATAGAAACCTAGCCCTCAGCGAGTGACAGTAACGTTAATCTTATTTATGAGCGCTGAGAAGTGTACTGATTTAAAATGGTGGCTGTTTTATTAACGCCGCCGAGTCGGTCATTTCGCATCTAGTTCTACGTACATGTGATATCTATGACACGTATACCTGCTACCACGTAGCAACATGCGGGCGTAGTTTTTAGCAACGTCGGCGCAGTTTGTAACGGCTGTACGCTGCAGTAAGGTTTTTTTTTTATTATTGCTTCTTCCTCTACGCACGTGACGTTAGCGCGTTGTCCCGTATTAAAAGTAATCCGGGCAAAACGTGATGTTTAGCGCTGGCAAAATTAAACGATTCCTCGAGGTGAATAAAATTACTCGGATCAGTTTTTAAACTCGAGTTACTTGAGTTGCTCGAGTATTCGTTTCAGCTCTACTATCAAGACTGTTCACTCATTCAGAGGCATTGACCGCAATAGCCGTCCAAGAGGGAGGGCAGGAAAGTCAAGAGTATGACCGGACAGCGATAGTGCAACATTTTATCACCTCCATACTTACACTGAGTCTCTTGTAAGCTTCTCTCCTTTGCTTCTTAATACCTTAATCAGTTCTATTGATTACCATTCTGTAGGTAGCGATTATGTGTCAGAGTGACATAAAAACATTTCCAGAAAACTATCGTAAAATAAGGAATGCAAGATCTTTTTCCCATTCCGTTTGTTTGCATTGAAAACGAAGATTATCGATCGTCTTTTTGGCTCAGTGCACAGAGTCTCACATTAATAGTCCTCCTTCGCAACAATCGCCACTCTCCCTCCCTCTCGGTCGTCCCGGGGGCTTACAGGCCTAATGGTCTGTGTTGTCTTTTAAAGTGCTTCTCTGTTGCACAACTTTTTCCAACATGCACATTCCTTTGGGGGGTTCTCCAGGTAAGGTGAAGCCCTTTTTTACATTCTCTGAAATGCATCACGGCCAGTTTGTGTAAATAACGGCCGAGGGCAGAAGGTGGAGCCCCGGGCGGCTCGAAGCTTCAGACAGATCAGTGAGTTATACTTAAACTGCTCATTTCGCAGTAGAAATACTCAATTAAACGTTCATGAGTAAGATTTGTGGCGGGGAGCTTGACAAATCAGGGAAGTATTGATACGTAATTGCTGCTCAAAGCTTACATTTAAGGTGTATTCTGGAAAAAGCCCCTCCAAGGTCTGTCCAGATAAGGAGCGATTCCGCCCGCCTGGTCTGTGTTTACCGAAGGTCGGCGAGTGTATTTACCTGACCGGCCTCAGGTCGCCGCGTCCGTGGGAAACCACGTCCACTGCTAGTTAGACATTGAGGCATGCGGAGGTACACACATTCCTCACCATGTCTCAAGAGCTGTCGAATGCAGTAGTCGATGGTGCTTGAGTTTGCTTGCGCTATTTGATTCAAATTTCACTTTGTCGGTTCTACTGCAAAATCCCCAGTGCATGTGACACGAAAAAGCATGTTTATTTCATAATACACGCGGTATTTTATGCTCCTCAATGATATGGACCGCTTGGATGTGTATGGAAGCTATCGTTATATTTATTTAGTTTTTTTAATCCCGCGCCATGAAAATGAGTGACTTCCGGCTTCGGTCTTGAATTGAGGAGGGGGGCGCTGTGACTTGTACGGTTGAAGGCGTCCTACTGTTGTGTATGAGGACTAAGGATTCAGCAGATTTTGCAGATTAATACGTTTATTTTTCGCATCACGCCAGCCAAACTGCTGCAGAAAAATCTTGCTTTATGAGGGAGAGGCGTAGTTTCAAAAGGTTCCCATTCACCGTGGATATTGGCCAAAACAAGCCCTACTACTGTGGGACCATTGGACTTACGAGGAAGTGAGTAAACATCTTGTTTTGTATTATGTCAAATACGAATACAGCGATTGCAAAGTAAACACTACAAACTTTCTTTAAATAAAGGACTACTTACGTTTGATCATTGATGGGCATGTAAAAAGCTCTCCTCATGCACATTAGCTGCACATTAGGTGCATGACAACGGCAGCCGCACTCCTCCGGGGAACGAGCTATAAATTGCTCTCCGCCAGGCGGTTTGCCGGTCCGCGAAGACAATCGACAACCCAGTCGTCATGTCAAATAATCCGGGCTAGTTATGTGTTATTTTCCGCTTCGAACACTTTGAAACATCACTCGGTTTGGGTTAGCATGTCAGCTAGCTGTCACGCCTCTTGGTTTGTTTACATTCTCCGAAGCCGGGGAAGGGAAATGACGTATGTCCGATTTAGGTGTCATAAAATATCGTTTGGGAGGTGCGACAGTAAAGGTAAAGTCGACAGTTTTGACCATTATGGAGTAATTTTGCCATGTCGTCCTGAATAAGTTTTATGATTTCATATTCCATTTAGCACAAGACTGTTATTTGTCATGACCATGCCATATATTTAGCAATTGGGGAAAATACTTGGATGAAAAGAATATCCTGTAAAAGTATTGAAGTAAAGAGACAGAAACAATGACATTTTGCAGCTCTCTTTGGCGCGTTTTTCTCGTTGTGAATGCTTCCCCCTCGACGGGCTGACTGGTCCTTCTCAAGCCATTTATTTAGCTATTGTGGAAAAATACTTGGATAAAAAGAATATTCTGTAAAAATATTGGAGTAGAGAGACTGAAACAATGACATTTTGCGGCTCTCTTCGTCGCGTTTTCCTCGTTCTGAATAATTCCCCCTCAATGGGCTGAATAGTAAAACTGATGAGCCCAGTCTCTCGCTGACGTCATCCACCTGTTGGGGACGCTAGAGCACTATAATGGTAGGCGTGGCTAACCGGCAGATTAAAAGACTAATTTCTCGTCATCTGCGCTTTGCTAAATTGTTGTATATAGTCGAATTGTCTCAAAATATGATTCTAATTCACATAATAATGCTATTTAAGACTTTTTTTCTCCTTTCGTATGCTCTTTAAAGGTAATGAAATTAGCTTTGTGGTGGGGAAGGGCAGATCTGCTATCATTTTCGCCTGATTTGGGGGTAGGAATTATTGATACGCACCACGAACACAAATGGATATGGACTTTAAGGTTTCAGGATACCGCATGCTGAAAATCATCACATTGAGAGACAGCCCACGGTGGGTATGCCACGGTTTCTACTGGTGAAAATGACTCAGTCTGTTTTGGTTATTCGGTCTCATTTTCAAAAGAAAGTCATCCTAAAACCACGTGGAGCACTTTGGGCTTTAGAAATAATTAGGGGGTTGCCCTAAGACTGAAAAGAAAAAACTTGTATTTTCCCCAAGTGCAGTCATATATTTTATCCCGACAAATGATGCCACCACTATTTCTGTTGAGTTGTCAGACAGATGATGGATAGAATGGAAAAGTCAAAGACGCAGCTGTACAAGTAAAAACAGATTGGAATTCTTTTTCTCATCGTAGTTAACTCATTTAGTGCCTTTGACATTTTAGAGCAGAGGTACGCAAGTTCGGTTCTCGAGGGACCCTATCCAGCTTGTTTTCATGTCTCCCTCCTTTATTAGTGAATCAAATGATCAGGGCAAGCTGGATAGGTCCTCTCGAGGACAGGACTTGGGCACCCCTGTTCTAGAGGGAGGACAGGAAAGACTAGAGAATGACAGGGCAGGGTGAGTCGGGCATTTTAAAGTGATCCTCTAACTTAAATAGATGTAGGCTCGAATAAACCACAATTGTTCTCTTGAACTAAAATATGTTGTTTGAAACACAGAAAATGTTAAATCAATGGCAATATTTTATAATATTTAGTCCATATTTTGACCGTTAGTTGGCGCCGTGGTTTGCAGGCTCGCAGTGATGACGTCATTGGTATCTTGCGTTTTCAACAATTGCTTATTGCTGCCTAAACTCGCGAAGTAAAATGCCACGATGTGCTGCTTTTGGATGCAATTTCCAGTCAAATGGAAACAAGGGGAGTGAAGTGAGTGGTCAAGGTGGAATTATTATTTTTACTGAATAAATGTGCACAAGTGGAAGCTTCTCCCCCTTTTTGGTCCCTGTATGCACGCATCCTACCCACCACCGCGTCTGCAATATTGGTTTCGGATCTGTCCATTTTTTTTGATTCGTCGGTCCCACAGCGGCTTTTCGGATCAGTCTATTTTGTGGAATCGACGGCCTAATCGCGGCTGCGACATTGCCATGGTATCAGTCTAATTCCTGGATCTTCGAGTGAGTAAAAAACTCAGATTTGGATTACTACTACTATCTTTTTTTGTTGCCTATTCTTCGTGGGAGTTTTCCCCAAATCATACTAAATAACTAAAGCACTATGGCACGCTACAGTGACGACAGTGACTCTGACATGGACCTTACAACAATGTTTGAGTTCGTCAGGGAACGCGTGTTTGCGTACTGCTGAGCTCCCGAGTGAAAAGTGGTCAAGGTGGAAATATTATTTTTTGTGAATAAATGTGCATATGTGGAAGCTTCTCCTCTTTTATGGTACTTTTGTACACGTATCCTAGCTACCACGGGTTACAATGTACAAGACATGGATTACACAAGGTGTGCTCTTTGGCCTGTATTGTAATCACACGACAAGCTCTGGATGCTAACAATCTACATAATTATATTGGGATAAGTTTGAAAACGCAATATGCTTACCTTGAATATCTGCTAATAAAACCGGACAGCATACACTCTCGCTCCCAACTGGACTTCCCAACAGGACTCTCTCGCATCACGAGTTTTGCCCAACTTTTGTCTTATCAGGTATTTGCTGTACGCATTTTTCCCTGAAGCTTGTCTTGTGAACGATCGACAGTGCTGTCCTGCTCTTCGCTTTTCAGATCTGGTTCAAATAGGAAGGGTAGAACTGACGATATGTTGGGAAAGCTAACGAGTGACGCGCTGGGATTTCCGCAACGGGACCAGTGACGTCACGCACTGCGACGTAACAAGAATGGCGACCTGTCACCTAAAATAATTTTACAAACTTTATTAAAACAAAAACTTAAAGAGGGGTTTTAATATCAAATTATTATAACTCATACTAACATGTATCTTTTAAGAATTACTTGTCTTAAAAAGAGAGGATCCCTTGAAGGATTTTTGCTCCTGAGCTAGTAGTGAAATGGCATTAAGATGCACATCCAAGCCCATAAATATCATTATTTTGGATACATTGGCTACCATAATCTTGCTTTAACTATTAATGAGAACTTCCATTAAGCTCATTGTCATTATGCATCGTGAAACTCACTTTGCTTTGCTGTCGCATCTACGTATTTCTAAGTGCCATTTGCAACACAAACACACTTGTCACAATTTCATCCCACACCAAAGTGGTAAACGCCTAAGGACTATTTTTTTATTATTTCAAGAACTCTTTTGCTCTTGGTGCAGCTCCCAAACAGATTTTCATTTGGCCAAATTCAAGCTGCCTCCTGATTTACTGAGAAAGGCCCATTTGATTACCTCGCCGAACCCCGCCCACCATACGGGAAAGCACTTACGATCACGGCACGGCCTCGGAGGAGCGGCGTACGTTTCACTTGATATTTATACGTTGAATCTACAGCTGCTTCAAGGGGGAACTCTGGTGGGGGGGGGTCATCAGGCTCTAAATCCGTCTGTGAATTATACGACTCGCTATCTATTCCAAGGGGCTTGCAACTTTATATTGGGATGGTAAATCCGAAACACACCCCGACATCTGCTTAGGTGTTAAATTCTGATTTGCTGGGACGGTCGAGCTGAAGGAATGGGAAACAAATGCCGCACGATAAGATTTCAATCCGCAACGCAACGATAAAAAAGCTGATGTCATTGAGACAAAGCACCTGAAAGTCTCATCAACTGCCCCCATTTCGGAGGCCAGACAGGACTTCTTTTTTTCGCTCTGTACCCCACTGAGGTTCTTGTCTGGAGAGATGAGCAATGGGAGGAAAAGGGAGATGAAAAGAGGACGGAAGAAGAACCGTAACAGGGGGAAGAGATTTGATGAGGATTAGAGAAGGGATGGGAGTCAAGGATGAGTGGGATGGGTTGAGCATTAACAGCCTTCAGTGGATGTGAAGTGTTCGTAAGGGAGGGCTGTTCTGGCACGCCATCAAAGGAGGGTTTTGCAGCTTTTTGCAACTATCTGCGAAGCTATCAGCGATTTAACCAAAACACTGCTCATCATCTGGCTTCACACAGCATGACACCAGACCACGGAGATTGTACATTTATCTCTTTCTGGTGTCAGGATTTGTGAATGGAAACACATTGTTTCATAAAGCTTTTGCGTAACATTTTTGCCAATTAACCAGCACATCCTCAGGGCATTCCTTTCCAGTAAATTAAAACATTTCAAACAAGACCAACGACAGGCTCACCTTTCACAAGCCACTTGGCAATGTGCTTCTAGTGCGCCGCTAATCTGATCACGCTCTCCATGCATGTCCAATGGCTCCTGACCTGCTGTGTGTAATGTGCCGCTCACCAAAGCAAAGCATTTTTACCACACGGCGATTAATAAATTTGAGATAATCACGTTTTTTTCTTTCTGTTCATACCCGCTAAACCGCTGGGTTATTACTTACAATATGTTGAATACAGTGGGGCAAAGAAGTATTGAGTCAACCACTAATTGTGCAAGTTCTCCCACTTGAAAATATTAGAGAGGCCTGTAATTGTCAACATGGGTAAACCTCAACCATGAGAGACAGAATGTGGAATAAAAACCCAGAAAATCACATTGTTTGATTTTTTTTAAAGAATTTATTTGCAAATCATGGTGGTAAATAAGTATTTGGTCTAGAGATGTCCCGATCAATCGGCATCCTGATCGATCGGGTCCGATCACGTCATTTTCAAAGTATCGGAATCGGCAAAAATATATCAGACATGCCTTTTTTTAATATAAATATATATATATTTTTTTTTTAATTTAAATCGTTTTCTAATTGTATTTAACGTTACAGACATAATATGTTACACTCATCCAGAGTCTTTAGTTTAGGCTTAAGGTAGGGTTATCAAATTTATCCCGATAATCGCGGTAATTAATTTTTTAAAAAATGTATCACCTTAAAATATTTAATGCAATTCATGCATGCGCTGCACGACCCACTCACGCATTGTCGCGCTCAATGTGTAATGGCGCCGTTATACCTATATAGAGAGCTAAAAGGCAGCGTAAAATGAGTAGAGTGAATTTTGGAAGTCTTTGGAGCCTTTGTTTAATTGGCTAAAGCCTTACAATCCCTCTCCCTACGATTAGATATATCGTGGGAAGCAATGTGGCGAAGCAAGGTAGTAATTGATCTTTTTCTTAACATCCTATGTTATTTCCCAACGCAGAGAAGATATATCAATTGGTAGCACTATGCACAGTCATGGTTCCACTTCCCATCATGCATTTGGGCATGGCTACAGTATCATTTACTGAAAGCTCAACAAATACACTAGATGGCAATATTTAGTCACATTATACAAAGTCACATTTGTCCTTTAAGAATTACAAGTCTTTCTATCCGTGGATCCCTCTCACAGAAAGAATGTTAATAATGTAAATGCCATCTTGAGGATTTATTGTCATAATAAACAAATACAGTATTTATGTACTGTATGTTGAATGTATATGTAATGCATTGCCAAAATGTATATGATCGGGAAAAATTATCGGGAATGATTGGAATTGAATCGGGAGCACAAAAAAAGCAATCGGATCCGGAAATATCGGGATGGGCAGATACTCAAACTAAAACGATCGGGATCGGATCAGGAGCAAAAAAACATGATCGGAACAACCCTAATTTGGTCAATACCAAAAGTTCATCTCAATACTTTGTTATGTATATAAGTTTTAAGTTAGTCTAAACTGTAAGTCTTTATAGGATTTGAGTTTTTGCAGTGTTCAAAATAAATGTTGTGCTGTATTGGAGCACATTAGGCACCAGTGCTACTTGGTGTTTTATCCAGCAATGACGACTGAGCTAAAATTGACAGTTAGCATTATTATGTTTTTATTTTATACCCTAATCACCCTACAGCGCTGTTTTCACAGCTTAAATAAAGCCTGTATGTAAGAGTTAGCCATGCATAGACAGTGGTCATAATGAATAGAAACCTAGCCCTCCGCAGGGATTAGGTTAGTGAGCGAGTGACAGTAATGTTAATCTTATTTATGAACGCTCAGAAGTGTACTGCTTTAAGATGGCGGCTGTTTCATTAACGCCGCCGAGTCGGTCTTTTGCATCTAGTTCTACGTACATGTGATATCTATGACACGCATCAGACACTACCTGCTAGGCTGCTACCACCGTAGCAACATGCGGGCGTAGTTTTTAGCAACATCGGCACAGTTTGTAACGGCTGTCGGCTGCAGTAAGGTATTTTTTTATTGCTTCTTCCTCTATGCACGTGCTTCAGCGCGTTGTCCCGCATTAAAAGTAGTCCAGGCAAAATGTGATGCTTAGAGCTGGCAAAATTAAACGATTCCTCGAGGTGAATAAAATTACTCGGATCAGTTTTTAAACTCGAGTTGCTCGAGTATTCGTTTCAGCTCTAGTAGAAACACAGGTTCTCGTGCTTGGAGGACAAAGAATACTGAATTGCATCCGAAGAACACCAAACCCACTGTGAAGCATGGGGGTAGAAACATCATGCTCTGGGGCTGTTTTTCTGCAAACGGACCAGAACGACTGATCTGTGTAAAGGAAAGAATGAATGGGGCCATGTATCGAGAGATTTTGAGTGAAAATCTCCTTCCATCAACGAGGGCATTGAAGATGAGACGTGGCTGGGTCTTTCAGCTTGACAATAATCCCAAACACACAGACAGAGCAACAAAGGAGTGGCTTCTTAAGAAGCATTTCAAGGTCCTCGAGTGGCCTAGCCAGTCTCCAGACCTCAACCCCATATAAAATCTGTGGAGGGAGTTGAAAGTCCGTGTTGCCCAACGACAGCCCCAAAACATCACTGCTCTAGAGGAGATCCACATGGAGGAATGGGTTAAAATACCAGCAACAGTGTGTGAAAAGCTTGTGAAGAGTTACAGAAAACGTTTGGCCTCCGTTATTGCCAACAAAGGTTTTATAACAAAGTATTGAGATGAACTTTTGGTATTGCCCAAATACTTATTTTCCACGATGATTTGCAAATTCTTGAAAAATCAAACTGTGATTTTCTGTTTTTTTTTTCCCACATTCTGTCTCTTATGGTTGAGGTTTACCCATGTTGACAATTACAGGGCTCTCTAATATTTTCAAGTGGGAGAACTCGCACAATTAGTGGTTGACTAAATACTTATTTGCCCCACTGCATGTGCAGGCTGCTTGATATTCCCTGCAGGTCGCTACACTTGACTGCATACTTAACACCATCTTGCTATCACTATCACTTGCTCTCCTCTGGGCCACAAAGATGAGTGCTGATAACGCACACATTGCTCCCGTCCTGCGGCTTCTTGGATTCATTTTCGGCTTGTTTCTCCACTTTTAAGTGTTTCTCGTTTAAAAATGTGCATCAAATGAGTTGCTTTTTGCTATAATAGAATGCAATTATATGCTCCAGAGCCTGATTTGTCGGGCCTTTTCGTTGATTGGCATGTTTGTGCAAATATCTCAGGCTGAATTTTTTGAGGTGCCACGAGGCTTCGGCTTCTATATTTCACTTAAAACTAATTGAAGCTGACAGTACAGTCTACCTAAAAAAAGCTTTTACATGTTTTATTTCATTTGTGCCGCTGAGTTTTCCCTCTCTATATCCATCTTGGCTCACCTGCTGCTTTGCATCTGTATTATGGAACCCCTCAAAAATATTTCTATTCACAGCACAAACATGCCGTCTGTGGCTTTTGTCCAAGGTCTTCTCTTTTCTAGGACAGAATTTGATTCTGTTTATTGAAGCTTCACACCGCATAGTGACGTTAAAACACCATTTTGACAGATATGGGTGTCTAAGTATGCGTTTGGGTGGAAATATTGCGGATTCAAAATGCAAATGGAACTTTCCTGAAAAGGTTTAAATGTCATGACACAGTCCATCCACCCTCCACTCTGCATTAGCATAAGAGACTGTCTTATTGACAGATGGATTTACATCGCTCATATACAAATGTCCTTTGTGGGCTCCTAATTGCTGATTTTGGAGCATTATTATTGGCTGAGAACTCGCTAGTGGTCAACATATTCCAGGGCCACTTCCAAAGTTCCCATTTGGAAGGCCTAAATTAGCAGAATTGTGACTTTTTTTCCATTTACCACTCAAGTTCAGCCTCTTCAACTTCTCCACAGTGTGGCCTTTCATCAATATTTTTGGACTCGCCCAGTCTACGCACATCTAGTCTTTCTATGGGACCTGTCCCATCTGACTCTGGGTCCAGACACAGGGAAAATAGAGTATTAAAAAACTCACTAGTGGTTACAGTACCTAAGTGCATTTTTGTGTATGTGTACTTTACTTGAATACAAATATGAAGAGGTACTTTTTACCCCACTACTTTTCAAATTTTTACTTATGCTTGTTTTCTTTTTTCTCTTTGTGAAATGACAGTTTTGTTTTCATGCCTCCGACGCAATTGATAAACCCTGTGCAACTATACCGTAATGTAACGTGAGTACAAGCAAGATTAGGCAGGTGAACAAGATATTGACCAATATATAACAACAGTAAGAGCAACGTGCCTTCTGATAGGTGCCGCACACTCTTGTGCAGTAAAAGGAGGTATCCACCTGAATAGTTAGCCTGAATAGCTCAATTTTGGAGTTTTCGAGCTTGTTAGGCATCTGTTTACAGTCCAGACAATTTTATTGCTTATTTTTGACAGTTTCAATGTCAATGAAATTCCTAGTTCTTTCTTTGAATATCGACTCAGATCTCTCTAAGTAAATTAAAGAATATCTATAAATATACAGTTGTGGTCAAAAGTTGACATACAATTGTGAAGAACATAATGTCATGGCTCTCTTGAGTTTCCAGTTATTTCTACAACTCTGATTTTTCTCTGATAGAGTGATCGGAACAGATACTTCTTTGTCACAAAAAACCTTCATGAAGTTTGGTTCTTTTATGACTTTATTATGGGTGAACAGAAAAAAGTGATCAAATCTGCTGGGTCAAAAATATACATACAGCAGCGCTGATATTTGGTAACATGTCCCTTGGCCATTTTCACTTCAATTAGGCACTTTTGGCAAGCTTCTGGTTGAATCTTTGACCACTCCTCTTGACAGAATTGGTGCAGTTCAGTTAAACTTGATGGCTTTCTGACATGGACTTGTTTCTTCAGCATTGTCCACAAGTCCTCAATGGGGTTTAAGTCAGGACTTTGGGAAGGCCATTCGAAAGCCTGATTTAGCCATTCCATTACCACTTTTGATGTGTGTTTGGGGTCATTGTCCTGTTGGAACACCCAATTGCGCCCAAGACCTAATCTTCGGGCTGATGACGTTAGGTTATCTTGAAGAATTTGAAGGTAATCCTCCTTCTTCATTATCCCATTTACTCTCTGTAAAGCACCAGTTCCATTGGCAGCAAAACAGCCCCACAGCATAATACTACCACCACCGTGCTTGACGTGTACTTGGGGTTAAAGGCCTCACCTTTTCTCCTCCAAACATATTGCTTGGCATTGTGGCCAAATTTTTGTTTCGTCTGACCACAGAACTTTCCTCCAGAAGGTCTTATCTTTGTCCATGTGATCAGCAGCAAACTTCAGTCGAGCCTTAAGGTGCCGCTTTTGGAGCAAGGGCTTCCTTCTTGCACGGCAGCCTCTCAGTCCATGGAGATGCAAAACACGCTTGACTGTGGACACTGACACCTGTGTTCCAGCAGCTTCTAATTCTTGGCAGATCTGCTTTTTGGTGATTCTCGGTTGAATCTTCACCCTCCTGACCAATTTTCTCTCAGCAGCAGGTGATAGCTTGCGTTTTCTTCCTGATCGTGGCAGTGTCAAAACAGTGCCATGCACTTTATACTTACAAACAATTGTTTGCACTGTTGCTCTTGGGACCTGCAGCTGCTTTGAAATGGCTCCAAGTGACTTTCCTGACTTGTTCAAGTCAATGATTCGCTTTTTCAGATTCATGTATGTATATTTTTGACCCAGCAGATTTGATCACTTTTTCTGTTAACCCATAATAAAGTCATAAAAGAACCAAACTTCATGAATGTTTTTGTGACAAAGAAGTATCTGTTCCAATCACTCTATCTGAGAAAAATCAGAGTTGTAGAAATAACTGGAAACTCAAGAGAGCCATGACATTATGTTCTTCACAAGTGTATGTAAACTTTTGACCACAACTGTACGTATATTAAGCTTTTGCATCGAGATATTTAAATGAAACTAATAAATTTTAAAGAAAGTACTTTGTACTTCAGTATTTTTTTGCACCTTTGGCTGTACTTGATTCTCCAATGACTTTCGCCTACCTTTACGGGCATTATTCGTTCGGCCTTCCAATCGTGTTGTGGCTTGAACCTGCTGTCACTCTCAATCCATTAAGAACGGGTCATTAATAATGCTGTCAGCCTGTGGGTTCTTGTAACCCGATATGACTTATTGCTGACCCTGAGCTCCCAAGTGGAGAAAGTACACTGGTGTAATTAGGCACACTAATGGACCCTTTGAACAGGGGAGACGCAGGAGGAAATATGTTGTTAACACTTCGTTTAAGAGGCGTTTGCGTATTTTTCACAATTTAAGTTGGTTATTATTTTTCATGATGTTCCTCGCTTTCATTCGAAGCTCCCCGAACGCAGGATTTTGGGGTACAGCGTAGGGTTGGGCGATATGGCCTTCAGCACATCACGGTAAATTGAGCAGATTTACCTCGATAACGATAAATGACGATAAATTCGCCCAAGCGGACTGTTATATAATTTGAAAATCTGAATCAATGCATGAAATACAGATTAACCGTTTCTTGTTGATTTATTTACCAGATTTCAATTTAATATATTGAACAATTGTACATGCAGTCTAAACATTAATTATACAAAAAATTATTGTAAACAATAAGAATTCAAGTATGAACATTTATAACAGCTCGTATGGCTTGAACAATGTACATTGTCAAAATAAATATGCCTGTGCAAACATGTCATTGTAACGCAAATGACTTACAGCTTGAGCAGTACACTTCAAAAAGGCAACTTATTGTTCATGGCTGCTGTGACAAAATTACTCAACACAAGTGTTTACTTCAAGGTTTCAGGTTTTTTTTTCCCCAGTGCATTTTTAATACATGCAAGCACACATGAACCCCCACACAGACACACACCCACATATTAAAGCTGCATTGATCTAATGACACGGAATAAAGCACATACAGAAACACACAGATACACACAATACATACAGAAAAATAGCTGGGGCCATCAAACGGTCATATTATAATGTTCACTGTTGGATTGTACTTTATGCTGAATGCTTTACCATCACAAAAGCTATCAGAGAAATCACAGACAGAAATGCAGTCCGTGCCCAATCCACTCACTAAGTTCAGCTGTTTCGACAAGGTTAGAGCCGCTATCCGACTCCATCCCGTTCATTTGTAGCGTTAACAGCTAGCGTTAGCCTGTGGCTTGGCTACCAGTAGAAGGCATTGAAAGCATCCTCTTTGGAAATCGTGAGAACAAGGGAGGACAGCGGGTGAAAGCCCGTCTGTATGCCACCAAGAGTCTATTTAATGTCGGGTGAAAGTTTGCCGAACCTTCCTTAAGCCACACTCCATCACGTTTGCTTGTCGCGTTAGCCGCTAGCGTTAGCCTATCGAGCGCTTGTTTATTTGGCTTCCTGATAACCACGTGACTCCATACGTAAGCACACTGTCTGTTTTCTTAAAGGGAAATGAACATAGTCGAACAACAGAGTCAAAGCGGGATGAAAAAGACTATATTTTCTTGTTTTATAAAATTACCGAATTTACCGTCATGGTCAAAATTACGTTGGTCATTGTGAAGAATTTCGGCACCGGTAAATTTTCGGTTTACCGCCCTGCTCTAGTACAGCGAGAGGATATAATAATGCGCTTTCTTCCCCTTTGGACATGAAGTTTACGCCTCGCTCATTTAGTCATCATAGCTCAGCCAAAAGTGCCCCGAAGCTGTTACGGGCTTGCTTAACAATACAGTAGAAGTCAAAGAGATAAAGAGTAAAAATTCAGAAGACGTTGGAAAATGCAGGTCAAAAATAGCTTTTTTACTTTTTCTTTTGCTCTGACTGGAAATCCTGCAGGTTTCCTTTCGGTTCTCCCTCATTAACGTTCTTTTAGTCCCTGCAATGTTTTAAAAAGCCTGATTAATTGCACGTTGCGCTTCAGAGAGACATATTAGTGCACTCCAGCTGTATATCAATGCATTAATTACAGGGCTAACACAACAAAAATGCCAGATGAATATCGCAAGGGAGCTTTTAATGATATTTTGACACTTTACTCGCTCCTCTCGGGTTACCTTGAATGCACACACGCGCTCTCCATTTTCCGTTGGGTTTGTTTTCGTAGCTGTTCACTTGGCGCGAGACCCCTTCCCCTTCGTGACTCCTTGTGTCACTGTTTATAGCGACCTGGAGGTGACGGCGTTAGCTTGCTTCCTGTTTCCAGCCCCGCATCTGTCAAGGAAGGCCCCTCTAGTCGTTCCTTATTGAATGCCAACTAGAGGAAATCCTGACAGAGCAGCTGGCCCAAAGTCCACAACAGTCTTAATGGGGATTCGTTTTAGCAGCACGTGTGGAGGTAAAGATCCATCAAAAAGCAACACTGACACGCGCGGCAAATATGTGTGACTCACAGTCTGCTGGCGAGCGAAAGTGAGGGGAAGACATCCAAGCGAGCCTGCGAGGGAAAACCGCATTCCCTGGACTCTCGATGACTCAGCAGTAGTCACACGTGACTCAGCGGCGAGTCAGATGTTCGCACGGAGACCTTTACAGTAAATTTCAAGGCTGGCTAGGACTGCAGTGTTATTGAACCTGTTGCTGGCAGCCATTAAGGGTTGCATAACGTGGGCTCTTACTGGAAGTGAAGTCTGGGGCATCTTGTGTTTGGGTGGTCCTAAATGGCAGCTATTGTTTTTCAACGTGTGTTATTCGTCATCATATTAATCAAACCGGCAACAAATCTGCTCAGGAAGTGCCGCAGATCACGAAAAGGTCTGCTGACGCTCTCAGATTGGACGACAGCACTATTAGTCCTCTCGCCTCGGTGGGTCACGACCCCAATTTCCCCCCGATTTGCTCACACTCAGCAACATACACACTTCTAGTCTAATGAATTAATGGTTGGAAAGGACTACGAGGCAAAGCTGGTAATGGAATCAGTGTGAACTATGAGGCGTGATCAGTGCATTTTTTCTTTGAAGGCAATAGACGTTTTCTCCATAAGCGGATTTTAAGGGGGGGCAGGCTTCAACTGGGACCGTGTGCTTTGGTCAGATGAGATCAAGATTGAACTTTTTGGCAACAAACACTCTAAGTGGGTCTGGCGTGCCATGAAAGATGCGCATGCTGAAAAGCACCTCATACCCACTGTGAAGTATGGGGGTGGGTCAGTGATGCTGTGGGGCTGTTTCGCTTCCAAAGACCCCGGGAACCTTGTTAGGGTGCATGGCATCATGAATGCTTTGAAATACCAGGACATTTGAAATCAAAATCTGTTGCCCTCTGCCCGAAAGCTGAAGATGGGTCGTCACCGGGTCTTTCAGCAAGACAATGACCCTAAACATATGGCCAAATCTACACAGAAATGGTTCACCAGACACAAAATCAAGCTCCTCCCATGACCTTCTCAGTCCCCAGACCTTGTTTTGTTGGCAAAAGGTGGTTGTACAAAGTATTAACACCAGGGGTGCAAATAATTGTGACACACATTATTTGATGTCAAATATTTTTTTTCTTTATGTGGGATTTTTTCCTTACTGAATGAATGCACTTGTATTGAAGGTTGGGTTTTTCTCTTTTTTTCCATTAAGGTCCCATATTATTTGAATTTAAAAAATATATTAGAAGCTAAAAAAAAACACATCTTAACCAGGGGTGCCAATAATTATGGAGAGCACTGTACATTGGCACGACACAGGCGGGCGTACCATATTCAATGGTTGACGATCTTGGCGAAAAGTATTGCCTAAGCACCCTGATTTAGAATTCCCCTCAAGAATGATGGGAAACATAAAACACTAATGGTCATCTTATTATTATAAATATTCTTGTAAGTGAATTTTATTGCTGACGTTGAATTTTGGGGTCATCAACATGTTGTGCCCCCCCTGCCCCAAAAGTAAAACTCCGCCTATGGTTCTCTCTGTTTTGACTGGGTGGGGCTGCACCGAATGATCACCATCAATGGCAGAAATGATTTTTTTTTTTTTTTTTTTTAAGTGACATGATAACGGCTGAAGAAATATGGCTCAGACTCACACAAGAATCCAATCTATATGATTTAATAGGCAGTTCAATGGTCCTTGAATGAACCACTGTAAAATATTCTCCCTGATTTCAAGTCAAAGTGAATGACAGCTGATTCCAAAGCAGGATCGGTGCAGTAGAGCCCCCTGCTGGTGTTTCTGCATAGTACACTGAAAAAGGGCTGCTGTAATTTGAATAATATTGTGGGTTTTTTTTTTTAAGTTATATTTATACGTTATGCTTGTGTTATGTTATGTTATGTTGTGTTGTGTTGTGTTGTGTTATGTTAAATTTATTATGCTTGTGTTATGTTATGTTATGTTATGTTATGTTATGCTTATTATGCTTGTGTTATGTTATGCTTGGGTTATTTTGTGTTATGTTATATTATGTTATGATTATTATGCTTGTGTTATTTTGTGTTATGTTATGTTATGCTTATTATGCTTGTGTTATTTTATGTTATGTTATGCTATGCTTATTATGCTTGTGTTATGTTATGTTATGTTATGCTTATTATGCTTGTGTTATGTTATGTTATGTTATGTTGTGTTATATTTATTATGCTTGCGTTATTTTATGTTATGTTATGTTATGTTATGCTTATTATGCTTGTGTTATGTTATGCTTATTATGCTTGGGTTATTTTATGTTATGTTATGCTATGCTTATTATGCTTGTGTTATGTTATGTTATGTTATGTTATGCTTATTATGCTTGTGTTATGTTATTTTATGTTATGTTATGTAATGTTATACTTATTATGCTTGTGTTATTTTATGTTATGCTTATTATGCTTGGGTTATTTTATGTTGTGTTGTTATGTTATGTTATGTTATGTTATGATATGATTATTATGCTTGTGTTATTTTATGTTATGCTTATTATGCTTGTGTTATTTTATGTTATGTTATGTTATGCTTATTATGCTTGTGTTATGTTATGTTATGCTATGCTTATTATGCTTGTGTTGTGTTGTGTTGTGTTAGGTTATGCTTCTTAAAAAACAGTAGCTAAGGAACTAAAAATTGTTTTAAGTACATAACCAATTACCACGGTATTTTTTCCCTCACTAGTCCAGCATCAACACTGTTTAAACTATCCAGAGTCATGTTGATGTTGCTCACCAACAAGCCACTGAATGTTGAGAATAAGCGTGACAAACCCAGCCATGACTCACTCGTATCACATCCTCATGATTTGCATTTGTTGGGCGCGATGTCATGACACATCACTGTGGTTGTTTTGGATGATAACCTTTCAAGTGTGTACCCACATCTGTTGGAACTTGGTAGTGCATTTCAGCTGGAGTTTTCTTGCCGCTACGGGGTGCTAATGACACGGTAGCCGCCTGATTTATTTGTGTTTTTGTTGGTGAAAGGAGGGGCGTTTGAGGGAGTGATTACAAAGAGTCGCGAGACAGCTGAGAATAGACGAAGCCTCGGGACCTTTAGGAGGCATTCCAGTGAAACGAGACGCTATGACGCCCTCTAAATGCGATACTTTTGTGAATAAAATAATTCACGAATAAATTCTCACCTCAGAAACTTTCAGGTCAAATTATGCATCGTAACCAGAGTTAACCAGACACCCGCTGTGTCGCCTTTCTTTTTCTTTTCAAAATTCAAATGCTGGCGTCATAAGAATACAGAAAAGAAAAAATAACCAATCAAAATCCATTAACTGCGCGCCATCATTTCTGAACTTTACATTACCATCACTTGCTGATTGATATTTAATCCCGCCAGCAAACAACTTTTGGCCTCGTGACCAAAGCGGCGCCATGAAATAACCGCCATCCATCATCATAGGAAGCTCCCTAAAGACTAACCTCATAATTTTACGTCTGCTTTCTATTAACATATATACTGTACAGCCTTCAAATACAAAAACTTGGACTACTTTCTACACTTTTCCGCAGCGTAACTTAATCCGTAAGATACCGGTTGTTGTTTCCTTGCCTAGATGATTAGCCCTCATGCTTGCCCTATTTAAAGTCGGAATTTGGATCCAAACGGAGCCAGTCTACAATTGTGTTTGTCAACCTCATAAGATTGGGGATCATGTACCAAATACATTAACATCTACCCTTAGTTTTACTGCCATTTCGGATCATCAACTTGCCATCACTCAATCGAATTGACCTTTTAACGCCACCACAATCATAGAAATACTGTACAAAAATTAGGGGTGCACGATATCCATTTTTTGAAACCGATACCGATATCGATAACTTCCTGATCCTCACAGCCGATACCGATACGATAACCGATAATATATATATAATTTTTCAATGTATGTTCACCTGAGTTTTTGAACACCTGTAGGTCAAAAATACTAGTGGTTGATTCAGTTTAAATTTGCCTTTGATTGAACCAGAATTTTCATGATGACATGAACATTATTATAATGAACAAAACAAAGACTTTGCATACTGGAAAAACAGGAGTGGAAACAAACGCACAAATCCCAATCCGACACCGTGCCAAAAATATTATTAATAGGGCCGATAATATATTATGTTATCGGATTTATTGGGATGACGTCATAATTCCTAGTATCGGACCGATAATTATCGTGCACCTCTAACAAAAATGCACTATAACAGCAAGTAACGATACTTAATGTCATTTATTCTCAGTTTTTATTTACCGTAATTTTCGGACTATAAGCCTCTACTTTTTTCCCTCATTTTAAATCCTGCGGCTTACAGTCCAGTGTGGCTTATTTATTGATTTATTTGGGTTAATAGGTAACACTTTATTTGACAGCAGCATCGTAAATCTGCCATAAGACCGTCATAATTATGACATGATTATGACACTATCATGGGCATTGATGAATGAATGAATGAATGTCATTAACTGTAATCCTGAAAATTTTGTCACCAACACTCCATTTGTCTTCAGCTTGGATCTTTTACATCTATTCAAAAGTGAGATACTTTGCCGGATGACACAAAATAACATCTGTCATAAGCATGGGAGTGTCATGTCATTATTATGATGGTCTTATGACAGTTTTATGGCGCCACTGTCAAATAAAGCGTTACCAAATACCAATTCATTAAACAACTGGAACAGTAACTGAAGAAATAATAATAACATATAATAATAACATGAATTTTGATTGTTATTTACACCTGGAGCGCTGCAATGCATGCTAGGAGGCATGTTGGACAACAACACTGTTGACAGCAGGTGGTGGCAGAGGGAGCAGTGATGGCCTAAAGAAGCTTCTTGAAGCAATGAGTTCAAAGCTTCATGTTGGTTGATTTGATCTTATGACGCAGTCAAATAAAGCGTTACTGGTTAATATCTTTTGGTGTAAATATCCCATAATACAGTGAGGACAGCTGCGGCTTATTGTCCAGAGCGGCTTACCTATGAACAAATGCTGTTTATGTGTCAAATTTGGTGGGTGGCGGCATATAGTCAGGTACGCCTTATAGTCCAGAAATTACGGTAATAACATGACAAAATAATGACCGATTCAGAAGATTATGTTGGTTTAGCAAAATATTGAGACTAAAATCTGGACAAAAAGTCAAGTGGGAATAAAATTTCAACTGCTTTGTTTTGTCATACCACCGCATCCTGCGTCTCTGCTTCTTTCTGGCCCGACGCACTCGGAACACATTGACACTGAGTATATCCAATGCTCATTCCGCGTCCAAAAACATCTAGCAGCCGCATGCAATTATGTCATTTTGGACTCAGCACTTCTGCTAAAGTGACAAAGTGGCTTGGCAGATGACAAAATGGTGACTGAACATCTTGGCGGTGTCATTTTAGTCTTTTCTCTGCTCTTTGTAGTGATGTCACACTTGGGGATTAGCTGTAACGTGACGATATGCACGAAAGTTGGCTTGAATGATTACTTTGAAATAGTTTAGATGGCAAAGAGGAGTAAAGTTGAGCTACAAATGACTCGTTTCCTCCATTTCTGCTCCCTCATGCATCAGCCAATCGTCGATATTTACCCTGTCCGCTGATGCGTTTAATTTGCGTTTTATCGCTGTGTGCGTAGCTGACTTATCGGTTTTGCAAATACAGCTGGACGGTCCCTGCCCCGCCGCCCAAACTGAGTATACAATTTTGCAGTGACTGACAGCTGGCGTGGCAACAAAGGCCGCCGTTCTCCTGATCGTTGCCTTCCTGATTAAAGTGTGCTTTCGGCGTCACCGTTCAATCTTTTGGCCGAGAGCGAGCCTGTGAGGGGAAACTATTACGTTGTGCTTCCACGACACTTTCATGACAGTTTTGGAGGAAATCAAGACTCATCAGACTTGCCGCACCAAGAGGTCCATCCGGTCAAAATGTCTTCCAGGTGCATCGGAACACAGACAAAATCCATCTGCGCCATGTGATTCAGTCGAAAATTTGTTGTCAGTGGCGTCCTGGTCGCTTAATATCTTTTGAAACCTACAGAAAATATAGTTACAGTACATAACCTAAAATGTTATGTCTGCATACGTGGACGCCAAGTCTTTATTGAGGTACTTTTACCTCGTCTACTGCTGTCAATGGCATTCAGTGACTTAACAACCCCATTTTAACTTCCTCCAACCAAGACATGATCACCTTTTGCACTCAGGCCACAGCCACGTCAAATGTAAAAACCTGCTTCACTGCCATCTTCTGGCATCTTTACGTAATTAGAAAAGCGGATTATTGTTTTTCTGACCGTAAATGTGTTTCTATTTCCGTGAATGTAGCTTTACGTCGTATTTAATCACCTCGAGGACTTGCCTGAGAGCGGAAGCCTTGCCAAGTTTTCAAGGCGCAGCAGCCACAGGAAGACACTTTGCTCATTCACGACATCCTTACAACGCTAAACGCCCTCCGAGCGACTGTGCGTACGTGCTCGATTCCCCCTCGACTGCTGTTAAGTTTAATTTATTCAACGGGGTTGGACCGATGCCATGATTAAAGAGCCCGTTCATTCAGGGATGCTGCATTAATTCATACCCTATGTGATGTTTTCCTCACCGGTTCCCCCTAGAGGTTACATAGTGATACCGCAGTATTTATCAATAATACCTGCGCCGATGTAGTCACCGCATTGTGATTAGGACTGCCGAAGGCAGGTTATCTCCTCTGTGGAAAGAGCGGCTCCGGAGGATCCTTCATGCTGATTAAACCACGAGAAGGTAAATAAGAGTCTGTGTGCATTTAATAGCTTAGTGCGCATGATTTGCTTCGTGATGTCAGCATCTCCAAACCAGGCGTTTGTCAGACAGAAAACAGGAGAGAGGAGATGAGCAAGCTGAACTCTTCCGAGGAGTCGTGAATTGAGCGAGGCGGGTTGCGTCTGATGCTTGTCACACAGCTGGGAGGGATGAAGATGAGAGGCGATGCCGACCGGTCGCTAAGGTCTCGACTTGACTGGAACGCGTCACTTCTCCACTTCAAATAAGCCAATAAATAATACTTTGTCGAGTGTGACCGGGGTGAGAAACGTGGTTTTTCAGAGATGGATGGATGGATAGCATAGTAGCTTTTAGTCCATTTATGGGGATGCTTCAGCACCTCTGAAAGTTGTCTTCATGATTTTTAATCAAGCAATTTTTTTGTGTGTTGAAATGTCATACTATGTCAACAAGAAAAAGCAGATTTGATGCTTTACTGACACTTTTATAGAAACAATGAATCTATCTTTCTATGCTATGCTTTGCCTATCCAAAACTACACCTGAGGAGGCAAGATGGATATTTAGAATTTCTTTAAACCTAAGATTTCAAAAGCTTCAACAACAACTGAGCTTGAACCAACCATTGAAGACGAACAGTGTCAAGATTTACAGTGGGGCAAATAAGTATTTAGTCAACCACTAATTGTGCAAGTTCTCCCACTTGAAAATATTAGAGAGGCCTGTAATTGTCAACATCGGTATAACTCAACCATGAGAGACAGAATGTGGAAAAAAAACAAAACAGAAAATCACATTGTTTGATTTTTAAAGAATTTATTTGCAAATCATGGTGGAAAATAAGTATTTGGTCTATGCCAAAAGTTCATCTCAATACTTAATAATTATGTACCCTTTGTTGGCAATAACAGAGGCAAAACGTTTTTTTGTAACTCTTCACAAGCTTTTCACATACATTGTTGCTGGTATTTTGGCCCATTCCTCCATGCAGATCTCCTCTAGAGCTATGTTTTGGGGCTGTCATTGGGCAACATGGACTTTCAACTCCCTCCTCACCCCGTGGCGTCAAAATGATAACAAGAACGGGGAGCAAAAATCCCAGAACCACACGGGGGGACCTACTGAATGACCTACAGAGAGCTGGGACCACAGTAACAAAGGCTACTATCAGTAACACAATGCGCCGCCAGGGACTCAAATCCTGTACTGCCAGACGTGTCCCCCTGCTGAAGAAAGTACACGTCCAGGCCCGTCTGCGGTTCGCTAGAGAGCATTTGGATGATCCAGAAGAGGACTTTGAGAATGTGTTATGGTCAGATGAAACCATAATAGAACTTTTTGGTAGAAACACAGGTTCTCTTGTTTGGAGGAAAAAGAATACTGAATTGCACCATACCCACTGTGAAGCATGGGGGTGGAAACATCATGCTTTGGGGCTGTTTTTTTGCAAAGGGACCAGGACGACTGATCTGTGTAAAGGAAAGAATGAATGGGGCCATGTATCGAGAGATTTTGAGTGAAAATCTCCTTCCATCAGCAAGGGCATTGAAGATGAGACGTGGCTGGGTCTTTCAGCATGACAATGATCCCAAACACACAGCCAGGGCAACAAAGGAGTGGCTTCGCAAGAAGCATTTGAAGGTCCTGGAGTGGCCTAGCCAGTCTCCAGATCTCATCCTCATAGAAAATATGCGGAGGGAGTTGAAAGTGCGTGTTGCCCAACGACAGCCCTAAACATCACTGCTCTAGAGGAGATCTGCATGGAGGAATGGGCCAAAATACCAGCAACAGTGTGCGAAAAGCTTGTGAAGAGTTACAGAAAATGTTTGACCTCCGTTATTGCCAACAAAATGTACATAACAAAGTATTGAGATGAACTTTTGGTATTGACCAAATACTTATTTTCCACCATGATTTGCAACTAAATTATTTAAAAATCAAACAATGTGATTTTCTAAGTTTTTTTTCCACATTCTGTCTCTCATGGTTGAGATTTAACCATGTTGACAATTACAGGCTTCTCTAAGGCTACGTTCAGACTACAGGTGTTAATGCACGAATCCGATTTTTTCCGTGTTTTTCCGACTCGAGTGAGGCATTAACTTGACGGTCTGAACGTGACAAGTCACATAGAACTGGACCATTTCAAATCTGATCTGGGTCACTTTCGTATGTGGTTCAAATCCGATCTGGGCCACATTTTTCCAGACTGTCGCGGCGGTCTGTACTGTCCAGTCTCTCAAATCGGAATTCATGCAGCAATTGCGTCATCAAAAAGCGAAAGAGACGCCACGGTAGTGGTGCAGCTTTTTAGCGCCTAGCTTGCCTTGAACACGGATTTTTAGGAAGGGTCGGACTTGACAACAGTCATAAAAAAAATAAAAATGAGTTGAGGATAAGCCTGAGAATGATCGGTTTTCTGTCTGCTCCATGTAAGCAATATTTCAACATTGCTTACACGGCCGAGAGTCGGGGCAAACCGTGCGCGTATGTGTTAGGGACATGCACGGACAGTGCGTGCATGCTATCGATCCATATACTTTCATTTGTTTTGATACTTCTGCGCATCTTGCTCAGCGCTTGTCGGACTGCGAATTAGTGCGCATGCTTAATACTTGAATGGTCTCAATGGACAAAGGCAGTCTGAACGTGCACGCCAAAAAAACAGATATGACAAAAAATCGGATTCGTGCATTAAGACCTGTAGTATGAACGTAGCCTAATATTTGCAAGTGGGAGAACTTGCACAATTAGTGGTTGACTAAATACTTATTTGCCCCACTGTACAGTACAAGCCAAAAGTTTGGACACACCGCATTCAATGCAATACAAATGATGGTCCCAACCCCATTGAAAAGGCAATAAATTTCACTTATTAACCCTGATAAGGCATACCTGTGAAGTGAGAACCTTTTCAGGTCTTTGCATATTGAAGTTCATTGAAAGAGTGTCACAATTGTGCAAAACAGTAATAAGAGCAAAGGTTTTAATTTTGAAGAAAGTAGAATATAGAACCTGTATTCAGTTATTTCACTTTTTCCATTGATTGTTCGCATTCTGAAGAGGTAGCTAGGCTAATACAGGTGACCTGTTTTTGTCCTCCGATGGAAAAACCTGACATGTGATGTCAAATACAAAGCTAAATATCATCCAGTTCAGGTTTTGTGTGACGAATACGTTCTTTATCAGATGTTTAAGGACCACTCAAGAGGCTGAAGGGGGTTTGCGTTTGGGAGAATGGCAGCAGCTGTTGAGTTCAGTCTGTTGTTGGGCTGACAAACTGTCTCTTAACAGTCACTTTATGGAGTGAAAAAACTGTAGATGAACTGTCTAATGTTATGCTACTTAAACCTTTCTACATCCATGACACGGGTACCAAAATAGATTGGACATCTATCGCTGTCAATGGCATCCCATGAGTTAAATAAAGCAGATTGTAACTTCCCTGGTAGAACAGGAAATAGTGTCACACAGTAAAACATTAATAGCCAATGACTAAATTGTCACAGTTCTTAATCGCGTAGTAATTAAGATAAAAAGAGCAACGGTTGAGTTGGCTCGCAACAACTCACTCTAGGGTTGTAAAATATGCAAAAACAGCTTTACTGCATCTAATATGCCCAGTTTTGATAGAAGTACGCAATGCACAAAATTTACTGAATGTAATGCTATGTGTTTACAGATTTACACAGACTGGGCCAATCACTACCTGGCCAAGTCGGGCTGTCCTCGCCTCATCAAGGATCTAAGCCAGGATGTCACTGATGGAGTACTGCTGGCACAGATCATTCAGATCATAGGTACACACACAATGCAAAAAAAAACTGTAATACATAACTCTTATTTTAACTCATTAATTACCATAGTGCAACATTTTGAAGAGCCACCTGATGGAGAGACACTGTATAGTATATCTAATGGGCTAAGTGACATTAATTAAGTTGAGCAATGCAAAATAAAGGCTGACGGTCGGACACTTTGAAGTTGATCAACCGGCACTTAAATTGGCTCGGATGACAGTTTCCGACCATCTGCTGGCAGGTTTCATTACAAGCATTCGGATCATCTAGTGAGGCCAGCGGAAATATTCAGTCTTTCAAATGGACTACCGTAATTTCCTGAATATAAGGTGCACACCCCAAATTTACTTGTAAAATCTAGGGGAAATTATTGTACCCGTGTATAACGCGCACCCTAATTTTAGCACCAATAAATAGAAGAATACAAGAAAACAGAGCTCGTGTACAGATACAGAAATGTCATTTTACTGACTGGTGAAACACAGCACAAGCATAGCACATTGGTAGTTCAAAACATTACCATAAACTGACAATATTTACGGTAATAATATGATTTGACAACTTCTCCAACTTACCAGAATCTAGGAGAAAACAAAACAGATGTGACTTTTCTTTTTAAAGGCTGCTGTATAACTTGCTCGTTTCCTCATGATGAATAAATGTTTCTTCCATGGATTGATACGGTAAAATAAAAGTGAGGACCGAAGTCAGAAATCGGAACGAGCGCATTGCTACTTTAACAAGAGGAACTATTGTTATTTGGGTTTGAGTTTCCCAAGGGACAGATATAGTTGACGGACACAGGAAATCTGTGTTGTGTTAAGTTTGTTATGGTCAGAGTTGCCGAGTTGCAATAAATGTTGACTCAAATGAGTTCAAGAAACTAAATTCTGTGATTTATGAAGAGTGAAAAAAGCAGAATTTAACACAGACGGAATTATTCGACCAATTAGAGTGAAGTATTACCAAAACAAAATGGTGACGTCATGTAACGTAATGGTCGGCAACGGATCGCTGCATGCGTTTTCTTCAATACAACATGGCCGTGTCAATAAAAAAAAAAAAAATCAGTCTTTATATATGTATATATATATATATTTATATATATATATATTAGGGCTGTCAAATTATCACGTTAACGGGAGGTAATTAATTTTTTTAATTAATCATGTTAAAATATTTGACGTAATTAACGCACATGCCCCGTTCAAACATTAAAATGACAGCAGTGCCATGGCCACTTGTTGTGTTTTTTTTTTGTCTCCTTCTGCTGGCGCTTTGGTGCAACTGATTTTATGGGTTTAGGCACCATGAGAATTGTGTAATTATTGACATCACCAATGGCGAGCTACTAGTTTATTCTTTGATTGAAAATTTTACAAATTTTATTAAAACGAAAACATTAAGAGGGGTTTTAATATAAAATATCTATAACACACATTTATCTTTTAAGAACTACAAGTCTTTCTATCCATTGATCGATTTAACAGAATGTTAATAATATTAATGCCATCTTGTTGATTTAGTGTTATAATAAACAAATACAGTACTTATGTACAGTATGTTGAATGTATATATCCGTCTTGTGTCTTATCTTTCCATTCCAACAATAATTTACAGAAAAATATAGCATATTTTGTAGATGGTTTGAATTGCGATTAATTGCGATTAATTAGGATGAATTAATTTCTAAGCTGTTATTAACTCGATTAAAAATTTTAATCGTTTGACAGCCCTATTATATATATATATATATATATATATTTCTTTTGGGGGTTTTTTCTGTCTCCATTCCTGTACCCGTGTATAATGAGCACCATGATTTTACAAGTTGATTATGGGGGGAAAAAACTGTGCGTTATATTTGGGAAATTACGGTAGTCTACAGACAGGACATTTCACTTCATTCATCCCATTGATAAAATAGAATTTCCTACCAATCTTTTTGTTTTGTTTTTTGTAATGACTTCAGCCTTTTTTGGGTGGTTTTTGATAAATGTGAAATTTCATCTCAACTAATTGGCTGATTCTTTTAATAATAAAATCATTTATGTGGGTAACCCATTAAAAATTAGAAGTCAAAATGAAGGAATTCAAAATTGGAAAAGTATTAGACATAAATCTAAATTCAATAAAAGTTTGTTGAGTACACATGAGCTTTCATTCGGCTTACCATATACTGACCTGGCTCCTTTATTTTTTTTCAAATTCCTAAATAAAAAGTGACACTTGAGTACAAGACTTTTGAAAACTTCCCTAACTTTTCTTTGCGCCTCCATCACTGCTTCATCTTTTGTCTCATCGAGCAGACTATTTCTTCTCCATTACCTCTCACTGATGCTGTGCATCCTCCTAAATCTGTCACTCGTACTTCCTTGAACTCCCTCACCGGCGCGCGCGCTCTCTCTCTTTTTCTCCCCCTCTCCGTCGGATTGAAACTTAACCCTCCCTGCTTGCCCCGAAACAGACAATGAGGCCACGCTCTGGCCTGTCAGTAATTCTCTGCCAGCAGCTGACGAATTAGGCGGCTTTGCTTCCCAGACACCTCACGCGCACGCTCACACACCCCTTCCTACGCTCCTGCACACACGCCCGGATGCTGTGGTAGGATGGTAAACATCTCTTCATGTCTTCTCTCGTGCAGCCAATGAGAAGGTGGAGGATATCAACGGAAGCCCTCGGAGTCAGACGCAAATGGTGAGTCTTCTCACTATCATGAATCAACAGATATTAGTGTACTTAATGATGTTTGAATCTGTCATCATCACAAGGTTGCTATTTTCCAACATAGAAGTTAAAGCTTGTTTATTTTGACTTTTGTGCAAGCTGTCAGCCTAATGAGACTTCAGGCTCGTATACCAGCTTATTTTCATCATTACGCTCGCTTTAACTGCAGTCAACGAAGTGTTTACGTGATACCGGTTCAACCGCGCCACCCGTGTGCCCGGAGTCAAGCCGCTGCTCTTTTAATGAGGCGGCGTGGGTGAGCGTTGCGTTCCAGCTCGACAAAATACAGCATCTTTGCCCCGCTATAACCATTGTCACAGTATGCGTTCATATATTTCCACAGTGATATTATGTAGATTGTCCAGACAGGACAAATTGATGGATTTAAATTCAATGTTCAGAACATCTGAGGGAAAAAAATCTGGGATCCTCTCCAACGGGAGTACGTTCGTACAATTGGTTTCACACGTTTTATACCGTTTTTCAGCTGTTTTGACTCTCTCCAGCTGCGGTGGAAGTCGGCTCAGTTAGAAATGGCACTGGAGAGCCAGGAAGGAAGAGGGAAGTTGAAACCAAAGAGTGCGAAATGTCAAAATTACTTTCCTGGAGATAAAACTGATGAATTTTAGCACATTTTTACCTCAAATTTAAGACTGTTTCTTTTAAAATGAAGTTTTTTGTTGAAGAGCTAAGCATTTTATCACTGGTACGTAATATAGAAAAAAATTTGAGTGCCTCACTTATAGGGGTTACGACCTTGCATTAAAACGGCATGTGGTTTATAGCTGAGATTAGGTATCAAATCGTTTAGGACTGTGTCAATCGTAGTATTTTGTGCTTGCGTGTGTGTAACTTTAGTCTTTGTCTACAGCCACTCACTAAGCTCACTGAGTCCCCCCCACCTGCTCTAGTGTAAAGGGGGTCTGGCCAGCCTGGGAATTGTAACTTTAAGGAAGCACAGTTGCTTTTCCAGTGGACACAAACAGAAAAGAAATAGCACTCGTACACTTGAACGCAGGGCCGGCCCAGCCAATAGGCAGACTATGCAGCTGGTTAGGGCCCCTGAACACTAGGGGGCCCCCAATCTGGCAATTGTTTAATTTATATTCTATTTTATTTACTACAGTTTGCCTTATTTGACTTTTGTGAGTTTTGATACTTGATTACAGGCTTAAAAAAATAAAAGTTCTTCCTTAACTTTTCTTTCCTCTTTTAGAAAAAGGTTTGGCGCTATCTACTGTAAGTACTGACAATCATTTGGGGTGAGAAGTTTGAAGTATGCAGTGCAACAAAATCTGAATAATATACAAAATATGGACGTATGGTTTGGATTGCATGTATGGGTTTCACAGTACACTGTGACGAAATGGTGGGCAAAAATATGGGCCCCTTTGCATTATTTTACTTATGGCCTAGGCCGGCCCTGCTTGAATGCACACATCTACAGTGCTGGCCAAAAGTATTGGCACCCCTGCAATTCTGTCAGATAATGCTCAATTTTTCCCAGAAAATGATTGCAATTACAAATACTTTGGTAGTAATATCTTCATTTATTTTGCTTGCAATGAAAACACACAAAAGAGAATGGGGGGGGGGAAATCATTATCATTTTACAAAAAACTCCAAAAATGGGCCGGACAAAAGTATTGGCAACCTTTGAAAAATCATATGATGCATCTCTAATTTGTGTTATTAACAGTAGAGCTTGGAATCTTTGAGCACTTAACGATTCGAATACGATTCAGAGGCTCCGATTCGATTATAAATCGATTATTGATGCACCCCACCACACTTTTAATGTTTTGTACACTAGTTCCAAAATTGTTCAAAAATCCTCTCAGGCTAAACCAAACTATTTTAATATCAAGTTAACACTTAAAAACAGTCAATAAAATACTCAAGTCCCCATTCTGTATCAAAAGTTTTAAACTACGTTCAATTAATTGAATGTCGTGAATCAACCGTTAAAGTTGTCAAAATTGTTCCCGTTATTCCATAATTTCCCATCAGTCTACTTTCGACATGTCAAAGTTTTAAAACTGTTTCATCATTTAAAGATAGATTCAAGTCAAGATTTTGCCAATTTAGGGATATTTTAGATCAAAAGTAATTAGGTCTGCTACAACAGAGCCTTCTTGAGAAGTATACTGCTTTAAGATGGCGGCAAGTCTGTCATTTCGCATCTAGTTCTTTGCATATGTTCCAACACTGTCGTTACTGTCATTTCACATCTAGTTCTACAATATGTGATACCTGTTTGTTTGTAGCAACTAGAAACCGGTCGCTGTTTGTAGCGGCTGTCGGCCGCCGCCAGGTATGATTGTTTTTTTTTGTTTGTTTTTTTTTATTGGGCGGCATGAGTTAAACAAGATATTTTACTCTTGATCCGTTCCTCATTGCGTCCCGAAAACCGCGGCGTCCCAAAGACCACGCTGACTGTGTTCTATTTCCGCTTTACCTGGTATAATTCAATGATCGGAATTCGGATGTTTATGAATCGTTCTCGAATCTTCCACGGCCGAATCGCGAACAATCTAGGAATCAGAAATTTCGCACGCCTCTAATTAACAGCACCTGTTACTTACCAGTGGCACATAACAGGTGGTGGCAATAACCAAATCACACTTGCAGCCAGCTAAAATGGATCAAAGTTGACTCAACCTCAGTCCTGTGTCCTTGTGTGTACCACATTGAGCATGGAGAAAAGAAAGAAGACCAAAGAACTGTCTGAGGACTTGAGAAGCAAAATTGTGAGGAAGCATGGGCAAGCTCAAAGCTACAAGTCCATCTCCAAAGACTTGAATGTTCCTGTGTCTACCATGCGCAGTGTCATCAATAAGTGTAAAGCCCATGGCACTGTGGCTAACCTCCCTAAATGTGGACGGAAAAGAAAAATTGACGAGAGATTGCAACGAAAGATTGTGCGCATGGTGGATAAAGAACCTCGACTAACATCCAAACAAGTTCAAGCTGTCCTGCAGTCCGAGGGTACAACAGTGTCAACCCGTACTGTCCATCTGCGTCTGAATGATTCGATTAGAAAAAAAAATATTCGAATTAAATTTTGTTGGCTTGAGTATTTGTTTAATTGAAGTGGCATTGTAATGGTATATTTTGAAAGTGTTTGGTCTGCCTCATTTCACAAGGCTGAATCCAGCTGCTCCCTGTTAAGACCAACATAAACCAAGTTTTTGTTTAAGCTAATGTTTTTAAATGCATTTGTAATTTAGTTTACAGGTATATTGCCAGAACCATTTGTTAAGAGCATTGTAAAAAAAAAAAAAAAAAAATCGATAGCTGCAGCCCTAGACTCTATGGTAGGATACCTAGGAAGACCCCACTTCTTACCCAGAGACATAAAAAAATAACCCAGGCCACAGGTTGCCAAAACTTACCTGAGAAAGCCATAAACGTTTTGGTAGCATCTTCTCTGGTCAGATCAGAAAAAGGAGAGCTTTTTGGGAAAAGGCATCAACATAGAGTTTACAGGGAAAAAAACGAGGCCTTCAAAGAAAACACGGTCCCCACAGTCAAACATGGCGGAGGTTCCCTGATTTTTTGGGATTGCTTTGCTGCCTCTGGCACTGGACTGCTTGACTGTGTGCATGACATTATGAAGTCTGAAGACTACCAACAAATTTTGCAGCATAATGTAGGGCCCAGTGTGAGAAAGCTGTGTCTCCCTCAGAAGTCATGGGTCTTCCAGATGGACAATGACCCAAAACACTATTCAAAAGGCACTAGAATATGGTTTGAGAGAAAGAACTGGAGACTTCTAAAGTGCCCAGCAATTAGTCCAGCCCTGAATCCCATAGAACACCTGTGGAGACATCTCAAAATGGCACCCTTCAAATCCCAGAGACCTGGAGCTGTTGGTCAAAACAATGGTCAAAAACTTCCAGCAGAGCATTGTAAAAAAAAAACTCATTGATGGATACCGGAAGCGGTTCTTCGCAGTCTCAAGGTTGTGCTACCAAGTATTAGGCGAGGGTGCCAATATTTTTGTCCTGCCCATTTTTGGAGTTTTGTGTAAAATGATAATGATTGAATTTTTTTTTTTTCATTCTCTTTTGTGTCTTTTCATTTAAAGCAAAATAAATGAAGCTATTACTACCAAAGCATTTGTAATTGCAATCATTTTCTGGGAGAGCATTATCGGACATTAATGCAGATCAATCGGGTCCGATCACGTCATTTTCAAAGTATCGGAATCGGCAAAAAAATATCGGACATGCCTTTTTTCAATATATATATATAAATATATATATATATATAAATTAAATCATTTTCTAATTGTATTTAAAGTTACAGACATAATATGTTACACTCATTCAGAGTCTAGTTTAGGCTTAAGGTAGGGTTATCAAATTTATCCCGTCAACAGCGGTAATTAATTTTTTTACAAATTTATCACGTTAAAATATTTAACGCAATTAACGCATGCGCTGGACGACCCACTCACGCATTGTCGCGTTCAATCTGTAATGGCGCCGTTCTACCTAGATATAGAGCTAAAAGGCAGCGTAAAATGAGTAGAGTGAATTTTGGCAGCCTTTGGAGCATTTTTTTTTTAATTGGCTAAAGCCTTACAATCCCATCTCCCTACGAATAAAAATATCGTGGGAAGCAATGAGGAGAAGAAAGGTAGTAATTGATCTTTTTCTTAACACCTTATGTTATTTCCCAACGCAGAGAAGATATATCAATTCGTACCACTACGCAAAGTCATGGGTGCACTTCCCATCATGCATTTGGGCACAACAGTTAAATGGCTACTGTATCATTTACTGAAAGCTCAACAAATACACTAGATGGCAATATTTAGTCACAATATACAAAGTCACATTTATCCTTTAAGAATTACAAGTCTTTCTATCCGTGGATCCCTCTCACAAAAAGAATGTTAATAATGTGAATGCCATTTTGAGGATTTATTGTCATAATAAACAAATACAGTACTTATGTACTGTATGTTGAATGTATATATTCGTCCGAGTTTTATTCATTTTTTTCTTAATGCATTGCCAAAATGTATATGATCGGGAAAAATTATGGGGGATGATTGGAATTAAATCGGGAGCAAAAAAAAGCAATCGGATCGGGAAATATCGGGATCGGCAGATACTCAAACTAAAACGATCGGATCGGGAGCAAAAAAACATGATCGGAACAACCCTAGTGCCAATACTTTTGGCCAGCACTGTACAATTAAAATAGCTCTGTTATATTTACTATATGATACATACCTACACTGTATTTCTTGGTAGGAAAACTTCTCACCATTTCCCAACTCATGGCCAAAAAAGCCTTATTCAGCATTCGGTAAAGAATATTAAAAGTCTCGCAACACTAATCCACCTCATTATAGACAGACATCGTTAGCAAACCACGCAGCGCTTCCCTTGGAATACAGATGAGTGTGCACTTTCGTTTTCCCGGCTTTTGTTTCGCGCCGCCTCAGCAAAGAGTCTCGCACAAAAAGAAGGAACGCATGTCACCTCGTAAATGATGAATACCGCTCCGTAAATGAAATGATGCGGCGACAGCGCAACACTTTGAATTCAAGTCAGCCGTAAGGCTGAACCGGGAGGACTGCCAGCGAACGGTTGTTTCAACACCCTTGACAGCAATATATGTCCAATCCATTTTTCCCCGAAAACTGAACCAGTTATTGATATCAGCAGGGCAAGTCCACTAACTATTTGGCCTCAGCAGCAGGTTTGCAATGCTGCCTTTGTGGTCTAATTGAGTCTACTGTTTCTTTGAGACTGTAAAAGCCCAGCAGTCTCATCTGGACCCCATCTGTGCGCTGCCTGCCTTCATACCCGCCCGCCACCGCTCATTAATAACCTCCACAACCAATTGATCGCGTTCCCAATTTGAGTCCCACTCCGGGCCGGAGTTTTAGAAACCAACTGGCACCGAGTTTGCACGTTGTTTACAACAGCGTGACTTGTTCAGGCAAAAAAATCGGCGACAAATGGATGATGGCAACTCTGGGCGTCCCCCGTGGCACTTTGAAAGCACGGTGACTGGCAGCGAGTGCCCGATGAGGGACCGGGCAGATGGCCCGTTTCTGAAACCAAAGCTGTTCGGGGAGTTCAACCTCTTCCCTTTCCTGCGTGCGGTGATGATCACAATGCCAGAAACCCATAAGTCAATATCAGCTTGTCGAGGGGGGTAATAGCGAGATGTTGGGGTTGCTTGAGGGGAAAAGTAAAGTCCCCTGATATGCCGCTTAGTTTGCTTTCACCACTAATCTAGTTTGTTTCCATATGCAACAGCTGCTTCAGCAAGAAGCTCTGAAAATGATACCGTTCGCCGCACCACAGGCACCCAAGAGATGCTTTTTCACCATCGACTCTTACGATACATTTCAAGGAAACAAGCTGGAAAATGGCAAAAGTTGCAAACACGCTTAAAATAGCTCAACCTGTTAGAATAGATACATAGACAATAATCCTGTCGTGTATATCACACACCACAAAATAGAGCACCCATAACTTAATTCAGTACTTCTCAAATAGTGGGGCGGCCACCCTGATGGGATTTGAAATGGTCCACTTCTATGCAGCTTGTCCAGTTCAGACCGTCAAGTTAATGCCTGACTCGAGTCAGAAAAACACGAAAAAATTGGATTCGTGCATTAAGACCTGTAGTCAGTGGCGGACTTGGCAATTTTGGGGCCTAAGGCGAACATATCCAGGGGCCCTCTTCATGGGTCAGGGATTAAAAAGGTGAGAAGGGTGTGAAGGAAATATGTTCCGGTACACTAGGGCTGTCCTAAACGACAAATTTTCTCCTGATTAGTCAGCCGACTAGTTTTACGATTAGTCGACTAATCTAATAATTTTCCTTTTTTTTTTACTAATTTAGCAATAAATTTTTTTGTTGACACTTATTGATTCACAAAACCATTTTGGAACGCTTAAATTCTTTATTAAAGTACAAATAATCATGTAAATAACAATAATTAATCACAAATAAACAATGAGATTAAATGCTGATAGTATTTACTAGTGCAAAGAATGGAAAGTAAACAGATTCAGAACACTGACTTTGCCTTTCCAACATTATTTAAAACAATTCTTTAAAAAAAATTCTGACATTATTATTATAGTATACTATTATATATAATAGTAGTATAATAATTATAATAATTATTCATTGCCAACCATATTTGTCATAAAGAGTGTCATTTGAAAGCTATTCTTAGTGTAGAATCTATATTCTGTAGTATTTACTCAACATATTATAATATTAATCCTGAAGTATGTGGGATTAACTCCATTTTGTTTTTGTTAATGTTGTTAACCAGCTGTTGAGTGTTTTTGTGTGACTGGTTGGAACTGTACTGCATTGTTTCGTCACAGGGTATGCTGTCGTGTATTTTATGTTCGGTGTGAAGGAGAAGAAGAAAGTTAAAAGAGGCATTAGCGGCCTGTTCTCAACTTCTCCCTCACTGCACTTTGGCTCTCATGGAGAGCACGTTCGCTCATGTGTTCGAAATAAACGATAGCCGACGTGCAAAGTAGCAAGTGAGCTGTAAAAATAGCGAGCTTAGTGGCGTGAAAAACGGGGGAGAGCTAAGTGAAGCTAACGAACAGCTAAGCGGAGCTAAGCGATGCTAAATGTAGCTAGGCGAAGCTAAACGGCGTTAAATGAAGCTAAGCGACAGATACTCAGTCCGTCGTCATGGAACAGTCCATTGTAGTGCGTGTGTGGGGGGGAGAGATAATATAAATGCAGCATTCAAATGGCTTTCTTTTTTGTTTTGTTATTTTTTGTTTGGTATGCTGACATAATTATACATGACGAATAGTTGGGGGTAAGCCTGAAAGATATATCGTTTAAACATCGCCATCGCGATGTGAGCATGCGTGATAGTCCCATCGCAAGCACGTGCGATAGTTGTTTTTTTTTTTAATCCACATACGCCTTGCTTTTTCCTCTGCGCACAGCCTCACACCCTCCCTCTCCCAGCCCTTTGTTCCTCTCAGTCACTGCGGCACTTGTTTATTAATGTTATTGATGGCTTTGATCTGGCCGAAGAAGCCGGGCAGCAATCTGTCAATCATCGTTTAACTTGTTAAACAGTTTCTGCAAGGAAGCAGCACTGGAATGAATGCGTGTGTGTGTGTGTGTGTGTGTGTGTGTGTGTGTGTGTGTGTGTGTGTGTGTGTGTGTGTGTGTGTGTGTGTGTGTGTGTGTGGAGACGTTGGAGACATAAAAATGCCAGAAGTGATCATGAGGAGTTTGAAATTTCTACATGTCACTCCAACGGTCACAGCTAAGGTAGATAAACAGAAGCATTTAATAAAGCCAATCATTTATCTACTACAGTACTTTATTCTTGTTCAAAAATGATTTGGTTGGACAGTTATGTTTAAAACTGATCATAATTATGACATTTGAAGTGCTTAAAAACCATTTATTTATATACATTTTTAAAATCACTTTGGGGGGAAAAGTGAGGAAAAAACATCTTATATTTATCTCTTTCCAATGCTAAATCCGAATAAATACATTGAGCACAAAAAAAGAAAAAAAAAAATTGGGGGGGTGCGCTACTTCACGGTTTTTCAATTATCGCGGCGGGTTCTGGTCCCCATTAACCGTGAAAAACGAGGGATCACTGTACACTGTGGTGATGCTGACTCATCCAAAGTCTTTCCAAACAGCTATTCAAGTCATTTAGTGAAAATTTCTTTTCAAAAATATATATACATTTTTTTTTAATATCGCAATATAATATCGAAATATATCGCAAACCCCCCAAAAATTGCAACAATAGTTTTTTCCAATATTGTTCAGGCGTGCTGCTGGCTCCGGTGGCCCAAGTCCTTGCTCGTTGGGGCAAGGGCAGCTGGTTGGGGGCCCCCTACTGTTTGGGGGCCTAAGGCGATCGCCTACTTCGCCTGAATAATAGATCCGCCTATGCCTGTAGTATGAACCTAGCCTTATTGTCGCCGTTTCTTGTCTCTTTAATCCGCCGTCGGTCTTGGGGAGCTCACTCACAACAGGGCCACCCTGTTGTTTACTTCTCTATCTCTGTGCTTTTAGTCAACTCCACCCGCCTGCTGTTTCCGCATCGATCTCCATTACTCAACGCTTTAACAAAAAGCCGCTTGTCTTCCGCAAACGCACCGTATGTATTCTGCGAGTCAAAGTTCAGGAGCGCGCTTTTCACACTACTTCCAAAAAATGCAGTTGAGGGTTGGTTGACCTATCACTCAGTGACCGCGCAACGCTCTTCTACTTCTATTGAGTCGTTGCTAAAGAAACCAAAGACTTTATTTTGTTTCTGATCTGTTTAACAGGTCCAGCAGTATTGCTTCAACACGTCCTTCAACTTGTCCCAGTGCATCACAATGTGACATTCAATGCTCGCCCTTTGTATTTCCGCACTTGCATCAGTTCTCGGTCAGCGGGTTGTGCAAACGTTTGTCTTAAAAGTCAGCGCGAGAACCTTTAGGGAGCACGGGGCCCCAGACGGCACTGACAGCTTAAATCTGTCGGCTGTCAACGGTAATGCCGTCCGTCATGTTTACCTCCCCAGAACGACCCCGAAAGAGCCTGATGGAGACAGCCAGTCCCTCTGTGGTGGTGTGAGCTTTTAGAAGGTATTAAGATACACTTTGTCATTCTCACCGCTCTTTCTTTTAATCTTTGAAAGTTTTATTAGCTATACGATGGCAAGCGCCTGTGACGGTTTCACGTGATTCATTCGTCGTGACTGTGTTCATTTGTTGTGTTGGAATAAAAAGCACCTACAACACAATAGTCACGACAGATGCCGACGTTTCAGAGGACAGAGCTCGTGAAATCGCAACAGGTGTCATTCAACGTCTGGCAAAGTATTGCTCTTGGTATGAATTTGGAGGTTAGACTCGATCGAGAGGTTCCCTTGAGTACAGTTAAAGTGGCACAATAACAAACGCTATCACATGGCGTGAAACTGTTTCAAACCACATCAGTCCTTAGATTTTCCAAAAGATGAAGAGACATTTGACTGCCTTACACATGTGGACACAAAGCAAGGTCTGCGAGGCAGATGCTAACAAAGCCACACGGACTGCAAGAGTTTTATGATATAGGAAAACAAGCCAGTATATATAATGAAGACATCCAGTTGCCATGCACATCCTTTTAATAATTCATCATCTGTCCTTTAAAAGCTAACGGAACTGGAGAGTTTCTTTACACAACCAGGAAGGCCACTTGTTAACTACTCACATGACGTTACCACTTGATTTATAAGCACTGCATGATACAAAATTCCAGAAGCGGCCATTTTTTTCGCATTTTGGCGACAACCCGGCAACGGAAAAGCAATGAAATATGGCTTCATCAGTCGGCGAACGTTCTCTATTTCAAATAAGCTCAGCTCGACAGCACTGATTAATTAAGTATACCGTGGCTGTGAAAAGCAGCCCGGTAATGCGTCATTTGACTGAGAATGATGGGCCGACTAATTGGCTTCCAAGTGTCAAGAGGAATTAATAGCAACAAGACACATGCATTCATCAGCTAACTTTGCTACGCTGAAGCAAGGATGCTTTGTTTATCCAGCTGATTTGTTTGGCATCGTCTTCCATATTCATGCACTGACTAAGGATTTTCCAGTTGATGTACGACATTTTGGTGAAATAAAACCTGTCATTTATTCAGATGCGCCCTCGGTTAGTAAAACGCTTATGCTCGGTTTTCCTAAAGGGGCTTGCTTTCTGGCAATTGATCCATTTGCTCATTTTACGTGACAATTTCACCTCAAAACTCTTTTCCAATTCAGTTCTGTGCCAGATACTAGATGCCCAGTGTGACTTTTTTAAAATGAGTTTATAAAAATAATGATAATAATAATTTGGGTTTTAACCAGAGCACCTGAAAGCACTGTTTGCTAAAACCAAGAGGTCGTGTCATTTGGTAGTATACAAACTCTAGTAACTATCGATTTAGAGTTGAAGTTAATCATTTTGAAGGAGATAGTGCCTTTTCTCATATTTACTGTTTGACTGTTTGTGTTACTCTAACACACCCAATATAAAATAAATAGCACTTATTAAAGATGTTCCGATCGATCGGGTTCGATCACGTCATTTTCAAAGTATCGGAATCGGCAAAAAAATATCGGACATGCCTTTATATATGTATATATATATATATATATATTTTTTTTTTTAATTAAATCGTTCTCTAATTGTATTTAACGTTACAGGCAAAATGTGTTACACTCAGCCAGAGTCTTTAGTTTTGGCTTAAAGTAGGGCTATCAAATTTATCGCGTTAACGGCGGTAATAACATTGAAATATTTATTGCAATTAACGCATGCGCTGCACTACCCACTCACGCATTGTCACGTTCAATCTATAATGGCACCGTTTTACGTATACATAGAGCTAATAGGCAACGAAAAATGAGTAGAGAGAATTTTGGCAGCCTTTGAAGCCTTTTTTTAATTGGCTAAAGCCTTACAATCCCTCTCTCAACAATTAGAAATATCGTGGGAAAGCAATGATATTTTTCTTTACACCCTATTTTATTTCCCAACGCAGAGAAGATATATCAATTGGTACCACTACGCACAGTCATGGTTGCACTTCCCATCATGCATTTGGGCATGGCTACAGTATCATTTACTGAAAGCTCAACAAATAACGGCGGTAATTAATTTTTTTACAAATTTATCACGTTAAAATATTTAACGCACTTAACGCATGCGCTGGACGACCCACTCACGCATTGTCGCGTTTAAACTGTAATGGCGCCGTTCTACCTGTATATAGAGCTAAAAGGCAGCGTAAAATGAGTAGAGAACAAATGGCGGAACGCCCCATCCCAACACAAGGAACATCAGAGAACGCCCGATATCCAACTGATAGCACGAGTGACAAGACTCCAAGTGCCCCTTTGATGCTGAGGTGGCAAAATCCAATTGCCCTGACAACAGTAACTCCCGAATCCTGTCACAAACAGACAATAATCTTAAACAACACCCAAAAACACCCTTCTTCCTGCCCACGGCCCGCCCAGCGAGAGCCTTCAAAAGACTGAATGTTTAACTAAGCGTTGTCATTTTTTTCCTCGGGAACATTTTGTTGACATGTGATAGGGTGAACTTGCCTCCCCGCCTGAGTCTGTTTCTATTTCGCCTTGCCGTTTGATCGCTGTCGACCTGAATAAATTGTCAACTTGTGCTTCGAAGCCTTTTTCCAGCTTTCAAAATGGAGTCAGTGCAAAGGGTTAAGACTAAGTTGAACACAAAGAGTTTGGCCTTTTAGCCGGGATGTCAGAGTCCCGCCGGCCCGTGTCGTTTCAACTGGCGCGATTCTGACAGTTTAGCTAAAAGGTCAGATTTCTCCACTTTAAATGCTTAATGGTAAGTTTCCTGGTTGCCCCTGTCGGAATGTATTATTGAGAACGTCATCTAAATGCTCTTTTTCAACGCGCTGATAAAGGCAGTTTGGTGCCAGCTCACATTGGGAAAAATATGATATCAGTACCCAAACTAGCATTTAAAATCAACTGAGCGCCACGGAAAAATAAAGCCTAATCTGTCATCGACACCTTCGTCATTATTGAGATTTTTATGTCATTTTAGAGCTCAGGAGCTTTAAAAACAAACAGAATTTCTCTTTCGGGAGAGAGTTTCCCAAAGGAATGTTGTTTCACTGGCGCGCAACTTTGTGTCTTTTATGAGTTTCACCCACACAAAAACGATCATCAAATGCATTTTTTTCAACACCGACATCTGAGCAAATGTGGCTTGGTAAAACAAGTGAGCGCGCAAAGGACACATATGTTTGCGTGTGTGTGCAACATGTGCAAGGAGAATCCGGAAGCCCACATATGAGGGCGTTTTAAAGCGGGTGTTGAGTCGCGCAGATGGGGGGGATTATTTGTGTGACTTGAGGTCTTGCCACAATTCACTTTAATTCAATTCAATTCAATTTTATTTGTATAGCCCTATATCACAACAAGGTTGTCTCAATGGGCTTTGCAGAGGCAATATGATACACAGTCAGAAACAGCAGATGAAATAAATAAAGGTCAAGTCCTGGGCATCCCCCATCCTTAGACCCTCCATGTCGGCAAGGAAAAACTCCAAAACCCTTTGAGAGAAATGAGAAACCTTGCGGATTACCACAGTCAGGAGAGATACACTCCCAGGACGGATAGACAGGATGCACCAGGACTGCTAATGGGAATTAGCGGACGGAGTTACAGTTTGTAAAGATGCAACACACTAAGGGAACAAGAAGAGGTCCATCTAGCCAGATGAGACGGAAGGGGGGGGCCAACGAGGACGTCCATCCAGCTAGTGGTCCAGATAGTCAGGAGGCTGCAGCTGAAAAATAGGCCCTCCCCAGAGGGAAAGGGGACACCGGGTGACTAGTGATGAAGAGACTAGTCAACTAGTTATTAAAAATTAGAAAATAGAAATAATGTAAGACAAGAGGTAGGTAGAATAAGAAAAAGGAGATAGGACTCAGTGGCTGTACTTCCCCCAGCATTATAGCTTCTAGTGCAACTTAGACTGAACTGTGAGTCTAGTCCGATTTCAACTAGCCTGACGATAAGCTTTGTCGAATAGGAACGTTTTTAGTCTAATCCTAAATGTACAGACTGTCTCGGCTTCTTTAATACTAGCTGGAAGCTGATTCCATAAAACAGGAGCTTGGTGGCTAAAGGGTCTAGCTCCGACTGTACTTTTAGAAACCCTGGGAACTACCGGTAGACCTGCGTTCTGAGAGTGTTCTGTTGGGGTGGTATGGAACCAGAACATCGGTGAGATAATATGACCCCAACCCGTTAATGGTCTTAAGTGTAAGAAGGAGGATTTTAAATTTAATTTTATACTCGACTGGAAGCTAGTAAAGGGCCTGGAGCACAGGGGTGATGTGCAAGTCTTGCTGCTGCGTTCTGGACTGGCTGAAGACCTTTTAGAGAACTTTTAGGACACGCTGCAAGTAGGGAGCCACAGTAATCCAATCTATATGTAAGAAACACGTGAATTTATGGATCAAATATTTCAAATTTTGGCTATGTTGCGCAGGTGAAAAAAGGCCGTTCTGCAGGTTTGTTTAATATGAGCTTTGAATGATAAGTCTGGGTCAAAGAGAACTCCTAGGTTTTTAACTGTGGTGCTGGAGGCTACACTTATATTGTCCAGAGTGACTATCTGGGCAGTTAAAGAGTCTTTCACACTTTTTGGGCCTATTATAAGGACTTCTGTCTTTTCAGGGTTAAGTAGAAGATAATTAGTGCTCATCCAGGTATTTATTATCTCGAATGCAGGCGCTCAGTTTATCCACTTGTCTGATCTGCTCAGGTTTAATTGATAAATACAGTTGTGTGTCAACAGAGTAACAATGAAAGTTAATAGTATGTTTTCTGATGATATTGCCTAAAGGAAGCATATAGACCCTACTCACGTGACGTCACAGCCACGCCCCCGCGCCATGTTGTCCGGATACTCGTCATGTTAATGCATTAGCGCTTCGTAAATTCCTCCTATTATGGCGTGTTTTTCTGCTCGTTAACATTAATAATCAAAATGGTGAAGTCGTGTGTGGCGGTCGGTTGCAAAAACAGAGAAGATAGACGGAGAGACTTGAATTTTTACCGTATTCCGAGAGACCCGGAGAGGAGACCGAGATTGACTGCTGCAATTCGACGAGAAAACTGGGCTCCAAACGACTACCACAGATTATGTAGTAGTCATTTTATATCTGGTAAGATGCATTTAATATATATTTAGAGGGTTTTGGGCTGACAACCACAATTAAGATCATTGCTAGGCTAATCGGTGACAACATACACTCAGACGTTGTGAATGAACTACCTGAAAATATATAATTATAAGGGGATAATCAGACAGTTGTCATACAATTAATTTACAATTTCACTACTGAGGTCAAAAGCCAAAAAATAAATTAAACTAGGGACAATCTGGAGTAGTGCTATCGCACTTCATATTTATTACATATTATATATGTATATAGTGAGAGTGCTATCGCTAAACCATATAAACATTAAAATCCCTAGCTCCATTGACAAATGATATGAAATACATTAGACTTGACAGTGGATGTTAGCAAGAACAAAAGATTTCGAATTGAAAATTTCGTAACCCACCTTCCGAGCACAAGATTCCTGCCGAATTTTCGTGTACGAGGACCTGTTTCACCCAACCAGCAACGTAGCATTTATAAGCCTCCAAGCTCTTAAAGTTTTTCAAACTTTCGTGAGAATAGGCTGATTTTGTGTGGACAAGATAGTTGTAAATATCAGGATATCAGATGTCAGGCGAAGCCAGCGGGTCAAAAAACATCGATTTAGGCATCAAATACGGATCTGGCGAATGGATAAACGGAAGCTTTTCCACGTAACGCCTTTTATGCAACGCATCCAATGAGTTTACAGCGTCAGATAACACCGGGGCTTCCATGAATTGCTCTATAACTTGCTCGACTAATTGAAAACAATGAGAATAGGTCTAAAAAATAGGTACAATATGGCGGCCGGAAACAGCGACACGCCCATTTTGTGACGTAGGTGAGTAGTGTCTATACAGCGTAAACAAGATGGGCCCGAGGACTGACCCTTGTGGTACACCATAACTGACTCTAGAGTAAGGTGATGATTGCTGGTTTACATTGACAAACTGGTACCTATTAGATAAATATGATTTAAACCAGCAGAAGGCTGCTCCTCTAATGCCTATGTCACATTCTAGTCTCTGCAATAAGGTATTATGGTCAATTGTGTCAAAGGCTGCACTCAGGTCCAACAGAACCACGATCGAGACTAATCCATCGTCAGCGGCTAGTAACAAGTCGTTAGTTACTTTGACTCATGCCTAATGACTTTACTCATTCGCTGCCCTCCCAGTCAAAATGGTTTTGACGTCTGTCCCGGTCAATGGCGACCAATGAGTTAATGTAGTTTTGAGGGGTTGATGGGGGCTTCCAACTCATGAATCCTTTCCATTGGCCTTTGCGTGTTCTTGGCATGCTGCGCTGAATAGCTGCAACTGTGAACTTTGAACTTGCCATAAAATAGAATCAGTTTGTAGACACATTTCTTACTGTGTAGGTGGCGACACACTGCGGTCAGTATGTCAGGCAGCCGGGACCGGGGGTCATGTGGGCATGGACCTCGTAAGCGCACAATGATGTGCTTTATGGCTAATAATGCCGATCATCACCACCACCACCCCCACTCTACTGAGACATTTCAACTCATTGAATGTTAAGTATTGTCGCTTGCCATGCCTCACCGCTTTGTGTTGGTTTGTTTTGTCTCCAGATTGAGAATGTGGACGCCTGCCTCAGTTTTTTGGATGCAAGAGGAGTGAATGTCAAAGGGCTGTCAGCAGAAGGTAAGATCTGGATTTCTGAAACGGACCAAAATTTCCCATTATAAAGTCACGTTACATGTATGTATATCTGTTACAAACAAGTATTAGTCTTATTACTCGTGACTTCACAATATTGTCTCCTGCAACTATTCTACTCACGCTTTCATTGACCTTGCAAAGAGTTTGACACACTGACCGACACTTCTAAATGTAGTCCACCCCACCACTTGGAGTCATGCACTAAAAACGGCTACGTGACTCACAGCAGGCCTGGAATTTCAAATTCCGTAAATAAACTGACTATTGGGTTACTGAACAGCAATGGCTTCTATTATTTGCAACACCTCTTCTGATAGAAGCTACATAGTAGGCTACACTGTTAAAGAGGAGATGATGTAGAATTTGATCCTATTTAGTAGGCAGATGAAACAAGATTGTTTGCGTGACTTTGTGATATGCACGCATGCATACAGCGGTATGAAAAAGTATCTGAACCTTTTGGAATTTCTCACATTTCTGCATAAAATTACCATCAAATGTGATCTGGTCTTTGTCAAAATCACACAGATGAAAAAAAAGTGTCTGCTTTAACTAAAACCACCCAGACATTTATAGGTTTTCATATTTTAATGAGGACAGGATGTCTGGCATGAATCGCAGTCTTTAGGTCATGCCACAGCATCTCAATGGGGTTCAAGTCTGGACTATGATTTGGCCACTCCAGAACGTGTATTTTGTTCTTCTGAAACCATTCTGAAGTTAATTTAAGTCTGTGTTTTGGATCATTGTCTTGTTGCAGCATCCATCCTCTTTTTAGCTTCAACTGTCTGACAGACGCCCTCAGGTTTTTGATTTGGCCACTCCAGAACGTGTATTTTGTTCTTCTGAAACCATTCTGAAGTTGATTTAATTCTGTGTTCTGGATCATTGTCTTGTTGCAGCATCAATCCTCTTTTTAGCTTCAATTGTCTGACAGAAGACCTCGGGTTTTCCTGCAAAACATCTTGATAAACTTTTGAATTCATTCTTCCATTAATGATTTGATGATGATTGAAGTTGTCCAGGCCCTCAGGTAGCAAAACAACCGCAAATCATGATGCTCCCTCCACCATGCTTCACGGTGGGAATGACGTGTTGGTGTTGGTGAGCTGTTCCATTTTTCCTCCGCACATGTTACTCCCAAACAATTCAACTTTGGTTTCATCAGTCCACAAAATATTTTGCCAAAACTTCTGTGGAGTGTACAAGTGCCTTTTTGCAAACATTAAACGTGCAACTATATTCACAAAGTGGCTTCCTCCGTGGAGTCCTCCAATGAACAACATTCTTGGCCATAGTTTTGACATATAGTTGGACTGTGCCAGTGATTTCTGTAAGTCTTTAACAGACACTCTGGGGTTCTGTTTTTTTACCTCACTGAGTATTCTGTGCTGAACTCAGTGCCAAACTCTCTCCATTTGTAGACAACTTCTCTGACTGTCGATTGATGAACATTCAGACTTTTAGAGATGGTTTTGTATCCTTTCTCAACTTATCAACAATCCTTGATTGCAGGTCCTCAGACAGTTTTTTTGACCAAGCCATGAAGCACTTCAGATAATGCTTCTCATCAAGACAATTCTTACCAGGTGTGTGTTTTATAGTGGGCGGAGCAGCTTTAAACCACTCATCAGTGACTAGGCACACACCTGACTTAAAATGTTTGGTAAAAATTGGTTTCAATTGCTCTTTAAGTCTCCTTAGGCAGAGGGTTCACTGACGTATTTCCCCCCTTCTGTCATTGTTTGCATACTAACCTCATTAAAATATGAAAACCTATAAATGTCTGGGTGGTTTTAGTGAAAGCAGACACTGTTTTTTCATCTGTGTGATTTTTACAAAGATCAGATCACATTTGAATGCAGAAATGTGAGAAATTCCAAAAGGTTCAGATACTTCTTTATACCACTGTAGCCTGAAATGTGATATCCACGCATGTGGAAAATTATGGTATTTTGACATAGGCTACTATGGCGTAATCATAAGCGGATTTTAGGGGGGGGGGCTATGCCCCCCCTGGTGTCTGAAAAGTGTCATTGCATGTAATTGACTTCCCTATATATATATATATATATATATATATATATGTGTGTATATATATATATATATATGTGTATATATATATATATGTGTGTGTGTGTATATATATATATATATAAGTTGAAAAGCAATAAAACTGCAACAAAAATGAATGAAATGAAAAAAAAAAATTTTTTTATGATGGGTCAAAATTTGTTTTTGAGCACCTTAGACGGCCATTTGCTTTGCGTATAATTAAAAAAAAACTTTTTTGGGGAAAAAAATATTTTTAAAAATGATTTTTTTCTTTGATCGAATTTTTTTTTTTTTTTAATTGAAGTGATTTTCTTTTTTAAAATCTGCATTTTTTGAAGCAACTTAAATTTTGACTGAGTAATAAAAACAAAAATGTCCTAGCCAAAATGTGGCCCAAAAACAAATCAACATTGCTTCAATGCTTCAATCTTTTTTTTTTTTTTTTTTTTTTTTTTTTTTTTTTTTTTTTGTTGTTGTTATTATTAATTGAGGCGACATTTTTTTGGGGTTGAATAATAAAGACGCCAATCTACCTCCATATGGCTTCGCCCAGGGGATACAATTTTTGACTGGGGTAACCACATTGGCACGACACCGGCGGGCGTACCATATTCAATGGATGAATATCTTGGCGAAAAGTATTGCCTAAGCAACCTGATTTAGAATTCCCTTCAAGAATGATGGGAAACAAAAAACGCTCATTGTCAAATTATTATAAATATTCTTGTAAGTTAATTTTATTGCTGACACTGCGTTTTGGGGTCATCATTCATCAACATGTTGTGCCTCCCCTGCCCGAAAAGTCAAACTCCGCCTACGGGCGTAATTTATTGAACCAATTGGTTGTCTTTGGCAGTTATAGTGGGGACATGTTTCTTTAATATACACTTTTTACCATCCAGGATCACACAGTAGCTATACTCAAGTTCGATCTGTTTTAGCAGTTTGTCTCATAAAGTAGCAAGAACAAGGTCACCGAAACAATGACGAGCAACCCTGGACTGACGTGTATTGAGCTTGAAATGAAGCCATCACGTTGATGAAGGAGGGTAAAGGTAGAATTTATGGCGTCCGTTCAGTATTTATCTCCAACATTGTATTACCCGGTTGTACTTGAATCTATTCGTCACCCCTGCTTTTCTTTTGTAACCCAAGGCCTAAGATCGACTGAATGGAAGCACGTCAAACCACTTAAAAGCCCTTCAGAAATAAAACGCATTTTCATTGAATGCGAGCCAAGCTTGAAACACTTATTTTCTGCGTCGCGACAGCTAAACAGCCCCCATCTGACGCTTAATGAAAACGACGTGTGCTTCTGATGATCTCCTGTCAATATCTTGGCAGCACATTTCATCCAAACCTACAACTAGATGAGGTTTAACAGTTAAACTCTGGTTTATTGTTGCATTTTTGGCACAAAACGGTGTTTGCTAGTGTCGCTTTTGACTTTTTTCATGTTCTACAAATGTAAAAAAAGATGTTTGGAAACTGAAGAATAAAAAACACTACCAACAGTCGTGATTTGGTCATTTGCAGTGTTGTTAATAACGGCGTTAGAATATAACGGTGTTACAAACGGTGTTATTTTCTTTAGTAGTGAGTAATCTAATTAATTACTTTTCTCATCTTGGCAACGCCGTTACCGTTACTGAAGCGGGAAAGGCATGCGTTACTATGTTTGTTGACTGACACGAGAAAAGTCTGAGAAAGACGGACTCACGGAGACGAGAGAGCAGAACAGGAGTGGGGAGGAGGCGAGGGAGGGTGACGCCGTTGCAAACGCGATGCTACTATGCTAGGTAGCTCCAATAATAGCTGACTGTAGCCGATAGCCAGCAAACTACGTCCACATGATGCTTCGGTAGATATCACATATATACAGAACTAGATCAAATGACAGACACAGCGGCATTAGCAACATATATAATAAAGAACTAGATGCGTTAGTAAATAGCCGCCATCTTAAAGCAGTAGACTTCTCATGAAGGCTCTGTTGTAGAGAACCGTCCTAGCGAACCTAAGTCACTTTTTATCTAAAATGCTCCTAAATTGGCAAAACTTTACTAAATCTATCTTGAAATGATGAAACAGTTTTAAAACCTACATATGTCGAAAAAAGACAGAAGGGAACTAATGCAATTACGGGAGCAATTTTAACAACTTTAACGGTTGATTCACAACATTAAATGACTTCCACACATAGCAAAGGTTACTATCTAGTTATCGCAATATCCACAATACCCTTGCGTCTTGTTCATTTTAGGGTAAAGAATTGGGCTAGTTTTGCCAATTGTCCCAAAAACCCTTTAAACTTCACATTGTGTGACCTGTTTTTTTTTGTTGTTGTTTTTTTTTTTGTGAGAAAAAAAAACATGAAAATTATCACCAGTTACTTTGTAAAGTAACTAATTACTCTTACATTCAGGTAACTGAGATACTGAAGCAATTAGTTTTTGGGAGAAGTAATTTGTAACTGTAATTAATTACTTTTTTAAAAGTAAGATTAACAACACTGGTCATTTGGTAATGCCACCAAAATTTGCTGGTTCAACAAAGCTGCATCATTTTGTCCGCCGGCCGAAAGTAATGGACCATCTCCGCCAAACGGCGAGTCAATTGACACAGGTGGCTGTTAGGAAATGGAAAACTCCCAAGAGATTAATCTTCACCACCTTCCCTAAAAACACTGGATGGCTGTAAGATCTTTAAAAAAAAAAAAAAAAAAAAAAAAAAACGATATCAGCCTCTGCTCCGACTCTCGCTGAGGATTTGATATGAGAGCTCCATTTCACAAATGGCTGCGTTAGTCACAGTGATGAAGCCTTCCTGTGCTGGGACTCATCCAAATTCGATTCCTGCCTGCTGTCAGATATGCATTACTTTGATTTTTCTCAGCGATTAACTTCAGAACTCTATTTGGGGGGTGAAATTTTCAACAGATTTGATAGCTTGAATGCAAATATTTTGTCCGATACTTTGTCCGTCTACACCAGACATTTCCAAAGTCCGGCCCGGGGGCCAAATGCGGCCCGTGGTCAAATTTCATCCGGCCCCCAGCCTCTGTCGTAAAATCAATAACGTCTGGCCCGCATAATAATACGGTCAGCAGTACTGCTACCAACATATGAAGTAGCTTACATACTAAATGCTGCTCCTCATTTACTCACTAAAAGGCAGCAGCACTCTAAGCAACATTACTCCGTGTCAGCCTTTACTTCCAATTCTCTAAAATGGCGACAATCCAAAAAAAAAAAAAAATAATAATAATTATAATAAAAGGAAGTTGACTGCGACGGCCGACGCTGTAAGGATAAGTGGAAATTGGACTATTTCTTCACTAAAATACGCAACAACTGTGTCTGCTAGGGTTGTTACGATCATGTTTTTTTAGTTTGAGTATCTGGCGATCCCGATATTTCCCGATCCGATTGCTTTTTTTTTGCTCCCGATTCAATTCCAATCATTCCCAATAATTTTTTCCCGATCATACATTTTGGCAATGCATTAAGAAAAAAAATGAATAAAACTCGGACGAATATATACATTCAACATACAGTACATAAGTACTGTATTTGTTTATTATGACAATAAATCCTCAAGATGGCATTTACATTATTAACATTCTTTCTGTGAGAGGGATCCACGGATAGAAAGACTTGTAATTCTTAAAGGATAAATGTGACTTTGTATATTGTGACTAAATATTGCCATCTAGTGTATTTGTTGAGCTTTCAGTAAATGATACTGTAGCCATGCCCAAATGCATGATGGGAAGTGCAACCATGACTGTGCGCAGTGGTACCAATTGATATATCTTCTCTGCGTTGGGAAATCATATAGGGTGTTAAGACAAAGATCAATTACTACCTTTCTTCCCCACTTTGCTTCCCATGATATTTCTAATTGTAGAGAGAGGGATTGTAAGGCTTTAGCCAATTAAAATAAGGCTCCAAAGGCTGCCAAAATTCACTCTACTCATTTTACGCAGCCTTTTAGCTCTATATATAGGTAAAACGGCGCCATTACAGATTGATCGCGACAATGCGTGAGTGGGTCGTGCAGCGCATACGTTAATTGCGTTAAATATTTTAACGTGATAATTTTTTCAAAAAATTAATTACCGCCGTTTACGGGATAAATTTGATCACCCTACCTTAAGCCTAAACAAAACTCTGGATGAGTGTAACATATTATGTCTCTAACGTTAAACGCAATTAGAAAACGATTTAATTTAAAAAAAATATATATATATATATAGTAAAAAAAGGCATGTCCGATATTTTATTGCCGATTCCGATACTTTGAAAATGACGTGATCGGACCCGATCGATCGGGACATCTCTAGTGTCTGCCTCATTTGCAAAGAGACAGTCGCTGTTTTTGTAGAGTTCAATGTGAGGCGATATTACCCAAAAAAACACACTGACATGTCCGACAACATTACAGGGAAGATTGGCAGCAGGAGATTGAAGCAATTTGAAGCTAGTTTAATTTCATAGCAGCAGTATTTTGCAAGAGGCCAAGAGTTGAAAGAGAATGCCACAAAGGCTAGCTGCGAGATTATTGAAATTATCATTAAAAAAATAAAAAATGAAGAAAATGTGACACACAGAATGGCTTGCTAAAATTTGCTCAAATATATTGTTCTAATCTACGTAAAGGACGTCAGCCAAGTTCGGCCCCCATCATTTTTACCACACCAAATCTGGCCCCCTTTGCAAAAAGTTTGGACACCCCTGGTCTACACCCTTTGCTATACAAATTGATTATGTTTTAATGAGTTAATATTAGGGCTGTCAAACGATTAAATTTTTTAATCGAGTTAATCATAGCTTAAAAATGGATTAATCGTAATTCGTCGCAATCAAAACCGTCTCTAAAATATGCCATATTTTTCTGTAAATTAATGTTGGAATGGACAGATAAGACACGAGACGGATATATACATTCAACATACTGTACATAAGTACTGTATTTGTTTATTATAACAATAAATCATCATTAACATTATTAACATTCTGTTAAAGCGATCCATGGATAGAAAGACTTGTAGTTCTTAAAAGATAAATGTTAGTACAAGTTATAGAAATTTTATATTAAAACCCTTAATGTTTTCATTTTAATAAAATTTGTAAAATTTTCAAACAAAAAATAAACTAGTAGCTCGCCATTGTTGACGTCAATAATTACACAATGCTCATGGATGGTGCCATAAAATCAGTCGCACCCAAGCGCCAGCAGAGGGCGACAAAACACAAAAAAACACAAGTAACAATTGAAAATGATGCTGTCATTTTAATCTGTTTGAGCGGAGCATGTGCGTTAATTGAGTCAAATATTTTAACGTGATTAATTAAAAAAATTAATTACCGCCCGTTAACTCGATAATTTTGACAGCCCTAGCTAATATATTGTTTTCCGAAATTTCCAGCTTCACGGTGAATTAGTGACAGCCACACTTTTGCTCAATAGACAATGTTTATTGATTAGAAAATGCAGAATAAATGTGATTTATTGATTACAATCCCACAAGAGCAAGTAACAAGCAACAAAAACAAGCATAACAAGGGTAACGATGGACGCTAGATTTGAGTTTGTCAATCTCAGAATTCCCACGCTACGTTACAGCACAACCAGTTGTCCCTTAGCAATGAAAATCGCTTACCGTGACAAATGAGCGGGAGCCAACACTCCGGTAATATTTATATTAAAGTAAAGTAGGAAGGTTGTGAATCTGCCAATCTTGTTCAGCCAATAAGTTTAATTTTTTTAGTATAATTTGTGGATATTTACAGCCCAAACATAGCTTAGGTCTTACATAAGCCTGATAGATCACATTGGCTCATGTGAGCTTCTGTGCAACTGCTTATAAAGTATGTTCCGCCCTTAAATGCTGATCTGCTTACACTCACAGAAGCCATTTTCTTTCATGCTTTGAAAAGACAGGCATTTCTGGATATATTCAATTCTACAAAGTGATGTAACCTTCCAACGATATCAACTGGTATCTTTTGTATTTGTTTTTTATGGGCAGAGATCAGGAATGGCAACCTAAAAAGCATCCTGGGCCTCTTCTTCATCCTATCCCGCTACAAGCAGCAGCAGCAGCAACAGCAGCAGTACTACCAGTCGCTGGTGGAGCTCAGCCAGCAGACTGGCAGCAGTACTGCAACATCTGCCAGCAAATCACAAGAGATGCAGTCCAGGTACACGTCCAACTGCAAATTCATCGCATCTTGTTTCCATTTTGCAATCTAGCGTTGTATTATCAAGTCGGCCGAGCAAAGCAAAGCAAACTATGAGCCGCTATGTAAATAGAACGCTTTTAGTGGCATCCAAAGGCCTGACATGCCACGCATCAACTACATTCTCACACATTAGATCGCATTACCGCGTCATCGCTGTGAAAGGAACGAATGAGAGCGACATTGGAAACACGAGAGCTCTCGGCGGGAGTGGATCAGTGCTTTTGGTTGTATATGTGTGTCGTGGCGGAGGTTAGTAGGGGCGCAGCTGCCGGGCATTCCCAACCTCCTGCTCCCACCCTGACAACAGGTGGAGAATGTTGCATGCGCTTGGATTTAATTAAGTTTGGTTGAAGGACAGCTTAAAATTGAAGAGTGGGTTCGCCTCCTAGCTTTTGGGTTCAGATCAGATACAGGTGGTTTGCTGGAAAACAATTGCCCATTCCATTTTCCTCAATTTGTCATTCCAGAAATGTCTTTCTCAAAAACATTTGTATTCATCATTGTTATATATTGACAATGTTAAACCTTTTTTTTGGGGGGGGGGGCTATAAAGAATGACCAGAACGGCGTCAAATGACCCCGATACCAAACTGTCTACTTGGGTTTGTCAAACAATAGACCACTCAAACAAGCAATCAAGCAGACAACCCACCTACACACGCCTGTGGAGTCGCTGCCTAGGTGTGTTTTCTGAAATTTCCGGGTTCGCGGTGAGTCAGCAACCAGCACACTTTTGCTCAATAGACGATGTTTATTGGTTGGAAAATGCAGAATAAATGAGATTTATTGATTACAATCCCACAAGAGCAAGCAACAAGTATCAAGAACAAGCATAACAAGTGGTAACGATGACGCCGATCTAGTTTGTCAATCCCAGAATCCCCGCGTTACCGTTACAGCACAACAAACTGTTCCTTAACCCTTTAACACCGAACGTGTCGGATGCGATACGTTTACGCATATCATCTTTGAAGCCTCGTAACGCTGTAATTACGTCACCCACGTGCCCCTGGTTGCTCTCGTTTGAAAGTACGCAAGTTGATGTCCACAACAGTTTTTATTTGAAGTCAATGGACAAAGTAAAACAGGAGATAATGTCATTTGAGTTTTATAGTTTTATTGCACTCATAAATATGCATTAAAACACAGCATGGACCATGTGTCTATCTCCATATTTCCATCATTTCTTGTCCTTTTTTCAAAACCGAAAGCAGCACAAAAGACTACATATCCCAAGAGCTGTTGTGATGTCAAGAAGGACGAACCTAATGTGAACATTTTTAATAAATTGACGAGCAAGGCGCCAACTAAGGGAAAGGAGACACGCGTAGCAAGCAACGGCCGGTTGGATTGAGCGAGCGACTTTGAAACGTGCAGAATGAATCGAAAACTAAATTTAGCGCAAGCTAATGCATTATTTCATTAACTCAAGGAATAGGATGAGCTGTATTTGTCATTGTTTTCCTCGGATCTGTCGGCGTCTCGGCGAGTAGAAGTGACAGCAGCGCGCAAACAGCGGATGAGTAGGCTTTGTGACGTTGTATGTGACGCAGTTTAGTGACATGTTCAAAAACAAACTTTATTGAGTGCGGAAAAAAAAAACTTTGTTGGGTCGCATGCCTAAAAAAATTGAATTGAACTGAACACAACGTGTCAATATTTTTGAAAATACTTTTTTTTCAATGTTTATCATTTTTTTCCCGCTATGAGTCTTTTCAATTTTTATATAGATGTGTGTTCGAGAAGCTTGATTGCATGTACATATATACCTTTGATAAGGTGATGGATACAATACCTAACTTCACAAAGAGATATCCTCCAAACCCTTTTTGTGTTGGATAATATATATAATTTTTTTCTCACTATTTTGCACTGTATATAACCTGTTTTGACCATAGTATGTGTGAAGGCCAAAAACGCCTATGACCATAGCTGCTGTTTGTGTTGAACTGTCAAACATAAAACTATTCAATCTTATTTTTTTCTATTGAATGTTTATCCTAGCAAGTTAAATAAATATTATCAAGCTTCAAAACAGTTGGTCGAGCATTGTCATTGTCATTGGGACTTCAACATTACAAATTTTGAAAAAAGATTTTGGGATTTTTTTGTCTTTTGGGTCCAAAATGTGGATTAAAGTTGGTCAGTGAAGAAAACAACAGTTTGGACATGAAGTTCAAGGTATCCTGAAAAAAGGGACCCAACTTGGCCATTGTGAACAGTTTTTTCTTTGAAATATAAAGGCAACATCAAAGGCATGCAAATTCGGTCAAAATAGGCTTAGGTGTTAAGGGTTAACAATGAAAATCGCTTACCGTTGACAAATGAGCGGGGAGCCAACGCTCCGGCAAAGCGGCAAAGGAACAAAACCAAGCGACCCGTACGTAATCCTCTAGCAGACTTCCACATTTTCTTAAACATCGTTATTCTGTTACGGCTCACCTAGTATTACTTTCATTTATCAAACAACACAACCCCAATATTACTCAAGTCAATATATCAAACAACACAATCCCAGTATTACTTAATTCAATTTATCAAACAGCAATTTACCAAATAATACAAATCCCAATCAGTTTATCAAGTAATACGACAAACCAAACCGACAACGCCACTAATGTTTTGCTTGTTTTTTGCTTGCCTTTGTGGGATTGTAATCAATAAATCTCATTTGTTCTGCATTTTCTAATCAATAAACCTCGTCTATTGAGCAAAAGTGTGCTGGTTGCTGACTCACAGCGAACCCGGAAATTTCGGAAAACAGTGTGAAAGGGGGGTTTGACTCTGGATAGCTGCAATTAGCATCTTGGAAATTTGCAAATCCAGGGCTCCCTTGGCTCTCTCAAAAACGGAGGAACACTGAGATGACCAAGCGTCGTGTTCTACAATAGGATTGACATGGCAGCACTGAATGCATATGTGTTGAATCAGGCATGCACCGGAAGGCAAGAGAGACGAGTGGACTTCTTGGTGGGTCTTGCAAAGGAATTGGCTCACTCTCATGTGGGCGCAAAGAGGGCGCAGAAGGAAAAATTGCTTTGGCAACAACCTTCAACACCTAGCCCCGGGAAAAGGGCGAAGTGTGTTTTTTTTTTTTTTTTTTAATTGCACCATCCCCTTGTATATAGTTTCTTTCGTTGCCTTTTTCACATACATTTCTTTATTGAATAAAATGCTTTTATTTGCAGAAAAATGAGTTATTGTGCGTCATCAGCCATCCATCATCAGCAATATGACAATTATAGCTCCATACATACAAGAGACAGTGCAACTAAATATTCAGAGAGATTGAGACAGCTGTTCTTTCTGAATGCTGCAATGTCAGACAGTCAAACAAATCCCCAGCAAAAAAAGTGCTCTGATATCTTCCCAATTTTTTCAAATCGTGTACAATTCAGTCACATGAGACAACGATACTGAGCAGTTACCAAACACTAAAACATACAGTAAAAAGGTTGTCCGCCCAATTGCCCGCCTGAGCAGTCCACTGTCCGACAATGCCAAAGCAGCCCTGCCCTGCAAACACTTAAGATTCTAATTGGAGCAATCCGACCCTGTGGTTTTGCGATTGTGAATGGGAATGACTAATGAGGACCTCAATGCTCACAAAAGATATGCTGATTAGAGTCAGATGACCCTTCCCTGGGTATAAAAGTCATTTATATCAACTGATCAACCCTTTGTAGTTCTAGTGTAAATCTAATTTCTCAAAGAGTCATCTAAATAGAAAAGTAAAAGATGCACAGAAATTCTTCCTAAAATGTACCTAAATACGTACTTTGGAATCTACAATAACAGTCACTAAAGTTTAATCATAAGACTCCAATGGGTACTCAGACTTCTTAAAAGTGACCTAAGTACTTTTAAATATTAATCCACAAGAATACTAAAGTCATGATTCAAAATGGAATCCACTTTAACATCATGCAGAGTTTGTAGCTATAATACCACACAATGAGAACTAATGTAATAGAGTGTATGCTATGGCAATGATGAATACATAGTAATAATGGTCTTTGTGTTTGAAGTTGAATGCCAAAGGCTCCTTTTCACATCCAATTTAAAACGGCAAAATATAATTACATCTAATCTCTAAATGGCCCTCTAATTAATTTCTGTAACGATGATGAATCCCTATGAGCGTCGGTCGGCCGTGAACATTTAGCGAGTGCTAAAGATATACGAAAGGATTTCCAGCGATCAAATAATGTCTCACCCATTTAGAGACACATACACACTTGCTCTCAGGCGTTCGGTATGCTGCGCATTGCACTTGGGCTGTGGCGCAGCTTTCTATAGACAGCACCTGCTGGCCCTCACTGGTGTCTCTGGGGCAAGGGATGGGATGGGATGTGCGGTGCCCAAACGGGGAACTCCCCATTCAGACCGAGTTAGAAAGAGCCAGAGAGAGGTTGAGAAATCCAGGCTTTGAAGCCGAAATGTTCCGGGGCGGACCAAAGAACCCTTCTGTGTTGCGCTCCTCTCGTTTGCCTACCGCTGTGTCTCGCGACAGGAAGATCCGTGAGAGTGCCAACAACCAGGTCAAGCCAGACTCTTCTCCTAGGTATGCTTGAGATTGTGCGGGTGTTTGCGTCTTATTTGTAGAACAAGATGTAAAACCCTTTCGTAAAGACAGTTGTTAGTTCTTTTGAATGACCTTTATAGGCAGTTAAAGAGCGTACGACAGGAGAAAAAAAGGCTTAAATAGCATTATTATGTGAATTAGAATCATATTTTGAGACGATTCGACTATATACAACAATTTAGCAAAGCGCAGATGAAGAGAAATTAAGTCTTTTAATCTGCCGGTTAGCCACGCCTACCATTATAGGGCTCTAGCATCCCCAACAGGTGGATGACGTCAGCGGGAGACTGGGCTCATCGGTTTTACTATTCAGCCCATTGAGGGGGAATTATTCAGAACGAGGAAAACGCGACGAAGAGAGCCGCAAAATGTCATTGTTTCAGTCTCTCTACGCCAATATTTTTACGGGATATTCTTTTTATCCAAGTATTTTCCCCAATTGCTAAATAAATGGCATGGTCATGACAAATAACAGTCTTGTGCTAAATGGAATATGAAATCATAAAAATGCACTTATTCAGGACGACATGGCAAAATGACTCCATAATGGTCAAAACTGTCGACTTCACCTTTACTGTCGCAGCTCCCGAACGATATATTATGACATCTAAATCGGACATCTGTCATTTCCCTTTCCCAGCTTCGGAGAATGTAAACAAACCAAGAGGCGTGACAGCTAGCCGACATGCTAACCTGAACCAAGTGATGTTTCAAAGTCTTCGAAGCGGAAAATCACACATAACTAGCCCGGATTATTTTACATGAAGCGTTCCCCGGAGGAGGGCGGCTGCAGTTGTTGTGCAGCTAACGTGCAGCTAATGTGCATGAGGAGAGCTTTTTACATCATGCCCATCAATGATCAAACGTAAGTAGTCCTTTATTGAAAGAAAGTTTGTAGTGTTTACTTTGTAATCGCTGTATTCGTATTTGACATAATACAAAGCAAGATGTTTACTCACTTCCTCGTAAGTCCAACGGTCCCACAGTAGTAGGGCTTGTTTTGGCCAATATCCACGGTGAATGGGAACCTTTTGAAACTCCAAAAAGGCGTATACGCCTCTCCCTCATAAAGCAAGATTTTTCTGCAGCCGTTTGGCTGGCGTGATGCGAAAAATAAACGTATTAATCCGCAAAATCACCTGAATCCTTAGTCCTCATACACGAGAGTAATGGCTGTAGTGAGGAGGACGCCTTCAACTGTAACACGTCACAGTGCCCTCCTCCTCAATGCAAGACCGAAGCCGGAAGTCACTCATTTTCATGTTGCGGGATTAAAAAAAACTAAATAAATATAGCGATCGCTTCCACACACATCCAAGCGGTCCATATCATTTAGGAGCATAAAATACCGCGTGTATTATGGAATAAACATGCTTTTTTGTGTCACATGCACTTTAAAGTATAATAATGATTGTATCAGCAGGGTTCTATACTAGATCTTAATTGCAGCTCAAGTCGAGACAGTCTGGCGTCAATATCTCATTGGGCTATTTCTCCTGATGTCTCCAAATGTCTCATCATTTTGAAATATTTCCTATATTTCTCACTGTGGTCAGACAGCAGCGAATGATCCTTCTCGGGTGTGTCGGTCGAGACTCAAATCGGCCATCTTTTACTTGTCAACAGTGTTGGGAATAACCTGGTCACAAATAACGCCGTTCCGTAATGGCGTTATTTTTTCAGTAACGGGGTAATCTAACTAATTATTTTTTCCGCCGTTACAACACTGTTACCGTGACGGACGGTCAAAAGCGGTGCGTTACTTACTCTGAATAAATTTAAGAAACGACCAGCCGTAGCGAGTCTACTCTGCTCTGTTTGTCATCCAAGACTTGGGGTGCGTTCAAGTTCGAGAATAGCGCTTGTGTTTTGTTTTGTGCTTTTTCTTAGCAAAGATATACCACACAGGACGTGCTGGCACTCTGTTTCTTTAATAGCACATATAACTTCAACATTCACACAAACGTACGGCTCTCGGCAGGCCGTGTCTCTAACTCACTCCCGCATCATGTGAGCAAAACAATAATGGCGCCGTGTGCACTTTAGGGTGCCTCGGATAATTCTGTATCAGAATATTACAGCACGTACTTCTTATGACTCCAGGGTGTTTGTCCTTGCTCATTCAATTAGACAATGCTTTCCAAAGCTTGCTAACGTTTCTGTGTTTGTTACACCTGAATGCTAGCCTCGTTCCCATCCCCCACTGTCAGCCAGCAAGAATGCTGCTTCCATCTTGAGGACGGCAGATGCTTTGAGGGTGACGGGAGAAGTAGGGGGACGAGGCTACCTGAATGCACCACCTGGATAGATGCGATGGAAGTGATTAGGATTGGCTGAGGGTTAGAGTCATGTGTCATGGTAAGCCAATCAGAGCCGGTGTTTTCACACACAAACCGGAACAGCGTGTGCGGCAAACACACACACGCAAAACAGATGCAGAGGGATATGATGGCAGCGCATTCAAAGGAAAATTTGTCTTTTACGAGGTGGAGATATAAACACTATTTCAAGTCAAAATACTTGAAGTAAAATAGGCTATGTCTACTCGACCAGTTGTTTCAGCTTGTGAGAGTTAGATTTAATTGATTAAACTCACTTTATATTGTTTACTGCTGATTGTTATTTTATGATATTGTTTACTGTTTATTTTTGTTGCATTTCAAGTGTAGGATAAATCTGTTGCTTGTGAGGTGCAATTAATATTACACGGTTCTATAACACAACTATCTGTCTGTTCTTCTCTATTCAACTGACTCGAATACTGCTCAGAAAATTTCAAATTCTTTGACATACAACAACTTCTTTTTAAAGTAACGGACATAATTACTTTCCCTGGTAACTAGTGAAGGGAAAAGGTACCGTTCTCGCACACACCATATAATTGTTTGCATTAGTTTAACACATTCATTTAACTATAATTTAGGCAGACTCCACTCAGTGGCCTTGAACACAGTAAAGTGAATCACCTTATCGGCGCTCATGAGGAGGAAAAGGAAAAATGGTACCGTTTCTCGTAGGTACTGTCTAACTGTTTGCATTACTCGAACACACGTAATTTAATCAATCAGGGAGTACTATCATTTCTCATATTCACTGTAGGACTGCACTACTCTAACACACCTAATGTAAAATAAATAGCACACCATAGTTTAAAGAAACAGAATAGATACACATCTTATCACAAAAGCCCAAAACGTGTGGGCCACAAGCAAGATTGACGCACCAAACTCTGGCAATCGGTCCTTCCGACAAACGAACAAGGACAAAGACCAGCGCGCTTTGTCCTAAAACAAATAGTGCCAGCCCGGATAACAAAGTTGATAGCAGACGCTTGTGACGTCAAGACCAGCGTTGGTCACTGTGGCAACCACATCCCATCCACGCACGAATCTAAACAGCCCGAAACCGGCCAGAGAAGGATGATCCCAAAGCAACGCCTGGACACACTTTCAGCCGGCCCACGGACTTAAAAACACTGGACACTGAGATAAGACAGATTTTGCTGCTCGGAAACATGTAGCCTTGTTTTGGATCCAGAATTGTCCCTCCGTCGTCTGTTTTTGACCATTGTCGACTACTATATTGTCAACCTGCTTTCGGCGAGTCTTTTTCAAACTTTTGGACCATGGAGTCAGTACAAAGGGTTGATATCAGAGGTGAACGCGCGAAGTTCCGCCTTCCCGGTTGGCGCGTGCGGAGGCAGCATCGGCAGAGCGGCACTTTGTTCAGCAACTTTGTCGCTGTTTCCGTGCGGCTTGTCTGGGAAGGCGAATTTCGACACTAGTTACTTTTACAATAGAGTAATTCAGTTACTAAGTTACTTTTTGGAAGAAGTAGTGAGTAACTAGAACTAATTACTTTTTTAAAGTAACGTGCCTAACACTGCTTGTTAATGACACAATCAGGTTGTTCAGCCTTTGCTTGACCCCTTTGCCATGCGCTGAATCCAATTCATTATGTAGAACATCTAATGAGAATCCTCCCCGACCATCCGGAGCTCATTTGCACACAAAAAAACACGCGCCGCATCCTTAAAATCCGCAAGGTCAATTAGGTGCTGTGCACTTTCTAACAAGGTCATTCAAAGTGGATGTTAATTGTTCTATCTCAGGTGTCTGTGAATATACTTGTGTATGATAATGAGAGAAGGGAATTAGTTACGCATTGGATGGCCACATTTTCAAAATCTCCTTCACACCTTGCCAACTGACCCGCACGGGATGTTATGATGATTATTTCCAACGGTGGAAATCATAATGCGGGGACTGCAGTTTGTCATTGGAGCGCCCAGTACTATAACTCACTTAAGTCAGTCAGTGCCAAACCAACAGCCCACAAAACACAAAACAGAGAACCATTGTTTCTGGTTGCAAGAGCTGGAGGATATCTTAATGCGCTGATGGTGAGGCTACTTCCTATTTCTCTCGGGCTCTGGACAATTTTACTCTTTATTGTGTTACTGCCTCTCACCCTAATGTGTACAGTGTTTCATGCAGAGGGTGAATTTTTGGTCAAATTTCTGTAACTGGAACAATGTGAATTAAGAGCAATACCAAATGTTTCGTCTTTCTACAATGAAGCTGTAATCTAGGGTGACCATATTTTAATTTCCAAAAACAGAGGACACTCAGCCCGGCCTCAAGATACTTGAATTTTACTCCAAGTTCACTCAAAGATGCCTATATCACTTTAATATATTTAAAGTGTGCCCCCTCACTGTGGATATAAAAATGCATTTTGAAAATAAATAAATAAATAATGGCTTATATATATATATATATATATATATATATATATATATATATATATATATATATATATATATATATATATATATATAAAATGCAGACCCATGGAAATTATAAATTACTATAGTGATTAGAGATGTCCCGATCATCCCGATCGATCGGGTCCGATCACGTCATTTTCAAAGTACCGGGATCGGGAAAAAAATATCGGCCATGCCTTTTTTAAATATATATATATATATATATATATATATATATATATATATATATTTTTTTTTTTTTAATTAAATCGTTTTCTAATTGCATTTGTTACAGACATAATATGTTACACTCATCCAGAGTCTTTAGTTTAGGCTTAATGTAGGGTTATCAAATTTATCCCGATAACGGCGGAAATTAATTTTTTTTAAAATGTATCACGTTACAATATTTAACGCAATTAATGATTGCGCTGCACGACCCACTCACGTATTGTCACACTTAATCTGTAATGGCGCCGTTTTACCTATATAGAGAGATAAAAGGCAGCATAAAATGAGTCCAGTGAATTTTGGCAGCCTTTGGAGCCTTTTTTTTAATTGACTAAAGCTTACAATCCCTCTCCATATGATTAGAAATATCATGGGAAGCAATGTGGGGAAGCAAGGTAGCAATTGATCTTTTTCTTAATACCTTATGTTATTTCCCAACGCAGAGAAGGGCAGAACAGTTAAGTCGCTACAGTATCATTTACTGAAAGCTCAACAAATACACTAGATGGCAATATTTAGTCACAATATACAAAATCACATTTATCCTGTACGAATTACAAGTCTTTCTACCCATGGATCCCTCTCACAGAAAGAATGTTAATAATGTTAATGCCATCTTGTGGATTTATTGTTATAATAAACAAATACAGTACTCATGTACAGTATGTTGAATGTATATATCCGTCTTGTCTTATCTTTCCATTCCAACAATAATTTACAGAAAAATATGGCGTATTTTAGAGATGGTTTGAATTGCGATTAAATACGATTAATTAATTTTTAAGCTGTGATAAAATTGATTAAAAATTTTAATCGTTTGACAGCCCTAGTTAAATGTAAACCTTATGCCTAATAACACAATAATATATATATATTATATATATATTAGGGCTGTCAAAATTATAGCGTTAACGGGCGTTAATTTTTTAAATTAATCACGTCAAAATATTTGACGCAATTAACGCAGATGCCCCGCTCAGGGAGTTTTAAATGACAGTACACATTGAAACGCTCACTTGTTGTGTTTTATTGAGTTTTGCCGCCTTCTGCTGGCGCTTGGGTGCGACTGATTTTATAGGCATCCATGAGCATTGAATAAGTAAATATTGACATCAACAATGGCGGGCTACTAGTTTATTTTTTGATTGAAAATTTTACAAATTTTATTAAAACGAAAACATTAAGAGGGGTTTTAATATAAAATTTCTCTAACTTGTACTAACATTTTTCTATTAAGAAATACAAGTCTTTCTATACATGGATCGCTTTAACAGAATGTTAATAATGTTAATGCCATCTTGTTGATTTATTGTTATAATAAACAAATAGTCCTTATGTACCTTATGTTGAATGTATATATCCATCTTGTGTCTTATCTTTCCATTCCAACAATAATTTACAGAAAAATATGGCATATTTTATAGATGGTTTGAATTGCGATTAATTGCGATTAATTACGATTAATTAATTTTTAAGCTGTAATTAACTCGATTAAAAATTTTAATCGTTTGACAGCCCTAATATATATATATATATATATATATATATATATATATATATATATATATATATATATATATATATATATATAAAATAACACAATAAAACAGAATTGTTGTGGAACTCAAAATGTTGACTGCACAGTTATGGACTATGCACATTAAATCATTAGTAACATCAAATATTACACAATACACCAAAGTATATCAGTAGCCGCGTCCTTAAGTCTTTCTGATCGTTTTCCCCTGACCTTTTTACTGCAATAATATAATGAAAACCTGAAATTATGGCTTTTAGTTTTGGCCATCCCAAGATTTTAAGTGGCCCCATCTGGCCACCCCTATGAAAAATTTCTGGAGGTGCCACTGGTGAAAAATCATAAAAAACGGAAATTTTTATGAATTTATGAATCCCGCCCGGACGACGAGGATACTACGTGAAAGTAGGACTTGTCCGGGCAAAAGAGGACGTTTGGTCACCCTATGTAATCTCAAGGCCAATCTATTTTTTCTTACTCTTTAAACATGCAAAAAGACAGAAAAGTAAGCCAAACTGGCTTTGAAAGAATGAGAAAAACACTTGAATAGTTTACTAGTCATCCAGTAAACACAGGACATTACGCACATTGCAGCGGTAAACAAAAGCCTCAGCACCTGGCTGTCACATTGTACGTAGGACGATGAAAGCAGAGCAGCGTTCCTGTTCATAAACTCCTTTGCATTAAGTTTACTGTTTCCTGTCAAACGTGAACTCCGGCCAGCGTCGGTTCCCATCGACGCGAATGACTCAGCGTGAGCGTCGGGATCGTAAACTGACGTGACTGGTGCCGCGGGTATTTCCGCCGCCTCTGCTTTTTCTCTTCTGAGGTTTTGTTGTTCAAAGACACCACCAGAAAATTGATTGTAAACATTCCTGAAATGATCGTGGTCAATGAAATTGGTCACGCTGTTGTGGTCAGAATGTGACAAAAATCAAATGCGTGATCTGCATCCTCTTGTTATCTGTTTTCAGTCTTCTTCAGCCTGACCGCCGACTCTATGTCGCATGATTGCATTAAGACTTGGATTAAGATATCCGGCACATTCCTCATTTTAACTCGGTTAACACACTCCGACTCTGTTTTTTTCACTCCTCAGTCTCACAGCGCGATATGCAAGTCCTCCGGGCCACACTGGAATAGGTTCACCGCAGAAGAAAAACACGAGGTATGACAGATTTCATTTGAAGAGTTTCCTTTGCCAGTTTCTTGTCTTGTTGAACTGTAATATAAACGCTCTGAAGTAAACTTCAGATGTTCTAGTACAGGGGTCCCCAACGACCGGGCCGCGGACCGGTACCGGTCAGCGCAGAAGTAATATATCATTTAGAGCTGAAACGAATACTCGAGCAACTTGAGTAACTCGAGTTTAAAAACTGATCCGAGTAATTTTATTCACCTCGAGGAATCGTTTAATTTTGCCACGTTTTGCCCGGACTACTTTTAATGCGGGACAACGCGCTGATGTCACGTGCATAGAGGAAGAAGCAATAGAAAAATACCTTACTGCATCCAACAGCCGCTACAAACTACGCGGACGTTGCTAAAAAATAGCCCGCATGATTGTGAGTGAGTGAGTCGCATGAGTGAGAAAAAGGAGATAGAACTCAGTGGCTGTACTTCCCCCAGCATTATAGCTTCTAGTGCAGCTTAGACTTAACTTTGAGTCTAGTCCAACTTCAACTAGCCTGACCATAAGCTTTGTCGAACAGGAACGTTTTTAGTCTAATCTTAAATGTGCAGACTGTCTCGCCATCTTTAATACAAGCTGGAAGCTGGTCCATAAAACAGGGGCTTGGTGGCTAAAGGCTCTAGCTCCGACAGTACTTTTAGAAACCCTGGAACTACCAGGAGACCTAGCTAGGAGAGCTAGTAAAGGGCCTGGAGCACAGGGGTGATGTGCTCTCTTCTATTAGTTCCCGTTAAAAGTCTTGCTGCTGCGTTTTGGACGAGCTGAAGATCTTTTAGAGAACTTTTAGGACATGCTGCAATTAGGGAGTTACAGTAATCCAATCTAGATGTAACGAACGCGTGAATTAATTTTTCTGCATCATTTTTAAATAAAATATTTATAATTTTGGCTATGTTGCGCAGGTGAAAAAAGGCCGTTCTGCAGGCTTGTTTAATATGAGCTTTAAGTGAGTAGTCTGGGTTAAATAGAACTTCTAGGTTTTTAACTGTGGTGCTGGATGCTACACTTACATTGTCCAGAGTGACTATATGGGCAGTTAAAGAGTCTCTCACACTTTTCGGGCCTATTATAAGGACTTCTGTCTTTTCAGGGTTAAGTAGAAGATAGTTAGTGCTCATCCAGGTATTTCTATTTCGGACACAGATGCTTAGTTTATCCACTTGCCTGATCTGCTCAGGTTTAATTGATAAGTACAGTTGTGTGTCATCAGCATAACAATGAAAGTTAAAGCTATGTTTTCTGATGATATTGCCTAAAGCAGGGCCGGCGCTAGCTATTTTGGTGCCCTAGGCATAAATGCTTTGTGGTGCCCCCAGCCCCCCATCCACCCCCCCAATGATAGAAATGAACAATATCTGAACATTTGTCAGTATTGCTTTATTTTACAACATAACTTTCACAAACAAAATAATATTTCACAAACATTCACATTCACAAATGTTTCACAAACTGTCAAACCAAACAAAAACAAAATGAAACAAAAAACAAAAATAATAGATAAATAATAATAATTAATATTTATAAATTTGTAAATTTATTTTTTTTTAAAAAAATTTTTAACTACCAATGGCACCAAATACTCAAATAAATAAAAATAAATAATTTAAAATAAAAAAAAATAAATTCCACAACTATTTACAAATAAACATCTGTAAACGAACATAAATAATGAACTTTAGATACAAACATTAAAGTACAAGAATCAGTTGTTAGTGGCCCTACAGAGGCACATGTCTGCATTTTGGCGCTGCAAAATCAGCTATCAGGTCATCATATGACAGTTTCTGTGCAGTTTCCCCATATCAAGAATAAACTTCTGCCAAATTTGCGACTGAAGCATAATGGAGCAAACCACTAGGGAATTGGGGGGGGGGGGGGGGGGGGCACCAAAGGTAGACTGACGAGAGGGCCGCACAGGACTCACAGGAGATTCTTTTTTTGTGTAAATAATGAGCCTATGTTACTTATATTTGTATTACTTGCATTTATCAGGCTTTACAAAGTTTTATTTTAAATACTATAAATTGTTGTTATTATTACAATTACTATTTTTTAGGGATTTTTTACAAACTTGATTTTTTTTTTGTGCCCCTTCAGGCAGTTGGTGCCCTACGCGCGCAGTGCGTGTTATGCGTATGCGGAGCGCCGTGTCTGGCCTAAAGTAAGCATATACAGCGTAAACAAGATGGGCCCGAGGACCGTTGGATAACATTAAGAGTTATAATATAAAAGAGGGCTTTTTTCACTGCCGCAAAAGCTTTGGGAGCAAAATTTTATAAGGGTGCCAAATTTGATAGAACACCGGTCCGTGAAAAAACAGACCCAAATCACACTGGTCCGTGGTGCAAAAAAGGTTGGGGACCCCTGTTCTAGTAGGCTTATTTATCTACCGTACAATGTGATGTGAATGAATGAATGAATGTCTACATTTGCCATGAACTATAAAGTAGTCCATTTCTCATAAGCGCAAGCACTTTTGTTAACAGTTGACATTCTCTGGTTCCTATCTCACTGGTGTTGCTGGTGGCCTCAGATTTTCGTACATAAGAACCACGGTGGCCAATATTTCGACAACAATGCGGTAGCCGCTGCTCCAGCCTGATGAGTGGTAATCTCCCAGCACGAACAAAGCCGCCGCAGCCCTGCTGCCTGGCAGAGATAGCACTTTGTTTACCAACACCCTCTGGTAGCGAGTCTCACTTTACAAGTGTAAATGCCGCATTATAAGTTTCCTCGGGTGAAAATGGAAGCTGCTACAGTCGGAAAGGGGAGCAGGTGCTGAGAAAATATTGGTTCTTGTGGTGGCGTGCGTGGGACCGGGTGATTTGATTTGAATGTCACAAATTTTCTTCAAACAAAGTCCACTATTTGCGCTGTCTATCTCACTGATGCATTCGTCCAATGTGAATTTTAGAAGATGAAAGAAGTTCATGATAAAAGGAACTACCTCTGATTTCCATCTAAATTGCCCCAATCTCGCGCTCGTTTTCCCAATGTTTATCTCTCATTTCCCAATTTGGCCGTACTTTTATTCCCTACCTCAATTCATCATCTCGCTATATTCCCTTCATGTTGATTGAGAGCTCCACGCTACTGTTCTTACTGTTGAAGTGTCGGCTCTGGGGTTACTTTAGTTTCTTGCCCGTCTGGATCTGATTTGCTTGGATTGCTACCGCAGGGACGAATCTATCTATAGCACCCGCGGATAGACCCCGAGACAAATCTGAGCATTTCAAAAGATGTGAATTCACGCTCATTGATTCTTAAGTATGGATGGAAGGATTAAAAGTCACACTAGAAGGTACATTTTTTTCCCCTTCTACTCCCCTCCAGGTTACCGGGACCCTCCAGGGTACCCGCTGCGGGCAGCGGGGCCTCCAGGAGTCCGGGCTCGTCTAATCTGAACCGTCGCAGTCAGAGCTTCAACAGCATCGACAAGAGCAAACCGCTCCAGTACGCCAGCGGCAACGACAGAGGTGAGGATGTGATTTTAGTTTGCGGTCCACTGAGCGGAAATGAAAATGCAGGCAGCCACTGGATGGCACTACTGACTCAGACGAAGCCTGGTTACAACTCTGCTGAATCATGCCCAGGTTATTATTGCCCAAACCCTAGACACAATTTCCACTGAAATATAACTCTGGGGAATAATTTAATTTAAAAAAAAATATTTTTGAGTTAGCTTTCTCTGTTAATCAAAATTTAAATTGGCATGCTGATTCCAAAATTTGAGTTTTTGTACACCGTTTACAGAAGTATTTTTCATATTTAATATGAAAGCAAGGATCCTATAGTTAAAAACCTGCACATGGTGAAGAAAAGCCGAGATCATGTTCAGATTTCACGCCCATAAATTGATTAAAACCAGTTTTCAGATCTACCTCAACAAATACGGTGGTATGGAAAAAGTATCTGAACCTTTTGGAATTTTGCACATTTCTGCCTGAAATACCCATCAAATGTGATCTGATCTTTGTCAAAATCACACAGAAGAAAATACGTTGTCTGCTTTTACTAAAACCACCCAAACATTCATAGGTTTTCAGATTTCAATGACGATAGTATGCACAACAATGGCAGCGAATGAACGAAAGCCCAGTTCAAATGGATTGGACGTCTACTAGTGATAAACTCATTCTAATTCACAGCAGAAGCTTGTTTTTCAGTTTTTTAGTTGTTTGTAGAATATCCTAGAATGATTTCCTGACCAATGTATCGATAATCGTTGCATCGCCATATCGTCAGATCATCGTTACCGTGAGCTTTGTATCGCAAATCGTATCGTATCGTGAGGTACCAAGAGGTTCCCACTCTTACTTTAAAGCATATCATTAGTCATTTTCCCCAACGATTAAAATTTTTAATCGAGTTAATCACAGCTTAAAAATTAATTAATCGTAATTAGTCGCAATTCAAACCATCTATAAAATATGCCATATTTTTCTGTAAATTATTGTTGGAATGGAAAGATAAGACAAGATGGATGTATACATTCAACATACGGTACATAGGGACTGTATTTGTTTATTATAACAATAAATCAACAAGATGGCATTAAAGTTATTAACATTCTGTTAAAGCGATCCATGGATAGAGGGACTTGTAGTTCTTAAAAGATAAATGTTAGTACAAGTTATAGAAATTTTATATTAAAACCCCTCTTAATGTTTTTGTTTTAATAAAATTTGTAAAAATTTCAATCAAGAAATAAACTAGTAGCCCGCCATTGTTGATGTCAATAATTACTTACACAATGCTCATGGGTGCTGAAGCCTATAAAATCAGTCTCACCCAAGCGCCAGCAGAGGGCGACAAAACTCCAGAAAACACAAGTAACAAGTGGACATTGCACTTTGCTGTCATTTTAATCTGTTTGAGCGGGGCATGTGCGTTAATTGCGTCAAATATTTTAACGTGATTCATTTTAAAAATTAGTTACCGCCCGTTAACGCGATAATTTTGACAGCCCTAATTAAAACCCCTCTTAATGTTTTCGTGTTAATAAAATGTGTAAAATTTTCAATCAAAAAATAATCTAGTAGCTCGCCATTGTTGATGTCAACCCATAAAATCAGTCGCACCAAAGCGCCAGCAGAGGGAGACAAAAACCACAAGTAACAAGTGGACATGACACGGCTGTCATTTTAATCTGTTTGAGCGGGGCCTGTGCGTTAATTGCGTCAAATATTTTAACGTGATTAATGAAAAAAATTAATTAACGCCCGTTAACGCGATCATTTTGACAGCCCTATACAAAATAGAAGGCCTAAAAAAACCTTCAATTAGAATTTATAAATTATGATTTTTCATATTGCCAACATTTGTGTGAAATGTTAGCGTGCATGTTCAGTCGTCGACTCCGCGCAGCTGGCCAGCCCCAGCGTGAATCGGGTGCGAATGTCAAGTTGTTCCTTTGATGAAGTAACAGGAATTTTGTTTGACACGTGCAACCTCTGCTGGCAGATTTTTTTTTTTTGGGAGAGGATGGAGAAGTTGGATGAGAAGCCATCCCGCCATCTGTTCCACACGGGGAGCGCCTGGCCAAGAATACGGGCCAGTCCTTAAATGAAAGTCATGCTTTGAGTTTGAAGAGCACAACAAGCAATGTATCTTTGGCGTTACCGTGCAAACGACTGATTAACTTAGGCATCAAAGGGCATGTGTTTTGTGTGAAGTGTACGGCTGGATTCATGTAAAGCTGCTGATTGCTCTGCTTTACATTAGGAACATTCGCACACAAGGGATGCACTTTTAGCTGCAGGAGAAAGCTGCTGACTTTGTCTAACTATGGCTATGTCAGATAAAAAGAACTGCGAGTAAGGGACTGGGTGATGAATTCAAATAAGAGTTGACAAAGATAATGACACCCCTAACCCAAACAACATGCACGTTTTTATGTCCGGGCCCCAAGTCTGGCCAGATGAAGTGACATTTCATTCCTTGGCTGCGGTGCAAAAAAAAAAGAAAAAAGTCTGTTTCCGTGGTAACGGCTAAGTCACTGCACAGCGATGAAAAGTGGCGGCGCTGCGAAAGAGCCCTGGGGGGGCGACAGAAGGGAAGGAGGGGCTCTTTAAAGATGGGGTTAATTGAGCCAATACTTACATTACTGACAAGGACTATCGTTCAAAAGCACGCATCACCTCTGGGGCCAAAGAGTATTCTACAGGCTTTTTACATGTGGGTTTTTGTTTTTGATTAGAATTTGGCTTAAGAATAAATCAACCTATTAGTGTCATGGTGTTAAAACACACACTGCTGGCCAAAAGTATTGGCACCCCTGCAATTCTGTCAGATAATACTCAATTTCTCCCAGAAAATGATTGCAATTACAAATGCTTTGCTAGTAATATCTTCATTTATTTTGCTTGCAATGAAAAAACACAAAAGAGAATTGGGAAAAAAAATCGTTATCATTTTTGAGCCGGACAAAAGTTTTGGCACCCTTTGAAAAATCATGTGATGCTTCTCAAAATTGTGTAATTAACAGCACGTTACTTAGCTGTGGCACATATCAGGTGATGCCAATAACTAAATCACACTTGCAGCCAGTTAAGACGGATCAAAGTTGACTCAACGTCTATCCCGTGTCCTTGTGTGTACCACATTGTGCATGGAGAAAAGAAAGAAGTCCAAAGAACTGTCTGAGGACTTGAGAAGCAATTTTGTGAGAAAGCATAGATAATCTCAATGCTACAAGTCCATCTCCAAAGACCGGAATGTTCCTGTGTCTACTGTGCGCAGTGTCATTAATCAGTGTACAGCAGTCATGTCCAAAGTCCGGGCCGGGGGCCAAATGTGGCCCATGGACAAATTTCATCCGGCCCCCAGCCTCTATCATAAAATCAATAATGTCTGACCCGCACACAGACTTAATAAATTGGTCAGCAGAACTGCTACCAGCATATAAAGTAGCTTACACACTAAATGCTGCTCCTTATTTACCCACTAAAAAGCAGCAGCACTCTAAGCAACATTATCCTGTGTGACCCTTTACTCCCAATTTTCTGAAATGGTGACAATCAACAACAACAACAACAACTGCGAAGGCCGATGCTTCAAAGATAGGTGAAAATTGGACTATTTCTTCACTAAAATGTGAAGCTGTGTCTGCCTCATTTGCAAAAGAGACATTCGCTGCTTATAAAGAGTTCAATGTGAGGCGATATTACCAAACAAGACACACTGACATGTACGACAAGATTACAGGGAAGATATGTAGCGAGAAATTGAAGCCACTTGAAGCTAGTTTAATTTCACACAGCAAGACCCCGAGAGTCGAAAGAGTACGCCACAAAGACTAGTTGCGAGATTGTTGAAATTTTTTATTTAAAAAAAAATAATCAAGCAAATGTGACACACAGAATGGCTTGCTGAAATTTGCTTAAATATATAGTTCTACGTAAAGGACGTCAGCCGAGGTTGGCCCCCCACATTTTTACCACACTGAATCTGGCCCCCTTTGTAAAAAGTTTGGACACTCCTGGTGTAAAGCCCATGCAGCCTGCAGCCTGTGCAGGTATTTGAGTGTTTTTATTTTGGCTTTTTGGCTCGCTGTCTATCGTCTTAGTTAACCTTCGAGTTTGTAGTCTTGAGTTCCGTCGACCTGCTGTCACGGGGTCCTTTTGTTATTTCTTCTATCCCGCGATCGCGTGTTATTTTTTTGTCTGCAATCATTAAACCCTTGTACCTATCCCCCGCTTGTTGTCTGCTTCGAGTTCCAACTTTGTTTCCGCATTTGCGGACGCTAACAATTATAAGTAATAATAATTGACCACAGCATCCCGTCTCTCCATTAGCCTCCTTTTTTCGGGAAGGGGGAGTCCCTTATTTATATTTCTGAAAGGTGGCAACCCTACTTTGGAAACAGTTCCCAAATTACTGCGGCATTTCTTTCAGTAAAAGACAATAAAAGCATAGTAGACGTAGTGAACTGACCAGAGATTGTTGCTCTGATCCAGAGCCCTTCCTCTGGATAGCAGTCGTGCTCTTGCAGGCTCAAACTCGTTGTGTTCGTTCACATTTCGTCTTCAAATGTTTTATCAGGTTCGAGGTATTGAAGTTGGCCGATTTAAGTCCACATCTGGAAACTTTCGGGCCGCAAATCTTGCATGCAGCCATTGATTTTAATCGACGGGATTTCTATTTTGAAATACATCCCGACCGCTGACATTTCTCCTGGTTTCTCCATATGAAAAAGCGGCCTTGTCATTGGTTAGGGGTGGCTATTGGCCCGCTCTCATTGGTCTGGAGCAGGCCAATAGCGATAGCTGCTTAGTGTTCATGTGTCATCACACAACGGTGAGACATGTCACAGAGACGGAGTGTAGTGAGCGCCAGGAGGAAAAAAAAGCTGCGGTCAAATGTTATAATAATGGACCGGTAAATGGTATCGGCGCCGTCTTTGTTGGTACTCGCCGATACCGATACCACCATTTCGGGCTGGATCGGCGCCCCCTGCCGATACTAGTATCGGTATCGATGCATCTTTAGTCTCAACCCGTACTATCCGCCGGCGTCTGAATGAAATGGGACTCTATGGTAGGATACCCAGGAAGTCCCCAAAAGACATTAAAACGTCAGGCTGGAGTTTGCCAAAACTTACCCAAGAAAGCCAAAAACGTTTTGGAAGAATGTTCTCTGGTTAGATGAGACAAAAGTAGAGTTTTTTGGGAAAAGGCATCAATATAGAGTTTATAAGAAAAAAAAACAAGGCCTTCAATGAAAAGAACACGGTCCCCAGACTCTCCACAGTCAAACATGGCGGAGGTTCCCTGATGTTTTGGAGTTGCTTTGCTGCCTCTGGCACTGGACTGCTTGACCGTGTACATGGCATTATTAAGTCTGAAGACTACCAACAAATTTTGCAGCATACTGTAGGGCCCAGTGTGAGAAAGCTGGGTCTCCCTCAGAGGTCATGGGTCTTCCAGCAGGGCAATAACCCAAAACACACTTCAAAAAGCACTAGAAAATGGTTTGAGAGAAAGCACTGGAGACTTCTAAAGTGGCCAGCAATGAGTCCAGACCTGAATCCCATAGAACACCTGTAGATAGATCTGAAAATGGCAGTTTGGGGAAGGCACCCTTCAAATCTCTGAGACCTGGAGCAGTTGGCCAAAGACGAATGGTCTAAAATTCCAGCAGAGTACTGTAAGAAACTCATTGATGGATACCAGAAGCGGTTGTTCGCAGTTATTTTGTCTAAAGCTTGTGCTACCAAGTATTAGGCTGAGGGTGCCAATACTTTTGTCCGGCCAATTTTTGGAGTTTTGTGAAGATATAACTACCAAAGCATTTGTAATTGCAATCATTTTCTGGGAGAAATTGAGCACTATGTGACAGAATTGCTGGTATGCCAATACTTTTGCCCAGCAGTGTACAATTGAACACTAACAGTGGTGAATTTAACAAGTTAACAAGTCTCAGCCATAAATTCTTTATCTTCTGCAGAGATGATTTTAAATAAGTGTTGTGCTTTGAGACGTAGACGCTTAATGATGTGTTTATGCTATCCCTTCCATGAGGGAAGGTACACTTTGTGAGAACTTACACCCACCGACGGGCGTATTTGACAGTGTTAGCGGAGCGTGTCACGTGTAAGCCTGTTAACGTGCCTCAGTACCATCCAAGCCAAGCCGAACGTTCGCCACGCTGCCTGAAGGAACCTTATAATGCGAAAAGAGGCAGCTGACTCATTGCGTCGCATCTAACCCTGTTCGCTCTGCTAACTGACAGTCCGACAGACATTCAGTTAAATGGTGTCGAACTTCATGCTTTCGACTGTGACTCTTTAACTCGCGCACAGTTCAACTGAAACAACTTTGATGTTATACATATGGAGCAATTTGAGAAAGCCTACGGTGTTACATAATGACTTTAGACCTAATTAAGGTCTGCAATGGTACAACTGACTAAAAAAAATGGATTAAATTCTTAACTGTATGTAACCTTCGAAATGCTGATAGAAATCAATGCAATCTATGGATCAGAGGCACCTTCATGTACCAAAGCTGAAAGTAATTGCTTGCCAAAAGTCTGTTCATTTCTAGATCATAGCGATAAATGTAATAATAATCTCATAGAGTTTTAATGCATCCACATTGAAAAAAGCAGGGGAATTTTTTTGTTGTCATGGTTACACGGATGCAACTTTCTTTCTATGCTACGGCATACTTCAACAGCAAGAGATGGAACAGTTGATCCTTTAAAACATCAGTGTAGTGAAGAGAGTCTGTATCCATAGTTGAGCAAGTATTCTGCTAACAAGGACCAGATCCTTTTTTCATAATGAATATTTTCAAAGTTGCACGGATGTGTGCGAAACCCCGGCGGAGAATTACTTCATGTAACATACTGACTTGTAAAAATGTGCTGTCTGAAAAATTCAAGAAGGCTTTAAAAGTTTGCAAAGAACTTCAGTCGTTCAAACTTCTGCGGTTCCTATGAGAAATGTAATGTTTCAGAATAGGATTTTATCCGCAAAATCAAATGCTGAATGAGTTATATGTTCTAGTGTAGTCATTATGTGAGACTTAACCATTTTTTTGTCGGTCTATTCTTCTAGAGGCAATGAGGAGCATCCCAGTAGCCGGCGGCATGAATGGAAGTGGTGTAGGTGGGACTGTTCCCACCAGCCTAAGCGGGCAGCAGCTGGCCTCTGCCATTCCCTCCGCTGCCGCCAGCAAGTCCTGGCGGAGCAAATCCATGAACCTCAAGCACAGCGCCACTTCCTCCATGTTGGCCAGCCCCACGAACTCGCCGTCCCCATCCCCGTCACCGCAGACCCAGGAAGGCCTCCATCCGCATGGCGGTGACGGGTCCAAAGTGGGCGGTGCGCCTCATAGGTCCATGCTCGAAAAGTTCCGTATGATTAATCCTCGATCGGCCTCCCGGGTATCGCCGTCCATGGCTGAGATGGCTCTACAGGAAGAAGATGATATGTCAGAATACGGCGAGGATGGACTTACGCCCACGGGCTCGGTATGCAGCAGTAGTAGCAGTTCTACAGTCAAACAGATGCCCTCCAAGACAGCTGCCTCTTCCCTGAATGCCAGTTCTCGTACCTCGTCTTCCTCATCGTTTTCCAAGGGTTCTACAAACGCTTGCAGGTCCACGTCCAAAGACAAGGAGGACAAAAGCAAGTCTGTGACCAAGCAAGTCTGCGTCCCATCCAAAGAGGAGCGAGACTCTTATACAGACTCGGCGAAAAAGACGTCCAAAATCGCCAGCCTTGTACCCAAGGGAGCAAAGCAAGCAAAGAAAGATGCAGGCAACTCCTCGGGTTCCAGCGGTATCCCCAAACCAGGACTTAAGGCCCCTTCCACAAGTGTGGCAAAGCCGCAAAGTCAGTCCCAAAACCAGACGGGTTTAAACAGCTGCGCTAACCTGCGGGGAGGGGAGACTGAACGAGCCAAACTCACAAAAGGTGGACAGAGCGGGAGTTTCTACACGCAGCGCTCAGTCGGGGGTCAGGAGGGCAAACGAACCAGCATAACGTCCTCCACCAGCACCTCGGCACTGTCTGCATCTGGTGGGATGTTGACGGCAGGAGGCGGAGCACTTGGAGGCAATGGAGTTGTTCAGCTCCCACAGCAGCAACAGCACAACCACCCTAATACTGCTACTGTGGCTCCCTTCATGTACAGGTAAGACTATTCCGCGCAAATTGCACCACCTCAAAGGAGTTCCACAGGGCTCAATCTCGGAGCCCATGCTAATCTTAAACTATCATGCTAATCTATCGCCGTCAACGGCACTGAATGAGTTAAGTATAGAATATATATCATGTTAAAAGTAAAACACCTTAAAAAAAATAAAAACAGTAACAAGTTTTGGTACATCATTTACTTCCCAGCACTAACTGCATACCACATCTTCACTTCAGTATTTTGATGCATGTTGAGACGTGTGGTTAAACCCTTTCAGACATGCAGAAAGCGTGTAAATCTGCCCACCCGGGCCGATTTTCTGCAACGACAGGAAGGTGGGGAAAGAAACTAGAGGAGCTGCCAAAGTCTCTCGGATGCCTTTTGTTCTGGGAGAGAAAGAGAGTTTGCAATCCCATTAACCACGCCTTAATCCCTCACCCCTTCTCCCACTTCTGTCTACCTCCTCCACCGCACACAGTCAGCTCTGCCAGAAGGCGGGCGCCGCTTCCTTCGAGCACAACTTAAGTGCCAATCTTTTGGGAAGTTTAAACTAGTGCCGCTATCACACCTGAGCAGATAGCGAGAAATTTTGAATGGCGTCTCCGAGACATTCATTGTCAGAATGCTTTTGAGAAAGAAAATTCAAACTTCCAACTCCGAAATGTTTCAAAAATTCCTGCGATACAGGCAGTGGCGGACTTGGCAATTTTGGGGCCTAAGGCGAACATATCCAGGGGCCCTCTTCATGGGTCAGGGGTTAAAAAGGTGAGAAGGGTGTGGAGGAAATATGTTCTGGTACACTAGGGCTGTCCTAAACGACAAATTTTCTCCTGATTAGTCAGCTGACTAATTTTACGATTGGTCGACTAATCTAATAATTTTCTTTTTTTTTTTTTTTTTAACTAATTTAGCAATGAATATTTTGTTGACGCTTATTAATTTACAAAACCATTTTGGAACGCTTAAATTCTTTATTACAGTACAAATAATCATGTAAATAACAATGATTAATCTCAAATAAACAATTAGGTTAAATGCTGATAGCATTTACTAGTGCAAAGAATGGAAAGTAAACAGATTCAGAACACTTGGCCTTTTCAACATTATTCAAAACAATTCTTTTTAAAAAATTCTGGCATTATTATTATAGTATACTATTAGTATAATAATTATAATAATTATTCCTTGCCAATCATATTTGTCATAAAGAGTGTCATTTGAAAGCTATTCTTCATGTAGAATCTGTATTCTGTAGTATTTACTCAACATATTATAATATTAATTCTGAAGTATGTGGAATTAACTCCAGAAATCGTTATTTATTTAACGAACATGACGTGCTTTTATTTTGAAATGTACCGGAGGTACGTTCGCTAAACCGCTAACCGAAAGCTTCACACTCCGTTAAAAAACATTCTTCGTCATTGCTTGAGGTGTCACTAATAAATTTTTTTTTTCGTTAGCAAATGCTGTTAACCAGCTGTTGAGTGTTACTGTATGACTGATTGGAACTGCACTGCATTGTTTCGCCACAGGGTGTGCTGTCGTGTATTTTATGTTCGGTGTGAAGAAGAAGAAGAAAGTTAAAAGAGGCATTAGCGGCCTGTTCTCAACTTCTCCCTTACTGCACTTTGGCTCTCATGGAGAGCACGTTCGCTCATGTGTTCGAAATAAACGATAGCCGACGTGCAAAGTAGCAAGTGAGCTGTAAAAATAGTGAGCTTAGTGGCGTGAAAAACGCGGGAGAGCTAAGTGAAGCTAACGAACAGCTAAGCGGAGCTAAACAGAGCTAAGCGAAGCTAAACGGCGCTAAATGAAGCTAAGCGACTGATACTCAGTCCGTCATTATGGAACAGTCCATTGTATGTGGGGGAGAGATAATATAAATGCAGCATTCAAATGGCTTTCTTTTTTGTTTTGTTATTTGTTTGTTTGGTATGCTGACATAATTATACATGACGAATAGTTGGGGGTGCTGCTGGCTCCGGTGGCCCAAGCCCTTGCTCGTTGGGGCAAGGGCAGCTGGTTGGGGGCCCCTACTGGTTAGGGGCCTAAGGCGATCGCCTACTTCGCCTGAATACTAGATCCACCTATGGACACAGGGTCGTACCCCAAAAATGAACAGTTCCTCTAAAAGCTTAAGCCCGTTCATTTCTGTCGCACATTTACGTACATTTGACATTTGACCAAAAACTCAACTCCAGGAAAGCATTTCTCAAGAAATGGCATTTTCTAATATGTATTTATTATCATTGTTGAAAACCTGGCAAAGATTAACAATAGAAATTCTGTTCAGTGATTATTTAAAGGACAGCCTTTTATTTATAGTATTCTAAAACATCAGTACTCTTACCTGAATGCAATTTTTGGCTTCTCTCACCACTTCACTGGTCTTGCATTCAATTACGCAATAGATTATGCAATAAAAGACTTGTGGCTGGCTATCCATGTGACTTGACATTCAGCTTTTTGAACGTTACCTTGAAAATATTCGCCTATAACGTTCCCTGCTTGCGTGCAGCGATATCTGAGCTTCCCCTCTTGCATAATATTGCTCGCACAGATTATCAGGCCTCTACATTGAAGCCTTGTCGGCACTCTGTATTTAAATATATTACATTTTCAAAGCGGTTACTGTATAAATTCACTGTATGAAGGTAAACCATGCTTCCTGTTTTTGCTCTTTCGAAAGAATGCCAAATTGAGGATCGGAACTTTTGTGGTAGTTGTGTGGGAATGGGGCTTGCGGGGATTATCGGTTTCAGGCGCAGAAATAGAGCGATGGCACATTTCAACTAATCCTCACCTGTGCTGACTTACGCAAACTTAATACCGTTGTCATATCAGCCCGCTAACCCTCACTTTCAGCCGTCATCCACACACACCACCGGTCGGTTTTTGGCATTAAGTGGAAAAGCCTTCTGCTGTGTCGCAATTTCCTTCCATTTGCTGTCCAAATTGGCCAATTTAGTTGGTCCCCTTTTAGTGTATATCCCTCTCTCCCACTTTCAAAATCTTTGCAGTTGCCAGCCTGTGTGTATGTTTGATTAATGTCCCACCCACACAGAATGAGACCCTCTGCTCTAACTGCAGGCTGAGTTGTAAACGACCTCATTTATACAAACAAAATGCTTTTAGCTCTTTTATTTCACTCTTATCTAATTCCACTTGGAATTACAGTTCATTTTAGGGAAAAGCGATCAGCCTTTCATCTTATTACCGTTTGTAACTACGACTTCACGTAAATATTAGGGCTGTCAAAATTATCGCGTTAACGGGCGGTAATTATTTTTTTAAAATTAATCACGTTAAAATATTTGACGCAATTAACGCACATGCCCCGCTCAAACAGATTAAAATGACAGCACAGTGACATGTCCACTTGTGTTTTTTGTCTCCCTCTGCTGGCGCTTTGGTGCGACTGAATTTATGGGTTTAAGCACAATGAGCATTGTGTAATTATTCGATCGGATCCGATCACGTCATTTTCAAAGTATCGGAATCGGCAAAAAAATACCGGACATGCCTTTTTTAAATATATATATATATATATATATATATTTTTTTTTTTTTTAATTTAAATCGTTTTCTAATTGTATTTAACGTTACAGAAAAAATGTCTTACACTCATCCAGAGTAGTTTTGGCTTAAAGTAGGGCTATCAAATTAATTGCGTTAACAGCGGTAATCAATTTTTTTAAATTAATCACGTTAAAAATGTAACGCATGCGCTGCACGACCCACTCACGCATTGTAGCGTACAATCTATAAATACGCCGTTTTACCTATAGATGGCGCTAAAAGGCAGTGTAAAATGAGTAGAGAGAATTTTGACAACCTTTGGAGCCATTTTTTATGAGGCTAAAGCCTTACAATACCTTTCTCAATAATTGAAAATAACGTGGGAGGCAATGTGGGGAAAGGTAGTAGTTGATCATTTTCTTAACACCTATGTTCTTTCCCAACGCAGAGAAGATATATCAATTGGTGCCCCTACGCACAGTCATGGTTGTACTTCCCATCATGCATTTGGGCAGAAGTTAAATGGCTGCAGTATCATTTACTGAAAGCTCAACAAATACACTAGATGGCAATATTTAGTCACAATATACAAAGTCACATATATCCTTTGAGAATTACAAGTCTTTCTATCCGTGGATCCCTCTCACAGAAAGAATGTTAATAATGTAAATGCCATCTTGAGGATTTATTGTCATAATAAACAAATACAGTACTTATGTACTGTATGTTGAATGTATATATTCGTCCGAGTTTTATTCATTTTTTTCTTAATGCATTGCCAAAATGCATATGATGGGGAAAAATTATTGGCAACGATCGGGATTGGATCGGGAGCAAAAAAAACATGATCGGAACAACCCTAGTAATTATTGACATCAACAATGGCGAGCAACTAGTTTATTTTTTGATTGAAAATTTTACAAATTTTATAAAAACGAAAACATTGAGGGGTTTTAATACAAAATTTCTATAACTTTTACTAACATTTATCCTTTAAGAACTACAAGTCTTTCTATCCATGGATTACTTTAAAAGAATGTTAATGTTAATGCCATCTTGTTGATTTATTGTTATAATAAACAAATACAGTACTTATGTACAGTATGTTGAATGTATATACTGTATCCATCTTGTGTCTTATCTTTCCATTCCATTCCAACAATAATTTACAGAAAAATATGGCATATTTTATAGATGGTTTGAATTGCGATTAATTACGATTAATTAATCTTTAAGCTGCGATTAACTCAATTACAAATTTTAATCGTTTGACAGCCCTAATAAATATGAATGGTTTATTACTGCTGAAGCCATCTGCAATTTCTAAGCATTTTTGGGTGATCGGTCATATCTCTGAATGCACTGAAGTAGACAAAATGTGATTTCACACGCGAGCAAACGCTGCTTCGTTTGGGTGACGGGTTTTATCTGCTCCTCCGCAGGTGTTACTTTTCCTCACTTTGTGCCAGTGTGCGTCCATTTTGTCTGTTTGTGTTTGCGTGCGACACCGTTATCACCGAGCGCACTGGACCCCATCCTTGTCACTGCCGTCCAACTCTGATTGTACACAAACATATTCGCACACGGACACACTCGCACTGCAAGCGTTTCATCCGAGATGTCCCCTCTTCCCTTTTGAGGTGTCCATCTGTTGCGACCGGAGACGCTCTTTTATCGTTTGCCATTGCCGACACACGGCATGAGGAAGATGCAGTTGCCTTCAAGGCGTTTGCTGAAGCCTTTTTCCCACTGTCTTAATCAACCTCACAAGTCAATAAATGATTCTTGCTGCTCACACTATGAGGAATGTTGTTTGGGTTGTACATGTTAGATTAGGGGTTGCCGGTCTAGTTTGGAGACATTGCTTAATATATTTTGGACCAAATGGAGGATCAAGACATTCTGATTTCTGCATTGATTCTTAATGAGTTTCACATTTATCTAGGGCTGTCAAAATTATCGCAATAACGGGCGGTAATTAATTTTTTTAATTAATCATGTTAAAATATTTGACGCAATTAACCGCTCAGACAGATTTAAATGAAAGTAGAGTGAAATACCCACTTGTTAATTGTGTTTTATGGAGTTTTGCCACCCTCTGCTGGCGCTTGGGTTCGACTGATTTTATAGGCTTCAGCACCCATGAGCATTGTGTAAGTAATTATTGACATCAACAATGGCGGGCTACTAGTTTATTTTTTGATTGAAATTTTTACAAATTTTATTAAAACGAAAACATTAAGAGGGGTTTTAATATAAAATTTCTATAACTTGTACTAATATTTATCTTTTAAGAACTACAAGTCTTTCTATCCATGGATCGCTTTAACAGAATGTTAATAACGTTAATGTCATTTTGTTGATTAATTGTTATAATAAACAAATACAGTCCTTATGTACTGTATGTTGAATGTATATATCCATCTTGTGTCTTATCTTTCCATTCCAACAATTAATTTTACAGATTATATATATATAATTTACAGAAAAATATGGCATATTTAACAGATGGTTTGAATTGCGATTAATTGCAATTAATTACGATTAATTAATTTTTAAGCAGTAATTAACTCGATTAAAAATTTTAATCGTTTGACAGCCCTAATTTTAACTAAAAACTGCTTAATAAAGAACAATGGTATTGCAGTTTGCAGTGATAAACACCAATTTTATAGCAAATAGAATTCAATTCAATTCAATTTTATTTGTATAGCCCTAAATCACAACAAGGTTGTCTCAAAGGGCTTTGCAGAGGCAATATGATACGCAGTCAGAAACAGCAGATGAAATAAATACAGATGAAATCCCCCCATCCTTCGACCCTCCATGTCGGCAAGGAAAAACTCTCTGGGAGAAATGAGAAACCTTGGGGAGTACCACAGTCAGGAGAGATCCACTCCCAGGACGGATAGACAGGATGCCCCCGGACTGCTAATGGGAATTAGCAGACAGAGTTACAGTTTGTAAAGATGCAATAGAGTAAAGGAACAAGAAGAGGTCCATCTAGCCACATCAGACGGAGGTGGCGACCAGGACGTCCAGGATAGTCAGGAGGCTGCAGCTGAAAAATAGCCCCTCCCCAGAGGGAAGGGGGGAAAGGGGACACCGGGTGACTAGTGATGAAGAGACAAGTCAACTAAATATTAACATTGGAAAATAGAAATAAAGTAAGACAAGTGGTAGTTAGAGTGAGAAAAAGGAGATAGAACTCAGTGGCTGTACTTCCCCCAGCGTTATAGCTTCTAGTTAGTGCTGCAACGATTCACTTGAGTCTTCGATCAGAAAAAAAATATTCAAATTAAATTTTGTTGGTTCGAGTATTCGTTTAATTGAAGTGGCATTGTAATGGTTCATTTTGAAAGTGTTTGGTCTGCCTCATTTCACAAGACTGAATCCAGCTGCTCCCTGTTAAGACCAACGTGAACCAAGTTTTTGTTTAAGCTAATGTTTTTAAATGCATTTGTAATTTAGTTTATAGGTATATTGCCAGAACCATTTGTTAAGAGCATTGTAAAAAAAAAAAAAAAAAAAGTTAGCATTTTATAGCATTTAAGCTATCTGACTTTTGCTATGTAAGTTAGCCAATTGTTCTTTTGTTGTACTTGGATCCTTATTTATTTTTATTTTTTTTATACCATTTGAGGCTCAGCTCAGGTATTTTAATTTCCTATGTTCCTTATCCGATTACTCGATTATTCAAGCTAACTTGTCCATCAATTAGTCGACTACTAAAATAATCGATAGCTGCAGCCCTATTTCTAGAGCAGCTTAGACTGAACTGTGAGTCTAGTCCGACTTCAACTAGCCTGACCATAATCTTTGTCGAATAGGAACGTTTGTAGTCTAATCTTAAATGTACAGACTGTCTCGGCTTCTTTAATACTAGCTGGAAGCTGATTCCATAAAACAGGGGCTGACAGTACTTTTAGAAACCCTGGTAACTACCAGTAGACCTGCATTCTGAGAGCGGAGTATTCTGTTGGGGCGGTATGGAACCAGAGCATCGGTGAGATACGATGGCCCCAACCCATTAATGGTCTTAAAAGTAAGAAGGAGGATTTTAAATTTAATTCTAAACTCGACTGGAAGCCAGGGAAGGGCCTGGAGCACAGGGGTGATGTGCTCTCTTCTATTAGTTCCTGTTAAGAGTCTTGCTGCTGCGTTTTGGACTAGCTGAAGACCTTTTAGAGAACTTTTAGGACAAGCTGCAAGTAGGGAGTTACAGTAATCCAATCTAGATGTAACGAACGCGTGAATTAATTTTTCTGCATCGTTTTTAGATAAAATATTTCTAATTTTGGCTATATTGCGCAGGTGGAAAAAGGCCGTTCTGCAGGTTTAATATGAGCTTTAAACGATAAGTCTGAGTCAAATAGAACTTCTAGGTTTTTAGCATCTGTAATAGCATCTGTATGAGTTTCAGGCAACATAAATAAGAATTTCAACGTGGCAACTCTTTGTTAAAAAGCATATTACTTAGTCAGCCCAAGGTTTCATTTTATTTTCAATTCTGTATGTGCTCTCCATCCATGAAAAACAGAGTATAACACAGGGGTCGGGAAGCAAATTAATTTTTATACAGAAAATAATTACAGTACATCTGAAACAAATTATTATAACAAAAAAAAGCATATCATTTTGCCTCATTCAAATCTTAATATCTGAACATTTAAATATGTAAACTAAAGTGCAATCACATTCGTAAATGAATGGCTTCTGATTTTTGAAATGTAAATAAACCATTCTATTGTGATTAAACAACAAAATTGCAATGACTGCATTAACCATCACAGTGAAGTCTAACTGTAACTGTTGAAACAAATCTGAACAAGGAAAAACATTGCAATAAAGTAATGCAAACTTGTTAAACTTGAGAGTGGCTGAGATTCTTCTTCGTGTTAGGGGTTCGCTTTGGCCAGGGGAGTCAAGTTCAGCATTCGCTTCAATGATATCTGGCGCCATCTAGCGTCGTGAATGGTTATAACGTCTAGACCCCAAATATAAGACGACCCCACTTTTTCGGTCTTATTTCGATTCAAAAAACACCATCTTATATTCGGGCCAATACGGTATATTGGTGGAAATGGATTACGCTACACAAGCACTTTATTATGCTTGTAAATCTGATGTTGGTAGATTGTTTTCTTCTTGGAGATGAAGTGCATGTGTGGCAGCTTAGGGTTTTTTTTTTTTTTTTTTTACATAGCGTTTTGACAGTTGCCATCATATTTTTGGAATCAAAGCACAGTGTAGAGGAACAGCATTCCGGCCCTGAATCTTATACCGGAACTGCGATCTGGCCCTGAATCTTATACCGGAACTGCGTTCCTGACCGTTCTGGCCCACTTTCACCCCTGCCTTTATGTCTTCATTAAATGATAAATCTTTTTCAGTGAAACAAATATATTTTTAAAAATATAAAAAAAAATATATCATATATATGTGAAATCTATATTAAAAAAAGTTAACATACGCTGTAAAAGTCATGTCTGCTCATTACTGCACAAACCAGCATATGACACAAAACTTTTTCTTTTTAAATAATTAAAGATGCAGCCGTCAAAAGAGCCAGCTCTGAATGAATGAATGAATGAAACATTTATTGTCATCGCCATCGGTATCATTGACAATCATTGACAATTACAAAATGTGATATTAGAACCGAAGAAAAAGGGAAAGGCAGACGGGAGGAAGCATATGCTTATCAGTTTCCCGCCCCCCATACAGCTAAAGACGCACAATCAGACATGGTACAGTTACATACATCACATGGCCACAAACTGGACAATAACACAATCAACAATCTGGGTTTACAATAAATACAGTTTCACTTTCCCATAACATGCTATTGTAGAAGTTGTGGTCCGGATCAAGCTAATCATTTGGGTCATCATGGCACTCTTCAATCTGTTCATCCAGTTTTAATCGGATCCTGCAATCCGAGACCTAGGTGTTGGCTATTTTCCCAGCTTTCTTGAGTTGACGTGCTTTTCTTGCAATTTCGGCATTTCGGCGAGTCAAGTTGTCATTCAAGAGTTTCTCGGTTTTCAGCACGCATTAACTGGAGCTCTCTGACGATTTCTTGATTTCTCCTTTGATTTTCTTGTATGGAGGATTTTATTTCATCCAAGTCTGCAGATTTCAAATTCTTTGGAGCCATACTGGGAGTCGAGCTTGCTGGCCCTGAGTTGGCCCTGAGCGCTTATCGGTTGAGATAGTTGCTCGTGGGAGCTCGGAGGAGTCTGCACACAGCTTGAGCTGAATCAAGTTCAATCTGGATCGCGAGCCATAGGTTCCTGACCCCTGGTATAACACATCATTGATCATGTTCCCCAGAAATGAAACAAAACAATTTCATAGACCTTCTGACTTACGTGATTTTCTCTGTTCTGTTTTTTGTTTTTTATAACCGTTTGGTATGATTTATATGTGCGCCTGCAGGACGTTCTCAGAGAATGATTGCACCACGGTGGCCCCGGCCGACCCATGCCTCAGCCCCACCAAGGGGGAGTTAGTCTACAGCAAAACAGCCAAACAGTGCCTGGAGGAGATATCAGGTATGGACACTACCAGCATTTTTGCCATTGTTGCTCCAATACTTTTCTATTCAGTGTTTAGCTTAGGTTAAACCTTCTAAATTGCAATATTGATTAGATGTCCTTTTGAGTAAGGAGGATATAAAGCTGTGCCAAAGCATTAAATTAGACAAATTTAATAGTATTCGCAGGATGGATTCTGATGTGACTTCTAGAATGTGCTAATCTTGGAAGGTGATGCGTGTTCTTTATTCCTATTTGGGGACCCCTCCCGCATCCTCACTCCTGTGTTCATGCTATGTCGCGAAGGGAAAAGGTCAGCGCTGACAGTCGGACACAGCGAGCATCTGTGGCTCTTTGTTTACGCCCCCGCGGCTGCCGTCATCTGTGACAATCCACACGCGGGCTTCGTACAAAGCCGTTGTATGACAGGGGAAACACATCTTTATTTGCAGTCTCAAGAGAATATCAAAGACGAGCTCTTGTTTTGTTTGAGATGTCATTGTTAGAACTATTCTCGTCGTGAAACATGAATGATGTTCAAAACCTGGGTAATGACTCAATTACAGCCACGTTTTAGATTGAGAATTTACCATTTTAGGTTTAAGAAGACTGAACGAAACCGATTTGGACTTTCCCAGACCTTCCTTCCACTTTGACCGCGGTTTTTCCCCAGCCTTTTAATTTCAAGGGTAAAATTAGACCGGAGCGCAGACCGTTGGCTTTTGTTTGGAGTCTATTCAGAAACACTTGTTTGTTGTTGTCACATGTCCCGCTGCTGCTTTGCATCGTTTCATATGGGACCCATTGATTGCGGAGTGGAGGGAATGCGTCGGTCGACTATAAATGTCATTGCTGTGTTTCCTGACTTTTATTGAGGAAAATCACATGATTTGTTTGAGAAAGCTCTTACGGCACACTAACAAACTTGAATGTCTAGATGTATTTTTTGAATGATAAGTCGCACCTGAGTATGGCGCACCAGTAAAAAAAAAAAAAAACGACGGAAATTGACGGAACATGAGGGCTTGGAATAATGCTGACCAGACCATGGACGTGGACATTGACGTAGACAGACTTTGACAATGACGCAACAAGGAGTGAAAAGAAAATGGGAGCTTATATCCACACACGCAGACAAGGGATAACGAGACAACAAGGAACAGGTGAGCACAGGAGGATACACTAGGAGAAGGCACGACAGGTGAAATCAATGGGCAATCACAGGGACAAGTCACACTAGGAGAAAACCAACACAAAACCTAACAGTTTGTGGACCCCAGTGTTGTTAATCTTACTTTAAAAAGGTAATTAATTACAGTTACAAATTACTTCTCCCAAAAAGTAATTGCCTTAGTAACTCAGTTACCTGAAAGTAAGAGTAATTAGTCACTTGGCAAAGTAACTTGTGATAATTTTCATGTTTTTTTTTTTCTCAAAAAAAAAAAAAAAAAACGGGTCACACAATGTGAAATTTAAAGGATTTTTGGGACAATTGGCCCAAGCCCAATTCTTTACCCTCCACTTAACTAGACACAGGGGTATTGCGATAACTAGATAGTAACCTTTGCTATGTGTGGAAGTCATTTAATGTTGTGAATCAACAGTTAAAGTTGTTAAAATTGCTCCCGTTATTGCATTAGTTCCCTTCTGTCTACTTTCAACATGTGTAAGTGTGAAAACTGTTTCATCATTTAAAGATAGATTTAAGTCAAGATTTTGCCGATTTAGGAGCATTTTACCAAGTAATACCAAGGCCAAGTATTGCGATCCCGATCCGATATCGATACCGGAAGTTCATATTCTATAAATATATATATATATATATATATACACACATATTTTTTTTTTTAATTATTAAATTTATTAGGATCATGGAAGCTTCCACTTATATATATATATATATATATATATATATATATATATATATATATATATATATATATACACAACCCTGTAGTGTTCTCAGCCATTCTGATGATATCTAATGTACAACTGCATCAAGCACTCAAAAACTTTTAAGTCTCTTTGTGTCAAATATGCTTTGCAATGGAAAACTGCTGCTTTTGATAACGAGCAACGCAGTTTCCCTCAAACTCACAAACCAATCCATCAACAACAAACTCTGATTAGTCAGTCTCACTCTTTAATCATGACACTTAAATTCATATGCACAGAACAGTTCCCTGCTACACGTTGTATTTGATCAAATTTTAATCGAAATTAAATATTTTTGATGTAATTAAAGAACAAATTAATAGTAGCATGTTACCGCCCTCAAATGGTAGATCACTAAAAACAAATCCAGTAATCAATAGTCACTTGCCGTTTTTGAATTTTATTTCACTAACACAATTTTCAAAAAGATTTTGAAATAAAAATAAATAAATAAATAAAAATAAATACATTTTAAAAAACAGATCTTGAAATAATTGAAACAGACCCTTAACAAAATAAAAATAAGTAGCAACAAAACATAAGAAATCAAAAATTTAATTGTTTGTAACATAAAAAATATGGAAAAACATTTCATGAAAAAATAAAAATATGAAACATAAATTCACAAGAAATAATAATAAATGAATAAGAAATAATAATAAGGTTAAGTAAGAAATTAGGCGTGAGAGGGGCGGAGGAAAAGCATGCTGTTCGACACAGGGTAAGGACGTGAACGGGGGCGGGAGCACACGCTGGTGCACTGCTTATGTGTGTGCACTGCTTACGTGCGTGTAGAATACGAAAGGGAAAAGTAGTGCAAAAAGTGTGCACAAAAATATACCCAAAAATTGACAAAGAAAATATAATATATTAATTCCAGATATCGATACTTTGGCTTGGGGATCGATACCTAAAATTTAACGCGCTGGTTCGAAATATCGATATTTTGGTATCGATCTGCCCATCCCTACTAGGAAGGTTCTCTACAACAGAGCCCCCCTGAGAGGTCTACTGCTTTAAGATGGCGGCTGTTTACTAACGCATGTTGTCCTTAAAGTATGTTGCCAGTGCAGACGTGTCTGGCATTTGCATCTAGTTGTATAATATGTGATATCTACCGTATCATGTGGCCGTAGTTTGTAGGCTATAGACCCTACTCATGGCTGACGTCACAGCCACGCCCCCGCGCCATGTTGTCCGTATACTTGTCATGTTAATGCATTAGCGCTTCGTAAATTCCTCCTATTATGGCGTGTTTTTCTGCTCGTTAACATTAATAATCAGAATGGTGAAGTCGTGTGTGGCGGTCGGTTGCAAAAACAGAGAAGATAGACGGAGAGACTTGAAGTTTTACTGCATCCCGAGAGACCCGGAGAGGAGAGCGAGATTGACTGCTGCAATTCGACGAGAAAACTGGGCTCCAAACGACTACCACAGATTATGTAGTAGTCATTTTATATCTGGTAAATGCATTTAATATATATTTAAAGGGTTTTGGGCTGACAACCACAATTAAGATCATCGCTAGGCTAATCGCCGACAACATACACTCAGACGTTGTGAATGAACTACCTGAAAATATATAATTATAAGGGGATAATAAGACAGTTGTCATACAATTAATTTACAATTTCACTATTGAGGTCAAAAGCCAAAAAATAAATTCAACTAGGGACAATCTGGAGTAGTGCTATCGCACTTCATATTTATTACATATTGTATATGTATGTAGTGAGAGTGCTATCGCTAAACCATATAAACATTAAAAGCCCTAGCTCCATTGACAAATGACATAAAATACATTAGACTTGACAGTGGATGTTAGCAAGAACAAAAGATTTTGAATTGAAAATTTCATAACTCACCTTCCCGAGCACAAGATTCCTGCCGAATTTTCGTGTACGAGGACCTGTTTCACCCAACCAGCAACGTAGCATTTATAAGCCTCCAAGCTCTTAAAGTTTTTCAAACTTTCGTGAGAATAGGCTGATTTTGTGTGGACAAGGTAGTTGTAAATATCAGGGTCAGGCAAAGACAGCGAAGACAGCGGGTCGAAAAACATCGATTTAGGCATCAAATATGGATCTGGCGAATGGATAAACTGAAGCTTTTCCACATAACGCCTTTTATGCAACGCATCCAATGAGTTTACGGCGTCAGATAACACCGGGGCTTCCATGAATTGCTCTATAACTTGCACGACTAATTGAAAAGAATGAGAATAGGTCTAAAAAATACGGACAATATGGCGGCCGGATACAGCGACACGTCATTTTGTGACGTAGGTGAGTAGGGTCTATCGGCTACAGTCAGGTATTATTGGAGCCACCTAGCATCGAGTTTGCAACGGCGTCTTCCCCAGTCCCCACCCCTGCTCTCCTCTCTCCATGAGTCCGTCTCTCTCAGACTTTTTTTATTCACCCATTTTAGTAACGCATAGTAACGCACGCCTTTCCCGCCTCAGTAACGGTAACGGCGTTGCCAAGATGAGAAAAGTAATTAATTAGATTACTCACAACTGAAAAAAATAACGCTGTTAGTAACGCCGTTATATTCTAACGCCGTTATTAACAACACTGGTGGACCCTGTTTCTTCTGTCCATTCAGCTATTACAAATTAGCCTTGTTCAACATGTGCGTGGCAGCTGGTAGGCTAATAAAGCCCGCACTGATTGATGAGTAATATGTCGGTTCTGCGGTCTCATTGTTGATCTGCGATAAGCCGACGGCATCGCAGTTAAGCGCCTCCAGATAGCATTTAATTAAGTTTGGCAGTCGGCAAGAGGCAGCAAGCTTACAGGTGCGCTATCGAAACAACTGGAGATGGAGGGACAGTCGGAGGGAAAAGAGATAAGGGGGCTGGCAGGAGAAAGTGAGAGAATGCAAGAGGGAAGGATTAGCTGGAAGAGAGGATGCTAAACAGTGAGCAGAGAGAGAGAGGGAGAGAGAGCTGTGTGAGTCCTCTGCCGGCTGTGGCTCACTCTCTGCCGCGAGGAGGGACGGAGCATCACGGCAGCAGAGCGGGAGGCAGGAAATGTGGAATGGTGAGGTGGTAATTAAGGGCACAACAGGAGGAGGAGGAGGGTAAGAAAAAAGTGAATGAAATAAGACTGCCGTTTAATAAGGGAGGACGATAAAGAGCGTGCGAGGAGGATGGGAGGTAGACGAAGGGACGCGTAGCGACTGTGATGGTCGAGGACCGGAGGTGGTAAAGTATGAGGCGCAGAGAGGAAGCGACGAAGGAGTTAAATTTTGATATTTGATGGGGAGCATGGGTTGGCTCCAAGATGGATCTGAACTCTACCTGTCTACCTGAGACGGAGTGCTTTGGGACCCACGTCTCTAACTCCTCCGTCCTTTGGTCCCATCCTATTCTCAGGATGGATTTACTTTTACATGGTGAGTCCAAACAAATGTAATCTGGCAAAAGGAGGAAGGTTCCAGTGAGAAGCCATGAAGAGAGGTGCCGAGTTCTCGGTGTATCAGGGTGGCAGCCCGGCCCGACGCCCTCCCCAGCCACTTCCGGACAACCTTAACCTGCGACTCAAACAGCGCTCCCTTACCAACCTGACTCTACACGGCGATGCCTCGGAACTGGACAAGCAACCGCCTCGTCTGTCCCAAAGGCAGAGCTCGTTGGTGTACCCGTCTTCGTCGCAGCGGGCCGGTGGTAGCTTGCAAGGCAGCCCCAAAAAGGAAGCGGCGACGAGAAGCTGCGCCCCTCGAGCTCGATCTTTGTCACTCTCGCTCACTAAGATGCTCTCACAGTCAGAGCACTCCCTCATCCCCGTGCCTTGGCGTTGCACCGCCGCCAGCGGAAGGCCCCAGCGAGCTTCCTACGGCGGCCACCCGCGGGCCGAGCCTCTCCACAAGCCCAAACAGCAGGCGGGCGCCAAGGAAGAGGATGAGAACCAGGCAGGGAAGCGAGGAGGCAGGGAGAAGGAGGGCGGCTATTGGGCCGAGGAGGAGGTTTCGGAGGGAGGGCCTCGCGAGGGAACGGCTCAACTGGATAAGGAAGTGATCCTCACCATGCTGGGCGACCTGGAGCAGGTGCTGCACAAGCAGCCTCGCCCACGTAAGTCGGCCTAGACGCCACACGGATTCCTCTGCCATTAATAATCACTATGACAACACTGTCATTTTCGCTTTAGAATCAGAATACTTGTATCAATAAAATATCATTATATCCTGACAGAGTACATGTAATTATATAGTTGATCAACTCTTGGCCTGCAGTTGATGATGATAGACATCCAATGATCCTCTCAGAGATCACTACTGTATTTTTGATACTTCAACCAATGCAGCTAATGTAAAACTAAAATTATGATTAAGATTAGGCTGATTTAAACATGTATGCAGTGTTTATCTACTTACCTGACACCATGATTAAACATTTCTAAATAACCGAGGGGGCGGGGCACTGTTGTGGCTCTCATATTGTCCTATAAACAGCCATTTAATTTGACATTAGGCTATTGGGTTAGAAGGATTAAGATACACTACATGCACATCTTTAGCTCTCGCTGAGCCAGGAATGCGCTTGAGAGGGGGGTTGTGTTAAGCAAAGAATGGTTGCTCTTTTCCTTTTTGATAGACTCCAATGTGAGCAATATTTAGTTTGCCTGTGGGGTCGAGGTAGGCTCAATTCTACTTCACATACTCTAAATACAATAAATGTCAAATGAGGGAACAGAAAAAGCTCATATTTTGTTTCTTTAATAGAGAAGTAAATGACAAAACAGATCTTCACTTCATGGCTGTTGCGAAATTCCTACCGAGGTTTTCCTTTATAGTACGTTAATTTGTTCCGGCCGGTAAAAATCTGACCTCAATTATACCAGGCTAGCCCTCAGCTTCTCTGAGGTCACCGACAAGGACGGTGCAGCAGAATTGAGGGCGAATGTCAACGTATGTAGAGATCATCTTTGGGCGCAGGCGTGGAAGTGTTTGTGTTCCGTAATTATTCCTGGTTCCCTGCTGTCCCCGTATTAATTTTTCATCTCAGACTCAATTGTTTCCTTGGCTGTCGCGGTTTTCTGTTGCGCCTCATCGATTCGGGTCGACGGACTTTCTCCAAGCTGATAAGTGCTGTGTCAGTGCCACCGAGGCCGTCACTCATTCATCATACTTGGTCAACTGTGCGACTCGAACAATGTATATCCCCACGCAACAAGGAGATTGCTGTCAGCGCGGGAGATTATTTTCATACTGGCAGTTTGTACGAGTCATTCGTTTCTGCAACGTGAGGGAAAACACCAGAAGAATTCACAGCCTGTGAAACTGTGGATTCCTATTCGGGATGTGATCAATCACAACTTGCCTTTGCGATTGTTTCCAAGTGCCCTAAAGTCAACTCCTGAATGCCTTTTTTATGAATCTATACTTAGGCTGGTGTTTCTTTTCAAGGCAGAGCATCAACACCTCAATTGTTTTCCTTGCTGCTGGCGTTTGCTGCAAGAGAAAAACTTTCTGATATTTCTCAGCAGTGAGTCTCAAGGTTCGGATGGGTGGGTTAGAAAAAGACGGAACGGATTTCTGTCAGTGTGTCTCGGCACGACATGCTACGTCAACCCGTGGACCTTTTATCCCATCCATCTGAAATAATGTGTCTCGGCTCTGTAGACAAAAGGCTACAGCCGTTATGACTTCCAATGGTCGTTTATCACTTTGTTCCCCCAATGGGACATACTGTGACAAGTGATGAAAAAGTGCGTGCGTGCAGACTGCCGTTTCTCTTGGGGGAAGAGAGCCATGACTGTATGTGTGTGAGGAGTCACTAAACGGAATGTGCGTCTGCAGGAGAGGACCCCGAGACTAGACGGATGAGAACGGTGAAGAACATCGCTGACCTAAGGCAGAACCTGGAAGAAACCATGTCTAGTCTACGGGGGACGCAGATCAGCCACAGGTAGTACCCATGACTGACTACTTTCTTTTAGTTGGTTCTTCCAACTTGGAGCTTTTCTGCACTTTTGCTTCCCGAGGTTGTGTGCTGATCTATTTCTAATTTTACTTCCAACCATGAGGGCACTGTTGGCGAGTTTCCAGGCGTCCAATTTTTGGACACCTACCTTACCTGCCTGCGCAGCCAAAATCTCAACCGGGAATAAATCTATTACTGACAAAGCGGTTATTTTGAGAAAGCCTTCTGTTACTAATCGTTTTGAATGGTTGGCAACTTGCTTGGTTGGCAACAACAGAACAATTTAATGAGATAAAGTAGCAGATTTGACTGCATTAGGAATGTAGGATTAGGCTCCCGTTGGTTAAACCTGTACTGATCCTGAATGGAAGAACCCTGTCCGAAACCCGTTTTTAATTTAAACACACGAGCTGTACAATAAAGTTTTCTTCGTTAGCTGCATCGATAATACGTTAATGTCCTTGACTCAGTTCAATATTTCCACATCTCCCTCACACAGATCCCTCAGGAAGATATGTCTCAAATTATTAATGATGCTCCCTCTATTACTATCCCCATCTTCTCCATATTTCCTACATTTAATTAGGTCGCTCACTTCACCTGCAAAACATCCTTCATTTGCGCGCCACATTGACCGTCTAAGCGGACTCCGGGTTGCGGCTTAGTCATCACGTCTCCCAGTCTATTATTTTGCTTGCTTCGGCCCATTTACCAAGGAAGATGGTGCCGACAGCCATGACAGATGGCTTTCTGGTAATGTGTGCGGGCAAGGGTGTGTTTGTTTTCCACTTCTTATTTCTCAAACCTTGAAAACCTCCAAGCCAGTTGTGATCAATATACTGTTTTTAACAAGCTTGAGAACGCTAAACTGATACGACCGGATATCCGGTTTTACAGGTGAGAGATACAGCTGTATCGATAGTAAAGTTACCATTCGACAGTAATTAGCCATTAAATATTCAATGAACCGATAGTAGAGATAGAATTCGGCTATCGCGAGCACAAGAATCGGCTTTTAATGTCTAGTTCAATGCATTGCGTAACATGATAATAATTTAGCTTTTACTTCACATGCTGCGCTTGTGTCAATCACCACACAGCGCACTTAGATTGTGACCGCACGCATGATATAATATGGAAAAGCATCACTCACAGTCGTGGTTGCCTCAACTTCCCATGCATTTCGGCTGAACCACTAGTATTCGCCGTCATTACCCAATCGTCACGGGTGTGTCATAACAACGCGAGAGCTAACAAAACCACTGTAACGCACGCTCCGTAGCGTTTTCTTCACAGCCCAAAACGAAACTAGTAGTGCCAACATGCTAAAACAATGGACAGTTTGAGCACTACGCCAGCGACGTGCAGCGATTGATTTTCAACGCACCCAGGAAAACAAAAGTCGGACTTTGAAGTGATGAAGGCAGCCAGACCTGTTCGCATGGGACAGAGCTAGTGTGAAGCAGTACATAGATCGTGACTTTTTAACCCTGTAAAATAACCCACTTCAATGGTGGAAAGGGCGGCATATTGTTTTCCATGAAACGCAGTCTACTTAACCCTTAGATGCATAAGTGGGTCAAAAATGACCCAGTGAGGTTGTTTTCTTGAAATATCTTCAGAATGAAAAATTGTTATCAATTCATATTCCAAGTATTCCTCAAAAAACATGTTTTTGATATAATGTCATTCAATTTTTTGATGAACTTTTTATACATTTGAAGAAAGTGTCATTTTTGTATTACTACCCTAAGCTTCCACAAGTGGGTCAAAAATGACCCACATGCATTTTCTATGGAATCCCATGGGAATCTTTCATTCAGTTCAATTCAATTCCGATTTTTTGTCATGTCTGTTTTTTTGGCGTACTCGTTCAGACTACCTTTGTCCATTGAGCCTATTCAAGTATCACACATGCACTCTAATTCGTAGTCCGAGATGCGCTGAGTAAACTGGCCCACATGCGGAGGAGCATTGGAGCAGAGAGAAAACCGAGCATTGTCAGGCTTATTCTCAACCCATTTCATTTTTTTATGACTGTTGTCAAGCCCACTCCTTCCCCAAAAGCCGCGTTCAAGCTAGGCGCTAACACTAATGCACAGCTGCACCGCTACCATAGCACCCTGTCTCTCTCGCTCTTTGCTGATGTTAATTGCTGCATGAATTCCAATTTGGGGGACTTGAAAGTTCAGACCACAGCCACATTCTGGAAAAATGTGGCCCCGATGGGATTTTAACCACATACTAAAGTGACCTGGATCGAATTTGAAAATGGTCCACTTTTATGCGACTTTTCCCGTTCAGTCGAGTCGGAAAAACACGAAAAAATCGGATTTGTGTGACTTACAGCTGAAATGGTCCTACAGATGTTGGGATAATGGAGAGGCAGTGACGGGGTTGGACTCAAGTGTCCGAAATTTCTGATGTTGAGGACCCAGACTATTGTCCAGGTGGCAGTGGCAGTTGTCCACCTGGAAATCCAACTGAACAGGATCAATCTGACTCATAAGATTCCACTTACAGTATGTGTCCTCTGAAGAAGAAAGTGTCCAAATCATGGCCACAGAATGAGTTGGTAGGGCTCTTACTAGAGAGAATTACCTCCCACCCAGGACAGAACACAGAGCCACAATATCCTCAAAAATCGGTCAGTGCCTCCACAAGGGCTTAGCACCGCTGTCTCACCAAAAAGATGCATGGGCGCTCTTCATCATTGATGATAAAATACAAGGAAGGATGAAGTCTATTGCTGTTCTGGTTTGTTTTTTGTTTTTTTTCCCCAAAAAATGTTAATTGAATCATAAAGATATTTCAAGCTTGAAATCATTCTTGTGTGGCCCCAAATATCATGCTAATTAATATACAAGTGATTATTCTTCACCAAAATGGCATAAAAACACATTGTTTCTAATATGGGTCATTTTTGACCCACTTATGGAAGAGTGTAGGGTCCAGTAACTTGTGCATCTAAGGGTTAAACATGAACATATGGATCAGTTGATCTTCCTCAAGAAAAACCTGCCCTTCAAAAAAGATATGGACAGTTATGAGGAATAAAAAATGTGGAAGCACAGGCATAAGTGAATGACTTTGCTGTGTATAAGGTTAAAGTAATGATTACTGACCTGTCTAAAACGGCATGTTTTTACTCCCCCAATTATACCAGTGGTAAAGCATAATTTATTATCTATTTATGATAACACTAGCAGGTCTAATTCTTTTTTTCTAGAGCTGCTGCATATAATATTTTTTGTTTGTAAGATGTTTACGTTGAAAGTTTGCACTTAAATTACTTACCTCTTGTGTTCAAAACACCAGGAAATACAGTAATTGAATTACTGCACTTTATTGTTGTCTGTCACTGGAGTTTTATTTTATTATCAATCCCATCCAACAAAATGACAGTAATATAGTAAGCCTTTTTTTTTTTTTTTTAAATAAAAAAAATAAAACATAACATTGGTATGAAATGTTTAATTTTGCTATTAGAACTGTAGTCTTTTTTATATGTTTAAAATACTGTATGAACACACACAACAAATGTTTACTATCATATCGGTTTCACTCTGTATCGAACCGTATCGTTCTTAAACTGTATCGAATCGTATCGAATCTCTAGGCCTTTAAAATGTATCGTTTTTTAATCGAATCGTTACCTGTGTATCTAGATACATATCGAATCGGCTTCATGCCAGAGATTCCCAACCCTAGTTTTTAACACAAACGCAAGCTTTGGACGGTCTCTCATTGGCATGCGTTTGCATGGTTTGTCTAAAATGACAGTTGCTCCAGTCGAATAAGATTAAGCAAAATGTAGCCATTTAATGAAGAAAATGCATGTTTTAATAGCAGGAACGTGATAAGTGCTCGCCAATTGAGTCCATGACAAAAGCCTGGCCAGACCAAGCTAATCTCCCTCCTGGATAAGAAATGGCCATAATCACCATGAAGCAATTAATCAGCGTCACGCTTGCGCGGACATGACAGTCATGCTCATCAGTCTCTGTCACCATTTTGGGAGTCTCCCTCTGTACCTGAATCCCAACTCTGGTTTAAGATCACATTAATGCACTGCCTATCTTCAGAATGCATAATGCATACGGCGGAAAACACAGACAAGACTGAAAAAGCAGTTTCTGCTCTTACACTCCACTTTAAAAGAAACTGCTGTATTTTAAGCCAAAACAACTGTTGTGTTTGATAGAACAATATGTCTATATGCTGCCATAGCAGATTCATGGCGCGTTAAGCCCCAGAACTATTTTTAATTTAATTACCCTTTTTTTACCCTTTAATTTAAAAGGATAAATTTATGAAAAAGAACATCTCGGGCACTCCTTGATGTCTGCGATTTCTGCATCGTGACCCTTGTTATATTACCATGTTTCACCCATAAAATCCCCAAAATATCCGGCCGCGGCCATTCACAGCTGTGTCTTGACACTCGATGATACATGCTACATGGAGTTTTTGGATCGAAACAAGGTAAATACGCGATAATATCTCGTTAAAGTCACGGCGTCTGTAATTCTGCTCTCGCGTGCTCTCACCTCCAAATAAGGTTTTGCTGTTTAATTTTTTTTTTTTTTTTCTTTAAATGCCCTCCTGTTCAAAAATTTTCTTCACCCAGAAAATAGAGATTTTAAGCTTTCCAATGATGTATCACACATGCATATCGGACAATTTTGAAAGCTGGCCAAATTGGGGGTCACCTGAGTGTTTTCCGCCATACATTCATTTTAGGGCTGTCAAACGATTAAAATTTTTAATCGAGTTAATTACAGCTTAAAAATTAATTAATCGTAATTAATCGCAATTCAAACCATCTATAAAATATGGCATATTTTTCTGTAAATTAATGTTGGAATAGAAAGATAAGACACAAGATGTATATATACATTCAACATACGGTACATAAGTACTGTATTTGTTTATTATAACAATAAATCAACAAGATGGCATTAACATTATTAACATTCTTTTAAAGCGATCAATGGATAGAAAGACTTGTAGTTCTTAAAAGATAAATGTGAGTACAAGTCATAGATATTTTATATTAAAACCCCTCTTGTTTTCGTTTTAATAAAATTTGTACAATTTTCAATCAAAAAATAAACTAGTAGCCCGCCATTGTTGATGTCAATAAATACCCAATGCTCATGGGTGCTTAAGCCGATAAAATCAGTTGCACCCAAGCGCCAGCAGAGGGCGACAAAAACTCCAAAAAACACAAGTAACAAGTGGACATTGCACTTTGCTGTCATTTTAATCTGTTTGAACGGGGCATGTGCGTTAATTGCGTCAAATATTTTAACGTGATTAATTTAAAAAAATAATTACCGCCCGTTAACGCGATAATTTTGACAGCCCTAATTCATTTCCGATCGTAACTCATAGGTGAATTGAAAGGCCACATCACATCTAGACGTGGTTTTATTTGTTTTTATCTCCTCCTCAGACACTCGCCATCGATCCAAATAGACCATTCATTTTCGCTTCTTTCAACAGATACGCTGATATTGATTGACATAAGGCAAAGAAAAATCGTTGTTTGAAGAAATGTCACCATTGTGTCCTTGAATTCTCATCAGTTTTATATCCGGGGAAAACCATGACGATCAGATGACACCAAATCTAATTGTGTTTGCGTTGTTTACACACAGACAACAAGAATGAGTCAATTTTCCACTGCTGTCTGAGGCCAACGCCATTTTGAAATTTGACATTTCTCCAAAAGTGTGAATGGGAAAGTAGATAGAATGAACTTGCATGTTCTAAATTTGACACTTATCCATACCCCCAGCATCTACACGCGTGCCGTCTCACTCCGTTTGTAAACCTTTCTCTTTTTTTCTGCTGCCTCCAGATAATGATAAGCTGATTTTGCAAGCTACGTCGTACACAAATGTTCCACAGATTTCCATTCCTCAGCTCGTTGAATTGCATTTTTCATTGTGATACGGTGTCACATTTCGGGGCGCTGTATGTGTCATTGTGTGTAGCTGTTGATAAAGATATGATGTGAGTATGGCTGGCATCAGTGCCCTTCTCATGTTGCCACTCTGCATCACGGGAGGCTGCAAACACGCACATCCAATTATTAGATCGACATTCCAAAAAGATGCTTGTTAGATTCCCCGGCCGAGTAAGAATGCAGTGCACTTTCTTCCCAGCAGAGAGCTCTAGTGTGGTACCGCCGCATGCTTATGTGTCCTTGCCCAGAGTTCACTCCATGAACAATGAACACGCATAACCATCTACAACTAATTACATTTAGTTCATTTTGCTTGCAAAGCTGTAACCGCATTTTTCTGTCTCTGCTGCCTGCAAGCATAATGGAGGCTCATTACATACAATATTGAGTCGGCGACAATAGCAGATTAATCATGATGGAGGCTTTGTGTAATTATCACCAGGGGATAGTCCAATTTTACAGTAATTGCGTCATTTGATTCATTCATTCATGTGCTCGAGTGAAATGGAAAAAATAGCCGCTGACTTGTGGCAAGACGTGGGTTACGTGTTGTGGTATTCACTAGGGTTATTCCAATCATGTTTTTTTGCTCCCGATCCGATCCCGATCGTTTTATTTTGAGTATCTGCCGATCCCAATATTTCCTGATTCGATTGCTTTTTTTTTTTTTTTTGCTCCCGATTCAATTCCAATCATTCCCGATAATTTTTCCCGATCATATACATTTTGGCAATGCATTAAGAAAAAAAATGAATAAAACTCAGACGAATATATACATTCAACATACATTATATAAGTATGACAATAAATCCTCAAGATGGCATATACATTATTAACATTTTTCTGTGAGAGGGATCCACGGATAGAAAGACTTGTAATTCTTAAAGGATAAATGTGACTTTGTATATTGTGACTAAATATTGCCATCTAGTGCATTTGTTGAGCTTTCAGTAAATGATACTGTAGCCATTTAACTGTTCTGCCCAAATGCATGATGAGAAGTGCAACCATGACTGTGTGTAGTAGCACCAATTGATATATCTTCTCTGCGTTAGGAAATAACATAGGGTGTAAAGAAAAAGATCAACTATTATCTTTCTTCCCCACATTGCTTCCCACGATATTTCTAATTGTTGAGAGAGGGATTTTAAGGCTTTAGCCAATTAAACAATGGCTCTAATGGCTGCCAAAATTCACTCTACTCATTTTACGCTGCCTTTTAGCTCTATTTATAGGTAAAACGGCGCCATTATAGATTGAACGTGACATTGCGTGAGTGGGTCATGCAGCGCATGCGTTGATTGTGTTAATTACTTTAACGTGATTAATTTTTGAAAAATTAATTACCGTCGTTAACGCGATAAATTTGATAACCCTACTTTAAGCCAAAACTAAAGAGTCTGGATGAGTGTAAGACATTTTGTCTGTAACGTTAATACAATTAGAAAACGATTTAATTAAAAAAATATATATATTTAAAAAAGGCATGTCTGATATTTTTTTGCCGATTCCGATACTTTGAAAATGACGTGATCGGACCCGATCGATCGGCGTCCCGATCTTTATTCATCTTTATTACTTTTGTTCCGTGAAGAATCCAGAAAGGGTTATTTGATTGTGGCTTTCTGAAAAACAATAAATTTTTACATTTAGGCACTCCTGCAATCGTCACGCTTTTTCTGTTACAAACTGACCCGGCCCCTCATCAGAGAAGGGAAAACTTATGTGGCCCTCACGGGAAAAAGTTTGGGGACCCCTGCTTTATAGTATCGGCATATTTTCATGAAATCAGTTATTTACACCCCTGATAGACCTGATTTTTATGTTACTATGCTTGAAAAGCAATTTCAATGTGATTCGGCGTGACATTGACAAAGTTTTGCCGAGCTTCTCCAACTGCGACAATTGTCTCCTGGGAGACCCGGCTTTCTTCGCATCCTCTACTTTTCGAGTTAGCACGGTGGAAGAAGCAACACTTTGGGAAGGTCATACACGAACTGAAACAGCAGGCTGCTGTTTACATCTTTTTGAGAGGTGACCTTCACACAGGAGTGCACCTGATATGACAGCTGCATCGTCTTTAAAGTGTCATTTGAGTCCATAAGGCAGAGAAGTAAGAATTTTTTTTTACCATTTGTTTCACTCTTTGCAGCACACTGGAGACCACCTTCGACACAACCGTGACCACCGAAGTCAACGGGCGGAGTCTCCCCGCCCTCGCCACCCGCTCCTCCCCCATGGCCTGGCGCCTGGGCCAGACGCAAACGCCGCGTCTGCAGGCTGGCGACGCCCCCTCCGGCGGTTACCCCGCGCCCAGGGCGGGCGCGGCGAGCGGCGCCGCCACGACGGCGGGCCGCTACGGCGGCCACTCCGACCCCTCCAGGTTTGTGTACGGCGCCAACTTGAGGCGTTCGGCAGGGCCGCGGGGGGCGGAGCTGGGGGAAAAGGGAGGAGCAGGGCTGGAAGGAGGGAAGCAGATGGAGGTGCCGGGGTACATGAGTGATGGGGACGTCCTGGGCAAGAACGGACGCATGGATGAGATCACCAGCGGGTAGGATGAGTAGACATGATCACTTCAATTAACTCTTTTGCTCACTGGGTGTTAAAATACTTTAAGAATGCAACATATTTGTAACGGTACTTTTTCTCTGTCATCCTTTTCTGTCGGTTGCATTTTCAATATACATTACGCTATAAATATGCACAGGGGCGTGTACGCAAGGGCCTAGGTTTGGTCTCAATGTTGGTAGGGACGATATAACAGCATAAACTAAATGTCCACTTTTTGCTGGGGACGGGACATTAATAAAACCAAACAGATTGGGTGAACGGGGGTCAGGGCTACATTTCTCATGAATATGAACCTAATTAATTGATAGGCTAAATTATCAATGCAAAATAAATCTGTATTGACTTTTACTTTAATGTGTACTTGTTCAGGTGATAAACCTTTCAATTCAGACCTTTGTTTTGAAAAACTACTAAAACATTTTGAAAACTTCCAGAATAAATGTCTGGATTTTATTAGCAAATTTATTATTGCAATATTTGAACATAAATTATATTAACATACACATGTTAATCATCTCTTAACTGTCCAGGAATGCAAAAAATAAACATTTGTCTTAAGACCACTCAACATTGTGTGTCTAAATGAAGAAATTAAATATAACTGAAAAAAATCCGTAGTCAGGGATCAACAAAAAAAAAGTTGACTAAGTCTAATAAACGTTAACGGCTTCCTACTTGTGTTTTGCAGGTTAGCAAATTCTCACAATTTAATGTTAACTCTGTGGTCGGACTTTAAGTAGCAAAATTAGTACTGTGTTCCCCACCTCCACAACATTGATTTCTTTTTACATTATCTACAGTTCCCTCCATAATTATTGGATTTATAATAATTATGTGTTTTTTAGCTTCTAATATATATATATATATATATATATATATATATATATATATATTTTTTTTTTTTTTTTTTAATTCAAAGATTTTGGGACCTTAATGGAAAAAAAAGAGAAAAATCCAACCTTCAATACAAGTGCATTTATTCAGTGGGGAAAAAATCCCACATAAAGAAATAATTATTTGACATCAAATAATGTGTGTCACAATTATTAGCACCCCTGATGTTAATACTTTGTACAACCCCCTTTTGCCAACAAAACAAGGTCTGGGGACTGAGATGGCCATGGGAGGAGCTTGATTTTGTGTCTGGTGAACCATTTCTGTGTAGATTTTGCCATATGTTTAGGGTCATTGTCTTTTTGAAAGACCCAGTGACGACCCATCTTCAGCTTTCGGGCAGAGGGCAGAGATTTTGATTTAAAATGTCCTGGTATTTCAAAGCATTCATCATGCCATGCACCCTAACAAGGTTCCCAGGGCCTTTGGAAGCGAAGCAGCCCCACAGCATCACTGACCCACCCCCATACTTCACAGTGGGTATGAGGTGCTTTTCAGCATGCGCATCTTTCGTGGCACGCCAGACCCACTTAGAGTGTTTGTTGCCAAAAAGCTCAATCTTGGTCTCATCTGACCAAAGCACACGGTCCCAGTTGAAGCCCCAATACCGCTTGGCGAACTCTAGACATTTGCGTTTTTGATTGTGAGTGAGGAAAGGTTTTCTCCGTGCATGCCTCCCAACAGCTTGTTGGTGTGTAGACAGCACCTCATACCCACTGTGAAGTATGGCGGTGGGTCAGTGATGCTGTGGGGCTGTTTCGCTTCCAAAGGCACTGGGAACCTTGTTAGGGTGCATGGCATCATGAATGCTTTGAAATACCAGGACATTTTAAATCCAAATCTGTTGCCTTCTGCCCGAAAGCTGAAGATGGGTCGTCACTGGGTCTTTCAGCAAGACAATGACCCTAAACATATGGCCAAATCTACACAGAAATGGTTCACCAGACTCAAAATCAAGCTCCTCCCATGGCCTCTCTCTGTCCCCAGACCTCAACCCCATTGAAAACCTGTGGGGTGAGCTGAAGAGGAGAGTACAGAGGAGAGGACCCAGGTCTCTGGACGATTTAGAGAGATTCTGCAAAGAGGAATGGCTGAAGATCCCTCTTTCTGTCTTTTCCCATCTTGTGAAACATTATAGGAGAAGATTAGGTGCTGTTTTGTTGGCAAAAGGGGGTTGTACAAAGTATTAACACCAGGGGTGCTAATAATTGTGACACACATTATTTGATGTCAGATAATTATTTCTTTATGTGGGATTTTTCCCCACTGAATAAATGCACTTGTATTAAAGGTTGGATTTTTCTCTTTTTTTCCATTAAGGTCCCATATTATTTAGAAGAAAATAATTATTTATAAATCCAATAATTATGGAGGGCACTTTACAGTGGCTGCTACTGCTAGTGGTCGAAAAAAAATTCAAAGGGGGCGGAGGAGGTGGCATGTTGTCGACATTTTTGTGAGGGCTGTGAGTGCGTGTGTTGGGGGGTGGGGGTCAAGTCATCAGCCAATCAAACATGCGTTTGAGGGAAAATCATGGACTGGCACATTCAGCAAGTCAAAAGATGTAAATGGAAGTCTGAACATAACACAAATCACTTAATAATGGTAGTGTCAATTCTATCCTTACAACATTTGGGAAGATGTTCTAAATTACCTATATAACTAAAGTCATTATATAATGCAAATAAGGTTGCTTAAAAGTTGGTGGGGACAATTTGAGCGTCCTGACATGTTGATAGTGTTATGTCCCTACCACGGGCGTAGGTTTGGTCCCAACATTGGTAGGGACGATATTACAATGCAATTACAATGCAAACAATGATCCAAATAACGGACGATTAGCTTGACGTAATTGTTCTTTGTGGAGGCTGGCCTGACTGTAGTAGTTTTGACGGTTAGAAAGTTTAATGTAATGCAAACTGTTGCAGGTCGGACTTTCAGTAGCAAAATTAATAATACATTTTATTTATAGAGCGTTTTTACCAATGCTCAAAGACTCAAAGTTGAAACAATGAAAAGGCTCACACAACATGAGCAGTAAAAAACAATGGAGAAAAGAATTCTAAATCAAAAGCCTATTTAAAAATGTGAGGTTTTGGAACGTAGGAAGCTCTGAACAGGTGCGGATGGGTTTAAGGAGTGAGCTCCAAAGGGAAGGGGCAGCAACGGAGAAGGCTCTGTCTCCCCCAAAATTAGTGGTGTTTCCCCCACCTCCACAACATTATCGTCTTTTTATATGACTTACAGTGGTTGCTGCTGGCCGGAAAAAAAAAAAAAACTTCTATTATCCCTCCACTCCGAAAGTAGTGGCATGTTGTCGACATTGTGGCGGGACGGGGGGCTTTAAGTAATCAGCCAACCAAACGTTTGTTTGAGGGGGAAAAAAATCTACCGGCACATTCAGCAAGTGAAAAGGGATAAATGTAAGTCTGAACATAATTAAAATACTTCACTGAATAATGATAGGGTCTATTCTATCCTTACAACATATGGTAAGACAATCTAAATTAGCTATTTATTTGAACTCTTTACATAATGAAATAAGGTTGCTTAAAAGTTGGTGGGGACAATTTGAGCATCCCTAAAAGCTGCTAGTGTTATGTCCCTACCGCCCCTATGCAAACCTACGCCCTTGGTCCCTACCTTTCCTATGCAAACTACGCCCTTGTGTGTACGCAAGCCAAATTTTAACTTTCGCTTTTATAGAAATGTGCTCTCTGTCCTTGAGCAAATTAGGTACGCTTTTACACCAATACCACATCTCTGGAATGCATTTTTTATGTTAAGAAATGTTTGTTGGGCTGGAAATTGGCATGAAAGTGATGTCTGATTAATGTTATTTGATTGATGTAGTTAAACATCCATGGGATTCGAGACAAATTGTGAAAGCGCGTCAGAACAGGAAGGTGATTTGCCATTTAATTAGCTCAATTAGCCCGCCGGCTAATCATTCCCATGTCCTATCAGGCGCGTCTGATTGCTATCTGCGCTCAAATCCCGACCACATACAGTATGTTAATTGTAAACATACTTAGACATTCAATTTAGAAATGAAGCAGTAACACTGTAACGACTGATTAACGCGCATGGTTCAGACTTTGCGTTAAGTCTGCAAGAAAAAATAAGTCAGACTTCTCATCTCGCAGATATCTAACAGACGGAGGTCTGCATTTGTATGCGCGGAACGCCGGCCGAGCATCCGACGCGGCTTCTTCTAGAGAAATCTCTCACAGAGGAAGCAAAGAGATCCAAGGGGACGTGGACAGGTAAGGATGGAATCTGTCAATCACAGCAGGCTGCTTGTTTTTTGTCAACTCAACCCTATGTTGAGCTATAGGGGAGCTCTGTTGCTGCAGCGCCTTTTCAGAGAAAACGACTTTAGAGTCGCTAAATGGTTGATCGTGCGAAGGCCCTATTGTTTTGCAAAGGATTTTTTTTTCCCAGGGCAAATGAAAACGGCCAATTTGGAGGCCTGAACATACATGAAAAGTCACCAAAATTTGCATATACGTGCGGAAAAATGTAAATTTCAAACAAAATGGCTCAGTGGCGCCCCCTTGAAATTTTAAAATTGGCCTATAACATTAGGGTTTGTCAGCGTAGAGTGATGAAATTTAGGGAGTCTATACCTTGTCCAAAACCGCTCCAAAAAAGCATTGGCACCCATATTTCAAACCCAACAGGAAATCGGTTATTTTGGATCGAATTTGAAATTTTTATCGATTTACAGGGTGCACATTTGAGACCTTTTCGCCGAGGGAGTTAGTTGGATCGTCTTCAAAATTGGTGGGACTGTTCAGGAGACATATGAGATCTTAAGTTTTTAAAATGGTGGATTTTCATTCACGGGTCTGACCTGGGCGTGGTGCCAAAGTCGGCCATTTTTTCAGCAAAATGACAAATTCAGTAAATGATTAATAGCTCCTTGACACAACGTTCAATCGTTTTAATATCTGGCATGTATGTGCGGTATCCCACCCTTAACACGATTGCATTGAAATATTACCCATTAGGCATAGCGCCCCCTAGTGAGAACACGAAATGTCTTTTTTTACGAGACCGGTTCCTCCTCCAACGGAAACAAATCTGTTGACCTCAAACCTGCATCAGGGGTGCCTTAAGACATGTGTTCAGGTGCCTGATAATAAATATTGAGGTTTGGTTGAAGCAGAAGAGTCCGACAGGAAAGTGAAAATGACAGTCAACATTTGGTCTCGCCAAAACATTTGAAAAGTCATAACTCGGCAGATATACAACATATCTGCGCCAAACTTCCCGTGCTTGTTGAGAGTCATACCCTGAAGGGCCTAGTAGGGGTCATTTGCATCAACTCTACAGTGCTAACTAGTGGCGACAAAAAGGAGTTTTAAAAAGGCCTCTCCTATTGGGTTTTTTCAATGTAGAGCAATGAAATTTGGGGAGTCGATACCTTATGCAAAACTGCTCCAAAAAGTCTCTTGCACCCATTTTCCAAATCCAACAGGAAATAGGGTATTTTAGATCGAATGTGAAATTTTGATTGATTTATAGTACAGTTTATATTTGGAGGCCTGAACATGTACGAAAATTCACCTAATTTTGCACATACACGCGGCTTTGCGTAAATTCCGATAATCTTGCAACGTTACCAAAAAATTTATCAAAATGGCTAAATGGCGCCCCCTTGAAATTTTCAAAAAGGCCTCTCCTATTAGGTTTTTGTAACATAGACCGATGAAATTTGGGGAGTCGATGCCTTGTGCAAAACTCCTCCAAAAAGTCTCTTGCACCCATATTCCAAACCCAACAAAAAATCGGGTATTTTTGATCGAATGCAAAATTTTTATGGATTTACAGGGGGCACATTTGAGACCTTGTCACTAAAGGAAATAGTTGGATCGTCTTAAAAATTGGTCAGACTATTCATGAGACATATTAGATATTAAGTTTTCAAAATGGTGAGTTTTCATTAATGGGTCTGACCTAGGCGTGGTGCCAAAGTTTTTTTGACATAACGACAAATTCAGTAAATGTCTAATAACTCCTTGACACAACGCTTTTTCACATCTGGCATGTATGTGAAGTATCCCAGCCTGAACACAAGTGCATTGAAATATTACCCATGAGGCCTATTGCCCCCTAGTGGGACCAGGAAATGCCTTTTTTTTTTTTTTTTTTACGAGACAGGCTCCTCCTCCAAAGGTAAAAATTCTATCGACCCCAAACCTGCATCAGGGGACCCTTAAGACGTGTTCAGGTGCCTGATGAAAAATATTGAGGTTTGGTTGAAGCAGAAAGGTCCAACAGGAAAGTGAAAAAGACCGTCAACATTTTGTCTCTCCACACAATTTGAACAGGCATAACTTAGCAGATATACAAGATATCTGCCCCAAACTTCCTGTGCTTGGTCAGAGTCTTAACCTGAAGAGTCCTGTAGCTGTTATTTGCTTCAACTTTGTTGCGCAAACTAGTGGTAGCAGAATACATGGCCTTTACATGCTCGAAAACTCACCAGAATTTGCATATACATATCATGTGAATTTCGATAATTTTGCAACGTTGCGAAAAAGATAACAAAAGGGCTCAGTGGCGCCCCCTTGAATTTTTCAAAAAGTCCTCTTCTATTAGGTTTTTTCAACATTGAGCGATGAAATTTCGGGCCGGGGGCAATCTGTCACCACCCCGACGTGCGTACCGTTCGAGTTGCGTGACGTCTGAATTGCGCCAAACTGCGAGGGCCCGTTCAGTCCTGCTTGCAGGCCTAGTTTGAGTTTGTGGTCTTTCGCTGTACAATATAGAGTTTTTGTTTGCTATCCTCGGCCTTGAGCCTAAGGATTCTGAAACATTGAATAATCCTCGCTTCTGTGTCGGTGTTTGCTCAATAATCCAATTGTTTCACAACTCAGTCGATCCCACCGGGTTACACACTTTCCCTCGCACTATCCCGCCAACACCACATAGCATAAGAGCCAGTCGCATCAGTCCGTCGGGTCATATCTGCGAGCGGCCATGCGTCAAAACACGCGAGACCTGGCGGCAGGTTGAGAAAGCTGACAAACTCGCCTCCGTCAGTCCCGGGCTCATCGGCCTGTCACACTTGACGCTTAAGCGAAGAGACAGATGGGCCGAGAATAAATTTGAACCCTGCGAACCGTATCCTCTCTGTAACCGCGCCTCTGCGTTATCGCCGGAGTTTTGCCTGAGCGTGAGGCAAACGCGGGAAATGGCAGTTTTTCCACAAAGCCCTCGAACGGGATGAAAAAATATTGACGTCTGTTTTCCCTTCAGACGCGTTGGAGCGAGAAAAAAGCCAGACGGGAATTTCATTCCCTCGCCGTCTTTCCTCCCTTTGGCCCGTACACACCGGTAAAAAAAATGACTGAGAAGCACACTGTTCCCTCAACACACCCGGCTTAAAGCAGCCTCGGTGACATGTGTGATTGTCGGAAGCTTGAGCTGACACTTCCTACCGGCGGATGACAACGCTCAGCGGGGAATTCATTTCCCAAGCAATCATTCGCCGAGTTTCACACCGAGGACGGGATACACCGTCCTTGATCGGTGGTTTAGCGGAAATTACGTTCTTTTTGGTGACTTTGGGGGAACTTTTCTTACAAAGTCACACATGCACTGAAGGTAGATTGTGCAATTCAGCTCAGGTTTGAACAGTAACTATCGTGTTGGCCAAAAGTATTGGCACCCCTGCAGTTCTGTCAGATAATGCTCAATATCTCCCAGAAAATTATTGCAATTACAAACACTTTGGTAGTAATATTGTCAGGAAATGCGTGGGCAGGCAGGTTGTGTGGACCCAAATGCAGGGAATCAATAATGCAAGGCAGGTGGCAGAGAACTCAAAACGGTTTTAATTATAACTAACAAAAAACACAAAGTACAACCAAAAAGACTGGGGATCAAAAGGGCAAGGTTCAAACAAAAACTTACTTTATCGGAGGGACTAATACACGAGGGCTTGGACAGGACTTAGACATCTACATTGACATTGACCTAGACAATGACGCAACAAGAAGTGAAAAGAAACTGGGAGCTTATATACACACACAGACAAAGGGTAACGTCACAACGAGGAAGAGGTGAGCACAGGAGGATGCAGGTTGAAGGAAACACTGGGAGGAGGCACAACAGGTGAAATCAATGGGCAATCACAGGGACAAGTCACACTAGGAGAAAACCAACACAAAACCTAACAAATATCCTCATTTATTTTGCTTGCAATGAAAAAACACAAAAGAGAATGGGGAAAAAAGAATTAAATCAGTATCATTTTACACAAAACTCCAAAAATTGGCTGGACAAAAATATTGGCACCCTGTGAAAAATGCTACTCTAATTTGTGTAATTAACAGCACCCGTTACTTGCCTGTGGCACATAACAGGTGGTGGCTAAACTAAATCACTCTTGCAGCCAGTTAAAATGGATTAAATTTGACTCAACCGCGGTCCTGTGTCCTTATGTGTACCACATTGAGCATGGAGAAAAGAAAGAATACCAAAGAACTGTCTGAGGACTCGAGAAGCAAAATTGTGAGGAAACTTGGGCAATCTCCAAAGAGCTGAATGTTCCTGTGTCTACCGTGCGCAGTGTCATCAATAAGTGTAAAGCCCATGGCACTGTGGCTAACCTACCTAGATGTGGACGGAAAAGAACAATTGACGAGAGATTTCAACGAAAGATTGTGCGGATAGTAAATAACCTCGACTAATATCCAAACAATCTCCCTTCAGTCAGAGGGTACAACAGTGTCAACCCGTAATATCCGTTGGCATCTGAATGAAAAGGGACTCTATGGTAGTATAACCAGGAAGACCCCACTTCTGGCCCAGAGACATAAAAAAGCCAGGCTGGAGTTTGCCAAAACTTACCTGAGAAATCCAAAAACGTTTTGGTAGCATGTTCTCTGGTCAGATGAGACAGAAGTAGAGCTTTTTGGGAAAGACATCGGTAACACTTTATAACTCAGATGAGACAGGTAGAGCTTTTTGGGAAAGACATCGGTAACACTTTATAACTATCCGTTTTACTAGTTAATAGATCATTAGTAAACTGTTGATAAATGATTTATTGTTGATTTGTGAAGTATTTGTTAACTGTTTGTTAAGTATTTACAGGGTGTTCCAATATGGTTGACCCCATTCTAAATGCCCATGCTAGTTGATGGATCTTAATAAAACTATATAAACTTTATGTTGAAGGTCATAAGTTATATTGGTTAAATATACAAAGGAAAGTACAAATATTTGTTGGTTCTATGGCAGATTTTCATAAATGTGCAACATGAGCGCAGCCTGCCAAATGCCTTATCAAAATGCCTTTTCTTTTGAAGTGAACGGCATTTCTTAACCTGAAAAGATAGAAATGCCAAACGTTACACACAAAAACTTGAAACGTTTCTACACAAACTGTGTTTCAGGTTAAGAACACCCTGTAAATGCTTAACAAACTGTTAAGAAATACTTCACAAATCAACAATAAATCATTTATTAACAGTTTACTAATGATCAGTGTTGGGAGTAACTGAAAAAATAACGCCGTTACATAACGGCGTTATTTTTTCAGTAACGGGGTAATCTAACTAATTACTTTTTCCGCCGTTACAACGCCGTTACCGTTACTGACGGTCAAAAGCGGTGCGTTACTTACTCTGAATAAATTGAAGAAACTACCAGCCGGGTCGAGTCGACTCTCTACTCTGTTGATTTGTCATCCAAGACTTGGGGTGCGTTCAGGTTCGAGAATAGCACACGTACTTCTGACTCCAAGCTGTTTGTCCCTGCTCATTCAATTAGACAATGCTTTCCAAAGTTTGGTAACGTTTCTGTGTTTGCTACACCTGATGCTAGCCTCGTTCCCATTTCCCACTGTCAGCCAGCAATAATTCTGCTTCCATCTTGAGGACGGCAGACGCTTTGAAGGTGACGTGAATTGTCGGGAAACGAGCCTACCTCAATGCAGCCCCTCGAGAGATGCGATGGAAGTGGTTGTGATTGGCTGAGGGTTATTCATGTGTCGTGGTAAGCCAATCAGAGCCGGTGATTTCACAAGCAAACCGGAACAGCGCGTGCGGCAAACACACACACGCAAAACAGATGCACATGGTCGGGATGGCAGAGCACTCAGAAGAAAAATTGTCCTTTAAGAGGTGGAGATATAGACACTATTTCAAGTTGGTCGAAATTAAAGGAAAGAACCTGCATGTAATGTGTAATTTATGTCCCGGGGCAAAGCTTTTGTCGACATCTGTGGTAAGCAATTAAAATCTGCTGAAGCACCTAACAAGTTTACTACCTGTCTGTTCTTCTCTATTCCACTGACTCGAATACTGCTCAGAAAATTTCAAATTCTTTGACATACAACAATTTATTTTTAAAGTAATTGAAATAGTTACTTTCCCTGGTAACTAGTTACTTTTACCATAGAGTAATTCAGTTACTAACTCAGTTACTTTTTGGAAGAAGTAGTGAGTAATGTAACTAATTACTTTTTTAACGTAACGTGCCCAACACTGCTAATGATCTATTAACTAGTAAAACGGATAGTTATTATAAAGTGTTACCAAGGCATTGACATAGATTTCATCATCAACATAGAGAGGCCTTTAAAAAAATAGAACACTGTTCCCACAATCAAACATGGCGGAGGTTCCCTGATGTTTTGGGGTTGCTTTGCTTCCTCTGGCACTGAACTGCTTGACCGTGTGCATGGCATTATGAAGTATGAAGACTACGAACAAATTTTGCAGCATAATGTAGGGCCCAGTGTGAGAAAGCTGGGTCTCCCTCAGAGGTCATGGGTCTTCCAGCAGGACAATGACCCAAAACTCACTTCAAAAACCACTAGAAAATGGTTTGAGAGAAAGCACTGGAAACTTCTTACGTGGCCAGCAATGAGTCCAGACCTGAATCCCGTGGAACACCTGTGGAGAGATCTGAAAATGGCAGTTTGGAGAAGGCACCCTTCAAATCTCAGAGTCCTGGAGCAGTTGACCAAAGAAGAATGGTCTAAAATTCCAGCAGAGCGTTGTAAGAAACTCATTGATGGATACTGGAAGCGGTTATTCGCAGTGATTTTGTCTAAAGGTTGTGCTACAAAGTATTAGGCCCATTTTTGGAGTTTTGTGTAAAATGATAATGATTTTTTTTTTTTTCATTTTCTTTTGTGTTTTTTCATTGCAAGCAAAATAGATGAAGATATTACGACCAAAGCATTTGTAATTGCAATCATTTTCCGGGAGAAATTGAGCATTATCTGACAGAATTGCATGGATGCCAGTACTTTCGACCAGCAGTGTATGTTTATCAAATATTTACCTTTCTGTTTCAAAATGGTGTTTTACTTTGCAGGAAAAAAAAAAAAACAATGACTTCAGGCAATGCTTTAAAGTTCAAGCTGTGTTTGAGTGATAGCTCGTTATTAAATGCGGCGTAGTGCTAAATATTTGTTTATCCGGCACAATGGTGTAATTCCTGTTTGATCACTAAAAGAGGAAGAATTCCGGAGCATTGAAGTGCTTTCAAAACGACTCCCCTCTGTTGTTGTTCCTTGCCTTTTTTTCTACTCTATTATAAGCGAGCAACTTCGCACACTCACGCTGGCAGCAATGGAGTGTGCTTAAACTTCACTCCCGTGAGGCTCATTATGCTTCGCACTTTTATTTATTTATTTATTTATTTTATCCTTAAATAACCATTGCTGGTCAAGCAGGTGACTGAGACATCTGTGGTGAAAACACTGCTTGCTCCTTATGTTCTTAGGCCAAAGTATTGCATTTTTTCCCACCTTCATGTGAAACAATTCAGATGTTTTGCTCAGTGTGGTGTGATGAGCATTTAAATTCAGTTTTCAGTTCAATTGTTAATAAGGGTGTAACAGTACATGTATTTGTATTGAACCGTTTCGGTTCGTGGTGCTCGGTTCAGAACAGAGGCGTACCGTTTCTGATGTAATGTAACTGGTGCTGCAACGATTAATCGATTAACTTGAGTATTCGATTAGAAAAAAAGATTCGAATTAAATTTTGCTGCTTCGAGTATTCGTTTAATTAAAGTGGCATTGTAATGGTTTGTTTTTGAAAGTGTTTGCATTTAGTTTCATTGATTTGGCTGGATGCACTGCCATCTAGTTTGCCTCATCTTACATGGCCAAATCCAGCTGCTCCTTGTTAAGACCAACATAAGCTAGGTTTTTGTTTGCGCTAGTGTTTTTTAATGCATTTGTAATTTAGTTTAAAGGTATATTTAGCCAATTTTTGTGGGAATATGTGTCTGAACCATTTGTTAAGAGCATTGTTTAAAAAAAATATTTTTTTTTAAAAAGGTGGTATTTTATAGCATTTAAGCTAGTGGACTTTTCCTATGTAAGTTAGCCAACTGTTCTTTTTTTGTACATATGGAGATCCCTTTTTTTTTTTTCCTCCATTTGAGCCCCAGCTCAGGTATTTTATTTTTTTCATGTTTATCCAATTACTCAAATATTCGAACTAACTAGTTCATCGATTAATCGACTACTAAAATAATCGGTAGCTGCAGCCCTAGTGTGTTATCAAGCTAAATGAAATTTTTAGGTAAGAAATAAGATTTTTTTTAAAATAAAATCTAGACGTTTTTGAGTGAAAACAGTAAAAAAACTTTTTTTTGTCACTTCTGAGAGGCAATTGTTGGCTGTTTTCAACAGTGTACATCGAAAATAAAGACATTGATTGACTGAAAATGTTTCAATATTAGATGAAATGTCTTGTTTTCTCGTATAATTTATAATTGCTCCTTACCTAAAAAATGTTTTATCCGATTACTCGATTAATCGATAGAATTTTCAGTTGAATACTCGATTACTAAAATATTCGATAGCTGCAGCCCTAAATGTAACCCTTACTTTTCAAGGCTGTGAGTCGATTGGGTTACAGTTTCTTTGTGTAGATTATATTTACTCCGTCTTCTCTACTACAATGAGGACCAACACGATAGGACAGTATAACCCAGAAATGTCAACGGCGCGACACCGTGGCCTCCGCGAGAACGCTGTGAAACGCGGGCGTTAAAGTCAATCGGCCAATGCACACCAGTCGCAGTGCGGCCGCGTGTTAGACGCATCCCAGAAGCGGCTCAACACGACGTACGCGAAAAGAACGGCAAAGTTTATTATTTGACGCGAGACGCGGCCCTCCTGCGTCAATACTACTCGCTAGGATCGGGCAGACTGGAAGTCACTCGTGTAAAAATACGGTGGATCCGGTCGATTTCAAACTAATATGCAATCGTAACCCACTTTTTGAGTCCATCAGATCTCTTGAGTGGTAGATCGGGGCACAGTTGACTTGTCTTTGTTGATTTACTGCTGTCTTCTCTGCTATAATAACAACCAACACGTCCCCGTGTTCAATGCAAAACCCTCCTTCCACAACAAAACAAGTAGGAACTAATATTCACATAGGAACTAAAGTTATACAACATAAAATATACAATGTAAATGAATACTTCATCACATTTGTAAAATATAAACACGTAATAAAACGAATAATAGCCCATTTAAATAAAATAAATTGAAATGAGCTAAAACACCTGTAATTAATAAGAATAATACACAGATCCTGCTTACACAATTAAATTGATTAATTTCTATGTGGCGCTTTAACTTGAGAAAATCCACCAGTAAAGCTTTTGAAAACTGTTCATAAGAAAAAAAAAATGATTCATTGAGGCATTTACTCAACGCAATACTCCATGCTCTGGCCCCTCCCGACCTTTGCGATTTTCTCCGTCTAAACAATCCAACCCGTTCACTTCGCTCTACCACTATTCTTCCCCTCTCCATCCCCCGTGTCCGCCTCTCCACCTTAGGTTCCAGATCTTTTAATTTTTTATCCTTTTAATACCTTTTTATCGTACTGTGATTCCATGTCTCTTGTGAAGTGTCTTTGTGTGTTTTGAGAAGTGCTCTAGAAATAAAATGTATTATTATTATTATTATTTGGCGGCCGTGGCGCAGTTGGTAGCTAGAGTTGTCCTTGGACCGAAGGGTCAGTGGTTCGATTCCCGGCTACAATAGCCCACTGTTGAAGTGCCCTTGGGCAAGGCACTGAACCCTGATTTGCCTCCAATGGGTTGACAGTGCCTTGCATGGCAGCAGCCCCATTGGTGTGTGATTGTGTGCTAATGTAAAGCGCTTTGGGCATGGTAACCATGCGAATAAATGCACTATATAAGTACAGTCAATTTACCATTTCATTTGTAAAATACATGTTAAAATCTTTGTCATTGGGATTGCTTTTCTCTTTAGCATAGGATTTATTTTTTCCTCTTTCTTTCAGAAAGAAAGCTGACCAATACACGGAGTCTGAAAAGCAAATTGTTGGTGGATTATCTTTAAATACCCGCTACTTTCTGAGCAGAATTCTAGCTTTGTATAGGCCAATGTTCCTATTGTTGAAAGCACAAAGGTGTGTAATAAACAACTAGCACATTTATATTTTGCATTTTGTTTTCTTACTGTACTGAAAATGAACCGAACCTTGACCTCAAAACCGAGGTACGTACCAAACCGAGATTTTTGTGTACCGTTACACCCCTAATTGTTAATGATGTGATTTTGTCCAAGTAACAATTTTGTATTTCAAGAGCATTTTTCTTAGTGCTCAACAGGGATAAATTAAGAATATTTATGGAAGTATGGCTGTGTGCACATGTTACCAAAAGGGATCACGACTGTCACTGCGCAAAACGCTGACAGTCGAGGTGAGCCGTAAGCAGGCGAGGAGATTTAGGAAGTTCACGAGTAGTTCAGCCCAGCTTTTGTGTTGCACCTGAAACAACCGCTTTCTCTGTTTTCTGAACTTCTAAAGTAACTCTTTTTTAGACGGGAACAAAGTGTGAACTTTTGAAAATAGTGACGGTAATTGGAGAAAGTTGCATCCGCATTTGGAGTCCCCCAGCTGTGCTTCACGTTCATGGAAATGGGGCTCCTCACTCGAGCACGCAGCTGCGCAATAATGCCCGTTATTAACACATGCTAATCAAGCATCTATTGAATCGGAGAGCCTTGAGATTTTCTGGCATTCCGCTCGGGAATCAACTTGAGCGTTTCCGATGCCATATTAGGTCGCGTGCATCACATTTTGACTCATGGTAGCTGAAAGTAGTATTAAAAATGCATCATTCTCAGGTCTGACTCAGTGTGATTTATGGGAAAGTGTAGTGATGAGTCAGGTTTAAGTGACATAAGATGGTATTAAAATATACTCAGCTTCACTGAAGTAAATGTTAAGACATTTTATGTCTTAATAAAGCAGTGGTCATGAGTAGTAGTTGTCAGAGGGTTGCTTTGGAGATTTTTAAGATTGAACTACTTTTATTTAGAATATATTGATTGCTTAAAGTGCATGTGACACGAAAAAGCATGTTTATTTCATAATACACGCGGTATTTTATGCTCCTTAATGATATGGATCGCTTGGATGTGTGTGGAAGCGATGGCTATATTTATTTAGTTTTTTTAATCCCGCGCCATGAAAATGAGTGACTTCCGGCTTCGGTCTTGCATTGAGGAGGAGGGCGCTGTGATGCGTACGGTTGAAGGCGTCCTCATCACTTTCCAGCCGTACTGTTGTGTATGAGGACTAAGGATTCAGCTGATTTTGCGGATTAATACGTTTAATACAATTAATACGTCAAAAACAAAACCGAGATAATGCCCAGATAAGGGGCATGTTATGCACGTTCCATTTTGTTTTTCGAAACCTCAAAATAAAAACGACATCAAAAATGGGATTTCTTTATTGCATTTCTATAATTTCATAAAAGCAATGAAACAATTCATTAATATTGTAATGAAGTTAAACTTGAGGTGGTATCATACAACAGAGTAGTCACGTGGTGCATTGGATGCACTGCAGGGAAAATAAACATTAAATCATGAAGGCTCATGCATTTTTAGCCGACTCAGTCATTTTGATAGTCGGCTAATAGAGCTAATTCATATACAGACAGCACGTGTTGCCTTAATTATTAGGCTTATTTAAGGCTTTTAATTTTTTGTGGCTCCAGACATATTTGTTTTTTGTTTTTCTTTGGTCCAATATGGCTCTTTCAACATTTTGGGTTGGCGATCCATGCCCTGGAAGGAATTTCTGATGAAAAATAATTTACTCTGGTTTCGATTATACTGTATATATCAATGACACACAAAAACAGTAGTCCCAATCATTTCTTCAAATTGCACTCCTTGAATATTCATTCTACAATATCCGCATAATGTACTTCCATTAGAGGTGTGTGAAATTTCCGATTCTTAGATTATTCGCGATTCGGCTGTGGAAGATTCGAGAACGATTCACAAACATCCAAATTCCGATTATTGAAATATGTCAAGTAAAGCGGAAGTAAAACAGCGCGCCGCGCGGTCTTCAGGACACAATGAGGAACGGAGTGAGAGTAGCTAAACTTCATGCTTGTCATTACCTGGCCCCTCGGGTAATGCCAATGCTCAACTGACGGCTCTAGCTCAACTCATGCCGTGAGATTAAAAAAAAAACAACAACAACAACATACCTGGCTGCTGCCGACAGTTGCTACAAAGTACGTCCACATAATGTTACGGTAGATATCATATTTATATAGGACTAGATGCAAAATAGACTCATGTACGGAAAGCTAGATGTGGGCGTTAGTAAACGGCCGCCATCTTAAAGCAGTAGACTTCCCTGCAAGGCAGTTGTAGCGAACCTTCCAAGCAAACCTAATTAACTTTTTATCTAAAATACTCCAAAATCTGTAAAATATTTACTTGAATCTATCTTTAAAATAGTTTTAAAACTTTCACATGTCGAATGTAGACAAAAGGGAAATTATGGAATAACGGGAGCAATTTTAACAACTTTAACGGTTGATTCACAACATTAAATTAATAGACTGTAGTTTAAAGCTGCTGATACAGAATGGGGATTTGAGTATATTATTTATTGTTTTTAACTGTTAACTTGATACTGAAATAGTTGTTTATTTAAGCCTGCGAGACTTTTTTTTTTTTTTTTTTTTTACAGTTTTTGTAATAAATGGGGGGGGGGGGGGGGGGGGGTCATCAATAATCGATTTATAATCGAATCGTAGCATCTGAATCGTAATCGAATCGTTAGGTGCCCAAAGATTCCCACCTCTACTTCCCATGTAAGTTATATTTGCGAAAGTTGGCAACTATTTATTTTAATCCTGCTTTAATACTTCCACTTTTGTAAAGTACATTGCCTGAGGAGACGGTGTGCTATAGCTCTCTGCTCATTTATGATTCAAGGCACACGCCGAGATCCCCGGTGGTCAGATTTAAACCTGGCCACCCGCGCTGTGCTGCTATTCATCACAGGTAGTCGTGGCTCTAATCCTGAAAAGATCAAGTTTTAGTTGAAGGGAAAGTGGTGGACAGAATGGTCACTCATAGAAAGTGGACAGGACGCTGACACCAATCTGTCCCTTCATCATAGCATGAAAGTTTTTTTTTTTTTTGTATCTTCTGTTGAGCTCAATATTTGGTTGACGTCTTAGTCTGCATTGCGGTAGACTGCTGAGACAAGGTCACTCTGTTACTTAATTTGATTGAATTGTCGAGCGTACTAGACGAAATCCCTACTGTTTTCAGTATGCAATTACCAATGATTGCTTAAAAATAAAGAAGACGCGTGATCATTTTTTGGAAACGGACTCATGAATAATGTCTGAGTAGGCTTACTTATTATGCATCAGATCACTTCCACTCTTGTTTAGCAAAGATGAAGCACTTGGTCTTGGTTTGGCTCCATTCCGCGTTGTCACCCTCCCTTAGTTAACCCTGGCCAACGAACGTCCGATTGCGCCTCTGGCGGGCCCGTCCCGGGTTGGGTGATGGAAGGAGGGGAGGAGCCGCGGGGGGCGAAAGTGGAAGAGCGAGCTAGTCCTTTCTTGTTCCCATTTGCTCCCCGGACTCCCGCCCGCTTCACAGCTTGCAGCCATCTCAGAAGCAGGAACAGGATCAGCACCTGAGGTGAGTTGACAGGACAGGTAGAACCCGCCCCCCTGTTGTGTTTGTGTCTATGGTTTTGCTCTTTATCACTATAGTCAAGGCGTTTGACAAAGAGAGCCGAGCACTGTCCCGCTTGGGCAAAAAACAGGAGGATGAAGTGTCAAGTCATCCATCCTTTGAAAAAGATGTTGGGCATCTCTGAAGAGTAATTGCACGGGCTCATCGGCATTAAACCAGATTACAGTGTGGGCAAATGAGATGTGAGCTTAGCATTTATATTAAAAAGAGCACTGTTTATGTGTAGTTGTTTTTGCGTGACCAGACTTGAGATAATTAGCGCCTTATTCGTGTACAGTATTTAAAACAGTATTTTCCAAAACCTCTTTTTTTGCTCCTCTTATTCCCGTTTCTTCTTGCTGCTTTTCTGTCAAGTCGAGACGTGGGACTTGAACCCTGTCATGTCAGTTGTCAATGCCGCTCCCTTCTGGGGTTCTTTGCTGTCCATCTCCCTGTCTACAGTTTTCACATTTATTCTCAAGTACAACAGAAACGCTTACAGGTCAATTTCTAAAATGTTCCCTTTGCATATTTTAGTATTTTAGTTATTTGTATTTTTGTATTTTTATTAGGATCCCCATTAGCTGATGAAAACATCCGCTACTCTTCCTGGGGTCCACACAAAACATAAAACAAACAAAACATAGGCTATACTGTATATAAAAGAAAGAATTCTTATCTTGAAAAATTTACACACTAAAACAAACGTCATTCAACATACTAACATGAAGACAGAAGAAAGATAGTATGGAGGTAAATAGACAATATAAGAGGTAATATATAAGTCGACAACAACAAAGAGGCTTACATTACAAATTACAAGGGGTGTCAAACGATTAAAATTTTTAATCGAGTTAATTACAGCTTAAAATTAACTAATCGTAATTAATCGCAATTCAAACCATCTATAAAATATGCCATATTTTTCTGTAAATTATTGTTGGAATGGAAAGATAAGACACAAGATGGATACATACATTCAACATACAGTACATAAGTACTGTATTTCTTTAGTATAACAATAAATCAACAAGATGGCATTACCATTATTAACATTCTGTTAAAGCGATCCATGGATAGAAAGACTTGTAGTTCTTAAAAGATAAATGTTAGTACAAGTTATAGAAATTTTATATTAAAAGCCCTCTTCATGTTTTCGTTTTAATAACATTTGTAAAAAACTCAATCAAAAAATAAACTAGTAGCCCGCCATTGTTGATGTCAATAATTACTTACACAATGCTCATGGGTGCTGAAGCCTATAAAATCAGTCGCACCCAAGCGCCAGCAGAGGGCGCCAAAACTCCGAAAAACACAACAAGTACACATTTAACTGTGCTGTCATTTCAATCTGTTTGAGCGGGGCATTTGTGCGTTAATTGCGTCAAATATTTTAACGTGATTAATTTAAAAAATTAATTACCGCCCGTTAGCGCGATAATTTTGACAGCCCTACAAATTACATCAGTGATCAAATACAGATGACCCTAAAGTACTGCTTTTTTTTTTTTCTTGAAATTACCTTTATTTTGAGTTTTATTTTGAGGGCATTCCATTCAATCATAGCTCTACCTTATTGTACGTTGTTTTACGTTAGTTTTCATGATAGGTATGGTATAGTTACCGATAGTAGCATGTCTGGTTGGGTATGAGTGCAGAGCTGAGCTCAGAGTGTAATGATTAAAGAAACTGCCTAGTTTGCTCAATGTCGTGATGTTTTTCAGAAAAGAGAGAAGAGATACTCGCAGCCTTGAATCAACTTTAAGCTTTTAAGTTATTTGTTGACTACATAATTGAATTCCACCTAGGTATGGGGAAGGTGGCAACAGAGGAGTTTTACTACTATAGGCAGCTGTCCACTTCGTTCACATCTAGCCTCGAAAACCCAATCAAGCACATAACAGGCGATGCATCTGAATAATGGAATCCAGCGTGCACACACAGCAAGCATTAATGAGCTATTATTCTTCCATGAAGTGAAGAAAGATTGGTTTTGAGTTAATATTATTGTTATGCCACATAATGTTGCCATTTGAAAAATAGCACTATGATATTAAGCTAAAACCAGGGGTGAAAGTGGGCCAGAACAATCAGGAACGCAGTTTCGGTATAAGTTCCAGGGCCAGAACGCAGTTCCGGTATAAGATTCAGGGCCAGAACGCAGTTCCGGTAAACGGTGCTTTGATTCCGAAAATATGACAACAACCATCAAAATGCTATTTCATTTTTTTTTTTTTTTTTATGTAATCCGTTTCTACTAGGGTTGTTCCATCATGTTTTTTTGCTCCCGATCCGATCCCGATCGTTTTAGTTTGAGTATCTGCCGATCCCGATATTTCCCGATCCAATTGCTTTTTTTTTCTGCTCCCGATTCAATTCCAGTCATTCCCGATAATTTTTCCCGATCATATACATTTTGGCAATGCATTAACAAAAAAATGAATAAAAAATATACATTCAACATACAGTACATAAGTTCTGTATTTGTTTATTGTGACAATAAATCCTCAAGATGGCATTTACATTATTAACATTCTTTCTGTGAGAGGGATCCACGGATAGAAAGACTTGTAATTCTTAAAGGATACATGTGACCTTGTATATTGTGACTAAATATTGCCATCTAGTGTATTTGTTGAGCTTTCAGTAAATGATACTGCAGCCATTTAACTTCTTCCCAAATGCATGATGGGAAGTGCAACCATGACTGTGCGTAGGGGCACCAATTGATATATCTTCTCTGCGTTGGGAAAGAACATATGGTGTTAAGAAAATGATCAACTACTACCTTTCTTCCCCACATTGCCTCCCACGTTAGTTTTAATTGCTGAGAGAGGTATTGTAAGGCTTTAGCCACATAAAAAATGGCTCTAAAGGCTGTCAAAATTCTCTCTACTCATTATACGCTGCCTTATAACGCTATCTATAGGTTAAACGGCGTCTTTATAGATTGAACGAGACAATGCGTGTGTGGGTCTTGCAGCACATGCGTCAATTAATTAACGTGATTAATTTTAAAAAATCAATTACTGCCGTTAACACAATAAATGTGATAGCCCTACTTTAAGCCAAAACTACTCTGGATGAGTGTAAGACATTTTGTCTGTGACGTTAAATACAATTAGAAAACGATTTAAATAAAATATATGTATATATTTAAAAAAGGCATGTCTGATATTTTTTTGCCGATTCCGATACTTTGAAAATGACGTGATCGGACCCGATCGATCGGGACATCTTTAGTTTCTACCAATATTTTATTATTGATTTTAATTCACGGACGGCATGGAGGTTTCCCCAGCTGCTGCAGTTATCAGAGTCTGACGATGATGCGTCACGTCAATGTGCTAATGCAAAGCAAAATTCATTTATCCGTTCAATTGGCTGACATACTGACATGTGATCAGCAGAGATGGTTAGCTCTGATTGGTTGAAATGTGCATGTTTTCTGGAACAGCAAAAAAAAAAAAAAAAAAAAAAAGCTTGTTGAACTGATGCGACAAAAAAAGGGCAATGCAACATCAAATCTTTAAGAGCAACGAAAGAGTTGAGGAGGCTTATTTATCATATTTAGTTTTATTTGCTCTGATGGGGAGGTTAAAAAAATCTTAGCTGTCAATGTGCACTTTGGACTTATATTTGTTCATTTATGTTAGGCTACTTATTCATTTCCTTATGATTTAAAAGTCAATGTTTGCGCGATCTTCAAAATATATTCCATTTCACTCTGCATAATATAGTCATTTGTATTTATTTTTCTGAATGTATGTTACTTATATCTTTATTATTTAAAAAAAAATGGAAATGTTTACATTAACTTCAATTTGAATATATATCCTATGTTCTTAAAGAGTTAAAATTGAGATTTGGCATTTAGTATGTGAGGTAATGAGGGGAAAAAAAACATTAGGAAATGGAGCTTGGGGTTATTGCTGTTTTTGTTAACTTTTATTTAGCAAATTATTGAAAAAAATACCATTTTGAATGAAAAATAAATAAAATTTCTGGCGTCGGGGAGTTCCGGCTAGAAAGTCTAGCCACTTTCACCCCTGGCTAAAACTAATACAAAGTAATGATAGAATCTAATCAAATTTGAAGAACTACATTTTGCTGAATTCTGGAATCTGCGCCCTGGCCAGATGGGGGCATTACTGTATTTTTCGCACTATAAGGCGCACCTGACTATAAGCCGCCACCCACCAAATTTGAGACGAAAACCGCATTTGTTCATAGATAAGCCGCAGCTGTCATCACTGTATTATGAGATAGTTACACCAAAAGATATCATCCGGTAACACTTCATTTGACAGCGGCTTCATATGACCAAATGAACCACCATGAACCTTTGAAGCGTCATTGCTTCAAGAAGCTTTATTTGGCCATCACTGCTCCCTTGGGAGAGACAATCAACCTCTGCTGCCACCTGCTGTCCACACTGTTGTCATCAACCATGCCTCCTAGCACGCATTGCAGCGCTAAAGATGTAAATAACAATCAAAATTCATGTTCTGTGCTAATTATTTCTTCAGTTACTATTCCAGTTGTTTCATTGATTGCTAGTTATGGTATTTGGTAACACTTTATTTGACAGTGGTGCCATAAGACAATCATAATTATGACATAACACTGTCATAAGCAATCGTGAAAGCCTATAACGGATGGAATTTAGTGTTATCTGGCAAATTAGCTCACTTTTGAATGGATGCAAAAGATCCGAACTGGACATAAACGGAGTAATTGACATAATTTGCCGCATGACACCTAATGAGATCCGTCATAAGCAGTCAGTAATGCCCATGATAGTGTCATGTCACAATTATGACTGTCTTATGATGCCGCTGTCATGTAAAGTGTTACCTATTAACCAAAAAAAATCAACAAATAAGCCGCATTGGACTATAAGCCGCAGGATTCAAAGTGAAGGAAAAAAGTAGCGGCTAATAGTCCGAAATTTACGGTAGTTGTTCTTTACAGAGGATAAAGAATATTGCATCTAAAGCACAGTTTTAAAAACATAACTTGTCTTGCTTATTTTTTAGTTTGACTGTAGGCATCCATTTTTTTCTAGGCTAAAATAAATTTTCCGAACAGTGGCTCATATCGCTAAACACTCTTAAGTCGAGTCACTTGTGTGTCAAGGCATCACTGAATCAAAGTGTTGCTAATCAAAAACGATACCTCCAATTTGTTTCAGTCTATTTACTGTAACGTCTCCCCCTGAAGTTTTCCACAAATGGGAAGAAAATGAGTTTGCCGGTAGGAGATGGAATAGAACCCATTTTCGAAGGTTTCTCACATCTAAGACTATTACAAAAGAAATTCTCAGAAGACAGGTCGTGTTACTTTTCCAATTTGCGTGGCAAAATATTTATCGAAAGTCAAATTGATCTTCACGATCGGGTGTAATCACCACTGTCGGCCTTTGTTTGTGCTGTTAATAGTGTTTTCCCCTCATCCCGGCCGGCCGCCTGCTGTAAGGACCCGAGTTAGCGCGCTGAATATTGCATGAGATAACGTTTGCATGGCTGAGTGGAATCACGCCGATGCATCGGCGGGGTGTCGAGCGGCTCCTACGTGCCGTTAGAATTGAATCGGCAAATGGACGTGGTATTCTCTGACTTGAAGTCTTCTCCCTGCTGCTGTGCGGCTGTTCTGATTGAAGTCATCGCATGGGAAATCCAATGTTTTCACACAGATTTAAAACACCGTACAGTATATGGGGCTAATATCCTCCGCTGCGTTTCCTCTGGAAATTGCTGGCTCATGCTTAATTTAAGACGCAGTGACACAGAACTCAGGTTATTGAGTTCGCCCGTGTGACGTGGATTCCGAAAAGCGCGCAGGGCTGAAGCTCTCCCATTCTGTCAGAACCCGGGGAGTCAGACTATGAAATATTCAGCCCGCTTCTCGGCCGGGTGGGCTCTCTGGAGGATGGCTACCATTTATTCGTGTGGTCCGTCTTGTTTTGTCAGAAGGAGGCACACAGCTGGGATGTTGTTGCTCCTCAGCTGTGTCAAGCTTCCTTTTACGCAAATACCTCAGAGGATGTTCAGAGTTATACAATATTTGTTTGTCTACACTGAAAGGCTGTCTCCTCACTATTTTCATTCAATTTTTATTCAAATTCTAGAAAATGCAATGGAAAATTGTGGCGTCCCAGTGCCAAATGGCTCGCCACAGTGGTTCAGCACCCAGTGGCGCCTCCAGAAATTTTTCATAGGGGTGGCCAGATGGGGCCACTTAAAATCTTGGGGAGGCCAAAACTAAAAGCCATAATTTCAGGTTTTCATTATATTATTGCAGTAAAAAGGTCAGGGGAAAACTATCAACACGGCTACTGATATACCGTGGTGTATTGTGTAATATTTGATGTTACTAATGATTTAATGTCCATAGTTCCACAACAATTCTGTTTTATTATGTTATGTATATATTAGGCATAAGGTGTACATTTAACTAGGGCTGTCAAACGATTAAAATCTTTAATCGAGTTAATCACAGCTTAAAAATTAATTAATCGTAATTAATCGCAATTCAAACCATCTCTAAAATATGCCATATTTTTCTGTAAATTATTGTTGGAATAGAAAGATATATATATCAACATACATATATACATTCAACATACTGTACATAAGTACTGTATTTATTATAACAAATCCACAAGATGGCATTAACTTTATTAACATTCTTTCTGTGAAAGGGATCCAGGGATAGAAAGACTTGTAATTCTTAAAGGATAAATATGAGTTTGTATGTTGTGACTAAATATTGCCATCAAGTGTATTTGTTGAGCTTTAAGTAAATGATACTGTAGCCACTTAACTGTTCTGTCTAAATGCATGATGGGAAGTGGTGCAACCATGACTGTGTGTGGTGGCTGCAAATGCTATATCTTCTCTGCGTTGGGTACACTACAGAGTGTTATGAAAAAGATCAACTCCTGTCATTCTTCCCCACCTCGCTTCCCACAATATTTATAGTTGCTGTGGGAGAGATGACAAAGCTTGTGCCAATTAAACGCACGGCCCCAATGAATGCTTGTATCTACTCCACTCTGCCTCTTATCTCTGTATATAAGTAAAACAGCGCCATTGGAGGCTGTTTGCGGGAATGCGGGAATAAATTGTACCGCGAATGCGTTAATTGCGATAAATATTTTCACGTGATTCATTTTTAAAAATTAATTACCGCCCATTAACGTGATAAATTTGACAGCCCTACATTGAACAAAACAAAATAAATGCATTCATTTGGGATGAAATGCATAACGGATGCTACAACAATCTCACGATATACTGGCAAGCGGGGTGGCCAGTGGGGTGGCGCCACTGTCAGCACCACGGACAGCGACGCCCCCTGGGAGGTGACCACCCCACCTGCAGGCAATAGTCATCAAGGCGCTCTCCCCATTATATAAAAGGAGAGCGCGCCGTGATCCCCCCAAGATCAGACATGTCCAAAGTCCGGCCCGGAGGCCAAATGCGGGCCGTGGTCAAATTTCATCTGGCCCCCTGCCTCTGTCATAAAATCAATAACGTCTGGCCCGCACAAAGACTTAATAAATTGGTCAGCAGTACTGCAACCAGCATATGAAGTAGCTTACACACGAAATGCTGCTCCTCATTTACCCACTAAAAGGCAGCAGCACTTTAACCCTTTATCGCCAAATGTATCACATTTGATACACCTAAAATTTCATGATTTTGAGATTTAGAATTTTGACATTTCTTTTTGAAAAATGCAAGTCAACACATGCATCTGCAGGTTCCATGAAAAAAAACAGGATTTAGCATGGGTTATAGATATTAGAGCGCTTATTACACAAATTCATTTTGACATTTCATTTTACAAATTTGAAAAAAAGGTTTCATTAGGACCTTATTTTTCAAATTTTGGGATTGTCTGATAATTGCTTCATGTTGTAGGTATTTAAGGGCTAAGCAGCATTACTCCATTTGACCCATTACTTCCATTTTCTAAAATGGCGACAATCAACAACAAAAAAAGAAAGTTGTGACGCTTCAGGGATAGGTGGAAATTGGACTATTTCTTCATTAAAATGTGTAACAACTGTGTCTTGCCTCATTTGCAAAGAGATTTGCTGTTTTTAAAGATTTCAATGTGAGGCGATATTACTAGAGATGTCACGTCATTTTCAAAGTATCGGAATCGGGAAAAAAATATCGGCCATGCCTTTTTTTAATATATATATATATATATATATTTTTTTTTTTTTTTAAATGAAATCGTTTTCTAACTGTATTTAACGTTACAGACATAATATGTTACACAGGCTTAAGGTAGGGTTATCAAATTTATCCCAGTAACGGCGGCAATTAATTTATTAATAAATTTGTCACGTTGAAATATTTAATGCAATTAATGTATGCGCTGCACGACCTTCTCACTCATTGTCACGCTCAATCTGTAATGACACCGTTTTACCTATATAGAGAAATAAAAGGCAGCGCAAAATGAGTAGAGTGAATTTTGGCAGCCTTTGGAGCCTTTTTTTAATTGGCTAAAGCCATGCTATCCCTCTCCCTACTATTAGAAATATCATGAGAAGCAATGTGGGTAAGCAAGGTGGCAATTGATCTTTGTCACTAACACCTTAAGTTATTTCCCAACGCAAAGAAGATATATAAATTGGTAGCACGACACACAGTCATGGTTCCACTTCCCATCATGCATTTGGGATGGCCACAGTATCATTTGCTGAAAGCTCAACAAATACACTAGAGGGCAATATTTAGTCACAATATACAAAGTCACAAGTCTTTCTATCCGTGGATCCCTCTCACAGAAAGAATGTTAATAATGTAAATGCCATCTTGAGGATTTATTGTCATAATAAACAAACACAGTACTTATGTACTGTATGTTGAATGTATATATTTGTCCGAGTTTTATTCCTTTTTTTTCTTCATGCATTACCAAAATGTATATGACCGGGAAAAATTATCGGGAATGATTGGAATTGAATCGGGAGCAAAAAAAAAAAGCAATCGGATCGGGAAATATCGGGATCGGCAGATACTCAAACTAAAACGATCGGGATCGGATCGGGAGCAAAAAAACATGATCGGAACAACCCTAGATATTACCAAACAAAACATGCTGACATGTACGACTAGATTACAGGGAAGAGACGCAGTGAGAAATTGAAGCAACTTAAAGCTAGTTTAATTTCACAGCAGTAGTATTTCGCAAGAGCCCAAGAGTCGAAAGAGAACGCCACAAAGGCTAGTTGGGAGATTGTTGAAATTATTCATTAAAAAAAAAATAATAAAGCAAATGTGACACACTGAATGGCTAGCTAAATTGTGCTTAAATATATTGTTCTACGTAAAGGATGTCGGCCCCCCACATTTTTACCACGCCAAATCTGGCCCCCTTTGCAAAAAGTTTGGACACCCCTGCCCGAGATGGAAGGTTTGGTTTGTTTTTTGCTCGTTGTTTTGATTTTTGTTTGGAAAAAAAATGGGCCACAACGGCCCAGCGTGGTCGAAACCTCCACCTGCCTTTCCTCCTTCCAACCCCGTTGTTTACAAAATGCTTTTTATGCTGGTAGGTAATTATTGCTCAAAATGTGAGGTTTTTTTATGGCATTAATTGGACTTTGTGAAAGCATTCCCACAATAACCATAGTAATAATTTCACTGCCCTAACCCACTTTTCCGATTAACATAAATTAGCTGCCACAATTCAATTGAGGCGCTGAAGAATTCAACTTCATCTTAATAACTCCGAGGGCCATTCGTTTATGTTAATCAAGCAACATTTAGCCTACTGCTTTTTAATCACATTACCAACAGTGGAGACTTGTTCCCCCAGCAGAAAAAAATGCTTTGTATGAAAAAGACCACCCTTGGAGAGAGTGAGTCAAACTATTGTAGCTGTTTGCAATAAAGAGAGTCAATTAGCTCCTGTTTTTCTGTCTTGTTTGTGTTACCAAATATTTCTCTGTATATTTCCTTACTGTCCAGCAGTCTTCTAACACCAGTCCACCCACGTTTTCTTTATTTAAAAAAAAGACAAGAAAGCAATTATTGTCTTATACGCCGCCTGCCATTTCCATCCTCAGTCAGATCAGTTCTAGATGGCAAGCCTGAATTGACTTGTCTGTGCTGTGTAATTACTTTTCTGTAAGTTATTTTCCATCCTTTGAACTCGTTTCTGAATGTCAGGGATGCGTGTTTGACGCAAAATCCCCTCGCTCATAGGGAGTTATTTGCGGAGATGTTATGAAAGTAAATGTCTTTAGGACTCTTTGTTAATATGATTTTCTTGGTTGTGTAAGCAGTCATTTTGTTTGCATCGATTTCATCTTTAAATGCAGTTAGTGTGCAGCAAATAACAATTTTCAGCTGCTGAGGTTAGGAGTTTATCTTAGGTGCTGTGTCTCTTCCTCCTTACAGCTGGGATGACAGCAGCTCCGTGAGCAGCGGTTTGAGCGACACCTTGGACAACATCAGCACCGACGATTTGAACACACCCGCCTACTCGGCCGTCAGCTCGTCACGCAAAAGCAAGGGCGCTCAGGTGAGAAAAAAGAGGGGGAAAAAACACACAATCACTAAAAAATATTATAGCAGCCGAAAGAATAAGATGCAGTCTCACTGCTCTCTTGTTGCGCTCCTCTGCCAAGTCTCTTTTACCCTTCATTGAAGACACGCCGGTGTTGCTAGGGAGACGGCATGGCCATCTGTCAAGGAAATGCTAGTGGTAATCCGTGTTGTGTTTATTTGTGTAGGTGTGTTTGTGCACCAGTATCCCAAAGGAGGAGATGTGGTCAGTCCAAAGATAGCCGTGACTTCACACCTCGTTTCTTCTTTGTGTGCTTTGCCTTGCCAACCTACCTGCCTTATGTTTTTAGTGGGGTGGATGAATAATTCTAAGCAGAAGTGGAGGCGTGCAAAATTTCCGTTTCTTAGATTATTCGCGATACGGCCGTGGAAGATTCGAGAACGATTCACAAACATCCAAATTCCAATTATTGAATTATACCAGTTAAAGCGGAAATAAAACGCAGTCAGCGCGGTCTTCGGGACGGAATGAGGAACGGACCGAGAGTAAATATGTGCAGCTAATGCCACGAGATAAAAAAAATAAAAATAATAATACCTGACTGCGGCCGTCAGCCGCTACAAACAGCGCCCAGTTGTTAGTTGCTACAAACATACGACAACATACAGCTATGGTAGATATCACATATATCTAGACTAGATGTGAAATGACAGACTTTCCTGCGCTAGTAAACAGGCGCCATCTTAAAGCAGTAGACTTCTCTAGAAGGCTCTGTTATAGAGGACCTAATTACTTTTTATGTAAAATACTCCTAAATCGGCAAAATCTTGACTTGAATCTATATTTAAATGATGAAACAGTTTTAAAACTTTCACATGTCGAAAGTAGACATGGGGGAAATTATGGAATAAAGGGTGCAATTTTAAAAACTTTAACGGTTGATTCACAACATTAAATTAATTGAATGTAGTTTAAAGCTGCTGATACAGAATGGGGACTTGAGTATTTTATTTACTGTTTTAAACAGGTAACTTGATACTAAAATACTAGTTTGGTTTATTTCGCCTGAAAGGATTTTTGAACAATTTTGGAACAAATGTACAAAAAGGTTTTTTTTTTAAATGAGGGGGTGGGGCATCAATAATCGATTTATAATCGAATCGGAATCTCAATCGAATCGTTAGGTGCCCAAAGATTCCCACTTCTAGTACTTAGTACAAGAATTAGTTCCGTTTGCAAAAAAAAAAATCGATTGTTCTTAACTTGTTAAGAGTTCCGTTATCAGATTTAAATGTGAAATTCCAATCTTCCAAAATTGGATTTTAAAAAATCAAATGGATTTTGTACATTTAACACAATACCAATTACCGTATTGGCCCGAATATAAGACGGCCCTGATTTTTATACAGAAAATAATTTCAGTACATCCGAAACAAATGATTATAACAATATATTTGAGAGAAAAAGCATGTTATTTTGCCTCAATTCAAATCTTAATACCTGAACATTTAAATATGTAAACTAGGGCTGTCAAAATTATCGCGTTACCAGGCGGTAATTAATTTTTCTAATTAATCACTTTAAAATATTTGACGCAATTAACGCACATGCCCCGCTTAAACAGATTAAAATGACAGCAGAGTGAAATGTCCACTTGTTAATTGTGTTTTTTGGAGTTTTGTCACCCTCTGCTGGTGCTTGGGTGCGACTGATTGTATAGGCTTCAGCACCCATGAGCCATGAACCATTGTGTAATTATTGACATCAACAATGGCGGGCTACTAGTTTATTTTTTGATAGAAAATTTTACAAATTTTATTCAAACGAAAACATTAAGAGAGGTTTTAATATAAAATTTCTATAACTTCTACTAACATTTATCTTTTAAGAACTACAAGTCTTTCTATCCATGGATCTCTTTAACAGAATGTTAATGCCATCTTGTTGTTTTACTGTTAATAATCAACAAATACAGTACTTATGTACCGTATGTTGAATGTATATATCCATCTTGTGTCTTATCTTTCCATTCCAATAATAATTTACAGAAAAATATGGCATATTTTATAGATGGTTTGAATTGCGATTAATTGTGATTAATTACGATTAATTAATTTTTAAGCTGTAATTAACTTGATTAAAAATTCTAATCGTTTGACAGCCCTAATGTAAACTAAAGTGCAGTCACATTCATAAAAATGAATGGCTTCTGGTTTTTGAAATGTAAATAAACCAATCTATTGTGATAAAACAACAAAATTGCAATAACTACCATCAAATTGAACTGTAACTGTAGTCTTGAAACAAATCTGAATAAGGAAAAACATTGCAATAAAATAATACAAACTGGTTAAACTTGAGAGTAGCTGAGATTTGTCATGACAGAACATCGCTTCAATGATATCTGGAGCCATCTAGCGTCGTGAATGGGTATAATGTCTAGACCCCGAAAATATGACGTCCCCTCTTTTTCAGTCTTATATCAATGCAAAAAACACCGCCTTATATTCGGGTCAATATGGTAATACAAATGAATGATTCCTACTCTAGTCCCAGAGAGCAAGCAAGTCCAAACATGCCGAGCAGGAGGTAAGCAGCAGCTGGGTCGGAGCTGAAGACCTGAAAAAAGTGGAAGAGGAACTTGACCCTACCATGGACCCCAACGGCAGCCCTTCTCGCTGGAAGTCGTCTTCCTCTCAAGGACAAGGCCAGTACGAGGACGCGGGTCAGAAGGCGACATCGCTATCGCAGATATCCCAAACAGGCTCACTCAGAAGGGGCATGACAGCCCAGGTGGGCATCACGCCGCCCAGGACGAAAAATACCTCTGCCTCGCACAAAACCACAGGTAAATTTTCATGCATACATTTACAAGATCATGTATAAATCTTCACGTAAATACACAAAAAAAACCACAAAACCCTCACATTTGACTTGGGGTGGGTGCATAGACTTTGTGTTCTAGTGTTCTCTTGCCCACAAGTTTGGAGTCAGTTTACAGCTTTCCCCTTCTGGCTATTGTGTTGGCTAAAAACCTGCTGAGGTGTCTGCATTTCTCCTAAATACGCTTTATGCAAATCAACAGGCAAGACCGATGATGCTAAGGCTTCGGAGAAAGGCAAGGTGCCCTCTAAGAGTTCTTCCGGCATTCAACGTTCCCCCTCAGATGCTGGTAAAAGCAGTGGAGATGAAGGGAAGAAACCCCCTTCTGGCATTGGACGCCCACCTACGACCAGTTCTTTTGGATTCAAGAAGATTCCCGGTGCGAGCGGGACTCTAATAACCTCGAGTGGCGCCACGCTCACAAGTGGCTCAGCCACGTTGGGCAAGGCCCCCAAATCATCAGCCGCCCTCGGTAAAGGCACGGGCATCGGCGGTGTGCGTAAGACCAGCCTGGATGGCTCCCAGCCTCAAGATGACGGAATTCTCCTCAGTTGCGGTGGCTCTAAAGTATCCCTTCAGTACCGCTCTTTACCTAGACCGGCCAAATCCTCCAGCGGAGTGGTGGCGGGGCGCGGCAGCCACCGCTCCAGCTCCAGCAGCATCGACTCCAACGTCAGCGGCAAGTCCAACGCAGCCGCAGCCAAGCGCAGGGACGCCGGGAAGGTGGGCTCGGACCGCTCCAGTCCAGTCAACGTCAACCAGACGGATAAGGAGAAAGTGACGGTGACCGAACAGGATCCGGGAATGTCTACTTCGCCCAAGTCCAGCCCGACCTCCACTTCCACGGGCCTCAGGCAGCCGGGCTCCAAGTACCCGGATATTGCTTCCCCCACCTTCCGCAGGTCAGTTTTAATGTATCACAAGTCGTTTATCCAGAAAATGTAGATGGACAGAAGCGGGTTTAAATAGACCTTGAGAAAGAAAGAGGGGACACCTTGTAGGGAAGGAATCAAACTAGTCACCAATAGAGGGAAGATAGGTCAGATTAGGGCAGGGTGAGTGCGAAAGCAGTGTTAGTGAATCTCATTTTTAAATTTTTGAACCAAGTGTATGGTTGTCTCACATTTCAGTATCTTTACAGTAAGGCTTTCTAGACATACTGCCGTCAGGGATCATTTAGTAAACCTCTTCTTTGTGTGTGATAAAATGCAGTATATTGTTACTTCTATGATGAATGGGCCAGTTTTTCATTCAAGGCAGCCGTATGCAGTTGAAGCTTCCTAGACCACAGACGCCAGACAGGAGTTTCTCGCACCGCCAATCTCCCGCTCATTTAAAAGGCGCACTCGTCACGCATGCCCGAACATGTCCGTCCCATCTGATCTGTCAAGCTGGCTTCTTTTTCATCCGCATGTCATTATAAGATGGTCTCAAGATAGCATCACCTGTTCATTTGGTGCGATTGCTTTGGCGCATGCCGAGTCGCAGGCTGCGAGAGCATATGTGGAGGAGGACGGGCCAGATTGGGTTCTTTTAAGTCAAGAGCAGATGTGCCATTGTGTGTTAGTTAAGAATGCGTGGAGGAAGCCTACCTACTAATTCATATGCTCTTGGCATATGCATTCCACGTACGTTTCTAAATGACTGCCCCCACCTATCTACCCCCAGATTGTTTGGCACCAAAGCCAGCAGCAAGGCCAGCTCCCCGGGCACGCCCGATTCTGGCAAGTGCCCCTCAATCCTGGGCAGCCCGCACGGTACTCTGGCGAGGCAGGCCAGCCTGGACTCGCCCTCCTCCGGCACAGGGAGTCTGGGCAGCGCCGGCGGGCTGAGCGGCGGCAGCAGCCCGCTGTACGGCAAAGGCCCGGACCTCCTTTGCGCCGACTCCCCGGCGTCCAGCCCGGCGTCGGGCCTGTCGTTGCCGTCCAATGCTCGGCCTTGGCCTGCCTGCAGCTCGTCCGCCGGCAGCAAGGACACGCTGAGCTGTCAAAGCATGAGCAGTCTCCACACCAGTTCTGAGTCCATTGATCTGCCTCTGGGCCACCACGGACCCAAAGTTACGAGAACCGGCAGTGTCAAGTCCACCCTGTCCGAGGGGTAAGATTGGGCTAAATTCATTGTTTCATGTGAGAACTACGATAGATATAAAGTGCTGGCCAAAAAACTATTAGCATCCCTGCGATTCTGTCAGATAATGCTCAATTTCTCCCAGAAAATGATTGCAATTACAAATCCTTTGGTAGTAATATCTTTATTTATTTCACTTGAAATTAAAAAACTAAATTTAAAATTAAATCATCATTTTACACAAAATTCCAAAAATGGACCGGACAAAAGTATCAGCTTCCTCAGCCTAATACTTGGTAGCACCACCTTTAGACGAAATAAACAACCACTTCCGGTATCCATCAATGAGTTTCTTACAATGCTCTGCTGGAATTTTAGACCATTCTTCTTTGGTCAACTGCTCCAGGTCTCTGAGATTTGAAGGGTGCCATTTTCAGATCTCTCCACAGGTCTTCTAAGGGATTCAGGTCTGGACTCATTGCTGGTCACTTTAGAAATATCCAGTGCTTTCTCTCCAACCATTTTCGAGTGCTTTTTGAAGTGTGTTTTGGGTTATTGTCCTACTGGAAGACCCATGACCTCTGAGGGAGACCCAGCTTTCTCACACTAGGCCCGACATTATGCAGCAAAAGTCTTCAGACTTCATAATGCATAATGCACACGGTCAAGCAGTCCAGTGCCAGAGGCAGCAAAGCAACTCCAAAACATCAGGGAACCTCCGCCATGTCCAAAAAGCTCTACTTTTGTCTCATCTGACCAGAGAACATTCATCAACAACAATTTTGGCTTTCTCAGGCAGGTTTTGGCAAACTCCAGCCTGGCTTTTGTATGTCTCTGGGTCAGAAATGGGATCTTCCTGGGTATGCTACTATAGAGTCCCTTTTCATTGAGATTCCGACGGATAGTACGTGTTGATACTGTTGTACCCTCGGACTGCAGGACAACTATAATTTGTTTGGACGTTAGTCGAGGTTCTTTATCCACCATCCGCCTAATCATTTATTGAAATATCTCGTCAATTTTTCTTTTCCGTCCACATCTAGTGAGGTTAGCCACAGTGCCATTGGCTTTACACTTATTGATGACACTGCGCACGGTAGACACAGGAACATTCAGGTCTTTGGAGATGGACTTGTAGCCTTGACATTGCCCATGCTTCCTCACAATTTTGCTTCTCAGACGTCCTCAGACAGTTCTCTGGTCTTCTTTCTTTTCGCCATGTTCAATGTGGTACACACAAGGACACAGGACAGTGGTTGACTCAACTTTAATCCAGTTTAACTGGCTGCAAGTGTGATTTAGTTTAGCCACCACCTGTTATGTGGCACGGGTAAGTAACAGGTGCTATTAATTTCACAAATTAGAGAAGCATCCCATGACTTTTCAAATGGTGCCAATTAAAGATGTGCCGATCGATCTGGTCCGATCACGTCATTTTCAAGCTATCGGAATCGGCAATAAAATATCGGACATGCCTTTTTTAAATATATATTTATTTTTTAATTAAATCGTTTTCTAATTGTATTTGACGTTACAGATAAAATGTCTTACACTCATCCAGAGTCTTTAGTTTTGGCTTAAAGTAGGGCTATCGAATTTATCGCGTTGATGGCGGTAAATAATTTTTTTGAAATTAATCACGTTAAAATATTTAACGCAATTAACGCATGCGCTGCACGACCCACTCACGCATTGTCGCAAACAATCTACAATGGTGCCGTTTTACCTTTATTATATAGAGTTAAAAGGCAGCGTAAAATGAGTAGAGTGAATTTTGGCAGTCTTTGGAGCCTTTTTTTAGTTGGCTAAAGCCTTAAAATCCCTCTCTCAACAAATAGAAATATCGTGGGAAGTAATGTGGGGAGGAAAAATAGTAGTTCATCTTTTTCTTAACACCCTATGTTATTTCCCAACGCAGAGAAGATATATCAATTGTAGCCACTATGCACAGTCATGGTTGCACTTCCCATCATGCATTTGGGCAGAACAGTTAAATGGCTAAGGTATCATTTACCGAAAGCTCAACAAATACACTAGATGGCAATATTTAGTCACAATACACAAAGTCACATTTATCCTTTAAGAATTACAAGTCTTTCTATCCGTGGATCCCTCTCACAGAAAGAATGTTAATAATGTAAATGCCATCTTGAGGATTGATTGTCATAATAAACAAATACAGTACTTATGTACTGTATGTTAAATGTATATATTCGTCCGAGTTTTATTCCTTTTTTTTCTTAATGCATTGCCAAAATGTATATGATCGGGAAAAATTATCGGGAATGATTGGAATTGAATCGGGAGCACAAAAAAAAAAAGCAACCAGATCGGGAAATAGCGGGATCGGCAGATACTCAAACTAAAACGATCGGATCGGGAGCAAAAAAAAACATGATCGGAACAACCCTAGTGCCAATACTTTTGTCCGGCCTATTTTTGGAGTTTTGTGTAAAATTTAGTTTTTTTTTCCATTCTCTTTTGTTTTTTCGTTGCAAGCACAATGAATCAAGATATTACTACCTGAGCATTTGTAATTGCAATCATTTTCTGGGAGAAATTGAGCATTATTTGACAGAATTGCACAGGTGCCAATACTTTTGGCCAGCACTGTAAATGCAGAGAAACCCAAAATTCCTAAGCATGGTTTTCCTGTTTTAAAGTTTATAACCGTAAATACCCAGAAGGTACATAACATCATTGTCAGGTGAAAATCATGTTTCGGTCCACAAATCCATTCACTACTTCTCGACTCTTTTTGCGAGTTTGATAATGATTAACAATAGATCTAGCAGAGTGCTGTTTGTTTTGATTTAATTTTTGTAGATGAAGGAATCTGCTTGACAATGATGACATTAACCTTCCAATACACTTGTGGATATTTCTAACCGGTGGTCATTTGTATAATTATAAAAACAGCTGGTCATTCGATATCCGTTGTCATCTCTAAATCATTTTATTACTTTTTTCATTGACTATTTTTCATGTGGTGTGTGTAACGTGTTTTTTTCTCCATCTAACGCCCTCATCCTCTATGTCTTAACAGCATGCCTCTTGACAGAAACACGCTTCCCAAAAAGAGGCTGAGGTATAGAAAATTCACAGCCAAATTTGAATTGAATATGACTGCACGCAGATGCACGGGTGCACTAATACGCTTTGCTTATGCATGAGACTATGAGCCACACTACATTAAGAGATGCGTATTTTGTTTTGTCTTACTTTTTGTATGCCGTTCTGCACGTTTGACATCTTATTTTCAATTGGTGATGCTGAGATGGTCAGCACAAAATTGAAAGAAAATGCACTGAAGTTTCCAGAGTGACCCTTGGATAGCAAGTGTAGTGGAGCGAGGTCACATGTGACAAGTGTAATAATGAGAACTTTGCCAGGAGAAAGCTGCTGAAAAGTGGACCGCCGCAAACTCAATTATTATCCCCCGGGGATTAAATATGGCCGATATGTGATAAAGTGTTCCTTCGCTGCTAGAGGAACAGCAGTGTTTCTGGAAGTGTATGCTGATGCACGCATGTTTATGCTTGAGTATGCCTGTGAATACTTTTGCACTCATCCCTACTGATCACAACCTTAATCCCGCTTTTAAAAGTGGCAGCCGCCTAAAGTAAACTCATTCGTTATATGGGTTTCAGGTACCCGCCTTCGTCCAGGCAGACGTCCCATGAAGAGGGGATGGAGTGGCTCCGCTCCCACTCGACAGGGGGGCTTCAAGACTCGGGCAGCCAATCCCCAATGTCTCCACCGGGGGCTTCATGTACCACGACTGGAAAATACCACTACTCTAATTTATGTAAGTCTATATGTTCTATTCAATGCACAATATTGGCAGTAGAATGGAAAAACTACATGCTATTCTGTATAGTTTGATCAGGGCTGTCAATAAACTTGCAGGGGCCCAGGGACAAGAGACCATTATAGGGCCCCCTTACCGCACCCCTGCCACCGGCTTGGCATGACAACATACGCAGTACTTTTAACGCTTTGCAAGCAATGACGGTGTTAATTTTCAAATTATTTAATTTGAGATGGACAGTTAAATTTAACAGACGGTAATGTGATGTGACACAATATAAACAATTTCCATCTATTGTCCCATGTAGGGTACAATACAATACAACTGAGAGTGCTATGTCTGCCTGCTAAGCAACAAAACAGTATAACTAAACCTCCTGTGCCTGCCCCCTTCACATCCCTGGGGTTATCAAGCCCTCAAACAGTGATGCGGCTAGATTTTTTGACAGCAAAGTCATTTATAACATCAGTGAAATCCAGTTTTTGGTCCACGGAAAATTTATTCCTGACAGCCAAAGTTGATAAGAATGAAAGATTCCCATTGGATTCCATAGAAAATGCATGTGGGTCATTTTTGACTCACTTGTGGAAGCTTAGGGTAGTAATACAAAAATGACAATTTCTTCAAATGTATAAAAAGTTGATCAAAAATTTGAATGGCATTATATCAAAAACCTGTTTTTTGAGGAATACCTGGAATATGAATTGATAATAATTTTTCATTCTGAAGATATTGCAAGAAAACAACCTCACCGGGTCAATTTTGACCCACTTATGCATCTAAGGGTTAATATCCAATTGCAGTCGTGAATGATATATAAAAAATTATTCCTCCCCAGTGAGCCCTACTCACATCGGGCAGTACAACCTGCCCGCAGGCGGCAGCAGCAGCATGAGCCGTTCCAACAGCATTCCCGCCCAGGACTCCTTCGACCTGTATGGCGAGGGTCACCCGCTGGGCGGCAGCGCCACCTCCCTGGAGGATCGTCCGCGCGCCATCAGCCGCTCGGGTTCCTTCAGGGACAGTACCGATGAAGGTGGGTGCTCTGTCGACCTCGCCCATTAGAATTAATGCAAGGGTTCAGCAAAGCCGCGTCTGTCATCAAGTGTTTTAATAGCGCTTTTTATGACCTGTGTGCTCATGGGTCGCCATGCTCTCTTAAATCGGTGTCTGTCATTACATCCTTATGGCAACACAGACAAGAAAAGTCGTTTGAGGAGTCCCGTCAAATTCAATGTCAACTTTCTATTCTTGCAGTCCACGGATCTTCATTGTCTTTGGTGTCCAGCACGTCTTCACTTTACTCTGCAGTGAGTAATTTAATTTCATTAAATTTTTTTCCCTTTTTTCTTTGCCTGATTTGAGCCACAGGAGGGATTTGCTGGCATTTGAATGTCACTGTAATCAAAATGTGGGTTTATTTTCTGACAGACAGAGGAGAAGGCACACTCGGAGGTAAGAGAGTTAGCGTTTTTTGTGTTTTAGATGGCATGCGTTATTTTTTTAAATGCATGTTTAGATGCCTCGTTAACTCATTGGCTGGCACTGACGGCCAATGTTAACGGCTGCTCTATTTATGTGTCTGCATTCTGTAGTCTCTTTTTGTGCGTGTTTGTTCATCAAGCAAAAACGCTGATAGTTACAGTGGTATGAAAAAGTATCTGAACCTTTTTGAATTTCTCACATTTCTGCATAAAATCACCATCAAATGTGATCACACGGATGAAAAAAGCAGCGTCTGCTTTAACTAAAACCACCCAAACATTTATACGTTTTCATATTTTAACGAGGATAGCATGCAAAATTGAAACCATTTTTTACCAAACAATTTAAGTCAGGTGTGTGCCCAATCACAGATGAGTGGTTTAAAGCTGCCCTGCCCACTATAAAACACATACCTGGTAAGAATTGTCTTGATGAGAAGCATTGTCTGATGTGCATCATGGCATCAAAAGAGCTGTCTGAAGACCAGCGATCAAGGATTTTTGATTTGTATAAAGCTGGGAAAGGATACAAAACCATATCTAAAAGTCTGGATGTTCATCAATCGACAGTCAGAGAAGTTGTCTACAAATGGAGCGAGTTTGGCACTGTTACTTCTCTCCCAAGGAGTGGACGTCCACCAAAGATGACGCCAAGAGTTCAGCGCAGAATACTCAGAGAGGCAAAAAAGAACCCTAGAGTGTCTGTTAAAGACTTACAGAAATAACTGACACAGTCCAATATCAATGTGCACACATCAACTATATGTAAAACTATGGCCAAGAATGGTGTTCGTTGGAGGACTCCGTGGAGGAAGCCACTGCTGTCTAAAAAAAAACCCCATTGTTGATCGTTTAATGTTCGCAAAAAGGCACTTGGACACTCCACAGAAGTTTTGGCAAAATATTTTGTGGACTGATGAAACCAACGTTGAATTGTTTGGGAGTAACACACAAAGTCATGTGTGGAGGAAGCATCCAACATCAATACCTCATCCCCACCGTGAAGCCTGGTGGAGGGAGCATCATGATTTGGGGCTGTTTTGCTGCTTCAGGGCCTTGAAAACTTGCAATCATTACTGGAAGGATGAATTCAAAGGTTTATCAGGATGTTTTGCAGGGAAACCTGAGGCAGTCGGTCGGACAGTTGAAGCTAAAAAGTTGATAGATGCTGCAACAAGACAATGATCCAAAACACAGAAGTAAATCAACTTCAGAATGGTTTCGGAAGAACAAAATACACGTTCTGGAGTGGCCAAGTCAAAGTCCAGATTTGAAACCCATTGAGATGCTGTGGCATGACCTGAAGACAGCGATTCATGCCAGACATCCCAGGAATTTGACTGCACTACAGCAGTTTCATAGAGAAGAATGGGCCAAGATTGATGTACCAGACCGATCTGCAGCTAGAGGAAGCGTCTGGTTGAAGTTATTGCTGCAAAAGGGGGGCCAAAAAATATTAAATATGATGGTTAACTCACCTATTTTTCCCCCTTCTGTCATTGTTTGCATACTATCCTCATTGAAATATTAAAACCTATTAAATATTTGTTCGGTTTGAGTTAAAGCAGACAGTTTTTTCATCTGTGTGATTTTGACAAAGATCATATTTTATGCAGAAATGTGAGAAATTCCTAAAGGTTCAGATACTTTTTCATACCACTGAAGTTTACCATCAATTCACACATACCTCCTGTCTTTTGATTGGCTAAAAAAAAATATTCACAGTTTGGGATGATAAGACAAAACCATATGTTGACCAAGCTTGAATTTGAAGTAGTTGGACTGAGCCCTTGTAACAAAACAGTGCAATGAAGATGATGATTTAACTCTATGTTGCATTGCTCTTCAGTTTCATTATCATCTATAATTTGCACTTCTTCCTTCTGGAACATAAATCACACTCATCCTTATCCCACTCTGTCCGATACAAACAGGTAATAACTGCAATCCTTCAACTAGAATGCACTCCATTTCCATCCAGCGCTTCTGTTCTCACATACTCTGCTTTGATTTTCCATTATCTCACTGTTATTTCCCCATTTCTGTTCTGTCTTATCAGTTCCTGTTGAATTTTGCCTTTAATTAACATTGGATCAAACTGTAATGGCAAATACAGCTAAGGCTTTTCTGTGAGGTCATTTGTTTGTTATTAAACCACGTATTTAAGATGTTTTTTTTAATTTATAAAATTAAATAAATTAGCAGTTTGCAAATACTAATTGACCCATTTCTCCAGAAAACTTTCTTTCTGGCTAACACCTAACCATGAACACCGGCATGCTGACATGTAAAAACTTGTTTTCTATGGAGGACCAGGAGTGCAAAAAATCAATAGATAAATACACAATTAAATAATTAAAAGTTTCATTAAAATGCTTTTATTTCAATTTTTATTTATTTATTTCAATGTATATTTATTTATTTGAATTTTTTATTGAAATAAATATGAAGCGAAATAAATAAATATAAATTGAAATAAATAAATAAAAATTGAAATAAATAAATATAAACCGAAATAAATAAAATATAGATTGAAATAAATAAAAATTGAAATAAATAAATATAAATCGAAATAAATAAATAAAATATAAATTGAAATGAATAAATAAATAAAAATTGAAATAAATAAATATAAATTGAAATAAATATTGGTATAAATTCATAAATATGGAAATAAAAGCATTTAAATTACACTTTTAATTATTTATTTAATTGTGCATTTATTTATTGAATTTTTGCACTCCTGGTCCTCCATAGTTTTCAGCCTCATCCTGTGTAATAGTGGCGTGCGACATAGTGTTAATGATGACTTTTCTCTTTTCAATCAAGGGCCAAACAGTCCAAAATTCCACGGTAATCTTCCCCACACTTTATGTATTTTTTTCTCCCCACATGTCTCAGCATGTATGCTTTTACATCCAAGTCATCAAAATGGACAATGCAGTATTTTTGAATCTTTATATGAATAAATGTCCTTTTTGTCGCCAAATCAGCAAATCAGAAAGCTGCGCCGGGAGTTGGACGCTTCTCAAGAAAAAGTGGCGACCCTGACGTCCCAACTGGCTGCCAATGTGAGTTTGTTTACCCCGCCTTTCACAATAGGGATTTGCATGATCACTGGAAAAAAAGCTCTGCCAAGCAACATAACCCCTTAAGACATCCGCCAAAGCTTTAAGGAAATTCCACGCGAGCTTTTTCACTTGTTTGCTTTCGGTGTCGCGTGTGGTTCTTGTGTTTGCAGATGAGATGTTTTTCTAACCGTATAGAGAGGATTTGTTTAAGGCGACAACTCCCCGAAAAAGTCAAGCGAGCGGAGAGAATCAGACAGGCAAGGAGAGCGGGAGATGAGAATAAATGAAGTGTGGCGCTCATGAAAACGAACCTGTTGTCGTGTTTGTATTTGGATAGATGGGGAATATGACAATGCTGAAAACTTCTATTGAGCAAGGAATCTAATAGGAAAGGATCATGTTTCAGCACCATTGACTGGCAGAGAATGATTGCTGCCAGTTTTTTTTTAATGGCATTTCTTCGGTGCGCCGCACAACCCAAACCATTAAAATACCAGAATGACTTGAAATCTTGTGTGACGCAGGGAAATTTTCAGATGACTCCCAAAAATTCACCGTTCGCGCCAAAATGGAGGTTTTTTTGATAAAAATAAATACATTCAAAATGTATCTAGTCCTATAATTTTTGTATCCAATTCACATAAATCCTACATGAACATTTTCAGAAAGGTAAGGAGCATAAACTGAAATAAAAAATATACAGAATTTGCCAAAATACTACGGTTCCCCAAAATCCGCCAAAAACTTTCCCATTTGTTTACAATGGGATGCCATTGCCATGTACGTCGTTCCATTCATTTCTATTAGCCAAAATTTCCCCTTAATTTTCAATAGCAGAAAAACATAGGTGTTTATGATTTTTTTACCAAAAAACTTACCATTACAGCCCAATGACATTCAACTGTGCCCAAGTAAGTTGATGCCATTGACAGCCATGCAAGTTGAAGGAGATAGTACCTCTTCTTGTAGGCACTGTCTTAACTCTTTGCATTATTCTAACATACTTAATATAATCAGCAGGGAAAAGTATCGTTTTTCGTATTTACTGTTTGACTGTATTACTCTAACACACCTAATATAGAATAAATAGCGCTTATACCATAAGTTTAATGAAAACAAGCAGAATATTGGGCATAAGAGATACATGACGCCTTCTTATCACGGAAGCCCAACGTGTGCGTCATGCAACTGACTGAGCAAGAATGACGCTGACAAGCCCACGTCTGCACCAACAACTCTCTCAATCACTTCTCCCGGACAGTTCAGAACAAATGGCGGGACGCCCTACCCCAACAAAAGGAACACCGGAGAACGCCCAATATCCAACTGATAACACGACTGATAAGACTCCAAGAGCCCCTTTGACATTGGGTTGGCAAAATCCACAACCCTAGCTGCCCTGACAACAGTAACTCAAGAATCCTCCTGTCCAATCCACAAACAGACAATAATCCCAAACACACCCTTCTACCTGCCCACTGGCAGCCCCGCAAGAGCCTTCAAAAGACTGAATGTTTAACTCAGCGTTGTCATTTTTCTTAGGAACCTTTTGTTGACGTGTGATAGGGTGACCTTGCCTCCGCGCCTGAGTCTATTTTTCTGTTTGCCTTGTCGTTTGATCGCTGTTTACCTGAATAAATTGTCAAGTTGTGCTTTGAAGCCTTTTTCCAGCTTTCAAAATGGAGTCAGCACAGAGCAGGGGTCCCAAAACTATGGCCCGCGGGCCGGATACGGCCCGCCTCCACATTTGGTCCGGCCCCCTGAACATGAAAAAAATTTGAATTTTTTTTTTTTTCTCCCCCAATAGTGTTATTTATTTCCTGGCTTTTTTTTTTGTGAAGAACCCAGAGAGGGTTATTTGGTTATTATCTATTTAATTAATAGTATTATCATTATTTATTATTATATTATATTATATTTTATTTAGGGCTGTCAAACGATTAAAATTTTTAATCGAGTTAATTACAGCTTAAAAATTACTTAATCGTAATTAATCGTAATTCAAACCATCTATAAAATATGCCCTATTTTTCTGTAAATTATTGTTGGAATGGAAAGATAAGACACAAGACGAATATATACATTCAACTAACGGTACATAAGGACTGTATTTGTTTATTATAACAATAAATCAACAAGATGGCATTAACATTATAACATTCTGTTAAAGCGATCCATGGATAGAGGGACTTGTAGTTCTTAAAAGAAAAATGTTAGTACAAGTTATAGAAATTTTATATTAAAACCCCTCTTAATGTTTTCGTTTTAATAAAATTTGTAAAATTTTCAATCAAAAAATAAACTAGTAGCCCGCCATTGTTGATGTCAATAATTACTTACACAATGCTCATGGGTGCTGAAGCCTATAAAATCAGTCGCACCCAAGCGCCAGCAGAGGGCGGCAAAACTTCATAAAACACAACAAGTGAGCGTTTCACTGTACTGTCATTTAAATCTGTCTGAGCGGGGCATCTGCGTTAATTGCATCAAATATTTTAACGTGATTAATTTTAAAAAATTAATAAACGCCCGTTAACGCGATAATTTTGACAGCCCTAATTATATTATATTATATTATATTATATTATATTATATTATATTATATTATATTATATTATATTATATTATATTATATTATATTATATACTTTTGTTCCGTGAAGAATCCAGAAAGGGGTATTTGATTGTGGCTTTCTGAAAAACAATAAATCTTTACATTTTGGCACTCCTGCAATTGTCACACCTTTTCTGTTACAAACTGACCCCGGCCCCTCATCAGAGAAGGGAAAAGTTATGTGGCCCTCGCAGGAAAAAGTTTGGGGACCCCTGGTACAGAGGGTTAAGACTAAGGTGAATGTGCGGAGTTTGGCCTTTTGGCCGGGATGTGGGTGTCTTGCCAGCCCGGGTCGTTGGAGCTGCACCAGCATGGGTCTGGTGGTTCGGCTGGCACGACTCCGGCAGTCTGGCTAAAAGGTCAGATTCCTTCAAACTCCATGCCATTGACAGCTATGTACAGTACGTCCTTGCAAATGACGGCCATGTATCTTGATTCTATTGATGCCAATGAACCTGGATTCCATTGACAGCCATGGACCTCCATGCCATTGATGCCAATGTACGTCCATGCCTTTGACAGCCATATATGTCGATTGTATTAATGGCAATGTACTTGGATTCCATTGACGCATCTGTAAGTTGATGCCATTGACGGCCGTGTACGTCAAAATATCAGCATGAAATGACCTGAAATCAGAAGGACGGGACCCCAAGGGGTTTACCTGCGAAAGCAAAGCCACCATTGCAATTTCTCCAGAAATTACATTTTCTAGTTTAGCGAGTGATTCTTTTGCATGCCAATATCCCGAGTTCCACTTTTTTATTCCCTTATACGTTTTAGGGTTTTATTTTTTTTTCACGCATTGTTGTAACCTATTTCTACTGTAGGCGTCTTGAAGTAGTGCATCTCAATCTGATAGATGTCCTTGATATTTCCCCCCCACGCCTCTCGCGATGCTGTCCTGGCAGCACTAACGCTGATAACTTTACCTCATCCACTCCGCCGCTTTGGCCTTTTATCAACTTCAACCCAAGGCGACGCCGGGGGACGGGTTCGAGAAATAAGACTGATGATTTGGCTACGGACGCCTCCGTTGGGGCGAAGGGGGTGTTGAGTGATGGATGGGGGAGCTTGCATTTGGCTTTTTATTATAAAAAGACAATGAGTCTTTATTGAGAGACCTTTGACGGAAATACAAAAAAATTAGTATTCCTCTCAGTCAGTCTGTGCAAAGTTGAGAATATTTTTGACTTGCCTCAAGCTGCTTTTTCGCACAGCTTGATTTTGTGCTCAGGCACAGTAGCTCTGACTGGAGTCGCCGTTGTCGCTATCTAATCTCAATCATAAACAGAATAATCTTCTAGAAACATCCATTAATCGGTAAAATTGAGCACGAAATTTGTTTTTGGGAGAAAAAAAATTGAAGCACAAACATGTCGAGGAGAGCAGATGGTGCAATGTCGCTAAACTTTGGAGCAGCCGTCAGCCTGTCGCCTTGTGAAGTCGGCCTTTCTCTGATCTCTGGACCTCTCTGATCCCTGAGCTGTCTAAGTATCCAACTTTAGTGGGTGTTGGAAGATGTTAAGGGAAAATGTACAGGAATTTTAGTCTTCAACGTGCCTAGTGTGTTTTTTTTGTCTGCGTTTGCAGTCTCACTTGGTGGCCGCCTTCGAGAAGAGCTTGAGCAATATGACGTGTCGCCTTCAGAGCCTCACCATGACAGCGGAACAGAAGGTGAGCGGATGTTACTTATAACATGAGAGAAAACCTGCAGACCGCTGATGGTGCTTCCTCATAGGAAACAGAGTTAGTGGAGTTGAGGGAAACCATCGAGTCGCTAAAAACGCAAAACACCGACGCCCAGACAGCCATACAAGTGGCGCTCAATGGACCGGATCACTTCCATAAAGGTAATCACTTGGGTTGTTCCGATCATGTTTTTTTGCTCCCGATCCGATCCCGATCATTTTAGTTTGAGTATCTGCCGATCCCGATTTTTCCCGATCCGATTGCTTTTTTTTTGCTCCCGATTCAATTCCAATCATTCCCGATAATTTTTCCCGATCATATACGAATATATACATTCAACATACAGTACATAAGTACTGTATTTGTTTATTATGACAATAAATCCTCAAGATGGCATTTACATTATTAACATTCTTTCTGTGAGAGGGATCCACGGATAGAAAGACTTGTGACTTTGTATATTGTGACTAAATACTGCCATCTAGTGTATTTGTTGAGCTTTCAGTAAATGATACTGAAGGCCATGCCCAAATGCATGATGGGAAGTGGAACCATGACAAGTGGAACCATGACTGTGCGTAGGGCTAACAATTCATATATCTTCTCTGCGATGGGATATAACATAAGGTGTTAAGAAAGAAATCAAGTGTTACCTTGCTTCCCCACATTGCTTCCCATGATATTACTAATTGCAGGGAGAGGGATTGTAAGGCTTTAACCAATTAAAATAAGTCTCCAAAGGCTGCCAAAATTCACTCTACTCATTTTACGCTGCCTTTTAGCTCTCTATATAGGCAAAACGGTGGCATTACAGATGGAGCGCGACAATGCATGAGTGGGTCGTGCAGCGCATGGATTAGTTGTGTTAAATATTTTAACGTGATACATTTTTTTTAAAAATTAATTACTGTCATTATTGGGATAAATTTGATAACCCTACCTTAAGCCTAAACTAAAAACTCTGGATAAGTGTAACATATGTTTATAACGTTAAATACAATTAGAAAACGATTTAATTAAAAAATATATATATATTAAAAAAAGGCATGGCCGATATTTTTTTGCCGATTACGATACTTTGAAAATGACGTGATCGGACTCGATCGATCGGCATCCCGATCTATCGGGACATCTCTAGTAATCACGATGAATCGGCAAAGCTTTTTACCAAAAATACAGTGCCCTCCATAATTATTGGCACCCCTGAAAAAGATATTTTTTAGCTTCTAATATTTTTTTTTTTGTCCAAATAATATGGGACCTTAATGGGAAAAAAATCCAACCTTCAATACAAATGCATTCATTCAGTGGGGAAAAAATCCCACATAAAGAAAAAATTGTTTTTTGGGGAACAAAATTGCTTTTTGGCAACAAACACTAAGTGGGTCTGGCCTGCCACGAAAGATGCGCATGCTGAAAAGCACCTCATACCCACTGTGAAGTATGGGGGTGGGTCAGTGATGCTGTGGGGCTGTTTTGCTTCCAAAGGTCCTGAGAACCTTGTTAGGGTGCATGGCATCATGAATGCTTTGAAATACCAGGACATTTTAAATCAAAATCTGTTGCCCTCTGCCCGAAAGCTGAAGATGGGTCGTCTCTGGGTCTTTCAGCCATCTCAGTCCCCAGCCCTTGTTTTGTTGGCAAAAGGGGGTTGTACAAAGTATTAACACCAGGGGTGCTAATAATTGTGACACACATTATTTGTTGTCAAAAATATTTTTTTCTTTATGTGGGATTTTTTTCCCCACTGAATGAATGCACTTGTATTGAAGGTTGAATTTTTCTCTTTTTTTCCATTAAGGTCCCATATTATTTGAATTAAAAAATATATATATTAGAAGCTAAAAACTTTTTCAGGGGTGCCAATAATTATGGAGGGCACTGTACCATCATAGACAATATAATGATTTGTGTCTTTTTTAACCAGACTTGCGCATTAGACGGCAACACTCATCGGAAAGCATGTCGAGCATCAACAGCGCGGCTAGCCACTCCAGCATGGGCAGCATGGGCAACAATGTTGAGGACAAGAACAAGAAAAAGAAGAAGAACTGGGTGGGTGCGCCGTGCTCACGAATGCCACACTCTCAGGATTTGATGCTCACAGTTGCTAGGTTACACAGTCATCATCAACATGTGGTCAACGACCTCACAATTACTGCTTGAGGACCACTCGGGGTTTCGTATTAACATGAAGATGAGGATGCAAAATGTGGATTCAAAAACATCCCTTTGAGTATTGATAAGTGCTTGTTGACTCTGTCTTGTTGAGAAATCCAAACACTCAAAGTGCTCTTAATCCTGTCCCCGTACCCCCGTACCGCCTAAAGCCCCCCAGATACATACTTATTCTTTTAAAAACATGACTCCCATGTGGACCTTCTCCTCTCTAAATCCGTCCCCTTCTTGGTGACTTTTTTTCTCAGCTTTGCAGTCTCCGCAGTTGCTAAATTGGGCTCATTAGTACTAAATGCATATTAGCACCTAATTAAAGCGGCAATGAATGATTCATTTGTACAAATACTGCCTCGGCGTACCGTGGAAACTGCAAAATGGAATGAGAAAATGGCTTTACGTCTGACCCGTGAGAGACAAATAGGTTTACTATCATAATCCTGTTCACACTAAGAATATTTTTTGTCATTTTCTCCTGTATGATACAGTGGGGCAAATAAGTATTTAGTCAACCACCAATTGTGCAAGTTCTCCTACTTGAAAAGATTAGAGAGGCCTGTAATTGTCAACATGGGTAAACCTCAACCATGAGAGACAGAATGTGGAAAAAAAAACAGAAAATCACATTGTTTGATTTTTAAAGATTTTATTTCCAAATTAGAGTGGAAAATAAGTATTTGCTCACCTACAAACAAGCAAGATTTCTGGCTGTCAAAGAGGTCTAACTTCTTCTAGCGAGGTCTAATGAGGCTCCACTCGTTACCTGTATTAATGGCACCTGTTTTAACTCATTATCGGTATAAAAGACACCTGTCCACAATCTAAGTCAGTCACACACCAAATTCGACTACGGCCAAGACCAAAGAGCTGTCGAAGGACACCAGACACAAAATTTTAGACCTGTACCAGGCTGGGAAGACTGAATCTGTAATAGGTAAAACGCTTGGTGTAAAGAAATCAACTGTGGGAGCAATTATTACAAAATGGAAGACATACAAGACCACTGATAATCTCCCTCGATCTGGGGCTCCGTGCAAGATCTCACCCCGTGGCGTCAAAATGATAACAAGAACGGTGAGCAAAAATCCCAGAACCACACGGGGTGACCTAGTGAATGACCTACAGAGAGCTGGGACCACAGTAACAAAGGCTACTATCAGTAGCACAATGCGCCGCCAGGGATTCAAATCCTGCACTGCCAGATGTGTCCCCCTGCTGAAGAAAGTACACGTCCAGGCCCGTCTGCAGATCGCTAGAGAGCACTTGGATGATCCAGAAGAGGACTGGGAGAATGTGTTATGGTCAGATGAAACCAAAATAGAACTTTTTGGTAGAAACACAGGTTCTCGTGTTTGGAGGAGAAAGAATACTGAATTGCATCCAAAGAACACCATACCCACTGTGAAGCATAGGGGTGGAAACATCATGCTTTGGGGCTGTTTTTCTGCAAAGGGACAAGAACGACTGATCTGTGTAAAGGAAAGAATGAATTGGGCCATGTATCGAGAAATTTTGAGTGAAAATCTCCTTCCATCAGCAAGGGCATTGAAGATGAGACGTGGCTGGGTTTTTCAGCATGACAATGATCCCAAACACACAGCCAGGACAACAAAGTAGTGGCTTCCATTTCAAGGTCCTGGAGTGGCCGAGCCACTCTATAATACTATAATACTATAATATATAATACTCTACAAGAAAAATATATCGTATGCATCTAAAATAATCTTAAACGATTTTATTAGCAATTTTGATACTCCTTTTAGCAAGGTTCCTTGGGTATCCGTACGTCCCCATAGCAACCAGTCCTGTTATTGTCATACGTCACAAGCGCTGCGTATTCTGGGAGCGAGAATAGGCGTAAGGTGCGCATTTCGAGCAGAGGACAGCCACCTGATGTGTGCGTCCATGAACAAATGTAAGTACATCCATATGAGTCAGTGTAAAGTGCTTAGTTTTCGCCACTTTTATGGACAGGATGATCGCACGCAGCGCACATTCGCACCCCCCCACCTTTGTGTTCATTATACTGCGTGAGTATGTATGTGTGTCACGTGACTCAGAGTGAGAGTGGGCAGCGATCTGGCCTTTTTTTTAATTGGCAAAATGAAGAGATGTTATCCTTCTAGAAGCGAAAAAAGAAAGAAAAAAAAGAATGTAGTAAAAGCACTGCAGACTAGTAGTAGTAGTAGTATTTTTATGTCCAAAACCAATTAACTGCCTTGACTTGTTGTAACTAGCTTGTTAGCGTTTGCTAACAGCATTGCAGCATGCTAGCGTTTCTCCATACATAAAGATGTTACCTAGAACATAAAATCAGTGTTTAGAATCAACATACACACTGATCAGCCAAACTGATAAGATGTTACATGATTCACTTCTGTGCCAGAATGTTATCCTTACTAAGTAAAAGCAATATAACTTACCAGCTAGTCAGTAGACTACGGTATGTGTAAACCCTTTACACATACAGTACACATGTGCAAGTAAGGGGGACAGTTGACAACTGTCCCCCTTACTTGCACACGCTGAAGGGCCCCATGTTGCCTGTTGCCCGGGGCCCCCGGGGACCCTTGCTACGCCTCTGAGTGTGTGAAAAGCTTGTGAAGAGTTACAGAAAACGTTTGGCCTCCGTTATTGCCAACAAAGGGTACATAAAAAAATATTGAGATGAACTTTTGGTATTGACCAAATACTTATTTTCCACCATGATTTGCAAATCAATTCTTTAAAAATCAAAGAATGTGATTTTTTGGGTTGTTTTTCCACATTCTGCCTCTCATGATTGAGGTTTACACATGTTGACAATTACAGGCCTCTCGAATATTTTTAAGTGGGAGAACTTGCACAATTAGTGGTTGACTAAATACTTATTTGCCCCACTCTATGTGCCTTGGTTGGACTTTGATAGATGTCACCTCCTCCTGTGTCTGTCTGTGTGTCTTTAACACTGGGTGTGTTCTGCATCTTTAGGTGGCTGATTCCATCCCGGCTCAGGTTAGTTTTGTCCTAGAAAGCGTGCAGTGGTCCCTCAACCCAAACCATTAAATTCCTTGTTCAGTTCCTTCTTTTTGCCCTGTAAAAGCAAGCTCTTATCTATCTTTTCTGGAAACATCAGCATGGATACAGCTGCCCCCCATCATTGCCTGTTCATTTTTAGAAAGAAAGAAAGCTCACCTCTCTCACCCCCATTTCATTCTCTACTTACAGCCTTGATATTTGCCTTCCTCTTACCTCCACCAGCTTGGAAAAACAGCACGGCGTACCCTCCTGATCTCTGATACAATTTCTCACTGGCAAATCGGAGATATTGACCCCTGGCTTCTGTTTTTTTTGTTGTTTTTCTTTGTCATGCAGCTCCGCAGCTCCTTCAAGCACGCATTCAGCAAGAAAAAAACCAAGTCGCAGTCAGCCCACGACGAGATGGAGGAGATGAGCGACTCGCTGCCGTCGTCGCCAAAACTGCAGCATGACAACCGACAGGGCAGCGTCGCTACGTTGCGTTCTTCACCTTCTACCACAGAGTGAGTTTTTGCTTCTTGTGGCATGCCACCTTCCTCTAGAAAATATACAGTGGTATGAAAAAGTATCTGAACCTTTTGGAATTTCTCACATTTCTGCATAGAATCCCCTCAAATGTGAGCTGATCTTTGTCAAAATCACACGGATGAAAAAACTGTCTGCTTTAACTAAAACCACCCAAACATTTATAGGTTTTTATGTTTTAATGAGGATAGGATGCAAACAATGACAAGGGGGGGAAAATGAGTAAGTGAACCATCACATTTAATGTTTTGTGCCCCCCCCCCCCCCCCCCCACTTTGCCAGCAATAACTTAAACCAGATGGTTCCTGCAACTGCAGATCAGTCTGGCACATCGATCAGGACTAATCTTGGCCCATTCTTCTTTACAAAACTGCTATAGTTCAGTCAGATTCCTGAGATGTCACGCATGAATTGCTGTCTTTAGGTCATGCCACAGCATCTCAGTGGGGTTCAAGTCTGGGCTTCGACTAGGCCGAGTTAGAACATGTATTTTGTTCTTCTGAAAGCATTCTGAAGTCGATTTACTTCTGTGTTTTGGATCATTGTCTCGTTGCAGCATCCATCCTCTTTTTAGCTTCAACTGTCTGACAGGCGGCCTCAGATTTTCCTGCAAAACATCCTGATAATCTTTTGAATTTATTCTTTCATTCATGATTGCAAGTTGTCCAGGCCTTGAGGAAGCAAAACAGCCCCAAATTATGATGCTCCTTCCAGCATGCTTCAAAGTGGGGATGATGTGTTGATGTTTGTGAGCTATTCCATTTTTACTCCACACATGACATTGTGTGTTACTCCCAAACAATTCAACTTTAGTTTCATCAGTCCACAAGTTATTTTGCCAAAACCTCTGTGGAGTGTCCAAGTGCCTTTTTGCGAATATTAAATGAGCAACTATGTTCACAAAGTGGCTTCCTCTATGGAGTCCTTCCATGAACAACATTTTTGGCCCTAGTTTTACATACAGTTGCTGTGTGTGCAGGGCAGGGCAGCTTTAAACCACTCATCAGTGATTGGGCACACACCTGACTTAAAATGTTTGGTAAAAATTGGTTTCAATTAAAGATGTCCGATCACGTCATTTTCAAAGTATCGGAATCGGCAAAAAATTGCCTTTTTTTTTTTTTTAAATTAAATCATTTTGTAATTGTATTTAACGTTACAGACAAAATGTTACACTCATCCAAAGTCTTTAATTTTGGCTTAAAGTAGGGCTATCAAATTTATCGCGTTAATGGCGGTAATTAATTTTTTTAAATTAATCACGTACGCAATTAACGCATGCGCTGCACGACCCACTCACGCATTATGGCGTTTAATCTATAATGGTGCCATTTTACCTATATATAGCGCTAAAAGGCAGCGTACAATGAGTAGAGTGAATTTTGGCAGTCTTTGGAGCCTTTTTTTAGTTGGCTAAAACCTTAAAATCCCTCTCTCAACATTTAGAAATATCATGGGAAGCAATGTGGGGAAGAAAAGTAGTAGTTGATCTTTTTCTTAACAACCTACGTTATTTCCCAACGCAAAGAAGATATATCAATTGGTGCCACTACGCACAGTCATGGTTGCACCTCCCATCATGCATTTGGGCAGAACAGTTAAATGGCTACCGTATCATTTACTGAAAGCTCAACAAATACACTAGATGGCAATATTTAGTCACAATATACAAAGTCACATTTATCCTTTAAGAATTACAAGTCTTTCTATCCGTGGATCCCTCTCACAGAAAGAATGTTAGTAATGTAAATGCAACCTTGGGGATTTATTGTCATAATAAACAAATACAGTACTTATGTACTGTATGTTGAATGTATATATTCGTCCGAGTTTTATTCTTTTTTTTCTTAACGCAATGCCAAAATGTATATGATCGGGAAAAATTATGGGGAATGATTGGAATTGAATCGGGAGCAAAAAAAAGCAATCAGATCGGGAAATATCGGGATCGGCAGATATTCAAACTAAAACGATCGGGATCGGATCGGGAGCAAAAAAAACATGATCGGAACAACCCTAGTTTCAATTGCTCTTTAAGTCTCCTTAGGCAGATGTTCACCTACTTATTTTTCCCCTTTTTGTCATTGTTTGCATGCTATCCTCATTAAAATACAAAAACCTATAAATGTTTGAGTGGTTTTAGTTAAAGAAGACACTTTTTTCATCTGTGTGATTTTGACAAAGATCAGATCACATTTGATGGTGATTTTATGGAGAAAAGTGAGAAATTCCAAAATGTTCAGATACTTTTTCATACCAATGTAAGTTGCATAACCTAAAATTCGATATCTACGTACTGCTATAATACAGCCTAATTTACCGAAGTCTTCAGCTATCATTGATGTAAATATTTTTCATCTTCAGTTATTGTTGCTTTCCTCCAAATGCTCACTCTTCTTTTATTTCTCTTCCATCCTGACTTTTCCACTTTCACATTTTTACACCCTTCCTGCCTTGCGTAGCAAGTGCCTATGTGATAGTGAGTCCTCCCCCGTTTGGACGTCAAAGAAAAAGCTAAATGGTCACGTGGTCTACAAACACCGGTCTCGGTAACAGTGTGTGCGTGTGTGTGTGATGGATTCTAGCATGCAAGTGCACCTCGTTTGCTTTTTTGAAAAGACCATGTAATTTGTTTGAGAGCAATAACAAAAAATCTCATCGGGATAGCGGTTCGCCTAATCATTATTAATAAATATGTGGTTACAAGACATTTTACATCCCAACCGTCAAATTTGTCATTGATTCACTTGCAATATACTAAGTAAATTGACTTGTTCTGTATTTTTAAATATACCAAATCGGACCTAACCTCAAAAACAATTTCAGTGTGCCCTGTGTTTATTTTGGTTTTTTACTAATTTTAGAATCCCTTGAATCCTCATAATATCATTTTAACTGATTTGAAGCCCATTTGTTTAAAGTGCCTATGTGAATTAGAATATTTTCAGACGATTTGACTATATACAACAATTTGGCAAAGCGCAGATGACGAGAAATTTGCCGTTTAGCCCTTGCCTGTCATGAAAGCGTTCTAGCGTCCTCAGCTGGTGGATGACGTCGGCAGAGTCTCGAGTTCATCTGATATAGAATTCAACCCATTGAGGGGGAATTATTCAATATGATCATTTCAATATGATCAATTATCTCAAGATTTTATTTGTATCATTATTACTATTTTACTGTTATATGTATATTTTTTTAGGGCTGTCAAAATTATCGCATTAACGTGCGGTAATAAATTTTTTTAATTAATCACGTTAAAATATTTGACGCAATTAACGCACATGCCCCGCTCAGACAGATTTAAATGACAGTACAGTGAAATGCCCACTTGTTAATTGTGTTTTATGGAGTTTTGCCGCCCTCTGCTGGCGCTTGGGTGTGACTGATTTTATAGGCTTCAGCACCCATCAGCATTGTGTAAGTAATTATTGACATCAACAATGGCGGGCTACAAGTTTATTTTTTGATTGAAAATTTTACAAATTTCATGAAAACGAAAACATTAAGAGGGGTTTTAATATGAAATTTCTATAACTTATACTAACATTTATCTTTTAAGAACTATAAGTCTTTCTATCCATGGATCGCTTTAACAGAATGTTAATAATGTTAATGCCATCTTGTTGATTTATTGTTATAATAAACAAATACGGTCCTGATGTACCGTATGTTGAATGTATATATCCATCTTGTGTCTTATCTTTCCATTCCAACAATAATTTACTGAAAAATATGGCATATTTTATAGATGGTTGGAATTGCGATTAATTGCGATTAATTACGATTAATTAATTTTTAAGCTGTAATTAACTCGATTAAAAATTTTAATCGTTTGACAGCCCTAATTTTTTAATTAATATTATAATGTGAGTTGTGTGTCTGTTAGGCATCGTTTTGATTATTTAGGACCACCATAATTTTCGGACGATACAGTAAGTCGCTACTTTTTTCCTTCATTTTGAATCCTACGGCTTATTTGGTGATTTATATGGGTTAATAGGTAACACTTTATTTGACAGCGGCGTCATAACACTGTCAGAAGACCGTCATATTTATGACATGACACTGTCATGGGCATTACTGAATGCTTATGTCATTAAGTGTCATCAGGCAAATTATGTCAACTCCATTTATTTATTTCAACTCCAGCTTGACTCTTTTACATCCATTCAAAAGTCAGATAATTTGCCGGATAACACTAAATGACATCTGTTACAAGCATTCCTAAATGCTCATGACACTGTCATGTGATAATTATGGTGCCACTGTCAAATAAAATGTTACCAAATACAATAACTAGCAATTAATGAAACAACTGGAACAGTAACTGAAGAAATAATTAGCACAGAACATGAATTTTGGTTGTTATTTAAATCTGTAGTGGTGCAATGCATGCTAGGAGGCATGTTGGACAACAACAGTGTTGACAACAGGTGGCAGGAGAGGTTGACTGTCTCCCCCACAGGAGCAGTGATGGCCAAATGAAGCTTATTGCAGCAATGAAGCTTTGCAGCCAATTGGTTCAAAGCTTCATGGAGGTTCATTTGGTCGTATAACAGTCGTATGAGGCCACTGTCAAATAAAGTATTACTAGTTAATATATTTTTTGTGTATATATCCCATAATACATAATAATAATAATAATACAGGACAGCTGCGGCTTATAGTCTAGTGCGGCTTATCTATGAACAAATGCTGTTTTCATGCCAAATTTGCCTTATAGTGCGAAAATTAGGGTACTTGACTTGACCTAATCAGCTCCTTAGTATGCATGGCACTGATGAATTTTTGAGCCAGCTTTCACCTTGGGTCCACACCCCTCAATTCCTTTCAAACCTCATTCTGTACGGGTGTTGTATTTGCTGTAACCCCTCCAAAAATGACACCCTCCTCCTTCCTCCACCCCTGCGCACCACCCCAGGCTGTGCGAGTGCACCGAGGCCGAAGCCGAGATCATCCTGCAACTAAAAAACGAGCTGAGGGAGAAGGAGCTCAAGCTGACCGACATCCGTTTGGAGGCGTTGAGCTCTGCCCATCACCTGGACCAAATCCGGGAAGCCATGAATCGCATGCAGGTGAGATATTGCACACGCTCAATGCCTATGTCCTACACGTGACTCCACTTAACATCTGCGGATCGTGTAAGGCTTCTTATCGCCGTCTTAACCTTCACCACAAAGGGAGTCTTGATGATCAAAAAGAGCTTAAAGCCCGTAATTCTGATACAGCCATTTAAGGCTCACAGGGAAGCCACAAAGTAGCGGCTTTTATTCGCTCTTTGAAGAGCGCATTAACCGAGCTTGAAATATGGTTTGTATCCGATTTGATCTATTGCAGCGTTGCGCGACTGCGGGGTTAGCGTCTTTGTAGTAGGGCTTTAATGCGACTTTAATATCTCTTTAGATGTGGTTTATGTGAACTTTTCTCCTTAGAGTAACTTATTCACTGCAATTGACGGCAATAGACGTTCAAATGGTCAATGGCATCCAATAGGTTAACTCATTAAATAACTTCTGTGTTCAATGAGCAGAATGAGATCGAGACATTAAAAGCGGAGAATGACCGTCTCAAGTCCAGCGGCGGCGCCACGCCGACGGCGACTCCAGCCAAAACTGCGCGGCCGCCCTCGGAGACCTCCAGCACGTCTTCGTCCTCCTCCCGCCAGTCGCTGGGCCTGTCCCTCAACAACCTCAACATCACCGACACCATCATGTCAGGTCAGTTTTTCGTCAGCGTCCGTCGGGAGCATCGGGCCCAATCCGCTTTGGCAGCCTGACATTTGTTCGGAGGTGTGAGAGGACTTTAAAAAAAAAAAAAAAAAAAAAAAAAAGAAAGTCAAATTGTCCGACAAAGCCTCCGTGTGTTTGCCTGGCAAGTCTCCAAATGCCAATTAGAGCTGATTTTATGGATGAAATTACATCTTGACATTTGCCACACGCTTTTCCTCCTTTTGAAAAGTCATTGAGTGCCTCCCCCTGGCTTGTAATTTAAAAAGTCGAGCTCTCCTCCGAGGGCGGGATGAAGGAGGGCAGTGATGCGTTTAAGGACTAGCGGGCCGTTATCGCCCCAGTACGTAATCCTCGAATGTAGAGATGCCAGATGAATACAAAGCATGCTGTCACAAATGATGAATAGATGCCAATGAGTTGACTGTAAATGAAAATATGTCCAAAAATGTGTTTGGCCTTTAGATATTCTACTCGACGACAGCTACGAAGGTAACCTGCGCAAAGAAGGTCGCAGCGTGCGGATAGTGGTCAGCATCAGCAGCGGGCCGAGCACCACCAAGGTTAGTGAGAACTGTCTTTATTATCTCCTATATTACAGATATTTTACAATTGGAACGATTTGTCAACAGGGAACACAAATGCAGGAGTATCTGATTGGCTCCATAGGTGTTAGTGGGAAAACCAAGTGGGACGTCTTGGACGGGGTGATCAGACGGCTCTTCAAGGTAAACTGGATGCAAGTTCAAAAGGCTCTTATTGTAGCTTTGCCATAGACTTCAGAATGTATTGACGGGACACGGAGCTCTGGGCCGATAAATAGGAGGCCTGCATTGTTGGCGAGGCCGTCAAAGCTGACCGAGTGAAATCACAGACAAAGAACTTTTTTTTGTTGAAAATTCTTAAATTCCTGAATATGCTTAAATCCCTGTATTCTTTATAGATATCGACGTAAAACAGTCTCGATTCTTGATTAAAAGCAAAAAAAAAACGTGCAGTTAGCATTTATTTTACGGAAATATGTCAAAGTACAATGCTAGTCTGTTACTGAATGTAGCTAGCAGCCGTCTTATGTAAACAGAGCTTTTACGGTAAAAATTCTTGTGAATAAATGCTTAAATCCCCAAATTCTTTGTGGATATGGACGTAAAACAGTCTCAATTCTTGGTTAAAAGCAACAACAACAAAAAAACACATGCAGTTAGCATTTATCTTACGTAAATATGTCGAAGTACAATGCTAGGCTGTTAGTGAATGTAGCTAGCGGCCGCCTTAAGTAAACAGAGCTCTTCCGATAAAAATTCTTGTGAATAAATGCTTAAATACCTGAACTCTTTTTATATATGGACGTAAAACAGTCTCGATTTTTGGTTAAAAGCAACAACAAAAAAACGTGTAAATATCATTATTTTACTTAAATATTGCGAACTATGATGCCAATGTCGTAGCGGCTAATTGCATTAATTTTTTTTCACAACGTTTCAAAATGCATGCATGGTACGAAAAATATAATAATTGCCTTGAATCATCGAACAAATCACCTATGAGACAATCCTTCCTGTTTACATGCGGTACAACTTTCATACTTTTTCAACAGAAATCCGGCGCTAGATCGCAGTGTGCGTGTTTGTGATCAGCTCCTCTTGATGTGGGCGGCACCCTACTTGAATGCGAAGCACAGTGCATGACCGATTTGACCCGTCAATACCATTATGAAGTCTATGCCTTTGCACAGGTCTACAAAATGCCTTCAGTTAGGATCAAAACAGCCTTGTCAGGTTTTTTGAATTTGGTCTCATCCCAAAATAGAAATTAAAATGGAGAAGATCAAATGAAGAATATCACTTGATAAAAAAGACATGACAATCAAGTCATATATTTAAAAATGTCAGTTAGTTAATGAAAAATCCTTGATAGTAATAAAATGCAGCATAAGACTTTGATTGTGTGTATGAATGTGGTGATTATAGTGTATAATTTAAACAACGAGCACTTGTAATTGCAAACAGGAGTACGTATTCCGCGTGGATCCTGTGACCAGTCTGGGCCTGAGCTCAGACAGCATCGTCTGCTACAGGATGGGCGACGTGGTCCGCGCCCACTCCTCCGAAGTGCCTGAGCTGCTGCCCTGCGGCTACCTGGTGGGCGAAAGCAACGTCATCAAGGTCAACCTCAAAGGTACCCACCGCTTACCTCCCGTTTTCTTCCGCTATCCGCTGCATTCACGTCTCCCGCTTCCTCCTCTTAGGCGTGAAGGACAACAGCATCGACAGCCTGGTGTTCGACACGCTCATCCCCAAGCCCATCATCCAGCGGTACCTCAACCTCTTAATGGAGCACCGCCGCATCATCTTGTCGGGGCCCAGCGGCACCGGCAAGTCCTTCATGGCCACCAAGCTGGCCGAATTCATCATTTCTCAAATGGGACAAGAAGTGAGCGAGCACAACGTGGCCAGCTTCAACGTGGACCAGAACTCCAGCAAGGTAGGCACGCCAGTCTTTTCCATTCTTTTCACTGGGAAGCTTGATTTGAAAGAGTGTTTCCTTTTTCCAGGATCTGCGTCAGTACTTGTCCAACCTCGCGGAGCGTTGTAACTCCCAAGGCACGGACACAAAGCTTCCCACTGTGGTCATTCTGGACAACCTCCACCACATCAGCTCACTCAGTGACATATTCAACGGATTCCTCAACTGCAAGTATCACAAATGGTACTATTTGATTGTTGCTTCATCACCAATTCTTTGGAATTCAAAATCTAAAACGTCCGTCTTTTCTGCTTTAGCCCTTACGTCATTGGGACAATGAACCAGGGAGTTTCCTCCTCTCCCAACCTGGAGCTCCATCACAACTTCAGGTTTGCGGAACTGCACCACCTCTATAGCTATGTACTATCTCACAAAATTAACATGAACGTATCTTGAAATGTTGCGTCACAAGTAGTGTTGTTAATAACGGCGTTACAATATAACGGCATTATTTTCTTCAGTAGTGAGTAATCTAATTAATTACTTTTCTCATCTTGGCAATGCCGTTACCGTTACGTCCCACGGACGGCTCGCGAAGGACGTAGCATAAAACAAGCCACACAAATTTACTTACAATAATCAAACTCGCAATGAATATATACAGAATGCCGAAGAAGCGTGACTTCAGGGTAAGCCCAGGCCAAAACAACAAAGAAAAGGAACTACACTTAAACCCCACCCGCTAACTAAACCCTGATCATGTAAAAGGAACAAAGAAAAGACAGCCACTAACCTAAGTTCCTACGCTATACAAAACAGGAGAAAACGGTTGAACAGAAATGGCGACTTACCCCTACTTGCTTCAGTGCTCTTATTTACAGTGGTGAACAAAAACAATAACGATTAAACACAAAAGACCTCACCAGAAAAGGGAGTGTAACAAAGTAGCGATCAAATGCACACGAGAGTGAATAGCGAGCAAACAGCTGGCGAGGAGGAGCACAGCAGAATGCTGTCAAATGCGACCTCCCAGAGCGTTGACAGCTGCAGGTTTTTGAGGCTTGGCGCCTATTTTTGGTGGCCAATAGGCAGCGGCGACGTCGTCGGTCTGTCCAGCGTCGATCAGCTTTCATCATACAGTAGTTGGAGGGGAAGCAGCCAGCTGGTGGAGGTGACGATCAGCTGACTGGAAGAGTCTCAGAAAATTAACTATTAAGCGGCCAGGGGCCGTCACACCCCCACCTTAAAAACAAACCTATACCCTTTTATAACTGAAATAGTCAGTGGTAGCGGGTTGGACTCCAAGTACGCTTCCAAATTTTGGAGGGCCAATAACGATAGGGTCCTCTTTTAGCCGAGTGGGCGCGCACATTAGCGTTAGCAGGTTTTGTCACCTACAGAAAGAGGGAACAAGCTACTAACAAACACCTTTTTTACTCATTTGTAGGTTGGCGAACCGCCAGGCGTTGACAAGGCAAAAGCTTTCGAACGAGAATTTTTACTTAGTTTACACTGCTGAGCCCCTGTTAACTTATCACGGTCCCCACATCTAGCTTCCGCAGATGGGAAAACTTTCTCTCCCACTAGATCATTACCTAAAATTACATGAACCCCGTCAATAGGTAGCTGCTTACGCACGGCGACCTTTACAGGGCTGACAACTAGCGGGCAATTAAAAAATAACTTATGCAATGTCGCCCAAAATGGAATCATTCCAACTCCCAAAACTAACGTGTCTGTTTTACACGACGAGACAGCCGAAAAAAGTTAAACAGAGGCTAAGATGAAGGACTGGCTTGCACCATTGTCACGCAGAATTTTTACCGGCATAGAGTTACTGCCATCAGCTAATAGTGATACTTGGCCTTCAAAAGTGAATGGCCTATACGACTCCTTAATTTTGTCACTATTAACCCCCTCTGCTGCGAGATTGGACGGTGCAGAGGTTTGTTGGACACACCCGATGGTTTTGGGCGGACTAGGGGTCTGCCGTTGCTCTTTCCTTTTCAGGACAGGGCAGGCTGCTATCCTATGACCCCTTAGGTGACAGTAAAAATACTCCCCATTCAAATGTCCAGCGTCGATCAGCTTTCGTCATAGTTGGAGGGGAAGCAGCCAGCTGGTGGGGGCGACGATCAGCTGACTGGAAGAGTCTCAGAAAATTAACTATTAAGCGGCCAGGGGCTGTCACACGGTTACTGAGGCGGTAGAGACGTGCGTTACTATGTTGGTTGAATGACGCGAGAAAAGTCTGAGAAAGACGGAGTCACGGAGACGAGAGAGCAGAGCAGGAGTGGGGAGGAGGCAAGGGAGGGTGACGCCGTTGCAAACGCGATGCTACTATGTTAGGTGGCTCCAATAATACCTGACTGTAGCCGATAGCCTACAAACTACGCCCACATGATGCTTCGGTAGATATGACATATATACAGAACAACTTTCAAATGACAAACACGGCTGCATTAGCAAGATGTATAATAAAGAACTAGATGCGTTGGTAAACAGCCGCCATCTTAAAGCAGTAAACTTCTCATGAAGGCTCTGTTGTAGAGAGCCTTCCTGGCGAACCTAAGTCACTTTTCATCTAATATGCTCCTAAATCGGCGAAATCGTGACTTAAATCTGTCTTTAAATGATGAAATAGTTTTAAAACTTACACATGTCAAAAGTAGACAGAAGAGAACTAATGCAATAACGGGAGCCATTTTAACAACTTTAACGGTTGATTCACAACATTAAATGACTTTCACACATAGCAAAGGTTACTATCTAGTTATCGCAATATCCGCAATACACCATGTATCTAGTTAACTTTAGGGTAAAGAATTGGGCTAGGGCTAATTGTCCCAAAAAAAACTTTAAATTTCACATTGTGTGACCTATTTTTATTTTTATTTTTTGGGAGAAAAAAAACATGAAAATTATCACCAGTTACTTTGCCAAGTAACTTATTACTCTTACATTCAGGTAACTGACTTACTAGCGCAATTACTTTTTGGGAGAAGTAATTTGTAACTGTAATTACCGTAATTTTCAGACAATAAGCCGCTACTTTTTTTCTTCAATTTGAGTCCTGCGGCTTATAGTCCAGTGCGGCTTATTTATTAATTTGTTTGGATTAATAGGTAACACTTCATTTGACAGTGGCGTCATAAGACTGTCATAAATACAACATAACACTATCATGGGAATTACTGAATGCTTTTGACAGATGTCATTAAATGTTATGCGGCAAATTATGTCACTAACTCCATTTATGTCCAGCTCGGTTCTTTTACATCCATTTAAAAGTGAAATAATTTGCCGGATAACACTAAATGACATCTGTTATAAGCATTAATCAATGCTCATGACAGTGTCATGTCAAAATTATGATTGTCTAATGACAGTCTTATAGCGCCACTGTCAAATAAAGTGTTACCAAATACCATAACTAGCAATGAATGAAACAACTGGAACAGTAACTGAAGTAATAATTAGCACAGAACATGATTTTTCAATTGTTATTTACATCTGTAGCACTGCAAAGCATGCTAGGAGGCATGTTGGACAACAACAGCGATGACAGCAAGTGGAAGCAGAGGTTGACTGGGAGCATTGATGGCCAAATGAAGCTTCTTGAAGCAAAGAAGTTTTGCAGCCAATAACTTCAAAGCTTCATGGTGGTTCATTTGGTCTTATGACAGTTGTATGTTGCCGCTATCAAATAAAGTGTTACTGGTTCATATCTTTTGGTGAAAATATCCAATAATACAGTGAGGACAGCTGCGGCTTATAGTCCAGTGCGACTTATCTATGAACAAATGTTGTTTTCGTGTCAAATTTGGTGGGTGGCGGCTTATAGTCAGGTCCGTCTTACATTGTGAAAATTACAGTAATTACTTTTTTTAAAGTAAGGTTAACAACACTGGTCACAAGCTTTGATGGCTCTCACAGGTGGGTGTTGTGCACGAACCACACGGAGCCCGTAAAGGGCTTCCTCGGTCGCTACCTACGGCGGAAGCTCATCGAGATGGAGATCCATAAAAACGTGCGCAGCAACGACCTCATTAAGATCATCGACTGGATTCCCAAGACGTGGCAGCACCTCAACGGCTTTCTTGAGGCCCACAGTTCATCTGACGTCACCATAGGTCAGATACGCTCACAAGCACTTTAACAGAATGGTGTAAAAAAACGAGTATAAAATGGACTCTACTCCATTAGGTCCTCGACTCTTCTTATCCTGTCCAATGGATGTGGAGGGATCGCGCGTGTGGTTCACTGACCTGTGGAATTACTCCCTGGTGCCCTACCTGCTGGAAGCTGTACGGGAAGGACTTCAGGTAATCCGAGTCAGTAAATCCTTTCATAATCCAGCGGGTCTGATTGTGCCATGCATTTGCAGCTGTACGGTAAAAGAGCCGCGTGGGAAGACCCGTCCAAGTGGGTGAACGACACGTACCCGTGGCACGCCGCCGCCCCCACACAGCAGCAGGACGGCCAGTCGCTGCTCCAGTTGAGGCCAGAAGACGTAGGCTACGACGGCTACAGCTCATCCAAGGAAGGGGCTTCGTCCAAGCAGGTGTCCCAGAGTGACACGGAAGGAGACCCACTGGTAGGAGACGCATTGTCACACTCAACAAATTGTTGCGGTAGATCTTTTGACCTTAGCTATCAGCAAAATCAGCATTTAAATTGGGTTTTAAATAAATTGTTCTTTTTTCAAATGTAATTCTAAACTAGTTGTGCTTACTTAACCCTAGAAACAGTGGTACGGGAAGTGGGGAGCTGGTGTTGTTTTTTTAAATAGGACGCTGTCTTTGTATTAGCCTAGTAGTAGTCCATAAACTATTCAGCATGCGTGTGTACTGCCATTGTGCACGCCATCTATGGAGAAAATGCACAAGCATGACAAATTTGGACCAAAATGGCAAAAAAAGATCCTCAGCACCCTTGCCCAAAAAGTTTCAATATGGGTTTGTTCTTTGTTACCTCATTGCCTGCAATTGACGATAATACATGTCAAATCCATATGAACTGGAAGGGCTGCTCTCCTTTCAAATGGATTGGAGGTCTACTTGTGGCAAACACATTTAAATTCACACCAGAAACATGAAAAGAGCCCCATACCGTAATTTTTGGACTATAAACCGCTACTTTTGCTCTTCATTTTGAATCCTGTGGCTTATTTGTTGACTTATCTGGGTTAACACTTTAATGTCTGCAATATGAAGCAATTGTCAGAGAATCACAAAATTTGAAAAATAAGGTCTTAATGAAACCTTTTTTTTTTCAAATTTGTAAAAAGAAAAGTCAAAATGAATACGTGTAATAAGTGCTCTAATATCTAGACTATAACCCTCCTAAATCCTGTTTCTTTTTCTCATGGAACCTGCAGATGCATGTGTTGACTTGCATCCATCATTTTAGAGCTGCAGCTATCGAATATTTTAGAGGTCGATTAATCGATAGACTAGTTAGTTCGAATAATTGAGTAATCGGATAAGGAACAAGGAAAATTAAAATACCTGAGCTGAGCCTCAAACGTTTTTTTTTTTTTTTAAATGAGGATCTATGTATAACAAAAGAACAATTTGCCAACTTACATAGAAAAAGTCCACTAGCTTGAATGCTATAAAATGCTTTTTTTTTTTTTTTTTTTTTTTTTTTTTTTTTTTTTTTTTTTTTTTTTACAATTCTCTTAACAAATGGTTCAGACACATATTCCCACAAAAAACGGCTAAATATACCTATAAACTAAGTTATGAATGCATTGAAAAACATTAGCTCAAACAAAAAGTTATTTTGGTCTTAACAGGGAGCAGTTGGATTCAGCCATGTGAAAAGAGACAGACCAGAGGGCAGTGTATCCACCCTAATCAAAAAAACTAAATGCAAACACTTTCAAAATAAACCATTACAACACCATTTTAATTAAACGAATACTTGAAACAACAAAATGTAATTCGAATATTTTTTTCTAATCGAATACTCGAGTTAATCGATTAATCGTTGCAGCACTACATTATTTTTTTTTTTCCAAAGACAAATGTCAAAATTCTGAATTAGTCTCAAAATCATAACATTTTAGGTGTATCAAATTTGATACATTTGGTAATAAAGGGTTAAGAGGTCAGATTCTTTCGACATTGGCGTCATAAGACTGTCATAAGACCATCGTAATTATGACATGACACTATCATGGGCATTACTGAATGCTTATGACAGATTTCATTAAGTGTCATCCGGCAAATTGTGTCTCTAACTCCATTTATATCCAGCTTGGATTTTTTACATCCATTCAAAAGTGAGATAATTTGCCGGATAACACTTAATGACATCTTTTATAAGCATTCATTATTGCTTATGACAGTGTCATGTCATAATTATGATTGTCTAATGAAAGTCTTATGGTGCCACTTTCAAATAAAGTGTTACCTAATACCATAACTAGTAAAGGAATCTGACTCTTTAGCCAGCCTGTCGGAATTACGCCAGCCAAACCGCCGAACCCGCGCTGGCGCAGCTCCAGCGACCCGAGCCAGCGAAAACCCGACAACCCGGCCAAAAGGCCAAACTCCGCGCATTCACCTTAGTCTTAACCCCTTTTACTGACTCCATTTTGAAAGCTGGAAAAAGGCTTCGAAGCACAAGTTAACAATTTATTCAGGTCGACAGCGATCATACAGCACAGAGGGACCCAGGCAAGGATTCAGGGTCACCATATCACAAGTCAACAAAAGGTTCCAGAGAAAAAAGGACAACGATTAGTTAAACATTCAGTCTTTTTGAAGCCTCTCGCGGGGCGGGCTCTGGGCAGAAGAAGGGTGTGTTTGGGCGTTGTTTAGGATTATTGTCTGTTTGTCTTTTTGAAGGACTGCGGGGCCGGCTCTGGGCAGAAGAATGATGTGTTTGGGCGTTGTTTAGGATTATTGTCTGTTTGTGGAATGGACAGGAGGATTCGGGAGTTACTGTTGTCAGGTCAACGTGGGTTGTGGATTTTGCCACCTCAGTGTCAAAGGGGCTCTTCGAGTCTTATCAGTCGTGTTAATCAGTTGGATATAAGTGTTACCAAATACCATAACTGGCAATTAATTAAACAACTGGAACAGTAACTGAAAAAATAATTAGCACAGAGCATGAATTTTGATTGTTATTTACATCTGTACTGCTGCAATGCATGCTAGGAAGCATGTTGGACAAAACAGTGTTGACAGCAGGTGGCAGCAGAGGTTGACTGTCTCCCCCAAAGGAGCAGTGATAGCCAAATTAAGTTTGTTGAAGCAGTTAAGCTTTACAGCCAATTGGTTCAAAGGATGCTTAAATTGATTTTATGACAGTCATAGAATGCCGATGTCAAATAAAGTGTTACCAAGTGTTAATATCTTTCGGTGTAAATATCCCTTTATACAGTGTTTTCCGAAATTTCCAGGTTCGCGGTGAATCAGTAACAGGCACACTTTTGCTCAATAGACGATGTTTATCCCACAATCCCACAAGAGCAAGCAAACAAGTATCACAAACAAGTGTAACAAATGTCAACGATGACGCTAGATTTGAGTTTGTCAATCCCAGAATCCCCGCGTTCCCGTTACAGCAAAACAAAATGTCCCTTTAGCAATGAAAATCGCTTACCGTGACAAGTGAGTGGGAAGCCAGCAACACTCCAGTAAAGCGGCAAAAGGACAAAGCTGGGCGATCCGTACGCTTAATCCACCAGCAGACTTCACGGGTCGCCCGGAAATGTCCGGTTTTGTAAGGACGCACCCCTCGGAGGCGGAGCGGCGCGGCCCCGTCCAATCACAAACATTTCAGCTACTTTTGGTTCAGCTCCCTTGAAAAGGGCTTTTCACATGGGACAATTGAGCTGTGCCGCAACAGATGCAACAAATGGTAAATATTATGGGTGCAAAACAAGTTATCACTATGGGACCCAGGCATGTAACTATGGGACCCAGGCGTGTAGTAAAACAATACTATGGTGCAAAACAAGTTTTCTAACCCTTCTCAAGCGTGTCTCCTAAGTATGAGAACGAGGTGAAAAACAATAGAAGTTGTCACAATCTATGTCACAGACGCAATCATACATCACAAAGGCATAATGTAATATTTTCCTCCATCATTCCGCCCTTTGACCCGGATTGAATTCATCATCAGGCATAATATGCTAATTCACTTCGGGTCACATAATATTTTCTCCATCATACAGTTAGGACAGATGCAGGTCCAGCGCGGCTTATCCATGAACAAATGCCGTTTTCGTGCCAAATTTGGTGGGTGGCGGCTCATAGTCAGGTGTGCCTTGTAGTACAAAAAATTACAGTAATTCGATGTATATCATCGTCACTGCCACTGAAAGAGTTAATGAATGTTTGCCTATCTAAAAATGCTGACCCCCTAACCGTTGCTCTGATTTTGCCGTTTTGGCAGATGAACATGCTGCTCAGGCTGCAGGAAGCCGCCAATTACTCCAGCGCGCAGAGCTGCGACAGTGACAGCGCCAGTCACCATGACGACCAGCTGGACTCGTCGTTGGAGTCGGCGCTATGAGACGCCGGACACGCCCGTAGTGCAAATACATGACAAGTTGTAGGAAATTCTCCTGGCTCGCAGCATCCTAAGTGTTAGCCATTTAAAGTGCCAGCCGAGCTGAAGTCATACTGTCGGTGTTCTATTTTTTTTTTTCAGAATACAACTTCTCATTTAAGTGCACAAACTGTAATATTTTGGATCCTGGGAACATTACAGATGTTTACAACTTGAGTCAGGAGATGGGCAGGTACTATTATTGCTGTATTTCTTTGTTTACAGAGGTGCTTCTCCACGACATGTCAACAACCAATCAGTCACACTGAGGGTACTGTGAAGAAAATGGATAAGTGCCAACGTTTCCCCTCTTTTGTGTTACTGCCAAATCATGCGCTAACAACAGCTCTCAATGTAGATTTCAAGAAATAAGATGCAAGTCGCTTGTTAAAGTCAAGTCAGAAAAGAAAAAAAAGAGCTTGACAAGGGAACAATGATTTTGGTGCTTTCTCGTTGCCTTAAATGTGCAAAAAGGTTTTGGGGTCCGCAGCTTCCATTGACTTTGTAATGGCAAGAAGTTCGTATGGATGCTCCTTAGCAGTGCAAAATCAGAGTTCATGTTATATGTGAATTCTAAACTGACCAATATAAAATAAACTATAAATATACAGTATATAGAGTTAACTAAAAGGGTGAGAGGTTTTGTTCGGTTTTTTTCTGCACAGTTGAGCTGGGCTCACTTGAAATGACAGGAGCACAACCAAATATTTTTTTTTCTTGGCATGCTTTGGAGCTTTTTAACAGGGACGGGAAGAGATATTTACCTTTACAGTATGTAACCACACGTATTGGACGGAAGCCATTTTTGATTGTCCTTTCTTTGAAAACGCGTGGGTTGGTTTTGCACATTCGGGCGGGTTGTAAATACTTCAGTCTTCTTGCACAGAGAATCAAAGATGCATTCGCCCGGTGGATGTTACACTAACCTGCTAAAAGTAAATTATTGTTTCAAAAAAAAAAAAAAAAAAAAGATGCAAACAGGTGTGCGTCTCGTGATGTGTATCGACGCAGTAGGCACACGGTGTGTAGATACAGTGGTATGAAAAAGTATCTGAACCTTTTGGAATTTCTCACATTTCTGCGTTAAATCACCATCAAATGTGATCTGATCGTTATCAAAATCACACAGATGAAAAAACAGTGTATGCTTTAACTAAAACCACCCAAACATTTATATGTTTTCTTATTTTAATGAGGATAGTATGCAAAAAATGACAGAAGGGGGGGGGGAAGTAAGTGAACCTTCACATTTAATATTTTGTGGCCCCTCCTTTGGCAGCAATAACTTTTACCTGGCGTTGCAGATAAGTCTGGGACATCGATCAGGACTAATCTTGGACCATTCTTCTCTACAAAACTGCTGTAGTTCAGTCAGATTCCTGGGATGTCTGGCATGAATTGCTGTCTTTGGGTCATGCCGCAGAATCTCAATGGGGTTCAAGTCTGGACTTTGACTTGGCCACTCCAGAACGTGTATTTTGTTCTTCTGAAACAATTCTGAAGTTGATTTACTTCTGTGTTTTTGATCATTGTCTTGTCGCAGCATCCATCCTCTTTTTAGCTTCAACTGTCTGACAGATGGCCTCAGGTTTTCCGGCAAAACATCCTGATAAACCTTTGAATTCATTCTACCATTAATGATTGCAAGTTGTCCAGGCCCCGAGGTAGCAAAACACCCCCTTATCATGATGCTCCCTCCACCATGCTTCACGGTGGGGATGAGGGGTTGATGTTGGTGAGCTGTTCCAGTTTTCCTCCATACATGAAGTTGTGTGTTACTCATAAACAATTCAACTTTGGTTTCATCAATCCACAAAATAATTTGCCAAAACCTCTGTGGAGTGTCCAAGTGTTTTTTTTGTTTTTGTTTTTTTTTTGCAAACATTAAAATGTTTTTTTTTTTAGACAGCAGTGGCTTCCTCCCATGAACATCATTCTTGGCCATAGTTTTACCTATAGTTGATGTGTGCACAGAGATATTGGACTGTGCCAGTGATTTCTGTAAGTCTAGGGGTTCTTTTTTACCTCTCTGAGTATTCTGCACTGAACTCTTGGCGTCATCTTTGGTGGACCACCACTCCTTTGGAGAGAAGTAACAGTGCCAAACACGCTCCATTTGTAGACAACTTCTCTGACTGTCGATTGATGAACATCCAGACTTTTAGAGATGGTTTTGTATCCTTTCCCATTTTTATACAAATCAACAATCCTTGATCGCAAGTCTTCAGACATCTCTTTTGATCGAGCTATGATGCACATCAGACAATGCTTCTCATCAAGACAATTCATACCAGGTGTGTGTTTTATAGTGAGTAGGGGAGATTTAAACCCCTCATCAGTGATGAGACACACACCTGACTTAAATTGTTTGGTAAAAAATGATTTCAATTGCTGTTTGAGTCTCCTTAGGCAGAGGGTTCACTTATTTTCCCACCTACTGTCATTGATTGCATGCTGTCCTCATTAAAATATGAAAACTAGGGTTGTTCAGCTCATGTTTTTTTGCTGCCGATCCCGATATTTCCCGATCCGATTGCTTTTTTTTTGCTCCCGATTCAATTCCAATCATTCCCGATAATTTTTCCCGATCATATACATTTTGGCAATGCATTAAGAAAAAATGAATAAAACTCGGACGAATATATACATTCAACATACAGTACACAAGTACTGTATTTGTTTATTATGACAATAAATCCTCAAGATGGCATTTACATTATTAACATTCTTTCTGTGAGAGGGATCCACGAATAGAAAGACTTGTAATTCTTAAAGGATAAATGTGACTTTGTATATTGTGACTAAATATTGCCATCTAGTGTATTTGTTGAGCTTTCAGTAAATGATACTGTAGCCATTTAACTGTTCTGCCCAAATGCATGATGGGAAGTGCAACCATGACTGTGCGTAGTGGCACCAATTGATATATCTTCTCTGCGTTGGGAAATAACAGGGTGTTAGGAAAAAGATCAACTACTACCTTTCTTCCCCACATCACCTCCCACGTTATTTTTAATTGCTGAGAGAGGTATTGTAAGGCTTTAGCCACATAAAAAATGGCTCCAAAGGCTGTCAAAATTCTCTCTACTCATTATACGCTGCCTTTTAGCGCTATCTATAGGTAAAACGGCGTCGTTATAGATTGAACTTGACAATGCGTGAGTGGGTCGTGCAGCACATGCGTTAATTATTTAACGTGATTCATTTTTAAAAATTAATTACCGCCGTTATAGCCCTACTTTAAGCCAAAACTACTCTGGATGAGTGTTGGGTGATTTCAGGCAAATCAGACTCTGTATTTTCATCTGTGTGATTTTGACGAAGATCAGATCACATTTGATGGTGATTTTATTCAGAAATGTGCGAAATTCCAAAAGGCTCAGATACTTTTTCATCCCACTGTAGAAAAGTGTTCTCACTAAAAAATAACTCCAACCTGCACTTTTCCAGTAGGCTCCCATCTTTGCCGTGACATCCATTGGAATTTGTTGTGAGATTCTGGCTGGGCTGCAGAGGCGCTGGAGGTCACGCCACACCGTACTGTATAGAAAAACACAACAGGTGCTACTTGTCAGCCAACACCCATCCGAGTTAACAACCTCAGGACAAACCCACCGTCTACAATCCTACCTGTTGTGACTTCACGCGCCTCTGCAGCCAGGCCTCCGATTGTGTGTGATGAGAGGTCCCTGCAGCTTTCCCAACGCTAACCGGTTCTCTCTCAATTGGAAGCCCATAGCATTTACTCTGGTTTTGAGAGGAGAACGTTTGTTTTGCTTTTTTTTTTCCAAGTGAAACATTTGTCTTTAAATGTTTTATATTTTGTACATTTGTATGTAACATATCATGTAAATAGACAGAGACAGTGATTTAACTCATCTGGAGGATTTTGTAGTCTTTGTAAAAGCTCTAATAATAAATGGTATTTGGTGTCACATGAAAAAGCGTTTGTGTTAAATCATGTATTTAAAAAACAAATATTTCAGGGGGGAATGATATATTCAATACAGCAGCGTGTGATTATCTCAATATAAAAAACAATGCAAGGCAAATATAAGAGTGACATAACTCAGCCAGGCCATTTAATACATAACGGAGAATTGATTTGAATGGCAGTGACGTTATGAAGCCACAAGATGGAGCCACAGAGACAAAAAAATGGTAGTTGCAAAGTGTAACTATCAACGCACGGACGTTATTGTTTGAACCATGAGATATTTTGGTGGCTTAAACACAACTAATTGAACTCAAATGAAAAATTGTTCAAGTGTGCAATTTGTCTGTATGAAAGAAATTATTCATAATGCTTCGGTTTTATTTTCATACTCTTCTGTCACACTTCCGGTCGCTTCATTCGTTTTGAATTGCCAACAGCGCCAAAGTTCTGCCCCTCTTAAAATGACCACCGAAGAACCACAATGGCGAAAAGTCCATTCGGTTACAGGTGTGATACCTCGATCTAGACACGGACACCGAGCGGTAGCCATCCGGGAGCTGATTGTGGTGTTTGGAGGTGGAAACGAAGGGATTGCAGAGGACCTCCATGTTTACAACACTGGTAGGCTAACGTTAGCTGGCTGCTAATGTTTTTAGCACTAGTCGCTGCTAAAATGTCACAAATGGAAAGCCGGTGGCCTTTAAATCTTCTAGTGTACAGCATGCACACTCCAGTTCACTTGTGTATTGGTAGATATGAAAGCAGAAGTGGTCATCTAGCAGCAGTTAGTAAATAAAAACCGCAGTTGGAAGTAAAGAAGTACAAAACAAGTACTTTTTCACTATTCAATTAGATTTCCGGCTTTTTTTTTAGTTTCGATTTTACTGAGCAGATATAGATTTTTATTTAACAAACTCAATGTCCAAGTCACAACAACACAACACAAAAGAACAAAAGCATAATAATAAAAACAATAATAACAAGTGGACAACAATAAACGACACTGGGTCTCCGAGCGACCCACTTTTCAAAGGCACATATTCCAGTGCTTCCAAAACCGTGACAAGTAGAATGTTATTAATATCGGCACTTAAGTGGTATTTGATTTGAGGTCACGGCCATTGGTTAATTTTTTTCTTTTTATTTATTTTTTCTAGTCTCAAGACAGTGGTTTTTGCCTGCTGTGAGAGGCGACATCCCTCCTGGCTGCGCCGCCCACGGCTTAGTTTGTGATGGTACTCGGATACTAGTCTTTGGTGGCATGGTGGAGTATGGCAAATACTCTAATAACCTCTATGAACTTCAGGTAACGCTGTTGTAATTCAGCTATTTTTTAGTATAGTAATGATAAACACTAGGGGTGTAACGGTACACAAATACCTCGGTACGATACGTACCTCGATTTTGAGGTCATGGTTCGCTTCATTTTCGGTACAGTAAGGAAACAAAATGCAAAATATAAATGTGCTAGTTGTTTATTACACACCTTTGTGCTTTCAACAATAGGAACATTAGCCTATAAAAAGCCAGAATTCTGCTCAAAAAGTAGCGGGTATTTAAAGATAATCCAACAACAATTTGCCTTTCAGACCCCGCGTATTGGTCAGCTTTTTTTCTGAAAGAAGAAAAAAGAAGTCCTGTGCTAAAGAGAAAAGCAATCCCAATGACAAAGATTTCAACATGTATTTTACAAATGAAATGCCTCAATGAATCATTTTTTTTTTTTCTTATGAACGGTTTTCAAAAGCTTTATTGGTGGATTTTCTCAAGTTAAAGCGCCACACAGAAATTAATAAATTTAATTGTGTAAGCAGGATCTGTATATTATTCTTATTATTTAATTACAGGTGTTTTAGCTCATTTCAATTTATTTTATTTAAATGGGCTATCATTTATTTTATGATGTGTTTATATTTTACAAATGTGATGTAGTATTCATTTATATTGTATATTTTATTTTGTATAACTTTAGTTCCTATGTGAATATTAGTTCCTCCTTGTTATGTTGTGTTAAGAGAGTTTTGTATTGAACACGAGGACGTGTTGGTTATTATTATAGCAGAGAAGACAGCAGTAAATCAACAAAGACAAGTCAACTGTGCCCCGATCTACCACTCAAAAGATCTGATGGACTCAAAAGTGGGTTACGATTGCATATTAGTTTGAAAATCGACCGGATCTACCGTATTTTTACACGAGTGACTTCCAGTCTGCCCGAGTCTAGCTAGCAGTATTGACGCTGGAGGGCCGCGTCTCGCGTCAAATAATATTCTCTGCCGTTTTCTCGTGCGTCGAGTTGAGCCGCTTCTGGGATGCGTCTAACACACGGCCGCACTGCAACTGGTGTGCATTGGCTGATTGACTTTACGCCCGCATTTCACTGCATTCTCGCGGCGGCCACGTTGTCGCGCCGTTGACGTTTCTGGGTTATACTGTCCTACAGTGTTTGTCCTCATTATAGTAGAGAAGACTGAGTAAATATAATCTACACAAAGAAACTGTAACACAGCCTCGAAAAGTAAGGGTTACATTACGTCAGAAACTCGTTCGGTACGCCTCTGTTCCAAACCGAGCACCCAGAACCAAAACGGTTCAATACAAATACACGTACCGTTACACCCTTAATACACACACCGACTTAAAACTATATGGTCCAGGCTAGTCGCTGGCTTTGGAAGAAGCTGAAGCCCAGGGCGCCGAGGAACGGCTTACCTCCGTGCCCCCGCATCGGGCACAGTTTTACCCTTGTGGGTAACAGGTGCTACGTGTTTGGAGGGCTGGCCAATATCAGCGAGGACCCCAATGGCAATGTCCCACGGTACGTTGAAGGACGGCCCACGGTGCTCAACAAAGAAGGATTTACATTCAGATTGTTTCCAAAAATTGATGGCAGATACTTGGACGACATCTACGAGTTGGAGCTGCAGTCCGTATCGGGGGCGAGGAGCTGGACCATCCCGGAGACGAGAGGCGGCGGTCCAGCGGCGCGGGAGTCGCACACCGCTGTCGCCTACACTGGTCTCGGCTCGCCAAAACTCTTCATCTTTGGAGGAATGCAAGGCTGCCGATTAAATGACCTGTGGCAACTTGATCTCAGTGAGATGGTTTTATTATGTCGGACAAATCTGACTCCTTTTATACGTGTGACGGTCCTTTTCTTTTCTTCAGACACGATGGCTTGGTCGTCACCTGAAACCAGGGGTTCCACACCACTACCCAGAAGCCTTCACTCTGCCAGTGTGATTGGAAACAAGTAAGGAATTTTGCTAAAAAAAACGCCATTACTATAGATTGATGTGTTCGTTTTGTCTCCAGGATGTTTGTTTTCGGTGGCTGGATTCCCATTCCGGAGTCAGAGAAGCACAATGCTGCAGGGATTAAATGGATTTGTACCAACTCCTTAAGTGTGCTAAATTTGGGTCAGTACTTATGAAAACATTTTAACTAGAAGGTATTCCGGTCGAAATTATGACATGAAAGCCTCTCTGCCAGACACTCTGAGCTGGCAGGACCTAGGCCCGGAGTATGAAGACGTCAGTGCTCAACTGCAGAGCCGCAACATCCAAAGTGACGATCATAACAGCGGCCGGCCCAAAGCGAGAGCTGGCCACTGCGCCACCGCCGTCGGATCTAGGCTTTACATTTGGAGCGGGCGAGACGGTTACCATACTAACTTCTACCAAGTATGCTGCAAAGACCTCTGGTTCCTGGAGACAGGTGAGAAGTGTTGCGAGTGTTGCGTCCAAATGTCGTTTTTTTTTTGGGTATGCAGTGGCGGAGTTGGCAATTTTGGGGCCTAAGGCGAACATATCCAGGGGCCCTCTTCATGGGTCAGGGGTTAAAAGGTGATAAGGGTGTGGAGGAAATATGTTCTGGTACACTAGGGCTGTCCTAAACGACAAATTTTCTCCTGATTAGTCAGCCGACTAGTTTTACGATTAATCGACTAATCTAATAATTTTCTTTTTTTTATTAATTTAGCAATGACATTTTTTGCTTATTAATTCACAAAACTATTTTGGAAGACTTAAATTCTTTATTAAAGTACAAATAATCATGTAAATAACAATAATTAATCACAAATAAACAATGAGGTTAAATGCTGATAGCAAGCATTTACTAGTGCAAAAGAATGGAAAGTAAACAGATTCAGAACACTGACTTTGCCTTTCCAACATTATTCAAAACAATTCTTTAAAAAAATTCAAGCAACATTATTATAGTATACTACTATATATAATAGTAGTATAATAATTATTCATTGCCAATCATATTTGTCATTAAGAGTGTCATTTGAAAGCTATTCTTAGTGTAGAATCTGTATTATGTAGTAATTACTCAACATATTATAATATTAATTCTGAAGTAAGTGGGATTAACTCCAGAAATCAATATTTATTAGGGCTGTCAAAATTATCGCGTTAACGGGCAGTAATTAATTTTTTAAATTAATCACGTTAAAGTATTTGACGCAATTAACGCACATGTCCCGCTCAGACAGATTTAAATGACAATAGAGTGAAATGCCCACTTGTTAGTTGTGTTTTATGGAGTTTTGCCGCCCTCTGCTGGCACTTGCGTGCGACTGATTTTATAGGCTTCAGCACCCATGAGCATTGTGTAAGTAATTATTGACATCAACAATGGCGGGCTACTAGTTTATTTTTTGATTGAAAATTTTACAAATTTTATTAAAACGAAAACATTAAGAGGGGTTTTAATATAAAATTTCTATAACTTGTACTAACATTTATCTTTTAAGAACTACAAGTCTTTCTATCCATGGATCGCTTTAACAGAAAGTTAACAATGTTAATGCCATCTTGTTGATTTATTGTTATAATAAACAAATACAGTCCTTATGTACCGTATGTTGAATGTATATATCCATCTTGTGTCTTATCTTTCCATTCCAACAATTTATTTTACAGAATATATATATAATTTATAGAAAAATATGGCATATTTTATAGATTGTTTGAATTGCGATTAACTGCGATTGATTACGAATAATTAATTTTTAAGCTGTAATTAACTCGATTAAAAATTTTAATCGTTTGACAGCCCTATTATTTATATGACGAGCATGACGTGCTTTTGCTGTTAACCAGCTGTTGAGTGTTGTTGTATGACTGGAACTGTACTACATTGTTTCGCCACAGGGTGTGCTGTCGTGTATTTTATGTTCGGTGTGAAGAAGAAGAAGAAAGTTAAAAGAGTCATTAGAGGCCTGTTCTCAACTTCTCCCTCACTGCACTTTGGCTCTCATGGAGAGGACGTCCGCTCATGTGTTTGAAATAAACGATAGCTGACGTGCAAAGTAGCAAGTGAGCTGTAAAATAGCGAGCTTAGTGGCGTGAAAACCGCGGGAGAGCTAAGTGAAGCTAACGAACAGCTAAGCGATGCTAAACGGCACCAAATGAAGCTAAGCGACTGATATTCAGTCCGTCGTCGTTGAACAGTCCATTGTAGTGCGTGTGTGTGTGTGGGGGGGGGTTAATATAAATGCAGCATTCAAATGGCTTTCTTTTTTGTTTTGTTATTTGTTTGTTTGGTATGCTGACATAATTATACATGACGAATAGTTGGGGGTGCTGCTGGCTCAGGTGGCCCAAGCCGTTGCTCGTTGGGGCAAGGACAGGGCAGCCGGTTGGGGGCCCCCTACTGGTTGGGGGCCTAAGGCGATCGTCTACTTCGCCTGAATAGTAGATCCGCCTATGTATGTATTTCAGACCGACCGTCGGCAACGGAGGCAGTGGTGCTCATCAAATCCACTGTCAGCATGCTCCACGTGGCGTGGCGCCCTCTGTATGGAGCCGACTACTACGTCGTCCAGATTCAACCGGTGGAGAGCCAACCTCAGGCCAAAGACGTTGCTCCTACGTCTACAGAAGCAGAAGGAAAAAACAAAGGTGCTAAGAAACTAATGTTCAGCCTACTAAGTGGTATGCTATTTCAAATATGCTGGATTCATGTAAATGTCTTAGACTGCCAGTCTTTCGACCGTGGAAGTGAATGCAACATTGAGGGAACAGAGAAAACGTCAACACAGGTATGTTATCATTTTCTGGTAGAATGGCGACTTCATCGACTCATTTCTTTATGTATGTGTTATGTCTCAAAACAGCATGACAGTCAAATGAAAACATCCAACGGCCCTAAAGAAGGAAAATCGGATTCATCAGGATCAGCTCAGCATCAACGCGGTAAATCCTATGCTCATACTTGTTAATTTCGAACAACGAAAACTGTGAGTTTAACTCTTTGGTCTTTATTTGGGAACATATAGCTGACAAGACAAAGACAGCTGAGGTAAGATGTATTCATTAATTGTCACTTTTATGTGAAATTGAGTTTAACTAAAAACTGTCTTCTGATGCAGAGCCCAGAGGGAACTGTGTGGTTTGATGTTGGTGCATTCAGAACCCTTTTTTCTGAGGTCCACTACTACTATTTGCCCGCTGACGACAACCAAACGATGGCAACCCTCAGCAGCCGGGCTTCTGTTACCAAAGAGGTCCCAATAAGCACGATATTATAGGCTATTTGGGAGAACAAATTATTAACGAATCGTCAGTGCTTTCAGTCTTTGCAGTCGTATCGGAAGCTTCCCGGTCTTCACGACTACCAAGACAGAGAGAAGAGGCAGCTGGATCCTGGGCGCAGTTACCGCTTCAGGGTGGCGGGTGTCAACTGCTTCGGTCAAGGAGACTTTAGCCAGGTCAGCGAGTTCAAGACGTGCCAACCGGGATTTCCCGGAGCACCTTCGGCGGTCAAGATAAACAAGGTACGACACTGAAAAGCGCTAACAAATTGACTGGCAACTCAAGGAAACATTCCTCCGTCTTCAATGTAGGCTAACGATTTAGTCCACATTACATGGGAAGCGCCTCCATCGCCATCGGGCCGGATTCTGGAATATTCCATGTACATGGCGGTGAAGAAAAGCCGCTCGTCCAGCTCGGAAGGTCCAGGCCAGTTAGCGTTTATCCGAATCTACCGCGGCGTCAAGACCTTCTGCACGGTTAGCTCCGCCCACATGGTCAACGCGCATTTGGACTGCTCCGCCTCCAACCGACCGGCGCTGGTCTTCCGCATAGCTGCGAAAAACGAGCAGGGCTATGGCCCGGCGACGCAGATCCGCTGGATTCAAGGTCAGGAGTTAGAATAGAATAGAATAGAATAGAATAGAATAGAATAGAATAGAATAGAATAGAATAGAATAGAATAGAATAGAATAGAATGTGGCAAAGTCATCCACTTTGTTCATTTGAGTCCAACTCTCGTCGCATTCTTTTTAGATGCTTTTAAACTTCGAGCTGGGTCCAAGGCGGACAGGGATGTCGAGGATGACATTGACGCTGCTGACAGGTAAATAAACAAAACACGCTTTCTTCCTTGTGTTCCATTTTTGTTGTTGCTGTTGTTTATTAAACATATTTGTCTTTTGCAGCTCCAGTTGAAACCGACCAACTAATAAGACTGCACTCTGGCAATCAATCAATACACACCAGTGCATTTTGTGTACAATATTTAATGTTTAACTTTTGATAATTTATGTATTTAAAGATATTGTTCCTATATTTTTTTAAAGAAGAATTAACTGTGTTTAGTGAATTGTGTAATATAATTATAGATGACATTCTCTCGGCATACCTGTGATGTGTTTTGGTTGTTTTTCTGGAATCGAGAACTACTGGGGCTTTTTTACGGCGATGATTGTGTTTCAATTTGTATTGTTTTAATAATGTTAATGTGCTTACTATGGTTTTTTTGTGATTTTTGGACTGTAAATTGCTGTCATGACATCAGTCTGTGTTTTCCAATAAATCTCCTCGCGATACACATTGAATTTATGACAAACATACAGTTTGGACATAAACGGAATGGCGTACCGCACGCAGGCTATTTTTAGACCGTGACGTCGCATCATAAAGCGGAAGTAAAGCAGAAGTGGGACATTAGAGACCCGCCCTCGCATAGACACAACGTAATTAGTGCGAACATGCCGATCACGAATTGCTTTTTTGGAACTTGTTGTAACGACTCTAGACATTACGATACATGAAGGATATTTTCTTCATACAGTACGTTTCTGGAAACCAAAAACTCAGGAGGAAAAAATGTGAAGACCGAATCAACTTGCGCGGACTTTAACACTAGCTCGGCGAATCCATTCACGTTTCATACGTAGTAAACATTATGTTGGGTTGGCATGGTCTTTCAGAGGACAAAGAGGTAAGCCATTTTTATACATTTAACTTATTTTTTTTGGCGTAACGTTGTGCCGTACTGCTTCTGTCTGACAATTAATGACCTGAAAAGAATTGCAATGGTATCTGACTGCCACTGTTACCGTTTGTGTTGTGTATATATATAAAAAAAACAACTTTAGTAAGGGGGAAGTGTAAATAAATTATAGGATGAAGATGTGTTATCGATGAAAAAATTAAAAGTGTTCGTTGGCTGTCACTGAGTAGCATTTGCGATCGCTACTCAAAGCTAACTAAATTACCCAAAGAACGGTAAGAGACGTAGGACAACCAGAGGATATATAAGAAAGACAGGGCTGATGGTAAAGGATTGAAACAGGAGAATGTCATTGTCAGTCGCGTCGATAAAAAAGCTAAAGCTATGCTTAGGTCGGCTCGTTTTTTTTTGTCTTTTTCAGCCTTCGACACTAAAGCCATCTCTTTAACTGAACAATTTTATGTTCTTCCACATCTTTGCCAGTGAATTTGGCACCAGGCACGTCATTTTTGGAGAGAATTGGTAGGTTTAGCTCTGTAAACATCTCCTTCGTACACGATTTCCATTCATTTCCTATTAAGGACAAACGGTGGCTTGGCTTGTCCCTACTTAGCAACAGTAGCTAATGTCATGAATATTAATGAGCGGAAGTGACGTGTTACTTGCGGTACGCCATTGACGCAATAACGCGACTTTTAATTTGGTGAGTAGTTTCGTTATAACCGGATGTGGCGTTATTGGCGTCAGCCGAGTAGATTGTTGTGTGTACGGCAAATTTAATATTTTGCTAATGTTCTTTGCTCCAGTCTAACGATAAGTAAGAGAAAGCTGTGTCCTGAAATAAATGAGGACTTTTTGGCATGCAACAACAAGAACGTAAGTATGACAAGCTTGACTGAATTTTTTACAGTTATACTTTTTTTTTTTTTTTTTTTTTTTTTAAATAAAAATGAGTTCAAGTTAGAGTCAAGCTAAGTAACGAGGACTAGTTAGCAATAAAATGGCTTTCTACCGTCGGAAGAAGCGTGAATTCACTGTTTATCAAACAAACCGTAATGAGGTTTAAAGTGACAATCCCTACTAATTCGCTTGCGTATTTCGCTTCCAACACAACTATTAGCAGTATTCCCATTTGTCAGAAAGTGTTTAAACGCAGTTTTGTTTATGACATCACTTCTATGTGACGTCAAGCAATCGAGCTCAGACATCCAAGCGGTTTATATTGGCTGTACACGTTACAGTAGCTTCTTCTAGTTGGGGGGAAAAATGGACCCCTCCAACCTGCCATTGGTACCCGGGCCCTCGATGCCTGTTTTGGATGGTGCTGGGATGGAACTTCAGCACATGCTGGCTGATCTTCAAAGGAAGTGCGAAACCTATAAATCCAATTACAACGTTCTCAAGATTGAACATTCCAGGTACTTTTTTCATCTTTTGGATTCTACAAACTTTAGATGACCAAAAAGTTGTCTCAGATGTTCCTTTTTAGTTTGCAGGATGAGATTCTACATATCCAGGGTGAGGTGAAGCGTCTTCAAAACCAGCATGACAAGCTACAATCGCAATTGGCTGAGAGGTCAAGAGAACTTCTAGACAAAAAAAGGGAGTCAGAGGAGCTGCGTTTACAAGTGAATTTAAAAACACGTGTTTCTATACACTAAAACAGCATAAAAGCCATCAAAGAAAATAATAACGTGTCTGGATTGACAGGTGATGACTCCGAAGCGTCTGGATTTGCTGCGGTCTCAGGTACAGCAGGAGATGGAGGCTCCGGTCAGGGAGCGTTTCCAAAGATTGGAAGAGGTCAGTGTCACTCATAGCAAAAATGAAGAAAAAAAAATACTAAAATGTATTGGCTGATTCTCTTACGAAGGAAGCGGAAAAGTACAGGTCCGAGTTCAACAAGCTACGCCATGCCTTCACTCTCCTCAATTCCCAGTTTGAACACCAAAAGGAGGAACACGCCAGCGAAATAGAAGGACAAAAGATGCGCTATGAAGTGGAAGTGAGTAGCTGACAAGAAATACTCTCTCCTTTTGAAATGCTTTCAAGTAAAATCTATGTTTTATTAGATTTCTCATCTGAAGAAAGAAAAGGATAACCGAGTGGCCCAGTACCAGAGTGTGGACCTACAGCACGAGAGAAAACAAGTGGAGATTCTGCTTAAAGTGTGTACAACAGGTTTAAAAAAGTCCTAAATAGCATTATTATGTGAATTAGAATCATATTTTGAGACGATTCGACTATATACAACAATTTGGCAAAGCGCAGATGACGAGAAAATAAGTCTTTTAATCTGCCGTTTAGCCACGCCTACCATTATAGGGCTCTAGCGTCCCCAACAAGAGGATGACGTCGGCAGGGTCATGGTTTCAACTGATGTAGTAATCAGCCCATTGAGGGGGAATTATTCAGAACGAGGAAAATGCAACAAAGAGAGAGGCAAAATGTCATTGTTTCACTCTCTCCACTCCAATATTCTTTTTATCAAAGTATTTTTCCCCAATTGCTAAATAAATGGTATGGTCATGATAAAGAAGTCTTGTGCTAAATGGAATATGAAATATTAAAAATGCATTTATTCAGTACGACATGGCAAAAGTACTACAAAATGGTCAGAACTGTCCACTTCTTGCACCTCCCAAACTATATTTTATGCCACCGGAGTTAGTCTGGCTTTTGTCATTTCCCTGCCTCGGCGAGCATTAACAAACCAGGAGACGTGACAGCTAGCCGACACGCTAACCCGAACAGTGACGTTTTAAAGTCTATTGTCGGCTTTCCAAGTGAAAAATCACTCAAAATTACCCAGGATCATGTCACACGGCGGCGGGGTTGTCGATTGTCTTTGTCGAACGGCATCTTACAGCCCGTCGGATTCGTTCCCCTGCTACGGGCAGGAGAGCTAATTTGCCGGGGAAGCAGCTGGAAAATGGCCGCCGGACAAACCGGTGTTCGGCCATTCCTTACTACGCAGCGAAACGTCCTACACAATGCTCAGCGGGCTTGCGCATGCGTCCACACGCATGCGCACTTGGGTTAGAAGCGGCGAGTACTCACTATTTTTGTTTTTATTTAGTTATTCAGAACCTTTTCACTGCCTCAAAGATACTTTTTGCATGTATTACCCTCTCATACTTTTAACCATTGTGTTTTTTGTGTTAGCTTTGAAGCAGTTGACCACATTAGTCACGTAGCGTAATAGTGTATTTAAACCGTCCTTATTTGATATAACTACATTTAAGTGTTTTCTGTAGGCATTTTTTAGTACGTTATTCCTGTATGCATCTACACAAAACAAGTTTAGAGCGCACGGTAGTACTTTGAGTGTCAAATTCGACTAATGTAGGTCGTTTCGCCGATGTAGCAGATTTTGGCAGAACAACAGCCGATGTCGGAGGAGCGCGTAGCTGCCACACGAATATAGCGAAAATTAATGCTTAACTACTGGGCAAAGACGTAAACAGTGAGTGGTGTGCAGTTGTGGTGTGCAGCTAACAAGGCAGTCTGTCTGAGGAGAACTGTTCTACATGTCAGTCCATGATCAAACATAAGTAAATATTCCTTTATTTAAAAGTTTGTAGTGTTTACTTTGTAATTGCTGTACTCGCCGCTAGACATGTGCCGGTTACCGGTTTCACGGTTTACCGTGGTGTGAAAACGTCGCGGTTTCAAAACCACTAAAATTTTCCGTCATACCTTAGTACGGTATTCGCTATTTTTCATGTGCCAAAATGCAGCCGAAGTGGCTTGGTGCGGCAGCGCTCACCCCTTCCCGTTTGTTGCCTTGAGTGTCAGTGATGCTATTCTGCTAAACAGCCAGCAAACCCACAAAACAAATCCTCCAAACACAAGGCGTACTATTCTTCAATTTATTGAGCTCTCAAATCGTGGTGAAATATACAAATGAATACATTTAAAACGTTGTACAATTGTATTTTTCCCACATGTGATTAGGTTCAACAGGATAGCAGTAGCACCATTAAAAAGTTCGCCAAAAACAAAACGCACATTTTCCTTCCAAATTCAATATACAAACTAACTAAAACTTACAAAGACGAATGTTAGCCTAGGCTAAGCTGGGAGAGCAGCTTCGTTGTGGTTTTATGTCTCACAGCCGCTGAGTGAGAGACAAGCTTGAATGAAGGGGGGGAAAGAAATAGAATCGCGTCAAAGATCGCTAATTGAGAAAAGGAGGTGTCACTCCTCACTTTTTTTTTTTAGATGAAACCTTTCCTCAACAATATTTACATTTTAACTAATTTATAAAACTAACTTATACATTTTCAACTAACTTATTAACTTATGAATTCTTTGTTCTTTTTAACACAAAGGCATGGCATCATGTAGACTAGAGTTGACACAGTGGCTGAAAATGGCGAAACTTCACTTGAGCTTCCCCCTTAAAAAAAAAAATCATACAGTATATATTTTTAATTTTATTTAGAAGTCTTTTTACTCTTTATAGCAATTATTTAGTTCTTACTCTAATATTGAGCAACTTGAGCTGTGGCTGTGGGTATAGTCTAGGTTCTATTTATTTTAATTTTATATAAAATATGTTATTTTTTGTTTATTTATTTTCACATTATATTCATGTTCCTATTTGCAAATATGTTTTGAAAAGAAATCCTGTTCAATGAATTTTTTTTTTTTTTTTTTTAAACCCATACATCTCAAAATTTTGGAGCTATAATTGCAATACCGTGATACCGTGAAACCGCGGTATTTTTGCTCACGGTTATCGTACCGTGAAAATCTCATACCGGCACATGCCTACAGTCGCCGCCATTTTAACACAAAGTTGCAATTTCTGATGGGGTGGAAAATTTGACAGAACACCGAGCGCACGAGGAGGGCAATAAGCCACGTATAGCGCTCTCCCGGCAGGGGGGCTGTGTGACAAGTCGTCAGCCGAGTGGCATTCTCAGTGGACAAGGAGCATGGTCAGCCACAAAATGCAAGCCACCTCCGTATTAAAACGTGTGCCATGATCCCAGTTTGTAACACGTGGCAGGGCAGGATGACTGCATGAAAGGTAAAAAGGGGAGCTGACTAGTGCTGCAACGATTAATCGATTAACTCGAGTATTCGATTAGGAAAAATATTCAAATTAAATTTTGCTGCTTCGAGTATTCATTTAATTAAAGCGATGTTGTAATGGTTTGTTTTGAAAGTGAATTTAGTTAGTTTTTTTTTTTTTTGGGTGGATACACTGCCCTCTAGTTTGCCTCATTTCACATGGCTGAATCCAGCTGCTCGCTGTTAAGACCAACTTAAGCTTTTTTTGAGCTAATGTTTTTTAATGCATTTGTAATTTAGTCTAAAGCTATATTTAGCTGTATTTTGTGGGAATATGTGTTTGAACTATTTGTTTAAGAGAGCTTTGTTCAAAAAAAAAAGTTGCCATTTTTATAGCATTTAAGCTAGCGGACTTTCGTTATGTAAGTTAGCCAATTGTTCTTTTGTTGTACATATATCCTCATTTTATTTATTTTTTTTATACCGTTTGAGTGCTCAGATCAGATATTTTAATGTTTTATGTTCCTTATCCGATTACTGGATTATTCGAACTAACTAGTTCATCGATTAATTGATACCTTCAGCCCTAGAACAGACGTCCACTCATGCACTTTTAATAGACAAAAATAAATAAATCCAGCTCGACCACTCGTCACTCGGGAGTACAACGGACCACGCACACATGATCACACTTGGCTCCCCAAAAAGTAGGTAGCAACTGAAGAAGAAAGTGAACATACAACATAAAGAGGCGCCACCGTGTGTTGGATGTCCTAAGAAACAAAGAGGATCACAGAAGTGACCATTAAATTTGACATAATACAAAACACAATGTTTACTCACTTCCTCGTACTGTAAGTCCAATGGTCCCACCGTTGTCGAACACTTGTCTTGGACGATCTCGGGTTGACTTTCTGAAACCCAAAAAGGCTCACGCCTCTCCCTGGTGCAGCTACAAAAGCCTGCAGCCGTTTGGCTGGCGTGATATAAAAAAATAAACTAATCCGCTGAATCCGCAGTCCATCTGCATTCTATAAAGCAATGTTGTATTGTGAGATGCTGACACGGGTGACGTCACATTCGCATTCGTCCTAACCCCAAGACTGGAGCCGGAAGTTACTCATTGTCACGGCGCGGGATTCAAAAATTAAATATATATAAACGATCACTTCCACACACATCCAAGCGGTCCATTTTATTCTGGAGCATAAAACACGGTAAAATAAACATGCTTTTTGGTTTCATACGCACTTTTTAAGGAGAAAGCTCAACTTACCATGTGGCTGAAGAGTCTGCAGGCAGAAGTGGATGAGCTCCAGGCCAAGAAGGACAACTCGGACCAGCAGGTGGAGAGCATTCAATTCTCTCACAGCACGCAGCTCTCAGAAACCAAAGCTATGGTGAAGTCCCTTGAGGTAAGAAATGAAGTCGAATGGAATGAAAGTTGTTCTAACGGAAGCCGCTCGCAGTCCGAGCGCCAATGTCTGGCTTTACGACTTGAGCGCATGGAGGGAGAACTTCATCTCAGCCAGGAGCAGAACAACCAGCTGACTGGACAGCTTCACAAAAGCAAAAGAGAAGTCAGCTCACTCACCTCTCAGGTACGACAAGCAAAAGAAACTGGAAAAAGCCCACTTTTTAATATGAATTCTACAATATCAGCTGGAGAGCCTGAAGATGTCACATAAGACCGAAGTGGACAATGTCAAACTGGAGTTAACCCGCTCCAGGGGCGAGGTGGAGAGGGAGTGTGAGTCACTTAGAGGGCAGAAGGAAGGTACATTGACTATGCTTCCGTTGACGTCTACTGTCTTATTAATTAATTCTTTGCGTCACGTCAGGCCTGCAAATGGAGGTGGCTGTTCTAAAGGAAATGCTCGACAAACACAATGAGGTTCTCGTGGAGAAAGAGATGGCGATGGTCCGGAAAGTCAAGGCCGTCTCTGACGAAGAAATGTACAAGACAACTATGTTGCTTGAAGAAAAGTGAGAGAACTCGGGCGGGTGAAGATCTAGCGCTGACCAGTTATTTTTACAAATATATTCAAGTGCAATTCCTCGACTTTTGTTTCAGGCTAGATTTGGAGCAACGTCTGATGGAGCTAGAACAACAGAAGACCGTGCATGATATGAACGCGCAAGCACAGAAAGACGATTGGCAGGAACAAGTCCGGCTCGCCCAGAAAGGAGAGGAGTCTTTGCGGAAAGAGCTTCAAGCCCTGAGGTTAGTTCTTAGATCATACTTTGAATGCACTTTTAAGGAGACAAAAATCAAACATGTCTGTCAGAATCAAATTAAAGCAGCAAAACGCTCAGATGGAGGAACTGCAGAGACAGAATGCCGAGGCGATGGCATTAAAACAGGTTGTTGGACAAACCCTCAATGTCATTAGCTTCTCTTTTGATTTCAATGTCATCATTCTATTTTGTATCTCGATAGAAAAACGAGGAACTGTGTGTCCACCTGGGGACCGTGTCACGTTCCGAAGCCGAGCTGTTAGAAGCCAACGAGCGTCTGCGGGAAAAACTCCAAATCATGAGAGAGGAGAACATCCGTTGCGGGGCGGAGAGGTAAAACCAGGGGTGAAAGTGGGCCAGAACGGTCAGGAACGCAGTTCCGGTATAAGATTCAGGGCAGGAACGCAGTTCCGGTATAAGATTCAGGGCAGGAACGCAGTTCCGGTATAAGATTCAGGGCAGGAACGCAGTTCCAGTATACTCTGCTTTGATTCCAAAAATATGATTGCAACTGTCAAAAAAAATGCTAAGCTGCCACACATGCATTTCATTTCCAATAAGAAAACAATCTACCTACTAACACATTTAAATACAAAAGAGTTAACAACAAGCATAATAATGTGCTTTTGTAGCGTAATATTTATTATTTATTTTATTCTACGGACGGCATGGAGGTTTCCCCAGCTGTGGCAGTTATTGACGATGATGAATCACGTCAATGTGCGAATACACGCAGCAAAGCAAAATGCCTGGACTCATTTATCAGTTCAGTTGGCTAACATACTGACATGTGGTCAACAGAGATAGTTAGCTTTGATTGGTTCAAATGTGCATGTTTTCTGGAACAGCAAAAAAAAAAAAAGTTTGTTGAATTCATGCAACAAAAAAAGGGCAATGCAACAGAAAATGGAGCAAGGAAAGAGTTGAGGAGGCTTATGTATCATATTTAGTTTTATTTGCTCTGATGGGGAGGTTCAGAACATCTTAGCTGTCAATGTGCACTTTGGACTTACCATAATTTTCGGACTATAAGCCGCTACTTTTTCCCTTCATTTGTAAACATGTGGCTTATAGTCCAGTGCGGTTTATTTGTTGATTTATTTGGGTTAATAGTTAACACTTTATTTGACAGTGGTGTCATAAGACTGTCATAAGACCGTCATAATTATGACATGATACTATCCTGGGCATGACTGAATGCTTATGTCATTAAGTGTCATCTGGCAAGTTATGCCACTAACCCCATTTATGTCCAGACTGGATCTTTTACATTCATTCAAAAGTCACATAATTTGCCAAATAACCCTAAATGACATCTGTTATAAGCATTCATGAATGCTCATGGAAGTGTCATGTCATAATTATGATAGTCTAATGACAGTCTTATGGTGCCACTGTCGAATAGAGTGTTACCAAATGCCATAAGTAGTAATTACTGAAACAAGTGGAACAGCAACTGAAGAAATAATTAGCACAGAACATGATTTTCGATTGTTATTTACATCTGAAGCACTGCAATGCATGTTTGGAGGCATGTTGGACAACAACAGTGTTGACAGCAGGTGGCAGCAGAGGTTGACTGTCTCCCGCAAGGGAGCTGTGATGACCAAATGAAGCTTCTTGAAGCAATGAAGCTTTGCAGCCAAGTGGTTTAAAGCTTCATGGAGGTTAATTTGATTTTATGACAGTCATTTGATGCTGTTGTCAAATTAAGTGTTACCAGCTAATATCTTTTGGTGTTAATATCCCATGATACAGTGAGGACAGCTGCGGCTTATAGTCCAGTGCGGTTTATCTGTGAACAAATGCCATTTTCGTGCCAAATTTGGTGGGTGGCGGCTTATAGTTAGGTGTGCCTTACAGTGCGAAAATTACGGTATATTTGTTCATTTATGTTAGGCTACTTATTAATTTCCTTATGATTTAAAAAAGTCTATGCGCGGTCTTCAAAATATATTCCATTTCACTCTGCATAATACAAGTCATTTGTACTTATTTTTCTGAATGAATGTCACTTTTATCTTTATTATTAAAAACAAAAAAAGCAAAAGTAAATATTTACATTAAGTTCAATTTTAATATACACCCTATGTTCTTAAGTAGTTAAAATTGAGATTAGGCATTTAGTATGTGAGGAAATGTGGGAAAATAAAAATTAGGAGATGGCGGGTTTGGGTTATTACTGTTTTTGTTAACTTTTTTTTTTTTTTTTTTTGCAAATCATTGAAAAAATACAATTTTGAATGAAAACCAGTTTTTGTATGTGTTATAGAAATAACTGTGCCGAAACAGTTTTCTTTGCATTTCAGTAGTTTCAGGAGGTTTGACCCAAAAAAAAAAAAAAACCCAAAAAACCAAAAGAAAATTAATTAATTAATAAAATATCTGGCTCGATGGCGACCTTCACATCGGGGAGTTCCGGCAAGAAATTGTAGACACTTTCACCCCCGGGTAAAACGGACAGAAAATTTGTGAGCTCATTCAATTCAGATCGCCGTTTGTCATCTGCCAGGCTTTTGGAGGACAGCAAGGAGCGAGAGTCCAAATTAGAAGATAAATACGCGCAGCTCAAAGACAAACTACACAAGGCGTCGACGGCGGAAAAAAAGGTGAAACTCATGAGAGTCAATGTCCAAGTGCTCTATTTCATTGCGTCACGTTGTGTTAGCGGCGATTCAAGGAGATGAAAAAAGAGCACAGCTTGAATACTACAATCCAAATGCTGAGGAAACAAATGGAGGAGCTGAAAGAGGACGGTGCATCGGCCAACAAGTGAGTCTTCATGTTTTTCATACCGGTGTGATTTCCGACGTAATGCTGCTTGATCCTCCGCAGAAGGTTAATGGACTTTCAGCAGCGGCACAACGAGTTCCGACGAATCTTGCTGTGCAACCATTCTTCCGGCTTTGGGATCAACCAAATGACATCCACGTGCCGTCCCCCTCACTTTCTCGGGCATGAGATGATGCTGTCTAACATCAAAGTAAGCGTTTTATTGATTAGGTATGCTCCACCCAAAAATGATTAATGAGATGGAATTGTGTTAAGGAAGAGGAGGACGAGCAGAGAGAACTAGCCCTTCTACGTCAGAGGGTGGATGATCTAGAAAAAATCCAGCAGAAACAGATGGAAGAACTGGAATGTTTAGAGCCAAACAACCAGGACAAAGCAGGCTCCGCAAGCTGATGTTCAACCCTTACACTTATACAGGTAATAATAATCATTTTGAAATTTTAAAACGACAAAAAAAAAAAAAAAATTGAAACGCAGTTTCCAGTTAATTAAGTTTCAAAATATATATGCAGTATTTTAAAGTCAATTTAGAAAATGCAGTACTCGAATGACCCACAGGACGGCGCCGCTGCATTTGTTTGTACGCCAACCAATGGAGCGCCAACATGCATCTCCCGTGATCCTCCAGTTTGTAGTTTCAAACTGCGCTAGCTACCTAGCAAATAAGCGAAAGCCTCCACTATGAAATAACATTGGAATTAATGAATTATACGTTTTATTGTGTACGTTTCAACACAGAACCAGAACAATAGTAAGTAGTCGTTTCCTTTCGTTTCGTTTGGACGCCGGAACGATACTTTTAATTCAGGTTTTGGACTTCGTATCCATAGCTCGAGTGTAGCTTTGTTTATTTACATGTTAGTGTTTTCCCCCTGCATTTTTGGTTTTAAAAAAATAATCGGTCATTGTCAGGTAAAATGTTTGTTTTAGAGTTGCGGATGGGAGCTGGTTGAATACATTTTTGAGTGACGAGAGACAACGCGCGATATTCGAACATTACACATTAATTGTTCGTACTTTGCCATTTGATGCGGGCCATGTTAAAATGCCAGCGAGTGATTTAAAAGTGATTTTGTCGCAGGGGTCAGCTACTTGGTTATTATCTTGTCTTTAGTAGGTAGATCGAGTCAGGTTCACTGTTTTGTGTGGCGAAAAGACTTGTAGTTACGCCTTCCAAATTTCAACCGTGACTGTATATAGTTGGTGAATTCATGACATACGAGGTCTTGAGTTGAAATGGGCGAACTGGGAATAAACATTCTACTTACTATATGTAGCCAAACCTCATTTGATGAGTGAATTTGACCTAATAAAAGATATGTATACGTGTGAAAGCATAAAACGCAATTTCGGATTGTAAACTGCTATTCATTCTACTCTTCCATTTTGTATCGTGCGATGTTATGTCCAGTGTGGATTACTTGTTTATTTATTTTGATTTAGCCACGCATCGACAATGGTCATAATTAATTTAAACCTAGCGAGTGACAGTAACGTTAATCTTATTTATTAGCGAATAGAAGTCTACTGCTTTAAGATGGTGGCTGTTTACTAACGCCGCTGACTCTGTCATTTCGCATCTAGTTCAACATACATATGATCTCTATGACACGCATCAGACGCTACCTGCTACCACCGTAGCATCATGCGGGCTAGTTTTTAGCAACGTCGGCGTCGTTTGTAGCGGCTGTCGGCTGAAGTAAGTTTTTTTTTTTATTGCTTCTTCCTCTACGCACGTGACATCAGCGTGTTGTCCCGCATTAAATTTTAAAAGTAGTACGGGCAAAACGTGATACTTAGAACTGTCAAAATTAAACAATTACTCGAGGTGAATAAAAATACTCGGATCAGTTTTTAAACTCGAGTTGCTCGAGTATTCGTTTCAGCTCTAAAATATTCCATAATACAGTGAGGACAGCTGCGATTTGTAGTCCGGTGCGGCTTATCTATGAATTTCGTGTCAAATTTGGTGGGTAGCGGCTTATAGTCAGGTGAGCCTTATAGTGCGAAAATTTCGGTTTGTACAGGCAAGCTAAAGCAATAATTTAAATGTCAATATGTGCGCGCGGCTTCCAGTGTTGCCTTTTCTGTGGAAAAATGATTGAAATGGCTCTTTGAGTGTTAAAGGTTGCTGACCTCTGCAGTAATCAGTCGCTCCAGAGTCATTGCGTATCCACAACAGATGCTGCAACCAAGCAAGTGAACTACCTTAATCACTTGAGGTTGATTAACAACCTTGTCCTGACAGCTAAGAGGCTGTGATTGTATCAAATAATAGCCCTGACTCTTCACACAGCTGCCATGGCGACTGACAACAAAGACACTCTTCCGACACCGCGCCGAGTTGACTTATTTTCCACAGCGCTGCGTTGCGATTATTGACAGGGCAGGTGGTGGTCTTTTCTCCTGACTTTTCATTGCAGAGGTGAGGTGACATGACCTCCTCGGCCCTCAAGCAGTCTTTCGCGCTCGGGGGGAGCCTGAGCTTGCCTGCCGGGGCCGAGTCGGAGCTTCAGAAGATGCTCGTCGACGAGAGGACCAAGTGTGAGCTTCATCGGGGCAACTACGAGACGTTGAAGGCGGAACACGGCGGGTCCGTTTAATGGAGGAGTCTGACTTGAATCCGCGTCTGATGTTTTACTTGGAAATTTTGATCCTAGCTTGCAGGATGAATTCATCCAAGTACAAGAGGAGGTGCGGCACATGCAGGCGCAGCTTGAGAGGCTCCGACTGCAGTTAGCTGAGCGCGCAAGAGAAATTCTGGAAAAAGACAGGGAGACGGAGCAGCTCAGACTGCAGGTAAAAGGACATCGACCGACACCGAAATATAGGTGAAATTGGTTTGTGTTCGCGATTGCAGGTGATGACTCCTCAACGGCTGGAGTTGCTCCGAGTTCAAGTGCAACAGGAGATGGAAGGCCCGGTCAGAGAGCGCTTCTCCAAACTGGAAGAGGTCTGGAATGTTTAAATGATGTATTTGAGGGGAAAACGACAACTCTGTTTGGGTCTAAATCACGTATTTGCGGTTAGGAGGCAGAGAAGTACAGGGCCGAGTTCAATAAGCTGCGTTATAGCTACACCGTACTCAATGCCCAGTTTGAACACCAGAAGGAGGAACATGCTCGTGTTGTGGAAGAACAAAAGCTACGCTATCAAACTGAGGTAACTGAAATCATTTTGGAATTTCAGATAAGCTTTGCTTCTTAATTACACCCCATTTTAGATAGCTCATCTGGACAAAGACAAGGAGAATTTGATGAGCCAGTACCAGAATGCCGATGCGCAACACGACAAGAAACAAATGGAGGTCGTGCTGAGGGAGAAAGCCCAGCTCACCTTGCGCTTGAAGGGTCTGCAGGCGGAGGTGATGGAATTGCAGGCCCAGAAAGAGCACTCGGAGCAGCAGGTGGAGAATTTGCAGCGTGTTCAGAACCGGCAGATAGCGGAATCGCAGGCTGCTCTCAAATCGCTGGAGGTCAGAAATATTTCCGCCTCGCGTGAAAACATTCATCCCGATCTAAAACGTCGTCGCAGGCGGAGCGTCAGTCTTTGCGCGCGCGGCTAGAGCGGCTGGAGAGCGAATTGAGGCTTAGCCATGAGCAGAACGGTCAGCTCACGGGACAGCTGCACAAAGCTGAGAAACAAGTCAACTCTCTCAACGGCGAGGTAAAATATTACATTGAGGGGTCAAGAAGAAATAGGAATTTTACGTTATGGCGCTTCTTAGATTGAAAGCCTGAAGCACTCGCACAAAATGGAGGTGGCGAGCATCAAACTGGAGTGCACCCGCTCCAAAAGTGAGCTGGAGAGGGAAAGAGACTCACTAAAAGGACAAATGGAGGGTAAGGGAGTTTTTTTTTTTAATCATTAGATTAACTAGATCGAAACGTTTATTGGTCTAATGTGCGCTGCTCTTTCAGGTCTACAGACGGACCTGGAGGTGCTAAAGCACACTGTGGAGAGACACAAGGACGTTGTCGTCGAAAAAGAGAGGGAGGCGGCCAGGAAAGTTCAAGCCGCTCGCGATGAGGAAATCTGCAACTCGGCCGTCTTACATGAGGAAAAGTAAGACTGAGAAATAATATCGAGGGGGAAAATGGCATCAACAGTCTGCATTGGATCTTTTTCTTCCGTCAGGCTAGAATTGGAACACCGCCTCGCCGTGTTGGAACAGCAGAGGGCACTGCAGGACTCTCAAGAGCAAGCCCAGAAAGACGAGTGGGAAGAGCGACTCCGCTCGGCCCAAAGAGGAGAAGACGTTTTGCGGAAAGCGCAGCAGAGCCTCAAGTCGGTCACGTCCCTTTTTACCCAAGAGAATAGAATATCTATTTTGGAATCTCCTCACCTTTTTTCTGTGTCTGTCAGAACTAAATTAAAGCAACAGAGCGCTCAGCTGGAAGAACTGGAGAGGCAGACGGCCGAGCTGTCGCACTTTAAGCAGGTGAGACAAAGCGGGGGAAAAACGGAAAGTCCAAAGTCTAGCGCTGAAACGATTATTCGATTAACTCGAGTATTCGATTAGAAAAAAATATTCGAATGAAATTTTGCTGCTTCGAGTATTCGTTTAATTAAAGTGGCATTGTAATGCTTTGTTTTGAAAGTGTTTGCATTTAGTTTTATTGATTTGTGTGGATACACTGCCCTCTCGTCTGCCTCATTTCACATGGCTGAATCCAGCTGCTCCCTGTTAAGACCAACATAAGCTAAGTTTTTGTTTTAGATGTTTTTTTTAGGGCTGTCAAACGATTAAAATTTTTAATCGAGTTGATTACAGTTCAAAAAATTAATTAATCGTAATTAATCGCCATTAATCGCAATTCAAACCATCTGTAAAATATGCCATATTTTTCTGTAAATTATTGTTGGAATGGAAAGATAAGACACAAGATGGATATATATATTCAACTTGTGGTACATAAGGACTGTATTTGTTTATTATAACAATAAATCAACAAGATGGCATTAACATTATTAACATTCTGTTAAAGCGATCCATGGATAGAAAGACTTGTAGTTCTTAAAAGATAAATGTTAGTACAAGTTATAGAAATTTTATATTAAAACCCCTCTCAATGTTTTCGTTTTAATAAAATTTGTAAATTTTTCAATCAAAAAATAAACTAGTAGCCCGCCATTGTTGTTGTCAATAATTACTTACACAATGCTCATGGGTGCTGAAGCCTATAAAATCAGTCGCATCCAAGCGCCAGCAGAGGGCAGCAAAACTCCACAAAACACAATTAACAAGTGGGCATTTCACTATACTGTCATTTAAATCTGTCTGAGCGGGGCATGTGCGTTAATGGCGTCAAATATTTTAACGTGATTAATTTAAAAAATTAATTACCGCCCGTTAACGCGTTAATTTTGACAGCCCTAGTTTTTTTAAAGCGTTTGTAATTTAGTTTAAAAGTATATTTAGCCATTTTTATGTGGGAATATATGTTTGAACTATTTATTAACAGCATTGTTTTAAAAAAAAGGGGGGGGGGCATTTTATAGCATTTAAGCTAACGACGGACATTTTGCTATGTAAGTTTGCCAATTGTTCTTTTGTTGTACATATATCCTTATTTATTTATTTTATACCTTTTGAGGCTCAGGTCAGGTATTTTTTATGTTCCTTATCCGATTACTCGATTATTCGAACTAACTAGTTCATTGATTAATCGACCACTAAAATAATCGATAGCTGCAGCCCTACCAAAGTCATTTTGTAATGCTTCTTTTGATAGAAAAATCAAGAATTGTGCGCCGAGCTAGCCGCCTCGTCACGGTCTCAAGCCGAGCTGACGGACGAGAACCGGCGTCTTCAGGCCAAAGTGGACGCCGTGAGGGAGGAGCTGAGGGCGGCCCGAACGCAAGCTGAAAGGAGCCAACACGAGGCAGAGCGGTGAATTAAATAACACCAAGTGGTTAGCGCTTGTCCCCCTCATGCCTTCTTGCTCTCTTAGGCGAGTGGAGGAGAATCAGATTGAGTGGTTGGAAGAGAAACATCAACTCCAAGAGCGAGAAGCTAAGCTGGAGCAGAAATACTCGCAGCTGAAAGACAAAATGAAGAGGGCGGCGGTCGCCCAAAAGAAGGTACCCCTCAACTTTTCTTCTTTTCGCCTGGATATAAACGTTGCGCGTCCTCCCGTTTAGAGAAGAAACCAGACCGAATACAAGGAGAAGAACTTGCAGCATAAGGTCCAACTGCTGAAGGCGCAAATGGAGGAGCTGAAACTGGAAGCCGCAGCCGCCAGCAAGTCAGACTCTTGTTGGAAAAAAATTTCTTTCTTAGAGCTCTACGGCCGCCACGGAAGGATCGGACGTCCGTGGCGGCCAATGAGTCAACGTCACGCAATAATTTTTCATCGCAGACGTCCGCTTCACTCTGAGGAGAACGCACAACTTCGCAGAAGGTTGCGAGACTTCCAGCGGCGACACAACGAGTTCCGGCGCCTCCTGCTGGGAGACCAGGCTAACTTCACTTTCGGATCCGCTCTCCTCACGTCCACTCAAAATCCCTTCCTCATCGACGACGCTGCGTCCGTTGTACAAGTAAGAAGACATCTTTAAACGTTTTTTTTCCTTAATATTATTGATACAACACCAAAAAAGTGACTTTTATTTTGTGTTAAAGGAAGAAGAAGAGAACAAGGAGATTACCCTGCTACGTGAGAGAATGGATGAGCTGGAAAAAGCTCAGCAGCGGCAGCTGGAAGAACTGGACGGGTGCGGGTGAACGTCAACCAAATAAATTAGGCTGGATATTTTTGCATGAACTTATTATTGACAGGTGCTCAGGTTTGGTGATGTTTATTGTTTACACTCTATTTATACATGTTATGGATTTGCCTATCATCGCTTTCTATTGAAATGGGTATTGGATTATAATTTCTATGAATATATCACACCTTTTTTTCTTTTTTTTTTTAATGCCATAATTTTTCAAATATAATTTGCCCTTCCCCTGCACGGTGTTCTATAAAGTACACCTCGTAGGTGTGTATATATATATATATATAATATACATGTTTGTGTGTGTATATGTATGCTAATGAAACAACCAAAGCTACCTTATGAACTGAAATGACAAGGTGGTGTCTGTGTTCATAGCAGATTAAAAAATGCTTACTCTCATGCTTTGGAGTAGGGTGTATGTTTTATGTTTGAATTTAGATTTTTAGTGCTAAAGTGTGACGTGATTCTGAATAAGGGATTAAACACATTGTCTTGACTGGCTGAGGGTGCTGAAAGTTCCCTAAATGAGGGCAACAAATCTCGTGTTAGTCCATTGTTTCCAGTAGTCCCCCATTTTATCAATTTGGATTGACACCAAAGATTCAACGTGAACCGTACCAAGTTATTTAATCAAAATCGGGGCAAAAAAAACCCGCTTTGTTTCTAAGAGAGCCACTCAATGCTTCTCTCACGGTCAAACGTTTGTCGCCCGGGTATGTCTTGTTATCTCTTTACTGCCTTCCTGCACGCCAAACTGTAATGTAATGTGAAAGCAAATCATCGCAAAAATGAATGAAAACACACACCGATTACGTATTTCATTTATTCCGAATATAAAACATAATTAAATCATTGGATAAACTGGATGAAAAAATACCAACCACACACTGAATTGATTCCAAATCTGACATGACGTTTTAGCGTGAAAACCACGTTCAAAATCTTTGCGAACGCCGACGACACCACTCAAATGCATCTCGCCTTAGAAGAGATCTAATCACCACCCACAATGGGGAAGCATTTAGCTTGCTACGGATTCTTTACTGCCCTCCTTTGGCCAACATCTGTAAATGCACGCCGCAATCGCCTTGTAATATTAAGTTACCGTAATGTAAAATGAAAGTTAATCATTGCATTAACGAATGGAAACATACAAACTATGTCCTACATTTATTCCGAATACAACAAGACAATGTAATTAAAAAAAAAACACAAAACGTTTCAATTCAATGCGGACGCCGATGACACCACTCAAAGCCATCTCGCCTTAAGCGTAACCAAAACAGCTTTCCGAATCAGAGTTTTCCGATTTTGTAGTCTAAAACGAAAAATGAAATAAGTCGTTATCCGTTTTCCGATTTTGGATTCTAAAACAAAAAATGAAATAAGTTATCTGTTTTCCGATTTTGGATTCTAAAATGAGATTAAATAAGTCATCTGTTTTCCGAGTTTGGATGCTAAAACAAAAAATTCTGTTTTGGGGTTCTAAAACGAGAAACTAAATGAACGAATGATACATGCATAAGAGCGCTGTCCTCAACATGATGCATAAGTGCGGATTTTAACCTCTCCCAGTTTTTTTCTCCCCGATTGACCATGGAAAATCATATAATCCTTTTAATGTCATCATAGTAAATATGAAGGAACTATTCACTATTCAAAATGGGAACTATTTTCTCCACCGGAGAAGAATAATGCTTCATTTCTGTAATTATTTTTCTCCGTAATTCAATATATATATATATTTTTGTATTTCTTTGGCTTAATGTCGTTCAGTAATGGGTTATTGTACAGTATAATGATAACAGTTATGATGATACTCAACAGATACCGCCTATGTATTTAATTTATTCCGAATATGTTAACAAGACATCAAAATGAAGATAAATCATCAAATAAACGGAATGAAAAAATCTCAACTAATCAGACATGGTTTTACCGTGAAAACAACGTTCAAAATCATTACGGACGCCTACACCACTCAAAGCTATCTCGCCTTATAAGATATCTAATCAACACCCCCCCCCCCCCCCCCCCAAATGGGGAAGCATTTCACTTGCTAGTGCTCTTTACTGTCCTCCTGTGGTCAACATTGGTAAACGCATGCCACACTCGCCTTGTAATATTTTAAAATGTAAAATGAAAGTTAATCATTGCATTTACGAATGGAAACATACCAACTATGCCAACTACATTTATTCTGAATATAACAAGACATTTTAATACATAAATTTAAAAAACTAGACACGTTTTATTTCGTTAAGAACTCCGACAACACCACTTAAAGTATTTTGCGTTGTTAGAAGATAACTAATCTACCCCCACGATTGGAAAGCATTTGGGGTACTAGCGCCATCTTTACTGCCCTCCTGTGGCCATTATGGGTTATTACATGTCACACTCGCTATCGAACCATGTAATATTACGCTACTATAACGGCCGAGGGTGTTCTATAAATTGTGGAAAATACAAATTGGAAAAAACAAAAGGAAGACAAGCCCAATTAAGTTTTTTTAGCATATTTTTTTGTTGGTTAAAAATTTGTCTATTAGTGATAAAGCAGAATGATTACAGGAGCCAATTGATTGGACAACTACACGTATGAGTTCTCAAATTACTCCCATCATAGCTCATTGGAATCAAAGTTCCAGCCTCAAATTGTCTATTTATACCTGCAGTGCATTGTGGGATGCATCCAAGATGGCTGACTCTGCGGAGGTTTGACAACATACTTTTTCTTTTTTGCAAATTTTGACTGTTCTACTGATTCTCAAGGTCAAGAAACGGATTAAGAGGAAATAAGGCCTCTTTGTTAGACACAAATTGCCGACAGTCTCGTTCAACTTGGTTTGCAGCGAAAGCACCAATTTGACTGGTGTTCACATCAGAGCAACTGGAAGGAACGACAGCTGACTCCAGCTTGGTGAACTGAGGGTTATGGAGAGAGAGAAAGCAAATCCACGGGTTTGTTTAGAAAAGCCTTGGTTGTTAACATCACATGGCTAACTGCCTAGCAAATTGCCATGCTGCGTGATGAGATTTCATCACTGCCAATCGTCTTTATCCCAATAATACTGGGCAAAACAATTTAATTCTTTCACAACCTGACACCAAAAACATTATTTTCACACGTTCTCTGCCATTGGCAACAACAGACATCCAATGCCTTCAGATTGTTTTTTTTGGTTTTGCTTTTGAGGCATTGCCAAATGTTTGGTCTTTGAAGCTCTTGAGACAGAACTTCAAATCGTGACGTTTCTTTGCCATTGACAGCGAGAAGAGACGTCCGATGCTTTCAGATCTCGCATTGTGAAACGTTCGGTCCTTGAGGTGACTCCTTTTGTCGGAAATCCAAACTGTGATGTTTCAGCGCCACTGACGGCGATAGACGTCCAATGCCTACAGGTTGTTCTTTTGTTTCCACTGTTGAGGCATTGCTAAATGTTCGTTCTTTGAAGCAACCTTTTTGATGGAAAACTTGTAATGTTTCAGTGCCATTGACGGCGGGCCCGGACGTCTGCCGTCATCAATGGCAGTGAAATTGAAAGATGGAAAAATATAAAAGTATACTGTTAGCACTGTACTGTAAATATGTGCGGCAGCCGATTAACGGTCGCTCATCATGCTCTCCCGTGATGACCCACAAAAGGGCAACGTCCCGACTTCCCGCGGCTAATCGATTATTTTTCTTCGTCAACCACTGAGACGACGGCGTTCGCGATCCAAACAAATCGCATCATTACGACATCAGCTCAGCACGGCTTATTCCGGACCGTCGACAAAAGGGTTTCCGACAGCCCAAAAGTGGAAGAAAAATGTTAATATGCCTGGCGACGTGAGGATCAAATACAATGGCGTGTCTCGGCTCATTGCTCCTGACTTTGGTACTCCCCAAGGTTTCTCATTTTCTCCCAAAGACTCTGGAGTTTTTCCTTGCTGACATGGAGGGTATAAGGATAGGGGATGCCCAGGACTTGAACTTTATTTATTCATCTTTGTTGCTTCATTTGCTGTTTCTGATTGTGTATCATATTGCCTCTGCAAAGCCCTTAAGGACAATCTTGTTGTGATTTAGGGCTATACAAATAAAATTGAATTGAATAAACCGCCAGCGAGTGAAGATTCTGCAGCAGAAACACAACACACATACTAATAGAAAAGAAGCAATTTATTGAGACACTCCATATGGATGCATACAGTTATGAAGCACTTGGGCTGAGAATGAGCACCTCCAAATATGAGAGCATGGTCCTCAATGAGAATAAGGTGTCATGCCCTATCCAGGTCAAGGATGAGGTCCTTCACTTAAGTGGAGTTTCATAAGAAAGGAGAGAGACTCGGTTGTATGCACTGGTTGGGTGTGACGTGGAAGGAGTTGGGGCAAAAGGTGGTCATGAATTTAACACCGGTTTACCCTGTGGGGTAGTCATTCTATAAATATGAAAAAATTCAGCCGTGAAACCTCATTTCGGATGGCCTAATGGTTAAAAACATTAACTACCACTGAGGCAACACGGGTTCGATTCCTATATAGGCTTGCATTGGTCAAGATGCCTGCAGAAACAGAAAACGCATCATTTTCAAAAATTGTCAAAACTCGAACCCGGGTACCGAGAGGCCGTAGTCGATGTCTTGAACCATTGGACCATCTTTAAGAGGGTAAACTCTGATCGGAAGTCATACTTATTCTTTGTAAGTCACATGGTGATGTGTTGTACTGTGAAGTTAAAGTAATAAATCAGAAGGACTCAATCATATATTCAAAACAATAGTCAAGTGGTTAATGACAAAGCCCAACATCTGAGAAAGTCGGGTTCGAGCACAGCGATATTGTCCCTTTATACTTTCACGTACCTTTCTATTTTTTTTTTTTTTTTTTTACGATGACGTCATGACCGGAAACCTATTTAAACTGCACGAAATGAGCCATCATTCTTTTCAAACCTGCTGCCAGCTCCCGTCGCCACCCGACTGCTGCGCTCCGCACTTAACGCGAAGTAAGTCATCAAAATCATTCTTTAACCTCCCGTTTGCTACTTCTATTTGATACTAATTCACGTTTTGAGCGTGCTAATAGCTCGCCTGCGTGTTCTTAAAAATGTTTCTTTGCAGGACGGCGGCCGTCGACGTCGAGGGAGCGCGTGCTAAAAAGACATTCATTCGACGACTACAAACAAATGCAGGCGTTTAACTAAGGTACAAACTGAAATACATCGAATCTGCGTGAATTGCGTGCACTTTCTCATAACAGGAGTGACGCTGACATTTTCGACAAGTGAACAAGAGCGCCGTTTGACAGGAGGTAAACTGCGGGGAAAAACTCGCGATTACCATTAAAACGATTCAAGGTCTAATTTTGTCCGCAGATTCTCATCTTAAAGAGAATGGGCAAATTGATTCTAATCGATCGAATAAGCTTACCGATTGTTTTACCTTTTCTGTTGCAGGCCACTGTCAAGATGTCCGCCTCTGATCACAGGTGAGACAAGCAAACACACCAACGCGTGCAAATCTTATTGTCTTTTAATTTGTTTCAGCACGTGTCGAGGAGCTACAATGTCCAAGGTAAGGACGCCTGGAATGATTTGCAGTGGCCATTTCTAAAAGCGTTTTTTTTCTCTCTACCCTTGTGTGCAGTAAGGAGAGCAGCCTTGTATGATTTCATCAAGATCGACGTTGGAGGCCTTGTCCACTAGGTTTGAGCACGCTGCAAAACAAAATGGCGGATGTGAACATTTTTAAACATTGACTTGAACTTTTTTTTATTTCCAGGCCACCCAAAGCTGCGTTCAAGTAAGTAGGTACTTTCCCCTTCATTTGCATTGCGCTCACCTGCTTATTTTGTGTGTAGGGATGCTTGCCGTCATGGAGCGGCGCGCCAAATCCTCCTCCTGTGAGATGAACAAGTTCCACAAAAACTCTTCAATGTTGAAACATGCTAATGGAATTGAAATGTGTCTGACCGTTCCCTCTTTCTCCTTTCAGAACTGTTGTCCTGGCCGGAGTGGAACAGGCCGCGATGTGGTCGTCGATGTCCTTTTCAAGCCCAGGGATATAAAAATGACAATAAAAATCTGACAAAACTATTTTTGCTTGCACTGAATGTTTACTCTTTTCAGGTGGACGCCCACATTCAGATGTGTGTGCAGATTTTCAGTTACCACCTCCAGAAAGGTTGCCTTGATTCAGCCTGTTGGGATTGAGAAATTGACGCCATCAAAATTAGGTGAGTTCAATCGCTCGTCAAACACATCTGCTGCACACATAAACTCCACTCACCATGGTCTTTGTTTTTTTTAGGACTTTGTGACCTGAGCCAGGCATCGACTGCTATCCAAGAGCCTAATGGAGAAAGAAACATGTAAGTTTTCACCTCATTGAGTTGAGCCCACAATCCTCATGACTTCAAATTTTCTTCCGCAGGCACTGTTGTTGTTCGTCATGCAACAATGTCCTAGTCTTCCTCAAAGGTGAATTTACGGCCAAAGACTTTATTTGCTGCACAAAAAAATCACTTACTTTTGACTTACCAATTTTTTGTCTTTAAGTCTCCACGCTGGTCTGATCTTCCCGTTGGCCGACGAGTAAGAAATGTATTTTACCTTGTGTGCTTGTCTGAAATGAAAAATAAAAGATTAAAAGATTAAAAAAACATCTCAACTCTCATTTTTGAAACATCACAAAAAAAATCTAAAGGTTTTAAATGAACAATGCTGTTTTTTTTTTTTTCTATGAATGGGAGGTGTGGCTATGCAAATGACCTAGCACGGGGTAAGCTGATTGGTGGGTTTAAGGAAACGTGGGTGGAGTTACACAAATGGAAATTTGTGATTGGGTGAGGTGTTACAGATAAGGAAGCAGGCCGCATTTTGATTGGTTCTCAGTTGGTGGGCGGGGCTACATTAGAATAAACTTGTGTGGGCGTGGTTTGGGCAAAGTGGGTGTGGTTATGAAAGCTGCTCTTTTCTGATTGGTTAATTTCAGAAGAGGGGTGTGGCTAATATAATACTGTTCTCTGATTGGTTCTTGTATGGTGGGCGTGGCTTGGGCGGGTCTAAGAAATTCAGTGGGTGTGGCTACACAAAAAATTCAAAGCGCGCTGATTGGATGACAAAGTTCTGACAGCTTCGGTTGCCGGGCAGATTTTTTGGCTCTCCGAGGCCAGTTTTTCTCAGCATTCTGAGAGCTCCCGCTTTCAATGCGTTTTAGACCCAAAAAGACCCATTTTCAACAACAAAACCTATTTTAAACTGAGTAGGGGTGCATTAAGCAAGAAAAGACAAAGACTCCAATTAAAGTTGAACAATATATTGTACAAAAACAGCAGCTTTTTTGACAATTTCACAACATTTGACATGCTGTACATGACCAAAACAGCAGTAGTAGTAGTAATTGCTGTAGGAGATACGTGACATCACATACCAGGTGTGCGCTCACATTTGTCCTGACGCGGCCCATACTCCGCTTCTGGCGGCCGTGTGCTCATCCAAAACCTCTCCAGTCCTGTTATGAAAACAAAAAGAAGAGCAGTCAGTGATGTTCTTTGCGTCTGAATCACATTACAGAAAACAACATAGCTTCCCAGACTATAACAAGTAAGCATATAAACTATTAACTGTTGTATAATTCAACATTTCATGACAAAAAAATCTTTGGTGCACTTAACATTTTGAGAATTTCAGACTATTTTGGACAATTGGGAACCATCATTTGTCACACTTGTGGCATGGGGGGAGGCATAACACATGAATTATTTTCCATCCACAATATGATAGCCTGCACTTATAAGTGCATATGCCACATATGACATTACCTGCAAAGCTGAGACTAAACCCAGGGATTCCTTAATATTCTGGACAATCGGGTCACATCATTTGTCACACTTGGGAGGGTGTGGGGGTCAAACTGACAAAACATGATTTTTCCATCCACAATATGATAGCCTGAACACATAGATAAAAAATAAACAATCAGTATTTACCTAATATTTTGACCAATTTGGTCATGTCATTAGTTACACTTGGGGGGGGGGGCACTCTCATTACCACATTTTACATTATCTGCAAAGCTGAAACCGAAGGTTTACATCATATTTTGGACAACTGGGAACCATGGGAGGTATGGCGAGGGGTGCAAACTGATAACACATAAGTAAAAAACAATCAATCAGTATGTACCTAATATTTTGACCAATTTGGTCATGTCAATAGTTGGCAACACTTGGGGAGGGGGGCACATTCATAGCCACACATGACATTATCTGCAAAGCTGAAACCGAGGGTTTTACCTCATATTTTGGACAATTGGGAACCATCATTTGTCACACTTGGGGCAAACCGACAACGCATGAATTTTCCATCTACAATATGATAGCCTGAACACATACGTAAAAAATAAACAATCAGTATGTACCTAATATTTTAACCAATTTGGTAATGTCATTAGTTACACTTGGGGAGGGGGGCACACTCATAGCCACATTTTACATTATCTGCAAAGCTGAACCCGAAGGTTTACATCATATTTTGGACAACTGGGAACCATGGGAGGGGGGGGGCGGCAAACTGACAACGCATGAATTTTCCATCCACAATATGATAGCCTGAAGACATAATTAAAAAATAAACAATCAGTATGTACCTAATATTTTGACCAATTTGGTCATGTCATTAGTTACACTTGGGGAGCGGGGCACATTCATAGCCACACATGACATTATCTGCAAAGCTGAAACCGAGGGTTTTACCTCATATTTTGGACAATTGGGAACCATCATTTGTCACACTTGGTATGGGTATGGTTGGGGCGGGGGTAAGATCATTTCACTCTGTACACTTGGGGGGCACTAAATTGTGACTCCCGCTTATGTACACTGGGAAGATATCAAAGGACCATCCATGACATCTGGCTCCTGAAGCCAAGTGACCATATACACATGGTCAATTTTGTACATCAAATTTTGATCATTTCAAAAAGTACACATGGGGCTCAAAGTGGACAATAGGGACACAAAGCTATCTTCCTTGCATAAAATTTTGCACTCCAATAACATATTTAAGCTTGAAAATGCATGAAATGTAGAGAACGTTTTCTGGTGGGCGGAGCTAACCAAGCCCCTTAGCATATTATAAAATAAAGTTTTCAATTTTCAGGCGTCAAATGGATGGCAAGTGATTGTTGAGAGTATGAAGAAGCAGTTTAGCCTTTAAATCCGAGCAGTTTCCGTCATTTCATCCGCTTTTCAAGTCGCCACTCTGGCCGTCAACGTGAGCTGAGCTCGCCGACTCGGACCAGAGACCAAACTTTGACTCAAACCCTTACAATCCCCTTGGCTTCCAAGCCATGCGCTGAGAGCGCTGCGGTAGCCGCGCCCACTCGACCGCCTTCGATGGGTATAGCTCCGCCCAGTTGCACAAGAAACACTACAAACACGCCCACTCGGCAGCGCCTCAAACGAACTACTTTGCACAACTTCAATCCACTTGCAAAAACACGTGACTAGAACGCCGAACAGGCACAACACCTGTTAAAACACTTCAGTTTTCAAGCATTTCATCCCATCGTCTTTTCTTCAGCGCTTGTCCTCATTGTGTGATCCTTAAAACATTTCAATATAAATATCAGAGATCACTCCAAATAGGTTGCCAGGTGGTTGAATAACTGGAAAATAACATGATTTATGGTTTGATGAAAGCGTGGTTTGGATTACCGAATAGATCACGCTTTGATGAGATCAGAACAACCGAGGAACAAGCTCAAGAGACGACAATGGGTCTTTTCTAGCAGAAATGTACATTCAAACGGTCATTGAGTAGAAAACTGCAGCAATTCTTACCTTTTAGCCGACGACGTGACTCCTTGTTTTTGGACATCTGCCCTCGTAATCCATCAAAAAGGAATGACTTGACGCTAACGTAACGTCACTGTTTCAGATCGTATGTAAAAGCACGCAAAAATAAGGTATACAAATAAACAACACGTCAAACAAAAGTGTTTACACACCACGCCAAATAAAACTGTTCCTCGTCTCCTCTTCCGGTCTGTGTTTTGCTTCCGGGTCGCAAATTTTCTTAAAACAATCTAAGCCACGGATAAAGTGTCATTGTGAATATGGGTCAAATGTGTTATCTAGAGCTATGAAGGTTAAAACTATTCATAGAAAAACAAAAGCATCGCAGATTTTAATTGACGGTTTGTGAACGCATTTTACGTTAAACGTACATGCAACGATCATTGTACCGATCGGATCAGATTATCAAATAATTCCCACATGAGTGTAGAATTGCAACACTTATTTTGCTATCTTTTTTTTTTTTAAATAAATAAAGGCATTCTTTCATAAATTGTAAATTTTCTCTGAAAATAGTCAGTTAGTTGAAAAACATTGCCACAAGAGGGCAGCATTGTAACGTGTGTTCTTATGTGTGCAGTTACTTGACATAAAAAAAACAGCTGCAGTTCCACCAAATTCGCACAAGAGGGCAGCTGGGAGGCAAATATTGTCATATCTTTTTTTTTTTTGTAAATATTTCCAGACTTCTATTTTTTTTACTACTTTACAGTTTGAACTGTAAAGAATACCTCACTTTTGAGACCAAAATCTCTGAAAATAGCCAGTTAGTTGAAAAACATTGCCACAAGAGGGTAGCATTGCAACGTGTGTTCTTATGTGTGCAGTTACGTGCCAAAAAAAAAACAGCTGCAGTTCCACCAAATTCACACAAGAGGGCAGCTTGGAGACAAATATTGTCATATCTCTTTTTTTTTTGTAAATATTTCCAGATTTCTATTTTTTTTACTACTTTACTGTTTGAACTGTAAAGAGTACCTCACTTTTGAGACCAAAATCTCGTGTTTTTGCAATTTTATAAGAAATGCCTCGCTACACCAGGAATTCAACAAAACTAGAATGTAGCGGTGATTTTGTGTTCGTAACGTATTAAAACATGCTATTTTTGCCCTCATAATCTATGCAGTTTTTATAAATACTGATCAATATTTATTGAAGAAAAGATTTGTTTTCGATAAACGTTGAGGAATATCCTAAAAATTGAAAAAACAGGAAATTCTTTTCTTCCGGTCGTCCTCCTCTGGGGATTTTGGGAGGTCCGTCTAAACTCTAAATTGTACATATTCACACTCCACACTTCCACACTAATTGTGGACAGCAGCGAGAGGAAAGTTATGATGTATATTTTGTGATTTTGTTTATGTAATGAAGAAAGCAGACAAGACACTTGTTATTTATATGGTTAAACTTGCTTTATTCATCTTGTGTATTCAGAAAAAAATAAATAAAAGTAAGAAACTACTCTGCGTCTTTGTTTTCCTTGTTGTTGAGCTGTGACCAGGGGTGTTACCAGGGGGGGCAGGGGTGGGCAGTGCCCACCCACGGACACGCTCTGCCTACTCAAAGAAAACTGGATGTAGTACTAACGGCAGTCTGGGCACCGCGTATGGTATCCCATTCATATAGTACTGATGTGTCCTAAGTTTCAACCTTTGCGTAGTCACCTTCTCTTTCACCTTTTAAAAAAAAAATGAAATTTTGGTTTTGTTCCTAGGGGCGCTACACACATTTACGTATATTTAGATTTTTTATTTTTCTACATTTTATCAAAGTTTTCACCAGTCACCTGGTGTTGAGTTTTGAAGCATTCTGAGGGGGTCAAAGTAGGGCTCAAAGCGTCGGCAGGACAAAGAATTACTGCGAGGGAGCGCTACATACTGTATTTGGAATTTGTCTTTACACGGTATCAAAGATTGCACCTGTCTTGGCCTGCCTGACGATTTTGGTGCATTTTAAAGCATTCTAAGGGCTGCGGAACAAAGAATAACAACAATCATAATAATAAAACCTGCATGTCCATACTGTACAGTTATGGATGTGTTCTAAGTCAAATAAAATCAAATCAACTTTTATTTGTTTAGACCAAATCACAATAACAGTTATCTCAAGGAGAAAACAAAGCATGTTTTAAGGTGCAGTAGCCCTACGCTGGATTTCGACCTACTTGAGCACTGAAGCTTTTTTTTACCCCCAGGTAAGACTAATGCCCACCCACACCTGGCATCCTGGTAACACCACTGGCTGTGACTCACCTGGATTCGAGCTTTACTGAAGGCTTCATTTACTCAAATAAATACCAAGATGGCAAAATGTTCATAATTTGCTTTCAAGCGTGCTGGAGATCTGAACCCGGACCAATAGTAACCGCAAGCAGTGTCTTTTTAAGTCTTTTAAAACCATCCGGCTACGTTACGTGCTCGTTGAGGGGTGGTTTGGAGGTTTTAGTTGTGATTTATTCAGCCATAGTCAGTAGCCTGCGACAGTGGCGCATCCAGAAATTTTTCATAGGGGTGGCCAGATGGGGCCACTTAAAATCTTGGGCTGGCCAAAAAAACTAAAAGCCATAATTTCAGGTTTTCATTATATTATTGCAGTAAAAAGGTCAGGGGAAAACTATCAGAAAGACTTAAGGACACGGCTACTGATATACTTTGGTGTATTGTGTAATATTTGATGTCACTAATGATTTAATGTGCATAGTGTCCAGTCATCATTTTGAGTTCCACAACAATTCTGTTTTATTGTGTTATGTATATATTAGGCATAAGGTGTACATTTAACAAAACAAAATAATTACTGGGGGAAAGCAGGTGCTGGCAGATTTGCATGTGGGATGAAATGCATAACTGATGCTACAACAATCTAACGATATACTGGCAAGCGGGGTGGTCAGTGGGGTGGCCAACAAATTTATAGGGGTGTGCGGACACATGCCTGACAGTGTGTTAGTATGAGACTGTAAGAAGAAAGTCGCGATTAAAACTACACCAATAAATTACAGAAGAAGATACTACTTTGTTGATTCTTCTTGGAAATAGCTGATTTACCAGTTTTGTCAGTTGAATCTTGGAACTTACACGTCGATATATAAGAATTAACAGCTGAGCAAGCTATTGCTATTTCAAAGTAGGTGACTTTTGCATCAATTGGCTCTGGCGCAAAATGGCCGACAAGCGACGACAACTATCCCCGTTGGCTCGCAGAGCCCTCAAACATCTAGCCTTGTATCCGTAATATTTATGGGTCTCTTTGTTCAACGCACGACTCGAGTTTCCCGCCGGAACATTTTATTTACAGGCCTACTTCCTGTCCCACCCACACCGTCGTGTCGTTTCCTGGTGGTGGAGAAGCCGAAGCAAGGCAGTAGCGAGCGAGCGAGCGAGACTCATCCAGGCGAGCCGACGTTCTCCCGACGCTGTAAACAAAAGTCAACTCGGCGGTCAGCGTTCAACGACACTTTCGGCGGAAAGACATGCATATCAAGACAGGTTTGGTGCTTCCACTCGCCAGTATTTTGCTCGGGTCGGAGTTGTCGGGCGCGTTATTTGGGCGCTCGCCGATATCGCTAGCGCCGCTAACTCAAGGAGCCTGAGTGGCTGCTCCCCGCTTTGCATTGAATGGGGCTGTTACGAAACTTTGATCAACGCGGCTAGCTTAGCTCGCGCCTTCGTTTCTCAAAAAAAGAAATCTTCAACGATCCGGCGGAAGACGGTCGAAACTTTTAGTTTATCCACAATTTGGGATTTCCAACGTCGAATGCGTGACTTTGTATCGTGACGCTGCTAATAAAGGTGGGCTAACACGGGCAGCCCCTTCGACGTCTTAAGCGGTTACTTTTGATCGTTGAGTTCTCGAACGTTCTCTTGGCTTGAACGTCAATCAGATGTCGATGAGGGCTAACGGAACCAGTGATTTTCTTTCAAATCCCTTATGACTTTGCTATTTTCCCCTAATCAAGTACTAATGGGGTGAAATCACTTGTTTTAACTCAATGGCTGCCATTCAGGGCGCTAGACGTCCAATCCATTTAAACCGGGAGGGCTAGCAGGTCATAAACGGATGGATTGGACGTCCACCAGTGATAAACTCATTTAAATGAGCCACATGATCGAACATTTATCATGGTCAACCTCATTGCCTTTGAAATGACTCTCTTGTTCTCGCAGGTACATGGGAGGCCAGTAACACTGTGTGCGAGTCCGATACCCTGTGCGACCCGGCGGTCCTGGTAGCGAGCGCCAACCCCGAGCCCCACATCCGAAACCGTCGCCTGTCGCCCGGCAATTGCGGCGGGGGCGGAGGAGGCCGCGTTTCGCCCGACCTGATCGGACCGGGTTTCCGTCGAGAGAAGGAGCGCAAGGGCCCACAGTACAAAGGACGCGGAATTCGGCGAGAGGGTAGCCAGAAGGGGCTGAACCGGGCCCAGAAGGAGAGGTGGGTGGAGGACAGTCTGTCGCTGCTCAAGCCCCCGCCCGCCTTCCCGGTGCAGGACAGTCCCGCCAAGCTGCAGCCAGCCGTCAGCTACGCCTCCAAGGTCAAGGCCAAAACTTCGAGCGGCGTGCTGGAAGACGAACGCCCCGCCATCGGTGTTTTGCTCCAGAACCAATGGGGGCTGAGTTTCATCAGCGAAGCCCGGCCCGTCCAGGAGGGCGCGGACCCTCGCCCCGACGACGACTCCCTCGCGCCGGTCGACACGCCCCTCGCCGTCCGGCCCTTCGCTACCTCCGCCCCGGCCCCGCGCCACCTCCAGATGGACGCGCGCAACGGGGAGCTGCTACTCAGTTGTCGTCACCTAGTGGAGGCGCTCAACTTCCACAATAGAGGTAACGCATCCGCACTGACGGTAGATTGCCGTCAATGGCAGCGAATGACTTAATACTGACCTACAACTTATCACTTTTTATTTTGTAGAATGGAATGCAATTTGCAACAAACAGAAGAAAGGTAAACCAGACTTCAGCGTTAAATTCATCCCAACGTAAAGAAAATTATTTTTATTCCTGATTTTTTTATGTTCTTTCAGATCCAAAAAGAGTTATGTGGTACAAGGACTTCCAGGAGCACCCGGCCTAGCAGCGCACGGCCCCCCGAAAGCATCTACAACACATACACGCGACTGCACACACACACGTAAAATCAACATGCGCCTTCATGCACATTAAAAACACACAGACAATTGTTGGAGTCCCCTCTCACACACTGCACTCAGGATGATGTCTTCATGCAAAGCCACACTGAGACACTTTGGACTAACTCCTTTTTGAGATCTTACAGCAATGACTTTTTTTTTTTTTTTAATCGCCTTATTAAAAAGTCTGCCTTAAGTAATCAGACCGTTTTTCCATTGCCCCCTTATGAGTTTTAGCTTGTATGTGTGAGAGCGGGTGTCCCCCCTTTCTCCTTTAAAGAGCTGTAATTGAATTTGTTGTCCCTTTTTTTTTTTTTTTTAACTGTCCCGTGTAAAGCGAGTGGTCAATCAAGCACTTTGTTAAAAAGATAAATCTGTTCAAAACTACACGGTGATGTTTTTTCGCCCGACTCCATTTTTTTGAGACGTCTTATACCTGCTAAAGTTTTACTGTTAAATGTCTCTTCGGTTTACAAAAGGGGTGGATTCAAAGGCACAGTGGAATTTCCCCTTGTCGCCCTGTCAGATCTTAATGCTGTTTGTTGAAATGTTTGCGTTCTAATCAGATGAATGTTGCTCATGACTTCATAAGGGAGCTCAGTGTTCAATATGTTGATTTTTGAATTTGGAAAAATTACACTGGAGGAGGAATGTACGTAAACAGTATTGCTTAATAAAAGTGAATAAACTTGACTTGAATTTTTTTTTTTTTTTTTTTAGGCTATTGACGACGATATATGCCCAAGTCATTTTGAGTGAATTTTAGTTTTTCTATCCAAAACTATTCAAAGCTTGGTTGTCTCCCACTTAATGGTTGAAACATATTTTCTTGACAGGGGGTCTCAAGTGTGCGCTGTTCAGGAAAAGCCCGACACTGCCCCACAAAAGATGTACAATATAGCCTAACGACCTGAGAGAAGTCTTAAAAGTCAAACTTCAGTCTCGCCACGTCACCTCCACTTCATCTGTTCTGTACCTGTGAAAGGAAATAACAGTTAAAAAACAAAAAAACACCCACTAGCTTATTAATAAATGGATCACACAAGTGTGTCTGACCTCTGTGTGATCCACGAATCTTCCAGCTCAGTCACTTGACCCGATCTAAACATTTCCCAGCCAGCTTGCGCGATCATGGCTCCATTGTCAATGCAAAATCTACCATATAAAGTATTAGTATGTGTTCATTCTTGATACAGGCATGAAAATGGGTCTGGGGTTAAAAAGGTGAGAAGGAAACATGTTCCGGTACACTACAACTAGGGCTGTCCCAAACGACTAACTTTCTCTCGATTAGTCAGCCAACAATTTTTACGATTAGTCGACTATCATATTTTTCGGACTATACGTCACACCTGAGTAGGGCTGCAGCTATCAAATATTTTAGTAATCGAGTAATCGACTGAAAATTCTAACGAGTAATCGGATAAAACTTTTTTTTTTTTTTAGGTAAAGAGCAATTATAAATATACAGTACATGAGAAAAAAAGACATTTAATCCAATATTGAACCATTTTCAGTCAGTCAATGTCTTTATTTTTGATGTACATTGTTGAAAACAGCCAACAATAGCATCTAAGATGTGAAAAAAAATTCAATGCTTTAACTCAAAAAAACTTCTAGATCTTATGAAAAAAACATTTCTTACCTAAAAATGTAATTACGCTTGATAACACACATCACTTGAAAGCTACGTGTTTTTCCCACGTGTTTCAATTTAATTTTCATTTGTGTCGAGCTATTTTTAAGTTCTAGTTAAGTTATAAGTTAGTCTAAACTGTAAGTACTGATAGGATTGAGTTTTTGCAGTGTTCAAAATAAATGTATGATACCTGCTGTATTGGAGCACATTAGGGACCTGTGCAACTTGGTGTTTTATTCAGCAATGACAACTGAGCTAAAACTGACAGTTAGCTTTATTATGTTTTAATTTTACACCCTCATCACTCTACAGCGCTGTGTTTTTACAGATTAAATAAAGTCTGTATGTAAGACACGTTAGCCACGCATCGTCAGTGGTCAAAATCAATAGAAACCTAGCCCTCCGAAGGGCTAACGTTACGTGAGCGAGTAACAGTAACGTTATATTTATTAGCGATGAGAAGTCTACTGCTTAAAGATGGCGGCTGTTTACTAACGCTGCCCAGATGCGGCTGAGTGTCATTTTGCATCTAGTCCTAAATGCATGCGATATCTATGAGACATCGGACACTACCTGCTACTAGCGTCATGCGGGCGTAGTTTGCAGCGGCTGTCGGCTGCGGTAAATTTTTTTTGTTTTTGTTTTATTGCTTCTTCCTTTACACACGTGACGTCAGCGCGTTGTCCCGCATTGAAAGTAGTCCGTTTTAGCTGGCAAAATTAAAAGATTCCTCGAGGTGAATAAAATTACTCGGATCAGTTTTTAAACTCGAGTTACTTGAGTATTCGTTTCAGCTCTACACCTGAGTATAAGTCGCTCCAGCCAAAAAATGCGCAATGAAAAGGAAAAAAACATTTAGTCGCACCGGAGTATAAGTCGCATTTTTGGGGGGGAATTTATTTGATAGAATCCAGCACAAAGAACAGACATGTCATCTTGAAAGGCAATTTAAAATACAATAGAGTACAACAGGCGTGTACGGTATGCTAACATTACATGACACTAGACGTTAGATCGGGCCAAAAAAATCCAGCCCGGCCCGCGGGTATTAAAGCCCGACACGTCCCGAGCCTGATCAATTACCTTGATTTGCTTGCCCAAGCCCGAAAAAAACTTTTTTTTTTTGTTTTATTTGTGAGAACTCCGTAGAAGGAAGAAATGCGGGAGTGCGATGCGTGGTTGCGTTTTGTGTGATCACGTTTGTGATGATGCCGGTGCATATATGCATAATGATAACAAATTAAAGCCTGTCTTTTGTAACGAATTCTCCCAGTTAAACAAAACTGTTAGATGGATATTCAATAAACATTTATATCTTTTCTATTTGCGTGTCTGTTCTAACGGGCGGATAGTAGATTTGACATTTATTTTAATCTCAAGTTGGCAGAAAAAGAAATGCAAGTTTTCTCAATGTTTAAATAGTCTACATATTTTTATGATCATTATAAATGCATTTACACAACGAAATAACGCTGGATAAGTTTGTTAAATATATTTCTCGTATGAGACCAAAGCGCCACATTCGTTTACATTCAGCGAAGCCGACACAGGTTTCTGTCATCTTCGACAATCCATTTGAATCCTTTCCATACCCCACTCCTACCGCAGTTGTTTGCTTTTCCATTCCCCTGTCTTTAGTTTGTTTTTCACTCCTATAGCTGCTCCATATTGAAAAGGAAATACCAGGATGCTCGCGGAGGGCGCCACGGCGCGGGAGGGGAAGATTGAAAAGAGAGCGACGGCACTGCTTTCACGAGCGCAGGCATGCACAGCACTTCCTCTGTTTTATCCGAATTATTTTTTTTATTTAACATCCATACATCGTTTTAATATAAATATATATTTATTTTTTAAAAAGTTAGCGAGAGAGAAGTCGGCCCGACCCGACCGTAAATATAATCACATACAAGTCGCTCCAGAGTATAAGATGCACCTTCAGCCAAACTATGAAAAAAAAAACGCGACTTATAATCCGAAAAATACAGTAATCTAATTTTTTCCCCTTTTTTTTTTTTGTAATTTAGCAATGAAATTTTTGATGCTCATTAATTCACAAAAACATTTTGGCACACTTGAATTATTTATTAAAGTACAAATAAACACATATAACAACAATAAATCACAAACAATGACGTAAAATACTAATTAAATAGTGCAAAAGAATGGAATGTAAACAGATTCAGAACACTGACTTCGCCTTTCCAACGTGATACAAAACAATTCTAAAAAAAAAAAAAAACTAGCAATAATATTAATATAGTATACTATAATGTATAATAGTAGGATAATAATTATTCATCGCCAATCAGATTTTTCATAAAAGGTGTCATTTTAAAGCTATTCTTAGTGCAGAATCTGAATTCTGAAGTATTTGGGATTAACACCAGAAATCGTTATTTACGTGACGAACATGAGGTGCTTTTATTTTGAAATGTTCACCGGAAGTATGTTCGCTTAACCGTTAGCTTCACACTCCGCAAAAAAAGCTCTGTCATTAAATGTGGTGTCAGTCATCAATTTGTTTTCATTTTTTTTCGTTTGCAAATGCTGTTAACCAGCAATTTCTCATGCTTGAAGTATCACCTTTTAACTGCAAGTTTTTGTTTTGGAGAAGACTGCCAATGTTTTATAGCAAGCTAAAGTAGGTTGTGTTTTTTCCCCCATTAGCCTCAATGTAGCAATGCTAACGTTTACGGTGTTTACTATAGATGTGTTTCCTTATTTTGTATGTCTGAACTTTAATTCTATGGCGTGTTGATGACCAATAAACATCTGTTAAAGGAACATGAGTCATGTGCCATTAGCACGCACGCACAAATGTGTGCACGCGCGCGGCAATGAAACGCAGCCGTGAAAATGACAGTCCTCATTTTTATTTGCCGTGCGATAAATGGACTCATTGCAATCATAACTTCGTTAGTTAGTTAGACGGACTTACGATCTGCCAGTTTGTAATTGTCTCCTGTCGTCTTCCAAAATTACAACTGGGTGACGGCACGTTAGGTGTTTAGGTGTCGGTTAGGCCGACATGCAGCCAAGCTTGGCATTGAAGAGACAGGACACAACAGTGTACTCTACTTTGTTTTGTTGAAATAAGTCAATGTTTTGGCCACTTTGGTGCACTTTTTTGGCTTTGTGCCGCTTTCCCCGCTTGCATACAAAGCGTCCGACATTAAACAAAAATCTCCCGCCCCGCCTTAAAAATTTTCTCCTCCGATCTGCACAATTCACATAGGTCACCCTTTTTGACTTCAAAACGGTGAAAGGTGAGAAATTTTCATGCCTGTTGATAAAATGGACAGGTATGTTTTTACCTTTCATCTGTGGCAAAAAGTTTGGCTCCTCTTTCCTTGCACATGACTCCCATCATCTCCTGTAGACGCAGGTTACCTGTGTATGCATTGTTTGCCATCATATTTCTTGCCAAAAAAACATAAAAAATATTTTTGATGTTAATGATGCACTTACATCCAACGCCACCGACGATGAGAACCTCTTGGGAGCCGCAGTGTGCCATGGCCCGCTCTGTAATTTCCACGAGCATACAGAAGACAGTCTCCTGCAGGGACAAATATAAACACAGTATATAATACACAGATATTTACCTGAATTAGAATAAATCTAACCTGCAGAGAGAAGCACAAGTCCTCTGCTGTACACTGACCGGATCCTAGCATTTTATGAGCAACATCCTGTTAGTGCAATGGGATATCATGAAAATGATTTTTTTTCATTCATAGTGTATTCAGTAACATTAACATGCCCTCACCTCAATGTAGGAGAGTATTCCAGAAAATGACACATCCATTCCTTTTACTGTATATGGCAGCTCCACGTACTGATTGCCTCTGAATTTGACAATTAAATAGTGAGTTAAAAACTAAAAAAAAACCAACATATTTTTAGCATGCAACTGCTTACTTCTTTGCCATTTGCTCCATGTTGTAGCCCGGACTGGGATCGTTTGAAATCTGCGCCCAGAAAGTGTTGATGTATAAATAAATTAACTTCTTCACAATGAAAAAATATCATTGTACAAACCTTAATAACTCTGGCAAATCTATCCAAACAGTTCCCAACTGCAATGTCGATAGTCTCCCCGAATATTCGGTACCGCCGCTCAGAGTACGCAATGACCTTCAAAGAAGAGAATGCGCAATAGTTAAAATTAAAGATGTCCCGATCGATCGGCAGGTCCGATCACGTCATTTTCAAAGTATCGGAATCGGCAAAAAATATCAGACCAGGGGTCGCGTTAACCGAATATTTTCCGTCGTTGACCGGTTTTTTAAAACGGTGACGGAAAAAACTGAAGTCCGTCCATCATTTTGACAGGTTGCAATTCACACCCCAGACCACAGGGTGGCGAGTGAGCATGTTAATTAGCTATTATCTCTCTTAATGCATGATGTCGTTGGCTATTCTGTCAGAATATTGTAGCATCACCGGGGTCTGGCGGCGGCACCGTGATTGACACATCAACGCGAGGTTCTTATTGGTGCACCCGGTGTGCCAGCGCGTCATCCAATTGGTGGACTAGATTGCCGCCTGTGTATAGACCCCAATCACATGACGTCACAACTCCGCCCTCCTGACTGGAGCCGCCATATTGTGTGTCAGCTCGTCGTGTTTACACATTACCGCTACATACATGCCTCCTATTACGGCGTGTTTTTCTGCTTGTCAACATTAATAATCAAAAATGGTGAAGGCGTGTGTGGCGGTTGGTTGCAGTAACAGAGAAGATAGACGGAGAGACTAGTTCTACCGTATTCTGAGAGACCCGAAGAGAAGAGCGAGATGGACTGCTGTAATTCGACAAGAAATCTGGGCACCAAACGATCACCACAGACTATGTAGTAGTCATTTTATATCTGGTAAGATGCATTTAATATATATTTAGAAGATTTTGGGCTGACAACCACAATTAAGATCATTGTGTGACGTTGGTGATTGGGGTCTATAAAGTTGCCTCTTTTCCTTTGGGGGCGGAGTTGTTGTTTTGTTGGTGTTGTTGGCGGTAAGCAGAGTAAAAAGAGGGAGAAAAATACCACGACATCCGTGTCTAATTTTTCGCCGCCAAGCAAGCGTTACAATATTAATTAAAAATGAATGAAAACTAAATACTATTGAATATGTCATCATTATCATTTTAAAAATTTAAGTGACAGGTAAAAATAGATTATAACCGGATTTTTATGACCCTGTCAGTCAAAATGACAGAGAACGAAATTGTCTAGCGCAACCTCTGTATCAGACATGCCTTTTTTTTAATATACTCTATTTTTTTTTTTTTTTTTAATTAAATCGTTTTTTAATTGTATTTAACATTACAGACATGTTACACTCATCCAGAGACTTTAGTTTTGACTTAAGGTAGGGTTATCAAATTTATTCTGATAATGGCGGTATTTAATTTTTTTAAAAATGTATCACGTTAAAATATTTAGCGCAATTAATGCATGCGCTGCACGACCCACTCACGCATTGTCGCGCTCAATCTGTAATGGCGCCGTTTTACCTATATAGAGAGCTATAAGGCAGCGGAAAATGAGTAGAGTGAAACTTAGAAGCCTTTGGAGCCTTTTTTTAATTGGCTAAAGCCTTACAATCTCTCTCCCTACGATTAGATAGATCGTGGGAAGCAATGTGGGGAAGAAAGGTAGTAATAGATCTTTTTCTTAACACCTGTTATTTCCCAACGCAAAGAAGATATATCAATTGGTAGCACTATGCACAGTCATGGTTCCACTTCCCATCATGCATTTGGGCATGGCTACAGTATCATTTACTGAAAGCTCAACAAATACATTAGATGGCAATATTTAGTCACAATATACAAAGTCACATTTGTCCTTTAAGAATTACAAGTCTTTCTATACGTGGATCCCTCTCACAGAAAGAATGTTAATAATGTAAATGCCATCTTGAGGATTTATTGTCATAATAAACAAATACAGTACTTATGTACTGGATGTTGAATGTATATATTCGTCCGAGTTTTATTCATTTTTTTCTTAATGCATTGCCAAAATGTATATGATCGGGAAAAATTATCGGGAATGATTGGAATTGAATCGGGAGCCAAAAAAAGCAATCGGATCGGGAGCAAAAAAACATGATCGGAACAACCCTAGTTAAAATGATTTTACAGACTTCTATTTAATTTTAAAAATATTGTGAGAAACGCCAACCTGCGTGTTCCCTCCACTAACGTAAAGCACGGTTGGGTTGTCGGCTTTAGTGATGAGTCGGCCCATTTCGATGTGCCCGATGCAATGGTTGACCCCGACGAGGGGTTTGCCCCACAATTGGGCAACTGTCCGAGCGACCAAAGCCACCACAACCAAGGGGGCGCCCATGCCAGGACCTGATGAGAAACAGTGAAATAACTCAATAACAATTCATCACAATGCCAATAATCTGAACAACCTTTAGTGTACGCCACACAGTCGATCTCTGAAGGCTTTATTCCTGCTTGCTCCAAAGCTTCCTTTAAAACAGTCAGTATAACCGAGCGATGATGTCTGGCGGTGTCACTTGGTTGGAAACCTGTTGAACATATATACCACCAATAAAATTAAACATACTGTCATGGTTCCGTAAAAATGGGGGGGAAAAAAAGACTTGCCATGACCCGGAGGGGTGATGTAGGTCCGTCTCGGGTTAGAAAGGACTTGACCATCTCTAATAATGCCAATACCAATCTTATTGGCACTGCCCTCAAAACCAATGACAACAGTCATTGCAACTACAGGGGAAAATATGCTCTGTAATGAAAATGTCAGTGATACTATTCAAATTATTTTTATATAAACATTAGGGGTGTGACAAAATATCGAAATGGTGATATATCGTGATACTTTGTATCCCAAAAGGTTATCGATATGCTCCTGCCAAGAACTGAGATATCGTTTTTCAAAAGGTGTCAATGTTTATTTAAAAAAAAAAAAAAAAAAAAAAAGGAACCATCAAATTGCTACCAAAATCTTCGACCATAATAGTGTCTCCGTTAACTCTCAGGCTGCCATTGACGGTGCTCGACGCCCAATCAATTTAGACTGGGAATGTTTGTTCATTCAAAACCAGATCATTCACAGCAATTCGGTTCGATTTTCGGGGCATTTACAGGTCATTTCCTGTTGAGTTTGAGTCACTGCCTATTCATTTGGGGGATTCCCAGGTCACGTCCTGTTCTGTAACTCAAAATAAACAGGAAGTGATGTATAAAATACCCCCAAAATCAACAGGAAGTAACCGAAAATCAATAGGTAAATGACTTTAAATGGCCCAAAATTACCTCATTGCCTGGCATTGGCTGCCACTACCTCCCAACCCTCCCAGTTCAAACGGATTGGACGTCTACTAGTGATAAACTCATTCCAATTTACAGCAGAAACTTGTTTTTCTGTTTATTAGTTGTTTGTAGAAAATCCATCATCGTTATCGTGAGCTTTGTATCGCAAATTGTATCGTATTGTGTGGTACCAAGAGGTTCCCACTCCTAATAAACATTACAGCAGCTGCAACTGTAAATGTATTTAACGCGATTATTTGACATTAATTCCGAGCAAAATAATAATAGCGTTAGTTAGCGTTCTTTACATGTATTATGTTTCGAACAAACATAGTGGCTTATAACATAGAACAAAAACCCTTGCAACATCTTGTTCAATTTTAAGTCTCCTTTATACTCACTTCAGTCCCAGTTTCGGTGCTTTATTTACAATAATTTTCACTTCCTCGCAAAAAAAAAAAAAAAAAAAACATGCTCATGTCAAATCTTGAGGACCCAAGAGGAGTACGATTCGCCTGACTAGAACATTTCAACAAACACATATATACCTGATGTTATTGCAATAACTTTTTTAAGTTAATAAAAAGATTATTTAGCGCTCAAATGTATTGTCTTGATTTTTTATTATGAAACAAATGTTTCTGCTATTTCTATCAGGCATTGAGAAGAATCAAATAGAAAAAGAGCGTGTTTTTTAACTACGTCTGCGCATGCGCCAGTTTTTATTTCGAAAACTATTCCTGTTTAATGACTTTTCTTAATCTAACTGTACAGTACAAAGTCATTGATCACCTTAGATTTTTTTAAAATGTGATTTTGGTTTCAACAACGTCATCATAATCATATTCGGCAGCAGCATTAACCGCTTCCGCGATTGGTTTTGCATAAATTTTGGGGGAGTGACTGAAGGTAGACTGTCTGAGCAGCAGCGTGTCCTGGCTGGGCTTTTGCATCCTGCTTAGAGTGCAAGTAAGAACATTTGCATACAGGCAAAATCAGTATTTGTTTGTGGGCTCCACTGAGAATACCTTTTCGATCGCTGTATTAGGCGATTGAAGCTAATAAATGGCTTATTTGAAGTAGGCCTGCAGCCGCTATCTTTGTAACAATGAAATGCTAACGTTAGCACCATGCATTGCCATTGTGCAGCTCAATAGTTAGGATTCATTGTTGAAGCAAGTAGCACATTACTCTCCTGAATGTGACGCAAACCGGCGATTTAGATGTAAATTTTCCTGGAAATTAGGCAGTATATCATTGTTGCTTGTTCATGTGCTTTTTTTAAAAAAATTGTTTTAAAGTCACTTTTTTTACTGCAAGCAATTTTAATAAAGGAAAAATATGAACAAATATGGAGTTGAGGAACTAATTAACCAAAATAAACATGAGCACAATCCAGTTTTGGTGACCATTGTGTACAATACTTGTCACTTTTTTTCTTCCTTTTTCCAGCGGCGCTTCTACTGTGGTGTGCGCGTGTGGGTGGTCTGCAAATTGTGCTTTCCGCCGTTCGAGCAAATTCAAGCATGAAGAGAGGCAAGAAGGCAGAGGAGGCACCAGCAGAAGGGGACAATGATGCCGCCTCTGGTTAGTAAAGTTGACATAAAATTGTCTTTTTCAAAGTATACTAATTTGGGTTGTTCCGATCATGTTTTTTTGCTCCCGATCCGATCCCGATCGTTTTAGTTTGAGCATCTGCCGATCCCGATATTTCCCGATCCGATTGCTTTTTTTGCTCCCGATTCAATTCCAATCATTCCCGATAAGTTTTCCCGATCATATGCATTTTGGCAATGCATTAAGAAAAAAATGAATACAACTCGGACGAATATATACATTCAACATACAGTACATAAGTACTGTATTTGTTTATTATGACAATAAATCCTCAAGATGGCATTTACATTATTAACATTCTTTCTGTGAGAGGGATCCACGGATAGAAAGACTTGTGACTTTGTATATTGTGACTAAATATTGCCATCTAGTGTATTTGTTGAGCTTTCAGTAAATGATACTGTGGCCATGCCCAAATGCATGATGGGTGGATGTGACACGCCTTTAGCAACCATGACTGTGTGTAGTGATACCAATTGATATATCTTCTCTGCGTTGCGAAATAACATAAGGTGTTAAGAAACAGATCAATCGCGACCTTGCTTCTCCACATTGCTTCCCACGATATTTATAATCGTAGGGAGAGGGATTGTAAGGCTTTAGCCAATTAAAAAAGGCTCCTAAGGCTGCCAAAATTCACTCTACTCATTTTACGCTGCCTTTTAACTCTCTATAAAGGCAGGGCCGGCCCAGCCTATACGCAGACTATGCAGCTGCTTAGGGCCCCTGACCACTAGGGGGCCCCCAGTCTGGCAATTGTTTAGTCTTATTTTTTTTTTTTTACTACAGTTTGCTTTATTTACTTTTTTGAGTTTTGATACTTGATTGCAAGCTTAAAAAATAAAAGCTTTTCCTTAATTTCTTTCTTTCCTCTTTTAGAAAAAGGTTTGGCGCTATCTACTGTAAGTTCTGACAATCATTTGGGGTGAGAGGTTTGAAGTATGCAGTGCAACAAAATCTGATTAATATACAAAATATGGACGTATGGGTTGGATTGCATGTACAGGTTTCACAGTACACTGTGACGAAATGGTGGGCCAAAAATATGGGCCCCTTTGCATTATTTTGCTTAGGACCCCCAAATGGCCTGTGTAAAGGTAAAACGGCCCCATTAAAGATTGTGCGCGACAATGCGTGAGTGGGTCGTGCAGCCCATGCATTAATTGCATTAAATGTTTTAACGTGATACATTTTTGAAAAAATTACCGCCGTGATCGGGATAAATTTGATACCCCTACCTTAAGCCTAAACTAAAGACTCGGGATGAGTGTAACATATTATGTCTGTAACGTTAAATACAATTAGAAAACGATTTAATTATAAAAAAGGGATGGCCGATATTTTTTTGCCGATTCTGATACTTTGAAATGACGTGATCGGACCCGATCGATCGGCATCTCTAATACTAATACTTGCTGTTGTTAAATGACAGAAAGTACTCCCAAGAAAGCAAAGAAGACTAAAGAACCAGAAGCCCCTATTTTGTACGAAGATCCCCCTGATAAAATGACCAGCAAAGATGGACGTGATGCCAACATGAAGATCACTTCTTGGAACGTCGACGGACTGAGAGCCTGGGTGAAGAAGAATGGCCTGGATGTGAGTGGAAGCACAACCAAAACTATGATTTTAGCCCCCCTCTCCCCTTATTTGACACTTTGTCTCCTCCAGTGGGTGCGTGAGGAGAATCCAGACATCCTGTGCCTGCAGGAGACCAAGTGCGCGGAGAAAAGCCTGCCTGCCGCCATCACATCCATGCCCGAGTACCCGCACAAGTACTGGTGCGGGTCGGAAGAAAAGGAAGGCTACAGCGGCGTGGCCATGCTCTGCAAAACGGAACCGGTCAAAGTGACGTACGGCATCGGTGAGTGCTGAACTCTTCCTGCTGCTTTTGGAGAAATTTTTTTTAAAGATGGGATTTTTCATAATGATTTAGGTAAAGAAGAACACGATAAGGAAGGCCGCGTCATTACCGCAGAGTTCCCCACTTTCTACCTGGTGACAGCCTACGTCCCCAATGCCAGCAAAGGTCTCGTCCGCTTAGACTACCGCAAAACCTGGGACGTAGACTTCCGCTCCTACTTGAGCGAGCTGGATGTACAGAAGCCCGTGGTGCTGTGCGGCGACCTCAATGTGGCCCACCAAGAGATCGACCTGAAAAACCCCAAGGGGAACAAGAAGAACGCCGGCTTTACACCGGAGGAGCGCGAGGGCTTCGGCCAGCTACTGGAGGCCGGTTTCGTCGACAGCTTCCGTGAGCTTTACCCCGAGCAGGCCAACGCCTACACCTTCTGGACCTACATGATGAATTCCAGGTCTAAGAACGTGGGCTGGAGGCTGGATTATTTTGTGCTCTCATCCTCCCTGGTGCCCGCTTTGTGCGATAGCAAGATTCGCACCAAAGCTATGGGGAGCGACCACTGCCCTATTACACTGCATATTGTCGTATAGCTTCTTTTTGAGTCAGATTCACTGGTAGAGCAAGTGTTAAGTTTTGCTTGAGCTGAAAATATGCAACACTAAGCATTGTTTTTCATCCAAAAAAGTGATGTACTCTGGTATCACACTAATAAAAATCTGGTTTCTAGAGACAACGTGTGATCATTATTTAATAGGGCTGCAACAAACATTATGATAGTAGACAATTCATTACCTATACAACTCCAGAGTACAGGTTCACCTTCATGTTATTTTGTGTGTCCGTTGATGCACTTTGAGGTGATAGGACTGCCGAAATCCTTTTCCGCAATCGCCGCAACGGAAGGGCTTCTCTCCAGTGTGCGTTCTGGTGTGTCTTTTCAGACGACTGGCGCTGAGGAAGCTCTTGTCGCACTGGGCGCAGGAGTAAGGCCGCACGCCCGAATGGTAGCGCAGGTGGATAGTGAGGTAACATGATTGGGTGAACTTCTTATCGCAGTGCGGGCATTGGAAAGGCTTGTGGCCCGTGTGGAAGCGCTCGTGTTTAAGCAGTTCGGCGTGGGAGAAGAAGCCCTTCCCGCAAGTGGAGCAGAGGTACGGCCGCTCGCCCGAGTGCGTCAGCTCGTGTCGGATCAGCGTGGCTTTGTACACGAAGCTTTTCTCGCACTGCGAGCAGCTGTAGACGTTCTCTCTCGTGTGGCAGCGCTCGTGCTTCTTCATGTTCCGCTCCCTTTTGAAGCACTTCCCGCAGAAGGAGCACATGAAGGGCATCTCCGACGAATGGATCTTCATGTGGTTTTGCAGGCCGCCCTTGTAGAGGAATCCCTTGCCGCACTGCGCGCAAACGTGCGGTCTGTCCTTTTGATGGATGCGCTGGTGCGCCTTCAGCGCCGCCCTGTAGGTGAAACTCTTACCGCAGCTGCAGGCGTACGCTCGCTCCTCCCTATGCGTCTGCAGGTGCCTGCTGAGGTAGCTGGCGCAGCTGAAAGTCAGCTCGCACTGAGGGCACTTCAACAAACGTTCCGCCGGTTCGTGCGTTTTGAGGTGCCTGACCAGCGCCGACTTCCAGGCGAACTTGCGACCGCACTCTGAGCAAGCGAACTCGCCGTTCACCGTGTGGGCCCTCACGTGTGACCTAAGAGCCACGAGGGTCTCGCACAATTCCCCGCAGATGACGCAATCGTACGTGCGCCCGGGCTTGTGCGTCTGCCTGTGTCTCTCCAGAGACTGCTTGAAGGAGAAACGGCGACCGCACGGAGAACAGAGGAAAGGCTGCTCGCCTGTATGGATTCGACGGTGGGATTTGAATAAGGACAAGAATTTGAAGCTCTTGCCGCAGTCACCACAGGTGAATCCACCATCTTCGTCGCACGGGGTCACCTGATTGTCATCAGAGCAGATGTTCTCCGCGTGCTGCTGTTTCTCTGTATGGTGGATGGAGCATTCAATGCTACCTGCCACACAGCCTGACAAAAAGAAAAATTGTTCATTATAGACTGGAATTTTTTTTCTATACATTACTTGGCGCTCTGAGTACCACCATCATGATCAACATTAAGATACTGATGGCGAGACACTAACCAGATCCGCAGTAAGAATGAACTATTTTCTATTAACACACGGTAACTTTGGTGTATATATCTATAAATATATAGATATATACATACATATTAGAGATGTTCCGATCAATCGGCGTCCCGATCACGTCATTTTCAAAGTATCGGAATCGGCAAAAAAATATCGGCCATACCTTTTATTAATTTTTTTTTTAATTAAATCGTTTTCAAATTGTATTTAACGTTACAGACATAATATGTTACCCTCATCTAGAGTCTTTAGTTTAGGCTTAAGGTAGGGTTATCAAATTTATCCCGATAACGGCGGTAATTATTTTTTTTCAAATGTATCACGTTAAATATTTAACGCAATTAATACATGCGTTGCACGACCCACTCACGCACTGTCGCGCTCAATATGTAATGGCACCGTTTTACCCATTTGGAGAGATAAAAGGCAGCGTAAAATGAGTAGAGTGAATCTTGGCAGCCTTTGGAGCCTTTTTTTAATTGGCTAAAGCCTTACAATACCTCTCCCTACGATTATTGATATATCAATTGACAGCACTACGCACAGTCATGGTTCCAGTTCCCATCATGCATTTGGGTTGAATTGCTGCAGTATCATTTACTGAAAGCTCAACAAATACACTAGATGGCAATATTTAGTCACAATATACAAAGTCACAAGTCTCTCTATCCGTGGATCCCTCTCACAGAAAGAATGTTAATAATGTAAATGCCATCTTGAGGATTTATTGTCATAATAAACAAATACAGTACTTATGTACTGTATGTTGAATGTAGATATTCGTCCGAGTTTTATTCATTTTTTTTTAATGCATTGCCAAAATGTATATGATCGGGAAAAATTATCGGGAATGATTGGAATTGAATCGGGAGCAAAAAAAAAGCAATCGGATCAGGAAATATCGGGATCGGCAGATACTCAAACTAAAACGATAGGGATCGTATCGGGAGAAAAAAAAAACATGATCAGAACAACCCAAATGGCTGTCAAACAATTAAAATTTTTAATCGAGTTGATCACAGCTTAAAAATTGTAATTAATCGCAATTCAAACCATCTATAAAATATGACATTTTTCTGTAAAATTATTGTTGGAATGGAAAGATAAGACACAAGACGGATATATACATTCAACATTCAGTACATAAGTACTGTATTTGTTTATTAAAACAATAAATCAACAAGATGACATTAACATTCTGTTAAAGCGATCCATGGATAGAAAGACTTAATCCTTAAAAGATAAATGTTTGTACAAGTTATAGAAATTTTATATTAAAACCCCTCTTAATGTTTTCGTTTTCATAAAATTTGTAAAGTTTTCAATCTATAAATAAACTAGTAGCTCGCCATTGTTGACGTCAATAATTACACAATTCTCATGGTGCTTAAATAAAATCAGTCGCACCAAAGCGCCAGCAGAGGGAGACAAAAAAAACACAAGTACTGACACTGTGCTGTCATTTTAATCTGTTTGAGCGGGGCATGTGCGTTAATTGCGTCAAATATTTTAACGTGATTAATTTAAAAAATTAATCACCGCCCGTTAACGCGATAATTTTGACAGGTAAGATCTACTGCCCGAACTGATTTAACCTTTATTTCATTGGAGACCACATCAGTGTGTAAATAGACGTACTTGAGCAACTGCCTCTCTAACGGAAGCAAAAAAAAAAAAAACTCACTTTCATCATCTTTTGTTGAAATGGAGACCGATCCATATGAATGCTCTGAACTGTTGAAGAGAAGAGATAAGTGTTTAATACTTTGAGTTGAGAGATTTCTTCATAAGATAATGAGGTTAGAACATAAAACTGACCAACTTAAGGGCAAGCAGTTTAAAGGTGGCGGCTGTTCCTCGACAGCTTCCTGCTTTATCTTGCCCTTTTTCCGTTTCTGCAAATGAATGACTTGGACCTTCATGGTGGGTTTGCGTTTGCGCCTGCTTGTGCGGACATTGACACATTCAAGGTCTGGGGTTTTCCGCACTTCTGCAGCGGCGTCTCCCACGCTTTGTGCCGATGTCACCGCGTGAGTTTTGAGGTGCCTCGAAAGCGCCGGCTCCCTGGTGAATTTCCTCTCGCATTGCGGGCAAGCGTACACGCCGTCCACCGAGTGCGTTTGCTTGTGCTCGGCGCGAGCCGACGAGGACTCAAACGTCTCCCCGCAGATGACGCAGTCGTACCCAGCCCCGCTTTTGTGCGTGTTCCGGTGGCGCTCCAGGGCCTGCCTGAAAGAGAAGCGGCGGCCACAGTCGGCGCAGCGGTGAGGACGCTCACCCGTGTGGACCACCCTGTGGGCTGTAAGCGAAGACGCAAACTTGAATTTTTTGGCGCAGTCAGGACAGTCGTGAGGGCCCGAAGAGCTCCGAGGTTGAACAGATGCAGAGGTTTCTTCAGTTTGCTCCACTATGCCATCGTCTTCCAAAAGAACACTGGCATTTCCTTCCATCATTTCATTGTTTTCTTCTAGTTCAACTTCAACTTCTGCAATGATCTCTATAGTGGCATCATCCACTGCTGGTTCATGTATGTGACTATCACCTAAACTCAATTGGTTAGGCTTCTCCTCAGCTTCTCCCGGAAAGACTGAAAGTGTAGAGATGATTTTGTCGCCCATATTCGATGCTGGAACTGATAAATATATGTATATATATTTTAGAAAACGACACCATTAACAACCACACCAGTTACAGTGGGGAGAACAAGTATTTGATACACTGCCGATTTTGCTGGTTTTCCCACTTGCAAGCCATGTAGAGGTCTGGAATTTGTATCATAAGTTCTCCAACTGTGAGGGACGGAATCTAATACAAAAATCCAGAAAATCACATTGTATAATTTTTAAATAATAGATTTGTATTTAACTGCATGAAATAAGTATTTGATACATTACCAACTAGTAAATATTTCGGCTCTTAGTTCTTTTTTAAGAACGCCTCCTGTTCTCCACTCATTACCGGAAGTAACTGCACCTGTTTGAACTTGTTACCTGTATAAAACACACCTGTTCACATGCTCAAACAAACAAACTCCAACCTCTCCACAATGGCCAAGACCAAAGAGCTGTGTAAGGACATCAGGGATAAAATAATAGATCTGCAAAAGGCTGGGATGGGCTACAGGAAAATAAGCAAGCAGCTTGGTGAGAAGGTAACAACTGTTGGAGTGATTATTAGAAAATGGAAGAAGTTCAATTTGACGGTCAATCTGCCTCGTTCTAGGGCTCCATGCAAGATCTCACCTCGTGGAGCATCACTGATCATGAGGAAGGTGAGGGATCAGCCCAGAACTACACGGCAGGACCTGGTCAATGACCTGAAGAGAGCTGGAACCACAGTCTCCAAGAAAACCATCGGAAACACATTACGCCGTCATGGATTAAAATCCTCCAGCGCACGCAAGGTCCCGCTGCTGAAGCCAGTGCATGTCCAGACACGTCGGAAGTTTGCCACTGACCATCTGGATGATCCAGAGGAGCAATGGGAGAAGGTCATGTGGTCGGATAAGACCAAAATTGAACTTTTTGGTCTAAACTCGGCTCGTCGTGTTTGGAGGAAAAAGAGGGATGAGTACAACCCCAAGAACACCATCCCAACTGTGAAACATGGAGGAGGAAACAACATTTTTTGGGGCTGCTTCTCTGCTTAGGGTACAGGACGACTGCACCGTATTGAGGGGAGGATGGATGGGGCTATGTATCGCCAGATCTTGGCAGACAACCTCCTTCCTTCAGTGAGAGCCATGAAGATTGGTCGTGGCTGGGTCTTCCAGCATGACAACGACCCAAAGCACACAGCCAAGGCAACTAAAGAGTGGCTCCGTAAGAATCATCTTAAGGTCCTGGAGTGGCCTAGCCAGTCACCAGATCTGAACCCGATAGAAAATCTATGGAGGGAGCTGATAGTCCGTGTTGCCCGGCAGCAGCCCCGAAACCTGAAGGCTCTGGAGAAGATCTGCATGGAGGAGTGGGCCAAAATCCCTGCTGCAGTGTGTGCAAACCTTGTCAAGGACTACAGGAAACGTTTGGTATCTGTAATAGCAAACAAAGGTTTCTGTACCAAATATTAATTTCGATTTTTGTGATGTATTAAATACTTATTTCATGCAATTAAATGCAAATTTATTATTTAAAAATCATACAAAGTGATTTTCTGTTTTTTTGTATTAGATTCCGTCCCTCACAGTTGAAGAGAACTTATGATACAAATTACAGACCTCTACATGCTTTGCAAGAGGGAAAACCAGCAAAATCGGCAGTGTACCAAATACTTGTTCTCCCCACTGTAATTACTTTAACTGCTTAGGAAAATAGCCTACCATGTGGCTCTAAGTGTCTCAGGTGTTTGTGATGCTGGAGGAGAACCTTCAGATCAGTTGCTTCAGTTTGTGAATGTAAAGAGTCATTCCATTGTGACGTTTCAAGCCAGCAAACAGTCTGCAATTGATGTTAACAAAAACAAAACATAACATTTTAAAAATCTGATTTGTGTTGATTTTTCCCATCAAAAGCCAATACAATCATCCCTCACCTGTTTGAGGTCAGGAACTGGAAAAAACTGCGCTAGTCGACATACAAACTCCCAAAAAAGCGACTGCAAATCACTGTCATACTCATGTCCGTACTGAGCAGGAAAGACCTCCTTTACAATATTAAAAAGAAGCTGTCAAAAATATTTAATCCTTTTATCATACATAACTAAAACAATACGGCCTTACAGCAAAGAAGTGTTGTCTGGCTTCGGGATCTCTGAGCAGAAACTGAATTAGTTCAGAAAATCGAATGATGGCTGCCTCTTGTTCATTGGTCTGCAATGTTAATGTACATTATAGTTCAACAGTCAGCCAGATGTCAAGACAGAGAAAGATTAATAGGAGACTCACGTCTTCAAGAGCGGTGTTTTGTTGTTTAATCTTGTCCAGGAGAGATGAGATGACGTCACATTCCAAGGGTTGTTTATTTTGGCACAATTCAAGAATATACTAAAGGTTGAAAAGAAAGAAAAGCGGGATACTGATACAATTTGTCATCCTATTCCTAATACCTATCAGCTCTTTGGTGGGACCAGTGTTGTTAATAACCGCGTTAGAGTATAACGGCGTTACTAACGGCGTTATTTTTTTCAGTAGTGAGTAATCTAATTTAGTGCTGCAACGATTAATCGATTAACTCGAGTATTCGATTAGAAAAAAAAGATTCAAATTAAATTTTGCTGCTTCGAGTATTCGTTTCATTAAAGTGGTGTTGTAATGGTTTATTTTGAAAGTTTTTGCATTCAGTTTTAATGATTTGAGTGGATAAACTGCCCTCTAGTCTGCCTCACTTCACATGGCTGAATCCAGCTGCTCGATGTTAAGACCAACAAAAGCTAAGTTTTTGTTTGAGCTAATGTTTTTTTTTTTTATGCATTTGTAATTTAGTTTATGGGTATATTTAGCTGTTTTTGTGGGAGTATGTGTCTGAACCATTTGTCAAGAGCATTGTAAAAAAAAAAAAAAAAAAAAAAAAAAAAAAAAAAAAAAAAAAACATTTTACAGCATTTGTTGTCCCATAGATCCTTATTTTTTTATACCGTTTGAGGCTCAGCTCAGGTATTTTAATTTTTCATGTTCCTTATCCGATTACTCGATTATTCGACAAACTACTTCATCGATTAATCGACTACTAAAATAATCGATAGCTGCAGCCCTAATCTAATTAATTACTTTTGTCATCTTTGTAACGCCATTACTAGGGGTGTGACAAAATATCGAAATGGTGATATATCGTGATACTTTGTATCCCAAAAGGTTATCGATAAGCTCCTGCAAGAATCGAGATATCAATTTAAAAAGGTGTCAATGTCTAAAAATTAGGGCTGTCAAACGATTAAAATTTTTAATCGAGTTAATTACAGCTTAAAAATTAATTCATCGTAATTAATCGCAATTCAAATCATCTATAAAATATGCCATATTTTTCTGTAAATTATTGCTGGAATGGAAAAATAAGACACAAGACGGATATATACATTCAACATAAGGTACATAAGTACTGTATTTGTTTATTATAACAATAAATCAACAAGATGGCATTAACATTATTAACATTCTCTTAAAGTGATCCATGGAAAGACTTGTAGTTCTTAAAAGATAAATGTTAGTACAAGTTTATAGAAATTTTATATTAACACCCCTCCTAATGTTTTCGTTATATTAAAATTTGTAAAATTTTCAATCAAAAAACAAACTAGTAGCTCGCCATTGTTGATGTCAATAATTACACCATGCTCACTCATTGTGCTTAAACCCATAAAATCATTTGGACCCAAGCGCCAGCAGAGGGCGCCAAACACCAGAAAACAAGTAACAAGCGGACGTTACACTGCTGTCATTTTAATCTGTTTGAGCAGGGCATGTGAGTTAATTGCATCAAATATTTTAACGTGATTAATTAGAAAAATTAATTAACGCCCGTTAACGCGATAATTTTGACAGCCCTACTAAAAAAATTTTTTTTTAAAAAGGAGCCAGCAATTTGCTACCAAAATCCTCCACTGGGACACCTGCATTATAGAATGGATCATGTAATATCGTGTAGAACATGAAAAGTAACGTCAGTTACTTTGACGAGTAACTAATTACTCTGACATTGAGGTAACTGAGTTACTAACTCAATTACTTTTTGGGAGAAGTAATTTATAACTGTAACTAATTACTTTTTAAAAGTAAGTTTAACAACACTTGGTGGGACTCACCCTGGCTCTCAAACCCAGATTGAGTTGCATCCTGTGCTTATCCACGAGCAGCGCTGGGACATTCTCCACCACCAAAGAAACAAAGTCAGCCACTTCCCAGTAGCTCAGTACATCTTGTTTCTTTAAGATTTGCCACATGGAGGCTGACGAGAGTTGAAGAGGAGGCACCAATAAGCGGAGCGAAGCCAGAGGTAGTGAATTACCTGGAAAAATAGATTACATATATGTTAACTCTAGAAAAACGTCACCAGACCAAAATGTTTGCACAAATTCACCAGAACGAATTAGATTCGAATCCCTTGTCTACGTGCTAGTGTTTTGATGCCTAAATATTTCATTCAATAAGATACCGACCAAACTTCAGTTAAAATAGCTTACCTTTTAGCTCAAACGGCAATGTCACCCAAAACAACGAGTAACAAAGAAAGAGCTTGATTTTGTTGATGCATTAACAACAAACTAACCTTGGTGACTTGCTGGAAAAAGACTCAACTCCATCTTCTTATTGAAAAGTTGCTAATGGCTATTGTTGAGTTAGCCACTCGTACGCTGTAATGACAAACGATTCAGTAGACAGGACGCCTGGTACAGCTGAACATTCAGAAATGCTCCACCTCTAAACCTCTGCCCCAGAAATGAGCACGAATACACCAAAAAAAGCTCGTTTTAGATCCGGAAAATCTCCTCAATATCCATTTGTTTACTGTTTTGAAATATCGTTCTTCTTCTTTACTCCCTAAACTGTCCACACTCAATGATAGTCCCGTTTTATCACCACCTTCTGGTAATATTTGAAACTACATCCGTTTGAGTAAAAAAAAATAATGCACAAACACAAAACATCATTCAAAAATATTTTTAAACAAAAATAAATCGTCTGTAATAATCACCAAAAAATGGTTTGACATGATCTTTTCTAAACATGAAAATAGCGTAATTGCACGACAACTGTGAACATATTTGATGCTCGTAGTATAATACAGGTACAGTAAATGCTTAGTTTACAGTATACAAGAAAGTATTCGACTCTAGACATTTATATATTTGAACATTATTGGACATAACTAAACACACAAAATGTTTCAGTCTGTGATTCTTCACATAAACACACTTTAGTTTCACAAAGTTTGTAAAATACAATACTGTACTTTCCATTAAAATTTGAGACCAACTTTGATTCTTTTTGTCATTAGTACTGAACAAGGTCCCAATGTATGGATGGTCCAAGTAGATCATTTTTGGCTGTTGCAGTCGTATAGCATCCATCTGTAGCTACATAGGACAAATAGGCGTCAGAACACCGATGAGTAGTCTGTCTGAAAACATCTCGCTGGCAGGATGAAGGTTCTTGAGCAAGAAAAGGGAACATTTTATTTCAGTTTTGTATAACCTTCAAAAACAAACAACAGTTAACACTCACCGATGTGAAGTTTCTCCAAAATCTGCGGGGGTTTCACAGCTTCTCTCGCTTTGTTGTCCATTTTCATACAGCGCCGCATGATAAGGAGAGCCAAACACAGCTGTAGGGCAAACGTCAACACGCCCAGCACGATGATAACGTTGTTATCTGTTGAGAGAGAAGATATAGAGATTTAATAATAATAATGTTTGAAAAAAGAATGAATATGGCGGAAAACACTCAGGTGACTTCAAGTTCCGCTCTGAGACCCCCAATTTGGCCAAATTTCAAAATTGTCCTAAATGCATGTGTGATCATCATCAGTGGAAAACTTAAAATCTCCATTTTCTGGGGGAAAACAGAACAGGAGGGCATTTTTTTTTAAAACAGCAAAATCCTAACTGGTGGTGAGAGCATGAGAGAGCATAATTAAAGATGCCTTGATTTTAGCGAGATATTATCGCGTACTTACCTCTTTTCCATCCAAAAACTCCATGTAGTATGCATAACCCAGTGTCAAGACACAGCTGTGAATGGCCACAGCTGGATTTTTGGGGGCATTTTATGGGTGAAACATGGTAATATAACAAGGGTTACGATGCAGAAATTGCAGACATAAAGGAGTGGTCAAAATTTTCTTTTTCATATATTTACCCTTCTAAACTTTTTTTTTTTTAAATTTCATTTTTTCTTTGTTTGGATCGATTATTTATCATCTAAAATATTGGGGTAAATGCAACAGTAACAAAAAAAAAATACAATTAATCGATAGTTATGAGGTAGATATCCGTGACTTCTTTACACACTCAATTTTTTTCATTGTGACGTAATTTGTTTAAAAGTTTAAAACATGCGAGGGAATAACTTTTTACTAAATATTACATATTAATTAGTGATTCTAAGCTAAAAATAACAGACATTTTGAATAATAAATATAAATACTTATAGAGATGTTCTTATCGATCGGGATGCAGATCGATCGGGTCCGATCACGCCATTTTCAAAGTATCGGAATCGGCAAAAAAATTCGGCCATGCCTTTTTTTAATATATAAATATTTTTTAATTAAATTGTTTTCTAATTGTATTTAGCGTTACATACATAATATGTTACACTCATCCCGAGTCTTTAGTTTAGGCTTAAGGTAGGGGTATCAAATTTATCCCAATTACGGCGGTAATTATGTTTTTTAAAATGTATCACGTTAAAATATTTAAGGTAATTAATGCATGCGCGGCACGACTCACTCACGCATTGTCGCGCTCAATCTGTAATGGCGCCATTGTACCCATATAGAGAGATAAAAGGCAGCATAAAATAAGTAGAGTGAATTTTTGCAGCCTTTGGAGACTTTTTTTAATTGGCTAAAGCCTTACAATCCCTCTCCCTACAATAAGAAATATCATGGGAAGGGCAAGGGAGCAATTGATCTTTTTCTTAACACCTTATGTTATTTCCCAACGCAGAAAAGATATATCAATTGGTAGCACTACGCACAGTCATGGTTCCACTTCCCATCATGCAGGGCATGGCTACAGTATAATTTACTGAAAGCTCAACAAATACACTAGATGGCAATATTTAGTCACAATATACAAAGTCACACGTCTTTCTATCCGTGGATCCCTCTCACAGAAACAATGTTAATAATGTAAATGCCATCTTGAGGATTTATTGTCATAATAAACAAGTACAGTACTTATGTACTGTATGTTGAATGTATATATTCGTCTGAGTTTTATTCATTTTTTTTCTTAATGCATTGCAAAAATGTATATGATCGGGAAAAATTATCGAGAACGATTGGGACTGAATCAGGAGCGGGAGCAAAAAAAAAAAAGCAATCGGATCGGGAAATATCGGGATGGGCAGATACTCAAACTAAAACGATCGGGATCGGATCGGGAGCATAAAAACATGATCGGAACAACCCTAATTACCTTCTTTTTATGGGTTGAAACAAAAGCGGTTGCGCGACGTCTGTAAACGGTGGTCTCCAGGGTAAAACGGACAAATAAAAAATAGTTTGGGGGCTTAATGCGCCATGAATCTGCTTTGGCAGCATATAGACATATCGTTCTATCATACAAAAAAGTTCTTTTGGCTTAAAATACACCATTAATTTTAAAGAGGGGTGCAAGAGCAGAAACTGCTTTATCAGCCTTGTCTGTGTTTTCCGCCATATACTGACCATATGATGATAGTGGTGGAACCGACTCCCAACGGGAGACGACAAGGCCGGTGATCCCCCGAGTGGAGTTCTGGTTCTCGATGAGTCCCATTAGTCATGCAATTGGAACACTGAAAACGTGACATTTAAAAGATTAAATACGCACAACAATCCAAATATCATACATATTGAAATTTGTGAAATGAGGTTAAAAGCTACAAAATAATAAACTAAATCAATCAATGCATTCAAAAACTACTCAACTGTTGTTAATCTAATCAAATGCTAGAGCAGAATTTATCTTGAGTGAATTATTATGTCAATCTTTTTCAAAGAGTACAGGTCAAACTTCAAGGCACTTTGCCTTAATGATAGTTACATAATGCAGTAGCAAAATTCACATCAAATTTCAAAGAAACATTGACAAGTGTATAATTGATTTAAATTTGAATTTCTTAAATGTAACAGCTGTACACGCACGTTTTCACACAGTGGAGTTTCTTCGCATGCATAATTGATGGCTAAAGTTTGCAACTATTACTAACCTCGCTAATGATGGAACTTTCCGTTTTCTCCTCTTGTCCAAGCGTGTGTAGTTTGGAGTTTAACCCCAGGAGAGAATCCACTCAAAGCCCCTCATTAAAGTTCCAGAGAAGTTTGTTTTCCTGCTCACACCACATGAGGTCCCTCTTCTTTTTTCCTTTTTCTTTTTTTGACAAGGACAGCTGCTCCTTCACATCGATCGCAAGCATTCAGTCAGCCTTTATGGGATGAATTAGACAAAATGGCTCATCTGAGGGGCAGGTATTTGATGGCAATGAGTAAACTATCCAGAGGACCTTGTTCAGTGGCTTCGGGGTTGGGCGTAAGCACTGAGTAACACTGTGTGTCATTATGCATTGTAAACACCAGAGCCTTGCTGTCACTTTGACCCTTTTCATACTTTTGACTTCGAAATTTGACTTGATATAACTCAAGGATGGATTGTTTCCCAAATAATAGTGATAATCTATCTTTGCCAGCAATGTATGGTGACTAACAGTAAGTTATCATATTTCAGTGCCATTGACGGCAATAAACGTCCGATTCATTTTGACTGTATAGTGCGCTATTAAATGAATACTGAATTTTGTGACACTACTTACTTTTGTTTCCACAAAATGGAGATTGCTCATATGATTTGGGGGGGGGAAAAGATACTAATAAGCAGTGTTGTTAATCTTACAGAAAAAAAGTAATTAATTATAGTTACAAATTACTTCTCCCAAAAAGTAATTGCGTTAGTAACTCAATTACCTGAATGTAAGAGTAATTAGTTACTTGGCAAAGGTGATAATTACTTTTTTTTTTTTCCTCAAAAAAAAAAAAAAAAAAAATCATTGGCCACACTATGTGAAGTTTTTTGTTAGGGTTTTTGGTATAATTGGCCCGAGCCCAATTCTTTACCCTAATTTACCCTTTACCCTGAATCAACTGTTAAAAGTTGTTAAAATTGCTCCCATTATTGCATTAGTTCCCTTCTCTCTACTTTCGACATATGAAATTTTAAAAACTGTTTCATCATTTAAAGACAGATTCAAGTCAAGATTTTGCCGATTTAGAAGTATTTTAGATAAAAAGTTACTTAGGTTCGCTAGGAAGGTTCTCTACAACAGAGCCGTCCTAAAAAGTCTACTGCTTTAAGATGGCGGCTGTCTACTAACTCATTTAGTGCCATGTCTGTCATTTTGCATCTAGTTATATCTATGTGATATCTACCATGTCTACCATATCTACCATAACATGCGGGCGTAGTTTGTACTAGCTATCGGCTACAACATGTATTATTGGAGCTACCTAGCATCGCGTTTGCTCGGCGTCACAACTTTCTTGCCTCCTCCCTACTCCTGCTCTGCTGTGTCGTCTCGGTGAGTCCGTCTCCCTCAGACTTTTCGACCAATATAGTAACGCATAGTAACGCATGCCTTTCCGTCCTCAGTAACGGTAACGGCGTTGCCAAGATGAGAAAAGTAATTTATTAGATTACCCACTACTGAAAAAAATAACGCCGTTAGTAACGCCGTTATATTGTAACGCCGTTATTAACAACACTGATAATAAGTAGGGATGAGAATTGATAGGATTTTTACGATTCCGATTCCATTATCGATATTGCTTAACGATTCGATTCTTTATCGATTCTCTTATCGATTCTAATTAGGGGGAAAAGAAGAACAAACATTTTGATTGGCATCCAGTTTGTTTAATCAGAAGTCGTCCATGGCCATGACATTGACTGGATGAGTCTTTCTCCAAAGAATGCTTTAACAGTTTTAGCTCTGTGGCATGATGCATTGTCATCTTGGAAAATGACAATCATATTTTCAATTAAAGGGATAAGAAAGCTGTCTAATATTTCCATGTAAACTTGTGCATTTATTGAAGATTTAACCACAGCCATGTCCCCAGTGCCTTTGCCTGACATGCAGCCCCATATCATCAAGGACCGAGGGAATTTTGATGTTTTCTTCAGGCAGTCATCTTTGTAAATCTCACTGGAACAGCACCCAACCAAAGTTCCAGCATCATCACCTTGTCCAATGCAGATTCTTGACTCATGACACCTTGTCCAATGCAGATTCTTGACTCTTGACAAGGTGAGGATGCTGGAACTTTGGTTGGGTGCTGTTCCAGTGAGATTTACAAAGATTACCGTTAGTCGTAGCAACACAAAAATACCACCGTCGGATGCGGGGGTAAATACTTTTGTGTGAAATCAGTAGTCAGATTGGCCCCACAACTCAACAAATTTAAAATTATTCAGAAAAAAACACTGATTGGTGGACTACCGACCAAAATGAGTATTAAAATTACTAATAAAATCATTTAGGATTATTTTACATGCATATACGTTATATTTTGGTTATAGAGTATTCGACGAGGAACACAATAGATCCATTAATAGACTTTTTTGGAAAAATCACTGTTTCTTTAAGTAGTCACATGAATAATGCACTCGGCGACGACTCTCCAGATTATTCAAAGAGGTACCCTTCACTGAGGATAATCACGTAAACTTACTTTCTGAAACGAACGTGCGTAACATGCGTAGGGCAATTACGTGACGTAATTCGTGCTGGTCGGAATCTATAAGAGAATCGTTAGATAAACTGCCAAACGATTCCATGGAATTGAAACGCACGGAACCGATTCTCTATAGGAACCAGTTCTCGATTCCCATCCCTACTAATAAGCGAGGGCGTAGGTTTGGTCTCGACATTGGTAGGGACGCTATAACAGCATAACCTTCATGTACACTTTTTGCTGGGGACGGGACATTAATAAGACCGAACAGATTGGGTACATTTCTCAAAAATAGCTGGTTCATACGTAAAGTGAAAAAAGTTAAACTTATTTTCATGGGAGAAAGTCATTTTTCAAAATGTTTGCTTCATATAAAGGAAATTCACAGTGGTTGTGTGTGTGTGGTTTTTTTTTTTGTGGGGGGGGTTAAAAAATGTGCTCAGGCTGCAAATAAAAAGATTTTTTCTTAATGATCTGAAAATATATACATTTTAATTAGGGAATAAATGCACAAAATGCACAGTTGAATTAACGTTAACAGTAGAAAACATACAGGAAGACATCTCTCTAAGCAGCTTTCTACGCAAGTTGCACAGGTTAGCAAGTTCACACTGTTTAATACTACTCTAACTCTGATGCAGGTCGGACTTTCAGTCACAAAATTAGTGGTTTGTTCCCCACCTCCACAACATTGACGTCTTTTTACATTACTTACGGTGGCTACTGCTGCTGCTGCTGGCCGGGAAAAAAAACTTCTGATATCCCTCCTCTTCAAAAGGGGCGGAGGAGGCGGCATGTAGACATGCTTTTCTGTTGGGATTGTGTGAATGTTGGGGTTCTAGTCATCAGCCGAACAAACGTTCGTTTGAGGGGAAAAAAATGGACAGGTACATTCAGCAAGTGAAAAGGGTAAGTCTGAACCTAATGAAAGTAATTCACTTAATAAGGGTAGGGTCAATTCTATCCTTACAACCTATTGGAAGACAATCCAAATGACCTATATCACATTCTATCCTTACAACCTATTGGAAGACAATCTAAATTACCTATATAACTCAATCATTATATATAATGCAAATAAGGTTGCTTAAAAGTTGGTGGGGACAATTTGAGCATCACTAAAAGTTGGTGGTGTCATGTCCCTACCATCCCTTTGCAAACCTACGCTAATAAGTGTGACTATTTTCCAAATGGACTTGTGATTATCTAAAATGTTTGATACCCTTGCTTTGTCTTTCATAACCAGCAGAGAGCATCAGAGAGCTTACTCAAAGAAGTTTTTCATTGAAAAAAAATGCAATATTTGACTCAAGGGCGTTGGTTTCATAGGGACGGGAGCATTGGCGGAGTTTGACTTTTGGGGCAGGGGGCGCACAACATGTTGATGACCCCGAAATGCAGTGTCAGCAATAAAATTAACTTACAAGAATATTTATAATAATAAGTTGACAATGAGTGTTTTTTGTTTCCCATCATTCTTGAGGGGTATTCTAAATCAGGCTGCTTAGGCAATACTTTTCGCCAAGATTGTCATCCATTGAATATGGTACGCCCGCCGGTGTCATGCCAATGTAGTTACCATAGTCAAAAATTTTATCCCTTGGGCAGAGCCATATGGAGGTAGATTTGTGTCTTTATTATTCAATCAAAAAAAAGACGCTTCAATAAAAATTTTTTAAAAATGTTGCTTCAATCAAAATATATATTTTCAACCAAGAAAAAAAAATTCGCTTCAATCAAAATAAAAATGTGTTTCAATGCAAAAATAAATTTGAAACTCAAAAAACAAAACAAAAAATGCATGTGAAAGCTATTTTTCTTTTGATTTTTTTTTTTTTAGCTGTTTGTTAGCTTCACTTAGCTCTCCTGCATTTTTCACGCCACTAAGCTCGCTATTTTTACTGCTCACTTGCTACTTTGCACGTCGGCTATCGTTTATTTCGAACACATGAGCGGACGTGCTCTCCATGAGAGCCCTAAGTGCAGCGAGGGAGAAGATGAGGACAGGCCGCTAATGCGTCTTTTAACTTTCTTCTTCTTCTTCAAACCGAGCATAAAATACACAACAGCACACCCTGTGGCGAAACAATGCAGTACAGTTCCAATCAGTCATACAATAACACTCAACAGCTGGTTAACAGCATTTGCTAACGAAAAAAATATTAAATCTATTAGTGACACCAAAAGCAATGACGAAGAATGTTTAGCGAACGTACGTCTGGTGAACATTTCTAAATAATAGCACGTAATGTTCGTCATATAAATAATGATTTCTGGAGTTAATCCCACATACTTCAGAATTAATATAATATTTTTTTGAGTAAATACTACAAAATATAGATTCTATACCAAGAATAGCTTTCAAATGACACTCTTTATGACAAATATGATTGGCAATGAATAATTATTATAATTATTATACTACTATTATATATAGTAATATACTATAAAAATAATGCTAGATTTTTTTTTTTAAGAATTGTTTTGAATAATGGTGGAAAGGCAAAGTCAGTGTTCTGAATCCATTTACTTTCCATTCTTTTACACTAGTAAATGCTATCAGCATTTAACCTTATTGTTTGTGATTAATTATTGTTATTTACATGATAATTTGTACTTTAATAAAGAATTTAAGTGTTCCAAAATGATTTTGTGAATTAATAAGCGGCAACAAAAATTTCATTGCTAAATTAGTAAAAAAAAAAAAAAGAAAGAAAAATTATTTGATTAGTCGACTAATCGTAAAACTAGTCGGCTGACTAATCAGTAGAAAATTTGTCGTTTAGGACAGCCCTAGTGTACCGGAACATATTTCCTCCACACCCTTCTCACCTTTTTAACCCCTGACCCATGAAGAGGGCCCATGGATATGTCCGCCTTAGGCCCCAAAATTATCAAGTCCGCCACTGCATGCAGGTTATGCTGTTATAGCGTCCCTACCAACGTTGAGACCGAACCTACGCCCTTGATTTGACTAAAACTACAACAGTTCAATGCAGGCAAATAAGGTTCAATTAGGCAAACCAGGCAATTGCCTAGGGCCCCCAGCCAGCAGGGGCCCCCAGAGGGCCAACAGATTTAGCACACGCAGCTTTACTGCACTGTCGGAGCGACAAGTGTATGGAGTGTTTCAATACCATGGAATCACTTGGCAGATTATCTAACAATTCTGTTATCAATCCCAATCACCACTAACCATGTCACATAGATTATACATGTTTAAGATAGTCCAATCAGCTATTAATACCACATGATTGTTTAAAGAGTGACTCACCAAGTACTCTCTGGAAAGTCCTTGCCGAGTTGTTTTACGTTGATTTTCACAGGCCACCTCATTATTCATGTGACTATTTAAAGCAGTGGTCTCAAACCGGTCCTCAAAGGGCCGCAGGGGGTACTGGATTTCATTCCAACCAAACGAGACAAATACCTTTTCACCAATCTGGTTTCTTACAAGTGTAATCAGTTGATTGCAATCAGGTGCTGCTTATGTTAGTAGAAACCTCATTGGTTGAACTGTTTGTGCTGGATCTGTTGGAACAAAAACCAGGACCCACTGCGGCCCTTTGTGGAGTCGGTTTTGAGACCGCTGATTTAAAGAAATGATTTTTCCAAAAAAAAGTCTATTAATGAGACTATCGTATTCCTCGTCGAATACTCTATAAGAAAAATATGACATATATGCGTCTAAAATAATCCTAAACAATTTTGTTAGCAATTTGAATACTCCTTTTAGCAAGGTTCCTTGTGTATGCGTACATTCCCATAGCAACCAGTCCTGTTATTGTCCTACGTCACAAGCGCTGCGTATTCCTGGAGCGAGAATAGGCGTAATGTGCATTTCGAGCAGAGGACGGCCACCTGTTAAAATGTGTGCGTCCATGAACGAATGTAAGTACATCCATATGAGTCAGTGTAAAGTGCTTAGTGTTTGCCACTTTTATGAATAATGCAATTGGGGGGGGCACTTTGAGTGTCCTAAAAAGCGCCGTATGAGAGCGAGGCGTTATTAGACTTTTATTAAATATGCTTTTGCTTTAAGTCCAACTGTCCCCCTTATTTACACACGCTCAAAGGGCCCCATGTTGCTTGTTGCTTGGCGCCCTTGCTACGCCTCTGTTTATCCTTCCCCTTTCTATAAACTGTATTGTATTTTAGTTGCACTGGCTTGCGTGCGAATCAATTTTAATTCACACTAAACACACGAGAAAGATTTGAGCAGGTATTGCATCAAATAAATACATGAAATAAACATCCTATCATTTTAAAAATGAAGTGCATCAAATCAACTTCACCTTTTCATACGCTAAAAGTGTCACCCACGCGACACACCTTTGTCCATCAATACAATAGAGTTTGTGTTGACAAGCCGGACACACGTCTTAATCCGACATCTATCGCTCGCATCTGACAGACTAAACAGCAAAGACCACAGTCGTGTCCTCTAGCAAGGATTACTCCTACACGTGGTGCCTCGGACTTCATGCAAATTCCATTTTGATTATTAAAAGCAGAGGACAGTGAAGGCAAACTGTTTTGTTTCCCATTAAGGCCACCCCTTTTCCCACTAAGAGGATTATCCCTGACACACGCGCGGGACTTACATAAGGCTGTCAGGGGAGGATAATATCTGACATTTCTGCAATATCCTACATTTTGGCAGATTGAGAAACGAGTCGATGTGAGGTGTGCCGGAGCAAAAAAAAGCAAGCGAGACTCAACTTTAGATGGAGAGCGTGTGAACAACCTGATCTGCTGAACTCAAAATCCCACTCCCATCGATCGGGTGGTCTGATGTATAATTATGTTAAGAGAGGTAAATTAGCAGTAATGGCAGCTACTCACTTTAAAACATAATTAACACTCTTCACTTCAATATCTAAAGAGCAATGCAAGAATTAATGCAGTTTGACACGAAATGACATTTTATTGCCGAGAACTTTTTTTTTTTTAAACTCATTGACGGAGATGAACGTCCATTGAATGAGTTAACACGAGTATAGGGCTGCAGCTATCGAATATTTTAGCAATCGAGTATTCGACTGAAAATTCTATCGATTAATCGAGTAATCGGATAAAACATTTTTTTATGTAAGGAGCAATTATGAATATACACGAGAAAACAAGACATTTCATTATTTTAGTAGTCGATTATTCGATGAACTAGTTCGAATAATCGAGTAATCAGATAAACATGAAGAAAATAGAATACCTGAGCTGGGCCTCAAATGGTATTTAAAAAAAAACAATAATAAAAATAAGAATCTACATAAGTACAACAAAAGAACAATTGGCTAACTTACATAGCAAAAGTCCACTAGCTTAAATGCTATAAAATACTAACGTGTTTTTTTTGTTTGTTTTTTGTTTTTTACAATGCTCTCAACAAATGGTTCAGACACGTATTTCCACAAAAATTGGCTAAATATAACTTTAAACTAAATTACAAATGCATTAAAAAACATGAGCTCAAAGAAAAACCTAGCTTATGTTGGTCTTAACAGGGAACAGCCGGATTTGGCCATGGAAAATGAGGCAGACTAGAGGGGTATGTATCCACCCAAATCAATGAAACTAAATGCAAACACTTTCAAAAACACAACCATAACAACGCCACTTTAATTAAACGAATACTCGAAGCAGCAAAATGTAATTCGAATCTTTTTTTCTAATCGATTACTCGAGTTAATCGATTAATCGTTGCAGCACTAAACGAGTATGCTATGTTCTAACAGTTATGCTCTTCATTGAATGGTGAATAATTTTATAGCTCATTGAATTTCTGTATACACACTGTAAGGCAGGACCACTCCATTGAAGCAAAAAAAGCACGTTATGAATGGATGCTTTTTCTTTTTTATGGCAGAAAACACAGACAAGACTGAAAAAGCAGTTTCTGCTCTTGCACTCCTCTTTGAAAGAAACTGCTGTATTTTAAGCCATAAAAACTGTTGTGTTTGATTTCACAATATATATATATATATGCTGCCATAGCAGATTCATATCGCATTAAGCCCCCGAACTATTACTAATTTGTCTGTTTTACCCTGAAAACCCCCGTTTACGGATGTCGCGCAACTGCTTTGTTTCAAACCAGCCATAAAACGAAGGTAATTAATTATATTTATTATTCAAATTGTCTGTCGTTTTTAGCTTAGAAACATTAATTGATGTCTCATATTTCGTAAAAAAATTTTTAAAAAACGCTTAAAAAAATATTCACTCACATATTTTAAACTTTTAACAAATGACGTCGCAATGAAAAAAAAATGGCGTCTGTAAAAAACTCACGGATATCTACCTCATAACTATCGCTTATATATTTTTTTGTTACTGTCACATTTTCTCCGATATGTTAGATCAGGGGTCCCCAAACTATGGCCCGCGGGCCACATAAGGCCCACCTCCACATAAGGTACGGCCCCCTGAACAATATTTTTTTTTGTATTCCTGGCTGTTTTCTGTGAAGAACCCAGAGAGGATTATTTGGTTATTATCTATTTAATTAAAGGTGTTATTGTTATTCATTATTATATTATATATATATATATATATATATATATATATACATATATATATTTGTTTTTTTTTTTACTTTTGTTCCATGAAGAATCCAGAAAGGGTTATTTGATTGTGGCTTTCTGAAAAAAGTTTTACATTTAGGCACTCCTGCAATCGTCACAGCTCTTCTGTTACAAACTGACCCCGGCCCCTCATCAGAGAAGGGAAAAGTTATGTGGTCCTCACAGGAAAAAGTTTGGGGACCCCTGTGTTAGATAAAATAACCGATCCAAACAAAGAAAAAAAAAAAAAAAAAACGTTTAAAAGGGTAAATATATGAAAAAGAAAATCTCGACCACTCATTGATGTCTGCGATTTCTGCATCGTGACCCTTGTTATATGACCATGTTTCATCCATAAAATCCCCAAAAAATCCAGCTGTGGCCATTCACAGCTGTGTCTTGACACTCAGTGATACATGCTACATGGAGTTTTTGGATCGAAACAAGGTAAGTACGCGATAATATCTCTTAAAAATCGTGGCTTTTTTAATTCTGCTCTCGCGTGCTCTCGCCTCCAGTTAGGGTTTTGCTGTTTAAAAAACTTTTTTTTTTTTAAATGCCCTCCTGTTCAAAATTTTTCTTCCCCCAGAAAATTGAGATTTTAAGTTTTCCAATTATGAATCACACATGCATATCAGACAATTTTGAAAGTTGGCTAAATTGGGGGTCACAGAGCAGAACTTCAAGTCACCTGAGTGTTTTCCGCCATATATACAGTGCCTTGCAAAAGTATTCGGCCCCCTTGAACCTTGCAACCTTTCGTCACATTTCAGGCTTCAAACATAAAGATATAAAATTTCAATTTTTTGTCAAGAATCAACAACAAGTGGGACACAATCGTGAAGTGGAACAAAAATTTATTGGATAATTTAAACTTTTTTAACAAATAAAAAACTTAAAAGTGGGGCGTGCAATATTATTCGGCCCCCTTGCGTTAATACTTTGTAGCCACCTTTTGCTCCAATTACAGCTGCAAGTCGCTTGGGGTATGTTTCTATCAGTTTTGCACATCGAGAGACTGACATTCTTGCCCATTCTTCCTTGCGAAACAGCTCGAGCTCAGTGAGGTTGGATGGAGAGTGTTTGTGAACAGCAGTCTTCAGCTCTTTCCACAGATTCTCGATTGGATTCAGGTCTGCACTTTGACTTGGCCATTCCAACACCTGGATACGTTTATTTTTGAACCAATCCATTGTAGATTTGGCTTTATGTTTTGGATCAGTGTCCTGTTGGAAGGTAAATCTCCGTCCCAGTCTCAGGTCTTGTGCAGATACCAACAGGTTTTCTTCCAGAATGTTCCTGTATTTGGCTGCATCCATCTTCCCGTCAATTTTAACCATCTTCCCTGTCCCTGCTGAAAAAAAGCAGGCCCAAACCATGATGCTGCCACCACCATGTTTGACAGTGGGGATGGTGTGTTCAGGGTGATGAGCTGTGTTGCTTTTACGCCAAACATATCGTTTTGCATTGTGGCCAAAAAGTTCAATTTTGGTTTCATCTGACCAGAGCACCTTCTTCCACATGTTTGGTGTGTCTCCCAGGTGGCCTGTGGCAAACTTTAAACGAGACTTTTTATGGATATCTTTGAGAAATGGCTTTCTTCTTGCCACTCTTCCATAAAGGCCAGATTTGTGCAGTGTACGACTGATTGTTGTCCTATGGACAGACTCTCCCACCTCAGCTGTAGATCTCTGCAGTTCATCCAGAGTGATCATGGGCCTCTTGGCTGCATCTCTGATCAGTTTTCTCCTTGTTTGAGAAGAAAGTTTGGAAGGACGGCCGGGTCTTGGTAGATTTGCAGTGGTCTGATGCTCCTTCCATTTCAATATGATGGCTTGCACAGTGCTCCTTGAGATGTTTAAAGCTTGGGAAATCTTTTTGTATCCAAATCCGGCTTTAAACTTCTCCACAACAGTATCTCGGACCTGCCTGGTGTGTTCCTTGGTTTTCATAATGCTCTCTGCACTTTAAACAGAACCCTGAGACTATCACAGAGCAGGTGCATTTATACGGAGACTTGATTACACACAGGTGGATTCTGTTTATCATCATCGGTCATTTAGGACAACATTGGATCATTCAGAGATCCTCACTGAACTTCTGGAGTGAGTTTGCTGCACTGAAAGTAAAGTGGCCGAATAATATTGCACGCCCCACTTTTCAGTTTTTTATTTGTTAAAAAAGTTTAAATTATCCAATAAATCTTGTTCCACTTCACGATTGTGTCCCACTTGTTGTTGATTCTTGACAAAAAAATTAAATTTCATATCTTTATGTTTGAAGCCTGAAATGTGGCGAAAGGTTGCAAGATTCAAGGGGGCCGAATACTTTTGCAAGGCACTGTATATATATATATATATATATATATATATATATATATATATATATATATATATATATATATATATATATATATATATAAAGTGCATTAAGCAGAGTGCTAATTTTCTTTTTAAAACCACTCAACACGTTGCTGCAATTAATATAAGTAGTAAAACATAATTCCCAGTCTGAACATAAACACTGTGCTTAAATGCTTCAGATAAAATATAGTGCAACTACTCTAATTTTTTTGGCATTGGTTGATAGGTTATTTTTTATTAATTCCAATATTTTTGACTGTATTTCATGTTTAAATACTTGGGAGAATCACTTTTTCACATGGTGTTAAGTGCCGGAGGTAACGAATACACATTCAGCAAACCCTCAAATGAAACACGGGCGGTTTTGTTATCTCCGTACTCTGGGGCGCAAAGCCAAGCTTCACATCTAACACGCGGAGTTAATCCCGTTTCTCATTACGCCGACATTTCGCTGGTCAGTTACCACAACATATGACTCACGTGCATTCAGGAGACGGGTTTTCTTGCTCTTCTAATCTGCGCACATCGGAAATGAAACACAAAAGCCTCCCTTTTTAAATGTCAAGGCACCAACGGCCTTGTTTGCACAAATGTACAATATGTTATAAGATAGTGTGGCCCACACTTTCAAATGCTATAAACCAAAAAAATCAAGCCAGGATTTATTTCAACCGTACATTTTGATAACTACACGCGAGAGTAAGTCAGCGTTGTTTGCACCGGCGGGTCAACTAATATAATTTTGCGAAGTTCAATTTGTTCCAAGGTGCATTGAGTGCAAGGAAATACGATAATAACATCTTGAAGATGAAGCTAGCTGCACAAGTGCGACCCTGACTGCGACCGAAATATTGGATCACACCGTTTTTACGGCCACAGACAATCCCTAAAGCTATAGAAAGGATATGACTCAACTCACCTTCTTCTTCATGGAAAAGCTTCATATCTGAACAGTGCAAATTCTTTTATTTGCACTTTAAGCATGAGGATTCTGGAAGAAGATGCATCAATGAGTAATGGTAAACAGTGCAGTGTTAGAAATATGATAACTCCATAATGAATCCCTAGTGGTGCAATTAAAAAGGTGTGAGCATGCCACATACATACACAGTGATATGAAAAAGTGTCTGAACCTTTTGGAATTCCTCACATTTCTGCATAAAATCACCATCAAATCTGATCTTTGTCAAAATCACACAGATGAAAAAACTGTCTGCTTTAACTACAAGCACCCAAACATTTATAGGTTTTCATATTTTAATGAGGATAGTATGCAAACAATGACAGAAGGGGGAAAACAAATAAGTGAACCATCACATTTAATATTTTGTGCCCCCTCTTTGGCAACAATAACTTCAACCAGACTGCAGATCAGTATGGCACATCGATCAGAACTGAACTTGGCCCATTCTTCTCTACAAAACTGCTGTAGTTCAGTCAGAGTCCTGGGATGTCTTGAATGAATCGCTGTCTTCAGGTCATGCCGCAGCATCTCAATAGGGTTCAAGTCTGGACTTTGACTTGGCCACTCCAGAACGTGTATTTTGTTCTTCGGAAACCCATCCTGAAGTTGATTTACCTCTGTGTTTTGGATCGTTGTCTTGTTGCAGCATTCATCCTCTTTTTAGCTTCAACTGTCTGAAAGATCAAATGTCTCAGGTTTTCTTGCAAACTTTTTGAATTCATTCTTCCATTAATGTCTGCAAGTTGTCCAGGCCTTGAGGCAGCAAAACAGCCCCTAATCATGATGCCCCCTCCACCATGCTTCACAGTGGGGATGAGATGTTGATGTTGGTGAGCTGTTCCATTTTTCCTCCAGACATGACGTCGTGTGTTACTTCCAAAAAATTCAACTTTGGTTTCATCAATCCACAAAATATTTTGCAAAATCTTCTGTGGAGTGTCCAAGTGCCTTTTTGCCAACATTAAATGAGAAACAATGTTTCTTTTAGACATCCCATGAACACCAGTCTTGGCTATAGTTTTACGAATAGTTGATGTGTGCACAGAGATATTCGACTGTGCCAGTGATTTCAGTAAGTCACTCTACGGGTTCTTTTTTTTTACCTCTCTGAGTATTCTGCTCTGAACTCTTGGCGTCATCAAGCAACAGCGCCAAACTCTGTCTATTTGTAGACAACTTCTCTAACTGTCGAATGATAAACATCCAGACTTTTAGAGATGGTTTTGTATCCTTTCCCAGCTTTATACAAATCAACAATCCTTGATCGCAGTTCGTCAGACAGCTCTTTTGACCGAGCCATGATGCACATCAGACAATGCTTCTCATTCAATTCAATTCAATTCAATTTTATTTGTATAGCCCTCAATCACAACAGAAGTCTCAAAGGGCTTTACAGAGGCAATATGATACACAATTAGAAATGAAGCAACAAAGATGAATAGATACAGTTCAAGTCCTGGGTATCCCCTATCCTTAAGACCCTCCATGCCGGCATGTCATCAAGACACTTCTTACCGGGTGTGTGTTTTATAGTGGGCAGGGCAGATTTAAACCACTCATCAGTGATTGGGCACACACCTGACTTAAATTGTTTGGTAAAAATTGATTTCAATTGCTCTTTAAGTCTCCTTAGGCAGAGGGTTCACTTACTTATTTTCCCCCCCTTCTGTCATTGTTTGCTTGCTCTCCTCATTAAAATATGAAAGCCTATAAATCAGACATGTCCAAAGTCCGGCCCAGGGGCTAAATGCGGCCCGTGGTCAAATTTCATCCGGCCCCAAGTCTCTGTCATAAAATCAATAACGTCTGGCCCGCACACAAACTTCATAAATTGGTTAGCAGTACTGCAACCAGCATATGAAGTAGCTTACACACTAAATGCTGCTCCTCATTTACCCACTAAAAGGTAGCAGCACTCTAAGCAACATTTGCCACGTTTACATGGAGCCAAATATTCAAATTACAATCGGACTATTTGTTCAAACCGAATAAATGTGTTCCATATAAACACCTCATTCGGAATGAACAGGCCCAAACCGAATGGAATTTCATTCCGATTCACGGGGTGGAATATTCCTTTTCCCAAACCGATTAGAAGTAAAATTATATCATGTAAACAGGTAAGCGGAATGGTGTCTGGTTGCGTTCTTTCTGCACATGCTCCGTACTGACGTGGTGACGTCACTTGGTGACGTAAGTAACGTCACTTGCAACATGGCTTCCAAGCACACGCACAGCGCACCCACACAACTTTTTAAATGAACGGCGTATCATTCTGAAGTTTTGTTTCCACTCGAAAAGTTAAAATAGCAGCTGATCTGACGATCGATCTCCATGTTTTGCAACGTGACGCTTTGTTTTGATTAATCTGCGCATGTCAGACGGCAGTTGTCAAACGTCCTTTCGGAATAAAGGCAGACACATGTAAACACTGGATCGGAATAGATGAAGTGACATGTAAACAGCTGATGTGAAATTTCCATTCGGAATGATTTGAATCGGTATGAATAAAAGTCAGCATGTAAACGTGGCTATTACCCTGTGTCACCCTTGACTTCCAATTTTCTAAAATGGCAACAACAATAAAAAAAAAAAGAAATTTGACAGCAATGACCGATGCTTCAAGGATAGGTGGAAATCGGACTATTTCTTCACTAAAATACGCAACATCTGTGTCACTGTTTTTAAAGATTTCAATGTGAGGCGATATTACCAAACAAGACACGCAGACATGTACGACAAGATTACTGGGTCGATACGTAGCGAGAAATTGAAGCAACTCGAAGCTATTTAAATTTCACATCGGCAACATTTGGCAAGAGGCCGAGAGTCGAAAGAGAACGCCACAGAAGCTAGTTGCGAGATTGTTGAAATTATTAATTAAAAAAAAAAAAAAAAAGCAAATGTGACACGCAGAATGGCTTGCTAAAATTTGCTCAAATATATTGTTCTACGTATAGGACGTCAGCCAAGGTCGGCCCCCCACATTTTTACCACACCAAATCTGGCCTCCTTTGCAAAAAGTTTGGACACCCCTGCTATAAATGATTGGGTGGTTTTAGTTAAAGACGCTGTTTTTTCATCTGTGTGATTTTGACACAGATTAGATTACATTTGATGGTGATTTTATGCAGAAATGTGAGAAATTCCAAAAGGTTCAGATACTTTTTCATACCACTGTATAGAATTGGCCAGCATGTGCAAAATCTACATTAACACTGTTAATTAACACAAAGTAAGGTCAAGCTAACGCTAAGTTCAGTGAGGTGGTTTTTTTTGCACTGCATTATTTCATGTTGCATTATTGACGGAAAAATAAAAATTACTAACTCAGTCTTTTGCACAAATTGGCAAAAAGCAACTGCTATTCTCTTAGGCTTTTTGCACAGACGGCACAATAAAATGCTGGAATACGCTCAATATTCTGAAAAAGAAACTAGAAACTAATGAATGCAGGCCATTAAAAAAAAACTGATTAGTGTCCAAGAAGCAGACAAATTGTGCAGCGCAATGGAAATGCAAAATTGATTCATAAACATGCTTAGAACAGCACAGGGAGGTACGCATGCACATTCTAATGAGAGACAATGAGTTGCATGAAATATTCATAAATATGATGGTGAATGACTGCAAGTTTATTTTGTCACTTTGTTAGGTTGAACGATCGCTGCCAGTCAGCCCTCCCAATCAAAATGGATTGGACGTCTATCGTCGTACAAGGCATCAATAATTGGTGACAAATGATTGCGCAAAACGTGCAGACAGACAATACAACTATTTCTAGTCCAATGGATTGGACGTCTATCATCGTCAGTGGCAGCGAATGAGTTAAGTAGCCTACGTAAGGGGGCACAAACACACATACGGTCACATAAGTGATTTTGATTTCCCACTGAGACATCCTGATTACATAAACTCAGCATGGTCTTGGTCTCAATCCAGTCCCAGGAGATGAAAAGACATGACTTCTTATCGTTCATCTTCTTTCATAACCGATAGCCCGGAAAATCTCTGCTTGGCCTCGGTAACAGTTCTTCAAAAGATGTTTTCATTTCTCGGCAAGGAACATGTCAAATGTTAACGTGGGGGAAGTACATTTCATATAAGATGGCTAGGCAGGAGTCCTTATAGAGTCGCTTTTTCACCTAATAAGACTGCACTGGCAATTTCACAGACAATCTGCCCGTGTTTACCCGGCAAATCCCATTGAACGCTACTCGCAATAAACCGCCCCCTATTCTCGAGTTGCTTTTCCCACATTTTAATGAAACGCTGTCAGCTCAAATCTTCATTTTTGGTGACATTTCAAGTCTGTAAAATCGATTGCAAATATTTCCAAACGTGTCACGCGCGCGACATTTTCATACTGTTGCGCCGACGCTCTGCGGAAATCCTTCCAATTATGAGGCGACATTCACTCGGGAGCTGCTGTGCATTGTGCACCGGCGTTTCCAAGGGAGCGACAGAAAAGGGAGAACGTTGCACAGGGAGAGTTGTTAGATGAGGTTTTGCAAGTGATAGACAGCAGGTGTCCACCATTGTGTCTTCTATTCTTTACTTGCTATTCTAAACTCAAAAAGTTTGCTTTTGCAAATATACAGTGGGGAGAACAAGTATTTGATACACTGCCGATTTTGCTGGTTTTCCCACTTGCAAAGCATGTAGAGGTCTGTAATTTGTATCATAAGTTCTCTTCAACTGTAAGGGACGGAATCTAATACAAAAAAACAGAAAATCAAGTTGTATGATTTTTAAATAATAAATTCGCATTTAATTGCATGAAATAAGTATTTGATACATCACAAAAATCAAACTTAATATTTGGTACAGAAACCTTTGTTTGCTATTACAAATACCAAACGTTTCCTGTAGTCCTTCACAAGGTTTGCACACACTGCTGCAGGGATTTTGGCCCACTCCTCCATGCAGATCTTCTCCAGAGCCTTCAGGTTTCAGGGCTGCTGCCGGGCAACACGGACTTTCAGCTCCCTCCATAGATTTTCTATCGGGTTCAGATCTGGTGACTGGCTAGGCCACTCCAGGACCTTAAGATGCTTCTTACGGAGCCACTCTTTAGTTGCCTTGGCTGTGTGCTTTGGGTCGTTGTCATGCTGGAAGACCCAGCCACGACCCATCTTCAGGGCTCTCACTGAAGGAAGGAGGTTGTCAGCCAAGATCTGGCGATACATAGCTCCATCCATCCTCCCCTCAATGCGGTGCAGTCCTCCTGTACCCTTGGCAGAGAAGCAGCCCCAAAAAATGTTTCCTCCTCCATGTTTCACGGTTGGGATGGTGTTCTTGGGGTTGTACTCATCCTTCTTTTTCCTCCAAACACGACGAGCCGAGTTCAATTTTGGTCTCATCCGACCACATGACCTGCTCCCATTGCTCTTCTGGATCATCCAGATGGTCGGTGGCAAAATTCAGACGTGTCTGGACATGCACTGGCTTCAGCAGTATGATTTTAATCCATGACGGCGTAATGTGTTTCCGACTGTTTTCTTCGCGACTGTGGTTCCAGCTCTCTTCAGGTCATTGACCAGGTCCTGCCGTGTAGTTCTGGGCTGATCCCTCACCCTCCTCATGATCAGTGATGCCCCACCCCCACGAGGTGAGATCTTGCATGGAGCCCCAGAACGAGGCAGATTGAACGTCAACTTGAACTTCTTCCATTTTCTAATAATCGCTCCAACAGTTGTTACCTTCTCACCAAGCTGCTTGCTTATTTTCCTGTAACCCATCCCAGCCTTGTGCAGGTCTACTATTTTATCCCTGATGTCCTTACACGGCTCTTTGGTCTTGGCCATTGTGAGGTTGGAGTTTGTTTGTTTGAGCATGTGAACAGGTGTCTTTTATACAGGTAACAAGTTAAAACAGGTGCAGTTACTTCCGGTAATGAGTGGAGGACAGGAGGGGTTCTTAAAAAAGAACTAAGAGCTGAAATATTTACTAGTTGGTAATGTATCAAATACTTATTTCATGCAGTTAAATACGAATTTATTATTTAAAAATTATACAATGTGATTTTCTGGATTTTTGTATTAGATTCCGTCCCTTACAGTTGAAGAGAACTTATGATACAAATTACAGACCTCTACATGGCTTGCAAGTTGAAAAATCAGCAAAATCGGCAGTGTATCAAAAACTTGTTCTCCCCACTTTTACACTGCTGGCCAAAAGTATTCGCACCCCTGCAATTCTGTCAGATAATGCTAAATTTCTCCCACAAAATGATTGCAATTACAAATGCTTTGGTAGTAATATCTTCATTTCATTTGATTGCAAAGTAAAAACAAAAAAGAGAATGGAAAATTTTTTTAATCATTATCATTTTACACTAAACTCCCATCTTTTTTAATTGCAGGCAAAATCAATGAAGATATTACGGCCAAAGTGTTTCTAATTGCAAACATTTTCTGGGAGAAATTGAGCATTATCAGACAGAATTGCAGGGGTGCCAATACTTTTGGCCAGCAGAGTATAAAACATTTTCCTATGCACATAATATTCCCATCACAGCACATAGGTGGTGTTGTATGTGCAAACAGTGTTAACACTTCAAATTCCACTGAGCTTTGCACATGCACGCCCCCAGTAAGTGTCGCAAACAGAGGTTTCCATCACATTCTATAAATTTTTGATGCATGTTTGACAAGCTTTCACTTATCAGTGCAATGTGCGAGCTTTTTCTAGATTCCAAGGATGAATGAGAAAATACAGTCGGAACAAGGTGAGGCTCAGAAGGCAGGTTAATTAAACAGTGGGAACCATTTGCCAAATGCTTCCATTAAACTGAACGCCCTTCCATTAATGTTGCTATTTTAGCAACACGACCCACACTTTCATTAAACTTTCTCCACCAGTTGAATTACAGCCCTTCAGGAAATTATTACGTTTTAGTCTCGGCGCTGAAAAGATTAATGCTTTGGAGTGAATATTGATCAAAGCGGTATTCATTAAAGTAGGAGCAGGGGTGAAAGTGGGCTAGAACGGTCAGGAACGCAGTTCCGGTATAAGATTCAGGGCCGGAACGCTGTTCTGGTATACGGTGCTTTGATTCCGAAAATATGACGGCAACTGTCAAAACTAGAGCTGTCAAACGATTAAAATTTTTAATCGAGTTAATTACAGCTTAAAAATTAATGAATCGCAATTAATCGCAATTCAAACCATCTATAAAATATGCCATATTTTTCTGTAAATTATTGTTGGATTGGAAAGATAAGACACAAGATGGATATATACATCCGGTACATAAGGACTGTATTTGTTTATTATAACAATAAATCAACAAGATGGCATTAACATTATTAACATTCTGTTAAAGCGATCCATGGATAGAAAGACTTGTAGTTCTTAAAAGAAAAATGTTAGTACAAGTTATAGAAATTTTATATTAAAACCCCTCAATGTTTTCGTTTTAATAAAATTTGTAAAATTTTCAATCAAAAAATATACTAGTAGCCCGCCATTGTTGATGTCAATAATTACTTACACAATGCTCATGGGTGCTGAAGCCTATAAAATCAGTCGCACCCAAGCGCCAGCAGAGGGCGGCAAAACTCCACAAAAAACAACAAGTGAGCGTTTCACTGTACTGTCATTTAAATCCGTCCGAGCGGGGCATCTGCGTTAATTGCGTCAAATATTTAAACGTGATTAATTTAAAAAATTACATCACATGCATTTAATCTCCAAGAAGAAAACAATGTACCAACATCAGATTTACATACACAAGTGTTAACAACAAGCATAACACAGTGCTTGTGTAGCGTTATCCGTTTCCACCGATATTTATTATTTATTTTATTCCACGGACGGCATGGAGGTTTCCCCAGCTGCTGCAGTTATCTGAGTCTGATGATGACAAGTCACATTAATGTGCGAATGCAGTGATGAAAGTGATGAAAATCAAAAATATAATGACCTTAAATGCCCCAAAATGACCTCGTACCAGGCATTGGGTGCCACTGACGGCCATAGACGTTCAATCCATTTGAAGTGGGAGGGATGGCAGCGAATGAACGAATGTTCATTCGCTGCCACCCTCCCAATTCAAACGGATTGGACGTCTACTGGTGATAAACTCATTCCAATTCACAGCAGAAGCTTCTTTTTTATGTTTATTAGTTGTTTTGTAGAATATCCTAGAATGATTTCCTGACCAATGTATCGATAATCGTTGTATCGCCGTGTCGTCAGATCGTTATCGTGAGCTTTGCATCGTAAACCGTATCGTATCGTAGCCGTTACTGAGGATGTAAAGGCGTGTTACTTTGTGTTACTACGTTGGTTGAATGACTCGAGAAAAGTCTGTAAAACATGCCATATTGTGAGATCATCGTTATCGTGAGCTTTGTATCGCAAGTCGTATCGTATCGTGAGGTACCGAGAGGTTCACACCCCTATATTAAAGCCAAGAAGCATTCATGTTACAACCCTAACTAAAATGTAGTTGTGGATTGGAAGCTTTATGCTTTAGTTGCTATTTTACAGTATTGAAACTACTGCAAATTTAGATTGCACATTTATCGGCAAAATTGAATGTCTATTGCTATCAAAGGCAGTGAATGAGTTAAATGTGAAACATGTGAAAAACACCTTGGGAGTGATATTTCCAGATCGGTCCCAATTAGATCCGTCGGCAACACGTCTCCATTCAACAACAGCCAATTTCCCCGTCACTTCTGGAAAAGGTTCTTCACGTCTTCTCTGCCTCTGAAATGACGGCACAATCATGTGAAGTGTTTAAAAAAAAAAAAACGCGCAAAAATAAGCTTTCAGGTTTCACTTTTCCACCAGCAAATGAAAAGGCCTTAAGAGGATTTTTGGGGAAATTGTGATCTGCTGACTCACTAAGAGGTTATTTGCTATGCTTTAAATCCTTCTGATGTAACACTACTTTTCATTTTATCACCCAAATGGACTAAACATACCACACAAACAATGCGCGACTGATAAAAGTCCACCTTTTATTTGGAAAAAGTGCAGTACGCACTCGTGACAGAACACTTAACGGTAATTCTAATGAAACATCGATACTAAAAGATGGACGGACGGGACACATGTACAGTGGGGTAAATAAGAATTTAGTCAACCACTAATTGTGCAAGTTCTCCCACTTGAAAATATTAGAGTGGCCTGTAATTGTCAACATGGGTAAACCTCAACCATGAGAGACAGAATGTGGAAAAAAAAAACAGAAAATCACATTCTTTGATTTTTAAAGAATTTATTTGCAAATCATGGTGGAAAATAAGTATTTGGTCAATACCAAAACTTTGTTATGTACCCTTTGTTGGCAATAACGGAGTCCAAACGTTTTCTGTAGCTCTTCACAAGCTTTTCACACACTTTTGCTGGTATTTTGGCCCATTCCTCCATGCAGATCTCCTCTAGAGCAGTGATATTTTGGGGCTGTCGTTGGGCAACACAGACTTTCAACTCCCTCCACAGATTTTCTATGGGGTTGAGATCTGGAGACTGGTTAGGCCACTCCAGGACCTTGAAATGATTCTTAGAAAGCCACTCCTTTGTTGCCCTGGCTGTGTGTTTGGGCTCATTGTCATGCTGAAAGATCCAGTCACGTCTCATCTCCATGCTCCATGCAAGATCTCAGCCCATGGCGTCAAAATGAGAACAAGAACGGTGAGCAAAAATCCCAGAACCACAAGGGGGGACCTAATGAATGACCTACAGAGAGCTGGGACCACAGTAACAAAGGCTACTATCAGTTACACAATGCGCCGCCAGGGACTCAAATCCTGCACTGCCAGACGTGTCCCCCTGCTGAAGCCAGTACATGTCCAGGCCCGTCTGCGGTTCGCTAGAGAACATTTGGATGATCCATCAGAGGACTGGGAGAACGTGTTATGGTCAGATGAAACCAAAATAGAACTTTTTGGGTAGAAACACAGGTTCTCGTGTTTGGAGGAGAAAGAATACTGAATTCCATCCGAAGAACACCATACCCACTGTGAAGCATGGGGGTGGAAACATCATGCTTTGGGGCTGTTTTTCTGCAAAGGGACCAGGACGACTGATCTGTGTAAAGGAAAGAATGAATGGGGCCATGTATCAAGAGATTTTGAGTGAAAATCTCCTTCCATCAGTAAGGGCATTGAAAATGAGACGTGGCAGGGTCTTTCAGCATGACAATGATCCCAAACACACAGCCAGGGGCAACAAAGGAGTGGCTTCGTAAGAAGCATTTCAAGGTCCTGGAGTGGCCTAGCCAGTCTTCAGATCTCAACCCTATAGAAAATCTGCGGAGGGAGTTGAAAGTCCATGTTGCCCAACGACAGCCCCAAAACATCACTGCTCTAGAGGAGATCTGCATGGAGGAATGGGCCAAAATACCAGCAACAGTTTGTGAAAAGATTGTGAAGAGATACAGAAAACGTTTGGCCTCCGTTATTGCCAACAAAGGGTACATAACAAAGTATTGAGATTAACTTTTGGTATTGACCAAATACGTATTTTCCACCATGATTTGCAAAAAAAATGATTTAAAAATCAAACAATGTGATTTTGTTTTTTCACATTCTGTCTCTCATGGTTGAGGTTTACCCATGTTGACAATTACAGGCCTCTCTAATATTTTCAAGAGGGAGAACTTGCACAATTAGTGGTTGGCTAAATACTTATTTGCCCCACTGTAAAAGCAAAGACAAGCTTCTTGGCACCACACATCTAAAAATATCAAACAAAGGGAGAATGTAGGTCACACCTTCCTCATTGGTTGACAGCAATATGGCCTGAATGGCACTTCACCAGGTTGCCTTTCTTTTCGGTAAGGGTCAATCATTCCAATACTTGTAAAAGCACTTTTCAATCTAAAAGAGCGACTGGAAATATGAATCAGACACATAATACCACTTTTCACCTTCAAAGACAAATGTTGCGTGTCCTTTCTCAGTTGGTTTTGTAAGAATGTTGATGGCGGAAAACACAGACAAGACTGAAAAGGCAGTTTCTGCTCTTGCACTCCTCTTTAAAAGAAACTGCGGTATTTTAAGCAAAAATAACTGTTATGTTTTATAGAACAATATGTCTATATGCTGCCATCGCAGATTCATGGCGCAATAAGCCCCCAAACTATTTTTAATTTGTCCGTTTTACCCTGACAACCTCCATTTACAGACGTCGCGCAACCGCTTTTGTTTCAACCCGGCCATAAAACAAAGGTAATTAATTATATTTATTATTCAAAATGTCTGTCTTTCTTAGCTTAGAATCATTAATTGATGTCTCATATTTCGTTTAGGAAAAAAAAATGACTTTTAAAATTACTCACATATTTTAAACTTTTAAACAAATGACGTCACAATGAAAAAATTGGCGACTGTAAAAAAGTCACGGATATGTACCTCATAACTATCGCTTAATTGTTTTTTTTTTTTGTTTGTTTCTGTCGCATTTTCCCCCGATATGTTAGATGATAAATAATCGATCCAAAAAAAGAAAAAATGAAGAAAAAAAAAACGTTTAAAAGGGTAAATATACAACATAAAATATACAATATTCATGAATACTACATCACATTTGTAAAATATAAACACATAATAAAATAAATAATAGCCCATTTAAATAAAATAAATTGAAATGAGCTAAAACACCTGTAATTAAATAATAAGAATAATACACACATCCTGCTTACACAATTAAATTTATTAATTTCTGTGTGGCGCTTTAACTTGAGAAAATCCACCAATAAAGCTTTTGAAAACCGTTCATGAGAAAAAAAATGTTTCAGTGAGGCATTTCATTGGTAAAATACATGTTAAAATCTTTGTCATTGGGATTGCTTTTCTCTTTAGCACAGGACTTCTTTTTTCTTCTTTCTTTCAGAAAGAAAGCTGACCAATACGTGGGTCTGAAAGGCAAATTGTTGTTGGATTATCTTTAAATAACCGCTACATTTTGAGCAGAATTCTAGCTTTGTATAGGCTAATGTTCCTATTGTTGAAAGCACAAAAGTGTGTAATAAACAACTAGCACATTTATATTTTGCATTTTGTTTTTTTACTGTACCAAAAATGAACCGAACCGTGACCTCAAAACTGGAGATTTTTGTGTACCATTGCACCCCTACTAAATATATGAAAAAGAAAATCTCGACCACTCCTTGATGTCTGCGATTTCTGCATCGCCACCGTTGTTATATTACCATGTTTCACCCATAAAATCCCCCCCAAATCCAGCTGTGTCTTGACACTCAGTGATACATGCTACATGGAGTTTTTGGATCGAAACAAGGTAAGTGCGCGATAATATCTCGTTAAAGTCATGGTGTCTGTATTTCTGCTCTCGCGTACTCTCACCTCCAGATAGGGTTTTGCTGTTTAAAAAAAATATTTTTTTTCAAAAATGTCCTCCTGTTAGAATTTTTTCTTCCCCCAGAAAATTGAGATTTTAAGATTTCCAATGATGTATCACACATGAACAGGGGTGAAAGTGGGCCAGAACGGTCAGGAACGCAGTTCCGGCAAAAGATTCAGGGCCGGAATGCTGTTCCGGTCCACGATGCTTTGATTCTGAAAATATGACGGCAACTGTCAAAACGCTACGTTAAAAAAAAAAAAAAAAAAAAAAAAATGCTAAGCTTCCACAATTGCAGTTCATCTCCACGAAGAAAACAATCTACCAACATCAGATTTACATACACTAGTGTTAACAACGAGCATAATAAAGTGCTAGTGTAGCGTAATCCGTTTCCACCAATATTTATTATTTATTTTGTTCCACGGACGGCATGGAGGTTTCCCCAGCTGCTGCAGTTATCTGAGTCTGACGAATTCACGCAGCAAAGCAAAACGCCTGGACTCATTTATCCCTTCAATTGGCTGACATACTGACATGTGATCAGCAGAGATAGTTAGCTCTGATTGGTTCAAATGTGCATGTTTTCTGGAACAGCAAAAAAAAAAAAAAAGTTTGTTGAATTGATGCGACAAAAAAAGGGCAATACAACATAAAATTGATCAAATCTTAAAGAGCAACGAAAGAGTTGAGGAGGCTTATTTATCATATTTAGTTTTATTTGCTCTGATGGGGAGATTCAGAACATCTTAGCTGTCAATGTGCACTTTGGACTTATATTTGTTCATTTATGTTAGGCTACTTATTCATTTCCTTTTGATTTAAAAAAGTCAATGTTTGCGCGATCTTCAAAATATATTCAATTTCACTTTGCATAATATAAGTCATTTGTACTTATTTTTCTGAATGTATGTTACTTATATCTTTATTATTAAAAAAATGTAAATGTTTACATTAACTTCAATTTTAATATACATCCTATGTTCTTAAGTAGTTAAAATTGAGATTTGGCATTTAGTATGTGAAGAAATGAGAGAAAAGAAAAATTAGGAGATGGAGGTTGGGGTTATTGCTGTTTTTGTTAACTTTTATTTTGCAAATCATCGAAAAAAATACAATTTTGAATGAAAATCAGTTTTTGTATGTGTTATAGAAATAACTGTGCTAAAACAGTTTTCTTTGCATTTCAGTAGTTTAAGAGGTTTGACCCCCCCCCCCAAAAAAAAAATTAAAGAAAAAATAAATAACATTTCTGGCTCCGTGGCGACCTTCACGTCAGAGAGTTCCGGCAACAGATTCTAGCCACTTTCCCCCCTGCACGTGCATATCGGACAATTTTGAAAGTTGGCCAAATTGGGAGTCTCAGAGCGGAACTTCAAGTCACCTGAGTTTTTTCCGCCATATTTCAATTTTAAACATTTTAGATTAGTATTGAGTATATTTTTAAGAGAAATGGTGACATTAGCAAGCAGTTGCTTTTATTATTATTTTTTAAACATAAACATCCCAAAAGATTACAGTCAAAGCATGCAAAAATGCGCATTCCGATATTATCAGACCTGTTTCAATGCCACTTACTGCATTGCGGTTGCATGGTTGGTACTATGTCATCTCGCTAAACATTACACTTTTTCTACATCTACAAATGGTCAGGATTGAACTCCTTAAATCAGTCATGTCCAAAGTCCGGCCCGGGGGGCCAAATGCGGCCCATGGTCAAATTTTATCCGGCACCCAGCCTCAGTCATAATAATCATTAACGTCTGGCCCACACACAGACGTAATAAACTGGTCAGCAGTACTGCTAGCATATGAAGTAGCTTACACACTATATGCTGCTCCTCATTTACCAACTAAACTGCAGCAGCACTCTGAGCAACATTACCCCGTGTGACCCTTTACTCCTAATTTTCTAAAATGGCGACAATCATCAAAACAAGAAAGTTGACTGCAACGGCCGGCGCTTCAAGGATAGGTGGAAATTGGACTATTTCTTCACTAAAATATGCAACAACTGTGTCTGCCTCATTTGCAAAGAGACAGTCGCTGTTTTTAAAGAGTTCAAATTGAGGCGATATTACCAAACAAGACATGCTGACATGTACGAAAAGAGTACAGGGAAGAAATTGAAGCAGCTTGAAGCCAGTTTAATTTTACAGCAGCAGTATTTCGCAAGAGCCCGAGAATCGAAAGAGAACGCCACAAAGGCTTGTTACGAGATTGTTGAAATTATTAATAAAAAAAAAAAAAATAGGGCTGCAGCTATCGATTATTTTAGTAGTCGATTAATCGAGTTAGTTATCTAGTTAGTTCGAATAATCGAGTAATCGGATAAGGAACATGAAAAATTAAAATACCTGAGCTGAGCCTTAAACTTACATAGCAAAAAGTCTGCTAGCTTAAATGCTATAAAACGCTGACGCTTTTTTTTTTTTTTTTTTTTTTTTTTTTACAATGCTCTTGACAAATGGTTCAGACACATATTCCCACAAAAAACAACAAAAAAACTGCTTAATCTACTAGAGCTGAAACGAATACTCGAGCAACTCGAGTAACTCGAGTTTAAAAACTGATCCGAGTAATTTTATTCACCTCGAGTAATCGTTTATTTTGACAGCTCTATGCATCACGTTTTGCTCGGACTACTTTTAATGCGGGACAATGCGCTGATGTCACGTGCGGAGAGGAGGAAGGGGAAAAAAAAAAAAAAACTTACTGCAGCCGACAGCCGCTACAAACGACGCCGACGTTGCTAAATACTAGCCCGCACGATGCTATGTTGGTAGCAGGTAGCGTCTGATGCGTCTCATAGACATCACATGTATGTTGAACTAGATGCTAAATGACAGACTCGGCCGCGTCTGGGCAGTGTTAGTAAACAGCCGCCATCTTAAAGCAGTAGAGCGCTAAGCGCTAATAAAGAGTGCTAAGCGCTAATAAATAAGATTAACGTTACTGTCGCTACTAGCTCATGTAACGTTAGTCCTGCGGAGGGCTAGGTTTCTATTAATTATGACCACTGTCGATGCGTGGCTAACGTGTCTTACATACAGGGTTTAACATAACATAGCATTGTGGAGTGATGAGGGTGTAAAATAAAAACTTAATAATGCTAACTATCAATTTTAGCTCAGTAGTCATTGCTGGATAAAACACCAAGTAGCACTGGTCCCTAATTGCTCCATACAGCCTGTATCATACATTTATTTTGAACACTGCAAAAACTCAAAATCCTATCAGGACTTACAGTTTAGACTAACTTAAAACTTAACTAGAACTTAAAAATGGCTTGACACAAATAGAAATTCAATTGAAACACGCGGGAAAAAATCCTAACTTTTAAGTGATGTGTGTTATCAAGCATAATGGCATTTTTAGGTAAGATATATATATATATATATTTTTTTTTCTTCTTAATAAGATCTAAAAGTTTTTTGAGTTAAGCAGTGAATTAGTCTTTTTTTTTTGTTCTAGTTACATCTGAGATGCAATTGTTGGCTGTTTTCAACAATATACATGGAAAACATTGATTGACTGAAAATGGTTCAAGATTAGATGAAATAAACGTCTTGTTTTCTCATGTATATTTATAATTGCTCTTCACCTAAAAATATATTTGTTTTATCCGATTACTCGATTAATCGATAGAATTTTCAGTCGATTACTAAAATATTCGATAGCTGCAGCCCTAAAATATACCAATAAACTAAATTATGAATGCATTTAAAAAACTAACTCAAACAAAAACATGGCTTATGTTGGTCTTAACAGGGAGCAGCTGGATTCAGCCATGTGAAATGAGGCAGGCTAGAGGGCAGCGTATCACTTTAATTAAACGAATACTTGAAACAGCAAAATTTATTTCGGATCATTTTTCTTGAATCAAATACTCGAGTTAATCGAGTCATCGTTTCAGCACAAAAAAAAATATAAAGCAAATGTGACACACAGAATGGCTTGCTAAAATTTGCTTAAATATATTGTTCTACGTAAAGGACGTCAGCCAAGGTCGGGCCTCCACATTTTTACCACACCAAATCTGGCCCCCTTTGCAAAATGTTTGGACACCCCTGCCTTAAATGAATCCTATCACATTGTTCAGTTGCTTTCAAGACAGTCAAGTACTACAATGTTCCAACTTATCAAAACAGTGAAATAGAGTAGCAGAGTTCATCAACTCAGTTCAAACGAGGTTGGGTTTTCTAATTATCAATAGTCAGTCAGACTTGACAATAAGCTTCGCAGCTGCGGTATCATCGTATTGACTTGAATGTGTTTGTTCCGTCGCCTGCATTTTAATGGCCTTGGTGATCTCTGCTGTCACCACAGTAACATTTCCATATGACATTACAGTGCTGGAGGGATATTGGTCTTTTAGATGAAAGATTTTTTGGGTGTTATACAATGAGGGTTGTGTCTGTGGGGCTCTGTCCCACTGTCCTGTTTCCGTTTTTAAGGATTCCCTCGGTGCTAGCGTGACTTGTGTTGATGACCGGTGACTTTGCACCAGCGGTATCACCGTCTTCCATTTGGGGCTCTAAGAATGCTACCCTTTTCCCGTTGGACCGCCGCTGTCCCGACTCGACGTCCCTAGGGTCGGAACAGAGGATGATCGCTCGCCCCCCGCACCCTCTGGAGGCACCGCCTCTGTTTTCCCTGCACCGACAGGGCGTCAAGTAAAGATAGAGGAGCACCAGTATGATGCTAACAACACAGGAAGCCAAGGTGGTGAAAGCTGTGTTGAAATGCTCGCCTCCGCCACGATGGGCTGAACCACTAGCGGCGACGGAACTCAGGTTTCCCACGACCACGTTGACCTCGGGGGACGTTTCGCGGCCGCGTGCCGCTACGCAAGCGTAGGTACCGGAGTCCTCCGTTAGCGCTCCTCTTATCTCCAGGGAGCCATTGGGGAGGACCGCGAGGTGAGCGTTTGGATCGTGAGCTGAACTATTCAGCACTGTTGTGGGGGTCACCCAGAAAACTGCTGGATCGTTCGAGGAAAAGCCAGGGCACGGCAACCGCAACCATTTTCCCGGATCGACTTGATAGCTTCCCGCCTCGACGGGAACCACCTCATCCGTGGTGCAATTTAGCTTGAGCACGGTGTCATCCCTGCATAGGTAGTCGTCTTTAAAGTCCAACAAAGGGAGATACTGTTTCCAAGTCCAATACTCGAGTAGACCGAGTAAAGCGCAGTCGCACGTGAGAGGGTTTCCCTGCAAATAAATTCCAGCATGTCGGCTCAGGGTGAGCAGCATGTGAACGTGCACCCTGATGATTTTGTTGGATGACACGTCTAGAAAGGTCAGGTTGAGCGGCCCCCCTCCATCAAGGAGAATTACAGGGAGGGATGTCAGCCCGTTTCCAGACAGGTAGAGCTTGACCAGGCTGCGGAGACCGCTAAAGGCGTTAGGATTGATCTGGACAATCTGGTTACCGAACAGCAGCAGCTCTCTCAACTCGGCCAGGCCACTGAAGATAGATGAATTGAGCACTGATAGTTTGTTGGACGACAGATCCAAGTGTAGGAGACGAGGTGTCACCGCGAAGGCGTTGGCCTCAATTTGCCTGATGCTATTGCGGCCGAGAAGCAGCGCGGCCAGCCGGTCGAAAGGGCGACGAATCCAATCGGCGGGCAGAGCGGTCAGGGAATTGTGGCTCAGGTCTACGCGCGCCGCGTAATCGGGGAGGTCGGGGGGCAGCGTCGACAGATTGCTGCCGCTGCAGGAAACGATATCGCTAGCGCAAATGCAACCTGGCGGGCACGCGAGTGCCCACGGAGTGAAGCCGAGACAAAGGGAAAGAAGCAAAGCGGCGGCCGCGGGGTGGACGCTGCTCTGGCGCATGAGACGGGACGCAGTTGGACACATTCTGCTTTTTCCCTCAAGGACAAATCTCAGCTTGCAGTCTCACGTGGCTTGAACATGTCAGCTTTGGGAGCATGTGGAAGTGGAAGGAAAGCTGAGGAGGGAAACACACAAGATAGTCATCATTTTGATCCTTGTTTTTGTTGTATTTATTATAGTATCTTGGTAACTTCACTCATTCACAGCCACTAAAAGTGACAGACATCAAATCCATTGTTAATTGTCCAATCCATTGGAACTGGAAACTGTTATATTTTCTGTCTACACGGATAATCTTTTGTGGGAAATTGGCAGCCAGCGCTTTAATTTATAAAATAACATTGAAGCCATTCGAACAGCAGAAATATTGTTGATAGGTTTCCTTAGATCAGACATGTCCAAAGTCCGGCCCAGGGGCCAAATGCGGCCCGTGGTCAAATTTCATCCGGCCCCCAGCCTCTGTCATAAAATCAATAACATCTGGCCTGCACACAGACTTAATAAATTGGTCAGCAGTACTGCAACTAGCATATGAAGTAGCTTAAACACGTAATGCTGCTCCTCATTTACCCACTAAAAGGCAGCAGCACTTTAACCCTTTATTAACAAGTGTATCACATTTGATACACTTAAAATTTCATGATTTTCAGACTAATTTAGAATTTTGATATTTGTGTTTTGGAGAAAAAAAAATGATGGATGCAAGTCAACACATGCATCTGCAGGTTCCATGAGGAAAAAAAAACATGATTTACCATGGGTTATAGATATGAGAGCGCTTATTACTAGGGTTGTTCCTATAATGTTTTATTGCTCCCGATCCGATCCCGATCGTTTTAGTTTGAGTATCTGCCGATCCCGATATTTCCCGATCCGATTGCTTTTTTTTTTTGCTCCCGATTCAATTCCAATCATTCCCGATAATTTTTCCCGATCATATATATTTTGGCAATGCATTAAGAAAAAAATGAATAAAACTCGGACGAATATATACAGTCAACATACAGTACATAAGTACTGTATTTGTTTATTATGACAATAAATCCTCAAGATGGCATTTACATTATTAACATTCTGTCTGTGAGTGATCCACGGATAGAAAGACTTGTAATTCTTAAAAGATAAATGTGACTTTGTATATTGTGACTAAATATTGCCATCTAGTGTATTTGTTGAGCTTTCAGTAAATGATACTGTAGCCATGCCCAAATGGATGATGGGAAGTGCAACCATGACTGTGCGTAGTGCTACCAATTGATATATCTGTCTGCGTTGCGAAACGATCAATTACTACCTTGCTTCCCCACATTGCCTCCCACGATATTTCTAATCTTAGGGAGAGGGATTGAAAGGCTTTAACCCATTAAAAAAAGGCTCCAAAGGCTGCCAAAATTCACTCTACTCCTTTTACGCTGCCTTTTAGCTCTCTGTATAGGTAAAACAGCGACATTACAGATTGAGTGCGACAATGCGTGAGTAGGTCGTGCAGCGCATGCATTAATTGCGTAAAATATTTTAACGTGATACATTTTTGAAAAAATTAATTACCGCCGTTATCAGTATAATTTGATAACCCTACCTTAAGCCTAAACTAAAGACTCTGGATGAGTGTAACATATTATGTCTGTAACGTTAAATACAGTTAGAAAATGATTGAATTAAAAAATATATATATTAAAAAAAGGCTGTCCGATATTTTTTTGCCGATTCTGATACTTTGAAAATGACGTGATCGGACATCTCTACTTATTACACAAATTCATTTTGGCTTTTCTTTTCACAAATTTGAAAAAAAGGTTTCATTAGGACCTTATTTTTCAAATTTTGGGATTCTCTGATAATTGCTTCATGTTGTAGGTATTTAAAGGCTCAGCAACATTACTCCGTGTGACCCCTACTTCCAATTTTCTAAAATGGCGACAATCAACAAAAAAAGTTGACTGTGACAGCCGACGCTTCAAGGATAGGTGGAAATTGGACTATTTCTTCACTAAAATATGCAACATCTGTGTCGCTGTTTTTAAAGATTTCAATGTGAGGCGATATTACCAAACAAGACACGCTGACATGTACGGCAAGATTACAGGGAAGATACGAAGCAAGAAATTGAAGCAACTTGAAGCTAGTTTAATTTCACAGCAGTAGTATTTCGCAAGAGCCCGAGTGTCGAACGAGAACGCCGCAAAGGCGAGATTGTTGAAATTATTCTTTAAAAAAATAATAAAGCAAATGTGACACACTGAATGGTTTGCTAAATTTTGCTTAAATATATTGTTCTACATTAAGGATGTCAGCCAAGGTCGGCCCCCCACATTTTTACCACGCCAAATCTGACCCCCTTTGCAAAAAGTTTGGACACCCATGCCTTAGATGGAGTGGTAAAATGCTTAAAAGTCTATGTAAAAACAGGTCAATTTTAGAGCTTATCCGGTCCGTCCGTTTTTTGATGAAAACAAAATAGTAGGGCTGTCAAAATTATCGCGTTAACGGGCGTTAATTATTTTTTTAAATTAATCACATTAAAATATTTGACGCAATTAAAGCATGCACTGAATGAGCCGCTCTCGCATTGCCTCAAACAGATTTCAATGAGGCCGTTTATGGACATTAAGAGTGAAGAGAATGCCACCGGCCGCTTGGGGGCAGCACAGCGCCGTTCCATACTAATGTTATTCCTTCTAATAGTGGGAGAATTAGTCGTTGTGAGACGTTTATGCTGTTGCTTTGTGCTCCACACATATTTCGGTAAGTTTGCTTTCTTTTAATGGCAATTATGTGTCTCTTGTTGTATTTTGGGTAAGATATGCACAAAGAAATATCTGTTATAAAGGCGACACAGGCGTTCTTTGGGCTGCGCCGTTTATTGGCATAAGCTTCTGCAACTCCTTCACAACAAACAGAAGTGTCATTTAGTGAAAGCACAACAAAAATAATATTGCCATCTCTCAAAAAAATGTTAACAAAAAGAAAAGCACTTCAGTCTGTAGTAATGAGGCCCTATTCTCACACAGCTAAACAACAATGCAAAGTGAACTGGCATTACTCAGAGTTTGGTCACTCAATTCTTATTATTGTTATTTTTATTTTTCCTATTATTATGTTAACTCTACTTCTGATTGAAAATTGTACAAATTTTATTAAAACGAAAATATGAAGAGGTGTTTTAATATAAAATTACTATAACTTGTTACTATAACATTTATCTTTTATGAACTACAAGTCTTACTATCCGTGGATCACTTAAACAGAAAGAATGTTAATGCCATTTGTGGATTTATTGTTATAATAAACAAATACAGCACCTATGTACAGTATGTTGTATGTATACATCCGTCTTGTGTCTTATCTTTCCATTCCAACAATAATTTACAGAAAAATATGGCATATTTTAGAGATGGTTTGAATTGCGATTAATTACTTTTTAAGCTGTAATTAACTCGATTAAAAATTTTAATCGTTTGACAGCCCTACAAAATAGACTTTCAGCACAATTGCAAGTTGGAATGGAATTAATAAGATCGGAGCGTAATCAAATCTAAGTGCGTGAAAGCGGTATTGGTGCTACTATGCATTAACACGAGAGGTTAAAAGCACTAATACATTTGAATTGTAATTTCTGAAAGGGCATTTTTTCCTTAGATTTTGAAGGGTAGCACACAATGTACAATGAAAGCATGTCTTGAACGTGATCAAGCTCTTGCATCAGACTCACTGAAGTGTAAAGTTAATTTCATTCCCCTATATTTGAATTATTTTTAAAGTGCTTTAGAAAATCCTGGCTTCAACTATTATTACGCGCAATAAATGAGGGATGGAGTCTACAACTCCACATCATATTGGCAAAGAACAGGCTGGCTGCTCACCTTGACGCCCACGAAGCTGCCTCCTGTTCAAGCAGTCATCCTCTTGTCCAATGTCAGCATCTGCATCCACGCTTGTCCTAATTCGGACCGCGTGCAATCCTCCTTTGTGGACCTCAAAGCTTGGCTCGGCCAGGTTTTTCAACCTGGCGCACCATTGTGCGAGCCTGAAAAGCAGACAGCCGGAGGGCTGGCTGGCGAGTGTGCGCGCGCTGCGAGTGGCGAGCTATGGGAAGAAGGAAGCTGCATATGAACTGTTCACCTGCGGGTCGAGTTGCGTGACGACAGAGGGAGGGGACGGCCACGGGAAAGACAGTACTGCACAACATTATACACACGCGAGTGAGTGAGTGAGTGAGTGAGCGAGCGAGCGAGCGAGCGGAGCAAAAGCAACATCTGTACAACATTGCCCAAATAACAAATGCAGACTTTTAACATTGAGTAGCACCTAAAAAAACACTTGTCTCCTCAAGTATCGCCCCATGGCCAACATTTAATATTTCCTCTCATTTTCAAACAATTATCGGCAACTCATCACTGATTATTTTTTGCGATTAGTCGAATAATCGGCTCATGTTATTTACTGTTACATTACACTGGGCTAAATATTTTAGCTAAAAATTATCCATTTTAGCTACAGAGAAAAGTTGGATGATCAACACTATGTAAATATTTTTTCCAAAGCAAAAGCAGACCTTTGCAAATTTCTAATTAATATGAATTCAAAAAGAACAACAGCAATAAAATTGTAATTCGATTGGTGGGACATGCACAAGAAAATGAAAAATTTGACCATTTGAGTGTTCACATTCTACAGCTAGAGATTAACCTTTAAACGAGGGCTGTCAAATGATTAAAATTTTTAATCGAGTTAATTACAGCTTAAAAATCAATTAATCGTAATTAATCGCAATTCAAACCATCTATAAAATATGCCATATTTTTTTGTAAATTATATATATATTCTGTAAAATAAATTGTTGGAATGGAAAGATAAGACACAAGATGGATATATACATTCAACATACGGTACATAAGGACTGTAGTGGGCATTTCACTCTACTGTCATTTAAATCTGTCTCTGCTGTCCTCACTCCGAAGCGTCTACTTTTTCCAAAGCTAGACAGCTAGTGAACGACGCCTTAATAATCAGACTTCTTCCTTTTTCATCTGATTTATTAATAAAATAGTCTCAAACCATTGTCCTCTTTAGACCGTCGTAAAACTACAAAAAAAAAAAGTACACAAGCATTGCATTAGCAACAACGTTAGCTTAGCACGCTATACAGGTTCACTAAACATAAACAAAAAGCGTCTCATACAAAAAATATAACATTTTCGCTTACTAACATAATATGTACATTCTTTACAACAACCATACTTACGGACAAATCTTGTCCAAGGATCATATAAGCACAACATTACAACGTAGGCGTCAGCCCGAGACGTCCTGCAGCCATATTGAACTGGCAAGAAAACAATAAACCATGTTGCAAAGCGACCAGTTAGACAGCACAAAAAGCCTTGCTGTAAAACTTACCAAAAGGCAGAATTCTGTCTGAGCGGGACATGTGCGTTAATTGCGTCAAATATTTTAACGTGATTAATTGAAACAATTAATTACCGCGCGTTAATGCGATAATTTTGACAGCCCTAATTTTAACGTGATGAATTAAAGCAATTAATTACCGCGCGTTAACGCGATAATTTTGACAGCCCTACTTTAAACTTTAACTTTGATAACATTCATGTACAGTGGGGCAAATAAGTATTTAGTCAACCATCAATTGTGCAAGTTCTCCTACTTGAAAAGATTAGAGAGGCCTGTAATTGACAACATGGGTAAACCTCAACCATGAAAGACAGAATGTGAAAAAAAAAACAGAAAATCACATTGTTTGATTTTTAAAGAATTTATTTCCAAATTAGAGTGGAAAATAAGTATTTGGTCACCTACAAACAAGTAAGATTTCTGGCTGTCAAAGAGGTCTAACTTCTTCTAACGATGTCTAACGAGGCTCCACTCGTTACCTGTATTAATGGCACCTGTTTTAACTCATCATCGTTATAAAAGACTCCTGTCCACAACCTCGGTCAGTCACGCTCCAAACTCCACTATAGCCAAGACCAAAGAGCTGTCGAAGGACACCAGAGACAAAATTTTAGACCAGGCTGGGAAGACTGAATCTGCAATAGTTAAACACTTGGTGTAAAGAAATCAACTGTGGGAGCAATTATTAGAAAATGGAAGATATACAAGACCACTGATAATCTCCCTCGATCTGGGGCTCCATGCAAGATCTCACCCCGTGGCATCAAAATGATAACAAGAACGGTGAGCAAAAATCACAGAACCACACGGGGGGACCTAGTGAATGACCTACAGAGAGCTGGGACCACAGTAACAAAGGCTACTGTCAGAAACACAATGCGCCGCCAGGGACTCAAATCCTGCACTGCCAGACGTGTCCCCCTGCTGAAGAAAGTACACATCCAGGCCCGTCTGCGGTTAGCTAGAGAGCATTTGGATGATCCAGAAGAGGACTGGGAGAATGTGTTATGGTCAGATGAAACCAAAATAGAACTTTTTGGGAGAAACAAAGGTTATTGTGTTCGGAGGAGAAAGAATACTGAATTGCATCCGAAGAACACCATACCCACTGTGAAGCATTGGGGTGGAAACATCAAGCTTTGGGGCTGTTTTTCTGCAAAGGGACCAGGACGACTGATCTGTGTAAAGGAAAGAATGAATGTATCGAGAGATTTTGAGTGAAAATATACTTCCATCAGCAAGGGCATGGAAGATGAGACGCGGCTGGGTCTTTCAGCATGACAATGATCCCAAACACACAGCCAGGGCAACAAAGGAGTGGATTCGTAAGAAGCATTTCAAGGTCCTGGAGTGACCTAGCCAGTCTCCAGATCTCAACCCCATAGAAAATCTGTGGAGGGAGTTGAAAGTCCGTGTTGCCCAACGACAGCCCCAAAACATCACTGCTCTAGAGAAGATCTGCATGGAGGAATGGGCCAAAATACCAGCAACAGTGTGTGAAAATCTTGTGAAGACTTACAGAAAACGTTTGGCCTCGTTATTGCCAACAAAGGGTACATAACAAAGTATTGAGATGAACTTTTGGTATTGACCAAATACTTATTTTCCACCATGATTTGCAAATAAATTATTTAAAAATCAAACAGTGTGATTTTCTGAGGATTTTTCCACATTCTGTCTCTCGTGGTTGAGGTTTACCCATGTTGACAATTCCAGGCCTCTCTAATATTTTCAAGTGGGAGAACTTGCACAATTAATGGTTGACTAAATACTTATGTACTCCACTGTACACACTGCTGGCCAAATGTATTGGCACCCGTTCGCTCATGTGTTCGAAATAAACGATAGCCGACGTGCAAAGTATTCTTTAAAAATAGTGAGCTTAGGGGCGTGAAAAACGCGGGAGAGCTAAGTGAGGATAACGAACAGCTAAGCGATGCTAAACCGAGCTGAGCGAAGCTAAACGGCGCTAAATGAAGCTAAGCGACTGATACTCAGTCTGTCGTCATGGAACGGTCCATTGTAGTGCGTGTGTGGGTGTGTGGTGGTGGTGGTGGTGGTGGGGGGGGGGGGTAATTCAAATGGCTTTCTTTTTTGTTTTTTTTTAAATGTGTTTGTTTGGTATGCTGACATAATTATACATGACAAATAGTTGGGGGTGCTGCTGGCTCCGGTGGCCCAAGCCCTTGCTCGTTGGGGCAAGGGCAGCTGGTTGGGGGCCCCCTACTGGTTGGGGGCCTAAGGCGATCGCCTACTTCGCCCGAATAGTAGATCCGCCTATGCATACAGTATTAACTGACGATGTTAACACATGCACTGCAGTGCTTTAGCAGACTTGAAAAGATACGGAAAAATGCCAACAATGCTTGCCCTTTGAAAACGAATGATGCCATTGTTACCACAAGTCAAAGTGATGCAACCCTGCAGAGATGACCCAAAGTGATAAGCGGCCCTGCCACGCAATTCCCCAGCCTTGCTGCAGGAAAGCATATTATATACACTTAATCGTGTCTTTTCAGGGAGGATTTGCCCCATTAAAGATAGCATCATAGCAATTAAACATGTGTGCCCTTGAAGATGCCTTTTTCCATTTCCCCCTGCAGTGCCGCCGCAGCCTCATTATTTACACTGTAGGTTGCACAATGTGGTAGAAGAGTCTATATAGGGCCCTGGGCAAAAGTACAGCTGACTACAACTTAACAGGTCTATTTGGGAAATGTCTAGAGATAGAACACTACAAGAGTCAGATGTGCCGACATAAATGGAATTGGCTGAAATATTATTTGCGCCGTGATCGTGAGCCGGGCGCAGCGTATCGTTTGTTTGTGTCAAAGAGCAGATGGGCGCTTTCGTAAACTGCATTTGCATGAGTCCAATTAATCAGTTTGAAGCTTTGTTAACCGTCTGCTTTTCTGCTCTTTAGCCCATTCCCTACCTATTGTGTCTATTGAAACACACAAACAGAAAGCGAAGAGGAGGGAAAAAAGCCATTAAAATTGTCCTTGCAGAAAGACGAGTACGTTTCATTAGCTGAACGCGCTGTGAGAACGAGGCCCGATGCCTTATTACTGACTTCAGTCTAATCACAAAGCACTGGTAATTATGAGCTTTCCACCCAGGACGGCGTGACAGACAAATCGGTGGATGTTTCCATGACGCCGGCCATCAAAGGGGAAGGCCATTGGCGGAGAATACTAGAGTGTCCATCTTCCGTGGCAGAAACTCGCTTCCAGCTTACTGACAATCGGCCGCTGGATGGACTCCTTTGTATTACACGACAGTGGCAGCGGTAATCAACTGTTTGAAATGCTTGAAGCATTCTAAAAATACAGTACTTGTCAAATTCAAAGATCTATCACTTTGCGGTTCCCCACTGCAGAGATTTTCAACGGCTGAAGTTCTCCTTGAAGCAATTCTCGGCAGGACCTCGCTCCGTGACACTCCACTTTTCAAAAAAAAGCATTCCGATGCCTCGTTAGAAGCACTTTATTTATAGTTTGTCTGAGGGAAAACAAACATGTGGTGACAACATCTTTTTCCCTGCAGAAATTGGCTTTGCCGTCACTCTACTGGACATAGGAGAGCTTTTGCGACGGCAATGCAAAGACTTCAAAAGGAAAGCTGGATAGCTCCTATTCCTACATTATAATGAAGCCAGGCAGTGTGCATTAAAGGCAGGGGTGAAAGTGAGCCAGAACGGTCAGGAACGCAGTTCCGGTATAAGATTCAGGGCCGGAACGCTGTTCCTGTATATGGTGCTTTGATTCTGAAACGTTAAAAAAAAACAAAGCTGCCAAACATGCATTTCATCTCCAAGAAGAAAACAATCTACCAACATCAGATTTATATACACAAGTGTTAACAACAAGCATAATAAAGTGCCTGTGTGGCGGAAATCGTTTCCACTAGAGATGTCCCGATCCATCGGCATCCCGATCCATCGGGATCGATCACGTCATTTTCAAAGTATCGGAATCGGCAAAAAAAATGCCTTTTTTAATATATATATTTTTTTTAATTAAATTGTTTTCTAATTGTATTTAACGTTACAGACATAATATGTTACACTCATCCAGAGTCTTTAGTTTAGGCTTAAGGTAGGGTTATCAAATTTATCCCGATAACGGCAGTAATTAATTTTTTAAAAAATGTATCACGTTAAAATATTTAACGCAATTAATGCATGCACTGCACGACCCACTCACGCATTGTCGCACTCAATCTGTAATGGCGCCGTTTTCCCTTTATAGAAAGATAAAAGGCAGCGTAAAATGAGTAGAGTGAATTTTGGCAGCCTTTGGAGCCTTTTTTTAATTGGCTAAAGCCTTACAATCCCTCTCCCTACGATTAGAAACATCATGATAAGCAATGTGGGGAAGCAAGGGAGCAATTAATCTTTTTCCTAACACCTTATGTTATTTCCCAACGCAGAGAAGATATATCAATTGGTAGCACTACGCACAGTCATGGTTCCACTTCCCATCATGCATTTGGGCATGGCTACAGTATCATTTACTGAAAGCTCAACAAATACACTAGATGGCAATATTTAGTCACAATATACAAAGTCACAAGTCTTTCTATCTGTGGATCCCTCTCACAGAAAGAATGTTAATAATGTAAATGCCATCTTGAGGATTTATTGTCATAATAAACAAATACAGTACTTATGTACTGTATGTTGAATGTGTATATTCGTCAGAGTTTTATTCATTTTTTCTTAATGCATTGCCAAAATGTATATGATGGGGAAAAATTATCGGGAATGATTGGAATTGAATCGGGAGCAAAAAAAAAGCAGTCGGATCGGGAAATATCGGGATCGGCAGATACTCAAACTAAAACGATCGGGAGAAAAAAAAAACATGATCGGAACAACCCTAGTTACGATCTCATATTAGTTTGAAAATCGACCGGATCCACCGTATTTTTACACGAGTGACATCCAGTCTGCCCGATCCTAGCTAATAGTATTGACGCAGGAGGGCCGCGTCTCACGTCAAATAATAAACTCTGCCATTCTTTTCGCATGCGTCGCGTTGAGCCATTTCTGGGATGCGTCTAACACGCGGCCGCACTGCGACTGGTGTGCATTGGCTGAATGACTTTAACGCCCGTGTTTCACTGCATTCTGGCGGCGGCCACGTTGTCGCGCCGTTGACGTTTCTGGGTTATATACTGTCCTACCGTGTTGATCCTCATTATAGTAGAGAAGATCGAGTAAATATAATCTACACAAAGAAACTGTAACCCGATCGACTCACAGCCTTGAAAAGTAAGGGTTACATTATGTCAGAAACTCGTTCGGTACGCCTCCGTTCCGAACCGAGCACCCCGTACCGAAATGGATCAATACAAATACATGTACCGTTACACCCTTAATGTTTACTGTCATTTACAGGCAGGGGTGAAAGTGGAAAGTAGAATTTCTTGCCGGCACTCCCCATGGAGCCAGAAATTTTATTTATTTATTTGTTTTTTCTTTCTTTTTTTTGGGGGGGGGGGGGGTCAACACTACCGAAATGCTAAGAAAACTGTTTTGGTCAGTTATTTCTGTAATAAGGGCTGTCAAAATGATCGCGTTAACGGGCGGTAAATCATTTTTTAAATTAATCACGTTTAAATATTTGACACAATTAACGCACATGCCCCGCTCAGACAGATTTAAATGACGGAACAGTGAAATGCCCACTTGTTAATTGTGTTTTATGGAGTTTTGCCGCCCTCTGCTGGCGCTTGGGTGCGACTGAATTTATAGGCTTCAGCACCCGTGAGCATTGTGTAAGTAATTATTGACATCAACAATGGCTGGCTACTAGTTTATTTTTTGACTGAAATTTTCACAAATTTTATTAAAACGAAAACATTAAGAGGGGTTTTAATATAAAAATTCTATAACTTGTACTAACATTTATCTTTTAAGAACTACAAGTCTTTCTATCCATGGATCGCTTTAACAGAATGTTAAGAATGTTAATGCCATCTTGTTGATTTATTGTTATAATAAACAAATACAGTCCTTATGTACCGTATGTTGAATGTATATATCCATCTTGTGTCTTATCCTTCCATTCCAATAATAATTTACAGAAAAATCTGGCATATTTTATAGATGGTTTGAATTGCGATTAATTAATTTTTAAGCTGTAATTAACTCGATTGAAAATTTTAACCATTTGACAGCCCTATCTATAATACATACAAAAACTGATTTTCATTCAAACTTGTGTTTTTTTCAATGATTTGCAAAATAAAAGTTGACAAAAACAGCAATAACCCCAACCTCCATCTCTTAATTTCTATTTCCCTCATTTCCTCACATACTTAATGCCAAATTTTAACTACTTAAGAACATAAGATGTATATTAAAAGTGAAGTTAATGTAAACATTTACTTTTTGTTGTGTTTTTAATAATAAAGATATAAGTAACAAATTCAGAAAAATAAGTACAAATTACTTATATTATGCGTAAAATGGAATATATTTTTAAGATCGCGCAAACATAATTTTTTTAAAAATCATATGGAAATGAATAAGTAGTCTAACATAAATGAACAAATATAAGTCCAAAGTGCACATTGACAGCTAAGATGTTCTGAACCTCCCCATCAGAGCAAATAAAACTAAATATGATAAATTAGCCTCCTTAACTCTTGCCTTGCTCTTAAAAATGTTATCTATTTCTGTTGCATTGCCCTTTTTTGTTGCGTCAATTCAACAAACTTTTTTTTCTTTTCTTTTTTGCTGTTTCAGAAAACATGCACATTTGAACCAATCAGAGCTAACTATCTCTGGTGATCACATTTCAGTATGTCAGCCGATTGAACGGATAAATGAGTCCAGGCGTTTTGCTATACTGCGTGCATTAGCGCATTAACGTGACTCGTCACCGTCAGACTCAGATAACTGCAGCAGCTGGGGGAACCTCCATGCTGTCCGTGGAATAAAATAAATAATAAATATCGGTGGAAACGGCTTACGCTACACAAGCCCTTTATTATGCTTGTTGTGAACACTTGTTCATGTAAATCGGATGTTGGTAGATTGTTTTCTTCTTGGAGATAAAATTCATATGTTTTTGTACTTGGCGTTTTGACAGTTGCCGTCATATTTTCGGAATCAAAGCACCGTATAACGGCACAGCGTTCCAGCCCTGAATCTTATACCGGAACTGCGTTCCTGACCGTTCTGGCCCACTTTCACCCACGATGAAATGTGGCGAATAATAGCAAACAAGGGGAAAACTAGTCTGAGGTGAAAGGATGGATGTAAACAAGGATGCAGGGAAGAAATGAAAAAAAAAAAAAAAACTCCCTGCTTTTACTCGTCCTGTTTGGAACACAAAGCGCGTATGAAAAAATGACCACTGATGATGTAACATTCCACGTTCTCCAAATGATTGCTGGCTTTACTGCACTAACTGCTGTAGCAACAAAGCAGTTTTGTGTGCATATACATCAAACGCCACTGCTTTACACCTGCTGAAGTGACCTCACTCTGGTCCTTCCCCATTCAAAAGCTTTCTGCCACCTGCTCTGTGCTAGTGTTTGTATTGTTTGGGTACAAATAATGAACAATGTGTGGCTTTCTGAATGTTAATGTTATGAGTTTATGACTTGACTCATTTGTTTTGCGCTATTGAATGTAACCACTCAGGGCGTAGCTTTGGTCTCAACGTTGAAAGGGACGCTATAACAGCATAAACTTCATGTACACTTTTGCGGGAAACGGGACATTAATAAGACCAAACAGATTGGGTACATTTCTCAAGAACAGCTGGTTCACACGTAAAGTGAAAAATGTTAAACTTATTTTTAGTGATGCACGTTAATGCATTTTTCAACCGATACCGATAACTAATAATTTCCTCCTCCTCCCAGCCGATAACCGATAATGTCAAGACGATAATTCTGTTCAAAGATATACTATATACAAATTTAAATTATACACAAGTGCAAATGTTACTGTGCAAAAATAGAATTTATGGCTACTTTTTCCACACCAAATGGGAACAAGTACTAAATTCTAACATCTAAACAATGTATATTAATGAATTAATATTAATACTTACAAAGTAAATACGTAATTGCACAAAAATGCTTTTAGGTATTGGTTGAGACAAAACGTCAAATGCACACATTTGGAGGCTAAATCGAGTATGTATTTATCGGATTTCATTATCAGTTGAATTTTGTTTTTTATCCGGATTATGGGTGTGACCTCATAATTGCCATTATCGGCCGATAATTATCGGTAACCGATATTATCATGCATCTTTACTTATTTTTATGGGAGAAAGTCATTCTTCAAAATGTTTGCTTCAATGATGTAGAAAATATATAAATTTTAATTAGGGAATAAATGCACAGTCGAATTAAAGTTTACAGAAGAAAACGTACAGGAAGACATCTTTCTAAGCAGCTTTCTACTAAGTTTTACAGGTTAGCAAGTTCACATTGTCTGATGCAGGTCGGACTTTTAGTCACAAAATTAGTGGTGTGTTCCCCAACTCCACAACACTGACGTCTTTTTACATTACTTACTGTGGCTGCTGCTGCTGGCCGGGAAAAAAAAAAAAAAAATCTAATATCCCTCCTCTTCAAAAAGGGCTGAGGAGGCTGCATGTAGCAAGGGCGTAGGTTTGGTCTTAATATTGGTAGGGACGATATAACAGTTTAACCTGCATGTACACGTTTTGCTAGGGACGGGACATGAATAAGACCAAAAATATTTGGTGAATGGGGGTCAGGGCTACATTTCTCACTAATATGAACCTGATTAATAGATAGGCAAAATGATTAATGCAAAATAAATCTGTATTGACCTATACTAACTTTCACACTGCAAATTTATAACGTCTTAATGTGATAATTATTGTTAAATCTAGTCAAATAATTTTCTCCATCTTTTTTTTAAAAAATGTTAAAGGCTAGTAAACAGATGAATGCGATAGATTCTTCCACTTACTTCAAGTAAATATTACTATTTGTTCGTATTGAGCCTATACATCTAAAAGTTGGTCATTTTTCACCTAAATTAAGAAAAAAATTCCTTCAAATAATGTTTTGAAAAATATTATTGAATTAAGAACAATTCTGACAAACAAATTTTAAGATTAAATATACAAACTTTTTGCTTAAAAAAAGGTCTTAAGCTTATTTTCAGCTCGCTGTTTTTATTTCAAGAAATCTCAGTGAGTAAAATTGACTAGAAGCACTGTAGCAGTAGCAAAATTAGTGGAGTGTTCCCCACCTTCACAACATTGATGTCTTTTTACATTACTTACAGTGGATGCTGCTGGCGGGAGAAAAAAAAAACTTCTAATTTTGTGTGCGTTTGACGGGGAAAGAATGGACAGGCTAATTCAGCGAGTGAAAAGGGTAAGTCTGAACATAATGACAGTAATTCACTTAATGGTAGGGTCAATTCTATCCTTACAATATTTTGGAAGACAATTTAAATTACCTATATAACTAAACGCATTATATATTGCAAATAAGGTAGCTTAAAAGTTGGTGGGGACAAATTGAGCATCCCTAAAAGTTGTTGGTGTAATGTCCCTACCGTCCTTATACAAACTTACGCCCTTGGCCGTGGTTACTAACCACCCACAAACACACCAAAAACATTAATTAGACGTTTGATTCATTTGAACTAGGAGTGTCTGGCTGCACTTCCAGTTCAAATTGATTGGACGCCTATCCTCGTCAATTGCAGCGGATGTATAATAACTGGCTGCTGCTGTATAAATTATTTCAGATTTGACTGGTTTATGTGACCGTGTATTCAACAAGGGCTACTATATTTAATTTGATGGACGAAATGTGATGGCATACTACCCTCATGTGGACAATATAGATATTGCAATTGAACTTTTTCTTTTTTTTTGCCGTCACCTTTTTATTGGACAATAGATTTCCTAGTCCTGTCCCCATATAGTAGTGTTGCCCAACGCGTTTTTATGCTTCTGTCAATATAAAATCCAACATTTCCAATCTGTTTGCTTTCCTTTCGTGGCCTAAACAATCATGAGCTTAAAGTGACAAGTGTCCCCAGGTGATAAGGCCCGTGAGGGTCATATGCCAATGTTAAAAAAAAGTAAAGAAAAAAACACCTCCTTAATTTAGATTACTTAAACACATAGCGTGAGTACATTTGCCACCTCTGCTTGAGGAACAAAGCCAAAAATACTACGAGGACAGGAGAGTGGAGGTGACCGAGTTGACATTGGTCAGTTCCTCACCCCTCTGCAGAAGCGTGTCATCTGAACGCTCAGGAAACAATAGCATTCTTGCTCGGGGGACCTCTTGGTGCCCCCGACCCCCTCGTGAGTTTACGGACAAAAGATGAAGGAAGAAGAAGGGGAAAAAACTTTGCCCTCTACAATTGTTCAGCAATGTGGTGGAAAACTACAAGGTCTTGGCTGAAGACCAAAGCGCCCGCTTGCATGGAAGCATCTCAGCCTTCAGAGCACAGACACAATTTGTGCAAACAACTGACGCATGACACCCCCCCCATCAGACAAATCCCCGTGTGTGCGCTCGACAAGGGACACTTTCACATTATGGAGCGGCGGCGTGCTGGTAACAGAAGGCTGATTTGCCAACTGACCACAATAACTTTCAGAAAACACGTTACCTGAGAAATTCTCTCCAATGTTTTGGGCCAAAAAAAAAATCAGTCTATGACAGATTAAAGACTTTGATGAAAATGTGAGCCTGAAAATGAAAGGGACCGATGACACTTATTATAAACGACCTTCACATGAATGAAGGTTGCTCAAAGTATTTAAATCTGCATATGGTGAATTCCTCAGACCTCAGATTAAATCGAGAGTATTGAAGGACTCTGACCTTTTAGCCAGATTGCCGGAATCACACCAGCTGAACCGCCGGATCCGTGCTGGCGCGGCGAAATACCAACAACCCGGCCAAAAGGCCAAACTCTGCGCATTAAGTTAGTCTTAACCAGTGTTGGTAATCTTACTTTAAAAAAGTAATTAATTACAGTTACAAATTACCTCTCCCAAAAAGTCATTGCGTTAGTAACTCAGTTACCTGAATGTAAGAGTAATTAGTTACTTGGCAAAGTAACTAGTGATAATTTTCTTTTTTTTTTTTTTCTCCCAAAAAACAAACAAAAAAAACCAAGTCACACAATGTGACGTTTAAAGGGTTTGTAGGACAATTGGGCCTAGCCCAATTCTTTACCCTCCACTTAAATAGACACAGGGGTATTGCGATAACTAGATAGTAACCTTTGCTATGTGTGGAAGTCATTTAATATTGTGAATCAACTGTTAAAGTTGTTAAAATTGCTCCCGTTATTGCATTAGTTCCCTTCTGTCTACTTTCAACATGTGTAAGTTTTAAAACTGTTTCCTGTTTCCTATAATATGTGATATCTACCTTATCATGTGGGCGTAGTTTGTAGGCCATCGGCTACAGTCAGGTATTATTGGAGCCACCTAGCATCGCCTTTGCAACGGCGTCTTCCCCACTCCTGCTCTGCTCTCTCGTCTCCGTGAGTCCGTCTCTCTCAGACTTTTTTTATCCAACCAACTTAGTAACGCATAGTAACGCACGCCTTTCCTGCCACAGTAAAGGTAACAGCTTTGCCAAGATGAGAGAAGTAATTAACAAGATTACTCACTACTGAAAAAAATAACGCCGTTAGTAACGCTCTTATATTCTAACGCCGTTATTAACAACACTGGTCTTAACCCCTTGTACTGATTCCATTTTGAAAGCTGGAAAAAGGCTTCGAAGCACAAGTTGACATGTTATTCAGGTAGACAGCGATCAAACGGCAAGGCAAAACAGAAACAGACTAAGATGAGGAGGCAGACTCGTTCCAAGGTCACCATATCACAAGTCAACAAAAAGTTCCCGAGAAAAATGACAGTGATCAGTAAAACATACAGTCTTTTTGAAGGCTCTCGCGGGGTGGGCTGCGGGCAGAAGAAGGGTGTGCTTGGGCTTCGTTTAGGATTATTGTCTGTTTGTGGATTAGACAGTAGGATTCGGGAGTTACTGTTGTCAGGGCAACGAGGGTTGTGGATTTTGCCATCTCAGCGTCAAAGGGGCTCTTGGAGTCTTATTAGTCGTGTTATCAGTTGGATATCAGGCGTTCCCTGGTGTTCCTTGTGTTGGGACAGGACGTCTCGCCGTTTGTTCTGGACTGTCCGGGTGAACTGATTGCGAGAGTTGGTGGTGCAGACATGGGCTTGTCAGTGTCAATCTTGCTCAGTCAGTTGCATGACGCACATGTTGGGCTTCCGTAATAAGAAGGCGTCATGTATCTCTTACGCCCTATATTCTGCTTGTTTTCGTGTAAGTGCTATTTATTTTATATTGGGTGTGTTAGAGTAATACAAACTGTCAAACAGTAAATACGAGAAACGATACTTTTCCCTGATTGATTATATTAAGTGTGTTAGAGTAATACAAATAGTCGATTGGTAAAATACGAGAAAGGATACTATTCCCTTCATCGTCAGTACACGGGGTTAAGACTAAGGTGAACGCGCGGAGTTTGGCCTTTTGGCCGGCTTGTCGGAGTCTCGCCGGCCTGAGTCGTTGGAGGTGCGCCAGCGCGGGTCCGGTGGTTCAGGTGGCATGATTCCGGCAATCTGGCCAAAAGGTCAGATTCCAATACAAAAAATGACATGGTTTACGACGTCAGCCATTTTCTCACATCAGGTATAAACGCGCACACATACACTGATAGCACTCAAACAGACGCATGTGATCGTGGTATTAATGATTTCACGGGGAAAACTGGGCAATATAGAATAGTCACATTTGATTGGCTAAAATAGTATTGGCCTGTATAAAATGTATGTATGCATTTTTCTCCAGTATTACACATCAGAAAAATGTACGTTTTCTGGCTGGAGTGCACAAGATTAAGGTGTTGCCTTGTCCTTTTGAGGCATTAAGAAAGCATCTTAGTTCAAGTACTATACCCATTATTTTAATATTGCTGTGAATCCAACCATTGAAAAAGAAGCAGACCTACCACAAATACTATTAGCTCACATGGCAAGTCAGTCACATGCCAACTACCATAGCTGATGGCTATTTTGGGGTTTGAAATAGGTTGACCGGTAAGGCTAATATTTCACGGCTGAGGTTGGATGAGTTTATATCTCTTCGTACATAATTTAGGATTACAACTTCATCTTTAGAATGTGTCTCAACAAACAGCATGACAATTCTGCTTTCACCACTGTGTTTCTCAAAGAATAGAGCAAACAATAACAAAGCTGACAAGGACTCACGCTGCGTCATAACCGACAAACAGCTTTCACCCGACGCCATCTGCGCTGTTCTGTTTTCGCCAAACTTTTATGGACACGTGTGCATCGTGGCGGTGGGCCTCCTAAACCGGATGACCGTTGGGCGCCTGTTTGGGTTCGAGCCGGAGCGGGCGGTCGCCAACAAGCTGCCCCCGGGCCCGTTGGCGCGGAGGAAAAGGGTCTGAAAAAACATATTGTGTAATGGCTTATGTAAGGGTCTTCAGAAATTAATAGCTGAAGCGGAGAAGCGGAAGAATTGGCAAATTATGCCGAGGCCTCGCAGTATTGTTGCACCAGGGGCACCGCAGATGGATTTGGGGGAGCTCGCTATTTGACGCGGACTACTAATGAACTTCAATAATATTGTGATGAAGGGGAAGGTGAAAGACTCCGAAGTATAAATTAGCTATTAAAACTAGGGTTGTTCCGATCATGTTTTTTTGTGCTCCCGATCCGATCCCGATCGTTTTAGTTTGAGTATCTGCCGATCCCGATATTTTCCGATCCGATTGCTTTTTTTTTGCTCCCGATTCAATTCCAATCATTCCCGATAATTTTTCCTGATCATATACATTTTGGCAATGCATTAAGAAAAAAATGAATACAACTCGGACAAATATATACATTAAACATACAGTACATAAGTACTGTATTTGTTTATTATGACAATAAATCCTCAAGATGGCATTTACATTATTAACATTCTTTCTGTGAGAGGGATCGACGGATAGAAAGACTTGTAATTCTTAAAGGATAAATGTGACTTTGTAAATTGTGACTAAATATTGCCATCTAGTGTATTTGTTGAGCTCTCAGTAAATGATACTGCAGCCATTTAACTTCTGCCCAAATGCATGATGGGAAGTGCAACAATGACTGTGCGTAGGGCTACCAATTGATATATCTTCTAGGCGTTGGAAAAGAACGTAGGGTGCCAAGAAAATGATCAACAACTACCTTTCTTCCCCACATTTCCACGTTACATTTAATTGCTGAGAGAGGTATTGTAAGGCTTTAGCCACATAAAAAATGGCTCCAAAGGCTGTCAAAATTCTTTCTACTCATTGTACGCTGCATTTTAGCGCTATCTATAGGTAAAACGGCGTCTTTATAGATTGAACGCGACAACGCGTGAGTGGGTCGTGCAGCGCATGAGTTAATTACTTAACGTGATTAATTTAAAAATTAATTACCGCCATTAACGCAATAAATTTGATAGCACTACTTTCAGCCAAAACTACTCTGGATGAGTGTAAGACATTTTGTCTGTAACGTTAAATACAATTAGAAAACGGTTTAAATTTAAAAAAAAAAAAAAATTTTTTTGAAAAGGTATGTCCGATATTTTTTTGCATATTCCGATACTTTGAAAATGACGTGATCGGACCCGATCGATCGGCATCTTTAATTAAAACCGTTACAAATAAGACAAAACGAAAACAACGATTGACATCACACCATAATTAAGCCTGTCGCAATATGCAATAATTCCAATTATCGCGCGGTATATAAAAATGAAGAAGGTAATTTTCCTGCTACGATTTATCACCTCGCGTGCACGTGCGCGCGTTTGTCACGTGCGTGCGTGACGCACGCGCTTGCGGCAGATGTGTGGCAGACGTGCTTGACAGCGTTGTTTAAAGTTCAGCTTCCTTGTGCCACTGTTTTATTGACTTCTGGGTATGTTCGTTTTATACATTTGAGTTTGAGTGACCGTCATTTAATGGATGGAGGCAGGGCCGAGTGCACTGTCAGCGCACAGCAATGAGCGAGCGGAATGAGGAAGAGGACGAACCAGTCTACAAAATGTTTCTGGAGATTGTTTCAACAAAGATGGCCAACAGAATAAATCTACATGCTCATTTGAAACACTATCATCCTCTCCAGTTTTCACAGCTTACTAAGAAAAACTGCATCGCAACAAGCGGAGCCTCATCGTCACGTTAATTGACAATTAGAGGTATTCGCTTGATGTGAGAAATACAGACGAAACCGCGCAAAATAGCGTTCCCTCACGGAAAGTGAAGTCCGCTACATTGCTGAAGAAATGAGACAGTTTTACCTCTGTTAAATGATATTTGATACCTTTTGGAGCCAAAATTTTGTCACTGCTACTTAATTAATCTATTTTTCTCTGTTGTTGTTGAAGTGCAATTACTGTTACTGCAACTTTATACCTATGTGCCTAAATGCTTCAGTTATTAAGTGCAATTTTATTTCTTGAAAAAAGACATTTATTTTGTGTTTCTGTGCAGTATTAATATTGTTGTCTTGTACTTGAGGCATGGTCTATTGTTTTTAGTTGTGATTTCGTAAACATTTATTGCATTTGTACTTGATCTATTAATAATACTGTATTCTCACTGTGTTATTGTAAATCGGTTAAAAGGGGACGGGACTTGATAAACATATGCTTCTCTCGTCAGCCCTTGTCTTTTCTTCGTTTTTTTTCCCGGGTTGCTCATATCACATCTTGCAACTGTCAATGATACTGATTATGATCATGAAGACAATAAATAAATGCTCAAAAAAAATTTTTGGGGGGGGGGGTGCAATAATATCGCATATCGCAATAATTTATGAGATAATTTATCGCCCACAAAAATTTGTTATCGCGACAGGCCTAACCATAATAAACTGAAGTGAAGTTAAGAGCCTGGAAAGTTTACCAAACACAATTCTTCCACTCTAGGCCAAAACAAAAAAGGAACAGCACCAATCCCGCCCGTTTACAACATTCCTGAACACGGAATATTCCCGCTAGCTCTTCCACCTGCTGCAAAACCCTCTTGCTCAATTACAAACACAGCAAGGGTAAACACATTGGGAAAGATTTTTCTCGCTAGAACTAGCACGTCTACGTCCTCTCACAGACGTGGTCATTTTAAAGGCTATTTTTAGAGGGCATCGAAGCAAAAAAAAAAAACATCCATCTGGACAAATAGTCATTCACCAGAGGTGATGATTCTTTGTTGGGGGCTGTGATCTTTTCCTCTAACCTCTTTCCATTTTAAGACGGTCAAACAGATGTCGGAGAGAAGGAAAAACATCAATCGCTTGTACGGATAGGCCCTCCTGTGTTCTCAAGGCAATGTAAATACAGCGGTAAAGCACAGATGTGCTTGGTAGAAAAGCACAATAAGATGAAGGCCAAGAAAGCTAGAAATCAACGTGATCAAGAGTTTGACGCTTTGAGGATAAGCCTGTCGCGATATGCAATAAGTCAAATTATCGCACGGTAAATAAAAATGAGGGCGGTAATTTTCCCGGCTGCAATTTATCGCCGTGTGCGTACATGCATACATATGTGCGTGCGTGTGCTGCATGCACTCGTGCACGTGCGTGTTTAGTACATGAGATTCCAGTAGCTTTCACAGATGTTTATTGGCCATCAACACACTGTGGAATTAAAGTTCAGACATACAAAATAAGGAAACACTTCTGTATTGAACAATGAAAACGTTAGCATTGCTAGATGGAGGCTAATGGAAAAAAGACAATGTACTAACCACTTTAGTCTGCTATTAACAGTCATCTCCAGCCCTATTGTAATGCAAAGGATTATCATTATTATTTCTTCTCCTCAGCAAATGAAAATGGCCAATTTCGAGGCCTGAACATGCTCGAAAACCATAAGCGGATTTTAAGGGGGGCCAGGCGCCTCCTGGTGGCCGAAAAGTGTCATTGCACAAAATTGACTTTCCTATATATAAAGTTTTAAAGCAATAAAACTAGGGCTGTCAAAATTATCGCGTTAACGGGCGATAATTAATTTTTTAAAATGAATCACGTTAAAATATTTGACGCAATTAACGCACATGCCCCGCTCAGATTAAAATGACAGCAGTGTAATGTCCGCTTGTTACCTGTTTTTTGTTGTTTGGCGCCCTCTGCTGGCGCTTGGATCCAAATGATTTTATGGGTTTGGGGAGTGAGCATGGTGTAATGACATCAACAATGGTGAGCTACTAATTTATTTTTTGATTGAAAATTTTACAAATTTTATTAAAACGAAAACATTAAGAGGGGTTTTAATATAAAATTTCTATAACTTGTACTAACATTTATCTTTTAAGAACTACAAGTCTTTCTATCCATGGATCGCTTTAACAGAATGTTAATAATGTTAATGCCATCTTGTTGATTTATTGTTATAATAAACAAATACAGTACTTATGTACCGTATGTTGAATGTATATATCCATCTTGTGTCTTATCTTTCCATTCCAACAATAATTTACAGAAAAATATGGCATATTTTATAGATGGTTTGAATTGCGATTAATTGTGATTAATTACGATTAATTAATTTGTAAGCTGTAATTAACTCGATTAAAAATTTTAATCGTTTGACACCCCTATTTTATTGCAATGTTTTTCCTTATTCAGATTTGTTTCAAGACTACAGTTACAGTTAGACTTCACTTTGATGGTAATTATTGCAATTTTGTTGTTTTATCACAATAGATTGATTTATTTATATTTCAAAAACCAGAAGCCATTCATTTACGAATGTGATTGCACTTTAGTTTATGTATTTAAATGTTCAGATAGTAAGATTTGAATGAGGCAAAATAACATGCTTTTTCTCTCAAAGATATTGTTATAATCATTTGTCTCGGATGTACTGTAATTATTTTCTGTATAAAAATTAATTTGGTGTTCAAAAAGTCTTTTTTTCAAACTTGAGTCTTGAAAAAGAGGGGGTCGTCTTATAATCAGGGCCATCTTATATTCGGGCCAATACGGTATTTCATTTCAATAATTGATTTATTAGGATGTATTGTCACTAAATTCGTGGTTGAATAGGTATGAAAAAAAATTAAAAAAACAGGCAATAACATGGCATATCGCAATAATTTATGAGATAATATATCGCCTGTTAAAATTTCTTATTGCAACAGGCCTGGTTGAGGACTCATCAGTGATTTCTGCCCAGGTTATGTAACGGCAACTTTGGTTTGACCGGTTTACTCAAGGGGGTGTTCCAGGTACGTTGCGCTCAAAAGTTTATGCAAACAGTGTTTGGAGGGATTTCGTACGATGAGGTCAAGCTACAAGTTCGTCTGTATTTGAGCGGACGTGTCGTTCTACTATTTTGTTTTAAATTTCGCTCAGTATGAAAAGCTTGAATTGGATTTGCGTTCAGAACTTAGGGTTTGTACCATTCATCATTTTTACCTGGTCGGCAAAAAGAAACTGAATGGTGCACTCGTGAGTGAAAACTTGAGCATGCTTCTTTCATTATCTTTGTTAGCGCGATATCAAGAGTAATGAGTGGCTTGCAGCAAAGTCACGATCACGCACAAGATGAGTTATGAGATCAGTTTTTTAATCTAAAGTGAACTCAAATGACTGCCTTTTCTAAAATTGGAGGCGCCATAGCAGCTTGATCAAGTGATTTACATAAACAGATTAATATAAAACAACTTCATTAACTGTAGATACATGATGAATGATGCCTTAGGGCTCTTTTCCCATTAATATAACATTAGGGGAGTTTTGAATTGATATATTGTGTTTTTTTTAAGCCTATGGGAATTAAAATGTGTCTTCCTATTGTGGTACTGTAGCACATGGATCTGGTGACCTTGAATGCTCCAGAGACCTCATCTGATGCGCCGGAATATTTAATCGCTGTCAGCTGAAGGAGTGTCGCTCTCATGTGAGATGTTGGTTTTTTTTCCTGTTCCGTGGAGAGTTATCGAACATAATAAATCATTTATAACCCATTTTGGTATCCACTGTTGACTGTGGGGAATCCTGTGAGTATTTTTTTAAATACACTTTTGTGTTTGTTTTACCAGAGAATATATAGATGTTAACTCTTTAAGTGCCAGCTCTAGTTTTTGAGTATTATTCACAGAGTAGGCTATGTGTTTGAAAAAAAAAAAAAAAACTACAGTAATTTTCGCACTATAAGGTGCACCTGACTATAAGCCACCGCACACCAAATTTGACACGAAAACCACATTTGTTCACAGATAAGCCGCACTGGACTATAAGCCGCAGCCATCCTCACAGTATTATGGGATATTTACAAAAGATATTAACTAGGGTTGTTCCGATCATGTTTTTTTGCTCCCGATCCGATCGTTTTAGTTTGAGTATCTGCCGATCCCGATATTTCCCGATACGATTGCTTTTTTTTTGCTCCCGATTCAATTCCAATCATTCCCGATCATATACATTTTGGCAATGCATTAAGAAAAAAATGAATAAAACTCGGACGAATATATACATTCAACATACAGTACATAAGTACTGTGTTTATTATGACAATAAATCCTCAAGATGGCATTTACATTATTAACATTCTTTCTGTGAGAGGGATCCACGGATAGAAAGACTAGTGACTTTGTATATTGTGACTAAATATTGCCATCTAGTGTATTTTTACTGTGGCCATCCCAAATGCATGATGGGAAGTGAAACCATGACTGTGTGTCGTGCTACCAATTTATATATCTTCTTTGCGTTGGGAAATAACTTAAGGCGTTAGTGACAAAGATCAATTGCCACCTTGCTTACCCACATTGCTTCCCATGATATTTCTAATAGTAAGGAGAGGGATTGTAAGGCATTAGCCAATTAAAAAAAGGCTCCAAACGCTGCCAAAATTCACTCTACTCATTTTACGCTGCCTTTTATCTCTCTCTATAGGTAAAACGGCGCCATTACAGATTTACCGCGACAACGCGTGAGTGGGTCGTGCAGCGCTTGCATTAATAGTGTTAAATATTTTAACGGGATAAATTTTTTAAAAATTAATTACCGCCGTTTTCGGGATAAATTTGATAACCCTACCTTAAGTCTAAACTAAAGACTCTGGATGAGTGTAACATATTATGTCTGTAACGTTAAATACAATTAGAAAACGATTTAATTAAAAAATATATATATATATATTAAAAAAAGGCATGGCCGATTTTTTTTTGCCGATTCCGATACTTTGAAAACGACGTGATCGGACCCTGATCGATCGGGACGCCGATCAATCGGGACATCTCTAATATTAACCGGTAACACTTTATTTGACAGTGGCATCATAAGGCTGTCTAAGACCAAATGAACCACCATGAAGCTTTGAACCGATTATCTGCAAAGCTTCATTGCTTCAAGAAGCTTCATTTGGCCATCACTGTTCCCTTGGAGGAGACAGTCAACTTCTGCTACCATCTGCTGTCAAAACTGTTGTTATTCAACATGCCTCTTTGCATGCATTGCAGCACTACAGATGTAAATAACAATCAAAATTCATGTTCTGTTCTAATTATTTCTTTACTGTTCCAGTTGTTTCATTAATTGCTACATGAACTGGTTATACTTTATTTGACAGTGGCGCCATAAGACTGTCAATAGACAATCACAATTTCGACATGAGACTGTCATGAGCATTAATGAATGTTTATAACAGATGTCATTTAGTGTTATCCGGTAAATTATCTCACTTTTGAATTGATGTAAAATAGCCGAGCTGGACATAAATGGAGTCAGTGACATAATTTGCCAGATGGCACTTAATAACATCTGTCATAAGTAGAGATGTCCCGATCGGATGCCGATCGATCGGGTCTGATCACGTCATTTTCAAAGTATCGGAATCGGCAAAAAAATATCGGCCACGGCTTTTTATTTATTTATTTATTTTATTAAATCGTTTTCTAATTGTATTTAACGTTACAGACATAATATGTTACACTCATCCAGAGTCTTTAGGTTTAAGGTAGGGTTATCAAATTTATCCCGATAACGGCGGTAATTAATTGTTTTTAAAAATGTATCACGTTAAAATATTTAACGCGATTACTGCATGTGCTGCATGACCCACTCACGCATTGTTGAGCTCAATCTGTAATGGCTTCGTTTTACCTATATAAAAGGCAGCGTAAAATGAGTAGAGTGAATTTTGGCAGCCTTTGGAGCCTTTTTTTAATCGGCTAAAGCCTTACAATCCCTCTCCCTATGATTAGAAATATAATAGGAAGCAATGTGGGGAAGCAAGGTAGCAATTGAATTTTTTCCTAACACCTTATGTTATTTCCCAACGCAGAGAAGATATATCAATTGGTAGCACTACACACAGTCATGGTTCCACTTCCCATAATGCATTTGGGCATGGTTACAGTATCATTTACTGAAAGCTCAATAAATAGACTAGATGGCAATATTCAGTCACAATATACAGAGTCACAAGTCTTTCTATCCGTGGATCCCTCTCACAGAAAGAATGTTAATAATGTAAATGCCATCTTGAGGATTTATTGTCATAATAAACAAATAAGGTACTTATGTACTGTATGTTGAATGTATGTATTCGTGCGAGTTTTATTCATTTGTTTCTTAATGCATTGCCAAAATGTATATGATCGGGAAAAATTATCGGGAATGATTGGAATTGAATCGGGAGCAAAAAAAAGCAATCAGATCGGGAAATATCTGGATCGGCAGATACTCAAACTAAAACGTTTGGGATCGGATCGGGAGCAAAAAAATATGATTGGAACAACCCTAGTCATAAGCATTCAGTAATGCCCATGATAGTGTCATGTCATAATTATGACGGTCTTATGACGTTGCTGTCAAATAAAGTGTTAAATTTTAACCCAAATAAATCAACAAATAAGCCGCACTGGCTAGGATTCAAAATGAAGGAAAAAAGTAGCGGCTTATAGTCCGAAAATTACAGTAAATTAACTGTTGGTACCATAATCTATTTTGACAATAACATTAGTTTTTCTCCATAATCTTTAACAATAAGTGATCCAAAGGTGCAATTGTCTCCAAAAAGAAAGCGCAAGATTGGTTCCTTATGTGCTTTTGGTGGAGAACTTTTGGTCATCCTTCCTCGACATTCCCTTCAGGGATGTTTCCTCTCATGTGGCCAGTCGGAATGTAAATAAAGGACATCTAGTCCAACTCATATCTTTAATTCGTCTTGAAATTGTTTGGAGAAACCCAAAGCAACGATTAGGATCACTTGAAGACACTTGAGGGGCTTTTGCATATTGTGGGTGGGGGGACATGTTGGGGTGTCAGAATAGTGACCCCCTCCACCCACTCACCACCCAACGATGTAACATGACGCTTCACGAGCTGCCGTCATCACATTGCACATGGAAATTTCCACTCAGACTCCTTGCTTGTTAAATGGGAAGGGTCTCCATCTCTTGTTTCCACTAGTCCTCCTCCTCCTGGTCTTGCTGCTACTTGCAACTGCTTTCAGCTCAAACTGGGTAAGCCTTTCTCAACTCACTTTTCTCTCTTTTTTTCCAAAATAATTTCACTTTTATCCTACATGCAATTTTTGCATCATCAATTTGATTTGGCGTTTTTGGTAGTCAAGATCTTTAATGGGCTTGAATTTGTGTGATTTTTTTTTAGCTTTAACGCGTGGAAATTCAGACAACAGTTTACACAAACATGTTTTAAGTTAATTAACATGCGTTTTGTTTTAACGGGAGCGCGTCATTGCTTTTAGAGCCGTTTCTCCCGCAAGGATGTCGTTAAAGCGCCGAGGGGGGCGTCATAAGACAGCCAATTTTGAAATAAAACACATTTTCACACCATCGAAGCACTTTGAATGCACGCGTAAATCCAAGCGTCATTGCGACATTTTTATTCATACACGTTACGACCGTCTGCGTTCCAATTTTTCCGCGCGTTGTGGAACAAAACAAAAAGGGTCTTCCTCCATGGGGCTCACATGGCGTGGTGCCGAACACGCTTCTGTCGCCGAATAATGGCGACGTTAAGAGCAGATTGAGCAATGTGGATTGCATGGATCTCTAGCACCCAATAATAATGTTGGGGTTGCAATCATGAGAGCTAATAGTGATGCGGCTTAGTTTCCTTAATGGTGGTACGTTAAACCTGGAGTTTTTGGTGTTTTGTGCAATATCACTGCTCTGTTAACTCTGGACTTTAAATCTAAAAATGCATAATTTCAAGCGTCAGGCCAATTGGTATTATCATCTTTGCCCAAGATACAAAAATGTCAGAAAACACTAGCTGAAGGTCAGAAACTACTATTTTTCTATTAAGGGTGTGACAAAATATCGAAATTTCTTTATTTCTTTATTTAAGGATCCTATTCTTCCTGGGGTCCATTCACAGTAATTTTTACAATATATACAAAACAATTAATAGCATAAAGCAGGTTTACCTACAGTGTGGAAAAAAATAAAATAAAACAACTACATATATTTACAATGGCTAAATAAGCATCACTTCCTTACAAACTATAGATTTTTTAAGACTTGTTTTAAAAGAAATGTGATTGCTTGTTGTAAGCATTACAGGAGGCAGTAAATTCCAGCATGAAACAGTTCGATAAATAAATGTTCTTTGAAGTGCATTTGTTTTTGGCAGTGGCAAAATAAACGTGGCACTCAAAGCACGTCTCGTGTTAAACCCACGTCTGTTACAGGTGATCTGAAGTTTAGAGAACAGGCTGAAAGGTTTGTGTGAGATCCAGATTTTGTGCAAAGAAAGCACAGGACTACATGTCAATCTGTCCTTGACTTTCATCCATGACAGTCTTTGATGCATTGCATTAATATTTGTATGAAAATGACAGTTTAGAGCTAATCTAGCAGCCCCATTCTGAGCTATCTGGATTTTGTCAAGGTCTTTCTTGGCAGCACTGGACCACACAATGGGACTGTAGTCTAGGTGACATAAAACTAAAGAAATGGTGATATATCGTGATACTTTGTATCACAAAAGGTTATCGATATGCTCCTGCCAAGAATCGAGATATAGTTTTCAAAAGGTGTCAATGTCAAAAAAATAAATAAAAAGGAACCAACAAGTTACTACCAAAATCTTCCACCATCATGGTGTCTCAGTTAACTCTAAGGTTGCATTGACGTTGCACGACACGGATTCCATTTAGACTCGGAACTAGGGCTGTTCCAATCATGTTTTTTTGCTCCTGATCCGATCCCGATCGTTTTAGTTTGAGTATCTGCCGATCCCGATATTTCCCGATCCGATTGCTTTTTTTTTTGCTCCCGATTCAATTCCAATCATTCCCGATAATTTTTCCCGATCATATACATTTTGGCAATGCATTAAGAAAAAAATGAATAAAACTCGAACGAATATATACATTCAACATACAGTACATAAGTACTGTATTTGTTTATTATGACAATAAATCCTCAAGATGGCATTTACATTTTTAACATTCTTTCTGTGAGAGGGATCCACGGATAGAAAGACTTGTAATTCTTAAAGGATAAATGTGACTTTGTATATAATGACTAAATATTGCCATCTAGTGTATTTGTTGAGCTTTCAGTAAATGATACTGTAGCCATTTAACTTCTGCCCAAATGCATGATGGGAAGTGCAACCATGACTGTGCGTCGTGGTACCAATTCATATATCTTCTCTGCGTTGGGAAGTAACGTAGTGGGTTAAGAAAAAGATCAATTACTACCTTTCTTCCCCACATTGCTTCCCACGATCATTCTAATCGTTGGGAGAGGGATTGTAAGGCTTTAGCCATTTAAAAAATATTCCAGATGGGGCTGCCAAAATTCACTCTACTCATTTTATGCGGCCGTTTAGCTCTATATACTGTATGGGTAAAACGGCGCCATTATAGATTGACAATGCGTGAGTGGGTCGTGCAGTGCATGCATTAATTGCGTTAAATATTTTAACGTGATACATTTTTTAAAAAATTAATTACTGCCGTAAATGGGATAAATTTGATAACCCTACCTTAAGCCTAACCTAAAGACTCTGGATAAGTGTAACATATTATGTCAGTAACGTTAAACTACAATTAGAAAAAGATTTAATTAAAAAATATATATATATATATATATATATATATATATTTAAAAAAGGCATGGCCGATATTTTTTTGCCGTGAAAATGACGTGATCGGACCCGATCGATCGGCATCCCGATTGATCGGGACATCTCTAATTGTGATACTTTGTGTCACAAAAGGTTATCGATATGCTCCTGCCAAGAATCGAGATATCGTTCTAAAAAGGTGTCAATGTAAAAAAAAAATAAATAAAAAGGAACCAACAAGTTGCTACCAAAATCTTCCACCATCATAGTGTCTCAGTTAACTCTAAGGCTGCATTGACGTTGCACGACACAGATTCCATTTAGACTCAGAACGTTCGTTTATTCCAAACCAGAGCATTCACAGTCATTCTGTCCGATTTTCAGGGCATTTACAGGTCATTTCCTGTTGAGTTTGAGTCACTGCCTATTCATTTGGGTGATTCCCAGGTCACTTCCTGTTCTGTAACTCAAAATAAACAGGAAGTGACCCGTAAAATACCCCAAAATCAACAGGAAGTAACTGAAAATCAACAGGTAAATGACCCTAAATAGCCCAAAATTACCTCATTGCCTGGCATTGGCTGCCACTGACGGCCCTAGACATTCAATCCGTTTGAAGTGGATGGCAGCGAATGAACGAATGTTCATTCGCTGCCACCCTCCCAGTTCAAATGGATTGGACGTCTACTAGTGATAAACTCATTCCAATTCACAGCAGAAGCTTGTTTTTCTGTTTTATAGTTGTTTGTAGAATATTCTAGAATGATTTCCTGACCAATGTATCAATAATCGTTGTATTGCCATATCGTCAGATCGTCGTTATCGTGAGCTTTGTATCGCAAATCGTATCGTGAGGTACCAAGAGGTTCCCACTCCTATTTTCTATGTACTTTCTAAGTCATTGAATACTTTTAGCCTTCATTTTCCATAGTGTTCCATTGTGTTACTTATCAACACATTTCTGGAGTCATGTTTACTATGGTATTAAGCCAACCGGTATGAAGCAACGCACCCCGACCACACAAAGACCAGATTCAGTATGGAGAATGTAAAGGACATCTTGGGCATATTTGAGTGGCGTGTTCATCCTGTCGTTGCCTCTCCTGCATCTATAAATACACGGTCACCATGCATATACAGTATTGCCCCTTGACCCGCTTTACTGCATAGACGTCTTATACAACCAGCAGCTGTGGTCAGTTTTTCCTCAATAAAACATGTGGAAGAGCACATGCAAAAAGTGGAGAGGAATGGACTTTTGAGGAATCGATAGCCGACGAAATTATGTAATAAAATGCTTCATGGCCGTGGGTTCAATATTCTTTGGGTTATGCAATTGGATTGGTTGCCCTTATGTGAGACGTGGACAACTTAAAGGACTGAATTGTGGTAACACCTCAGCAATGAATTTAGCAGCGCAGCGCTAAGGCGATTAATCTGAAGACAAATGTACGAGTTGTCAAGAACCGCGCCGACAACATACATCACTTCTCGTTTTAGTGGCGGCGGGGCAAACTCGCCGCACGGTGGTCCCAGGTCACAGGTCAACCACAGGGGCTCGGTGTCTCATTTGAGATCTTGTAAACATGTTTGCTCACCCAGCTGCTCGGCCCATTGGCACGTGTGGTAATTAAGCAATAGATCTCACAAAAGGGAATTCTGATGTTTCTCAGTAAGCAAAATCTGAAATGAAAGCAGCTTTTGCTTCTCCAGCACTCTGCTTGTGCATCTCAGCAGCGCACTCCAGACGAATGAATTGAAAAAAACATTTCAAGTCATTCTTCAAACCTCTTGACAGGCCAAGAAAAACAGGGTTGGACTGCCGCCTGCGTCTCGCACTGCAAAGTGAAGGAGTCAGCTGCCGCCATAAATGATTTGAGTTATGAGTAGGCTTGACCGTCAGTTACATAAGGGACAAAGGAGACTTGGCACTTGCCAAATGACATTATTCTGGTGTACAATAAAACGTTACGGTGGAAGCATACAGGGTCCGGTTATGAAAAAACATTGTTCGATCATGTTTTTTTGCTCCCGATCCGATCCCAATCGTTTTAGTTTGAGTATCTGCCGATCTCGATATTTCCCGATCCGATTGGTTTTTTTTGCTCCCGATTCAATTCCAATCAAATTTTTCCCGATCATATACATTTTGGCAATGCATTAAGAAAAAAATGAATAAAACTCAGACGAATATATACATTCAACATACAGTACATAAGTACTGTATTTGTTTATTATGACAATAAATCCTCAAGATAGCATTTACATTATTAACATTCTTTCTGTGAGAGGGATCCACGGATAGAAAGACTTGTAATTCTTAAAGGATAAATGTGACTTTGTATATTGTGACTAAATATTGCCATCTAGTGTATTTGTTGAGCTTTCAGTAAATGATACTGTAGCCATTTAACTGTTCTGCCCAAATGCATGATGGGAAGTGCAACCATGACTGTGCGTAGTGGCACCAACTGATATATCTTCTCAGCGTTGGGAAATAACATAGGGTGTTAAGAAAAAGATCAACCACTACCTTTCTTCCCCACATTGCTTCTCACGATACTTCTAATTGTTGAGAGAGGTATTTTAAGGTTTTAGCCAATTAAAAAAAGGTTCCAAAGACTGCCAAAATTCACTCTACTCATTTTACGCTGCCATTTACCTCTATATATAGATAAGACGGCGCCATTATAGATTAAACGCGACAATGCGTGAGTGGGTCGTGCAGCGCATGCGGTAATTGCGTGATTAATTTTTTAAAAATTAATTACTGCCGTTAATGCGATAAATTTGATAGCCCTATTTTAAGCCAAAACTAAAGACTCTGGATGAGTGTAAGACATTTTGTCTGTAACGTTAAATACAATTAGAAAACGATTCAATTAAAATATATATATATATATATATATATTAGTAAAAGGCGTGTCCGATATTTGTTTGCCGATACCGATACTTTGAAAATGACGATCGATCGGGACATCTTTACCTCTGACGAAGGCGGAAGTGTTCACCAAAACATGTCAGGTAAATAAACCACCTACTATTGCCTGGGATAAAAGAAAAGTTTTGAAGAATTTATAAGTGTAGGCAAAATGAACTCAATACAACTATGATCAGGGATTGCCACGAGTTAGCTTTCGGCTAACATTGCTAGCTTCTACTGTTCATTCCACAACACGATCGGGGTTTGCCTCGAGTTACCTTTCGGCTAACGTCGCTACCTTCTACTGTTCATTCCACAACAGTTGGCAGCTCTGCTTTGACAAAGTCATCAGTCATCTATCCAAAAATCACACTTACTTTTTTGCAAATCCTTGATCAAAAGCAGACCGGTTGATGAAGCAGGCATCTTCGAAGTGTTTGTAACAGAGAACACTACTCGATGATGGCGTGAAATTCATTCGCTTTGTGCGAACGAAAGATGTCCATTTACGTGCCCTGCTATCCTTTGGCCACTCAAACAACTTTTCTTTAGATTGAAAACAATACATCGCCACACACCGCCGTGGCATCTTACCGAGAAGCAATGCAACAATACTGTTCTATGGCGGGCTTCCCTCCCAGTTCTCTGTGTGACGTAATTTCCGAAGATTGTCGAAGAAAAGCATTTTTGTTGTCAAGGGCGTTGCTATGGGTTAAACAAAGAATCTGGAAGGTTTGCGTTAAAAAAAAATAACGAAAATATGCTTATAATTGTTAAGCCATTGATATTATTCAAAAACATGGTTGGCCAACCTTACTTCACATTTGGTCTTTAAAGTTTGTATACCCGTTATACTCTGATAACAGTGAATTTTTTTTTTTAAATGTAAAAAGTGTGACCTATTTTTTTGCATTATACTCTATAAAATAAATAATTCGGGTAACATCAGGATCTTCCAAACTGAACACTCGGCATTGTTTGAAAAAACAAACACAAACAAAAAAAACGTTACTGTCGTCACGCCAAAGTTTGCAGATCAATGCAAAGAGATAAGACAAAGAGTTCACAAACAAGGTTAGGACACGTCATGTGCTCGTACAAAAGGCCAAGTTTAGGTGACGGTCATGTGATGGCTTTTGTCTATATGTTTTGGCGTAGGTTTTTTTTCACGGATGCATTCACAATATGTGCATTGCAGTGACGCAAGAAATGAGGTGGAAGTTGTCACATCTATGATAAATTCCTCACAAGTGGGTACATTGAGAGAATAAGGATGTGTGCGTCTATAATTTTGTGAATATCCTTTTTCACAATGTGGCACTTGGAAATTAGGCTACAACAGAACAAATTTCACAAAATCACGATCACTTCAATTAATAGAACAAGTGAACAAGTGAAGGCTGTTTCGTTCATATTTCACTTGGCGTCAATATATATTTTTTTAAAATAAACACATGCTAACCCAATTGTTATGTTTGTCAAGATCAAACAGTCAAATAAACAAAACGAGCAACCAACAATTTTTGAATAATATGTCATTTAGCAGCACCCACCTCTTTTTTCTCAGTAGAGTTTAAAAATTTTTTAACTCCCTCTTTTCATCCATCCATCCATCCATCATCTGCCGCTTAATCCGGGGTCGAGTCACGGGGACAGTAGCTTTAGCAGGGAAGCCCAGACTTCCCTCTCCCCAGCCACTTCAACCAGCTCCTCGGGCGGGATCCCAAGGCGTTTCCAGGCCAGCCGAGTGTCTTGGGTTGTCCTCGGGGCCTCTCGCCAGTGGGACATGCCCGGAACACCTCTCCAGGGAGGCGTCCAGGAGGCATCCGAACCAGATGCCTGAGCCACCTCAGCTGGCTCCTCTCAACGCCATCCTGGATGACCGAGCTTCTCACCCTATCTCTAAGGGACAGCCTGCGGAGGAAACTCATTTCAGCCGCTTGTATCCGGGATCTTGTCCTTTCGATCACGACCCACAGCTCGTGACCATAGGTGAGGGTAGGAACGCAGATCAACTGGTAAATCGAGAGCTTTGCCTTTCAGCTCAGCTCCTTCTTCACCACTACAGACCGGTGCAGAGTCCGCATCACTGCAGACGCTGCACCGATCTGTCTGTCAATCCCGCTCCCTTCTACCCTCACTCGTGAACAAGACCCAAAGATAGTTGAGCTCCTCCACTTAAGGCAGGATCTTATCCCCGACCCGGAGAGGGCACGCTACCCTTTTCTGACTGAGGACCATCGTCTCGGATTTGGAGGTGCTGATCTTCATCCCAACCGCTTCACACTTGGCTGCGAACCGCTCCAGTGAGAGTTGGAGGTCACGGCTTGATGAAGCCAACAGCACCACATCATCTGCAAAAAGCAGAGATGTAATGCTGAGGCCACCAAACTGGACGCCCTCAACGCTTCGGCTGCGCCTAGACATTCTGTCCATGAAAGTTATGAACAGAATCGGTGACAAAGGGCAGCCTTGGCTGGGAACGAATTCGGCTTACTGCCGGCAATTCGGACCAAACTCTGACACCGGTCGTACAGGGACCGAACAGCCCTTACCAAGGGGCTCGGTACCCCGTACTCCCGGAGCACTCCCCACTGGACTCCCCTGGCACACAATCGAACGCCTTCTCCAAATCTACAAAACACATGTAGACCAGTCGGGCAAACTCCCATGCACCCTCGAGGACCCTGCCTAGGGCGTTGAGCAGACTCCCTTTTTTTTAGAATAAAAATGGTCAATTTGACCCATAACAAAACCGAAAGGAAAACAAAATTGTACTCCCACGTGTAATCAATTCATCAAGTCAACTGTTACACCCATTCCAAATGTAATATCTCTTTTTTGCAATGAAAATACACAAGACGTGTCGTCATGCATCCTAACGACTTTCTTCTCTTAGTGCAGTTATGTCATACGGAATAGCAGCGGCTTACTGGCAAGGGTGTTCAAAGAACACGGCAGTCACAAATATACTTTTGTCTCAGACATGTGAAATTCTTCGAGGCCCCGTCGGCACTGTCAAGTCTTCGATAGAGCTCTCAAGGATTTTAACAGTTTACTGAAGAATTATTCCCATGATCAAGTTCTCTTTGTTAGGAAATTGAATCTGTATTTCCCTATGTGAGTCACTAATGGACCGTTCCGGCAAAACCGCTGATGTCCCGTTTATTTGTCCCGGAGTGACTTGAGTGCGTCACTCAGGCGCTGTTTTGATGAAAAGGCGCAGGTGAACAACCCTTTGCTATTGATGATTTTGATGGCACAAACATTCCCTACTTGGCCTCTTAAAAATCGGTCAAATCAAGTAAACTAGGTCAAACAAGTTAACAAAAAAATCACTTGAAAATGAGTTAAAATTGTATCAATATATTCACACTTAAAATAGAAATGAAATATGGAGGAATCTCCTTTAAAGACTGCCTCTCTTATTTACACAGAACTCCTCAATGGTGGTAAATTCCATGGTGATGTGTGAATATATATTTAGTAATAAGGTGTTTCATAACAGAGTATGTCAGCACAAGTGATAGAATGGGGACTGAGATTTCCTTGTTGCTCAGTCACTGATTTTCATGTTTGTTTTTGAGCGTGCTTCATGTTATTTTCCGTTTGGCTAAATGGTTGTAGACCATTCCCAGACATTTCTACTGTCAGCCAGTGTTTTACGTTTTATGGCACCTCGTACATCCCCCAGCTTTCCCCCAGTATCGCAGCTTTTTGGTCACAGGTGATTGGCTAAGCATTTGTTCAAGTTATCTAAGGAATGTTGGTGTCCTGAGTGTTGTTGTGAACTACTGCGGTGTGTCATTTTAACGAGCTCTTAGGAGGTTAATAATGCAGTTTTTTCCCCCGAGATTGACACACAAGTCTGAATTCGATTTGTTTTTTTTTAAATGGACTCAAGCGGAGTCTACGCTCATAGGTGGATCTACTATTCAGGCAAAGTATAGCCTTAGGCCCCCCAAAAAGTAGGGGGCCCCCAACCAGCTGCCCATGGCCCAACGAGCAAGGGCTTGGGCCACTGGAGCCAGCAGCACCCCCAACTATTCGTCATGTATAATTATGTCAGCATACCAAACAAACAAATAACAAAACAAAAAAGAAAGCCATTTGAATGCTGCATTTATATTATCTCTGCCCCCCACACACGCACTACAATGGACTGTTCCACGACGACGGACAGAGTATCAGTCGCTTAGCTTCATTTAGCGGCGTTTAGCATCGCTTAGCTCCGTTTAGCTGTTTGTTAGCTTCACTTAGCTCTCCCGCAGTTTTCACGCCACTAAGCTCGCTATTTTTACAGCTCACTTGCTACTTTGCACGTCGGCTATCGTTTATTTCGAACACATGAGCGAACGTGCTCTCTATGAGAGCCAAAGTGCAGTGAGGAAGAAGTTGAGAACAGGCCTCTAATGCCTCTTTTAAATTTCTTCTTCTTCTTCACAACGAACATAAAATACACGACAGCACACCCTGTGGCGAAACAATGTAGTACAGTTCCAATCAGTCATACAATAACACTCAACAGCTGGTTTAACAGCAAAAGCACGTCATGTTCGTCATATAAATAATGATTTCTGGAGTTAATCCCACATACTTCAGAATTAATATTATAATATGTTGAGTAAATTCTACATAATACAGAATAAGAATAGCTTTCAAATGACCCTCTTCATGACAAATATGATTGGCAATGAATAATTATTAGGGTTGTTCCGATCATGTTTTTTTGCTACCGATCCGATCCCGATCGTTTTAGTTTGAGTATCTGCCGATCCCGATATTTCCCGATCCGATTGCTTTTTTTTTTTGCTCCCGATTCAATTCCAATCATTCCTGATAATTTCTCCCGATCATATACATTTTGGCAATGCATTAAGAAAAAAATGAATAAAACTCGGACCAATATATACATTCAACATACAGTACATAAGTACTGGATTTGTTTATTATGACAATAAATCCTCAAGATGGCATTTACATTATTAACATTCCTTCTGTGAGAGGGATCCACGGATAGAAAGACTTGTAATTCTTAAAGGATAATGTGACTTTGTATAGTGTGACTAAATATTGCCATCTAGTTTATTTGTTGAGCTTTCAGTAAAGGATACTGCAGCCATTTAACTTCTGCCCAAATGCATGATGGGAAGTGCAACCATGACTGTGCGTAGGGGCACCAATTGATATATCTTCTCTGCGTTGCGAAATAACATAGGGTGTTAAGAAAATGATCAACTACTACCTTTCTTCCCCACATTGCCTCCCACGTTATTTTTAATTGCTGAGAGAGGTATTGTAAGGCTTTAGCCAATTAAAAAAATGGCTCCAAAGGCTCCAAAATTCTCTCTACTCATTATATGCTGCCTTTTAGCGCTATCTATAGGTAAAACGGCGTCTTTATAGATTGAACGCGACAATGCGTGAGTGGGTCGTGCAGCGCATGCGTTAATTATTTAATGTGATTAATTTTAAAAAATTAATTACCGCCGTTAATGCAATAAATTTGATAGCCCTACATTAAGCCAAAACTACTCTGGATGAGTGTAAGACATTTTGTCTGTAACGTTAAATTTAATTAGAAAACGACTTGGATAGAAAAAATATATATATTAAAAAAAGGCATGTCCGATATTTTTTTGCCGATTCCGATACTTTGAAAATGACGTGTTTGACATCTTTAATAATTATTACAATTATTATACTACTATTATATATAGTAGTATACTATAATAATATTGCTAGAATTTTTTTTTAAGAATTGTTTTGAATAATGCTGGAAAGGCAAAGTCAGTGTTCTGAATCTGTTTACTTTCCATTCTTTTGCACTCGTAAATGCTATCAGCATTTAACCTCATTGTTTATTTGTGATTAATTATTATTTACATGATTATTTGTACTTTATTAAAGAATTTAAGTATTCCAAAATGGTTTTGTGACGTCAACAAAAATTTCATTGCTAAATTAGTTTTAAAAAAAGAAAATTATCAGATTAGTCGACTAATCGTATAACCAGTCGGCTGACTAATCAGGAGAAAATTTGTCGTTTAGGATAGCCCTAGTGTACCGGAAAATATTTACTCCACACCTTTCTCACCTTTTTAACCCCTGACCCAAGAGGGCCCCTGGATATGTTCGCCTTAGGCCCCAAAATTGCCAAGTCCGCCACTGTCTACGCTCTCTGTTTGAACTTTACGATGCGACGAGATAACGCCTCATCCCTGACATGGACGCGACCTTGGGCACGGCGACATCCCCCGATGCCGCGCGCTGATTGGCGGCGCGGCGGCACATCCTACCGTGTATAATATAGTAGTGACCGTCATTTACGTGTGATCACTAATCCAACTCGTTTATCATGGGAAATCATGATTTGTCAGTTGGCAGACATGACAGAGCTCACGAGCGTGCTATGACGTGTTAGCGTGTACACTAAAAAATAGTTGTCATATTTATGTTTTATTCTTTTTCCATAGAGGCATTAGAAAAAGGAGGGGGGCTCTTATGAGCGTGGTCAAAAGGAGAGCCCTTTCCTGATTGGGTGAAGCAGGTCCTCCCTCCCTCCCCCCTTTTAAAAGTGTCCTTTCTCACCTGATTTACAAAATAGCCGCAGCCACGAGAGGCTTCACTTCTCTGTCACCGTCTGACTACTAAATATATTTTTAAGAAGAAAAAAGAAGCGGTCAATATTGTTTTTTGTAGGAATCTTATGCACGAGTGAGTATGATTATTTTTCTTGAAATATGTTAGACATTTGTCCTTTTATTTGGAAAATTTCTTAATGCATGCTTTGGCTGCAGACTATTTGGGAGAGAAAAAAACAGCTGTTGTCTACTTTCTGCATTCTTGTTGAAACAATTTTGCGGCTCAAGTGGTCGGTTGGCTGATGCAAGACTTTGCTAAGGCGGAGGAGGAGGAAAAGGGTCAGAAGTTCTTCTAGGAAGGAAACCAAAGGAAGAATTATTGCACGTTTTTGCAATGCAACACCATGCTGTCTTTTTTTTACCGGCTCATTGACGATTTATTAAAGAGTTATTTAAAACTCATCTGCAAAAAAGGAGGTCAGTGTGCGACCTTAGTGGTATTTAACTTAAAACACAGTAGCTAAAAACTCCAGTGGACACAGTCCAGAATACAAGGATTGAGACATTTTATGTTTCTTGGACGCATTTACGAGAATGTGGGTTTCCCTAGGAATCTTTCACAGCGTCTCTGTGGCTGGATGCACATAGTTTTATGAGTATTCCAGATGTGGCTGCTCAAAATGCATTGTAATGCGATGTGTCAATTAGTCACAGTATTTGCTACGAGGCAGGTTTTTGTACTAGCTCCAGCAAAAGAAGCTATATATTATAAAAGGGCGTAGGTTTACATAGGGACGGTACGGACATGAGCTAGAGTTGTTCCGATAATGTTTTTTTGCTCCCGATCCGATCCCGATCGTTTTAGTTTGAGTATCTGCCAATCCCGATATTTCCCGATCTGATTGCTTTTTTTTTTTTTTTTTGCTCCCGATTCAATTCCAATCATTCCCGATAATTTTTCCCGATCATATACATTTTGGCAATGCATTAAGAAAAAAATGAATAAAACTCGGACGAATATATACATTCAACATACAGTACATAAGTACTGTATTTGTTTATTATGACAATAAATCCTCAAGATGGCATTTACATTATTAACATTCCTTCTGTGAGAGGGATCCACGGATAGAAAGACTTGTAATTCTTAAAGGATAATTGTGACTTTGTATATTGTGACTAAATATCACCATCTAGTGTATTTGTTGAGCTTTCAGTAAATGATACTGCAGCCATTTAACTGTTCTGCCCAAATGCATGATGGGTGGTGCAACCATGACTCTGCGTAGGGGCACCAATTGATATATCTTCTCTGCGTTGGGAAAGAAAATAGGGTGTTAAGAAAATGATCAACTACTACCTTTCTTCCCCACATTGCCTCCCACAATTTTTTTGATTGCTGAGAGAGGGATTGTGAGGCTTTAGTCAAATAAAAAAAGGCTCCAAAGGCTGTCAAACTTCTCTCGACTTATTATACGCTGCCTTTTAGCTCTATTTATAGGTAAAACGGCGCCTTTATAGATCGTGGGTCGTGCAGCTCATGTGTTAATTATTTAACGTGATTAATTTTAAAAAATTAATTACAGCCGTTAACGCTATAAATTTGATAGCCCTGCTTTAAGCCAAAACTACTCTGGATGAGTGTAAGACATTTTGTCTGTAACGTTAATACAATTAGAAAACGATTTAAATAAAAGACATATATATATATATAAAAAAAGGCATGTCCGATATTTTTTTTGCTGATTCCGATACTTTGAAAATGACGTGATCGGACCCGATCGATCGGCACATCTTTAGTTTAAATTGTCCCCACCAACCTTATATGCATTATATAATGAGTTCAGTTTTACGGGTAATTTAGATTGTCTTCCCATATGTTGTAAGGATAGAATTACCCTACCATTATTGGGGGAATTATTTTCATTATGTTCAGACTTACATTTACCCCTTTTCACTTGCTGAAAGCGCCGGTCCATTTTTACCCATCTCATTTGCACGTTTGATTGCTTGATGACTTGACCCACCCCCGACACACACATACTCACACAGCGCCGACAGAAATATATGTCGACAACATGCCGCCTACTCCGCCCCTTCGAAGACGAGGGATATTAGATTTTTTTTTTTTCAGCCAACAGCAGCCACTGTAAGTAGTTAAAAGTACTGGTGCACGATAATTATTGGTCCGATAATTATCGGTCCGACAATAGGAATTATGACGTCATCCCGATAAATCCAATAACATTTATCATAGGACCGATAATATGTACGGTACTGTTCTGGCTTTGCAGTTTACACAATAGTATGGAAAATCAGTTGACCATTTGCGGGGCATTGCTCCCACCTGCTGGTCAGAATAATTCAATGCACCTATTTTTTGTTCCAGTAGTTTGGTTCAATCACTTACACATTGCAGTGTCTAGCGGTAGCATTGACAGTCGTGAATGCTTTCTGTTACATTTCCGCCTCAGAAATATATGTCAGTATTTTATGTTTACTATTACATATGGATGTGCAAAATATGTTTACCTCTGTCATACGTATGTACAGAACTTCATAAGTTGTGTTATAGAAGCCAGCCGATGCTTTAATAGCTCAAGCTAGTGTGCTATGCTATACATATAATAGTTGTGTATATAAGTGGATTGTGCAGTTTGCTGTATATTGAGTATTGAATATGTGTATTTTTCTGTTGTACTTTCACAATATTAAGACGAGTGTCTTCCCATGAAAGTAAGAAAAGACCAAGCCTTGTGGTTTATGGAAGTGCATTCATTCTTAGCTTGCTGTCGGCCAGTACAGAAGTGAAACGCACTGTTTTGTTCATGTCATTATGAAAAATTTGATGAGATCAAAGGCAAATCTATCTTGAATCCATCACTATTTTTTTTTAATCCTCCAGGTGTTCAAAAACTCAGGTTATACATTTAAAAAATTATATATTTATTATCAGTTATCGATATCGGTATCGGTTTTTTTAAAAATGGATGTCGTGCACCCCTATCAAAAAGATGCCATAGTTGTGGAGGTGGGAAACATACCACTCATTTTTGCTACTGAAAGTCCGGCCTGCATCTGAGTTAGCATAACATTAAATTCTGTGAACTTGCTAACCTGCAAAACTCGAGTTGGAAGCTGCTTAGAAGTGTCCTTCCGTTTGTGTTTTCTACTGTTAACGTTAATTAAACTGTGAGAAATGTAGTGAACTCTGCTAGAAACTATAGAACCAGACACGTGAGTAAGAAGCTACTTAGAGAGAGAGGGTGCAACATAACCTCATATGTTGCTTACACAACAAAACATACAAACAACATAATCATATTTAACTATGTATATAACAAAGAATTGGATGCCGTGAGATACGCACACTAGAGTTGCGAGCAACTGCTCAATCGTGATCGACGTAATAAGTACCCCTGATTCAGCATATCAATTAATTAGGTTCATATTTGCGAGAAATGTAGCCCTGACCCCCGTTCACCCAATCTGTTTGGTCTTAATGTCCCATCCTGAGCAAAAAATGTACATGCAGGTTATGCTGTTGTATCGTCCCTGCCAATGTTGAGACCAAACCTACGCCCTAGATATTATATCATGGTTTGGAGATGGCGATAGTGGGGTTAACCCAGTCATACAAGTTATGAAAAGTCAACATGCAGGCATCAAAAAGCAACATGCTTGTTGGCGATAAGCTTGGTAACATGCACAAATAATCGCTTTTGTCTTAAACACACATCAGGGTCAGGTGGGATATTTTTTTCACATTGCTGACGTCAATTCGTGGTTGACTATTTACTGTAAACGTTACTTGTGTGTATTGATGCAAAAGTGTTTGGTCAGCATCTTGTTTTACGGCTGTCACAAAATGAATATTTGGCATCTTTTATTTTAAATGGACAAAGTTTGATGTCACCAAGCATGTGAGAACCATCAATTTATTGGACGTCAATGACGAGACAGCAATGGCAGAGTTCCATTCTCGCTCCTGTCTAAGAGCTCTTTGTGAGAAAGTGACTCAGCACTTTGACTGAATCTCCACGTTATATTACGCAATAATGATGTTAAAGTGGAAAATGTGAGACACACCTCCTCTTCGTAGGTCCAAATGAACAAGGGGGCCTCTTGATGGCTGAAGAACCTCATTTCAAAATTTGTTGATGTACAGTCATAGGCGGAGTTTGACTTTTGGGGCGGGGGGGGAGGGGGGGGCACAACATGTTGATGACCCCGAAATATAGTGTCAGCAATAAAATTAACTTACAAGAATATTTGTAATAATTTGACAATGAGCGTTTTTTGTTTCCCATCATTCTTGAAGGGAATTCTAAATCAGGCTGCTTTGGCAATACTTTTCACCAAGATATTCATCCATTGAATGTGGTACGCACGCCGGTGTTGTGCCAATGTAGTTCCCTAGTCAAAAATTGTATCCCCTGGGTGGAGCCATATGGAGGTAGATTGGAGTCTTTATTATTCAACCCCAAAAAAAATGTCGCTTCAATTAAATAAAAAAAAATGTGTTTGAATGCAAAAATAAATTTGAAACTCAAAAAACGATTTTTTTTTTTTTTTTTTATTGAAGCAATGTTGATTTGTTTTTGGGCCACATTTTGGCTAGGACATTTCTGTTTTTATTATTCAGTCAAAATTTAAGTTGTTTAAAAAAAATGCAGATTTTAAAAAAGAAAATCACTTCAATCAAAAAAAAAATATTTTTGATCAAAGAAAATAATCATTTTTTAAAATATTTTTCCCCCAAAAAAGTTTTTTTTTTAATTATACGCAAAGCAAATGGCCTTCTAAGGTGCTCAAAAACTAATTTTGACCCATCATAAAAATATATTTTTTGTTCATTTCATTCATTTTTGTTGCAGTTTTATTGTTTTTCAGCTATATATATATATATAATATATATATATACTAGGGCTGTCAAACGATTAAAATTTTTAATCGAGTTAATTACAGCTTCAAAATTAATTAATCGTAATTAATCGCAATTAATCGCAATTCAAACCATCTATAAAATATGCCATATTTTTCTGTAAATTATATATATATTCTGTAAAATAAATTGTTGGAATGGAAAGATAAGACACAAGATGGATATATACATTCAACATACAGTACATAAGGACTAGTGGGCATTTCACTCTACTGTCATTTAAATCTGTCTATGCTGTCCTCACTCCGAAGCGTCTACTTTTTCCAAAGCTAGTGAACGATGCCTTAATAATCAGACTTCTTCCTTTTTCATCTGATTTATTAATAAAATGGCCTCAAACCATTGTCCTCTTTAGACCGTCGTAAAACTACAAAAAAAAAGTACACAAGCATTGCATTAGCAACAACGTTAGCTTAGCATGCTATACAGGTTCACTAAACAAACAAAAAGCGTCTCATACAAAAAATATAACATTTCGCTTACTAACATAATATGTACATTCTTTACAACAACCATACTTACGGACAATTCTTGTCCAAGGATCATATAAGCACAACATTACCACGTAGGCGTCAGCCCGAGACGTCGTGCAGCCATATTGAACTGGCAAGAGAGCAATAAACCATGTCGCAAAGCGACCACAAGAGTTCGCTGTTAGACAGCACAAAAAAACTTGCTGTAAAACTTACCAAAAGGCTGAATACTGTCTGAGCGGGACATGTGCGTTAATTGCGTCAAATATTTTAACGTGATTAATTTAAAAAATTAATTACCGCGCGTTAACGCGATAATTTTGACAGCCCTAATATATATATATATATATATATATAGGAAAGTCAATTACATGCAATGACACTTTTCAGACACCAGGCCCCCCTGGCCCCCCCATAAAATCCGCTTATGTGTACAGTATGTCAACTTTGTCATGTTATATAGCGATACCACAGAACGAGAGGTAGTCTGTGGCATATTTTACAGCTATAGATTTCATTTGTAATGAAGAGCAGTACACAAAAGACACTCATGTTTCTACTATTAGGTAACAGAACAAATAGTCCGGACTCATTTGCAAGTGGTAAAATATCTGAGTCCAAACATACATTATTTAAGCAGCTCAGACATATTTTGTTTATTTTCAGAATCAAATTAAGGGGGAAAACATACAGGAGCATAAAGCTGTTTGCCGACCGGTGACCTTCAAAGTAAAAATTTAGAAACACATCCTACCCATAAACGCAATGCCGGGAGTCGTGGATCGGATGGAGCTGAGGAAAGTCGCCACAGAGGCCGACGACGACAGCACGGACAGCTTGGATGACCGTTTCGCTGACACCATCGATTCGGAAAAGGCTACTATCAACAGGTACGATGCTGCGTGTTCATATAATACGAAATTAGAAAAGATCCGTTAATGTATGTTAAAATTTCTCCCTTCACTTTCTGCCTTTGCAGTCAGTTCCTGGATGACATGGATGACGGAGAGAGCCAGAAGTTTCTGACCAATGGAATGATGAAGAAGAAGAAATATGAAGAGTACCATGAAGAATATGTAAGAACAGTAATAGATACAGTGCTGGCCAAAAGTATTGGCACCCCTGCAATTCTGTCAGATACTGCTCAATTTCTCCCAGAAAATGATCGCAATTTCAAATGCTTTGGTCGTAATATCTTCATTTACTGTGTGTCACAAAAGTGAGTACACCCCTCGCATTTCTGCAGATATTTAAGTATATCTCTTCATGGGACAATACTGACAAAATGACACTTTGATACAATGAAAAGTGGTCTGTGTGCAGCTTTTATAATAGAATTTAGTTTCCCCTCAAAATATAGCCATTAATATCTAAACCCCTGGCAACAAAAGTGAGTACACCCCTTAGAAACTACGAACATCCCTAAATATCCAAATTGAGTACTGCTTTCATTTTCCCTCCAAAATGTCATGTGAGTCGTTTAGAGCTGAAACGAATACTCGAGCAACTCGAGTAACTCGAGTTTAAAAACTGATCCGAGTGATTTTATTCACCTCGAGGAATCGTTTTATTTTGCCAGCTCTAAGCATCACGTTTTGCCCGGACTACTTTTAATGCGGGACAACGCGCTGACGTCACGTGCGTAGAGGACGAAGCAATTAAAAAAAAAAAATTACCGCAGCTGACAGCCGCTACAAACTCCACCGACGTTGCTAAAAACTACGCCCGCATGATGCTAGTGTGGTAGCAGGTAGTGTCCGATGCGTCTCATAGATATCGCATGTATTTAGGACTAGATGCGAAATGACAGACTCAGCCGCATCTGGGCAGCGTTAGTAAACAGCCGCCATCTTTAAGCAGTAGATTTCTCATCGCTAATAAATATCACGTTATTGTCACTCGCTCACGTAACGTTAGCCCTTCGGAGGGCTAGGTTTCTATTGATTATGACCACTGTCGCTGCGTGGCTAACGTGTCTTACATACAGGCTTTATTTAATCTGTAAAAACACAGCGCTGTAGAGTGATGAGGGTGTAAAATTAAAACATAATAAAGCTAACTGTCAGTTTTAGCTCAGTAGTCATTGCTGAATAAAACACCAAGTAGCACTGGTCCCTAATGTGCTTCAATACAGCAGGTATCATACATTTATTTTGAACACTGCAAAAACTCAAAATCCTATCAGTACTTAAAGTTTAGACTAACTTAAAACTTAACTAGAAATTAAAAATAGCTTGACAGAAATGGAAATTAAATTGAAACACGTGGAAAAAACACGTAGCTTTCAAGTGATGTGTGTTATCAAGCGTAATTACATTTTTAGGTAAGAAATGTTTATTTTTATTTATGAGATCTATAGGTTTTTTGAGTGAAAGCAGTGAATTTTTTTTTGTAGTCACATCTGAGATGAAATTGTTGGCTGTTTTCAACAATGTACATAAAAAATAAAGACATTGATTGAGAGAAAATGGTTCGATAAATGTCTTTTTTTCTCATGTATATTTATAATTGCTCTTTACCTAAAAATACTTTTGGCCAGCACTGTAACTCAAAGAGAAACACATTCACCTGACGCTTATTTTCACCTGTCTTTCTTGAAAAAAAAATCAAGCATCCGGGCCATACATCCTTTGGAATGTCGGTCTTCAACTTAAGTAACGCCATAATGGGCAGCGGCATCCTAGGCCTCTCCTACGCCATGGCCAACACTGGCATTATACTATTTACGTAAGTATCGCCACTACAGACTCAACTAAAACTGACCAACTGCAGCCAGCACTGACAATTTCTACCTCACACAGACTCCTACTCATCGCTGTTGCCGTCCTGTCTTTGTATTCTGTGCATCTGCTTCTGATGACAGCTAAAGAGGGAGGTATGTGTTCCATTTTTCAGTCAAAATATTTTGTTAGTGAATGTTCAGTGATTAAATGCACATTTGTGGTTTTATAGGATCCCTCATCTATGAAAAGCTAGGAGAAAGGGCATTCGGGTGGCCTGGAAAAATAGCTGCATTTGGATCTATTATCATGCAAAATATTGGAGGTACGGTGCTGGTTTAGATGATATAAATTAGAGATGTCCCGATCGGATCGAACGCCAATATGGGCAAAAAAATGCGCATCGGTATCGGATCAGCCGACAGAGAAAAATTCTGATCCAGACTTCCGATCCAGTTTTTTTGAAAATCCCGTCCGGGTTTTCCAGTGCACCGATTTACATAATCCATTCCAGTTTTTGCTTCTGTTTCCCTAAAATCCGGTCCGCATTTTACGGCAAACCTTCAACACACTACATTACCGTCTCCCAATTTACCGAGAGACATTATCGGTAAAAATGTCAGCTGTGTGGGATCATTTCACCTTAAAGGACGACAAAGCCGAAGAGGCAGAGTGCAACATATGCCACAATAAAGTCAAGCGTGGTGGTAAAGCTGTAAGAAGTTTTAATACAACCAACCTAATCAAGCATTTAGCGAAATACCACCACAAACAATATAAGGAGTATCATGTTAAGAAAACCGAAGAGAAAAAGAAAGGTCCTACGCAACTAACACTGGTAGAAACTTTTGCTGTGCGTGACAAACTGGCACTCGACAGTCCCAAAGCCCAGCGAATAACAAGAGTCACTGCCGAAGAATTCATTCTGGATGACGAGCCATTATCTCTCGTGAGTAAAGACGCACCATTCAACACTTAGAACCACGGTACAGCATGCCCAGCCGTCATTACATCCTTGAGCGATTCGGCCGTGGAAGATTCGAGAACGATTCACAAACATCCAAATTCCGATGATTGAAATATGTCAAGTAAAGCGGAACTAATACACAGCGCGGTCTTCGGGACGCAATGAGAAACGGACCGCATTGCGTCCCGAGAGTAAACATCATGCTTGTCATAGACCCGGGTAATGCTAATGCTCAGCTCACTGCTTTAGCTTAACTCATGCCGCTGGATAAAAAACACAAGAATACCTGATTGCTGCTGACAGCCGCTACAAACTACGTCAACATCGTTTTACTATAGATAATAGATATCATATGTATATAGAACTAGATGCAAAACGACAGACTCGACGACGTTAGCAACATTGAAGTATGGAAAACTAGATGCGTTAGTAAACAGCCGCCATCTTAAAGCAGGAGACTTCCCTAGTAGGCTGTTGTGAACCTTCCAAGCGAACCTAATTAACTTTTTATCTAAAATACTCCTAAATCGGCAAAATCTTGACTTGAATACCTTCAAAACAGTTTTAAAACTTTCACATGTCGAAAGTAGACAGAAGGGAAATTATGGAATAACGGGAGCAATTTTAACAACTTTAACAGTTGATTCGCAAAATTAAATGAATTGAATGTAGTTTAAAGCTGCTGATACAGAATGGGGACTTGAGTATTTTATTTACTGTTTTAAAATGTTAACTTGATACTGAAATAGTCGTTTATTTAAACCTGAGAGTCTTTTTATACAATTTTTGTAACTAATGCACGAAACATTAAAAGCATCTAATAACTTGGGGGGTTTGTGGGATTTTCCACTGAGGTTGTATGTGTGTTTTGTTTAAAATATTATTTGCACATTTTACTGACTGACTATGCCATTTCTGTTTGTTATTTATAATGTTTTGTGTTTGTCACTGAATAAACAGGTCAGTTTCTTGTTACCAACCGTTGTGTGTTATTCAAACTCACCTAATTCAGCTGGCTAGTTGTTATCAAGAGTACTAAAACTAGTGCTGCAACGATTAATCGATTAACTCGAGTATTCGATTAGAAAAAAAATATTCGAATTAAATTTTGCTGCTTCGAGTATTCGTTTAATTAAAGTGGCGTTGTAATGGTTTGTTTTGAAAGTGTTTGCATTTAATTTTATTAATTTGGGTGGATATGTTGCCCTCTAGTCCACCTAATTTCACATGGCTGAACCCAGCTGCTCCCTGTTAAGACCAACATAAGCTAATTTTTTTTTTTTTTTTTTTTTAATGCATTTGTAATTTAGTTTAAAGGTATATTTCACCAGGGTTTTTTTGTGGGAACATGCGTTTGAACTATTAAGAGTATTGTATAAAAAAACAACAACAAAAAAACGTTGGCATTTAATAGCATTTAAGCTAGTGGAATTTTGTTATGTAGGTTAGCCATTTGTTTTTTTGTTGTACATATATATCCACATTTATTTATTTTTTTATACCGTTTGAGGCTCAGGTCAGGAATTTTAATTTTTTATGTTCCTTATCCGATTACTCGATTATTCGAACTAACTAGCTCATCGATTAATCGACTACTGAAATAATCGATAGCTGCAGCCCTAACTAAAACCCTTTTCAACATGAGTCTGACAACTAAGTAAGGAGGCTAAATAACTTTAAATTTTAATACATGCTCAGATAGGCCGGTATCGGTATCGGCCAGTATCGGTATCGGATCGGAAGTGCAAAACAATATCGGTATCGGATCGGATGTGCAAAAACCTGGATTGGGACATCCCTAGTATAAATACTATAAATACTAAGTGGCTAAAATGTGGTTTAAATTTCAAATCTGATGTCATTTTGCAGCCATGTCAAGCTACCTCTTTATCGTCAAATACGAGCTGCCAGAAGTTATTCGGGCTTTCTTGGGTTTAGAAGAAAGTTCCGGGTGAGAGTGCTTTTTTTTACTTTGCAAATACGGATGGAATATTTTATGATTATAACCCTTTTTTTTGTTGTTTTTTTTTTGCTCTGCAGTGAATGGTACCTTAACGGAAACTACCTGGTGATCTTTGTATCCCTCGGCATTATTTTTCCCTTGTCTCTGCTTAAAAACCTGGGTAAGGATGACTTCAGTCATTGACTGCTTTACAAGCTGTTAAGTTATTACCTTGGAGTCGTAAAAAGTAGGATCCGTGTCGCATCCTCTCAGCTGTCTGCGCTTGGCCAAAAGTAATTAAACACCGGTCGGCCGAGGCAAACGCGATTTCAAGCAAAGTATCATTAAGCTCTTTAGTCAGCTCGATCACTCGCATGGAATTTTATGGCCGGCGTTCAAATGGCTAAGCTCCCATAAAACGGAATTAAGGTACATCTAGTTATGTATCTGTCGGCATTACGGACACACATTTGAATTGAACTGCCTCTCACAGCTTATTTTGGGATATTCGACCTACATTTGTGACCCATATCCTGGAATAGACATTCAGATCAATTTCCCTTTATAGCAAATCAAAAAATAGCCTCGATATCCAAGTCGTTTTTCTTTATCCGTGTCTACAAATCAGTTACACTGTGTTCTTTTCATGGCAGGCTATCTGGGCTACACAAGTGGTTTTTCGCTTTCCTGCATGGTGTTCTTCTTGGGAGTCGTAAGTTTTTATCAAACATGTCTGTTACTGGATTTTTCCGCATGGAAAATATTATATTACAACATCCTTTCTTGACATCCGCCATCTTCTTTCAATGAAAAAAAGAAAGCAATCCTACAATAGATATGAAAAGTCTACACACAGCCTGTTTAAGTGTCCTCAGCCAAGTTTAAAAAATAACAAATTTTCCGTGCGAAGGCGTTCGCAAATTTCAGACAGGCTGTTTAACGGCTCAATTTTATTAATTACCAGGTGATCTACAAAAAAACTCAGCTACCGTGCCCTCTGCCATTCCTGGACAACCCGTCGGCCAACCTAAGCATGAACTCCTCGCAGATGGCGGGCTTGTACTCGTTCCACAACCGCTCGGCGCAGATGGACTTCTCCCGGGCGGACGTGTCGCCGGCGGTCACAGAAATTCACCCCGTCCACGCCGGCGTCCACGTCGAGCCGCACCACGACGAGGACATGTGCACGCCCAAATACTTTATCTTCAACTCGCAGGTAAAATAATAGAACTACTGGGCTTGGTTGCTCAAATCTGAGGGCGTGACCCCATGATTGATGCTAGAGGAATAACAATGTGAAAAGAGGCAAATGAAAAGTCATTCATAGAACTAGAATGTTTGGTTAAGGTGGTTTTAAAGGGTGTGCCCAGTCTTCTGTATTTATGTGGGATTTGTGTCCTTTGTCCTGAACACAGTGGTATGAAAAAGTATCTGAACCTTCTGAAATTTCTCACATTTATGCATAAAACCACCATCAAATGTGATCTTTGTCAAAATCACACAGATGAAAAAACAGTGCTTTAACTTAAACCACCCAAACATTAATAGGTTTTCATATTTTAATGAGGATAGTATGCAAACAATGATAGAAGGGGGGAAAATAGGCGAACCATCACATTTAATATTTTGTGCCCCCCCTTTGGCAGCAATAACCTCAACCAGACGCTTCCTGTCGCTGCAGATAAGTCTGGCACATCGGTCAGGGCTAATCTCGACCCATTATTCTCTACAAAACTGCTGTAGTTCAGTCAAATTCCTGGGATGTCTGGCATGAATCACTGTCTTCAGGTCATGCCACAGCATCTCAGTGGGGTTCAAGTCTGGACTTGGACTCAGCCACTCCAGAACGTGTATTTTCTTCTTCTGAAACCATTCTGAAGATGATTTACTTCTGTGTTTTGGATCATCGTCTTGTTGCATCATCCATCATCTTTTTAGCTTCAACTGTCTGATAGGCGGTCTCAGGTTTTCCTGCAAAACATCCAGATAAACTTTTGAATTCATTCTTCCATTAATGATTGCAAGTTGTCCAGGCCTTGAGGCAGCAAAACAGCCCCAAATCATGATGCTCCCTCCACCATGCTTCATGGTGGGGATGAGGTGTTGATGTTGGTAAGCTTTTCCATTTTTCCTCCACACATGACTTTGTGTGTTACTCCCAAACAATTCAACTCTGGTTTCATCAGTCCACAAAATATTTTGCCAAAACGTCTGTGGAATGTCCAAGTGCCTTTTTGTGAACATTAAACTAGCAACAATGTTTTTTTTACACAGCAGTGGCTTCCTCCGTGGAGTGAACATTCTTGACCATAGTTTTATATATAGTTGATGTGTGCACAGAGATATTGGACTGTGCCAGTGATTTCTGCAAGTCTTTAGCAGACACTCTAGGGTTCTTTTTTTACCTCTCTGAGTATTCTGCGCTGAATTCTTGGCGTCATCTTTAGTGGATGGCCACTCTTTGGGAGAGAAGCAACAAGCAACAATTTCTGACTGTCGATTGATGAGCATCCAGACTTTTAGAGATGGTTTTGTATTCTTTCCCAGCTTTATACAAATCAACAATCCTTGATCACAGGTCATTAGACAGCTCTTTTCACCAAGCCATGATGCACATCAGACAATGCTTCTCATTAAGACATTTCTTAACAGGTGTGTGTTTTATAGTGGGCAGGGCAGCTTTAAACCACTCATCAGTGATTGGGCACACACCTGACTTAAAAAGTTTTGTAAAAATTGGTTTCAATTGCTCTTTATGTCTCCTTAGGCAGAGGGTTCACTTATTTTATCCTCATTAAAATATGAAAACCTATAAATGTTTGGGTGGTTTTAGTTAAAGCAGACACTGTATTTTCATCTGTGATTTTGACAAAGGTCAGATCACATTTGATGGTGATTTTACGCAGAAATGTGACGAATTCCAAAAGGTTCAGGTACTTTTTCATACCACTGTTCGTTGGTATTTTGGCGCAATTTCTGTGACGGCGCCAAAGCCTTGCGTTTATAAAACGACTCCTTTTCCAGACTGCCTACACTGTCCCCATCCTGGCCTTTGCCTTTGTGTGCCACCCTGAGGTGCTGCCCATCTACAGTGAGCTAAAAGAGTGAGTGGACTTCATTTGTTTATGCAAATGTGACAATCTATACACTTTTGGGGGATTCATTATCAAACGCAATATGCTATTTTTGCAGTCGCAGCAGAAAGAAGATGCAAAACGTCTCCAACCTGTCTATCTTGGCGATGCTCGTTATGTATATGATGTCGGCACTATTTGGCTACCTCACTTTTTACGGTAAATAATTATTTGGTATCGCAATTCTAAAGATGATCAATCATTATCAATTTCTTTTGTTCGGACATGACACAGATAGCTTCATAATCACTCACGTACTTTAGTCAATGTGCTTGGCATTTTGCAAAGAATCCTTTTAACTGGCAGGAAGCAGCCTTAACATTCAAAGTACATCCAAACATTACATCTCGCATTAACATTGTCCAAGTTAAACAACCGAAAGCTCAGATAAAGATATCAGCAGCGCCAGTGACACGTCCTTAATGTCATCTAATAATACCAACCTGGCACAGTTGGCGAGCAAACGATGGCTTATTTTCAGTTCACGCATGCACGTGTACAGTGCAAAAAAGTATTTAGTCAACCACCAATTGTGCAAGCTCTCCTACTTGAATAGATGAGAGGCCTGTAATTGTCAACATGGGTAAACCTCAACCATGAGAGACAGAATGTGGGAAAAAAAAAAAAAAAAAAAAAATCACATTGTTTGATTTTTAAAGAATTTATTTCCAAATTAGAGTGGAAAATAAGTATTTGGTCACCTCCAAACAAGCAAGATTTCTGGCTGTCAAAGAGGTCTAACTTCTTCTAACGAGGTCTAAAGAGGCTCCACTCGTATTAATGGCACCTGTTTTAACTCATTATCGGTATAAAACACACCTCTCCACAACCTCAGTCAGTCACACACCAAACTCCACTATGGCCAAGACCAAAGAGCTGTCGAAGGACACCAGAGACAAAATTGTAGACCTGCACCAGGCTGGGAAGACTGAATCTGGAATAGATAAAACGCTTGGTGTAAAGAAATCAACGGTGGGAGCAATTATTAGAAAATGGAAGACATACAAGACCACTGATAATTTCCTTCAATCTGGGGCTCCATGCAAGATCTCACCCCGTGGCGTCAAAATGATAAGAACCATGAGCAAAAATCTCAGAACCACATGGGGGGACCTAGTGGATGACCTACAGAGAGCTGGGACCACAGTAACAAAGGCTACTGTCAGTAACATAATGCGCCGCCAGGGACTCAAATCCTACACTGCCAGACGTGTCCCCCTGCTGAAGAAAGTACACGTCCACGCCCGTCTGCGGTTCACTAGAGAGCATTTGGACGATCCAGAAGTGGACTGGGAGAATGTGTTGTGGTCAGATGAAACCAAAATAGAACTTTTTGGTAGAAACACAGGTTATCGTGTTTGGAGAAGAATACTGAATTCCATCCGAAGAACACCATACCCCCTGTGAAGCACGGGTGTGGAAACATCATGCTTTGGGGCTGTTTTTCTGCAAAGGGACCAGGACGACTGATCTGTGTAAAGGAAAGAATGAATGGGGCCATGTATCGAGAGAGTGAAAATCTCCTTCCATCAGCAAGGGCATTGAAGATGAGATGTAGCTGGGTCTTTCAGCATGACAATGATCCCAAACACAGAGCCAAGGCAACAAAGGAGTGGCTTCGTAAGAAGCATTTCAAGGTCCTGGAGTGGCCTAGCCAGTCTCCAGATCTCAACCCCATTGAAAATCTGTGGAGAGAGTTGAAAGTCTGTGTTGCCCAACGACAGCCCCAAAATATCACTGCTCTAGAGGAGATCTGCAGGGAGGAATGGGCCAAAATACCAGCAACAGTGTGTGAAAAGCTTGTAAAGAGTTACAGAAAACGTTTGGCCTCCGTTATTGCCAACAAAGGGTACATAACAAAGTATTGAGATGAACTTTTGTTATCGACCAAATACTTATTTTCCACCATGATTTAGAAATAAATTCTTTAAAAATCAAACAATGTGATTTTCTGGGTTTTTTTTCCACATTCTGTCTCTCATGGTTGAGGTTTACCCAGGTTGACAGTTACAGGCCTCTTTAATATTTTCAAGTGTGAGAACTTGCACAATTAGTGGTTGACTAAATACTTATTTGCCCCACTGTATGTGCGTGCACCCGTGCTAAGATCTGATGTCATGTCTGGACAAAAGTAGCGGTACTTTGTTAATATGCAGAATGTCCTCTATGTTCACGAGTGGCTGTTTCCGTTGCTAAACAGAAAACGTGGAGGCTGAGCTGCTTCACACCTTCACCAAGGTTTACAAGTTTGACACCCTGCTACTCTTGGTGCGCTTGGCTGTGCTCACAGCCGTCACGTTGACTGTTCCTATTGTGCTTTTTCCGGTAAGTATTGCATGTGTTTAGCAGAAAAGAAGCAGTAGTATTATAAAAACTATAAAGATTTACTGCTAAGGGTGTTTTTTTTGAGTGGGTTAAAATCAGGACACCTTTGATGATTTATGACGCAAATTTTTTTTAGTTTCACATAAATATATATACACATCACACATATACAGTATACACTAGAGCTGTCACGACTAGTCGACGTTGTCGATGTCATCGATGACGTTAATTCGTCGACGGGCAAAACATACCGTCGACGGGTAATGACGGGTTAAAAAAAAATTACGTGCGGATAAAGTTTAGAATGGCGGGCGCTCGCGATGCAAGCGGTGAAAGCGGCATAAAGCCAAAAAAGCGGACCATCATGGCCAGAGCCTGGAATTATTTCAAGGAAAATACGGAGGGTGCCACTGTGTGTACTCTTTGGTAAACTGCGCTCACATACCACGGTAGCACGTCGGCTATGAACGAACACTTGAAGCGCCGTCACCCAGGTGTAATTTTCGAAGACAACAAGAAACAACAAGCTAGCGGATTGTAAATCCATACAACTTTTTAACGATTTTTTAAATTGAAGTTGCCTTTATGTGCGTCGTATCAACATGCATCATTAAGTTTTTCCCCCCACGTACTTTATGTTTTTAATCTACTCTGCTGCTGCTCCCGAAAGCTGTAGATCTCGACATCTCTGTGCACAGCATGCAGATTGTATTAGGATCATGGAAGCTCCCACATGGGGAAAAAAAATCCATATATATATCTTGTACGGTGTATACATAATATCATAAAAATATTAGGGCTGTCAAAATTATCGCGTTAACGGGCGGTAATTAATTTTTTAAAATTAATCACGTTAAAATATTTGACGCAATTAACGCACATGCCCCGCTCAAACAGATTAAAAAGACAGCACAGTGCACTGAGTGCTTGAGTTTTTTGGAGTTGTGTCACCCTCTGCTGGCACTTGGGTGCGACTAATTTTATGGGCTTAAGCACCCATGAGCATTGTGTAATTATTGACATCAACAAGGGCGGGCTACTAGTTTATTTTTTCATTGAAAATTTTACTAATTTTATTAAAACGAAAACACTAAGAGGGGTTTTAATATAAAATTTTTATAACATGTACTAACATTTATCTTTTAAGAACTAAAAGTCTTTTATCCATGGATCGCTTTAACAGAATGTTAATAATGTTAATGCCATCTTGTTGATTTATTGTTATAATAAACAAATACAGTACTAATGTACGTAATGTTAAATGTATATATCCACCTTGTGTCTTATCTTTCCATTCCAACAATAATTTACAGAAAAATATGGCATATTTTACGGTTAGTTTGAATTGCGATTAATTATAATTAATTTTTAAGCTGTAATTAACTCGATTAAAAATTTTAATCGTTTGACAGTCCTAAAAAATATATATGGAAACACAGCACCTTCTTACTATAATCCATGACTGCACTAATGTTAGTTACTTAATATTATAAAGTATTATTGTGTATATACATATAGTAGTATACCATAAAATTAATACTATATATTTAATTTTTGCTATTATGACTGTGTGGCTTTCATTCAAAATAATTTTGGTGATATTTCAGTGTGCCCTCTGCTTTATCTGTTATCAGGTTAAAACAAACAAAAGTATAACAGTTCCCTCCCCAAAAAATGTGGAATGCACACCAGAAAGAGCATCTGAACTCACACAAAGTATTCTGAAAATGATTGTCCGGGACATGAGGCCCATTGCAATTCATTTTAACATTTAGAACAATATAGACATACCACAAAAAGAGTAAGAATTGTTTTGACTCCTGTTAAAAAGGTGAAGTCACAGTGTTTCCGTTTACATTTTTTTTTTTTTTTGCACTTGTTAATACCAGCAGCATTTGACCTCATTGTTTGTGATTTGTTATTGATATTATTTATTTATTTATACGTTAATAAATAAGTTATATGTTCCAAAGTGTTTTTTTGTGAATTAATATGTTTTTTAAAAAATTCGTTATTAATTTTTTTTTTTTAATTTTTTTTTTTTTTTTATTATTAGATTAGTCGACTAATCGTAACAATAGTCGGCTGACTAATCGGGAGGAAATTAGTCGTTTGGGACAGCCCTAATATACACATATATACACATAAATATAAACACACAGACAGGGAGCGCAGTTGCCTACATTCATACTATCAGCACTCATTCCTGGGTACAGTATCTGATTACATGTTGAGTAACTAATAAGCCTGTGATTGTGATACCACTAGAAGACCCCTGTTACATTCATTCACATAGTTCTTTCCCAAATATGGTCCGGAGCTAAATTTAGCATGGCCTTAATCTGACACAAGGAGGACAAATTTGGCTGATGACCGAGAGGAAGTGTCAGGGTCTTTTTTTTTTTTTTTTTTAGCTTTGGTCTCACGGCAACTTGTGCTTGTAGGGATGTAGAGACAACATACAGCCACTATGTGGCAGCAGCAGCCTTGTTGTCATTGAGTCAGAGGCGCATGATGCAGTAGGGTAGGCTTTGTTATGGAAACACATCACCACAGTTTTACATCCTGATGAATGAGTCATAGATTAAGCCTGTATTTACATTTTAACCATGTGATTGATTACCTTCACGCGCAAATTAACACAAAAGCACATTCCCACACTGACACGCTCTCCTTGTATGACACTGGGGATTCAACTGGAGATAATGTGTCCGAAGGAGGGAGCACAAGCCCTCCCAACCCCACCCGTCTCTCCGCAATGGAAGTTTACTGAATCAGAGCGGGCAGTGGAAAAACCCTCACCTTGACCGCCGCTTTCGGAGCGAATCGGGGGCGCTACAGAACAACGGATCACACCCATACAGTAGCCGTTTCGAATATTTTGAGTGCCTTATTTAGATGCGTCTAAAAACATTGTGTGGAATCTAATAATGAAATTAGGTGAAGAGCAAAATGCTTGGCGCTTTGGGAATTACACGCTAATTTGCTAACACATCAGAACAAAACCGGATCAAAATAAGAACTACCTGTCCTAGTTGCTACGCACCAGTAATAAGAGGGTGCTTCTTATACTCTGGACCGACTTATGTGTGATTATTTACGGTCGGGTCGGGCCGACTGCTATCTCGCTAACTTTTTAAAAAATAAATATATATTCATTTATTTATACTAAAACAATGTATGGACGTTAAATAAAAATTAAAGATGTCCCGATCGAAAGTATCGGAAACGGGAAAAAAAAATGTTTTTATTTAAATCGTTTTTTAATTGTATTTAACGTTACAGACAAAATGTCTTACAACCATCCAGAGTAGTTTTGGCTTAAAGTAGGGCTATCAAATTTATTGCGTTAACGGCGGTAATTCCTTTTTTTTAATTAATCACGTTAAATAATTAGCGAATGCGCTGCACGACCCACTCACGCATTGTCGCGTTCAATCTATAAAGTTGCCGTTTTACCTATAGATAACGCTAAAAGGCAGCGTATAATGAGTAGGGAGAAATTTGACAGCCTTTGGAGCCAATTTTTAGGTGGCTAAAGCCTTACAATACCTCTGTCAGCAATTAAAAATAACGTGGGAGGCAATGTGGGGAAGAAAGGTAGTAGTTGATCATTTTCTTAACACCCTATGTTCTTTCCCAACGCAGAGAAGATATATCAATTGGTGCCCCTTCGCACAGTCATGGTTGCACTTCCCATCATGCATTTGGGCAGAAGTTAAATGGCTGCAGTATCATTTACTGAAAGCTCAACAAATACACTAGATGGCAATATTTAGTCACAACATACAAAGTCACATTTATCCTTTAAGAATTACAAGTCTTTCTATCCGTGGATCCCTCTCACAGAAAGAATGTTAATAATGTAAATGCCATCTTGAGGATTTATTGTCATAATAAACAAATACAGTACTTATGTACTGTATGTTGAATGTATATATTCGTCCGAGTTTTATTCATTTTTTTCTTAATGCATTGCCAAAGTGTATATGATCAGGAAAAATTATCGGGAATGATTGGAATTGAATCGGGAGCAAAAAAAAAAGCAATCGGATCGGGAAATATCGGGATCGGCAGATACTCAAACTAAAACAATCGGGATCGGATCGTTTTTTCCTTTTCATTGCACATTTTTTGGCTGGTGCGACTTTTACTCAGGTGCGACGTATAGTCCGAAAAATACGTTGTGTTTTTGGAGGGAGTGAAAACTTGCCTTGCATTAGTCAGCTATTGCAATTAACTGCTACAACAGAGTATTGACAAAATACAGTGTGTTGTGTTCACAGGCTAGTTTACCCGCATACAGTCTCCCATCCAAATTAATATTGATGAATGACAAGTGACAACCTTGCTTCCAGGTGAGACGCTCTGCCAAGTTTCCACCTGACATTTGAGAATCTGGCCTTGAATCCTCCCTGACCTTTATTTCTCGGCGACCTTCAGCGAGAGATTAACATTAGCTTTGTCTGGGGCCGTCTGTCTTCGGCCCCCGCGGAGAAGTCGTATACGCGCGAAGAATGCGTGCGTGCGTCTGTTTAGACGAGTATGTGCGGTCACGTGAGCGTCGACACAAAACTGAGGTTAGATCACACAGGGCTTTGCGGGATTCAGTGAATAAGAAAGGGGCTTTACGTGGAGGCAGACATGTCCCAGTTCTCAGGCTCTTAACTTCATTCACTGCCGCTGAGGGCGATAGAAAATCCGATCGATAAAATGGATTGGATGTCTATTGCGGTCAATGGCAAGCAAGGAGTTAAGTTTAGCAGCTGCTCGAGGTTTTGTTTTGGCTGAAAATGATGAAGTGAAAAGGCAGTTGAGTTGTCATGCTTCACTACATGACAGGGGATTTTGTGGACACCTGTGCATTTTGAACATTACGTATTTACATTGATGCAAGTAGTAATAATAATAATTTTAAAAGTCTGCTTATGCTTTAGAAAACAATGATATTTATTAGAGATGTCCCGATTGATCGAGGTGCCGATCGATCGGGTCCGATCATGTCATTTTCAAAGTATCGGAATCGGCAAAAAAAATATCGGCCATGCCTTTTTTTAATATATATACTGTATATTTTTTAATTTAATCGTTTTCTAATTGTATTTAACTTTACAGACATAATATGTTACACTCATCCAGTCTTTAGTTTAGGCTTAAGGTAGGGTTATCAAATTTATCCCGATTTATCAAATTTATCCCGATAACAGCGGTAATTAGTTTTTTTTTTTTTTTTTAATGTATCACGTTAAAATATTTAACGCAATTAATGCATGCGCTGCACGACCCACTCACGCTTTGTCGCGCTCAATCTGTAACGGCGCCGCTTTACCTATATAGAGAAATAAAAGGCAGCATATAATAGTAGTAGAGTGAATTTTGGCAGCCTTTGGAGCCTTTTTTTTAATTGGCTAAAGCCTCACAATCCCTCTCTCTACAATTAGTAATATCATGGGAAGCAATGTGGGGGAGCAAGCTAGCAATTGATCTTTTTCTTAACACCTTATGTTATTTCCCAACGCAGAGAAGATATATCAATTGGTAGCACTACACACAGTCATGGTTCCACTTCCCATCATGCATTTGGGGATGGCTACAGTATCATTTACTGAAAGCGCAACAAATACACTAGATGGCAATATTTAGTCACAATATACAAAGTCACATTTATCCTTTAAGAATTACAAGTCTTTCTATCCGTGGATCCCTCTCACAGAAAGAATGTTAATCATGTAAATGCCATCTTGAGGATTTATTGTCATAATAAACAAATACAGTACTTATGTACTGTATGTTGAATGTATATATTCGTCCGAGTTTTATTCATTTTTTTCTTAATGCATTGCCAAAATGTATATGTTCGGGAAAAATTACCGGGAATGATTGGAATTGAATCGGGAGCAAAAAAACATGATCGGAACAACCCTAATATTTCTATAATTAAAAATACAATTGTTATGTACTATATTTGTGATCTCAATGTACATTTATGGCTATAACAGGAAATAATGACTCATCGCAGAAATATTCAGTCATTCTTTGACTTAAAATAATTGTTTGGAGCTGCACTACTAGTCAGCGCAGTCACTATGAAGTCTGTAAATATAAAAGACTCTCTCCACACTTGCTGAGCCAAGTTGTGACTGGTCCATTCTGGATTTCTGACAAGTTCCTCCACATTCTCCCCGTGTGAGAGGGCGGGGTGTCTGACAGGTAAATAGCAGAAGTCAAAAGTGTGCAAATATCACACGCCGTACTCCAAAGGCTTCGCGCCGAGCGACAGTTGGGTGCCGAATACTTTGGAGCCCTTGAGAGAAATGCCCCGTCCCGGTTCGAGGTTTCCGAGCTTAATTATGTAACAGCTGGCGGGAGAGACGGAAAGGGGGGTGCGAGGTTGTCGAGATTTAAGGGGATGCGGTTAAATTATCGTCGCGGTGACTACTTTTTGGCAGCGGATTTGGCTGCAGGCCCAGCAATTCCCATCTCAATGAAGGTCACCAGGTTTGGACGAGGGAGGAAATTCTAGGTTTTTCTTCTTTTTTTTTTTTTTTTGTTCAAGCTTAGGAGTAAAACTTGTCAACATCGACCAAATTAAAAAGAGATGTTGTATTGCGGCCAGCTCGGCTGAGAAGTAAAACATTAAAGAATACGGAAGTTAGGCCAGTTGTGAAAATAAAAAAAATCAACTGTCAACAATGAGTGACACACCTCCCCCTTTCCTGTGTGGGTTGCCTTCCTCTTAACTTGTGGCTGATGCAACCTCATGCTCGCCTTGCATGGTGCCAGATAATCCCCTTTACCTTTTTGAACAGACACCCTCTTTTTTAAACTCTCTCGGTTATACCTGATTGTAGCGACCTTTCCCCTACTAGGGCCTGGAGCAGCACTGGGATCTGTGGGCTTGCTTTTTCTCTCAAAATGCTTTCTTTTCTCTTCGTACTGATGTACACACAACATTTGGCATACTAGAGTCAATGCCAAGTGTGGGAATGAGGCAGAGGATTGTTGTTGGCGACAGATAATGCAAAACGACTAAAGCCTGCTTGCATTTCTAGTTCTAGTCAAACCAAATTGTGATAAATGCAAAGTCTAAACAACAGGTGCTTTGTTCTTCACAAACCGTGACTACCACTTTTCGCAGACGAATGTAAAAGAATTCCACATGTTTGGCATAAAAACAAGCGATTCAGATGAGTGAGTGTAATCTTTTGAACAGTACGACTTAATTTTGCTGCAATTCACATTGCGCCGGTTCTGCCTTATAGTAGTTCATTTTGCTTTAGTACTACTACCAATATCGTACTATATTAGTACTGAACAGAGAATACAGAATATACGCTTAAACATTTGTCATAGACTTCATAATGTATTGACAGGACACGGGGCCGATTCATAGGGGGCCTATCTCCGTCAAAGCTGACAGAGTTGAAAGACAAAGAGCTTTTTCCATCGATTCTTGGTTAAAAGACAAAAAAAGTGCAGTTAGCATTTATTTTACGTAAATATTGCGAACTATGATGCTAGTCAGAAAGAAAATTAGCGGCCGCCATTTCTAAAAAAAAAACATTTTCCGTTGAAAATTCTTGTGAATAAATGCTCAAATCCCTGAATTCTTTATAGATATGGACGTAAAACAGTCTCGATTCTTGGTTAAAAGCAAAAAAAAAAGTGCAGTTAGCATTTATTTTACCTGAATATTGCGAACTATGATGCTAGTCCGTAAGCAAATTAGCGGCCGCCATATGTAAACAAAAAGCTTTTTCCGTTGAAAATTCTTGTGAATAAATGCTTAAATCCCTCAATTATTATTAGATATGCACATAAAACAGTCTCGATTCTTGGTTAAAAGCAAAAAAAAAAAAAAAAAAACATACCGTGAGAATTTATTTTACGTAAATATTGCAAAATATGATGGTAGTCAGTAAGCAAATTAGTGGCCGCTGTATGTAAACAAAGAGCTTTTTCCGTGAATAAATGCTCAAATCCCTTTATAGATATGGATGTAAAACAGTCTCGATTCTTGGTTACTAACAAAAAAAACCATGCATTTAGCATTTATTTTACGTAAATATTGCGAACTATTACGCTAGTCCGTAAGCAAATTAGTGGCCGCCATTTGTAAAAAAAGAGCTTTTTCCGTTGGAAATTTTTGTGAATAAATGCTCAAATTCCTGAATTCTTTATCGATATGGACGTAAAACAGTCTCGATTCTTGGTTAAAAGCAAAAAAAACGTGCAGTTAGCATTTATTTTACGTAAATATTGCGAAATATGATGCTAGTCCGTAAGCAAATTAGCAGCCGCCATATGTAAACAAAAAGCTTTTTCCGTTGAAAATTGTAGTGAATAAATGCTTAAATCCCTGAAATCTTTATAGATATGGACATAAAACAGTCTTGATTCTTGGTTAATAGCAAAAAATATATATATGCATTTAGCATTTATTTTACATAAATATTGCGAACAATTACGCTAGTCCGTAAGCAAATTAGCGGCCGCCATTTGTAAACAAAGAGATTTTTCCGTTGAAAATTATTGTGAATAAATGCTTATATCCCTGTATTCTTTATAGATATGGATGTAAAACAGTCTTGATTCTTGGTTAAAAGCAAAAAAAAAAAAAAAAAAACGTGCAGTTAGCATTCATTTCACGTTATTAATGCGAATTATGATGCTAGTCCGTAAGCAACTTAGCGGCCGCCATTTGTAAACAAAGAGCTTTTTTTCCGTTGAAAATTCTTGTGAATAAATGCCTAAATCCCTTAACTCTTTATAGGTATGGACATAAAACAGTCTCGATTCTTGGTTAAAAACAGAAAAAACAGGCAGCTATCAGTTATTTTACATAAATATTGTGAAGTATAATGCCAAAGCAGTAGCGGCTAATTTCCCCCATTGATTTTTTTCAAAACGTTTCAAAATGCATGCATGATATGAAAAATATAATAATTACCTTGAATCCTCGAACAAATCACTCCTGAGACAATCCTTCCTGTTTGTATGCAGTACAGCTTTCGTACTTTTTCAACCTAAATCCGGCGTTCGATAGCTGCATGTGATCGACTGCTAATAAAGGAAGTGGAGTGTGGGACGTCCCCTCTTCGGGAAGGCGTGACGCACTGAATGGCGAATGTGTCACGTCAATATCTTATGAAGTCAATGACATTTGTTAGGAATCAACTCGTTTTGTGAACTCAGTTTTTTTTTTTTTGGTCCAGATCCGTTCGTCCATCACAACTCTGCTATTCAGCGGCCGAGGGTTCAGCTGGCCTCGCCACATGCTAATCGCCGCCTGCATCTTGATCTTCAACAACATGCTAGTCATCTTCGTCCCGACTATCCGAGACATCTTCGGCTTCATCGGTGAGTTTGAAAATCCCGCGTGAGACCGTGTGAATGTGGAGGTCTGATCAGCAGTTTGGGGTCAAGGGTCGTTTTAGTTCAGCAAAGAAAAAGTGTATAAGCTTAACCCGTCAGCTGGGCGGTCGCGTGAGACTGATCGGTTTAAGGATTCTTGACGCAAAAATGTTAACTTTTTAACATTTGAAAAGTTGACACGCATTTTTATTTTACAAAATGTGCCGTGATGTGTAGGCGTGACTCAATTAGGCCAAATGATACTTGGCGGCTTTTTCATTTGAACTCCTTATTTGTTTGCAATATTAAAAGGTTGTATTTGCGAAGTACGTTGTGCAATGGAATGGCACTTCTGCCAGTCATGGGTATTAAATGCATAACCTCTTTTAAACTTTTAAGTCACATGGCATGACTTCATTAAAATTGCATTGGTAGCCAATAAAACATTTACTCTAAGGCAATATTTCTCAAATAGTGGGGCGGGCTGCCCGACGGGAGCACAGAGCGAAGCTGGGGGCGGCACATGTGACTAGAGATGTCCCGATCGATGCTGATCGATCGGGTCCGATCACGTAATTTTCCATGTATCGGAATCGGCAAAAAAATATCGGACATGCCTTTTTTAAAATATATATATATATTTTTTTTTTTTAATTAAATCGTTTTCTAATTGTATTTAACGTTACAGACATAATATGTTACACTCATCCAGATTCTTTAGTGTAGGCTTAAGGTAGGGTGATCGAATTTATCCCGGTAACGGCGGTAATTAATTTTTTAAAAAATGTATCATGATAAAATATTTTACGCAATTAATGCATGCACTGCACGACCCACTCACGCATTGTCGCGCTAATTTGTAATGGCGCCATTTTACCTATATAGAGAGCTAAAAGGCAGCGTAAGATGAGTAGAGTGAATTTTGGCAGCCTTTGGAGCCTTTTTGAAGTTGGCTAAAGCCTAACAATCCCTCTCCCTATGATTAGAATTATCGTGGGAAGCAATATGGGGAAGCAAGGTAGTAATTGATCTTTTTTTTAACACCCTATGTTATTTCCCAACGCAGAGAAGATATATCAATTGGTAGCACTACGCACAGTCATGGTTGCACTTCCCATCATGCATTTGGGCATGGCTACAGTATAATTTACTGAAAGCTCAACAAATACACTAGATGGCCATATTTAGTCACAATATACAAAGTCACATTTATCCTTTAAGAATTTTAAGTCTTTCTATCCGTGGATCCCTCTCACAGAAAGAATGTTAATAATGTAAATGCCATCTTGAGGATTTATTGTCATAATAAATAAATACAGTACTTATGTACTGTATGTTGAATGTATACATTCGTCCAAGTTTTATTCTTTTTTTTCTTAATGCATTGCCAAAATGTATATGATCGGGAAAAATTATCGGGAACAATTGGAATTGAATCGGGAGCAAAAAAAAAAAACAATCAGATCGGGAAATATCGGGATCGGCAGATACTCAAACTAAAACGATCGGGATCGGATCAGGAGCAAAAAAACATGATCGGAACAACCCTACATGTGACCTTGGGGAACATACTTTTTTGCAGTACTAGAATAAAGTGTAATTGCACATCCACTCAGTGGGTGGCGGTGCCGCTCTCAAAGCAAAGAGCACTGGAGATATGAAAAGCTAAGATGAGGAAATATGACAAAGCGTATATAGCATTTGGCTTTTGGATTTGTCAGTGTTACATCAGTAAACCAGCAAGCACCATTAGCATCATATAAGGTGGCATACCAAGTTGCTCACTGCAAAATAACCCCACATCCATTCACTGTCAAGTTTCTGCTTTAAGTCTCCGTACAGCTCCCAACTTGAAAAACGGATTTGGCGTAAGCCCAGACCAGACTGGGATTCACTCAAATGAATGAACAGTTTTCCTTTTCTCTTTTTTATTTGAGCATTGTGGAAACCATTTCCATTAGGTGAAAAACCTTAAACAATACAAAAGAACAATACAAAAGAAACCATCAATAGTTGCATTTTACTTTAACAATTCAACAATAAAATGTTATATTTTATATCTAACACAAACTACAACTATTTTAGAACAGTCAATTACCTCTTATTTTAAATTACAGTCAATTAACTTTTATTTTAAATTACACAATGCTTTAACTCTCACTTCTAAATATTAAACTTTTATACCAAAAGACAATTTCATTCAATTACATTTTCCCAATTAACACAATTAATAACAGTGAAACCTAGAATACATCAAATGTCAATATTAAACCAGTCTCAAAACCCAAATGACCCCCTAAACAAAAACTACATGTGTCCAAACATTTCAACTGGTGAGTCATGCCATGTGCTAATGGCCGCCGCTGGCACATTGCAACTTCAAGTTTTGCTGCTTACCGGCTGCCTCTCTGGTTAGCTTTTTTGCTAACGTCGCCAGCTGCACAGGACTGCAAGTGTCACTAGCCAAACCAGGCTGCCATCTTCCTTCTCTGCTTTTATAGCTTTGGATTCCTCATGGGTTGATTGGCCAGTCTGTTCCAGTTGTGCACCGTTGCCATGTTGCTTGTATGCTGGTGATTTTCCAGTTCAAGCCCTGGTTGCTCGCTCACTGCTTTTTGTTGATGTTTCTCAGAGTTTGACTTGACAATAGCAAAGGAGCTGATACTGCCTGCAGCAAAAATAAAAACTGTCCCTCTGTCCAATGACAGTCGTGTTTATTCTATTAATTTTTGTTTTTTCGGACTGGTCGACATATTGTCCTCATGGGTTAATGTTGCTAATCAATTTGACTTTATTATTATTTATGGATTTTATTCAATTTTATTTTTCAGTATCAAACAGTCAAAAAATGTATCCTGAGCATATTTTTACAGAATGGATGTGGGGTTTTTTTTACACTTCATTGTAAGTTGATATATTTTAATTTTTTCTTTAATATTAATAAGAACAATGTTATACAGAGGTGTACTTATAATAATAAGAATTTTATATACAAATGATATGATACTAAGTAGGGCTGTCAAAATTATCGCGTTAACGGGCGTTAATTTTTTAAATTAATCACGTTAAAATATTTGACGCAATTAACGCAGATGCCCCGCTCAGACAGATTTAAATGACAGTACAGTGAAACGCTCAATTGTTGTGTTTAATGGAGTTTTGCCGCCCTCTGCTGGCGCTTGGGTGCGACTGATTTTATTGGCTTCAGCACCCATGAGCATTGTGTAAGTCATTATTGACACCAACAATGGCAGGCAACTAGTTTATTTTTTGATTGAAAATTTTACAAATTTTATTAAAACGAAAACATTAAGAGGGGTTTTAATATAAAATTTCTATAAATTGTACTAACATTTTTCTTTTAAGAACTACAAGTCTTTCTATCCATGGATCGATTTATTGTTATAATAAACAAGTAGTCCTTATGTACTGTATTTTGAATGTATATAGCCATCTTGTGTCTTATCTTTCCATTCCAACAATAATTTTTATAGATGGTTTGAATTGCAATTAATTGCGATTAATTACGATTAATTATTTTTAAGCTGTAATTAACTCGATTACAATTTTTAATCGTTTGACATCCCTAGTTAATATTAATAAGAACACAATGTTATGCAGAGGTGTACTTACAATAATAAGAATTTTATATATAAATGATATGATACTAAGGTAAATTTACAGTGGCGGCAGAGAGTTGGGGGGTCACGAAACGTTTACGTCTTCCTGGGGGGGGCGTAGCAGAAAATAATTGAGAAGCACTGCTTTAAGGTCATCTACATTTTTTGGCACGGACGTAAAAACGTGGGCATTTTTTTTTTTTTGCTCAGGTTCCTCGGCAGCTACTATGCTCATCTTTATCCTCCCCGCGGCCTTCTACCTCCGCTTGGTGAAGTCGGTACCTCTCCGTTCCCCTCAGAAGATCGGGGTGAGTCCGCACACGCACCGTCAGCACTTTCTCAACATATCGGCTTATTTCTCCAGAATCCCGCCGCGCGCCTTCGCTTATTTTATATTATCTTGTTCTGGTCTCGCTTCCCAGGCGGCCGTCTTCCTAGTCGTGGGAATCGTCTTCATGATTGGCAGCCTGTCACTCATAGTCCTCGACTGGATCCACAATCCACCTGGTTCCAGTGGGGGGCACTAAATGCAGCACCCGACCTCCGACCTCCCCTGAGCAACATCTGGGGAGACGCCTCAGTCCCTTCTTTAACACATTTACAACAATAACCGGACATATCAAAATGTTCTTCCGACTTTTCAGATGGGTTTTGCTGTATTTTATCGGGTTTTTGTTGTGAAAAAAAAAGTCCGAGAGGCAAGCAGACACTCGAACGCATCGGTATTCCTGAGGCTGTACGAATGAATTCCGCGCACTTGAATGTGACATTCGGGGTCGGAGTCTGCGGCCCTCCCGAAAAACACGGAGCACTTCTCGGCATCACTTTGTGGCGTACGACTTAACACATGTACACTCGCGGACAGTCAGAGTCTTTTGCTGCTCTCTTCAATGTGAACAATCGAGAAAAGAGGCTTGCCAAAATCTGCATGCACACTATCAATAACGCTAGTGGACCGGTTTAACTTTCGCCATCAACCGAGCCTGAAGCTGAATCTTTGACTACACGAAACATTGGAGATGCTTCTAGTATTATAGTCACAGATTTGAACAGTATATGTATATAATTGTCTACTGAATCGGTGAATGTTGTACATAATACGGAGAATCTGCTTCAGGCACTTGATGCCAACTAAAAACAAAGCATGGTATTTTTTATTAACACTTTGTACATGAAATGATTTGTTAAGATGCAGTACGCAATGGCCTAATCATGGAATTAGTCAAATTTCTTATTAGTGCCATATTTGGGAGGAGTCATACTTTTGATACGCAAATTATAACAGAAGTGTTGGGAAAGGTCAAGCACGTTGATTGTGATCCGAAGCTTAATCCGTGACATTCATGGAATTAATTTGATTGACTTACAAAAGTTAAAAAGTACTGGTGCCTTCGTGAATTCGCCGTATTTTTTGGACTATGGGAGTATAAGTCGCACTACCCAAAAAAAAAAAAAAGCAAAATGAAGAAGGAAAACAACATACAGTGCACTCCATAATTATTGGCACCCCTGAAAAAGTTGTGTTTTTTAGCTTCTAATATATATTTTTTTTTAATTCAAATAATATGGGACCTTAATGGAAAAAAAGAGAAAAATCCAACCTTCAACACAAGTGCATTCATTCAGTGGGAAAAAAAATCCAACATAAAGAAAAAAATTATTTGACATCAAATAATGTGTGTCACAATGGCGTACCACAAGCAACACGTCACTTCCACTCATTAATATTCATGACATTAGCTACTGTTGCTAAGTAAGGACAAGCCACCGTTTGTCCCTAATAGGAAATGAATGGAAATCGTGTACGACGGAGATGTTTATAGAGCAAAATCTACCAATTCTCTCCGAAAATGATGTGCCTGGTGCCAAGTTCACTGGCAAAGATGTGGAAGAACATAAAAATGTTCAGTTAAAGAGATGGCTTTAGTGTCGAAGGCTAAAAAAGACAAAAAAAACGAGCCAACCTAAGCATAGCGTTAGCTTTTTTATCGAAGCGACTGACAATGACATTCTCCTGTTACAACAAGCTATCCTTTACCATCAGCCCTGTCTTTCTTATATATCCTCTGGTTGTCCTACGTCTCTTACCGTTCTTGGGGGTAATTTAGTTAGCTTTGTGTTGCGATCGCAAATGCTACTCAGTGACAGCCAACGAACACTTTTAATTTTTTCATGATAACACATCTTAATCCTATAATTTATTAACACTTCCCCCCACTAATGTTGTTTATATATGTATATATATATATATGTATATATATATATATATATATATAGATACCATTGTAATTCTTTTCAGGTCATTCATTGTCAGACAGAAGCAGTACGGCACAACGTTACGCTAAAAAAATAAGTTAAAAATATAAAAATGCCTTACCTCTTTGTCCTCTGCAAGACCATGCCAACCCAACATAATGTTTACTGCATATGAAATGTGAATGGATTCACCGAGCTGGTATTAAAAGTCCGCGCAAGTTGATTCGGTCTTCACATTTTTTCCTCCCGAGTTTTTGGTTTCCGGAAACGTATGAAGAAAACATCCTTCATGTGTCGTAATGTCTAGAGTCGTTTCTACAAGTTCCCAAAAAGCAATGCGTGATCGGCATGTTCGTTTTTGAAAGATTACCGGAGAAAAGTAGCACTAATTACGTTGGGTCTATGCGAGGGCGGGTCTATAACGTCCCACTTCGGCTTTACTTCCACTTTACGATGCGACGTCACGGTCTAAAAATAGTGCGGTACGCCATTATTAGCACCCCTGGTGTTAATACTTTGTACAACTCCCTTTTGCCAACAAAACAAGGTCTGGGGACTGAGACGGCCATGGGAGGAACTTGATTTTGTGTCTGGTGAACCATTTCTGTGTAGATTTGGCCATATGTTTAGGGTCATTGTCTTGCTGAAAGACCCAGTGACGACCCATCTTCAGCTTTCGGGCAGAGGGCAACAGATTTTGATTTAAAATGTCCTGGTATTTCAAAGCATTCATGATGCCATGCACCCTAACAAGGTTCCCAGGGCCTTTGGAAGCGAAACAGCCCCACAGCATCTCTGACCCACCCCCATACTTCACAGTGGGTATGAGGTGCTTTTCAGCATGCGCATCTTTCGTGCCACGCCAGACCCACTTAGAGTGTTTGTTGCCAAAAAGCTCAAACTTGGTCTCCCACGCTCTCCCAAGCTTCAACTGGGACCGTGTGCTTTGGTCAGATGAGACAAGGTGCCAATAATTATGGAGCGCACTGTAAGTCGCATTGAATTAATGTAAAAATCAGGGATTCCTATTTTTCCAATGATGCATTATCGTATTAAAGTAGTACAAGAGTACAAGAATAACAAACATGACATCTTCATAGTTGTTCAGATAACCATGGCCCAAACAACACGCAAACTATGGAGGGAAAAAAGTGTGACTTATAGCTCTTAAAATACAATAATCAGCATGTTTAACTATATAAATAGAAATTGGTTCATCTTTTGAATTCGTGCCTTTCCAGATGTCAATTGGCTTTTATTTACTGGTGCCTTTAACTTATTCACTGCCATTCAAAGCAATAGATGTCCAGTTAAATGGATCGGACTTCTATCGTCGTCGATGGCAACGAACGAGTTAATAATGACATTGAATTCTCTCTGTGTCACATGCAGCCAAAGTGGACAACCTTTACAGATCCTTTGCGGATCTAAATACGTGAAGAAAATAGATATTTCAAGTGAAATAGTGTTAATATGCATGTTTCTTTTTTGGGGATAACACAAGGTCTTTTTGGACAGTTGTATATGTTCTGTAAATAATCTTTATTTTATTGTACACTGCGAGTCTGCAAGTGCATTTTTGGAGAATACCTTCTGCAATCCAATGTTTGTTTTAGTATATATAAATATGTATAACATGAATTAGACTTGTTTTCATGCTGTATGACAGTAGTCCCTCCCTCCTATTCTTGTATATTTGTAGAAATATTGTTCATCTTTGTTTTGACGTTGAATGATTAGAATTGGTTTTCACTGAACATCACGCAGTTCTCTAGTTTACTGGTTCAAGATGAGTCTACCTGTGAGCAACACTAAGGCGGAAAAGGTTTTACCAGGTTCCGCCAGGACAATCAATGCTCTGATCTCACTGTGCATCAACTGCTGCCAACACTTGGGAGGTATTACTTGAACCTTGGAAAGCTTTCCACAGGCCTTTAAAACTCAAAACACATCATAAACAAATGGCCCACTTGATGGGTGCAATTTAACTCGAAAGAAAAAGGATATTTCTGAATAGTGACGATTGTGTTTTTCTTTTTTTTTTTTCATCCGTGCCGATAAAGTAGCTCAGGAATTGTAAAAAGTTCCCATCTCGCACCGGCCGAACGCTGAACACGATGCATTATGCACCTAGTGGAAGATAATGAAATTTGTAATTGTACCCATTCAAAGGGCATGTTTTTGTATCAATGGTGCCGTTTCATTATGATGAAGAATAAAAAAAAAAAGTGGAAAAGGGTATTTTTCCTGCGTATCATTTCATTCATTCATTCATTCATTTGGGTGGATTCACAGCCCTTTAGTCAACCTCATTTCACATGGCTGAATCCATCTGCTCCCTGTTAAGACCAACATAAGCCAAGTTTTTGTTTGAGCTAATGTTTTTTTTGAATGCATTCGTAATTTAGTTTAAAGGTATATTTAGCCATTTTTTTGTTGGAATATGTGTCTTAGCCATTTGCTAAGAGCATTGTAAAAAAGCATTAGCATTTTATAGCATTTAAGCTAGCGGACTTTTGCTATCTAGTTAGCCAATTGTTCTTTTGTTGTACATAGAGCCTCTTTTTTTAAATATATATTAGAGCTGTCAAACGATTTGAATTTTTAATCGAGTTAATTACAGCTTAAAAATTAATTAATCGTAATTAATCGCAATTCAAACCATCTATAAAATATACCATATTTTTCTGTAAATTATTGTTGGACTGGAAAGATATGACACAAGACGGATATATACATTCAACATATGGTATATAAGTACTGTATTTGTTTATTATAACAATAAATCAACAAGATGGCATTAACATTGTTAACATTCTGTTAAAGCGATCCATGGATAAAAAGACTTGTAGTTCTTAAAAGATAAATGTTAGTACAAGTTATAGAAATTTTATATTAAAACCCTTTTAATGTTTTCTTTTTAATAATATTTGTAAAATTTTCAATCAAAAAATAAACTAGTAGCTCGCCATTGATGTCAATAATTAAACAATGGTGCGGAAACCCATAAAATCAGTCGCAGCGAAGCGCCAGCAGAGGGCGACAAAACACCCCAAAACACAAGTAACAAGTGGACTTTACACTGTGCTGTCATGTGCGTTAAATGCGTCAAATATTTTTAATTGATTAATTTAAAAAATTAAAAACCGCCCGTTAACGCGATAATTTTGACAGCCCTAATATACAGTGTGTGTGTATATATATATATATATATATATATATATATATATATATATATATATATATATATATATATATATATATATATATATATATATATATATATATATATATATATATATATATACACCGTGTGAGGCTCAGCTCAGGTAAATTTTTTTATGTTCCTTATCCGATTACTCGAATATTCGAACTAAATAGTTCATCGATTAATCGACTACTAAAATAATCGATAGCTGCAGCCCTATTTCGAATGAACAAACGTTCGCAGTCTAAATGGATTGGGCGAAGAGCACCGTCAATGGCAGCCTTAGTTACCTGAGACACTATTATGGTGGAAGATTTTGGTAGCAACCTGTTGGTCCCTTTTTTTTTTTTTTTCATTAAACATTGACACCTTCTTAAAACGATATCTCGATTCTTTGCAGGAGCATATCGATAACCTTTTGGGATACAAAGTATCACGATATCTCACCATTTTGATATATTGTCACACCCCTACTTGCCATCATTCCATCTTTGTGGCATAACATCAGTGGTTCTTAACCTTGCTAAAGGTACAGAGCCCCTTGAGTTTCACACGTGCATTAACCGAATCCTTTGGAATTTTTTTTTTTTTTTATTCAAATTGAAATTCGAGCATCATCAGACCACTAAACCAAGACTGGCCCAATGCGCATATCTTAGAATTTTTCATTCAAATTTGGAGGATATATATTACATTGTTTAACATTAAACCTGTTTGGTTGCATGAACCTTGACCATGCAGTTTCTGTCATGTTTACATCTCAAATGATACTAAATTTAATGAAATACCCTGCACAAAATGATAGCCAAATTTGTACACAAAGTCATTATGTTAAAAAAAAAACATGTTTCTTCTCGCAAATCCAATGAACTGTGAATTTACAACAAATAATTTTGCCTTTTGATTTGCGTTTCACATTGTAAAATAAAGTTAAACTCGATTCATTTCACACTGTTTCTATTTTTGTTTTCATATCGACATTCCTTGCCCCACGTACTATTTTCATGGCTTAAAATGTGACGCAATGTTGTTGTTGTTGTTTTTCCTTTATGTAAACGCAGTGCACATTACCCGTAGGTCTGTTTTACTTCCTCATACGAAATAAGAGTCACCTTCCACTGAGCAAACCAGTTACTCCCCCCATCAAACAGAGGACTAGAAGTTGAATGAATTGGAATAAACACTGTAAATTGGGGACTAACCAGTCCAAACCTGGTCTAATACACCACATTGCCTAGATTTAGTCAGCGTCCAATAATAGGACCCTGCATGTCATAACCTTCACCGAACCCCTTAGACCAGGGGTGTCCAAACTTTTAGCAAAGCGGGCCAGATTTGGTGTGGTAAAAATGTAGGGGCCCGACCTTGGCTGACGTCCTTTAAGTAGAACAATATATTTTAGTAAGCCATTCTGTGTGTCACATTTGCTTCATTATTTTTTTAATTAATAATTTCAACAATCTCGCAAGTCGCAACCAACCTTGGTGGTGTTCTCTTTCGACTCTTGGGCTCTTGCGAAATACAGCTACTGTGAAATTAAACTAGCTTCAAGTTCTCACTACGTATCTTCCCTGTAATCTTGTCGTACATGTCAGCGTGTCTTGTTTGGTAATATCGCCTCACATTGAACTCTTTAAAAACAGCGACTGTCTCTTTGCAAATGAGGCAGACACAGTTGCGTATTTTAGTGAAGTAGTAGTCCAATTTCTGCCTATGCTTGAAGCATTGGTTATCGCAGTCAACTTTTATATTTTTATTGATTGTCGCCATTTCAGAAAATTGGGATTAAAGGGACACAGGGGGTAATGTTGCTTAGAGTGCTGCTGCCTTTTAGTGGGTAAATGAGGAGCAGCATTTAGTGTGTAAGCTATTTCATATGCTGGTAGCAGGACTGATGACCAATTTATTAAGTCTGTGTGCGGGCCAGACGTTATTGATTTTATGACAGAGGCTGGGGGCCGGATGAAATTTGACCACGGGTCACATTTGGCCCCCAGGCCTGACTTTGGACATGTCTGCCTTAGACTGACTCGTCGAACGCCAGGGGTTTGAGCGAACCCAGGTTAAGAACCATTGCGTTAGATGTTATAACTAGGACTGTCAAAATTATCGCGTTAACGGGCGGTAATTAATTTTTTGAATTACTCACGTTAAAATATTTGACGCAATTAACGCACATGCCCTGCTCAGACAGATTTAAATGACAGTACAGTGAAATGCCCACATGTTAATTGTGTTTTGTGGAGTTTTGCCGCCCTCTGTTGGCGCTTGGGTGCGACTGATTTTATAGGCTCCAGCTCCCATGAGCATTGTGTAAGTAATTATTGACATCAACAATGGCGGGCTACTAGTTTATTTTTTGATTGAAAATTTTACAAATTTTACTAAAACGAAAACATTAAGAGGGGTTTTAATATAAAATTTCTATAACTTGTTCTAACATTTATCTTTTAAGAACTACAAGTCTTTCTATCCATGGATCGCTTTAACAGAATGTTAATAATGTTAATGCCATCTTGTTGATTTTTTCTTATAATAAACAAATACAGTCCTTATGTACCGTATGTTGAATGTATATATCCATCTTGTGTCTTATCTTTCCATTCCAACAATAATTTACAGAAAAATATGGCATATTTTATAGATGGTTTGAATTGCGATTAATTGCGATTAATTAATTTTTAAGCTGTTATTAACTCGATTAAAAATTTTAATCGTTTGACAGCCCTAGTTATAACGCCTTCGGAAATCAGTGTTCCTGTCTAGGTTGCATCCAGTCCTGACTTGTAGCGCCAACTTGTAATAAGGTAAAGAGGGAGTTTTATCGTTTTTCTATTTGTCACAAAAACATCACTGTAAACACATTCTTGGAAATAGTCTATAAGAAGAAGTGACTGAGCATTTCCCTGTTAAGTAACTCGCAGAATGTGACTCGAAAGTCACCAACTTTAGCGAACGTGCTGTAACTTCTGACGCTCCTATTACATGGGTGCAAGATGACACTGGGCTGAGCCAGATATAAATTAGTGGAAGGTCAGTGATGAAGTTGACAAGGCACATTGACAACTGTCAAGTCCTGCTGAGTTAAGGTCTTGAAATTTTTGCCTCTATATCAACTCGACAGGAGGCCCTCAGGTTCTTCATGAGTTATGAAGCGACTGCTTTTAGGCGAGGCGTTTTCAACTGCTTGATCAGCCACACCCTCCACACAACTATCCCCAAAAATCAACACAGTTTGCACTAGGCCTGAACGATATTGGAAAAAACTATCATTGCGATTTTTGGGTGCTTGCAATGTATTGCAATATTATATTGCAATACATTATATTATATTATAGTATACAGTATATATATATATACCGTGTGAGGCTCAGCTCAGGTAATTTTTTTATGTTCCTTATCCGATTACTCGAATATTCGAACTAAATAGTTAATCGATTAATTGACTACTAAAATAATCGATAGCTGCAGCCCTATTTCGAATGAACGAATGTTCGCAGTCTAAATGGATTGGGAGAAGAGCACCGTCAATGGCAGCCTTAGTTACCTGAGACACTATTATGGTGGAAGATTTTGGTAGCAACCTGTTGGTCCCTTTTTTTTTTTTTCCATTAAACATTGACACCTTCTTAAAACGATATCTCGATTCTTGGCAGGAGCATATCGATAACCTTTTGGGATACAAAGTATCAAGATATAGCACCATATCGATATTTTGGCACACCCCTAATTACTGCGCATCCGCACATTGCAATGGCGATGTTCAAACGATATATTGTGCAGGCCTAGTTTGCACCTGTTGGCACAGTTGGGGGCACTGCCAATCCTAATAAAAGCCCCCATATTAACAGAACATGACCTATATTCCCAAACTCTTGGCTACTTCACATGCTGCAGCTGCTCAGGAAAGGGAAAGCCTCGTCTTGGGTAATCCGCACCCCTGGCTATCCTCACTAAGCCACAATAATTAATAAATAATATTTCAATTGAAAGCTAATAGTGTTGTTCAAACATTGATAATTAGTCATTTATTTATTTAATTTTGACTTTCACTACACAACCTGATAAGTCCTTAAATAAATAAACACTTATTGAAATGTATTTCTAAAGTAAATACCTGTTCAAAAAAATTAAACATCAGGACACAATTTACCTAACGCCACAAACTAAGGGCATTCTGGTGAGTCACAGGGCAAGCAAACAGTTGCAACCTTCACATTTCACAAAAAAAGTTTAACTCATGACGTTTTAATCACTTTCAAAATGGCTGTTAGTGCAATTTAACGTAGTACAAACTAGGGTTGTTCCGATCATGTTTTTTTTGCTCCCGATCCGATCCCGATATTTCCCGATCCGATTGCTTTTTTTCCCCCTCTCAATTCAATTCCAATCATTCCCGATAATTTTTCCCGATCATATACATTTTGGCAATGCATTAAGAAAAAAATGAATAAAACTCGGACGAATATATACATTCAACATACAGTACATAAGTACTGTATTTCTTTATTATGACAATAAATCCTCAAGATGGCATTTACATTATTAACATTCTTTCTGTGAGAGGGAAAAAAAAAAAAAAAGTTTTAAAAATTCACTCTACTTATTTTACACTGCCTTTTATCTCTCAATATAGACCCTACCCACGTGACGTCACAACTCCGCTCTCCTGAATGGTACCGCCCAATTGTCCGTCAAAACATAGTATTAACCTGTTACGGCTACGTACATTCCTCCTATTTACGGCGTGTTTTTCTGCTCCTTAACATTAATAATCAAAATGGTGAAGGCGTGTGTGGCTGTTGGTTGCACTAACAGAGAAGATGGAAGGAGAGACTTGAAGTTTTACCGTATTCCGAGGGATCCAAAGAGGAGAGCGAAATGGGTGGCTGCAATTCGACGTGAAAACTGGGCACCAAAAAATCACCACAGACTATGTAGTAGTCATTTTATATCCGGTAAGATGCATTTAAGATATACTTAGAGGGTTTTGGGCTGACAAATAACCACAATTAAGATCATTGCTAGGCTAATCGCCGACAACATACACGTATGTATGTAGTGAGAGTGCTATCGCTAAACCATATAAACATTAAAAGCCTTAACTCCATTGACAAACGACATGAAATACATTAGACTTGACAGTGGATGTTAGCAAGAACAAAAGATTTTGAATTGAAAATTTCGTAACTCACCTTTCCAAGCACAAGATAGATTCCTGCCGAATTTTCGTGGACGAGGACCTGTTTCACCCAACCAGCAAAGTATTTATAAGCCTCCAAGCTCTTGAAGTTTTTCAAATTTTCGTGAGAATAGGCTGATTTTGTGTGGACAAGATAATTGTAAATATCAGCGTAGCAGATGTCAGGCAGAAAGGGCGAAGACAGTGGGTCGAAAAACATCGATTTGGGCATCAAATATGGATCTGGCGACTGTATAGAACGAAGCTTTTCCACATAACGCCTTTTATGCAACACATCCAGTGAGTTTACGGCATCAGAAAGCACCGGGTCTTCCATGAAATGCATTTTAAATTCCTCGATCAATTGAAACCAATGCTAATACAGAGACAAAATGACGGACAAGTGGGCGGAACCATACAGCGAGCATGTGGTTTTGTGACGTCGGTGGGTAGGGTCTATAGGTAAGACGGCGCCATTACAGATTGAGCACGACAATGCGTGAGTGGGTCTTGCAGCGCATGCATTAATTGCGTTAAATATTTTAACGTGATACATTTTTGTAAAAAATTAATTACCGCCGTTATCGGGATAAATTTGATAACCCTTCCTTAAGCCTAAACTAAAGACTTTGGATGAGTGTAACATATTATGTCTGTAACGTTAAATACACTTAGAAAACGATTTAATTAAAAATATATATATATATTAAAAAAAGGCATCGGGACATCTCTAGTACAAACCTATACTCGCACACATGACAAAAACATATGCCTATGAGTGTATCCACCTCGACAAATATAGAGTGGCTCAATGAGTCACCTTCTGGGCTTAGTTGCATTCAGATATCGAAGATGTCCTCAAGGATGAGTCCAGTGGCTATTTACAACCGCTTCTATCAGCAACATATTCATTTTGGAGGGATTATACAACCAAGGCCAAAAGTATTGGCACCCCTGCAATTCTGTCAGATAATGCCAATTCATCCCATTTCACCCCAATTACAAATGCTTTGGTAGTAATATCTTCATTTATTTTGCTTGCAATGAAAAAACACAAAAGACAATGGGAAAAAAAAAAAAAATCATGATCATTTTACACAAAAATGGGCCGGACAAAAGTATTGGCACCCTCAGTCTAAAACTTGGTAGCACAACCTTAATAACTGCGAACAACTGCTTCTGGTATCCATCAATGAGTCTCTTACAATGCTCTGCTGGAATTTAAGACATTCCTCTTTGGCCAACTGTTCCAGGTCTCTGAGATTTGAACTGCAATTTTCAGATCTCTCCATAGGTTTTCTATAGGATTCACGTCAAGACTCAATGCTGGCCACTTTTGAAGTCTCCAGTGCTTTCTCTCAATTCATTTTCTAGTGCTTTTTGAAGTGTGCTTTATGTCATTGTCCTGCTGGAAGACCCATGACCTCTGAGGGAGACCCAACTTTCTCACACTGGGCCTTACATGATGCTGGAAAATTTGTTGGTAGTCTTCAGAGTTCATAATGCCATGCACACGGTCAAGCAGTCCAGTGCCAGAGGCAGAAAAGCAGCCCCAAAACATCAGGGAACCTCTGCCATGTTTGACTGTGGGGACCGTGTTCTTTTGTTGGAAGGCCTCGTTTTTTTCCCTGGAAACTATGTTGATGCCAAGCATTTCTTCCAAAACGTTTTTGGCTTTCTCAGGTAAGTTTTGGCAAACTCCAGCTTGGCTTTTTTATGTCTCTGGGTCAGAAGTCGTCCTGGGTATCATACCATAGAGTCCGTTTTCATTCAGATGCCGACGGATAGTATGGGTTGACACTGTTTTTTACCCTTGGACTGCAGGACAGCTTGAACTTGTTTGGATGTTAATCAAAGTTCTTTATCCACCATCCGCACAATCTTTCATTCAAATCTCTTGTCAATTTTTTTTTTTTTCCATTCACATCTAGGGAGGTTAGCCACATTACCGTGGACTTTACACTTATTAATGACACTGCGCACGGTAGACACAGGAACATTCAGGTCTTTGGAATGGACTTGTAGCCTTAAGATTTCCCCTGCTTCCTCACAATTTTGCTTCTGAAGTCCTCAGACAGTTCTTTGGTCTTCTTTCTTTTCTCAAAGCTCAATGTGGTACACACAAGAACACAGGAAAGAGGTTGAGTCAACTTTAATCCATTTTAACTTTGCTGCAAGCGTGATTTAGTTATTGCCACCACCTGTTATGTGCCACAGGTAAGTAACAGGTGCTGTTAATTGCACAAATTAGAGAAGCATCACATGATTTTTCAAAGGGTGTTTGTACTTTTGTCCAGTCCATTTTTGGAGTTTTGTGTAAAATGATAACGATTTCATATGTTTTTCCATTCCCTTTTGTATTTTTTCATTGTAAGAAAAATCAATGAAGCATTTGTAATTGCAATCAATCATTTTCTGGGAGGAATTGAGCATTATCTGACAGATTTGCAGGCGTGCCAATACCTTTGGCTAGCAGTGTACGTACTAGTGCTGGATGATAAGGCCTAATTTAAAAAAAAAAAAAATTTTAAAGATTGGACTTGGGTTGGTGGGTGGTTGGGTGGAATGGATGGATGGATGGATGGATGGATGGATGGATGGATGGATGGATGGATGGATGGATGGATGGATGGATGGATGGATGGATGGATGGATGGATGGATGGATGGATGGATGGATGGATGGATGGATGGATGGATGGATGGATGGATGGATGGATGGATGGATGGATGGATGGATGATGGATGGATGGATGGATGGATGGATGGATGGATGGATGGATGGATGGATGGATGGATGGATGGATGGATGGATGGATGGATGGATGGATGGATGGACTTTTACAAAGACTGCATATGTGAAGCGTATATAAAACCTACAAAAGATTAATAAGTGATAAGAGAGCAAGCAAAATGGATCATTATAATGCATGCTTTGTACCAAAATGATTCTAAAAACACATGAAGTGTTTTTACAGCTCATGCTCTTACAAATAGTAAATATAAAAATACCAATAATTGAATAATTCTAGGAAAATTATTGTTCTCATGGATTGGACGTCTATCACTGAAATTAAATTAATAATCTGAAAGATTTGCATCAGAAGTGCCACGATGATAACGGACACGGAGATTTTCTTGTGAGAGGAATCAACGTGGCTCCTGAGAAGGTTATTGCTGCAAAGTGCAGGTGGTGAAAAACACAAAAATTTCCATTTAGTATTATTTTTCCGATCTGTATATATAATTCATTTGTTTTGCCATGCGTAAGTGTTATTAGTTATTGTACCTGCAGTATTTATTTAGGTTCTGGCCAAAATTAGGCTGTTGAACATATTACCGTCATTGAATTATAATTAGGGCTGTCAAAATTATCGCGTTAACAGGCGGTAATTTTTTTTTTTTAATTAATCACGTTAAAATATTTGACGCAATTAACGTACATGCCCCCTCAAACAGATTAAAATGACAGCACAGTGAAATGTCATCTTGTTAACTGTGTTTTTTGGAGTTTTGTCGCCCTCTGCTGGCGCTTGGGTGCGACTGATTTTATAGGATTCAGCACCCATGAGCATTGTGTAAGTAATTATTGACATCAACAATGGCGGGCTACTAGTTTTTTTTTTAAATGAAAATTTTACAAATTTTATTAAAACGAAAACATTAAGAGGGGTTTTAATATAAAATTTCTATGACTTGTACTAACATTTATCTTTTAAGAACTACAAGTCTTTCTATCCATGGATCGCTTTAACAGAATGTTAATAATGTTAATGCCATCTTGTTGGTTTATTGTTATAATAAACAAATACAGTACTTATGTACCGTATGTTGAATGTATATATCCATCTGGTCTCTTATCTATCCATTCCAACAATAATTTACAGAAAAATATGGCAGATTTTAGTGATGGTTTGAATTGCGATTAATTGCGATTAATTACGATTAATTAATTTTTAAGCTGAAATTAACTCGATTAAAGATTTTAATCGTTTGACACCCCTAATTGTAATGTATTCTTATGGGAAAATCCCGTTCGACTTTTGACCATTTCGGCTTACAAAGCAGGTCTTAGAACGAATTACATTCGTATGTAGAGGTACAACTGTATATCAGTTTTGCAAGGTGTCGAGTACACACCCATAAATGTCAATGACATTGAATAACAACATGACATTAAAAGAAAAAGATTAAGTGTTGAGAAAATATGCAAATCCATGCGTGTGTCAATGTGAGCGAGAGACATTACATAATACTCGGGCTTGGAGTTGGCTCATGACTGCAGCCTGCATCATTTAATACATTGTAAAGTGTCACATGACACATACGTAAATGCAGAAAGGAGCCAGACATATGTACTGTGAGGAAGTGGAAAATATAATGCTCGTCACTGGAGAAACACAGTGTGTGTTTCATGTCGTATGTGACTAAGAAAATGTCAACTGCAAGCTGTTATAAATGTTTATATTCTGCTATTGTTTTATTAGTTTAACCTATTAAACGGAGGAATTGGTTGCATAATATGATGCGCGACAGACATGACAGTGTACGTACCTGCGGTACCTTGAGTATGAGATCTAGTTTCCACTGTGATTCACGTCCTCTCAGGTACGTGGCAGCTGCTCCGGCTCGGCGGGTGTCAGAGATCAGAGCAGCGGCTTGGATGCGGCGCACCGTGCTGTGAGGGGCCGCCAAGCCATACAGGCAAAAAGGGAACATGTCGACACTGTGAGAGAAACAGCGTTTTACTGTGAGGGGGTAACCTTGCCGACCTGAGGGTGCACACACATAGAGGATGGCAGCAAGGTGGGAGAAATAGAAAAATAGAAATAACAACACACAAAGAGTTTGTCGTTTCTTATGACGAGCTGTGTACATTGCAGTATATTTGTGAAAACGTCTCATTTAACTCCATATGACACACTGAACGGATTCTTAAAGCCTCGGAAGAGGAGAAACTAGCATCCAAAAACTACAGTATCAAATTGGCTTCATCCATACTATCATTTGTACTATTTATATAGGAAAAGAAAAAGTATGGTATCTACGAAAGAGGAAATTCATTTGAAAAATTTAGATGTGACACCCCATCAATCTTTTTTTAAGCTATTTTTCAGACTGTAACTCAAACATTATCTATAGTTATGATAAGGAATTGAACATGACGTCCATTTTCACTGAATATGGTTCCTTGAGCTATGATAACGTTTTACAGCTTTTCCTGTGGGATTTCCTGTTTTGAAGATAAAATCTCAAATACGTGTGACTCATGTGTGCTGTTGTTTTGAATTGTTATCCTAATAATTATCATTAGAGGAACACATTGTTCTCAGTTACGGAAGGGATCACCTTTTAGTGGGAATGCTAAAGGATGACGAATCTGTGTTTGAAAAAAAAAAAAACATTTTCAAGGGATCCACGGATCGAAAGACGTCATTCTTAAAAGATAAATGTTAGTACATGTTATAATATTTTGATAAAAAAACCCTCTTAACGTTTTCGTTTTAATAAAATTTGTTAACTTGTAGGTCGCCATTGTTGTTGACGTCACATGGACACGCTGCCGGACTTCCACAGTGTCACTCTTTAACTACATAAGCTTGTCGCCGGTTCTGCCTAGGAGTGGGAACCTCTTGGTACCTCATGATACGATACGATTTGCGATACAAAGCTCACGATAACGATGATCTAACGATATGGCGATACAACAATTATCGATACATTGGTCAGGAAATCATTCTTCATTCAATCATAAACAGAAAAACAAGGTTCTGCTGTGAATTAGAATGAGTTTATCACTTGTAGACGTCCAATCCATTTGAACTGGGAGTTGAATTGAATTTGAAATCCCTCCCACTTCAAACGGATTGAACGTCTATGGCCGTCAGTAGCAGGCAATGAGGTAATTTTGGGCCATCTGCAGTCATTTACCTGTTGATTTTCAGTTACTTCCGGTTAATTTTGGGGTATTTTAAGAGTCACTTCCTGTTTATTTTCAGTTACATAACAGTAAGTCACCTGGGAATCACCCAAATGAATAGGCAGTGACTCAAACTCAACAGAAAATGACCTGTAAATGCCCTAAAATGGACAGCAAGTGACCTGTAAATGCCCTGAAAATCGGACAGAATAACTGTGAATGCTCTGGTTTTGACTGAACGAATGTTTCTAACTGTCTAAATGGATTGGGCGTCGAGCACCGTCAATGCAGCCTTAGAGTTAATTGAGAAACTATTATGGTGGAAGATTTTGGTAGCAACTTGTTGGTTCGTTTTTATTTATTTATTTTAAGACATTGACACCTTTTTAAAACGATATCTCGATTCTTGACAGGAGCATATCGATAACCTTTGGGGATACAAAGTATCACAATATATCCCCATTTTGATATTTTGTCACACCCCTAATCTAAAGGGTGATATTTTCTTAGAGAACAGTAAATGACTTTTTTAGTAGAATTTGTCTATATTTGCACACCCCGTGAAATCCTTTATCATAGCTGCACTTGTTTACGTCACATTTTTATGAGTTTAGTTGCTGTTAGGTTTTGTGTTGGGTTTTTCCTAGTGTGACTTGTCTCTGTGATTACCCATTGATTTCACCTGTGTGTGTTCTCCCGTGTATCCTGCAATCTGCATCCACCTGTGTTACCCAGCTGTTCCTCGTCTCGTTACCCCTTGTCTGCATGTGTATATAATGACCCAGTTCCTTGTCACCTTTTGTTGCGTCATTGTCTATGTCTATGTCCCTCTCTGCCAAAGTCAAGTCCGTTCCAAGCCCTCGTGAATCCGTCCCTCCGATTTAAGTAAGTTTTGTTTGAATCTTGCCCTTTTGATCCCCAGTGGTTTTGGTTGTACTTTGTGTTTTTGTTAGATATCATTAAAACGTTTTTTTGAGTTCACTGCCACCTGCCTCGCTGCCTTTTTCGTTTTCCCTGCATTTGGGTCCACACAACCTGTCTGCCTGCCCGCGTACCTGACAGAATGACGCAACAAATTGTGGACCCAGCGGGAAAAATTCATTTTCGGCAGGCACGCCGACGGCCATCAACCCGAACCCGACCACAGCACATTTTGTTAGACTCTGATTTTTCTGATTTTGAGGAGGATCATAATTTATACGATCTCCTATTTTCTGATTCTGACTCTGACCTGGATTTTGATTTCACAGCCTCTGTTTCCTCTGATCGTTTTTCTTTCTACCCCCCTACCACTGTGTCCCGTTCGGAGCTCCTGGCCAGAGACTCCTACCTGGGGTCCCGTTGGGCCATCTATCGGGGACCCCCCCGGGGTGGTCTGCGGGGTCGCCCTGGGACAAGGCGGCCTAATGAGGCCGTTCTGCCGCCCCTGCCACCTGAAGGCGCTCACCAAAGGCCTCGGCGTGGTCATCAACGCCGACGGCGTGCGGCGGTTCCTCCCGCGCCGACTCCCCGCTGTCAAGTTTTTCCCGCGCCGGCTCCCCGCAGTCAAGTTCTTCCCACGCCGGCTCCCCGCAGTCAAGTTCTTCCCACGCCGGCTCCCCGCAGTCAAGTTCTTCCCACGCCGGCTCCCCGCAGTCAAGTTCCTCCAACGCCGGCTCCCCGCAGTCAAGAATCCTCCAACGCCGGCTCCCCGCAGTCAAGTTCCTCCAACGCCGGCTCCCCGCAGTCAAGTTCCTCCAGCGCCGGCTCCCCGCCGTCAAGTTCCTCCCGCGCCGGCTCCCCGCCGTCAAGTTCCTCCCGCGCCGGGTCCCCGCAGTCAAGTTCCTCCAGCGCCGGCTCCCCGCGGTCAAGTGCCCGCACCGGCTCCCCGCGGTCAAGTGCCCGCGCCGACGTCCAAGCTGCCCGAGGTGCCAGTCCCGGCGCCTCGTCGCCTAGTCCCTGTCCCGGCACCTCGCCGTCTGGCCTCCGTTCCAGTGCCCGCGCCGACTCCCCGCAGTCCAGTGCCCGCGCCGACGTCCAAGCTGCCCGAGGTGCCCGTCCCGGCGCCTCGTCGCCTAGTCCCTGTCCCGGCACCTCGCCGTCTGGCCTCCGTTCCAGTGCCCGCGCAGACTCCACGCAGTCTAGTGCCCGCGCCAACGTCCAAGCTGCCCGAGGTGCCCGTCCCGGCGCCTCGTCGCCTAGTCCCTGTCCCGGCGCCTCGCCGTCTGACCTTCGTTCCAGTGCCCGCGCCGACTCCCCGCAGTCTTTTGCCCGCGCCGACCACTCCTGTTTTCCCCTGCGACTCCGCTGCTGTCCCGCCAGCAGACGACGACGACAACGACTCCGCTGCTGTCCCGCCAGCAGACGACGACGACTCCGCTGCTGTCCCGCCAGCAGACGACGACGACGACTGCACTGCTGTCCCGCCAGCAGACGACGACGACGACTGCGCTGCTGTCCCGCCAGCAGACGACGACGACGACTGCGCTGCTGTCCCGCCAGCAGACGACGACGACGACTGCGCTGCTGTCCCGCCAGCAGACGACGACGACGACGACTGCGCTGCTGTCCCGCCAGCAGACGACGACGACGACTCCGCTGCTGTCCCGCCAGCAGACGACGACGACGACTCCGCTGCTGTCCCGCCAGCAGACGACGACGACGACTCCGCTGCTGTCCCGCCAGCAGACGACGACGACGACTCCGCTGCTGTCCCGCCAGCAGACGACGACGACGACTCCGCTGCTGTCCCGCCAGCAGACGACGACGACGACTCCGCTGCTGTCCCGCCAGCAGACGACGACGACGACTCCGCTGCTGTCCCGCCAGCAGACTCCTGCGACTACGCTGCTGTCCCGCCAGCAGACTCCTGCGACTACGCTGCTGTCCCGCCAGCACACTCCTGCGACTACGCTGCTGTCCCGCCAGCAGACTCCTGCGACTACGCTGCTGTCCCGCCAGCAGACTCCTGCGACTACGCTGCTGTCCCGCCAGCAGACTCCTGCGACTACGCTGCTGTCCCGCCAGCAGACTCCTGCGACTACGCTGCTGTCCCGCCAGCAGACTCCTGCGACTACGCTGCTGTCCCGCCAGCAGACTCCTGCGACTCCGCTGCTGTCCCGCCAGCAGACTCCTGCGACTCCGCTGCTGTCCCGCCAGCAGACTCCTGCGACTCCGCTGCTGTCCCGCCAGCAGACTCCTGCGACTCCGCTGCTGTCCCGCCAGCAGACGACGACGACTCCGCTGCTGTCACGCCAGCAGACGACGACGACTCCGCTGCTGTCACGCCAGCAGACGACGACGACTCCGCTGCTGTCACGCCAGCAGACGACGACGACTCCGCTGCTGTCACGCCAGCAGACGACGACGACTCCGCTGCTGTCACGCCAGCAGACGACGACGACAACGACTCAGGCGCTGTCACGCCAGCAGACGACGACGACAACGACACCGCTGCTGTCCCGCCAGCAGACGACACCGCTGCTGTCCCGCCAGCAGACGACACCGCTGCTGTCCCGCCAGCAGACGACACCGCTGCTGTCCCGCCAGCAGACGACACCGCTGCTGTCCCGCCAGCAGACGACACCGCTGCTGTCCCGCCAGCAGACGACACCGCTGCTGTCCCGCCAGCAGACGCCGAAGTTCCTGGCCCTCGCCCCGACGATGCTGCTCCCCGCTTCTTGCCACGGCTTGGCGGCATGAAAGACCGAGCACTGCCTCGTCTGGGACGCCCACCTGATCGGCCCGTGCGGTCGCCCAACGTCTGGCGCCCTGGACGCCCTCCAGATCGACCCTTGCGTTCAACCCATGTCTGGCGTCCTGGACGCCCGCCTGACTGGCCCTGACGGGCTGGTGTTGCTCCCTCCCCCGAGCAACCTTCTGACTTTTTGTTTCTTCAGGACGTCTGGGATCCGTCCTTTGAGGGGGGGGTACTGTTAGGTTTTGTGTTGGGTTTTTCCTTGTGTGACTTGTCTCTGTGATTACCCATTGATTTCACCTGTGTGTGTTCTCCCAGTGTATCCTGCAATCTGCATCCACCTGTGTTACCCAGCTGTTCCTCGTCTCGTTACCCCTTGTCTGCATGTGTATATAATGACCCAGTTCCTTGTCACCTTTTGTTGCGTCATTGTCTATGTCTATGTCCCTCTCTGCCAAAGTCAAGTCCGTTCCAAGCCCTCGTGAATCCGTCCCTCCGATTTAAGTAAGTTTTGTTTGAATCTTGCCCTTTTGATCCCCAGTGGTTTTGGTTGTACTTTGTGTTTTTGTTAGATATCATTAAAACGTTTTTTTGAGTTCACTGCCACCTGCCTCGCTGCCTTTTTCGTTTTCCCTGCATTTGGGTCCACACAACCTGTCTGCCTGCCCGCGTACCTGACAGTTGCACCGTAGGTACAAAAAACCCGTTGACCACAGGCGTGATAATCCTAATGTACAGTACACCCAGACAAGTAGATTGTAATCTAAAAGTTTAGTTTCTAGTAAAAAGACATTATAGCCTTGACACAAGTCAATTGGATGCAATTTTGGTGGATTCACCTCGGGGATACAGTGTAGCCATATGGGCAAACATCTGAGTAAACATCAATTCTGAGCGCTGTATTATTTTTGTTTCCTCTCAAGTCAGCCTGGAACGTATTTTTATGAAGGTTTTATTAGGAATTCCAGTCTGACCTTGTTTTCTTCAGCCCCACTTGTACTATAATGTACATATTTCTTCCTGGCTGCAATTCTCTGTTTTATTGAAATAACCACGGTTAAGCCTTTTTAAATGACAATGTCCATATTGGCTAAATCCCTGCTCTACATTTAGGAATTTCCAAATACTGTTTATTGTTTTGATCATTCACTGCTAGCCCTTCCACTTGTCTTTCCATCCACGGATAGAAAGACATGTAGATCTTAAAAGACAAATGTTTGTACAACCTCTTAATGTTTTCCTTTTAATAAAATTAGTAAAATTATTTTAATTCATAGGTCGCCATTGTTGTTGTCGTCGCGGAGCGGTGAAGTCACATGGACACGCTGCCGGACTTTCACAGTGTCACTCTTTAACTACATAAACTTGTCGTCGGTTCTGCCCTTCCAATTTGAACCCGAGCGGGATATTATTGGGAAGGACAGCCCTGTCGATATTTCACAAAATGAGCAGCAAAAGCTGAATGAACAGGAAAGACGGGATGAGAGGAGTAGCATACATTTGTCAAGTTCGCTAATGACAGCTAGCACTCTCCTGCTCGTTTGATGTCAAAAATGTTTGCAGATCTTCATGGTAAACTATTGTGTGATCCAACTTATTCCAATAATATTATGGCTATAGTAAGCATCCAGAGCTGCCGTATGCTTTACATATATATGATTAGGGGAAACAGTGAAACACAGCAGTTTGATTATTTTTTTTGCATCACATGAAAACGTTGATAGTATGCCTCTACTGAGACGTCGAATGACGGCTTATTTTTGTCACGTAAAAGCGCTCTCCACGTCGATGATCATCCTGCCGATGTTCTCAGTTGTCTCAGCTTGCTTCCCGGTGAATCAGCGACTTTGCCTGGGTTTTGGTCAACATGGTCTTTGTGGTGTTTCTTGGTTGTTGCCAAAAGTGTGGTCTTGAACGCTCCCTTAATGAAGCGCCAGTGCGGAGTGGAATAGGAGAATCACATTTGCTAACACTGTGTCTCACGTGCTCTAATCTGTTGGCCAGAAAATGATATACGAATTGCCAGCAATCCAACTAAGTAACTGTTTCGACAGGGCTGTCCTTCTCATTAAAGTGATCCTCTAACTTAAATACATGTAGGCTCTAATAAACCACAATTGTTCTCTTGTACTAAAATATGTTGTTAGAAACACATAAAATGTGAAATCAATGGCAATATTTTATAATATTTAGTCCGTATTTTGACCGTTAGTTGGCGCCATGGTTTGCGGGCTCACAGTGATGACGTCATTGGTATCTTTCCAAATGTGTAGCGTGTTCAACAATTGCTTATTGCTGCCTAAACTCGCGAAGTAAAATGCCACGATGTGCTGCATTTGGATGCAATTTCCAGTCAAATGGAAACAAGGGGAGTGGAGTGAGTGATCAAGGTGGAATTATTATTTTTAGTGAATAAATGTGCATAAGTGGAAGCTTCTCCCCCTTTTTGGTCCCTGTATGCACGTATCCTACCCACCACGCGTTACAACTGGCGCCCGAACATTTTTCCTGGATCCTCAGTCAAGTAAGGGATCCGTCTAATTTCTGGATCCGACGGTCCCACCGCGTCTGCAATATTGGTTTCGGATCTGTCCATTTTTTTGATTCATCGGTCCCAAACAGCAGTTTTTCGGATCAGTCTATTTTGTGGAATCGACGGGCATTGCCATGGGATCGGTCTAATTCCTGGATCTTTGAGTGAGTAAAAAACGTGGATTTCGATTACTATTGCTATCTTTTATGTTGACTATTCTTCGCGGGAGTTTTCCCCAAATCATACAAAACAATGAAAGCACTATGGCACGCTACAGTGACGACAGTGACTCTGACGTGGACCTCACAACAATGTTGGAGTTCGTCAGGGAACGCGTGTTTGCGTACTGCTGAGCTCCCGAGTGAAGAGTGGTCAAGGTGGAAATATTATTTTTTTTGTGAATAAATGTGCATAGTGGAAGCTTCTCCCCTTTTTGGTACTTTTATACACATATCCTAGCTACCACACGTTACAATGTACAAGACATGGATTACACAAGGTGTGCTCTTTGGCCTGTACTGTATGTAAAGCACACGGCAGCTCTGGATGCTAACAATCTACATAATGATATTGGGATAAGTTTGAAAACGCAATATGCTTACCTTGAATATCTGCTAATAAAACCGGACAGAATACACTCTCGCTCCCAACCAGACTTCCCAACATGACTCTCTCGCATCACCAGTTTTGCCCAACTTTTGTCTTATCAGGTATTTGCTGCACGCATTTTTCACTGATGCTCATCTTGTGAACGACCGACAGTGCTGTCCTGCTCTCCACTTTTCAGATCTGGTTCAAATAGGAAGGGTAGAACTGATGACATGTTGGGAAAGCTAAGGAGTGACACGCTGGAATTTCGGCAACGGGACCAGTGACGTCACGCACTGCGACGTAACAAGAATGGCGACCTATCACTTAAAATAATTTTACAAACTTTATTAAAAAAAACATGAAGAGTGGTTTTAATATCAAATTATTATAACTCATACTAACATTTATCTTTTAAGAATTACTTGTCTTAAAAATAGAGGATCCCTTTAATATTCTGCTCGGGTTCAAATTGGAGGGGCAGAACTATGGGTGTGACAAAATATCGAAATGGTGATATATCGTGATACTTTGTATCCCCAAAGGTTATCGACATGCTCCTGTCAAGAATCGAGATATCATTTCAAAAAGGTGTCAATGTCTTAAAAAAAATAAATAAAAAGGAACCAACAAGTTGCTACCAAAATCTTCCCCCATAATAGTTTCTCAGTTAACTCTAAGGCTGCACTGACGGTGCTCAATCAATTTAGACAGTTAGAAACATTCGTTCAATCGAAACCAGAGCATTCACAGTTATTCTGTCCAATTTTCAGGGCATTTAAAAGTCACTTGCTGTCCATTTAAGGGCATTTACAGGTCATTTTCTGTTGAGTTTGAGTCACTGCCTATTCATTTGGGTGATTCCCAGGTCACTTCCTGTTACGTAACTCAAAATAAACAGGAAGTGACTCATAAAATACCCCAAAATTAACCGAAAGTAACTCAAAATCAACAGGTAAATGACCGTAGATGGCCCAAAATTACCTCGATGCCTGCTACTGACGTCCATAGACGTTCAATCTGTTTGAAGTGGGAGGGATGGCAGCGTTCATTCGCTGCCACCCTTCCACTTCAAATGGATTGGACGTCTACAAGCGATAAACTCATTCCAATTCACAGAAGCTTGTTTTTCTGTTTATGATTGAATGAAGAATGATTTTCTGACCAATGTATCGATAATTGTTGCGCTTTGTATCGCAAATCGTATCGTATCATGATGTACCAAGAGGTTCCCACTCCTACTTTAGATACAGTACAAGTTGCTCAAAGGGAAAGTTTGTTTTTGTGATGGCTAAAAACAATGTTTAACACTTTTATGGTGAGGATCGCTATGGAAACCTGCTTTCTCAGACGGAGTTCATCGGAGGGTCGTTGCAAAACAATCTCCTCCGTCATAATGCTTGTTTATATCTTGTGTTTATGACTAGGCTTTTTCCCCTCCGTGTTGCCATGCGGCTCACAGGATAAGAACCTGATGATAATGTTTCCAAGCAAGGTGAAGGTGATTTGGGAAACCAAAGACATGAAACAGAACATGCTGATCGCTGCAGTTGCATAACAGCAAGGTCGTCGGTAGACGCAGTGACACAGCTAAGACAAACATGTTTGCACCTACTGCAGGTCCGTTTTAGGCTGACAATTGCAAAATCTTCACGTTGCAAACAAATTTAGAGCTTTGGTTGTGTTGGAGAATGAGTCCAGATGGTGTTGAAACAAAAGCGTAGGAGTAGATGGTTCTGCTTCTGACAAGTGCAACAATACTGCTAAAGTGTTACCTCACTGTATGTGGGTCAGCCAGCTTTCAATGGGATGTCAGATGCGATTCCTAGAAGGTGGGCCGCGCTTCTCAGTACATTAGCACCATCCTGAAATAAGGTCAGAATGGAGAATTGAGGACGGTTTTTAAAATGAATAAACTCTTATGTATATTTAACACTGCTGGTGATGCCCTGGAATGCACATTCCCAACTGTGATAAAAAATGGAGTCTGTATTACAGGAGGTTACATAAAACACCTGAACAATCATTCTTTTAACATGAACTTCTCAACAGGGAAAACACATACAGTGGGGCAAATAAGTATTTAGTCAACCACTAATTGTTAGAGAGGCCTGTAATTGTCAACATGGGTAAACCTCAACCATGAGAGACAGAATGTGGAGAAAAAAAACCCAGAAAATCACATTGTTTGATTTTTAAAGAATTTATTTGCAAATCATGGTGGGAAATAAGTATTTGGTCAATACCAAAAGTTCATCCCAATACTTTGTTAACTCTTCACAAGCTTTTCACACACTGTTGCTGGTATTTTGGCCCCTTCCTCCATGCAGATCCCCTCTAGAGCAGTAATGCTTTGGGGCTGTCGTTGGGCAACACTCTCTCCTCACCCCGTGGCGTCAAAATGATAACAAGAACGGGGAGCAAAAATCCCAGAACCACACGGGTGGAGCTAGTGAATGACCTACAGAGAGCTGGGACCACAGTAACAAAGGCTACTATCAGTAACACAATGCGCCGCCAGGGACTCAAATCCTGCACTGTCAGAAGTGTCCCCCTGCTGAAGAAAGTACACGCCCAGGGCAGTCTAGAAGAGGACTGGGAGAATGCGTTATGGTCGGATGAAACCAAAATAGAACTTTTTGGTAGAAACACAGGTTCTCTTGTTTGGAAGAAAAAGAATACTCAATTGCACCATACCCACTGTGAAGCATGGGGGTGGAAACATCATGCTTTGGGGCTGTTTTTCTGCAAAGGGACCAGGACGACTGATCTGTGTAAAGGAAAGAATGAATGGGGCCATTTATCGAGAGATTTTGAGTGAAAATCTACTTCCATCAGCAAGGCCATTGAAGATGAGACGTGGCTGGGTCTTTCAGCATGACAATGATGCCAAACACATAGCCAGGGTAACAAAGGAGTGGCTTACTAAGGAGCATTTCAAGGTCTTGAAGTGGCCTAGCCAGTCTCCAGGTCTCAACCTCATAGAAAAATCTGCGGAGGCAGTTGAAAGACCGTGTTGCCAAACGACAGCCCCAAAACATCAATGCTCTAGAGGAGATCTGCATGGAGGAATGGGCCAAAATACCAGCAAGTGTGTGTGAAAAGCCTGTAAATTTGGGGTCCACATTATACATGGGTGCGCCTCATATTCGGGAAATTACGGTAATTGTAAATCGTTGTCATAACAATATACCATGGACATTATCTGAAATTGAGGCTTGAAAGTCCCACAGCATGGCAAGTTGGCATTCGCGTGTTGTTTTCAGCACCATTTTCTGCGTATGTTCTGAGACCTGTTCCCGTCTCTTCATCCCTGCACTGTCATACTGTATGTACTTTGCGTTCTGGCCCCTTACCAGGGGCGGACTGGTAATCTGTGGGTTCTGGAGGATCACAGAACGGCCGGTGCCCTGGACGGCCGGCGGCCGCCATTCATTATGCATCACTGTTTTTATCCCCCCATCCTCTGATTATCTACAGTTCGCATCCAATCCGACAGGTGGCAGCAATGCGCCTGGCTTTTCACCGCCAATCTGATAGACTAGGAACGACGAAAGCACAGAGTAGCCTTCATTGGTTCCTTCCTTGTGGAAGCAAAATAGCGACGAGTGTTAATGCACAATATGGATGGTGGTGGCAAAAAAACTGAAAAGAGCAGGGTGGCGCGGAGAAGGTTAGAGAGAAAAAATTAAAGAAACTGGAGAGTGAAGCATTAAAATGTCATAAATCGACAAATATTTTCGCAAGCAGCAGTCTGGCTGCAACGGCCACGTCGGGTAACAACAGCTCAGCTCCCGGCGATGGTGAGAGGGAGCTGCAGCCGCTCTGACGTGCAGACGGTGCTGGGAGAGAGAAAAGAAGAGGGAGGGGGCAACGATAAACTGTTGGAAGTTCCCCAGACAAGCGCAGGGCAAGTAAATTGGGATGAAGAGGGTTACTTGCTCTGTAAACTGGCAATTGTTATCCATCAGGTAGCTACATTTTAAATCAAATAAATGACAATTAAAGGGTTAGTGCCAGCTAGTCGTTTGCAATCGTGTCAAGTTACAGTATGCTAGTCCTACTATCCCTCTCCTAAGAAAAAATATTTTAGCCGTAAAACAATGTATGCACACGCAGCATAGCAATATTAATTCAGAAGAAATATAATAAAATGAATGGTTTTACTTTAAAGTTTAGGTAGTTAAATTGATGTTATATACATTATTAATCATTTATATATCGTTTTGTTTTCTGGTTAATACTTTCCAATGAAGTTTATGTATACAGGATTTGTCTTGAAATGTTTTTTATATTTTCATTGAAATTTATTATTTGTATGGCAAGATTAATTATGGCAGGGGTCTCCAAACCGGTCCTCAAGGGCCGCTGTGGGGCCTGGTTTTTGTTTTAACCGATCGAGTACCGACAGTTTAACCAATGAAGTTTCTGCTAAAACAAGCAGCACCTGACTGCAATCAACTGATTACACTTGTAAGACACCAGATTGGTGCAGAGGTTTTGTCTTGTTTTGTTGGAATGAAATCCTGCGCCCGCCGCAGCCCTATGTGGAATAGTTTGGAGACCACTGAATTATGGCATAAACAATGAAGTCATTTTATAGACAGAGATCTATAGAGATATATTATAACCAATTGGATACGTAAAACTTGCTTTGAAAAATAAATTCTTTCATTTGTTTATTCAGGTTGATCATAGAGCTAGTACAGAAAATGAATCCAACTCCAGTTCAGCCTTGCAGTACTTTGAGCGCCCGTAGTCAGACAGTCACAGTCTAGACACATTTTCTTCATTTTTCTCTCAAAGTGCACGAAATTGGTGCATTTTACAATAAAATGTAAAAAAAAAAAAAAAATTCCCGGGGAGGGGCATGTTCCCGGACCCCCCCTATGGGGTCTGTGTTTCCCTTCGTATAGCGATTCTTATGGGCTGGGCTGAGTCAAAGTCCAGGGCTGCTTTTTAGTCCCAGTCCGCCCCTGCCCCTTACGATTTACAAATTAAGCACTGCATTATATCAGTGTTCCTCTAAACTTGAATGGGATTGTAACACATCCATCCTTGAACTGGGAGCTTCATAATTTTCATATCAGTACGGGAATAATATTGCATAACCTATCATCATTTTCCAGCAGAACCGCAGCGTGGTTTCCGCTGAGTGTACGTAAGAGGCGCAAGTTAGCGTGCACACTAGAAGTCAATCAGTCAAAACGCGCCGTCTCGTTTGAGCGCCGAATGCCTGCACACGGTTATCCAAAACAAACTATGACGTGTGAGTAATTTTCCAGGATCAGAGCGCTAAGAGACATCATAAGCAGCGCTGTTGTCTGGATGCGAGATGACCTAGTTTACGGTCTCTATAGGCTGCTGGAGATTGAGCATAAAATCATAGCTGATGTCGACCAATCAATTTTCCAGACCAGAAAAATGAGCAAAGCAATGATCACTTGGACTTGTAAGATGTTAATATAAGGAAGTTAATGTGCTTTGGTTCCAGTTCACTCTTCACTGTAAAAACCGCAGCTTCACCATTGAAATTTCCTTTTTGATTGAATGAAAATAAACACATAGTAGATGAGGTAGTTTTTGCTGTTTGTTGTTAGAAAAGAGAAGCAAGGAGAAAATATACACAGCATTAAAGTAACAGCAGTCAAAAGTTGATAAACATTGATGAGCACAACTGACTAGTCTGACAATGTTTATTCGTCACTAGTTTAACTCAGTTATAAGCAGCTGCTGAGAAATATCTTTTTTTCCCACAAACTGCTCAGCTTGACACCTCTGCATGCAAATCTAATCTTGTACTTACTCAGTTACGTGGAAGAATATACCATAGGTATGCACATGACATTTATCTCTGCAGTGATATGCATGCGCGCATGTGGCTGACATGTTTCATAATGATCTTCCTTGCAGTTAAACTAGACTGCTAAAAGTTATAAAGCTTGAAGTGCATCTTTGCTCATTTAAGAGATGCATTTGGAACACGTTACAGTGACCCTAGGCTACTTTGCGCTTTAAACTTCGTGCCTCCAGTCCATCGCAGATTTTTTCATTTTAAAAAAATACAGTATTTTAATTTAAAAATGTTAAGATATATGCATAGGCGGATCTACTATTCAGGCGAAGTAGACGATCGCCTTAGGCCCCCAACCAGTAGGGGGCCCCCAACCAGCTGCCCTTGCCCCAACGAGCAAGGGCTTGGGCCACCGGAGCCAGCAGCACCCCCAACTATTCGTCATGTATAATTATGTCGGCAACAAACAAATAACAAAACAAAAAAGAAACCCATTTGAATGCTGCATTTATATTATCCCCCCCCACACACACACACACACACAACAATGAACTGTTCCACGATGACAGATTGAGTATCAGTCGCTTAGCTTCGTTTAGCGGCGTTTAGCTTCGCTTAGCTCCGTTTAGCATCACTTAGCACCGCTTAGCTATTCGTTAGCTTCACTTAGCTCTCCCGCGTTTTTCACGCCACTAGGCTCGCTATTTTTGCAGCATACTATTTTCCACGTCGGCTATCGTTTATTTCGAACACATGAGCGAACGTGCTCTCCATGAGCGCCAAAGTGCAGTGAGCGAGGGAGAAGTTGAGAACAGGCCGCTAATGCCTCTTTTAACTTTCTTCTTCTTCACACTGAACATAAAATACACGACAGCACACCCTGTGGCGAAACAATGCAGTACAGTTCCATTCAGTCATGCAATAACGCTCAACAGCTGGTTAACAGCATTTGCTAACGAAAAAAAAAAATCTATTAGTGACACCACAAGCACTGACGAAGAATGTTTTTTACGGAGTGTTAAGCTTTCGGTCAGCAGTCATATAAATAACAATTTCTGGAGTTAATCCCACATACCTCAGAGTTAATATTATAATATGTAAATACTACAGAATACAGATTCTACACTAAGAATAGCTTTCAAATGACAGTCTTTACGACAAATATGATTGGCAATGAATAATTATAATAATTATTACACTACTATTATATATAGTAGTAAACTATAATAATTAATGTTAGAATTTTTTTTTTTAAGAATTGTTTTGAATAATGTTGGAAAGACAAAGTCAGTGTTCGGAACCTGTTTACTTTCCATTCTTTTGCACTAGTAAATGCTATCAGCATTTAACCTCATTGTTTATTTGTGATTAATTATTGTTATTTACATGATTATTTGTACTGTAATAAAAAATGTAAGTGTTCCGAAATGGTTTTGTGAATTAATAAGCGTCAACAAAATTTTTATTGCTAAATTAGCTAAATTAGTTTAAAAAAAAAATTTTTTTTTAAAGAAAGAAAGAAAGAAAATTATTAGATTAGTCGACTAATTGTAAAACTAGTCGGCTGACCAATCAGGAGAAAATTTGTCGCTTAGGACAGCCCGAGCGTACCGGAACATATTTCCTCCACACCCTTCTCACCTTTATAACCCCTGACCCATGAAGAGGGCCCCTGGATATGTTCACCTTAGGCCCCAAAATTGCCAAGTCCGCCACTGCATATATGTGAGTGTATATGTACAAAACATTGTTTTCTTTTATACATATCTCATTCATATCATAATTATGACATTTCCAGTGCTTCATCCACCAGACTATGAACCGTGGAAAAACGAGGGATCACTGTTAACCAATTATAAAATATTTGCCTGACTATTCTCCCTGTATTTTTCAAACACTGTGAGAAATAGTCTGGGACCCAGCCCATTAACGGCCTCTCGAACAAGGTACAAAATCAATCGTCCAATCAGATTTGTTTATTTGCGTGACGTGTTCTTCACGAGTAATGTCACTCTTGCGCGCCGAAAGTCGTGTCTACAACAACACAGATGGCGAACGGGAGAGCCGAGAATATGTTCCAATCCGCGGTAAAACCAGTTTTAAATGACCAAAAACACATCGAAACAAGTCATTAACAACAATCATGGCTCGCGCTAGCCATGTTGAATAAACTTCTCCGTTCTCTGCTCACGCTAATGGCGTACCGCAAGCAACACGTCACTTCCGCTCATTAATATTCATGACATTAGCTACTGTTGCTAAGTAGGGACAAGACACTGTTTGTCCCTAATAGGAAATGAATGGAAATCGTGTACGAAGGAGATGTTTACAGAGCTAAACCTACCAATTCTCTCCGAAAATGATGTGCATGGTGCCAAATTCACTGGCAAAGATGTGGAAGAACATAAAAATGTTCAGTTAAAGAGATGGCTTTAGTGTCGAAGGCTGAAAAAGATGGAAAAAAACGAGCCGACCTAAGCATAGCTTTAGCTTTTTTATCGACGCGACTGACAATGACATTCTCCTGTTTCAACAAGCTATCCTTTACCATCAGCCCTGTCTTTCTTATGTATTCTCTGGTTGTCCTACGTCTCTTACCATTCTTGGGGGTAATTTAGTTAGCTTTGTGTAGTGATCGCAAATGCTACTCAGTGACAGCCAACGAACACTTTTAATTTTTTTATTGATAACACATCTTAATCCTATAATTTATTTACACTTCCCCCTTACTAAAATTGTTTTTTATATACAGTATATATAACAGAAACGGTAACAGTGGCAGTCAGATACCATTGTAATTCTTTTCATGTCATTCATTGTCAGACAGAAGCAGTACGGCACAACGTTACGCTAAAAAATATAAGTTAAAAATATAAAAATGGCTTACCTCTTTGTCCTCTGAAAGACCACGCCAACCCAACATATCCATATGAAACATGAATGGATTCGCCGAGCTGGTGTTATAGTCCGCGCAAGCTGATTCGGTCTTCACATTTTTTCCTCCCGAGTTTTTGGTTTCCGGAAACGTATGAAGAAAACATCCTTCATGTGTCGTAATGTCTAGAGTCGTTTCTACAAGTTCCAAAAAAGCAATGCGTAATCGGCATGTTCGTTTTTGAAAGATTACCGGAGAAAAGTAGCACTTTTTACGTTGGGTCTATGCGAGGGCGGGTCTATTATGTCCCACTTCGGCTTTACTTCCGCTTTACGATGCAACGTCACGGTCTAAAAATAGCCTACGTGCGGTACCCCATTACTTGTCGCTTTAACAACGTCACGTCTGCCTGTCGCTGATTGGTCCACTCCGCTGTCTGTTTGCTGTGGCTTGCTCCGCCTTTGGAATTTGATCCGCCGGACGGTCGCCAGACTCAATCGCTGGAACAGCGGTGAGTCTGGTATAACAGGCAAATAAAATATACCCTAAAAACCCAGCATTTGAACAGGGGTGTATTGCTGTTTTATACGGATTTTCTGTTATTGGCCATCACACTATTAGGTATACTATGTATGGTCAGGTAAAGAGAAGGATGAAATTTCTAAAATTCTTCACATATTCTGGTTGCTTCCGTTATTGCCTTTTTGGTCAAGACGCCTAGCTTTTAACGCCAGTTCCACCTCTTCCCGGCAGTCAGCAGGGCCCCTATTTGTGTCCTCTTCACCTCTATCAAAGCGGAAACGCTCATTGCAAAGGCATGTTGTTGTACTTCCTGTGTTAGGGTATTACTTCATAATGAGACAAGCAGAGACAGAACAGACGTTATCGTTGACCTGGCAAGTCTTTGCAAGAAAAAAAATATGTGACTGTCTCAAGCTTGAAAAAAATGCATTGTCACCAGTGCCCAAGTGAAATAATGCACTGTCATGATTACGCGGCGTGGCTGACAAGGCAAAAGAAAAAAAAAAACGCAAGGAAGGAATGAGTGGATGGAGGCCTGGAGGCGAAATGAATGCTAATAACAAGTCACGAGTCTCACTGTCTTTTAAATAGTTCTTGTTCAAGCGAGAGAGTGAGTGACTGAGTGTGCGTGAACCCACTGGGATATTGCACTACTATAATTCAAAACTGCAACCGTGCCCTAACATTACCCAGCAGCACTGTAAACCCAATCACCCCCCCATGCAACGTCTGCACTCAAAACAATCCCACTGACACTTACGTTCATGCTGAAGCGAAGATTCTCAACTTTTTCCATGAAAACCGTAATTTTCGGACTATAAGCAGCTACTTTTTTCCTTCATTTTGATACCTGTGGCTTATAGTCCAGTGCGGCTTATTTGTTGATTTTTTTTAGGTAACACTTTATTTGACAGCGGTGTCATAAGACTGTCATAAGATCATCAAAATTATGACATGACACTATCATGGACATTACTGAATGCTTATGTCATTAAGTGTCATTTGGCAAATTATGTCACTAACTCATTTTTTGTCCATCTTGGATCTTTTGCATCCATTCAAAAGTGAGATCATTTGCCGGATAACACTAAATGACATCTGTTATAAGCGTTCATGAATGCTCAGGACAGAGACATGTCATAATTATGATTGTGTAATGACAGTCTTACGGCACCACTGTCAAATAAAGTGTTAGCAAATACCATAACTAGCAACTGGTGAAACAATTAGAACAGTAACTGAAGAAATATTTAGCACAGAACATGATTTTTGATCGTTATTTACATCTGTAGCACTGCAATGCATGCTAAGAGGCATGTTGGATGACAACAGTCAACAGCAGGTGGCAGCAGAGGTTGACTGTCTCCCCCAAGGGAGCAGTGATGGCCAAATGAAGCTTCTTGAAGCAATAAAGCTTTGCAGTAATTGGTTCAAAGTTTAATGATGGTTCATTTGGTCTTATGACAGTCGGTCATATGATGCCGCTGTCAAATAAGGTTGTACCGGTTAACATCTTTTGGTGTAAATATCCCATGATACAGTGAGGACAGCTGCGGCTTATAGTCCACTGCGGCTTATCTATGAACAAATGCCATTTTTCGTGCCAAATTTAGTGGGCTGCGGCTTATAGTTAGGTGCGCCTTATAGTGCGAAAATTAGGGTAATGCGACCTAAAAAAATCCCCAGTGAATAAAATCTGCAGAATTTATTGTCATTAACTAACTACACACCCTTTTAAAAATAAAGCTCACTGTCTGTCACTGTCAGAAGAGTGTTCATCTCACTTTTTTTTATTGCTTTGGGTGTCGTTTACAACAGTAAAATCTTGGATGAGTTCCAAAATGTAACTTGCGTTAAGTGTTTTGTAATATATTCCTGCTCACTCTAAAACTAACACCGCACATAACCTGCTTTGGCCAGATGGTATTCAATTTAATGAGTGTTTAATCAAAACTGTTGCAGCGGAAGCAAAAATGTTACATTATTACAGTGTGACCTCTGACACAATTCTTCCTTTTTGTCTCAGTTTCATTGTTAAAAATGGCGAAACGGAGCGGAGGAGTCAGCAGGTTCACAGGGCGGCTCCGGGGCCATCCCGGGTGAAAAGTTTTTCGGAGAACGAAACCGGCGGCCTCCTTTACCCCGCTCGGGGCCCCTAAAGCTAATGTGACCCCCTCCCTTTTTGCGCTCCTGTCATAAAGAATGTGCCCGCTAAACCACTTTCCCACCACTAAGAGGATTACTAAGGTAATGCCCACGTATCAAGAGATGCTCTGGCACATTTGGACACAGGGCAAGCTTAATTTAATAACTCATGTAGAAAGCTGGGCGAGATTTTCTACGCGTCTGCCGGGCGCCACCGTGAGATATCATTTTAAACATTGAAGCTCTTCTCGAGCTATAATTAAGTTCTTAAACGGAAAACGCCAACGCAAGAGGCTGCCCTTTACTTTCAGCCCGCAGCATGTGACATTTTGTTGGGAAAATCTGTGGACGTCAACACTTCAGTTTACTCGAGATGGGTCAAAACACGGCAGATAATCCTGTGATGCTTATTTAACTCCAAGGGCTTTCTAACCTACGTTACACGGGCTTGTTTAGTTAACGAATGTTTACGTAGCGACCGTGGGATTCACATCCGATCAGGATCATCCGAGCGTCCGTGACAAGGTTTCCAAAAGATAACCTACTTCCTCTATGGTCACTTGTTTGCTTTACAGTCTGATGCCCTTTGTGTCCCTCGTGGAAAAATGGCCGGCGTGTTCCCGAGGTCTATCGTCGTCGTCTGGTCGAGCATATGGGCAAAATAGCAACTAATGAGGAAAGTGATCCGGGTAGCGAGTACAAATGTGTTTATTGTTTCATCTTCCTCCATTTCGGCTTGTACCTAATGTACCTTTTAAACCCGGGGACCTCTATTTTCCTAATAAAGCAAGGAGATCAGGAGATCAGGAGATCTGCGCTGTCTATATTGTAATGAAAATCCACAGCAGAGGCCCTGTATTCCAAGAAAACTCACAGTCGGAGCAGGGTGACTAAGGTTGAAAAGCAAGAAAATCCCTGTCTTGTGCTAGAAGGAGAATGCATTACAGTCTGGGCTGGTGTGCTGGTGGTGTTAAAGTGATCTGTATGGACGCAGCAGGGGGGTCTTAGTGGGAGAGCGATATGATGTTCTTGAAGGAATTTATCACAGTTATGCAACATAATTGCAGCTAATGAAGTAGTTGACTATATGCTAATGCCCTAAATAATGTGCTTTGTTTTTTCTTTTTCCCGAACCCAAAGTCAAGCCGCATTGCACACTCATGGCATACTTTCAGTGGTATGAAAAAGTATCTGAGCCTTTTGGAATTTCTCAGATTTTTTCATAAAATCACCGTCAAATGTGATCTGATCTTTGTCAAAATCACACAGATGAAAACACAGTGTCTGCTTTAGCTAAAACCACCCAAACATTTATAGGTTTTCAGTAAGGGTGTAACGGTACATGTATTCGTATTGAACTGTTTCGGTACTTGGTGCTCGGTTCGGAACGAAGTCGTACCGAACGAGTTTCTGACGTAATGTAACCCTTACTTTTCGAGGCTGTGAGTCAATCGGGTCAGGGCCCAAATACACCAGATACATGATCGTTGCGGTTCCGGTCCGACCCCGGTAAAAAATAACGCCGGAGCCAATCCGTTCCCATTATATCCTATTGTTCAACGTATACCAGCTGCGTCAGTGCTTCGGATTGACTGCGAACAATCTCTGGCGTGCTGCAGCCCGCCGGATGGTAGAGGCTATTTTCTATTTTTGCCGGACATGCATCCGACAAAATGGGCGGAGCCGGGCCTAGACGTAACATGGACGAAGAACGTTTCATCATGGAGGTGGAAAGTCACAAAGTGATATACGATGCAGCAAATCGTTATTATAAGGACAGCATTAAAAGGGAAGCTGCAAGGTGTCGTATTATGTGTGTTTTTGTGGCAATGATATCAAACACACGACGTGCTGACAACTTTGAGCGAGAGAGAGAGAAAAAAAAAAAGCAGCATATCTGGAAGTGGTTCCACCGCAGATATTCTCGTGCCCGGCGCACACACAATGTCGGTTTGTATACAGAGTCGAGGGAAAAAGTACGAAAGAGACTAGAGACACCCACAAGTTTCGACCTGGTGGTCTATTCAAAACGTTTCTCTTTCTTTCTTACATTATACTCGACTTTTCATAGAAAAATCAACAGTTTGCGTTGGGCACAGGAATCTGCAATGTTGAGACACCAATTCCAAGTGCGCTGTTTTTTAGTTCGTGTAGTATATAATTCGTTATTCATTTTATAAATATTACAGATTATTTAACATTTGTTTGTAACAGCTCTAGGAGATGTTATGTGCCATAAATTTTAAATGTGCACAAAGATATAAACCCACCGACACGACCAAGGGCATAATAGGGCCCCGCCGCCCTTCCCCCCACACACGGAGCCCTGATCTCAACATGATGCAGTCAAGCTGGAATTAAGAGACAGACATAACTAAAATATCAATATGCAAATTAAGAAAATTGTGCTCTCTCTCTGCTTCTCTGATGAGTATAGACTCTGTGTGTTTTTTGTTGTTTTAAATGGCACATTATAGCGCGCGATCACGCGAGCGCTCACGAGGGAACGGAGTTGGCGGACCGCAGCCGTGCGGAGCCGGCATGATTTGCCTGTTTTTGACTACTACGTGACACGCAATCAACACTGAACCGGACCGGAACCGCAACGATCATTCATCTGGTGTATTTGGGCCCTTACAGTTTCTTTGTGTTGATTATATTTACTCCGTCTTCTCTACTATAATGAGGACCAACACGGTAGGACAGTAAGAAACGTAAACGGCGCGAAAACGTGGCCGCCGCGAAAACGCAGTGAAACGCGGCCGTTAAAGTCAATCAGCCAATGCACACCAGTCGCAGTGCGGCCGCGTGTTAAGGCCGAGTTATACTTCCGCGTCAGACCTACACCGTCAAGGAAGAATCGAGTTATGACCCTACGCCGTAGGCTTACGCGCGCCTCTCGAATTTTCTAACCTTCGCGTCACCTAGACGTGTATGACGTGACGAAAACGGACTGTGATTGGTCCGCTCAGACTGTTGTTTCCGGTTTCCCGCGAAAACACCGCCATTGTAGAATAGAATCAAACATTATTTTCTAGACGCAAAAATGCACCAAGCCGACGGGAGTATCATCGAAGAGCAAGTCTCGTCAAGACATTATTATTGTGATTGCCACCGAGACGTGGGTGTTCGTATTTTTGGTTGGTGCACTTCATCATTTACTGTGTACATATGTTTGCTGTGAGTCTGTGACTTGTTTACGTGTCACACTTCAAGTATATGAAGAATAAAGCACAGATTTGGTGTCAAAAGAGATTTTCAATAACAGACAGTTCAGACACACAATACATCATCACTGGTTGAGAGTGCCTCGGTGCTTTTTATGATAACCTTAAAATCAAGCCTCCCAACGCAGTTTGGGAAGTTCCCTAGACGCCAGAAATCTGCTATGGCTTCCCACTGGCTGGTTGTAGGACACGGCAAACAAATCGGGCTGGAGGGCTTTGCAGACCTTGAACGCAGTGCTCGACGCCAGTTTGAAGCTAGCCGCCACAGCTAGCTCTCTCCACCCGAGTCTAAAACTCTCTGTGCGGCATCAAAAGTCGGCCAGACCGCCTCGAAACCGTCTTCTGCGTCGCCTGCCCGTCAACATTTGTATGTTCAATATTTATTCAGTGTTGATGAGCAGAATATTTACTTTCAAGAGTTCCATCTTGCATTGTTTATTTTTTCTCCGACTAGCGGAAGTAAACAAGCATGCCCCAAAACCGTACAAACATAACGGCACATCCCTCTAGTGGCTTGGCGGTGAATTACAGAGCAACGCGTTCCCTCACCGCAGAACTATCGAATGTCGAATGACGCCGTAGTCGCTACGCCGTCACCGCAACGGGGGAGTATAACTCAGGCTTTAGACGCGTCCCAGAAGTGGCTCAACTCGATGCACGCGAAAAGAACGGCAGAGTTTATTATTTGACGCGAGACGCGGCCCTCCTGCGTCAATACTACTAGCTAGCAGACCGGAAGTCACTTGTGTAAAAATACGGTGGATCCGGTCGATTTTCAAACTAATATGCAATCGTAACCCACTTTTTGAGTCCATCAGATCTTTTGAGTGGTAGATCGGGGTATAGTTGACTTGTCTTTGTTGATTTACAGTTGTCTTCTCTGCTATAATAATAACCAACACGGCCCGTGTTCAATACAAAACCCCCCTACCACAACAAAACAAGTAGGAACGAATAGTCACATAGGAACTAAAGTTATACAACATAAAATCTACAATATAAATGAATACTACATCACATTTGTAAAATACAAACACATAATAAAATAATAGCCCATTTAAATAAAATAAATTGAAATGAAAAAACACCCGTAATTAAATAATAAGAATAACACACAGATCCTGCTTACACAATTAAAGTTATTAATTTCTGTGTGGCGCTTTAACTTGAGAAAATTCACCAATCAAGCTTTTGAAAACCGTTCATAAGAAAAAAATTCATTGAGGCATTTCATTTGGAAAATACATGTTAAAATCTTTGTCACTGGGATTGCTTTTCTCTCTTTAGCACAGGACTTCTTTTTTCTTCTTTCTTTCAAAAAGAAAGCTGACCAAAACGCGGGGTCTGAAGGGCAAATTGTTGTTGAATTATTATCTTTAAATACCCACTACTTTTTTAGCAGAATTCTAGCTTTGTATAGGCTACTGTTCCTATTGTTAAAAGCACGAAAGTGTGTAATAAACAAATAGCACATTTATATTTTACATTTTGTTTTCTTACTGTACCGAAAATGAACCGGACCGTGACCTCAAAACCGAGGTACGTACCGAACCGAGATTTTTGTGTACCATTACACCCCTAGTTTTCATATTTTAATGAGGATAGTATGTAAACAATGACAGAAGGGATGAAAATAAGTAAGTTAACTCTTTGCCTAAGGACACTTAAAGAGCATTTGAAACCATATTTTACCAAACATTTTAAGTCAGGTGTGTGCCCAATCACTATTTAGCGGTTTAAAGCTGTCCTGCCTACTATAAAACACACATCTGGACAGAAACGTCTTGATGAGAAGCATTGTCTGTTGTGCATCAGGGCTCGGTCAAAAGAGCTGTCTGAAGACCTGCCATCAAGGATTGCTGATTTGTATAAAGCTGGGAAATGACTCTAAAAGTCTGGATGTTCATCAATCGACAGTCAGAGAAGTTGTCTACAGATGGAGAGAGTTTGGCAGTGTTGCTTCTCTCCCAAAGAGTGGCCTTCCATCAAAAATGACGCCATGATTTCAGCGCAGAATACTCGGAGAGGTAAAAAAGAACCCTCGAGTGTCGGCGAAAGACTTACAGAAATCACTTGCACAGTCCATTACCTCTACGCACACATCAACAATATGAAAAACTATGGCCAAGAATGGAGTTCATGGGAGGACTCCACGGAGGAAGCCACTGCTGTCTAATAAAAAACATTGTAGCTGGTTTAATGTTCGCAAAAAGGCACTTGGACACTCCACAGAAGTTTTGGCATAATATTTTGTGAGCTGATGAAACCAAAGTTGAATTGTTTGGGAGTAACACACAATGTCATGTGTGGAGGAAAAATGGAAAAGCTCACCAATATCAACACCTCATCCCGACCGTGAAGCATGGTGGAGGGGGCATCACGATTTGGGGCTGTTTTGCTGCCACAGGGCCTGGGCAACTTGCAATCATTAATGGAAGAATGAATTCAAAAGTTTATCAAGTTTTGCAGGAAAACCTGGGGCCGTCTCTCAGACAGTTGGATCTAAAAAGAGGATTGATGCTGCAACAGGACAATGATCCAAAACACAGAAGTAAATCACCTTCAAAATGGTTTCAGAAGAACAAAATACACGTTCTGGAGTGGCCAAGTCAAAGTCCAGACTTGATCCCCATCGAGATGCTGTGGTATGACCTAAAGACAGTGATTCATGCCAGACATCCCAGGAATCTGACTGAACTACAGCAGTTTTGTAGAGAAGAATGGACCAAGATTAGTCCTGATCAATGTGCAAGACGGATCTGCAGCTAAAGGAAGCGTCTGGTTGAAGTTATTGCTGCTAAAGGGGAGCCACAAAATATTAAATATGATGGTTCACATACTTATTTTCCACCCTTCTGTCATTGTTTGCATACTATCCTCATTAAAATATGAAAACCTATAAATGATTGTTTGGTTTTAGTTAAAGCAGAGACTTTTTTTCACCTGTGTGATTTTGACAAAGATCAGATCACATTTGATAGTGATTTTATGCAGAAAAGTGAGAAATTCCAAAACGTTCAGATACTTTTTCATACCACTGTACATTGTTTTGTTGTGCAGAGGCAGCACTTCTGGTAACCCGTATTGCTCACAAGGGATCAGTCAAAAACAGAAACGCAGAGTTGATGAAAAAGGAGGTAGAAAATCTTTAGAGGGTGCGAGACATTTTCACTTACACTCACTTTTCCTGCTTTGGATCCAATGGCTGATAAAAAATTATATCTCAGCACATGCAGTTTGAGATGGTAACATCAATATATGGGTGAGAGGGTACCAGTACAAAGCTGTCTTACACTTGCTCCACTTTTTTTGAGCCGATTTAGGTCTACTGGGTCACCACCACAAAGGCCTGGACATAGCAAGACATTATAAAAAAATGTTGGCGACGGACAACACAGATCTGCTCTAGAAATTAACAGTTTTTACGTGCTAACTCTGCCATATTACACCTAACAACACTCAGGACACGGATCAAAAACCACCCTACGGTTATAGTTGCTTAAAAGTTATTTAATAACTCAAGAATAGTTGCACGGGATAGAATTGTACTTGTGTATTACTTGGGCATGCGTTTGCTTAGTCATCTGACTTTCCGTGACCATATTATGTGTCACTTAACAAATGGTGTAGGGAAACCTATAAATAATAAATAAATGTTTGGCATCTTTTACTACTGCACAATGAGAGGATTTTGTTCTGTATGTGATAAGTACATTAATGGCGGAATTGCACAGAAGTTGTCAAAGGACATTGCATTTTCATTTCAACATCATTCTAGAAGAGTACAGTAATTTTAGGACTATAAGGCGTAGCTGACTGTAAGCCGCCACCCATCAAATTTGACACGAAAACAGCATTTGTTCATAGAAAAGCCACAATGGACTATAAGCCTCAGCTGTCCTCACTGTATTATGGGCATAGACTTCATAATGGTATTGACAGGTCAGATCGGTCATGCACTGCACCTCGTAGGGGGCCGCCCACATCAAGAGGAGCTATTCACAAACACACGCACGCATCTATCTAACGCCGGATTTCTGTTGAAAAAGTACGAAAGCTGTACCGCATACAAACAGGAAGGATTGTCTCAGGAGTGATTTGTTTGAGGATTTAGGGTTCAACGTTGTGAAAAAAAATCAACGTGAGAAATTCGCCGCTACTGCATTGGCATCTTAGTTCGCAATATTTACGTAAAATAAATGCTAACTGCACTTTTTTTGTTGTTGTTTTTTTTGCTTTTAACCAAGAATAGAAACTGTTTTACGTCCATATATATGAAGAATTCGGGGAGTTAAGCATTTATTCACAAAAATTTTCACCGGAAAAGCTGAGTTTACATAAGGCGGCCGCTAGCTACATTTACTAACAAACTAGCATTGTACTTCGACATATTTACCTAAAATAAATGCATTATGAAGTCTGTGTTATGGGACATCTACACAAAAAATATATTAACCGGTAACATTTTATTTGACAGTGACATCATACGACTGTCATAAGAACAAATGAACCAACGTGAAGCTTTGACCCAAATGGCTGCAAAGCTTCATTGCTTCAAGAGCTTCTTTCAGCCATCACTGCTCCATTGGGGGAGACAGTCAACCCCTGCTGCCACCTGAGGTCAACACTGTTGTCATCCAACATGCCTCCTAGCATGCATTGCAGCGCTACAGATGTAAATACCAATCAAAATTCATGTCATTTCTTCAGTTACTCTTCCAGTTGTTTCATTAATCGCTAGCTCTGGTATTCTGTAACAATTTATTTGACAGTGGCGCTTTAAAACTGTTATAAGACCACCATAATTATGACATTGCACTGCCATGAGCAGTAATGAACCCTTATGACAAATGCCATGTTGTGTCATTCGGCAAATTATCTCAATTTTGAATAGATATAAAAAATCCGAGCTGGACATAAATAAAGTTAAGTGACATAATTTGCTGGAGGATATTAAATGACAACTGTCATGAGCATTCAATAATGCCCATGATAGTGTCATGTCACAATTATGACGGTCTTATAGCAGTCTTATGACACCTTGTCAAATAAAGTGTTACATATTAACTCAAATAAATCACCAAATAAGCCACACTGGTCTATAAGCCGCAGGTTCCAAAATGAGGGAAAAAAGTAGCGGCTTATAGTTTACGGTATGTACAACACGAAGAGTAGAAGCAACAGTTCCGTATGAACAAAAATAATTGTGCATTGTGCCCGTGGAAAAAGGCTGAATAATAAGAAAAAGTACCAAATAAAACATTTTCACACTTGTGTGAAGGCTAGAGCGATGCCTGCTTAACACGTTTAACTGGATAGGAGAGTTGCACTATCAGCTAAAAGTTCGTTTTGGCGAAAGGATGTAGTATAGTATTTTTACTACAGAATGTCGGAAATGCCAGTTGATAATCAACCAACTTTACAATCTTCCTTCAATAAATAAAATTTGAAACTGAAACTGTAAGGTTACTAGACACCTGAGCCTCGAGAGGAGCACAAGCGAGTGTGTGAACGAATATCAGGATGATCGTGGTCACATGACGGCGTTTGTGCGTAATCTTCTTCCGACTGGGAGGTCTGCTTTGAAGGTCCGCTCTGGCGACCCTAATGCGGACTGACAGACACCCTGACTGGCCTCTCGGGGACCTTTTTACCTTTGCAGAGGGACATAACCTAATTCTTGTCGGGTAAATGTCTAATTTTACCTTTGGCAAATGCGCTTTTTCAAGAAAGTTTACACACCCCTGTTCAATTGAACAGCAATATAATGTTGCATTTAAGTGCACTACAGCATTTTTGTCTTTTTCCAAAAGGGGAGTGCCTGCAGGTCACAATGTGTTCTGTTTGTACACAGAACCCACGTCACTAGCCGTGTGTAAAATGGCTCCCTCCCTCCTTCCGAAGCCAAGTTGCCCCTCCTGCTCATGATTCCTCTCACCCTCCACCTCCTCCCAGTTGGCGGCTGATGCAATGCTATATAAAGGGTGAGATCAGTTCTCATCCATCGCTTTGGCAGAACACTCGTCCTCTTATTGTGTGTGTTGTATCATTTTTGGGTAATTTTGCCTCAATTTGACCAGGGAAAAAAAACCTCAGTTTTACACATTAGTCTGTGTATTCTAATATTCTTACTGTATTTTAAATTGAATTTGTGTTATTTAGAAAATTGTCTGGTATTATCCAAACATTTCTTAAAAATAATTTTCAAGGATCAATCAGCACTTGGAGTATTTTTTGTCCTCTGGAATTTTTTAAAGGAATTTTACAGGCATCCAGCATTGTTTTGTCATAAGGTAAGAATGCCGGCATCTCCTTCTCTTAACACGAAGAAACGCAGAATGTAGAAGAAGCCTTCAATTTATTTGTTTTCTATAATTATTCAGAAACTGATCATGTTCTCGTATTTTGAGTTGTCATTCTCAATTAAAATCGGAATATCTCCATTCAGTTACGTCTTACTGGGTCAGCTTCAGAACATATGAATTAATGATAAGGGATGCTGCTGTGTTAGAATGATGACATGTGACAATGGACTTAAATGTATATAAGAGTGGCATGTTTAAAAAAAGTATAATTAGAGTGTGATGTTGTATCATCGTTCAAGTGGGGGGGGGGGGGGACTCGGGCCATGCCCATAAACGGACAACACGTGCCTTTGTTTCCATTGAAGCCGGTCATTAGACATAATGGGATTAAAATGATCTGGACACACAATTAATAGCGCACTTGGGTGGGATCTGTATTTTTCAGACTGACTATGATCTAAATGGAAAAGATGTCTAATTTTTTTCCTTTTACATAGAATTTGAAAAATGTAGCCACCATTTTGTAATTTGAGTACTGCTAATTTGCTGGAAAGAGTTAGACACGCCCTGTAGTGTTTTTTTTTTTTTTTTTAAATGCTTTCACATAATTTAGCGCAAAACCGACACTGCGGTTTTTCGTCACGGCGCGTCTATAGAGGGGCTGAGGTGATGTCGGGTGGACTCAAATGCCGGTCTGGTATTTTTCCACTGCCGGTGCGTCAGCCCAGACCCCCCCTTCCACAAGTCCCCCTCCCCTCGCTCTTCTTCCTTCCCCCTCCCTTCGGCGATGAGTCACATGACCCAGCAGTGAGCGGGCTCGCTCTAATATTGATTATTCTCAGGCCTGCTTGGTTGTTGATGATTGGAATCAAATGAGTCATTTCTTCCTTTGCAGCATGAAACAAACAGAGATGGCCAGTTTTTCTCGTGAAGAAGACAACAGCCATTACCAAGACGCAGAGAGTGAAAATTTCCTCCCAGAAAAAAACCCAGGCAACAAGAAGTATGAGACAGAATATGTAAGACCGGTTTGTCCTTATTAATGTTAAAAGCGATGAATCTGTCAGGGTTTTTACCCGTAATTTATGTTTTTTCTTCTTTGTTCACAGCACCAAGGCAACGCCTCCTTTGGCATGTCCGTCTTCAACCTGGGCAACGCCATCATGGGCAGTGGCATTTTGGGCCTGTCGTACGCCATGGCCAACACTGGCATTGCTCTATTTGTGTGAGTATGACCTTTGTCTATGCACACTCAAAGTGGCTTGTTTTTCATTGGTGTCGAGGTCACAGCTCAGTGTGCTTCAGACGCAGATCATTGCAAAATTGTACTATGCGCCAGATTGTTATGTTTGTATTTGGAAAAAAAAAAATCAAAGGAAACGCAGTGCTAAAATGTATTCAATACTCGAAAAAAAAGGGAGAGCCGCATGCGTCAGTTTACAAACAAAAGGAGTGGCGCTCACGTTAGCCAAGCTAATCCGGTTCAGAGAATGAATGAGAGTAAAGGCTACTATCTATCAGGGTGTGCGAGGTAGGATTACGAGAATGTGGCTGATGCAACAGGATAAAGAGTAATGCACAAGAGTAGGAACAAATAGGTTTGCAAAATCCAGGACATTTTAAAAGTAGGTACTGTTTCACAAGCGTTAACACAAACGTATTAAATTTAAGTATGGTTCTGCCTTTTAAAAACCTGAAGATTAATTTCCATTTTATGAATACAAGGGATGGGCGATACCAGTGATTTTGGATTCGATCAGATACCAAGTAATACCAAGGCCAAATATTGCGATCCCGATTCGATATCGATACCTGAAGTTCATATTTTATATATATTATATATGCACACAACCCTGTAGAGTTCTCAGCCATTCTGATGATATCTAATGTACAACTACAGCAAGCACTCAAAAACTATTAAAAGTCTCTTTGTGTCAAATATGCATTGCAATGAAAAAACTGCTGCTTTTAATAACTAGCAAAGCAGTTTCCCTACAAACTCACAAACCAATCCATTATCAATAAAATCTGATTAGTCAGTCTCACTCTTTAACCATGACCCTTAAATTCATATGCACAGAACATTTCCCTGCTACACGTTGTATTTGATCAAATTTTAATCTACCCAAGTTAAATATTTTTTATCTAATTAAAGAACGAATTAATGGTAGCATGTGACCACCCTCCAATGGTAGATCATTAAAAACAAATCCAATGAACAATAGTCACTTGCCGTTTTTGAATTTTATTCTACTAACACAATTTTCAAACAGATTTTGAAATAATTGAAACAGACCTTTAACAAAATAAAAATAAATAGCAACAAAACATAAGAAATCAAGCATTTAATTGTTTGAAACAAAACAATATGGAAAAATATATTTAACAGAAAAATAAATAAAATATCCAACAAAATAAATACTAAACATAAATTAACAAGAAATAATAATAAATGAATAAGAAATAATAATAAGGTCGAGTAAAGCATTAGGTCAGTAGGATTTCCTTGAGAATCTTGAAGTCTGCAGCAGGATAGTTTAAACATCTAAATATTTAACAAACCATTCACTTAACACTTTTATTAAAGTCCCTATACCTGATTTTTTTTTTTTTTTTTTTGTGGAATAAGATAAAATATGTATTTTGTATTTTTGAGTTAGGACAGGAAAATAATAATTCCCAATTTGTGTGAGCCTGAGGGAAAAGTAGTCCAAAAAGTGTGCACAAAAATATACCCAAAAAATAGACAAAGAAAATATAATATATTAATTCCAAATATCGATACTTTTGCTTGGGGGTCGATACCTAAAACTCAACGCGCTGGATCGAAATATCGATATTTTGGTATCGATCCGCTCATCCCTAATGAATACCCCTGAGTGTAAGAGACCTTTTCCTTGCACTAGGGGTGCACGATATCCATTTTTTGAAACTGATACCGATATCGATAACTTCCTGCTCATCAAAGCCGATACCGATATCGATAACCGATAATAAATGTATAATTTTTAAAATGTGTAACCTGAATTTTTGAACACCTGGAGGTTAAAAAAAAAAAAAAAAAATAGTGGTGGATTCAACATAGATTTGCCTTTAATCTCACCAGATTTTTTATAATGACATGAACAAAACTGTGCGTTTCACTTCTGCACTGCCCGACAGCCAGCTAATTATGAATGCACTTCCAAAAACCACAAGGCTTGGTCTTTTTTTGCTTTTATGGGAAGACACTCGTCTTAATATTGTGAAAGTACAACAGAAAAATACACATATTCAATACTCAATATACAACAAACTTCAAAATACACTTATATACACAACTGTTATATGTATAGCATTGCACACTAGCTTGAGCTACTAAAGCATTGGCTGGCTTCTATAACACAACTTATGAAGTTCTGTACATATGACCTTTCACCACAGAAGTAAATATATGTTGCACATCCATATGTTATAGTGAACATAAAATACTTACATATATTTCCGAGGCGGAAACGTAACAGAAAGCATTCACGATTGTCAATGCTACCGCTAGACACCGCAATGTGTAAGTGATTGAACCAAAATACTGTAACAAAAAATAGATGCAGTGAATTATTCTGACCAGCAGGTGGGAGCAATGCCCCGTAAATGGTCAACTGATTTCCCATACAAGTGTGGAAACTGTAAAGCCAGAACAGTACATATTATTGGTCCTATTGGAATTATCGGGATGTTATAATTCCTATTATCGACTAATAATTATCGTGCACCAGTACCTTGCACCAACTTATTTTTGAGTTTCAGCTGTCATTCTCTTATACACTAAACTTATACAAAATAGAGAAGCACAATAAACTCAAGTGCTCATAAAAAATTGGACATAGATTTTACTCAGTGCAATTTTACAATGTCATTTTTCAAGTATGAAGTACAGAAGAAATAATTCCCCACAAATTAACATATTTGGCACTAAAAACATTTGTAATTTATAAGAGAACTAGCACAAAAGTAAACATACTATCCTTTTACTTTGACAGGATCCTACTGGTGGCCGTCGCCATTTTCTCTTTATATTCCGTGCATTTGCTGCTAAAGACGGCAAACGAAGGAGGTGAGTCCACCGTTCAGATGATTCCAAACATTACATTTGAGCCAATTTTAACCAAGATATAATCTGGGTTTCAGGCGCGCTGGTGTACGAGCAACTGGGCTACAAAGCTTTTGGGATGCCCGGGAAACTAGCCGCTTCCTGCTCCATCACCATGCAGAACATCGGAGGTGAGTGGGAGGGGAAAAGGCTGTAACCTCCAGAAATAATTGGAGCATGTGCCAAACTCACGAGAACACACGGCAAATATTTGCGCAAGTTAAATATCTCATGGGATGCTCTCACGTGAAGGCTAAACTAATAAAAGTATGCTTTTTTTTGGTGGTCATTTCAGCCATGTCAAGCTACCTCTACATTGTCAAGTATGAGCTACCCATCGTCATTCAGGCTTTAACTGGAGAAAGTGGGTAAGTGTTTTTTTTCATTTCTAAATAAACACATGTTCAAAATGATGTCATATTCAGGTGAAAACACAGATTGTGAGCACTTTAAGATGAGGAGGCACACGGCTAAGTAGCGAGTAGTCCTTCAAAGAGCCCTTTTAGTCATCCGCAGCTGGTGCCGCATGGAGACCAGAGTGGGTGTACGCGAGAGTGAGCGTGGGATTGGCTCGCTCGCCCACTCACTCCGTTACCGCGACCTTGCTTCGCATCACTCACGCAGTGGTTGCCGGCCACTAAGAGTGCGGCTTTGTTAGCGTTATTTTAAGAGCAGTACTAGTATTACTGCTCGTGTGTGGGCTCCCTCTAGTGGTAGTAAAATAATTGCATAAATGCAGTTCAGTTGTATTTGACTTTCTAGTAAAATAATGTTGTCTTTAAAATATTATTTGGGTTGTTTTCCAGTGAATGGTACACGAACGGAGACTACCTTGTGTTGCTCGTGTCACTGGTCATTATTCTGCCGCTCTCGCTGCTCAGGAATTTAGGTAGGCATCATCGATTTAATAAACCAAAAGAAGGCTTTTTAGATCTTTTTTTTTTACAGATGCTGTGCTTCTTTTCATTAGGTTACCTTGGATACACCAGTGGCCTGTCTCTTCTTTGCATGGTGTTCTTCCTGATTGTGGTGAGTAGAAAAAGCAGCGTTTCCTCATTCCACAGACGCCTTTTGTTTCCAAACTGGAAAGCCATAATTAAACATTTTAATCGCATAAATTGGTTGAGTGTCTTTACAGATTACTGAAATTTTTGGACTATTAGCCTCTACTTTTTTCCTTCATTTTGAATCCCGCGGCTTATAGTCCAGTGCGGCTTATTTGTTGATCTATTTTGGTTAATTGGTAACACTTTATTTGACAGCGGCGTCATAAGCCCGTCATAATTATGCCATGACACGGTAACACTTTATAATAACTATCCGGTTACTGGTTAATAGATCATTAGTAAACTGTTGATAAATGATTTATTGTTGATTTGTGAAGTATTTGTTAACATTTTGTTAAGCATTTACAGGGTGTTCCAATATGGTTGACCCCATTCTAAATGCCCATGCCAGTTGATGGACCTCAATAAAACTATATACACTTTATGTTGAAGGTCATAAGTTTTATTGGTTAACTATAGAAAGAAAAGTATAAATATTTGTTGGTTCTATGGCAGATTTTCATAAATGTGCAACGTGAGCGCTGCCTGCAAAATGCCTTATCAAAATGCCTTTTCTTCTTTTTCTTAACCTGAAAAGGCAGAAATGCTAAACGTTACACACAAAAACTTGAAACGTTTCTACACAAACTGTGTTTCAGGTTAAGAACACCCTATAAATGCTTAACAAACTGTTAACAAATACTTCACAAATCAACAATAAATCATTTATCAACAGTTTACTAATGATATATTAACTAGTAAAACGGATAGTTATTATAAAGTGTTACCCATGACACTATCATGGCATTACTGAATGCTTATGACAGATGTTGTTAAGTGTTATCTGGCAAATTATGTCCCTAACTCCATTTATGTCCAGCAAAGTGAGATAATTTGCCGGATAACACAAAATGACATCTGTTATAAGCATTCATTAATGCTCATGACAATGTCATGTCATAATTATGATTGTCTAATGACAGTCTTATGGTTCTACTGTCAAATAAAGTGTTACCAAATACCATAAATAGCAATTAATGAAACAACTGGAACAGTAACTGAAGAAATAATTAGCACAGAAGATGAATTTTGATTATTTGCATCTCTAGTACTGCAATGCATTCTAGGAGGCATATTGGATAACAACAGTGTTGACAGCAGTGGTTGAAAGTCTCCCCCAAGGGAACAGTAATGGCCAAATGAAGCTTCTTGAAACAATGAAGCTTCATTTGCCTTCATGGTGGTTCATTTGGTCTTGCTGCTGTCAAACAAAGTGTTTCCGGTTAATATCTTTTGGTGTAAATATCCCATAATACAGTGAGAACAGCTGCAGCTTATAGTCCAGTGCGGCTTATCTATGAACAAATGTCGTTCCCGTGTTAAATTTGTTGGGTGGCGGCTTATAGTCAGGTGCGCCTTATAGTGCGAAAATTACGGTAGTCATACCTTAAATGGTGATTTGTTCCTGCAGGTGATCATTAAGAAGTTCCAGATTCCATGCCCGCTTTCTGATCATATCGACGCTGGAAATGAGACATTTAGTAAAATTTCAAATGCTACAGTATCACCACCCAATGCCACAGCTGAGGACTACAACGACGCCTGCACACCCAAATATTTTGTCTTTAACTCTCAGGTATGAGGTTTAAGACATGTCAACCTTTTTGAACGTTTCAGATTGGATTTTTAAAAACAAATTTGCAAAATGTGTTTTCTCTTTTGTCATCTCCTCCCTAGACTGTTTACGCTGTTCCTATCCTGACCTTCGCCTTTGTGTGCCACCCAGCTATCCTGCCCATGTATGAGGAGCTCAAAAAGTAAGTTTGTTGCAAAAAGTGCAGCTGCTCCCTAATCTGACCAAACAGGTCGCTTTGTTCTTCTTCTCAACATTTAAATGGTGATTTTTTTTTTTCTCCCCCTCCCTGCACACAGCCGTTCCCAGAGAAGAATGCAAGGAGTTGCCAACGTGTCCTTCCTCGCCATGTTCGTCATGTACCTCCTGGCGGCCCTCTTCGGATACCTGACCTTCAACGGTGAGTTGAACAAGAGGGCAGGCAGCTGATTAGTTAATCCAAATGGAATTTGATTTGAACGGCCAATTTGATCACATTTCTCCAATCTGTAGAATAACTAATCGGATTTGACAATTGCGTAAGACATATGGCCTGGTTTTAATGCAATGGGGACACAGAAAAAAATGGGTTTTATTGTCTGAGTGTAGTATTTTGTTTGCAAATATACTACAGTATATGCAATCTTGCTCACTGAGGAAAACCGCGATTATAAAACTCGACGCTTTAATGAAAAGTAAGTGAACACTAGTCCGATCTGAGTAGTTTTAGATGACTAATTAATTCATTCATCTTTCGTGCCGAATGACAATGTCGCTTATGAATTAAAAACAAATTACCAAACATGAAAGGCTAATGAGCGGCCGTTTAAGTAACATAAGGTGACCAAACGTCCTCTTTTCCCCGGACAAGTCCACTTTTCACGTCCTCTCGGTAGCTTCCGGTCGGGTTTTATAAATTCATGAAAATGTCTGGTTTTCATGATTTTTCACGGGACCAAATGAAGAGAATACATGGGGGGCAGCGCCTGCCTGCATTGATGTGGAGGGAGAAGGAGTAGTTCTTCTTGTTTTTTGTTGGCCCCTTGTTACCCCTTGTATCATGGGGCATTACAGCCATCTACTGGGTTGACGTTTATGCAAGAGATCAGGCAGTTACAGACTACAATATTGAGTCGTTCTAAAATGTTTAGTTGGCACTACTGTGTGTGTGTGTTGACTGGACACCAATTTCATGGGCCTGCGTTATATTATTATTTCATCATTATTAAATTTGTTTGTTTTTTTGCATTTTTATTGTTTTGTTATTACTTTTTTAGGAAGAATAAAGCCTGTTGAGTAACCTGTTGAGTAAAAAAATATCTCCATATATACTATATGGCAATATAGATAATACTGAATTTTTCTATCCAGATGGAGGAGGCACACTTTAAAAATATTAAAGTGATATACCGTATAGGCCCGAATATAAGATTATAAGACGACCCCCTCTTTTTCAAGACCCAAGTTTGAAAAAAGGCTTTTTGATCACCAAATTAATTTTTATACAGAAAATAATTACAGTACATCTGAAACAAATGATTATAACAACATATTTGAGAGAAAAAGCATGTTATTTTGCCTCATTCAAATCTTAATATCTGAATATTTAAAAATGTAAACTAAGTGCAATCACATTCGTAAATGAATGGCTTCTGGTTTTTGAAATGTAAATAAACCAATCTATTGTGATAAAACAAAAAAATTGCAATAACTACCACCAAAGTGAAGTCTAACTGTAACTGTAGTCTTGAAACAAATCTGAATAAGGAAAAACATTGCAATAAAATAATGTTAACTGGTTAAACTTGAGAGTAGCTGAGATCTGTCATGACAGAACATCGCTTCAATGATATCTGGCGCCATCTAGCGTCGTGAATGGGTATAATGTCGAGACCGCGAATATAAGACGACCCCCACTTTTTCAGTCTTATTTCAATGCAAAAAACACCATCTTATATTCGGGCCAATACAGTAGGCCTCTTTGAGTGAACTTGAAGTCAAATTCAAGTATCTCGAGGCAGGGCCGAGTGTCCTCTTTTTTGGAACTCAAAATATGGTCACCCTAAGTAACACAACTTCGACAACTCATAAACACACAACTTTGACAGCACACAAAGACAAAAATAATGTTTTTTGTGTCACAATTAGTTTTTAAAGTACAAACAAGTGGTATGAGCGACTTACCAAAAAGGAAAACAGCTGCGCACCTGAGCGCTAGGAAAGAAAAAAACTCTTGTGGTGCATTCTGGGACGTGTAGATCGAGCTGCAGACGCGTCATTGCCGAAATAATCTGGTTGGTATAGCAAAAACGGATTATATTAATAAGTATAAGGGGTAAATATAAGCAGAAGGCATATAAAAATGGTTATTTTATCATTCGAATGGCAACCGACATGTTTGAAATTCATAATTCATCTCAAACCAGATTAAATTTAAAGGGAGTTGCCCGTTCAACCAAAAATTCCTTAGGCTGTGTTATGCAACACTGTGAAAAAGGCCACCTGATGCCAACATACCACAGCATTATTTGTGTTCCCGTTCAACCCGGAGAAGATAGTACGTGTGCACTCAAGCTAGTTATACAAGATAGCCACAAGTGCATGGAATTAGAAGCGGAGCTGTTGCTGCATGTACTACAACACTATCTCCACACTTTTACAAATCCCTATCCAAGAAATCTCCCTCTTAGGACTAATATACAGTGGAGCAAATAAGTATTTAGTCAACCACCAATTGTGCAAGTTCTCCCACTTGAAAATATTAGAGAGGCCTGTAATTGTCAACATGGGTAAACCTCAACCATGAGAGACAGAATGTGAAAAAACAAAATCACATTGTTTGATCATTGTCATGCTGAAAGACCCAGCCACGTCTCATCTTCAATGCCCTTGCTGATGGAAGGAGATTTTCACTCATAAAACCCCAAAGCATGATGTTTCCACCGCCGTGCTACACAGTGTGTATGGTGTTCTTCGGATGCAATTCAGTATTATTTCTCCTCAAAACACGAGAATCTGTGTTTCTACCAAAAAGTTGTATTTTATTTTCATCTCACCGTAACACATTCTCCCAGTCCTCTTCTGGATCATCCAATTGCTCTCTAGCGAACCGCAGACGTGTACTGGCTTCAGCAGGGGGACACGTCTGGCAGTGCAGGATTTGAGTCCCTGGCGGTGCATTATGTTACTGATAGTAGCCTTTGTTACTGTGGTCCCTGCTCTCTGTAGGTCATTCACTAGGTCCCCCCGTGTGGTTCTGGGATTTTTGCTCACCGTTCTTGTTATCATTTTGACGCCACGGGGTGAGATCTTGCATGGGGCACCAGATCGAGGGAGATTATCAGTGGTCTTGTATGTCTTCTATTTTCTAATAATTGCTCCCACAGTTCATTTTTTTCCACCAAGCGTTTAACTATTGCAGATTAAGTCTTCCCAGCCTGGTGCAGGTCTACAATTTTGTCTCTGGTGTCCTTCGACAGCTCTTTGGTCTTGGCCATAGTGGAGTTTGGCGTGTGACTGACTGAGGTTGTGGACAGGTGTCTTTTATACCGATAATGAGTTAAAACAGGTGCCATTAATAAGGTAACGAGTAAAGCCTCGTTAGACCTCGTTACAAGAAGTTAGACCTCTTTGACAGCCAGAAATCTAGCTTGTTTCTAGGCGACTAAATACATATTTTCGACTTTAATTTGGAAATAAATTCTTTAAAAATCAACCAAAGTGACTTTCTGTTTTTTTTCCCCCACCTTCTGTCTCTCATGGTTGAGGTTTACCCATGTTGACAATTACAGGCCTCTCTAATCTTTTCAAGTAGAACTTGTACAATTGGTGATTGACTAAATACTTATTTGCCCCACTGTATATGCATACTGAAAGACTCTCAAGAAGACGATTAATCAATTAACTTTTAACTTGCAGTGCATGTGGAGCCCGAGCTACTGCACACCTACTCCAAAGTCTACAAGGCCGACATAATCCTGCTGATTGTCCGCTTGGCTGTGCTCACGGCAGTCACCCTGACTGTGCCTGTAGTGCTTTTCCCTGTAAGTGTCATCAAGAGTAACAACAACACTCTTTAAAGCAGTTTTTAGATTCCGATTAACACACCTCATTTTTCAGATCCGCACTTCAATCAATCAGTTCCTGTGCGCCTCAAAATTCAGCTGGATTCGCCACACCATCATCACGGTGGCACTGCTGGCCGGCACCAACATCCTGGTCATCTTCGTACCAACCATTAGAGACATTTTTGGCTTTATTGGTGAGTTGTTTTTATTTAGACATTGTGTTTGGTACAAATTAGGGCTGTCAAAATTATCGCGTTAACGGTCGGTAATTAATTTTTTTAATTAATCACGTTAAAATTAGGGCTGTCAAACGATTAAAATTTTTAATCGAGTTAATTACAGCTTAAAAATTAATTACTCGTAATTAATCGCAATTAATCGCACTTCAAATCATCTCTAAAATATGCCATATTTTTCTGTAAATTATTGTTGGAATGGAAAGATAAGACACACGACAGATATATACATACAACATACTGTACATAAGTAGTGTATTTGTTTATTGTAACAATAAATCCACAAATGGCATTATTGACATTCTTTCTGTTAAAGTGATCCACGGATAGAAAGACTTGTAGTTCTTAAACGATGAATGTTATAGTTACAAGTTACAGTAATTTTATATTAAAACCCCTCTTCATGTTTTCGTTTTAATAAAATTTGTAAAATGTTCAATCAAAAGTAGAGTTAATATAATTATAAGAAGAATAAAAATAATAATAAAAATAGAGTGAAAAGTTTTACGTGTATTTTGCATAGCTATTTTGATATGGAATGCCAGTTAATTTAGCATTGTTGTTTAACTGTGTGTCAGAATAGGGCCTCATTACTATAGACTGAAGTGCTTTTCTTTTTGTGAACTTTTTTTTTTTTTTTTTTTTTTTGAGGGTTAGGAATATTATTTTTCGGAGTTTCGGAGTCGGCGACCTCTGCTGGCGCTTGGGTGCGACTGATTTTATAGGCTTCAGCACCCATGAGCATTGTGTTAGTAATTATTGACATCAACAATGGCGGGCTACTAGTTTATTTTTTGATTGAAAATTTTACAAATTTGATTCAAACGAAAACATGAAGAGGGGTTTTAATATAACATTTCTATAACTTGTACTAACATTTATCTTTTAAGAACTACAAGTCTTTCTATCCATGGATCGCTTTAAGAGAATGTTAAGAATGTTAATGCCATATTGTTGATTTATTGTTATAATAAACAAATACAGTATTTATGTACCGTATGTTGAATGTATATATCCATCTTGTGTCTTATCTTTCCATTCCAACAATAATTTACAGAAAAATATGGCATATTTTATAGATGGTTTGAATTGCGATTAATTACGATTAATTAATTTTTAAGCTGTAATTAACTCGATTAAAATTTTTAATCGTTTGACAGCCCTAGTACAAATATATGATCGTCCTGGCAGTTTTAGAACTAAAATTTTTCACTCGTCGAGTCCTGAATCTCAGTTTTCTTGTTCACGCAGGTGCATCTGCCGCCGCCATGCTCATCTTCATCCTTCCTTCAGCTTTCTACATCAAATTAGTGAAGAAGGAGTCAATGAAATCCGTGCAAAAGATCGGGGTAGGTTTGCACGACTCCCTTTTTTTTTTTTTTTTAAACTTAAGCAAAAGCAAACAAACTCAACTGGATTTTCTGTCTCTTCAGGCTACTCTCTTCCTACTGTGCGGCTTCGTGGTCATGATCGGCAGCATGAGCCTCATCATCCTCGACTGGGTCCACAATGCCACCGAGGGACATTCCGACGGACACTAAGGGTCTGTGAATTGAGGTCACCGAATTTATGAAGATCAAAAATGACAAAACGAAGACTTTACGCTTGGATTGACTGAGAAACAGACAAAGCCGTTCCAAGAGAATGTACACCTGAACTTGTACAGTTTGCCGTTTTCACACCCAAAGAACGTATTGTTCCCATACTTTTTTTATATTGGGGTTTGAATTTTATCTTTTGTCTTTAATGTTTTTTTTGTAATTATATGGTGTAAAATTGGACGTGCCTCAAAGTTGGAAACGTTTCAAAACAACCGTTAGCAGCTGACACTCAGGTACGGTTTTGTTTTTGCGTGAGTGCGGCTGGCGAAACGGTGCAAACAACCTCAACCGAACATTCGCAGAAGCAACAGACTTTTGCTTGGACGTTTTTGTTTTTGCCAATGATCTGCCAGTTAAGCGTGTTTGCATACTGTACTGGAAAGCACTTATCGTTCAGCACACTGGTGGAAAACCCAGACCAGGGCCTACGACACCGGGAAAATGGCAAAAGACAACAAACCTGCCTTTTTATAGCCAACACTGGGAGCTGCAGAGAAAGTCACTGGACTTTATCAAAAATAACTGGACCTGCTGATGTTGAAGTAGTGTGCACATGTCTGAGGAGAGGAGGCCAAAGATGGTTTTTCTTTCTGGGAGACAACTTTGAATTTGACCGCATGGAGTGGTCGTAAAAACGCCTGTCAAACTTGCAAAATGTATAATCCAGAAAAGAGTCACACTGACAAGCAAACGCACCAAAAAAAAAAAAGTCTTGTGCACGTACTTACGCACACGTTGTGCTTCCAACACTAACACAACACCAAACTCTTGTTGACCAACATCTATTTATGGAAGAGCGTGACATCAAAATAACATCCTATTTTATTATATTTATATGATACTGTATGTATATATATATATATAATATATATATATATATATATATATATATATATATACATATATATATATGTATTGCATTCAACTGTATATATGCGTTGTTTTTTTTTGTGGTTGTATTTTTTTTTGTTTTGTTTTGTTTTATTTTGGAGCTAAAAAACAAACCCACACTGGGGAAATCGTAATAGATTTGCTCAGCAAAGTCAAAGCTTCAACTGACTGAAATGTATTTCTGTTGAGTTTATTTGTGTGAGTTCTGTTACATGTCAAGTCCACTGGAAGTGGAAAAGCCGTCTTGAGCCCCTTCCTGACCTCTACGTCTCACAACCATCCGGTGAGGCTCAGGGGCAAAGAGGTTTTTGCCGACCAGTGTTACATACTTGTTTCAATGAAACACAATGTATATCCTGTAATTACTGTCCAATTAAATTCAAAGACCCTATATAAAAATGTCTGTTGTTTTTTTCCCGGGGGATTTGAACTGTGAGTATTGGCAGTGAACTATATGTTAGAGCTGAAACGAATACTCGAGTAACTCGAGTTTAAAAACTGATGCGAGTAATTCTATTCACCTCGAGGAATCGTTAAATTTTGCCAGCTCTAAGCATCACGTTTTGCCCGAACTACTTTTAATGCGGGACAACGCGCTGACGTCACGTGCGCAGAGGAAGAAGCAAATAAAAAAAAAAAAAACTTAACTGCAGCCGACAGCCACTACAAACTACGCCGACGTTGCTAAAAGCTACGCCCACATGATGCTAGTTTGGTAGCAGGTAGTGTCCGATGCGTCTCATAGATATCGCATGCATTTAGGACTAGATGCGAAATGACAGACTCGGCCGCGTCTGGGCAGCGTTAGTAAACAGCCGCCATCTTTAAGCAGTAGACTTCTCATCGTTAAGAAATACAACATTACCGTAGGGTGACCAAACGTCCTCTTTTGCCCAGACAAGTCCTACTTTCACGTATTATCCTCGTGGTCCGGGCGGGTTTTATAAATTCATAAAAATGTCCGGTTTTTATGATTTTTCACGGGACCAATTTGAAGACAATCCCTATGGCTGTCGGGTGGCAGCGCCTGGCGCCTGCCTGCGATGACATGACTCCTAGTAGTAGGGAGGGAAGTACCCTAATTTACGCACTATAAGGCGCACCTGACTATAAGCCGCCACCCACCAAATTTGGCACGAAAACAGCATTTGTTCATAGATAAGCCGCACTGGACTATAAGCCGCAGCTGTCCTGTAGTATGTATGTATGTATGTATCTCATTAAGTATGTATTATGGGATATTTACACGAAAAAATATTAACCAGTAGTAATACTTTATTTGACAGTGGCATCATACCAATTACTTTGAAACAATTGGCTGCAAAGCTTCATGGCTTCAAGAAGCTTAATTTGGCCATCAATGTCAAACAGTCAACCTCTACTGCCACCTGCTGTCAACACTGTTGTTGTCCAATATTCCTCTTAGCATGCATTGCAGCGCTACAGATGTAAATAACAAAATTCATGTCCTGTGCTAATAGTTTCTTCAGTTACTGTTCCAGTTGTTTCATTAATTGCTAGTAATAGTATTTGGTAACACTTTAATTCACAGTGGCGCCATATGACTGTCATTAGATAATCATAATTATGACATGACACTGTCATGAGCATTTATGAATGCTTATAACAGATGTCATTTTGTGTTATCCAGCAAATTATCTCACTTTTGAATGGATGTAAAAGATCCGAGCTGGACATAAATGGAGTTAGTGACATAACTTCCCGGATGTCACTTCACGACATAAGCATTCAGTAATACCCATGATATGTCATAAGTATCGATGACAGTCTTATGAAAATGTTATGATGCCGCTCTGTAATAAATTGTTACCTATTAACCCAAAAAAATCATCAAATAAGCCGCACTTGGACTATAAACCGCAGAATTCAAAATGAAGGAAAAAAGTAGCGCCTTATAGTCCGAAAATTACGGTAGTTCCTCTTGTTTTTCTTGGCAGTTTACCCCTATCATGAGGCATTACTGCCATCTACTGGGTTGACGATTTGGCCACAAAGCTGAAGTTTTTTACGATAAATACGTATATAATGGCAACTGTTGACTTCTGTCGGAGCTTTGACGGTAAAATCCCGTTTGGTGTCGCATCGTTGCGCTGCCGATGATTGTAAACTTTTATAGCAAAGTTTGATTTTTGCCTCACCTAGCTATCAGTAAGCTAAAGCGTGCTAGGCATTATGGGAAGCATAGTTTTGAACTGCTACGCTTGGAAACATGCTGGTTGAATAGTTTGTCAGTTTATTTCGGTTTTTCTTTGTGTGCAATCTAGAACATTGAATGAGAATATCAATTGAATGGGAATAACAATTTGTCAAGGACAATTGTCGTGATAGTAATTTATAAAAATGTTTAGTTGGCACATAGCCTTCTGTGTGTATGTGTATTGACTAGACTACATTTCTATGGGTCTGCATTATATATTATACATATGTACAGTATATACAGTATATATATATACATATATATATATATATATATCTTTTTTAAGTCTTTTTTTTTTTTTTTGTTCAGACTGCATTTTTCCATCCAGAGTGAGGGGGCACACTTTAAATATATTAAAGTTATATAGGCATCTTTGAGTGAACTTCGAGTAAAATTCAAGTATCTTGAGGCCGGGCTGAGTGTCCTCTTTTTTGGAAATCAAAATATGGTCACCCTACGTTACTGTCACTTGGTCACGTAACGTTAGCTCTTCGGAGGGCTAGGTTTCTATTGATTATGACCACTATCGATGCGTGGCTAACGTGTCTTACATACAGGTTTGATATAATCTGTAAAAACACAGCGCTGTAGAGTGATGAGAGTGTAAAATTAAAACATAATAAAGCTAACTGTCAGTTTTGACTCATAGTCATTGCTGAATAAAACACCAAGTAGCACTGGTCCCTAATGTGCTCCAATACAGCAGGTATCATACATTTATTTTGAACACTGCAAAAACTCAAAATCCTATCAGTACTTACAGTTTAGACTAACTTAAAACTTAACTAGAACTTAATAATAGCTTGACACAAATGGAAATTATATTGAAACACGTGGGAAAAACACATAGCTTTCAAGTGATGTGTGTTATCAGGCGTAATTACATTTTTAGGTAAGAAATATATATTTTTTAATAAGATCTAGAAGTTTTTTGAGTGAAAGCAGTGAATTTTTTTCTAGTCACATTTGAGATGCAATTGTTGGCTGTTTTCAACAATGTACATCGAAAATAATGACATTGATTGACTGAAAATGGTTCAATATTGGATTAAATGTCTTTTTTTCCTCATGTATATTTATAATTGCTCTTTTTTAAAAAAATCCGATTACTCGTTTAATCGATAGAATTTTCAATCGATTACTCGAATACTAAAATATTCGATAGCTGCAGCCCTACTAATATTAAACTAATCATCCAGATAAAAATCAGCATTAGTCCTAATAAATCCTAGACGCTCAAGAGCAAGTGACGGTAATGGAAAGTCGTCGCTAAATAAGCTTTTTGTACAATGCTGCCCCTTGGTGGCCAACATGTATATATCGCCATAATGTCAGATGAGTTGCAACGACAGTACAATAAATGCTTTTCCTAGGTGTCAAAAGGTACAATTATTCTGTCTAACAACCTCTTGCCGTTTAAACAAAACATTTCAAGTGAAATTGGAGATTGTAATGGCTTTTGAAAATTCTAAATGGATTCATATCAATTTTCGAACAGAAAATCACAAGTAATCATTTTTTTTCAATGTGCGGGTAAGGCTCTGAATCTCCGGCCTCTCGTATCTTTACTCTAGTTGTTTTGATTAAAAAACATCACACAATGTTCATGGATACGTCATTCAAAAAAAGTTTGGGGGAAGTGACTATTTTTGGTAATTAAATATTATATATTGTAGCGTCTATAAGAACAACGCCAACTTGGTGATGATAATGGACACTCAGCAGGAAAATAGTACATTATTTTCAATTATTTGCACCCACCTGGACGAAACGAACTGTGTGTGGGGAAAAAAGTTGTCCGAGTTTAAGATCGCTCGCCACGCTAAATGCTAATGCTAACGAGAACGCGAATGCCATCCTAGCGTTGCGAGCCACCTAGCCAATCATCATCGCGTTTGCTACGGCGTCACCACCCCCTTCCCGGTCTGCTTTTGGAAGCTGTGACAAATTCAGACAACTCACGTTTCATTCAAGCAAAATTGCAGTAACGCCGTGATTAACAATACTGACAGTGACCGTATATAAACGAGCGTATTTAGTGATCGTGTAGAAAATTTAGGCACATACAAATACTGAATAACATACAGAAAATTGACATCCTGCCTCCTCTCCTCTTTCGTCATCAACCTAATCTTCCTGGCATAAGCGGAATTTAAGGGGGATGGCCGAAAAGTGTCATTGCATGAAATTGACTTTCCTATAGACCCTACCCACCGACGTCACAAAACCACGTGCTCGCTGTATGGTTCCGCCCACTTGTCCGTCATTTTGTCTCTGTATTAGCATTGGTTTCAATTGATCGAGGAATTTAAAATGCATTTCATGGAAGACCCGGTGCTTTCTGATGCCGTAAACTCACTGGATGTGTTGCATAAAAGGCGTTATGTGGAAAAGCTTCGTTCTATACAGTCGCCAGATCCATATTTGATGCCCAAATCGATGTTTTTCGACCCACTGTCTTCGCCCTGTCTGCCTGACATCTGCTACGCTGGTATTTACAATTATCTTGTCCACACAAAATCAGCCTATTCTCACGAAAATTTGAAAAACTTCAAGTGCTTGGAGGCTTATAAATACTTCGTTGCTGGTTGGGTGAAACAAGTCCTCGTCCACGAAAATTCGGCAGGAATCTATCTTGTGCTTGGAAAGGTGAGTTACGAAATTTTCAATTCAAAATCTTTAACATCCACTGTCAAGTCTAATGTATTTCATGTTGTTTGTCAATGGAGTTAAGGCTTTTAATGTTTATATGGTTTAGCGATAGCACTCTCACTACATACATACGTGTATGTTGTTGGCGATTAGCCTAGCAATGATCTTAATTGTGGTTATTTGTCAGCCCAAAACCCTCAAAGTATATCTTAAATGCATCTTACCGGATATAAAATGACTACTACATAGTCTGTGGTGATTTTTTGGTGCCCAGTTTTCACGTCGAATTGCAGCCGTCCATTTCGCTCTCCTCTTTGGATCCCTCGGAATACGGTAAAACCTCAAGTCTTTCCTTCCATCTTCTCTGTTAGTGCAACCAACAGCCACACACGCCTTCACCATTTTGATTATTAATGTTAAGGAGCAGAAAAACACGCCGTAAATAGGAGGAATGTACGTAGCCGTAACAGGTTAGCACTATGTTTTGACGGACAATTGGGCGGTACCATTCAGGAGAGCGGAGTTGTGACGTCACGTGGGTAGGGTCTATATATAAAAAAGTTGTAAAGCAATAAAACTACAATAAAAATGACTGAAATGAACAAAAAAAAATTTTTTTATAATGGGTCAAAATTATTTTATAGAGCAGTGATGTTTTGGGGCTGTCGTTGTGCAACAAGGACTTTCAACTGCCTCCACAGATTTTCTATAGGGTTGAGATCTGGAGACTGGCTAGGCCACTCCAGGACCTTGAAATGCTTCTTACGAAGCCACTCCTTTGTTACCCTGGCTGTTTGTTTGTGATCGTTGTCATGCTGGAAGACTCAGCCACGTCTCATCTTCAATGCTCTTGCTGATGGAAGGAGATTTTCACTCAAAATCTCTCATTACATGGCCCCATTCATTCTTTCCTTTACGCCAGGGGTGTCCAAACTTTTTGCAAAGGGGGCCAGATTTGGTGTTGTAAAAATGTGGGGGGGCCTACCTTGGCTGACGTCCTTTACCTAGACCAATATATTTAAGCAAATTTTAGCAAGCCATTCTGTGTGTCACATTTCCTTTATAATATTTTAAATTAATAATTTCAACAATCTTGCAACTAGCCTTTGTGGCGTTCTCTTTCGACTCTGCTGTGAAATTAAACTAGCTTCAAGTTGCTTCAATTTCTCGCTGTGTATCTTGTCGTACATGTCAGCGTGTCGTTTGGTAATATCGCCTCACATTGAACTCTCTAAAAACAGCGACTGTCTCTTTGCAAATGAGGCAGACACAAATGTTGCGTATTTTAGTGAAAAAAATAGTCCAATTTCCACCTATCCTTGAAGCGTTGGCCGTCGCAGTCAACTTTCTTTTTTTTTTTTTTGTTGATTGTCGCCATTTTAGAAAATTGGAAGTCAAGGGTCACACGAGGTAATGTTGCTTAGAGTACTGCTGCCTTTTAGTGGGTAAATGAGGAGCAGCATTTAGTGTGTAAGCTATTTCATTTTCTGGTAGCAGTACTGCTGACCAATTTATTAAGTCTGTGTGCGGGCCAGACGTTATTGATCTTATGACAGAGGCTGGGGGCCGGATGAAATTTGACCACGGGCCACATTTGGCCCCCGGGCCGCACTTTGGACATGTCTGCTTTATGTAGATCAGTCGTCCTGGTCCCTATGCAGAAAAACAGCCCCAAAGCATGATGTTTCCATACCCATGCTTCACAGTGGGTATGGTGCAATTCAGTATTCATTTTCCTCCAAACAAGAGAACCTGTGTTTCTACCGAAAAGTTCTATTTTGTTTTCATCTGACCATAACACATTCTCCCAGTCCTCTTCTGGATCATCCAAATGCTCTCTAGCGAACCGCAGACAGGCCTGGACGTGTACTTTCTTCAGCAGGGGGACACGTCTGGCAGTGCAGCATTTGAGTCCCTGGCGGCGCATTGTGTTACTGATAGTAGCCTTGGTTACTGTGGTCCCAGCTCTCCGTAGGTCATTCACTAGGTCCCCCCCGTGTGGTTCTAGGATTTTTGCTCACCGTTCTTGTTATCATTTTGACGCCACGGGGTGGAGAGGGAGTTGAAAGCCCGACAGCCCCCAAACATCACTGGTCTAGAGGAGATCTGCATGGAGGAATGGGCCAAAATACCAGCAACGGTGTGTGAAAAGCTTGTGAAGAGTTACAGAAAACGTTTGGGCTCCGTTATTGCCAACAAAGGGTACATAGCAAAGTATTGAGATGAACTTTTGGTATTGACCAAATACCCTTTTTCCACCATGATTTGCAAATAAATTCTTTAAAAATCAAACAATGTGATTTTGTTTTTGTTTTTTTCCCTACATTCTGTCTCTCATGGTTGAGTTTACCCATGTTGACAATTACAGCCCTCTCTAATATTTTCAAGTGGGAGAACTTGCACAATTAGTAATTGAATAAATATTTATTTACCCCACTGTATTTCCCTCAACCATCTTTTTCTATTTTCAAACATTTTTGAAAATGCTTCAGGGAGCCACTAGGGCACAAAACACCGGTTGCCGACCCCCGAGTTAGGTGAAAGAGTGACAGTGACACATGCTCGCACACATTCCCGCCCACTCGTGCTTCTTACAACAGTCGCTGGCAGCCAATAAGTAAGATGAGCATAACTCGGTATACTAAACAACTAACAGTATTATCCTGTCAGGCTACTATAGAAGTAAAACTCAAGAGCCAGTCAGGAAGCAGCTACTTTATTTCACTACTCACTGGATGAACATTTCACTTAGATGCGTTGACATTCACTACACATTCAGGTTGGATTAATTTAACCTGATGTGCGTCTTATATTATATTACAGACTTGCCCTCAACCAATCAGGGTGTCAATCATCATGTCAGGGCTTACGTTTCATCTAAAATTCATTATAGAGCTCTTTTTTTATCAAAAAAAAAAAAAAAATCCTTGACTAGGCTCTGAATTTAGGATTCAGGGGAATTTTATTGCGCCAGCCAGAATGATTCTCATGAAAATAATAGCAGACATGACATTTGTTTTTCCTCCATCACAAGAAACTTAACGTGCCTCCCTGCTCCCCTTACAGTAGTTCTGCAAGTCACAATCTATGCAAAATAAAGGGCTCTTGCATCACTTCTGATTGGGACTTTTTTTCCTAACAAAATATGAAAAATCTATAGAAAACAATCTATATAGTTTATTAAAAGGTAGAGATATCAAAAAAAGAAATGGCTCTCTGTCATCGTGGAGTTTGGAAGCTAAATTCCAGCTAGGGGAAATTGCACTTGAGCTGCACAATGGGTCTAGCGCCGCCTCACTTTTTGCGCACGTGCTTGTATTTGTCCACGTAGGCCTTCACCAGGTTGGCCACCTTACTTGAGTTCACCTCACCACTCTTGCTGAGACATACCTGAGCAATGAAGACAAAAAATATTCAAGTCATTGCTGAAACAAAAGGAGCAGAAGTAAAAAGAAAAATACTTGCACACCTTCTCTACTGCTTTGCGGACAATCTCCTTGTACTCCTCCTTTGTGATTTCCTTCTTTTGGTAATAAGGTTTAATAGCATTCTTCACTTCATTTATAGCTTTCTCTTGGATCTGTTGTTTCTTAAGCAAAAACGGGACGAGATCCGCATTAAATGGGAACCCCGAAAAACGACGGTTATCTCAAGTTACCTTTTCTTTTTTGGAGCTATCCGCTTGAGCCTTGTGATGCTGAACTGGCGTTGTCGACGAAGGCATCGCCTGATTGACGGCTTGCTGGCTAATTTTGGTGGGAGTCGGGGGTAGGCCCGCTTTTCCGAAAGCGGCTGTATTGCTCGCAATCTAGGGTGAAGCGCAAATTGAAAGGAATTGGGTATTTTCTTTCTTTCTCTAGTAGTGATGCACGATAATGCATTTTTCAACCGATACCGATAATTTCCTCCTCGTTCCAACCGATAACTGATAATGTCAAGCCGATGATTCTATTAAAAGTCACAAGCCCCGTAGTTTAGCTTAGTTTATGTGTGTTTAGCTTTAGCATTCGCGCTAACAGCAGCCTCGTATTCGTTCCCAAAATCTTTGTGATGCAGTTTTAAATGGCTAATCGGGTTAGTGGTCTTGAATGAGGACGCCTTCTTTCCGCCTCGTGGAACATTTGCAGTGCATGTTTTGCAGATGGCGAGAGCACCGTTTCACACACGGGAAAAAAAAAATCAACCCACGCTAGTGACAGAGGCGCCATGATATCACCTCAACCCTGTAGTGTGACGCCGCCTCATCTATGACGCCATACTCCTCAACCCCTCCTCCATCAGGGGGCTTCAGAGAGAGGAGGGGTTGAGTAGGCGGCGATGCAGAATTGGACAAAACTGCATCAATTGCGCACATTTGGAGACTAAATGAAGTATATAATTATCGGATTGGATTATCGGATGAATTTTTTAAAATCTGGTTTATCTGTGTGACGTCATAATTGCCATTATCGGACGATAATTATCGGTAACCGATATCGTGCATCTTTATTCTCTAGCATTGCCATACCTGTGTTATCTGGCCATCGGGCTGAGCTGCTGCTGTCTGGCTCGCTTGTTGCATGGGAGGGGGCGGCGGGGGAGGCGGCGGTAGCCCCTGGGGACCCACGGCAGGCATCTGCATCAGCGGAACGGCGGGGTGGAGGTGCACGGGAATCGGAGGGGGCATGGCGTACGGCGCTGCAGGCTGTAAACCGGCCGGCATGGGTGCGCGGGGTCCCTGCATGGGGAAGTGGTGATGTAGGACGTTTAACTGCGGAGGTGGCGGAGGGAGCATCGCCGTCAGCACCGATGCAGGAGCGTTGCCGGGTACGGTTGCAGGTGCGGGTTCACTCTTAGCTGCATCTACAAATAAAACATGAACTCAATTCAGTGCCAATGATCGCGTTAGACATCCAACAGGGCGGACAGGAGTCGTTAGCGATAGACTGGTTTGACTGTTCAGCAACGCCAAGTCCCCCGTTGAGTTGCAGTTTAGCCTGTCGCAATATGCAATAATTCCATTTATCGCACGATAAATACAAATGAAGGCGGTAATTTTTCCGCTGCGATTTATCGCCTTGCGTGCACGTGCGTGCGGCAGACTTGCTGTTAAAAGTTTGGATTCCTTGTTACCAACTGCGCAAAATGCATCTTCGTTCCAAAATAGCGCCGGAGCCAATCGTTCCCACTATATCCTATTGTTCAACGTATACCGGCCGCGCCAGTGCTCCGGATTGACTGCGGACCATCTCCGACGTGCCGGTGTTATTGACGTGTGGGCGCTCCCGTCAGGAGTGACATTTCACGCGGGGCGGCTATTTTTCGGCACAACACCGGATATCTGAGTGGCAAATTAAGAGCACTGTGCTTCAAACTCATCCTATTTATGAAAGTCGATTGTCATATGCCGGTGTTGTGCAGTAATGAGCAGATGTGACTTCTGTGGCGTTTGCTAACTTTTTTAATGCGCGCACACACTAGATATCATGAAATAGCGAACTAGATGTGCTACGTCCCATGCCATTGGCTACGTGAGCCCAGAGTGATTATGGGACACGTAGTCCATATACTACATCAGGGGTGTCCACACTTTTTGCAAAGGGGGCCAAATTTGGTGTGGTAAAAATGTGGGGGGCCGACCTTGGTTGACGTACTTTACGTAGAACAATATATTTAAGCAAATTTCAGCAAGCCATTCTGTGTGTCACCTTTGCTTTATTATTTTTTTCAATTAATCATATCAACAATCTCGCAACTAGCTTTTGTTGCGTTCTCTTTCAATTCTCCAATTCTTGCGAAATACTGCTGCTGTGAAATTAAACTAGCTTCATGTTGCTTTAATTTCTCGCTACGTATCTTCCCTGTAATCTTGTCGTATATGTCAGCGTCTCTTGTTTGGCAATATCGCCTCAAATTGAACTCTTTGAAAACAGCGACTGTCTCTTTGCAAATGAGGCAGACACAGTTGTTGCGTATTTTAGTGAAGAAATAGTCCAATTTCCACCTATTCCTGAAGCGTCGGCTGTTGCAGTCAACTTTCTTTTTTGTGTTGATTGTCACCATTTTAGAAAATTGGGAGTTAAGGGTCACATGGGGTAATGTTGCTTAGAGTGCTGCTGCCTTTTAGTGGGTAAATGAGGAGCAGCATTTAGTGTGTAAGCTACTTCATATGATGGTAGCAGTACTGACCAATTTATTAAGTCTGTGTGCGGGCCAGACGTTATTGATTTTATGACAGAGGCTGGGGGCCGGATGAAATTTGACCAGGGGCCGCATTTGGCCACCGGGCCGGACTTTGGACATGTCTGTACTACATCGATGAATTATAAACCGCCATGACTGAATGGAAGTTAAGAAGGCCAAATCAATCCATACCAGTGACGAAAGATAACGCTGCAAATATTGTTTATTCAATATGCGACACAGATGGATTCGGACCACAAATAGGATGTCTTGCTCATGTACTAAACCTAGCTGCTAAGAGTGCTGTAGCAATCAACAGTGTGCCCCGCCTCACTTTACAAACAGTAAAGATTGTTCTCAGCACTTTTATACTAAATTTCTTCAGATCAGTTAGAAATAAGCACATAGATATTATGCACTAAAATGCATGTTTATATGATGGTAATTTAATTTTTGCTCGTTTGCCCAAAAAAAAAAAAAAAAAAAAAGAAACAAAAAGTATAGTTGTTATTTTTTTTTCCCAGAGCATTAAATGTATTGAAACAGAAAATCTTTTCCCCCGTATTGAAAATCGTACCGAACAGTGACTTAACTGTATCGTTGCATCTTTATGGAACACCACTGCAGAAGCTATGAGGGGAAAAGTTTTCATTTGCCTAAATGCCTACGTTATTAAATGCATTTTTTTTTTCTTGAAAAACACATTTTATATATTCTGTGTTTCTGTGTGGTATTAATATTGTTGTCTTTTACTTAAGAGGTATGGTCTATTGTTTTTAGTTGTGATTTCTTATCGCGTTTAAATGGGTGTACTTGATCTATTAATATATACTGTATTCTCACTGTGTTATTGTAATTTGGTCTAAAAAAATATTGGGGGGGGGGGGGGGGGCGCGCAATAATATCGCATATCGCAATAATTTATGAGATAAATTATCGCACACTAAAATTTGTTATCGCGAAAGGCCTAGTTGCAGTTCATTCACGAGAAACTTGGCCACACTTGGCTATTGTAAAATTAACAAATGACGGGAAGGTTTTGCCTCCATTACTTAATAATGTATTTGCGGGATGAAACTCTCACTATACCTGCGGCAGGCTGCTCCTCTTCGGACCGGTTCCAACCACCTGCTCCCCCCCTCTCTCTCTTGGAGTAATAATCCTGAACATCAGCAGGAAGTGTCCTCCGCACCGCCCAGCTGGACGCCGACGACCAGCCTGAGCGGTCCATCATGGAGTCGCCGCCGTCCGAGTCCTGTTTCCTGCGGCCGCCGCCGCGATTCTCATTAAAGCGGCTGTAGGCGTCGTTCCCTGAATAACTGTTGCTGTTCCGTGGCGGCCTGCGGTTGTCGTCATCCTGTTGGTTGTGAAAGCCCCGGTTGCCGCCTCCCCGGCCCGTTCCGCGTCCTCGTTCGTAGCCGCCGCGTCCCCTTGGCCCGCGATCTTCCCAGCGGGAGCCGGCGCCGACGTCCCAGTTTCTGCACTCGGCTTCGCCGCGGGTGTTTTCGGTAACCCAGTCGGGATTCTCCGACCAGCCTTGGTGTTCTGGCGACGTTTCGGTAGGGACGCCGTTTTCAAAGCGACCGGCACCTCCGTGATACCGTCGTCCCTCGAAGGCGTTGGCACCGCCCTGCATCGCCCTCCGGCCGCCCCTCCGAGGGGAGTGATCTCTGGAAAGCGGCCGCTCGGGGCTGTATCCTCGTCTGTGTGATCTCATCCTGGACGGGGACCTCGACTTGGATCTGGAGCGACTCCTGGACCGTCTCCTCTTCCTCTCGCGGCTGCGCTCCCTCCTGGCCGAGTCTCGCTCGTGCTCCCTTTCTCTGCTTCGAGCGCGGGAGGAACGGGAAGACGGCGGGCTGCCGGCGCGCTCTCTTGACCGCGAGCGGGAGCGTCTGCACGGCTCCCGTCTCGAGTCCCTTTTGGGCGACCAGGACGAGGTCGGGGAATGGAAGCGAGAGCGTCGTTGTCTGCCATTCTTCCTCTCATGGCTCGGATCCCTCTCCCCTCGGTCTTTGGAACGTTCGTCCGTAACGGAGGGTGGAGTTTCTGCAGCGGCTGATGGTACGCACTCCAAAATATTTCCGCTATTAGCCTCACTTACAGGTGAACTGCAGTCCATTGGAACTACGCTAGTATCATCTTTGGATAGATCATCATCTTTAACAACATCTTCCGAATCGTCACCTAGTGATGGAGCTTGTGTTTCAGATGTTTTAGACTCTTCAGATGCTTTTGCTTCTTGGTCAGCTACCTTCTCTTTTGAGGGTTCAGGACACGGAGAGGCCCGCTCAGGGCTTTCATGCGATTCTGTCGGCACATCCTGCGACACTTCATCACTGTGCTGTTCTGAGAATTCTTCACAAGTTTCCATTTTGTCATTTTGTTCAGTCACATTCTCGCACTCGGAAATGAGGTCGTCCAGAGTGTTCTCCAGTTCCGATGGCGGCGATGTGGAGATCTTCTCGTCTCCAGTTGAAATTGATGAGACAGGAGGATCCTCTTCTTGTGTAATAGTTTTGTCATCGGGGCACTCTGACTCGGGGCTTTTTGGAGGGGAGTCCAAAGGACAAGACAGTTGGCTGTTCTCATCGGGCTCCGGTCGTTCATCAGAGTCTTTTTCAAGTAGTGTGTCATTAGTGTCATGTTCCACATTACTGTTTAAAGATTCTGCACCTTTTTGCCCATCGGGGGAATTCACGTCATTCTGTTCTGCATTAGGACTTCCTTCTGTATCAGAGGCCTGATCAGAGTTGTTCACCTCACTATTGGTTTCACCTTTCTTCTCCCCCTCATCAGCGTTGTCAACCTCATCGCCCTCTTCATCGTCACTCGCCGACGGGCTTTCAACCAACTCGGACGACTGCTTTTTTCTGGTGTTTTTCCTCTTCCCGCTGGCCTTTCGGTTTGTTACCCGTTTGCCCTTCCTTTTGACCGGCACCGGAGACGTCTGACCGGCGGGTTTTGAGGCCTGACCGGCGGATGGGTCTGAGTCCAACGCGGCGGACTGCGGAGACGATGGGTCAGATGCATGAGGTTCCCCTTGGGATTTACTGTTGCGCCCTGATCGACGGGACGGGAGGGATTTGCTTTTTTTGGTGGGCGCTTTAGAGTTTGAGGCTCGTCCACCCCGCTTCTCTCCACCTTTAGGACAGGTAATGGCGCAGACTACACCCTGGAAAACTGTAATAACACAAGACATGTGAAAAAAGAAATCTATTTCTAATAAAATGACTTTTGGCAGAGAGCGAGGACTAGAGCTGAAACGAATACTCGAGCAACTCCAGTTTAAAAACTGATCCGAGTAATTTTATTCACCTCGAGGAATCGTTTAATTTTGCCAGCTCTAAGCATCACGTTTTGCTCGGACTACTTTTAACACGGGACAACGCGCTGACGTCACGTGCATAGAGGAAGAAGCAATCTAAAAAAAAAAAAACCTTACTGCAACCAACAGCCGTTACAAACTACATCGACGTTGCTAAAAACTAAGCCGCGTGATGCTAGTGTGATAGCAGGTAGTGTCCGATGCGTCTCATAGTGTTGAAATTCGCCCCCCCCGGCCCAGACGCACCCGCGGACAGCACCAACCAAAACAAGTGCCGCTCGGCTGACGCTGCCCCGCGTGCGCCCGCCGGGAAGGCCGAATCTCGCGCGTCCTCTTATTTTAACCCTTTGTACTGACTCCATGTTTCAAAAGCTTGAAGAACACTCACCAAAAACAGGTTGACAATTTATTCGTCGACAATGGTAAAAACAAGGCAAAAACAGACGACGGAGGGACAATTCTGGATCCAAAACAAGGCTATATGTTTCCGGGCAGAAAAAATCTGTGTTATCTCAGTGTCCAGTCTTTTTAAAGTCTTTGCGGAGGCGGGCCTTGTCGAAGGCGTTTCCGGGCGTTGCTTTTGGGCCATCCCCTCTGTGGCCGGTTTTGGCCGGCTTAGGTTCGTGCGCGGATTGGGACGCCCGCTATCAACTTTGCTGTCCGGGCTGGTTGTACTTGTTTTAGGACAAAGCGCTTTGTCCTTGGAGTTTGCTGGGAGAGCTGATTGCCAGAGTTGGTGCGTCAATGTTGTGATAAGACGGCATTGTGTATCTCTTCTATTTCTTCTCATTAAACTATGGTGTGCTATTTATTTTATATTAGTAGTGTAGTCCTACCGTAGATATGAAAATGATACTATTTCCTGATTAATTATATTACGTGTGCTAGACTAATGCAAACAGTTAGACGGTGCCTACGAAAACCTGTACCATATGTATGTGTTAGACTATATATGTCTTAGACTAATGCAAACAATTATATGGTGTGTGCGATGACGATATCTTTTCTCCTTCAACAGATATCACATGCATTTAGAACTAGATGCGAAATGACAGACTCGGCCGTGCCTGGGCAGCGTTAGTAAACAGCCGACATCTTTAAGCAGTAGACTTCTCAGCGCTAATAAATATGATGTTTAAAGCTGAAACAAATACTCGAGCAACTCGAGTAACTCGAGTTTAAAAACTGATCCGAGTAATTTTATTCACCTCAAGTTATTGTTTATTTTGACAGCTTTAAGCATCACGTTTTGCTCGGACTACTTTTAATGCGGGACAACGCGCTGATGTCACGTGCGTAGAGGAAGAAGCACAAAAAAAAAACTTACATCAGCCGACAGCCGCTACAAACGACGCCGACGTTGCTAAATACAAGCCCGCACGATGCTACGTTGATAGCAGGTAGCGTCTGATGACTCTGAGTCTCATAGAGATCTCATGTATGATGGACTAGATGCAAAATGACAGACTCGGCCGCGTCTGGGTAGCGTTAGTAAACAGCCGCCATCTTAAAGCAGTGGAGCGCTAAGCGCTAATAAATAAGATTAACTTTACTTTCACAAGCTCACATAACGTTAGCCCTGCGGAGGGCTAGGTTTCTATTAATTATGCCCACTGTCGATGCGTGGCTAACGTGTCTTACATACAGGCTTTAACATAGCATAGCGTTGTGGAGTGATGAGGGTGTAAAATAAAAACTCAATAATGCTAACTATCAATTTTAGCTCAGTAGTCATTGCTGGATAAAACACCCAAGTAGCACTGGTCCCTAATGTGCTCCAATACAGCCTGTATCATACATTTCAGTTTAGACTAACTTAAAACTTAACTAGAACTTAAAAATGGCTTGACACAAATAGAAACTCAATTGAAACACGTGGGAAAAAATCCTAACTTTTAAGTGATGTGTATTATCAAGCGTAACGGCATTTATATATATATATATATATATATATATATATATATATATATATATATATATATATATATATATACGTACATACATACATATAATTAAATATATATATTTTTTGAGTGAAAGCAGTGAATTAGTCTCTTTTTTTTTTTATTCTAGTTACATCTGAGATGCAATTGTTGGCTGTTTTCAACAATATACATCAAAAATAAAGACATTGAGTGACTGAAAATGGTTCAAGATTAGATTAAATGTCTTGTTTTCTCATGTGTATTTATAATTGCTCTTCACCTAAAAATATATTTGTTTTATCCGATTACTCGATTAGTCGATAGAATTTTCAGTCGATTCCTCGATTACTAAAATATTCGATAGCTGCAGCCCTAATAATGTTACTGTCACTCGCTCACGTAACGTTAGCCCTTCAGAGGGCTAGGTTTCGATTGATTATGACCACTGTCGATGCGTGGCTAACATGTCTTACATACAGGCTTTATTTAATCTGTAAAAACACAGCGCTGTAGAGTGATGAGGGTGTAAAATTAAAACATAATAAAGCAAACTGTCAGTTAGTTTTAGCTCAGCAGTCATTACTGAATAAAACACCAAGTAGCACTGGTCCCTAATGTGCTCCAACACAGCAGGTATTACACATTTATTTTGAACACTGCATAAAATCAAAATCCTATCAGTACTTACAGTTTAGACTCACTTAAAACTTAATCTTAAAAATAGCTTGACACAATGGAAATTCAATTGGAACACGTGGGAAAAACACATAGCTTTCAAGTGATGTGTGTTATCAAGCGTAATTACATTTTTAGGTAAGAAATATATATATTTTTTATAAGATATAGAAGTTTTTTAAGTAAAAGCAGTGAATTAGTCTTTTTATTCTAGTGACCTCTGAGATGCAATTGTTGGCTGTTTTCAACAATGTACATCGAAAATAAAGACTGATTGACTGAAAATGATTCAATATTTGATGAAATGTCTTGTTTTTAAATGTATATTAATAATTGCTCTTTACCTAAAAAAAATGTTTTATCCGATTACTCGATAGAATTTTCAGTCGATGACTAAAATATTCGACAGCTGCAGCCCTAGCGAGGACATACCCAAACTTGTCAGTAATCATTACTCACCAAAATGATCAGGCCCAAATGATGAAGTAGAGGTAATAGGAGATGAACAGAGTCCGAACGTAAATGGACCGTGGTGGTCATTAAGAGGCACGAACCTGCAAGGGAAAGTTGTCATCAGCTGTAAATGAACTACGAAGAGGCCTTTATGCATTTCCAAAACTTATACAAAGACAATGGCAGGGAAGATGATATTACCTTGAGGTTCCATTCGCGGTAATAGGGGCAACAGGAGAAAACCACGGGCATTCCTGTACCTGAACTTTGCATTCTTTCATTTCATAGAGTACATCCTTGCTCAGCAACACAGGTTGTCTGCTGGGAGAGAATGATCACGTCATGAGTCAAAATAGGCTAGGTTCATACTACATGTCTTAATGCACAAATCCGTTTTTTTGGCGTGCCCGTTCAGACTGCCTTTGTCCGTTGAGACTGTTCAAGTATCACGCATGCGCACTAATTTGTAGTCCGAGATGCGCTCAGAAAATAGACCCGCATGCGCAGAAGCATCAAAACAAATCACACATGCTAGCTGTATGTCATTCCACAGAGATCATATTTTGATTTCCAAAAAGAGGACACAAATAACAGACATTAATAATCCCCGTTTAGTCTTATATTCAAAGTTTATATGGACTGATAGAACGAATACACGCACACACGAGCCTTGACGTGTGTGCGTGAAATGACGTGTGTGCGTCAGTTTGCCCCGACTCGGCCATGTGTGCAATAATGAAATATTGCTCATTTGGCGCACAGAATGAATATCGAAAGTTGTAAGGCTTATTCTTTTCTTCATTTAATTTTTTTATGACTGTGGTCAAGCCCGCTTTGTGCTTAAAAGCAGAGTTCATGCTAGGCGCTAATGCCTACATGGCTGCCGTCCTCCGTGCCTCTTGCTCTTTGCTGACATAAATGTTGCATGAATTCCGATTTGGGCATCTTTACAGTTCAGACTGCCAGTCACGTTCTGAAAAAATGTGACTCAGATCGGATTTGAAATGGTCCACTTCTATGTGACTTGTCCCGTTCAGACCGTCAAGTTAATGCCTGACTCAAATCGGAAAAACACGAAAAAATCAGATTCGTGCATTAAGACCTGTAGTATGAACCTAGCCATATTGTATGCTGTCATTATGCCTGTTGCGATATGCAATATGTCAAATTATTGCATGGTAAATAAAAATGAGGGCGGTAATTTTCCCGGCTGCGAATTATCGCCGCGTACGTGCGTGCAAACATACATATGTCCGCGCGTGTGGTCCGTGCACTCGGCACACGTGCGTGTTGATTACATATGAGACTCCAGTAGCCTTTACAGATGTTTACTGGCCATCAACACGCCGTGGAATTAAAATTCAGACATAGAAAATAAGGATACACTTCTATAATAAATATTGTAAACTGTTAGCTTTGCTACATTGAGGGTAATGGAAAAAAAATAATGTACTAACCACTTTAGTCTGCTATAAAACATTGACAGTCTTCTCCCCAACGCAAAATTGCAGTTAAAAGGTGAGACAAAGTTAAGACCAACATAAGCTAAGTCTTTGTTTGAGCTAATGTTTTTTTTAATGCATTCGTAATTTAGTTTAAAGGTAATTTAGCTGTTGTTTGTGGGAATATGTGTCTGAACCATTTGTTATGAGCATTGTAAAAAAAAAAAAAAAAAAAATGTTAGCGTTTTATAGCATTTACCTTGACAACTTTTGGTATGTTAGCAAATTGTTCTTTTGTTGTACATAGATCCTTATTTAATTTTTTTTGTGATACCGTTTGAGGCTCAGCTCAGGTATTTTAATTTTTCATGTTCCTTATCAGATTACTCGATTATTCGAAAAGTAGTTACCCGATTAATCGACTACTAAAATAATCGATAGCTGCAGCCCTAATCGCGACAGGCCTAGCTGTCATTAACCTAGGAAAATGACTTACATGTCTTGTGTAGATGTAGCTGATGAGAGCAAAGGAGATGAGGGCCAATCACAGCAATCTGTTCCTCTCACCTGGAAAAAAAAATATTGAATGTTTTTTTTTTTTTTTAAAGAGGTGAATTCAAAAGCAAAATAACAAACAGAAAATCAAAATCCCACCTTTTTATAGTTTGCTGGAGACGACTCATCGTCGTTGCCTGGTAGAAGAATTGACAGATTAGAAATAGATGAATCAAGCTTGAAATTCATACAAAAAGCAGCTGCAGATTACATTTCCGAACGAGTCCTTTCGTCATCGAATCGGCCATTTTCTCTGCCCTTTGCTGTCTGGACCTCTTTCTAAATTTGCTTCTGGGAAGAAAATCCAAAAATAACTCAACTTTGTATAAATCATTTGGATTGATAAGGTATGACAAAATGATTCTTTACTTGAGAGACGCTATATTTTTGGGATCTCTACAGGCGAAATTCTCAGCTTCTGGTTCAACCACTCGTCTCCTCACTGGAACCTTTTATTGCAGAAAAATATAATATTTACAACTCACATTTGATTGTACAGTCTTGAAAAGTAGCAGAGAGTAGGAGGAAAAAAATGATTCCAACTGTCTAAGAACAGACCTGCACACAGCGCATGCTTCGGTCCCATCTGTAAACATTCCTGAATGGCCGTCTGTCCACGGGACAAGAAGGTACTATCTGCAACTATTGGGGGGGGGGGGGGGGGGGGGGTATCAATACAAACAATCAAAAAGCTTATAAAGTAACATCGCAGCGTTGTACATCACCTCTGCCCACGTAAGTAAGCATCCGAGGCAGAAGACATGACAGCAGCTTTCCGGCATGGCGAGCTCTCCTCCGGCCGGGACCCCCAAGCAGATCGGGCACCGTTCCGCCTCCTCGGCGTCGCTCCCGTCGGGTGGTGGCCCCTGGCCACCTACACCGGAACGCAATTTGAAGACATTATATATAATCCACTATAATGCATGACTGCGTGAAGACACCCACCACTTTCAGCTCCAGTCATGTCCAGAACTGGGCTGTCCCAATCACCGCTAAAACAAAAAGGTGTATGTTAAAAACTTGCCCATTCTTAACTCTTAATAAAATATGATTGTTTGAATCAATTCAAAACAGAAAAAGTCACAGAAAATTGTGCATTTTCACTAGTTTGAAAGAGTCACAACTTAAATAATGTGTATAACTGTGTGATAATGCTAGTTTGAGGAGTTTCCCATTTCTCACACATACCCACATTAATACAGTATTAATTTCATGCCTAATCAAGTCAATGAATGAGACTTCTATGGCAACGATGGACGCAGTTGTGATACTAATTAGCTTTCGCGTGTCCCGCTATCCAAACAATAACAAACGCTAATATGACTTTAACAACTAATAAACACTTAGTACTTATTCGTGGCTACTAATCGTTTGATGCTATTGTCGAAATGAGCTCTTAATTGATTGTGATTGCTTAGCATATGAGTTAACCCAAGCAGAACCCACCAAAATAGCAACTAAATAGCTTCGTGGCTTCTGCTGATTTAGCACAGCGACCAACCCCGAACTAAATCTATTTTTAGCGCCCCAAAATGCAGTCAAGGTCTTCGACTGACTAGTCACAAGCTTAATTTACCTCCTAGAACTAACCTACTAGCAGTTTGAGGATAACAACACGACACCTGCTTACGTCGCTAGAACAAGCTAACGCTTAAGGCCAGTTAGCAAAAACAAGCTACAGTCGCTTACTCACCTTTAAAGTGCCCCCGTGCCTTCTTCTTACGCGCCGGAACGCTTTCACTGTCCAGACTAATTTTTTCTCACTGTGATGAAATGCTAATGAATCGCTAAGCTAAGTTTGTAGTTACGGTAGTTGTTGTTTTGGGTTTAAAAAAATAAAAAAATATTTAAAAAAAACACGAGCTGAGATTTCACCAATTCTCGGCCACATGTCTCGCAGTGCGGCCGCTAGTTTTCGCGAGGAGCGCCCCTTATTGGACACAGCAAGCATTACACAAACAGAGGATGAAATACCAGGTATAAAATACTAGATAAAATGCAGAAAAATCCTCCATGACTGCAAATGAACTGAAAAAATATTTCTGGCAAGGGCGTAGGTTTGCATAGGGACGGTAGGGACATTACACCACCAATTTTTAGGGATGCTCAAATTGTCCCCACCAACTTTTAAGCAACCTTATTTGCATTATATAATGAGTTGAGTTATATAGGTAATTTAGATTGTCTTCCAATAGGTTGTAAGGATACAATGTGATATAGGTAATTTGGATTGTCTTCCAATAGGTTGTAAGGATAGAATTGACCCTACCATTATTAAGTGAATTACTTTCATTATGTTCAGACTTACCCTTTTTACTTGCTGAATGTGCCAGTCCATTTTTTCCCCCCTCAAACGAACGTTTGATCGGCTGATGACTAGAACCCCACATTCACACAATCCCGACAGAAAAGCATGTCTACATGCCGCCTCCTCCGCCCCTTTTGAAGAGGAGGGATAAAAGAAGGTTTTTTTTCCGACCAGCAGCAGCAGCAGCCACTGTAAGTAATGTAAAAAGACGTCAATGTTGTGGAGGTGGGGAACACACCACTAATTTTGTGACTGAAAGTCTGACCTGCATCAGAGTTAGAGTGGTATTATACAGTGTGAACTTGCTAACCTGTACAACTTGAGTAGAAAGCTGCTTAGAGAGATGTCTTCCTGTATGTTTTCTACTGTTAACGTTAATTCAACTGTGCATTTTGTGCATTTATTCCCCAATCAAAATGTATATATTTTCTAGATTATTTAAAAAATATATTTTTATTTGCAACCTGAGCACATTTTTGACCCCCCTAAAAAAACACACAACACACACACTGTGAATTTCCTTTATATGAAGCGAACATTTTGAAAAATGACTTTCTCCCATGAAAATAAGTTTGAACTTTTTTCACTTTACGTATGAACCAGCTATTTTCGAGAAATGTACCCTATCTGTTTGGTCTTATTAATGTCCCGTCCCCAGCAAAAAGTGTACAGTGGGGCAAATAAGTATTTAGTCAACCATTAATTGTGAAAGTTCTCCCACTTGAAAATATTAGCGAGGCCTGTCATTGTCAACATGGGTAAACCTCAACCATGTGAGACAGAATGTGGGGGAAAAAAATCCAGAAAATTACATTGTTTGATTTTTAAAGAATTTATTTGCAAATCATGGTGGAAAATAAGTATTTGGTCAATACCAACCGTTCATCTCAATACTTTGTTATGTACCCTTTGTTGGCAATAACAGAGGCCAAACGTTTTCTATAACTCTTCACAAGCTTTTCACACACTGTTGCTGGTATTTTGGCCCATTCCTCCCTGCAGATCTCCTCAAGAGCAGTGCTGTTTTGGGGCTGTCGTTGGGCAACACGGACTTTCAACTCCCTCCTCACACTGTAGCATCAAAATGATAAGAACGGGGAGCAAAAATCCCAGAACCACACAGGCGGGCCTAGAGAATGACCTACAGAGAGCTGGGACCACAGTAACAAAGCAGAGTAGTAACACAATGCGCCGCCAGGGACTCAAATCCTGCACTGCCAGACGTGTCCCCCTGCTGAAGAAAGTACGCGTCCAGGTCCGTCTGCTGCTCGCTAGAGAGCATTTAGGTGATCCAGAAGAGGACTGGGAGAGTGTGTTATGGTCAGATGAAACCAAAATAGAACTTTTTGGTAGAAACACAGGTTCTCATGTTTGGAGGAAAAAGAATACTGAATTGCACCATACCCACTGTGAAGCATGGGGATGGAAACATCATGCTATGGGGCTGTTTTTCTGCAAAGGGACCAGGACGACTGATCTGTGTAAAGGAAAGAATGAATGGAGCCACTTATCAAGAGATTTTGAGTGAAAATCTCCTTCCATCAGCAAGGCCATTAAAGATGAGACGTGGCTGGGTCTTTCAGCATGACAATGATCCCAAACACACAGCCAGGGCAACAAAGGAGTAGCTTCGTAAGAAGGATTTTAAGGTCCTGGAGTGGCCTAGCCAGTCTCCAGATCTCAACCCCATAGAAAATCTGTGGAGGGAGTTAAAAGTCCTGGTTGCCCAACGAAAGCCCCAAAACATCACTGCTCTTGAGGAGATCTGCAGGGAGGAATGGGCCAAAATACCAGCAACAGTGTGTGAAAAGCTTGTGAAGAGTTACAGAAAACGTTTGGCCTCCATTATTGCCAACAAAGGGTACATAGCAAAGTACTGAGATGCACTTTTGGTATTGACCAAATACTTATTTTCCACCATGATTTGCAAATATTTTTTTTAAAAAATCAAACAATGTGATTTTCTGTTTTTTTTTTTTCACATTCTGTCTCTCATGGTTGAGGTTTACCCATGTTGAGAATTACAGGCATCTCTAATATTTTCAAGTGGGAGAATTTGCACAATTAGTGGTTGACTAAATACTTATTTGCCCCACTGTACATGAAGGTTATGCTGTTATAGTGTCCCTACCAATGTTGAGACCAAACCTACGCCCTTGATTTCTGGATATCATTTGTCCCATTTCAAAGTTATGCCATACTTAAACCCTTCCATAGTCCAAATATTAATAACAGGTCTCTCGAGTATTTGTCAAATTATCTGTATGACACCCAAGCACAATTTAGAGTCATTTTGAGTAAACCTGAGCCATATTTATTTTAGGAGCTGCAAGAATTGGCGCATGAAATCATTAAGAGTTGAATTATTAAACTAAGCCAACCAGTGACAAAGGGAAAGTACATTTGTTTAAATTCAAAATTAAAGTCAATCCATAGAAAATGTGAAAAAGTGTTTTAATGCTATCATAGAAATACGGGATTTGAAAGTCCGTCAGAAGAGGAAAACATGAAAATGCAAAATGTTCAGTGTTTTTATTTAAAAACTATAAACAGTCACCAAAGTAAATAAAGCCAATCTCTAACAGACTGTTAGGTCTATGTTTAGTCACACATCCTACTGACACGGCAGAAATGAGGATGGGTGGGTCGCCCCCCGGTCAGATGCTAACAGGACAGGCAGTCATAAACGGTACACAACACACGGTAGAGAGGACAGTCTTGAGGACGTGAGCCGGAATGTGGCATGGTATTAAGAATGAAAAAATAGTACAATAAAACTCCACACTATATTAAGATAGAAAAAAGTAGTGAAGAAAATATTATACCTGCACGTAAAGCAAAGAACACAGGAGAAAACCTGTATAAAAACTCCATGTATTTAAACCAATTTACAAATACAAAAAAAGTTTGGTACGCGCACTGTGCCCGTACAATGACAAAACGCTTACAGTGGATAGATATATATGTCACTTGTTTTTCTGTGTGTGTGTGCACGCACGCATTGAGGGGAAGAGGTGTGAGGGAACAGAAATTGGGGAAAATACCTTCAATATTTTTTTTTTCTTCTACAAAATGACGATATATTATTCCATACTCTTTCAGCCAGCAAAATGAGTTCTACAAGGTCTTATAATACAAAATGTCACAGTTCCACAAAAAACTGTTTTTCCTCTCCCTAGGCTTTACAGCATCAGTACCTTTGCAGAAGTATTTACAGGGTTTAAAGTACATTCATCCACTGCTGAGTATAGAATCACATTAGATACAAGTGACCAGGGATCATAAAAAAAGCAAACAAAAAAAAAAGCATCCTACTTTATTCAACCCTACCAAAGTAATGCTTCTATTACACCACAGAGCAAGTTCTCCAGTGGCATCATCGTGAAAGAGGTTCTTTATATATATTCACAACATATTTACAAGATTCATTTCATTAATTGTAATGGTATTCATTTCAATAATAAATAAGTGAAAATATATCAACTCAAGTAAGAAAACCAAGCTACCAAGTTTGAAAGGAAAACGAAAACAAACAAAAAAAGTCTGCGCCAGTTGCCGGCCGAGTCCTCCTCCATCACGACCCTGTGGGACGCCTTCCAAAGCCCGCCCCGCTCACACGGGACCCCTAAAACCCGGTGGTCTTCATTCAGTCGGAACTTGTTAGTTCATGGGAAGAAGAAGAGAAAAAAAAAACGAAAAATGTGCTCGTGTTTGGTGCTAATCTTCTCAGGGGTTTGTCAGTGGATTCCCTCAGAAAAGCCATCGGAAGGAGCTCCTTCTGATGGGGCAGCTGGTGGAAGACCCCGTGGCAGTTTTTGGACGAGGGTACGTGGCGGGATTTTCAAACACAGGTTGAAGGAGCCGAGGATCGGTCGGGATGCGGGAGAGGGATTCCGAGCGATAGTGGCAGGAGGAGGTTCTTCAGTCCGGATCCTGCGCGCTGCTTCCTCACAGACCCGCTACGTTCACACCGGCGGCTTTCTCCTCCGGTGTCGGCGGACGCGCGAGGGCGTCGGAGGGGTTTCCTAGAGGTTGTCCTTTTGGCGTTAGGCCTGGAGCGAACGTGTCAGTTCATAAAGGCATTTGGCTAGCGTGGTGGAGACCTCCATGTTACTCAGTGCGAGCACAGAGAGGTGAGGCTCGTGCTTCTTTACCAGCCTAGAAACAGAAAGATGTCAGTCAAGGGCTTAGCAAATTCATAACACTTGATTTGTAGTCAACCTACATGCGACCGCAGTCCGAGTGCTTGGCGATGTTCTTCAACGTTAAGGCAGCAGTTAGTCTTATGTGTTTGGTCACTGGTCCCTCCTTCTCATCCTAGGATGGGAAAAAAATCAAGACATAGGAACATTTTTTCTCATGTTAGAGGTCTTTACTCTGGGTGAGGCTAGTTCTACTAACCGTAAAGTCCCTGAAGACCAGGTTTCGAGAGCCTCTACGGAGGGCCATGAGAGCTGCGCTCGGATGATTGACGATTGCTTTCGGCGGTCGCGCCGCCGGAGTACTCCCTGGCACTGGCGGCGTCCTATAAAACCACACAGCCAAAATGTTGCTTCAAAACCATTCTCTATGCTCACTGAAATTTACATGTTATACATACTGGGAAGGGGTCGAGTTGGGGCTTTGAGCCTGCTGTTCCTCCAGTTTGAGTCCAGCCAACAAAGCCTCCCGAGAACAGTGCTTATCCTGGATGCGAGAAACCAAGACGTCTAACAGTGCTTACAATAGCCAAACAAAAGAAGTAAATACTTATGGCGGAAAACACTTGAAGTTCTACTCTGAGACCCCCAATTTGGCCAAATTTCAAAACTCCGATATGCACGTGTGATACATCATGGAAAGCTTAAAATCTCAATTTTTAGGAGGAACAAACATTTTGAACTTCAGGGCATTTTTAAAAAAAAAAAATTTTTTTTTTTTTAAACAGCAAAACCCTATCTGGAGGTGAGAGCACACGAGAGCAGAATTACAGACGCCATGACTCTAACGAGGTATTATCGCGTACTTATCTTGTTTCGATCCAAAAACTCCATGTGGCATATACAGTGGGGCAAATAAGTATTTAGTCAACCACTAATTGTGCAAGTTCTCCCACTTGAAAATATTAGAGAGGCCTGTAATTGTCAATATGGGTAAACCTCAACCATTAGAGACAGAATGTGGGGGAAAAAAAACAGAAAATCACATTGTTTGATTTTGAAAGAATTTATTTGCAAATCATGGTGGAAAATAAGTATTTGGTCAATACCAAAAGTTCATCTCAATACTTTGTTATGTACAATTTGTTGGCAATAACGGAGGCCAAACGTTTTCTGTAACTCTTCTCAAGCTTTTCACACACTGTTGCTGGCATTTTGACCCATTCCTCCATGCAGATCTCCTCTAGAGGAGTGATGTTTTGGGGCTGTCGTTGGGCAACACGGACTTTCAACTCCCTCCACAGATTTTCTATGGGGGTGGCTAGGCCACTCCAGGACCTTGAAATCATTCTTACAAAGCCACTCCTTTGTTGCCCTGGCTGTGTGTTTGGGATCAGTGTCATGCTGAAAGACCCAGCCACGTCTCATCTTCAATGCCCTTGCTGATGGAAGGAAATTTTCACTCAAAATCTCTCGATACATGGCCCCATTCATTTTTTCTTGTCCAAAGTCCGGCCCGGGGGCCAAATGCGGCCCGTGGTCAAATTTCATCCGGCCCCCAGCCTCTGTCATGAAATCAGTAACGTCTGGCCCGCACACAGACGTAATAAATTGGTCAGCAGTACTTCTACCAGCATATGAAGTAGCTTACACACTAAATGCTGCTCCTCATTTACCCACTTAAAGGCAGCAGCACTCTAAGCAACATTACCCCATGTGACCTTTTACTTCCAATTTTCTAAAATGGTGACAATCAACAACAACAAAAAAAGAAAGTTGACTGTGACGGCCGACGCTTCAAGGATAGGTGAAAATTGGACTATTTCTTCACTAAAATACGCAACAACTGTGTCTGCCTCATTTGCAAAGAGAAAGTCGCTGTTTTTAAAGAGTTCAATGTGAGGCGATATTACCAAACAAGACACGCTGACATGTATGACAAGATTACAGGAAAGATAAGCTGTGAGAAATTGAAGCAATTTAAAGCTAGTTTAATTTCACAGCAGCAGTATTTCGCAAGAGCTCCAGAGTCGAAAGAGAACGCCACAAAGGCTAGTTGAGAGATTGTTCTAATTATCAATTAAAAAAAATAAATAATAATAATAATAAAGCAAATGTGACACACAGAATGGCTTGCTAAAATTTGCTTAAATATATTGTTCTACGTAAAGGATGTCAGCCAAGGTCGGCCCCCCACATTTTTACCACACCAAATCTGGCCCTCTTTGCAAAAAGTTTGGACACCCCTGCTTTACAAAGATCAGTCGTCCTGGTCCCTTTGCAGAAAAACAGCCCCAAAGCATGATGATGCTATTTTGGTTTTATCTGACCATAACACATTCTCCCAGTCCTCTTCTGGATCATCCAAATGCTCTCTAGCGAACTGCAGACGGGCCTGGACGTGTACTTTCTTCAGCAGGGGGATACGTCTGGCAGTGCAGGATTTGAGTCCCTGGCGGCGCATTGTGTTACTGATAGTAGCCTTTGTTACTGTGGTCCCAGCTCTCTGTAGGTCATTCACTAGGTCCCCCCGTGTGGTTCTGGGATTTTTGCTCCTCGTTCTTGTTATCATTTTGATGCCACGGGGTGAGGAGGGAATTGAAAGTCCGTGTTGCCCAACGACAGTCCCAAAACATCACTGCTCTAGAGGAGATCTGCATGGAGGAATGGGCCAAAATACCAGCAACAGTGTGTGAAAAGATTGTGAAGAGTTACAGAAAACGTTTGGCCTCCGTTATTGCCAACAAATTGTACATAACAAAGTATTGAGATGAACTTTTGGTATTCACCAAATACTTATTTTCCACCATGATTTGCAAATATTTTTTTAAAAAAATCAAACAATGTGATTTACTGGGGTTTTTTCCACATTCTGTCTCTCATGGTTGAGGTTTACCCATGTTGACAATTACAAGTGGGAGAACTTGCACAATTAGTGGTTGACTAAATACTTATTTGCCCCACTGTATCTCTGAGTGTCAAGACACAGCTGATAGGTGAAACATGGTAATATAACAAGGGTCGCGATTAGGGCTGCAGCTATCGATTATTTTAGTAGTCGATTAATCGATGAACTAGTTAGTTCGAATAATCGAGTAATCGGATAAGGAACATGAAAAATTAAAATACCTGCGCTGAGCCTCAAATGGTATTAAACATAAATTATGGGGACCTGTGTACAACAAAAGAACAATTGGCTAACTTACATAACAAAAGTCCGCTAGCTTAAATGCTATAAAATGCCAACTTTTTTTTCCCCAATGCTTTTTAAAAAAATGGTTCAGACTCATATTCCCACAAAAAAAAAACGGCTAAATATACATATAAACTAAATTACAAATGCATTAAAAAACATTAGCCCAAACAAAAACTTATCTTACGTTGGTCTTAACTTGGAGCAGTTTGATTCAGCCATGTGAAATGAGGCAGACCAGAGGGCATTGTATCCTCCTTAATCAATCAACTAAATGTAAACACTTTCAAAATAAACCATTACAAGGCCACTTTGATTAAACGAATATTCGAGGCAGAAAAATATAATTTGAATATTTTTTTTCTAATCGAATACTCGAGTTAATCGATTAATCGTTGCAGCACTAGTCGCGATGCAGAAATCGCAGACATCAAGGAGTGGTGGAGATTTTCTTTTTCATATATTTACCCTTTTAAACGTTTTTTTCCCCCAATTTTTCTTTGCTTGGATCGATTATTTATCATCTAACACATCGGAGAAAATGCGACAGTAACAAAAAAAATACAATTAAGTAATAGTTATGAGGTAGATATCCGTGACTTTTTTACAGACGCCATTTTTTTTTCATTGTGACATCATTAGTTTAAAAGTTTAAAATATGCAAGTGAATCATTTTTTAAAGTTTTTTTTTTTTTAACGAAATATTAGACATGAATTCATGATTCGAAGCTAAAATTTACAGACATTTTGAATAATAAATTTAATTACTAGGGTTGTTCCGATCATGTTTTTTTGCTCCCAATCCGATCCCGATCGTTTTAGTTTGAGTATCTGCCGATCCCGATATTTCCCGATCCGATTGCTTTTTTTTTGCTCCCGATTCAATTCCAATCATTCCCGATAATTTTTCCCGATCATATACATTTTGGCAAAGCATTATGAAAAAAATGAATAAAACTCGGACGAATATATACATTCAACATACAGTACATAAGTACTGTATTTGTTTATTATGACAATAAATCCTCAAGATGGCATTTACATAATTAACATTCTGTGAGAGGGATCCACGGATAGAAAGATTTGTGACTTTGTATATTGTGACTAAATATTGCAATCTAGTGTATTTGTTGAGCTTTCAGTAAATGATACTGAAGGCCATGCCCAATGCATGATGGGAAGTGGAACCATGACAAGTGAAACCACGACTGTGCGTAGTGCTACCAATTCATATATCTTCTCTGCGATGGGATACATTTCAAAGCGCTAAGAAAAAGATCACTTGCTATCTTACTTCCACACATTGCCTCCCATGATATTTCTAGATAGGGAGAGGGATTGTAAGGTTTAAGCCAATTAAAATAAGATTCCTAAGGCTGCCAAAATTCACTTTACTCATTGTACGCTGCCTTTTAGCTCTCTATAATGGCAAAACGGCGCCATTACAGATACAGCGCGACAATGCGTGAGTGGGTTGTGCAGCGCATGCATTAATTGCGCTATAAATATTTTAACGTGATACATTTTTAAAATAATTACTGCCGTAATTTTAAGCCTAAACTAACGACTCTGGATAAGTGTAACATATTATGTCTGTAACATTAAATACAACTAGAAAACAAATTTTTTTAAAAATTGTTTTTTAAAAAGGCATGGCCGATATTTTTTTGCCGATTCCGATACTTTGAAAATGACGTGATTGGACCCGATCGATCGGCATCTCTAATAATTACTTACCTTCTTTTTATGGCTAGGTTGAAACAAAAGCGGTTGCTCGACGTCTGTAAACGGGGGTTTTCAGGGTAAAACGGACAAATTAAAAATAGTTCGCGGGCTTAATGCGCCATGAATCTGCTATGGCATCATATAGACATATTGTTCTATCAAACACAACCGTTGTTTTGGGTTGAAATACTGAAGTGTCTTTTAAAGAGGAGTGCAAGAGCAGAAACTGCTTTTTCAGTCTGTGTTTTCCGCCATATCCAATTGAGGTACTAACAAACTACATTATCCATTAAAAAAATTAGCTTAGCTCTTATCAGATAATAAAGGGGTTTCATGAGGTGTTCTTCCAAAAGCTCATACCTGTAGATGCGTGATGAAGGACAATCTCTGCCGCGGAAAAGGATCACATCCTTCCCACTGACACTGGCCTCCATACACATCCTTTCCACCATGCTGTGTTGCTGCATGGTAAAACACTTGGGACGGAGTTTCAAACCACCTAGAGGAGCACGATGTTAAATCATCAGACAAAATTTTAAGCCAGTGCGTCGGGGGCAAGAAAACATCTAGACTATCATGTTTATGACTAAGCTTACCGTTTACAGGATTGCCACAGACATTTGTAGTTCTGCCCCGCTTTCCTATTTTGCTCGGGCGGTACTGTGGGGGCTTGCTGCGTTGAAGGGAGCTGAGGGTTGTTGCTGTCCGCTGGAGCCGACTGGGTCGCGGGGGGCGGGGACGGGGTTACAGTGGGCTGTGGAGGAGCCACGTCCAACAGTATGAGGTAACATGAGGGATTTCAGTGCAGAAAAGGCATTTTGATCACGAACGTAGATTGTGCAATACATGCAAGAAACAAAATTCCAGAATAACCCAAAATATACTAGATCTTCAAACTAGGGATGTCCCGATCAAGGTTTTTGCACTTCCGATCCGATATCGATATTGTTTTGCACTTCCGATCCGATACTGATATTGGTCGATACCGATACCGGCCTATCCGAGCATGTATTAAAGTTTAAAGTGATTTAGCCTACTTACTTAGTTGTCAGACTCATGTTGAAAAGGATTTTAGTACTCTTGATAACAACTCACCACCTGAATTAGGTGAGTCTGAATAACACACAATGGTTGGTAACAAGAAACTGACCTGTTTATTCAGTGATAAACACAAAACATTATAAATAACAAACAGAAACGGCATATTCAGTCAGTCAAACGTGCAAATAATATTGTAAACCGTCTTAAAAGAGCAAAACGCACAAACAAACTCCGTGGAAAATAAACTATTAACTCAGCATCAGTTCCATGCTCTTGAATACAGAGCCCCAAGGGTGCCAGGGTAGAAATTTTTTTTAAAAATCTTAGCTAATCTGTACCCACAGTTTAGCAATCTGTACCCACAGTTTACTAATCTGGTCCCTCGGCGTTTGGAGTCCCCGCCAAACATTGGTGACTACAGTTTCCGGGTCATTGCTAAACTGTGGGTATAGATTAGTAAACTGTGGGTACAGTTTAATAATCTGTGGGTACAGATTAGTACACTGTGGGCACAGTTTAGTAATCTGTGGGTACAGATGAGTAAACTGTGGGCACGGTTTAGTAATCTGTGGGTACAGTTTAGTAAACTGTGGGTACAGATTAGCTATGATTTTTTATTTTTTCTATCTTGGCACCCGGGGGGCTCTATACTTGAACAACTATACCAAGGCTTTAAAAAAAAAAATGAAGGTGTGCTGTAAAATGCGGACCGGATTTTTGATTTTAGAGAAACCAAAGCAAAAACGAATGGATTATGTAAATCGGTGCGCTGGAAAACCCGGACCAGGCGCTCACAAAAATAAAAAAACTGGATTGGGAGTCTGGATCAGAATTTTTCCGTTTCAGCCAATCCGATACCGATGCGCATTTTTTTGCGCATATCGGCGGTCGATCCGATCCAAATATCGGATCGGAACAACCCTACTTCAACCTAGTCATTTCAATAAAATTTCAACCGAAATGCCGTTACATGCACGAAATTCAATTGCCTTGTACGCCGAGATGTAACCTAAGCTCTCTCTGGAGGCTGAAGTTGTTCTCTCGGCTGGTTTGCTCTAGGAGGTCCGTATCAGTGAGAGCCACATGGTCTTAACTGGCCTCACCTTCTTAACCTCCACATCATTCCAATTACCAGACTAATGGAGGATTTTAAAATCAGAGTGAACGCAGGTGAAATTTCTAACACACACACTGAAAAGCACTCAACACAGGACTGTGTCAGCCGATCTGACAATATCCATCCAGTGACTCACCGTTGAACCAGCTGTCTGTGTGGGTGAGCAGTTCCTTTGCTGACTGGCATTCTCTATTGCTACTTTGGCTACTGTGCTTGGGTCTGTTCCGGCAGGGACGGCCACCATCGTGGAACTGCTGCCCGCGTTGTTGGGGTCGCTGATGGTGATTATCCGCACGCCCACCTTGTTGGGGATACCGGAGGACCGAGGTTCCTCGTTCTCGGCGGGCCTCTTGACGCCTCGGGACTCTGAGGCGACTCCGTTTGCGCTCTGGGAGGTGACGGGGATAGTCGGGGGCAGGGTGGAATTGGGGAGCAGTTGCTGCCTTAGCACGGGCACGGCGTGGCCAGGCCCCAAAGGTCCATTTGTTAATTCCGAGGGCGGCCTGGCGCCTACCGCCTGAGGTCCATTGGCCAGGCGCTCTGCCTGTTGGGCTTTGGCAGCGTCCTGCTGGAGGGGCGGACTGGGAGCAAGGGGGTTGGAGCTATGACTCTTCTCAGTGGGGCCCACGTCCCCGTTCCCCAAGTACTGTTTGGAAGCAATGTGATTTGGAATGTTTTTGCTAATGACACCACTGTCACCCCGGTCAGGGTCGCACACCCCGTTGACCAGTGTCTTTTTAGGCTCACGGCTCCCCTCCAAGGCGGCGTCGAGGCCAGGGGAGAGGGCCTGTTTCCCATTAGCGGGGGGACTCTCTGCAGCCGGACCATTTAATGTCCCTTGGCTGTTCCCTGAGTGGTATGGAGGTAGATTTGACTCCATGCACTTCCGACCGTTTAGCAGCTTGGCACCAACTCCGACATCACCGTTACTGGTCTTCCCGTTGGAGGAGTCTCCGTCTGCCATCGAGGAGTTCTCCATGACCTCGATTTTCCGTTCATGGATGTGCAACCCGGTAGCGTCTTTGGCCTCTTCCTCTTTTTGACAAATGATCTTGTCCCCTCTGAGCGGAGCCGGCGACGGCGGTGGAACTGCTGGAGATTGTTGGGGCACGGTTCCCGTCGAAAACGGAGGTGACGGAACACTCGGGGCCACGGCGCCGTGGCTGACCGCGGCGACTGCTGCCGTGGACGTGGTAAAACCAGTGTTAGGGACCACAGTAAATGTGACTTGTCCAGACGCCATGGGGGTCTGGATGATTGCGGTTGGGCTACTCGTGGAAATGAGCTGGCCTGGTAGGAGCTGAACCTGACTGGGAACCAGCTGAACGTTGAGCTGTTGAGGCTGTTGAGGGGGGCCCGTCTGGTAGATGACCTGTGAACTGGTGCTGTTAGGTGGTGGCACCTGTGGCGCGGGAAGGATGAGCTTTCCACCTGGCGTGGAAGGCCCTCGCTTTGGAAGCAGTAGCTGTTTGATCAAGCTGGACTCGGAGGAGGTAGGCTGAGAGGGAGGGGCTTGCGAAATCATTTGTTGATGTCGTTTGACGGACAGTGTGTGGCTGACAGTTTGACTGGGCTGGACTTGGGGATTCGGGTGGGACGCAGCAGCCGGGCACGGGCTGGAGGGGGCTCCGGGCTGCCCTGCTATTTGGAGAGACTGAGCACCAGGAATGGCAGAAGGGTTGGCAAGAACAATTTGGTGTATGGCGGGGGTGTAGGCTTGATTTTGTTGAGGACTGGGACCGACTATTACCACACTCTGTGCCTGCGTTTGAGGCTGCTGGTTGGCTATTGTGGCTGCTGTGCTAGCAGGCTGGTTTAGAGCCGGTTTGGGGGCGATATTTTGAAAAGTCACACGTGACGCCGTGGAAGTGGGCGCCCCAGGATTACTTGACGCCGCTTGGATGGAAGAGGTGGGTATGGATCCTGCCACGCCGCAATGAAGATCTACTTGAGGAGAGGGTCCCTGTGGCGTGGACAGAGGTGCCGTTTGGGTGAGGGGCTGGTGCTGGGAGATTGGGGGGCAGACACCTTGCACCCTGGCCGTGAGTAAGTGGCCCTGGGGTACTTGCTGAAAAAGCGTGACTGGTGTCCCGGTGGAAAGCATGGGAGAGTGCTGCTGAACCGGAGCTGGCAAAGCAGGGGTTTGTGGGCTGTGGTTCTGCGAGGTTGGTCCCGATGTTGGGATCTGGACAACTGGACTAGACCGTACTTGCTGCTGCTGCTGTTGTTGTTGTTGCACTAGCGCCTGATTATTCGGTGGTAACTGCTGAGGCACCTGCGGGGTCCCCGTATGGTGGGGAGCGGCCTCCTTCACATTGATGGCCCCAGATGAATTAGCGCCACCTGCGCTGAGGCCAACTGGCCGGCCTACCTGTGGTGGATTCCCAGATGGGGTACCTAACCACACAAAGTACAAATGTAGAACTATTAAGTCACTACAATGTCATACTTTAAATGTAACATTTACTTTGTAGGGTTAAGAACGTCAAAATGGCATTTCTTTTGTGTTCTACCTGGAGATGGAGCTGGGGGGTCCGCAGGGGTTTCAGGTCGAACAGCAGGGGAGGGCGCTGCACCAGGCACCTGCTGTTGCTGAGGCTGCTGGTAGTACAACTGGACGGGCAGCGGTATTGACCGCCGCCTTATCCCCACCAGGAGGATGTGAACTGGGCCATTGGCTTTGGTCTCGTCCTGCCGCCGCATCGTATGATTGGGAAACACAGTTCTGCAATGGGGAATGTCCGCGAGTTGAGAATGTCATGAGGATAAAATGTCTCCAATGTGTTATAGCCTTTGGAGTTAGGACTTTTGTGCTTGAGTTCAAAAATGCATTTGCTCTTCATTGTAAAACTTGAATAATTCATTTGACCTCGAATAGCTTTCGTAGAAACTGTAAGCATTTCTAAAATAACTAAAGGCTTTCTGCTTAGGGTTGGGCATCGTTTGAAATGGAACAATTCCGGTTCAGATTCCGATTCCACGTTTCGATTCCGGTTACGAACGATTCTCGATTCAGATTCTTTTAAGAGGCATGGTAGAAAAAAAAATGCAGGGTCAAAAAAATTGCATCGTTTATATTAAAGTCTTAACTTCTCGATGATTTTTTAAAATAAAATGAACTTTTCACGGGGCTAATTTTAACAAAGATCAGTCTTTGAACTCGAGCAATTTTTTGCCGCTCGACGCTCAAGGCATCGAAACAAGGTAGTGATGCACGATAACATATTTTTCAACCGATACCGATAACCAATAATTTCCTCCACCTTCCAGCCGATAACCGATAATGTGAAGCCGATAATTCTGTTAAAAGATATACACAATTTTAAATTATACACAACAGAAAATGTTGCTGTGCAAAATAGAATTCATTGCTCCTTTTTCTACATCAAATGTGAACAAAGAGTACATTTCAACATCTAAACCAATGTATATTAATTAATTAATATTGATTATACCAACATAAGCTAAGTTTTTGTTCGAGCTAATGTTTTTTTTAATGCATTCGTAATTTAGTTCAGTATATTCAACCGTTTTTTGTGGGAATATGTGTTGGAACCATTTGTTAAGAGCATTAAATTTTATTGATTTTTTTTAAAGTTAGCATTTTATAGCATTTAAGCTAGCGGACTTTTGCTATGTAAGTTAAAGTGACATATAATGATTTGTTTTGAAAGTGTTTGCATTTAGTTTTATTGATTTGGGTGGATACACTGCCCTCTAATGACAACAGTGAATATGACCTAACTCATTTCACATGGCTGAATCCAGCTGCTCCCTGTTAAGACCAACATATGCCAAGTGATTGTTTGAGCTAATGTTTTTTTTTAATGAATTTGTAATTTAGTGTATAGGTATATTTAGCCGCTTTTTGTAGGAATATGTGTTTGAACCATTTGTTAAGTTGACTGTATTAAAAAAAAAAAAAAAAAAAAAAAAAAAAAGTTAGCATTTTATAGCATTTAAGCTAGCGGACTTTTGATATGTAAGTTAAAGTGCCATATAATGGTATGTTTTGAAAGTGTTTGCATTTAGTTTTATTGATTTGGGTGGATACAATGCCCCTTAAGTGCACAAAAATGCCTTTAGGAGGCATTTTTAAAGCGCAGGCACAGAATTGGACAAATTTGCGTCGATTGCACACATTTGGAGGCTTCATCAAGTATATCATTATCGGATTGCATTATCGGTTGAATTTTTTTTAAAAATCTGGATTATCGGTGCGATGTCATAATTGCCATTATCGGCCGATAATGATCTGCAACCGATGCCCAACCCTACTTATAAGACACTGATGTGATGTTAAAAGACTTACCGTAGACATTTGAGGAAGCCAGTGGAGTTCAAAATGTTACTTCGTCCCATTTTGCTGCACGTGGACAGGTACTCTGAGTACATGTCCGACCGGGATACCGAACCTTCGCCATTTGTCTCAAAGTGTGCATTTAGCCTGTGTAAGAAATAAACCAGGGAGTGTTTACATTTACAAATAGGATTATCTGTACCCATTTTATATATTATCAATACTGATTTACAATGACTTACCATTGCAATGTAAATTTTTCTCCATCGAGTTCTACAATGCCAGGTGGTGGCTGAGTGGACGGAACCGGTGTCCGTGTTGCTGAAAAGCAAACGTAAAAAAATGTTCATGCTTACGCACAACCAATTCAGTGGTTCGCTATAAATAAAAATTGTGTGCTGATTCTGTTAAATTAAAAATAGCCATCCCAAAATGTCCAATGGATGTCAGTTCAACTAATTACTACATTAGCCACAAAAACTAAGACTCAAAGGACTGAGTCGCAAGATGCAATACACATTGATGAGGGGTGACTTTATTACGTTGATTCAGAGAACTTGGAAAACAACACAAAACGTCATTTGAAAGATAATAAAAGTAATATGGGCTTAAATAGGCAATATTTTACGTTTATCTTCAGTGTCACAGTGGCTGTGTGGAGGACACTCACTATTGGCTGGCCCCCCTTGCGAGGCCGCAGGTACCTGCTCGACCAACTGCGGTCGAACCTCGGTTGCCTGCTCAGCGTTGGCTTGATGCTCGATCAACCGTACCGCTGTTAGGGCGTCTGGTCCAAATGTATGAAGATCGACAGAAACTAGCCTCACTAGCAGGTCTGACAAGAGAGGGGGAGGAAAATCTGTCAATTTTAGCAGTAAAGGAAATACTACAACATGCACAGTAGTAGTCCATTTTGAAGATCAAACATAACTAATTCCTCCAGTGAAAAGTCAATCCAAAATGCTTCCAGGGTCGGGGAAGCAGTCTCATTTGGATTGGAAATCAGTCGGACAAAACTTGCATACAAAATGCTAAAAGTCTACTCGGATTTTTAACCTTCTGTAAGCGAACGGATCAATAATCACCAGAGAAAAAGTCTGAATGAATACGTTTTTGTCGATCAAAGAAAAACACAAGGAATACACTAATAATGCTCCATTGGTTTTTGCTTCTTACCTATGCTACGGTCCACAGAAGCGATTTTACTGCAGGGAACCTCCCCGAGCTGAGCCAACAAGTAGAGCACCTCCAACGAGGCCATGAGGAGCATGAGGTCAGGCAGGGTGAGGAGCATCATTACTTCCCTGTACGAGTCCTGGTCCACATACTCACAGATGAGCACGCCGTTGTCCTCCACTTTGCTCAGGTTGCCCAGAATCTCCATGGCTACATGACAAGCGAGACATTCCATAAAAGATGCCTGCATCGCCTAAGCTACGAGGGATTTATATGTGAACACACACCTCTCATTTTGAGGAACCTGTCTCTGGACATTAAGCATTTGGTGATAGTGTGAAAGATCAGATGGGTCATCCGAAAATCAACCGGATCCAGCTGGAGCTGAAAGACAAAAAAAAAAAAAGATCTCAGTGAGAGTGTTATAAGTTAATAAATCATTCTGCTGAATGAACACAAAACATGGCTTGACTGGGGAGGGCAAGAAGCAAAGTCAGGTTCAACAGCAGTGAAGCAAAAAAAAAAAAAAAAAAAACAGCCTGGCTAAATGCTGCAGTTCAAAACAAATATTTTCCATTAAAAATGCCATTTCATTTGCATTTATTACTATATGTTGTTTAGAACCTTGGCACCTCTGAAATTCTGTTAGCTGTAGCTCAATTTCTCCCAGAAAAGGATTTCAATAACAAATGCTTTGGTAGTAATATCTTCATTTATTTTGCTTGCAATGAAAAAACACAAAAGAGAATGGCTTTAAAAAATAAATCATTTTCATTTTACACAAAACTCCAAAAATGGGCCAGACAAAAGTATTGGCACCCTTTGAAAAATCATGTGATGCTTCTCTAATTTGTGTAAATAACAGCACCAGTTACTTAACTGTGCCACATAACCGATGGTGGCAATAACTGAATCAGACTTGCAACCAGTTAAAATGGATTAAAGTTGAGTCAACCTCTGTCCCGTGTCCTTGTATGTACCACATTGAGCATGGAGAAAAGAAAGAAAACCAAAGAACTGTCTGAGGACTTCAGAAGCAAAATTGTGAGGAAGCGTGAGCAATCTCAACGCTACAAGTCCATCTCCAAACACCTGAATGTTCCTGTGTCTACCGTGCGCAGTGTCATCAATAAGTGTAAAGCCCATGGCACTGTGGCTAACCTCCCTAGATGTGGACGGAAAAGAAAAATTGAAGAGAAATTTGAACCAAAGATTGTACAGCTGGTGGATAAAGAACTTCGACTAACATCCAAACAAGTTCAAGCTGTCCTGCGGTCCGAGGGTAGAACAATGTCAACCCGTACTATCCGTCGTCGTCTGAATGGAAAAGGACTCTATGGTAGGATACTCGGGAAGACCCAGAGACATAAAAAAGCTAGCATGGAGTTTGCCAAAACTTACCTGAGAAAGCCAAAAACGTTTTAGAAGAATGTTCCCTTAGCCCAGTACTTCTCAAATAGTGGGGCGGGCCCCCTCAGGGGGGCAGAGCGATGTTGGGGGTGGCACATACACTTTATTCTAGTACAGTAAAAAACTAATTGCACATACACTCAGTGGGTAGCAGTGGTGCTATCAATTTCTGCGTATGCGTGTGCGCAGTATTTTTGAACCAAACAAGAGCACACAGCTAAGAGCACTTGAGATATGAAAAGCTAAGACGAGGAAATATGACGAAGCGTATGTTGCATATGGCTTTTGGCTTTGACATTTAGTACAGCGGGACACGAGGAAAGATCAGTGCGTTTACTGTATCGAAAAATGTTCGCAGCGGACAGCAGGAATTTTTTTTTTCAGCGAAAATGTGCCGAATATTGCCAAAAATCGTCCCGCTTTGTCAGTGTTACATCGGTAAATCAGGGAGCACTGTTAGCATCATATAAAGTGGCATAAAAAGTTGCTCAGTGCAAAATAATCCCACACCATAGCAAAGGAGCTGATACTACCTGCAGCAAAAATAAAAACTGTCGCTCTGTCCAGTGAAACGGTCGTTTTTGTTCTATTAATTTTTGTTGTTTCGGTCTAATTGTTTGGCAGATTGTCCTCTTGAGTTAATGTTGCTAATCGATTTAAATTTATTATTAGTTATTAATTTTATTACATTTTTTTAGTATCACACGGTCAAAAAATGTATTGAGTGTATTTTTACAGTATGGATGGGTTTTTGTGTTTTTTTTTAACACTTTATTGTAAGTTGATCTATATTACTTTTTTTCTTTAATATTAAAAAGGACAATGTTATGCAGAGGTGTACTTATAATAATAAGAATTTTATAGACAAATGATACTACAGTATATTTACAGTGACGGCAGAGAGTTGACGAGGGGGGCGCGGAACATTTATGTCTTCCTGGGGGGGTGTAATGGAAAATAATTGAGAAGCACTCCCTTAGCCAGATGAGACAAAAGTAGAGCGTTTTGTGAAAAGGCATCAACATAGAGTTTACAGGGGGAAAAAAACGAGGCCTTCAAAGAAAAGAACATGGTCCCCTCAGTCAAACATGGCGGAGGTTCCCTGATGTTTTGGGGTTGCTTAGCTGCCTATGGCACTGGACTGTGTGCATGACATCATGAGGTCTGAAGACCACCAACAAATTTTGCAGCATAATGTAGGGCCCAGTGTAAGAAAACTGGGTCTCCCTCAGCGGTCATGGGTCTTCCAGCAGGCCAATGACCCAAAACACACTTCAAAAAGCACTCGAAAATGGTTTGAGAGAAAGCACTGGAGACTTCTAAGGTGGCCAGCAATGAGTTCAGACCTGAATCCCATTGAACACCTGTAGAGAGATCTGAAAATGGCAGTTTGGAGAAGTCACCCTTCAAATCTCAGAGACCTGAAGCAGTTGACCAAAGAATAACGTTCTATAATTTCCTTCAGAGCATTGTAAGAAACTCATTGATGGATACCGGAAGCAGTTGTTTGCAGTTATTTTCTCTAAAGGTTGTGCTACCAAGTATTAGGCTGAGGGGGCCAATGCTTTTATCCGGCCCATTTTTGGAGTTTTGTGTAAAATGCTAATGATTTTTTTTTAAAATTCTCTTTTGTGTTTTTTCATTGCAAGCAAAATAAATGAAGATATTACTACTAGGGTTGTTCTAATCATGTTGTTTTGCTCCCGATCGTTTTAGTTTGAGTATCTGCCGATCCCGATATTTCCCGATCCGATTGCTTTTTTTTTTTGCTCCCGATTCAATTCCAATCATTCCCGATCATATACATTTTGGCAATGCATTAAGAAAAAAATGAATAAAACTCGGACGAATATATACATTCAACATACAGTACATAAGTACTGTATTTGTTTATTATGACAATAAATCCTCAAGATGGCATTTACATTATTAACATTCTTTCTGTGAGAGGGATCCACAGATAGAAAGACTTGTGACTTTGTGTATTGTGACTAAATATTGCCATCTAGTGTATTTGTTGTTATATGTATTATAAAAAGGCATGGCCGATATTTTTTTGCCGATTCTGATACTTTGAAAATGACGGGATCGGACCCGATCGATCGGGATGCCGAACGATCGGGACATCTCTAATTACTACAATAATTTGTTGGGAGAAATTCAACATTATATGACAGAATTGCAGGGGTGCTGATACTTCTGGCCAGCGGTGTATGAGAATTATGGACACAATAAATTTCCTCTCTACTTATTGGCGACAAAGTTCTAACTGATTGCATCGGGGCACTTTGAATAGATTTTCTCAAAATAGCACTTTGATGAGGAGTCATTTCCCTGCATAACAGTAAATTAACATAAATAAATCAGTCACTAAAGCTCCGGAAAGTGTACAAATTATAGTTTCAGAAGCCTTAGTGAAAGCTTTTTAAAGAGGTGGGAGTTTCAAGGTTGAGGGCATATCTGTTGTATTCAAATGGGACTCGCATCACTCGTTTTCCATTTTAATGTTTCCACAAAAGATCATTATTTATTCAGGGATTTATCGGGTTTTGGGGCATCATACTCAAATTCCTACATGAAAACTGCAGCTGTTCAGCTAATTATGACACAGCTTTTGCCAACGCTGCGTCTTTCCATAGCAACAGCCTGTTTTTTTTTTTCATCTTTGTTCATTAGCCATTTTCTACTTGGGGCGATACCGCTTCACACTCACCTCGGCGGCCACGTTGCCCAAAGTGTCGAGCCCGAGCTGTCGGAGTGAGATGAGGTTACAGTGGGCGCAGAGCAAAAGGAAGCGCAGGCACGTTCGGTTGGCCGCCAGCAGCTTGACGTTGGCCTCCTCGAAGGAGAGGTTGCGCAGGATGACGGCGACCTGCAGCACCCGCTGGGCCTCCAGGTCGCTGATGCCCAGGTTCCGTGGCGGGTGAAAGAGGCTCTGCCAACGTTCTGCTACTGATGTACCATCTAAAGACACACACGGCAAACATGAAGTTCAAGGCAGGCCATGAAACCAAACAAGTTTAAAGTGATCCTCGATCTTTAAGACAAGCAATTCTTAAAACAAATATTAGTATGAGTTATATTAATTTGATATTGAAACCCCTCTTACTGTTTTCGTTTGAATAAAATTTGTAAAATTATTTTAAGTGATAGGTCGCCATTCTTGTTATGTCGCAGTGCATGACGTCACAGGGCCCGTTGCCAAACTTTCAGCGTGTCACTCTTAGCTACCCCAACATGTCGTTGGTTCTGGCCTTCCAATTTGAACCGGATCGGAAAAGTGAAGAGCAGGACAGCACGCAGCGTGGCTGACTGTCCTCATTAAATTCATCATCTGACGGGAACAAATCCTGGAACTCCCACGAAGAATAGGCAAGAAAAAAAGATAACAATAGCAATTTATTCCGCGTTTTTACACTCACTCGAAGCTCAGGAAGTAGACCGCGATCAGGCCGTCGAATCAATAAAATAGACTGATCCGAAAAGCCGCTGTGGGACCGTCGAATCCAGAAAATAGACACTTTCGAAACCAATATTGCAGCCGTGGTGGGACCGCCGGATCCAGAAAATAGACGGATCCCTTACTTGACTATGGATCCAGGAAAAATGTTCGGGCGGCGCCAGTTGTAACGTGTGGTTGGTAGGATACGTGCATACATATGGGGCGCCGTTTGTAAAGCAGCACATGCTGAAAATTACGACAACATTTTCTCACATTTAGTGCCGCATCAGTGTTGAAAATGTGGTGTGAAAATTTTAGAGTCACTTTTTTTGCACATTTACGACATTATTTAGCAATTTAAATATTTATTTTTAAATAACATGTATTAGGCTTGAATATTTGAATCCAGAACTAATTAAATCTTTAATCTAAATCTTAAATGTAAATCTTAAGTATATATCTTAAATCTAAATGTTAAATATAAATCCTTGATCTAAATGTTAAATCTAAAATGTTAAATCAAATCCTAAATGTAATTGTTAAATCTAAATTCTTAATCTAAATCTTAAATCTAAATCTTAAATCTAAGTCTTAAATATAAATCTTAAATCTAAATGTTAAATCTAAATCCTAAATCTAAATTCTTAATCTAAATGTTACATCTAAATCTTAAATATAAATCTTAAATCTAAATGTTAAATCTACATTTTAAATATATGTCTTAAGTCTACATCCTAACTATATATCCTAAATGTAAATCTTAAATATAAATCTCAAATCTAAATTGTAAATGTTAAATCTTCAAACGGTTGGAACTAAATATTTATGTAACATGTAAATTCATATGACTGGTGACCGGAAGTAAAAAAAAAAAAAAAAGTTGGAGCAGCTCAGACTGTGTTTGCATATTAGCTAAATATTTAGTTTCACCAGTTTCAAGATTTACATTTAAGATATATATTTAAGATTTACATTTTAAATATAAGATTTACGACCTGGAACAGCATCTTGGAAGAGTGAATGGGCAGCAGAGGGCGTGACTCGCCTGTAAGACGCGTCACACCAACATCAGTGACCCTCTGACGAAGGCGGAAGTGCTCGCCGAAACATGTCAGGTATATAAAACCACCTACTATTGCCTGGGATAAAAGGTTTAACGAATTTATAAGTGTAGGCAAAATGAACTCTATACAACGATTCATATTTAAGATTCAGGATTTAGATTTAACGTTTACATTTAAGATTTAGATTTAAGATTTAGATTTAAGGTTTAGATTTAAGGTTTAGATTTAAGGTTTAGATTTAAGATTTAGATTTAAGATTTAGATTTAAGATTTAGGTTTAAGATTTAGATTAAATGTGCACAAAAAGTGACTAAAATTTTCACACATTTTAAAAACTGCTGCGTTAAATGTGAGAAAATGTCGTCGTAACTTTCAGCATGTGCTGCTTTACAAACGGCGCCCCATACATACAGGGACCAAAAAGGGGAGAAGCTTCAACTTATGCAGATTTATTCACAAAAAAATATTAATCCCACCTTGACCACTCACGTCACTCCCTTGTTTCCATTTGACTGGAAATTGCATCCAAAAGCAGCACACCGTGGCATTTTACTTCGCGAGTTTAGGCAGCAATAAGCAATTGTTGAACACGCTACACATTTGGAAAGATACCAATTACGTCATCACTGCGAGCCCGCAAAACATGGCGCCAACTATCGGTCAAAATGTGTACTAAATATTATAAAATATTTCCATTGATTTAACATTTTATGTGTTTCTAACAACATATTTTAGTACAAGAGAACAATTGTGGTTTATTACAGCCTACATGTATTTATGGTAGAGGATCACTTTAAAAACAGTTTCATCCCAGCTTGTCTTTTTTTTACCTTGTGCTGTGCTGCTCTTGTCCCAGATTAGCTCCCTGACTTCAGCATCCTGCACGACTTCCTTCCAAAACTAACCGGGAAAACCAAAAACAGCACTTAGTCAAGCATTATAATGCATTATTAAACCATCTTTAACAAATGAAGGAAATTTTCCATCATGAAACGCCACAAAACATTACCCTGATAAAGTCTCGGGATGTTTTCGTCTTCCAGTCAGTACCGAACACCCCGGAGAAGCTGCCTAGCGCTGCACAAGGAGCGACAAGAGAAGAGTGCAGTGTTATTATCTGTTTGTATAAGGACTTCCACAAATGATTCATATTTTGGTAGTCGAGTCAATCAAACGTACAATCGTCGAAAACACCGGTGTGGGCCAGTAGCAACGTGACCAGTTTGGGGTCCTTGTCCAGCTGCATGGCGTGCTTGCTCTCATTGGAGAGCAAAGTGCAAACATTGACTGCAAAGTCCACTTCATTGGGCAGACCAGACAGGAGAGACAGCACCAGTTTGTTGTAGTCGCACGGCGGGATAAAATCGGTGGACAGCCCGTAGCTTTGGCGGAGATAGTCTGGTGTACCAAAAAGACAAAAAAGATGTTTATAATATTCACATTTGACAAGAAATTCTGTGTACTAAAGCTGAAACGAATACTCGAGTAACTCGAGTTTATAAATTGATCCGAGTAATTTTATTCGCATCTAAGAATCATTTCATTTTGCCAGCTCTCAGCATCACGTTTTGCCCAGACTACTTTAAATGCTGGGCAACGCGCTGACGTCACATCTATAGAGGAAGAAGCAGACTTCACACGGGCATCTGTCAATCATCGTTTAACTTGTTAAACAGTTTCTGCAAGGAAGCTGCGCTGGAATGAATGTGTGTGCGTGTGGAGACGTCGGAGACATGTAAATGCCAGAACTGATCATGAGGAGTTTCAAATTTCTACATGTCACTCCAACTGTCACAGCTAAGGTAGATAAACAGAAGCATTTAATAAAGCCAAGCATTTATCTACTAAAGTACTTTATTCTTGTTCAAAAATGATTTGGTTGGACAGTTATGTTTAAAACTGATCATAATTTTGACATTTGAAGTGCTTAAAAACCATTTTATATACATTTTTTAAAATCACTTTGGGGGAAAAAGTGAGAAAGAAACATGTCTTATATGTATCTCTTTCCAATGCGAAATCTGAATAAATACATTGTGCACAAAAAAACACACACACACAAAAAAAATAAATAAATAAATAAATAATTGGGGGGGTGCGCTACTTCGCGGTTTTTCCACTTATCGTGGCGCGTTCTGGTCCCCTTTAACCGCGAAAAATGAGGGATCACTGTGCACTGTGGTGATGGTGAGTCATCCAAAGTCTTTCCAAACAGCTATTCAAGTCATCAAGTGAAAATTTCTTCAAAAATATAGATATATAATTTTTTTTTAAATATCGCAATATATCACAAACCCCCAAAAAAATCACAACAATAGTTTTTTCCAATAGCGTTCAGGCCTACTACAAACTATGCCACCGTTTCAACAAAGTACGCCCGCATGATGCTACGGTGTTAGCAGGTAGCGTCTGATGTGTCTCATACATATCATCGGGATGCCGATCGATCGGGTCCGATCACGTCATTTTCAAAGTATCGGAATCGGCAAAAAAATATCGGCCGTGCCTTTTTTAAATATATATATATATTTTTTAGTTAAATCATTTTCTAATTGTATTTAACGTTACAGACATAATGTGTTACACTCTTCGAGAATCTTTAATTTAAGCTTAAGGTAGGGTTATCAAATTTATCGCGTTAACGGCGAGAATATTTTTTACATTTATCACGTTGCAATAGTTAATGCAATTAACACATGCGCTGCACAACCCACTCATGCATTGTCGAGTTCAATCTATAATGGCGCCGTTTTACCCATACACTATATGGAACTAAAAGGCAGCGTAAAATGAGTAGAGTGAATTTTGGCAGCCTTTGGAACCTTTTTTTAAATGGCTAAAGCCTTACAATCCCTCTCCCAACGTTTAGAATAATTGTGGGAAGCAATGTGGGGAAGAAAGGTAGTAGTTGATCTTTTTCTTAACACCCTTTGTTCTTTCCCAACGCAGAGAAGATATATCAATTGGTACCACGACGCACAGTCATGGTTGCACTTCCCATCATGCATTTCGGCAGAAGTTAAATGGCTACAGTATCATTTACTGAAAGCTCAACAAATGGCAATATTTAGTCACAATATACAAAGTCACATTTATCCTTTAAGAATTACAAGTCTTTCTATCTGTGGATCCCTCTCACAGAAAGAATGTTAATAATGTAAATGCCATCTTGAGGATTTATTGTCATAATAAACAAATACAGTAATTATGTACTGTATGTTCAATGTATATTTTCGTTCGAGTTTTATTCATTTTTTTCTTAATGCATTGCCAAAATGTATATGATCGGGAAAAATTATCGGGAATGATTGGAATTTAATCGGGAGCAAAAAAAAAGCAATCGGATCGGGAGCAAAAAAACATGATCGGAACAACCCTAATCGTAATATGATAATAATTTCACACATGAGTCGCTCCTGAGTATAAGTCGCACCCAAAGCCAAACTATGAAAAAAAACTGCGACTTATAGTCCGAAAAATACGGTTTATAATTGCTCTTTACCTGAAAAAGTATGTTTTATCAGATTTCTCGATTAATCGATCGAATTTTCAGTCAAATACTCGATTACCAAAATATTCGATAGGTGCAGCCCTACTGTGTACCACAAATGCCAGTCGGAAAAAAGGCCACTGTGCTCCCTCGATGCTAGGCCAGTCGAACTCAGATTTATTTCCCTATCGACATCTTAACGCTCCCCTTCAACAGGAACGAAAAAAAAATCAGTTTTAACCTTCCTCACTGGTCAGGCCGTTTGTATGCCAAGACAGCAGCAAACAAAGTACAGCTGAGCCTTTATTTATTTATCTTGTTCTTTTTTGCCTTAAGCTGCAGAGGACATCTAAAGGAAGCCATCTCGTCGGCTGGTGGCTTTGTGCATTTACATATCATTATCAAACACGGGGTGAGATTTTATCAGCATTATTATTTAGCAGCCTCGGCTTCAAAGAACGTCTGATTTACGCTACAGCAAATGTGTTGGGGCTGGTAATCGGGGATGAAAAACATCTTTAGTGATTGGGGCAGAATAGGAGGAAGCCTTTAGTGTAAATCACTGGAGCACCTACAAATGCTTCATTCAATTCCTAGGAGTTACTGAACACCTGCATCGGGTAGAAACAAAAGGAGGAATGTACAACAAGGCTTCATGAAAAGTTGCTGCAGGGCTACGACGAAAATAAATGTCCTTTCGGTTGTTTTAAGTTAAGGTTTAACGCAAGGGCAGCACAAATCATAAACAGCCACACACCATGTACAGTTGTGGTCAAAAGTTTACATACAAACTCCGATTTTTCTCTGATAGAGTGATTGGAACAGATACTTCTTTGTCACAAAAACATTCATGAAGTTTGGTTCTTTTATGACTTTATTATGGGTGAACAGAAAAAAGTGATCAAATCTGCTGGGTCAAAAATATACATACAGCGGTGCTAATATTTGGTAATATGTCCCTTGGCCATTTTCACTTCAATTAGGCGCTTTTGGTAGCCATCCACAAGCTTCTGGCAAGCTTCTGGTTGAATCTTTGACCACTCCTCTTGAGGGAATTGGTGCAGTTCAGTTAAATTTGATGGCTTTCTGACATGGACTTGTTTCTTCAGCATTGTCCACAAGTTCTCAATGGGGTTTAAGTCAGGACTTTGGGCAGGCCATTCGAAAACCTTAATTGTAGCCTAATTTAGCCATTCCATTACCACTTTTGATTAGAGCTGGGAATCTTTGGGCACCTAACGATTCGATTACAATTACGATTCAGAGGCTCCGATTCGATTATAAAACGATTATTGATGCACCCCCCTCCTTTTTTTTTAAAAAATGTTTTGTACGTTAGTTCCAAAATTGTTCAAAAATACTCTCAGGCTAAACCACACTACTATTTCAGTATCAAGTTAACATATAGCAGTAAACAAATATACAAAAATAATATTAAATAAAAAACTCCAGTCCCCATTCTGTATCAGCAGCTTTAAACTACATTCAATTAATTTAATGTTGTGAATCAACCATTAAATTTGTTAAAATTGCTCCCGTTATTCCATAATTTCCCTTTTGTCTACTTTCGACATGTGAAAGTTTTAAAACTATTTTAAAGATAGATTCAAGTCAATATTTTACCGATTTAGGAGTATTATAGATAAAAAGTTAATTAGGTTTGCTTGGAAGGTTCGCTACAACAGCCTTGTAGGGAAGTGTACTGCTTTAAGATGGCGGCTGTTTATAACGCCCGCATCTAGCTTTTTGTAGATGTGCTGCTAACACTACCAAATCTATATTCCATCTAGTCCTATATAAATTATATCCACCGTAACATAAGGATGAACTTTGGAGCAGCTTTTCGGCAGCAGTCAGGTATGTTGTTGTGTTTTTTTATCTCGTTGCATGAGTTGAGCTAGAGCCGTGAGTTGAGCTTTGGCATTACCCGAGGGGCCGGGTAATGGGAAGCAAGATGTTTAGCTACTCTCGCTCCGTTCCGTCCCGAAGACCGCGCGGCGCGCTGAGTGTTGTGTACTTCCGCTTTACTTCGCATATTTCAATAATCGGAATTTGGATGTTTGTGAATTGTTCTCGAATCTTCCACGGCCGAATCGCGAATAATCTAAGAATCGGAAATTTTGCACAACTCTACTTTTGATGTGTGTTTGGGGTCATTGTCCCGTTGGAACACCCAACTGTGCCCAAGACCCGATCTTCGGGCTGATTTGAAGGTAATCCTCCTTCTTCATTATCCCATTTACTCTCTGTAAAGCACCAGTTCCATTGGCAGAAAAACAGCCCCACAGAATAATACTACCACCACCGTGCTTGACGGTAGGCATGGTGTACTTGGGGTTAAAGGCCTCACCTTTTCTCCTCCAAACATATTGCTGGGCATTGTGGCCAAACAGCTCGATTTTTGTTTCGTCTGACCACAGAACTTTCCTCCAGAAGGTCTTATCTTTGTCCATGTGATCAGCAGCAAACTTCAGTCGAGCCTTAAGGTGCCGCTTTTGGAGCAAGGGCTTCCTTCTTGCTCGGCAGCCTCTCAGTCAATGGGGATGCAAAATACGCTTGACTGTGGACACTGACACCTGTGTTCCAGCAGCTTCTAATTCTTGGCAGATCTCCTTTTTGGTGATTCTCGGTTGAATCTTCACCCTCCTGACCAATTTTCTCTCAGCAGCAGGTGATAGCTTGCGTTTTCTTCCTGATCGTGGCAGTGAGAAAACAGTGCCATGCACTTTATACTTACAAACAATTGTTTGCACTGTTGCTCTTGGGACCTGCAGCTGCTTTGAAATGGCTCTAAGTGACTTTCCTGACTTGTTCAAGTCAATGATTCGCTTTTTCAGATCCATGTATGTATATTTTTGACCCAGCAGATTTGATCACTTTTTCTGTTAACCCATAATAAAGTCATAAAAGAACCAAACTTCATGATCAGGAAGTAAAGTTCCCTCGTTTTCGGTTTCGTTGTCTCTTTTCAGCTAATTTTAGAAACCCTTTTGAGAAGATGGCAAAAAAAAAAAAAAAGACGAGTATCGTACTTATCAGCAGTGTTGGGAATAATGCCGTTATAAATAACGCCGTTACATAACGGCGTTATTTTTTTCAGTAACGGAGAATCTAACGAATTATTTTTTCCGCCGTTACAACGCCGTTACCGTTACTGACGGTCAAAAGCGGTGTGTTACTTACTTTGAATAAATTGAAGAAACTACCAGCCGTAGCGAGTCAACTCTGCTCTGTTTATTTGTCATCCAAGCCTTGGGGTGCGTTCAGGTTCATGGCAATGAAAATAGTAAACACACATAGCCTACCTTTGCAAGAACGATGGAGTTGCCGTTTGATATGGTCATAATGTGCAGGTCCTGCACCCATCCGCAGCAAAACTGTTCGTAGCTTTGTAGCGATTTGTAATTTCGGAATCGCTGATGAGTTTAGTAACATACAACATACAATAAATACAGCAGAATGTCCGTTTCGCATAATTGTGGAAGCCCGTCGACATCTTTACTCCATTTGTCTTCGGCTTGCGCGTAAGGGTCAACATTGTTCACATCCTTAACTTTGATCACATATCTGTTCTTCGCCTTAGTAATGAATTTGTCTCTTTATCGAACTGGCAAGTTAAAGTTTAATGTCCCGCAAGCCAGACCTGCTTCCAATATGGCTGCGTTGTTGTCAAATCACATGTGATCCCCCATTCTGTGACGTAAACGCTCGAGCCTAATAGCGCACGTACTTCGGAGCCGGTTGTTTATATGTGAATTGTCTCGCCCTATGGTTGTATATGTGCATTTGTTGTTCATAAAGTTTTTTGTTGTTGTTTTTTTTTAAAACAAACTTCAGAGCCTTGGTTTTCACACACAAACCGGAACAGCGCGTGCGGCAAACACACACACGCAAAACAGATGCAGAGGGATATGATGGCAGAGCATTCAGAGGAAAATTTGTCCTTTACGAGGTGGAGATATAAACACCATTTCAAGTTGGTCGAAATTAAAAGAAAGAACGTGCACGTAAAGTGCAATTTACGTCCCGGGGCACAGCTTTTGTCGAAATCTGTGGTAAGCAATTTAAATCTGTTTATTTTTGTTGCACTTCAAGTGTAGGATAAATCTGTTGCTGGTGAGATGCAATAAATATTACAAGGGTCTAAAACACAACTACCTGTCTGTTCTTCTCTATTCAACTGACTCGAATACTGCTCAGAAAATTTCAAATTCTTTGACATACAACAACTTATTTTTAAAGTAACGGAAATAGTTACTTTCCCGAGTAACTACTTAATTTTACTCTAGAGTAATTCAGTTACTAACTCAGTTACTTTTTGGAAGAAGTAGTGAGTAACTATAAATAATTACTTTTTCAAAGTAATGTGCCCAACACTGCTTATCAGCAGGACATAAGGACATAAATGCGGCACCGGTTTTTTCTCTCGCTTTGGATGAGTCAACAGATGTAAAGAACTTCTCCCAGTTTAACGTGATTGCCAGATTTTGACTGAAAGGGACAACAAGAGTGGAGGATTTATTCAAGTCCTGAGTTCACGAAAGAAAAAAATGAATAAGCTTGTTTCATGAACATGAAGTTTCTCAACGCCTGCATGAAGCTGAACCAGACTAAGTATCAAGCAGACGACAAAGCTATCAGCAAAACCATGCAGAGCCAGAAGTCGCATTAATGGTAAGAAATACTCATCATTGATTAGCAACAGAATAACAATGTTATCAAAAAGAATTCAGAGACTTGTTGTGCTTTAAAAATGTTGAAATTACATCAAAAGCACAAATTACTTGTATTTTTATTTTTAAACATATCGTATGGCTCTCAAGTGATTGCATTTAAAAATGTGTTCATGGCTCTCTAAGCCAAAAAGGTTCCCGACACCTGGTCTAGAGTTTTCCCAAAGTTACTGTGTGTATAAATTATGTTCTTTACATAAAACAAAACCAGCTATGAAGCTCCACAAATGAACTGAAATATAGAAGACCCTAATCTCAACTGAGGCAAGATGAAAACATACAAGCACCCCTTTTCCTTTCATCAATAGTGTCTGTCAGTTGCCTCAGAGCCGCTCAGCAGGAGCCGGCGTACTGGAGTGTGCGTTTTTGTGAGACGTTACGGTGCCAGCCTCAGCCAACAGTGTGAAACATTTAGCTGGAAATATTCCTTCTCTCAGATGAGCTTTTATCCCGAGGATGCATGCTTCCTCCATTTTAAGAAAATGATTTATCTGTGTTATTTGCAGAAACCCTGTGAGGTGCAATGTGAGGTAAACAGCACACCGTAATAAAGGTGATAAGCAACATTCAATATGTTGCCTCATGAGCACAATAAGCCATGAGACTTTATTCAACTTAAAATCTCGACACAGTGATGCAACAGTAATCACATCAGCATGAGGATTAACAGTTTTTGGGGAGTTCGCTTAGACGTCAACGGGCTAAGCTCGAGTTAATGCCAAAACCCTCTTAAAATTGTGTCTGTCCTACCTGATACAACATGTTGCTGGTAGTTGTACGACGTGGGAATTGCGCCGACTGGAAGAAAGGTCTTGGCGTTCCCCGGCTGCGCCTCGTCGTCATCCTCGCCGAAGTGGTGGACTCGCTCATATTTCTCCAAATATCTGTGCAGAGATGGTTAAATCCCAGTGAGAAACTTATCAAACGGAGTGACAATCTTCATCTTTCAGTGACGTTAAGTCATAGCTCCTCTGTGGTAATGCACAAACACTAAATACCTCCGCGGCGAGAGCGCGGTGAACCCTGCCTGTGCGGTCGTGAGTCACCGACCGGACCAGCCAGTGGCTGTTACTGAACGAGGCCCCCGCTTGTTCATCACGATGGAGGTAATCCCCCGTCCGCTGGCTTCCGGGTGACACGCTCGACTATAAATACGCTGCTCTCAGGGAAGAAGGAGAGAGTGAACGAGGCGAGCGTGAGACATACGGCCCTGCTCCTGAATGCAGCGTCATCAAGCGCCGTCTGGCCAAAAGCAGATAATGACTATGGTTGGGTGGGAGATTTTCAGAGAGAGGGGCTACAAGTCAGTACCTACTTTATATATGGCGCAAAACACAGACAAGGCTGAAAAAGCAGTTTCTGCTCTCGCACCCCTCTATAAAATAAACTGTTGTATTTTAAGCTAAAACAACTGTTGTGTCAGATAGAACAATATGTCTATATGTTGCCATAGCAGATTCGTGGCGCATTAAGCTTCCGAACTAGAGGTGGGAATCTTTGGGCACCTAACGATTCGATTACGATTGAGAGACTCCGATTCGATTATAAATCGATTATCGATGCACCCCCCCATGTTTAAAAAAAAAAAAAAAAAAGTTTTGTATATTTGTTCCAAAATTGTTCAAAAATGCTCTCAGGCCAAATAAACCAAACTACTATTTTAGTATCAAGTTACCGGTTAAAAACAGTAAATAAAATACTCAAGTCCTCATTCTGTATCAGCAGCTTTAAACTACATTCAATTAATTTAATGTTGTGAATCAACCGTTAAAGTTGTTAAAATTGCGCCCGTTATTCCATAATTTCCCTCATGTCTACTTTCGACATGTGAGAGTTTTAAAACTGTTTCATCATTTAAAGATAGATTCAAGTCAAGATTTTGCCAATTTAGGGGTATTTTAGATAAAAATTAATTAGGTTCTCTATAACAGCCTTCTAGAGAAGTCTACTGCTTTAAGATGGCGCCTGTTTACTAGCGCGGGAAAGTCTGTCATTTCACACCTAGTCTAGATATATGTGATATCTACCATACCAGTATGTTGCCGTATGTTTGTAGCAACTACCAACTGGGCGCTGTTTGTAGCGGCTGACGGCCGCAGTCAGGTATTATTGTTTTTTTTGTTTTTTTTTACCTAGCGGCATTACCTGCACATGATATTTACTCTCGGTCCGTTCCTCATTGCGTCCCGAAGACCGCGCTGACTGCGTTTTATTTCCACTTTACCTGGTATAATTCAATAATCGGAATTTGGATGTTTGTGAATCATTCTCGAATCTTCCACGGCCGAATCGCGAATAATCTAACAATCGGAAATTTTGCACGCCTCTATTCCGAACTATTTTTAATCTGTCCGTTTTACCCTGAAAACCCCCGTTTACAGACGTCGCGCAACCGCTTTGCTTCAGCCCAGCCATGAAAAGAATTATATTTATTATTCAAAATGTCTGTCACTTTTAGTTTAGAATCATGAATTTATGTCTAATATTTCGTTTAAAAAAAAAATAAAAAAAAAACTTAAAAAAATTATTTGCTCACATATTTTAGTTTTAAACAAATTACGTCACAATGAAAAAATTGGTGTCTGTAAAAGTCACAGGTATCTACCTCATAACTATCACTTAATTGTATTTTTTTCGATACTGTCGCATTTTCCCCAATATTTTAGAGAATAAATAATCGCTCCAAACAAAGAAAATTTGAAAAATAACGTTTAAAAGGGTAAATATATGTAATGAAAATCTCGACTACCCCTTGACGTCTGCGATTTTTGCATCGCGACCCTTGTTATATGACCATGTTTCACCCATAAAATCTCGAAAAAATCCAGCTGTGGCCGTTCACATCTGTGTCTTGACACTCGATGATACATGCTATGTGGAGTTTTTGGATCGAAACAAGGTAAGGGCGCGATAATATCTCGTTAAAATCATGGCGTCTTTAATTCTGCTGTTGCGTGCTCTCACCTCCAGTTAGGGTTTTGCTGTTTAAAAAATATATTTTTTAAAATGCCCTCCTGGTCAAAAATTTTCTTTCCTCAGAAAATTGACATTTTAAGCTTTCCAATGATGTATCACACGTGCAAATCGGACAATTTTGAAATTCGGTCAAATAGGGGGTCTCAGAGCGGAACTTCAAGTCACCTAAGTGTTGTCCGCCATATGCATTCTTGTTGGGTACTACATGTTATTGATTCTCCCACACTTTAAACCTGGCTCACTCTAAAATATTTAAAAAACACAGGCCTTTCTCTTTTGGGCCAAAAATTCTTGGTTAAAGAAAAAAAATGACAACACATTGATGATGCTCATCCAATTATTGCTACCAACACCTCCTGAGTAATTGTTCATACCTACTAAAATTCAATTTGGACCCACAAAAATCTTGGTGGTGATTATTTTTGACTTAAAAAAAAAAAAAAAATCAACACAGAGTGACCCAGGAATGCCAAAAAAATCAATAGTATGTGACCTAAAATGTCACCAAATTTACAAGGAGTGACCTGAAATCCATGCCAGTTTATTGACCACCATGAAAGCATTCCCACAATTTCCCCAGATATTGAATTTTCAAATATACAACATGACGAGACCACAAACAGCCATTTTGATTCTTTGCTGCCAAACCATCTTGATTGGCAGCAAGTGCCACTCCACTGATTGTAAAACTGTTGGGGTGAAGGGTCAAAAACAGGAAACGTGAGCTTAACACCCCGTTTCAGATCAAAGCAGGCCGACAGGAAGCCTGACCCAGACACTGTAGATCATATCACGGAGATTCAGTTAGAGAGGCGAACACCTAGACTTTTAAACGATTTTTTGCTCTCGTCTCAAGTGGCAAGGAAGAGAAAAAAACACCATCAACCCTCACACTACAAGGTAGCAAGCACAATAGCATAGGGTGACCAAACGTCCTCTTTTGCCCGGACAAGTCCTACTTTCATGTAGTATCCTCGTGGTCCGGGCGGGTTTTTATAAATTCTTAAAAATGTCCGTTTTTTATGATTTTTCACGGGACCAATTTGAAGAGAATCCCTCCGGCTGCTGGGTGGCAGCGCCTGCCTGTGATGACATGGCTCCTAGTAGTAGGGAGGGAAGGAGTAGTTCTTATTTTTGTTGGCAGTTTACCCCTATCATGAGGCATTACCGCCATCTACTGGGTTGACGATTTGGCCACAACGCCTGCCAAGTTGTAAAGTTTTTACCATAAATACGAATAAAATGGCAACTGTTGACTTCTGTCAGAGCTTTGACTGTAAAATCCCGTTTGGTGTCGCATCATTGCGCTGCCGATGATTGTAAACCTTTATAGCAAAGTTTGATTTTTGCCTCAGCCAGCTATCAGTAAGCTAAACTGCGCTAGCCATTATGGGAAACGTACTTTTGAACTGCTACGTATGGAAACATGCTGGTTGAATAGTTTGTCAGTTTATTTCGGTTTTTGTTTGTGTGCAATCTAGAACTATGAATGAGAATATCAACTGAATGGGAATAACAATTTGTCAAGGACAATTGTCGTGATAGTAATTTATAAAAATGTTTAGTTGGCACGTAGCCTACTGTGTGTATGTGACATTGACTGGACTACATTTCTATGGGTCTGCATTATATATTATACATGTATGCATACAGGGCCGGCCCAGGCCATTTGGGGGCCCTAAGCAAAATAATGCAAAGGGGCACATATTTTTGGCCCACCATTTCGTCACAGTGTACTGTGAAACCCATAATTGCAATCCAACCCATACGTCCATATTTTGTATATTAATCAGATTTTGTTGCACTGCATACTTCAAACTTCTCACTAGACATGTGCCGGTTACCGGTTTCACGGTTTACCGTGGTGTGAAAACGTCGCGGTTTCAAAACCACTAAAATTTTCCGTCATACCTTAGTACGGTATTCGCTGTTTTTCATGTGCCAAAATGCAGCCGAAGTGGCTTGGTGCGGCACCGCTCACCCCTTCCCGTTTGTTGCCGTGAGTGTCACTAAACAGCCACCAAACCCAAAAACAAATCCTCCAAACACAAGGCGTACTTTTCTTCAATTTATTGAGCTCTCAAATTGTGGTGAAATATACAAATAAATGCATTTAAAACGCTGTACAATTGTATTTTTCCACGTGTGATTAGGTTCAACAGGATAGCAGTAGCTCCATTAAAAAGTTCGCCAAAAACAAAACACACATTTTCCTTTCAAATTCAATATACAAACTAACTAAAACTTACAAAGACGAATGTTAGCCTAGGCTAAACTGGGAGAGCAGCTTCTTTTATGTCTCACAGCCGCTGAGTGAGAGAAAAGCTTAAATGCAGGGGGGAAAGAAAAAGAATTGCGTCAAAGATCGCTAATTGAGAGAGGAGGTCTCACTCCTCACTTTTTTTTTTTTTTAGATGAAACCTTTCCTCAACAATATTTACATTTTAACTAATTTATAAAACTAACTTATACATTCTTAACTAACTTATTAACTTATGAATTCTTTGTTCTTTTTAACACAAAGGCATGGCATCATGTAGACTAGAGTTGACACAGTGGCTGAAAATGGCGAAACTTCACTTGAGCGTCCCCCCTCAAAAAAAAGTCATACAGTAGATATTTTTAATTTAGAAGTGTTTTTACTTTTTATAGCAATTATTTTGTTCTTACGCTAATATTGAGCAACTTGAGCTGTGGCTGTGGGTATAGTCTAGGTTCTATTTATTTTAATTTTATATAATATTTGTTATTTTTTGTTAATTTATTTATTTTCACATTATATTCATGTTCCAATTTGCAAATATGTTTTGAAAAAATCCTGTTCAATGGATTTTTTATTTTATTTTTTTTAAACCCATACATCTAAAAATTTTGGAGCTATAATTGCAATACCGTGATACCGTGAAACCGCGGTATTTTTGCTCACGGTTATCGTACCGTGAAAATCTCATACCGGCACATGCCTACTTCTCACCCCAAATGATTGTCAGTAGTTACAGTAGATAGCGCCAAACCTTTTTCTAAAAGTGGAAAGAAAGAAGTTAAGGAAGAATTTTTATTTTTTTAAGCTTGTAATCAAGTATCAAAACTCACAAAAGTCAAATAAAGCAAACTGTAGTAAACAAAATAGAATAAAAATAAAACAATTGCCAGATTGGGGCCCCCTAGTGGTCAGGGGCCCTATGCAGCTGCATAGTCTGTGTATAGGCTGGGCCGGCCCTGTGTGTGTATAGCCCTATATATATATATATATATATATATATATATATAGGGCTGTCAAACGATTAAAATTTTTAATCGAGTTAATTACAGCTTAAAAATTAATCGTAATTAATCGCAATTAATCGCAATTCAAACCATCTATAAAATATGCCATATTTTTCTGTAAATTATTGTTGGAATGGAACGACAAGACACAAGATAAATATATATATATTCAACATATGGTACATAAGTACTGTATTTGTTTATTATAACAATGAATCAACAAGATGGCATTAATATTATTAACATTCTGTTAAAGCGATCCATGGATAGAAAGACTTGTAGTTCTTAAAAGATAAATGTTAGTATATGTACAAGAAATTTTATATTAAAACCCCTCTTAATGTTTTCATTTTAATAAAATTTGTAAAATTTTCAATCAAAAAAATAAACTAGTTATTAATAAACCATTGTTGATGTCAATAATGCTCATGGGTGCTGAAGCCTATAAAATCAGTCACACCCATGCGCCAGCAGAGGGCAGCAAAACTCCACAAAACACAATTAACAAGTGGGGATTTCACTGTACTGTTAATCTGTCTGAGCGGGGCACGTGCATTAATTGCGTCAAATATTTTAACGTGATTAATTTTAAAAATTAATTAATTAAATTAATTAATTAAATTTTTTTGGTCTTTTTTTTCTTCCCCCAAACAGCATTTTTCCATCCAGAGTGAGGGGGCACACTTTAAAAATATTAAAGTGATGTAGGCATCTTTGAGTGAACTTCGAGTAAAATTCAAGTATCTTGAGGCCGGGCTGAGTGTCCTCTTTTATGGAAATCAAATATATGGTCTCCCTACAATAGCATCACAACATTAACGACACAATGCAGCTTCTTTTGTTGATGACTGGATGAATACGTTAGTCTTGACTTTTGGTTCGACTGCTTTACTACCCCTGGTGTTTTTTAATCCACTGCCCTCTGCTGGACGTGCGTTAAGGCGTGCAAAAACTCTGAGGTTTTCCAAAAATTCCAGAATAAAATAACACTTTAAAATGTAAATTATTGATAGAACAGAGTAAACTATAACCTGACTATTGGCACAGCCACAATCTTGTCTGAAAAAACATTCCTCCGAGAACCAAAATACTGATTCCCTCCTCTAAATGCGGTCCCTTTGGCTGCCACTGATATTATAAGACAGGCGCATACACATAGAAAGGTCAGTGCACGAGACGGGGCAATAATACCACTCACGTCTTTTACAGCTGCAAACATCTGCATCTGAGGCAATGTAAAAAGCCTTTCACAATGGTACGAGTTTTTCTGCAGCACTGACAACACAGCGATTGTTGTCAAGGGGGATAAAAAGTATTTTTTTTCCTCCTTAAGAGCCGAAAGCTGCTGCATGTTGTCAGACATAAAAGCGAGTGCTGACAATAGCGTTTTCTAAAAATGATCCTTTTCCTTCCATACAGTCAAACTTGAACAACTCGAGGCTGATTCACAACAGAGTGACGCTGACCTTCTCCTTGACAGTGTAACTGTTCAACCGCAGCAGTCTTCAGTCGTAGAATTTATTGCCATTGTTTATTAAAAGCCCGTGAACAAAAGTCTCCGCTGATGATTTGTGCATTTAGCCGCAGCAACAAAAAGCGGCTGCCGAGCCCCACCGTTGAGTTCAAGGCAAATCTGTCAATCTTTCAGCCTGCCAGGAGACGAGAGGGAGAGATGAGGCTGTCCGCCGTGGCTGACGCCGCCTTCGGGCAGGTCAAAATACAAACGCAAAGTCTTAAAAGCTTTCAGCTTGTCCAGGATGGATAGATCTCAAGCAATCTTGCGGACGTGGCCTAATCTTAATCCAAAACTCCTCTTAGGTCTGCTGAAATGGACTGAAAGCATACAGTAGCTTACGCAAACCAGTTTAGAGGCCATGCAATACAAGGCTGATGCACACTCATTCTTAAATAAATATTTCAAACATCTGTTAAAAAAGCTACATTTTAAGGGTTGATATTTTTCAACCAAGGCTATGATTTTCAATAAACATATGGCTGCCCTATTGCCAACATGAGCTCAGTCAACGGCACACCTCGAATGAGCCCCCATCCACCACAAAAGGACTGCTTCACTGGCTTAAGAGAGTCAAAGGATTCGCCGCAATGCTTGTTTACACCTGAGTAAGCTGGTTTGCCAAGCAAGTTAGTGCCTCTCCGATTCATCAGCGTAATAATTTGCTGCGTGTTTCCTTCACTCTGGGAGACGTCATGGTGGAAACAGCGAGGCAATGTTTATGATAGGAACATAGGCAAAAGGCGCTTCGAGATTGAAGAAATCTGACCTTTTAGCCAGACTGCCGGATTCCTGCCAGGCGAACCGCCGGACCCGCGCTGGCGCAGCTCCAACGACCCGGGCCGGCGACACTCCGACATCCCAGCCAAAAGGCCAAACTTCACGCGTTCACTTTGGTCTTAACTAGTGCTGCAACAATTAATTGATTAACTCGAGTATTCGATTAGAATAAAATATTCGAACTGTTCTTGTCTTTGTTTGGTTCATTATAATAATGTTCATGTCATCATGAAAATTCTGGTTCGGTCAAAGGCAAATCTATGCTGAATCAACCACTAGTATTTTTGACCTACGGGTGTTCAAAAACTCAGGTGAATATACATTGAAAAATTATATATATATATATATATATTATCGGTTATCGTATCGGTATCGGCCTTGAGGAGCAGGAAGTTATCGATATCGTTATCGGTTTCAAAAAATTGATATCGTGCACCCCTAGATTTTACCACCTCAGCGTCAAAGGGGCTCTTGGAGTATTCTCAGTCGTAATATCATTTGGATATCGGGCATTCTCCGGTGTTCCTTGTATTGGGACAGGGCGTCCCGCCATTTGTTCTGGACTGTCCGGGAAAACTAATTGCAAGAGTTGGTGGTGCGGACGTGGGCTTGTCAGCATCAATCTTGCTCAGTCAGTTGCATAACACACATGTTGGGCTTCCGTGACAAGAAGGTGTCATGTATCTTTTATGCCCTATATTCTGCTTGTTTTCCTTAAACTACGTTATAAGTGCTATTTATTTTATATTGGCTGTGTTAGAGCAATACAAACAGTCGATCGATAAATACAAGAAAAGATACTATTCCCAGATTGATTATATTAAGTGTGTTAGAATAATCCAAACAGTTAGACGGTGCCTACGAGAAAATAGTACTATATCCTTCAAAACTCAAGAGCAAAAAGAATGAGCACAGGACTATTAATGCAATTGCCAAGAGGGGCTCGTGAGAATGTGGATCCTTGCGAAGTTCATACATCGATAGGAGGAAGAACATACACATACAGTGGGGCAAATAAGTATTTAGTCAACCACTAATTGTGCACGTTCTCCCACTTGAAAATATTAGAGAGGCCTGTAATGGTCAACATGGGTAGACCTCAACCATGAGAGACAGAATGTGGGGGAAAAACAACCAGAAAATCACATTGTTTTATTTTTAAAGAATTTATTTGCAAATCATGGTGGGAAATAAGTATTTGGTCAATAGCAAAAGTTCATCTCAATACTTTGTTATGTACCCTTTGTTGGCAATAACGGAGGCCAAACGTTTTCTGTAACTCTTCACAAGCTTTTCACACACTGTTGCTGGTATTTTAGACCATTACTCCATGCAGATCTCCTCTAGAGCAGTGATGATTTGGGGCTGTCGTTGGGCAACACGGACTTTCAACTCCCTCCTGACCCCGTGGCGTCAAAATGATAACAAGAACGGTGACAGAACCACACGGAGGGACCTAGTGAATGACCTACAGAGAGCTGGGACCACAGTAACAAAGGCTACTATCAGTAACACATTGCGCCGCCAGGGACTCAAATCCTGCACTGACAGACGTGTCCCCCTGCTGCAGAAAGTACAAGTCCAGACCTGTCTGCGGTTCGCTAAAGAGAATTTGGATGATTCAGAAGAGGACTGGGAGAATGCGTTATGGTCAGATGAAAACAAAATAGAACTTTTTGGTAGAAACACAGGTTCTCGTGTTTCAAGGGAAAAGAATACTGAATTGCACCATAACCACTGTGAAGCATGGGGGTGGAAACATCATGCTTTGGGGCTGTTTGTCTGCAAAGGGACCAGGACGACTGATCTGTGTAAAGGAAAGAATGAATGGGGCCATGTATCGAGAGATTTTGAGTGAAAATTTCCTTCCATCAGCAAGGGCATTGAAGATGAGACGTGGCTGGGTCTTTCAGCATGACAATGATCCCAAACACACAGCCAGGGCAAAAAAAGGAGTGGCTCGTAAGAAGCATTTTAAGGTCCTGGAGTGGTCTAGCCGGTCTCCAGATCTCAACCCCATAGAAAATCTGTGGAGGGAGTTGAAAGTCTGTGTTGCCCAACGACAGCCCCAAAACATCACTGCTCTAGAGGAGATCTGCATGGAGGAATTGGCCTAAATACCAGCAACAGTGTGTGCAAAGCTTGTGAAGAGTTACAGAAAACGTTTGGCCTCCGTTATTGCCAACAAAGGGTACATAACAAAGTATTGAGATGAACTTTTGCTATTGACCAAATACGTATTTTCCACCATGATTTGCAAATTCTTTAACAATCAAACAATGTGATTGTCTGTTTTTTTTCCCACATTCTGTCTCATGGTTGAGGTTTACCCATGTTGACAATTATAGGCCTCTCTAATATTTTCAAGTGGGAGAACTTGCACAATTAGTGGTTGACTAAATACTTATTTGCGCATTGAACTTGGCAGCAGGTCGGTCTTGCAATAAAACATTCCCATACTGAGAAGAACACTAGTTAAGAGCATCTGTTAGCCACACATAAAAAAGAAATACAATCCGTTTGCGGCAAACGTGTGAAACTCGTAGTGATATTATTTCCCTAATCGAAACATTTACAAAGAATCCACGATCATAACAGCGCTCAGTAGCTATATGTGACTACTTTCAATCTTCACCACAAGTAAACACACCTGCTGAATGTGTGTTTGCATGTCAACTGTCGCGTGAGCTGCTCTCAAAGGATGTGTTCATTCCCATCTCATAGGCATGCTTTGTATTTTTTACATGCGTCTCTGGATCGTAGTTCCATATTATTCCTCATAATTACTAATTCCTCATCTAGTTAAGGCATTTAAGTCAAATCTTTAACATCAAAATGAACATTGGCCATCTTCAAAGCTAGCAGTGGTGCGAGCGAGTGGTTCCTAGATGTCTGTGCCTTCTGGGCCATCTTCCCTCCCACTGGGGAAGCGACGGCGAGGGCAAACTGAGGTTAAACCCGCGTCACCTGACTTGTCCTCAAGTTTACAATTGGGAGAGAGCGTGGCAACGTCAGTGAGCTCATTTCCCCAACATGTTTTATTCATTCTCAAATGAAGGCGTGTTCACACTGGACAACTGCTGGGAGGTTTCACTGAAAATCAACAACCAGTCGCCCTGTGAGGGCGGGGAGTTTAGAGCTAAAGCATTTCCGAACATCATGTGAAACGAATTACAAGAGACAAAACTGAGGACATGTGAACATTTTGGCTGAAATATGGACAAATCAATGCAGCCAAATGAAAAGTATCAAATCTGGAGAAAACTACATCAGCTTACAGAAGGGGGGTGAGTTACACTGCAGCTGCTGCAGCAGTCACGAGGGAGACAACTCCAGAAAACAGATTGGTCCGAATAAACTGGGAGAGTTAGCATTTGCAATTTTAGTCTGTAACACTTGAAATGTTGAATCATTATAAAATCATGGGTAGTGGTCATTGCACTGCAGCTGTGATCAAGTTTATTAGGGCTTTAAAAACCAGCGGCTCTTTTGAGAAACGTTTTTATTTGGGCGGCGTTCTTCTCCCGCTGCTCTTTCTCTTGATATTTTGATAATGAACCTGAAACAATGCAAAGCCAAGGTTTTGATCCGCAGCGCACATCTCGTCAAAGCAGCCCCTCGACGACTTGAAAACGAGCTGTAGAAATGTCTCTGGCACGTGTCTCGCTTATTACCGCTGACATTCAGATATCAAATGGACAGTCAACTTGCACGCTGCTTTTTGCTCTGCGGCGGGTGGGAGGCACCGGACGGAGCTGCGGCGCATTTTGTAAATCGCAGAGGGTGTCAAAATTCAAACTCGCGTTCAATTTAGCGTCTTCAATGAAAGTGACGTGAATTGTGGAATGTGGGGAGGTAGCTAGATGACCTGGAGAAAACCCAAACAAGCAGGGGGAGGACCCGAGCTGAGACGTGTAAACCACTACACGTTCTGTTCATCCCAAATACATAAAAACCCTTGGGAAATAAGGATGACGATCTACCGTAATTTTCGGACTATAAGCCACTACTTTTTCCCCCTCATTTTGAATCCTGCTGTTTATAGTCCAGTACGGCTTATTTGTTGATTTATTTGGGTTAATAGGTAACAGGTTTTTGACAGCGGCGTCATAAGACTGCCATGAGAACGTCATAAATATGACATGACATGGGCATTAATGAATGCTTATGACAGGTGTCATTAAGTGTCATCCGGCAAATTATGTCACTAACTCTATTTGTGTCCAGCTCGGATCTTTTACAACTAGGGTTGTTCCGATCATGTTTTTTTTATCCCGATCGTTTTAGTTTGAGTATCTGCCGATCCCGATATTTCCCGATCCGATTGCTTTTTTTTGCTCCAAATTCAATTCCAATCATTCCCGATCATTTTTTCCGATCATATACATTTTGGCAATGCATTAAGAAAAAAATGAATATAACTCGGACGAATATATACATTCAACATACAGTACATAAGTACTGTATTTGTTTATTATGACAATAAATCATCAAGATGGCATTTACATTATTAACATTCTTTCTGTGAGAGGGATCCACGGATAGAAAGACTTGTGACTTTGTATATTGTGACTAAATATTGCCATCTACTGTATTTGTTGAGCTGTCAGTAAATGATACTGTAGCCATGCCCAAATGCATGATGGGAAGTGGAACCATGACTGTGCGTAGTGCTACCAATTAAGATAATTGCTACCTTGCTTCCCCACATTGCTTCCCATGATATTTCTAATCATAGGGAGAGGGACTGTAAGGCGATAGCCAATTAAAAAAAGGCTCCAAAGGCTGCCAAAATTCATTCTAATCATATTACGCTACCTTTTATCTCTCTATATAGGTAAAACGGCGCCATTACAGATTAAGTGCGACAATGTGTGAGTGGGTCGTGCAACGCATGCATTAATTGCGTTAAATATTTTAATGTGATACATTTTTTAACAAATTAATTACCGCCGTTATCGGGATACATTTAATAACCTTACCTTGAGCCTAAACTAAATACTCTGGACGAGTGTAACATATTATGTCTGTAACGTTAAATACAATTAGAAAACGATTTAATTAAAAAAATATAAATATATATTAAAAAAAGCCATGGCCGATATTTTTTTGCCGATTCCGATACTTTGAAAATGATGTGATCGGACCCAATCGATCGGGACATCTCTATTTACAACCAGTCAAAAGGGGGATAATTTGCGCATTATTTAATGCTCATGGGGGTGTCATGTCATAATTATGATGGTCTTATGACAGTGTGATGGCGGCACCTTCAAATAAAGTCTTAATAAATTCCATAATTAGCAATTAATGAAACAACTAGAACAGTAACTAAAGAAATAATTAGCACAGAACATGAATTTTGTTTTGTTATTTACATCTGTAGCGCTACAATGCATGCTAGGAGGCATGTTGGATGACAACAGTATTGACAGAGGTTTACTGTCTCCCCCAAGAGAACAATGATGGCCAAATGAAGCTTCTTGAAGCAATGAAGTTTTGGAGCTAAGTCAGTCTTCTGATGCCGCTGTCAAATAAAGTGTTACTGGTTGATATCTTTTGGTGTAAATATCCTATAATACAGTGAGGATAGCTACGGCTTATAGTCCAGTGTGGCTTATCTATGAACAAATGTCGTTTTTGTTTCAAATTTTGTGGGTGGTGGCTTATAGTCAGGTGCGCCTTATAGTGCAAAAATTACGGTAATTTAGATGGACGATGATTTTCTGATTCAAACGTGGCAACATTGTAAATAACAAAACATATTCACATTACAACACTCGACAATTTAATAAGTCCTTAATATGCCAAACGTGTGTTTTTGGTACATGAGTACTAAGATGTAACATCCTGTTAAATAGGGAGGGGTGTGACAAAATATCGAAATGGTTATATATCGTGATATTTTGTCTCAAAAGGTTATCGATATGCTCCTGTCAAGAATCGAGATATCGTTTTAAAAATGTGTTAATGTGTCAAAAAAAAAAAAAAAACGCCCAATCCATTTAGACTGGGAATTAGAGGTACATGATTATCGGTCTGATAATAGGAATTATGACGTCATCCCAATAAATCCAATAACATTTTATATTATCGGGCGGCCCAATTCGGGCCTATTAATATTAATTTTGGGACGGTGTCGGTGGATTGGGATGTGTGCGTTTTATTCAACTCCTGTTTACATACCTATATAATGTTATTGGATTTATTGGGATGACATCATAATAATTTGTACATCATCATTTTACATGATGATAATCATGTTTTTACATCATAGATGTCCCGTTATTACATGATCGTTATCCTGTTTTTACATGATATTTATCACATTTTTAGATGATAATAATCAGGTAACTCCTGTTCATGTCATCATGAAAATTCTGGTTAGGTCAAAGGCAAATCTATACTGAATCCACCACTAGTATTTTTGACCTACAGGTGTTCAAAAATTCAGGTATATTTACATTGAAAAATTATATACCGTAATTTCTGGACTATAAGGTGCACCTGACTATAAGCTGCCACCCACCAAATTTGACAAGAAAACGGCATTTGTTCATAGATAAGCCGCACTGGACAATAAGCCGCAGCTGTCCTCACTGTATTATGGGATATGTACACCAAAAGATATTCACCGTTAACACTTTATTGGATAGCGGCATCATAAGACTGTCATAAGACTAAATGTACCACCGTGAAGCTTTGAACCAATTGGCTGCAAAGCTTAATTGCTTCAAGAAGGTTCATTTGGCTATCACTTCTCCCTTGGGGGAGACAGTCAACCTCTGTTGCCACCTGCTGTCAACACTGTTGTTGTACAACATGCCTCCTAGCATGCATTGCAGCGCTACAGATGTAAATAACAATAAAAATTCATGGTCTGTTCTAATTATTTCTTCAGTTACTCTCCCAGTTTTTTCCTTAAGTGGTATTTGGTAACACTTTTATTTGACAGTGGCGCCATAAAACTGCCATGTGACCATCATAATTATGACATGACACTGCCATTAGCATTAATGAATGCATATGACAGATGCCATTTTGTGTCATCCGGCAAATTATCTCACTTTTGAATAGATGTAAAAGATCTGAGCTGGACACAAATGGAGTGTTGGTGACAAAATGTTCTGGATGATACTTAATGACATTCATCATTCATTAATGTCCATGATACTGTCATAATCATGTCATAATTATGACGGTCTTATGGCAGTTTTATGACACTGCTGTCCCAATTAAATCGATATAAAAGCCGCACTGGACTATAAGCCTCAGGATTCAAAATTAGGGGAAAAAGTAGTGGTTTATAGTCCGAAAATTACGGTATATATTATCGGTTATCGTATCGGTATCGGCCTTAAGCAGCAGGAAGTTATCGGTATGGGTTTCAAAAAATTGATATCGTGCACCCCTACTGGTAACGTTTGTTCATTCGAAACCAGAACATTCACAGTCATTCGGTCCGATTTTCGGGGCATTTACAGGTCGCTTGCTGTTCATTTTAGGGCATTTACAGGTCATTTCCTGTCGAGTTTGAGTCACTGCGTATTCATTTGGGTGATTCCCAGGTCACGTCCTGTTCTGTAACTCAAAACAGGAAGTGACCCATAAAATACCCCCAATTCAACAGGAAGTAACTGAAAATCAACAGGTTAATGATCTTAAATGGCCCAAAATTACCTCATTGCTTGGCATTGGCTGCCACTGACGGCCATAGACGTTCAATCCGTTTGAAGTGGCACCCTCCCAGTTCAAATGGATTGGACGTCTACTAGTGATAAAATTCCAATTCACAGAAGAAACTTCTTTCTGTTTATTAGTTGTTTGTAGAAAATGCTAGAAAGATTTCCTGACCAATGTATCGATAATCGTTGTATCGCCAGATCATTGAAATCGTGAGCTTTGTCTCGCAAATCGTATCGTGCGGTACCAAGAGGTTCCCACTCCTCCTGTTAAAAATATTTTCCTAAACAAGTCGATTAAAGAAATTGAGGGCAAACACTAGCATTTTACAAGTCTTAAAAGATGCCAGAACAACTTGAAAATGTCAGCGCAGTCAGGAGTTACATGCGGTCCTTCATCTGACACACCGAGGTTAACATCCGATGTTGGCAAATACCAACAAAGCATTCATATCTTTCGGCGAGAAACTTCCTGCTTGACCGTCTACAACCTCCGACCTGGACGAAGGCCAACAGGAATCCTTCACCCTGCGGCGATTATATTTAAAGGTAAAAGCAAATGTAATTTCCCCCTTCATCCAATAAGCGATCTCACACAGTCAGCAAAAAATGTTCGCTCAGCGCAGCTCGCAGCCTGTGACATCCACTAAACTGAACTTCCTTTGATAAAAATCAACAAATTAGTTCCAACGGCTGTTGTGACACGAGAATGATATATTCTGCATGCAGCCTCCCTCGGCTGTCAGCCTGCGTTTGCTGCTCCCTATTTCACCACCACCTAGTATTTTAGGAGCGACATAATTTGAAAAACGACTTTGTTACTGTGGTCAGCCAAGGTCAGTCATTCTTTTAAATCAGTCTGAAAAAGACAGCCGTAATGCTTGCGCCGACTCATTCTGCGCATGCAAAACTGGAATTCTGCATATTTACTGAGCCTACGAGTTAGACTGCTTCCCGCCATCGCTGCACGCACTAGGAAAGCCGGCATTAAGCACAACAGACTGTCTTGTCATCCAGCATCCCGCCAAGTGATCAGCTTTGCACTCCACTTGGAAATACTCTTATTCACACACAAGTGCGTAGGTTTGCATAGGGACAGTAGGGACATAACACTACCAACTTTTCAGGATGCTCAAATTGTCCCCACCAACCTTTAAGCAACCTTATATGCATTATATAATGAGTTCAGTAATACAGGTCATTTGTCTTCCCATATGTTGTAAGGATAGAACTGACCCTGTCATTAATAGGTCAATTATTTGCATTATGTTCAAACTTAGGGGCAGTTTACATGGCGACTTTGCGACAAAAAGACGCAATGACTGAGTAGCAGACTCGCTTCGCGTGCATATGGTGTTGGCGAAGATGAAAAATTCTGAATCCTGCCTCCAAAGTGGGAGAATCCGATTGCGGGGGGTTCCTCGGCATGCATATCAAAGGCTCCTGCGGCGCGAGACCGCGCCATTAAAGCAGAAATGTGAAGTAATTTCATAACATGCCAAATAGGGTCACAATTAAAGGTATTTCCGGACTACAAGCCGCTACTTTTTTTCTCTCATTTTGGGTCCTGCGGCGTGTTCAATGATGCGGCCAATTTGTGTATTTTTCTGACGGCCGCTAGGGGCGCTCGAGCATGGAATGTGGGAGTGAGACACGTGGAATATATGTGTCGAGGAAGAAGCTAGTTTGCACTACTACCGGTAGTTTAACGTTGTGCGTTGTGCATGAATAGAGGTGGCGAACCCTCGTCTTTGTGCATGAGTAGAATTGGCAGACCTGCATCATGGAAAATGCTAGAAGAAATTAAATTGGCCATCCGAGTTGTATGGGACGCTTTGATGACGAGCGGCGAGAGATCGTTTGCCCAGACTCGCCGCATGCAAAGAGCAGCTTTTGCACAAGTTTGCCGGGGGAGCCTTGCAGCGTGAAGCGCTGTGAAAGAGTCCGCCATCACCAACGGGCTTTGAGGGGCCAGTCTGCTGCGAGGAGGACGGCACAGGCTGGGAGTGAATATGCCTCATTATGGGAGACATTGAAGGCGACGCAAAGAAGAGACTGAGTAGGTGCGTGCATGGCGAAGTGCATCTGAGCGTCTTCATATCCGACACTGAATGTGAGGACTTTCATGGTTTGAATGCACAGGAGGAAGATGAAGATTGCTAACAAAGACTTTTATGTTTTTATTAACCAGCACAATTAGTGCTGCACCGCCATGCTGATGCTATGCAACTTCCGTGCTGCTGCTATATAACTGCTGCGTTTGCCGGCGCTGTTTGGAACGAAAAGTTAAGGTGTGTTATTAAACGTTTGAAAACTGTATTTCTCTGTCAATGTCTCTTGCTACTAAGTGGGCACACGCGGCTTATAAGCAGGAGAGGCTTATGTATGTACAAAATGGTTTTTCCTTTAAAAATGTACTGGATGAGGCTTGTAATCAGGGGCGCCCAATAGTCCATAAGTTACAGTAGTTCTTTTTACATCTTCTACCGGCGCCGTCGTCTGTCATTTTGCATCTAGTTCTAAATATATGTGATATCTACTATAGCTGTATGAGGCCGTATGTTTGTAGCAACTAGCAACTGGGCGTTGTTTTAAGCAGTCAGGTATTATTGTTTTTTTTTTTTTTTTTTATCTAGCGGCAGAGTTGAACATGATATTTACTCTCGGTCCGTTCCTCATTGCGTCCCGAAGACTGCGTTGACTATGTTTTAGGTCTGCTTTAATTCAATATTTTAATTTTTGTGAATCGTTCTCGAGTCTTCCACGGCCGACTCGCGAATAAGAATCGCAAATTTCGCACGCCTCTACCCGACACACAAGCACACGCTCACACAGCTCCGACAGAAATACATGTTGACAACATGCCGCCTCCTCCGAAGAGGAGAGACGGAAGTTGTTTTTTTCGGCCAGCAGCAGCCACTGTTGTAATTTAAAAAGACAACACTGTTGTGGAGGTGGGAAACACCACTAATTTTGCAACTGAAAGTCCGACATGAGTTAGCATAACATTAAACTGTGTGAAGCTGCTTAGAGAGGTCTCCTATTGTTTGGGTTTTCTACTCGTTCATTTTCCATGCACTTATCCTCACTGATAATGTTAATTAAACTGTGTTTAGTCAACTCTGCTGGAAACTATAGAACCAGAAAAACGTGAGCAAGAAGCTGCTTACAGAGAGACAGGTGCTGCAAAACCTCATATGTTGCTCACCCAACATAATCATAATTAACTATGTAGAGAAAAAAAGTTTTTTGTTTTTTTGGGATGCTACGAGCTACGCACACTAGTGTTGCGATTGACTTGTCGATCGTGAATGAAGGAATGAGCACCCCTGATTTAGCATATCAATGAATGAGGTTCATATTCGTGAGGAATGTGTAGCCCTGCTTCCCCACCTGTTCACCCAATCTGTTTGGTCTTATTAAAGTCCCATCCTGAGCAAAAAGTGTATATTTAATGTTGAGATCAAACCTACATCCTTGTTCACACATGACAAATAGCCACTTATTAGAGGAGACGGTAGCATCCGACTACGTATTGTGATGTGTGGGGCTTCAGCAGACGCACACCTATGATGGGAACTAGCATCGGATGAGAGTTCCATTCTTTAGATCCCATCACTGGCAGCTGACATCGCAACAATATGGAAGATGGCATTGAGCTTCTGCAGCATTGAAAACAAACCGGATGACAGTGGAAAAAAAGACATCTTCACTACGAATGTTTTTAAAAAATGGTGTCACACCACAAAATCCAGCACCGGGAGAGAAAACTAGCGCCTGTTGATTGCATCCTAACACTTGTAAACACTTCCCACATGCTGCCTGGGAGGCAGAACACCGCGGAATCGTGCTACTCACCGAAGGTAGTACTGTTTTAAAGCGAATGCAGCGTTGGAGCAATTCCTTGGAAAATTAAACTCTTCCCCGAGTTCATTCCATTGGTTTTTGTCAGACACCTGCAGAGGAGGGAAATGTTAGAGGAATCAGCACAAAACAAAATAAAAACACACATGCAAGGCTGCAATGAGTAGCAACGTCGATACCATCTGGTAATCTATCTACAGGTTTCCCTTGAAACCATTAACTTTGGTCAATTTATATTAAAAATGACAATAAATCAACGTTTAACACGCGTGTAGAACATGACGCAAACACGCCCAAATGCAGCAAGTATGTTTACGTCTCGCATTTATTTACATTTGACACCTAAGTGTGTATGTGTGTGCATGAAGACTTAACATTTCTGTTGAAGCTAGTTAGCCACACAGCTAACTGGCTAAGTTGACTTTTCCCACGCTAGCCTAACACTCAAACGACGCCAAACTCCTGACAAACTGTGCCCGCAGAGTGGAGAAACGTGTTCGTGTGCGGTAAGGCGTTAATTCGGGGTTCGGTGCGGTGCCGTTGACGGCTTTCACTATGCGGGCCTACGAGGCCTGCATTTTGCGAGCAGCCATGAAGCCCAGGAAAATGGCGAGGAAAGAGGGGGCAAAAGGAAGGCTTTTCCCGGCTAGCCGAGTGGCCAGCGGCGCCCCGGCGGCTCGGATCGTCTTCCGTGGGCTTTTCCGAGTGGCGGTAATCGATGTTAAACGTGCCCGCTAATTTTGAGTGGCTCGCGAGTACGCTCTAGCTGGCAGCGCTCGGCACTCAATGGAAAGCGCACAACAACACAAGGCAGCACATTGCAATAGAGATACATGGCAAACTAGCACAAGGCCAACACCGACCCACTAACGGCTGCCTGTGGGGGGGATCCGATCGTCCCAGGCTGCCCACCCGGGAGTCGCAGAGTGGTCCAAACGCCGAACGGAGCGGGGCTTAAAAATCCACTTTTTGGTTCCCACTCACCTTAGCGAATCCACCTAAAGAGACGACTCTGAAATAGAGAGCGTTGAGATCCAGCTCTTTCCCACCCACGATAGGAATCTTCTTGAACGGCGATCTGAGGAGATAACGTCACAAATGAGCACAAATGTCTCTCAATAACAGTTCGGCGCAAGTCAGAGTGCCGTTGGATGTGAATCGAAAGTTGCATTTGGTGTGAATAAAGGCGCCCGAATCTCACCCTCTGCTTTGGTGAAATTGCCGCAGCTCGTCCAGGAAAGCCTGTCCCTTCCTTCGCTGATCTGGAATATTTTTCCCCGTCGAATTTGCCATTGTTTTTGCATGCAAAAACGGTTAAAGCCCACTTCAGTCGCTTTCTAAGACACCAAGGATCCCATACTCCGCCGGCGCTCAGTCATTCGCGAAGCTGACTGTTTAAAAAGTTAAAGAAATCGCTGGTAGCAAGAAGAGCGGCAGCTCGCTAATAAAGACTGATGCACACAGCCAGCGAGCCCGATTCAAACCCGGACTAAGTTCCAAACGAACAGTCCCAAATACGAGCGACCTACCGGCGGATTAGGCGCGCCATGGCGGGACGTGTTCGATTAATGCTTTTTGGTCGCGGGGTATTCGTTTGGAGTGGTTTGACAGTGTGGTACGGACGCAGCTCCGAGGCTATCGCACACACTGTAGAGCGGCGGCAGAGGGATCCTGTTCTCAGACAAAAAGATGAGAAGGCCGCGGAGGCCGGCCTGCCGTGCTTGCAGCGCCCTCTCTGGCCAATCCGTGCTCTGCAGCCCCCGTTCGTCCACAGTACTGGAACAATAGACTGTTTTCTTTTTTAGGGACCGTCTGACAAATTGCCTGCAAAACAGGTCAGGAGGTACTTGTAAAAAAAAATGTGCCATGGGGGGCAGGGGATAACTAATCGACACGAGATTTTATTATTGCAGAATACTTAAAAAGGATACATATATTCCTAATTTGGGATAACAGTGAAAACGACAGGGGAAAAAACTATCAGAAAACTCAATATTGGGTTCAGAACACTAATTTTTACTCGTCAGTGAACTATAAAATATGAAAATATTTGCCATTTAGACATCTAATCTGCTATAATAGTACCAAATGAAATTGGGGAATATTATTCAGAGTCCTAATTTGGATCAGACCGAAAACTACAGACGTGAATATAAACTGTAGTAAACATGTGATCTTATTACTCTAGTTTTAAAAGGAGACTGTTTTTATAAGAATACAGCTAAACTATGGGTGAAAAGTATATATTTCCACAAATTAAACTATTTGGGCGCATATACCTTACTTGTAGTACGTCTGGTTTGTTTTCTTTTGTTTAATGACTCTTTATATCGGGTATTTTTACCCTTGTTAAAATTAAATGACTTATTACGAGGTGACGTTTAAAACAGCAACACAATTCTACATGTGTTTGCAAAGGCATACGTGATCTTTAGGCTTGCTATTTGTTTTAGGCACTCTTGCAAGTCAAATTCAAGTAATATATTCTTGTTATCATGAATTTTCTGCTTCAGATCCTGTTTTGCACTGTATGCACTCATGTGTAACCCTTGGCTGTCTCGTAGTGATCTCGTTGTTGTGAAACAACTTGTGGCTTCGTGGCCCAACGAATAACTTTCATCTCACGGGGGATGCAGGAAAACGACCCCCGATCCCTTCCGAGCGAAACAGGCAAAATATCTTCATGACAGGGTTACTTTCAACCATTACGCGTACCCCGTTTACTCTCGGAGAAAAAAACCTGTCACAAAATGGCGGAGACGTACGTTAACAGACCCCATTTTGAGGAATTGACAAGCCCACGGCCGGGGAATGTTGTGTTTGAGCTGCGCGGATCTATCGTCCGCGCGTCTTTTTGATTTCGCCAAGTGCACCGGAGTTCACCTCGGCCGCCGCCCGTTCGCTCTCCCCGAATTCGGAGCTATTGACTTGGCTGTGCTCTGCTTAGCGCCGTAGCTTAGCGTGCTAAAATAACGTTACGAGGATACGATCGAGCCGCTGTGTGGTCTTTGGCTTAATCCTATTAGCTGCTACTTGATGTAGGTTCGGATGGGTTTTTGTTGCGGGTGACAAAATAGTAAACAACATGTTGAAATGTGGTTATAACTATTTACTAGAACCCGCCCACTATCTCCTATACTACAGCCTATAATTTCTTTAGTCAAAAACATCATCGTAGAATCCTGCATATAAAGCACCTGTATAAAAACAATAATAAACGTGTATTTATGTCAACTATAAACTAATATACGCTTAAATTTTGTTACTCTAGTGCAGCAAGCCTGCTCATAATCCCCTTACATGGCAATGCAGGCTAATTCCTGTGACAAAATAAGGTAATAAAACAGTTATAATGCGAAATTGATTCTATAATTATAGACGTTTTTAGTCATTTGGTCCTTGTTGACATATCTTCAGGGTTTGATGTAGTGCAAGGGCGTAGCTTTGCATAGGGACGGTAAGGACATAACACTACCAACTTTTCAGGATGCTCAAATTGTCCTTACCAACTTTAAAGCAACGTTATTTGCAATGCATAATGACTTCAGTTATATGTCATTTAGCTTGTGTTCCCATATGTTATCATTGTTGTAACTGAGCCTACCACTATTAAGTGAATTATTTTCATTATGTTCAGACTTACCTTTGTATCCCTTTTCACTTGCTGAATGTGCTGGTAGCAGCCGCTGTAAAAAATGTAAAAAGACTTCAATGTTGTGGAAGTGGGGAAAACACCACCATTTTTTTATATTTTACTGAAAGTCTGACCTGCATCAGAGTTAGCTTAACATTAAACTGTTTGAACTTGCTAACCTGCAAAACTCGAGTAGGGAGCTGCCGCAATACATAATGACTTCACTTATGGAAAGACAAACTAAATTACTCATATATGTGGTAACGATAGAATTGACCATTATTACGTGAATTATTTTCATTATGTTCAGACTTACCTCTGTATCACTTTTCACTTGCTGAATGTGCTGGTCCATTTTTTTCCTCCTCCGATACGCTTATTTGATTGGCTGATGACTTGACACCCAACCCTAGCAAACACACACATATTAGATATCAGGGATATTAGAAGTTGTTTTTTTTAGCCGGTAGCAGCCACTGTAAAAAATGTAAAAAGACATCAATGTTGTGGAAGTGGGGAAAACACCACCAATTTTTTATTTTTTTACTGAAAGTCTGACCTGCATCAGAGTTAGCATAACATTAAACTGTTTGAACTTGCTAACCTGCAAAACTTCAGTAGGAAGCTGCCGCAATACATAATGACTGCACTTATGGAAAGAAACTAAATTACTCATATATGTTGTAACGATAGAATTGACTATTATTACGTGAATTATGTTCAGACTTACCTCTGTATCACTTTTCACTTGCTGAATGTGCTGGTCCATTTTTTCCCTCCTCCGAAACGCTTATTAGATTGGCTGATGACTTGACCCCCAACCCCAACAAACACACAAACATATTAGATATCAGGGATATTAGAAGTTTTTTTTTTTTAATCCGGTAGCAGCCACTGTAAAAAATGTAAAAAGACATCAATGTTGTGGAAGTGGGGAAAACACCACCATTTTATATTTTTTTACTGAAAGTCTGACCTGCATCAGAGTTAGCATAACATTAAACTGTTTGAACTTGCTAACCCGCAAAACTCAATTAGGAAGCTGCTGCAATACATAATGACTTCACTTATGGAAAGACAAATTAAATTACTCATATATGTTGTAACGATAGAATTTACCAGTATCATACCATTATCATACCATTATTACGTGAATTATTTTCATTATGTTCAGACTTAGATTTACCCCTTTTCACTTGCTGAATGTGCTAGTTTAATCCCCCCCCCCCCCCCCAAACGCATGTTTGATTGGCTGATGACTTGACTCCTCCCCCACCACACACACGCACTAAAAGCCCTGACAGAAATACAACATCCGCCCCCTTTGAAGAGGAGGGATATTAGAAGTTTTTTTTGGCCGGCAGCATCCACGCTTAAGTAATGTAAAAAGGAGTCAGTAGCCACGTTTACATGCTGACTTTTATTCATACCGATTCAAATCATTCCGAATGGAAATTTCACATCAGCTGTTTACATGTCACTTCATCTATTCCGATCCAGCGTTTACATGTGACTGCCTTTATTCCGAAAGGACGTTTGACAACTGCCGTCTGACATGCGCAGATTAATCAAAACAAAGCGTCACGTTGCAAAACATGGGGATCGATCGTCAGATCAGCTGCTGTTTTAACTTTTCGAGTGGAAACAAAACTTCAGAATGATACGCCGTTCATTTAAAAAGTTGTGTGGGTGCGCTGTGCGTGTGCTTGGAAGCCATGTTGCAAGTGACGTTACTTACGTCACCAAGTGACGTCACCACGTCAGTACGGAGCATGCGCAGAAAGAACGCAACCAGACACCATTCCGCTTCCCTGTTTACATGATATAATTTTACTTCTAATCGGTTTGGGAAAAGGAATATTCCACCCCTGTGAATCGGAATGAAATTCCATTCGGTTTGGGCCTGTTCATTCCGAATGAGGTGTTTATATGGAACACATTTATTCGGTTTGAACAAATATTCCGACTGTAATTGGAATATTTGGCTCCATGTAAACGTGGCAATTGTTGTTGAGGTGGGGAACACACCACAGATTTTTTTTTTAACCAAAACTTGAACCTGCATCAGAGTTAGAATAACATTAAATTGTTTGAATTTGCTAACCTGCAAAACTCGAATAGAAAGCTGCTTAGAGAGAAGTGTCCTCCTGTGTGTGTTTTGTACTATAAAATTAATTAAACTGTGAGAAATATAGTGAGTTTACCCCTTTTTTTTTTCTTTTTTTTTAGTTTGGCTGTGCTTGTTGACAATAGTGTTTTACATATAAGAAGGCTCCTTTTTTTTAAATTTATTTTTGTCATTCCCTGACTAATAAGTTTTTGTAGTTACATTTATTATCTTACAATGTTGAGTGGTCTTAAGATAAATGTTTTGGGATTTTTTTGCATTCTTGGATAGTGAAGAGATTCAGAACAAGTTTGTATTTATTGTGTATGTTAATGTAATTTATGTTCAAATATTGCTATTTAAATTTCCTAATAAAACCCAGACATTTATCCTGGAAGCTTTCAAAATCTTTAACAGTTTTTGAAAACAAAGGTTTGAATCAAATGGCGTATCACCTGAACCAATACCTATGAAATTTAGTATAAGCCAATACAGATTTATTTTGTATTGATCATTTAGCCTTTTAATTAATACGGGTTATATTCGTGAGAGATGTAGCCCTGACCCCCGTTCATCCAGTTCTTATTAATGTACCGTCCCTAGCAAAAAGTGTACATGCAGGTTATGCTGTTATATCGTCCCTACCAATGTTGAAACCAAACCTACGCCCTTGATGTAGTGGATCAACCAGTTCACAACACAACTTCTGATGAACGTCAATGAACTACTGTTTCCTAAAACCTTCATACCTCAACATTCATGATCAATCAGGGATTAGCACTTGTCAGGCTTGATTTGTGATCCAACAGTAGGAGAATTTTTTTATTCAAGTTACAGTTCTTTTGTTAAAATCGCTTGTTATGTGCTGAATACACAACATTTTATTCAGGTTAGTTATTTTCATCCTTTGTTTACTATGTTGTAGCTACATTTAAGTGAAAAAGAAAATCATTAATTCAAATCAATATGTGCATTATTTCTGAATGTATTAAAACACGTTTCATTCTTTAAAACATTTACTCCAAGCTTTTTTGCATCAAAAAATATTAAATGTATGGAAACCGGGTGTAAGGTTAGTGAGTTTTTTTTTGGGCTACTATTCCTCATGCTGCCTATTTTTCCCTTTTTCACCAGAATGGTGCTGACATACAAAAAGAAAGTGGGAGCCAGAAAATCATATGCTTCAACCCCGGTCATGACAGAGGCATACAACTGTGTTATGGCTAATAAGATGTCAGCCAATCAAGCGTCAAAGCAATATGGGGTTGACTCAAGGGCATAGGTTTGCATAGGGATGGTATAGGGACATAACACCACCAACTTTTTAGGATCCTCAAATTGTCCCCACCAACTTTCAAGCAACCTTATTTGAATTATATAATGATTATAATTGCTAATTATTAATGATAATAATTTATAATGTCTTCCCATATGTTGTAAGAATATAATTGACCCTTCCATTGTTAGGTGAATTACTGTATTTTCATTATGTTCAGATTTACACTCACCCCTTTTCACTTGCTGAATGTGCCGGTCCATTTTTTCTCCTCAAACGCACATTTGATTGTCCGCCATACCCACAGTATTGTTGCATTGTTTCTCGGTAAGATGCCACGGCGGTGTGTGGCGATGTATTGTTCTCAATCTAAAGAAAAGTTTTATGAGTGGCTGAAGGATAGCAGGGCACGTAAATGGACATCCTTTGTTCGCACGAAGCAAATGAATTTCACGCCATCATCGAGTCGTGTTCTCTGCTACAAAGACTTCAAAGATGCCTGCTTCCTCAACCGGTCTGCTTATGATCAAGGATTTGCACAAAAGTAAGTGTGATTTTTGGATAGATGACTGATGACTTTGAAAAAGCAGAGCTGCCAACTGTTGTGGAACAGTGCTTAATTTGGAAATCATAAGGTGCCGGAACGCAAACTACATATGACAGCGCAGGGATGACTGCACGTGGACAGGTCCCGGAACATATTGTAATAGCCCGAATAGGGAAATAAAAAGGAGAGGAGTCAATGATGGCTTCCTTCACTTTATTGTGGCAACAGTTAAATAACAAATAACAAAAATAACAGCGGACTGCTGCAACATGCGACCGCCAACTTCGCTCTCACGCCGCACTCTTCTCCTCACTTCCCGCTACGTCACCACTCTGCTGTCCGATGGCCCCTTCACGGGCCCGCACATAGTAACGGACGTTACATTATGCAGAAAATGTTGCTGAAAACAAAACGCAAATGCCCACTTGCCATGCTGTGGGACTTTACTTTTTTTTTTTTTCTTTTCTATGTGCTTTTCTGACTCGTTTTGAACCATCTTCCTTCTTTTTGAAAAAAGACAGTAAATGCAACAGTCTTTTTGGTATGTTGAAATACCGTTTGATCCTGGCTGCTTGCTCCCAAGTTGCCGCAAATTTCAAGTTGTTTTCTTTCTTTTTTTTTTTTTATAAATGTCAGGAGTGTGATTTGTTGGTCCAGCTTCTCAATGCACCAACAAATCTCCGACTCTTTCATATGACGTTAATTTTCATAAACTACATACAATTCTTGGGATTTGTTGTGTAAATGAATTCATGCATATTATTATTTTTTTTTTTTATACTGTGATGTCCTAACTGCGTGTAATATTCTGATATAATGCTTTTCGAGGTACCCTGAAGTGCACACAACGTTACTCTTGTTTTGGTCATGTGACGCGAGAGTGTGATAGAGAGGCACAGGCTCTATCTATTGCTCCGCACAGCCTGCCGAGAGCCCCAAGCTGTGTTTGTACTGTTAGCTCCATGTGTTAATAAAGAAACAAAGTTGTCAGCGCGTCGTGTGTTTGATACTTTGACAACAAAAAGCTCATAACAAGACACTATGCACGATCCGTTCAAGAGACGCTGGGACTGGAGAGCTGTGAGTAGTAGGAGGCGAGGGGGAGATGAGTGAGAAGCAAAACTTCGCGGTCGAATGTGGCGGCAGTCCGCTATTATTTTGATTTCTTATTGTTGCCACAATAAAGTGAAGAAAGCCATCAACGACTCATCTCCTTCTTTTCCCCCAACGATTTTATATTATTATTTTATATGCACGAGAGCTGCCGGATCTGCCAAAATGAACATGGAGTCTGATTACTATTATTTAAAAAAAATGTCATCAGATAGACAAAAACATAAAATTATTCAAATCATGAAAATAATAACAGCCTATATCTTACCAATGGTGGGTTGATGGGTCTTGTCTCCATTCCATGTCAGGTAGTCTAGGCACATTGTTTGCATCCTGATTAGCGTCTGGCTAATACATGTTAGGTCCAACATAAAATTCCAAACTCCTCTTCTTCCTCCAACTCTTCAAAAACTTGGATCTCCTCCCTTGCGCTCGATCTATCTCTTATATCGCTGTTTGAATCATTGTTTGAAGGGCTTTGTATGGCGGCCGTATGGAGCGCTGCCATTGCTTTTCTCGGTGTGACGTATCACTTCCGGGTTCGTCCCCTTTCAGGCTCGAACTTCGGAAACGCGATTATTTTGTCTAATATACAACATATAAATGCTTTTTTCATGCTTTATTTGTTGGACAATGTTTAATTACATTAATTGTGACCCTATTTGGCATGTTATGAAATTACTTCACATTTGCTCTTTAAATCAAAAAGAAAAGTACCAAATACCCTTGGCTGAAATGGTTACTCTTAGACATGATAGTTTGTGTCTACTTTGTAATTACTTGTAATTATGGTAGAATTTAGTGATAAACATAGTCATAAACTAGCAACGTCTACGTAAAATGTTTTGGAGAGACACATTTACCCATTTGTAAATGCACTGCATAAAGATGAACACAAATAGCCTATATTTGCAATTTATAAATATTTGGAGCCCAGGTTAATGTGCCACCAGTATGTGGAGGTAGATTTGCGTCTATATTATTCAATCCCCCAAAAAGTCGCTTCAGTCAAAATATACTATATTTTCCATTTAAAAGATAAATAAATGTGTTTGAATGCAAAAATAAATTTGAAACTCAAAACAATGCATTTGAAAACTATTCTATTTAATTAATTAATGTATTTATTTTTTTAGGATTGAAACAACTTTTTTTTTAATTGAAGTAATGTTGTTTTTCGTTTGGGCCAAATTTTAGCTAGGACATTTGTGTCTTTATTATCCATTAAAAAGATAAGTTGCTTCAAACAAAAAGACATATATTCAAAAGGAAAATCACTTCAATCAAAAAAAGAAAAATTTCAATCATAGAAAAAAATATTTGAGACTCAAAACTTTGCATTTGAACACTTAATTTTTTATTGAAAATATTTTCTTTGATTGAAGCAATCCTTTTTGTGTTCGGGCCATATTATGGGTAGGACATTTGTGTCTAAATCATTCAATTGCAAAAAAAAAAAAAAAAAAAAATCAATCCCCCCCCCCCAAAAAAATTTGCTTTCAAATGCATTTTTTGTTTAGTTTCAAATGTATGTTTGCGTTCAAACAATTTTTTTTTTAAATTGAAGTGACTTTTTTTTGATTGAAAATATATATTTTGATTGAAGCAACTTTTTCTTTTTAGGTTGAATAATAAAGACACAATTCTACCTCCATAGCAGTAAGGCCATCACACACCAGAGGTTCTCATGTGACGTGACAGCATGGCCTCTTGTGGCATATGGTGCAAAAGCGAGCCAAGTGTGGGCAAAGTACCGAGACAAAAGATCTCAGTGGGACGCCAACTGCGTGTAACGACCTTACACTTCCCTGGGTGTCTTCAAGTCCCAAGTTTTAGGTCACTTGGTGGGGTAGTTAGAGGAGTCATTGCGTGGATTGTGGCTCCACCTTGTGTCAGCCTGTACATATAACTCATCCCTAGCTTTTAATTTCATTCGTGTTAATGTTTGGATAAAACTTTTGAAGGTCTCGCTTTCGTTAAATTAACATTTTACAGCATTTCATCATTTAGAGTAGGCTACGTTGTGTTATAGTCGTACCAATGGAAATGTCAAATGTAGCGCTCCCTTTTTCTATTAGTAGGCTATTTGAATACTGGATGTCCCTTTGAATGGTGATGTAATATATATTTTCACCACTAAGTGGCGCCTCAGTTCAATGTTTGGAGCCAGCTGTCGCCAGAGGTTTTTCTGACAACGCACTACAGTAAAGTAAAGGTAAAATACATTTTCAAGACACTTTGAGATATACTCAGTCAAACTATTTATTTCACATTGTTACCAATATATTTTTGTCGTCTTTAAGATCATTATAACCCCACACAATCATAATATAACATAAAATATATCATACCTGCGATTTAAGTGAAATTACATTTGAGTGTTCAGTTTATTAGTGTACAGTGCCCTCTATAATTATTGGCACCCCTGGTTAAGATGTGTTTTTTAGCTTCTAATAATTTTTTAAAATTCAAATAATATGGGAACTTAATAGAAAAAAAGAGAAAAATCCAACCTTCAATACAAGTGCATTTATTCAGTGGGGGAAAAAATCCCACATAAAGAAATAATTATTTGACATCAAATAATGTGTGTCACAATTATTAGCACCCCTGGTGTTAATACTTTGTACAACCCCCTTTTGCCAACAAAACATGGTCTGGAGACTGAGACGGCCAAGGGAGGAGCTTGATTATGTGTCTGGTGAACCATTTCTGTGTAGATTTCCGCCATATGTTTAGGGTCATTGTCTTGCTGAAAGACCCAGTGACGAGCCATCTTCAGCTTTCGGGCAGAGGGCAACAGATTTTGATTTAAAATGTCCTGGTATTTCAAAGCATTCATGATGCCTTGCACCCTAACAAGGTTCCCAGGGCCTTTGGAAGCGAAACAGCCCCACAGCATCACTGACCCACCCCCATACTTCACAGTGGATATGAGGTGCTTTTCAGCATGGGCATCTTTCATGGCACGCCAGACCCACTTAGAGTGTTTGTTGCCAAAAAGCTCAATCTTGGTCTCATCTGACCAAAGCACACGGTCCCAGTTGAAGCCCCAATACCGCTTGGCGAACTCCAGACGTTTGCGTTTATGATTGTGAGTGAGGAAAGGTTTTCTGCTTGCATGCCTCCCAAACAGCTTGTTGGCGTGTAGACAGCACCTCATACCCACTGTGAAGTATGGGGGTGGGTCAGTAATGCTGTGGGGCTGTTTCGCTTCCAAATGCCTTGGGAACCTTGTTAGGGTGCATGGCATCATGAATGCTTTGAAATACCAGGACATTTTAAATCAAAATCTGTTGCCCTCTGCCCGAAAGCTGACGATGGGTCGTCACTGGGTCTTTCAGCAAGACAATGACCCTAAACATATGGCCAAATCTACACAGAAATGGTTCACCAGACACAAAATCAAGCTCCTCCCATGGCCATCTCAGTCCCCAGACCTTGTTTTGTTGGCAAAAGGGGTTGTACAAAGTATTAACACCAGGGGTGCTAATAATTGTGACACACATTATTTGATGTCAAATCATTTTTTCTTTATGTGGGATTTTTTCCCCACTGAATAAATGCACTTGTACTGAAGGTTGGATTTTTCTCCCCCCCCCCCATTATGGTCCCATATTATTTTCATTAAAAAAAATATTAGAAGCTAAAAAACACATCTTAACCAGGGGTGCCAATAATTATGGAGGGCACTGTAAGTATGTTTGCAAATGCATCAACAATTTTTGGAGAGTGCTTAATATTTACACGCTTCACAACGGAGTAATATCGACTTACAAAGAGCTTTAAAGGGACAGCTGTAGGACTGGACTGTTTCATGAAGTATTTATAATGCTGAATGGAAAGGGTGTGACCCACTACATACAATCTTCCATCTTTCTCACGAGACCAGACAATAAAAGTACAGTATTCACTTTCTTTATTCCTTACGAAATGGGCCATCATTTAGGACAATGGATTTTATAAGTTTTAGTGCTGCAACGATTAATCGATTAACCCGAGTACTCGATTAGAAAAAAATATTCGAATAAAATTTTGTTGCTTCGAGTATTCGTTTAATTAAAATGGTGTTTTAATGGTTTATTTTGAAAGTGTTTGCATTTAGTTTAATTGATTAGGGTGGATACACTGCCCTTTGTTCTGCCTCTTTTGACATGGCTGAATCCAACTGCTCCCTGTTAAGACCAACGTAAGCTAAGTTTTTGTTTGAGCTAATGTTTTTTAATCCATTCATAATTCAGTTTTTTGGTATATTTAGCCGTTTTTTGGGGGGGAATATGTCGGAACCATTTGTTTAGAGCATTGTGAAAAAAACTTTAGCATTTTATAGCATTTAAGCTAGCTGACTTTTTCTAGTTAGCCAAGTGTTCTTTTGTTGTACATAGATCCTCATTTTTTATCTGGGTCTTTTTTCAAAGACCCAGATAGTGTTACTGTTTTTTTTTTTTCGAATGGGATTTATTCGGCGCGCCGCACAGCCCGAACCGTTTGATCGATTGGCACCCTTCAAATATCAAAACGACCGGAATTTTCACGCGACACAGGGAATTTTTCGAACGACCCCGAAAAGTTTTCCGTTTGGCCGTAAATGCCGATTCTTCAAAAAAAACAACAACTAATTTTCAAAATGTATCTAATCCTAGAATTTTTGACCAAATCGCATAATTTGAACATCAAAATTCCAGGACGATGAGGGGCATAAAAGTTGTATTTAGAATTTGGAAAAAATTAACGGTTCCCCGGAAATTTGCCAAAAACTTTCCCATTCATTTTAAATGGGATGCAACATTCAAATTTCCCTGTTCACTTTCAATGGAATTTCCAATGAAATTTACATAGCACTGATGCAAGTGACGGCCATGTATGTCGGATCTATTGATGCTAATGTACACGGATTCCATTGAGGCCTATGTAACTTGATGCCATTGACGGCAATGGATGTTCAAAATTTTTCCTACTCATTTTCAATGGGGAAAAAAATTCCCCAAATCAACAGGAAATGACCAGCTATCAAAACGACATGTCCCCTAAACTGATTCCATTGACGCTTATTAAGGGTGCTGCTATTGACGGCCATGGACGTCCAAATTTCCCGTTCATTTTTAATGGCATTTATTTTAATGCCATTGATGGGCATGTTTGTCCAGTCTATTGATGCCAATGTACTTGGATTTCATTGGCGCCTATGTAAGTCGATGCCATTGACGGCCATGGACGTCCAAATTTTTTCCCCATTCATTTTCAATTACAAAAAAAAATGTCCCCAATTCAACAGAAAATGACAAGATATCAATAGGACGTGTCCCCTGAACTTCCCCAATTCTATTGACACTTATGGAGGGTGCTGCCATTGTCGGCCATGGATGTCCTAATTGTCCATTCATTTCTAATGGCATTTACTTTGTTTAATGCCATTGACGGGCATGTTTGTCCATTCTATTGATAGCTCTGGGCGGGGCTAAGATCTGTATCTCCAGACAGCAAAGACCCAGAGTAATTTCTCCAGAAATTGCAGTTTCTAGTATAAAAATTAGGGCTGTCAAACGATTAAAATTTTTTAATCAAGTTAATTACAGCTTAATTAATTAATCGTAATTAATCGCAATTCAAACCATCTCTAAAATATGCCATATTTTTATGTAAATTATTGTTGTAATGGAAAGATAAGACACATGACGGATATATACATACAACATACTGTACATAAGTACTGTATTTGTTTATTGTAACAATAAATCCACAAATGGCATTAACATTCTTTCTGTTAAAGTGATCCACGGATAGAAAGACTTGTAGTTCTTAAACGATAAATGTTATAGTTACAAGTTATAGTAATTTTATATTAAAACCCCTCTTCATGTTTTTGTTGTAATAAAATTTGTAAAATTTTCAATCAAAAGTAGAGTTAATATAATAATAAGAAGAATAAAAATAACAATAATAAAAATAAAGTGACCATAGTTTTACGTGTATTTTGCATGGCTATTTTGATATGGAATGCCAGTTCATTTTGCATTGTTGTTTAACTGTGTGTCAGAATAGGGCCTCATTACTATAGACTGAAGTGCTTTTGGAGAGATAGGAATATTATTTTTGTTGTGCTTTCACTAAACGCTACTTACATTGGGGAGAGCAAGTATTTGATACCAAATACTTGTTGTCCCCACTGTATGTTTGTTGTGAAGGAGTTGCCAATAAACGGCGCGGTCCAAAGAACGCCTGTGTCCACTCGCCTTTACTGTATAACATATATCTGTACATATCTTACCCAAAATACAACAAGAGACACATAATTGCCACTAAAAGAAAGAAAACTTACCGAAATATGTGTGGAGCACAAATAGCAATTTGCATTGCATTGTGAATACAGCATAAACGTCTCACAACTACTAATTCTCCCACGTTTTGAAGAAATAACATGAGTATAGAACGGCGCTGCCCCCAAGCGGCCGGTGGCATTCTTTTCACTCTTAATGTCCATAAACGGCCTCATTGTAATCTGTTTGAGGCAATATGCGAGATTGTCATTCACCCAAGCGCCAGCAGAGGGCGGCACAACTCCATAACAACAAGTGAGCTTTTCGTTGTACAGTCATTTAAATCTGTCTGAGCGGGACATCTGCGTTAATTGCGTCAAATATTTTAACGTGATTAATTTAAAAAATTAATTAACGGGCGTTAACGCGATAATTTTGACAGCCCGAATAAAAATGTTTTTATACTGTTTGAGCCTCAGCTCAGGTATTTTAATTTTTCATGTTCATTATCCGATTACTCGATTATTCGAACTAACTAGTCCATCGATGAATCGACTACTAAAATATTCGATAGCTTCAGCCCTAATAAGTTTGTTCCCTGTGTCTCTTTTGAAATTGAAGCAAATAGTCAAGACTGATTTTTAATCAATTTAATTGGGGGGAACAAACACATTAAAACGTATCTCGGACAAAAGACACGATCAACATTCAAAGTGTGACAAACATAGGTTTCTGTAAAGTGCCAAACTGAAAAAAAAACCTTTTGATTTACTGTATTTACTCTATTTATAAACATACACAATAACCACATAGAAAACTAGAATTTGAATGCACACACACAAACAGACATTAGAAAGAATATAAAAAGACAACTATACTGCTTTGAATGTGCACTAAGTGATGCATGGCAAGATAAAATAATAATAAAACATGTTTAATCAGTAGTTGTAAGCTTTTTCTTCCTTAAAAAGTGTTTGTACACACTGTGCAAGTTTCATTATTAATTAAAAAAAAAAAATCCCCCCCTCATCCTCTCATACAGTACATTCTAATGCCATTCACTCCGATTCGTGATGAAGGCACATGACAGAAGTCCTGATCTTGATCCATCACTCACAAGAAAGAAAAAGTTGAGTTCCAGTTGTGTCATTTGACTGCTTTAAAACGACACGGACTACTTTGGTAGCCTTTTCTCCTTTCGAAGCTCACTTTGGAAAAAAAGTGTCACAATGTCGCGACTGCTGCATGTGTAAGTGTAAACATTAGAAGTAACAGTTAAGGTAGTTTCAAGAAGAACCGTCAATGACGTCACCATAAACACAAAACGTACAAAACGTTGACCCTTTTGAATTAATGCAGTAGATAAGATTCAGTAAGGATTAGTTTAAAAAAAAAAAAAAAAAAAAAAGGGGGAAAAGTGCTTTTTTTTTTTTTTTTATTATGTCTTCTGTCTTCTCCGATAGTTCATTTCAAAATAAGGGTCTTCACGTTTTCCCTTATACTGAGGGATTTTCCTGCTCGTTCCTGCATCCGTTTTTGTTTTGACATCGGAAGAGGGGTTTTGGTGGGTGGTGACGCGAGGTAACGCGGGTTTCGTGACGGTAGTTGCTTTCTGAGCCGCCTTCTGTATTGTTATGGCTTCTTTCTGGTTGGTTTTAATGTTGGGGGCGGTGGCGGCATTGCCCCCAGGGAGACGCCAAGGAGCAGCGACGCCTCGTGGGAGGGGGACGGCAATCTTGGTCTTGGATGCGGTGTCTTTAATTGGCAGGGACGATGGCTTTTGTGGTGCCGGGGAGGCTGTTCGCGAGCTCGGATTTGTTGGCGATGCGCGGACCCTCCTTGTCTCTAAACGGAGGCGCGAGGCGGGGGAGCCGGGGCGGCGCTGTGCTAAGCGGGTACGTTGGGTGACGCCTGTTGGGGGTTTGCCGTCTTTGGGGGCAGTAGTAGTAGTGGGACTTGAGGGTTTGGGGCATTTGGAAGAAGGCTCGGGGCATACTGGACTTCTCGGTTGAGAGGCGGGGACTCGTGTGGGTGGTCTAAGCCTGAGTTTGGACGTACAGTAGGGGTCTGATTGCGGTGTCACAGCCTTACGTTGAACCTGCACTGGACTGGGAGGCTGCTTGGAGTTGCCCACAGGTGTGGTGGGCAGAGACGAGGAGTAGGCTTTGCTGGTGACAGGCAGGGGCAGTTGGGTAGGCTTCCTTAGTGCCGGCGTGGCTGTCTGGAGGTTCTTCTTTGGTGCCACGCCGACCCCTTTTCTGGGCAAGGTGGGCGTACACACTGGTGTGGTCGCGTACGAGCGACACGTCTGACCCGGGACGGGCGTTGTCGCCTTACTGGCAGAGCTGGAGCACGAAGACGACGACGACACGGAGGAGGATGAAGAGATGAGGTCGTCGACGGCTGCTAAAGGGTCCATTTCAGGAGGGGGAGCTGCTGTTGCAGTGCTGTGGTGGCCCCCTAAGCCTGGTGGTCCCTTCTGAAAGGCCAGAATCTTCTGCTCCAAAGTGGTGAATTGAAGCACGCGTAGTGGGTCATATTTGCTGAGGAAGCCACGCAGCGTGTCCCAACCGCCACCAACGCGCACCATCACGTGTTTACCATGAAGCATCTAAGGACCGTACATCAATGTTAATTCATCGGGAAGAAGCACCTTCAAGACTAGAGAATTTTCACTGTCTGTGGTTCATGATGTAATTGACTAACAAGGTCATCTGTTGGAGGATAACAAGCTTAACTGGGCCCATACAGCTTCCACTTCTTTAAACTGGTACTTACACGTAAACAGCATTTATAGTGGCGCACTGCAACTGAACTAAATATGGAAGATTATACTATATTGGATAACTAAAGTACATGAACATGTCTACGGTATAAGAAATGCGTAAAGTTTTGTGGACATTTGTTTTGGGAATAAGGCTTCATTAACACACGTGCATAGAATTTGGATGCACTGGATTTGTTGCGGGGGGAAAAAACAACAATTCAATGGATGCCTACACAAAAAAACAAGGCTTGCTGGTTTCAGGTAATTATTCCCTCTGGGAATATCCAATTCCATCTGGAACAACAGGACCCTTCTCAATTCACACTGCTCCTTTGAGGGTTTGGATTACCGACGTGGAATAGCCCATTATTAGCACTCTATGTGTGGGTCTGTTGGGCTCTTACCCGAATAAAGATGGTCTTGTCCCCAAGTCGGTAGCGACCCTCTGACAGGTACTCAATGGACACCCTGTTGGAGCAGTTGCAAGGCGGGTCGTCCCCACCGTGCTCCTGAAAAAGAAAAGAGACAATGGCGCACTATGAGGGTGGCTTAATTTTGTGGAATTTGCAACAATTAAGACGCCTAAGAAAGTCTAGGGCTGTCAAACGATTAAAATTTTTAATCGAGTTAATCACAGCTTAAAAATTAATTAATCGTAATTAACTGCAATTCAAACCATCTCTAAAATATGCCATATTTTTTTGTAAATTATTGTTGGAATGGAAAGATAAGACTGATATATACATTCAACATACTGTACATAAGTACTGTATTTGTTTATTATAACAATAAATCCACAAGACGGCATTAACATTAACAGTCTTTCTGTGAAAGGGATCCACGGATAGAAAGACTTGTAATTCTTAAAAGATAAATGTGAGTACAAGTTATAGTAATTCTGATAGTTTGTATATTGTGACTAAATATTGCCATCTAGTGTATTTGTTGAGCTAAACTTAATGTTTGACTAGAAGATTATTTTGCATAGCTATTTTGATTGGGAATACCAGATCTCTTTGCATTGAGCGCGTTTATTTTTGTGAACATTTTATTTTTGAGAGATAGGAATATTATTTTTTGTTGTGCTTTCACTAAATGATACTGTAGCGACTTAAATGTTCTTAACTGCCCAAATGCATGATGGGAATATGAGCAACCATGAGTCACAGTGGTAGCTGCAAATGGTATATCTTCTCTGCGTCGAGTACAAAACATGGTGTTAAGACACAGATCATCTCCAGTTATTGTTCCGCATGTCGCTTGCCACAAAAATTATATCAGTTGTGGAAGAGATGCCACCGCTGATTCCATTAAACAGCGCGGCTCCATTAAATGCCTGCGCTACCAATTCGCCCTTCTTGGTAATTGGCGGTACCATGGACCAGCGATTCATGTTAGCTAGCTGTCGTCGGTTGGCTCGGTTCGTCCAATTTCCTCCTGAGGAAGACGGCGGCGTACATATAAACACCGAGAGGCGTTGGATGGCTTTTTGTGGGTACTTTTATTAGCAAAACAAAAGCATGTGGGGGACGCAGCACTTGAGCCTGCGCTAACTGCGCACTTTCTCTACTCTCTCGCTCCCTCGACCACTTTCTTCCTCACTGCTCAATCTGACAATGCCGGTCACATTGAAATAACAGCGGCCCCCTTGGCGGGTGCCGGTAACACCTGCGTCCACTCCACTTGCTTGTCTCTGCCCTTAGCTCTCAATATACAGCGCCATTGTAGTCTGTTCGCGGCAATTCTTGATTGGGTCGTTCCGCGCATTTGTTAATTGCGTTAAATATTTTAACGTGATTAATTTAAAAAATTAATTACCGCCCGTTAACGCGTTAATTTTGACAACCCTTATTGTTTTCCCTAAAAACTGACAGGAAACTAAACCAATGTTAAGTCAATTTCTGTGTCACATGCGTGAAGCCTAAATGCCACGTGCCATGGCGGGTCACGGAGTGCCCGCGGGAGCGTCACGTGGTCAGATGGTGCGTCACGCGTCACCCCCTGCGGCATGCCGGTGAAGCGGCAAAGCTGACCGTCCAAAATAACGTTCCGAAACAAGTGCAAAGCTCACCCCTGAATGGTAGAGGCCACCATGTTGGCAGCACACACTGAAAGTCTGGACCGCCGGAGGAGGCTCCTCGGTCAGAAGAAGCGTTTCCTCCAGCTCGATCTCCTTCTCCAATTTCACCAACACAGGAGGCTCCACTCCGTACCTAAAAAGAGTCCGCACGCACATCAAACTATGGACATTTCACACAATTTTTCAGTAAAATTCCCCTCTTTGAGAACATACTTGGAGACGATGCGTCCAATTTGCAGAAGGCATAGGCAGACCTGCCTGGGTTCCTTGTGCAGCACTTAGAAGAAGAAAAAAAAAAACACAAAAATGAACATCCAAACTTTGCGAGTGAATAATGGGAGGCAGCAGCTGTCCTCTCGGCTCTCGTTAGACAACATCCGGCGGACAGAGCGGGACGACAGAGGTGCAAGGCTTGAAAACGTGACTTGGACTTTAATTATACCCCGAAGGAGGATGCTGGGTGAGTCATGCAGAAGGGAACATGAATTTGGAGCAGAAATACACAGATATTAATATAACAGCTTGAAGCCTCACTTGCTTTTCTTGTGTGATTTGATTTGCGCAACCTATCACTAGGAGTGAAGTCATCTTAAATAAAAGAAAACAAAACTACTCAGGGTTGATTGCCTTGTGGGACAGATCCTATTACATCATTAAGACGCGAGGATTAAAGAACATGCTCAGCTAATCACCCTGATTGGAGCTTATAGAATTCGGCCTTTTTCTACCAAAAATCTCTGAGCTTCTTTTATCCTGAAATGTGTTCTCAAAAAACACACATTTAGAATTAGACTTAGTTCATGGCCAATGGTTGTGCAACACGTGTAGATAAACATTACAACAATTCTCAGTTTAAATTAATTGCTGTCACTGGCACATTTGAAGTCAATATTTACAGTGGTATGAAAAAGTATATGAACCTTTTGGAATTTCTCACATTTCTGCGTAAAATCACCATCAAATGTGATCTTTGTCAAAATCACACAGATGAAAAAAACTGTCCACTTTAACTAAAACCACCCAAACATTTATAGGCTTTCATATTTTAATGAGGATAGCATGCAAAAAATGACAGAAGGGGGAAAAATAAGTACAGTGGAGCAAATAAGTATTTAGTCAACTAAATACTTATTTTCTACCATGATTTGCAAATAAATTATTTAAAAATCCAACAATGTGATTTTCTGTTCCCCCCCCCCCCCCCTCCCCCACATTCTGTCGCTCATGGTTGAGGTTTAACCATGTTGACAATTACAGGCCTCTCTAATATTTTCAAGTGGGAGAACTTGCACAATTAGTGGTTGACTAAATACTTATTTACCCCACTGTACGTGAACCCTCTGCCTAAGGAGACTGATGGGGGAAAATATTACGTGCCTTAACATAGCACATTATGTATGATTGCCTCTGTCACCTAGATGCCCTAACATTAGCACATTCACCCTGGGTCCCATAGTTAGAAGGGAATCTCACGAGATAACTTGTTTTGCGCCATAGTATTCTTTTATTACACGCCTGGGTCCCATAGTTACACGCCTGGGTCCCATAGCTAGATAACTTGTTTTGCACCCATAATATTTTCCATTTGGTGCATCTGTTGCAGCACAGCTCATTTGTCCCATGTGAAAAGTCCTTTTTCAAGTGGTCTGAACCAAAAGTAGCTTTAATGTTTGTCATTGGGCAGTGCTGCGCCGCTCAGAGACGGAGGTTGGCCTCTCTGCCTCCGCGGGGCGCGTCCCTACAAAAACCGGACATTTCTGGGCGACCCGTGAAGTCCGCTGGTGGATTAGACGTACGGATCGCCCAGCTTTGTCCTTTTGCCCCTTTACCGGCGTGTTGGCTTCCCGCTCATTTGTTACGGTAAGCTATTTTCATTGCTAAGGGACAGCTTGTTGTGCTGTAACGGTAACGCGGGGATTCTGGGATTGACAAACTCAAATATAGCGTCATTGTTAGCGTTTGTTATGCTTGTTTTCTTGCTCTTGTGGGATTGTAATCAATAAATCTCATTTATTCTGCATTTTCTAATCAATAAACATCATCTATTGAGCAAAAGTGTGCTTGTTACTGACTCACCGCGAACCCGGAAATTTCGGAAAACAGAGACTTAAATAGCAATTAAAACCAATTCTTACCAAACATTTTAAATCAAGTGTGTGCCCAATCCCTGATGAGTGGTTTAAAGCTGCCATGCCCACTATAAAAAACGCACCTAGTGAGAAATGTTTCGATGAGAAACATTGTCTGCTGTGTGTCATGGCTCGGCTAAAAGAGCTGTCTGAAGCCCTGCGATCACGAATTGTTGATTTCTGTAAAGCTGAGAAAGGATACAAAACCATCTCTAAAAGTCTGGATGTTCATCAATCGACAGTCAGAGAAGTTGTCTACAATTGGACAGAGTTTGGCACTGTTGCTTCTCTCCCAAGGAGTGGCCGTCCACCAAAGATGATGCCAAGAGATCAGCGCAGAATATTCAGAGAGGTAGAAAAGAACCCTGGAGTTTCTGCTAAAGACTTACAGAAATCGCCGGCAATGTCCAATATCTCTGTGCACACATCAACTATATGTAGAACTATGGCCAAGAATGGTGTTCATGGGAGGACTCTACGGAGGAAGCCACTGCTGTCTAAAAAAAAACATTGTTGCTTGTTTAGGCACTTGGACACTCCACAGAAGTTTTGGCAAAATATTTTGTGGACTGGTGAAACTAAAGTTGAATTATTTGGGAGTAACACAGAACGTCATGTGTGACGGAAAAATGGAACAGCTCACCAACACAAACACCTTATCCCCACCGTGAAGCATGGTGGAGGGAACATCATGATTTGGGGCTGTTTTTCTGCCTCAGGGCCTGGACACCTTGCAATTATTAATGAAAGAATGAATTCAAAAGTTTATCAGGATGTTTTGCAGGGAAACCTGAAAAAAAAGAGGACGGACGCTCCAACAAGACAAAGATTCAAAACGTAGAAGTAAATCAACTTCAGAATGGTTTCAGAAGAACAAAATACACATTCTGAAGTGGCCAAGTCAAAGTCCAGACATGAACCCCATTGAGATGCCGTGGCATGACCTAAAGACAGCGATTCATGCCAGACATCCCAGGAATCTGAATGAACTACAGCAGTTTTGTAGACAAGAATGGGCCAATATTAGTCCTGATCGATGTGCCAGACTGATCTGCAGCTACAGGAAGCTTCTGGTTGAAGTTATTGCTGCCAAAAGAGTTGCCACAAAATATTAAATGTGATGGCTCACTTATTTTTCCCCCTTCTGTCACTTTTTGCATACTACCTTCATCAAAATTTGAAAACCTACATACGTTTGGGTGGTTTTAGTTAAAGCAGACAGTTTTTTCATCTGTGTGATTTTGACAAAGATAGCTCACATTTGATGGTGATTTTTTGCAGAAATGTGAGAAATTCCAAAAGGTTCAGATACTTTTTCATACCACTGAATCATATACAAGACTCGGGGATGTAAATTACAATTCACAACTGACCGAGACCCTCAGATTCAAAGAGGTACGTCTCTTCCACGCCGATATGCCGGCACCAGGACAGGAAGTTGGCGGTGTTGTCACGGGCGAAGAAGGAACCTGGGGAAGCGTCACGTTTACATGCGACTTTTCTTGTCGGAAAGAGCTGTTGGATGAGGAAAATGAACTTTTGAGTGGTATTTGTGATGGAAGAATGATATTTTTGCTCGGCGCCGTCTCACCTTTCCTATCGCAGAGGGGCAACTCTGAGCGATCTTAGTCTGCAGCACTCCGATAAGCTGGCAGAGTTTCACGCCGTTGTTCAGCTCCTCCATGAAGAATTCGGCCCTGACTTCCTCTTCTGCAAAAAAAAAACAACAAAACTTCATTGTCGAGAGCATTTAATAGTGTGTGATCTAGGAGTGGGAACCTCTTGGTACCTCACAATACGAAATGATTTGTGATATAAATCTCACGATAATGATGATCTGATAATAAACAGAAAAACAAGCTTCTGCTGTGAATTGAAATGAGTTTATCACTAGTAGACGACCAATTTATGGCCATTTAAGGTCAATTCCCTGTTGATTTTCAGTTACTTCCTGTTAATTTCGGGGTATTTTTTTTCGGGGACGGCCAACCCCACCCCCAGGAGGCGTGCACCTTGCCCAATGACAAATATTAAAGCTACTTTAGGTTCAGCCCCTTGAAAAGGGGCTTCTCACATGGTCCTGGTAACAGATGTTCTGTCCCCGTCGTAAATATTATGGGTGCAAAACAAGTTATCTCGTGGGATTCCCTCCTAACTATGGAACCCAAGGTGAAAAACAATAACAAGTTGTTACAATCTAAGTCACAGAGGCAATCATACATCACAAAGGCATAATGTGCTAATGTTAAGGCATCACATAATATTTTCCCCCATCATTCCGCCCTTTGACCAGGATTGAATTTATCATAAGGCATAATGTGCACTTCGGTTCACATATTTTCCCCATCAGCGGGCCAGACATTATTGATTTTATGACAGAGGCTGGGGGCCGGATGAAATTTGACGATGGGCCGCATTTGGGCCCTGGGCCGGACTTTGGACATGTCTGCCCTAGTGTGATCTGTCTGTGCCAATAAATTCCACTTTTGTTGGTCAGAAAAATGATCCATAAATCATGAAATAACCCAGAAAAAGTCTTAGCTTTAGAAAACAAGTGTCTCAAAGAGAGGGGGCCCTCCTATGAACCGTCATTGTAAATCTCTTCCCTAAGGGACCTCCACAAAAGCCAATGAATTGTAATGCGGGACAAAGTCTACAACGATTGCACAAAAGATTGCTTCACTCAGGTTTTTTTAGTGTGAATCCACATAACAACAGTGGTTTGAAACCTAACCCCCCTGCACCTGACTTTAGTGGCGCCCAGTCAAATTTGAAAAGAAACACGACAGTATGGGTCATTCCAGTCACGTTGCCGATAACTTGTCTGCATTCCTCAGGAGAAATACTGAAAGGGTGGTACTTTAAAAAAAAAAAAAAAAAAAAGTACCAGTTTCAACTGCTTCCCTGGCCCATTCTAAACCAAAAAGAGGGACAAAAGATCTCAGAATAATGGACGGGACAGGCGGAATGAGGAGTTTTTGTTTGGATTGCTGAGAGCCACTTGAAAGCAGTATGAAAGTATCCAAATCAAAGGTGGTTTGCATAGGGACGGTAGGGACATAACACTACCAATTTTTCAGAATGCTCAAAATGTCCCCACTAACTTTTAAAGGGTATTAAAACACTCAGGGGGGCTGTGAGATATCAATAGAACCGTTATGTGGCAAGATAACAAATACGAATAAAGTTAACCAAAAAATAAATCGCATTCATGAGCAATTATCGAAAATAGATCGAAAATTACGAACATTTCCGAAAGTATTCCGGAAACAGCCGAATGGGGCGGAGACGTCGTAACAAGGAAACGAAAGGTCGAGGCAGGTGCAATCGTTGTTTATCGACGAGAGAGTTGCGTTCATGTTTTATCAAAAAATCGCTAAAATGGTTCAAACCTGTCATGCTATGTGGTCTACAAATAGCCATTTGTCGCAATGTAGTACCCATGAGTTTCCGAACGCGAGAAAAAGAGCTGGACAATGCAGATAATGAGTAAAGTTCGTTCGTGCTAAGAGGGCTAATTTTGCAGACCCAGCCTCCGGCACGGTTTTGTGTGGTGCGCATTTTACACCTGAAAGCTATTCGAACTATGGACAAATGAAATCAGGTTTTGCCAAGAAATTGCTGATGAAAGCAGCCACCATACACGCGCAGCCACCTAAATGTCCCACCCCAGGCTAACCAAAGGAGCGGATCAGCCAAGCTCGAAATGGCCAGAGTGAGTACTCTTTTATAATAAAAACATATCACGCATTGGATATAGGACTGGACACATGTATAAATTATCGCTCGTAAAATATATAGAACAAATCCTCGAATCCCATTCATATTTGTGTCTGTTGGCAGAGCGAAAACCTATGATAGCACAATAAATGATAATTATTCTATACATTACATTATTTTGCGGTCGCGGTGTATCAGCTTCACAAAAAGAAATGCAAAACAAACCATTCGGTGTTTCCCACACGATGTTGCCGGTGTTTCATCAGTGTGATTGCTCTTCTCAATGATCCTTTCATTAGGCTGCAATGGCTTTCGTTTGGGCTCAAATTGATAACCCAAAACACCAAAGAAAGGTTCATAACTCTCCTCGTCACCATTAGAAGAATGTTCGTTACGTCAGATTCGTCGCTGCAACTAGAAACAAAATTGTCCGCTATCATCGCCGCCATTCAGTACTAAGCACTGAGCCGGTTGTTTCCTTGTAGTGACTTCACGCACACAATATGCTAGATTTCCGGGATCTCGTGGGCGGGTCCTTTTAGCTTGACAATCGATCCAAATTTCTATCATTTTCTTGGTGTTGTGATGTGTGTAATTACACGAAGTGGCATGATATGAATCCAAAAGGCATGCATTTATGGACAAATGATGGAATATTAGCATTTCCCCAGGTGTTGTCATACCCTTTAAGCAAACTTATACTAGTATGCTTTATATAATGAGTTCAGTCATACACTGCAGGTAATTTGGACTGTATTCCCATATGTTGCAAGAAAAGCATTGACCCTACCATTATTAAGTGAATAATTTTCATTATGTTAAAACTTATATTTACCCCTTTTCACTTGCTGAATGCGCCGGTCCACCCCCCCCCCCCCTTCAAACACACGTTTGATTGGCTGATGACTTCTCCCACCCCCGACACATATGCACGCTCGCGCTCGCACAGCCCCTAAGTCGACAACATGCCGCCTCCTCCGCCCCCTTCAAAGAGGAGGGAAATTAGACGTTTTTTTTCTGCCGGCAGCAGCCACTGTAAGTAATTTCAAAAGACGCCAATGTTGTGGAGGTGAGAAGCACACCACTATTTTTGCTACTTAAAGTCCAACCTGCATTAGAGTTTGCATAAAATTAAACTGTGTGAACTTGCTAACTTGCAAAACTCGAGTAGGAAGCTGCTTAGAGAGAAGTGTCCTTCTGTTTGTGTTTTCTACTGATAAAGTTAATTAAACTGAGAAATAAAGCAAACTCTGCTGGAAACTATAGAACCAGAACGTGAGCAAGAAGCTGCTTAAAGAGAAAAGGGTGCTGCATAAACTCATATGTTGCTCACACAACACAACATAATCATAATTAGCTATGTACATTTAAAAAAAAAAAAAAAAAAAATCTTGGGATGCTGCAAGCTACCCACACTAGCGTTGCGATCGACTGGTCAATCGTGATCGACATAATGAGCACCCCTTATTTAGCCTATCAATTAAATAGGTTCATATTTGTGAGAAATGTAGCCCTGACCCCTGTTCACCCAATCTGTTTTGCCTTATTAATGTTCCATTCCGAGCAAAAAGTGTACATGCAGGTTATGCTGATACATCATCCCTACCAATGTTGAGACCTTGATCCAAATCCATTTTGCGTGTTTTCTGGACTATAATTCACACCCGACTGTTCCTACCTACCCAGCATGCCAGTGAGCCAGATCGCGAGGTCCTCTTGCATTGGCACCAAGGTGGCTTCATGTCGAACCGCTAGCCACTGGTCGTACTGGAAGACGTCAGCCAATCCAGGGCCGTGACGCTGCGCCAAGGGGCTGCGGGGACTCCGTGGTCTCAGTACTGGGGCGTCGAACTTTTCGCCGAACCACACCTGGCGAAGAAAGGCAATTTGCTTTGTCTTTGAATAGTGCTAATAGAAAATTTACCGTTACCAAAATTCTTCACGATGACCGACGTCATTTTGACCATGTCAGTAAATTCCGTAATTTAATAAAACAAGAAAATATAGTCTTTTCATCCGGCTTTGACTGTGTTGTTGGGCTATGTTCATTCCCCGTTAATAAAGCAGTCAGTGTGCCTATGTATGAAGTCACGTGGTTGTCAGGAAGTCAAACAAACAGAAGCCCGTTTGGCTAACGCTACAAGCAAACGTGACTGAGTGTGGATTAAGGGAGAATCACCAAACTTTCAAACGACATTAATCTTGGCGGCATCCTGACGGGCTTTCACCCGCTGTCCTCCCTGGTTCTCACGATTTCAGGAGAGGGTGCTTTCAGTGCTTTCTACTGGTAGCTAGGACACAGGCTAACGCTAATTGCTAATGCTACAAATGAACGTGATGGAGTCGGATAGCGGCTCTAACCTTGTCGAAACGGCTGAACATAATGAGTGGATTGGGCACCGACCGCATCTAAAGATGAGTCTGTCACGTTATTTTGTATCTGTGCGTGTGTTTGATTTCTCTGAAAGCTTTTATGATGGTAAAGCATTCAGGATAAAGTACAATCCAACAGTGAAACCTATAATATGACCGTTTAACGGCCACAGCCATTTTTGTGTATGTGCTTGCTTTATTCTGTGTCATTACTGCCATCACAAAATAGAGCTTTAACGGGTGTGTGCATGTATTCAAAAATGCTCTGGGGGAAAAAAAACCTGAAACCTTGAAATAAACACTTGTGTTGAGTATTAGTTACAGCAGCCATTAACAATAAGTGGTCTGTTTGAAGAGTACTATTCAAGGTAAGCCATTTGTGTTACAATGAGAAGTTGACACAGTCGTCGTGTTGATTTTTATAATGTTGTACATTGTTAAAGTCATACGAGCTGGTATAAATGTTCATACTTGAATTCTTATTGTTTAAGTATATAAAAAAAATATTGTAATGTTTAGACTGCATGTACAATCGTTAAATATGTTAACTTGAAAGCTGGTTAATAAATCAACCAGAAACGGTTAATTTGTATTTCATGTAGGGCTGCAGCTATCGATTATTTTATTAGTCAATTAATCGATGAACTAGTAAGTTCGAATAATCGGGTAATCGGATAAGGAGCAAAATACCCAAGCTGAGCCTCAAACATTTATGTACAACAAAAGAATAATTGGCTAACTTACACAGCAAGAGTCTGCCAGCTTAAATGCTATAAAACGCAAATTTTTGTTTTCTTTTTTTACAATGCTCTTAACAAATGGTTCGAACACATATCCCCACAGAAAATGGCTAAATATACCTGTAAACTAAATTACGAATGCATAAGAAAAAATTAGCTCAAACAAAAACTTAGCTTAAGTTGGTCTTAACATGGACCAGCTGGATTCAGCCATGTGAAATGAGGCAGACTAGAGGGCAGTGTAGCCACCCAAATCAATAAAACTCAATGCAAATACTTTCAAAATAAACCATTACAACCCCACTTTAACTAAACAAATACTCGAGGCAGCAACATTTAATTTGAATCTTTTTTTTCCCTAATCGAATACTCGAGTTAATCGATTAATCGTTGCAGCACTAATTTCATGTATTGATTCAGATTTTCGAATTATATAAAAATTAGGGCTGACAAAATTATCACGTTAACGGGCGTTAATTAATTTTTTAAATTAATCACGTTAAAATATTTGAAGCAATTAACGCATGCAATGAATGACCCGCTGGCATATTGCCCCAAACATTACAATGAGGCCGTTTATGGACATTAAGAGTGAAGAGAATGCCACCGGCCGCTTGGGGGCAGCGCCGTTCCATACTCATGTTATTTCTTCTAAACGTGGGAGAATTAGTAGTTGTGAGACGTTTATGCTGTATTCACAATGCAATGCAAATTGCTATTTGTGCTCCACACATATTTCGGTAAGTTTTCTTTCTTTTAGTGGCAATTATGTGTCTCTTGTTTTATTTTGGGTAAGATATGTACAGATACTTATATGTTATACAGTAAAGGCGAGTGGACACAGGCGTTCTTTGGACCGCACCGTTTATTGGCATAAGCTTCTCCTTCACAACAAACATAAGTATCGTTTAGTGAAAGCACAACAAAAATATTATTCACAAAAAGAAAAGCACTTCAGTCTATAGTAATGAGGCCCTATTCTGACACACAGTTAAACAACAATGCAAAATGAACTGGCATTCCATATCAAAATAGCTATGAAAAATACACGTAAAACTTTTCACTCTATTTTTATTATTGTTATTTTTATCCTTCTTGTTATTATATTAACTCTACTTTTGATTGAAAATTTTTACAAATTTTATTAAAACGACAACATGAAGAGGGGTTTTAATATAAAATTACTATAACTTGTAACTATAACATTTATCGTTTAAGAACTACAAGTCTTTCTGTCCGTGGATCACTTTAACAGAAAGAATGTGAATAATGCCATTTGTGGATTTATTGTTACAATAAACAAATACAGTACTGATGTACAGTATGTTGTATGTATATATCCGTCGTTTGTCTTATCTTTCCATTCCTACAATAATTTACATAAAAATATGGCATATTTTAGAGATGGTTTGAATTGCGATTAATTGCGATGAATTACGATTAATTAATTTTTAAGCTGTAATTAACTCGATTAAAAATTTTAATTGTTTGACAGCCCTAATAAAAATAAATATAGTCTAATTTATTGTTACCGAGGTAAATCTGCTCAATTTACCATGATATGTACTTAAGGCTATATCGCACAACCATTGGTGCTATACAAACAAAATTGGCTTACAAATACAATAAGGTGTTGTGTTTCCATCATTACTATGACTGCTTATGGAGTCATGTGACACACTGAAAGTCAATTGTTCCCTTTCCTACTGAAGACATGCCAAATATTAGTGGGCGTTGAAGGGTTATATTGTATCTGTTCTGACCCAACAGATTTGGTTTCTTATTGCTATTCAGAGTACAAGCTTTTTGACAAAGACAGTTTATCCATGAAAGAAACAAATCCTTGCTGGGGAAAACCCTGTATTTAGTGGTTTTCCATTCTCCCACACCCCAGTGGTGACTCGACAGTGTTGTGATTTGAGCTGCTCTATTTCCTCCCGTAGTGGGAGGGAGTTTTGGTGACCCTGTTCATGGGGAAAATTTGCGTTTTTACTTGACTCGGTTACAGTGTTCTCTTGCAAACATCCTAGAAAACATTTTTTATATTGTAGATTTTCACTGGAATACCCCCTAGTGTTCACTGTATAAGTCAAACTCGCAGCTGGAGACTCAAGAGAGCGCCTTTGCACTTGACTGCCTAAATGGGCGTCAAGAGACGTGCTCGCGGTGCCCGCGGCAAACCACTGATCCTGGCTCCTCGTGCTCACGTCTTCACATATCCATCTCCTCAGTTGCAGCTCCGCGAATACCGAATCAGATTCTCAACGCATTCCTTCATTGTTTACAAACTGCAATAGCGGGAATGAGAAATCACAAGCAGATGTCTATAAAGATGACTCATCCGGACAGATGTTGCATAACTTATTGGAAGACGACCCTGCCTTTCCTAGCTTAAGGCTATAATCTTGATGTCCGTTACATGTCGCACAGTGATATTAAGCCATTCATTCCGCTGGGATGAGTTATTGTGCTGAAAACAAGGCAGTCTTGTCGCGGCCTTGAAATACTCCAGTTTGTTCTGCCAACAAACAGGAAACCTTGTGGGCAGGGGAACAGAGACTGAATTATAAGTGGATTATGCAGAAATGTGGTCAGGGTTCAATGTCGAAAGCTTTTTTGATTTATGATTTTATGGAAAAGTAGGAAATACAGAAAATACAAAGCATAGACCTCATAATGATATTGACGGGACACAGGGCGTTGGCCGATTAATAGAGGGCCTGCATTGTAGGCGTGGCCGTCAAAGCTGACCGAGTGAAATCATAGACAAAGAGCTTTTTTCGTAGAAAATGATTGTGAATATATGCTTGAATCCCTGAATTCTTTATACATATGGATGTAAAAAAAGTCTTGATTCGAAAAAAAAAAACCCAAAGAAACAAACAAAAAAAAAAAGTGCAGTTAGCATTTATTCTTAGTAGGGCTGTCAAAATTGTCGCGTTAACGGGCGGTAATTAATTTTTTAAATTAATCACATTAAAATATTTGACGCAATTAACTAGGGCTGCAGCTATCGAATATTTTAGTAATCGAGTAATCGACTGAAAATTCTATCGATTAATCGAGTAATCGGATAAAACAAATATATTTTTAGGTGAAGCGCAATTATAAATATACATGAGAAAACAAGACATTTCATCTAATCTTGAACCATTTTCAGTCAATCAATGTCTTTATTTTCGATGTATATTGTTGAAAACAGCCAACAATTGCATTTTAGATGTAACTAGAATAAAAAAAAAGACTAATTCACTGCTTTCACTCAAAAAACCTTTATAAACCCTCTTATAAAAAAAAAAATATATATATATATATATATATATATATATGTGTGTATATACATATATTTATACAGTATATACCTAAAAATGCCATTACGCTTGATAACACACACCACTTAAAAGTTAGGATTTTTCCCACGTGTTTCAATTGAATTTCTATTTGTGTCAAGCCATTTTTAAGTTCTAGTTAAGTTTTAAGTTAGTCTAAACTGTAAGTCCTGATAGGATTTTGAGTTTTTGCAATGTTCAAAATAAATGTATGATACAGGCTGTATTGGAACACATTAGGGACCAGTGCTACTTGGTGTTTTATCCAGCAATGACTTCTGAGCTAAAATTGATAGTTAGCATTATTGAGTTTTTATTTTACACCCTCATCACTCCACAACGCTATGTTATGTTAAAGCCTGTATGTAAGACACGTTAGCCACGCATTGAAAGTGGTGTTAATTAATAGAAACCTAGCCCTCCGCAGAGCTAATGTTACTTGAGCTAGTGACAGTAACGTCAATCTTATTTATTAGCCCTTAGCGCTCTACATTAGCGCTTAGCGCTCTACATTAGCACTTAGCGCTCTACTGCTTTAAGATGGCGGCTGTTTACTAACGCTGCTCAGACGCAGCTGAGTCTGTCATTAAGCATCTAGCTCAACATACATGTGATCTCTATGAGACTCATCAGACGCTACTTGCTACCAACGTAGCATCGAGCGGGCTAGTATTTAGCAACGTCAGCGTCGTTTGTAGCGGCTCTCGGCTGCAGTAAGTTTTTTTTTTTTTTTTTTGCTTCTTCCTCTACGCACGTGACATCAGCACATTGTCCCGCATTAAAAGTAGTCCGAGCAAAACGTGATGCATAGAGCTGTCAAAATAAACGATTACTCGAGGTGAATAAAATTACTCGGATCAGTTTTTAAACTCGAGTTACTCGAGTTGCTCGAGTATTCGGTTCAGCTCTACAATTAACGCACATGCCCTGCTCAAACAGATTAAAATGAAAGCACAGGGTTATGTGCACTTGTTACTTGTGTTTTTTGGCGTTTTGTCGGCCTCTGTTGGCGCTTGGGTGCGACTGATTTTATGACCATGAGAATTGTGTGTGTGTGTGTGTGGGGGGGGGGGGGGTCTCCCTAGTTCGGGTGGTGCGTTTTCGTGGGGGCAGGGAGTGGCCACCCGTGTCCCCGTGTCAGACGTACCTATAAGAGTCGGGAGATTCCCCCAATTCCCCGGAAGTCTGCCAGAGGATTACGTACGGGTCGCTTGGCTTTGTTCTTTCGCCGCTTTGTGGAAGCGTTTGGCTCCCCGCTCATTTGTGAACGGTAAGCGATTTTCATTGTTAAGGAACAGTTTGTTGTGCTGCGGTAACGCGGGGATTCTGGGATTGACAAACTGGATCTAACGTCATAGTTACCACTTCTTGTTTTGATACTTGTTGCATGCTGTTGTGGGATTGTAATCAATAAATTTCATTTATTCTGCATTTTCTAATCAATAAACATCGTCCATTGAGCAAAAGTCTGCTGGTTGCTGACTCACCGCGAACCCGGAGATTTCAGAAAACACTTCTTTCTTTTCTCCATGCTCAATGTGGTACACACAATGACACAGGACACAAGTTGAGTCAACTTTAATCCATTTTAACTGGCTGCAAGTGTGATTTAGTTATTGCCACTGGTGAGTAACAGGTGCTGTTAATTACACAAATTAGAGAAGCATCACATGATTTTTCAAAAGGTGCCCATTAGTGCTGCAACGATTAATCGATTAAGAATTAAATTTTGTTGCCTCGAGTATTCGTTTAATTTAAGTGGCGTTGTAATGTTTTATTTTGAAAGTTTACATTTAGTTTATTGATTAGGGTGGATACATTGCCCTCTGGTCTGCCTCATTTCACATGGCTGAATCCAACTGCTCCCTGTTAAGACCAACGTAAGCTAAGTTTTTCTTTGGGCTAATGTGTTTTAATGCATTCGTAATTTAGTTTATATGTATATTCAGCCTTTTTTTGTGGGAATATGAGTCTGAACCATTTGTTAAGAGCATTGGAAAAAAGGTTAGCATTCTATACCATTTAAGCTAGCGGATTTTTGCCAAGTTAGCCAATTGTTCTTTTGTTGTACATAGATCCTCATTTATTTATTTTTAATACCGTTTGAGGCTCAGCTCAGATATTTTAATTTTTCATGTTCCTTATCCGATTACTCGATTATTCGAACTAACTAGTTCATCGATTAATCGACTACTAAAATAATTGATAGCTGCAGCCCTAGTGCCAATACTTTTGTCCAGCCCATTTTTGGAGTTGATTTCATTATTTGCCCCATTCTCTTTTTTTAATTTCAAGCCAAATAAATGAAGACATTCCTACCAAAGCATTTGTAATTGCAATCATTTTCTGGAAGAAATTGAGCATTATCTGACAAAACTGCTGGGGTGCCAATACTTTTGGCCAGCAGTGTAAATCGTACATGGTCCCACGCACAGTCATGGACTTCACAATGACATAAATTCAAAGTTATTTATACAATTAGTTAGGTTTAGTACACCGCGGGTAACTTTGACTTGCCTAATTTGATTAGATAAAACCTGGAGCAAATATGAGCCCAGAGCTAACAGCTGGAGTCAACGTGAACTCCTCCGAAATGACCTTCTCCCCCCTCACATGAACCTGGAAGCACGCACGCACCTGATGTTCTGCCGCCAAAATGTGAACACGTATCAAAAGAGCTGTATCGACCCAGCTGGACAAACACGCGTTACGTAACAAAACTCAGCGGGGCAAGTTCGCTGCGACATATGCTTTTCTTCTTGACAACATTGCAGCATTAAAAACACATTATATAAAAGGTATTTTTCATTGTGATTGGATTAGGAGTGTCTGCAGATCAGCCAATTGACCATTTTCTTTCTTTGTGGAATGTGGTCTGATAATCCAGTAACTAAATGCAACCGTGGTGCGGAGATTTAAATCAGCATGTGCTCGTACATTACATTGTACCCTTATCGAGTTGAGCTGATGCTCTTAAGTTGAGCCACTTATAGCGAGGGCCTCCTGGAATTGTAATAAGGTCAAAGGTGAAAGAGGAGGGTGTACCCCAAAGCAGTCTAATATTTAGTATGCAACCATTTGCATTTTCTATTTGTTTTGACTTGTCCTTTCCATTTAAAATACTAATTAAGACTCATTAATCTATTACCTAGCGCTTTAAGCTATCGTTTCGTCCTTCAGGTTACGTAACCTGGCCAGCGGGCGCACGTGACATATTAGACTTCACAGATGCTCACTTTTAATGACGTGTTTTTAGACGGTTTATTGAACGCTCCGCTGCACAACGCGTATGATGCAACCAGGACCTCAGCTGCAGAGTCATTATGGATCGATATCACCACATGGTCTCTTGGATAACACCCAATCAATGAATCTGATTTCGTGCACCTTTATCATTTTGTCGATGGTATGAAAGCACTAGTAATATAGAATATCAAGCTGTTTAGTTCAAAGGTAAACTCGGCGTGGCTTGTTTTAAATGGCAATCCTCATTGCTGTTAAAATGTTTGCGTCCATCCAATCCAGAACATCACAATTTATATAAGGCGGAAAACACAGACAAGACTGAAAGAGCAGTTTCTGCTCTTTCAGTCCTCTTAAAAACAAGTAGTTGATCTTTTTCTTAACACCCTATGTTATTTCCCAACGCAGAGAAGATATATCAATTGGTGCCACCACGCACAGTCATGGTTGCACTTCCCATCATGCTTTTGGGCAGAACAGTTAAATGGCTACAGTATCATTTACTGAAAGCTCAACAAATACACTAGATTGCAATATTTAGTCTCAATATACAAAGTCACAAGTCTTTCTATCCGTGGATCCCTCTCACAGAAAGAATGTTAATAATGTAAATACCATCTTGAGGATTTATTGTCATAATAAACAAATACAGTACTTATGTACTGTATGTATATATTCGTCCGAGTTTTATTCATTTTTTTCTTAATGCATTGCCAAAATGTGTATGATCAGGAAAAATTATCGGGAATGATTGGAATTGTATCGGGAGCAAAAAAAAAAAGCAATCGGATCGGGAAATATCGGGATAGGCAGATACTCAAACTAAAACGATCGGGATCGGATCGGGAGCAAAAAAAACATGATCGGAACAACCCTAATAATAATGTGATAATAATTTCACACATGAGTCGCTCCTGAGTATAAGTCGCACCCCCAGCCAAGCTATGAAAAAAACTGCGACGTATAGTCCGAAAAATACGGTATTTTTATAATTGCTCTTTACCTAAAAAAAAGTATGTTTTATCTGATTACTCGATGAATCGATAGAATTTTCAGTCGAATACTCGATTACTAAAATATTCGAGCGCTAGGCTTAAGGTAGGGTTATCAAATTTATCCCGATAACGGCGGTAATTATTTTTTAAAAATATGTATCACATTAAAATATTTAACACAAATAATGCATGCGCTGCACCATCCACTCACGCATTGTCGCGCTCAATCTGTAATGGCGCCGTTTTACCTATATAGAGAGATAAAAGGTAGCGTAAAATGAGTACAGTGAATTTTGGCAGCCTTAGGAGCCTCTTTTTAATTGGCTAAAGCCTTACATTCCCTCTCCCTATGAATAGAAATATCATAGGAAGCAATGTGGAGAAGCCAGGTACCAATTGATCTTTTTCTTAACACCTCATGTTATTTCCCAACGCAGAGAATATATATCAATAGGTAGCACTACGCACAGTCATGGTTCCACTTCCCATCATGCATTTGGGCATGGCTACAGTATCATTTACTGAAAGCTGAACAAATACCCTAGATGGCAATATTTAGTCACAATATACAAAGTCACATTTATCCTTTAAGAATTACAAGTCTTTCTATCCGTGGATCCCTCTCACAGAAAGAATGTTAATAATGTAAATGCCATCCTGAGGATTTATTGTCATAATAAACAAATACAGTACGAATGTACCGTATGTTGAATGTATATATTCGTCCGAGTTTTATTCATTTTTTTCTTAATGCTTTGCCAAAATGTATATGATCGGGAAAAATTATCGGGAATGATTGGAATTGAATCAGGAGCAAAAAAAAAAAAAAGCAATCGGATCGGGAAATATCGGGTAAATATATGACAAAGAAAATCTCCACCACTCCTTGATGTTTGCGATTTCTGCATCGCGAGCCTAGTTATATGACCATGTTTCACCCATAAAATCCCCAAAAAATCCAGCTGTGGCCATTCACAGCTGTGTCTTGACACTCAGTGATACATGCTACATGGAGTTTTTGGATCGAAACAAAGTAGGTACGCGATAATATCTCGTTAAAGTCATGGCGTCTGTAATTCTGTTCTCGTGTGCTCTCACCTCCAGATAGGGTTTTGCTGTTTAAAAAATATTTAAAAAAAAAAAAAAAAAAAATGCCCTCCTGCTCAAAATTTTTCTTCCCCCAGAAAATTGAGATTTTAAGCTTTCCAATGATGTATCACACATGCATATCTAACAAATTTGAAAGTTGGCTAAATTGGGGGTCTCAGAGCGGAACTTCAAGTCACCTGAGTGTTTTCCGCCATAAATATAACAGTAATAATCCGCGTCAAAATGTCTCACTGGGATTCCCTAAAAATCTCAGCAGGAGGTTTAATTACCGTAATTTTCGCACTATAAGGCGCACCTGACTATAAGCCACACCCTCCAAATTTGGCAAGAAAATGGCATTTGTTCATAGATAAGCCGCACTGGACTATAAGCCGCAGCTATCCTCATTGTATATTAGGATATTTACACCAAAAGATATTAACCGGTAACACTTTATTTTACAGAGGTATCATACGACTGTCATAAGACTAAATTAACCACCATGAAGCTTCAAGAAGCTTCATTTGGCCATCACTGCTCCCTTTGGGTAGACAGTCAACCTCTGCTGCCAACACTGTTGTCGTCCAACATGCCTCCTAGCATGCAGTGCAGCACTACAGATGTAAATACCAATCAAAATCCATGTTCTGTGCTAATTAATTCTTCAGTTACTGTTCCAATTGTTTCATTAATTGCTAGTTATGGTATTTGGTAACATTTTGACAGTGGTGCCATAAGACTGTCATTAGACAATCATAATTATGACATGACACTGTCATGAGCACTAATGAATGCTTATAACAGATGTCATTTATTGTTATCCAGAAAATTATCTCACTTTTGAATAGATGCAAAAGATCCAAGCTGGACATAAATGGAGTTAGTGACATAATTTGCCAGATGACACCTAATGACATCTGTGAAAAGCATTCAGTAATGCCCATGATAGTGTCATGTCATAATTGTGACGGTCCTATGACAGTCTTATGACACCGCTGTCAAATAAAGTGCGACCTATTAACACAAATAAATCAACAAATAAGCCGCATTGGACTATAAGCCGCAGGATTCAAACTGAAGGAAAAAAGTAGCGTTTTATAGTCTGAAAATTACAGTAGATACATTTGATTGCATCCCATTAGGAGCAATGTTAAAATGTAGTTTGAGACATTTGTTGTTTTGGATTTTTTGCATGGCTAACATTCGTTGCTGGGAGTGGAAGAAAAAAGTTCGGCTCGCATTCCAGGCACCCCTCCCAAAAATGTGCAAAAGATACTCCTCGGAGTCCCGACAGCGGAACGCCAGACATGCAGAACGAGAACAACAACTGCGTGTTGCGACACAAGGTGGGCTTGCTTCACTTGCCGAGTGATAGACAGATGTCTACTTTTTTTTTATGGAATCAAAATAACTAGGAGCTGTACATAGTATGCTGATGACATCATAAAAACAGAGACTTGACTAGTGGGTAGGAGGACCTCAAAGTCGCAAATGTTTTGATTTAATATGATATGCACGCGTGTAATACAATCAGTTACATTTCACCTAAAGCAATATATTTTTTATTTTGACAATCTATTCAAGACATCTCAGACCTTTGACTGAAAACTAGGGTTGTTCCGATCATGTTTTTTTTTTTGCTCCCGATCTGATCCCAATTGTTATAGTTTGAGTGTCTGCCGATCCCGATATTTCCCGATCCGATTGCTTTTTTTTGCTCCCGATTCAATTCCAATCATTCCCGAAAAATTTTCCCGATCATATACATTTTGGAAATGCATTAAGAAAAAAATGAATAAAACTCGGACGAATATATACATTCAACATACAGTACATAAGTACTGTATTTGTTTATTATGACAATAAATCCTCAAGATGGCATTTACATTATTAACATTCTTTCTGTGAGACTTGTGACTTTGTATATTGTGACTAAATATTGCCATCTAATGTATTTGTTGAGCTTTCAGTAAATGATACTGCAGGCATGCCCCAATGCATGATGGGAAGTGGAACCATGACTGTGCATAGTGCTAGCAATTCATATAGCTTCTCTGCGTTGGGAAATAACATAAGGTGTTAAGAAAAAGATCAATTGCTACCTTGCTTCCCCACATTGCATGATATTTCTAATCGTAGGGAGAGGGATTGTAAGGCTTTAGCCAATTAAAAAAAGGCTTCAAAGGCTGCCAAAATTCACTCTACTCATTTTACGCTGCCTTTTTATCTCTCTACATAGGTAAAACAGCGCCAATACAGATTGAGTGCAACAATGCGTGAGTGGGTCATGCAGTGCATGCATTAATTGCGTTAAATATTTTAACGTGATACTTTTTTTAAAAAATTAATTACCGCCGTTATCGGAATAAATTTGATAATCCTACCTTAAGCCTCAACTAAAGACTCTGGATGAGTGTAACGTATTATATCTGTAACGTTAAATACAATTAGAAAACGATTTAATTAAAAAATACATATATATTAAAAAAAGGCATGGCCGATATTTTTTTGCCGATTCCGACACTTTGAAAATGACGCGATCGGCCCCGATCGATCGGGATGCCGAACGATCGGGACATCTCTAATTATTATAGTTTACAAAAAAATTACATACTCGATGTTTAGATTGCATGTACAATTGCTCAATATGTTAAATTGATAAATAAATCAACGAGAAACGGTTATTTTGTATTTCATGCACGGATTCAGATTTTCAAATTATATAACAGTCCGCTTGGATGAATTTATTGTCATTTATCGTTATCGAGGTGAATCTGCTCAATTTACCGCGATACGTACTTAAGGCCATATCGCCCAGCCCTAGTTGATTTTTGTTTTACGTTGAGATTAATTTGACTGGATCGTTGCTTCAAACTCACCTGGATGCCCGTCTGGACAGCCATGACTGCAATCACAGATGATTCACCTCTTCATTCTGAGGGGAAAAAAATATTCACAAAATTATTTCAAATATATAAAACAGATTCAAGGTCAAAGGTCCTCATTTTTCCAAGTAACGAAGGGTCACTATAATTTACAATCATGACTTCCTGGCCTAGTTTTACGAACGGTCTTAAGTTTCTTCTTCGACAATTATCTTTTTGTTACTGCGATTCTCAAATGTGGGTCAATGAGGAATTCCGTCGGTCACTCAATTCAGTTTAGTCTTCTGATTGTACATGGTTCTTAATTAGTCACAGTCCACAATCACGCCTTCATCCATCAGTGATGGATATGAAAAGAAATGGGTTTATGACTTTCTCACGAGGAAGTGACGTTAGTGTCGGTGCTCCTTTTTTGCCCTTTCCCACACAGGATGTGAAGGATTACCCTCAACTGTCCCTGAGGTTGTATGTGTGAGAGTGTTTGTCAAAGGGGGGAGTGTGCTGGATGGGAATGGGGGAGGAAAGCAATCACAGCATGAAGGTCCTAATAACACTGATAATTTGGTCAACACAGCTGAGGCAATAGTCCCCCTCCTCCAACATCAACAGCAGCATCCCTCCTTTACGAACGTCACCTTATATAACCTTACAATCAAATGCCAGTGCTGTCATTATCTGCACAAGATTACGATGACATTATCACTCACCTTGGAGTAAAAACAGTAAAGGACCAAGTGATGGAAATGCACTTCGCGGCTCCTCTTAGTGTGATAAACGCATTCCCGTCTCTGCTAAGTGTATTCGCGGCACGCTGTCCGGCCAAAGTGGCAACGCACGAGTGAGCGGCGAGAGATGACTGCGAGGGAGGGGGCTGGAGGAGGTGCAAAAGGAGGGCCCTGACTAATGAAGTGCCTTTGCTCGGCTGAGCCAGGGCTACCCCTTCAAACTCCCTCTCACAAAGCCTGCATTGTTTCCGTTGCCCCACACACAAAATTTACATCTCCTAGCCACAGGGCAAACCAGGAACTCCCTAAAGAGGCTGTCATAGGACGGAATGAAACTGGAAACAGGAGGTGTGACAGTGGAGCAAACCTTGACATCCTTTTCACACCTTCATTCATTAACCTCTGGTTTGAATCTCATTTTCGTGAGGGGGGGGGGGGGTCGTGTGAAAGAGAGTACCTTTTCTCGTAGGCACCGTCTAACTGTTTGCATGACTCTAACACACTTAATAGTAGGGGTGGGAACCCCTTGGTACCTCCCGATACGATACGATTTCCGATATGAAGCTCACGATAACGATGATCTCACGATATAGCAATACAGCGATTATCGATACATTGGTCAGGAAATCATTCTACAAAACAGCTAATAAACAGAAAAACAAGCTATCTTCATCCTTCTGCTTTAAGTTTACGTCTAATCCATTTGAACTGGGAGGGTGGCAGCAAATGAACCCCTCCCACTTCAAGCAGGCCCCTCCCACTTCTATAGCCATGAGTGGCAGCCAATTGATGCCTGGCAAAGAGTCATTTTGGGCCATATACCTGTTGATTTTTAGTCACTTCCTGTTTATTTTGGGGCATTTTATGGGCAATTCTTGTTGATTTTCGGTTACAGAACAGGAAGTGAGCCGGGAATCCCACAAATGAATAGGCAGTGACTCAAAAGGAAGTTACCTGTAAATGCCCTAAAATCAACAGAAAGTACATTATAGAGATGTCCCGATCGATCGTGTCCGATCACGTTATTTTCAAAGTATCGGAATCGGCAAAAAAATATCTGACATGCCTTTTTTTGATATATATATATATATATATATATATATATATTTAAACTAAATCGTTTTCTAATTGTATTTAACGTTACAGACATAATGTGTTAACCAAAGACTCTGGATGAGTGTATCAAATTTATCGCGTTAATGGCGAGAATGAATATTTTTTACATTTATCACGTTACAATATTTAACGCAATTAACGCATGCGCTGCACGACCCACTCACGCATTGTCGCGTTTAATCAATAATGCCGCCGTTTTACCCATACAGTATATAGAGCTAAAAGGCAGCGTAAAATGAGTAGAGTGAATTTTGGCAGCCTTTGGAGCCTTTTTTTAATTGGCTAAAGCCTTACAATACCTCTCCCAACGATTAGAAATATCGTGGGAAGCAATGTGGGGAAGAAAGGTAGTAGTTGATCTTTTTCTTAACACCCGATGTTATGGTTGCACTTCCCATCATGCATTTGGGCAGAACAGTTAAATGGCTACAGTATCATTTACTGAAAGCTCAACAAATACACTAGATGGCAATATTTAGTTACAATATACAAAGTCACATTTATCCTTTAAGAATTACAAGTCTTTCTATCCGTGGATCCCTCTCACAGAAAGAATGTTAATGATGTAAATGCCATCTTGAGAATTTATTGTCATAATAAACAAATACAATACTTATGTACTGTATGTTGAATGTATATAGTCGTCCGAGTTTTAGTCATTTTTTTCTAAATGCATTGCCAAAATGTATATGATCGGGAAAAATTATCGGGAATGATTGGAATTGAATCGGGAGCAAAAAAAGCAATCGGATCGGGAAATATCGGGATCGGCAGATACTCAAACTAAAACGATCGGGATCGGATCGGGAGCAAAAAAACATGATCGGAACAACCCTACTCAAAATACATATTTCACAATAGTAATGCGTCTGAAAAAACACATCTGATTGTCTTAATAGACGTGGTTCTTTCAGCCAGGTTTCAGATAGCAGCTTTTCTCAAGGGATTAAACCTAAAACAAAGCTGTCAATTTCCTCAACGAGAAGTGCAGGTTGCTCAACCGAAATCCGATCTTTGAATCCCAGGTTTCTATGCGTCATTTACTCTGTTAATCCCTGGAATTCAGAACAGCTCAGTCCAGTCATAGAATGCTGAAAGCACCGAATAATTTGTCAGTGCTTAAATAGGATTTTATGGGTATTGAGTAAGTGTTCTAGTTGAGAAACCGCTACTGACGTTCAATCCATTTGAATTGGGAATTGTTGTATTTTTGATCTACGCGTGTTGGCCCACCATTGGCTATGATTATTATGTTTCAGGGATGTAATGGCGTGAGACGTCCAATCTATTTGAACTGGCAGAGGCTGGCAGCCTCTTGCCTTCAAAGGTGGTCAATATTACAAGGGAAGAGAGTTAACATTGTTGGACATTTTCTCTTCCTGGAAGCCATCATAGAATTTGCGTGCTGGGGTTTAGCAGGGCCACTCCCAAGTTCACCACCACCACAACACACGTTTTTGTCTTTGCACACCCAGCTTTGTCATGGATCCAGTTGCACACAACAGTTTCATGTCATTTGGAGGGATGTTGATGAAATGTGGACTGTTCCTTTCCTCTGAAATGTCAATCTCCCTTCACTCTGGGTGACATTTCATTTCTAGACAATGCTTGAATTGTGTTGACAATTTCCCAATCTAGCAGTTGGATTTATTATTCATACTACCACACACCAGATTGAAGGAATCTGACCTTCTAGCCAGACCGCCGGGATCGCCCCAGCCGAACCGCCAGACCCGCACTGGCGCAGATCCAACGATCTGGGCTGGCGAGACCCTGGCAAACCGGCCAGAAGGGTAATTATGGAATAACGGGAGCAATTTTAACAACTCTAACAGTTGATTCACAAAATCAAAATAATTGAATGTAGTTTAAAGCTGCTGATACAGAATGGGGACTGGAGTTTTTCGTTTACTGTTATTTTTGTATATTTGTTTACTGTTATATGATAACTTGATACTGAAATAGTAGTTTGGTTTAGCCTGACAGGATAATTGAACAATTTTGGAACTAATGTACAAAACATGAAAGAAAAAAAAAAAAAAAAAAGAGGGATCCACGGATAGAAAGACTTGTAATTCTTAAAGGATAAATGTGACTTTGTATATTGTAACTAAATATTGCCATCTAGTGTATTTGTTGAGCTTTCAGTAAATGATACTGTAGCCATTTAACTGTTCTGCCCAAATGCATGATGGGAAGTGCAACCATAACATAGGGTGTTAAGAAAAAGATCAACTACTACCTTTCTTCCCCACATTGCTTCCCACGATATTTCTAATCGTTGGGAGAGGTATTGTAAGGCTTTAGCCAATTAAAAAAAGGCTCCAAAGGCTGCCAAAATTCACTCTACTCATTTTACGCTGCCTTTTAGCTCTATATACTGTATGGGTAAAACAGCGGCATTATTGATTAAACGCGACAATGCGTGAGTGGGTCGTGCAGCGCATGCGTTAATTGCGTTAAATATTGTAACGTGATAAATGTAAAAAATATTCATTCTCGCCGTTAACGCGATAAATTTGATAACCAAAGACTCTGGATGAGTGTAACACATTCTGTCTGTAACGTTAAATACAATTAGAAAACGATTTAATTAAATTAAAAAAAAAATATATATATATATATATATATATATATATCAAAAAAAGGCATGTCCGATATTTTTTTGCCGGTTCCGATACTTTGAAAATGACGTGATTGGACCCGATCGATCGGGACAGCTGTTTAATGTACAAAACATTATTTAAAAAAAAAAGCCTCTGAATCGTAATCGAATCGTTATGTTCCCAAAGATTCCCAGCTCTACTCTTTATAGCCCTCCATGCCTGAAATAAACAAGGATGTTAGGAAAGCGTGCGTGAAGTTTAGGGGGGGGTTAGACATCTGTCCGTACGCCTCCCACGCAGGTCGCCTCCCCTCTCTTTAGTCGCAACCACTAATCAGTTAAGAGGATCAACGCTATTCCAGACAGCAAAACCATCAACCTCGACGACGCTTCGCAAGCACGTGGCGCGCACACGCAGCCGGGATGCGCTTGTGCGTACTACGTGCCGCCAAATGAATATAAAAGCAGAACACATTATGTAAGGAGTTAAAAGTAGAACGTTCCGGACGAGTGTCCGTTTGATTTTACACCACTCTGCACCAAGAATGCCGTGGGGACTCCAAACATGAGCAACAAATAATAGAGCTGGCCCACGTGTGGTTTTAAGGGCACTTGGTATGTTTGTGAATGTTCCCAGGAAATTAAGAAACACAGCAAAATATCCGCGATGACAAGTGCTTTAAAACATTATACGAGTCATTTTTTTTCTTACAAAATCCAAAAAGGCATGTTCTGCTTTGAGCACACACCGACCTTCACGCTGCTTTTTCCTGCACTTAAAATGCAACCTAATGAGGTCGGTGGAGTTAAAATGACCTCAGCTCGGTAACCTGATGAAAAAATTTGCAAAGGTCCCACCGGCGCCATAAGACTGTCATAAGACAACCATAATTTTAACATGACACTGTCATGAGCATAAATGCTTATAACCGATGACTTTTGGTGTCATCCAGCAAATCATCTCACTTTTGAATGGATGTAGCGTATCCAAGCTGGACATAAATGGAGTTAGTGACGTAATTTGCCGGATGACACTTAATGACATCTGTCATAAGCATTCAGTAATGCCCATTGAAGGAATCTGACCTTTTACCCAGATTGCCGAAATCACGCCAGCCGAACCGCTGAACCCGTGCTGGCGCAGCTCCACCGACCCAGGCAGGCGAGACCCCGACAACCCGGCCAAAAGGCGAAACTGTGCGCGTTGACCTTAGTCTTAACCCTTTGTACCAACTCCCTTTTGAAAGCTGGAAATGTCATATTTCATCATTTCTTTGGGGAAAAAAAAAAAAAAAACGGCAAAATATTCCCAATGACAAGTGCTTTAAAACATTATACGAGTCACTTTTTTTTTTTCTTTTTTTTTTACAAAATCCAAAAAGGCATCTTCTGCTTTGAGCACACACTAGAGCAGGGCGGTAGACCGAAAATTTACCGTCACCGAAATTCTTCACGATGACAGACGTCATTTTGACCATGTCAGTAAATTCGGTAATTTAATAAAACAAGAAAATATAGTCTTTTCATCCCGCTTTGACTCTGTATTGTTCGGCTATGTTCATTCCCCTTTAAGAAAGCAGACAGTGTGCTTACGTATGGAGTCACGTGGTTTTCAGGAAGCCAAACAAACAGAAGCCCGGTAGGCTAACGCTAGCGGCTAAAGCTACAAGTAAAAAGGATGGAGTCGGGCTTAAGTTAGCTTTGCCAAACTTTCACCCGACATTAAGTAAACTCTTGTACATTTTTCAAGTCATACACGCCGTTATAAATGTTCACACTACAATTCTTTTTGTTTACAAGATTTTTTTAATACTTAATGTTTAGACAGCATGTGCAATTGTTAAATTGAAAGCTGGTAAATAAATGTAACGAGAAACCGTTAACTTGTATTCCATGCATTGATTCAAATTTTCAAATTATATAACAGTCCGCTTGGGCGAATTTATCGTCATTAATCGTTATCGAGGTAAATCTGCTCAATTTATCGTGATACGTACATAAGGCCATATCACCCAGCCCTAGCACACACCGACCTTCACGCTGCTTTTTCCTGCACCTAAAATGCAACCTAATGAGGTCGGTGGAGTTAAAATGACCTCAGCTTGGTAACCTGATGAAAAAAATGAGGTTGGGTAACATTTGCAAAGGTCCCACGTAGGCACCCTGTTAGGTGGCTGGTGGCCAGGACCACAGCCGAATGAACCTTCTGCACACTTCCCCAAGTCCCCGAGCTCTGCTCGCCCTGACTTTCCCTTGGAGAAAACCAACTCCCCCTTCCCGCTGAGCCTTTTGTGTCTGGACTTAATTATCCTGTCAGAAGAGTGTTTCATTTACAACCGAGCTTCCCCTTTCTCAATACAGATGGGGCCCGGGTCTTTTTAAAAGGGGAGAATGACAAAGTAAATATGTACAAGTGCATACAAGTGAAAGACATTCGCAGACGTGCAAATTGGCGTTTCCAAGGTGAAACGGTGGAGGTAAAGCTCATCTTAAAGGCTTCAAGGAATGGTAGCCACCTGCCAATCCCATTTTGATTTGTTGATGCTAATCCACAGCTCACGACACGCCATCGGGCCCACTTTGGCGTTTGTAATCCAGTTCCTGCTGACTGTTCACAATTCTTTCTCCGACATGACAACGAGAACAGATTCTAGATTGGATTTAAAAAATGGCGTGATAACATTTCCAACTTTCCATTCGACTGTTCTGACCTTCTTCCTAAACACACAAAAGGCCAACTAATGGCCGTTAAGTCATCGCCTCAGGAAATCAATTGGATCTATCCAGCCTCACAAGACAATCTAAATGGTTCTGATGGATGATCATGAGGTGGCGACGTCAGACATACGAGTACAACGGGAGCAATTTGCAAAAAATGTATCATGTTAAAATATTTAACGCAATTAATGCATGCGCTGCACGACCCACTCTCACATTGTCGCGCTCAATCTGTAATGGTGCCGTTTTACCTATATAGAGAGGTAACAGGCAGCGTAAAATGAGTAGAGTGAATTTTGGCAGCCTTTGGAGCCTTTTTTTAATTGGCTAAAACCTTACAATCCCTCTCCCTATCATTAGAAATGTCGTGGGAAGCAATGTGGGGAAGCAAGGTAGCAATTGATCTTTATTTTAACACTTTATGTTATTTGCCAACGCAGAGAGGATATATCAATTGATAACACTACGCACAGTCATGGTTCCACTTCCCATCATGCATTTGGGCATGACTACAGTATCATTTACTGAAAGCTCAACAAATACACTAGATGGCAATATTTAGTCACAATATACAAAGTTATTAGTCTTTCTATCCGTGGATCCCTCTCACAGAAAGAATGTTAATAATGTAAATGCCATCTTGAGGATTTATTGTCATAATAAACAAATACAGTACTTATGTACTGTATGTTGAATGTATATATTCGTCCGAGTTTTATTCATTTTTTTCTTAATGCATTGCCAAAATGTATATGATCGGGAAAAATTATCGGGAATGATTGGAATTGAATCGGGAGCAAAAAAAAAAAGCAATCGGATCGGGAAATATCGGGATCGGCAGATACTCAAACTAAAACGATCGGATCGGGAGCAAAAAAACATGATCGGAACAACCTTAATTTTTAAAATGATCACACAGTAACTTTGTCATGTTACCACTTATATCACTGAAACGGAAGAAATAAACATTATGATACATATTATATCAACTACAGAACTAAAGCGATGATCAAATCAGACAAGCAAATTAAGAAATTAACTCAAAACTAAAATCTCATAAGAGCAGCTGACTCACCAAATTAAATTTGAACTATTGCTGACTAATCAATCCAGACAACAAAATGACTGGATGGGCAAAAAAAACCAAATCCATTCAAAGAGTTCATTTTGGTCCACACGCAAGAGTACTACCACGTCAAAGGCTTATTTTAATTTCGGGTGACTAACACCAAGCATCAGCTAAGCGATTACATCACTTAGTCTTATACAAATGGATGCACACCAATGTCCAACAGCATATCAGTCCTCTAGTTCTATCTACAAACAATGCAACCCCCAACAAACACATAATGAATGAGGGGTAATCTGCCATTTTCATTATCATTTCCATTGTGCCCATGCACGCGCATCATTGCAGCCCATTTATGTCACGTGCAATTTAACTCAGTCATAAGCTTGCTTTTGTTTAATTTGTGTCTCTCAAGGTTGCGCCTGGCCTAAAATCTAAGAACCGTGCCAAATATCAAGCAGATGGCAACAAAAAAAGACAGAATGATTGAAGGTTTCTAGGCGAGTACGACACATTGTATGATGAATGAGGCAGTGGCCTGCAGTGAACAATACATAAATACATAAATACATGTATACTATACTGAGTGACACTTTTTGAAAATGCAGAGGGCTTAAATACTGATTAAATAATAATAACGAAGGTTTTTGATTTAGTACTTACTGTATGCACTAAGATGGATAGATGGATTTAGCTTGCGCCAACCTGAGAGGGTTATTATTTAAAACTAATAGGAAGTGACCCATAAATGCCCCAACATTAATATGAAGTGACCCGTAAATACCCTAAAATCAACAGGAAGTCACCGGCAGGTGCAAAACATTCGCATTTGCTCTGAAATTGCATTTTCCCTCAAGAAACAGAAGAGTCATTCTCCCCCCCCCCCTTTTTTTTTGGTAATGTTTGTCTTTGCCCTTTCAAGTCAGCAATGGAGTCAGACAGGGGATCATTCTATCTCCAATTTTATTCATCTTTTACATGAACGATCTGTCAAAACAGTTAAGGAGGTGCAAAACTGGATGCACGTTTGGTGGTGAACCATCTATGATGCCCAAATGCATGACGGGAAGTGCAACCATGTGGTACCACTGTGCGTAGTGGTACCAATTGATATATCTTCTCTGCGTTGGGAAATAACATAGGGTGTTAAGAAAAAGATCAACTACTAGCTTTCTTCCCCACATTGCTTCCCACAATATTTGTAATTGTTGAGAGAGGGATTGTAAAGCTTTAGCCAACAAAAAAAAAAGGCTTCAAAGGCTGCCACAATTCTCTCTACTCATTTTACATTGCCTTTTAGCTCGATGTATACGTAAAACGGTGCCATAATAGATTAAACGCGACAATGTGTGAGTGGGTAGTGCAGCGCATGCGTTAATTGCGTTAAATATTTTAATGTTATTACCGCTGTTAATGCGATAAATTTGATAGCCCTACTTTAAGCCAAAACTAAAGACTCTGGATGAGTGTAAGACATTTTGTCTGTAACGGTAAATACAATTGGAAAACGATCTAATTTAAAAAATATATATACAGTATATATATTAAAAAAGGCATGTCCGATATTTTTTTGCCGATTCCGATGCTTTGAAAATGACGTGATCGGACCCGATCGATCGGGACATCTTTACAAACTGTAGTGAACAAAATAGAATATAAATTAAACAATTGCCAGATTGGGGGGGCCCTAGTGGTCAGGGGCCCTAAGCAGCTGCATAGTCTGCGTATAAGCTGGGCCGGCCCCGAGTCTATCAGTAAAAGCTATCTATCTTTGAAAAGCAAGTATGCAGCACGTAAACTTGTGAGTGCATTTCCAACCATACACGTCAATATGATCTAAAATAGTGTGGTGATTACTTTGCTCGAAATTAGTGTTGTTACGAATACTTTTAGACGCTTTCATCCGAAAAACGTTCACGTGATCATCTCAGCGAGTGCAGACTCACATTAGATCGACTACCATTGATCCTCTTAAGTGTTTATTCTCACCTGCCGATCATTGACAAATACGTGAGTAAACAAGAGCTACCACATCTAAAACAACGCCGGTTGTTTAGTAATCATAGCAAACAGTGTATGCAACTAATGGGAAATGGTGCTTCCACGAGGCATCGTGGAATCACTGCAACTTTCAACACGTTTCACGTAAAATCACAGCATTTTAGACTTACCGCCAGACTGTAGAGATCCGACTCTTCGTTTAAATCCTTTCAATTTGCATCAAAGTGAGTGGCTTTTCCTTCTGGAAAACTTGGAACGTTTCAAGTGAAGTGCGGTATCAACCGATGTGAAGCGTGTGCTGTTCGAACCAGCCAATCACGGCAAGTCTGCATCTGGAGGGGGCGTGATCTGGTTCACCTGCCTTAAAATCCATTCACAAAAATTGGATGAATAGAAAAAAAAAAGTCAAAATTGGAATTTTTGACATGATACAACGTAGTGTCGAAAAAAAAATACTTTTGTGCTTTGTACTGTATATTGTTATTTATAAATAATGCATGTATGAGGATATAAAAGTTGTATAAAGATGTAAAAGTCTCAAAATATCCTAAAACATAGGTTAAATTAATTCAAGGCTTTTATCTTGCCTTCCTCAACTTTAAAACGAAATGCTTATGAAAAAAACAACATGCGTATGAAGCCATTGGCAACAGAGGGCGCCAGAGTAACATATACAATGGGGAGAACAAGTATATGATGCACTGCCGATTTTGCTGGTTTTCCCGCTTGCAAAGCATGTAGAGGTCTGTAATTTGTATCATAAATTCTCTTCAACTGTGAGGGACGGAATCTAATACAAAAAAAAAACAACAGAAAATCAATTTGTATGATTTTTAAATAATAACTTTGCATTTAATTGCATGAAATAAGTATTTGATACATCACAAAAATCGCACTTAATATTTGGTACAGAAACCTTTGTTTGCTATTACAGATACCAAACGTTTCCTGTAGTCCTTGACAAGGTTTGCGCACACTGAAGCAGGGATTTTGGCCCACTCCTCCATGCAGATTTTCTCCAGGGCCTTCAGGTTTCGGGGCTGCTGCCGGGCAACACGGACTTTCAGCTCCCTTCATAGATTTTCTATCGGGTTCAGATCTGGTGACTGGCTAGGCCACTCCAGGACCTTAAGATGCTTCTTACGGAGCCACTCTTTAGTTGCCTTGGCTGTGTGTTGTCATGCTGGAAGACCCAGCCACGACCCATCTTCAGGGCTCTCACTGAAGGAAGGAGGTTGTCAGCCAAGATCTGGCGATACATAGCCCCATCCATCCTCCCCTCAATACGGTGCAGTCGTCCTGTACCCTTGGCAGAGAAGCAGCCCCAAAAAATGATGTTTCCGCCTCCATGTTTCACAGTTGGGATGGTGTTCTTGGAATTGTACTCATCCTTCTTTTTCCTCCAAACACGACGAGCCGAGTTTGGACCAAAAAGTTCAATTTTGGTCTTATCCGACCACATGACCTTCTCCCATTGCTCCTCTGGATCATCCAGATGGTCAGTGGCAAACTTCAGACGTGTCTGGACATGCACTGGCTTCAGCAGCGGGACCTTGCGTGCGCTGTAGGATTTTAATCCATGACGGCGTAATGTGTTTCCGATGGTTTTCTTCGAGACTGTGGTTCCAGCTCTCTTCAGGTCATTGACCAGGTCCTGCCGTGTAGTTCTGGGCTGATCCTTCACCTTCCTCATGATCAGTGATGCCCCACGAGGTGAGATCTTGCATGGAGCCCCAGAACGAGGCAGATTGACCGTCAACTTGAACTTCTTCCATTTTCTAATAATCGCTCCAACAGTTGTTACCTTCTCACCAAACTGCTTGCTTATTTTCCTGTAGCCCATCCCAGCCTTGTGCAGGTCTATTATTTTATCCCTGATGTCCTTACACGGCTCTTTGATCTTGGCTATTGTGAGGTTGGAGTTTGTTTGTTTGAGCATGTGAACAGGTGTCTTTTATACAGGTAACAAGTTCAAACAGGTGCAGTTACTTCCGGTAATGAGTGGAGAACAGGAGGGGTTCTTAAAAAAGAACTAAGAGCCGAAATATTTACTAGTTGGTTGTGTATCAAATACTTACTTCATGCAGTTAAATACAAATATATTATTTAAAAATTATACAATGTGATTTTCTGGATTTTTGAATTAGATTCCGTTCCTCACAGTTGAAGAGAACTTATGATGCAAATTACAGACCTCTACATGGCTTGCAAGTGGGAAAACCAGCAGTGTATCAAATACTTGTTCTCCCCACTGTATGAATCTTCACATTGCAAGGATTAGACACATTTTATTTATATTACAGCACGATATAGTACAAATCCTGACATTTTCTTTAAATTACTGACACAATGTTAATGTGAAATATTGCATAACAATGTGGACAACACAAGATAATGGGTCAGTGCATCAAAAATGACGTCAAAACATTATATGAACACCTATTTTTGTTTTTTGATTAAAACAATGAATCGCAAGGTACGGAGCAAAAGTTGCAGGCTCAATTTATAAAACACTTTATGACATAGTCAGTTTTGTTGTGTTGTTCACTGACATTTAAAAGTGGAAGCAGAGCCTTTTTTAAAGGCATCTCGGGTGCGTCACTTTTAAAATTGTTGCAATTAAAAGTTGAGCCTGAGTTTTGAACCATGCAAGGGCGGGTAATGTGCTAGTTTGTGTTTTAGTGCAAACAGGAAAAAGTGCAGTGAACAAAGGCTAAAAAGCTACATTGTCATTATTATTCATTTTCAAAACTATGAGAACCATCTGACGTCCGGATTCTTTCAGTTCTTGTTGGATTAGTCCGGGAGCTAGAGCAGCAGCGGCGTGTGCTCGCCAGCCGGTTCCATCCGCTTGGTGAGCTGCCGTGCTCGGGCCAGGAGGCGGTTGGGCAGCGGTGGGAAGTGGTGGCTCGGGTCGAGCACGTTAGTTTTGCGCCGTTCTCGCTCCTGCAGCCACATGAGGTACGGGCTAGGTGGGAAAAAAGGCCTCGTGCGCTCCCGGTACAGCTGCAAGACGATCCCCGCGACGGCCAACACCACCCAAAGTGTCATCATGATGTAGTCTGGACAAAAAAAAAAAAAAACAGTCTTACCAGTCGAGTATTTGTCGAGCAATTTACCAACTCACCGATTGTTTGGAAGGGCACGTCAGTGAACATGGCGTTGAAATTGTTGTTAAGGAAGCGCTTGAGGATGTTAAGGGTGATGTAGGAAAGGCTGGTGTAGATGTAGGCGTTCACCGCTAGGATGACGGCGTACGCGCCGATGACGCCGCATGTGGTGATGTTACCCTGAGGATAAAGCAGACTTAGAATCAACAAAATGCTCGACTCATACATCATGACCAGTGTTGTCTGTAATCTGATTACTTTTTTCAGTAACGAGTAATCTAACGCGTTCATTTTTCTACACCAGTAATCTGATTAAAGTTAGTTTCCTTAGTGTCTCATGCGTTACTATTTTTTCATTGCCTCATAACGTATGTAGAATGAAGAATATTGTAGTCATGTACGAAGAGCATTTTGAATAGAAAATGCTAAAATAAAAGGTTCCCGGTACATGTTTCCATGACAACCTCTTAGCTATTTCCTGTTTTTGTCTCGCGTCACGTGTTGTGGGACTGAGGCGGGTGGACATTCGCGCCGAGTATTGAGACGTTGCGAGGGAATGTTGATCTGTGGATATCCATGAATGAAGGCGAGTATTTTTCCTTCATTCTGGAGGGTATCAGCAAAAGGTTGGAGCCCCTACATGCACGGCCGTTTCGTAGCTTTGCCGGAGCAACGACGGGCAGTCATCGCTCCAAGTTGGCAAGCTTTGTTTACATCATATGCGTGTTGCACATTCATGCCGTGAGGTGATGTGTTTGTTTAGCATCTGTGGGATGTGTTGTAAGTCCGACTAAAGTGCTTAGTTGCCGCCACGTTTTGTGGCCAAATTGACCGCGTGTGTGTTGAGAGGAAATCTTCCGGGTTGTGCCCGCGCATCTGCGCCCGCCACCACCTTTGTGTTTATTGCACTGTACAATCCACTTGTGTGTTGCTGATTATTGTGCCGTCAGTTTGCATTGTTTTACATTGGCACTGATATGCTGTTAACCATAACCCGAAATTCAGAAGTTTTGACATTAGGCTTAATCTTAGAGTTAGCGGGGTTTAATTGGTCGGTGGAGTTGATTTCAACAAATTCCAAGCAGTTTGTCAGATATTTGTTCGTTTCAGGGCTTCTGATATTCCCCTTTAAATTCAATCATCGGAAAGTCAATTACATGTGATGACATTTTTCTGTTATCATTCTAACGTTGAGGCGGTAAAGGGAGAAAAATGGGTAAAAAGTAACAGATAGATTACTTTTACGGTTGTTCCGATCATGTTTTTTTGCTCCCGATCCGATCCCGATCGTTTTAGTTTGAGTATCTGCCGAACTTGATATTTCCCGATCCGATTGCTTTTTTTTTTTTGCTCCCGATTCAATTCCAATCATTCCCCATAATTTTTCCCGATCATATATTTTGGCAATGCATTAAGAAAAAAAATGAATAAAACATTCAACATACAGTACATAAGTACTGTATTTGTGTATTATGACAATAAATCCTCAAGATGGCATTTACATTATTAACATTCTTTCTGTGAGAGGGATCAACAGATAGAAAGACTTGTGACTATGCATATTGTGACTAAATATTGCCATCTAGTGTATTTGTTGAGCTTTCAGTAAATGATACTGTAGGCATGCCCAAATGCATGATGGGAAGTGGAACCATGACTGTGCGTAGTGCTACCAATTGATATATCTTCTCTGCGTTGGGAAATAATTATCGGGGTTAAGAAAAAGATCATTTGCTACCTTGCTTCCCCACATTGCTTCCCATGATATTTCTAATCGTAGGGAGAGGGATTGTAAGGCTTTAGCCAATTAAAAAAAGGCTCCAAGGCTGCCAAAAATACACTCTATTCATTCTACACTGCCTTTTACCTCTCTATACAGCTAAAACGGAGCCATTACAGACTAAGCGCGACAATGTGTGAGTGGGTCATACAGCGCATGCATCAATTGCGTTAAATATTTTAACTAGGGCTGTCAAAATTATTGCGTTAACGGGCGGTAATTAATTTTTTAAATCAATCACGTTAAAATATTTGACGCAATTAACGCACTTGTCAAGCAGATTTAAATGACAGAAGAGTGAAAGGCCCACTTGTTAATTGTGTTTTCCGGAGTTTTGCTGCCCTCTGCTGGCGCTTGGGTGCGACTGATTTTATAGGCTTCAGCACCCAGGAGCATTGTTTAAGTAATTATTGACATCAACAATGGCAGGCTACTAGTTTATTTTTTGATTGAAAAATTTACAAATTTTATTAAAAGGAAAACATTAAGAGGGGTTTTAATATAAAATTTCTATAACTTGTACTAACATTTTTCTTTTAAGAACTACAAGTCTTTCTATCCATGGATCGCTTTAACAGAATGTTAATAATGTTAATGCCATCTTGTTGATTTATTGTTATAATAAACAAATACAGTCCCTATGTACCGCATGTTGAATATATATATCCATCTTGTGTCTTATCTTTCCATTCCAACAATAATTTACAGAAAAATATGGCATATTATATAGATGGTTTGAATTGCGATTAATTAATTTTTAAGCTGTAATTAACTCGATTAAAAATTTTAATCGTTTGACAGCCCTCATTTTAACGTGATACATTTTCAAAAAAATTAATTACCACCGTTAGCGGGATAAATTTGATAACCTTACCTTAAGCCTGAACTAAAGACTCTGGATGAGTGTCACATATTATGTTTGTAACGTTAAATACAATTAGAAAAACGATTTAATTAAAAAAAAAACAAAAAAAAACAAACAAACAAAAAAAAAAACGTATATTAAAAAAAGGCATGGCTGATATTATTTGCCGATTCCGATACTTTGAAAATGACGTGATCAGACCCGATCGATCGGGACATCTCTAGTAATTAAATTACTTTTTCAAGTAATCTGTGACAACACTGATCATGACATGACAGTGAAGTTACCTCTCTGGGCCAACGCATGAAAAAAAGCGGAACGATGATCATGATGCTGCAGAACGTCACCCAGAAAACAGCATCCGAGCGCCTAAACACATCAAGATCACCTGGCGGAAGAGCAAAAATTACATTGCATGCTTTCATTTGAACAAAAAAAGAACTTTTTTATCCCTACCGAGGGGAGTGAAGAGGACGGTGGATGCAACGAGGAAGCCCAACATCAGGCCGATGACCACCACGCACGCAATGACCGAGCCGAAACGCCACCAACTCATCACCAGGAGGACTCCGCCTACCACGCCGATGACTGCCGACACGGCCAAACGGACTGCGGAAGCGTCAAACAAGACACTGGTCACATCACATTGATAGTTTCGACACAGAAATTACTGGTATAATTTACTGTCGTAATCCAGCGCCGTGGTTCTGGTGATGAGCACGAAAAAGAAGAAGGCGGAAAAGCTGAAGCCCATGCAAAACAACTCTGGGAAATAGAGGAAAAAAAATCTTAAATGAGATTCACAATATCCTAAAATAGACTTCTAGACAAACATGGTCACATTGGAGACAAGTGGATGGATAATCATGGGGCCATTTTCAAATACATTACTAGATCACATGCAGTGGACCACATGAGAGACTGACAGTATTTCAAGGGGATAAACTGCAGCCAGTGAACACCGACGTTGGCTCACGCGCAAAACATGACTTCCTGCATGCGCGGGAAAGTCATTTATCAAGTGAGGTCTGCCGTGGTTGCCATAGTGATGCACGTAAAACTTTTTTTTTTTTTCAGATATAAACCAGATGGAAGGGAAATTTAGAAGTCAGTCCTTTTTTTATCTTTCATGCTTTTAACTATTCAAGGTCAAATAGATACAGTGCTGGCCAAAAGTATTGGCATCACTGCAATTCTGTCAGATAATGCTCAAATTTTCCCCAAAAATGATTTCAATTACAAACGCCTTGGTAGTAATATCTTCATTTATTTTGCTTGCAATGAAACAACACAAAAGAGAATGGGGAAAAAAATTAAATCATGATCATTTTACACAAAACTCCAAAAATGGGCCGGACAAAAGTATTGACACCCTTTGATAAATCATGTCATGCCTGTAATGAACAGTACCTGTTACTTACCTGTGGCACATAACAGGTGGTGGCAATAACTAAATCACGCGTGCAGGTAGTTAAAATTAGGGCTGTCAAAATTTACGCGTTAACGCGCGGTAATTAATTTTTTAAATTAATCACGTCAAAATATATGACGCAATTAACGCACATGTCCCGCTCAGACAGTATTCTGCCTTTTGATAAGTTTTACAGCAAGGCTTTTTGTGCTGTCTAACAGCGAACTCTTGTGGTCGCTTGGTTTATTGTTTTCTTGCCAGTTCAATATGGCTGCACGACGTCTCTGTTGTGCTTATATGATCCTTGGACAAGATTTGTCGGTAAGTATGGTTGTTGTAAAGAATGTACATATTATGTTAATAAGCGAAATGTTATATTTTTTGTATGAGACGCTTTTTGTTTATGTTTAGTTAACCTGTATAGTGTGCTAAGCTAACATTGTTGCTAATGCAATGCTTGTGTACTTTTTTTTGTAGTTTTACGACGGTCTAAAGAGGACAATGGCTTGAGGCCATTTTATTAATAAATCAGATGAAAAAGGAAGAAGTCTGATTATTAAGGCGTCGTTCACTAGCTGTCTAGCTTTGGAAAAAGTAGACGCTTCAGAGTGAGGACAGCATAGACAGATTTAAATGACAGTAGACTGAAATGCCCACTACAGTCCTTATGTACCGTATGTTGAATATATATATATCCATCTTGTGTCTTATCTTTCCATTCTAACAATTTATTTTACAGAATATATATATATAATTCACAGAAAAATATGGCATATCTTATAGATGGTTTGAATTGCGATTAATTGCGATTAATTACGATTAATTAATTTTTAAGCTGTAATTAACTCGATTAAAAATTTTAATCGTTTGACAGCCCTAGTTAAAATGGATTAAAGTTAAGCCTGTTGCAATATGCAATAATTCCATTTATCGCACGATAAATAAAAATGTAGGGGGTAATTTTTCCGCTGCGATTTATCGCCTCGCGTGCACGTGCGTGCGCGCGTGCGGCACACGTGCTGTTAAGAGTTCGGATTCCTTGTTACCAACTGGGCAAAATGCATCTTCGTTCCAGGTCCGGCAAAAAATAGCGCCGGAGCCAATCGTTCCCATTATGTCCTATTGTTCAACGAATACCGGCCGCGTCAGTGCTCCGGATTGACTGCGGACCATCTCCGGCGCGCCGGTGTTGTTGACGTGTGGGCGCTCCCGGGGCGGCTATTTTTCGGCACAACGCCGGGTATTTACAACGAAGTCCGCCAAAACATTGTTACCGACTTGGCTGCTACGAACAACCTCGCTTTGAGAACGGACAATGGACATGATGAACATTGAGGGGCAAATTAAGAGCGCCGTGCTTCAAACTCGCCCTGTTTATGAAAGTCGATTGTCGTATGCTGGTGTTGTGCAGTATTGAGCAGACGCGACTCCAGCGGCGTTTGCTAACTTTTTTAATGCACGCACACACACTAGATATCATGAAATAGCAAACTAGATGTGCTACGTCCCATGCCATTGGCTACGTGAGCCCAGAGTGATTATGGGACACGTAGTCCATATACTACATCGACTTTTATACAAATTTTTTTCAGATCAGTAAGAAGCAAGCACATAAATATTATGCACTAAAATGTATGTTTATATCCCCCCCGCTATTAGCTGCTAATGTTTTGTACATTAGTTACAAAAACTGTATTAAAATACAAAAAAAAAAAAAGCCTCGCAGGCTTTAATAAACGACTATTTCAGTATCAGGTTAACAGTTAAAAACAATAATATACTCAAATCCCCATTCTGTATCAGCAGCTTTAAACTACATTCAATTAATTTAATGTTGTCAATCAACCGTTAAAGTTGTTAAAATTGCTCCTGTTATTCCATAATTTCCCTTTTGTCTACTTTCGACGTGTGAAAGTTTTAAAACTATTTTAAAGATAGATTCAAGTCAATATTTTACCGATGTAGGAGTATTTTAGATAAAAAGTTTCGTTACAACAGCCTTGCAGGGAAGTCTACTGCTTTAAGATGGCGGCCATTTACTAACACTCGCATCTAGCTTTCTCTACATGTGCTGCTTTCGCCACCAAGTCTATTCTGCATCTAGTCTTATATAAATATGATATCTAACTTAACATTATGTGGACGTACTTTGTAGCAGCTTTCGGCAGCAGTCAGGTATGTTGTTGTTTTTTTTATCTCGCGGCATGAGTTGAGCTAGAGTCGTGAGTTGAGCATTGGCATTACCCGAGGGGCCGGGTAATGAAAAGCATGATGTTTAGCTACTCTCGCTCCGTTCCTCATTGCGTCCCGAAGACCGCGTGGCGCGCTGAGTGTGTTTTACTTCCGCTTTACTTGACATATTTCAATAATCGGAATTTGGATGTTTGTGAATCGTTCTCGAATCTTCTACGGCCGAATCGCGAATAATCTAAGAATCGGAAATTTCGCACACCTCTAGTCCACACAGTCAAACACAGCGGAGGTTCCTTGATGTTTTGGGGTTGCTTTGCTGACTCTGGCACTGGACTGCTTGACTGTGTGCATGGCATTATGAAATCTGAAGACTACCAACAAATTTTGCAGCATGATGTAGGGCCCAATGTGAGAAAGCTGGGTCTCCTTCAGAGGTCATGGGTCTTCCAGCAGGACAATGACTCAAAACACACTTCAAAAAGTACTAGAAAATAGTTTGAGAGAAAGCACTGGAGACTTCTAAAGTGGCCAGCAATGAGTCCAGACCTTTCAAATCTCAGAGACCTGGAGCAGTTGGCCAAAGAAGAATGGTCTAAATTTTCAGCAGAGCATCGTAAGAAACTCGCTTATGGATACCGGAAGCGGTTGTTCGGAGTTATTTGTCTAAAGGTTGTGCTACCAAGTATTAGGCTAGGATGACTTTTGTCCGGCCCGTTTTTGGAGTTTTGTGCAAAATGATAATGTTTTTTTCTTCATTCTCTTTTGGGTTTTTTTTTCATCGCAAGCAAAATAAATGAATGTATTACTACCAAAGCATTTGTAATTGTAATCATTTTCTGGGAGAAATTGAGCATTATCTGACAAAATTGCAGGAGTGCCAATACTTTCGGCCAGCACTGTATTTGGGTGTTCTGAATCGGTTATAGAGAAGAACCATATTCTAAAATCAAGCTACCGTTAAGTCTTCGGGGCTCACCTGATTTAAAGAATCGGTGCCCAAAGAAGCAGACAAACAGGCCTGCCAAGCCAGCTATTGTAAAGAATACTTTTGTTGTAATCTTCCCTAAAAAGGCAGGAAAAAATACATCAGTAATACTGAAGCATTCACTCATTCACTAGTACATTTTCAACTCTTACCCAGCGTTTGACATCCATCCAGCTTCGAAGCAAAGCTACACGCATACGTGTGGACCGGCACATAAGAGGCCGACGTGTTAAGAATTGGATCCCTCACAATAACTGAGTAAATGACGCCTTGACCAGGGATGGACGTAAAAACCAAAGTGCTCCTTTCTGCTGATGATAGCGTCATAATCTACAAAGAGTATGGAGTGGAGTTAAACACATAGACGGTTAATCTCGTTGAATATTTAAGTGATCGTTTTTGCACCAGTTTGCCGTTCTCCACCATGCCATCAACATCCGCCACCGTCTGGACGCCGCGAAACAGGCTGCGCTCCGACAAGTCGTTCTCAGGCAAGAAGTACCGGTAGATGTCGTACTGTAGTCGCCACCTTGTGTTTGTTCCTGTAGTCGTGTCGCAGGATGGAGGAGAGTCGCCCCTGGTAGACAAGGAAAATACCTTAGTCTGTGCGGGAACTTATTTGATGGCTAAAATTTGAAGTTCCAAAACTTTAAACAACGATGCATCTCACATGCAGACAACCCGTGCTCATAATTTTCAAGCAAGTATTTTTTTTCCTGTTTATTTGCTACAAATGATTCCATCTCATTATCTATCAACGTTCATAATGAGCTGAAAATCCTATTTTCCCGCCTTAAAAACGGCATCAGTGCGTGACGGCTGAGCAGAGAAGAATAGTTAGTATTCACCCGGCAATGGAACAATCCTTCTTTGTGCCCTTTAAAAGCAACCGCCAGCAAACAGGAAAGTTTAAGGAAGCGATTTTATAAGTGAATCAGCTTTGTGACAGTTGACGGTGCAGGAGATAGTACCTTTTCTTGTAGGCACCGTCTAACTGTTTGTATTACTCTAAGGCACACAATATAAAATAAACATCACTTACACCATAGTTTAAGGAAAATAAGCAGAATATAGGGCATAAAAGATACACGACGCCTTCTTATCACGGAAGCCCAACGTGTGCGTCATGAGCAAGATTGACGCACCAACTCTTGCAATCAGTTCGCCCGTACAGTCCAGAACAAATGGCGGGACGCTATGTCCCAACACAGTGAGCATCGGAGAACGCCCGATATCAAACTGATAACACAACTTACAAGACTCCAAGAGCCCCTTTGATGCTGAGGTGGCAAAATCCACAACCCTCGTTGCCCGGACAACAGTAACTCCCGAATCCTCCCGTCCAATCCACAAACGGATAATAATCCCAAACACACCCTTCTTCCTGTCCACGGCCCGCCCAACGAGAGCCTTCAAAACATAAGTGGATTTTAAGGGGGGGTCAGCCCGAAAAGTGTCACTGCATGTAATTCACTTTCCTATATATATATATAAAAGTTGTAAAGAAACAAAACTGCAACAAAAATGAATGAAATGAACAAAAAAATATTTTATAATGGGTCAAAATTATTTTTCGAGCACCTTAGACGGTCATTTGCTTTGCATTAAAAAAATAAATAAAATAAATAAATTTAAAAAATATATATATATAAATATATACACATATATATACATATATATTAGAAAACAAAAAAAAAATTTTTATGTTTTTTTTTCTTTGATTGAAAATATTTGTTTTGATTGAAGCAACTTTTTTGGGATTGAATGATTTAGACACAAATGTCCTAATCATAATATGGCTCAGATACAAAAAGGATTGCTTCAATCAAAGAAAACTTTTTCAATGAAAAATTAAGTGTTCAAATGCAAAATTTTCAATCTCAAATATTTTTTCGCATTCAAATTTTTTTTAATAGAAATTTTTCCTTTTTTGATTGAAGTGATTTTCTTTTTGAAAATCTTTTTTTTTTTTTAAGCAACTTATTTTTTGATTGAATAATAAAGACAAAAATGTCCTAGTCAAAACGTGGCCCAAAAACAAATCAACATTACTTCAATCAAAAAAGTTGCTTCCAAAAAAAAAAAAAAAAATCAAAGAAAAATAGCTTTCACATGAATTTTTTAGAGTTTCAAATTATTTTTGCATTCAAACACAATTTTTGGGGATTGAAGTGACATTTTTTTAGTTGAAAATATATATTTTAATTGAAGCAACTTTTTTTTTATTGAAGCAAGTTGTTTTTGATTGAATAATTAAGACACAAATCTACATCCATATGGCTCTGCCCAGGGGATACAATTTTTAGAAGTACATTGGCCCCTGCCCCAAAAGTCAAACTCGGCCTGTGCTTCAAAAGACTGAAAGTTTAACTAAGCGTTGTCATTTTTTCTGGGGAACCTTTTGTTGACGTGTCATAGGGTGACCTCGCCTCCCCGCCTGTGTGTTTCTGTTTCGCCTTGCCGTTTTGATCACTGTCGAGCTGAATAAATTGTCAACTTGTTTTCTGTGAGCCTTCTTTAAACCATTCAAAATGGAGTCAGTACAATGGGTTAAGACTAAGGTGAACGCGCAGAGTTTGCCCTTCTGGCCGGATTGCTAGCTCCTTCAACGGACATTTCTCAGAAAATGAAGCAACTACCGGAAAAATTGGTAAAAAGCAAACATGATGCACATGCTAACTTTTAGGTTACCTTTCATACCCCAGGTTAGCCGGCGCAAACTGGATCGTGGTTTCAAAGAGGTTGTAGCGCAGGTAGATGTTGGGGTCGATGTTTAAATTGAACTCAATGTTACACCCGCCTGGCACAGGATCTGAAGGGTTAAATGAATCAAGTCAGTATGACTTTGCTGCAGGAAAGAAGGCACATGATTACTAAACACCCACTAGTGAATAGTTTGCGCTTCCCTCCCTTGAAAAAAAAAATGAAGATGATCTCACTTCAGTTTAAGTTGAAAGTGTTTTGATTTAGCAGAAGCACCAACAACATGCAACTTCCTCCAATCTTACGCAACTTGGAACCAAAATCGCAGTACCTTCCTGTTTTTTTAACATCAAAAAGTAGTTTTTTTTTGTATACCTGTGTTGGAGAATGGGAGAATAACCCCCGTACTTGTGACTGTGCTCCCATCAGCGGAGAACAGAAACAAAGTAAAGGACGTTTGACCCGGCAGAAGAGGTAACAGGATGCCTGTGTCCACTGCCGTTGAAGAGAGACCAAATACTGGTGTCTGCAACACAGAAATCATATTGAAATTAGCAGCTAAGATAATGAATTAAAAGAATAGCACAGAAGGAAACATCAAGAGGTATTAATTTGTTCTGTCAAAATCCTGATTTACTCCCAGAATCTTGTCATCTGAACGCTCAATAACGGTCTCTATTGTCCTTTAAAACACAAAAATATGTCTACAACTAAATCATTGGTCCTTATTGATGGTCCATGGCAGGGAAAAATGATCATTCAATAATAACAAAAGTATTTTCTTCTATATAAGTAGCCTGCCAGCACTTGGCAAAATGCCCACAGAGGATGACTCTGACCGTGGGGGTACAATCACGGCTTTGTACGGCGCCCGCAATGGCCAGAAATTGTCCATTCGGTCTGCTTTCCGGTGAATTTATCCGATGCGCCACAGACCAACTGAGTGGTTACAAGTCACAGGAAATATTTCTATGTTAAAATAAAATAGCCTACTGTGGTGTTTATTTTTTTACATAAAGTGGCCGTTAAGCTCATTTCGTAATCATTTGATCTACAAAACGTGTTAATCACGCTCTCTTATTTTTAAAAAATCCCCTGTGAAATTCCTATTTTCAGGGTTTTTTCCACACTTGTAAATCCTTGACCTTCATTTACGTCAACACTGCTGACAAATTCGTATTTATTTGTTTTAGTTTGGCCTTAAACAGAAACTGAAAGGACCTCTCCTGAAGGTAAGGCATCCTCACGATCACTACAAACATACTAATTTAACAAACATGAACGCCATCCTTAATTGGCATCTGAAGGTTACGTAAGCCCAGTCATTTTCTACTCTGTTCAAACACACGTTATCTTATTCACCATGCTAAGCACAGCTGGTGATGTTTTGCTGTCATTTTTGCAAGCAGAGTAATGGAAATTAGAGATGTCCCGATCCGATATTTGGATCGGATCGGATGCCGATATGGGCAAAAAAATGCGCATCGGCATCGGATCGGAACACAGAAAAATTCCGATCCAGACTTCCGATCCAGTTTTTTTTTTTAAAAATCCGGTCCGGGTTTTCCAGCGCACCGATTGACATGATCCATTCCAGTTTTTGCTTCGGTTTCCCTAAAATCCGGTCCGCATTTTACGGCACACCTTCAACACACTACATTTACATTACCGTCTCCCAATTTACCGAGAGACTTTATCGGTAAAAATGTCAGCTGTGTGGGATCATTCCACCTTCAAGGACGACAAAGACGAAGAGGCAGAGTGCAACATATGCCACAATAAAGTCAAGCGTAGTGGTAAAGCTGTATGAAGTTTTAATACAACCAACCTAATCAAGCATTTAGCGAAATACCACCACAAACAATATGAGGAGTATGTTAAGAAAACCGAAGACAAAAAGAAACGTCCTATGCAACTAACACTGGCAGAAACTTTTGCTATGCGTGACAAACTGGCACTCGACAGTCCCAAAGCCCAGGGAATAAGAGTCATTGCCGAAGAATTCATTCTGGATGACGAGCCATTATCTCTCGTCAGTAAAAACGCACCATCCAACACTTAGAACCACGGTACAACAATCCCAGCAGTCATTACATCCTTGAGCGATTCGGCCGCAGAAGATTCGAGAACGATTCACAAACATCCAGATTCCGATTATTGAAATATGTCAAGTAAAGCGGAACTAATACACAGCGCGGTCTTCGGGACGCAATGAGAAACGGACCGCATTGCGTCCCGAAAGTAAACATAATGCTTGTCATAGACCCGGGTAATGCCAATGCTCAACTCACGGCTTTAGCTCAACTAATGCCGCTGGATAAAAAAACACAAGAATACCTGACTGGTGCTGACAGCCGCTACAAACTACGTCAACGTCGTGTTACTGGAGATAATAGATATCATATGTATATAGAACTAGATGCAAAAGACAGACTCGACTGCGTTAGCAACATTGAAGTATTGAAAACCAGATGCGTTAGTAAACAGCCGCCATCTTAAAGCAGAAGACTTCTCTAGTAGGCTGTTGTGAACCTTCCAAGTGAACCTAATTAACTTTTTATCTAAAATACTCTTAAATCGGCAAAATCTTGACTTGACTCTATCTTCAAAACAGTTTTAAAACTTTCACATGTCAAAAGTAGACAGAAGGGAAATTATGGAATAACGGGAGCAATTTTAACAACTTTCACAGTTGATTCGCAAAATTAAATGAATTGAATGTAGTTTAAAGCTGCTGATACAGAATGGGGACTTGAGTATTTTATTTTCTGTTTTAAAATGTTAACTTGATACTGAAATAGTCGTTTATTTAAACCTGAGAGGCTTTTTATACAATTTTTGTAACTAATGCATGAAACATTAAAAGCATCTAATAGCTTGGGGGATTTGTGGGATTTTCCACTGAGGTTGTTGGTGTGTTTTGCTTTTTTAAGACAATTTACAATATGATTTTCACGTTTTACTGACTGACTATGCCATTTCTGTTTGTTATTTATAATGTTTTGTGTTTGTCACTGAATAAACAGGTCAGTTTCTTGTTACCAACCGTAATGTGTTATTCAAACTCACTTAATTCAGCTGGCTAGTTGTTATCAAGAGTACTAAAACCTTTTTCAACATGAGTCTGACAACTAAGTAAGGAGGCTAAATAACTTTAAACTTTAACACATGCTCAGATAGGTCGGTATCGGTATCGGCCAGTATCGGTATCGGATTGGAAGTGCAAAACAATATCGGTATCGGATCGGAAGTGCAAAAACCTGGATCGGGACATCCCTAATGGAAATAGTGAAATGTGACATGGCACGACAACAATGGCAGGCATGCGGTGCTGTACTTTCTTTCTTCTCAGCATGTGACCCGTTGTTACGAGCAGAAGACGAGCTTTGTTTGAGAAAAGGCAACACTTTGTGCGCTCTCATACCACTGTATGGACGTTAGGATTCTATGCATGCCTAGTAGTGCTGTATTTTGAGAGAATGAATCTCCTTACGGTGCTGTAGGAAAGCGTCACGTTGTGACGCTGGGTGTGCAACTGCACCGTGACGAACGCGACCTCTGAGGGGATCCCGGTGGTGACAGCCTGCACCGTCTCATTCCCCGATACACTGACGTTCTGGAACGCTCCCGGCAGGAAAAACACCCGGTCTAGCACAAGAAAAACGGTCGAGTTACTCCACATGAAAGCTTTTAGCTGTGGAAAATCAGACTATGAAGTTTTCATAACTTGAAAACATCATGTGTCATATCAGGGCAGACAACCCAAAAGACCTGTGACAGCCAGTCATTGGGTTGAGACCATATCTTATAATTACATTCAATCAAGTCAAGTTCCATTGGGGTTGAACGAGGCCAAGTTTGCAGTGCATACAGTGAAATCTACTGTTAACACCCAGTAATCATAACTCATTGCTTTTTCACTTATCCAGATTAACATTAGCTGTGGGAAAGTGTTTCTTGAGGCCAGATTTTACATTGCAGTATCTGTGACACCACTGTGCTTGTGTTGCGTAGATGTTCACTTAAAAAGGATGAAGAAGGTTATTCTCGTCACAAGGTGACTGATCTCTGCTGTTATTTTTCAGGTCAGGCTCCAGCTTTACTTTGCTGGAAACCTACTCCCCCCTCTTCTCATTTAAGTGGAAGCACGTGAGTTATAATAGATTGTTTGGAGTGGAAACCATTAACCTACATAAACACCTGTTTATGTTACTGTAAAACCAAAGATTCTATAAAAGTGTTGGGTCATTATGTTTCAATAAACCTCAATTAATCAGAAACTAAAGGTGTATTTTTTTATGGGCAAAATGATATTTTATACATTTGCAGTGGATGACCAAGTATCAATACAACGTAAAGGTTGATATTACCAGCAACTGATTGTAATTTCTGACATTGACTAATGTCATTGTTCACAATGAATTAATTGCATTTTATCCCTCAAAGGTACTCGTGGTATTGGTTCTTGGTATGGGTGAGTACCCAAAAATGAATACTGTACTCACACTGGTCCACTTGAATAAAAAATGAACATCCCAAATATACACACTACAAATAACCATGATGTAGATTTCTATCTTGCGCATACATTTTAAGTATACACAGGCATTTTCTGATTTTCTATCTTTAACCAGTTATTATATGGTATATCCAAAAGAAGCAACTGATTATTGTAAAGTGATTAACCTTTTTCCTTAGTACACATTCTTTGAATAATTTCCACTGCACATTAACTGAAAAAATATATGTGCATACACATTCATTGTGTGGAGTCATGTCGTTTAACAAATTTATACTCAGATTATCATATTTCAGGTTAAATTACACACCAAAAACAGACTAATTCACTGTACTTACTTTCATCTTGAGCTTGAACTACACATTTCAAACGCAGTATCAACAGCCAGCAGATCCACCAAAACATTATTTATCTCCGTTAATCTGACTGCAAAGCAAACACTGATCTCGATAGGTCCCGTCAGTCATTTGTAACCTCTCACTCCTCTATATTTTGCTGCTGAAAATCGCCGCGGGCGAAGAAGCAACATGCTTTTCTCCCACTTCCACAACTTCAAGATTCTTCTGCTTGCCTAACGCCTCCCTACTCTGTGGCTGTGCTTCTTCGACCGCGCTGAGGTCAGTGAACGCGCCTCCCTGCGAGATTTACCGAGTCACGCGATATCTTGTGCAAAAAACGCCCACCTTGTCAACCACTTAAGGCAATTTCGCCGAACAAATCATCAACTTTCTTCCTTTTTAACCGATAACTTCATTTTAATTTGCTGAATAAAAGTCATTAATATTTTACTTCACTTTAAAGAGTATGTTGATTTTTTTTTAATTGAAAAAATGAACACGAGAGAATGAAACACATACTAAATTCGCAAGGAAACTTAGTCTTTTGAGGACAGAAAATAGTTGTTGCTCTCTAATATATTGTGAGAAAACAAGGCGAAACGCTTTTGAAGCTGGGGCAAACTCGTGATGTCGTGAAAGCGTTCAACATTAAATCTTTTAATGGCTGTAGAAAATACTAGTATAGCGAGATTTACACACTTAAAAATAAATTAAAATAAATAAATAAATAAATGAATAAATAAATAAAATAAAAACAATCACGAAGGTTGCATAGTACTGCAAAAAGCAAAAGTGACGTCATCATCTGGTCTCCGCTTGACTACGCAGCTGTCACTTTCCCGCTACTGTAGCACAGGAACGCCGACCGCTTCTCAGATGTCACCGCTCTGCCTTCAAAAAATGTCACCAAAATGTAAGTCAGAAGAAGTAAAAACATGAAATAACGTTCACATGTCGACTTAAAATGTTTGCCCTCGATTTATATCAGTGTAACGTATGAAATAATCGAAGAGTCAAGCGAAGTATCCGTTTTAACACGACGCTGTCATGACGCTTTACTGTTGTTGCTTACGTCTTTAGGTTTTAAACGAAAAACTTACGTAGTCGAGCAAGTTTAGCCATAATTATTCATTTGAATACGGCGTTCACGTTTTTATGTTTCATTTTAAACTAGAAATGGGTTTATTATCTGAGAAAACGAGGCATATAGGTAGAAATTAGCTTTAAAATCCGTTCGTCGGCAACTTCAAAGGTAAGTGAGCCCGCCGAAGATATGAAATGACATTTAAGCCTTTATTTCGATTTAAAATACTTTTACTAAATGTATTTAGCTGCAGTGTTTATTTATTTATTTATTTTTAATCAAAGGGGTTGCCAAAATTATGTTTTAAACACGACTTCAATGTAATTTTGCTCCATTTTAAAGTAGACATGCTTAGCACAGCGGAGCACAATTAGTATTTCGGCCAGATGACAAGTCCGGGTAACAAAAACTTGAAATAACGCTGTTTTTTTTTTTTTTTTTTTTTTTTTACTTATTTTACTCGATGCAAATGGCTACAAAATATAAAAATGTCATATAATGTCAACCGTGTAACCTCAATTTTTACTGAAATACAATGCCATTCTTTGTCCGTCCATTCATAGTCCAGCAAATTAAGGATATATAACGCGCTATGATACAGCGATTAACATTTACAAAAATGACAAAACTCAAAAGTTAAATTTAGTAAAGTTTACAATTTATTTGTTTTTTATTCATCTGTAATTCATTTCACGAATGAATGAATTCAAATAGTGAACTAATTATATTCTTTTTTTCCCTTCATCTCCTTATAGTTTACCAAATCCTTGCGATGGAATCCAGTTTATACTGGTTTCTGTACCAGCAAGACCAGCGCCAGAACACAACAAATCCAACTGAATCTTGCTGGATCTGTTTTGCGTTTTGGTACTTGTCTCAGCTGGTGTAGAACCAGCATATATGCACAGATGGAGGACAAGGGCAACATCTTTCCACCTGGCTTCTACTATCAGTTTTCATTAAGAAAACATCATGATGTGTGAGTAACATGATTTTTGATGAGTATTTTAAAACAGCAATGTTGTTGAGGACATGGTACCTAATGCCAGTGTGCCTCAATCATTGTTAATGCAAGGGAGTAAAGTTGCTATTTCTTCTGCAGAGATGGACTTGTCCTCTATAATCAATTTCCATTAAGAAGACATGATGACACGTGAGTAACATGATTTTCTTAAAGCTTTTTAAAGCAAAAATGTAGTTGAGGCCTTAGTACCCAAGGCCATTTAAGTACTATGTAATAGAAGAAAAAAACACCAGCTTGAGAGTGCTATTGGGGGCCCTAATCATACTTCAGATTTTCATTCATGTTAACTTGATCAATTTTGTTTGTATTAACGTTTCAATATTCATAAATTTGTTCAAATTCAAATTTACTTATACAGTGGTACCTCTACATACGATCACTTCGACACACGATCTTTTCGACATCCGACGTAAAATTTTAGCCGCCATTTGTTTCTATATCCGACGAGTTGCTCGAAATACGACGACATGACAGCACTGCAAACGAACGCACGGTGGATTTTCTTGTGTGAGAAATCAACACAGTTTTCAAAAAAAGTTGATACAGTTGGAGAAACAAGGAAAAAAGTGATGCTTACCTTTGAAATGAAGATGCAAGTTATAGAAAAATATGAGCTTGGGGTGCGCGTCCCTGAACTGGCTCAACAATACAGCTCCATGGTCCTCTTCCGACCACCGTTCGCCACTATTTATAAGTTAAGGTGACAATTATTATTGTGGTAACATTGCCAAGGAAATCGCCAGCTTCGTCACGTTTTTATCATTTATTTAAGAACTTATCCAACACAAAACGCCCATTGTCTTAAGCAGTTGACCGCTCTCAAGAAAACGAAAGTATTATCTCCACCGCACCGACCTATCTCACTGAGACGTCACCTTCGCGGTGCGTTCAGGGACAGTAAAAAGTGTCCGCCATATTAGAATCCGATTCGTTACATTATTTACAGGAGTAATTATTAATTATTCTTCTTATTATTATATCATTCTGAATTATTTATTTATAACTTATTTGTTTTTCTATGTTTAATTGCCATTTGTAACGGTGCCAGCAGTATTTATTAAGAATTTAGTGTATGTTTTTAGGCTTTGGAACGAATTAATGGAATTATAATGTATTCCTATGGGAAAATCCTGCTCGACATACGACCATTTCGACTTACAAACAAGGTCCTGGAACGAATTAAATTCGTATGTAGAGGTACCACTGTATAGCCCTTTTACAAAATCTGAGGTCCCCAAAGAGCTTTACAACAAAGCAAAATATAGTACACCAAATAAATGGCAGGAGAATACATCACAATAAAATTGAGGAAAACGAACAATGCATGACGCTAAAACTCATTACAGTTTAATTAGAATAATATAAATCACAATATTTTTATAATAAAACTTAAACAATAAGATAGTTTATTAAATAATTATATAAGGTATTCATAAACATTATGGTCTAAAATTTATAAAATAGCAAACTTATATAATTCTTAATACTGTAAAATATAATGTAAAAAATTATAATATTATAATTGAATATATATATAAAATTCCGAAAGTGAAGTTTGTTTTGCAATTACTAAAAAGCCACTTGTCGGGGTAACCGGTGGGGTTGGCAACTCTCTACTGGAAGAGAAACGTCATTGGATGTCTGTCGTAGGACACTGGATGACAGAGGGAAAAAAATTACCGCCAGGAGGCGGCCACCTGACACACGCAGCTGGAACAGGAGACACGTCATTGGATAGTTTTCTTAAGACACTGGGTGGCGGGGGGAAAAAATGCCGTCAGGAGGCGGCGGCCGCCGGACACACGCAACTGGAACAGGAGACACATCACCGGGAGATGCCTTTGTGCCACATGCTGCCGAAACGGTGAAGACATTGTCGCTTAGTCAGTGCGTTGAAGGGACTGTACGGCGAAAATGCCATTAGAGGGTGGGCGGACCCCTCACAAGCGCTGCCAAATCCCGAGACTGAGGGCGGACGACGCCTTACGGGCACCAACCAACGGCAGTCAGTGTTTTGAAGGAGGTGGCCTGAGAACGGGGCTAGCGGTGCGGGCTTGGAAAGCGGGGGCGAGAGAACGGGGTTCCCGCGGGCGCGGCTGCGGCCCCCCCGTAAAGACGGCCGGTCGAACGCCCCTGCTGGAAGAATCCCCGCGAGCCCATAGGGAAGGCCGAGAGCGTGTAGTTACTGCTGTCGGGTGCCCGTGCAGGCACCAACCAAAGGCAGTCAGTGTTTTGAAGGAGGTGGCCTGAGAAAGGGGGCTTGCAGTGCGGGCTCGGAAAGCAGGGGCGAGAATGGGGTTCCCGCTGGTGCGGCTGCAGTCCCCCCATAAAGACGGCCAGTCGAACGCCCCTGCTGGAAGAATCCCCGCGAGCCCTAGGGAAGGCCGAGAGCGTAAGGTCACTGCTGTCGGGTGCCTGTAGACAGACACGGCGTGTGGGGGCGGCTGTAGCTTTAGCTCAGGACGTTAGCAGGGTAAACATAAGTTTGGCATCGCTCTGTGGGAAGAGAAAAGTCATTGGATGCCTGTTGTAGGAGACTGTGTGACAAAAAAAAAAAAAAAAAAAAAAAACGTCAGGAGGCGGCCGCCGGACACACGCAGCTGGAAGCGCAGACACGTCATTGGATGGTTGTCGTAAGACACTTGGTGACACACAAAAACCAAAGGAAGATGCGATCAGGAGGCGGCCGCTGGACACAAGCAGCTTGAACAGGAGACACATCATTGGATGTTTTTTGTAGGACACTGGGTCAAACACAAAAAATAAAAAGATGCCGTCAGGAGGCGGCTGCCGGACACGCAGCTGGAACAGGAGACACGTCACTGAATGGTTGTCGTAGGACACTGGGTGACACACACAAAAAAGGATGCCGTCATGAGACGGCCGAGGGACATGCGGCCGGAACAGGAGAAACTTCACCAGGAGATGCCTGCGTGCTACATTGATGTGCCTCGGACAACACCTTCAGATAGACCATTAACTGTGGTACATTATAAACTATTTTTTTTCTAACTACTGCAACACATACTCTGTGAAAACTATATAATGTGCAATAAATGTTTTCTTAACTCAGTGGCAGCCTCTCCATGTTGAAATGGATTGGACATCCATCGCCGTCAATGAGTAAATTTATTTACTTTTTAAAAAATTTGATAACTGTGTAACAATACAGCAATGACAACAGTAGAATACTGTGATAGTCATCGATTTATTCTTGCTCTCATTTTGCTGAATCTCACACATAATTTCAAGTTATTGAAACCTAAAAGAAGTACCCCAAAAATGACAAAAGTGATTGTTCAAATGCAGCTCTGGAGGAGGTTAATACAGTAGATTCACTGGCAGTTTGGAAAATGAGGTTGGACTGGCTCCATGGAGAGAAAACTGGTGCATCACACTGTACCGGAAGTGTGGATGATCAACCCAGTCGTCAGTCTAACTCTGTTGCAAACTGACGTCACTGTTTGTCAATGACGGTGACAGTGACGTGCTCTCCGACGTGTCTTCCCCCTTCAAGATCCGGAATGCTTCGCGACTGATTCCCAGCAGTTCTCGTAGTCCTTTGTTCTCTAGCTACAATGCAAGAAACACAATGAAGCTTTTATTTCAGTTTCAGCGAGAGACGAGAAATTGCTTCTACCTCGAGTCGTTTAATCCGTTCCTCATCTTCATATAAGCGCCCTTCATCCACTTCTATCGCTTTCCTCATGACAGAGGCCATTTCGTTGATCTTGTCGGCATGTGCTTGGATTTCCTGTTAAAAAAAAAATCCGATTGCAGGAATGTTAAATTAGAGCTGTACTCGTACAACATTTTAGAACCGCTCACCGTTGTGTGCTGCTCTTTCAGCTGCGTCACAATGTTCGGGTCATCCCTCTTCCTGGCCATGAGTAGCCTGAACATCTGCTCCTTGTATTTGTTCATGATGAGCCCCAGCGCCGACTGATGTTCCTCCAATGACGTACGCAGCTCTGGACAAAAATATGTGCGAGATAAGTCAAATGCATGACAAAAATTACTTTACTAATTTACTCATCTAAACCTTTGTTTTCCAGTTGTAGGGCTCTTATTTGACGATTTTCCTGTTGGATGCCAAGGATCAGACTAGATCGAGGCCGATGACGTGCAACCTGGTTCAGTGTGTCAATTTCCAATTGGTACTGGAAAAAAATAAAAACACTCAGCAAACGTGGTGGACTTCTTCATACAGTATACTTGTCCTCACTTGTTTCATAGCATCCACCCGCTTGTTGAGGAAAGTCGTTTGCTCTATTAACATCTCTGCTGCGTTGTCGTGGTTACGGAGTCTTTCCACCAACGATTTGGCATCAACCAGGACTTTCTCCAAAGTGCAATTCATCTCTGAAGAAATACCACATACCCTTACTATTAGGAAATATCACTTAAAGATTTTGAGTCATTCTTCCATTTTTGGTCGTACGTAGTTTGTATTAAACTAAATTTGAGGGTCCGAACTTAATCACTTATTTGCTTCATATTTTTTGGGTTGTTTTCTATGCAAATACCGTGTCAAAAGACCAAATAGATAAATTAAGGTTCCGCCGCCGTAAAATTCGAAATCCGTCGTGAACTGAAGAATCAGTGAAATATTTTCAAACGACACAATTATGTATAGCAATAGGATAACGGAATATACCATATCGTACTTACCTGGCGAGTTCAAAGTGCAAGACATTAGCTTTATTAGCCCGGTCCCTTCTTTCTGTTGTTTTGGTAGCTAGCATTAGCTATTGCTACGCGCTAGTCCACATAGAGTCACCAAAGGTGATCCTCTTTTAATTAACAATAGTCACGTTTAAACAAACAAACATAAAAAAAAAAAAAAGTCGCGTCCAGTTAGCTCAATTGACACTTTGCTCGACCTAGTAAACCGGATCCGTAAAATGATTATCAGGAATAATAAAAGACAATATCACAACAATCGCGAATCTTCTCACAAAATCTCGCGTGATTACACTACAAGCGTGACAAAAGCAGAATTTAAAGATAAAATGTCAAATCATGGAAAATATAAAATATTGTTCTTAAATGTTACTACAAAACCACATAATTATTTCGTATAACTAAACGCACAGTATTATCTTTGTTTAATCGTAACATACATGAACCCACAGGGTGGCACTACTGAGTCAAGCTATTATTGTTACACTACTAACCGTTAAACAAAGAAGACAGGAAACATGGCGGATAGGCTAACGCAACTTCAAGATGCTGTCAATTCGGTACGTTATTGCCGAGTTTAAATACTTATTTTCATCACACCGTGATTTAAACACTTATTTTAATCACACTGTATATTTGTTTTTTAGCTTGCAGATCAGTTTTGTAACGCGATCGGCGTCCTGCAACAGTGCGCTCCCCCTGCCTCTTTCAGTAATATTCAGACGTCGTTAAACAACGATCAGCCTGCAAACCAAACAGAAGGTGCTCGATTTATTACTTTTAAAGCTAAAAGATGTATAATTTTTTTTTAAGCAAGTTGTTTTATTACAGTACTCTACGATTGAGACTTGTTTACAAAAGTGAATGATGCAGGAACAAACTGTTTTCACTTTTACTTCCCAATGCTTAGTCATAAATAATCCATCATATTTAAATTCAAATGATATGTGTTGTTACGTCTTAACTTTGACGAAACCGTGACCAGTTGTCATTCTATATCAAGAGTACGCTCAGCTATTTGCAGCCCTGATTGCCAGAACAGCGAAAGATGTAGACGTGCTGATTGACTCTTTACCAAGCGAGGAGTCCACGGCAGCCCTGCAGGTAAATAGTCTTGCACTCCACAACTGCTCTGTATGAACTGTGACACCATCGTGCTGCTCCTCATCAGGCAGCCAGTCTGCGGCAACTGGAGGAGGAGAACCACGAGGCCGCGGCCCGACTAAAAGAAGTGGTCAACCGCGGCGACATGCTGCTGGAGAAGATCCAGAGCGCCCTGGCAGACATTGCCCAGTCTCAGCTACGTACCCGCAACGGCGCGCCGAGCCAGCCTTCACCTGCTGATTCATGACCTGCCCCGTTTTGACATCATTGTCCTTCTTATTTATAACACTCAACTGCAATCCTCGAAAACCCATGCTGGATGTGTCTGTCGGGTGAAAAGAATAAAGCCATAAAAGAACACAAATGTTTACTTGAGGAAAAAATAAGTATCGTTCGGCTGCAGTATGTTTTGTATAGTCATTTTGTAAATATTTGAGGTCTAATTTTATGCTAACGTGTCCATTTTTGTTAAATCTTGAATAAACAATTTCACTAACCAAAAAGTGCTCATGCTGTAATATTTAAAGTGCATGTGTTCACAACCATTTCTTCTTGCGGGGGGAATAGGAATTTTTTAAAAAAAGTATATTTACGAACTTTAGAGTGTTTCATAAGCAGAACATAAATAGCAGTGGGAAAATGCCAAGCTGGAAAAGGAGAAGAGTGATGCGGATCATGTTTGGGGAACCTTCAATAACAACACATTGAATTCAACCCCAAAGCCACGTGGTTTATTGGCCCAAAAACTAAAAATAGAAGATGCGTCACAGCTTGGTGGGCAATGTTGACGTTGGGTTTTTATATTTATGAAAGCTTTCTGTGCTAACACCGCACCCAGAATCCAAAGTGTCAGCAGGTCGCACCCACCCACATCCCCTCGTCCATGCACACTGACATCATAAGTCCATTCTTTAAAAAGCATTGCATTGTCCAAATATGGAGACTTTCCTTCAACTACATTTGACATTTAAAACTTTGTAATGGAAATCTCTGAATGGGCTATTATTGTCTTTAATTGCGCCAAAACTGGAGGGATGCGACTGTTTATTTTTGAGAAAGTGTGCTATCTAAAACGTGTATCAAAATACAATGCTAGAATGATGTTTAAACAGTAATAAAAAAAAGCTTGGATACAGTGACTTCTTTCATCAGCGCAAACCAGTCTAATGAATCGGCGTTGAAGCGCACGAAAACCATGGGGCTTGTCCAAACCCGCTATTGGCTGACTCCCTTGTCATCCTAAAAAATCCTCTCCACGTGATTGGCCGGTTCCAATTTCTCCGCATATGATTGGTCCGATCTGACGTCTCTCCAAAGCTACGCCATTGCGTAACTGCGGCGTCTGATGAGCCCGACGATCCCAAGAAACAGACGCTACCTTTTTTCATATTTTTCACCATTAAGACTGGAGATCCGTCGCACTCAAACAGAGAGGGACGCGCGAAGACAGTTTTAATTTTTACAACATAATTAAATGTTCGCCTGCTGTCATCGGATGAAGAAATGAGCCATGTTTTGTTTTTGATATCGGCTATATTGACAGCTGTGTAGCGGCTCCCCGTTAAGGGTGACAGTTAGCAGAATAAGTGGTGCCTCCAGCCTTTTCTGCCTACATTTTGGGCAGAAAAGGCGCTTCAACACCATTTCTTTTCTTTTTCTCCGGGTGGTGGGGCTGGCGCCGAGCCAATAATTGACTCTGGAGCAGGACACGGAGGTAGGTTGACATCATGGTATTTTCAAAAGTAGTGGCTATTTTTACTCTGTTGGCTCATGGAATCTATTAGACTGCCGTAAAATTAATATAGATAACCCATTAGGTCATTCCGCTGCCTAAAAATAAAGTCACGAGGTAAATTCTAAACAATTCAAATGTTTTTTTTTTCTTTCTTGTTAATATTTTCATTCATTTCAATTTCCTGTTTATTCTGCTGCCTTCACTTTGCTTAAATGTATTTCCTTATAGCTCCAAATTAAAGTCTGACTTTCTGTTGAATTCTTAGCATTTTCATATAATCTGCATTTTTTAATTAAAAAAATACATTTATAGATGGATACATCAATTGCTCCCCCAACCTCTACCTTTCCTCTTATTTTATTAGTCATGTGTGCGTAGCCCATTCCTCTCCTTAGTGTCATGACTGGACTCTTTCATTCAGGGATGGAAAGTTTCCTGGCAGGTCTCTTTGCAGTCCTTTTAAGGGTGGAGTGTGTGCATGAGTCTGCTTCTACGTCTGTACTACTACGTATGCATACTTTGCACCAAATGAAATGTAAATCTTTTGTTTCCCTTGTGGTTGTTGAATGAAGAGTTTCTTCCAGTAAAACCAACACATTGATTGTGTCTCATTTTCCACTTTAAGTTCCCCAACTACTGTTTTTTTCCCCTTCAAAGCAAATCAGGAAGTTTGTTTTTGTGAGATTGTTATGGACTAGACCAAACATGGCCTATCTGGAGCCTGCAGACATTTTTTTTTTTTTTTAAATCTCTGGGTGATCTAATCAAGGCATTCCTTACTGTGTTTCTCACAGGATAGTATGGCCATGACCGGAGGGACGGCAGCCGCCCTCCCGATGAGCAACCACACCCGAGAAAGGGTAACGGTGGCCAAGTTGACGCTGGAGAACTTCTACAGCACGCTGCTCACCCAGCACGAGGAGCGCGAGATGAGGCCAGTTTCACATTTCAGTGCCATTGACGGCAATAGACGTCCAATCTTGTTCGACTAGGAGTCCAAAAGGTTTGGACTTCTATCGCCGTCAATGGGAGCTAATAGGTTAGTTAAAGTTTCGGGTGTCACGCTGTCCACCACATGTGCGGTGTTTGCTTGCAAACAAAGGGAGATTGCGTTACCTGGGAGGTGATCTCATGTACAAACACCATGCTAAAGAGCTGAGAAGATGAAAGAGAAATGCTAAAGAGATGCTAAATGCTTTTGTTCACCTCAAATATTTACAATATTGAGGTGATAAATGCAAGACACTAACTTTTAAGTACAATTTTTACCTTAACTAACTCTACAGTTACATTTTTAAAAATACAATGAAATACTTAGTGTGTATGACAGGATAAAAAAAAGTCTTAAACAGCATTATTATGTGAATTAGAATCATATTTTGAGACGATTTGACTATATACAACAATTTGGCAAAGCGCAAATGAGAGAAATAAGTTGTTTAATCCGCCGTTTAGCCACGCCTACCATTATAGGGCTCTAACGTGCCCAACAGGAGGATGACATCGGCAGGGTCATGGTTTCATCTGATTTAGAATTCAACCCATTGAGGGGGAATTATTCAGAACGCAGAAAATGCGACGAAGAGCGCCGCAAAATGTCATTGTTTCAGTCTCTCTACTCCAATTTTTTTACAGGATAGTCTTTCTATCCTAGTATTTTTCCCCAGTTGCTAAATAAATGGTATGGTCAAATAACAGTCTTGGACTAAATGGAATATGAAATAATAAAAATGCATTTATTCAGTACAACATGGAAAATTACTCCATAATGGTCAAAACTGTCGACTTCACCTTTACTGTCGAACCTCCTGAACGATATTTTATACCACCGTAGTTAGTCAGACTTTTGTCATTTTCCTGCCCCGGCTTCGAAAAGTGTAAACAAACCAAGAGGCGTGACAGCTAGCCGACATGCTAACCCGAACCGAGTGACGTTTCACAGTCTTATTTTTGCTTTTCGAAGCGAAAAATCACACAAAACTACCCCGGGTCATTTCACACGGTGTCGGCGTTGTCGACATCGGAGGAGCGCGTAGCTGTCACATGGTCAACACGATGGTGTAAAATAAAGCTTTCATACACGGCGAAGATGGCAGGATGTGTCTGAGAACTTTTCTAAATGTCTGTTCATGATCAAACGTAAATAAATACCGGTAGTCCTTTATTTAAAGAAAGTTTGTAGTGTTTACTTTGTAATCGCTGTATTTGCGGCCATTTTTAAAACAAAATTGACTGATGGGGTTGAAAATTTGACAGAACACCGGGCACACGAAGAAGGCAATAAGCCGAGTATAGAGGGCCGTGTGCAAACAAGCCGCAGGTTGTCGGCCGAGTGATATCCTCGGTGGACAATAAGCCACAAAATGCAAGCCACCTCCATATTAGAACGTGTGCCATGTTCCCAGTATTTGACATAATACAAAATACGATGTTTACTCACTTCCTCGTAAGTCCAATGGTCCCACAGTAGCAGGGCTTGTTTGGGCCAAATCCACGGTGGACGGGAACCTTTTGAAACACAAAAAGGCTCAACCGCCTTGCCCTGGTGCAGCAACAATTTTCTGCAGCTGTTTGACTGGCGTGATGCGAAAAATAAACGAATTAATCCACAAAATCAGCTGAATCCGCAGTCCATTTGCACGCTATTAAGCAATGCTGTATTGTAAGATGCTGACCCGGGTGACGTCACATTCGCATTCGTCCTAAACCCAAGACTGAAGCCGGAAGTCACTCATTTTCATGGCGTGGGATTCAAAAATTGAATATAAAAAAACGATCGCTTCCACACACATCCAAGCGGTCCATTTCATTCCGGAGCATAAAACACGGCGTGAAATATGAAATAAACATGCTTTTTGGTGACATACGCAGTTTAAATAAAGATTATGTATTATTTTCTGTTTTTAGGCAGAAGAAGCTGGAAAAGGCCATGGATGATGAAGGTTTGCTGGATGAGGAGGTACATCTGACATTCTGTCACCCAATGACACGATTGCATGAGGCATTTTTGGAAAAAATTTACCGTCGCCACTCGGTATGGAGCTTTTTTAACGTTCATTTTGTAATTGCATGTCCTCTTCATTTGACAGAAAGTAATGCGTCGCTCACAACACGCTCGCAAAGAAACAGAGTTTTTACGCTTGAAGAGGACACGACTGGGGTTGGATGACTTTGAGTCCCTTAAAGTCATCGGACGTGGTGCTTTTGGAGAGGTACACTAAAAGAATATACAGTTGTGGTCAAAAGTTTACATACACTTGTGAAGAACATAATGTCATGGCTCTCTTGAGTTTCCAGTTATTTCTACAACTCTGATTTTTCTCTGATAGAGTGATTGGAACAGATACTTCTTTGTCACAAAAAACATTCATGAAGTTTGGTTCTTTTATGACTTTATTATGGGTGAACAGAAAAAAGTGATCAAATCTGCTGGGTCAAAAATATACATACAGCAGCGCTAATATTTGGTAACATGTCCCTTGGCCATTTTCACTTCAATTAGGCGCTTTTGGTAGCCATCCACAAGCTTCTGGCAGGCTTCTGGTTGAATCTTTGACCACTCCTCTTGACAGAATTGGTGCAGTTCAGTTACATTTGATGGCTTTCTGACATGGACTTGTTTCTTCAGCATTGTCCACAAGTTTTCAATGGGGTTTAAGTCAAGGCCATTCGAAAACCTTAATTCTAGCCTGATTTAGCCATTCCATTACCACTTTTGATGTGTGTTTGGGGTCATTGTCCTGTTGGAACACCCAATTGCGCCCAAGACCCAATCTTCGGGCTGATGACTTTAGGTTATCTTGAAGATTTTGAAGGTAATCCTCCTTCTTCATTATCCCATTTACGCTCTGTAAAGCACCAGTTCCATTGGCAGCAAAACAGCCCCACAGCATAATACTACCACCACCGTGCTTGACGGTAGGCATGGTGTACTTGGGGTTAAAGGCCTCACCTTTTCTCCTCCAAACATATTGCTGGGCATTGTGGCCAAACAGCTCGATTTTTGTTTCGTCTGACCACAGAACTTTCCTGCAGAAGGTCTTGTCTTTGTCCATGTGATCAGCAGCAAACTTCAGTCGAGCCTTAAGGTGCCGCTTTTGGAGCAAGGGCTTCCTTCTTGCTTGGCAACCTCTCAGTCCATGGAGATGCAAAACACGCTTGACTGTGGACACTGACACCTGTGTTCCAGCAGCTTCTAATTCTTGGCAGATCTGCTTTTTGGTGATTCTCGGTTGAATCTTCACCCTCCTGACCAATTTTCTCTCAGCGGCAGATGATAGCTTGCGTTTTCTTCCTGATCGTGGCAGTGACAAAACAGTGCCATGTACTTTATACTTACAAACAATTGTTTGCACTGTTGCTCTTGGGACCTGCAGCTGCTTTGAAATGGCTCCAAGTGACTTTCCTGACTTGTTCAAGTCAATTATTCGCTTTTTCAGATCCATGTATGTATATTTTTGACCAATCAGATTTGATCACTTTTTCTGTTAACCCATAATAAAGTCATAAAAGAACCAAACTTCATGAATGTTTTTTGTGACAAAGAAGTATCTGTTCCAATCACTCTATCGGAGAAAAATCAGAGTTGTAGAAATAACTGGAAACTCAAGAGAGCCATGGCATTATGTTCTTAACAAGTGTATGGAAACTTTTGACCACAACTGTATCTGGTGGAGTGTTAGAGTTGTATTCTATTGTTGCATCTGAGTTCCTACCGGCAGGTGCGTTTGGTCCAAAAAAAGGACACCGGGCACATTTACGCCATGAAAATTTTACGGAAAGCGGACATGCTGGAGAAAGAGCAGGTACAGTCTTTCAAGCGGCATATTACTATGATTTTGAACTAATCCGTATTTTTGTTTAGGTTGCTCATATCCGGGCCGAACGAGATATTCTCGTGGAGGCAGACGGCGCCTGGGTGGTGAAAATGTTTTACAGCTTCCAGGATAAACGGAACCTCTACCTCATCATGGAATTCCTGCCCGGAGGCGACATGATGACGCTGCTGATGAAGAAGGACACCCTGTCCGAGGAGGCCACGCAGTTCTACATTGCCGAAACGGTGCTGGCCATCGACTCCATTCACCAGTTGGGCTTCATCCACCGAGACATCAAACCGGACAACCTGCTGCTCGACTCCAGGGTGAGGTGTCAAGCTTGATGGAATGTTGTTCGACGAGAAGACGTATGTCACTAAAAGGCCTTTTCTCACAGGGACATGTCAAGTTGTCTGATTTTGGCTTGTGTACGGGACTTAAGAAAGCCCACCGCACTGAATTTTACAGGAACCTGACACACAACCCGCCTAGCGACTTTTGTCAGTATTTATTTTCTTGGTTTTACTCACAAAATTATAAATACCAAAATGGAGACTATTGCAGATGGGATTTAAATGATTAATTTGATGTTCTTTATTTTAATGCAGCCTTTCAAAACATGAACTCGAAGCGGAAAGCAGAAACCTGGAAGAAAAACCGGAGACAGCTGGTGCGGATTTTTGAATTAGACTGCCCTCTTTTGGTTATTTAGGATAGTGCAAGGATGCAAAATATTTCTTATGTTTCAGGCTTACTCCACAGTGGGCACACCGGACTACATCGCTCCAGAAGTCTTCATGCAAACAGGCTACAACAAGCTGTGTGACTGGTGGTCATTGGGAGTCATTATGTACGAGATGCTGATAGGTGAGCCGTAGTCTTTGTTATGGACGTGGAGCAGAGAGAGGGAGTGTAAAACGATGGGGTTTGTTTTCAGGCTATCCGCCTTTTTGTTCGGAGACGCCGCAGGAGACGTACAGGAAAGTAATGAACTGGAAGGAGACACTCGTGTTTCCCCCCGAAGTCCCCATTTCGGAGCGAGCTAAGGACATGATATTGCGGTATCGACCTTTTTAAAATACTGGATATAACTGACTAAATAATAAATACTAATGAATCGTGATCGTTGTGCCTTTTTTTGCGAAACAGGTATTGCACTGATGCCGAAAACCGAGTCGGCGCAGGCAGCGTGGAAGAAATCAAAAGCCATCAGTTTTTTGAGTCTGTTGACTGGGAACATATCAGGTATGTTTTTTTGGGGGTTTTGTTGACCATTTTATTGCTCATACAGTGCTGGCCAAAAGTATTGACACCCCTGCAATTCTGTCATATAATGCTTAATTTCTCCCAGAAAATGATAGCAATTACAAATGCTTTGGGAGTAATATCTTCATTTATTTAGCTTGCAATGAAAAAACACAAAAGAGAATGAAAAAAAAAAAAATCCATTATCATTTTACACAAAACTCCAAAAATGGGCCAGACAAAAGTATTGGCACCCTTTGAAAAATCATGTGATGCTTCTCTAATTTGTGTAATTAACAGCACCTGTTACTTACCTGTGGCACATAACAGGTGGTGGCAATAACTAATTCACACTTGCAGCCAGTTAAAATGGATTAAAGTTGAGATTTTTACAGTGCTTTGCTGGAATTTTAGACCATTCTTCTTTGGCCAACTGCTCCAGTTCTCTGAGATTTGAAAGGTGCTTTCTCTAAAGTGCCATTTTCAGATCTCTCCACAGGTGCTCTTGGTGGGATTCAAGTCTGGACTCTTTGCTCTCAAACCATTTTCTAGTGCTTTTTGAAGTGTGTTTCTGGTCATTGACCTGCTGGAAGACCCATGACCTCTGAGGGAGACCCAGCTTTCTCACACTGGGCCCTACATTATGCTTGAACTTGTATGGATGTTAGTCGAGGTATTCACCATCTTTCGTTGAAATCTCTCGTCAATTTTAGAGTCAATCTAGGGTGGTTAGCCACAGTGCCGTGAGCTTTACACTTATGGATGACTCTGCGCATGGTTGACACAGGAACATTCAGGTCTTTGGAGATGGACTTGTAGCCTTGAGATTGCCCATGCGTCCTCAAAATTTTGCTTCTCAAGTCCTCAGACAGTTCTTTGGTCTTCTGTCTTTTCGCCATGATCAATGTGCTACACACAAGGACAGAGGACAGAGTTTGAGTCAACTTTAATCCATTTTAACTGGCTGCAAGTGTGGTTTAGTTATTGCCACCACCTGTTATGTGCCACAGAGAAGTAACAGGTGCTGTTAATTACACAAATTAGAGAAGCATCACATGATTTTTCAAAACGTTTGTCCAGACCATTTTTCGAGTTTATGTAAATGATAATGATTTTTTTTTTTTTTTTTTTTTACATACTCTTTTGTGTTTTTTCATTGCAAGCAAAATAAATGAAAATATTACTATCAAAGCATTTGTAATTGCAATCATTTTCTGGGATAAACTGAGCATTATCTGACTGAATTGAAGGAGTGCTATTACTTTTGGCCAGCACTGTATTAAATATTGATGTATTTTCCTTTCAACAGAGAACGCCCTGCCGCCATCTCCATTGAAATCAAAAGCATCGACGACACCTCCAATTTTGATGATTTCCCAGAGTCGGACATCCTCCAACCAGGTATAAAGCGTTTGTTTTTCATGTTGATTGCCATTGACAGTGATAGATATCTAATCCATGTTGATTGAAACCAAATTGTTCCAGCTAATACAACAGAACCTGATTTCAAGTCCAAGGATTGGGTGTTCCTCAACTACACTTACAAACGCTTCGAGGGCTTGACTCAACGAGGCACCATCCCCACGTACATGAAGCCCGGTAAAGCCTGACGTGCTCAAACAGGGAGTATCCAAAATAAGACATTCACGGACGTAACAGGGTCGGGCCCGCCATTGGCCCCCGCTGGTGCCGAAAACCGAGCCGCCTCTCGGTCACTTCAAGTGTACGTGCGAATCACTGCTTTGACATATTGATATAGTTTGAACTAGCTCATATGCAAAACAAGTACCTGCTACTGAACATACACAAGAAGGTTTCAGCATGATTGGCCATAGTTTTGCTCAGAGCTTTTTGAGGAAATTGGGTATTTGTTGAAAACCTCTCAGGAATTTTTTTTCTTCAAAGTACTACAAATATTGTCTCGTACTTGCGGATTTTGGATTTTAGTTGCCTCCAAGTGTAACAAGGGTAGTCTATAGGTGTTACAGGGTAAATAACGTAGGCTTGAAGAAATAGCAGTAGCTTTAAGGAACCAGGGATGGAATTTTAGTGTTTCATTATTTTAGTTCCTGGTTTATAATTACCTATAAACAGAACAAATCATGCTGGAATCTTCCCAGCGCCCTATGAGATGACCCCACAGACACAAAGTGTCCATTGTGTTACTTCCCCTAACATTTGTGCCCCTAGATTAAAAAAAAAAATCAGACAAGGTCCAATCACTTCCTTTCTCGAAGTGCCTTTGCGTGTAACTAATAAATGGCTTTTTGTCAGTGGTCATCGCAATGAATCGAAAAAGGGGAAAGTTTAGAAAAATGAAAGGGAAAAAAAATTTTTTAGGTCAGCTTTAGCAATATTGACGTTAACGGTTTAGTTAAATGACAGTATTTTTATGGCATTGATAAGAAAGGATCCTCGTAAAATGATGTGCGTCAAAGCAAACAGTAGACAATGAAGCCTTGTGGATGGAACGCCATATCACATTACATTTTAACACTCAATACACATTTGTTTTTGTTTTTTTTGTTTGTTTTTTTTGTTTGTTTTTTTGAAATTGTCATTGACGTCTGCTTCTAATTGCACAGCTTGTTAAAAAACGGCTACCAAAGACCATGACCGTGAATCCCAGATGTAGCTCACGCTCAATGCGCCTAACGTCAAACTACCTTAATCATTACACACACCTCAAATAGTGTTCAAATTCACTGTCTTGTTCATAAAAAAAAAAAAAAGAACAAATGCAGGCAAGTTACAGAAAAAGTAAAACGCACTGAGGTTGTTTCCATTTTCGCCACACGTCGGTGCTATTGCAGCAGAAGGAAATGATAACGTCAACTAATTCTGTTACAAGTAATGAGTTCTACAGTAAAGTACAAGTAATGTATAAAAGATTATGTGTATATTACTGCGTTATTTATTAATTATATGTCTTTGAATCTAATTTTTATTCCTAATCTATTCATTTTTACCCCCTTTGAGTCAGATTCATGTTCAAAATGACATGATCCATTTGTTCATGGGACAAAACGGGGGAAAAAATGACCCTCGACGGTAATGTAAAGTATTTAATGTACAATTTGTATAACAAATTGTGTGTACATTTACTGTCCTTTCTTGGCAACAAAAGCCGGTTGTTGTTATTGCTGTCACAATTTAAAATAGTTATAGAAATGTGAGTGAAGGAACTGAACTGTACAATGAGTTGTAGTGATGAGTGAAAGAAGGACCTAAAAGCAGTGTTGTTTTTGGCAGCCATTTTATTTTTCGTATCAGTCTTTTGGACGATAATACTGACTAATTAATCTCGTAGTCATATTATAATCATTTCAAAATGTGTTTGTCTTCGTCTAGTTTTAGTCGACATTTACTCAATATTTTAGTTTGTCAAATTTGAAAGTTTCACTCCAAAAATGAATAAATAAAAAAAATAGGGTTGTTCTGATCATGTTTTTTGGCTCCCGATCGTTTTAGTTTGAGTATCTGCCGATCCCGATATTTCCCGATCCGATTGCTTTTTATTTTCTCCCGATTCAATTCCAATCATTCCCGATAATTTTTCCTGATCATATACATTTTGGCAATGCATTAAGAAAAAAATGGATAAAACTCAAACGAATATATACATTCAACATACAGTACACAAGTACTGTATTTGTTTATTATGACAATAAATCCTCAAGATGGCATTTGCATTATTAACATTCTTTCTGTGGGAGGGCAAGACTTGTGACTTTGTATATTGTGACTAAATATTGCCATTTAGTGTGTTTGTTGAGCTTTCAGTAAATGATACTGCAGCCATTTAACTTCTGCCCAAGTGCATGATAGGAAGTGGAACCATGACTGTGCGTAATGGTACCAATTGATATATCTTCTCAGCGTTGGGAAATAAAAAAGGGTGTTAAGAAGAAGATCTACTACCTTGCTTCCCCACATTGCTTCCCTCGATACTTCTAATCACTGAGAGAGGGATCGTAAGGCTTGAGCCAATTAAAAAAAGGCTTCAAAGGCTGCCAAAATTCTCTCTACTCATTTTACGTTGCCTTTTAGCTCTATGTATACGTAATACGGTGCCGTTATAGATTGAACGCGACAATGCGTGAGTGGGTAGTGCAGCGCATGCGTTAATTGCGTTAATTATTTTAATGTTATAACTGCCATTGACGCGATAAATTTGACAGCCCTACTTTAAGCCAAAACTAAAGACTCTGGATAAGTGTAAGACATTTTGTCTGTAAAGTTAAATACAATTAGAAAACAATTTAATTAAAAACATATAAATATATATATTAAAAAAGGCATGTCCGATACTGTTTTTGCCGATTCCGATACTTCGAAAATGACGTGATCGGACCCGATCGACATCTTTAAAAAAAAATGTTTGCAACTATTTCGCATGAACATTGACTGATGTGCACATAATGTAGCCTCTACAAATCTATCACGTGATACTACACACTCAGCATGAAAACAGGACAATTATTTTCAATGATTTATACCTACCTAGATGCCACAAACTATGTATTAAAAAAAAAAAAAAGTCCGAGAGTTTAAAAGGACGCTCGCCGTTAGAATAGCCTAATGCTAACACCAACGTGAATGCTATGCTAATGCTATAAATTACATTTGGTGTTTGAGGATCACTCAGCACAGTCCTTTAAAGGCTAAAGCAATATTGGGTATTCTCTCTTGCCAAGATAAGAAGAAAAATCTTACAGTGTGTGTCTCAAAACAAGCAATGTGGAGACTGGAGAGGACACTAGCGGGTGACGTGGGGAAGCGCAGCACATCCCATGAGTGACACAACCAGACACTGCTACAATGTTGGCTAACTACCCATAAAATGTCAGTCATTGTCAACATGTGACGGAAACTATGGAGCATTTTCGTCTCGTTTTAGTCTCGTCAGACGAAAACTGGCCTTCGTGTCGTTATGTTTTAGTCTCCCAAGACACGTTTTTAGCTCGTTATTGTCCGTCATTGTCATGAAAAAAATGTTTGTTGACGAAATATTTTTGTTCGTCATCGTTGACAAAAACAACACTGCCTAAAATAGTACAAATTAAATTTTTAAAAAAACATCAAACAGTAAGTATGGACCAAACTAGTCTAGAAAAAATAACAAAAAGTGGTCGTCGTCCAAGTTAGGACAATGTTGATGGGTTATGTATGTCATGATGTATTTGTATGCTGTCTGATGTAGCCCAGTAAAGGAAAATACAAGTAATATATTCACATGGTAATTTTTTATGTTAATAACAGGGCAAAAAATAAAAACTCAAGTCTCTCCACTTGTGTCACTTTTACAACTCTGAACAATCTTGACATCTACACTGAATGAGGTGTGCTCGTTGGAAATATACAGTGCTGGCCAAAAGTATTGGCACCCCTGCAATTCTGTCAAATAATGCTAATTTCTCACAGAAAATGATTACAATTACAAATGCTTTGGTAGTAATATCTTCATTTATTTTGCTTGCAATGAAAAAACATAAAGAGTTTTTTTTTTTTTTTTAAATCATTATAATTTTACACAAAACTCAAAAAATTGGCTGGACAAAAATATTAGCACCCTTTGAAAAATCATGTGATGCTTCTCTAATATGTGTAATTAACAGCATCTGTTACTTACCTGTGGCACATGGCATTGTGGTGGCAATAACTAAATCACATTTGTAGCCAGTTAAAATGGATTAAATTTGACTCAACCTCTGTCATGTGTCCTTGTGTGAACCACATTGAGCATGGAGAAAAGAAAGAAGACCAAATAACTGTCGGAAATTGTGAGAAAGCATGGGCAATCTCAAGGCTACAAGTCCATCTCCAAAGACCTGAATGTTCCTTTGTCTACCGTGTGCAATGTCATCAATAAGTGTGAAGCCCATGGCACTGTGGCTAACCTCCCTAGATGTAGACGGAAAAGAAAAATTGACCAGAGATTTCAACAAAAAATTGTGAGGATGGTGGATAAAATACCTCGACTAACATCAAAACAAGTTCAAGCTGTCCTGCAGTCCGAGGGTACAATAGTGTCAACCCGTACTATCCGTCGGCGTCTGAATGAAAAGAGAGTCTAATGTAGGATACCCAGGAAGACCCCACTTTTGACCCAGAGACATAAAAAAGCCAGACTGGAGTTTGCCAAAATGTACCTGAGAAAGCCAAAAATGTTTTGGAAGAATGTTCTCTGGTCAGATGAGACAAAAGTTGAGCTTTTTGGGAAAAGGCATCAACATAGAGTTTACAGGAAAACAATGAGGCCTTCAAAGAAAAGAACAAGGTCCCCACAGTCAACATGGTGGAGGTTCCCTGATGTTTTGGGTTTGTTTTCCTGCTTCTGGCACTGGACTGCATGACCGTGTGCATGGCATTTTGAAGTCTGAAGACTACCAATGAATTTTGCAGCGTAATGTAGGGCCCAGTGTGAGAAAGTTGGGTCTCCCTCAGAGGTCCAGCAGGACAATGACCCAAAACACACTTCAAAAAGCACTAGAAAATGGTTTAAGAAAGAGCACTGGAGACTTCTAAAGTGGCCAGCAATGAGCCCAGATTTGAATCCCATAGAACACCTGTGGAGAGATCTGAAAATGGCAGTTTGGAAAAGGCACCCTTCAAATCTAGAGACCTGGAGCAGTTGGCCAAGGAAGAATGGTCTAAAATTCCAGCAGAGCATTGTAAGAAACTCCTTTGATGGATACCGGAAGCGGTTGTTCGCAGTTATTTTGTCTAAAGTTTGTGCTACCAAGTATTAGGCTGAAGGTGTCAATACTTTTGTCCGGCCCATTTTTAGAGTTTTGTGTAAAATGATCATGATCTAACTTTTTTTCCCATTCTTTTTTGTGTTTTTTCATTGCAAGCTAAATAAATGAAAATATTACTACCAAAGCATTTGTAATTGCAATCATTTTCTGGGAGAAATTGAGCATGATCTGACAGAATTGCAGGGGTGCCAATACTTTTGGCCAGCAGTGTATTTGAGTGATGAGCATTGCTAAACGTGCAAATGACGCAAAAACACAGTTAAAGGATCCACGTTTCCAAGACAAAAGAGGACATGACCTATTAATACAGCAGCATACACGCAAAAAAAGGGGTAAATATGCATCAAGGTGTTTGCGGACGTGATGCTTGACCTCAAATGTGGAGTGGAGAGAGAGTCCTTATATAGCGCTTTATCTAAATTGTATGTGGAAAGCCTAAAATGCAGGACACATACAGTGGGGCAAATAAGTATTTAGTCAACCACTAATTGTGCAAGTTCTCCCACTTGAAAATATTAGAGAGGCCTGTAATTGTCAACATGGGTAAACCTCAACCATGAGAGACAGAATGTGGGAAAAAAAAAACCAGAAAATCACATTGTTTGATTTTTAAATAATTTATTTGCAAATCATGGTGGGAAATAAAGTATTTGGTCAATACCAAAAGTTCATCTCAATACTTTGTTATGTACCCTTTGTTGGGAATAACGGAGGCCAAACGTTTTCTGTAACTCTTCACAAGCTTTTCACACACTGTTGCTGGTATTTTGGCCCATTCCTCCATGCAGATCTCCTCTAGAGCAGTGATGTTTTGGGGCTGTCGTTGGGAAACACGGACTTTCAACTCCCTCCGCAGATTTTCTATGGGGTTGAGACTTGGAGACTGGCTAGGCAATCTAGGACCTTGAAATCACAGTGGGTATGGTGCAATTCAGTATTCTTTTTCCTCCAAACAAGAGAACCTGTGTTTCTACCAAAAAGTTCTATTTTGGTTTCATCTGACCAAAACACATTCTCCCAGTCCTCATCCAAATGCTCTCTAGCAAACCGCAGACGGGCCTGGACGTGTACTTTCTTCAGCATGGGGACACGTCTGGCAGTGCAGGATTTGAGTCCCTGGCGGCGCATTGTGTTACTGTTAGTAGCCTTTGTTACTGTGGTCCAGGCTCTCTGTAGGTTATTCACTAGGTCCCCCCGTGTGGTTCTGGGATTTTTGCTCCCTGTTCTTGTTATCATTTTGATGCCACGGGGTGAGGAGGGAGTTGAAAGTCTGTGTTTCCCAACGACAGCCCCAAAACATCACTGCTCTAGAGGAGATCTGCATGGAGGAATTGGCCAAAATACCAGCAACAGTGTGTGAAAAGCTTGTGAAGAGTTACAGGAAACGTTTGTCCTCCGTTATTGCCAACAAAGGGTACATAACAAAGTATTGAGATGAACTTTTGGTATAGACCAAATACTTATTTTCCACCACGATTTTCAAATAAATTCTTTAAAAATCAAACAATGTGATTTTCTGGTTTTTTTTCCCCCACATTCTGTCTCTCATGGTTGAGCTTTACCCATGTTGACAATTACAGGCCTCTCTAATGTTTTCAAGTGGGAGAACTTGCACAATTAGTGGTTGACTAAATACTTATTTGCCCCGCTGTACGTCAATGCAAGCACTTTGGTGGTGTAAGGCAACAATAATGTACACCAAAATACTCCAAACACAACTGTAGAATGATTCCTAGGTGATATTTTGAGTCACAAGTCATCATGATCGTCTTTCTCAGCTCTCGTGATTTGCCTATTGTCTCTGGCAAATGCATACAAATGAGTCAATGTACGTCATATGTGACTAGAGTCTCAAATTGAAGAGTTTGGGCGACACGGTGACATTCTTTCATGCTGAGTAATTGCTTTATTGTGTGTCTTTCCTACTGAGGGGTCCAAAAAAATCCAACTCGTGTGACCTACATTGAAGTGAACACTAAAACTTATTGGAATTTATATGCATTCTCATTACGGTATTGAAATAAAACACCTATTTTACGGTCGTGATGATGATGTGGCTGTTTTCCACCAGCTAACGTGACACCTCGGTGCTTTCTCGAGACGCCCGTCCCTATATGGGTTAACGAGTCAAAGTTACATAAGTTATATAATATATAGGTCAACACGTGTCTGGCTGGCACGTGCAGCAGTCGCTCTTATGTAAAGTCTCGTGCAAAGGTCTCAAATTACACTATGTAGGTGAGGCACCGAGATCGTCTAGTCAGAAGAAGACCAATCACTCTGACTTCAGAATCTGAATTTTTCATCTCCCATTTCCCTCATCTTTGCTTTTAAGGACCTCGGTCACAAAGAAAGTATGTTTTTATTTTTCCTTCATGCTGGAGGCAGGTAGTAAACTACACAGTGGTATGATACTATTTGACTATATTTTGTCATGTTTTAAAAGAAATAAAAATTACACAGAATATCATGTTATCTTCCCTTTTTATTTATTTCAAATAAGTACATTATTTTAAAAAAAGACTATATATACACACAGTTGTTTTCCTTTTTGGTTATTTTAATGTAAAATCAAAACAAACTAAAAAAGAATTAGGGCTTTTAATTATTAACTCATTCACTGCCATTACCAGCGACAGACATGAAATCTACTTTAAATTAAGGCTGTCAAACGATTAAAAATTTTAATTGAGTTAATCACAGCTTAAAAATTAATTAATCGTAATTCATCGTAAATAATCGCAATTCAAACCATCTATAAAATATGCCATATTTTCCTGTAAATTATTGTTGGAATGGAAAGTTAAGACACAAGATGGATATATACATTCAACATACTGTACGTAAGTACTGTATTTGTTTATTATAACAATAAATCAACAAGATGGCATTAACATTATCAACGTTCTGTTAAAACGATCCATAGATTGAAAGACTTGTAGTTCTTAAAAGATAAATGTGAGTACAAGTTATATATATTTTATGTTAAAACCCCTCTTAATGTTTTCATTTTAATAAAATTTGTAAAATTTTCAATCAAAAAATAAACTAGTAGCTCGCCATTTTTGATGTCAATAATTACACAATTCTCATGGTGCTTAAATCCATAAAATCAGTCGCACCAAAGCGCCAGCAGAGGAAGACAAAAAACACAAGTAACAAGTGGCCATGACACTGCTGTCATTTTAATGTTTGAACGGGGCGTGTGCGTTAATTCCGTCAAATATTTTAACGTGATTAATTTATAAAAAAATTAATTACCGCCCGTTAACGCGATAATTTTGACACGTTTCCGTGCCATTGACGCGAGTGACGTCTAATCCATTTTGATTAAGAAGACTGACAATACTTTTATCCATGGATTGGACGTCTATCGCAGTCAAAGGCAGCTATTGACTTAATTTATAAAATATGTAACATTAAAGCAGTTAGAACAGTAAGAATTGAACTGAATTTCAATGTTTTAGCTTTCATAATATTGTATTAAAACACTCGTGAGTTTTTTTTTTTTTTTACTGGAGCAAGGCCGGAGAACAGAGTGAGACGTCTTTTCTTAAACTGAGCTGCTTCCTACGGAGGGCTGGAGGCACGTAAACAAAGATCCGTGTTGTATCAGGTCATTCAAATAAATTCGGGATATCTAAAAAAAAAAAAAAAAAAAACATAATTTTGGATCGCTATCATTTAACAATTTACATTTTTTCAGTTAATAAAATACTGTGACCATTTTTTATGTTTGTGTATTTTTTAATTGGGAACACAGCGTAAATTTTGTCCACTGATGAAACAAACAGCATATAGGATGAATGAATTTGGAGGAATGCTAACGTATGCAATGAATGATACGGAGTGACGTCATTAGACAGGACGTGAATGGAAGGGGGAAATGACACGGACGCCCTCCTAGTTTACACGGCTGTCCCATCCCTCACGTTTCTGGCCCTCTTGACCTTACCCCACACCCACTCCGCCTCCTTTGAAAAAAAAAAAATACATGCACGCACACACAAGAAGAGTGGGAGGGGAAGGCAAAAATGAAGTCAATTATACAAGTCGCCGGCTTTTCACGGCTCGCGCCTCTCTCGCTCGGCACCTCCACACGCGCCGCGGTGCGCCGTAAAGTCTTCTCCCGGACATCGGCACCTCTCGCTCGGCCATGTCGGACGGAGGCTCCGGGGGGACCGCGGACAGTCTGGCAGGTAAGTGACACCCTTCTACATCCAACCGTAATCTCTTAGCATTAGCAGCGAACCATTTATCACGTCCGAGTCCTTTAGACAAATGAAAGTCATTTAAAATTTTACATGTAGGATGTGATATCGGTGAAAATTTGCCATTTTTGAACGCTTGGAACATTTACTAGTGTTCAAGGCAAAAGGGAAAAATAAAAGCTATTTTTGAAAAAACAAAATTGAACATATCATTTTTAGTTGGGTATTGTTTGAGTAAGATACCATAGTGTTAATTAAAAATAAAAACGCCGGTTAAAATCCAGTCAACTCGCCCATTCATTCCCTAGTACAAACTCGTTTTAGTGTTGCGTTCCATAGCACTCGGATGTTTGAAATTTCTTATATTAAAACGCTTTATCAAAGCTTAGCAACTTACAGAAACGTCACGGAGATAAATATATATCGCACATAAATCATAAGCAGACCTGTACCTATATGTTGAATGAAAACGCAGCCATTTTGTAATTTTAAATAGTTAGCGATACTATCAATCAAAATGTCGTTTTTCAAATGTTTCCATCCAACATGTTGACGCTATAAGTTAATATTGAAACATTTAGTTCATTTTCACGACACTGATTCATTTTCCAGGAAGCTTTAATATATTTTTTCCCCGACATCCCGGTAACCATTGAACGCACCATCATGTTGGGAGGGGGAGGCCTCGCTTGCTCGACATACCTCAAGTCGGCACGTGAGTGTCACCATGGCGACATAACGTCCTGAATAGACATCCAAATTCGATTAATCAGATACCGTTGAGTCTTTCGATGCATATCTTGCTTATTGCTTGGTTTTTATACATTTTTCACTTGGTTTTAACCGTCCACGAGGGGCTTAATTTAGTCACGTGCGACCACGAGGAAAAGTGGGTCAGTAGATCAGTGGAGCAGCACTTCCTCAGTTTGGCCCGCAGATGGCGACATAATCAAGACGCTGTAAAATCGTCACGAATGTTTCCAGAATATGTTTTAAATTGTTTTTATTTGTTTGTTTTAAAATATATATTTGTCAGGTAAAACATGTAAGCTTATAAATGGTTGAAACTTATTCATTCATTAAAAAAAAGCGTGCATTTGGCAATAATATGGAGTTTGGAAATTGAGGTTTCAATGTTTAGTATAAAATACATCAACTCATCACATCAATTAGTGAAGTGACAAATGATCAATTTCAATGTAAGTTTTAAAAGTAAAGTAAAAGTGTTTTCCCCTGAAATTTTTAACATACAGGAAAGCTTTGCTGCTGGCCGTGACATCTAGAAATAACTTTAGAACATGCTGTACTTAGAGTGCATTTGTGTCTGCCTCTAGTTGAAGGACACACATATACACACAGTTCCCTTCCTGAAAGTTAATAACGGCTGGGCGCACTGGGTAACAATAACAAGTTGAAATTGGCTTTTAAATCTGTTCTTATAATACTAGGAAGCAAAATATATTACTAGTTGTCATAAGATGAAGTAGGGTTGATTGAAACGATATTGTAGATAACAAATTGCCTTTATTACTTATCTGACAACCAAATACCTTGTAGTCATCCATGTGGGATGTGATAATCCCTCGTTAGAGACTGTAAAGCATGGCATGTAGGTCATATCATGCATGCTTTTGTGGGCTCATGCCACTCTAGTGCACGCATGGCGTTTTGCTGACACGTCACAGTCGAGCGAAACGATGACGTGGAGTGAGAGAAAAGATGCGAACGTGCGCGGCGGAGTAGTGGGCGGAAGAGAGCGAGCCGACGAGCTCCCACGTTCTTCTTTTTGCGTCACTGATGACCCACTAAACTCCCCAATAGGGATTCAGAGGAATCGTGTCAATAGCAGCGTTGAGCTATGAAAATAATCTGCGCTAGATCACAAAATATTGAAGTTCTGAGGGGATTTCAATCAGAAAAAGTGAATGTAGGTCACTCGAGGTCAATATTTTCATCAATTATTTTGTTGCAATGTGTGAAGAAAGTAGGTCAATGTTATGGGGCAATATAAACTTTAGGTAAGATGATAGCTAAAACCTCATTTATCTTCACGTGCCTTCTGGATGGACGCATGGTTGACCTTGGCTTACGCCTAACGGAACACATGACAGCTGTGCACAGATTAGCCTACTGTGTGTGTGTGTCTGAAGTCGACTTGTGAATGGGATTAATTTAATCGAAGACAAAATAAAGTCTGGAAAATTAAGAGGACATTGAGCTTTTTGGGTTTTGTCACTTCCATTTGCTTTTACTAATAGATGCGGGAGTTCTACCCACGCTGATTTAAGTATGGTGTGTGTGTGTGTGTGTGTGTGTGTGTGTGTGTGTGTTAGGTGGCAACGCGGAGGAGGAAAGGCTGAGCCAAACCAGCTGCCTGCTGCCTGCTGTCGAGCTACCCAGGAAGCGCAAGGGTGTTGTGGATGGAACTTTGGACACCCTCGCACAGTAAGACCGCTAATCAGGGGTGAAAGTGGGCCAGAACGGTCAGGAACGCAGTTCCGGTATAAGATTCAGGGCCGGAATGCTGTTCCAGTATAAAATTCAGGGCTGGAATGCTGTTCCAGTCCACGGTGCTTTTGTTCCGAAAATATGACGGCAACTGTCAAAACGCTATGTAAAAAAAAAAAAAAAAATGCTAAGCTGCCACACATGCATTTCAGCTCCAAGAAGAAAACAAATCTACCAACATCAGATTTACATACACAAGTGTTAACAATAAGCATGAAAAAGTGCTTTTCTAGCGTAATCAGTTTCCACCAATATTTATTATTGATTTTATTCCACGGACGGCATGGAGGTTTCCCCAGCTGTTGCAGTTTTCTGAGTCTGACGATGATGAGTCACGTCAATGTGCGAATGCACGCAGCAAAGCAAAACGCCTGGACTCATTTATCCATTCAATTGGCTGATATACTGACATGTGATCACCAGAGATGGTTAGCACTAGAGATATCCAGATCGATCGGGATGACGATCGATCGGGTCCGATCACGTCATTTCAAAGTATCGGAATCGGCAAAAAAAAATCGGACATGCCTTTTTTTAATATATATATATATATATATATATATATTTTTTTTTTTTTAAATTAAATCGTTTTCTAATTGTATTTAACATTACAAACATAATATTTACACTGTTTAGCCTTATGGTAGGGTTATCAAATTTATCCCGATAACGGCGGTAATTAATTATTAATAAAATGTATCACGTTAAAATATTTAATGCAATTAATGCATGCGCTGCATGACCCACCCACGCGTTGTCGGGCTCAATCTGTAATGGCGCCGGTTTACCTATATAGAGAGATAAAAGGCAGCGTAAAATGAGTAGAGTGAATTTTGGCAGCCTTTGGAGCCTTTTTTTAATTGGCTAAAGCCTCACAATCTCTTTCCCTACGTTTAGAAATTACATGGGAAGCAATGTGGGGGAACAAGGTAGCCATTGATCTTTATCTTAACACCTTATGTTATTTCCCAACGCAGAGAAGATATATCAATCAGCAGAGGGCGACAAAACTCCAAAAAACACAAGTAACAAGTTGGCATTGCACTGTGCTGTCATTTTAATCTGTTTGAGCGGGGCATGTGCGTTAATTGCGTCAAATATTTTAACGTGATTAATTTTAAAAATTTATTAATTACCGCCCGTTAACGCGATAATTTTGACAGCCCTAGTTTTATTGTGTTATGTATATATTAGGCATAAAGTGTACATTTAACAAAACAAGATAAATGCATTCATTTGGGATGAAATGCATAACTGATGCTACAACAATCTAATGATATACTGGCAAGCAGGGTGGCCAGTGGGGTGGCCAACAATTTTATGGGGGGGGGACCGTGGCCACCCCTGGCCACCCCCTGGTGGTGCCACTGGAGTGAATAAATAAAAAAAAAAAAGCAGAATTGCTAAATCAAAATAGCCGTCGATTCATTTCGTAATCAATTAGTTGTTGATTAGTCAGTTCATTGTGGTTACTGCAATACTGTATGCTAAAATGTGTGTTTTGACAGGCACGGTCTTGACTTTGAAATGGATGAGGAACTCAACAGGTACAACCTGCTTAAAGAAAAAAAAAAATCACAAGATCGTATTTCAGTGCTATTTACAGTGACAGTTTTTTCTTTGGTTTTGTTTTACAGATCAGAAGATGACCAGCAAGCCAAAATGAAATGCTTCAGGTATAAATTTCCCATGGAATGAAACTCCTCAAATCATTTTAACAGTGAACTGTTACAAATACACCTCCAGAGGGCACATTTGTAGACAAATCCTGTCTTTGTATGTACGACAGGCAGCCTCACCGTCAGATCGAGAAGCGACGACGAGATAAAATGAACAACCTCATTGATGAGTTGGCCGCCATGATCCCCGCCTGCCAGCCCATGGCGAGGAAATTGGACAAACTCACCGTGTTGCGAAAAGCCGTGCAGCACCTAAAAGCTCTTAAAGGTATGGTGTGGCGTCCGTTCGCCCGTTGAAGTAAATTACCGTATTGGCACGAATATAAGATGGTGTTTTTTGCATTGAAATAAGACTGAAAAAGTGGGGGTCGTCTTATATTCGCGTTCTAGACGTTATACCCATTCACGACGCTAGATGGCGCCAGATATCATTGAAGCGATGTTCTGTCATGACAGATCTCAGCTACTCTCAAGTTCAACCAGTTTGCATTATTTTATTGCAATGTTTTTCCTTATTCAGATTTGTTTCAAGACTACAGTTAGACTTTGATAGTTAATGCAGTTATTGCAATTTTGTTGTTTTATCACAATAAATTGGTTTATTTACATTTCAAAAACAAGAAGCCATTCATTCACGAATGTGATTGCACTTTAGTTTACATATTTAAATGTTCAGATATTAAGATTTGAATGAGGCAAAATAACATGCTTTTTCTCTCAAATATACTGTTATAATCATTTGTTTCAGATGTACTGTAATTATTTTCTGTATAAAAATTAATTTGGTGTTCAAAAAGTCTTCAAACTTTAGTCTTGAAAAAGAGGGGGTCGTCTTATAATCAGGGCCGTCTTATATTCGGGCCAATACGGTAAGTTTTTATGTCTCTGCAGCCGGGTCGGGCAGCGCCTTCGCTGAGGCTGCCCGTAAGCCTTCCATCCTCCCTCACGATGACCTCAGGCATCTTTTGCTCAGGGTAAGTGACTCAATTTTTGGGGGGAAAAATTTCCATATTTGTTCATCTGCGTGCTCATTCCAGGTTGCTGACGGTTTCCTGTTGGTTGTGAGTTGCGACCGGGCGAAAATTTTGTTCATATCTGAGTCCGTCTCCAAGACCCTCAGTTTTAGTAGGGTGTGTGAGCAAACCACACATTGCCCCGCTCCCATCAAAACCGACGAATAGAATTTATTACTGTTTGTACTTTTAGGTGGAGCTGACGGGCCAAAGTCTATTTGACTTCATCCACCCCAAAGACATCAGCAAAGTAAAAGAACAACTCTCGTCATCTGAGTTGAACCCCCACAATCGCCTCATCGATGCTACTAGTGAGTCTGTTGCCATAACGACAGTCAAATCCAACACGGCGGACACCCGGTGCAACTTTTTGCGATTCCAGCCGGCGTCCCTGTCCAAGCGGAAGCTTCCGTCACGTCGTCTCAGTTGTCCTCCGGCGCCAGACGCTCTTTCTTCTGCCGCATGAAGCACAGTCGAGTGGAGGGAAAGCACAAGGATAAGCGCACGCTGCCCACCGTTTCCATTAAGAAAGGTGAGTAATTTGATCTTATTCGGGGTACCCGCGGGTTATTAAAAGTATTAAAAAAGCATTGAATTTAGTTTTCCATTATTAAAGGTATTAAAAGTATTAAATCAGCTGTCGTAAGTCTGGAATTTTTTCACTGTGGTTTTAATTTTCAAGAACATCTCAGTGCAACCTAAATTATATCCGTGGCGAAGTTTTTTTTTTTTTTTTTTTTAAATCCATAACGAAGATGACGCGTAGAATTTTTACGAGGCACTGCACCTCGTGCGTGCGCGCCGTTAGCATCATTAGCATCAACATCATACCATTAGGCAATCGCACAGTACTGTGTGCTAACGCAAGGAACTGCTCAGATGCCTTAGTTGTTATGTTCGACGAAAGCCTCGACAAGACAACCAAGTCCAAACAGTTGGACCAGCATGTGAGGTATTGGATCGGTGACCAAGTCGCATCCAGATACTTTGGGTCGCAGTTTATGGGTCATGCGAAGGCAGTGGACCTGCTTAACATTTCAAAGTAAGTTGCCAATTTCTCCAATTAAAATGTGTTAGATGCAATAATGTATTTCTGCACGGTTTGCCTTTCGAATGAATGTGAATTTCGCAGTTTTAACTCAAGAGTTAGCCATGTTCAATGGGGTATTAGGAGGTGCACTAGCCTTAGCATGGATAAACACAGAGTCGTAGATTCACCATCACTCTCAGATACACAACACGGTTGACACTGTCTATTATTGGAACGAGTGCGGGGTAATGTTGATCTGAATAACAATGCATGGTGATAGGCAAATTATAATGTAGGTGATAGTAAAACACCTCCTGGTATAAATGTTTAAATGTTTTTCTTGATTAAATAAGAGTATGGATTTTCTCTATCTGATTAAAAGAAATGTCTTCAATAGCTAACAAAGGATTAACATGTGCTTTGTATACTTCTTGTAATGTGATTAGAAAAAAAAAACAATTACCAAGGGAAATGGTCATGTGTAGCTTTTTTATTTTGTGGTAATTAATGGTAAACTACTGCCATTTATTGGCTGTTTTTTAAACTTTCACTGCCAATTGCAAGCACTTTACAGTTAAGGTGGCCAACTTGACAATCACCTACCTACCACCTTGACTTAAAAGGGAAACCTTTTGTATTGCAAATGTAATTTCTGAAGTTGCTTTACAATAATAGTGTAAAATCCATTTTATCCTGGGAAAAAAAATTCTGAAAGACCTTATATTTAAATGTGTTTTAATTGTATCTTCAATAAATGTGCATTCTTTTGTCAAACACATTTAGTAATTGAGGTTAAATTTGATGCTCAGTGCTTTATTTTTTTATTTTGATTCAATATTATCTAAATAATGGGTGCGAGAAAAGTATTAATTTTCAGTTGAAATGGCATTAAAAAAGGTCTTAAAGGTCTTGAATTTAGATTTATCAATCCTGGGGGGGGGGACCCTGTTGTTGCTATCACATGGAGCCCATTGACGGTGATCGACGTCCAATTCATTTCAACTGAGGCCCTGGCAGCGAATGTTGAAATGGATTGTACGTTGTCTGCAATGTGGGCCAATTTGATTGAAATAAAGGAAGAAACAATGGAAATAGGTCAGCATTATAGCACTGTATTAGCACATAGTTAAATGAAATACTTTCCATGTAATAGGACGCTGAGATGGAGAGGCAGCGACGCTTGGTGGGAAATATTGTAACTGCAGCTTTATTCATCGCTGTAAATCTGCAACCCCTAGCAAAAAGTATGGAATCACCAGTCTCGGACGAGCACTCACTCAGACATTATGTTGAACAAACGCAGATAAAAATAAAAAATGGATTAGTTCAAAAGTGCAACTATTTGGCATTCAGAAACACTAAAATAAATGAATAAAATCATTGTGGTGGTGAGTAAATGTTACTTTTATGGAGCAAGTGCAGGGAAATAAATATAGAATCACTCCATTCAGAGGAAAAATATATGGAATCATGAGAAACAAACAAAGAAATAACAATCAAAACACATCTCTAGTATTTAGTTGCACCACCTCTGGCTTTTATGACAGTGTGCAGTCTCTGAAGTAAGCCTGAACGATATATCGTTTAAACATCGCGATTTGCTCATGCGCGACAGTCCCATCGGTTATAGATATTAGAGCGCTTATTACACATATTATTATTTTTTTTTTTTTTACAAATTTGAAAAAAGAAAAGGTTTCATTAAGATCTTATTTTTCAAATGTTTTGATTCTCTGACAATTGCTTGATATTGCAGGCCTTACAAGGTTAAAATTGTTATAAAACCCAAAAATACAACAACCTCTTTTTTAATAGCTTTTTTCGTGCTGGAAAAAGCAAGCAGGATTCATCAATCACTGATCACAATATTGAAAATGATTTTGCTAATATAATAATCGTTTTATTGCAACACGATGCTACATGATTCCTATGCAATGATATCAAAGGTGTTGTACTGGCTCCCTCTAGCGGGGACAAAGCGCACCGCTTTATTTAATGCCCAACTTCCATCTTAAACAGGCTATTGATAACCTTTTAAATATATTTTTAATTATTATTATTATTATTTTTTTAATTAAATAAATTTGCACGGAATCCTTTTTCTTGACAATCGTACAGATTCCAGCCGATACTGCACCCTCCACTGCACCGGCTACATGCGCAGCTGGCCCCGGGGCGAACAGGACTCTGAGGCTGACGGCGACAAGGAGGCCCCGGGCCTCACCTGTTTGGTCACCATGTGCCGCGTGCAGGACCACGCGTCCCACCAGTCCCCCAAAGACGTGAAAGTCAAGCCCACCGAGTTCGTGACTCGCTGTGCCATCGACGGCAAGTTCACTTTTGTAGAGCAACAGTGAGTTTTCCCCCTTTTGTTCTGTTCTCAAATTGCGCCCCCAACGCCAGTCTATCACGAGCCCGAGGTCAAATTTCAACTGAGCAAGCAATGGCAGAGATTTCGCCACCAGAGGAATTAATACTTTTGTGTCTTTGCCGTTGTTTCTCAGAGGGACCATCTCGATGGCGTCCCCGTGAAAATATCTACTATTGGGCCCTAATTTCACCACCTAAGTACAGTGAATTGGCTTCTCCCACATGCGTGACTGATGAGTGCATGTGGACGTGATGGAGGCTCAGTCATTCTGTGCTCGCCCAAATTTAGTAGCTCGCTTGCACGACCAAACTAAATATTTTGGTGTCATCCTCTCTTTTTTTTTTGTGTGTGCGCGTTACAGAGCGACTACCATTATCGGTTACCTCCCGCAAGAAATTTTAGGAACTTCCTGTTACGAGTACTTCCACCAGGATGACCTGCAGCACTTGGCGGAAAAACACAGGCAAGGTGATGGATTGCTTTTCAATGAAGATCTCATTTAGGTGATATTATTTCATCATTTGATATCAATTGTTTGTGAAATGAACATTGATTTATTTCATTTTTTAAAATGCCATTGATGCTGATAGAGAATATGTTATGGGAGTTACATTTCTGTTAAGGTTTCTTGTTCTGTCATTAGTGCTGCGCAGCAGAGAGAAGCTGGAAACAAAATGCTACAAATTCAAAGCCAAATACGGCCCTTACGTTTCACTCCAAAGCCAGTGGTTTAGTTTCACCAATCCGTGGACCAAAGAAGTTGAGTTTATCGTCTCGTTAAACCGGGTGGTCTCGTAAGTATTGCCGTCAGATCTTTATGTATTGCTATTAAAAAAAAATTAGGGCTGTCAAAATTATCGTGTTAACGGGCGGTAATTAATTTTTTAAAATTAAACACGTTAAAATATTTGACGCAATTAACGCACATGCCTTGCTCAGACAGATTTAAATGACAGTACAGTGAAAGGCCCACATGTTAATTGTGTTTTATGGAGTTTTGCCGCCCTCTGCTGGCGCTTGGGTGCAACTGATTTTATAGGCTTCAGCACCCATGAGCATTGTGTAAGTCATTATTGACATCAGCAATGGCGGGCTACTAGTTTATTTTTTGATTGTAAATCTTACAAATTTTATGAAAACGAAAACATTAAGATGGGTTTTAATATAAAATTTCTATAACTTGTACTAACATTTATCTTTTAAGAACTACAAGTCTTTCTATCCATGGATCGCTTAACAATGTTAATGGTTGATTTTGTTGATTTATTGTTATAATAAACAAATACAGTCCTTATGTACAGTATGTTGAATGTATATATCCATCTTGTGTCTTAACTTTCCATTCCAACAATAATTTACAGAAAAATATGGCATATTTTAGAGATGTTTTGAATTGCGATCAATTGTGATTAATTACGATTAATTAATTTTTAAGCTGTAATTAACTCGATTAAAAATTTTAATCGTTTGACAGCCCTAATATATATAGATATATGTACTGTATGTATGTATATGATATACACTGCTGGCCAAAAGTATTGGCACCCCTGCAATTCTGTCAGATAATGCTGAATTTCTCCCAGAAAATGATTACAATTACATTCATTTATTTTGCTTGCAATGAAAAACACAAAAGAGAATGGGGAAAAAAAAACATCAATATAATTTTTACACAAAACTCCAAAAATGGGCCGGACAAAAGTATTGGCACGCTTTGAAAAACCATGTGACGCTTCTCTAATTTGTTTAATTAACAAAACTGTTACTTACCTGTGGCACATAACAGGTGGTGGCAATAACCAAATCGCACTTGCAGCCAGTTAAAATGGATTAACGTTGACTCAAACACTGTCCTCTGTCCTTCTGTGTATCACATTGAGGATGGAGAAAAGAAAGAAGACCAAAGAACTGTCTGATGACTTGAGAAGAAAAATTGTGAGGAAGCCTGGGCAATTTCAAGGCTACAAGTCAATCTCCAAAGACCTGAATGTTCCTTTGTCTACCGTGCGCAGTGTCATCAATAAGTGTAAAGCCCATGGCACTGTGGCTAACCTCCCTAGATGTGGAGGGAAAAGAAAAATTGACGAGACATTTCAAAGAAAGATTGTGCGGAATATGAATGAACCTCGACTAACATCCAAACAAGTTCAAGCTGTCCCGCAGTCCGAGGGTACAACAGTGTCAACCCGTACTATCCGTCGGCGTATGAATGAAAAGGGACTCTATGGTAGGATACCCAGGAAGACCCCACTTCTGACCCAGAGACATAAAAAAGCCAGGCTGGAGATTGCCAAAACTTACCTGAGAAAGCCGGAAACGTTTTGGAAGAATGTTCTCTGGTCAGATGAGACAAAAGTACAGCTTTTGGGGAAAAGGCATCAACATAGTTTACAGGGAAAAAAACGAGGCCTTCAAAGAAAAGAACACGATCCCTACTGTCAAACATGGCGGAAGTTCCCTGATGTTTTGGGGTTGTTCTGCTGCCTCTGGCACTGGACTGCTTGACCGTGTGCATGAAGACTACCAACAAATTTTGCAGCATAATGTAGAAAGCTGGGTCTTCCAGCAGGACAATGACCCAAAACACACTTCAAAAGCACTAGAAAAATTGTTTGGGATAAAGCACTGGAGACCTCTAAAGTGGCCAGCAATGAGTCCAGACCTGAATCCCATAGAACACCTGTGGAGAGTTCTGAAAATGGCACCCTTCAAATCTGAGACCTGGAGCGGATGGCCAAAGAAGAATGGTCTAAAATTCCAGCAGAGCATTGTAAGAATCTCATTGATGGATACCGGAAGCGGTTGTTTGCAGTTGTTTTGTCTAAAGGTTGTGCTACCAAGTTTTACTTGTATTACAATTTGGGCTGTCAAAATTATTGCGTCAACGGGCGTTAATTAATTTTTTTAACGAACCACGTTAAAATATTTGACGCAATTAACGCAGATGCCCTGCTCAGACAGATTTAAATGACAGTACAGTGAAACGCTCACTTGTTAATTGTGTTTTATGGAGTTTTGCCACCCTCCGCTGGCGCTTGGGTGCGACTGGTTTTATAGGCTTTCAGCACCTATGAGCATTGTGTAAGTAATTATTGACTTCAACAATGGCGGGCTACTAGTTTATTTTTTGATTGAAAAGTTTACAAATTTCATTAAAACGAAAAAATTAAGAGGGGTTTTAATATAAAATTTCTATAAATTGTACTAACATTTTTCTTTTAAGAACTACAAGTCTTTCTATCCATGGATCGCTTTAACAGAATGTTAATAATGTTAATGCCATCTTGTTGATTTATTGTTATAATAAACAAATACAGTCCTTATGTACCGTATGTTGAATGTATATATCCATCTTGTGTCTTATCTTTCCATTCCAACAATAATTTACAGAAAAATATGGCATATTTTTTAAATGGTTTGAATTGCGATTAATTGCGATTAATTAATTTTTAAGCTGTAATTAACTCGATTAAAAATTTTAATCGTTTGACAGCCCTAATTACAATACTTTTGTCCGTCCCATTTTTGGTGTTTTGTGTGAAAATGATAATGATTTAATTTTTTCCCCCCATTCTCTTATGTTTTTTCATTGCAAGCAAAATAAATGAAGATATTACTACCAAAGCATTTGGAATTGCAATCATTTTTTGGGAGAAATTGAGCATTATCTGACAGAATTGCAGGGGTGCCAATACCTTTGGCCTGCAGTATATAACATATATGTTTATATGCATATAATGTATATGTAATTAACATTTAACTACCTGTTTTTATCAGCAGGGGGGGCAGTCACACAAAAGATGACGAGGTAGCAGGCACCTCCAAAGGTTTGATCTGTATTGATAAATGTTTTTTTTAATTTTTTTTTTTATGCTGAAATGTCTTGTTTTATTCAGAGGAATCAAAACAACAACCCATAATTCCAGGCCTCACGAGCGGCGTAGGCAAAATGATCTACGCGGGCAGCATCGGGACCCAAATTGCTAGTGAACTCATGGATTCCAACAGGTAATATATGATTAAAATATATCTGTAAATACATTCTTTTTAGTTTTTTTTTGTTTTTTCTTTTAACAGGGCAAACTCCTCGCCGTCAAGTGTCGTGTCCAGTCCGTTCGGCGCATCCCAGAGTGCGCTCGAGTCCCCGCGAGCCAGCACAAGCGTGAGGAGCTAAAAATTTTAATCTTGTGCTTTGACTTATTGTTGTTTAACTGTTGCTTTTCTGCAGCTGTCCGGTCATGAGGAAGAAGCTGGAAGTTTATCTGATTTAAAGAGTGCTTTGGGCCCGAGTGCTTCTGAAAGTGCAGGTACTTTGGAAGTTTGGAAAAAAAATAGTAATAATACAGTGGGGCAAATAAGTATTTAGTCAACCACTAATTGTGCAAGTGTTCCCACTTGTAAATATTAGGCCTGTAATTGTCAACATGGGTAAACCTCAACCATGAGAGACAGAATGTGAAAAAAACCCAGAAAACCACATTGTTTGATTTTTAAAGAATTTATTTGCAAATCATGGTGGAAAATAAGTATTTGGTCACTACCAAAAGTTCATCTCAATACTTTGTTATGTACCCTTTGTTGGCAATAACAGACGTTTTCTGTAACTCTTCACAAGCTTTTCACACACTGTTACTGGTATTTTGGCCCATTCCTCCATGCAGATCTCCTCTAGAGCAGTGACAACTCCCTCCACAGATTTTCTATGGGGTTGAGACCTAGAGACTGGCTAGGTCACTCCAGGACCTAGAAATGCTTCTTACGAAGCCACTCCTTTGTTGCCCTGGCTGTGCGTTTGGGATCATTGTCATGCTGAAAGACCCAGGCACGTCTCATCTTCAATGCCCTTGCTGATGGAAGGAGATTTTCACTCAAAATCTCTCGATACATGGCCCCATTCGTTCTTTCCTTTACACAGATCAGTCGTCCTGGTCCCTTGGCCCCAAAGCATGATATTTCCACCCCCATGCATCACAGTGGGTATGGTGTTCTTCGCATGCAATTCAGTATTCTTTCTCCTCCAAACACCAGAACCTGTGTTTCTACCAAAAAGTTCTATTTTGCTTTCATCTGACCATAACACATTCTCCCAGTCCTCTTCTGGATCATCCAAATGCTCTCTAGCGAACCGCAGACGGGCCTGGACATGTACTTTCTTCAGCAGGGGGACACGTCTGGCAGTGCAGGATTTGAGTCCCTGGCGGCGCATTGTGTTACTGATAGTAGCCTTTGTTACTGTGGTCCCAGCTCTCTGCAGGTCATTCACTCGGTCCCCCCTTGTGGTTCTGGGATTTTTGCTCACCGTTCTTGTTATCATTTTAACGCCACGGGGTGAGATCTTGCATGGAGCCCCAGATCGAGGGAGATTATCAGTGGTCTTGTCTGTCTTCCATTTTCTAATAATTGCTCCCACTGTTGATTTCTTTACACCAAGCGTTTTACCAAATGCAGATTCAGTCTTCCGAGCCTGGTGCAGGTCTACAATTTTGTCTCTGGTGTCCTTCGACAGCTCTTTGGTCTTGGCCATAATGGAATTTGGAGTGTGACTGACTTAGGTTGTGGACAGGTGTCTTTTATACCGATGATGAGTTAAAATATGTGCCATTAATACAGGTAACGAGTGGAGCCTCGTTAAAAGCCAGAAATCTTTGCTTGTTTGTAGGTGACCAAAAGAGAAATAAATTCTTTAAAAAACAAACAATGTGATTTTCTGGGGGTTTTCCCCTACATTCTGTCTCTCATGGTTGAGGTTTACCCATGTTGACAATTACAGGCCTCTCTAATCTTTTCAAGTTGGAGAACTTGCACTATTGGTGGTTGACTAAATACTTATTTGCCCCACTGTAATAATGAAGCAATTTGAAGTGGGAGGGTTGGCAGCCAAATAACAAACATTGTTTTGTTGCTAGCCACCCACTTCACTTGTTATTTAGAATTTTTTTGTTATTATTATTTGCTTCTCGCAGCCGGCGATACGTCCCAGCAGGACTTGGACAGCATCCTGGTGCCGGGCCTCAGCAGCTTTAGCAGCGACGAGGCGGCTATGGCCGTTATCATGAGCTTACTGGAGACCGACGTCAACGTGGGTCAGTCGGGGGACCTGGACGACTTCCACTGGCCCTTCTGAAAACAACAACTCCGCTTCTCCTTAAGGAAAGAACACTTGAAGTCAACGTGTCTTCCTTAACAGCACGGTGGAAACAAAAAGCCACCGTGAGAGTGCTGCTAGATAAGAAAGGCACATTTGTTTTATGTTATAGCCATTCAAGACTCTTAGCATTATGCAAACATGGACATGATGCCTTAATCATTAATCGCAAGTTCAATTAACATTAAGATGATATGACTCACCCAAGCCAATTACAAAAAAACTATGTGTTTATCAAGTATTGGTATACCCCCCTTTGGTGACATATTTGGGCCAAATATTGTCACTAAAATTGAGTAAAATATGATTGAAATGTTTAAAATTTCAACTTTTTGGGAGCTGTAAAGCACAATAGTATTAATAGGGGATATTTTCTTTAACTTACTAGTTGGCCTTATTATCTGGGTCTTTGAAAAAGACCCAGATAGTGTTATTCTGTTTTTTAAAAATTTTTTTAATGGGATTCATTCGGCGCGCCGCACAGCCCGAATCGCTTGACCGATCGGCACCGTTCAAGTTTCGACACGTCCGGAATTTTTGCACGACGCAGGGAATTTTTCAAACGGCTCCGAAAAATTTTCCGTTGCGCCGCAAACGGCAATTTTCCGGAAAAAAAATGTATCTAGTCCTACAATTTTTGACCAAATTACATAATTTAGGTATCAAAAATTCCGCGACGGTGAAGGGCATAAGTTGTATACAGAATTTGGAAAAAAATTACGGTTCCCCGGAAATTTGACAAAAACTTGCCCATTCATTTTTACTGAGAAAAAAAATCACAATGTATCTAGTCCTACATTTTTTGACCAAATCACACAATTTAGGCATAAAAAATTCCAGGATGGTGAGGGGCAAATAAGTTATGCACAGAATTTGGAAAACATTTACGGTTCCATGGAAATTTGACAAAAACGACAAAAAGACAAGTTTCAAAGTGTATCTACCCCTTCAATTTTTGACGAAATCACACAATTTGGGCATCAAAAATTCTGGGACGGCAAGGGGAATAAAAGTGACGGTGGAAATTTTTTTGAAAAAATGTACGATTTCCCGTATATTTGACAAAAACTTGCCCGTTCATGTTTAATGGGGAAAAAAGTTTCAAAACGTATCTAGTCCTTTAATTTTTGACCAAATCACACAATTTGGGCATCAAAAATTCCGGGACGATGAGGGGCATAAAAGTTGTATACAATATTTGGAAAAAAATTACGGTTCCCCAGAAATTTGACAAAAACTTGCCCATTCATTTTTAATGACAAAAAAAAATTCACATTGTATCTAGTCCTACAATTTTTTGACCAAATCACACAATTTAGACATCAAAAATTCCAGGGCGGTGAGGGGCAAATAAGTTATGCACAGAATTTGGAAAACATTTACGGTTCCCCGGAAATTTGACAAAAACTTGCCCATTCATTTTTAATGAGAAAAAAAAAATTCACAATGTATCTAGTCCTATAATTTTTGCCCAATAACACAATTTAGGCATCAAAAATTCCAGGACGGTGAGGGGCAAATAAGTTATGCACAGAATTTGGAAAACATTTACGGTTCCCCGTAAATTTGACAAAAACTTGCCCATTCATTTTTAATGAGAAAAAAAAAATTCACAATGTATCTAGTCCTATAATTTTTGCCCAATAACACAATTTAGGCATAAAAAATTCCAGGGCAGTGAGGGGCAAATAAGTTATGCACAGAATTTGGAAAACATTTACGGTTCCCCGGAAATTTGACAAAAACTTGCCCATTCATTTTTAATGAGAAAAAAAAAATTCACAATGTATCTAGTCCTATAATTTTTGCCCAATAACACAATTTAGGCATCAAAAATTCCAGGATGGTGAGGGGCAAATGAGTTATGCACAGAATTTGGAAAAAAATTACGATTCCCCGGAAATTTGACTAAAACTTGCCCATTCATTTTTAATGGGGAAAAAAAGAAAAGTTTCAAAATGTATCAAGTCCTTCAATTTTGACCAAATCACACAATTTGGGCATAAAAAATTCCGGGATAATGAGGGGCATAAAAGTTGTATATAGAATTTGGAAAACATTTACGGTTCCCCAGAAATTTGCCAAAAACGTTCCTATTCATTTTTAATGGAAAAAAAACAAAAACAAAAAAAAACGCACAGCCCGAACCGTTTGACCGATCAGCACCTTTCAAGTATCGGCAGGATCGGAATTTTCGTGCGACGCAGGGAATTTTTCAAACGGCCCCGAAAATTTTTCCGTTCGCCTGTAAACGGCAATTTTTCGGAAAAAAAAGTTTCAAAATGTATCTAGTTTTCTTTGCTGTCACAAAGTAATGGTAATTTATTAACTCTAAGAGTGCATCCAAGGTTTTTTTCCATTTTAAACTCATTGGCAGCCAATGAGTTGATGCCACTTTGTGTTTGTGTGAAGGTCATGTTCACTTTAAATGGGGCCATAATTAAAAAACAACAAAAAAAGATATATATTAACGCACGGCAAAAAGACTTGAAAGCCCAAAAATGTATTAGTTGGACGTTTACTGATCTTTGATCTACTTTCCACTTATTTAAACGCGTTTGTTTGTATGCTGCCGAATGTCCCGATACCACAACAGCCTTTCAACATTGCTATCTCAACGTTGCTACTGAGAATATGCAAAGTCGATTCGAATTTTGTAAGACCTCGTGGCAGGTCTTTGGTCAACTCGCGTAAACCTCGATCACTGGGTCCTCGAATCTTGAAAAAACATAATGTGATTGTGTTGCCTTGTGTTTTTGAATGTGTAAAAGCCAGGTTGCTATGTGGCTTTCCAAGCTCGCTGTGAGATGAGAAACGTGTCTTGTTCGTTTGTACGTGGTATCGTTGTTGATGTTTCTGCTGTATGAAGAGGATGTGTTTTTTTTTTTTTTTTCGGAAGTAAAGTTTTGTTTTTTTTAGGAATTGAGTTCTGGTGAGACTGTTTTGTTCTCTACTTCTAATAATTAACATCAGTACATGAAATCGGTATTGAAAGACCAAATTGCAGTGTTGCACCTTAGCAAGCCAAGCAAACAGGTTTGTTTTCAAAGTAAATTTAATTGTTATTTGGCATTTTTTTTAAACCAAAAAAATTAAACATTCACTTGTCTTCGTTCCGCTTATGCCCGCAAGAAATGCTGAGGTGCTGGAGCCTATACTAGTGAAAACGGTGACCTAAAATTTAATCAAATCTATGAAAATAATACACATATCTCGCATCCAACTACACTGAACCATGAGATTTGTATGGTATGCAAGAGATCCGGCAAGATACTGACAATCCGGCCAGAAGGCCAAACTCCGCGTGTTCACCTTAGTCTTTTTTTTTTTTTTTTTTTTTTGTAAACTTTGTTTATTGAACCAATATAGTACAAGCAAATGAGGTATTTCCTCAAAATGCAATGTATTATTAATAGGGTTGTTCCGATCATGTTTTTTTGCTCCCGATCCGATCCCGATGGTTTTAGTTTGAGTATCTGCCGATCCCGATATTTCCCGATCCGATTGCTATTTTTTTGCTCCCGATTCAATTCCAATCATTCCCGATAATTTTTCCCGATCATATACATTTTGGCAATGCATTCAGAAATAAATGAATAAAACTCGGACGAATATATACATTCAACATACAGTACATAAGTACTGTATTTATTATGACAATCCTCAAGATGGCATTTACATTAACATTCTTTCTGTGAGAGGGATCCACGGATAGAAAGACTTGTAATTCTTAAAGGATAAATGTGACTTTGTAAATTGTGACTAAATATTGCCATCTAGTGTATTTGTTGAGCTTTCAGTAAATGATACTGTAGCCATTTAACTGTTCCGCCCAAATGCATGATTGGAAGTGCAACCATGACTGTGCGTAGTGGCACCAATTGATATGTCTTCTCTGCATTGGGGAAATGACATAGGGTGTTAAGAAAAATATCAACTACTACCTTTCTTCCCCTCATTGCTTCCCACAATATTTCTAATTGTTGAGAGAGGGATTTTAAGGCTTTAGCCAACTAATAAAAGGCTCCAAAGACTGCCAAAATTCACTCTACTCATTTTACGCTGCCTTTTAGCTCTATATATATAGGTAGAACGGCGCCATTATAGATTGAACGCGACAATGCGTGAGTGAGTCGTGCAGCGCATGCGTTAATTGCGTTAAATCTTTTAACGTGATTAAAAAGAATTAATGCAATAAATTTGATAGCCCTACTCTAAGCCAAAACTAAAGACAATTAGAAAACGATTGAAAAAAAAAAAAAATATATATATATATATATATATATATATATATTAAAAAAAAGGCATGTCCGATATTTTTGCCGATTCCGATACTTTGAAAATGACGTGATCGGACCCAATCAATCGGCATCTTTAATTATTAATATAGTTATATCTCTTCAAAGGGAAAACGAGCACAAGAAACGAGAAAAAAAACAGAAAAAAAAGCAACACATATATATATATATATACCACACACACCCTTATATTGTATAGCTTTCCAGGCATAGTTCCCGAATCCACACCGAGATGGCAATTTGTGCTTCTGACATATGCAAAAAACAGGTTCCAAGCGTTCTCAAAGGACCCAGCTGATCAACAGAGCGTCAGTCTTATCCTGTCCAATTTGAGAAAAAAAAGCATCTCTTTGATCCAATACGCTCGCGTAGGTTGTTCACCTTAGTCTTAACCCTTTGTACTGACTCCATTTTGAAAGGTTTAAAGAAGGCTCACAGAAAGTTAACAATTTATTCAGGTCGACAGCGATCAAAACGGCAAGGCAAAACAGAAACACTCAGCCGGGGAGGCAAGGTCACACTGTCACGCATCAACAAAAGTTTCCCCACGAAAAATGACCACGCTTAGTTAAACATTAAGTCTTTTGAAGGCTCTCGCAGGGCGGGTTGTTGGCAGGAAGAAGGGAGTGTTTAGGATTATTGTCTGTTTGTGGATTAGAACAGAGGATTCAGGAGTTACTGTTGTCCGGGCAACGAGGGTTGTGGATTTTGCCACCTCAGTGTCAAAGGGGCCCTTCGAGTCTTATCAGTCGTGTTATCCATTTGATATTGGGCGTTTTCTTCCTTGTGTTGGGACAGGGCATCCCGCCATTTGTTCTGGACTAGCTGGGAGAACTGATTGCAAGAGTTGGTGGTGCGGACGTGGCTTGTCGGCGTCAATCTTACTCATGACGCACACATTGGGCTTCTGTGATAAGAAGTTGTTGTCAGGCCATTTGGGGGCCCTAAGCAAAATAATGCCAAGGGGCCCATATTTTTCGTCACAGTGTACTGTGAAACCCATACATGCAATCCAACCCATATGTCCATATTTTGTATATTAATCAGATTTTTGGTTTCTCTGCTCCAGAAAGATAAATTCTCTTCGACATATTCATGCATCTATTTTCCAAGCAAGCTTGAGCACCAATCATTGCAAAGCAGGTTCAACGTCACTCCCCAGGTTGCCAGATTGTAATGTCAAGAAAATGGATGTTTGCACCGATAAACGGCAATGCGCGACACATTATTCACGATGCTCTATTAACAACGTATAAAATGAGGTTGCCAGATTGGGGGCTCTTAGTGGTCAGGGGCCCTAAGCAGCTGCATAGTTTGCGTATAGGCTGGGCCGGCCTTGGTCGTGGTGTATCTTTTATGCCCTATAATCTGCTTGTTTTCCTTAAACTATGGTATAAGTGCGATTTATTTTATATTGGGTGTGTTAGAGTAATACAAACAGTCAAACAGTAAATACGAGAAACGATACTATTCCCTGATTGATTATATTGCGTTAGAATAATGCAAACTGTTAGACGGTGCCAACGAGAAATCGGCAATCTCCTTCAACGGCAATAGACATCCAAACCATTTGAACTCTTACCAACGTCACGCATGTCTACTTAAAATTAGAATGTCTATCACCGCCAATGGCAGCAATGAGTTTAACTGTCCCTCGTAGATCTAGACTTGAAATCACGAATCAGTTCTCTGCACATTGCTACACAAAAAGATTTGCTTGGCCTTAGCGAGGTAAAAGAGCGGCCCGATGAGCACGCCCATCTTGGGAAACAATTGACAAAACTGGATCGCATAACATGTCAGCAGATCGGACAAGACTTTACTGGAGAAGCTCAGAAAAAGCAAAGGGACCATGGCGCAAACAGGAAGGTAGGTAATAACGGCGGGCACCACCACGGTCAGCACATTTGCCACCGCTCGTCTTTTCACAGCAAACCCGGATCGGCCCTGGCGGCCACTCTTCAACGCCGGATTTGATCGACGTAGTGACAGGATTACACCAATTAGGGTGGCGAACATGACAGTGAAAAGGCTAGTGATGACGATGCAAATAGGCATCAGCATGATTAAGGGGTTGTTGATGATACCTGTTGAAACAAAAGTGGTGTCACTCTGGCTTTAAAAGGCGGAGCTATAAGCAACAGTATAAGTAGCAGGATGTGGCTTCATCACCACACCTGTAAGCACTTACCGGAAACTAAACAGAAGGAAAACGTGAGCACCCACACCCCAGCGGACACGCCGACGTGGTACTCCCACCTCCGTGCTTTAAGGTACAAAAGAGGTCGTACCACTGCAAGGTAGCGCTCGATACACATGCAGGTTAGCAGTAGCGGGCAACCGATCAGGTTGAACGTGGTGAAGACTCCCTCGACTTTGAAGAAGGGAGAGTTGTAGGGATCCAGGGAAGACTCTGGAAGCAGTTTGCGCTCGCAGGGTTAGCGTGCTGGTCATTCTTAACCTATAGACCCTACTCACCTACGTCACAAAATGACGTGTCGCTGTATCCGGCCGCCATATTGTCCGTATTTTTTAGACCTATTCTCATTGTTTTCAATTAGTCGTGCAAGTTATAGAGCAATTCATGGAAGCCCCGGTGTTATCTGACGCTGTAAACTCATTGGATGCGTTGCATAAAAGGCGTTATGTGGAAAAGCTTCAGTTTATCCATTCGCCAGATCCATATTTGATGCTTAAATCGATGTTTTTCGACCCGCTGTCTTCGCCGTCTTTGCCTGACATATGCTACCCTGATATTTACAACTATCTTGTCCACACAAAATCAGCCTATTCTCATGAAAGTTTGAAAAACTTTAAGAGCTTGGAGGCTTATAAATACTTCGTTGCTGGTTGGGTGAAACAGGTCCTCGTCCACGAAAATTCGGCAGGAATCTATCTTGTGCTTGGGAAGGTGAGTTACGAAATTTTCAATTCAAAATCTTTTGTTCTTGCTAACATCCACTGTCAAGTCTAATGTATTTCATGTCATTTGTCAATGGAGCTAGGGCTTTTAATGTTGATATGGTTTAGCGATAGCATTCTCACTACATACATATGTAATATGTAATAAATATGAAGTGCGATAGCACTACTCCAGATTGTCCCTAGTTGAATTTATTTTTTGGCTTTTGACATCAATAGTGAAATTGTAAATTAATTGTATGACAGCTGTCTTAATATCCCCTTATAATTATATATTTTCAGGTAGTTCATTCACAACGTCTGAGTATATGTTGTCGGCGATTAGCCTAGCAATGATCTTAATTGTGGTTGTCAGCCCAAAACCCTCTAAATATATATTAAATGCATCTTACCAGATATAAAATGACTACTACATAATCTGTGGTAGTCGTTTGGAGCCCAGTTTTCTCGTCGAATTGCAGCAGTCCATCTCGCTCTCCTCTCCGGGTCTCTCGGAATACGGTAAAACTTCAAGTCTCTCCGTCTATCTTCTCTGTTTTTGCAACCGACCGCCACATACGACTTCACCATTTTGATTATTAATGTTAACGAGCAGAAAAACACGCCATAATAGGAGGAATTTATGAAGCGCTAATGCATTAACATGACGAGTAGACTGACAACATGGTGCGGGGGCGTGGCTGTGACGTCACGTGAGTAGGGTCTATAGTCTTTTTAAATCAGGAGTTGTGCTCACCTGTAACATTTTTCGTCCCACCTGGAACATTATTCAGCCCCGTCAGTTCATCAAAAAAGTTGCCGAATGGTAAATAAACGATGTAAAGGAAATCCATCACAGCGAGGTTCATACCGAGCACCTAGAAGAAAAACCCTTCAGAAATGTTCAGTGACAAAAGTCCAAATCTTAAGTCCTGGTCAGTGTTGTTGTCGTCACCGAGCAGTTTTTTCACAACAACGACGAGGTGATAACGAGCTAAAAACATGTTTTAGGAGACTGAAACATAACGAGAATGTCAGTTTTCATCTGACGAGATGAGAACGGGCTGCAAATGTGCAGTAGTTTCCGTCACATGTTCACAAGTGTGACATTTTGACATTTGGCAAGTTTGTTGTTTTAGTTCTTTTAGATTTATCTGCAGCATTTGATACCGTAGACCATCAGATTTTAATTTCTCGTCTTGAACACAGTGTGGGTATTCGAGGTGTCGCTCTTCAATGGTTTAAGTCTTATCTAAATGAACTGAGTTTTTGTGTGAAAATGGGCAATTTCATGTCCAAAAAGGCATCGCTTCCACATGGGGTTCCCCAGGGATCTGTTCTCGGCCCTCTTTTATTTTCACTTTATTTATTGCCTCTTGGTTCTGTTTTTAGAAAACATGGTGTTTCATTTCATTTGTATGCTGATGACTGTCAGATCTATTTTCCATTGGCGCAGAATGGCACTTTCTGTCAACTTATTGAATGCCTCAACGATATAAAGTCGTGGCTCTCATGTAATTTTTTAAGTTTGAATGACAGTAAGTCTGAAGTCATGGTGTTCAAACCGAGTAGCCAGGCCTCCCTGAATGTTGACCTCGGTTCATTGTCTCCGTTTCTTAAGAATTATGTCAAAAATCTAGGGGTCCAATTTGATGCTGATTTTAAATTTGAGAAGCAGATTTCTTGTGTTGTTCGGGACTGTTTTTATCAGCTTCGCCAGATTGCTAAGGTGAAATCTATTGTTTCACGCTCTGATATGGAAAAATTGATTCATGCTTTTGTCACAACTCGGCTGGATTACGGTAATTCTTTGTATGCAGGTGTCGGTCAGGCGGCACTGGCCCGTCTGCAACTTGTACAAAACTCTGCTGCTCGACTCCTAACTAGAACCCGCAGGCGTGAACATATCACCCCAATTTTAGCATCTCTTCACTGGCTCCCGGTACATTACCGAATACATTTTAAGATATTATTATTTGTTTTTAAATGTTTGAATAATCTTGCGCCGCCATATTTGTCAGAACTGCTTCAGCCTTACAGTCCAACCAGAACCCTCAGATCAGCTGACCACCTGCTTCTAGTAGTCCCAAGATCAAGGCTGAAGCTTAGGGGTGACCGTGCATTTGCGGTGATGGCGCCCAGGCTGTGGAACCAATTACCACTTACTATTAGACAGGCCCCCTCACTTACGGATTTTAAATCACGTCTTAAAACATTTTATTTTTCGTCAGCTTTTAATGTGCAATGACAGTTTATGACCTCGTCTTTTATTTATTTTATTTTATGTGTTTGTTTTATCTTTCAAAGTTGACTTATTTTGCTGTGTTTTGCTATGTAAAGCACTTTGGTCTCCTTGGCGGATTTTTAAATGTGCTATACAAATAAAGTTGATTGATTGATTGATTGATTTTATTGGAGTTATGTGCATGTAGTGTGTGGTTTTGTCCCACGCCCCGACACGCCAGTGCACGGCTGTGCTGAGACCAATGGGGTGGGGGCAGGTGCTCATAGATCAAAAGGGGCACATGAAAATGTAATACACCTTAGAAGACCATAATTTCCAGTATAATTGGTTGTGACTGACACTTTAACAGTGAATAGAAATCAACACTGTCATCAACACTTTCTGGCTGTGACTGGGTCAGTCTTAGAGAACTTAAAGATGTGTACCTTCCTAGATAATGATATGAGGAGAACGGACAAATATGGTCGAAACATGGGGTCGAAATAGCCTTGGGGGGGTAATTAATTACTTGTAAGTAACTATATAAGAGAAAATTACATTTTTTTTTAAAATCCCCACAATGAACCTGGTGTAAGAATTTTCACAACAGTATTTGCTTTAACATGGTTTAATAGGGTAACACTGTTTTCAACCACCAGATATCCTCAGACTCCTCACCTTACACCCAGATTGTAGAGGCTTTTTAAAAAAAAAAATTGGTGGCGTGCCTGCACAGTCGGTCACCACACAGATACGCACAAAGAAAAAGCCCAGTCAAAAGGGGCACTTTGGGCATTTAGGGACAAAGGGCCAGGTGCTCAAGCACTTCAGTGTTAGTGAATCAATGAAGCAGAAAGAGAGACAGTGAGAACCAAAAGTGGTATTTGCCATGTGGCAAAATGGATTTTGCCATGTGGCATTTTTTTTGCCATGTAGCAAATTTAATTTTGACATGTGGCATTTTTTTGGGTATGTGATAAAAAGGATTTGGTGGTTTTTGGGGGTATATGGCATTTTTGCAGGCCTTGCAGGTCCAAATTTTCATGTCACATTTCCGAATGTCAATATGCTGTAATGTAAAGTGGATGGTAAGAAAAATCACAACCATGCGTTTTTCTGCCATTTAAAATAAATGAAAAATTTGGACGTTAATAGCCGTCAATAACGTAGACTGACTTGGGTGCCAGTTGCATGTCAATGCACTGTAATGTAAAGTGTATGGTCAAAAATCGCAGCCACACATCATGTTTTTCTGCCATTTAAAATGAATGGAAAATTTTGACGTTCATAGCCCTCAATGGCATAGCCTTATTTGGGTGCCAGTTGAATGTCAATGTGCTGTAATATAAAGTGCATGGTCAAAAATCGCAGCCACACATGTTTTTCAGCCATTTAATATGAATACAAAATTTGGACGTGCATGGCCTGCAAAAAATGCCACATACCCAAAAAAAATGCCACATGGCAAAAAAATGCCACATGGCAAAATCAATTTTGCCACATAGCAAAGAAAAAAATGCCACATGGCAAATGGTAAAATCAGTTTTGCCACATGGCAAAAAAAAAAAAAAAGCCCACGGCAAAACCAATTTTGCCACATTGTAAAAAAATGCCACATGACGAAAACATGGCAAAAAAAAAATGCCACATGGCAAAATCAATTTTGCCACCTTCCAAAGAAAAAAATGCCACATGGCAAATGGAACAATCAATTTTGCCACATGGCAAAAAAAATGCCACATGGCAAAATCAATTTTGCCACATAGCAAAGAAAAAATGCCACATGGCAAATGGCAAAATCAATTTTGCCAAATGGCAAAAAAAAAGCCCATGGCAAAACCAATTTTGCCACATGACAAAAACATGGCAAAAAAAATTCCACATGGCAAAAAAAATGCCACATGGCAAAATCCATTTTGCCACTTACCAAAGAAAAAAATGCCACATGGCAAATGGCACAATCAATTTTGCCACATGGCAAAAAAATGCCACATGGCAAAATCCATTTTGCCACATGAAAAATACCACTTTTGCCACACGCCAAAAAAATGCCACATGGCAATAAAAAAATGCCACATGGCAAAATCAATTTTGCCACAAGGCAAAAAAAATGCCACAAAAATGCCACATGGCAAAATCGATTTTGCCACACGGCAAATACCACTTTTCGTTCTTTGCCCTGCTGAGCATTTTGCCGCATGACAAATACCACTTTTGCCACACGGCAAAAAAATGCCACATGGCAAAATCACTTTTGCAACATGGCACATACCACTTTTCGTTCTCTGCCCTGCTGAGCAGAACTGCACTGACCTTTGTGGCAATGTTGGCCTTGCATTCCCGGAGAGTTAACCAAACGACAAATCCGTTGCCCGTTCCTCCTATGATGATCAGGAAAGCGCTGGAGATCTGCCAAACCAAGTCCCAGCCATCACTTTGGCAGGCATTGTCAATTTCCTTGATGCGGTTGCGATTTTGCTCAAACTTCATCTTGCCAATGAAGGACTAAAACGTGAATCTAGTTCGCTTCTCATTAAAGCACTTTCCCGAAATGGCCGCCAGATGCCTGAAAACAAACGAGCAGGTGTGATGTTGTTTCTTTGCCTCAAATGCAAAGAGGTATGTTATTATTTTAACTCATTTCCATTGTCACTGAAGTCAGGGCTTGCGGTCTCTGTTATCATTTGACATTTAAAATATATAAAAAAAAGATCGCCCTGCATGCAAATCAAGCTTTTTCTGTCTGGTTTGGATTGTTTTATTGTTGTTGTTTGATTCTGAGTATTTACTAAAAAGGATGTACATTGTTCAACTCAGGAAAAATCTTTTTATTGCACACCCACGTTATAATACAGTAGAACCACGTAATCAAAAACAGACAATCTCTTCCGACATAAAAGTGCAAATTCAATCGTGTGGCTACTTTAGTGCTAGTATTAAAAAAGAAAGTTACTGCCTAAAACATCCGTTTTATAGCCTTTGTGATACAAGGAAATCAAAACTACCGAAATAGCCATTATTGCATTATTGCACTGCCATTCTTCAGTGCAGTTTCCAATGCTTTTACAGCCCATCCTTAAAATTTAAGAAACATTTTTTACACTTTGTACATGTTCACTAAAATGTATCCAACCTATTAGAAGAGTGAAAATTAAATTGCTTTTAGCTACGGTAAGTAAATCAGGGTCAAATATAAAAAAAAGATAGGAAGTTGCACATGAACAAATGGAAGAATCCATGCTTTGGAAGTCATGAGATTCAAGCTGCCTACAGACGGAATCTGCCGTCTTCCCAACCGGAAGCAAAATCCCGCTTGACTTTCTGTTGAGGACAAGTCCAGCTTGCGTGCACTTTTGAGGAAGGAGCTCACTGCCATGGCTGTTGCGGCCTCGGGTTGGGGTTAGGGTAGATGGGGGCTGGGACGGGATGATGAAATGACGCGTTGGGGTTGGGCGGGTACGTCGGAGCGGGGTACTGACCAATGAGGGGAGCTTGGGAGTGGGCCGGAGTGGAAGAAGAGGAGGAAGAGGGGGCCGGGAGGTGGAGGTAGAGCGGGGCCGAAGGAGCGGACGGGGCCGATGGCGCCGAGGGGGCCGTCGGGGGAAGGACCCGCTGGAGGACCACGTGCGGGTAGAGTTGGGACTCGGAGCGGTAGACTCCAGGAGGCGTGGCTTTTAGGAGACTCTCCTGACTCCTGCAAAGATAGACATCCGGTCTATGTATTTGAACTGAGCATGAAGGCTCACGTTTCAGTGCCATTGACGGTGACAGACGTCCAATCCATTTGACATGGATCATCTATCGTGGTCAATGGCAATGAAGAGTTGAAAGAAGGACAAAAAATATTGTGCTACATTGGAAGTTGAACTTTACGTTGTATTTTATTTTGAGAAACATTTTTGGTAATTGTGTGCTGAAATGCTGAAAATAGCTTTTTTTGTTGTTGTTGTCCTTTTTTAATATTTTTTAGATTAGAAGAGTAATGTGAGGGTAGGGAAGGCTGTGTTTTTGCATGATATTAGAACTTAAGATGTTAAGAATTTTAGATCTAATATAGGGCTGCAGCGATCAAATATTTTAGTAATCAAGTAATCGACTGAAAATTCTATCGATTAATCGAGTAATCGGATAAAACATATTTTTTTAGGTAAAGCGCAATTATACATATAGATGAGAAAACAATACATTTCATGTAATATTGAACCATTTTCAGTCAATCAATGTCTTTATTTTTTATGTACATTGTCAAAAACAGCCAACAATTGCATCTCAAATGTTACTAAAAAAAAAGACTAATTCACTGCTTTCACTCCAAAAACTTTTAGATCTTATAAAAAAAAAATATATATACACAGTACTGTGCAAAAGTTTTTGTGAAAAAATGATGATTTTGTGAAAAAATGATGTAAACTAAGAATGCTTTCAAAAATATAAACAATGATTCTTTATTTTTATCAATTCACAAAATGCTTCTGTTCTGTTCATTCACTGCATTTTGTTAATTGATGAAAATAAACTATTAACACTTCCATTTTTGAAAGCATCCTTAGTTTACAGCATTTTTTCACACCTGCCTAAAACTTTTGCACAGTACTGTATATATATATATATATATATATATATATATATATATTACCTAAAAATGTAATTACGCTTGATAACACAAATGACTTAAAAGTTAGGTGTTTTTCCTAAGTGTTTCAATTGAATTTCCACTTGTGTCACACTATAAGTTCTAGTTAAGTTTTAAGTTCGTCTAGACTGTAAGTCCTGATAGGATTTTGAGTTTTTGCATTGTTGCTGTGCTGTATTGGAGCACATTAAGCACCAGTGCTACTTGGTTTTTTATCCAGCAATGACTACTGAGCTAAAATTGACACTTAGCATTATTATGTTTTTATTTTACACCCTAATCACTCTACAGCGCTGTTTTCACAGATTGAATACAGCCTGTATGTAAGAGTTAGCCACGCATCGACAGTGGTCATAATGAATAGAAACCTAGCCCTCCGCAGAGATAACGTTACGTGAGCGAGTGAAAGTAACGTTAATCTTATTTATGAGCGGCGAGAAGTGTACTGCTTTAAGATGGCGGCTGTTTTATTAACGCCGCCGAGTCTGTCATTTGCGTATCTAGTTCTACGTACATGTGATATCTATGACACGCATCAGACGCTACCTGCTAGGCTGCTACCACCGTGGCAACATGCGGGCGTAGTTTTTAGCAACGTCGGCGCAGTTTGTAATGGCTATCGGCTGCAGTAAGGTATTTTTTAATTGCTTCTTCCTCTACGCACCTGATGTCAGCGTGTTGCCCCGCATTAAAAGTGGTCCGGGCAAAACGTGATGCTTAGAGCTGGCAAAATTAAACGATTCCTCAAGGTGAATACAATTACTCGGATCAGTTTTTAAACTCGAGTTGCTCGAGTATTCGTTTCAGCTCTAAAGATGAATTGCAGCATTATGAGTCTTAACATTGATCTTCAGTCAAACCTCACATAAACAATAACTCAAATTGGAGCAAATCTCAGATTATGTCTATTTTTATCGATCCTTGTATAATAGCCTCTCTTTTGAGTTTGGCTTTCCTACCTCTGATATCCTCTGTTTTCATATCCGCCGAGACCTCCCGTCAGGTAGAGGGGGCTATCTGGCGCTAGCCGAGGGTTCATCCTTTGCGACAAATGGAAAATCTTCGGTGGAGGGAATGCCTCCCACTCTCCTTCCTCCCTGTCCAGCCATCGCTCGCCGCGTCGGGCCGACCGCTTTCCCCTGCGTCTACCGACAAACGGCGTGTATTTAGTTTAGTCGGCCCGTTTTGCTAATTCCCGTAATTTCCTCTCACCGGATCCGAACGTCTTTTTTGGCTTTTTTCTTGCTGGATCTTTCCTGCAAGCAGCAAACGAGGAAAGCCAACGACATGGCGAGGATGACGACTCCGCTAACCACCGACGCTAAGACCGCCACTCTTAACCCGCGGTCCTCTGGCCGAGGGATTGCTAGAAAAATTAAAAAATATATATATAATCAAAATTTGTCCATTCGAGCAGATCAAATAGCTCACCTTCACACACGGGCAGGTAGTTGCTCCACTGAGCTTTTCCGTTGCGGACATTGCAGTAGATTTTATCGCTGCCCACTAGCTGGTAGCCGCCTCGACACCAGAAGGCTAAGACACTGCCCACAGACACCCCGGTGCCGCTTTCCACGTAGAAGGAGCCCCTCCGTGGGGGAAGAACAGGTGTGCACGACAGGCCTGAAGACACAAAAATACTCAAGTTATCGTATTTGTCGGACTATAAATTGCTTTTTTTTTTTCCGGAATTTGGCTGGGTTTGCAACATATACAGTATGTTTCCTCCCAACAACTATACTACTAGATATATTCCAGTTTGACTGATGTTTTTCTTTGAAGGAATCTGACCTTCTAGCCAGACCGCTGGACATCTGCTGGCGCAGCTCCAATGACCCGGGCCGGCGGGAAACCTACAATCCGCCCAGAAGGCCAAACTCCGCGCGTTCACCTTACTCTTAAAGATGTCCCGATTGATCGGGATGCCGATCGATCGGGTCCGATCACGTCATTTTCAAAGTATCGGAATCGGCCAAAAAATATCGGACATGCCTTTTTTAATATATATATATTTCTTAATTAAATCATTTTCTAATTGTATTTAACGTTACAGACAAAATGTCTCATCCAGAGTCTTTAGTTTTGGCTTAAAGTAGGGCTATCACATTTATCGCGTTACCGGCGGTAATTAATTTTTTAAAAATTAATCACGTTAAAATATTTAACGCAATTAACGCATGTGTTGCACGACCCACTCACGCATTGTCGCGTTCAATCTATAATGGCGCCGTTTTACCTATTTATAGAGCTAAAAGGCAGCGTAAAATGAGCAGAGTGAATTTTGGCAGCCTTTGGAGCCTTTTTATAATTGGCTAAAGCCTTACAATCCCTCTCTCAACAGTTAGAAATATCGTGGGATGCAACGTGGGGAAGAAAGGTAGTAGTTGATCTTTTTCTTAACACCCTATGTTAATTCCCAATGCAGAGAAGATATATCAATTGGTGCCACAACGCACAGTCATGGTTGCACTCCCCATCATGCATTTGGGCAGAACAGTTAAATGGCTACAGTATCATTTACTGAAAGCTCAACAAATACGCTAGATGGCAATATTTAGTCACAATATACAAAGTCACATTTATCCTGTAAGAATTACAAGTCTTTCTATCCGTGGATCCCTCTCACAGAATGAATTTTAAAAATGTAAATGCTATCTTGAGGATCTATTGTCATAATGAACAAATACAGTACTTATGTACTGTATGTTGAATGTATATATTCGTCCGAGTTTTATTCATTTTTTTTCTTAATGCATTGCCAAAATGTATATGATCGGGAAAAATGATCGGGAATGATTGGAATTGAATCGGGAGCAAAAAAAGCAATCGGATCGGGAAATATCGGGATCGGCAGATACTCAAACTAAAACGATCGGATCGGGAGCAAAAAAACATGATCGGAACAACCCTACTCTTAACCCTTTGTACTGACTCCATTTTGAAAGGTTTAAAGAAGGCTCACCGAGAACAAGTTGCCAATTTATTCGGATCGACAGTGATCAAACAGAAAGGGGAAACAGACACAGACTCAGCCGAGGAGGCAAACTCATTCCAAGGTCACCATATCAGAAGTCAACAAAAGGTTCCCGAGAAAAATGACAACGCTTAGGTAAATATTATCTTTTGAAGGCTCTCACGGTGCGGGCCATGGGCAGGAAAAAGGGTGTGTTTGGGATTATTGTCTGTTTGTGGATTGGACAGGAGGATTCGAGAGTTATTGTTGTCCGTGCAACGAGTGTTGTGGATTTTGCCACTCCAGTAGCAAAGGGGCTCTTGGAGTCTTGTCAGTCGTGTTATCAATTAGATATCTGGCGTTCTCCGGTGTACGTTGTGTTGGGACAGGGCATCCTGCCATTTGTTCTGGACTCTCCACGGGAACTGATTGCGAGAGTTGGTGGTATAGACGTGGGTTTATCAGCATCAATCTCGCTCAGTCAGTTGCATGACGCACACGTTGAGCTTCCGTGATAATCTCTTATGCCCTGTATTCTGCTTGTTTTCCTTAAACTATGGTATAAGTGCTATTTATTTTATATTGGGTGTGTTAGAGTAATATAAACAGTCAAACAGTAAATACGAGAAACAATACAATTCCTGATTGATTATATTAAGTGTGTTAGAATAATGCAAACTGTTAGACGGTGCCTACGACAAAAGGTACTATTTCCTTCATTTTCCTCTTTATGCATCCATTAGCAGGTGCAACTTATAGTGAAATTTTTTTTATCTGTCGATAACATGCTGGCACGTGTTCAGACAAATGCATTATTCATCGTTAAAGCTCATTTCCAGTCTATTTCCATCTCCCTAATGTTCTGTTTTCTGCTTTTCTGTGTTGCAACGAGCGCCCCAGTGTCTGTTTTCCACTTACATGGGAGAGGTAGTGATACTGTACACGAAGGGAGGGAGGGAGGGGATCCTCTATTTATATCTCCCTTATGCTGCAATACACAAATACCGCTCGGAGGTCTCGTGATACGGCCGCTATTGTGAGAATCTCCCAGGACCTTCACACGCGGAGCCGCCATTCCGGTCGATGTGTTATTGATCGGTGTTGAGTTGCGGTAAATCGTATATGTAAGTGCGCACGAGCTGACATTGTAAGACCCTCTGAACATGCGAGCTCGCTCTCCGCTGATTAGAAGCGACAGATGGGAGGATTTCTGCCGCCGCGGAGATGCTGAGAGAGGATCCCGTCATCCAGCTAGAGGATGATTGCGCGTACCCGCCCTATTTTTTTCTCTCTCGCGCGCATAAACACAGATGGGGGCACACACATCCGACACGTGCGGCGTGGCAACAACGGGGAGCTGAGTCAGTGTTTGGAGGACAAATATGTACACAGGAACTCATGGCATGTCATGGAATGAGATTCAATACACTGCATCCAATACAGATCTAAAAATCTGTAAATTTATCAACTACTTTGTCAGGGTTTTAAAATTTCTGTCCCGTTTTCATACTTCCTCTTTAACCAAATTTACAATGTGAAATCAAAAAGGCTTCCACCTAAGTCAGGGGTGTCCAAACTTTTTGCAAAGGGGGCCAGATTTGGTGTGGTAAAAATGTGGGGGGCCGACCTTTGCTGACGTCCTTTATGTAGAACAATTAGGGCTGTCAAAATTATCGCGTTAACGGGAAGTAAATAATTTTAAAAAATGAATCACGTTAAAATATTTGACGCAATTAATGCACAAATGCCCCGCTCAAACAGATTAAAATGACAGCAAAGTGAAATGTGTACTTGTTGTGTTTTTCGGAGTTTTATCGCTCTCTGCTGGCGCTTGGGTGCGACTGATTTTATAGGCTTCAGCACCCATGAGCATTGTGTAAGTAATTATTGACATCAACAATGGCGGGCTACTAGTTTATTTTTTGATTGAAAATTTTACAAATTTTATTCAAACGAAAACATTAAGAGGGGTTTTAATATAAAATTTCTATAACTTGTACTAACATTTATCTTTTAAGAACTAAAAGTCTTTCTATCCATGGATCGCTTTAACAGAATGTTAATAATGGTAATGCCATCTTGTTGATTTATTGTTATAATAAACAAATACAGTACTTATGTACCATATGTTGAATATATATATACATTTTGTCTCTTATCTTTCCATTCCAACAATTATTTACAGAAAAATATGGCATATTTTGTAGATGGTTTGAATTGCGATTAATTACAATTAATTCATTTTTAAGCTCTAATTAACTCGATTAAAAAATTTTAATCGTTTGACACCCCTAAGAACAATATATTTAAGTAAATTTTAGCAAGCCATTCTGTGTGTCACATTTAATCTTTTTTTTTTTTAATTACCGTATTTTTCGGACTATAAATCGCAGTTTTTTTTCATAGTTTGGCTGGGGGTATGACTTATAATCTGGAGCGACTCATGTGTGAAATTATTCACACATTATATCATTTCACATGTTATTTAGGTGTTTTCGAGTAACATCTATGGTTCAGTAAACTTGTTAGCATGTTCTTTATGCTGTTGTTATCTGAATAGCTCTTAATATATGTTACATAATAGAGTTATTAGGGATATGTGTGATTCCACTTGTCCACATTTGAAGGCACAATAGCGCCCCCAACTCATGTGGTGACTATAAATAGCTAGGCGCGCTGCAGATGGCGGCAATTGTAATTTGTCATCAGCAAAGGTGAGTAGCAAAAGTTGCTATTAGCTTAGCGCCAAAGAGCTAACCATTTTCAATTATTCTTTAGCATGTTGTGGCGAGGCCTGTGAGAGTGACCAGCTCGCATCGTGTGCATGTGTTATGCAGACAATAAAAAGTCGAAACCATCCACCTCTCCTGGAACTAAATTAAAACACAACGCAGAGTCCAGGAGTTCGACGCTCCAAATCACAGCAGACAAAGAAAAAGGGGTTACACTGAAGCTCGAGTCAACGGCGCAGCCATTAGCGTCCTTACTTGAAGGAATCTGCAGGGAGGTTTCCACGCTCCACAACGGACCTGCTTGTACCCGTGACACTCACCCCCCGAAACCTTCGCTGCCGATCCGGGTCACGGCACCAGTGTAACCCCTTTTTCTTTGTCTGCTGCGATTTGACGCGTCGAACTCCTGGACTCTGCATTGTGTTGTGTTTTAATTTAGTTCCAGGAGACGTGGATGGTTTCGACTTTTTATTGTCTGCATAACACATGCACTCGATGCGAGCTGGTAATCTCACAGGCCTCGCCACAACATGCTTTGCTGATGACAAATTACAACTGGCCTGAACAATAATAATGAACAATAACTAGGGTTGTTCCGATCATGTTTTTTTGCTCCCGATCCGATCCCGATCGTTTTTGAGTATCTGCCTATCCCGATATTTCCCGATCCGATTGCTTTTTTTTTTTTTTGCTCCCGATTAAGAAAAAAATGAATAAAACTCGGACGAATATATACATTCAACATACAGTACATAAGTACTGTATTTGTTTATTATGACAATAAATCCTCAAGATGCCATTTACATTATTAACATTCTCTCTGTGAGAGGGATCCACGGATAGAAAGACTTGTCATTCTTAAAGGATAAATGTGACTTTGTATATTGTGACTAAATATTGCCATCTAGTGTATTTTTTTAGCTTTCAGTAAATGATACTGTAGCCATTTAACTGTTCTGCCCAAATGCATGATGGGAAGTGCAACCATGATTGTGCGTAGTGGTACCAATTGATATATCTTCTCTGCGTTGGGAAATAACATAGGGTGTTAAGAAAAAGATCAACTACTACCTTTCTTCCCCTCATTGCTTCCCATGATATTTCTAATCGTTGGTAGAGGGATTGTAAGGCTTTAGCCAATTAAAAAAAAAGTTCCAAAGACTGCCAATATTCACTCTACTTATTTCACGCTGCCTTTTAGCTCTAGATACTGAATGGGTAAAACGGCGCCATTATAGATTGAACGCGACAATGCGTGAGTGGGTCGTGCAGCGCATACGTTAATTGCGTTAAATATTGTAACGTGATAAATGCAAAAAATATTAATTCTCGCCGTTAACGCGATAAATTTGATAACCCTACCTTAAGCTGAAACTAAAGACTCTGGATGAGTGTAACACATTATGTCTGTAACGTTAAATACCATTAGAAAACGATTTAATTAAAAATATGTATATATATATTAAAAAAAGGCATGTCCGATATTTTTTTGCCGATTCCGATACTTTGAAAATGACGTGATCGGACCCGATCGATCGAGACATCTCTAGTAAAAATGTGGGGGGGCCGACCTTTGCTGACGTCCTTTATGTAGAACAATATATTTAAGCAATTTTTTTTTTTTTTTTTTTTAATTACCGTATTTTTCGGACTATAAGTCGCAGTTTTTTTTTTTTCATAGTTTGGCTGGGGGTACAACTTATACTCTGGAGCGACTCGTGTGAAATTATTCACACATTATTATGTCATTTCACATGTTATTTATGGTTTATGGTTCGGTAAACTTGTTAGCATGTTCTTTATGCTATTGTTATCTGAATAGCTCTTAATATATGTTCCATTAACATACCGGTAATGTTTGCATTTCGTTGTTCATGTATGATGTAACGTTATCATACTGTACACTTATTCAGCATGTTGTCCTCAATTGCATTTTTATTTTAAATTGCCTTTCAAGATGACATATCTGTTCTATGTGTTGGATTTGATCAAGTAAACTTCCTCCAAAAATGCGACTTAAACTCCGGTGCGACTTATGTTTTTTTCCTCTTCGTTGGGCATTTTATGGCTAGTGCGACTATAGTCCGAAAATATGGTAATAATTTCAAGAACCTTGCAACTAGCCTTTGTGGCGTTCTCTTTCGACTCTCCGCCTCTTGCGAAATAGTAATGCTGTAAAATTAAACTAGCCTCAAATTGCTTCAATTTCTCGCTACGTATCTTCCCTGTAATCTTGTCGTACATGTCAGCGTGTCTTGTTTGGTAATGTCGCCTCTCATTGAACTCTTTAAAAACAGTGACTGCCTCTTTGCAAATGAGGCAGACACAGTTGTGTATTTTAGTGAAGAAATAGTCCAACTTCCACCTATCCTTGAAGCGTCGGCCGTCGCAGTCAACTTTTTTTGTTGTTGTTGTTGATTGTCGCCATTTTAGAAAATTGGGAGTCATACACGGTAATTTTGCTCAGAGTGCTGCTGCCTTTTAGTGGGTAAATGAGGAGCAGCATTTAGTGTGTAAGCTATTTCGTATGCTGGTCGGAGTACTGCTGAGCAATTAAGTGTGTGCGGGCCAGACGTTATTGATTTTATGACAGAGGCTGGGGGCCGCATTTGGCCCCCGGGCCTGACTTTAGACATGTCTGACCTAAGTAATGACATTTCAAGTTAACTTGTGTTACAGTTTAAAATTCTATGAAATATAACCCAAAAAAATTTTTTTTAATGCGTATTTTTCTGTTCATGCTTGTGTGTGCATCCCGAGCGCTTTTTCTCACACACGAGTTGTATAAAGCCGCATCCATTATTAAACATCTGACGTGCCCGTGTGTGTTTTAAGACTCTGTTGCTACGCTGTCGCGGCTAAACTCGTTCGCTATCCCGCCAGCGGAGGATGACTGAAAAGTGGGAATTAATGCAGAAGAGATTGAAAACGTCTTCTCGCCGGGAAACCTTTTGTGTCGAACTTGTCGGGATGTTGCGAACCTGGCAACGACACACAAACAAGCAAAAATGCGACAGAGCTCATTACATCGTGCCTTGAGGGACAAAGCTGTGTTTTCCTATGTGAATGGTTAACAAAAGTTTGAAAAGCAGCATTCTGATTCCTGACAAATATTATCTGCTTTAATGAAATCTACAGACATCAGAAACCTTCCTGCTTAGAGTCAAAGCTGACGCGGATGCGAAGTGGCGCTCTTCCCTAACGGGCGACTTGCTTCACTTCACTTTTGTGTTACGTCTTCACTCTGAGCGAATGTGATACGAGCTCAAAGCAACTATCTATTTCTGACATCCCATATCGCCGCAGATTACCTAATGGCGTGTGTGCGCAAACATGTGCGGTTCAGTCGTCAGGGAAACCCGCGCCCTGCTCAGCTTCTTCTGGGTCGTGCGATGTGATTTTTAGCGGATGCCGGTTCTTTCTTGTCCTGTGGGTGTCAGGTGTTTGATAGGAAACAGAGCGTGAATGAGGAGCCAAAGGCTTAACACGCAGCTGTGGTTGGTGAGAAGTTGCTTGGATTCCCAGTTTACGATTGAAGGAGATAGTACCGTTTCTCGTAACTGTTTGTATTACTCTAACACACCCGATATAAAATAGCACTTATACCATAGTTTAAGGAAAACAAGCAGAATATAGTTGCATAAGAGATACACGACACCTTCTTATCATGGAAACACAACGCGTGCGTCATGAGCAAGATTGATGCACCAACTCTCGCAATCAGTTCTCCGGGTGGGACGCTCTGTCCCAACACCCGGAGAACGCCTGATATCCACCTGATAAGACTCTAAGAGCCCTTTTGACGCTGAGGTGGCAAAATCCACAACCTTCGTTACCCGGACAACAGTACCTCCCAAATCCTCCTGCCCAATCCACAAACAGACTATAATCCCAAACATACATTTCTTCCTGCCCACGGCCCGCCCTGCGAGAGACTTCAAAAGACTAATGTTTAGCTAAACGTCATTTTTCTCGTAAACCTTTTGTTGACTTCTGGTATAGTGGCATTGGAACGAGTCTGGCTCCTCACCTGAGTCTGTGCCTGGTTCTCCTTTCTGTTTGATCATTGTTGATCTGAATAAATTGTCAACTTGTTCTCTGTGAGCCTTAAAACTTTCAAAATGGAGTCAGTACAATGGGTTAAGACTAAGGTGAATGCGCGGAGTTTGCCTTCTGGCCGGATTGCTGGGTTCCTGCCGGCCCGGGCCGTTGGAGTTGCGTTGGCTGGCGCGATTCCGGCGGTCCGGCTAGAATGTCGGATTCCTTCACTATAGAGAAGGCCTACTGGAGTTAGGAAACTGTAATTGGATACGATATACATTTTTGCATTTTTTTAGTATGTTATTACATCTTTTTTTGTCCCCAAAACTTTGGCACCTATATTTTTCCACATTCTACAACACATTGATACTGTTCCTACTAAAGATGTCCCGATCGATCGGGGTCCGATCACGTCATTTTCAAGTATCGGAATCGGCAAAAAAGTATCGGACATGCCTTTTTTAAATATATATATATATATATATATAAAATTTAAATCGTTTTCTAATTGTATTTAACGTTACAGATAAAATGTCTTACACTCATCCAGAGTAGTTTTGGCTTAAAGTAGGGCTATCAAGTTTATTGCGTTAATGGCGGTAATGAATTTTTAAAAATTAATCACATTAAATATTTAACGCATGTGCTGCACGACCCACTCACGCATTGTCGCGTTTAATCTATAAAGAAGCCGTTTAACCTATAGATAACGCTAAAAGGCAGCGTATAATGAGTAGAGAGAATTTTGACAGCCTTTGGAGCCATATTTGATGTGGCTAAAGCCTTACAATACCTCTTCGCAATTAAAAATAACGTTTAAGGCAATGTGGGGAAGAAAGGTAGTTGTTGATCATTTTCTTCATTTTCTATGTTCTTTCCCACCGCAGAGAAGATATATCAATTGGTGCCACTACGCACAGTCATGGTTGCACTTCCCATCATGCATTTGGGCAGAAGTTAAATGGCTGCAGTATCATTTACTGAAAGCTCAACAAATACACTAGTTGGCAATATTTAGTCAAAATATACAAAGTCACATTTATCCTTTAAGAATTACAAGTCTTTCTATCCGTGGATCCCTCTCACAGAAAGAATATTAATAATGTAAATGCCATCTTGAGGATTTCTTGTCATAATAAACAAATACAGTACTTATGTACTGTATTTTGAATTTATATATTCGTCCTAGATTTATTCATTTTTTTCTTAATGGATTGCCAAAATGTATATGATCGGGAAAAATTATCGGGAATGATTGGAATTGAATCGGGAGCAAAAAAAAAAAAAAGCAATCGGATCGGGAAATATCGGGATGGCAGATACTCAAACTAAAACGATCCGGATCGGTTCGGGAGCAAAAAACATGATCGGAACAACCCTAGTTCCTATCAGTTCCCTCCAAAATTCATGGCGCATTCAACCGTGACACCGTGATATTTCCAATAATCTCAACTGAAGTGCTTTCATGAATGTCAATTAAAATGCCAGACGCAAGGGATGCTGGGTGATAGGCTAAAGGAGCTTTTGATCATCGCCGAGTCTGAATTTCGCCATTGACACTAGTCATTCAAGTCCCTTTCTTATAAGCAAGCCACAAGCTTTCACATTAACACGGTAACACCTCCAATTAACCTTGGCAGGGTGAGTGTGTGACACTTGGTGTTAGTGTAAATCCTTGAGTAAGGCCTCTATCACATACTTAGCCGGCGTTCGGCCTCCCAATCAGGCCGAGTGCAAGTTTGCGCGATACGTTTTTTGTCTGTTTTGGCGGAAATGGCGCTAGAAGTAACCGTGACCAACCATTCAAAATTTGTGTTTGAATTTTTCCATGCTAGCCATCGATGAAAGTTTCATACGGCAAAACATCAAATGAAATGTTTCAATGGCTTAACCTGAAGCCAATTAGCTTTGTCTATCCTGAGCTATTTCAAGTGCGGGGAATCCTGTTAATGGCACGGTAACACGCGGGGATACCGTGCGCTTGGCCACGCCCACTATTAACGGGTTGTAGTTGGGAAGCCAATTACTTCTGTCCGTTTGAGTTCAGAGGAGAAAAGATGTAATCTGCCAACATGTGTTTCGCCACCTGGCAACCACATCTTGCAGGAAATGAATGGAACATGTTTCGTATTACAATTTATAGTCTGGAAAATAGCTAGTTAGTGAAGGAGATAGGAGAAGTACATTTTCTTGTATGCAACGTCTGTTTGCATTATTCTAACACACTCGATATTACAAAAAAGACATCTAACCATAGTTTAATATTATAAGAATTATAATTAGGGTTGTTCCGATCATGTTTTTTTGCTCCCGATCCGATCCCGATCGTTTTAGTTTGAGTATCTGCCGATCCCGATATTTCCCGATCCGATTGCTTTTTTTTGCTCCCGATCCAATTCCAATCATTCCCGATAATTTTTCCCGATCATATACATTTTGGCAATGCATTAAGAAAATACGTATTTGTTTAATATGACAATAAATCCTCAAGATGGCATTTACATAATTAAAATTCTTTCTGTGAGAGGGATCCACGGATAGAAAGACTTGTAATTCTTAAAGGATAAATGTGACCTTGTATATTGTGACTAAATATTGCCATCTAGTGTATTAGTTGAGCTTTCAGTAAATAATACTGTAGCCATTTAACTTCTGCCCAAATGCATGATGGGAAGTGCAACCATGACTGTGCGTAGTGGTACCAATTGATATATCTTCTCTGCGTTGGGAAATAAAATTGGGTGTTAAGAAAAAGATCAACTACTACCTTTCTTCCCCACATTGCTTCCCACAATATTTCTAATTGTTGAGTGAGGGATTGTAAGGCTTTAGCCAATTAAAAAAAAAGCTTCAAAGGCTGCCAAAATTCTCTCTACCCCATTAAAGTTGCCTTCTAACTGTATGTATATGTAAAACGGTGCCATTATTGACTGAACGCGACATGATAGCCCTAGTTTAAGCCAAAGACTCTGGATGAGTGTAAAACATTTTCTTTAACGTCAAATACAATTAGAAAACGATTTAATTAAAAAAAAAAAAAAAAGTGTATATGTATATATATATATATATATATATATATATATATATATATATATATATATATATATATATATATATATAACAATTAATCACTAATAAACAATGAGGTTAAATGCTGATAGCATTTACTAGTGCAAAAGAATGGAAAATAAACAGATTCAGAACACTGACTTTGCCTTTCCAACATTATTCAAAACAATTAAAAAATAAGAAAAATCTAGCAATATTATTATAGTATACTACTACATATAATAGTAGTATAATAATTATAATAATTATTCATTGCCAATCATACTTGTCATAAAGAGTGTCATTTGAAAGCTATTCTTAGTGTAGAATCTGTATTCTGTAGTATTTACTCTACATGTCATAATATTAATTCTGAAGTATGTGGGAATAACTCCAGAAACCATTATTTATATGACGAACATGAAGTGCTTTTATTTTGAAATGTTCACCGGAGGTACGTTCGCTAAACCGCTAACCGAAAGCTTTACACTCCGTAAAAAAACATTCTTCGTCATTGCTTATGGTGTCACTAATAGATTTAATTTTTAGCAAGTGCTGTTAACCAGCTGTTGAGTGTTATTGTATGACTGATTGGAACTGTACTGCATTGTTTCGCCACAGGGTGTGCTGTCGTGTATTTGATGTTCGGCGTGAAGAAGAAGAAAGTTAAAAGAGGCATTAGCGGCCTGTTCTCAACTTCTCCTTCACCGAACTTTGGCTCTCATGGAGAGCATGTTTGCTCATGTGCTCGAAATAAACGATAGATGACGTGCAAAGTAGCAAGTGAGCTGTAAAAATAGCGAGCTTAGCGGTGTGAAAAACGCGGGAGAGCTAAGTGAAGCTAACGAACAGCTACGCGGAGCTAAGCGATGCTAAATGGAGCTAAGCGAAGCTAAACGGCGCTAAATGAAGCTAAGCGACTGATACTCAGTCCGTCGTCGTGGAACAGCCCATTGTAGTGCGTGTGTGTGGGGGAGAGATAATATAAATGCAGCATTCAAATGGCTTTCTTTTTTGTTATTTGTTTGTTATGCTGACATAATTATACATGACGAATAGTTGTGGGTGCTGCTGGCTCCGGTGGCCCAAGCCCTTGCTCGTTGGGGCAAGGGCAGCTGGTTGGGGGCCCCCTACTGGTTGGGGGCCTAAGGCGATCGCCTACTTCGCCTGAATAGTAAATCCGCCTATGCTGATAAGCTAAGGAAAAGACGCCGTCGTCATTTCTTCGGTGGGGCCAAGACACCCCGGCCGACCGAAGCAACACAAGAAGAACTAAATTTGATAGCTCGGTGCCTCTCAGACGTCAAGGCGGGCCCAACCTCCCACCTCAGCTGCCTCATTAACCATGACCCACCAATGGTGACACACAAGCTAAACAGCCCAAACTGCGATAAAAGATTATCCTAAACACATCCTTCTTCTGCCCACCGCGAGAGCCTTCATTTTTCTCGGGAACCTTTTGTTGACGTGTGATAAGGTGACCTTGCCTCCTGACCTGAGTCCATTTTCTGTTTGCATTGCACTCTGATCGCTGTCGACCTGAATAAATTGACAACATGTGCTTTGAAGCCTTTTTCCAGCTTTCAAAATAGAGTCAGTACAAAGGGTTAAGACGAACGCACAGAGTTTGGCCTTTTGGCCAGGATCTCTGTGTCCAGCTGGCCCGGGTCGTTGGAACTGCACCAGCGTGGGTCCGGCGGTCTGGCTAAATGGTCAGATTATTTCACTAGCTAGTATCGCACATTAAAACTGGTGGATTTAACTGTGGGGTAAAAATACATAATTTTGCCTTCTTGTGTACGTCTAACGTCAAGATGAATTTTAGCAGACTTTTCCAGCGTTTGACATGAACAAGCTAGCAAAGAAAGCGCAATTAAGGATCTCTCGTCTCTCCGTCATGTAACTTTGATGAGACTTTTATATGCTGAAACGCCATATCAGTACTTGTTTTTTCTGTTCTGTTGGCGTTGCTAACATGATTGTTCCCTAGGATTTTTCAGGTGTTGGTGTGGTAATTCATGCAAGCGGCTGCCCAGCTGACCACCTCTGTATGTTATTAAAGCTTAAAGTGCTTACTTTATGCACTGCAGGACACAGAGGCGCTGTTCAGAAACAAGCAACTGTGTTTATTCCCTAAACCTTTAAGAAGATTGGAGTTGTTTCAGCGCGTCCATTTGTAATGTGTGTGTGTGTGTGTGTGAGGCACGTGAGCGTCGCATTTTGTCTTCCGCTGACGGCTATTTCGCTTCCACGTGAGCTGGGGGTCTGCGAGACAGGGCGGGCGAAAAAAGGAAAAGAGTAGGGAAATGGGGAGAAGATGAAACAAGAGGAGACAGGAGATAAGGGGAGAAGAAAGGAGGTTACTTTGGAGCTGGCTGCTGCTGGAAAAGAGAGGGAAGAGGCAGACAGATGTTGTGGGAAGGGAGAGATTGTGCGCTAGTTGAGGTGAAGGCATGCTCCACTTTCGGACAACTGTCTTTAAACGCTTCGTTTGCTTCCTGCGCACACACACCTCATGAACAGGCATGAAAACACAACACAACACACACACTCAAACCCACACATTAAAACACTCGCACACGACAACCCGGACTAAACCAATATTTATGCTCACTACATAATGCACACAAATAGTCACAAGCACTAATACAGACACACACAGAGTAAAATATACATTAAAATACATGAACACACACATTGAATACTTGCAAACACGAATAAACATACACTCCGAAACCATAAGCGGATTTTAAGGGGGGGCCAGTCTGGTGGCCAAAAAGTGTCATTGCATGAAATTGACATATATATAGATATATATGTATATGTGTGTATACATATATGTATATATATATGTATATATATATGAAAGTTGTAAAGCAATAAAACTGCAACAAAAATGAATGGAAAAAAAAAATTATAATAATTTTTGATTAGCACCTTAGACTGTCATTTGCTTTGCATATAATTTTCACACAAAAAAAATTAGGGGAGGGCAATTTCATTTTTTAAATGATTTTTTTCTTTGATTGAAAAAAAAAAAAAAAGTACCGTAATTTTCGGACTATAAGACGCTAATGTTTTCCTTCATTTTGATACCTGTGGCTTATAGTCCAGTGCGGCTTATATGTTGATTTTTTTTAGTTAATAAGTAACACTTTAAGTGACAGCAGCATCATAAGACTGTCATAAGACAGTCATAATTATGACATGATACTATCATGAGCATTAATGAATGCTTATGTCATTAAGTGTCATCCGGGAAATTATGTCACTAGCTTCATTTATCTCCAGCTTGAATTTTTACATCCATTCAAAAGTGAAATCCTTTGCCGGATAACACTAAATGACATCTATTATAAGCATTCATTAATGCTCAGGACAGTGTCATGTCAATAATTATGATTGCCTAATGACAGTCTTATGTCGCCACTGTCAAATACAGTGTTAGCAAATACCATAACTAACAATTGATGAAACACTGGAACAGTAACTGAAGAAATAATTAGCACAGAACATGAATTTTGATTAAAATTTACATCTGTACAATGCAATGCATGCTAGGAGGCATGTTGGATGACAACAGTGTTGACAGCAGGTGGCAGCAGAGGTTGCCTGTCTCCACCAAGGGAGCAGTGATGGCCAAATGAAGCTTCTTGAAGGAATGAAGCTTTGCAGCCAATTGGTTCAAAGATTCATGGGGGTTTCATTTGGTCTTATGACAGTCGTATGATGCCGCTGTCAAATTAAGTGTGACCGGTTATTATCTTTTGGTGTAAATATCCCATAAAACAGTGAGGATAGCTGCGGCTTATAGTCCAGTGCGGCATATCTATGAACAAATGCCGTTTTCGGGCCAAATTTGGTGGGCTGTGGCTTATAGTCAGGTGCGCCTTATAGTGCGAAAATTAGGGTATATATATATATATATATATATATATATATGTTTTTTTTTTTTTTGAATGAAGCAACTTTTTATGGAATTGAATGATTTAGACACAAATGTCCTACCCATAATATGGCCCAAACACAAAAGAGATTGCTTCAATCAAAGAAAACTTTTTCAATGAAAAGTGTTCAAAATGCAAATTTTTCAATCTCAAATATTTTTTCGCATTCAAAAACGTTTTCGATGATTGAAATTTTTTTGATTGTTTTTTTCTTTTTGAAAATATATATTTTTTAAAGCAACTCATTTTTTGAATGAATAAAAAAGACAAAAACGTCCTAGCCAAAATGTGGCCCGGACACAAATCAACATTACTTCAATCAAAAAAGTTGCTTCAATCAAAAAAAAAAAAAAAAAAAAAGACTCCAATTAACAAAATTTTTAAAAAAATAAATAAATAAATAAATGAATAGCTTTCACATGCATTTTTCTGAGTTTCAAAGTTATTTTTGCATTTTTTTTTTAAATTTTTGATTGAAGGGACTTTATTTTGGGTTGAAAATACATATTTTTATTTAATCAACTTTTTTTTTTTTGATTGAATAACAAAGACACAAATCTACCTCCATTTGGCTTTGCCCAGGGGATACAATTTTTGACTGGGGTAACTACATTGGCTCGACTCCGGCGGGCGTACCATATTCAATGGATGACTATCTTGGCGAAAAGTATTGCCTAAGCAGCCTGATTTAGAATTCCCCTGAAGAATGATGGGAAACAAAAAACGCCCATTGTTAGCTTATTATTAGAAAGTTTCTTGTAAGTTAGTTTTATTGCTGACACTGCATTTTGGGGTCATCAACATTTTGTGCCCCCCCCGCCCCAAAAGTCCAACTCCGCCTATGTCTGAAACATACTAAAACAGATGCAGTAAAATACATGTTAAAATACATGAACACACACTTATACTGAACACATGCAGACACGAATAACACCCTAAAATCACACCAAAAAAAGACATGCTCTAATACACACACAAAAACACGTGTTAGAACACACACATTGACTAATACAGACTCACACAGCAAAATAACACTAAACATGCATGAACTCATACAAACATGCATACAAACACTAGCCAACGTACACAAAACACAACTAAAACAGACACTTGCATAAATACACGCACACAGAGTAAAAACACAGACACAAGACGCTTAAACGCGTGTACCAAAATATAGTGGTATGAAAACATATCTGAACCTTTTGGAATTTCTCACTTTTCTGCATAAAATCACCATCTAATGTGATCGGATCTTTGTCAAAATCACACAGATGTAAAAACAGTGTCTGCTTTGACTAAAACCACCCAAAAATTTATTGGTTTTCATATTTTATTGAGGATAGCATGCAAACAATGACAGAAGGGGGAAAAATAAGCAAGTGAACGCTCCGCCTAAGGAGACTTAAAGAGCAATTGAAACCAATTTTTACCAAACATTTTAAGTCAGGTGTGTGCCCAATCACTGATGAGTGGTTTAAACTGCCATGCCCACTATAAAACGCACACCTAATAAGAAATGTCTTGATGAGAAGCATCGTCTGATGTGTATCACGGCTCGGTCAAAAGAGCTGTCTGATTTGTATAAAGCTGGGAAAGGATACAAAACCATCTTTAAAAGTCTGGATGTTCATTAAGCGACAGTCAGAGAAGTTGTCTACAAATGGAGAGAGTTTGGTACTGTTTCTTCTCTCCCAAGGAGTGGCCGTCCACCAAAGATGACGCCAAGATGTTCAGTGCAGAATACTGAGACATAAAAAAGAACCCTCGAGTGTCTGCTAAAGACTTAGAGAAATCACTGGCACAGTCCAATGTTTCTGTGCACACATCAACTATATGTAAAACTATGGCCAATAATGGTGTTTATGGGAGGACTCCACGGAGGAAACCGCTGCTGTCTAAAAAAAACATTGTTGCTTGTTTAATGTTCGCGAAAAGGCACTTGGACACTCGACAGAAGTTTTGGCAAAATATTTTGTGGACTGATGAAACAGAAGTTGAATTGTTTAGGAGTAACACACAATGTCATGTGTGAAGGAAAAATGGAACACATCAACACCTCATCCCCACTGTGAAGCATGGTGGAGGGGGCATCATGATTTGGGGCTGTTTTGCTGCCTCAGGGCCTGGAAAACTTGCAATCATTGATGGAAGAATGAATTCAAAAGTTTATCAGGATGTTTTGCAGGAAAACCTGAGGACGTTTGTCAGACAGATGAAGCTAAAAACAGGCTGGATGCTGCAACAAGACAATGATCCAAAACACAGAAGTAAATCAACTTTAGATTTTTTTTCAGAAGAACAAAATACATGTTCCGGAGTGGCCAAGTCAAAGTCCAGACTCGAACCTCATTGAGATGCTGTGGCATGACCTGATGGGGAAAATATTATGTGACCCGAAGTGAATTAGCACATTATGCCTTATGATAAATTCAATCCGGGTCAAAGGGCGGAATGATGGGGAAAATATTATGTGATTCCTTAACGTTAGCACATTATGCCTTTGTGGTGTATGATTGCTTCTGCGACCTAGATCGTAACAACTTCTATTGTTTTTCACCTTGGGTCCCATAGTTAGGAGGGAATCTCACGAGATAACTTGTTTTGCACCATAGTACGTGCTTGAGTCCCATAGTTAGGAGGGAATCTCACGAGATAACTTAAATAAACATTCTACTTTAACCGCTGGGAGCCTCAACTGGGGGGGAATCTCATACCCTTGCGGGGGGGGGGGTCTAACGAGTTCGGGTGGTAAGTTTTCGTGGGGGCAGGGAGTGGCCACCCGTGTCCCCGCGTCAGACGTACCTATAAGAGTTGGGAGATTCCCCCAACTCCTCGGAAGTCTGCCAGAGGATTACATACTGGTCACTTGGCTTTTTTCCTTTGCCGGAGCGTTGGCTCTCCGCTTGTTTGTCAACGGTAAGCAATTTTCATTGTCAAGGAACAGTTTGTTGTGCTGTAACGTTAACGTGGGGATTCTGGGATTGACAAACTAGATCTAATGTCATCGTTACCACTTGTTATGCTTGTTCTTGATACTTGTCGCTTGCTCTTGTGGGATTGTAATCACCTTTATTCTGCATTTTCTAATCAATAAACATTGTCTATTGAGTAAAAGTGTGCTGGCTGCTGACTCACGGCGAACCCGGAAATTTCGGAAAACATGACCTAAAGACAGCGATTCATGCCAAACATCCCAGGAATCTGACTGAACTACAGCAGTTTTGTAGGGAAGAATGGGCCAAGATTAGTCCTGATTGATGTGCCAGACTGATGTGCAGCAACAGTAAGTTATTGCTTCCAAAGGGGGGGCACAAAATATTAAATGTGATGGTTCACTTACTTCTGTCCTTGTTTGCATACTATCCTCATGAAAATATGAAAACCTATAAATGTTTGGGTGGTTTTAGTTAAAGCAGACACTGTTTTTCATCTGTGTGATTTTGACAAAGGTCAGAACACATTTGGTGGTGATTTTATGCAGAAATGTGACAAATTCCAGAAGGTTCAGATACTTTTTCTGGACATACTAAACAGATGCAAACACAAATACTCGCAAAAAACACCTTAAAACTTCAACAGTTACAGACATGAACTAATTTATTGCCATTGACAGTGGAGGACATCAAATCTTTTTCAACTGGGATGGCCAGCATGCCGTTTGAGCACCGCGGATGGCGATCGCTGCCAACCAGTGGCGCCTCCAGAAATTTTTCATAGGCGTGGCCAGATGGGGCCACTTAAAATCTTAGGGTGGCCAAAACTAAAAGCCATAATTTCAGGTTTTCATTATATTATTGCAGTAAAAAGGTCAGGGGTAAACTATCAGAAAGACTTAAGGACACGGCTACTGATATACTTTGGTGTATTGTGTAATATTTGATGTTACTAATGATTTAATGTGCATAGTCCATAACTGTCCAGTCAACATTTTGAGTTCCACAACAATTCTGTTTTATTGCGTTATGTATATATTAGGCATTTAACTAGGGCTGTCAAACGATTACAATTTTTAATCGAGTTAATCACAGCTTAAAAATTAATTAATCGTAATTAATCGCAATTCAAACCATCTCTAAAATATGCCATATTTTTCTGTAAATTATTGTTGGAATGGAAAGATGAGACAAGACGGATATATACATTCAACATACTGTACATAAGTACTGTATTTGTTTATTATAACAATAAATCCACAAGATGGCATTAACATTATTGGTATTCTTTCTGTGAAAGGGATCCACGGATAGAAAGACTTGTAAGTAGGGTTGTTCCGATCATGTTTTTTTGCTCCCGATCCGATCCCGATCGTTTTAGAGTATCTGCCGATCCCGATATTTCCCGATCCGATTGCTTTTTTTTTGCTCCCGATTCAATTCTAATCATTCCCGATAATTTTTTCCGATCACATACATTTTGGAAATGCATTAAGAAAAAAATGAATAAAACTCGGACGAATATATACATTCAACATACAGTACATAAGTACTGTATTTGTTTATTATGACAATAAATCCTCAAGATGGCATTTACATTATTAACATTGTTTCTGTGAGAGGGATCCACGGATAAAAAAACTTGTGACTTTGTATATTGTGACTAAATATTGCCATCTAGTGTATTTTTTGAGCTTTCAGTAAATTATACTGTAGCCATGCACAAATGCATGATGGGAAGTGGAACCATGACTGTGCGAAGTGCTACTTGATATATCTTCTCTGTGTTGGGAAATAACATAAGATGTTAAGAAAAAGATCAATTGCTACCTTGCTTCCCCACATTGCTTCCCATGATATTTCTAATCGTAGGGAGAGGGATTGTAAGGCTTTAGCCAATTAAAAAAAGGCTCCAAAGGCTGCCAAAATTCACTCTACTCATTTTACGCTGCTTTTTATCTCTCTATATAGGTAAAACGGCGCCATTACAGATTGAGCGTGAGTGGGTCATGCAGTGCATGCATTAATTGTGTTAAATATTTTAACGTGATACATTTTTAAAAGAATTTATTACATCCGTTATCGGGATAAATTTGATAACCTTACCTTAAGCCTACACTAAAGACTCTGGATGAGTGTAACATATTATGTATGTAACGTTAAATACAATTAGAAAATGATTTAATTAAAAAAAAAAAAAATTATTAAAAAAAGGCATGCCCGATATTTTTTTGCCGATTCCGATTCTTTGAAAATGACGTGATCGGACCCGATCGATCGGGACATCTCTACTTGTAATTCTTAAAGGATAAATGTGAGTTTATATATTGTGACTAAATATTGCCATCTAGTGTATTTGTTGAGCTTTCAGTAAATGATACTTTAGCGACTTAACTGTTCTGCCCAAATGCATGATGGGAAGTGGTGCAACCATGACTGTGTGTGGTGGCTGCAAATGCTATTTCTCTGTGTTGGGTACACTACAGGGTGTTAAGAAAAAGATCAACTCCTGTCATTCTTCCCCACGTCGCTTCCCACAATATTCATAGTTGCTGTGGGAGAGATGACAAAGCTTTTGCCAATTAAAAGCACGGCCACAATGAACGCTTGTATCTACTGCACTCTGCCTCTTATCTCTGTATATAAGTAAAACAGCGCCATTGTAGGCTGTTTACGGCAATGCGTGAATGAGTCGTACCGCGAATATTTTCACGTGATTAATTTAAAAAATTAATTACTGCCCGTCAGGGCCGGCCCAGGCCATTTGGGGGCCCTAAGCAAAATAATGCGAAGGGGCCCATATTTTTGGCACACCATTTCATCACAGTGTACTGTGAAACCCATACATGCAATCCAAGCCATACGTCCATATTTTCTATATTAATCAAATGTTGTTGCACTGCATAATTCAAACGTCTCACCCCAAATGATTGTCAGCACTTACAGTAGATAGCGCCAAGCCTTTTTCTCAAAGAGGAAAGAAAGAAGTTAAGGAAGAACTTTTATTTTTTTAGGCTTGTAATCAAGTATCAAAACTCACAAAAGTCGAATAAAGCAAACTGTAGTAAACAAAATAGAATATGAATTAAACAATTGCCAGATTGGGGGCCCCCTAGTGGTCAGGGGCCCTAAGCAGCTGCGTAGTCTGCGTATAGGCTGGGCCGGCCTTGCTGCCCGTTAACGCAATAAATTTGACAGCCTTACATTTAACAAAACAAAATAAATTCATTCATTTGGGATGAAATGCATAACTGATGCTACAAGAATCTAACTATATACTGGCAAGCGGGGTGGCCAGTGGGGTGGCCAACCAATTTGGCAAACTGCTGCCAACCCTCCCTGTTAAAATCGGTCGTGGAGGTCTACCGCCATCAATGGCAGCCAGTCAGTTAAAGCAACCACTAACTCCCCCTTTCCTACTTCTAGTCACATTTGTTCGCCCTGCGTGTCGCTGTCCAGCCTTTGCCTTCTCTTTGACCGCGAGCATGAAAAATAAATGCCTCACCTCAGTTTCAACTCTTTATCCAAAAGCCTAACCTGTAATTCAAACAGCCCAGACTTTAATCTTGTCCCCCCTGCGGAGGTGAGGACCAGGCAAGTGCTTCTCTCAGATGCTCAGGGTTTAGATGGGGTTCGCCAACAAACAGACAAAAGTTTACCCGCCGACAAACCAACCTGAGTAGTTGCTTGTCGGCGTTTGCGTCTCCAACTCCGTCGTGACCCGACCTTCCGTCAGTAGGTCCGGCTGCAGCGGGACCGTGCTGCTGAACCACTCCCCCGTGGGCACGGCGGTGGTGTTCCGAAAGTCCTCCGGGCCAGGTTCAGAGGTTTGGGCTAGAACCGACGCGCATAGTAATGCGCTCGCAAGCACCCAGTAGACGCCTGAGCCTTGAGGAGCAACTTTTGGAAGCATAGTGATGAAAGGATGAGTGACAAGTTCACAGCGTCAAGGTCAGGCTCGTTGACCTCGTCACTGCTCGCATCCTTTTGCTTCCTTTTGGGAAATTCCCGCTCATGATGTGACCTGTGAAGGGAGAAAGGCAGTCAGTGTTGTTCTCTTCGTTTCTCCCTCCCTTCCACTCTCTCGCTCCGTCTAACTTGTTCTCTGATCTCCAGCTGGGCCGACTGAGCTCTTGCGTAAGAGCCGCTGGCTGGCTGAGCTGCGCTGAGCTCTCACTCATGCAGCGGACATCTCACGTGCACTCATGCGCTTGCTCTTGTGGTGGGGACGTCGCCGCAAATGACGGTTAACAACAGGAGTCTCATATTTAATGCAGGGCTGTCAAACGATTACAATTTTTAATCGTGTTAATTACAGCTTAAAAATTAATGAATCGTAATTAATCGCAATTCAAACCATCTATAAAATATGCCATATGTTTCTGTAAATTATTGTTGGAATAGAAAGATAAGACACAAGATGGATATATACATTCAACATACGGTACATAAGTATTGTAATTGTTTATTATAACAATAAATCAACAAGATGGCATTACCATTATTAACATTCTGTTAAAGCGATCCATGGATAGAAAGACTTGAAGTTCTTAAAAGATAAATGTTAGTACAAGTTCTAAAAATGTTATATTAAAATCCCTTAATGTTTTCGTTTTAATAAAATTTGTAGAATTTTCAATCAAAAAAAAATAAAAAACTAGTAGCCCGCCATTGTTGATGTCAATAATTACACAATGCTCATGGGTGCTGAATAGAGATGTCCCGATCGATCGGCGATCGATAGGGTCAGATCACGTCATTTTCAAAGTATCGGAATCGGCAAAAAAATATCGGCCATGCCTTTTTTTAATATATATATATATTTTTTAATTAAATCGTTTTCTAATTGTATTTAACGTTACAGACATAATATGTTGCACTCATCCAGAGTCTTTAGTTTAGGCTTAAGGTATTGATAAACGGCAGTAATTAATTTTTAAAAAAATGTATCACATTAAAATATTTAACGCAATTAATGCATGCACTGCACGACCCACTCACGCATGGTCGCGCTCAATCTGCGATGGCGCCGTTTTACCTATATAGAGAGATAAAAGGCAGCGTACAATGAGTAGAGTGAATTTTGGCAGCCTTTGGAGCCTTTTTTTAAGTGGTTAAAGCCTTACAATCCCTCTCCCTACGATTAGAAATATCATAGGAAGCAATGTGGGGAAGCAAGGTAGCAATTGATCTTTTTCTTAACACCTTATGTTATTTCCCAACGCAGAGAAGATATATCTATTGGTAGCACTACGCAGTCATGATTCCACTTCCCATCATGCATTTGGGCATGGCTACAGTATCATTTACTGAAAGCTCAACAAATACACTAGATGGCAATATTTAGTCACATTTATCCTTTAAGAATTACAAGTCTTTCTGTCCGTGGATCCCTCTCACAGAAAGAATGTTGATAATGTAAATGCCATCTTGAGGATTTATTGTCATAATAAACAAATACAGTACTTATGTACTGTATGTTGAATGTATATATTCGTCCAAGTTTTATTCATTTTTTTCTTAATGCATTGCCAAAATGTATATGATCGGGAAAAATTATCGGAAATGATTGGAATTGAATCGTGAGCAAAAAAAATCAGATCGGGAAATATCGGGATCAGCAGATACTCAAACTAAAATGATCGGGATCGGATCGGGAGCAAAAAAACATGATCGGAACAACCCTAGTGCTGAGGCCTAGAAAATCAGTCGCACCCAAGCGCCAGCAGAGGGCGACAAAACTCCAAAAAACACAAGTAACAAGTGGACATTGCACTTTGCTGTCATTTTAATCTGTTTGAGCGGGGCATGTGCGATAATTGCGTCAAATATTTTTACGTGATTAATTTAAAAAAATAATTACCGCCCGTTAACGCGATAATTTTGACAGCCCTAATTTAATGATGTGTATTTTTTTTTTTTTAATTCAAGAGGAAACATAATTATTCTCATTTTTTACTATTTTATTTGACATAAAAAGGGGAACTTTCTATCAAACCCAAAAAAGCAGGTGATGGTCTTTGCAATGAAATCTCGTCTGGGTTTTCTGTAGTTCTCTCTGAGAACAGATCTTTGTCATTAATAATAATGAGATATTTGCACACACGAAGTCAGAACAACTAGAAATAAGAGGACATAGCATGAACTCATTCACCACCATTGACGGCGATAGACGTCCAATTCATAGGCGGAGTTTGGCTTTTGTGGGAGGGGAGGCAAAACATGTTGATTACCCCGTAAAGCAATGTCAGTCATAAAATTAAGTTACTTTTTCATACCACTGTATATTGAAACTGAACCTTTTGGAATTTCTCATGTTTCTCCATAAAATGACCACCAAATGTGATCCGTTCTTGGTCAAAATCACACAGATGAAAAAACTGTGCCTGCTTTAACTAAAACCACCCAAACATTTATAGGTTTTCATATTTTAATAAGGATAGTATGCAAACAATGACAGAAGGGGGGGAAAAAAAGTAAGTAAATTTTCACGTTTAATATTTTGTGCGCCCGTTAGGCAGCAATAACTTCAACCAGATGCTTCCTTTAGCTGCAGACCAGTCTGGCACATCGATCAGAACTAATCTTGGCCCATTCTTCTCTACAAAACTGCTGTCACATTCCTGGGATGTCTGGCATGAATCACTGTCTTTAGGTCATGCCACAGCATCTCAATGGGGTTCGAGTCTGGACTTTGACTTGGCCACCCTGGAGCGTGTATTTTGTTCTTCTGAAAAAATTCTGATGTTGATTTACTTCTGTGTTTTGGATCATTGTCTTGTTGCAGCATCCATCCTCTTTTTAGCTTCAACTGTCTCACAGACAGCCTCAGGTATTCCTGCAAAACATCCTGATAAACCTTTGAATTCATGCTTCCATTAATGATTCCAAGTTGTCCAGGCCCTGAGGTAGCAAAACAGCCCCAAATCATGATGCTCCTTTCACCATGCTTCACGGTGGGGATGAGGTGTTGATGTTGGTGAGCTGTTCCATTTTTCCTCCACACATGACGTTGTGTGTTACTCCCAAACAATTCATTTTTGGTTTCATCAGTCCAAAAAATATTTAGCAAAAACTTCTGAGAAGTGTCCAAGTGCCTTTTCGCGAACATGAACAACGACAACAATGTTTTTTTAGACAGCAGTGGCTTCCTCTGTGGATTCCCCCCATGAACACCATTCTTGGCCATAGCTTTACATATAGTTGATGTGTGCACAGAGATATTGGACTGTGCCAGTGATTTCTGTAAGTCTTTAGCAAAAACTCTAGGGTTCTTTTTAACTTCTGAGTATTCTGTGCTGAACTCTTGGCATCATCATTTTTTGGACGGCCACTCCTTGGGTGAGAAGCAACAGTGCCAATCTCCCTCCATTTGTAGACAACTTCACTGACTGTCAATTGATGCACAGACTTTTAGAGATGGTTTTGTATCCTTTCCCAGCTTTATACAAATCAACAATCCTTGATCGCAGGTCTTCAGACAGCTTTTGACCGAGCCATGATGCACATCAGACAATGCTTCTCATCAAGACATCGCTTACTAGGTGTGTGCTTTATAGTGGGCAGGGCAGCTTTAAACCACTCATCAGAGATTGGCCACACACCTGACTTAAAATGTTGGGTGAAAAAAAAATCCCCCTTTCTGTAATTGTTTTCATGCTATCCTCATTAACATATGAAAACCTATAAATGTTTGAGTGGTTTTAGTTAAAGCAGACACTGTACTTTCATCTGTGTGATTTTGAGAAAGATCAGATCACATTTGATTGTGATTTTATGCAGAAATGTGAGAAATTCCTAAAGGTTGATACTTTTTCATACCACTGTATATGTATATACAGTGGGACAAATTAGTATTTAGACAACGACCTACTGTGCAAGTTCTCCTACTTGAAAAGATTAGAGAGGCCTGTAATTGTCAACATGGGTAAACCTCAACCATGAGAGACAGATTAAAGCTATCCATGGATAGAAAGACTTGTAGTCCTTAAAAGATAAATTTTAGTACAAGTTATAGAAATTATATATTAAAACCCCTCTTAATGTTTTCGTTTTAAATGCAAAGATAAGACACCAGACGGATATTTACATACAACATACTGTACATAAGTAATGTATTTGTTTATTATAACAAGAAATCCACAAATGGCATTATTAACATTCTTTCTGTTAAAGTGATCCACGGATAGAAAGACTTGTAGTAACTATAACATTTATCTTTTAAGAACAAGTTATAGTAATTTTATATTAAAACCCCTCTTCATGTTTTCGTTTTAATAAAATTTGTAAAATTTTCAAACAAAAGTAGAGTTAATATAATAATAAGAAGAATAAAAATAACAATAATAAGAATAGAGTGACCAAAGTCTGAGTAAGTTGCCGGTTCAAGCCAGTTCACTTTGCATTGTTGTTTAACTGTGTGAGAATAGGGCCTTATTACTACAGACTGAAATGCTTTTCTTTTTGTGAACATTTTTTTTGGGGGGGGAGAGATAGCAATATTATTTTTGTTGTGCTTATACTTATGTTTGTTGTGAAGGAGTTGCCGACGCTTATGCCAATAAACGGCGCGGTCCAAAGAACACCTGTGTCCACTTGCCTTTATCACATATATATCTCTATACATATCTTACCCAATATACAACAAGAGACACATAATTGCCACTAAAAGAAAGAACACTTACAGAAATATGCGTGGAGCACAAAGAGCACAATGTAACAGCATAAACGTCTCACAACTACTAATTCTCCCACTAGTAGAAGGAATAACATTAGTATGGAATGGCGCTGCCCCTAGGCGGCCGGTGGCATTCTCTTCACTCTTAATGTCCATAAACGGCGTCATTGTAATCTGTTTGAGGCAATGCGTGAGCAGGTCATTCAGTGCATGCGTTAATTGCGTCAAATATTTTAACGTGATTAATTTAAAAAATTAATTAACGCCCGTTAACGCGATGATTTTGACAGCCCTAGTTTTTTTTTCCTCTTCGTTGGGCATTTTATGGCTGGTGCGACTTATACTCAGGTGCGACTTATAGTCCGAAAAATACGGTACATGGAATGACATTTTTTGGCCATTCACTGCCCCCCACCAATCTCCACCTATGATCCAATTCTTTTTGAATGATCGCTGCCAACTCTCCCATTCACGTCTATCGCCGTCAACGGCGGCAAATGCTCAGGTGGACCATAAACGTGATCTTGTTGATGCTTTCCCAGACAGAATGTCCACCTGAACGCATGAATCATTGATACACGTGGGACCAAAAATAGGAAGAGGCGAGAAGACTGAAAAAGAAAGATCACAAGAAGGATGAAAACATCGTTCAGTAAAGTATTTGAGGAGTGTTCAACCTGTGTGCAGACAAATGCAAAGTGAGCAAATTATGATGACCCTAATCCATAACGCGGCCGTCTTTGAACACATCAAACGCTGTTATGTAATATGAAACGACACACACACACACGCGCTTGAATTCAGACTTTCTTTTTCGTGTGTGTCTTCATAATCCGTCTGAGTCTGTCTCATCTCCTTCTCTTGGCTCACACACATTGAAACGGCAACCAATCACAAGCGGATTTTAAGGGGGGGCCAGGGGCCCAGGACCCCCTGGTGGCCGAAAAGTGGCATTGCATGTAATTGACTTTCCTATATTTATATACAAGTTGTAAAGCAATAAAACTGCAACAAATGAATGAAATGGACAAAAAAACCCAACCTATTTTTATAATGGGTCGAAATTATTTTTCGAGCACCTCAGACAGTCATTTGCTTTGCATATAATTTTGAAAAAAAAATATATATATTAGGGCTGTCAAACGATTAAAATTTTTAATCGAGTTAATTAAAGCTTAAAAATTAATTAATCGTAATTAATCGCAATTCAAACCATTTATAAAATATGCCATATTTTTCTGTAAATTATTGTTGAAATTGAAAGATTAGACACAAGACGGATATATACATTCAACATACGGTACATAAGTACTATATTTGTTTATTATAACAATAAATCTACAAGATGGCATTAACATTATTAACATTCTCTTAAAGCGATCCATGAATAGAAAGACTTGTAGTTCTTAAAAGATAAATGTTAGTACAAGTTTTAGAAATGTTATATTAATACCCCTTTCATTGTTTTCGTTTTATTAAAAATTGTAAAATTTTCAATCAAAAAATAACTAGTAGCTCGCCTTTGTTGATGTCAATAATTACACCATGCTCACTCATGGTACTAACCCATAAAATCAGTCGCACCCAAGCACCAGCAGAGGGTGCCAAACATCAAAAAACAAGTAACAAGCGGACGTTACACTGTACTGTCATTTTAATCTGTTTGAGCGGGGCATGTGCGTTAATTGCGTCAAATATTTTAACGCGATTAATTTAAAAAATTAATTACCGCCCGTTAACGCGATAATTTTGACAGCCCTAATATATATTAGAAAAACTTTTTTTATGATTTTTTCTTTGATTGAAAAAAAAATATATATATATATATATATATATATATATATATATATTTTTTTTTTTTTTTTTTTTTTTTTTGGATTGAATCAACTTTTGGGGGGGATTGAATGATTTAGACACAAATGTCCTAATCATAATATGGCCTAAACACAAAAAGGATTGCTTCAATCAAAGAAAACTTTTTCAATGAAAAATTAAGTGTTCAAATGCAAATTTTTCAGTCTCAAATATTTTTTTGCATTCAAAAACTTTTTTCTGTGATTATATACATTTTTTAATTGAAGTGATTTTTCTTTTTGAAAATCTATGTATTTTTTGAACAACTTATTTTTTGATTGAATAATGAAGAGAAAAATGTCCTAGCCAAAATGTGGCCCATTACATTACTTCAATCAAAAAGTTGCTTCGATAAAAAAAAAAAAACTTCAATCAAAAATAAATAAAATAAAAATGAATCAAAGAAAAATTGCTTTCACATGCATTTTTTTTTTTTTTTTTTGTTTCAAATTTATTTTTGCATTCAAACACATTTTTTTTATTTGGGTTGAAAATAAACATTTTGATTGAAGCAACTTTTTTTGATGGAATAATAAAGACCAAAATCTACCTCCATATGGCTCCGCCCAGCGGATACAATTTTCGACTGGGGTACCTACATTGGCACGACACCAGCAGGCGTACCGAATTCAATGACGATCTTGGCGAAAAGTATTGCCTAAGGAGCCTGATTTAGAATTCCCCTCAAGAATGATGGGAAACAAAAAACGCTCATTGTCAACGTATTATTTTAAATATTCTTGTAAGTTAATTTTATTGCTGACACTACGTTTTGGGGTCATCAACATATTGTGCCCCCCCCGCCCCAAAAGTCAAACTCCGCCTATGCAACCAATGTAGCTACAACATGTAAATGGGGTGGAAAAAGAAGAAACAAAGAGAAAAATAAATTAATACTGTTACACCCCAGCTTTGGAGAGCCATCTTTTATGAAAAATTAACTTGCCAGCCCCTAGTCAAATTTGGATTGCATGTTAATCGCCGTCAATGAAACAATGATCACTCAACACCACCCATTCCAGTTCAAATGGATTTGGGAAATCTATACTTGTCAATGTCAGTAAATAATAATACTGTAATTTTCGGACTTTAAAAAGCACCTGACTATAAGACGCCACCCACCAAATTTGACAAAAAAACAGTATTTGTTCATAGATAAGCTGCATATTTACACCAAAATATATTAACCGGTAACACTTTATTTGACAGCGACATCATAAGACTGTCATAAGACCAAATGAACGACCATGAAGCTTTGAACCAATTGGCCGCAATGCTAAATTGCTTCAAGAAGCTTCATTTGTCCCTCACTGCCCCCTTGAGGGAGACAGTCACCCTCTTCTACCACCTGCTGTCAACACTGTTGTCGTCTAACATGCCTCCTAGCATGCATTGCAACCAGGGCCGGCCCAGGCCATTTGGGGGCCCTAAGCAAAATAATGCCAAGGGGCCCATATTTTTCGTCACAGTGTACTGTGAAACCCATACATGCAATCCAACCTATACGTCCATATTTTGTATATTAATCAGCTTTTTCGTTTCTCTGCTCCAGAAGGATAAATTCTCTTCGACATATTCGTGCATCTATTTTCCAAGCAAGTTTGAGCACCAATCATTGTAAAGCAGGTTCAACGTCACTCCCCAGGTTGCCAGATTGTAATGTCAAGAAAATGGATGTTTGCACCGATAAACGGCAATGCACGACACATTATTCACGATGCTCTATTAACAACGTATAACATGAGGTTGCCAGATTGGGGGCTCTTAGTGGTCAGGGGCCCTAAGCAGCTGCATAGTTTGCGTATAGGCCGGCCTTGATTGCAGCGCTACACATGTAAATCAGAAAATCAAAATTTATGTTCTGTGCTAATTATTTAGTTACTGTTGCAGTTGTTTCAATAATTAATCAAACAAAGAATAGGTATTGTTTCTCGTAGTTACTGTTTGACTGTTTGTATTATTCTAACACACCCAAAAAAAAAATAGCACTCATACCATAGTTTAAGAAAAAGAAGCAGAATATAGGGCATAAGAGATACATGATGCCTTCTTATCACGGAAGCCCAACGTGTGCGTCACGCAACTGACCCAGCAAGATTGACACTGACAAGCCCACGTCTGCACCACCAAGTCCCGCCATCAGTTCTCCCGGACAAATGGCGGGACGCCCTGTCCCAACATAAGGAACACCGGAGAATGCCCGATATCCAACTGATAACACGACTGATAAGTCTCCAAGAGCTCCTTTGACACTGGGTTGGCAAAATCCAAATCTCTAGTTGCCCTGACAACAGTAACTCAAGAATCCTCCTGTCCAATCCACAAACAGACTAAAATCTTAAACAACGCCCAAACACACCCTTCTTCAGCCCACAGGCCACCCCGCAAGAACCTTTAAAAAGACTCAAGGCTTAACTAATCATTGTCATTTTTTCTCGGGACCTTTTGTTAACTTGTTATATGGGGACCCTGAATCCTCGCCTGGGTCCCTCTGTGCTGTATGATCACTGTCGTCCTGAATAAATTGTCAACTTGTGCTTGGAAGCCTTTTTTCCAGCTTTAAAAATGGAGTCAGTTGTTACCAATTCGCCCTCGACTGGTAATTGGCGGTGCTTTCAACTCTTCACCGTAGTGAAGCGTGGACCGGCGATTCACGTTGGCTCGTTGTCGTCGGCTGGCTCGGTCCGTCCGATGCCCTCCACAGGAAGGCGGCGGCGCGCATTAAAAACACCGAGAGGCGTGGGACGGCGCCTTATGGGTACTTTTATCAACAAAAACAAAATGTGGGGGACACACTAACTGCGTACTTTTTCCACCCTCGACTCTCTCACGCCCTCTCGCTCGACCACTTTCTTCCTCGCTGCTCATTCTGACACTGCCGGTCAAAGCAACAGCGGCCCCTTGGGGGTGCCGGTAACATAGTACAAGGGATTGAGACTAAGGTGAACGCGCAGAGTTTGACCTTTTGGCTGGGTTGTCGAGATCTCACCGGTCTGGCTAAAGGGTCAGATTCCTTCACTAGTTATGGTATTTGCTACCACTTTATTTGACAGTGGCGCCATAAAACTGTCATAAAACCATCAGAATTATGACATGACAATGCCATGAGCATTAATGAATGCTTATGACAGATATCATTTTGTCTCATCCGGCAAATTATCTCACCTTTGAATTGATTTGAGCCGTCATAATTATTCCATGACACTATCATGGGTCTTAATGAATGCATATGACAGACTAGCGGTTTATAGTCTGAAAAGTATGGTAATACTACTTCTGAGAATTTTTGCTTCAAATGTAAGCGTCAAATCCCCTGCAGCTTTGATGTAAAATTCTCGCAACATTTGAGCAAATCCGCCAGACGCAAACATTGAAAAGCGAGCTTTCGGCCTCCCCTGCAGCTCTGCTGAGCTGCCGTTGCGGTGGGCACAGCAGCATTGATGTGACCTCCAATTTGAGGTCACTTTTTCTGCAAGTATATTTACATTTCAGGTCTTTGGCTAAGCCATAATTCCAATGCTTTGCTTTGATGTAATCCCACATTAAACCAAATGTGAAAGGAAAAAGGCCAAATAAAATCACTTGATGATAAACCAATGGGCAGGAGATTGTGTTACAGTAACTGTTTAGGATGAGTTACAACGCCATCTTGTGGACGATTGGCTCTTACAGCTTTTTATTGGGCTTTTCAGTAAATTTAGCCTCGTGTTCTTTGAGTATCCAACTAATACTCAAATATTTGAGCACCTCATATCGGATAATCCTTTTTATCCAGTCAGCAGCAGCAGTCAAGTAATTGTTTGTTTTTATGGGGAAATCACAGTTAATCCTTATTAAAACAACATAGTTGCTTATTTGGTTATTTCTTGTTCGTCGTTGCTGATTCACGTGCAAAGAATTTCTCACATGTGAGTTGTTGGAAATTGAAATGGGGGGTGGGGGGATCTTATAATTTATTATTCGCATTAAATATTTGGATAATAGGTTGAATTGAGTAAAATAGTTAGCATTTTTTACTTCTTTGATTTAAAAAAAAAAAGCCATATTGACCATCAAATTAAAAATACATTATATATTTGGCGGAAAACACTCAGGTGACTTGAAGTTCCGCTCTGAGACCCCCAATTTGGCCAACTTTCAAAATTGTCTGATATGCATGTGTGATACATCATTCATTCATTCATTCATTTTCCATGCCGCTTTTCCTCACGAGGGTCGCGGAGGTGCTGGAGCCTATCCCAGCCAACTACGGGCAGTAGGCAGGGGACACCCTGAACTGGTTGCCAGCCAATCGCAGGGCACAAGGAGACATACAACATCATTGGAAAGCTTAAAATCTCAATTTTCTGGGGGAAAAAATTTTTGAACAGGAGGGCATTTCTAAAAAAATTGATTTTTTTTTTTAAAAAAACAGCAAAACCCTATCTGGAGGTGAGAGCTCGCGAGAGCAGAATTAAAGACGCCATGACTTTAACGAGATATTATCACGTACTTGTTTCGATCCAAAAACTCAATGTAGCATCTATCACTGAGTGTCAAGACACAGCTGTGAATGGCCATAGCTGGATTTTGGGGGGATTTTATGGATGAAACATGGTAATATAACAAGGGTCGCGATGCAGAAATGGCAGACATCAGGGAGTGGTCGAGATGTTTTTTTTCATATATTTACCTTTTAAACGTTGTTTTTCAATTTTTCTTGTTTGGATAAATTATTTATCATCTAACATTTCGGAGAAAATGCGACAGTAACAAAAAAAAAATACAATTAAGCGATAGTTATGAGGTAGATATCTGTGACTTTTTTACAGACACCATTTTTTTCATTGTGACGTAATTTGTTTAAAAGTTTAAAATACGCGAGTGAATAAGTTTTTTAAGTCTTTTTATTTATTTATTTATTTTTTAAACGAAATATTAGACATCAATTCATGATTCTAAGCTAAAAATGACAGACATTTTGAATAACAAATATAATTAATTACCTACGTTTTATGGATAGGTTGAAACAAAAGCGATTGCGTGAAGTCTGTAAACAGGGGGTTTTGAGGGTAAAATGGAAAAATTTAAAAATAGTTCGGGGCATAGGCGGAGTTTGACTGTTGGGGCGGGGGGGCACAACATGTTGACCTCAAAACGCAGTGTCAGCAATAAAATTAACTTACAAGAATATTTAGAATAATAAGTTGACAATGAGCGTTTTTTGTTTCCCATCATTCTTGAGGGGAATTCTAAATCAGGCTGCTTAGGTAATAATTTTGCCAAGATCGTCTACTAAATATGGAACGGTGTTGTGCCAATGTAGTTACCCCAGTCAAAAATTGTATCCCCTGGGCGGAACCATATGTAGGTAGATTTGTGTCTTTATTATTCAATAAAAAAAAAGTTGCTGCAATAAAAAAAAGTTGCTGCAATCAAAATATATATTTTAAATTTAAAAAAAAAAGTGTTTGAATGCAAAAATAAATTTGAAACTTAAAAAAAATGCATGTGAAAGCTATTTTTCTTTGATCTTTTTGGGGGATTTTTTTTTTTTTTTTTTTTTTTTTTGGATTGAAGTAATGCTTGTATGTGTTTGGGCCACATTTGGCTTTATTATTCAATCCAAAAAAATGTATTTAAAAGAAAAAAATCACTTCAATCAAAAAAAGAAAAAAATTAATCATAGGAAATGTTTTTGAATGCGAAAAAATATTTGAGATTGAAAAAGTTTGATTGAAGCAATCCTTTTTGGGTTTGGGCCATATTATCAGTAGGACATTTGTTTCTAAATCATTCAATCCCCCCAAAAAGTTGCTTCAATCAAAAAAAACATCTTCAATCAAAGAAAAAACTAATTTGAAAAATAGAATTGCCCTCCCCTGTTTTTTTGAAAATTATATGCAAAGCAAATGGCCATCTAAGTTGCTGGTCACATGATCTGTTCGAAAAAATAATTTTGACTCATTATAAAAATATATATTTTTTTCATTTCATTCATTTTTTTGTTGCAGTTTTATTGCTTTACAACTTTTATATATTTAGGAAAGTCAATTTCATGCAATGACTTTTTGGCCACCGGGGGGGCCTGGCCCCCCAGCCCCCCCTCTTAAAATCCGCTTATGGTTCGGGGGCTGAATATGCCATGAATTTGCTATAGCAGCATGTAGATATTTCGTTCTTTCAAACACAAAAATTATTTTGGCTTATTATTGAGCAGTTAATTTTAAAGAAGGATGCAAGAGGAGAAACTGCTTTTTCAGTCTTATCTGTGTTTTCCGCCATATATAAATGTAGCTGTCTACAATTGAAATGTGACTCTATTGCTCCTCTGGAGGGAGTTGTAGGATAAGCTAATGTAAAGCAGAAGAAGTATACGTGTACTGTATTTGTAAGTCTGTTTTTCAAAAGCTTTAGATAAGTAATTATTCATTTGATACTAAATAATATTTAACAATGACCAATCAGTTATTTCAATATTTCACAATTTTCCAAGATCCTGAAAGCTTTGCGGTCTCCTTCACACAATGTCACGCCCTTATGCAAAGTCCTCAAATCTGATTGGCTCACGCTCAAGTAGGAGGCGGTACGAAACGATGCTTAATTAACATACCTAAGCAGAGCCATAAATTAGCCCGTGGTGCCTCACCTGCCGCTTCAGACAGGAACCAGGAGAAGACGTTTGTCACCCAAATACACTCGACCACCTCACTCATGTGTAAAAGTGAGACAAATCTTGCTTTAGCTTCGGTTCGGTGCTGACTGGAGACTCCTATTCACCTCCCCCCCTCCTTTGGTGACGGTGCCGGTTCTGTTGAGTCCAGAGCCCAGGGTCATCCATGAGGCTGGAGGCTGCAGCCAGGATGGATCTGTTTAGGAAGCTGTGGAGGGCGAGGAATCTGATCGTGGTGATTTTCATCCCACTCTCCCTCTTGCCACTTCCTCTCGTCCACCCCACCAGCGTAAGTCAGAATAATTTGACGCAGAATGTAAAGTTCTGTTATGTCTATTTGTATGAAAAAATGTTTCTCACTGTATATTATTCTGGTAGCAAAGTCAAGTCAACTGGAAAATGTAGTTCATTTACAACTGTAATACTCCATGGAACAAAAAAACATGTTTTATCGACTTAATTAGTCACTATAACATTCAAGAAATCCAATTACTACTAGAAAAAACACTTACATAACCTCCAGTTTCTCTTACCGAAGCTCCTTTTTTGATCGCTGCAGCCCACTGATGGGATTTTCTAACGCGTACTTGTGTGTGAATCAATCAAAAGACCCTATTGTTGTGTTAAATGCTCATCCAGATCTACACGGAGATGTCGCGTCATGTTGATGACATGGAGACCAGTGGTAGAAGCATAAACGTCTCATTCATGTGTGAAGAAAAAATTGCGGACAGAGTGGGAAAAAAAGAAAATCTTTGAAATGTAAAAATTGCTGAGAGAACAAGAGGATTATCACAAATCCATTGCGTTGGGGGTTGTTACTTGGCTCGCAAAGTCATATAGAAGTGGAACCGAGAAATGAAACGCTGGATAAAATGACAAAGTCAGGGAGAAAAATTCGGAACTTACGACAGCCAAACTTTTTCGGGTTACGATTTAGTTTTAGTCAAAACATTTTGACTGAAATGTTTCATTTTTGTCGTATGAATCGCTTTGTCAGTTAATCAGAATTGCAGAAGATTTAGTCACCTAAAATAAAAAGTAGATTCATGATGCGTACTAGGGGTGTGACAAAATATTGAAATGGTGATATATCGTGATACTTTGTATCCCAAAAGGTTATGCTCCTGCCAAGAATCGAGATATTTCTAAAAAGGTGTCAATGTCTAAAAAAAAATTTTTTTTTTTTTTTTAAATGAACCAACAAGTTGCGACCAAAATCTTCCACCATCATAGTGTCTTAGTCAGGCAGCGTTGACGGTGCACGACGCCGAATCCATTTAAACTGGGAACCAGGGCCGGCCCAGCCTATACGGAGACTATGCAGCTGCTTAGGGCCCCTTACCACTAGGGGGCCTCCAATTTGGCAATTGTTTAATTAATATTCTATTTTATTTACTACAGTTTGCTTCATTTGACTGTTGTGAGTTTTGATACTTGATTGCAAGCTTAAAAAAATAAAAATCCTTCCTTCTTTCTTTCCTCTTTTAGAAAAAGGTTTGGCGCTATCTACTGTAAGTTCTGACAACCATTTGGGATGAGAAGTTTGACGAATGTAGTGCAACAAAATCTGATTAACATTCAAAATATGGACGTATGGTTTGGATTGCATGTATGGGTTTCACAGTACACTGTGACGAAATGGTGGGCAAAAAAATATGGGCTCCTTTGCATTATTTTGCTTAGGGCCCCCAAATGGCCTGCTGGGAACGTTCGTTCATTCGAAACCAGAGCATTCACAGTCTTTCCCACTGATTTTCAGGGCATTTACAGGTCATTTCCTGTTGAGTTTGAGTCACTGCCTATTCATTTGGGTGATTCCCAGGCCACATCCTGTTCTGTAACTCAAAATAAACACAAAGTGACCCGTAAAAAACCCCAAAATCAACAGGATGTAACTGAAAATCAACAGGTAAATGACCTTAAATAGCCCAAAATTACCTCATTGCCTGGCTTTGGCTGCCACTGACGGCCATAGACGTTCAATCCGTTTGAAGTGGGAGGGATGGCAGCGAATGAACATTCGTTCATTCGCTGCCATCCCTCCCACTTCAAATGGATTGAATGTCTACTAGTGATAAACTCATTCCAATACACAGTAGAAGCTTGTTTTTCTGTTCATTAGTTGTTTGTAGAATATTCTAGAATGATTTCCTGACCAATGTATCGATAATCGTTGTATCGCCATATCGTCAGATCATCGTCATCGTGAGCTTTGTATCGCAAATCGTATCGTACCCAATCCTAATGTGTACGATTCGACTTACGGTTAGTTTAATCCAATCATTTTCGACAAGATTTAGTTTTCGTTGTAATTTTATCATTTGAATTGTGTCGTTATAGCCTGCAGTAGTTTTACTTCACTACATTTTTCGTTCAGAGTGGCGTTCACGTGCTTACAAGCACGCCGCCAGCCAATGGCCACTCTCCTTGCTGTTATGTCAGCGGCGGCGCATGTTTGGCACGGCACGCCGCCGGCCCAGGATGAGGCCGAGCCGCGGCCAAAGTGCCAAAACATCAACACAAAGAAAAAATAATCCCGGTGATGAAGTTACATAATCCTGTACCACCACCAATAGCACGAGGGGTCGGCGTCCCGCTGGCTTCTTACGACACTGGCGACCGCAGACCGTTTCAGGAATGTGACATTGTGTGTGTTCGGAACAACTGATCCAAGTTAAAGTGAAGCTCGCTCGCTAATTAACACGTTTTTTAATGTTTGTTTGCGTGTTCGCTAGCACAGCGACACGACAAACTAATTAGCAATTCATTAAATATAATATTCCGAAAAAGTATACATTTATGTCATTTTTGTTGTGCCAATTGTTGATTGGTTCAGGAAATGCAGCCATGTCACCTAATTTGCCTTTCGGTTTCTTTGTTTAAATGCCACTAATCATTATTTCCTTAGCCGACCACTGATAACAGAGTTGATGAGCTGATCAATTGGCAGCACCGAGGTGGCTACAGATCTAACTCCAGTTCCATTGTAAGCCCCCCTATCAGTTGAAAGTGATTATTGCATCAGCGCTCGTTGCTTACACTGCACTTTACCTTGCAAAATGACACGGACTGAGAAGTCAGCAAGGCGTTTGATGGTCAATAATCAATAATACGTGATTGCTGAAACAGGCAATCCTCCCCTCCATGTTGACTTATTTTATCTGTGCATCTGTGTGAATTTTTAGTGTCGATTCAGCAAGACTCCAGCTGTTCACAAGTAAACAGGACTTGCAACGAGGGCTGCCGCAAATGATCATTCTGATAGTGAATCGCCACTGTAAATTGTCTTATTTTGATGAATTAGAAAAATAATCAACATATATTCGTCAGGCATTGTTCAATGTTTTACTTGAAATTAGGGTTGTTCCGATCATGTTTTTTTGCTCCCGATCCGATCGTTTTAGTTTGAGTATCTGCCGATCCCGATATTTCCCGATCCCATTGCTTTTTTTTGCTCCCGATTTAATTCCAATCATCCCCCATAATTTTTCCCGATCATATACATTTTGGCAATGCATTAAGAAAAAAATGAATAAAACTCGGACGAATATATACATTCAACATACAGTAGATAAGTACTGTATTTGTTTATTATGACAATAAATCCTCAAGATGGCATTTACATTACACAAACATTCTTTCTGTGAAAGGGATCCGCGGATAGAAAGACTTGTGACTTTGTATATTGTGACTAAATATTGCCATCTAGTGTATTTGTTGAGCTTTCAGTAAATGATACTGTAGCCATGCCCAAATGCATGATGGGAAGTGGAACCATAACTGTGTGTACTGCTACCAATTGATATATCTTCTCTGCGTTGGGAAATAATATAAGGCGTTAAGAAAAAGATCATTTGCTACCTTGCTTCCCCACATTGCTTCCCATGATATTTCTAATCGTACGGAGAGGGATTGTAAGGCTTTAGCCAATTAAAAAAAGGCTCCAAATTCAGCCAAAATTCACTCTACGCATTTTACACTGCCTTTTAACTCTCTATATAGGCTAAACGGCGCCACTACAGATTGAGCGCGACAATGCGTGGGTGGGTCGTGCAGCGCATGCATTAATTACGATAAATATTTTAACGTGATACATTTTTTTAAAAATTAATTGCTGCCGTTATCGGGATAAATATGATAACCCTACCTTAAGCCTAAACTAAAGACTCCAGATGAGTGTAGCATATTATGTTTGTAACGTTAAATACAGTTAGAAAACGATTTAATTAAAAATAAAAATAAAAAAATATTAGGGCTGCCAAAATTATCGCGTAAACGGGCGTTAATTAATTTTTAAAATTAATCACGTTAAAATATTTGACGCAATTAACGCAGATGCCCCACTCAGAGAGATTTAAATGACAGTACACAGTGAAACGCTCACTTGTTGTGTTTTATGGAGTTTTGCCGCCCTCTGCTGGCGCTTGGGTGTGACTGATTTTATAGGTTTCAGGATCCATGAGCATTGTGTAAGTAATTATTGACATCAACAATGGCGGGCTAGTAGTTTATTTTTGATTGAAAATTTTACAAATTTTATTAAAACGAAAACATTAAGAGGGGTTTTAATATGAAATTTCTCTAACTTGTACTAACATTTTTCTTTTAAGAACTACAAGTCTTTCTATCCATGGATCGCTTTAACAGAATGTTAATAATGTTAATGCCATCTTGTTGATTTATTGTTATAATAAACAAATAGTCCTTATGTACCATATGTTGAATGTATATATCCATCTTGTGTCTTGTCTTTCCATTCCAACAATAATTTACAGAAAAATATGGCATATTTTATAGATGGTTTGAATTGCGATTAATTGCGATTAATTAATTTTTAAGCTGTAATTAACTCGATTGAAAATTTTAATCGTTTGACAGCCCTAATATACATATATATATATATATATATATATATATATATATATTTTTTTTTTTTTAAAAGGCATGGCCGATATTTTTTTACCGATTCCGATACTTTGAAAATGACGTGATCGGACCCGATCGATCGGGATGCTGATCGATCGGGACATCTCTACTTGAAATGCAATACACTATATGTTGGAGTACCCCAGGGATGTATGTTCGATCCACTACTTTTGATCCTTGTTTTTCTATTAAAAATGGATATCATTGTTTCGTTGCAGGAAGCATGTTGCGCATACGTGCTAATAGTGACAGCAGTTTACTGGGTGTCCGAGGCTGTCCCCTTGGGTGCCGCCGCCCTCGTCCCCGCCTTCCTTTACCCGCTCTTTGGGGTACTCAAGTCAAGTGAGGTGAGTTTTTACCAAAAAGCCACCTGTCGACCTTTTTCTTTACTTTTCTTATCACGGCGTTACATAAAAAGAGCGCCATGTGATTGCAAAGCTGCCTCTTAACTAGACTGTAAGCCTCTTGTGATGGTGGGCCATAAATATGTGAGTAGAGAAGTTTACGCAACTTTTTCTGTCTGTTTGAATGAGTGGCGTCTGGCTGCGAATGATCATGTTTATCCTTCAAGGCATGGAAAAAAAAAAAAAAAAAAAAACACCAGAATGAGTTTATTACTACTACTAAACTCTGACAGTGGCAGCGAATGCTGCAAAACCTCCAAGTTTAAATGGATTAGACGTCTAATGCCGTCAATGGCAGCTAATGAATTAAACATCGTAATGGCAAAGTCATGCACCCCGCCTCCTTTGAGCAGTTATGAAATTTCGCTCGTTGCTATACTTCTAAGGCTGCTACGATTAATTGGCAAAAATTTCAATCAAATGAAAACACAATTATAGACAATTGATTTACAGAGATAGACTGAAAACTACAAAAAAAAAAACAAAACTTTTTTTCTGTGTTTAGGTATTAGGTTTCATTATATTGGGTATTAAAACTACCAAAAAAAAAACTTTTTCTGTGTTTAGGTATTAGGTTTCATTATATTGGGTATTAAGTAGGCATATTTCTCGTTAATATATAAATCACTGAATATTTAAACAATAATTAACACGATGTACACTGCTGGCCAAAAGTATTGGGACACCTTCATTTATTTTGCTTGCAATGAAAAAACACAAAAGAAAATGGAAAAAAATTAAATCATTATCATTTAACACTAAACTCCAAAAATGAGCCGGACAAAAGTATTGGTACTAGGGTTGTTCCGATCATGTTTTTTTGCTCCCGATCCGATCGTTTTAGTTTGAGTATCTGCCGATCCCGATATTTCCCGATCCGATTGCTTTTTTTTGCTCCTGATTCAATTCCAATCATTCCCGATAATTTTTCCCGATCATATACATTTTGGCAATGCATCAAGAAAAAAATGAATAAAACTCGGACAAATATATACATTCAACATACAGTACATAAGTACTGTATTTGTTTATTATGACAATAAATCCTCAAGATGGCATTTACATTATTAACATTCTTTCTGTGAGAGGTTTCCACAGATAGAAAGACTTGTGACTTTGTATATTGTGACTAAATATTGCCATCTAGTGTATTTGTTGAGCTTTCAGTAAATGATAATGTAGCCATGCCCAAATGCATGATGGGAAGTGCAACCATGACTGTGCGTAGTGCTACCAATTGATATATCTTCTCTGCGTTGGGAAATAACATAAGGTGTTAAGAAAAAGATCAATTGCTACCTTGTTTCCCCACATTGTTTCCCATGATATTTGTAATCATAGGGAGAGGGATTGTAAGGCTTTAGCTAATTAAAAAAAGGCTCCAAAGACTGCCAAAATTCACTCTACTCCTTTTACGCTGCCTTATATCTCTCTATGTAGGTAAAACGGCGCCATTACAGATTGAGCGCAGCAATGCGTGAGTGGGTCGTGCATCGCATGCATTAATTGCGTTAGATATTTTAATGTGATACATTTAAAAAAAAAAAAAAGAATTACCGCCATTATCGGGATAAATTTGATAACCCTACCTTAAACCTAAACTAAAGACTGGATGAGTGTAACATATTATGTTTGTAACGTTAAATACAATTAGAAAACTAAAATCATTCCACCTATTTTTTTTCATTCTCTTTTGTGTTTTTTCATTGCAAGCAAAGTAAAAGAAAATATTACTACCAAAGCATTTGTAATTGCAATCGTTTTCTGGGAGAAATTGAGCATGATCTGACCGAATTGCAGGGGTGCCAATACTTTTGGCTAATGCTGTATATATGAGACGATTAGTTGAGTATCAATGTAACCCTTTGTGGAAGCTCTATGTCATACATGACGAGAATCCAGGAGCCCGGCGGGACAAAGTCCGGCAGCATTAGGTGAGAGTTGACGAGACATTGGCTTATACAATTGCGAGATTAAAAAGAACAGAATGTTAGTGTTGGGCGAGTGCAAAACAAGGAAACGGGTGAAGAACGAGTATTTGTTCAGGTGGCGGCCGAGTACTCCAAAGATACCACGTTGCTGCTGATGGGAGTCATATGTCTGGCCGCGTCCATAGAAAAGTGGAACCTGCACAAGCGCATCGCCCTGCGCATGGTGATGATCGCTGGGGCCAAACCTGGCATGTAAGAGTCACATGATGGGATCAGTAGTGATCGGATGGACGTTTCAGAATCTTTTTCTATGCTCTCTTACCTAGGTTGGTATTGGGCTTCATGTTCTGCACCGTCTTTCTATCCATGTGGCTTAGCAACACGTCCACCACAGCCATGGTGATGCCCATTGCCGAAGCCGTGCTGCAGCAGCTCATCTGCACGGGCATGGCCGACAACCTGGAGCCCGACGCCGCCGAGGACGACAGCGGTACCGAGGCTTTAAAATTCCATTCCATTGCATTGTGTCCAACATGCAATTTTCATTTTGATGCAATTTTCCTGCAGCAGCGTCCGATAAAGAAGAAAATCTGGACAAGAACCAACTGGCGCTGCTCTACCGTAATGACAGGTGTTGTTTTTGTTCAAGCTTCAGACTGTAACTGAATTTTGAGCTGTCTAATACCTGTTCTTATTTTTCAGCAATGATTGTAAAAAACAGGAACTTTCAACCCTCAGTGAGGTAAGAACAATACAAAATCTGTATAAAAATATATATCTACTGAAAAAAAGTAGAAAAATACCTTTTACTATAATAAATACAATGAATAACAGTAAATTGAGAGAATACTATTGTTGTATGTATTGTTTGATTGTTATTTACTGTATAAATATCCACAGCTTTTTAACTTTAGTTAAAACAACAACTGAGGTATTTTCATTTTTACAGTAATTTATTATCAAATTGTCTGCCAATGAACTGGGAACCCTCCCAGTTCAAATGGATTGGACGTTTACGAGGGATAAACGAAATGTTGGGTCTAAAACACCTTCTTCAATTTAGCTGTTGACCCAGAGCGAGGTGACAAAGGCAGGACACAAGGAGGCAGGAGTCAGAGAGTAGACTTTTACCAAGCTGCAGTTTGGGGAGAGGTCTGAGATCGGGCAACGTGACTAAGAGCGTCTCATCGAAGTCTCTCTCAGAGCTCTTTTATTGAGAGCTTGTTGCTGGGCAGAATATAGTTACAACACTGCTGTCCAACGTGGCAGTTTCGATCGGGCAAGTTCCTTATTCTAGTCATTGATTAAATTAACAGTAACACTCATTGATTAAATTAACAGTCACACCCTTGATTAAATTAACAGTCACACTCTTGAGCGAGCAAGATAACTTTGTTTTGAACACACATTTGCACTCGAAGTAGCTTGGTGGAAAAGTACTGAGATGTTGTGTGATGAATCAACATATGTGTGTGTATCTATTTATCAGCAGAATGTGAGCAATTGCCGGTAATAAAAATGTAAGCATATGATTATGGGCTAAAACTGTATTCTTAATAATAGCTTGGGAGAGCGCGTATAATAGCTGTGGGAGAGCGAACTTATATAACCCGCAGAGTATAATGGTCATACAATCAAGCATATCTTACAACTCATTTAAAGAGTTTTCATTTATTTTCCAGTGCATTGAAGGTAGAAAAGCTCAATGAGACACAAGATTGGACATTGATCACCGTCAATCAAATGAACTATAATCTTATGGTGAATGACTGTTTCGGGACTTTTCAGGTACAAACCGGTGAAGCCAAAGGCTTGGGTGCAAATCCAAATACCAACCAAGAGTGCATCACGCATACAAACGGACATTTACCGCAAGTGAGAAATTTTTTTTTTTTTTTACAGACCTAAACTATTAAGTTTGTTCACGCATTTGATTTCCGTTTCCTTAGGTGGCCATCGAAATCCCAAACGTGAAGCGTGTTAAGGCCCGGCGAGATTCCCAGTATCCCACCAAGCGGGACCACATGATCTGTAAATGTCTAACCCTCAGCATCACCTACGCCGCAACAATCGGCGGGCTCATCACCATCACCGGCACCTCAACCAACTTGATATTCGCCGAGCAGTTTAACACGTAATACCAAAAATAAGCTTCCGCGTTGTTGGCGAACGCTGCCAAAACGTCGTTTGTTTCCAGGCGCTACCCAGACGCCAAAGTCATCAACTTCGGGACGTGGTTCATCTTCAGCTTCCCTATCGCCATTATCATGCTGGTTCTCACGTGGTTGTGGCTGCACTTCCTGTTCCTGGGCTGCAAGTGAGTGTCAGGTGGCACAAGAAGGTGAACTTGTCCGATTCATTAAGTTGTTTCCATTGTAGTTTCAGGGAAACGTGCTCGCTGAGTAAGAAACGCAAGACCAAGAGGGAGATGATGTCGGAGAAGAGAATACATGAGGAATATGAGAAACTTGGGCCTATCAGGTAGTCTCATGTGTTAGCATTTGCTACTATGGCTACCAATGACATTACATTATGTGTGTTTTAGCTACCCAGAAGTTGTCACTGGCATTTTCTTCATCCTTATGACTCTGCTGTGGTTCACCAGAGAACCCGGTTTTGTCCCTGGTTGGACCTCGCTTTTTGAGAAGCAAGTACTCCTGATATCTTATACAAAACATATGGAACAAATACAACTCTAACATAGGCACTCCCTCATTTTAGAAAAGGTTATCGGACTGACGCGACGGTGTCCGTACTTCTGGGTTTCTTGCTTTTCCTCATTCCTGCGAAACGACCATTTTCACCATCTTCCAGCTACAAAGATCCAGGTAGCGCAGTTTGCACTTTTCCCACAATGCATGGGAATGCTTTTATGCTAGTAGGTGCTCATTTTGGGCCACTCCTGTTGTTTTGGAGCATGTCCAGGTTGTTTTGGGCCATTCCAGATGACACAAGTATCTTTTGTTCTGGGGGGGATTTACATGAGCTCCTGGGTAGGGTTTCTGATGAAATTTGTAAATTAAAAACATGGTTTGACAGAAACAAATTAGTATTAAACTTAAGTCAAACAAAATTCATGTTATTTAGCAGATGTAATAAAAATTGTGAAGTACAAATACAGATAGACGGGGTTAATATTGAAAGGGTCTATGAAAAGTTTCTTGGGGTAGTTATTGATGAGAAGATTAACTGGAAAGCGCATATAAAACATATGGCAGAAAACACTCAGGTGACTTGAAGTTCCGCTCTGAGACCCCCAATTTGGCCAAATTTCAAAATTGTCCGATATGCATGTGTCATACATCATTGGTAAGCTTAAAATCTCTATTTTCTGGGGGAAGAGCAATTTTCTACAGGAGGGCATTTCTAAAAAAAAAAATGTTTTTTAAACAGCAAAACCCTATCTGGAGGCGAGAGCACACGAGAGCAGAATTACAGACGCCATGACTTTAACAAGCTATTATCACGTACTTACCTTGTTTTGATCCAAAAACTCCATGTAGCATGTATCGCTGAGTGTCAAGACACAGTTGTGAATACCCACAGCTGGATTTTTGGGGGATTTTATGGGTGAAACATGGCAATATAACAAGGGTCGCGATGCAGAAATCGCAGACATCAAGGAGTGTCGAGATTTTCTTTTTCACATATTTACCCCTTTAAACGATTTTTTCCCCATTTTTCTTTGTTTGGATCAATTATTTATCATCTAACATATCGGAGAAAATGCGACGGTAACAAAAAAAAAAAAATACAATTAAGTGATAGCTATGAGGTAGATATCCGTGACTTTTTTACAGACGCCATTTTTTTTTTATTGTGACATCATTTGTTTAAAAGTTTAAAATATGCGTAATTCAATATTGTAATTCGTTTTTTTTTTGTTTTTTTTTTAAATATTAGACATCCATGAATGATTTTAAGCTAAAAATGACAGACATTTTGAATAATAAAAACAATACATACATTGTTTGTCTATTATTTTTATTTTTTTCTTAATGTTGATTTAAAAAAATTTTTTTTTAATTATGTCCAGGAGATTTTTGGTAGTTTAAAATTCATTCTTTTTTTATTTTTTGCAGCATCTGATCCACTCGCTCCCATGATTACCTGGAAGGACTTCCAGCGTCTCATGCCGTGGGAAATTGTCATCCTGGTTGGTGGAGGTTACGCGTTGGCGGCTGGTTGCAAGGTACAACGTCAAGCGGTGAATTTTTAAAAAGTGCGGTTGGCCATATTGACCGGTTTGGCAGGTGTCGGGCCTGTCCGTGTGGATCGGCCGGCAGCTGGAGCCCATGAGCGGCCTCCCGCCGTGGGCCGTCACCCTGCTGGCCTGCCTGCTGGTGTCGGCGGTCACAGAGTTCGCCTCCAACCCGGCCACACTGACAGTCTTCCTACCCATCCTCTCCGCGCTGGTACGTCTTGGCGCCATCCAAAAATGACCCCAAAGATTCCTTACTGTATCCACCCTCCCTTCTCAGTCTGAGACCTTGCACATCAACCCGCTCCACACTTTAATCCCCTCCACTATGTGCGTGTCATTCGGGGTCATGCTTCCAGTGGGGAACCCCCCCAATGCGATCGTCTTCAGCTACGGACACCTGCAGATCAGCGACATGGTACGACTTCCTCAAAACACATGCTCTCTTGCACCTGCAGCTTAAAAGAAAAAAGTCAGGTTTATGTAATCAGAGGGTTGAAAAATTCTATTTCGTAACTTTTGGCAAACTCGAGACAAGAATTCGCACTTTTACTCAGTTATTATTTCATTGGCTGCCATTAATGGTGATAGTTTTTATATTGAATGCAGTCATGTTACCACTTACAGTGGTGCAAATAAGTATTCAGTCAACCACTAATTGTGCAAGTTCTTCCACTTGAAAATATTAGAGAGGCCTGTAATTGTCAACATAGGTAAACCTCAACCATGAGACAGAATGTGGAAAAAAAAAAACAGAAAATCACATTGTTTGATTTTTAAAGAATTTATTTCCAAATTAGAGTGGAAAATAAGTATTTGTTCACCTAAAAACAAGCAAGATTTCTGGCTGTCAAAGAGGTCTAACTTCTTTTAACGAGGTCTAACGAAGCTCCACTCGTTATCTGTATTAATAGCACCTGTTTTAACTCATTATCTGTATAAAATACACCTGTCCACAATCTCAGTCAGTCACACTCCAAACGGGGGGACCTAGTGAATGACCTACAGAGAGCTGGGACCATAGTAACAAAAGGCTACTATCAGTAACACAATGCCGCCAGGGACTCAAATCCTGCACTGCCTGACGTGTCCCCTTGCTGAAGAAAGTACACGTCCAGGCCCGTCTGCAGTTCGCTAGCGAGCATTTGGATGATCCAGGAGAGGACTGGGAGAATGTTATGGTCAGATGAAACCAAAATAGAACTTTTCGGTAGAAACACAGGTTCCCGTGTTTGGAGGAGAAAGACTACTGAATTGCATTCGAAGAACACCATACCCACTGTAAGCATGGGGGTGGAAACCTCATGCTTTGGGGCTGTTTTTCTGCAAAGGGACCAGGACGACTGATCTGTGTAAAGGAAAGAATGAATGGGGCCATGTATCGAGAGATTTTGAGTGAAAATCTCCTTCCATCGGCAAGGGCATTGAAGATGAGACCTGGCTGGGTCTTTCAGCATGAAAATGATCCCAATCACACTGCCAGGGCAACAAAGAAGTGGCTTCATAGTAAGCATTTCAAGGTCCTGGAGTGGCCTAGCTTGTCTCCAGATTTCAACCCCATAGAAAATTTGTGGAGGGAGTTGAAAGTCAGTGTTGCCCAACGACAGCCCCAAAACATCACTGCTCTGGAGATCTGCATGGAGGAATGGGCCAAAATACCAGCAACAGTGTGTGAAAAGCTTGTGAAGAGTTACAGAAAATGTTTGGCCTCCGTTATTGCCAACAAAGGATACATAAAAAAGTATTGAGATGAACTTTTGGTATTGACCAAATACTTATTCTCCACCATGATTTGCAAATAAATTCTTTAAAAATCAGACGTGATTTTCTGTTAATTTTTTCCGCATTGTCTCTCATGGTTGAGGTTTACCCATGTTGACAATTACAGGCTTCTTTAATATTCTAAAGTGGGAGAACTTGCACAATTCGTGGTTGACTAAATACTTACTTGCCCCACTGTATAACACAAAAACTTTTGAAACTGCTTTCGTTATTTCATAAATTAACATTATTTTTTTAAATGCTTAGATTACTTTGAAAGATTATTCTTTACCATCCTTCCCACGTCAATAGATTTGACGTCTATCACTGTCAGTGCCAGTCATTGACTGAATTTATTTCCTTTTATTCTGCAGGTGAAAGCAGGTTTCGGGGTGAACCTGATCGGTGTGGCTGTGGTGATGTTGGCCATCACCACGTGGGGGGTTCCTCTCTTTAATTTGACAGAGTTCCCTGCATGGGCGGTGGCGGCAAATTCCACTGGCAGCTTATAGCCCCGCCGAAGAAATAGGTGACCAATCAAGAGTCTAGACTGGATTTGTGGGAAGGAGGCAGTTTTACAGAAGGAAAAGCTGCTTCATTTATAGGCTGCCATTGACCACAATAGACACCCGTTCCATTTCAAGTATGTTTAGCAAATGTGCTATATAAGACGTTTTTTACTGCTAACTGAGCAACTGAAGGGTTTTTCTCCTGTGTGTTCAAATTGATTGGAGATCGAGTGATTACCGCATTCACTTGCTGTGTGAGATTATATTTAAACGTTTTAGGAGTGGCTCTACAAAAAACACAATGCCTTTACTGTACAGCATTTGGGGAAATATTTTTAGTAGTGCCTTTCCAATTTACAGTAAAAGTACTTTTGATGAGAATTTTACTTGTATTTTATGACAAAATGAATCAAAAATGCTCAATTCTCCCCTTAAAGGTCAAATGTACTATTTCCCTCAATGGAAATGAAGGAAAAACACATGTATATGAAGTGCCTCATTTTTTAGAGAAAAAAAATGTACTGTTTTACGTTTGAATAACAAGCTGCTATTGATGACTTGTTGCCTTGGAGAAGTGAAAGTATTTTTTGAATGCAATATTAAGGTACAAAGGGTGAGTGCATATATTTGCATTTTATGACAATCAATGTTCAATCAAATCTGTTGGTAGAAGCATGTACTGTGCAAAAAAAGTTAAGAGAAGTACAATCACCAAGACTGCATTTATTTTATTTTTAAGTAATTTATTCAAGTTTCAAGCTGAACACAACTCAATGGAGTCGCTGCTGAGACCTTTGAGTACATTTTTGTAAACACATAGAGACTTGTAACAAAAAGAGCTGGTTGCCTGCATTAACAGGCGTCAGAGTTACGAAAACCAACTATGTGTACAAGAATAAAATTCATTAAACCAGCATGTTTCAATTTTTTTAGTTTTACATAAATAATTCAGATCAAGCAGGAGTCCTCGAGGCCAGTAGGCAGATTGGAAAGTCCATTTTTCATGTTAGGAGGGCTGTTTGGGGCCCTCATTAGGTGCGAATCCCTCTGTTTCCATCTTCTCTTTGTATTTCAAGTAGTCTCTCCTTTTGCTGAAATACTTGACCTGCAGTAAAAGACAGAAATTGGAAGTCGCCTATGCTATACCGCTGGCCAAAAGTATTGTTAGATAATACTCAATTTCTCCCAGAAAATGATTACAATTATAAATCCTTTTGTAGTAATAGCTTCATTTATTTTGGTTGCAATGAAAAAACACGAAAGAGATTTTTTTTTTTTTTAATCATTTTACTAGGGCTGTCAAAATTAACGCGTTAACGGGCGGTAATTAATTTTTAAAATTAATCACGTCAACATATTTGACGCAATTAACGCACCTGCCCCGCTCAGACAGATTTAAATGACAGCACAGTGAAATGCCCACTTATTGTGTTTTTGTGGAGTTTTGCTGCCCTCTGCTGGCGCTTGGGTGCGACTGATTTTATAGGCTTCAGTACCCATGAGCATTGTGTAAGTAATTATTGACAACAACAATGGCGGGCTACTAGTTTATTTTTTGATTGAAAAATTTACAAATTTTATTAAAACGAAAACATTAAGAGGGGTTTTAATATAAAATTTCTATAACTTGTACTAACATTTATCTTTTAAGAACCACAAGTCTTTCTATCCATGGATCGCTTTAACAGAATGTTAATGCCATCTTGTTGATTTATTGTTATAATAAACAAATACAGTCCTTATGTACCGCATGTTGAATATATATCTCCATCTTTCCATTCCAACAATAATTTACAGAAAAATATGGCATATTTTATAGATGGTTTGAATTGCAATTAATTTTAATTAATTTCTAAGCTGTAATTAACTCGTTTAAAAATTTTAATCGTTTGACAGCCCCACATTTTACACAAAACTCCAAAAATGGGCCGGGCACCCTCAGTCTAATACTTGGTAGCACAACCTTTAGACAAAATAACTGCAAACAACCGCTTCCAGTGTCCATCAGTGACTTCCTTACAATGCTCTGCTGGAATTTTAGACCATTCTTCTTTGGCCAACTGCTCCAGGTCTCAGATTTGAAGGGTGCCTTCTCCAAACTGCCATTTTCAGATCTCTCCACAGGATTCAGGTCTGGACTCATTGCTGGCCACTTTAGAAGTCTCCAGTGCTTTCTCTGAAACCATTTCCTAGTGCTTTTTGAAGTGTGTTTTGGGTCATTGTCCTGCTGGAAGACCGATGACCTCTGAGGGACACCCAGCTTGCTCACACTGGGCCCTACATTATGCTGCAAAATTTGTTGGTAGTCTTCAGACTTCATAATGCCATGCACATTAGCCTGGTACACCAGACTCACCACTGTTCCAGCTACTGAGTCTGGCCACCATTCAGCAGATACAATTTCCAGGGCGGAGCAAGCCACAGCAAACAGACAGCGGAGTGCAACGACGGACGGACGTGGCGTTAGTAAAGTGACGAGGGACTTGCGCGCGGAAGTAAACATACGAGGAGAGCGGAGTTTATTCAACATGGCTGGCGCGAGACAGACCGTTGTCAATGACTCGTGCGGATGTGTTTTTGGTCATTTAAAACTGATTTTACCGTGGATTGGAACATATTCTCGGCTCTCCTGTTCGCCATCTGTGTTGTTGTGGAGACGACTTCCGACGCGGAAGAGTGACGTTACATGTTAAGAACATGTCACGCAAATAAACAAATCTGTTAGGACGGTTGATTTTGTCCGTGCTCGAGAGGCTGTTAATGAGCTGGGTCCCAGACTATTCGTACAGTGTTTGAAAAATACAGGGAGAACAGTCTGGCCGTGCCAGGCAACATGCACATTGTCAAGCAGTCCAGTGCCAGAAGGAGCAAAGCAACCCAAAAACATGAGGGAACCTCCACCATGTTTGACGGTGCGGACTGTGTTCTTTTCTTTGAAGGTGTCTTTTTTTTTTTCCTGTAAACTCTATGTTGATACCTTTTCCCAAAAAGATCTACTTTTGTCTCATCTGACCAAAGAACATTCTTCCAAAATGTTTTAGGCTTTCTCAGATAAGTTTTGGCAAACTCAACCCCAGCTTTTTTATGTCTCTGGGTCAGAAGTGGGGTCTTCCTCGGTATCCTACCATAGTCCTTTTTCATTCAGGTTGACACTGTTGTACCCTCGAACTGCAGGACAGCTTGGACTTGTTAGAATGTTAGTTGGGGTTCTTTATCCACCATCTGCACAATCTTTTGTTGAAATCTGTCAAATTTTCTTTTCCGTCCACATCTAGGAAGGTTAGCCACAGTGCCATGGGCTTTACACTTATTGATGACACTGCGCACGGTAGACACAGGAACATTCAGATCTTTGGAGATGGACTTGTAGCCTTGAGATTGCCCATGCTTCCTCACAATTTTGCTTCTCAAGTCCTCAGACAGTTCTTTGGTCTTCTTTCTTTTCTCCATGCTCAATTTGGTAGGTACAAGGACACAGGACAGAGGTTGAGTCAACTTTAATCCATTTTAACTGGGTACAAGTGTGATTTAGTTGACATCACCTGTTATGTACCACAGGTAAGTAACAGCTGCTATTAATTACACAAATTAGAGAAGCTTCACATGATTTTTCGAAGGCTGTCAGTACTTGTGTCCGGCCTATTTATGGAGTTTTTGTGTAAAATGATAATGATTTAATTTCTTTCCCCATTCTCTTTTGTGTTTTTTCATTGGAAGCAAATTCAATGAAGATATTCCTCCCAAAGCATTTGTAATTGCAATCATGTTCTGGGAGAAATCGAGCATTATTTGACAGAATTTCAGGGGTGCCAATACTTTTGGCCAGCAGTGTATACTAAAATAACTAACAATTTGCTGCGAGTGATGACCAAAAAAAAGGGGGGATCGTTTACCCACTGTAGTGGGCATTTTGCCTCAAAATCTTTTTGGAAACTCTGACAGGAGGCAGCTTTGTCGTCGTTGTCATCCAGACATTTCCAAAGTAAATCTCTGGCATCCCAGCAAGCCTTTCGTTCAACTGCGTTTGGAGCGGCCGTCATCATTTGACTGTTGAGGAAGAGGAATTAAAATAGGTATACAAACACTTTTTTTTTGTCTTTTGCCACCGCTAAAATGCCCTTACGAGACATTCAAAGCGCTTCTTTATCAATGTATGTAGTGCCAACTTGTTTTCATGGGTAAAACACAGGACACTCAGCATGCAAGAAAATAGGAGGAGGCGATTCTGTATTAATTTATTACCAAATAAATACTTACTGAATCAAATTGCCGAGGTTACAGTCCCACTTAACACTGCCGATTTTCTATTAAAAACCTGGAACTTTGTATATTTACAAAGCGTACGCAACATTAGCGTAGGTGAAGGACGATTCCCGTCGCGTATTGATGACATCACACGACTCAGAGGACAGGTGATTTCTTACCGTAAGAAATGATAAACACACTTTTTTTGTTTTTTGTTTTTTTTTATTTTATTTACAGTGTCGTTTTAACATTAAATTTAAAACGTTTTTACTGTTAAATGTGTCTTTGACTTTCGCGTCAACGCTGCTACTCAAAGCTAACAGGAGACGGCGCTGTTTGTTAACAATACTACGTTTTGTATACTTTGTTCCTAGCATTCTCGAATGGCACGCAATCTGTTGAAAATATTGATATTTTGTGTAACTGGTTTAAGAATATATCAACATTAGTCAACGATAGAGTCGTTAAATTAATCCCAGGTGTCCAATATTTTTAAATTATGCTATAAAACCTGTGAAATCTCACTGGGCTAAATGCAACAAGTGTCAAATCTTTACTTATCTCGCTGTTTCAAGTGTCTTTATTTATTTATTATTATTTTTTTTTATTTAATTAAATTTTTTAAATTAATCCTCCTCAAATCAAAATGTGCAAAATCTTCCTCGCTTGTAATGAAAGTGTGATGAGAAAAAAAGCAAAACAACCTTAAACTACAGTAAGAATGGGGGGAATGATGGGGAATTGCACAAATGTCAAATTCAAAGTTGATGTTTAGAATTATTTGGTGGTAGCTTTGGATATAATAGTTAGGAAGGAGAAAGGACGGAAGGAGAGGAAAGGAAGGAACTGTTTTAGAGTAGGTAGTGCAAATGCACGTCCATGCCAATAACTGCCATGTGCATCGAAGCCATCGCGATTCCTCCAGAAATGGCATTCATTCATTCATTTTCCATGCCGCTAATTCCTCACGAGGGTCGCGGAGGTGCTGGAGCCTATCCCAGCTAACTTCGGGCAGTAGGCAGGGGACACCCTGAATTGGTTGCCAGCCAATCGCAGGGCACAAGGAGACACACAACCATTCATGCACACACTCACACCTATGGGCAATTTAGAGTGTTCAATCAGCCTACCATGCATGTTTTTGGGATGTGGGAGGAAACCGGAGTTCCCGGAGGAAACCAAAGCCTGGGATTGAACCCTTGATCTCAGAACTGTGAGGCAGACGTGCTAACCACTCAGCCACCGTGCCGCCTCAGAAATGGCATTTTTTAACTTATTTTGTTCTCCTTTATTATAACCTAAAATATGCAACAGGAGTGTGTAGACTTTTTTAGATCCTTTCAAAAATGGAACTAAAAGTAGTTAACCCTTTTCAAGTATTTTCCCATGCAGACGTTTTTTGTCAACTGGCTTTACCCAATAGCGAGTGTGAGAGAGCTTTGCAGTGAGTAAAGGCATAATTAATGCGCCTTGTTGATTAACTCTCTCTCCTCCTCCTTTTTTTCTTCTTTTCCTTGCTTTTCCTCTCTCCGCCACACTGATGAAGAAAAGCCCCAGAGGTTGCCATGGTGCCCAGCAGCAATCCATCTCAGTTTGTGAGCTCATGTGGACCGAGAGAGAATGAAAAACAGGGGAGCACCGCAGAGGATGCGATGCTTGCCATCCTTTCAGAAAGTAAGTGTTTGTCGCCTCATGTACCACTAAACAACACATTTCGTGATCCCACTTTAAGTTTTAGTCCCGCATGACGACTACTTTTTCCCTTCGTGGTTCGACATGTCTTAAAAATGGATTATCAAAGAAAAGCTTGACACTCTGGAAAATTGAGACCAATGGAAGAGGCCAGAAAACAGATTTTATTCTCTTTAATCTCATGACCTACTTAATACAGCAAGCTTCAGCCCGCCTACATCCTGCTGTTACATAATGGATAGAGTCATTGTGATGTCAGACAAATTATTTTACCAATTTGCTTTTGAGAATTCATGTAGGTAGAAAAAAAAACAAAAATCACAGGATTTGCAGACAAGCCTACGGTCATAACTGCAGGTTAATACAGCAGTACAACATGCTGGTAAAGCAGGGATCAATATGGAGATCACCCCGTTGTTCTAACTCTGGCTTCCACAAGCGTTGCTCTATTCTAGGATGAAATACACTGGTGATGAACTGAATAATTGTGCACGTCTGGCTGGGCTTTCATGTTCATATTATTGCATCTCATTCGCACTGACCTCTGACCATAGAAAACGGCAGTTTTTTCCCCCCGCCATTCTCCAGCTGAGCTACATTTCTCCTTTATTTTCATCTCATTTGACACTATGCAAGTTTTCAAAACGAAATAGCATCCCACTTTTTCAATTACCGACCCAAAAAGGTTATGTTTACTGACCCAAGAATGGAAAATGCATTCGTTTGACTCTCCCTTTCAACTCATTCCTTATATTTCGACTTCTTTTTCAAAACAGCTGCTTTCAGCCAGTTTTTTCCCTCCACCTTCTCACCCTGGGATAATGCCGACCTAGCGCTGGATCGGTTCGTTCGCCACAAATTCAGGCCATGAGCTTTTCAAAAGCAAACTGTTAAAGAGGAATGTTAAAAGATTATTGAGAGCCAGCAGTTTCACAAAGTGAATGTTTGTATAGACTCCCTCAAAACATTATTAATTCCTGTGGCAAATGTCATATTGGTGTTTTGGTGTTTGCAGGCTGGATCACCTTTCAGGAAACATGCTTTCAGATCATCCCACATCTAAATGGGTGAGCAGTGATGTCCTCGTGAATACAGTAGTCAACAGTAAGTTTAAATATTGAAAGTGTTAGGGTATGTTTATTTGTTTTTTTAAGACTCAAACCCATATAATTTTGTAAGAAATTTCAATATTTACACTCTATTTCAACCATTGATTGAAAATGACATACCAGCACTGTTGTTCATTGAAATAAAACACTGGAAGTCCCGGGGGTTTTTTTGGCTATAAAGAACGAGCAGAAAGGCGTCAAATGACCCCAATACCAAACTGACTTCTTGGCTTTGTGCAATGAGCAGACAATAGAGGTGTGCATCGGCACTGCCCTCACGATTCGATTCGATCACGATTCGGAGGGCCACGATTCGATTCGATTCAGAGGGTCACGATTCGATTCGGTTCGGCAATGCATCGCGATGCATTAAAGCCTGGGATAGATTAAAATTCTAAAGCAAAGCATATTTTTCGTGAATTATGAGGCAACACAAGCGGTCAGACATTAAACAACTTTTTATTGGCTCTTGTGTCACTCCTGGTTGAAGTCAAATGAAAATACTTTCAGATATATATATTTATGTTAAAAAAAAAACAACAACAAAAACATCACAGCATTTAATTATTGCTTTGAATGAGCAGTCCAACCCTGTGGTTTTGCAAGTATGAGTGGGAATGACTAATTAGGACCTCAATGCTCACAAAAGACATGCTGATTAGGGTCAGATGACCCGTCTCTAGATACAAAAGGGATCAATTGTATCAACTTATACACCCTTGGTAGTTCTGGTATTTAAGCCGGATTAAAATGAAGGATATGCATGATTTTCACATCTTGTTCACCTCCTATTTTGCAAAAAAGAAGTAAGCATAATCTAATGTGACAATGAAAAATTGGCTAGAATAATTTAGCCATATTCAGTAAATAGAAGTGCATTGGATCTCTATGATTAATGATTTGTTGAATATTTGCACCTCAATATCTGTTTAAGGATAAAATAATGACCCCCCCCCCCCACCTTTTTTTTTTAATCCGTGGCATTTTCTTGCTTTTTAAACAAAATTATACCATTCAACTATGGATTTCTGTGCTTTATGGTGACTGCTGGGTATAAACCTTCCTGGGAGATGTAATAAAAGCATGAGTTATGAGTCATGTGACCTAAAAGATGTATGGCAAAACCTTTAATGAGCCGGGAAGGTAAATGTCAAATCTTCAACGTACGCAGGTAGCCTGACGAAAACATTAAATGACAAGAGCTTTACCCATTTTTTCAAAAATAGAAGGTATCATGAATACAGTGGTGGCCAAAAGTAATGGCACCCCTGCAATTCTGTCAGATAATTCTGAATTTCCCCAAGATCATGATTGCAATTAAAAATGCTTTGGTAGTAATATCTTAATTTATTTTGCTTGCAATGAAAAAACTCCATCCGTCCGTCCGTCATCTTCCGCTTGCTCCAGGGTCGGGTCGCAGGGGCAGCAGCTTTAACAGGGAAGCCCAGACTTCCCTCTCCCCAGCCACTTCAACCAGCTCCTCCGGCGGGATCCCAGGCCAGCCGAGAGACATAGTCTCTCCAGCATGTCCTGGGTCGTCCCCGGGGCCTCCCGCCAGTGGGACATGCCTGGAACACCGCTCCGGGGAGGCGTCCAGGAGGCATCCGAACCAGATGCCCAAGCCACCTCAGCTGGCTCCTCTCAACGGCGAGTCACTCCCGGATGACCGAGCTTCTCACCCAATCTCTAAGGGAGAGCCCGGACGCACCCTGCGAAGGAAACTCATCTCGGCCGCTTGTATCCGGGATCTTGTTCTTTCGGTCACGACCCAAAGCTCGTGAACGTAGATCGACTGGTAAATCGAGAGCTTTGCCTTTCGGCTCAGCTCCTTCATCACCACTACGGACCGGTGCAGCGTCCGCAGTAACCGATCTACCTGTCGATCTCCAGCTCCCTCCTACCCTCACTTGTGAACAAGACCTAAAGATACTTGAACTCCTCCACTCGGGGCAGGATCTCATCTCCGACCCGGCGAGGGCACTCCACCCTTTTTCGACTGAGGACCATGGTCTCGGATTTGGAGGTGCTGATCTTCATCCCAACCGCTTCACACTCGGCCGCGAAGCATTTCAGTGAGAGTTGGAGGTCAAGGTTTGATGAAGCCAATTGCAACACATCATCTGCAAAAAGCAGCAGATGAAAAAACACAATAGAGAAAAAAAAATTAAATCATCATCATTGACTGTGGTGACTGTGTTGTTTTCTTTGAAGTCCTCATTTTTTCCCCCTGTAAACTCTACTGTATGTTGATGCCTTTTTCCAAAAAGCTTCTACTTTTGTCTCATCTGACCAGAAAACATTTTTGGCTTTCTCAGGGAAGTTTTGGCAAACTCCAGCCTTGCATTTTTATGTCTCTGGGTCAGAAGTAGGATCTTCCTGGGTAGCCTACCGTAGAGTCCCTTTTCATTCAAACGCTGACGGATAGTGCGGGTTGACACCGTTGTACCCTCAGACTGCGGGACAGCTTGAATTTGTTTGGATGTCAGTCGAGGTTCTTCATCCACCATCCGCACAATCTTTAGTTCAAATTTTTCTTTTCCGTCCACATCTATGGATGTTAGCTACAATGCCATGGGCTTTACACTTAGTGATGATACTGTGCACGCTTGACATAGGAACACTCAGGTCTTTGGAGATGGACTTGTAGCTTTGAGGTTACCCATGTTTCCTCACAATTTTGCTTCTCAAGTCCTCGGACAGTTCTTTGGTCATTCTTTGGTGCTGGAATATTAGACCATTCTTCTTTGGCCAACTGCTCCAGATGTCAGATTTGAAGGGTGCCTTCTGCAAACTGCCATTTTCAGATCTGTCCACGGGTGTCCTATGGGATTCAGGTCTGAACTCATTGCTGGCCACTTTAGAATTCTCCAGTGCTTTCTCTCAAACCATTTTCTAGTGCTTGTTGAAGAGTGTTTTGGGTCATTGTACTGCTGGAAGACCCATGACCTCTGAGGGAGACCCAACTTTTTCACACTGATGCTGCAAAATTTGTTGGTAGTCTTCAGACTTCATAATGGCATGCACACAGTCAAGCAGTCCAGTGCCAGAGGCAGCAAAGCAACCCCAAAACATCAGGGAACCTCCGCCATGTTTGACTGTGGGGACAGTGTTCTTTTCTTTGAAGGTGTCGTTTTTTTCCAGTAAACTCTATGCTGACGCCTTTTTCCAAAAGCTCTCCTTTTGCCACATCTGACCAGAGAAAATTCTTCCAAAACGTTTTTGGCTTTCCCAGGTAAGTTTTGGCAAACTCCAGCCTGGCTTTTTTATGTCTTTAGGTTAGAAGTGAGGTCTTCCTGGGTATCCTACTATAGAGTCCCTTTTTATTCAGACGCCGACGGATAGTACGGGTTGACACTTTTGTACCCTCGGACAGCTTGAACTTGTTCGGATGTTAGTCGAGGTTCTTTATCCACCATCCGCACAATCTTTCATCAAAATCTCTCGTCAATTTTTCCTTTCCGTCCACATCTAGGGAGGTTTGCCACAGTGCCATGGGCTTTATACTTAGTGATGACACGTCGAACGGTAGACACAGGAACATTCAGGTCTTTGGAGATGGACTTGTAGCCTTGAGATTGCCCATGCTTCCTTACAATTTTGCTTCTCAAGTCCTCGGACAGTTCTTTGGTCATCTTTCTTTTCTCCATGTTCAATGTGGTACACACAAGGACACAGGGCAGAGGTTGAGTCAACTTTAATCCATTTTAACTGGCTGCAAGTGTGATTTAGTTATTGCTACCACCTGTTATGGGTCACAGGAAAGTAACAGGTGCTGTTAATTACACAAATTAGAGAAGCATCATATGATTTTTCAAAGGGTGCCAATACTTTTTCCGGCCCATTTTTGGAGTTTTGTGTAAAATGATAATGATATATTTTTTTATCCATTCTCTTTTGTGTTTTTTCATTGCAAGCAAAATAAATGAAGATATTACTACCAAAGCATTTGTAATTGCAATCATTTTCTGGGTGAAATTGAGCATTATCTGACAGAATTGCAGGGGTGCCAATACTTTTGGCCAGCACTGTGTCCAAGACGAGGAACAAATTGATTATTAAATTGAGTGTGATTGTCCATAGAGGAATAGCTTTCTGACAACACATTATTTCAATCATAAGAGCAGAGTGGCCGCTGATTAAGTGCTTACATTTTACTCACTAGCTGCCATTGAAAGCGCTAGATGTTCAATCCATTTTAAGTGGGAGGGTTGGCAGCGAGTGAACGGACTAGTAGTACTACTAATTAGGGTTGTTCCGATCATGTTTTTTGCTCCCGATCCGATCCCGATCGTTTTAGTTTGAGTATCTGCCGATCCCGATATTTCCCGATCCGATTTCTTTTTTTTGTTGTTGCTCCCGATTCAATTCCAATCATTTCCCGATAATTTTCCTGATCATATACATTTTGGCAATGCATTAAGAAAAAAATGAATAAAACTCGGACGAATATATATTCAACATACAGTACATAAGTACTGTATTTGTTTATTATGACAATAAATCCTCAAGATGGCATTTACATTATTAACATTCTTTCTGTGAGAGGGATCCACGGATAGAAAGACTTGTAATTCTTAAAGGATAAATGTGACTTTGTATATTATGACTAAATATTGCCATCTAGTGTATTTGTTGAGCTTTCAGTAAATGATACTGTAGCCATTTAACTGTTCTGCCCAAATGCATGATGGGAAGTGCAACCATGACTGTGCGTCGTGGCACCAATTGATATATCTTCTCTGTGTTGGTAAATAACATAGGCTGTTAAGAAAAAGATCAACAACTACCTTTCTTCCCCACACTGCTTCCCACGATATCTCGGATTGTTGAGAGAGAGATTGTAAAGCTTTAGCCAATTAAAAAAAGCCTCCAAAGACTGCCAAAATTCTCTCCACTCATTTTACACTGCCTTTTAGCTCTAAATATAGATAAAACGGCGCCATTATAGATTGAACGCGACAACGCGTGAGTGGGTCGTGCAGCGCACGCGTTAATTGCGTTAAATATTTTTACATGGTTAATTTTTTAAAAATTAATTACCGTCGTTAACGTGATAAATTTGATAGCCCTACTTTAAGCCAAAACTAAAGACTCTGGATGACTGTAAGACATTTTGTCTGTAACGTTAAATACAATTAGAAAACGATTTAATCAAAAAATATATATATATTTAAAAAAGGCATGTCCGATATTTTTTTGCCGATTCCGATACTTTGGAAATGACGTGATCGAGATGCCGATCGATCGGGACATCTTTACTACTAATAGTGATAAACTCATTTTAATTCACTGCATGTCAATAGCACTGAAAGAGTTAGACGCATCTCAATCTCCTACATGTTGATAAATGTCAAAATGGGCGTCCGTTTAATTATATTATTACTTAAGTGCATACAAATCAGTCAGTCACTTACTCATCATGTAAGCCACGCGTGGCCTCACACTGGCCACTGACACTGAGGGATAAACATCGACCAGTTATCTGTCAGGCATGCTGTGACCACAGCAGTGACCTCCAGTTGCCACCGCTGGAAGTCAATATCACTGTCAACTCAGACCTAGAACCAAATGCCATGGCAACCACACACACTCACATAGTCCTAAAATCCAGCAACAGCCAAAAACTGTTGCCTTGTCACAAGAGAAACTCACGTATTTTTACTCACACACACACGGAGATCAATCTTCCGCAAACACGTGACCTAAGAGGATATTGTAACAAACATTGGGACGTAAATGATGGACCCACAAGTGGGACAAAAAGGTTCTCCTGGCGCAATTCAAGGAGGATTATCTCTTTTAATTTATGCAAATACATGCACACGGAGTAACGAGAGCAGCTTGTTCTTGTGAGACTCCGGCCTGTCTCACGCATTCTCTCACACAAACACTTAAAAGCTGCCTCTGCCTCCATTGAAGCCTGTTGCATGTGAACCCCGCTCCCCACTCATTCTTTTTCCCAGCGCACACACTCGGCGCCGATGTTGTTCTCCAACCTTGGCTTAATCCTTTTACATTAATACACACTTTATTTCCGCTGTGGGAGAGTTTTGTCATCGCCGGGGTCTTGTTCCGCTGTGTGGGGCTGCTCCAGATCAATGGACCAAAGCCTTTCTTTTTGGACAAATTATGCATCCAGACATACTGTGATCAGTGGGGGCTTGCGATTCTGCTGAATCCCGAGTTCCTCAAACGCATCCTCTTATGAAAAGTCCTCCAGAAGACTTGAATCTTAGGAGGTGCCTTTTAAACTAGGATCGCCACTCCCTAGTAGGGATGCAAATCCATAATTTTAGGACGATACGCCATGATACGGTATTTAGTAGGGGTGTCAAACGATTAAAATTTGTAATCGAGTTAATTACAGCTTAAAAACTAATTAATCGTAATTAATCATCGCAATTAGTCGCAATTCAAACCATCTATAAAATATGCCATATTATTCTGTAAATTATTGTTGGAATGGAAATATGAGACACAAGATGTATATATACATTCAATATACGGTACATAAGAACTGTATTTGTTTATTATAACAATAAATCAACAAGATGGCATTAACATTATTAACATTCTCTTAAAGCAATCAATGGATAGAAAGACTTGTAGTTCTTAAAAGATAAATGTTAGTACAAGTTATAGAAATTTTATATTAAAACCCCTCTTTAAATAAGATTTGTAAAATTTTCAATCAAAAAATAAACTAGTAGCTCGCCATTGTTGATGCCAATAATTACTTACACAATGCTCATGAGTGCTCAGTCGCACCCAAGCGCCAGCAGAGGGCGACAAAACTCCGAAAAACACAACAAGTACGCATTTCACTGTGCTGTCATTTTAATGTTTGAGCGGGGCATGTGCGTTAATTGCGTCAAATATTTTAACGTGATTAATTAAAAAAAAAAAATTACCGCCCGTTAACGCGATAATTTTGACAGCCCTAGTATTTACCTATCGATATTACAAAGTCTTGCATATATTATGATAGTATTTGCCCATTCAACACTGTCGGTTGCATTTCTCGTAAAACAGTTAAGAAAAAAAATGTCAGTTAAAATTTAGCACGCAACCTGCCCAGTCATACTCTAGTCTTTCCTCTCCTCCCTCTTGGTTGTTCCCAACCTTTTTTGCACCATGGACTGGTGTGATTTGGGTCTTTTTTTCACCGACCAGTGTTTTGACAAATTTTGCAACCCATCAAAAACTGCAACTAAGCGGTTCTGCGCATGCGCGTAACATTAAAAATGGCCGCGAATGCAGCGATTCCAAAGTAAACACTACAAACTTTCTTAAAGAAAGGAATATTTTGATCGTGGATGGACAAAAGTTCTCCTCAGACCCATCCTGCCATGTTAGCTGCACACCGCTCTCTCACCGTTAACGCCTTCGCCGTGTCGTTAAACATGAATTAAGAAGCCCGCTTCACAAAGATTCGATGTTGGAAACTGTAGCAAGGTTTTCAGTGTTCTCGTAGCGCTGTCAGGATATTCCGGAATGACTTTAATTGTCTCAAATGTATGTTTAAGGTCGCCGTCATTTGCGATCTCTACAAGTTGATCCTCCTGTTGCACAGACATGCTCGAATAACTCGATTTGTTCACAAACGGGTCACGAATCCACTCCTTCGCAGTTCGTGGGTCTTCGAAGTTTTAGGCCCATCTTCTGGCTCGTCAGGTGCCCTTTTTCGTCGTAAAAAATCTCTTCAAAGATGTCTGTTTTCCAGTCATTTTTGCGAGTGTGGGGGAACAAATGTGCTGCGCCCGGGGCCTAGTCATACATTATTATGGAGGACAAGCGCACATACACTCACAGGCCACTTTATTTGGTACACCATGCTAGTAACGGGTTGGACCCCCTTTTACCTTCAGAACTGCTTCAATTCTTCGTGGGATAGATTCAACAAGGTGCTGGAAGCATTCCTCAGAGAGTTTGGTCCATATTGACATGATGGCATCACACAGTTGGTGCAGATTTGTCGGCTGCACATCCATGATGCGAATCTCCCGTTCCACCACATCCCAAAGATGCTCTATTGGATTGAGATCTGGTGACTGTGGAGGCCATTTGAGTACAGTGAACTCATTGTCATGTTCAAGAAACCAGTCTTATATGATTCAAGCTTTATGACATGGCGCATTATCCTGCTGAAAGTAGCCATCAGAAGATGGGTACATTGTGGTCATAAAGGGATGGACATGGTCAGCAACAATACTCAGGTTGGCTGTGGCATTCCAATGATGCTCAATTAGTACCAAGAGGCCCAAAGAATGCCAAGAAAATATTCCCCACACCACCACCACCAGCCTGAACAGTTGATACAAGGCAGGATGGAGCCATGCTTTCATGTTGTCGACGCCAAATTCTGACCCTATCATCCGAATGTCGCAGCAGAAATCAAGACTTATCAGACCAGGCAATGTCGTTCCAATCTTCTATTGTCCAATTTCGTTGAGCTTGTGCAAATTGTAGCCTCCGTTTCCTGTTCTTAGCTGAAAGGAGTGGCACCCGGCGTGGTCTTCTGCTGCTGCAGCCCATCCGCCTCAAAGTTCGACGTACTGTGCGTTCAGAGATGCTCTTCTGCCTACCTTGGTTGTAAACGGGTGGTTATTTGAGCCACTGTTGCCTTTCTATCAGCTCAAACCAGTCTGGCCATTCTCCACTGACCTCTGGCATCAACAAGGCATTTCCGCCCACAGAACTGCCGCTCACTGGATATTTTTTCTTTTTCAGACCGTTCTCTGTAAACCCTAGAGATGGTTGTGCGTGAAAATCCCTGTAGATCAGCAGTTTCTGAAATACTCAGATCAGCCCTTCTGACACCAACAACCATGCCACGTTCAAAGTCACTCAAATCACCTTTCTTCCCCATACTGATGCTCGCTTTGAACTGCAGGAGATTATCTTAAACCATGTCTTCATGCTTAAATGCACTGAGTCGCCGCCATGTGATTGGCTGATTACAAATTAAGTGTTAACGAGCAGTTGGACAGGTGTACCTAATAAAGTGGCAGGTGAGTGTAGATATATTCAGACGCGTAGCAAGGGTCCCCGAGGGCCCCAGGCAACAAGCAACATGGGTCCCTTTGAGCGTGTGCAAGTAAGGGGAACAGTTGGACTTAAAAAAAAGAAATAGCATATTTAATAAAAGTATAATAACACCTCGGTCTCATAGAGCGCTTTTTAGGACACTCAAAGTGCCCGGCTTCTGCTACATTAAGACATGAAACTACAGTAACATAGTACACTCACCACTGTCTTGCTTCCTTTTCTCCTCTTCTGCTTTTTTTTCTTTCTTTTGTCACTTCCAGGAGGATAACTTCTCCTTATTTTGGATATACGCCAATTAAAAAAGTCGCCGCTCACTCTAACTCTGTGTCACGTGGGGTGGGGGGGGGTAGAGCGTGTCAAGGGGCACAAGGCTTTCACTGGCACTGTCGCACTTGTCGCTGCGACAGTGCAGTAAAGCTGCGTGTGCTAAATCTGTTGGCCCTCTGGGGGCCCCCGCTGGCTGGGGGCCCAAGGCAATTGCCTGGTTTGCCTAATGGGACGCGACGCCTCTGAATATATTTTATATACAAAACAAGATGTACTGTTTGCAGTCCAATCAAAGGATTTCTATGACGACATTCTAATCTACGTATACTGTAGTATTATATGTACAGTACACAGGGATATTGATGTGTTAAGCAGGGGCACAGGCCAAAGTTAATTCGGCCAGAATGCGGTCGTTAATCAAATATTATTTCTGTGCGGCACGGAAGCAAATGTGCCACGGACCGGTCCGCGGCCCGGCGGATGGGGACCCCTGGTCTATTGCCGTCAATGGCAGCCACTGATTTCACGCTTTCCAAAATAAACGACACCGATTGGATGTAAGTACACGCACGCACGCACGCACGAACGCACGCACACACATCGAAATCCCCGGAGTCAGATCACCAAGACGCCCCTCATTCATTTTCATGAAGGCAGTGGGTGGCGCTCGCTTCATCCCTGCGCGCGTCGGTCCATAGTCAAGCAGACGCGGCGCTCCGTCGAACCAGACCCAAGCCGAACCGCGCCGAAAATGAGCGTCGACGCAGACGCACGATGACCTGTTAGCGTTTTTATTATTTTTTCCCCTTCTGCCAAACGCGTACAACGTCGTTTGTTATTTTCTCGCCGGGGATGATGGAGACACAACGAGTCCACGGAGTCTTCTCCCGGCTGCTGCTCCTCAGCGTTACGGGTGAGAAATTCGGGATTTCTTGCGAATTTTCTTGCACTTATTCCGAAATATTGATCAAACTTTTGAGAGTATTAGTAGGTTTTTTTTAACGGAAGGATTTTGCTTGGACACATGTTAAAGAGTGACTGTAGTAATGATGCCGTGCAAGCTGTCTGCAGCACTTACTATTTTTTAATGAGCGTGTTTTGCATGCAAAGCAATGAACTGGACTGAACTGGTGGCTGCAATATGATTCACATCGTTTGCATCGCACCCTTCTGTCACTCTCTGGATTCCACTTGGATGCATTCTGCATGGGACTTGTTTTACAATCATTTCATTTTTCATTTCATACTTTTCATGGAAAATAGTGATGTATTTTCGAGATTTACACATTCGTTTTCGTCAAAAACAAGTTAGAACTTAGTAAAATGCATGTTAAAAAATAAAGTGGTCATGATTAAAAACCTAATGGCAATTTTATGGCGGGACACGTTAGAGCTCAATTTTTATCACTGTACCAAAAAGTTATGTAGTCGAATGTAAGATTCTTATGGAATCGTGGGATTGCTATAATAACAGAAATTTCACTGCCATTGCCAATAATGATGTTCTCGTACCAATGACAGCAATACACGTCTAATCCATTTGGGGGTAGAGCAAGAGAAGGCGTTTAAATCACCAATTCAATGACGATGAGACGCAATGACGAATCTTTAGAAGATACAGGAGTCACTCACAGCAAGGGGTGCTGAGGATCTTTTTTTTTTCTCCGTTTTACCCATAAAAAAAAAACAGCCGTTTGGATCCAAACTTGCTCACGCATTTTCTTCATTGAAGGAATGCACAATGGCAGTAGACACGAATGCTGGATAGTTTACATACTACTACTAGGCTACTATAAAGACAGTGTTCAATTTCACCTACAGTGTGTGTTGGAGTTTTTGTATTGGAAATAAAAGCGCCCGTGTTTTATATGGCAAATCTCCGTACATTTAAAAGCTAAAGGTTCCAATAAGCCTCGGTATAACACCCCCTTTTCACAACCCTAAAATAATTTTCACACTAATATCAATCAGAGGTCTGCAACAGCAACAACAAACAATAATATGACTACAATGCAAGCATGTCCTATTTGAAGAGACCAAAGGTAGATTTCCTTTCTGGACTCCACATTCTAAATCTGCAGCACACTTTTCCTCGCTGACCACTATTTAGATCATCTTCATTTTCGACATCAATTTGATTTTTACAAAAATTCGCTGTTTTAGTAAAGAAAAAAAATGCTAATTCGTTTTTCGCGTCATGCTAACGCCTCCTCTGTTAACTTTTCCGTTCCAATAGCGTCTTATTCAACGTGACCCGGTAGCAAGCAAGTTGTCCGGTGGTGACCCTGTTTTAACACAAAAAAAATAATAATAATAATAATTTTTCAACATAAAGTGGGGCAAATAAGTATTTAGTCAACCAGTAATTGTGCAAGTTCTCCCACTTGAAAATATTAGAGAGGCCTGTAATTGCCAACACGGGTAAACCTCAACCATGAGAGACAGAATGTGGAAGAAAAACCCAGAAAATCACATTGTTTGATTTTTAAAGAATTTATTTGCAAATCATGGTGGAAAATAAGTATTTGGTCAATACCAAAAGTTCATCTCAATACTTTGTTATGTACCCTTTCTTGGCAATAACGGAGACCAAACGTTTTCTGTAACTCTTCAGAAGCTTTTCACACACTGTTGCTGGTATTTTGGCCCATTCCTCCATGCAGATCTCCTCTAGAGCAGTGATGTTTTGGGGCTGGGGTTGGGCAACACGGACTTTCAACTCCCGCCACAGATTTTCTATGGGGTTGAGATCTGGAGACTGGCTAGGCCACTCCAGGACCTTGAAATGCTTCTTACGAAGCCACTCCTATGTTGCCCTGGCTGTGTGTTTGGGGTCATTGTCATGCTGAAAGACCCAGCCACGTCTCATCTTCAATGACCTTGCTGATGGAAGGAGATTTTCACTCAAAAAACCCCAAAGCATGATGTTTCCACCCCCATGCGTCACAGTGTGTATGGTGTTCTTCGGATGCAATTCAGTATTCTTTCTCCTCAAAACACGAGAACCTGTGTTTCTACCAAAAAGTTCTCATTTGGTTTCATCTGACCGTAACACATTCTCCCAGTCCTCTTCTGGATCATCCAAATACTCTCTAGCGAACCGCAGATGGGCCTGGACGTGTCCTGGCTTCAGCAGGGGGACACGCCTGGCAGTGTAGGATTTGAGTCCCTGGCGGCGCATTGTGTTACTGATAGTAGCCTTTGTTACTGTGGTCCCCGCTCTCTGTAGGTCCCCCGTGTGGTTCTGGGATTTTTGCTCACCGTTCTTGTTATCATTTTGACGCCACGGGGTGAGATCTTGCATGGATCACCAGATCGAGGGAGATTATCAGTGGTCTTGTATGTCTTCTATTTTCTAATAATTGCTCCAACAGTTAGTTTGATTTGATTTCTTTACATCCAGCGTTTTACTATTGCAGATCCAGTCTTCCTAGCCTGGTGCAGGTCTACAATTTTGTCTGTCCTTCGACAGCTCTTTGGTCTTGGCCATAGTGGAGTTTGGAGTGTGACTGACTGAGGTTGTGGACAGGTGTCTTTTATATCGATAATGAGTTAAAACAGGTGCCATTAATACAGGTAACGAGTGGAGCCTCGTTAGACCTCGTTAAAAGAAGTTAAAAACCTCTTTGACAGCCAGAAATCTTGCTTGTTTCTAGGTGACCAAATACTTATTTTCCACTCTAATTTGGAAATCAACCAATGTGATTTTCTGTTTTTTTTTTTTCCACATTCTGTCTCTCATGGTTGAGGTTTACCCACGTTTACAATTACAGGCCTCTCTCATCTTTTCAAGTAGGAGAACTTGCACAATTGGTGGTTGACTAAATGCTTGTTAGCCCCACTGTATATATTTAATCCCCAAAGTTAAATACGCTATTGTTTCAATATGTTTTATTTATTTTTAAACAACAACAAAAAAAGAGTCGACCAAAACGCCTGCGCAGCACCCTCAGCACCCCACTTCCCGCGCCACTGAGAAGATACGATATTTTTCAGTGTTACAAATCCTGCCATGATTTAAGATGACATCATGTGCAGATTTAACATTTTGGTTTGATCGGATCGTTTCTTAACCAACCTATTGTTTTTTTCGGTTTTCACACTAAAAACTGCGTACATCTAAAATGTTCCATATTTACATTGAACTCGTTGTAAACAGAGTCATGGTTCCCCCGCAGCTATATGACGGCAGTGTTGTCCAACCATCTGTCTCACAGTATGCCAAGTAGGCGCTCCAAAACACTTTTTTGTTGGACTTGCACACGTGCGAAAAACACGCATGCGTTCAAACGTGTGATCTTGCGGATGCGCTCATTGTGACCTTATCTGTCCTAGTAACTCTCAGTCTGCCTTGCCTTCAGGGAGTTTTGTTTTTATTTGTGCATCCAAAACGGCATTTGTGAGGTCGCCGATGTCGGACGACAAGGCCAGTGTCTGTTGGAAGACAAATCAACTCATTACAGCTCGGTTTATTGTGCTTTTAATGTTTGCCGTTTCACCCCCAGTGACACTGAATTATTGCATTGCGCTATTGATGGCTCGCTAGCGCGTGACAATTGGCGTGATGGACTGGTGCGAAAACAGCCAGCGTGATATTGATCACTTCTCGCAGGGCTGTCAGCCAGTCGCAGTTTGCGTGATGATGTCCAAAATCAAAAGCCTACTTTGTAGTTACGGCATATTATGAGATATGATGGTAATTTCCCTGCTAAAAAGCAGATTATAGCTGTGCTAACTTTACCGCCCTCTCCTACTCTAATAAAAACCTTCCGTGTGGGCAAATAAATCTTGTTAGAAAGATTTTCTAAAGCCTTCTTAACTGTCTGGTTTTTTGCGATTTTGATCATTTCCTTCAGAGTTTGAAGACTCTACTAATGGTTTGGCATTGGGACAAACCACAGATGTTATCGTAAATAATTAATGGGTTTTCTGCTTTGGTATTTTGCTTCCATTCCTTTTGTTTCTTAGTTTCTTCCTCCCAAACATTTTATTCATCAGTTTTTCTCTAATCCACTTAGCAGCGGTCTTCTCTCACCCTGAGTTTATTTAAAAAGCCAGGCTAGGTCACGGGGACAGCTGCTGGTCTCTTTCAAAGCGGAAAGGCCGGACAAGGAAAGATTTGGACACAGAAGGCCTCGTTGTTTTAGTTGTCGAAAGTTAAGTGGAACCCAAAACCAATTGGTGGAAAGTGTTTTGTATTGGGCCTGCCGTGAAGAAGGCTCATTTGGGATCTGTGACTAAATGTGAGTTGATGAATGTCCAACCCACCTTAAAACTTGCAGACATTCCAATAGAAATCCATCGCGGATTGACAGTCTGGCCCGTTTCCAGTCACCTCCTCTTGGCTGTTTGCCTAGTTTTGAAGTGCCCTCGACCGGGTGGTGGCCAACAGCAGGGGGTACACATTTTCACCTAAATGGGATGCTTGTTCCACCAATACAAAAGAATGACATCACCGAAATTGTTGCGAATCGATCCGTTTTTATCAAGGCGAAGCTAGCGGAATCGGGGACAACATTGGTGCTGTCGGGGCGGCGTGACCTTCCACCGAGAGACTGTTGCGTCTCCACGGCGATGGCCTGACTGCGATCGGGAAGCCGACAGGAAGTCAGAGTCTTCCACGCGCCATCGGAGGCTTGTTCGTTGTCATGGAAACTCCAGTCGTTTAGACTGAATGAAGTAACGACGGAGTACAAAATATTGTCAATCCGTGCGTTGGTTTCCGCTAGCACAAAATCAGAGGGAAAATCTTTTTCCATAGCCAAAGGCGACTGTATTAGGATGCAGCGGAGCTCCACTGAACGCATGCAGGATTACTAATCGTACACACGCACGCAGTATTTTCTCAGTTTGTGCCAAGCAGATGGGTTTGCTGCATCTCACTGCTCAGACTAGGCAGGCAGATTAGTGCGCCGTACAAGTGAGGTGAATATGTTTGTGTGTATTGGAACGTACAAATAAGATGTTCGCCTGGTTTGGTTTTTGTAGCTTAAAGGTCCGATTTGAGACCAGTCAAGAAGACGACACACACGTGCAACTCGTCAAAAATATCTTAGCTAGAGGGTAGAATGCTTGTTCATCCTTATACCTGACGTGAACACCAGCCAGAGGTGAAAGGGGTGTAATTGCAAATCGGTCGTGGAAGAAAGAAATTTACATTTTGAGGCTACTAGGGGAAATTTTATTGTGGTTCACGTCAAATTTTTTTTGAATATTTTCGTTTAAAACTGCCACTGAAGGAGCTACATGATTTATCCAAGTTTTTTTTTTTTTTTCTCTCTGTCAAAATGGATTATAGTATTTTTCGGACTATAAGTCGCACCTGAGAATAAGTCGCACCAGCCATAAAATACCCAACGAAGAGGGGGAAAAAATAGGGCTGTCAAACGATTAAAATTTTTAATCTAGTTAATTACAGCTTAAAAATTAATTAATCGTAATTGGCTGGCAACCAGTTCAGGGTGTCCCCTGCCTACTGCCCGTTGTTAGCCCCAGTTCAGGGTGTCCCCTGCCTACTGCCCGTTGTTAGCTGGGATAGGCTCCAGCGCCTCCGCGACCCTCGTGAGGAATAAGCGGCATGGAAAATGAATGAATGAATGAATAATTAATCGCAATTCAAACCATCTATAAAATGTGCCATATTTTTCTGTAAATTATTGTTGGAATGGAAAGATAAGACTCAAGATCGATATATACATTCAACATAAGGTACATAAGTACTGTATTTGTTTATTATAACAATAAATCAACAAGATGGCATTAACATTAAAGCGATCCATGGATAGAAAGACTTGTAGTTCTTAAAAGATAAATGTTAGTACACGTTATAGAAATTTTATTTTAAAACCCCTCTTAATGTTTTCGTTTTGATAAAATTTGTAAAATTTTCAATCAAAAAATAAACCAGTAGCCCGTCATTGTTGACGTCAATAATTACACAATGCTCATGGGTGCTTAAGCCCATAAAATCAGTCGCACCCAAGCGCCAGCATAGGGCGACAAAACTCCAAAAAACACAAGTAACAAGTTGGCATTGCACTGTACTGTCATTTTAATCTGTTTGAGCGGGGCATGTGCGTTAATTGCGTCAAATATTTTAACGTGATTAATTTAAAAAATTAATTACCGCCCGTTAACGCGATAATTTTGACAGCCCTAAAAAAAACATATATAAGTCACACCGGAGTCGCATTTTTGGGGGGACGTTTACTTGATAAAATCCAACACATAGAACAGATATGTCATCTTAAAAAGCAATTTAATATAAAAATGCAACAGAGAACAACATGCTGAATAAGTGTACAGTATGATAATGTTACATGATGCATGAACAACAAAATCCGAATATACTGTTGTCACCAGGATGCTATGGCTCAGTCCTGGCTATACAGCGAGCTAAACTCTCAAATGACGATGCTGGACGTCCGTATGATTTGCTGACTTTATTTTGGCCGTCGTTATGACACCATCATTTGAAGGGTGAAACTAAAAATAGAAATATTACAAATCAATTTCGTCCGCAATACCAAACAGGTTCGCTTCAACGTAAATAAATGATAGTTAGCTGCTATTACAGCAATGACACAAACGGTTAGCATGCGTTCACTAGCATTAGCACATCGTTCAAACAAACACACAACTAGCTCTAAGTGTCCGGTCGTGGGTGGAAAACACACAACAACAACAGAAGAGATGGTACACACAGGCGTTGCCTCCGTAGAGTTATTTTACAAGCATAAACAATGAACGTAGGTTCGCACCCATGTTTCTCTCGCTCTCTCGCCCACTCGCTCAAACGACAGACGCTGCGTAGCTGTCCGTCTTCTTCTGGCGTGTGAGCGCTCTTCTTTGCGTAAACAAGTGCGAGTGCGCCCCCACTTGGGTGTGAAAGCGCTACAAACTAAAAGCATGCATTTCAATTAAAAAAAAAGTCAATAATACAATTGAACACACATTGCCAAAGGCAGAACGCGAACGTGGCCATCGCTATTTAGAGTTATTCAGATAACTATAGCATAAAGAACATGCTAACAAGTTTGCCAAACCATCAGTGTCACTCCAAAACACCAACATAACATGTGAAATGATATCATAATGTGCTAATAATTTCACACTCACAGTGGGGCAAATAAGTATTTAGTCAACCACTAATTGTGCAAGGTCTCCCTACTTGAAAATATTAGAGAGGCCTGTAATCGTCAACATGGTTAAACCTCAACCATGAGAGACAGAATGTGGAAAAAAAAAACTGAAAATCAAATTCTTTGATTTTTAAAGAATTTATTTGCAAATCATGGTGGAAAATAATTATTTGGTCAATACCAAAAGTTCATCTCAATGCTTTGTTATGTACCCTTTGTTGGCAATAACGGAGGCCAAACGTTTTCCTGTAACTCTTCACAAGCTTTTCACACACTGTTGCTGTTATTTTGGCCCATTCCTCCATGCAGATCTCCTCTAGAGCAGTGATGTTTTGGGGTTGTCGTTGGGCAACACGGACTTTCAAATCCCTCCGCAGATTTTCTATGAGTTTGAGACCTGGAGACTGGCTAGGCCACTCCAGGACCTTGAAATGCTTCTTACGAAGCCACTCCTTTGTTGCCCTGGCTGTGTGTTTGGGATCATTGTCATGCTGAAATACCCAGCCACGTCTCATCTTCAATACCCTTGCTGATGGAAGGAGATTTTCACTCAAAATCTCTCGATACATGGCCCCATTCATGCTTTCCTTTATACAGATCAGTAAACCTGGTCCCTTTGCAGAAAAACAGCCCCAAAGCATGATGTATCCACCCCATGCTTCACAGTGGGTATGGTGCAATTCAGTATTCTTTTTCCTCCAAACAAGAGAACCTGTGTTTCTACCAAAAACTTCTATTTATGTTTCATCTGACCATAACACATTCTCCCATTCCTCTTCTGGATCATCCAAATGCTCTCTAGCAAACCGCAAACGGGCCTGGACGTGTACTTTCTTCAGCAGGGGGACACGTCTGGCAGTGCAGGACTTGAGTCCCTGGCGGCGCATTGTGTTACTGATAGTAGCCTTTGTTACTGTGGTCCCAGCTCTCTGTAGGTCATTCACTAGGTCCCCCCGTGTGGTTCTGGGATTTTTGCTCCACGTTCTCATTTTGACGCCACGGGGTGAGGAGGGAGTTGAAAGTCCGTGTTGCCCAATGACAGCCGCAAAACATCACTGCTCTAGAAGAGATCTACATGGATGAATGGGCCAAAATACCAGCAACAGTGTGTGAAAAGCTTGTGAAGAGTTACAGAAAACATTCGGCCTCTGTTATTACATACAAAGGGTACATAACAAAGTATTGAGATGAACTTTTGGTACTGACCAAATACTTATTTTCCACCATGATTTGCAAATAAATTCTTTAAAAATCAAACAATGTGATTTTCTGGGTTTTTCTTCCACATTCTGTCTCTCATGGTTGAGGTTTACCCGTGTTGGCAATTACAGGCCTCTCTAATATTTTCAAGTGGGAGAACTTGCACAATTACTGGTTGACTAAATACTTATTTGCCCCACTGTAAGTCGCCCCTGAGTATAATCGCACCCCCAGCCAAACTATGAAAAAAAACCCTGCGATTTATAGTCCGAAAAATATGATAGATGTCTATTTCGGTCATTTTTAAAAAAAAAAAATGTATTTCAATAGTTTACGAACTACCACAGTACAGACTTTCATTAGTTCAAAATGTGACATTATTATTTTTATTACAGTATTTTTGGAGCTTAGTTTTAGGTTCCACAAAACACATGCCTGCTAGTTGTCCTATTTGGCTGCAAATCTGAGGGATTAAACCCAAATTGGTGTCAAAACAAGAGCAGTGTAAACCTCTGGATTTGTTGAATATTTCCGCACTGGCAAAAGGGGATGTGTGTCAACGTTGCTGTTTGTCTGGAGCTGTTCTCCCCCCTCCTTCATCCCCGGCATGAAGAAAGCGCTGAACTTTAAAAGCAGCACTCAAGGCGTTTCAAATAGATGCAATTGTGGGGCAAAGCTAAGCTTTCATCATGCGTTGTCAGGCTGTCAGAGTATTTATTCATGTGAACTTCTGCCTTTTATTAATCCTCGACTGTATGAAGTAAGAGTGTGCCATTGATTTTTCTTCATCCTTAGAAATCAAGATTACAATAAGCACATGCAATGACTGTATTTTACTGTACGTTACACAAATAGAGGTTTTAGTTTAATAAGACTGCTGCCCGTATGTCTACATATAACAGGGTGTTACATTACACTCTCCTCGGATGTATGTACGCCCACACATGTACAGCTGTCTAAGTGTATTAGCGCCCAACACAGGGCCCCAAACTCTCACGGTCACCACAAGTGATAAGCTTGTCTTCTTGGGTTTTAAATTGCAGCTTTTAATGCTGCCCATGCAGGCCCGCAGGAACAATGTACGGTTTGTTTAAAGCTCCACTGTCCTCCACTTAACATAAAGCCTGATCCCATTAACTGGTTCCTTCTGCTGCTGGACTTGAGTTGGAGACAGATGAAGAGATGAACAGTAAATGTCTGTGTCAGCAGGCCGCAAATGGAGCCGTAAGGGGAAAGAATTGTCACCGCTCATCAAAATTGCAGCGCTTCTGGCACCTTTTGAATAAAGATTTGAATGCCAATTTATGAAGTGACTACCTTAATTATGCGTTGTCCACTGTTCCAACTCCAAAATGTCACAAAAACCTTTCGATTACCCAACAAAGTCAGGGTTGGCCTAAAAATGGGAGTTTTTCCCACCAGAACTAAAAAGGAAAATTCACCCATCAAAAAAATCATAGCAAACCATGATTATTCAGATTACAGATAAAATTTGTTTTTTTGCTAAAAATGTGCTGAACTCATTCATTTCCAATAGCACATTTAACACCAACAAAAGACACGAAAGCATTCCCATTAAAGATGTCCCGATCGATCGGGTCCGATCAAGTCATTTTCAAAGTATCGTGATCGGCAAAAAAATATCGGACATGCCTTTTTTGATATATATATATATATATATATTTTTTTTTATTAAATCGTTTTCTAATTGTATTTAATGTTACAGACAAAATGTCTTACACTCATCCAGAGTCTTTACTTTTGGCTTAAAGTAGGGCTATCAAATTTATCGCGTTAACGGCGGTAATAACATTATAATATTTAACGCAATTAACACATGCGCTACACTACCCACTCACGCATTGTTGCGTCCAATCTATAATGGCATCGTTGCATGTATACATGGAGCTAAAAGGCAATGTAAAATGAGTTGAGAGAATTTTGGCAGCCTTTGAAGCCTTTTTTTAATTGGCTAATGCCTTTCAATCCCTCTCTCAACAATTGGTAATATTGTGGGAAGCAATGTGGGGAAGAAAGGTAGTGGTTGATCTTTTTCTTAACACCCTATGTTATTTCCTAACGCAGAGAAGATATATCAATTGGTACCACTACGCACAGTCATGGTTGCACTTCCCATCATGCATTTGGGCAGAAGTTAAATGGCTACAGTATCATTTACTGAAAGCTCAACAAATACACTAGATGGCAATATTTAGTCACAATATAAAAAGTCACAAGTCTTTCTATCCGTGGAACCCTCTCACAGAAAGAATGTTAATAATGTAAATGCCATCTTGAGGATATATTGTCATAATAAACAAATACAGTACTTATGTACTGTATGTTGAATGTATATATTCGTCCGAGTTTTATTCATTTTTTTCTTAATGCATTGCCAAAATGTATATGATCGGGAAAAATTATCGGGAATGATTGGAATTGAATCGGGAGCAAAAAAAAAGCAATCGGATCGGGAAATATCGGGATCGGCAGATACTCAAATTAAAATGATCGGGATCGGATCGGGAATAAAAAAAACATGATCGGAACAACTCTAATTCCCATGCAATTTCTCCAGAAAATGCATGCCCTAGACCTTATTATAATGACTACAGTGGTATGAAAAAGTATCTGAACCTTTCGGAATTTTTCACATTTCTGCATAAAATCACCATCAAATGTGAGCTGATCTTTGTCAAAATCAAACAGATAAAAAAATAGTCTGCTTCAACTATCACTTCAATTGCTCTGTAATTAGGCAGAGGGTTCACTTACTTATTTTCCCCTTCTGTCATTGTTTGTATGCTATCCTCATCAGAATATGAAAACTAGGGTTGTTCCGATCATGTTTTTTTGCTCCTGATCCGATCGTTTTAGTTTGAGTATCTGCCGATCCCGATATTTCCCGATCCGATTGCTTTTTTTTTTTTTTGCTCCCGATTCAATTCCAATCATTCCCGATAATTTTTTCCGATCATATACATTTTGGCAATACATTAAGAAAAAAATGAATAAAACTCGGACGAATATACAGTATACATTCAACATACAGTATATAAGTACTGTATTTGTTTATTATGACAATAAATCCTCAAGATGGCATTTACATTATTAACATTCTTTCTGTGGGAGGGATCCACGGATAGAAAGACTTTTGACTTTGTATATTGTGACTAAATATTGCCATCTAGTGTATTTGTTGAGCTTTCAGCAAATGATACTGTAGCCATGCCCAAATGCATGATGGGAAGTGGAACCATGACTGTGCGTAGTGCTACCAATTGATATATCTTCTCTGCGTTGGGAAATAACATAAGATGTTAAGAAAAAGATCAGTTGCTACCTTGCTTCCCCACATTGCTTCCCATGATATTTTTAATCGTAGGGAGAGGGATTGTAAGGCTTTAGCCAATTAAAAAAAGGCTCCAAAGGCTGCCAAAATTCACTCTACTCATTTTACGCTGCCTTTTATCTCTATATAGGTAAACGACGCCATTACAGATTGAGCGCGACAATGCGTAATTGGGTCGTGCAGTGCATGCATTAATTTTGTTAATATTTTACGTGTTACATTTTTAAAAAAAATAATTACCACCATTATCGGGATAAATTTTATAACACTACCTTAAGCCTAAACTAAAGAGTCTGGATGAGTGTAACATATTATGTCTGTAACGTTAAATACAATTAGAAAACGATTTAATTAAAAAATAAAAATATATTTAAAAAAGGCATGGCCGATATTTTTTGGCCGATTCCGATACTTTGAAAATGCCGTGATCGGACCCGATCGATCGGGATGCCGATCGATCAGACATCTCTAATGAAAGCCTATGAATGTTTGGGTGGTTTATTTAAAGCAGACTGGTTTTTCACCTGTGTGATTTTGACAAAGATCAGATGACATTTATTTTATGCAGAAATGTGAGAAATTCCAAAAGGCTCAGATACTTTTTCATACCACTGTGAATCGAACTCATTTGTAGCTGTGTGACCCTCTGGTGAAAAGCTGTAATATAATACACAGAAGTCACATCTTTATGTACAGTTATTCCAATAGATTCTTTGAAAACTAAATAGGATGACTTGGTATTTTGGCTTCCTTTAATAGGAAAACTCTAAATCAGTTATAAAGGAAGCCGACAGACAATTCCCCGATTGGAAGGATTTGGGCTAAATCAGCCCCCAGGAGTCGGGTAATCCGGTACTCTTCTATTCGTTAGATTTCTGCTGAGACAGGCACGTTTATCCCGAAAATGATCAACAATCCTGCTCGCGGCATCTTCACACAGCTTGAGCTCATCGGAATCTAGCGGGATTTGATACAAAACAAAATACGACGCCGTAATTAGTGGAAAGCGGGCTGGTTTTGGTCATTTGTAAATTTCAGCAGGATTTCCCACTGTATCGCAAATAATGTATGAGACGGGAATTTTCAATTACAAGCTTTGAGGTTCCCAAACTGCAGGATGCCAGCTAAGTCCCAATCTCCAATTGATTGAATAGAGCCGCCTGGCCTCCATCTGTTGAGACTTTTCAGATCATCCTCTAAGAAAACTCACTGTCGAATCATCCCATATTGATATTCATTGTTATCACATGGCGCGCTTTGAAACGTGTCTAAACCCACATTGAATTTCAGAGAGAAAATCCTGCAGTGAACATGATCCCAGCGCCACCAGGGCAATACTGTACCATCAAGAATGAAACGTAACACTGATATATTTCAAAGTAAATCACCGAGCCTTTCTTATGTGGGCCATTTGCGATAACGTCAGGAGCTTTGATGTGTTCCAAATTTTGAACCGTGAAAACGTGGGTCATTCAGACATTAATGAGGAGGAATAGCAGTCAGATAAGTGAATGAAAGCATCATAAAAGAAGTAGCCGCGGGCATGTAGCATCAGTAATTGCCTTATTAACATCCCACTGTAATGTATTCTTTGCGGCGCTCACACCAACGAGGCCAATTATCACCTGTTGTTACGGTTTTAACCTCGAATTGGATTGTGATTTAAAGGTGGGGACTGCAGCCTATGTATTTTTTTTTTTCAAAAACTCCATATTATTAATAAGCAGCTCAAAAGAGATTTCTTATTCATATTTACGCTATCGTCTTCCATCCCGCTGCGGTAAACAATAGGATTATACTGACTTCATGTCGTGGATGTGTTGACCTAAATTTGACTCTGCTGAAAGTGAAAAGAAAGAAAAACACACACAATGTTGTTTTAGTCCCCTTATTTTTGATTTATTCATGTTCACGTGGTAACCCGACTGCATTATTCAGAGAGCCGTAATCATGAGCTTATTTTGCTATTCTCGTTCTGTTCTTCTGTCATTTTCATCCCATGACTCACCTAATTCGCGGACGGCCTCATGTTTCTTTCTGAAAATGACTTAATGAAATGGCCCCGGGTATTACAGTTGAATGCTGCACAGGGGTGAAAGTGGGCTAAAACTAGAGATGTGCGAAATTTCCGATTCTTAGATTATTTGCGATTTGGCCGTGGAAGATTTGAGAACGATTCACAAACATCCAAATTCTGACTATTGAAATATGTCAAGTAAAGCGGAAGTAAAACACACTCAGCGCGCCGCGCGGTCTTCGGGACGCAATGAGGAACGGAGCGAGAGGAGCTAAACATCATGCTTGTCATTACCCGGCCCCTCGGGTAATAACAATGCTCAACTCAAGGCTCTAGTTCAACTCATGCCGCGAGATAAAAAACACAACACGTACCTGACTGCTGCCGAAAGCTGCTACAAAGTACGTTAATAATGTTAAGGTAGATATCATATTTATATAGGACTAGATGCAAAACCACTCGTGGCGATAGCAGCACATGTAGAGAAAGCTAGAAGCGGGCGTTAGTAAACGGCCGCCATCTTAAAGCAGTAGACTTCCCTGTAAGGCTGTTGTAGCGAACCTTCCAAGCGAACCTAATTAACTTTTTATCTAAAATACTCCTAAATCGGTAAAATATTGACTTGAATCTATCTTTAAAATAGTTTTAAAACTTTCAGATGTCGAAAGTTGGTAAAAGGGACATTATGGAATAACAGGAGCAATTTTAACAACTTCAACGGTTGATTGACAACATTACATTAATTGAATGTAGTTTAAAGCTGCTGATACAGAATGGGGATTTGAGTATATTATTTATTGTTTTTAACTGTTAACTTGATACTGAAATAGTCGTTTATTTAAGCCTGCGAGGCTTTTTTTTTTTATTTATTTTTTTTTTTTACAGTTTTTGTAGCTAATGTACAAAACATTAGCAGCTAATAGCGATCAATATCAATTTATAATCGAATCGTAGCCTCTGAATCGTAATCGTAATCGAATCGTTAGGTGCCAAAAGATTCCCACCTCTAGCCAGAACGGTCAGGAACGCAGTTCCGGTACAATGTTCAGGGCAGGAATGCTGTTCCGGTACACGGTGCTTTGATTCCGAAAATATGACGGCAACTGTCAAAACGCTATGTAAAAAAATAAATAAATAAATAAAAAATGCTGAGCTGCCACACATGCATTTCATCTCCAAGAAGAAAAGAATCTACCAACATCAGATTTATATGCACAAGTGTTAAAAACAAGCATGATAAAGTGCTTGTGTAGCGTAATCCGTTTCCACCGATATTTATTATTTATTTTATTCCACGGACGGCATGGAGGTTTCCCTAGCTGCTGCAGTTATCCGAGTCTGACGATGATGAGTCACGTCAATGTGCGAATGCACACAGCAAAGCAAAATGCCTGGACTCATTTATCCGTTCAATTGGCTGACATACTGACATGTGATCAGCAGAGATAGTTAGCTAGCTAGTGCGTGTTTTCTGGAACAGCAACAACAACAATTAAAGCGACAAAAAAAGGGCGATGCAACAGAAAATGGATCAAATCTTTAAGAGCAAGGAAAGAGTTGAAGAGTCTTATTTATGATATTTAGTTTTGTTTGCTCTGATGGGGAGGTTCAGGACATCTTAGCTGTCAATGTGCACTTTGGACTTATATTTGTTAATTTATGTTAGGCTACTAATTCATTTCCTTATGATTTAAAAAAGGCAATGTTTGCGCGATCTTCAAAATATATTCCATTTCACTCTGCGTAATATAAGTCAATTGTATTTTTCTGAATGTATGTTCCTTATATCTGTATTATTAAAAAAATGAAAGCAAAAGTAAATGTTGACATTAACTCCAATTTTAATATACATCATGTGTTCTTAAGTAGTTAAAATTTAGATTTGGCATTTAGTACAGTATGTGAGGAAATGAGGGAAAATAGAAATTAGGAGATGTAGGTTGTGGTTATTGCTGTTTTTGTTGACTTTGATTTTGGAAATCATTGAAAAAAATACCATTTTGAATGAAAATCAGTTTTTGTATGTGTTATAGAAATAACTGTGCCGAAACAGTTTTCTTTGCATTTCAGTAGTTTTAGGAGGTTTACCCCCCCCCCAAAAAAAACAAACAAAAAAGAAAATAAAAAATAAATAAATAAACAAAATTTCTGGCTCCGTGGCAACCTTCACGTCGGGGAGTTCCTGCAAGAAATTCTAGCCACTTTCACCCCTGATGCTGCATCTATAGAATTCGTGTGTTGTTTTATTTCAAACTTTTAACTCCCATATACAGGTGCTCAGCCTTTTCTTTTTCTTTCCCTTGCAGTCGCAACAGTGGAACCTTTGGTCCGAAATTTGAAGAAACTTCAAGAAGATATCGACTGGTCGTATACAGGTAGGTGTACTGTAGAGTGAATGAAAGCAACATGACCAGAGGTGTCACGATTGATCGTAAATATTTTCTTATTTTTTGGTTTCGACATATTTTGAATAAAAAACAAACAAACTTCAAATTCAAAAAACATACTCATTGAAAAAAATATTTGAAATATTAAGAGCAAAAACATTTAATATTTCCTCTTTTTTCACTGAAGATTTTGAGATTTTATACGATACTACTACAGTGGGGTAAATAAGTATTTAGTCACCCACTAATTGTGCAAGTTCTCCCACTTGAAAATGTTAGAGAGGCCTGTAATTGTCAACATGGGTAAACCTCAACCATGGGAGACAGAATGTGGGGAAAAAAAAAAAACAGAAAATCACATTGTTTGATTTATAAAGAATTTATTTGCAAATCATGGTGGAAAATAAGTATTTGGTCAAGACCAAAAGTTCATCTCAATACTTTGTTATGTACCCTTTGTTGGCAATAACGGAGCCAAAACGTTTTCTGTAACTCGTCACAAGCTTTTCATGCACTGGTGTTTTGACCCATTCCTCCATGCAGATCTCCTCAAGAGCAGTAATGTTTTGGGGCTGTCGTTGGGCAACACGGACTTTCAACTCTACAGATTTTCTATGGGGTTGAGATCTGGAGACTGGCTAGGCCACTCCAGGACATTGAAATGCTTCTTACGAAGCCACTCCTTTGTTGCCCTGGCTGTGTGTTTGGGATCATTGTCATGCTGAAAGACCCAGCCACGTCTCATCTTCAATGCCCTTGCTGATGGAAGGAGATTTTCACTCAAAATCTCTCGATACATGGCCCCATTCATTCTTTTCTTTACACAGATCAGTCTTCCTGGTCCCTATGCAGAAAAACAGCCCCAAAGCATGTCGTTTCCACCCCCATGCTTCACAGTGGGTATGGTGCAATTCAGTATTCTTTTTCCTCCAAACACGAAAACCTGTGTTTCTACCAAAAATGTCTTTTTTTGTTTCATCTGACCATAACACATTCTCCCAGTCCTCTTCTGGATCATCCAAATGCTCTCTAGCGAACCGCAGACGGGCCTGGACGTGTACTTTCTTCGGCAGGGGGACACGTCTGGCAGTGCAGGATTTGAGTCCCTGGAGGTGCATTGTGTTACTGATAGTAGCCTTTGCTACTGTGGTCCCAGCTCTCTGTAGGTCATTCACTAAGTCCCCCCGTGTGGTTCTGGGATTTATGCTCACCGTTCTTGTTATCATTTTGACGTCACGGAGGAGGGAGTTGAAAGTCCGTGTTGCCCAACGACAGCCCCAAAACATCACTGCTCTAGAGGGGATCTGCATGGAGGAATGGGCCAAAATACCAGCAACAGTGCGTGAAAAGCTTGTGAAGAGTTACAGAAAATATTTGGCCTCCGTTATTGCCAACAAAGGGTACATAACAAAATATTGAGATGAACTTTTGGTATTGACCAAATACTTATTTTCCACCATGATTTGCAAATATATTCTTTAAAAATCAAACAAGGTGATTTTTACTGCAGATCAATACCGGGGGCACTTGCCCCAGTGAAATTTGTCTGGCGAGTCCTAATGACTGTGACATTATTGTACTGTATATTCATTGTTCACCTGTTCTTAGCGCAGTTTTTGCTTCAAATGCACATTTTTAGTTATAATGTAAAATGTGAGCATGTGAATCATATGAGACGATTAATCAATTCATTGCAAAAGTAGTCAAAAGCCATCAGGTTTAGGGCAACCCAGACATTTAAAGTTGAAATGTTTAAAAAGAAACACACACACACACGGTGATAAAAAGCCTGAGCGACAAGCCTTTCGTATGTCAGTTTCAGATCACTTGATCTGTCGGAATTACCGTCTCTGTCAACATCTCCCATAGGAGAGCCTTGATCTGCCTGGGGCCATATGCTCACATGACTGCAGCTAACTCAGCAGAGAGCCCCGCTGCGCTAAGCCGGCCAGAAACAAGAGTGGTCCGAAGCAGACGAATAATAGTCGTGGTCCCAGTGGGGAAGATTATGGCCTCTTGCTGGTAAAGGAGTGATCAGTCTCCAGGGGTCATTGCTGGGCTAATGGAGGGCTAGTGAACGTATTAACCCCTCACAGATTTCTAGCCATAACTTTGCCCGTTTGATGGCCGTATTCACCAACAAACGCATGCGTTATCAAGTGCGTTGTGCAACTTGTCGCATTCATAATTGTCGCTCTTCTAAAAAAGATAGGACAGGATGTCGCGCTTTAAAAGCACAATGTAATCCCTATTCAAGCTGGAACTATTTTTATCCCTTCATGCCATGAAAGGGCTTAGAGATCAAATGATTAGAATTTGGTGGTCTGAAGGGCAGGAGAGAGCAAGAATATGAAGGCTGTTGGAGTGAGGATGGAATTATGATCATTTTAACAATCTAATTTTACAAATGATCGCTTAAAGTGGCTCATTATTGAGTGGACTTAACTGCAATTTAATCTCTAATAGGAGTGTGACAAAATATCGAAATGGTGATATATTGTGATACTTTGTATCCCAAAAGGTTATCGATATGGTCCTGCCAAAAATCGAGATACTGTTTTAAAAAGGTTTCCATGTTTAAAAAAAAAAAAGGAACCAACAAGTAGATACCAAAATCTTCCACCATAAGAGGGTTTCAGGTAACTCTAAGGCTGCCATTGACGGTGCTCGACGCCCAATCCATTTAGACTGGGAACGTTCGTTCATTCTAAATAGGGCTGCGGCTATCGATTATTTTAGTAGCCGATTAATTGATGAACTCTATATTGAATAATCGTGTAATCGGATAAGGAACATAAAAGATTAAAATACCCGAGCTGAGCCTCACACGGTATATAAAAAATAAAAGAGGATCTATGTACAACAAAAGAACAATTGACTAACTTGCATAGCAAACGTTCGCTAGCTTAAATGCTATAAAATGCTAACACTTTTTTACAATGCTCTAAACAAATGGCTCAGACACATATTCCCACAAAAAATGGCTAAATATACCTTTAAACTAAATTACGAATGCATTCAAAAAAATCATGAGCTCAAACAAAAACTTAGCTTATGTTGGTCTTAACAGGGAGCAGATGGATTCAGCCGTGTGAAATGAGGTACACTAGAAGGCAGTGCATCCACCCAAATCAATGAAAATAAATGCAAACAGTTTCAAGACAAACCATTACAATGCCACTTTAAAGAGCATACGACACCAGAAAAAAAGTCTTAAATGGCATTATTATGTGAATTAGAATCATATTTTGAGACGATTCGACCATATACAACAATTTAGCAAAGCGCAGATGACGAGAAATTAGTCTTTTAATCTGCCGGTTAGCCACGCCTACAATTATAGGGCTTTAGCGTCCCCAACAGGTGGATGACGTCAGCGGTAGACTAGGCTCATCGGTTTTACTATTCAGCCCATTGAGGGGGAATTGTTCAGAACGAGGAAAACGAGACGAAGAGAGCCGCAAAATGTCATTGTTTCAGTCTCTCTACTTCCAATATTTTTACAGGATATTCTTTTTATCCAAGTATTTTCCCCAATAGCTATATAAATGGCTTGAGAAGGACCAGTCAGCCCGTCGAGGGGGAACTATTCACAATGAGGAAAACGCGACGAAGAGAGCGGCAAAATGTCATTGTTTCTGTCTCTTTACTTCAATATTTTTACAGGATATTCTTTTTATCCAAGTATTTTTCCCCAATAGCTATATAAATGGCTTGAAAAGGACCAGTCAGCCCGTCGAGGGGGAACTATTCACAATGAGGAAAACGCGACGAAGAGAGCGGCAAAATGTCATTGTTTCTGTCTCTTTACTTCAATATTTTTACAGGATATTCTTTTTACCCAAGTACTTTCCCCAATTGCTAAATAAATGGCATGGTCATGACAAATAACTTGTGCTAAATGGAATATAAAATAATAAAAATCCATTTATTCAAGACGACATGGCAAAATTACTCCATAATGGTCAAAACAGTCGACTTTACCTTTACTGTCACACCTGCCGAACGATATTTTATGACACCTAAATCGGACATATGTCATTTCCCTTCCCCGGCTTCGGAGAATGCAAACAGACCAGAAGGAGTGACAGCTAGCCGACATGCTAACCCGAACCGAGGGATGTTTCAAAGTCTTCGAAGTGGAAAATCACACATAACTAGCCTGGATTATTTGACATGACGACCCGGTTGTCGAGTTTCTTTGCGGATCGGCAAACCGCCCGGCGGAGAGCAATTTACAGTTCGTTCCCTGGAGGAGGGTGGCTGGAATTGTTGTGTAGCTAACGTGCTAACAGCTAACTGCTAATGAGCGTGAGGATAGCTTTTTACATGCCTATCAATGATCAAACGTAAGTAGTCCTTTATTTAAAGGAATTTTATAGTGTTTACTTTGTAATCACTGTATTCGTATTTGACATAATACAAAACAAGATGTTTACTCACTTCCTTGTAAGTCCAATGGTCCCACAGTAAATATCCACGGTGAATGGGAACCTTTAGAAACTCCAAAAAGGCGCATACGCCTCTCCCGCATACAGAATGATTTTTCTGCAGCCGTTTGGCTGGCGTGATGCAAAAAATAAAAGTATTAATCCGCAAAATCAGCTGAATCCTTCGTCCTCATACACAACAGTACACTGTAGCGTGAAGAGGACGTCTTCTACCGTACACGTCACAGCGCCCTCCTCCTCAATGCGAGACCGAAGCCGGAAGTCACTCATTTTCCTGGCGCGGGATTCAAAAAACTAAATAAATATAGCGATCGCTTCCACACACATCCAAGCGGTCCATATCATTCAGGAGCATAAAATACCGCGTGTATTATGAAATAAACATGCTTTTTCGTGTCACAAGCACTTTAATTAAACGAATACTCGAAGCAGCAAAATTTAATTTGAATCTTTTTTTCTAATCGGATACTCGAGTTCATCGATTAATTGTTGCGGCACTAATTCGACACCAGAGCATTCGCAGTCATTCCGTCCGATTTTTCGGGGCATTTACAGGCCACTTGCTGTTCATTTACAGGTCATTTCCTGTTGAATTTGAGTCACTACCTAATCATTTGGGTTATTCCCAGGTCACTTCCTGTTCTGTAACTCAAAATAAACGGGAAGTGACCCATAAAGTACCCCCAAATGAACAGGAAGTAACTGAAAATCAACAGGTAAATGACCTTAAATGGGCCAAAATTACATCATTGCCTGGCATTGGCTGCCAATGACGGCCATAGACATTCAATCCGTTTGAAGTGGGAGGGATGGCAGCGGATGAACGAATGTTCATTCGCTGCCACCCTCCCAGTTCAAACAGATTGGACGTCTACTAGTGATAAACTCATTCCAATTCACAGCAGAAGCTTGTTTTTCTCTTTATTAGTTGTTTGTAGAATGATTTCCTGACCAATCTATCGATAATCGTTGTATCGCCAAATCGTCAGATCATCGTTATCGTGAGCCTTGTATCGCAAATTGTATTGTATCGTGAGGTAACAAGAGGTTCCCACTCTTAATCTCTAAATTGATTGAGCTATGTTGAAATTTTCTGAGTTGAGAGTTAATTCATCATTCTCTTGCTGCATTTAGTAGTTGGTATCTGTGATATGTCTTTTATGGCTTCTTTCAACATGCTCAAACACAACTTTAACTCAAAGCCAGCCATCCAAGTATGTGTTAAGATGTTAACTAGAGATGTCCCGATCGATCGAGATGCCGATCAATCGGGTCCGATCACGTCATTTTCATAGTATCGGAATCGGCAAAAAAATATCGGGCATGCCTTTTTTTAATATACAGTATATATATTTTTTAATTAAATCGTTTTCTGATTGTATTTAACGTTACAGACATAATTGTTACACTCATCCAGAGACTTTAGTTTAGGCTTAAGGTAGGGTTATCAAATTTATCCCGATAACGGCGGTAATTAATTTTTTAATAAATGTATCACGTTAAAATATTTAACGCAATTAATGCATGTGCTGCACGACCCACTCACGCATTGTCGCGCTCAATCTGTAATGGCGCCGTTTTATCTATATAGAGAACTAAAAGGCAGCGTGAAATGAATAGAGGGAATTTTGGCAGCCTTAGGAGCCTTTTTTTAATTGGCTAAAGCCTTACAATCCCTCTCCCTACGATTAGAAATATCGTGGGAAGCAATGTGGGGAAGCGAGGTAGCAATTGATCTTTTTCTTCACACCCTATGTTATTTCACAACGCAGAGAAGATATATCAAATGGTAGCACTACGCACAGTCATGTTTGCTAAAGGCGTGTTACATCCACCCATCATGCATTTGGGCATGGCTACAGTATCATTTACTGAAAGCTCAACAAATACACTAGATGGCAATATTTAGTCACAATATACAAAGTCACAAACCTTTCTATCCGTGGATCCCTCTCACAGAAAGAATGTTAATAATGTAAATGCCATCTTGAGGATTTATTGTCATGATAAACAAATACAGTACCTATGTACTGTATGTTGAATGTATATATTCGTCCGAATTTTATTCATTTTTTTCTTAATGCATTGCCAAAATGTATATGATCGGGAAAAATTATCGGAAATGATTGGAATTGAATCGGGAGCAAAAAAAAGCAATCGGATCAGGAAATATCGGGATCGGCAGATACTCAAACTAAAACGATCGGGATCGGATCGGGAGCAAAAAAACATGATCGGAACAACCCTAATGCAAATCATGAAGTTTCTGAAGTGAGAGTTTATTCATAAATCATTTTGAAAACGCTTGCTCACTCACAATTTGGACATGCAAATATGCTCTATTTAGCTTGTCTCCCTCATTTCCTCCAGACTTATTTCCCTCATTTCACAGATTGTTTTCTTCCCACCGTCAAATCTTTCCAATCAGTTCTCAGACACACGCTGTTCATTTGTGAAAGAAAAAACAATATTTTCCTCCCCTTCTTCTCCTTCTTCAATTTGTAGTCATATTTTGGTGCGGGTCGCTCTCTTGTTTATCACCCGCCTCTGATGTTCGACATCACACGTCGGGAAGGCAGCCTGGTGCCAGTAACTAGAGACACTCCTGCCATATGCATGAGTGTCTGTGTGTGTCGCGGTCACAATCGGGTCTTTCTGTGCTGTTCGCTGAGCCGTGAGTAAAAACATTAACATGTGAAAGAAGACGCACTTCTTTTTAAATGTCTCAGAGAGGGAGAGCTTCATGATAAAATGAAAGGAAATATGTGGAAAAGGCTGTGAGAAAATGCCAAATAGGAGGGCATGTGATGAACTAGTGAAGTCTCCAATTATGTCAGTTTGCATTCAAATACGCTAGAGCCATAGATATACTTGTTTTCCTTTTTTTTGGACAAAATATGCTGCAAATGAATTTTTGAACAAACTTCCACTTCCTTCATCATGGTCCCTAGTGGCCTTGGGTTCCTTCTGCCTGGAGGATACCTATGGGGTCCCATCTGTTTTGCTCGCATGCAATGTGCACTCTGATTACCCACAGCAAAGCAATGACACGCTTTCTATTGCGCTGATAACTCATCTGACAAAACTGCGTTTTTCATTATTCAGTGCTGTGTTGTAACAAAAATGGCATTGTGTTTATTTGACATTAACATTGGGAGACATCTAATCCATTTGAACTGGGAATAGTCATTGCCAACCCCGCTTTCAGTAGAATTCAAAATAGTTGTATTCTGGCCCTGGGGGAAATTGTATTTTTTTTTTCTTTTAACCAAGTCAAGCTATGTTTTTTTAAGATACTTTTTATAATAAAGGTGTATTATAAAGGTGATAGGCTGTATTTAAAAAACAACAACTAACATACAGTATGTTGAAGGAATCTGACCTTCTACCCAGACCACCGGAATCGCGCTAGCCGAACCGCCGGACCTGCGCTGGCATAGCTCCAATGACCCGGGCCGGCGAGACCCCGGCAATCCGGCCAGAAGGCCAAACTCTGCGCGTTCATCGTAGTCTTAACTAAAGATGTCTGCCGATCGATCGGGTCCGATCACGTCATTTTCAAAGTATCGGAATTGGCAAAAAAATATCGGACATGCCTTTTTTAATATATATATATAAATGTTTTTTTTTTTTTTTAAATTAAATCATTTTCTAATTGTATTTAACGTTACAGACAAAATGTCTTACACTCATCCAGAGTCTTTAGTTTTGGCTTAAAGTAGGGCTATCAAATTTATCGCGTTAACGGCGGTAATAACATTAAAATATTTAACGCAATTAACGCATGCGCTGCACTACTCACTCACGCATTGCCGCGTTAAATCAGTAATGGCACCGTTTTACGTACACATAGAGCTAAAAGGCAACGTAAAATGAGTAGAGAAAATTTTGGCAGCGTTTGGAGCCTTTTTTTAATTGGCTTAAACCTTACAATCGCTCTCTCAACATTTAGAAATATCGTGGGACCAATGTGGGGAAGAAAGATAGTGGTTGATCTTTTCCTTCACACCCTATGTTATTTCCCAACGCAGAGAAGATATATCTTTTGGTACCACTACGCACAGTCATGGTTGCACTTCCCATCATGCATTTGGGCATGGCTACAATATCATTTACTGAAAGCTCACCAAATACACTAGATGGCAATATTTAGTCACAATATACAAAGTCACATTTATCCTTTAAGAATTACAAGTCTTTCTACACACAGAAAGAATGTTAATAATGTAAATGCCATCTTGAGGATTTATTGTCATAATAAACAAATACAGTACTTATGCACTGTATGTTGGATGTATATATTCGTCCGAGTTTTATTCATTTTTTTCTTAATGCACTGCCAAAATGTATATGATCGGGAAAAATTATTGCGAATGATTGGAATTGAATCGGGAGCAAAATAAAGCAATCGGATCGGGAAATATCGGGATCGGCAGATACTCAAACTAAAACGATCGGGATTGGATCGGGAGCAAAAAAATGATCGGAACAACCCTAGTCTTAACCATTTGTTCTCCAATTTGAAAGGTTTAAAGAAGGCTCACCGAGAACAAGTTGACAATTTATTCAGGTCGACAGTGATCAAACAGAAAGGCGAAACAGACACAGACTCAGGCGAGGAGGCAAACTCATTCCAAGGTCACCATAACAGAAGTCAACAAAAAGTTCCCGAGAAAAAATGACAACGCTTAGTTCAACATTCAGTCTTTTGAAGGCTCTCGCGGGGTGGGCCGTGGGCAGGAAGAAGGGTGTTGTTTGGGATTATTGTCTGTTTGTAGATTGGACAGTAGGATTCGGAGGTTACTGTTGTCAGGGCAACGAGGGTTGTGGATTTTGCCACCTCAGCATCAAAGGGGCTCTTGGAGTCTCATCAGTTGGATATCGGGCGTTCTCCGGCGTTCCTTGTGTTGGGACAGAGCGTCCTGCCATTTGTTCTGGACTGTCCGGGAGAACTGATTGTGAGAGTTGGTGCGTCAATCTTGCTCACTTTTTTTTTTTTTTTTACTTCTACAGCGCCTGTCCTTTTGGTCCATAATAAACCGAATTTGAGCAAATCTGTTCACGAACTGCTATCAACGTCAATGGCAGCCAGTGGGTTAATAACTTGAAAATCTCTCTTCTTTCTGCATTCCCACTGGCGACTCCAGCTTCAAAACTCCCCTCCCGCTTGATCCCGCGATCACACGGAAATGCACATTGATTTTGGATATTTTAGCAAGTTCTGCATTAGACTGACGGAATTCCGCCGCAGGGTTTATTCTTATATGAAGTGGGCTGAAGCATCCAGGAAAACATTTCCCTTACTGATGCACATTTCACCGAGGACCGAAGGAGAAATCACTTGACGAGCCAGATGTTGTAGCATTTTGTCATTAGCACACAAACCAGCTCAACTATTTGGATGAAACTCCGTGCAGGCCAATTTGGGTCAGATCTGTTTAACGCAGTGAAAACAGTCCCTAAGTTGGTCAGATTGTAGGAGTGCTGATGCGATGTGATGTAGTGACCTCGGACCAGCGTTCACAGCTGGAACCCGCGAGCGCTCCACTTTTAATTTGTTTTTAAATACAAGCTCCAACTGGGACAGTTGGTGGTGAACGGACTGGATGTCTATCACCATCTTAAAAACAGAGCTGTTCTCTTTTCTCAGTTCATCTGCACGCACATGTTCACAACTCCCAGTCACCAAATACTCCAGGCTGGCCTTTCTTCTGCTCTAGTTGTTAAGCATTCTAGTGAGGCGGCACCCGCAGCCTTGTTTCAGACGCTTAATGACAGTGAGGTGTGCACGTACACGTGCCACTTCCTCGCGTTCTGGCTTTTTCGGCTTGTACCTACCGAGACAACGAGGCAGATTTGATCCTTCATTAGGGCAAAATTAAAAATGAACAAGTCAATGTGTCTGTTTTGCCCTCTCGAGACTATGACATGTTTTCATGTCTAGACGGTGCCGGAGTTGAAAGGCTTCGTATAGGTTGCCACATTGCGTCTGCGTGGGTGTGCATCGTCAAACAATGTGTAGGTGCGACTTTTATTTTGCTTCCAAACGTCTCTTATATTGTGGAACAGGGAAAGAATGAAATCCTGCCAAAATTCTCTTCACTCTGAAAATCATATGCTGAGTTATTCAAATGCAGCAATGGCCAATTCAAAGTGGAAACCTGCACACATGAGTCGATAATTCATATTCAAAAGTTTCACCGTCGGGTTAAACAGCTTCAACGGCGACGTTCCGCTTTTAATATTTGATTAGTATTCGGCTATTTTGCACAAGGGCTGAGACAAACAGAAACAGACAGTCGGAAAAAATTGAGGCCTACATTATTTAAATCAATGATATGCGCGTATTTGACAGCAGAATCCATTTGCAGACGGTCAAATTATTGCAATTGACTGATGAATTCCGTGTTTTCTTTAGATATCCAATTTAAACTTTGATTCCCACCGTTTTTCCTCCTCATTTCTTCCCTTTGTGCTCCGCTGAGCTTCATCCTCTTTATCGTCACTTCTCTGTTTACTACAGCAGAGTGAGCAGAAATGATGAGTGGCTTAACAGAAGGCAGTTTCAGTCTTGACCACTTTAACTGCATGGGTCGCTCTTGTGGAAGTTTTCCATCGTTTTCTCATAAAAGTCGACTTTAGGGCTATTTCATGTAAATTGCTCATTCATCCACTTTCATTTCAGTACCTGACCGCTATGAAAAGCTCACTTAGCTCCAGGAGATATTTTCCTCTCGCTACCCAAGCTTGCTGTACTTCATTTTAGTTTTTTCCTTTAACCATTGTTGAAATTCGCCTCCCCAGACAAGCCGCACGGAAACAGCGACAGCTGAACAAAGTGCCGCTCTACCGATGCTGCCTCCGCGCGCGCCAACCGGGAAGGCGGAACTTCGCGCGTTCATCTCTGATGTTAACCCTTTGTACTAACTCCATGTTCCAAAAGTTTGAAAAAGACTCGCCGAAAGCAGGTTGACAATTTATTCGTCCACAATGGTCAAAAACAAGGCAAAAAGAGACAACGGAGGGACAATTCTGGATCCAAAACAAGGCTACATGTTTCCGTGCAGCAAAATCTGTCTTATCTCAGTGTCCAGTGTTTTTTAAGTCTGTGGGCCGGCCGAAGGTGTGTCCGGGCGTTGCTTTGGGATCATCTCTCTCTGGCCGGTTTTGGGCTGTTTAGGTTCGTGCGTGGATGGGATGTGGTTGCCACAGCGACCGATGCTGGTCTTGACGTCACAAGCGCCTGCTATCAACTTTGTTATCCGAGCTGCCACTACTTGTTTTAGGACAAAGCGCGCTGGTCTTTGTCCTTGTTCGTTTGTCGGGAGGACTGATTGCCAGAGTTGGTGCGTCAATCTTGCTCGTGGCGCGCACGTTTGGGCTTCTGTGATAAGATGGCGTTGTGTATCTATTCTGTTTCTTTAAACTATGGTGTGCTATTTTTTTTACTTTAGGTGTGTTAGAGTAGTGCACTCCTACAGTGAATATGAGAAATTATACTATTCCCTGATTGATTATATTACGTGTGTTTGAGTAATGCAATTAGTTAGACGGTGCCTACGAGAAACGGTACCATTTTTCCATTTCCCCCTCATGAGCGCCGATAAGGTGATTCACTTTACGGTGTTCAAGGCCGCTGAGTGGAGTCTGCCTAAACTATAGTTCAATTAATATGTTATACTAATGCAAGCAATTATATGGTGTGTGCGAGAACGGTACCTTTTCCCTTCACCATCGTCTTTTCATTCGATCAATCGTCTCTCATCGTAATCTACAAAAACACACTCGTTCTAAGCTCTGGATCTCCTATGAACCACAATTTTAACGAGTTGATTATTTCTTTTATCCCAGACAATATTTATAGGTAGTGTTGCACTTTTTTTGGCCCCGATACCGATATCTGGCTGTGCAGTATCGGCCGCTACCGATACCACTCCGTTTATTTATATATGGCAGAAAACACTCAGGTGACTTGAAGTTCCACTCTGAGACCACCAATTAGGCCAAATTTCAAAATTGTCCTATATGCATGTGTGATACATCATAGGAAAGCTTTGAATCTCAATTTTTAGGAGGAACAAAAGTTTTGAACAGGAGGGCATTAAAAAAAAAATTAAACAGCAAAATCCTAACTGTGATAAGCACGCGAGAGCATAATTAACGACCCTATGATTTTAACGAGATATTATCGTGTACTTACCACTTTTCGGGCCAAAAACTATCACCAAGCATGTATCACCGAGTGTCAAGACACAGCTGTGAATGGTCACGGCCAGATTTTGGGGGGATTTTATGGGTGAAACATGGTAATATAACAGGGGGTCATAATGCAGAAATCGCAGACATCAAGAAGTGGTCGAGATTTTCTTTTTCGTATATTTACCCTTTTAAACAGGGGTCCCCAAACATTTTCCTGTGAGGGCCTCATAACTTTTCCCTTCTCTGATGAGAGGCCAGGATCAGTTTTAAACAAAAAAAAGTGTGACAATTGGAGGAGTGCCTAAATGTAAAAATTTAATGTTTTTCAGAAAGCCACAATCAAATAACCCTTGCTGGATTCTTCACGGAACAAAAGTAAATAAAATAAAAAGAATAAAAAAATAACTAGGGCTGTCAAAAATCGCGTTAACGGGCGGTAATCAACTTTTTAAAATTAATCACGTTAAAATATTTGACGCATTTAACGCACATACCCCGCTCAAACAGATTAAAATGACAGCACAGTGTCAAGTGTTATAATACAGGACCCGTATATGGTATCGGCATCCTGCTTGTTGGTACTCGCCGATTCCGATACCACCATTTTCGGGCCGGATCAGCCCCTCCCCCCACTGATACTGCTATCGGTATCGGTGCTTCATTAGTTATAGGTCGTTGTTGTAAACACAATTTTAATTATTCTCATGTTATCCAATTCACATTGACATCGATAGCGGTAACATCATAATTGCTGTCCAAATACCTGTTTTTGTTCCAATAAGTATTTCCCCTTAAAATACAAAGGCCAGAAAAATTGAGCAGTGGAAAACGAGCTGATTGGAACACTCATCAAATATAATTGGTGATGAATCAACTATCCAAAAAACGGTGAGTGGCACTGAAACATGATCATTCACTTTGAGCTAATAACAGATCCGTGCTACTCTCAAAGTCTTTAATCCTCGTCGTGTTTGTGATGCAAGATTTCCGAAACGTTACTTTACCTCCCACACTGCTACTTCTATTAGTCTTTGACTGACAGTAGTTCTGTTGGAATTTTGAATATGCAGGGGGGTTTTTCCCTTCTTTTTTTCACTTATATGAAATGTGTTGCTGGGATTTGCATCACATGCTTGGTCACCTTACAAAATGAAACATACTGTAACTCACCGCCTGTTTTTTCACGCTTCAACTCTGCTTTCAGGTACCCTGAACCAGCGTAACTGGGGTAAAAAATACCCGACATGTAACAGCGCCAGACAGAGTCCCGTGGACATCGACGAAACCTTCGCACAGGTCCGACTTCAGTACCAGAACCTGCAACTGGAAGGCTGGGAAAGACCCATGGCGGAGTCCACCACCATCCACAACAATGGGAAAACAGGTTCGACATTCAGACTTAGATTTAAAAAAAAAAGACATTTTTTAATCTCCCAACACGAGGGTTAACGGAGGAGAGCAGCCGTGAGGATTTAAGGGAACAGAGCGAGAAGCAGTCATTGAAGGAGAAGCAGCCAGAGGCGCAACACTACAGAGCGAGCATGTGGTGAAAGGAGAAAAAGATCAATGTCAAGAGGCAGAGATGAAACCCAGCAAAAGAAAAGAGTCAATAAAGAAGCTGGAGGCGAGAACGTATAGAAGCACTGGTGAAAAATAAGAACAACGCGTCGAGGGGAAAGTCTTAACGAGTGATGTCATGCCTGATAAACAAATCTCACTGTGAAGGCGCTCTGTGTTATCGATACATTTGAATTCATGTCTTTCTATTACTCGTATAGACTTGGAAAGGAAATTAGATATCAAGGTAGCGATGCGGAGCTGCCATAATGTGATGAGGAATAATGCATGAGCGGTACAGTCACACTTAACTGTATTTCATATCCTGTTAGGACTTCATATCCTTGAAGAGCTCCTCGGAATTTATTAGGCACATTGCACAGTTCAATATACAGTGCCCTCCATAATTATTGGCACCCCTGAAAAAGATGTGCTTTTTAGCTTCTAATAATTTTATTTTTTATTCAAATAATATGGAAAAAAAGAGAAAAATCCAACCTTCAATACAAGTGCATTCATTCAGTGGGGAAAAAGTCCCACATAAAGAAAAAAATATTTGACATCAAATAATGTGTGTCACAATTATTAGCACCCCTTGTGTTAATACTTTGTACAACCCCCTTTTGCTAACAAAACAAGGTCTGGGGACTGAGATGGCCATGGGAGGAGCTTGATTTTGTGTCTGGTGAACCATTTCTGTGTAGATTTGGCCATATGTTTATGGTCATTGTCTTGCTGAAAGACCCAGTGACGACCCATCTTCAGCTTTCGGGCTGAGGGCAACAGATTTTGATTTAAAATATCCTGGTATTCCAGGGCCTTTGGAAGCAAAACAGCCCCACAGCATCACTGGGAACCTTGTTAGGGGGCATGGCATTATGAATGCTTTGAAATACCATGACATTATATGTCATTATAGTTGATGTGTGCACCGAGATATTGGGCTGTGCCAGTGATTTCTGTAAGTCTTTAGCAGACACTCATGGGTTCTTTTTTACCTCTCTGAATATTCTGCACTGAACTCTTGGCATCATCTTTGGTGGACGGCCACTCCTTGGGAGAGAAGCAATAGTGCCAAATTCTCTCCATTTGTAGACAACTTATCTGACTGTCGATTGATAAACATCCAGACTTTTAGAGATGGTTTTGTATCCTTTCCCAGCTTTATACAAATCAACAATCCTTGATCACAGGTCTTCAGACAGCTCTTTTGACCGAGCCATGATGCACATAAAACAATGTTACTCATCCAGACAGTTTTTACTTTTAACTTTTTAGCTTTTTTTTTTTTTTTTTTTACTTTAAACCACTCATCAGTGATTGGGCACACACCTGACTCGATTTGTTTGGTAAAAATTGATTTCAATTGCTCTTTAAGTCTCCTTAGGCAGAGGGCTCACTTATTTCCCCTCCTTCTGTCATTGTTTGCATGCAGTCCTCATTAAAATATGTAAACTAAATTTTTTGGGTGGTTTTTGTTAAAGCAGACACTGTTTTTACATCTGTGTGATTTTGACAAAGACCAGATCACATTTGATGATGATTTTATGCGGAAATGTGAGAAATTCCAAAAGGTTCAGATACTTTTTCATACCACTGTAATTCAAATGAACCTACTTTCTTTGCGTTTGCTTACAAAACACAGTCAAACACAATTTTAGAATGCTAACCTTGAAGTGAAAGCTTCTGAGAGTTCATTCAAAAATCATTTAAAGAAAATATCTCACAAATTGTTACGAGTCATTATGTAAATATTTATAAGCTCTGGAATGTACGCGCTTATGTTTCAGTGGCTATCAACGTAGATGGCGACTTTTACGTACGCGGAGGTGGACTGAGCTCCAGGTTCCGTGTGAGTACCATCACCTTCCACTGGGGACGCTGCAACGCTACTTCCGACGGGTCTGAGCACAGCCTCAATGGGATGAAATACCCACTTGAGGTACTCAAAACAAACTCCCCACTGGTATGTTTATCCTTGCTTTGGGGCTGACTCGCTAAATTCATTTCAGATGCAAATCTACGCTTATGATCCAGATGCCTTCCAAAATATAGAAGAGGCCATCAGGGAGGGAGGCAGAATTGCGGCCTTAGCTGTGCTGTTTGAGGTAAATCTAAAATATATCTGAAATCAGTGAATTATAAAAAAAAAAAATGTTCCATTTCTGCAGATTAGCTTGGACGACAATGATAACCTCACTCCTATAATCGACGCCGTCAACACTGTTAGTCGATTTGGTGAGTCCAATTCTGTTATTTCACTCATTGGCCGCAGTACCCTAACTATTTTCTGTTGCCGAGCAGGTAAGAGTGGCTCAATGGAAGCGTTGGCTTTGCTGCCCTTGCTGCCAAATAACACAGCAAAATACTACATCTACAACGGCTCACTGACTTCACCTCCCTGTTCGGAGACGGTCGAGTGGGTCGTCTTCAAACACACCGTGGCCATATCGGAAACACAGGCGAGTAGCCCAAAACTGAGGTACAAAATATTCTAATTCGTGATAAATACAGAACTGCGCTGGTTTTGTGTGTTTATCGGTCAAACCATATGTGTTTGCACATGCTAGTGTGCATTTACATGACTGGAATGAGAGTGACAGGACATGACACGGCCACATAAGCGCTTACTAAAAATAGGGCATGGCTCTCTGTGTCACCACAAAAAAAAACACTTACCGTAATTTTCTGACTATAAGCCGCTACTTTTTTCCTCCATTTTGGATCCTGCGGCTTATAGTCCAGTAAGGCTTATCTGTTGAATTATTTTTGTTAATAGGCAACGCATTCCTCCTAGCATGCATTGCAGCGCTACAGATGTAAAACTATCAAAATTCATGTTCTGTGCTAATTATTTTTTCAGTTACTGTTATGGGTGTGTGCGTGAATGGTTGTATGTCTCCTTGTGCCCTGCGATTGGCTGGCGACCAGTTCAGGGTGTCCCCTGCCTACTGCCCGTAGTTAGCTGGGATAGGCTCCAGCACCTCCGCGACCCTCGTGAGGAAAAGCGGCATGGAAAATGAATGAATGAATGAATGTTCCAGTTCTTTCATTAATTGCTTGTTATGGTATTTGGTAACACTTTATTTGACGGTGACGTCATAAGACTGTCATAAGACCGTCATAATTATGACATGACACTATCATGGGCATTACCGACTGGTTATGACAGATGTCATTAAGTGTCATCCGGCAAATTATGTGACTAACTCCATTTATGTCCACCTCGAATCTTTTACATCCATTCAAAATTGAGATCATTTGCTGGATAACACTAAATGACATCTGTTATAAGCATTTGTTAATGCTCATTACAGTGTCATGTGGAGATGTCGGACCCGATCGATCGGGATGCCGATCACGTCATTTTCAAAGTATCGGAATCGGCAAAAAAATATCGGACATGCCTTTTTTTAACATATATATGTTTTTTAATTTAATCGTTTTCTAATTGTATTTAACGTTACAGACATAATATGTTACACTCATCCAGAGTCTTTAGTTTAGGCTTAAGGTAGGGTTATCAAATTTATCCCGATAACGGCGGTAATTAATTTTTTAAAAAATGTATCACGTTAAAATATTTAACGCAATTAATGCATGCGCTGCACGACCCACTCACGCATTGTCGCGCTCAATCTGTAATGGCGCCGTTTTACCTATATAGTGAGATAAAAGGCAGCGTAAAATGAGTAGAGTGAATTTTGGCAGCCTTTGGAGCCTTTTTTTAATTGCTAAAGCCTTACAATCCCTCTCCCTACGATTAGAAATATCATGGGAAGCAATGTGGGGAAGCAAGGTAGCAATTGATCTGTTTCTTAACACCTTGTGTTATTTCCCAACGCAGAGAAGATATATCAATTGGTAGCACTACGCACAGTCATGGTTCCACTTCCCATTATGCATTTGGGCATGGCTACAGTATCATTTACTGAAAGCTCAACAAATACACTAGATGGCAATATTTAGTCACAATATACAAAGTCACAAGTCTTTCTATCCGTGGATCCCTCTCACAGAAAGAATGTTATTAATGTAAATGCCATCTTGAGGATTTATTGTCATAATAAACAAATACAGTACTTATGTACTGTATGTTGAATGTATATATTCGTCCGAGTTTTATTCATTTTTTTCTTAATGGATTGCCAAAATATATATGATCGGGAAAAATTATCGGAAATGATTGGAATTGAATCGGGAGCAAAAAAAAGCAATCGGATCGGGAAATATCGGGATCGGCAGATATTCAAACTAAAACGATCGGGATCGGATCGGGAGCAAAAAAACATGATCGGAACAACCCTAGTGCTAATTATTTATTCAGTTACTGTTCCAGTTCTTTCATTAATTGCTTGTTATGGTATTTGGTAACACTTTATTTGACAGTAGCGTCATAAGACTGTCATAAGACCGTCATAATTATGACATGACACTATCATGGGCATTACCGACTGGTTATGACAGATGTCATTAAGTGTCATCCTGCAAATTATGTGACTAACTCCATTGATGTCCACCTCGAATCTTTTACATCCATTCAAAATTGAGATCATTTGCTGGATAACACTAAATGACATCTGTTATAAGCATTCATTAATGCTCATGACAGTGTCATGTGATAGTTAGGATTGTCTAATGACAGTCTTATGGCGCCACTGTCAAATAAAGTGTTACCAAATACCATCACTAGCAATTAATGAAACAACTGAAACAGATTGAATACATAATTAGTACAGAACATGAATTTAAATTTTATTTACATCTGTAACGCTGCAATGCATGCTAGGAGGCATGTTGGACAACAACAGTGTTGACAGCAGGTGGCAGAACAGGTTGACTGTGATGTGATGTGTGACAGTGATGGCCGAATGAAGCCTCTTAAATCAATAAGGCTTTGAACTAATTGCTGCAAAGCTTCATGGTGGTTCATTTGGTCTTGCGACAGTCGTATGATGCCGCTGTCTAATAAAGTGTTACCGGTTAATATGTTATGGTTTAAATATCCCATAATACCGTGCGGACAGCTGCCGCTTACAGTCAGGTGCGCCTTATAGTGCGAAAATGACGGTATTTGTTTTGTGTTTACCGTTTGTTCTGCGGTGTTTGACTTTGCAGTTGGAGGTTTTCTGTGAGGTGATGACCATGGAGCAGGCAGGTTATGTGATGCTGACTGACTACCTGCAGAATAACTTCAGAGAACAGCAGCAGTTCATGGGGCAGGTGTTTGCCTCGTACACTGGAGTCGAGGATGTGCCCACGCCGAGTAAGTCGCGATTGCACCCGATTTGGAGAAAGTTACAGTAAAATGTAAATCCTTTCAAAAAATTGTCAAAACCTAGACTACGTTGCGCTCAGCGTAATGTTGTCCTCCAAGGTCGGCTTCATCAAAAGCGCTCTTCGCCATCCTCTCCATCTGCATAAATTCATACTCAGAAATATAAAGTAGGTCTTTTAGGTTGCCATAGAGCTCGACTTTGTAGATCGGGGCCCCTTTTTCCCTCGCTCAATTTATTCCGCAGTTCTTTTTGAAATTGAAATAAAGTAGTCAGTATTTCCGAAAAGGGCCCTTCTGCTTGTAACAAATGCACCGCGCGTGCCCACTTATTGCTCAGCTCTTTCCTGGCCTTCTGTTCTTGCAAGTAAATTGAATCAACATAACTTAAGAATCAAGGAGGGTTTCGCTTTCCGTGACTCTAGCCTGCAGTTCGGCACCGGAAAACGTCCAAGCCGACGCCCAGAATGAAACAACCATTGTGGTGATGTGGGAGCGACCCCGAGTGGTTTACGACACGACTATCGACTGGTACACCGTTACCTACGAGAGGCTACAAGGTCAAAACCAGAAGAAGCAGGAGTACAGGACCGATGGGGATCAAGATGTGGTACGAAACAAAGTAGCCTTCATTTGGAATGATGTATGTATGACCGTATCAATTCAATTTGGGGTACCGTAGGGAGCCTTCATTTCCAGCTTGCTGGCCAACAGCAGCTATGTGGTTCAGGTGGTGGCTGTTTGCACCAATGGTCTAAGAGGAAGATGGAGCGACCAGATTATCGTGGACATGCCATTGGAGGATCCAGGTAAGAACATGCAAACCGCACATTTGAATTTACTCGAACATCATTTGGATTAGGGTTGTTCTGATCATGTTTTTTTGCTCCCGATCCGATCACGATCGTTTTAGTTTGAGTATCTGCCGATCCCGATGTTTCCCGATCCAATTGCTTTTTTTGCTCCCGATTCAATTCCAATAATTCCCGATAATTTTTCCCGATCATATACATTTTGGCAATGCATTAAGAAAAAAATGAATAAAACTCGGACGAATATAAACATTCAACATACAGTTTATTATGACAATACATCCTCAAGATGGCATTTACATTATTAACATTCTTTCTGTGAGAGGGATCCACGGATAGAAAGACTTGTGACTTTGTATATTGGTACTAAATATTGCCATCTAGTGTATTTGTTGAGCTTTCAGTAAATGATACTGTAGCCATGCCCAAATGCATGATGGGAAGTGGAACCATGACTGTGCGTAGTGCTACCAATTGATATAACTTCTCTGCGTTGCGAAATAACATAAGGTGTTATGAAAAAGATCAATTGCTACCTTGCTTCCCCACATTGCTTCCTATAATATTTCTAATCGTAGGGAGAGGGATTGTAAGGCTTTAGCCAATTAAAAAAAGGCTCCAAAGGCTGCCAAAATTCACTCCACTCATTTTACGCTGCCTTTTATCTGTCTATATAGGTAAAACGGCGTCATAACAGATTGAGCGCGACAATGCATGGGTGGGTCGTGCAGCGCATGCATTAATTACGTTAAATATTTTAACGTGATACATTTTTTAAAAATTAATTACCGCTGTTATCGGGATAAATTTCATAACCCTACCTTACGCCTAAACTAAAGACTGGATGAGTGTAACATATTATGTCTGTAACGTTAAATACAATTAGAAAACGATTTAATTACGAAATATATATATATATTAAAAAAAGACATGGCCGATATTTTTTTTGCCGATTCCGATACTTTGAAAATGACGTGATCGGACCCGATCGATCGGGACATCTCTAATTTGGAAATACATGTGTTCTTTCTAGAGAGTGAGTCCTTTCCTGATGTCTCCAAAGAATTTAAAAGCAACAAAGAGGTAAGAAGCATTTTCAGATGTTAACTTTCATGATGTAATAAAATCATACTTTCATTTGAAGATGTCACCAAACAGCCGATGGCAGAAACCAGAGAATCCCACTCCTCTGGATCAGAGCCCTGTAGAGGAGATCCCGGCAGAACAGACCAGAGTTTACCAGAATCAACCAACACTTCACCCCCGACTGCAATCAACACAGAACCCGCCGGTCCAGATTATCACTCAGTCAACCCCGAAACCTTCTTCTCCCGAGCCACCCGTACAGAAAACACGGCTCAACCCTCACGTGAAAAAGAAATCCAACAAGTCTGAAAGTGACGACGCTAGCAAAAACCAGATCGAGGACGGGCGAAGAACTCGAACGCAACGGATATTCACCCATGGCGGTTTGGACGGGAACGGAGCAATTTGGGTTACTGGTATAACCGAGCAGCCCGGCTTCCTGTTTCCTGTTTCTGCATCCAACACTCTACCAACCGTACGCCGCCAAATCACTGAAGAAGCGTCGCTGACGCATCAGGTAGTGATGTACCGGTATATGCCGTAGTCCCAGCTAAACCATAAAATAAGTAGGATTTATACTTCAGAAAATTTGGTAATCATCGCTTTATCTTACATACACAGGAAGATCTCAGCCCTACAGATCCAGGTGAGAATGAAAGAGAACTCCCATTTGAGTCAGATCTCTACTCGTCCTCTACAGAGGATATCCAAGTCACTGATGTCTTCTATGAAGACACTGTCAACAGTTCATCTTCTTCACTGGGATCCACTGCTTCGCTGTCGGGTGAGTTCAGAGATTTTGGAGATTAAACGCGACAAAGTATTACATCAATGCCCCTGCTCGTTGATATTTTATTCATACAGACACTGACATGGTCAAAGGCATAACAAAGGCCTCTCTAGACAGTGATTCACCCGTGAACAGACCTCCAGAAAGCAGCACCTCCTTCTGGATCTCTGAGAAGACGCCATCCGGCAGCAACACCCTCGCCAACACCGTCTACAAGTCCTTCACTTCCTCCTCTCTTCTAAGGGTGCTCATGCATACAACCCAGCCCATGTTTAATGGTAAGACTGGAGAACCGCCTTCATAAGCATGACTAGGGTACAATTGTGCATAGGAGTGGGAACCTCTTGGTACCTCACGATACGATACGATTTGTGATCAAAAGCTCACGATAACGATGATCTGACGATATGGCGATACAACGAGTATCGATACATTGTTCAGGAAATCATTCTAGGATATTCTACAAACAACTGATTCACAGAAAAACAAGCTTCTAGTGTGAATTGGAATTAGTTTATCACTAATAGACGTCCAATCCATTTGAACTGGGAGGATGGCAGCGAATGAACGAATGTTCATTCAAATGGATTGAACGTCTATGGCTGTCAGTAGCAGTCAATGCCAGGCAATGAGGTAATTTTGGGCCATGTAAAGTCTCACTGGAACAACACCAAACAAAAGTTCCAGCATCATCACCTTGTTTAATGCAGATTCTTGACTCTTGACAAGGTGATGCCACATGGCAAAAAAATGCCACATGGCAAAAAAAAAAAAAAAGCCACATGGCAAAAAAATTTTGATACATGGCAAAATATTTTCGCCACATGGCAAAAACATTTCGCCACATGGCAAAAACATTTCGCCACATGGCAAAAAAATTTTGCCACATGGCAAAAAAAAATTGCCACATGGCAAAACAATTTAGCCACATGGCAAAAAAATTTAGCCACATGGGGAAAAAATGCCACATGGAAAAAATATTTGGCCACATGGCAAAAAAATTTTGCTACATGGCAAAACATTTTCGCCACATGGCAAAAACATTTTGCCACATGGCAAAAATATTTCGCCGCATGGCAAAAAAATTTTGCCACATGGCAAAAAAAAATTGCCACATGGCAAAAAAAAATTGCCACGTGCAAAGAAAAAAAAAAAGCCACATGGCAAAAAAAAAATTTGCCACGTGCAAAAAAAAAAAAAAAAGCCACATGGCAAAAAAATTTTGCTACATGGCAAAAAAAAAATTTGCCACGTGCAAAAAAAAAAAGCCACATGGCAAAAAATTTTCGCCACATGGCAAAAAGGTTTCGCCACATGGCAAAAACATTTCGCCACATGGCAAAAACATTTCACCACATGGCAAAAAAATTTTGCCACATGGCAAAAAAAAAAAATGCCACATGGCAAAAAAAAATTGCCACATGGCAAAACAATTTAGCCACATGTCAAAAACAATTTAGCCACATGGGGAAAAAAATTCCACATGGGAAAAAAATTTGGCCACATGGCAAAAAAATTTTGCTACATGGCAAAAACATTTTGCCACATGGCAAAAACATTTCACCACATGGCAAAAACATTTTGCCACATGGCAAAAAAAATTGCCACATGGCAAAAAAAATGCCACATAGCAAAAAAAATTGCCACATGGCAAAAACATTTTGCAACATGGCAAAAAAAATGCCACATGGCAAAAAAAAAAAAAAAATGCCACAGGGCAAAAAATTTTTGCCACATGGCAAAAAAATTTTGCCAGATGGCAAAAAACACTTTTGGTTTTCGGCCCTGCTGGGAACTTTTATTTGGTGCCGTTCCAGTGAGATTTACAAAGATGATTGCCTAAAGAAGACATCGAAATTCCCTGAGTTCTTGATGATATGGGGCATGTCAGGCAAAGGCACTGGGGAGTTGGCTGTGGGTAAATCTTCATTTAAAAAAATTTTTTTTTTTTTTCAAACATTGACACCTTTTTAAAACGAAATCTCGATTCTTGGCAGGAGCATATCGATAACCTTTTGAGATGCAAAGTAACACGATATATCACCATTTCGATATTTTGTCACACCCCTAATTGTGCTTCTCATTTTTCTGTCAGGGGGAAGCAACAGCAGTCACGAATCTCACGTCGGGTTAGTCGGAGGTGTGGAGAGGGAGAAGAGGACTATCATTCCTCTGGCTGTGGTCTCAACTCTCACCATCTTGTGTTTGCTGGTGCTAGTGGGGATACTTGTCTATTGGAGGTAGACATGCAAATAAGTCTGACAAGTCCGGCATTCTTCTGATCCGTTTTTCCACTCTCTCCTGTCATAGAAACTGTTTCCAGACGGCTAACTTCTACCCCGACGACAGCACGTCACCAAAGGTCATATCAGCTCCATCCACGCCGCTTCTGCTCGCTACAGGTAACCTTCACGTCTGTCCCTTACTATTTAAAATGCAAGCTCCATTCGCCCCTTGTGTGCAGACGGTCACGAGCCCCTGACGGTGAAGCAGTTCGTGAAGAACGTCATGGAGCTCCACAACACCAATACCTTTTCCAAGGAGTTTGAGGTGTGTGATGTCTGTCGTTTTTCGTGTTCGGCGCTATTAGAGGCAGACTTTGCTGCCATAGCTTTTTTTTAATAACGCACTTCCATATCTGCTAACATCATGCTGTTTAGGAAAAAGGCTTTTCGCAACGTGTTCGTGCGCACAAGCATTTTTATAAAACCATCTCAACAAATATGAAGATAATTCAAATTTAAGATTACGATTACGGGTGCATCTGCATGGCATCTGACCCCTTTGTTTCCGAGCATGAACCTCCAATGTAACACACACAGACGGGAAATTACCGAATTCGAGGCAGAGCTTCAATTTGCAATTTTAACAGAAAAACGCAGTCTGAACAACACTTAGCTTTGACTCGGCGCTCAACCTCTCTGTGTGTTTATGAACCCTGTATACCTGTACCTGCACTGACTCCCTGTCTGCCTGTGTGTCACCACCTCCAACCCCTACCCGACTCTCCTTTCACCACCGCCATCGTTGTGCTTTCTGCATCCTCACTTCCACCCTCCATTAGATTGTCAAAGATTCCTATGAGGTAAGGTTGAAAAAGACTCTCAGAGCACTACTCATACACTGCCTGAACGCAGATGCTAGTGTCTCGTTTGCTAATGATTGAAAAGCGTGTGTATCTTTTGCGGTCTATCGTAGGAAGTACAAGCGTGCACAGTGGACATGGGAATCACCGCAGACAGCTCCAGTCAACCCGAGAACAAATCTAAGAACAGATACATCAACATCTTGGCCTGTACGTCTCAATAAGTTTACAGTTCTTTGCAGTTCTGGTCAAATAAAATCAGCCATTTGTTCCCCTTTACCAGATGATCATAGCAGAGTTAAGCTAACCAACAGTTTGAACCGAGACGGAAAATGTGAGGACTACATCAACGCAAACTTTGTGGATGTAAGTAGAGGGCTATTATAAACACTGTTGTTAATAACGGCGTTAGAATACAACGGCGTTACTAACGGCGTTATTTTTTTTTCAGTAATGAGTAGGGTTGGGCATCGAGCATCGATGGGAACCGGTTCTAACACTCCGATGCTCCCGGAATCGTTCGAATTTTTACATTTCAATTCCTTGTTTCGATGCCCTGACCACCGAGCGGAAAAAAATTGCTCAAGTTTAAAGACTGATATTTATATACAAGTTCTAATTAGCCCTGTGAGAGAAGTTCATTTAATTTCAAAAAACATCGAGAAGTTAAGACTTTAATATAAACTATGCAATTTTTTCTTAAACTGCATTTTTTTTTTGACCCTGCCTCTTAAAAGAATCGGAATTTGGAATTGTTCGGAACTGGAATCGTTCCATTTCAAACGATGCCCAACCCTACTTATCATATCGGTTAATATTGGCAAATCTTGAAAAAAGTCCATCTTATGGCCCGATATATCAGTCAACTTTTACAAGAAAGGTCATCACCCAAACAGTAAACATAACCATTATCAAATCGGTTGATATAGAGCGATTTTGAAAAAAGTCAGTCTATCGGCCCGATATATCGGTCGACTTTCATCAAATTTTTTGGACCTTGCATTTTTTTTTTTTTGACCCTGCCTCTTAAAAGAATCGGAATCGGGAATCGTTCAGAACCGGAATCGAAACGTGGAATTGGAATCGGAACCGGAATCGTTCAATTTCAAACGATGCCCAACCCTAGTAATGAGTAATCTAATTAATTACTTTTCTCACCTTGGTAACGCTGTTACCATTACTGAGGCGGGAAAGGCGTGCGTTACTATGCGTTACAAAGTTGGTTGAATAAAAAAAGAGCAGGAGTGGGGAAGACGCCGTTGCAACCGCAATGCTAGGTGGCTCCAATAATACCTGACTGTAGCCATAGCCTACAAACTACGCCCACATGATACGGTAGATATCACATATTATAGAACTAGATGCAAATGACAGACCCGGCTGCATTGGCAACATGTTTTAAGGACCACATGTGTTAGTAAACAGCCACCATCTTAAAGCAGTAGACCTCTCAGGAAGGCTCTGATGTAGAGATCCTTCCTAGCGAACCGAATTCACTTTTAATCTAAAATGCTCCTGAATCGGCAAAATCTTGACTTAAATCTATCTTGAAATGATGAAACAGTTTTAAAACTTACACATGTTGAAAGTAGACAGAAGGGAACTAATGCAATAACGGGAGCAATTTTAACAACTTTAACGGTTGATTCACAACTTTAAATGACTTCCACACATAGCAAAGGTTACTATCTAGTTACCGCAATACCCTTGTGTCTAGTTAGGTGGAGGGTAAATAATTGGGCTAGGGACAATTGTCCCCAAAACCCATTAAAATTTACATTGTGTGACATGTTTTGTTTTTTTTTTTTTTTTTGAGAAAAAAATATCACTAGTTACTTTGCCAAGTAACTAATTACTCTTACATTCAGGTAACTGAGTTACTAACGCAATTACTATTTGGTAGAAGTAATTTGTAACTGTAATTATTAGGGTTGTTCCGATCATGTTTTTTTGCTCCAGATCCGATCCCGATCGTTTTAGTTTGAGTATCTGCCGATCCAGATATTTCCTGATCCGATTGCTTTTTTTTTTTTTTTTTGCTCCCGATTCAATTTCAATCATTTCCGATCATTTTTCCCGATCATATACATTTTGGCAATGCATTAAGAAAAAAATGAATAAAACTCGGACGAATATATACATTCAACATACAGTACATTAGTACTGTATTTGTTTATTATGACAATAAATCCTCAAGATGGCATTTACATTGTTAACATTCTCTCTTTGAGAGGGATTCACTGATAGAAAGACTTGTGACTTTGTATATTGTGACTAAATATTGCCATCTAGTGTATTTGTTGAGCTTTCAGTAAATGATACTGTAGCCATGCCCAAATGCATGATGGGAAGTGGAACCATGACTGTGCGTAGTGCTACCAATTGATATATCTTCTCTGCGTCGGGAAATAACATAAGGTGTTAAGAAGAAGATCAACTGCTACATTGCTTCCCATGATATTTCTGTTCGTAGGGAGATGGATTGTAAGGCTTTCGCCAATTAATAAAAGGCTCCAAAGGCTGCCAAAATTCACTCTACTCATTTTACGCTGCCTATTATCTCTCTATATAGGTAAATCGGTGCCATTACAGATTGAGTGCGACAATGTGTGAGTGGGTCGTGCAGCGCATGCATTAATTGCGTTAAATATTTTAACGTGATGCATTTTTAAAAAATATATTCCCGCCGTTATCGGGATAAATTTGATAACCCTACCTTAAGCCTAAACTAAAGACTCTGGATGAGTGTAACATATTATGTTTGTAACGTTAAATAAATCAGAAAACGATTTAATTAAAAAATATATATCTATATCAGAAAAAGGCATGGCCGATATTTTTTTGCCGATTCCGATACTTTGAAAATGACGTGATCGGACCCGATCGATCGGGATAATTACTTTTTTAAAGTAAAATTAACAACACTGATTATACACCGATTATTCAAATTTAGGTCATTTCAAGGCTTTTCTTGCCGTTTCAGGGTTATGAACGAACAAGGGCCTACATCGCTGCCCAGGGTCCTCTGAGAGCAGGAAGGGAGGACTTCTGGAGAATGATCTGGCAGCAGAACATCGGGATTATAGTCATGATCACCAACCTAAAGGAGAAAGGACGAGTAAGAGCTCTTGTCAACTTTTGATTTTAATAAAAAATAATAATAATACATTTTATTTATAGAGCTTTATAGAGTTCTGGATATATTGTAGTTTTTGAGGAGTTGTGCTGGAGATCCGAAAAGAATACTTTTACAATAATCGAGTCTGGAGGTGACGAATGCATGTATGAGGGTTTCTGCAGCAGAGTAGGTGAGGAAGGGGCGGCGTCGGGCTATGTTCTTGAGGTGGAAGAAGGCAGTTCTGGTGATGTGGTTGATGTGCTGGTCGAATCTTAGTTTATTGCCGAAGATGATACCTAGGTTGCGGGAATGTGTTGAGAGAGGGAGGGTTCAGTTGTCGATGGTAAGGGTGAATTGACTGTTTTTGATGTGAGCTGTAGGGTCTATGATGATTGTCTGATTTGTTGCTGTTGAGTTGAAGAAAGTTTAGTTGCATCCAGGATTTAATTTCGCTGAGGCAGTTGTGAAGTGTAGATTTGGTGCTGTGTGAGATGTTTTTTGTGGAGATGTATATTTGGATGTCATCGGCGTCGCAGTGAAATTGCAGTCCAAATTTACGGATGATCTGACCAAGGGGGAGGATGTAAAGAATGAAGAGGAGGGGGCCAAGAACTGAACCTTGGGGGACACCTTGTGGTAGGGAAACAGCAGGACACGTGCAGTTGTTAATGCTGATGAATTGTTGTCGGCCGGTGAGGTAGGAGTGGAACCAGGAAAGTGCATTTTATCACCCAAATCCTCATAAAATTGGAATTTTTCTGTTTTCCAACAGACCAAGTGTGATCAGTACTGGCCGGAGGATGGCCACGAGGAATATGGATCCTATCAGGTCACTTTAAAGAGCAGCAAGACCCTCGCTTACTACACATTGCGTACATTTGTTGTCAGAGATACCACAAATAGGGTAAACACTCATTTACACACTTATGATCCATCTGAACCTAAACAAAATTAGACTGACAATTTTGGTTCTCTAGACATCACAAAGGAAAGTCGAACACACCGTCCAGCATTACCACTACACCCAATGGCCAGATATGGGCGTCCCGGAATACACTCTGCCTGTGCTGTCCTTCATCAGAACATCATCTCAGGCCAGAACGCAGGAGATGGGACCCGTCTTGGTGCATTGCAGGTAACCCCTTCACTTGAAATGGTCAAACGGCAGCGTATAAGGAGTATTTTTCTGTGGTCGTAGTGCTGGTGTTGGCAGAACGGGGACTTATATTGTCATAGACAGCATGCTGCAACAGATCGAAGATCAAGGGACGGTGAATGTCCTCGGTTTTCTTAAACACGTGCGGACGCAGAGGAACTTTCTGGTTCAGACTGAGGTACTCAAACTGTACTTTCAAGGAAATTTCAGTCAATTCAAAGCTCACAATTTCGTTCTTCTCGCCTTTAGGAGCAGTACGTCTTCATCCACGACGTCTTAGTGGAGGCAATCTTGAGCCGCCACACGTCTGTCGCCTGCGACCACCTGCACGCATACGTTTCTGGTCTGCTAACACCTGGAGCGTCAGGCCGGACGCGCATGGACAAGCAGTTTAAGGTACCTCCACTTGATATTTATCTGGTCTTTGCCTTTTTGGCAAAGCCAAATAATGTTATTCTGCGACTTTATTATTATTATTTATTTATTAATCAACTTATTCTCCGCGTTTTTCGGCGCGCCTCACAGCCCGTACCGCTGCACCGATCGGCACCGTTCAGGTATCGACACATCCGAAATTTTCGTGTGACTGTGGCTTTTTGGCAACCGGCCCCGAAAAATTTTCCGTTTTCACATAAACCCCGATTTTCCGATTTTTTAAAAAAAAATTCAAAACGCTACATGTCCTACAATTTTTGACCAAATCACATAATTTGGACATCAAAAATTCCGGGACGGTGAGGGGCATAAGATTGTATACAGAATTTGGAAAAAAATTACAGTTCCCCGGGAATTTGCCAAAAACTTTCCCATTCATTTTTAATTGGAAATGTCCCATTCACTTTCAATGGGATTTCCAATCGAATCTACATTGCATTGTTGCCATTGACGGCCATGTATGTCAAATCTATTGATGCAAAAGGACTTGAATTCTATCAACGCCTATGTAACTCAATGCCATTGACGGCCATGGACGTCCAAAATGTTTCCCATTCATTTTCAATGGGAAAAACAAAAAAATCCCTAAATCAAAAGGAAATGACCAGATATCAATAGGACGTGTCCCCCAAACTTCCCCGATTCCATTGACGTTTTTGAAGGGTGCTGCCATTGACGGCCATAGACGTCCAAATTTCCGATTAATTTCTAATGGCATTTACTTTGTTTAATGCCATTGACGGGCATGTTTGTCCATTCTAATGATAGCCCTGGGCGGGGGTAAGATCTGTATCGCCACACGGCAAAGACCAGAAGTAATTGCTCCCGAAATTGCAGTTTCTAGTTCTTACATGGATTCTCGTTTTAATGAAACGTGATGTCGGATGTCTCAGTTGATCAGTCAACGCCAAGCGAAACACGCCGACTACAGCACTGCGCTGCGGGACGGCAACGCTATGCGGAACAGAGCCAGAGCGTTAATGCCGGGTGAGCCACAAGTTCACATAGACAGAGTTAAGAAATGTACCAGGTTTGTACTTTATATCTTTAACTTTGTCTGTCTCTGCAGTGGAAAGATCAAGAGTTTGTCTAACCGCCACAGAAGCTAATTCCTCAGGCTACATCAACGCCTCCTACGTGCTGGTAAAACAACTTCAAGTGTGGTTGCCGTGAAGACAACTGAAATTCAAGTCTGTTTTCTGAGTTTTCGCTTTCAACTGCAGGGCCATCGCCACAGTAAGGAATTCATCGTGAGTCAAACGCCGCTCAGCAGCACCGCCGAGGATTTCTGGAGAATGATCTGGGAGCACAACACGCACGCTGTCGTCCATCTGCCTGACTCACATTGTCAGGTTTGTGCATTATTAAGAAGCTTCTTGTACATTTCATATATGTGCTTGACCCTTTTTTTTTTCAGAATGAGGATGTGTGCATGTATTGCCCTTCTGAAGAGCAGATCATGAACTTTGAGGGATTCACTGTTTCCCTCTCAGGGGAGAGGCACTTGCATCTGTCCAATGATGACAAAGTGCTTGTGCAGGACGTCACTTTAGAATCCACACAGGTACTTTCACGATTAGAAATGGTTAAATTGAAGTTTATGGCTAAATAAAATATTTCATTTTCTAGAACAATTTTGCTCTGGAAGTGCGTCTCTACCACTCCCCCTGCTGGCCCAACCCTGACAGCCCCATCAGGAATTGTTTTGACCTCATTAACGCAGTAGGCGAGCACAGTCGACACACTCCTGGACCGACAGTAGTGCACGACCCGTGAGTTTGAAGCTCATTCATTTTTTTTAGCATTTCTTGTTTTTAATACTATGACATTTTCTAGTTTGGGAGGCGTTACGTCAGGTCTCTTCTGCGCCCTCACGACTTTGTCCAATCAGCTACAGGAAGAGGGTCTGGTCGACGTCTACCAGGCCGCACGAATGACCAACCTTATGAGGCCGGGAGTGTTTAACGATATTGTAAGCACTCAAACACACTCGTGTGTCCTATTTATTCATTTGAAGCCATTGACATTCATTTTAATTTGAACTCACAGCGTGTCCCCGTGGTAAATACAATCATGAGAATTTGTAATGCTACTTATAGTCATGTAGCATATATGTGGGATTTTTTTGGTTTATTTTTTTAAAGGTTTTAAATTAGGGCTGTCAAACGATTAAAATTTTTAATCGAGTTAATTACAGCTTAAAAATTAATTCATCGTAATTAATCGCAATTCAAACCATCTATAAAATATGCCATATTTCTCTGTAAATTATTGTTGGAATGGAAAGATAGGACACAAGACTGATATATACATTCAACATACGGTACATAAGTACTGTATTTGTTTATTATAATAATAAATCAACAAGATGGCATTAACATTATTAACATTCTCTTAAAGCGATCCATGGATAGACAGACTTATAGTTCTTAAAAGATAAATATTAGTACAAGTTATAGAAATTTTATATTAAAATCCCTCTTAATATTTTCGTTCCATTAAAATTTGGAAAATTTTCAACCAAAAAATAAACTAGTAGCTCACTATTGTTGATGTCAATAATTATATCATGCTCACTCATGGTACTAACTAGAGATGTCCCGATCGATCGGGTCCGATCACGTCATTTTCAAAGTATCGGAATCGGCAAAAAATATCGGACATGCCGTTTTTTAATATATATATATTTTTTAATAAATCGTTTTCTAATTGTATTTAACGTTACAGACATAATATATTACACTCATCCAGAGTCTTTAGTTTTGGCTTAAGGTAGGTTTATCAAATTTATCCCAATATCAGCGGTAATTAATTTTTTAATAAATGTATCACGTAAAAACATTTAACGCAATTAATGCTTGCGCTGGAGTGACCCACTCACGCATTGTCGCGCTCAATCTGTAATGACGCCGTTTTACCTATATAGAGAGCTATAAGGCAGTGTAAAATGAGTAGAGTGAATTTTGGCAGACTTTGGAACCTTTTTTTAATTGGCTAAAGCTTTACAATCCCTCTCCCTACGACAAGAAATATCGTGGGAAGCAATGTGGGGAAGCAAGGTAGTAATTGATCTTTTTCTTAACACCCTATGTTATTTCCCAACACAGAGAAGATATATCCATTGGTAGCACTACGCACAGTTATGGTTGCACTTCCCATCATGCTTTTGGGCATGGCTACAGTATCATTTACTGAAAGCTCAACAAATACACTAGATGGCAATATTTAGTCACAATATGTAAAGTCTTTCTATCTGTGGATCCCTCTCACAGAAAGAATGTTAATAATGTAAATGCCATCTTGAGGATTTATTGTCATAATAAACAAATACAGTACTTATGTACTGTATGTTGAATGCATATATTCGTCCGAGTTATATTCATTTTTTTCTTAATGCATTGCCAAAATGTATATGATCGGGAAAAATTATCGGGAATGATTGGAATTGAATCGGGAGCAAAAAAGAGCAAACGGATCAGGAAATATCGGGATCGGCAGATACTCAAACGTAAACGATCGAGATCGGATCGGGAGCAAAAAAACATGATCGGAACAACCCTAGTACTAACCGGTAAAATCAATTGGACCCAAGCGCCAGCAGAGGGCGCCAAACACCAGAAAACAAGTAACAAGCGGAGATTACACTGTGCGTTACTAATGTGCGTTAATTGTGTCAAATATTTTACCGCGATTAATTTTAAAAAATTAATTACTGCCCGTTAACGTGATAATTTTGACAGCCCTATACTAACCCTATATTGCCAAATGTATCACATTTGATACTACTAAAATTTCATGATTTTGAGACTAATTCAAAATGTTGTCATTTCTTTTTGAAAAAAAAAAGATGGATGCAAGTCAACACATGCATCTTCAGGTTCCATGAGAAAAAAAAAACAGGTGTTAGCAAGGGTTAAATATATTAAGAGCGCTTATCACACGTATGCATTTTGACTTTTCTTTTTACAAATTTGAAAAAAAGGTTTCATTAAGACCTTATTTTTCCAAATGTTGTGATTCTCTGATAATTGCTTCATATTGCAGGCATTAAAGGGTTAAATACATTTTTAATCCAAGATAATGACTATTTACCCATTTTAGGAGCAGTACCAGTATTTGTACCGGGCTGTGTTGAGTCTGGTGAGCAGCCAAGAGGACCAGCGAGCCCTCCAGAGTCCAGAAACTAACGGATCAGTACTTCTGGGGAAGGCCAACATTGCTGAAAGCCTTGAGTCACTCATGTAGATGACACACACACACAAACACATAATAACATGACAAGTCATGTGCAGGTCAGTGTTGTCTTTGTTCTACAAAATGTCACGACTCGTCCTTACCTCATTCGCTGCCAATGACGGCGATAGATGTCCGATCCATTTGAGCTTGCCATCAATGGCAGCGAATGAGTTCAAACTTGTAAAGCCAAATTTACTTACCGCGACTGTTGGACTAAACCAAAATAATGCTCTGTGATCGTCTTTTTACTAAAGGTGGCTACTGTCTTGTTTGCACTTGTTCAGTCTAATATGAAAAATTAGACATTCCATCAAAATTCTGTTGTATTGAACTTTTTTGTCAGTATTTTGTCCCTAATCAAACACGATCAATCAATTAGCCTTTTTCAAGACTTTTTGTGTAAATATCCCTTGAATACCAAAAGGCCAAAATACTGTATGTTCTTACTGTATCTATATTTTCTATGACATTTTTCTAGCCATTTACACATACATTCTATTTAATAATTCCACTTATGGATGATAGATTTAACTCATTTGTTAACGCTTTTTTTTTTCTTTTCAAATTTTTCTGGCAACTGTAGCGAGTTAACACATTTAACTGTGCAGTATGTAAATAGGAACAGATTGAATAAAGACTTGAATATGTTTTTGGGGAGAAGTAACGTCTCTTTTTGTACACAAATGATTGACAAAAGGTGTTTTTGTTTTATTACATTTCCGTACTTTATTTTAGAGCAAAAAGAAAAATACACCACTAAATAATCCACAAAGTTATGAAAAATATGTCACGATAGCATAACAGTCACACATGATAAAGTGTATATAGTGCTTTATAAATAAACCTTGTAAATAATACAGACTGCATGTAAAGTATGTGTAATATGTCAAATTGCAGTTGTAAAATACCTGCTTACTCATTTACAATACAACACATGTAGTTTCATTTTCATAATGATTAAAACATGCAAATATAAATCATTTCTTTTTCAAATAAAAAAATAAAAGCACCTGCTCACACTGAGGATCAATTAACTCATTCACTGCCAGCCAAGGTATATGCATAGTATTCACAGAATATGTGCTGCGTTAGTTAGTAAAGAAAAATACTTTAATCGAAACCCCCATTCAAGGTTGAAAATATGAAGAATTCCTGATTTTTAAAGCACTTGAGCAAATACGTAGCACCAATTTAAAGCATAAGCTATTAAAGTTGAAGTCCATTCTATATTTGAGCGTAGTCCATTAATGCTCTTTACTTGTCTCCTTGAAAACCCTGTTGGCAAAAATAAGAATTTAATGGTAATATAATGTCAAAACCACGATGTACACTGCTGGCCAAAAGTATTAGAACCTTTGCAATTCTGTCAGATAATGCTCAGTTTCTCTCAGAAAATGATTGCAATTACAATTACTTTGGTAGTAATATCTTCATTTATTTTGCTTGCAATGAAAAAACACAAAAGGGAATGGTTAAAAAAAATATATCATTATCATTTTACACAAAACTCCAAAAGTATTGACACCCTTCGAAAAATCATGTGATGCTTTTCCGATTTTAGGAATTAACAGAACCTGTTACTTACCTGTGGCAGGTGGTGGCGATAACTAAATCACACATGCAGCCAGTTAAAATGGATTAAAGTTGACTCAACCTCTGTCCTGTGTACTTGTGTGTACCACATTGAGCACGAGAAAAGAAAGAAGACCAAAAAACTGTCTGAGGACTTGAGAAGCATGGGCAATCTCAAGGCTACAAGTCCATCTCCAAAGACCTGAATGTTCCTGTGTATACCATGCGCAGTGTCGTCGATAGGTGTGAAGCCCATGGCACTGTGTCTAACCTCCCTAGATGTGGACGGAAAAGAAAAATTGATGAGATATTTCAATGAAAGATTGTGCGGATGGTGGAGAAAGAACCTCGACTAACATCCAAACAAGTTCAAGCTGTCTGGCAGTCCAAAGGTACAACAGTGTCAACCGGTACTATTCGGCGGCATCTGAATGAAACGGGACTCTATGGTAGGATACCCAAGAAGATCCCGCTTCTGACCCAGTGACATAAAAAAGCCAGGCTGGGGTTTGCCAAAACTTACCTGAGAAAGCCAAAAAAACGTTTTGGAAGAATGTTCTTAGGTCAGATGAGACCAAACTAGAGCTTTTGGGGAAAAGGCATCAACATAGTGCAGGGGTCCCCAAACTTTTTCCTGTGAGGGCCACATAATCTTTCCCTTCTCTGATGAGGGGCCAGGTCAGTTTGTAACAAAAAAAGTGTGACGATTGCAGGAGTGCCTAAATGTAAAAATTTATTGTTTTTCAGAAAGCCACACTCAAATAACCCTTTCTGGATTCTTCACAGAATAAAAGTAAATAAAATAATAACAACAATTTAATATAATATAATATAATATAATATAATATAATATAATATAATTCAGGCTGTCAAATGATCAAAAATTTTAATTGAGTTAATTACAGCTTAAAAATTAATTAATCGTAATTAATCGCAATTCAAACCATCGATAAAATATGCCATATTTTTCTGTAAATTATTGTTGGAATGGAAAGATAAGACAAGACGGATATGTACATTCAACATACGGTACATAAGTACTGTATTTTTTTATTAAAAATCATCAAGATGGCATTAACATTATTAACATTCTGTTAAAGCGATCCATGGATAGAAAGACTTGTAGTTCTTAAAAGATAAATGTTTGAACAAGTTATAGAAATTTTATATTAAAACCCCTCTTAATGTTTTCGTTTTAATAAAATTTGTAAAATTTTCCATCAAAAAATAAACTAGTAGCTCGTCATTGTTGATGTCAATAATTACACAATGCGCATTCATGGTGCTGAAACCCATAAAATCAGTCGCACCCAAGCGCCAGCAGAGGGCGGAAAAACACCAAAAAACACAAGTAACAAGTGGACATGACACTGTGCTGTCATTTTAATCTGTTTGAGCAGGGCATGTGCGTTAAGTGCTTTAAATATTTTAACGTGATTAATTAAAAAAATTAATTACCGCCGTTTGACAGCCCTAAACATAACATTAACATAACATGTTGTAACATGTTATAACATAACATGTTGTAACATGTTATAACATAACATGTTGTAACATGTTATAACATAACATGTTATAACATATCATGTTATAACATAACATGTTATAACATATCATGTTATAACATAACATGTTATAACATCATGTCATAACACAACATAACGTGTTATAACATATTATAACATAACACCATAACATGTTATAACACAACAAAACAACATGTTGTAACATACCATGTTATAACATAACAACGTGTTATAACATATGTTATAACACAACAACATAACATGTTATTTCATAACATGTTATAACATAACAACATGTTATAACAAAATGTTATAACAAAACATAAAACAACATAACATGTTACAACATGTCATGTTATAACATAAAATGTAATAACATGTTATAACAAAACATAACATGTTATAACAAAACAAAAACATAACCTTCAAAGAAAAAAGCCAGGAAATAAATAACACTATTGGGAAAAATAAATAAAAATTGTTCTGGGGGCCGGACCAAATGTGGAGGCGGGCCATATAGGGCATGCGGGCTCTAGTTTGGGGACCCCTGATATAGAGTTTACAGGGGAAAAATGAGGCCTTAAAAAAAAAAGAACACTGTCCCCACAGTCAAATATGGCGGAGATTCCCTGATGTTTTGGGGTTGTGTTGCTTCCTCTGGCACTGGACTGCTTGACCGTATGCATGGCATTATGAAGTCTGAAGACTATCAACAAATTTTCCAGCATAATGTGGGGCCCAGTGTGAGAAAGCTGGGTCTCCTTCAGAGGTCATGGGTCTTCCAGTAGGACAAAGACTCAAAACACACTTCAAAAAGCACTAGAAAATGGTTCAAGAGCAAGCAATGGAGACTTCTAAAGTGGCCAGCAATGAGTCCAGACGTGAATCCCATAGAACACCTGAGATCTGAAAATGGCACCCTTCAAATCCCAGAGACCTGGAGCAGTTGTGGTCTGGTCCAAAATTCCAGCAGAATGTTGTAAGAAACTCACTGATGGATACCGGAAGCGGTTGTTCGCAGTTGTTTTGTCTAAAGGTTGTGCTACCAAGTATTAGGCCGAGGGTGTCAATACTTTTGTACGGCCCATTTTTGGAGTTTTGTGTAAAATGATAACAATTCTAAAAAATTGTGATTCTCTGCAAGCAAAATAAATGAAGATATTACTATTAAAACATTTGTAATTGCAATAATTTGGGAGAAATTGAGCATTATCTGACAGAATTTCAGGGGGGACGATACTTTTGGCCAGCACTGTAGATATGCGTGTGCCCTCACGTAGTCAGTGCGTTTTCGTTTCCAGCAGTCCGGGTCGAGCCTCTTCTGTTCATCGGCGAGCGCTTTGGCCTGTAAGGTAAACATGCGCCGCTCTTCGCTTCGCATTTTCTTCCAGCGTTCGCCAAGGAGCACGCTGATTGCTCTGCCGCGCGCACACACATTTATTTTATACGCATGACAAGCACGGTTATTTAAAGCGCACACCAACCTGTTGTCCTTGCCTGGGTGCATCTGTGTGTAATGCACCCTGAATTTCTTGGCAAAAAGCATGAACGCGTTCATTGGTCGCTTGCACTTGGGGGTTGCGTGGTAACTTTCTGCTGGGCTGACACTGATGTTTTTCATTGGCTTGCGGTGTGAGTGGAAGTGGCTGGGCGTGGGCTTGCCTGTTGTTGTTTTTTTGACAGGTTAGGACTGTTTTTTTTTCTGTAAATGTCAGGGAAAAGATGTCAAACCTTGTAACGTGTCTCTGTCTGGTGAAACGGCTCCCCCGCTGGACTGGGAGGCATGCCGACGTCGGGCCATACTGCTTAGCAGGTAAACCGCAGAGGAGTCCAGAGGGGTGAAATCATAACTGAAGATGGAACCACGATTGGGATTAATTGTGTCCATCCGAAACGCAGGATGTAATGCTTTAAATACCTTTTAAATGTGTCGAAGACAAGCGAATCATCTTTATGTTCGGCGTCCCTGTGTCCCGGAGGCAGACACATGTCGCCTATCTCCATTTCATAACCCGCTATCCCATAATGCACCACTGTCAAGCTCGGGTAGAAGGACGACCAACCTGGTAATTTTTTTTTTTTTTTAATTTAAACCTTGTAAATAACTTCAACACATCACATTTTTGGGTTATGAAGTCCTCCACATAATAACATTTGGTAAACAGGTAATCCCCGGGTTACTGATTTACGTAATTTCGACTTTACAACGGCAGAATCTTGTCCGCCATTTTGTCTCCAGTCGTTTTTTGTTTTTTCAATAATGCTGACTTTTGTTTTGTGATGCATGCTTTTATTTTGGCGCAGGAAGCATAGAGCAGGTAGCATTTGAGCGTATGAACACACGAAGAAGAGTGCACACATGAAGAAGAGTGCGAGCGAGGGGAAAGATTACAGCTGCAAGCAGGCCTGGATGTATGGGGGGGCCGGGGTGGGCACGGCCCACCCAGATGTGAGTCGTGCCCACCCAATCAAAATGTCGGTAAAATTTATTGTAGCTTCGCACTGTATATAGAGAACGCACGGAGAGTTGGTCTCACCTACTTTTTTTATTGGATTAACGGTTACTGTTGGCCACAACAACGCCGAACAAGCAATCACCAAACAAGCTGTTTTTCCAACCTCGTTTGTTATCTGCGCACTTCCTCTCTCTCCTTCAGACACATTCTCGCAGTCGGACATCTGGGCATTAATGACGTCACCAGCCACAACAAAGCGTCACCATATTGAAATGGGGGCAAAACACGAGTCACAAGCAGTTGCTCTGTGGTTCAAACGCGTTGAACTTTTGTCTTACTTGCGGTCTTTTTTTTCCGTCGGAATGACTAAAAGTTGCCGTGTTGTGGGTTGTAACACAAGGAAGAGTTCGGAGCCGCATTTGAAGTTCTTCATCCTTCCTCGTGAGAAGAAAAGGACAAGCAAATGGCTGAAAGCAATCAATCGAGGAACAGTAAAAGAAGACGGTTCCTTGGACCATTCTTGCCAGTGGGAACCTAAATCCAGGCACATTTACATTTGCAGCCGACTTTCTATTACCGGGGAGTAAACTTTAATTTTTGCCCCAATTAGCTGCTAGGATTCAATAGACTAGGCGGTGGTTATTATTACCGTAACCGACAACTCGGAAAGCGTTATTTTTCTTTTGCCGTGAACTGCTCTGATCTGTCAATCGGTATATTATTGGCCTGGTGGAAATTGGTTATTTTGCCGTGACGTGTTCACGGCTAAATAACGCTTGGAGGCGAATTACCGGTTACGGCAGAAATAATCACTACGCATGTACTACCAGTTTTCTTAGTTCCACACAGTACATATTCCACGTAATTGATAAAGGTCAACTTACTGAGCGACTTTATGAGGTAGTTGTAGATGTTTCCGAACTCCACTGCAGGCAATTCCTTTGGATTGTTTATCCAGCTATCAGCTGCGACTTTGTATGGGCAGATTTCCAGGCCAATACATGCTAATTTTAAGTTGTTTCGCCTCCTCGCATCTGTCGGCAGTGACTTGTGAAGTCATGTTTAAGACGTTTTTTTGAAAAAAAGACTCAAAATACAGCTGAAATATATGAATTTCAGACGTTTGTCGACGGATGTTTACCTGTGCGTGCCCCCATCTCAAAATGGCGACACGTTGCTATGCGAGATGACATCATCGTGACATCACGCCAACTGCGAGAATAAGTAGATAGATGAATGAAGAAAACAAAACAAAACCAAAAAAAACCCAAATAAACCCTCCAAAAAATGAATACAGCCTCAAAGAGAGACAAACCAGTGTCCTACTTGCGCTGGTCCCAGGCTCGGAGAAATGCAGAGGGTAAAAAAAAAAAAAGTCTGCATTGGGGGTGCCCCCTCAAGATTTCTTGGTGCCCACTCTGGTGGGTAAACCTAGATCCAGGCCTGGCTGCAAGCCTGCTGTTTATTGTGCGTTTTCAATTGTGGTCAGATACTAGGGGTGAGTTAATGTGATTGTTTTTGATGATGTGCGGACGCTAACTGATACATGCTAATGATTTGTGTGGATTGTTATTGCTGTATCAGCAGCTCGTTATAAAACGAAAATTTGAATTGCTGTTATTGAAAATGAAACAGATTTTATTTCAATTTTTATTCTGCAAGTGTTGATGTCATCAGCATCTGAATAAAGTCGGCAAACCACACGGACATCTGACATCATCACCTCTGAGCTTAGCTCGCTGTATAGCTAGGATTTAGCTCTAACGTGAGTACAGTGATCTATAATACACGTTTTTGGATAGTTATTTTGAGATTTAATGGGTATTTAGGGGTACCTAAAGGGTTAATTCCCATTTACGCGGAAATTCGGTTCACGTCACCGTTAAAGGAATAGAATTTGATAGTAACCCGAGGACTACCTGTACAAGATTCTGGCATCCACAAATAAGGATTATAGTGCCACGTAGTGGTTGCAGAGTGAATTACTCATTACAGGTTTGATTCCAGATGGCTTCTTTTACTTTTTTACCTTTGTTTTTGACGTAGAATGGATGGTCAAGTTGACAGCGTGCACTTAACAAGCCATGGCCAGAAGCGCCAGGGTCAAAGGTCAGCTGCAACACCGCCTGACCGGATAGCACATTTTCTGAATAGGCCACAAGCTGCAAACCTTCACAGCCGTAATTCTAAATTTTTTTTTAAAAAGGGATAGGGGAGTGAATTATCATGAATTCCACTTAGCAAATGATCATAATTGTGGTGTTAAACTGTACCTTCAAAGATATAGACTCTTCCTCATCTACAGACAGAAGATCCTCGACATTGTGCCACTTTACATTGGAGCCACTGTGGAAACGCAGGTGAGTACCTGCACATGCACAACAGAAAGTCAAGCACAAATCAAGACCTAGTTTAACATTAGCTGCCACTGACCGCACTACACGTCCAATCTTTGTTAAATGTGAGCGTACCTTTAAGAAAACAATGCCAGGCAGTGTCAGGCCAGGCAACACTCCAGGCTGTGTCGTCATCATCGGATAGTGAGCATCTGGTGGAGTTAGCAGGGGGAGGCCGAGCGTATGAATGTAAATCACTTCGGGCGGAAAAACTCAAATTACAAACCAATCATAAACACAACTTTTTTGTTCACTGCTTTAATGTTATCATACTTTCTGTGTGGAACCGCCTGTAGTAGTGGGCTCTGAGGCCCAGTAGCAATGTGAGCTAGTTGCGTCAACCAATGGGTATCTCCCCATTGCGCACGGCTTCCCCGAAGTGACGGTGCCGGGCCCACCTCCACTTGATAAACCGCTGTGATCTCTTTTTCCTCTGGGACCTTCTGCAGATTTGGTAGATCAGCTGAAGAGATGACAGTTTTTATTCTTTATGGTGCCAGTTTTGGCTGTAAAACTTTTATTTCTCATATTATCTACCATATTCTGTTAATGTGGCTGTCCTTGAGTCTAGTGATTGTGCTGTCATTGCTTCTGTGAGGGTAAAAACAAATCAAGAAATAAGGTTAGACTTAATAAGTTAATAGATGTAAGACTGCAGACAGTTGCCATGGTTACCTGTGCATTCGCTATGATGCTCTGCGTCCTTGTGTTGTTTGGGGTTGGCACCTGACAGGCCTTTTGGGATGACCACCTCCCACATCATGATGTCCACTCAAACTGTAAAATCGTATTACAAACAAATATAAATAAGACTTTCCACTCCATTTTATTGAATACTCCTAAAATAATGTCTTTTAACCAGGCAAAATATTAAGTATTTTAACTTTCCTGTTGCACAATGTTCATCATGTGACACCCTCTTGTTTATAAACTTCGAGAGCGTCCGCGCATGCGCGTAACGACCCATTCATTCAATGCTGTGAATGACCGCAATAAATAAACGACAAGCAAGTTGTAATAGTGTTATTACAATCATTTGTCCGGGTATAGTCTCTTCAAAGATCAGTTTTGAAGACACAAAATCACAAAAAGAAGCAGTTTGATCGGTCGTTAAATGAAAATACATGAAAAAATAGGGATTTCTGTCGACGCGTACGAGAGAATTTTGGATGAAGAACATCTATTTAGGCATAAAAATGATGTATTTGTTAAGAAAACACGAACAAATATGAGAAATGCGTCGGATGAGGTCAGAAAAGTGGGCCGTTTCCACAAAAACAACTCGCGTCAACAATGAAGCTTAAAGAGCGAGCAGCGAAGACCGACAGACCTCGTCATCTCGATATTGTCTCCTATTTTTAACGTTTAGAGCCTATTCATGACATCGGAGCAGTCGTTTATCGAATTTAGCGATTTATTATTCGGAAAGGTTTTGTCGAACTTTTTCTTTACTCACCTAAACAGTGGCCTTGTACGGGAAAAGTAGGTTGGTATAAACAGATCCACATCGCTGATCCTATTGGGCCAATGTAATGTCAATCAACAAATACCCGGGTCCTCATTGGTCAGTTTATTTCCAGACGACGCTGCGTTGTTTTCATGTAAAGATATGATATACAAAATAAAAACTTTACATAATATATACCCGACTAACGTGTACTTGTCTCGTTTTATGGATATTGACAACAAATGTACATTTTGTATGACTGAACCTGAAAGCGTGACTCATTTGTTTTATGGTTGCCCCATTAGTGTAAAGTTTTGGACGGATCTTCAGAAATATATTTTATAACAATCTAAACAAAACATTGAGTTGAGAGGAAAAGCGAGGATTACTATATTTAAATCCAAAGTTAAAAAAAAAAATATTATATATTATATTAATATATATTATATTATGTTATATATTATATATATATTAAATCTACGGACTATTCATCTTCATAAATCTAAATTTCAAAAAGTAAATTCGAACTTAAAGGTTGTTTTTGGTTGGAGTTGAATCATATTTCACATCACTTAATATGATACAAAATAATACATGCAAGTCTACTATTGAAGCTCATGCAAAATTGTTTAGTACTTAATTTCCTCTTGAATTATTATTTTTATTTATTTACTATTTTTTTGTATGTCTTATGATGTAAATATGTTGAGATGGTTATATTCTATGTGAACTAGTTGTTTTGTATTATTTGTTATTTGTATGTTTTGTAGTGTTCAATTAAAAAAAAAAAAAAGATAAAAACTTAAAAAGGATAATGCAATTGTTTTAATAATGAAAATTTGGGTGGTTGATATCTTGCATCGTTAATAATTGTTAGCTTTATTTAAAAATAAAATACAATATTATATAATTTTAATATCTTACGTATTTTTTGTTGTTGTATTTATTCATATACGTAAAATACATCTATCAAATCTACTTTGGTGCTATTAATCGAAGAGAATGCCACCGGCCGCTAGGGGGCAGCGCCGTTCCATAGTAATGTTATTCATCTCAACAGTGGGAGAGTTGGTAATTGTATGAGACGTTTATGCTATTGCTATGTGCTATTTGTGTTCAACACATATTTCTGTAAGTCTACTCTCTGTTAATGTCAATTATGTGCCTCTTGTTGTATTTTGGCTTATATATGTACAGAGAAAGATATGTTATCTGTTGTGTTAGTACTTGTTGTTCTGTTTTCTTCTATTCAGTTAAGTTAGTATGCTGTGGCTAATTAGCTATTTTCTTGTTCTTCAGGGTTCCCTCATCTTTGTCAATAAATGAGAATTATAACTTGACATTGAGGGTATTTCTTCATTAATTACGAATAAACAAGAATAAACAGTTACTAAATGTGGCCGGTAGAGAGCAGCAAAATCTAATAAACAACCCTCTGAACAGCTGACTTGCTGAATTCCGGATGGTACTTTATTTTTGCAGACACAGCCGGATGCTGTTTACTCCATACAAAGTGAGAAGACCCGTCTTATCTGGGCAGCAAGGCAACATTCTTCAACACTTTACAACACTTTTTGCCTGTCGTCTTGCATAAATGCAGAATATTGAGCCTTTTGGTGTGGGTGTCATCACCCTACGCGCTTTTTGGTGAGTTTTCGCGACTTCCTGGCACTTGTACCGTTACAGCTCAGCTTTCCTGCACGGCACTTCCGCTAAAGTTGAGCTGTCATCTGTCATTTTGTTTTCAATGAGTTTTTTTAGTGTATTGTGATTGACATAATAATCAGAAATATGTCCAAGTATCTGTTATCAAAACATGAGGTGACTGCGCAGTGCCGTTTTGTGTGCTGTTATTTTCATGCTGTTCACTTTTGCTTCCTGTTTTTGTTAAGAACATAAACAAACTCCTAGTTAAAACTTTGTTGATGCAAACGATCATATACAATGACAAACATCAGTTTAAGTTGATGTATTCCTCTACAAGTTTGTATTTAGACACTTTTTTTGGTGGTTTTCTTAATTTTATAAAACACTCCAAATCTGTCATTAAGTGTGGGTACATCCTGTTTGCAGTGGCGCCTCCAGAAAGTTTTCATGAGGTGGCCAGATGGGGCCACTTAAAATCTTGGGGTGGCCAAAACTAAAAGCCATAATGTTAGGTTTTCATTATATTATTGCAGTAAAAAAGTCAGGGGAAAACTATCATAAAGACTTAAGGACACGGCTACCGATATACTTTGGTGTATTTTGTAATATTTGATGTTACTAATGATTTAATGTGCATGGTCAACATTTACAATTATGTTTAATTGTGTTATGTATATATTAGGCATAAGCTGTACATTTAACTCGGGCTGTCAAACGATTAAAAATGTTAATCGACTTAATCACAGCTAAAAAATTAATTAATCGTAATTAATCGCAGTTCAAACCATCTCTAAAATATGCCATATTTTTCTGTAAAATATTGTTGGAATGGAAAGATAAGACGGATATATTCATGCAACATACTGTACATAAGTACTGTATTTGTTTATTATAACAATAAATCCACAAGATGGCATTAACATGAACATTCTGTTAAAGCGATCCATGGATAGAAAGACTTGTAATTCTTAAAGGATAAATGTGAGTTTGTATATTGTGACTAGATACTGCCATCTAGTGTATTTGTTGAGCTTTCAGTAAATGATACTGTAGCGACTTAACTGTTCTGCCCAAACGCATGATGGGAAGTGGTGCAACCATGACTGTGTGTGGTGGCTGCAGATGCTATATCTCAGAGGTCTCGGTCCGGTTCCGGACCCCCAAGCCGTCTGGACCGGATCTCAAGTTGTCCGGGCTAATACACGTTTCAACAACAAAAATCATTTTTTTCTGCGGGTTTACAGAGCGGAGGGTGGCAACAAACAAAGGTGATGCAGCCAATGGGAGTGAAGCATTTGAAAGTTATTTTTAGAACAGCATGTCTTAAACTTGCTTTCCAGACTCCGCGGAGTAACAGCCAAAAACTGAGCCGAATGAAGTTGGAGAAAAGGCAAAAAGGTACGGCAAATGGCGTGGTCAAAACGACGCAAGGTTGATGCAGAAAACAGAGTGTTTAAGGAGGAGTAGACCAACACATTTTTGTTCATTTTACCTGGCGGCAGCACATGCCTCATCTGTTCAGAGACGGTGTTCTGCCAAAATCTGCTACATCGGCGAAATGTCCTACATTACTCGAATTTGACACTCAAAGTACTACTGTGCGCGCTAAACTTGTTTTGTTTGGATGCATACAGGCAGAACGTTCTAAAAATGCCTTAAGAAAATACTTAAATGCAGTTATAAATAAGGACGGTTTAAATACGCTACGTGACTAATGTGGTCAACTGCTTCAAAGCTAACACATAAAAACACAATGTTTAAAAGTATGAGAGGGTAATACATGCAAAAAGTATTTTTGAGGCAATGAAAAGGTTCTAAAAAACTAAATAAAAACAAAAATAGTGAGTACTCGCCGCTTCTGACCGATGTGCGCATGCGTTACATTTTGCCGCGTAGTAAGGAATGGCCGAACAACGGTAGCGCTTGTAAAAAGCAGCAATTTGAAAAGGCACTATGAGACGAAGCACGTAGCTTTTTCGCAAAGTTTCCCTATGAACTCTGCCATCCGTTCTCAGAAAATAGCGGAATTAAGGGCTAAAATATGATTGCTCTATTATTTATTACTAATTAATTATTATTAAATATTATTACTTACTATAAAATTTATTTTTTATATTTTATTTAATTTTTGAATGTTGTAATTATCAGCACGGCCACATAAAGATATGTTTGTATTTTTTGTTAAAAAAAAAAAAAAAAAAAAAAAAAAGAAGCATTAAAAATTTGTGTTGCACCGATACCATTTTTTGGCCCCGATACCGATACTTGGCTGTGCAGTATCGGCCGATACCGATACCATACCGATACCACCCCTTATATATATATATATATATATATATATATATATATGTATATATATATATATATTTTTTTTTTTTTCTTCCCAAAGAGCTACATAATTGGATGTGAAATCATTGCTATCAAGGCTTTGTCAGGCTGTTGCTTACCTTTGCAAAATAGGAAAAAGACTAGTACAAAGTATAATACTAGCCCAACAGTAAGAAAGTAAAAATAAGTTCATAATAATAAACTCTGAATGAACTGAGTAAACTTTTTTTTAAACCTCTCAAAGGCCAAACTGCAACTTTCATGAAATTATTGTCACATTCTGCGGCTGGTTAGATTGTGTTTTGTTGCTGGGCTGTTAGTGGGGGCGTTCCTGATGTCACACCTGAATCCAATGCGGGCTCATCAACGCAGCATTTAAGCACGGGTGAGCTCAGAGAAGGCTGCCGAGATATTTGTTTGCTGATCGCCATTTGACATCTCGCACTATAGTCTCGCTACATTTGCTTGTTACGCCCCTGCATTGGGTTTTTTCTGGTAGTGTGCTGCACTCGTTTGTAACCTCTACCCTGTGCAGGTATTTGAGTTTTTATTTTGGCTTTTTGGCTCGCTGCCTATCGTCTTAGTTATTAAATCTTCGAGTTTGTAGTATTGAGCTCCGTCGACCTGCTGTCACGGACTCCTTTTGTTATTTCTACTATCCCGCGATCGCGTGTTATTTTTTGTTTGCAATCATTAAACCCTTGTACTTATCCCCCGCTTGTTGTCCGCTTCGAGGTCCAACCTTGTTTCCGCATTTGCGGACGCTCACAATTATAAGTAATAATAATTGACCACAGCATCCCGTCTCTCTATTAGCCTCGTTTTTTCGGGAGAGGGTGGGTCCCTTATTTCTATTTCTGAAAGGTGGCAACCCAACTTTGGAAACAGTTCCCAAATTACTGCAGCATTTCTTTCAGTAAAAGACAATAAAAGTTAAGTAGACGTAGTGAACTGACCAGAGATTGTTGCACCTGTCCAGCGCCCTTCCTCTGGATAGCAGTCCTGCTCTTGCAGGCACAAACTCGTTGTGTTCGTTCACGTTTCGTCTTCACATGTTTTATCAGGTTCGAGGTATTGAAACTGGCCGATTTAACTCCACATCTCGAAACTTTCAGGCCCCAAATCTTGCACGCAGCCATTGATTTTAATTGACGGGATTTCTATTTTGAAATATTTCCCGACTGCCGCCATGTCGGCAATGTCGCCATGTCGGCCATGTCATTGGTCAGAAGTGGCTATTGGCCCGTTCTCATTGGTCTGGAGCAGGCCAATAGCGATAGCTGTTTGGTGGTCACGTGTCATCACACAACACAGAGACAAAGTGTAGTGAGCGCCAGGAGGAAAAAAAAAGGCTGCGGTCAAATGTTATAATAATGGACCGGTAAATGGTATCGGCGCCGTCTTTGTTGGTACTCGCCGATACCGATACCACCATTTTGGGCCGGATCGGCGCCCCCTGCCGATACTAGTATCGGTATCGGTGCATCTTTATTAAAAATATTTCTGGACCCGAGATTGTTGTAATTTTTTAATTTCGGACCCAGAGGATTTTTAATTCATGACCCCTGCTATATCTTCTCTGCGTTGGGTACACTACAGGGTGTTAAGAAAAAGATCAACTCCTGTCATTCTTCCCCACGTTGCGTCCCACAATATTTATAGTTGCTGTGGGAGAGATGACAAAGCTTTTGCCAATTGAAAGCACGGCCCCAATGAATGCTTGTATCTACTCCACTCTGCCTCTTATCTCTGTATATAAGTAAAACAGCGCCATCGTAGACTGTTTGCGGCAATGCGTGAATGAGTCGTACCGCAAATGCGTTAATTGTGAAAAATATTTCCACGTGATTAATTTAAATATTTTTATTAGTGCCTGTTAACGTGATAAATTTGACAGCCCTACCTTTGATAAAACAAAATAAATGCATTCATTTGGGATGAAATGCATAACTGATGCTACAACAATCTGTGGGGTGGCCAACCAATTTACAGGGGTGGCCGTGGCCACTGCCTGTTTGTCACACAAAAAAAGTTTAATGTGGAATTGGTTCAACTCAAACTCATCGTGATCCCTGTTCTATCACTCCTCAAGCTAGGCGATGGAAGAGCAGCCCGTCCAGGTGAGTGACAAAGAACGAGTGGTGTTGCGAGAAGACAGCCGTCAAAGGCGACGACGGAAAGCCATCATGTCGTCGTCCTGCGCATCAATGGATCACATCGCCGTGGAATTTGTTCTCCCCACGGTGGCGCGGGGCTCTGACTGTCCTGACTTGCTGCAACTGGAGGTCGCGGGAAACTGGACAGTGGAACAGGTTGTTCGTTGTTATTCTACTCAAGTTTCGATTAAGATAGTTTTTTAAAAATCGTCTCCTTACAGGTGAAGGCTCAAGTATGGCTCAATGCGGTGACGTCGAACCTCTGCCCGGAATTTTATCAACGGTTTTCTCCGGACCATTGCATCCTTCTATACCAGAAGAAAGGCAACACTTGCGAAATCTACGACAAGCACCAAGTCTTCCAGACGCTGGACTGCGTACGCTATTGGAGAGGTTTGTTTTTTCAGTAAGCTGCGATTGGCAACCATGGTACTAACAAATAAGTATTTTTTTCTTATAGCGCTGAAGAAGGAGGTGGGCCGAATCAAACTGGTGCCCCGTCCGCAGCCCTCTGATGAGACCCTTCAGTACCAGCGGTATCTCAACTATCTAATCGGCTACGACGTAACTGACGTCAGCAACGTGCACGACGACGAACTGGAGTTCACACGTAGGAAGCTGCTGACGCCGCGACGCCTCGAGTTGTCGGATCGTGAAGCCAAGCTCTACTCCATGGACCCTTGGGTGACACATAAGCTGCTGCCTGAGCACCTCCTAGGGAAGGTATGATGACATTTTGTAGCCATTTTGAATGGAGTGGAGTTTAAGGGGGGGCCTGGCCCCCCTTGGTGGCCGAAAAGTGTCATTGCATGTAATTGACTTTCCAATAAATATAAAAGTTGTCCAGCAAGAAAGCAAACACCAAAAATGAATGAAATGAAAAAAAAAAAAAGATTTTTTATAATGGGTCAAAATTATTTTTTGAACAGATCATGTGACTAGCACCTTAGATGGTCATTTGCTTTGCATATTATTTTCAAATAAAGAAAAAAATAGGAGAGGGCAATTTTATTTTTCAAATGATTTTTTTCTTTGATTTTTTTTTTTTTTTTTTAAGCAACTTTTTGGGGCATTCAATGATTTAGACACAAATGCCCTACCCATAACATGGCGAAAACACAAAGGATTGCTACAATCAAAGAAAACCTTTTAAATGAAACATTAAGTGTTCAAATGCAAATTTTTGAGCCTCAAATATTTTTTCACATTCAAAAACTTTTTTTTTTTTTAATGATTTAAAATTTTCTTTTTTGATTCAAGTGATTTTTCTTTTGAAAATATATTTTTTTTGTATGAGTCAACTTAATTTTTTGATTGAATAATAAAGACACAAATGTTATGGCCAAAATGTGGCCCAAACACAAAACAACATTACTGCAATCAATAAAGTTGCTTCAATAAAAAAAAAAAAAAAAAAAAAAGAATAGCTTTCAAATGCATTTTTTTGGGTTCAAATTTATTTTTGCATTCAAACAAATTTTTTTTGATTGAAGTGACTTTTTTATTGAAAATATATATTTTGATTGAGGCATTTTTTTGTTTTGATTGAAGCTTTTTTTTTTTTGATCGAATAATGAAGACACTAATCTAACCTCCATATGGCTCCGCCCAGGGGATACAATTTGTGACTGAGGTAACTACATTGGCACGACTTCGGCGGGCGTTCCATATTCAATGGATGATGATCTTGGTGAAAAGTATAGCTGTCCTGCCAGCAGCCTGATTTAGAATTCCCCTCAAGAATAACGGGAGAAAACAAAAAAACAAAAAACGCTCATTTTCAACTTATTCTAAGAAATATTCTTGTAAGTTAATTTAATGCTAACACTGCGTTTCGGGGTCATCAACATGTTGTTCCCTACCTGCCCCAAATGTCAAACTCCGCCTATGCATTTTGAATGGAGTGAGAGCTAGTTTCACACAAAGTTGATTCCTATTTTAATTTTGTTCTGTTCTCAGGTCAGTAACGGTCACATCCTGGTGGTAATCCACATCAGCACAGCCAGTCAAACCATCAAAGTGTCCATCGAAGATACACCAGCTCAGGTATGAAGAGTGTCCTTAAAATTCTCGATTTGTGTTAAAACATATCTTGTTCTCATTAGGTTTTGTCCAGCTTCTTTTCCAAAATGGCAAATAAGAGAGGGTTGCTGGGCATGCCTGACAACACGTGCGAGGCGGACTATGTGTTGCGTGTGTGTGGCAGGTTTGGTCCAATCGCATCATCTGTTATGTCTTGTAATCCGATGAATGAGTTTGATTTTGAACAGAGAGGAGTACCTGTATGGAGAAGAACCACTGCAGAATTTCAACTGGATCCGTCAGTGTCTGAAGAAGGGCGAGGAGATCCACTTGGCTCTGGAGACACTGCCAGACCCAGAATTGGATATAGTCCATGAGGAGGACTGGGCCCAGGTGGATGATTGCACTGGAGTTGCCGGTAAGTAATGAATGACTATGTTTTAGCGCCTTTGCATTAAAGTCATTGCCCCATTTTGCGTGCCCCACCCCAAGGAACACATGAACAGCTGACCATCGACGAGAAGGACCACGAGCGAGTGTTCACCGTCTCTATGTGGGACTGTGACCGGAAGTTTCGTGTAAAGGTGTTGGGAATCGACATACCAGCGCTTCCTAAAATTCCGGACTTTGTTGTGTTTATTGAAGCTAGCATCTTTCACAGTCAGCAGCTTCTTGCTCAGGTAAATAAATTGTACAGATCCACAAATAACAGAATTAAATTGGGCATGATTTTGTATCCAAGGAGCGGACGACCCCTAAAGCCTTTAGTGAAGAGGTGTTGTGGAACTGCTGGTTGGAGTTTAACATTAAAATCAAGGACCTGCCTAAAGGGTCCCGACTCAACCTCCAGGTAAGGTTTGATTTACAATTAAAAGGGGGCTTCACTGCACTTTGCGGATGATCTTTTCCGTACCAGGTTGTATGCAGGAAACAACCGCAAACACCAAACTCAAAAGGATCTTCCTGCCAGGATAACGCATCAGGAAGTCACGACGGTAAGTCCGTGAACCTCCGCAAAGCATTCCCCAACTCATTTGCTTCCATTCCCCAAGGCAAAACCAAGAACCGCCTCTTGTACTACGTCAACCTGCTACTGATCGACCACAGGTCGCTGCTTCGCCAAGGCGAATTCGTCCTGCACATGTGGAAAATGCCTGAGAAAAGCGAAGAGAGCAGCAGCAGCAGCATCAACGCCGACAAGCTAACATCAGCCTCCAACCCGGATAAGGCTTCATCCATGGCCATCGCCATTTTGCTGGATAAATACTGCTATCCTGTGGTGCTTCCCAAGAGCCGTGATCTGAGTCGGGACGCCAGGGCGGAAGACGCCGAAGGGCGCGAGCGAGTTCAAAGGGAAATGCCGAACCATTTGAAGAAACAATTTGGCGCCATTGTGGCTACTGACCCACTTCATCCTTTGAGTCCTGAAGACAAAGAGTTGCTCTGGCATTTCCGACACGAGTGTATGCGTGATCCTAGGTACAGTGGATAAAGTCTACACACATTTACCCTGCCCTGTCATACCAAAATCTGTCCTGCCTTCTCTGTTCCTGTCCTATCGGTTAGTAGGTGTATCCCATACGCTCATGGTATCGTGATAAGCTTGTAACGCTACTTATAGCTAGGTAACATACAGTGGGGCAAATAAGTATTTAGTCAACCACTAATTGTGCAAGTTCTCCCATTTTAAAATATTAGAGAGGCCTGTCATTGTCAACAGGGGTCGACCTCAACCAAATCACATTGTTTGATTTTTAAAGAATTTATTGGCAATAACGGAGGCCAAACGTTTTCTGTAACTCTTCACAAGCTTTACACACACTGTTGCTGGTATTTTGGCCCATTCCTCCATGCAGATCTCCTCTAGAGCAGTGTTGTTTTGGGGCTGTCGTTGGGCAACACGGACTTTCAAATCCCTCCGCAGATTTTCTATTGGGTTGAGATCTGGAGACTGGCTAGGCCACTCCAGGACCTTGAAATGCTTCTTACGAAGCCACTCCTTTGTTGCCCTGGCTGTGTGTTTGGGATCATTGTCATGCTGAAATACCCAGCCACGTCTCATCTTCAATGCCCTTGCTGATGGAAGGAGATTTTCACTCAAAATCTCTCAATACATGGCCCCATTCATTCTTTCCTTTACACAGATCAGTCGTCCTGGTTCCTTTGCAGAAAAACAGCCCCAAAGCATGATGGTCCCACCCCCATGCTTCACAGTGGGTATGGTGGAATTCAGAATTCTTTTTCCTCCAAACACGAGAACCTGTGTTTCTACCAAAAAGTTCTATTTTGGTTTCATCTGACCATAACACATTCTCCCAGTCCTCTTCTGGATCATCCAAAGGCTCTCTAGCAAACCGCAGACGGGCCTGGACGTGTACTGGCTTCAGCAGGGGGACACGTTTGGCAGTGCAGGATTTGAGTCCCTGGTGGCGCATTGTGTTACCGATAGTAGCCTTTGTTACTGTGGTCCCAGCTCTCTGTAGATCATTCACTAGGTCCTCCTGTGTGGTTCTGGGATTTATGCTCACCGTTCTTGTTATCATTTTGACGCCACGGCACAGGGTGAGATCTTGCATGGAGCCCCAGATCGAGGGAGATTATCAGTGGTCTTGTATGTCTTCCATTTTCTAATAATTGCTCCAACAGTTAATTTCTTTATACCAAGCGTTTTACCTATTGCAGATTCAGTCTTCCCAGCCTGGTGCAGGTCTGCAATTTTGTCTCTGGTGTCCTTCGACAGCTCTTTGCCATAGTGGAGTTTGGAGTGTGACTGACTAAGATTGTGGACAGGTGTCTTTTATACCGATAATGAGTTAAAACAGGTTCCATTAATACAGGTAACAAGTGGAGCCTCGTTAGATCTCGTTAGAAGAAGTTAGACCTCTTTAACAGCCAGAAATCTTGCTTGTTTGTAGGTGACCAAGTACTTATTTTCCACTCTAATTTGGAAAAAAAAATCTTTAAAAATCAAATTTTTTTTCCACATTCTGTTTCTCATGGTTGAGGTTTACCCATGTTGACAATTACAGGCCTCTCTAATCTTTTCAAGTAGGAGAACTTGAACAATTCGTGGTTGACTAAATACTTATTTGCCCCACTGTAGATGCTGAAAAATAAAACATTAACAAAAACGCTGTTGTTCATACGTCAGAATTTTGTGATATATTTACAGTATAGTAAACCTTAACCCTTCCAATTAAGGGCTTATCCAAAGCTGCTATCGTCTGTCCGGTGGGGAAACCAGGAAGATGCCCTCGCCACGCATCAGATGTTGGAGCGCTGCACTGCATGGGACAGCAGGTAAGAACATTTAACAACAATGAATGATCGCTGCTAGTCATCCCTGTCAGAATGGATCGCACATCTATCGTCATCAACAAGTTAAAATAATATTTTTGGCGTTCAGCGTTTTAGACGTCGGCCTAGCCATGCAGTTGCTAGACTGCCACTACTCTGACGCTCAAGTCCGCTCCATGGCCGTGAGGAAGTTGGAGACCCTGGAGGACGCCGACGTGCTTCGATACCTTCTCCAGCTTGTTCAGGTCTTTTCAAAACAAAAACGTTTTATAAAATTGTTAGAGTCTCGCAATAAATCAATCCAAAACGTGTTTTTATGGGGAGAGGATAAGACACAAAACATTCTTTGTTCTTTTTAGGCAGTGAAGTTTGAGCCCTATCATGATAGCGCACTAGTCCGGTTCCTGCTCAAAAGAGCGCTAAAGGTAAGCAGTTAAAAAGAATGGAAAAAAAAAAAGTCTTGAATTGTGTCTATTTGTGCGTTTCAGAGTAAGCGTATCGGCCATTTTCTCTTCTGGTTCCTGCGCAGCGAGATCGCTCAGTCCAAACATTACCAGCAGAGGTACGCGGTTCTATTGGAGGCCTACCTGCGAGGCTGCGGCGAGGCCATGCTGCAGGATTTTGGGAAACAGGTGGAGGTGACTGAGGCGCTGCAGAAAGTCACACGAGAGATTAAGACGATGTCTCCGGACAAGTATGACGTCACGGCGCAAGGTAAACGTTGATTTTTAGTGATTTCTCCACCAATATTTGTAGCCTAACAATGTTTGTACACTGTGTCTGCTTTTCAGTGGTGTGCCAGATGCGTCAGAAGTTGGAGCTCCTACAGTCGTCTGGTCTCCCTGAGGGTTTCAGGGTCCCATATGATCCTGGACTAAGAGCTGGAAGCTTACTGGTAACAGCAAGAGTCGATTAATCACCTTTTTTGCGATTAGTCAGTTCATAAGCAAATCAAAAATTAAACACATTTACGATTAACTTATTGGCGCAGCTCCAGCGACCTGGGCCGATGGCACTCCGACATCCCGGCCAAAAGGCCAAACGCCGCGCGTGCACCTTAGTTTTAACCCCTTGTACTGACTCCATTTTAAAAGCTGGAAAAAGGCTTTGAAGCACAAGTTGACAATTTATTCAGGTCGAGAGCGCTCAACAAGCATGGCAAACAGACTCAGGCGAGGAGGCAGACTCGTTCCAAGGTCACCATATTACAAGTCAACGAAAGGTTCCCGAGAGAAAATGACAATGTTTAGTTAAACATTCAGTATTTTGAAGGCTCTCGCGGGGCGGGCCACGAGCAGGAAGAAGGGTGCGTTGTTTAGGATTATTGGCTGTTTATGGATTGGACAGGAGTATTCAGGAGTTACTGTTGTCAGGGCAACGAGGGTTGTGGATTTTGCCACCTTGGCGTCAAAGGCGTTCTCCAGTGTTTCTTGTGTTGGGACAGGTGTCCCGCCATTTGTTCTGGACTGACCGTGGACTTGTCAGCGTCAATCTTGCTCAGTCAGTTGCATGACAAACACATTGGGCTTCATGGCGTCAGTGTTGTTAATCTTACTGAAAAAAAGTAATTAATTATAGTTACAAATTACTTCTCCCAAAAAGTAATTGCGTTAGTAACTCAATTACCTGAATGTAAGAGTAATTAGTTACTTGGCAAAGTAATTGGTGATAATTACTTTTTTTTTTTTCCCCTCAAAAAAAAAAAAAAAAAAAACATTGGCCACACTATGTGAAGTTTTTTGTGGAGGTTTTTGGTACAATTGGCCCGAGCCCAATTCTTTACCCTAATTTACCCTTTACCCTGAATCAACTGTTAAAAGTTGTTAAAATTGCTCCCATGATTGCATTAGTTCCCTTCTCTCTACTTTCGACATATGACATTTTTAAAACTGTTTCATCATTTAAAGATAGATTCAAGTCAAGATTTTGCCGATTTAGAAGTATTTTAGATAAAAAGTTACTTAGGTTCGCTAGGAAGGTTCTCTACAACAGAGCCGTCCTAAAAAGCCTACTGCTTTAAGATGGCGGCTGTCTACTAACTCATTTAGTGCCATGTCTGTCATTTTGCATCTAGTTTTATCTATATACAGTACATGTGATATCTACCATGTCTAACATATCTACCATAACATGCGGGCGTAGTTTGTCGACTATCGGCTACAACATGTATTATTGGAGCTACCTAGCATCGCGTTTGCTCGGCGTCACAACTTTCTTGCCTCCTCCCCGCTCCTGCTCTGCTCTGTCGTCTCGGTGAGTCCGTCTCCCTCAGACTTTTTGACCAATATAGTAACGCATAGTAACGCATGCCTTTCCGTCCTCAGTAACGGTAACGGCGTTGCCAAGATGAGAAAAGTAATTAATTAGATTACCCACTACTGAAAAAAATAACGCCGTGAGTAACGCCGTTATATTGTAACGCCGTTATTAACAACACTGCATGGCGTCAAGGCGTCATGTATGTCTTATGCCCTATATTCTGCTTGTTTTCCTAAACTATGGTATAAGTGCTATTTATTTATATTGGGTGTGTTAGAGTAATACAAACAGTCAAACAGTAAATACGAGAAACGATACTATTCCCTGATTGATGATATTAAAGGGCATGTGACACGAAAAAGCATGTTTATTTCATAATACACACCGTATTTTATGCTCCTGAATGATATGGACCGCTTGGATGTGTCTGAAAGTGATCGTTATATTTATTTAGTTTTTTGAATCCCGCGCCATGAAAATGAGTGACTTCCGGCTTCGTTCTTGCATTGAGGAGGAGGGCGCTGTGACGTGTACGGGTGAAGGCGTCCTCTTTACTAAAAAGCCGTACTGTTCTGTATGAGGACTAAGGATTCAGCTGATTTTGCCGATTAATACCTTTATTTTTTGCATCACGCCAGCCAAATGGCTGCAGAAATATCTTGCTTTATGAGGGAGAGGCGTGTAAGCCTTTTTGGAGTTTCAAAAGGTTCCCATTCACCGTGGATATTGGCCAAAACAAGCCCTACTACTGTGGGACCATTGGACTTACGAAGAAGTGAGTAAACATCTTGTTTTGTATTATGTCAAATATTAATACAGCGATTACAAAGTAAACACTACAAACTTTCTTTAAATAAAGGACTACTTACGTTCGATCATTGATAGGCATGTACACATTAGCTGCACGTTAGCTGCACAACAACTGCAGCCGCCCTCCTCCGGGGAACGAACTGTAAATTGCTCTCCGCCGGGCGGTTTGCCGATCCGTAAAGACAATCGACAACCCAGTCGTCATGTCAAATAATCCGGGCTAGTTATGTGTGATTTTCCGCTTCGAAGACTTCGAAACATCACTCGGTTCGGGTTAGCATGTCGGCTAGCTGTCACGCCTCTTGGTTTGTTTACATTCTCCGAAGCCGGGGAAGGGAAATGACATATGTCCGGTTTAGGTGTCATAAAATATCGTTCAAGAGGTGCGACAGTAAAGGTGAAGTCGACAGTTTTGACCATTATGGAGTAATTTTGCCATGTCGTCCTGAATAAGTGCATTTTTATTATTTCATATTCCATTTAGCACAAGACTGTTATTTGTCATGACCATGCCATTTATTTAGCAATTGGGGAAAATACTTGGATAAAAGAATGTCCTGTAAAAATATTGGAGAGACTGAAACAATGACATTTTGCGGCTCTCTTCGTCGCGTTTTCCTCGTTCTGAATAATTCCCCCTCAATGGGCTGAATAGTAAAACCGATGAGCCCAGTCACCAGCTGACGTCATCCACCTGTTGGGGACGCTAGAGCCCTATAATGGTAGGCGTGGCTAACCGGCAGATTAAAAGACTAATTTCTCGTCATCTGCGCTTTGCTAAATTGTTGTATATAGTCGAATCGTCTCAAAATATGATTCTAATTCACATAATAATGCTATTTAAGACTTTTTTTCTCATGTCGTATGCTCTTGAAGTGTGTTAGAATAATACAAACAGTCGATTGGTAAATACGAGAAAAGATACTAGTCCCTGATTGATTATATTAAATGTGTTAGAATAATGCAAACAGTTAGACGGTGCCTACGAGAAAAGGTACTATCTCCTTTACACCTGTTTTGGACTCAGACTGAACAGTGTAAAGTGATGGCGTCCAAGAAGAAGCCACTTTGGCTGCAGTTCAAAAGGGCCGACCCCACCACTCTGTCCAAAGACCCCATTGGGATCATCTTCAAGCACGGTGATGACCTCAGACAGGACATGCTCATCCTACAGGTGAATGATCATCATTCAGGACCATTGACGGCAATTGTGAGTCATTTAATTTAATGTGCTTTATATTTTCTGTCAGATTTTGCTGATCATGCAGTCCATTTGGGAGACTGAATCCCTAGACCTGTGCCTATTACCTTACGGATGCATCTCTACCGGAAACAGAATAGGTGCGAACGTTATGTTTCATTTATGATCTTATCCCTGACTTGTTTTTCATCTGGAGGTCAGGTATGATAGAAATCGTCAAGGACGCCACTACCATTGCAAACATCCAGCAGAGTGTCGTCGGAAGCACCGGAGCCTTCAAAGACGAAATCCTTCATCAGTGGTTGCGCGACAAGTGTGTTAGCGAAGACAAGGTATTTTTTTTTCTTTTCTGCGCTAAAAGGAAGTGCGAAAACAGCAAACAGGAAAAGGAAGTCAGCCTGAGTGCTTTTCCTGCCACAGTTCACATATTCTATGCTATTTTTAGACTGGACACCTGCACTCACTACATTTTCTAAGTGTTGTATTCTAAGTTTTGTAATCACTTTTGACTGAGTTGATTTTCCAGTTTCAGCAAGCTGTGGAGAGGTTTTTGTATTCCTGTGGCGGCTACTGTGTGGCCACATTTGTTTTGGGTATAGGCGATCGCCACAATGACAACATCATGATCACCGAATCGGGTAATGATGCGTGTTTCTCACTTTAACAGTAAAAGTATAGTGGTATGAAAATGTATCTGAACCTTTTGGAATTTGTCACATTTTTGCATAAAACCACCATCAAATGTGATCTGATCTTTGTCAAAATCACACAGATGAAAAAACGGTGTCTTCCTTAACTAAAACCACCCAAACATTTATAGGTTTTCATATTTTAATGAGGATAGTATGCAAACAATGACAGAAGGAGGGAAAAGTAAGTTAACCATCACATTTAATATTTTGTGCCCCCCCCCCTTTGGCAGCAATAACATCAACCAGACACTGCCTGTAGCTGTAGATCAGTTTGGCACATCGATCAGGAATAATCTTGGCCCATTCTTCTGTACAAAACTGCTGTAGTTCAGTTAGATACCTTGGATGTCTGGCATGAATCACTGTCTTTCAGGCATGAAAATCTCTCACCTTTCGGCGAAATTCGCCGTTTTGAAGTAAAAAAGTGTGACCTACGTGAATCGTGTAGATCCGAGGAGAAACTTTTGTTAAGGGGTGGGGGGGGGGGGGGTGTCGGGAGTAGGCATATGCCGGTTTCCGGTGTCACGGTTTACCATGGTATGAAAACGTCGTGGTTTCAAAACCCCTTAAATGATCTGTCACACCGTAGTACATGATTGGCTATTATTTTTCATGTGTCAAAAATGCAGCCAAAAGTGGCGCGATAGCGCTCACCCCTTCCCGTTTGTTGCTTTGTGTGTCAGTGACGCTATTGCAGCGAACCCAAAAACAAAACACAAAGCATACATTTCTTCAATTTATTGAGCTCTCAATTCGTGGTAACTGAAATATACAAAATGAATACATTTTAAACGTGGTAGAATAGTATTTTTCCATGTGTGAGTAGCTTCAACTGATTAGCACCATGAAAAAGTTCGCCAAAAACAAAACACATTTTCCTTTCAAATTCAAAATACAAACTAATTAAAAACTTACAAAGCCTAGGCTTAGCTGGAAGAGCAACTTCGTCGAGGTTTTAAGTCTCACAACCGCTAAGTGAGGAACAAGCTTGAAGTGGAAAAAAGGATAGCGTCAAAGATCGCTAATTGCGACAGATGATCTTGCCCTAAGCACAAATTCATGTTCGCTGGACGAGGGGAGGTCTCACTCCCAATATTTTTTTCAGCTGAATGCATTTGCCAACATATTGGATTTGGTGAGTAACGGTTTCATTCCTTTTCATATTTTGCTGTATAACAAAGTTACTGCCGTTTGTTGCAACTTGCGTCGAACACTGCCAGAGCTAGCCAGATCTCCAGTGAAAAAATAGCTCCCATTAAGTAAACGTCAAGCTTGTGTATTTAACGGTAATATAAAAGAAGAAATGCAAGCTTCTTTCTAATATCACTGTACACAATGCTCAGCGCAGTTGCGCAAACATTCGCACGCATGCGCACCTCAGTTAAAAGCGGCGAGTACTCACTATTTTTGTTTTTACTGAATTTTTTATGACCTTTTCAGTCCTTCAAAAATACTTTTTGCATGTATTACCCTCCCATACTTTTAACCATTGTATTTTTTTGTGGTAGCTTTAAAGCAGTTGACCACATTAGTCACGTAGCGTATTTAAACCGTCCTTATTTGATATAACTACATTTAAGTCTTTCTTAAGGCAATTTTTAGTACGTTCTGCCTGTATGCATCAAACAAAACAAGTTGAGAGCCTCATATACAGTAGGACGCTTTGCCGATGTAGACATTTTGGCAAAACGCCGGAACATATGTCCTCCACACCGTTCTCACCTTTTTAACCCCTGATCAATTTTCATGCTTGGTCTTTGGGTCATGCTACAGCATACCAACAGGGTTCAAGTCTGGATTTTGACTTGGCCACTCCAGAACGTTGTTTTGTTCTTCTGAAACCATTCTGAAGCTGATTTACTTCTGTCGTTTGGATCATTGTCTTGTTGCGGCATCCATCCTCTGTCTAGCTTCAACTGGCCTCAGGTTTTCCTGCAAAACTTCTGAATTCATTCTTCCATTATGATTGCAAGTTGTCCAGGCCATGAGGCAACGAAACAGCCCCAAATCATGATGATCCCTCCACCATGCTTCACGGTGGGGATGAGGTGTTTAGGTCTGTGAGCTTTTCCATTTTTCCTTCCACACATGACGTTGTGTGTTAATCCCAAACAATTCAACTTTGGTTTCATCAGTCCACAAAATATTTTGGCAAAACTTCTGTGGATTGTCTAAGTGCTTTTTTGCAAACATTAAACAAGCAACAATGGTTTTTTTAAATTTTTTTTTTAGACTGCAATAGCTTCCTCCGTGGAGTCCTCCCATGAACACCATTCTTGGCCATAGTTTTACATATAGTAGATGTATGCACAGATATATTGGAGTGTGCCTGTGATTTTTGTAAGTCTTTAGCAGACACGCTAGGGTTCTTTTTTTTACCTCTCTGAGTATTCTGCATTGAACTCTCGGCGCCATCTTTGGTGGACGGCCACTCCTTGGGAGAGAAGCGACAGGGCCAAACTCTCTCCATTTTTGAACAGCTTCTCTGACTGTCGATTAATGAACATCCAGACTTTTAGAGATAATTTTGTGTCCTTTCCCAGCTTTATACAAATCAACAATCCTTGATCGCACATCTTCAGACAGCTCTTTTGACCGCGACATGATGCACATGAGACATTGCTTCTCATCAAGACAATTCTTACCAGGTGTGTGTTTTATAGTGGGCAGGGCAGCTTTAAACCACTCACCAGTGATTGGGCACACATCTGACTTAAAATGTAAAAATTGCTTTCAATTGTTTTTTAACTCTCCTTAGGCGGAGAGTTCACTTACTTATTTTTCCCCATTCTGTCATTGTTTACATGCTAACCTCATTAAAATATAAAAACCTGAAATGTTTAGGAGGTTTTAATGAAAGCAGACACTGTATTTTCATCTGTGTGATTTTGACAAAGATCAACTCACATTTGATGGTGATTTTACATGGAAATGTAAAAAATCCCAAAAGGTCCAGATACTTTTTTATATCACTGTACATGAAAATGACGGGTTTTTGTATTGCCGCAGGAAATCTCTTCCATATTGACTTTGGTCACATCTTGGGAAACTACAAGAGCTTCATGGGAATTAGTAAGGAGTGGGTTCCTTTTGTGCTTACGCCAGATTTTCTGTATGTCATGGGAACGTCAGGGAAGAAAAGTAGCCCTCATTTCCAGAAATTCCAGGTATTAGAATTAATTTCGCATCTAAAACAACTATTTTGTCTAAACTATAATTTTTATATCAGGACGTGTGCGTGAAAGCTTACCTCGCTTTGCGACACCACACCAACTTACTCATCATCCTCTTCTCCATGATGTTAATGACTGGTACGCACTTCTTCTATAAATGACAGGATGACAGCAACAACAACAAGTTAACTATGGAACGCAATCTTTTACTAGGAATGCCCCAGCTGACCAGCAAAGAGGACATCGAGTACATCCGCGAAGCGTTAACTGTCGGCCGCAGCGAGGATGAAGCGCAGCGTCACCTGCTGGACCAAATCGAGATCTGCAGGGAAAAAGGCTGGATGGTGCAGGTTAACTGGTTTGTTCACCTGGTGCTGGGGATAAAGCAGGGGGTGGAGAAACGCTCCACATGAGTGGTTTTTAAAGAACGAAGTGTCATTAAGTCATTTCAGTCACCATTCATTAACCAAGTTTGTGAATTTTTTTAAACTTAGATGCAGCTTTTCCCACTGAAAGTCTTAATGTTTCAGCAAAATTAACATAAAACCTTAATTTTCTTTTTTCACTTTTTTAAAGTTGTTTTGATTGGAAATGAACTATGCTGGCCAAAATTATCGGCACCCCTGCAATTCTGTCAGATATGCTCAATTTCTCCCAGAAAATGATTGCAATTACAAATGCTTTGGTAGTAATATCTTCATTTATTATGCTTGGAAAAGCGCTATATATGTATAACACCATTTACCATTGCAATTAAAAAACACAAAAGAGAATGGGAAAAAAATCTAATCATCATCATTTTACTTGGGCTGTCAAACGATTACAATTTTTAATCGAGTTAATCACAGTTTAGAAATTAATTCATCATAATTAATCGCAATTCAAACCATCTCTAAAATATGCCATATTTTTCTGTAAATTATTGTTGGAATGGAAAGATAAGACAAGATGGATATATACATTCAACATGCTGTACATAGGTACTGTATTTGTTTATTATAACAATAAATCCACAAGATTGCAATAACATTATTAACATTCTTTCGGTGAAAGGGATCCACGGATAGATTCTTAAAGGATAAATGTCAGTTTGTATATTGTGACTAAATATTGCCATCTAGTCTATGTGTTGAGCTTTCAGTAAATGATAATGTAGTGACAAAACTGTTCTGCCCAAATGCATGATCGGAAGTGGGTAACCATGACTGTGTGTGGCGGCTGCAAATAATATATCTTCTCTGTGTTGTGTACAATGAAGGGTGCTAAGAAAAAGATCAATGCCAATTCTTTTGTCCGGCCCATTTTTGGAGTTTTGTGTAATATGATCATAATTTAAAATTTTTTTCATTCTCTTTTGTGTTTTTTCCATTGCAAGCAAAATAAATGAAGATGTTACTACCAAAGCATTTGTAATTGCAATCATTTTCTTAGGAGAAATTGAGCATTAACAGAATTGCAGGGGTGCCAATACTTTTGGCCAGCAGTGTACATCTTCAATATCTAGAACTCCGCAGTTTACAATGACAAATTTTATGGGATTTTACAACCTTTTTTTATTCATGCTTAATTTCCATTCTTTTAGCTCATTTGCTACCATTGACGGCAATAGCCGTCCAATCCATTTGCACCAGTAGAAACGTTCAGTTGGATTGGATCACTATCACCATCAATGATAGCCAATGGAATTCCATATTTGAGCCATTACTGCAATCTGGTAGTATTCACAGCACACGGCACTTATTACAGTACAGTATTATTGATTTTTTTTGTGTTGAAATAGGTTTCATTAGGTTTACTTGTGTTTAAAATTTGCAGAATGGGTAAAAACAAAGTTTTTTTATGATCTATCAGGAAAGACTAAAAAAAATAAACAATGATTAAACAAAGTTCTGTTCCTCTTCTTATTTTTGAGTTGATTGTTCTCTTCCTCCAGTTGCTGTATCGGTTAAGGAGGCACATAATAATTCTCAATATACTAGTACTTTTTGCTGTCACTTTCTGGATAATGTGTAGATTTGTATCTTCTTTACCCTCACATTATTCCTCCCATCACTTTAGCTCTTAATCATTGCCATTATTTTCTCAGCAGATGAGTGGGCGCAGGTGGACAAGATTGACGCCCTTTCTTCTTTTCTCACTATGGCTTTGAACTGCAAATGGATTTGTCAGAAGAGTAAAAAAAAGCCCCCTCGTTTTTCAGCTCTTTCTGACTCCTTAAGGCTTTTTAGCACGCCTTCGTGAATCGTGTGGAGGCTGAACAACAAATGTGAATGGAAATGCAAGAAGACAAAAAGCTTTGTTGTCTTTTGGCATTTGCGCGCGGAGAAACGTGTCTCCTTTTATGCACTCATTTAAGTGTAAGTAGTACAGTTTTAGACTACTTTGGCTGCCATTGACGACAATACACGTCCAACCCATTTTGACGGTCAAAATACCCAAATTTTCGCACTATAAGGCGCACCTGACTATAAGCCGCCACCCACTAAATTTGACACAAAAACAACATTTGTTTATAGATAAGTCGCACTGGGTATTATGGGATATTTACACTAAAAGATATCAACCGGTAACACCTTATTCGACAGCGAAATCATACAACAGTCATAAGACCAAATGAAGCTTTGAAGCAATTGGCTGCAACGCTTCATTGCTTCAAGAAGCTTCATTTGGCCTTCACTGCTTCCTAGGGGGGAGACAGTCAACCTCTGCTGCCACCTGCTGTCAACACTGTTGTCATCCAACATGCCTCCTACCATGCATTGCAGCGCTAAAGATATAAATAACCATCAAAATTCATGTTCTGTGCTAATTATATCTTCAGTTACTGTTCCAGTTGTTTCATTAATTGCTAGTTGTGGTATTTCGTAACACTTTATTTGACATTGGCGCTATAAGACTATCATAATTATGACACTGCTATGAGCATTAATGAATGCTTATAACATGTTATTTCGTGTCAGCCAGCAAATTATCTCACTTTTAAATGAATATAAAAGATCCGAACAGGACATAAATGGGGATAGTGACATAATTTTCGGGATGACACTTAATGACATCTGTCATGAGCATTAAGTAATGCCCATGATAGTGTCATGTCACAGTTATGACGGTCTTATGACACCGCTGTCAAATAAAGTGTTACCTATTAACCCAAAGAAATCAACAAATAAGCCACAGTTGGACTGTAAAGGCCGAGTTATACTTCCGCGTCAGACCTGCGTCGTCAAGGAAGACTCGAGTTACGACCCTGCGCCGTAGCCTGACGTGCGCCTCTCAAATCTTCCAACCTTCGCGTCGCGTAGACGTGTATGACGTGGCGAAAACGGACTGTGATTGATCCGCTCAGACTGTTGTTTCCGGTTTAGCGCGAAATCACCGCCATTGTAGAATAGAATCAAACATTATTTTCTACACGCAAAAATGGACCAAGCCGACGGGAGTATCATCGAAGAGCAAGTCTCGTCAAGACATTATTGTGATTGCCAAATGGCAAGGTCGGCGATTGAAAAAAAAAAAAAAAAGAATGGAAGAACCACCGAGACGTGCGTGTTCGGAATCGAGTGACGACACGAAGCGGTGACCCAGTCGGCCAAAAACTGCCAACTTTTTATCACTTATGTGATAAATATGTCGTATTTTTGGTTGGTGCACTTCATCATTTATTGTGTACATATGTTTGCTGTGAGTCTGTGACTTATTTACGTGTCACACTTCAAGTATATGAAGAAAAAAGCACAGACTTGGTGTCAAAAGAGTTGTTTTGATCTTTAATTTTCAATAACAGGCAGTTCACACACGATACATCATCACTGATTGAGAGTGCCTCGGTGCTTTTTATGATAACGTTAAAATCAAGACTCCCAACGCAGTTTGGGAAGTTCCATAGACGCCAGAAATCTGCTATGGCTTCCCACTGGCTGGTTGTAGGACATGGCAAACAAATCGGGCTGGAGGGCTTTGCAGACCTTGAATACAGTGCTCGACGCCAGTTTGAAGCTAGGCGCCACAGCTAGCTCTCTCCACCCGAGTCTAAAACTCTCTGTGCGGTATCAAAAGTCGGCCAGACCGCCTCGAAACCGTCTTCTGTGTCGCCTGCCCCTCAACATTTGTATGTTCAATATTTATTCATTGTTGATGAGCAGAATATTTACTTTCAAGAGTTCCATCTTGCATTGTTTATTTTTTCTCCGACTAGCGGAAGTCAACAAGCATGCCCCAAAACCGTACAAACATAACGCCACATCCCTCTAGTGGCTTGGCGGTGAATTACAGAGCAATGCTTTCCCTCACCGCAGAACTATCGAATGTCGAATGACGCCGTAGTCGCTGCGCCATCATCAAGTATAACTCCGGCTTAAGACGCAGGATTCAAAATGAACAACTGTCATAAGACCAAAGGAACTACCATGAAGCTTTGAAGCCACATTGCTTCAAGAAGCTTGGCCATCACTACCCCCTCGGGGGGGGAGACAGGCAACCTCTGCTGCCACCTGCTGTCAACACTTGTTGTTGTCCAAAATGCCTCCTAGCGTACATTGCAGTGCCACAGATGTAAATAACAATCAAAATTCATGTTCTGTGCTAATTTTTTTCTTCAGTTACTGTTCCAGTTGTTTCATTAATTGCTAGTTATGGTATTTCGTAACACTTTATTTGACAGTGGTGCCATAAAACTATCATAATTATGACATGACACTACCATGAGCATTATGAATGCTGATAACAGATGTTATTTAGTGTCATCCAGCAAATTATCTCACATTTGAATGAATGTAAAAGATCCGAGCTGGACATAAATGGAGTTAGTGACATAATTTTCCAGATGGCACTTAATGACATCTGTCATAAGCATTCAGTAATGCCCATGATAGTGTCATGTCACAGTTATGACGGTTGTATGACGCCGCTGTCAAGTGTTACCTATTAACCCAAATAAATCAACAAATAAGCCACAGTTGGACTGTAAGACGCAGGATTAAAATGAAGGACAAAGTAGCGACTTATAGTCCGGAAATTACAGTAGTCTATCGTCGTCAATGGCGTTGAAATGAGATCATTCGACAAGTCAATACAAATTTTACCAGCTTATAGTGAGAAATCTGTCATTTTTGTAACCTTACTTACAAAATACTGCATTGAAATACACAATTTGGTCTACATTATCATGCTTGTCAAATGACAAAAAGGAGTGCAATGTCTTCTAATATCCCTGGTTCCTTTACAGGAACCCGTGAACCAGATCAGACATCGAGGGAATTTACTGCTTCCGTGTGTATATTTAGGTTTCATGTAAAAGTAACACAAAAGCCTATACGACACGTGTAGTGTGTGCCCATTAATATGCACACATGTAAATGAACATAGAGTGCACTTGACATCAATGCTTATGATAATGACCCGTGGGTGTGTGATGCACTTTAGGCTATTTATGTGCAATGAGATGTATGCTTTTGTTTGAATTGACGTAATGCTAATGTGAGATTTACATGCTAGTGTCATAACAAGGATGGAACATGTTAGAAGTGCATAAGATTGACATGAATCTGTGATTGAACACCATCTAGTGCTATTGTTGTCAACTGCAACTGCTTGGACATTTTTGTCGGTGAAAAGATGCCATGCGATAAATATTTGCTTATTTCTGGGTGGAGGTTGGGGCTCCGATCTTGCGTCGCCCCAAGGCGGCTCCTCGCTGTTCTCCTGCCTCCGACTTCCGCTCTCTTCTCTGGCTGGATATCCGCCCTGTGCTCCGTTGCGGGTCGCTGGCTGGGCGCCGGTGTATCGGCGGGGTGTTGCCTGCTCCGGCGGGGGACCCTGCGCTGCTCTAGGCTTGGTGGGCCGCTGGGGATCCCGTGGCGTGCCGTGACGGTTGGGAGGGTTGCGGCTGTGGCTCGTGGGCCGGGTGGGCGGACGGGGGTGGGCGTGGAGTTGGTGGCGCGTCCCCTCTTGCCATCCCTGAAGGCCGGTTAATGGGTGTGCGGGTGGCCCGGGGGACCACCCTGGATCTCGGGGGGGGGGGGGGGGGGGGGGGGGGGCTCATTTTGCTGGGCTGCGGGAGGAGGGACGGGCTGCGCTAACCACCCCCCTCCGTCCGCCCTTCTTCTTCCCTGGGCTGGCTGGGTGGGGGCCATGGCCCTGGATTGGTGCCCGCGTGGCGTCTCCGCTTGTCTGCGTGGCTGTTGCGTGCCTTGTGGGGCTCGCGTGCGGCTGGATGCGATGGGGCGCGCTCGGGTAGGGGGTCCCGGTGCCGGGATTGGCGATTGGACGGCGTAGGGTCGGTCGCCAACGGGCTTACACTCACAAGGGACTCACACGATTACTGGGTTCTAGATCACAGAGCTGATTTGTGTACACTCCACCCCACAGGTGTCAAACCGATTCCAGAAAGGGCCAAGTGGGTGCTAAATTTCGTTCATACCAATACCGCGCAGAGAATTTAACCATTGAATTCCTACTGAAACAAGCAGCACCTGACAAAGTTGAACTGATTACACATGTGAAAGATCTGATTGGTGAAAAGGTGTCCTCTTCATTGGTTGGAAAGCAAACCTGCACCTACTTGGCCCTTTCTGGAATCGTTTTGACACCTGTGCTCAACCCCTTTCAATCACTTAGCTTATAGACTCCCCCACCCCCGTCCCCCTCTTTCCCTGGTCAACAGGCCCCCCACATGGTGTCAACCGGAAATGCATCTAGCTGACGATAGCACCAACATATGTGTAGACCTCCAATGTATTTCTTGTTGTAGTTTGTGTTTCCCCATAACCCCTTCCTGTTCGCTGCTTTGTCATAATAAACGAGGTATGTTGAATGATCACAATGGGAGTATGTCAGACTCTTAATGTGAAACATTAAAACTGTTAAGACCATCCGGGTACTTAAGACGTCCATTTTCCGTGTCAAACAGCTGAACAGGACAGGTTTAAAATAAATAAATAAATATATTAATATTTGCTTTGCAGCAGATCAACTTTTAAATACGACAAGGCTTGGAATTCCATTTTTTCTTGAGTGATCGGTCGTCCCCAGTTCGCTAGAAGTGAGAGATGTTATTTTTGCAGCCGATTTTGACACAAGCAGGGGGGCTTTCTTGCTGCACGTTACCATGGTGACTGTCACTCAAGTCTAATTAAAACACACCCACACAATTCACATCTAGCAGTTTGCCAAAAGATTTTTTTTTTTTTTACATATATTTGGAGAAAAAGCTTGACCTTTTTAAGAGGTGCCCTCAATTACAGCGCACAGGCTTTTAATACTTAAAATTTAATGTGCTGAACATATCTTGAACCAGCTGTAACTGGATACAGAACGTGGAGGTGTGTGTGTGCGTGCTTACGTGTGTGTGCTGGTGCCACATAAGATACCCTTACTGACAGAACGTCTGGGCGCGTGCGAGTGTCACCGTTTGTACATTGGATGGTCAAATAAGTAATAATTTTTTTTTTTAAATAGGCATTTCCAATGCAGGCTTTCTTTACTGGTTAAGAATTGCTTATTGTATGTCCTACTCTAGTCTTTCCTGACCTCCCTTTTAACCTTTTAACCGCTGTACCACTTCCTCACATGGAGTCCCATCAGTAAATAAACTCGTGACTACTTTGTTACGCTACCATGTTTTCTGTATCCTTAAAATGAAGTGCTCTATATCTTTGTTTTATGCAGTGTACTTCAAATGGATTAAACGTCTATCAGTGGCAGCTAATGACTCAATTCTGACAATTTTCTGTATAAGCCTCCTGCTCCTCAACATAGTGAACATAATGCATTTCGCACCTGTCGATATTTTTATCTTTTGGCTAACGGACTATCTTTCCACTTGTTTACGCGTTAGGTGGGCCTTCTGTGTGTTTAATTTGTGCAGGAACATCATCTCCTCAGTCCTAATCCCTGCATAAGAAGCCCCTGTGTGGTTTTGCACGTCAACAGAAGGCTGAGTAATTAATGCACATTAGAGGGCCCAATAATCTTTGCTTGTCTCTGCATGGTTGTCATTCCAAACAGCCATCTGTCTATGCGTCCGTCCGTCCGTCCACCAAGCCAGTCGGAGTCTTAATCCAGCCCGAGCTAATCTTCCACTGATCTGAGGATTGCACTGCTGAGTTGCTGGGTTTCCTCTCACCTGCTGGCTGAAACATGCTTGACTGACTGAGTGGTGGAGCTTCGATGGACGATGGCTGTCCGTCGATCGCCGTCCTCTACCTGGACAGGTGAGGGTTTTGACAGTTACAATAGTAGGAAAGCAATCAGTGAGCGGGTTGTGTGGGGTAATCAACTGAGGTGACGTATTGAGTAATACAGCTGTAATTTGTGTTTGGATTTAAATGTTTTTTCTGTTTTATGTGGGTTTCATACCAATTATCTTAATCTGTGTTTGTGTGCTAGACTGCAAATAAGGTGAGGGAGTCACCAGGGATGAGAACTAATGACAGGGTTACCGGCAGGACTTCAAAATTCTTAAATTTATACATTTTGACTCAAAAAGGCAGTGAATTCCTTCTGGTTGGTCTTAAATTCCTGAAATTTAAGAAAAAAACTTGGGGGACTTTTCTGACTGTTTTTAAGGTTTATACGGTTTACATTTAGATTATTTTCTAAAGGTTTAGGAGTCCAATCCATTTTGACTTTTTAAAGGGATACTCTATATGGTTTACAATGAGGTTTTAAGAGTTCAGGACAGGGGTCCCCAAACTACGGCCTGCAGCCACAGTTGGTTCGGCACCCTGAACAAAACAAAAACAAAAAAAAACAAAAAATTTGTTTAAAAAAAAGAACCCCCCCCCCCCAATACTGTTAGTTATTTCCTGGCTTTTTTCTGTGAAAAACCCAGAGACGGTTATTTGGTTATTATCTATTTAATTAATAGTGTCATTATTATTTTATATTATATTATGTTATATCACATCATATCATGTTATATTATATTTTGAGCTGTCAAAATCATCGCGTTAATGGGTGGTAGTTATATTTTTTATTTAATCACGTTAAAATATTCGACACAATTAATGCACAAATGCCCCGCTCAAACAGATTAAAATGACAGCACAGTGAAATGTGTACTTGTTGTGTTTTTCGGAGTTTTGTCGCCCTCTGCTGCCGCTTGGGTGCGACTGACTTTATAGGCTTCAGCACCCATGAGCATTGCGTAAGTAATTATTGACATCAACAATGGCGAGCTGCTAGTTTATTTTTTAATTGAAAATTTTACAAATTTTATTCAAACGAAAACATGAGGAGTTTTAATATAACATTTCTATAACTTTTACTAACATTTATCTTTTAAGAACTACAAGTCTTTCTATCCATGGATCGCTTTAACAGAATGTTAATAATGGTAATGCCATTTTGTTGATTTTTTGTTATAATAAACAAATACAGTATTTATGTACCGTATGTTGAATGTATATATCCATCTTGTCTTATCTTTCCATTCCAACAATAATTTACAGAAAAATATGGCATATTTTATAGATGGTTTGGTAATGAACTCGATTAAAATTTTTAATCGTTTGACAACCTTAATTATATTATATTATTTTTATTTTATTTACTTTTGTTCCGTGAAGAATCCAGAAAGGGTTATTTGATTGTGGCTTTCTGAAAAACAATTCATTTTTACATTTAGGCACTCCTGCAATTGTCACACTTTTTCTTTTACAAACTGACCCCGGCCCCTCATCAGAGAAGGGAAGGGTTATGTGGCCCTCACAGGAAAAAGTTTGGGGACCCCTGGTTTTGGACAAGAAATTCTCTTCTAAGCGGTCTTAAAAAGTCTTTTACTTGATGAAACCTGTAGGAACACTGTAATGATCTTTATCAGTTAAAATCAAATCCTGGCTCAGAGTGAAACATTGTCATTATTTCTCAGGCTTATGCATTAACTCTTATTTACTGACTCCAAATGAATTCACCAGTAGTAAAACTGTACCACATATATGTTGTTTTAACACACAGCGTTTGAGAAAATGCCAATCCAATCGTGATTTGACGCAGCTCCAACGATGTAATCGGCAAATCTGATTACATAAAAGCATAAGTATTGGATGCATGTGCATAAATATGCCTCTCGACACATATCCTGTGTCATAAACATATGCATGAGGGATTTTCTCTCTCCTCGGGTATTTGGTGCTGGCGACCCTCCAGTTGCTAGGCCTCCTTTTACTCTACAGTGCGACCCGCAGTCAGGCTGCACAACCACAAAAAGAGCCAAATGCGACTCCTGCCATGTAATTAACGTATTCCCCCCCCAAAAAAGTAATCTTGACCTACTCATTAGCATATTGTGCATGTTAAAGTAGAGAAAACACTCAAGCAATTCTGGTGAGAGAGCTGTCCGCGGTACTGAAAGGAGAGCACAGTACGTAGCCCGGTTGGTTACTATGGCTACAGATGTCAGTATCCCTAAATAACCACACGTCCAAACCTTATTATTAAAAGAAAGACAGTGGCAGTCTTGACTAAAAGACAGTTCGATGCATTTGAAAGCCAACATGTACTTGAAAGTGCAACAAGTTGATGTTCGAAATAAAATTGCTTGAAAGCGCAAGATGTTTGCGACGCTTCTTACGGCAACATTTGTGTAGTCATACATAGGCTTCATAATGTATTGGCGGGGCGCGGGGCCGATTCATAGGGGGCCTATCTCCATCAAAGCTGATCGAGTGGAAACACAAAGAGCTTTTTCCGTTTAAAATTCTTGTGAATAAATGCTAAAATCCCTGAATTCTTCATAGATATGGACGTAAAACAGTCTCGATTCTTGGTTAAAAGCAAAAAAAAAAAAAAACAAACGTGCAGTTAGCATTTACTTTACGTAAATATTGCAAACTATGAGGCTAGTCAGTAAGGAAATTAGTGGCCGGCACATCACAGATAAAAAGCTTTTTTTGTTGAAAATTCTTGTGAATAAATGCTTAAATCCCTGAATTCTTTATGAATGTGGACGAAAAACAGTCTCGATTGTTGGTTAAAAGCAAAAAAAAAACAAAAAAAAAACGTGCGGGTAGCATTTATTTTATCTAAATATTACGAACTATGATGCTAGTAAGCAAATTAGCGGCCGCCATATACCAGAAAAAGAGCTTTTTTCGTTTAAAATTCTTGTGAATAAATACTAAAATCCCTGAATTCTTTATAGATATGCACGTAAAACAGTCTCGATTCTTGGTTAAAAGCACAAAAAAAAAAAAAAAAAAAAAAAGACATGCAGTTAGCATTTATCTTACGTAAAAATTGCAAACTATGGAAATTTGCGGCCGCCATATCACAGACAGAGCTTTTTCCGCTTAAATTTTTTGTGAATAAATGCTTAAATCCCTGAATTCTTTATGAATATGGACGAAAAACATTCTCGATTGTCGGTTAAAAGCAAAATTTAAAAAAATGTAGGGGTAGCATGTATTTTATCAAAATATTGCAAACTATGATGCTAGTAAGCAAATTAGCGGCCAACATTAACAGACAAAGAGCTTTTTCCGTTGAAAATTTTTGTGAATAAATCCTTAAATCCTTGTATTCTCTCTATATATGGACGTAAACAGTCTCAATTCTTGGTTAAAAGCAAAAAAACGGACAGTTAGCAGTTATTTTACGTAAATATGTCGAATGTGCTGCTAGTCTTTTAAGTCACTGTTGCGGCCCCCTGAGTACAACAAATAGCTTTTTGCATTTAAAATTATTGTGAATAAATGCTTAAATCCCTGAATTCTTTATAGATATGGACATAAAACAATCTCAATTCTTGGTTAAAAGCAAGAAACCGGGCAGTTAGCAGTTATTTTACGTAAATATTTCAAAGTATAATGCCAATGCTGTAGCGGCTAATTTCCCCAATTGATTTATTCACAACGTTTCAAAATACATGCATGGTACGAAAAATATAATAATTACCTTGAATCCTCGAACAAATCACCCCTCAACAAACAATCCTTCCTGTTTGTATGCGGTACAGCTTTTGTACTTTTTCAACCTAAATCCGGCGTTAGATCGCTGCATGTGACTAACTGCTAATAAATGAAGCGGAGTGTGGGACGGCCCCCTTCGGGAAGGCGTGACTCAGTGAATGGGGAATGAGTCATTACTATGCTTTACGATGTCGGTTGACTGACGCGAGAAAAGTCTGAAAAAGACAGTTTCACGGGGACGAGAGAGCAGAGCAGGAGTTGGGAGGAGGCAAGGGAGTGTGAAGCCGTTGCAAACGCAATGCTACTATGCTAGGTGGCTCCAATCGGCTCTGGCTCCAATAATACCTAACTGTAGCCGGTAGCCTACAAACTACGCCCACATGATGCTTGGGTAGATACCATATATATACAGAACTAGATGCACATGACAGACACGGCGGCATGAGCAACATGTATAATAAAGAACTAGAAGCGTTAGTAAACAGCCGCCATCTTAAAGCAGTAGACTTCTCAGGAAGGCTGTGTTGTAGAAAACCTTCCTAGCAAGCCTCAGTAACTTTTTATCTAAATCGACAAAACTTAGCTTAAATCTATCTTTAAATGAAAAAACAGTTTTAAAACTTACACATGTGGAAAATAGAAGGGAACTCATGGAATAACAGGAGCAATTTTAACAACTTTAACGGTTGATTCACAACATTAAATGACTTCCACACATAGCAAAGGTTACTATCTAGTTATCGCAATATCCGCAATACACCTGTCTAGTTAAGTTTAGGGTAAAGAATTGGGCTAGGGCCAATTTTCCCCAAAGCACTTTAAACTTCACATTGTGTGGCCGTTTTTTAAATTTTATTTATTTATTTTTTATTTATTTTATTTTATTTTTTTGAGAAAACATGAAAATTATCACCAGTTACTTTGCCAAGTAACTAATTACGCTTACATTCAGGTAACTGAGTTACTATCGCAATTACTTTTTGGGAGAAGTAATTTGTAACTGTAATTAATTACTTTTTTAAAGTAAGATTAACAACACTGGTGACTCACATCAATATATTATGAAGTCTATGAGTCATAGTCATCAAAATTAAAGTTGTATTGGTAATTCCTTGAATTCATCAGCTGGTTGGTTCATTTGCCCGTCCCGGTCAAAATAGAGTGGACGTCTAGCGCCGTGTATGGCACTGAAAGATGAGCATTCATAGCCAGTGCTCCCACTTTATATCACCCCCAAAAATAATTGATTTGGTTTTTCCAGGATTCAAAAAAAAGTTGCTGTAGATGATACTGTACATTCAAATCAATACGGCTGAATCATCCAAGATGCTCCACTTTCTTTTGTCCCTAGTGAGAAGTATTTTCAGAGTAAACAGTACATCGTGCACAGAAAAGTGAGACAGTAATGTTACATCTTTTAAAGCTGTAATACAGTCAATTTTTCTTCACTTGAATCCTAAAAATGTCCGGCAGAGTCCAGAGGGAACGGACGAGGCTACGTCCCGGTGGCTACGGCTCTCAGCGAGTCCTCGTCCATCCACAGCGACGCCCTCTACCAGCTGACCAGGGACGTGTCACGGGTGGGCCTGGAGCCGTTTACTGAGAGCATTTTGGAAGTGGACGCTGAAAAAGAGGAGGCTTGGAATGAGGAAGCTCAAAGTCTACTTAAGGTGACTTATGTGTCAATTTAGTCAATGTACAGTATTGGCGCCCCGTCAATTCTGTCAGATAATGCTCAATTTCTCCCAGAAAATGATTGCAATTACAAATGCTTCGGTAGTAATATCTTCATTTATTTTGCTTACAATGAAAAAAACACAGAAATCATTATCATTTTACACAAAAGTCCAAAAATGGGGCGGACAAAAGTATTGGCACCCTCAGCCTAACACTTGGTAGCACAACCTTTAGACAAAATAACTGCGCTTCCGGTATCCATCAATGAGTTTCTTACAATGCTCTGCTGGAGTTTTAGACCATTCTTCCTTGCTCAACTGCTCCAGGTCTCTGAGATTTGAAGAGTGCCTTCTCCAAACTGCCATTTTCAGATCTCTCCATAGGTGTTCTATGGGATTCAGGTCTGGACTCATTGCTGGCCACTTTAGAAGTCTCCAGTGCTTTCTCTCAAACCATTTTCTAGTGCTTGTTGAAGTGTGTTTTGGGTCCTTGTCCTGCTGGAAGACCCATGACTAGACATGTGTCGGTATGAGATTCTGACGGTATGATAACCTTAGGCAAAAATATCACGATTTCACGGTATCACGGTTATTACAATTACAGCTCTAAAATGTGTTACTTTGAGATATCTGGTTTATAAAATATATACTAGTATATACTTTTTTACACCCATCCCCCAAAACAAAAACAAAACAAAAAAAATGAAAGAAAAAAATGAATGAATAAATAAGATTTCTGGCTCCGTGTTGACCTTCACGTCGAGGAGTTCCGGTAAGAAATTCTAGCCACTTTCACCCCTGGTTAGACGTCCAATCTTTTTAAATTTCAAGAGGCTTGCAGCAACTACTACAATTTTAAACTGTATTTTATGTTTACGTGGTTTATAGTTGTGTGGTAATTCATTATTCATGACACCATGAACAAATGAATTCGACTCCTATAATTATTGAGCTTTTATAGTATAGCTTTATAAGTACAGTATATATAATACAGTGCCTTGCAAAAGTATTCGGCCCCCTTGAACCTTGCAACCTTTCGCCACATTTCAGGCTTCAAACATAAAGATATAAAATTTTAATTTTTTGTCAAGAATCAACAACAAGTGGGACACAATCGTGAAGTGGAACAAAATTTATTGGATAATTTAAACTTTTTTAACAACTAAAAAACTGAAAAGTGGGGCGTGCAATATTATTCGGCCCCCTTGCGTTAATACTTTGTAGCGCCACCTTTTGCTCCAATTACGGCTGCAAGTCGCTTGGGGTATGTTTCTATCAGTTTTGCACATCGAGAGACTGACATTCTTGCCCATTCTTCCTTGCAAAACAGCTCGAGCTCAGTGAGGTTGGATGGAGAGTGTTTGTGAACAGCAGTCTTCAGCTCTTTCCACAGATTCTCGATTGGATTCAGGTCTGGACTTTGACTTGGCCATTCTAACACCTGGACACGTTTATTTTTGAACCATTCCATTGTAGATTTGGCTTTATGTTTTGGATCATTGTCCTGTTGGAAGATAAATCTCCGTCCCAGTCTCAGGTCTCGTGCAGATACCAACAGGTTTTCTTCCAGAATGTTCCTGTATTTGGCTGCATCCATCTTCCCGTCAATTTTAACCATCTTCCCTGTCCCTGCTGAAGAAAAGCAGGCCCAAACCATGATGCTGCCACCACCATGTTTGACAGTGGGGATGGTGTGTTCAGGGTGATGAGCTGTGTTGCTTTTACGCCAAACATATTGTTTTGCATTGTGGCCAAAAAGTTCAATTTTGGTTTCGTCTGACCAGGGCACCTTCTTCCACATGTTTGGTGTGTCTCCCAGGTGGCTTGTGGCAAACTTTAAACGAGACTTTTTATGGATATCTTTGAGAAATGGCTTTCTTCTTGCCACTCTTCCATAAAGGCCAGATTTGTGCAGTGTACGACTGATTGTTGTCCTATGGACAGACTCTCCCACCTCAGCTGTATATCTCTGCAGTTCATCCAGAGTGATCATGGGCCTCTTGGCTGCATCTCTGATCAGTTTTCTCCTTGTTTGAGAAGAAAGTTTGGAAGGACGGCCGGGTATTGGTAGATTTGCAGTGGTCTGATGCTCCTTCCATTTCAATATGATGGCTTGCACAGTGCTCCTTGAGATGTTTAAAGCTTGGGAAATCTTTTTGTATCCAAATCCGGCTTTAAACTTCTCCACAACAGTATCTCGGACCTGCCTGGTGTGTTCCTTGGTTTTCATAATGCTCTCTGCACTTTTAACAGAACCCTGAGACTATCACAGAGCAGGTGCATTTATACGGAGACTTGATTACACACAGGTGGATTCTATTTAACATCATCGGTGTTAGGTTTTGTGTTTGGTTTCTCCTTGTGTGACTTGTCCTGTGATTACCCATTACTCTCACCTGTGTGTGTTTTCCCAGTGTATTCGGCAATCTGCATCCACCTGTGTTACCCAGCTGTTCCTTGTCTCGTTATCCCTTGTCTGCTTGTGTATATATGCTCCCATTTTCTGTTCACTCCTTGCTGCGTCATTGTCTATGTCTATGTCAATGTCTGTGCCTGCGTCAAAGTTGAAGTCCAGTCCTAGCCCTCGTGTTCGTCTCAGTAAGTTTTTGATATTCAGCCTTTGTTAGTGACCTAAGTTATTTGTTGATAGTTTTTTGATCACCACAGCCTTTGTTTTGTACTTTGTGCCTTTTGTTAGTTATCATTAAAGCCCTTTTGAGTTCTCTGCCACCTGCCTCGCTGCCTTTTTCGTTTTCCCTGCATTTGGGTCCATAACAACCTGCCTGCCTGCCCGTTCATTCCTGACAGAATGACGCAGCCACTAGTGGACCCAGCGGGAAAAATCCAGCACCGGCGTACACGCCGACGACCATCCGCATGTTCCCCTGATTATATTCTGCCTCGCCACGTTTTTTTAGATTCAGATTTTTCTGATTTTGAAGATCACGATTCATATGATTTCCATTCTGATTCCGACTCCGACCTGGATTTTGATTTCACGCCCTCCGTTTCCCCTGGTAATTTTTCTTTCCACCCGTCGCACTTTATATCCCGTTCTGAAATCTTGGCCAAAGACTCCTACCTGGGATCCCGGTGGGCCATCTATCGGGGACCCCCCCGGGGTGGTCTGCGGGGACGCCCAGGCTCACTGCGGCCTAATGGGGCTATTCTGCCGCCCCTGCCACCTGAAGGCCCTCAGCAAAAGCCTCGGCTTGGCCGTCAACGCCGACGGCGGGCGGCGGTGCTGACGTCGTGGGTTCCCGAAGCTCCCGCGCCGGCTCCCCGCAGTCAAGTTCCGGCAACGCCGGCTCCCCGCAGTCAAGTTCCGGCAACGCCGGCTCCCCGCAGTCAAGTTCCGCCAACGCCGGCTCCCCGCAGTCAAGTTCCGCCAACGCCGGCTCCCCGCAGTCAAGTTCCGCCAACGCCGGCTCCCCGCAGTCAAGTTCCTCCCGCGCCGGCTCCACGCAGTCAAGTTCCTCCCGCGCCGGCTCCACGCAGTCAAGTTCCTCCCGCGCCGGCTCCACGCAGTCAAGTTCCTCCCGCGCCGGCTCCACGCAGTCAAGTTCCTCCCGCGCCGGCTCCACGCAGTCAAGTTCCTCCCGCGCCGGCTCCCCGCAGTCAAGTTCCTCCCACGCCGGCTCCCCGCAGTCAAGTTCCTCCCGCGCCGGCTCCCCGCAGTCAAGTTCCTCCCGCGCCGTCTCCCCGCAGTCAAGTTCCTCCCGCGCCGGCTCCCCGCAGTCCAGCTCCTCCCGCGCCGGCTCCCCGCAGTCCAGCGCCCGTCCCGGCGCCCAAGCTGCCCGAGGTGCCCGTCCCGGCGCCTCGTCGCCTAGTCCTTGTCCCGGCACCTCGCCGTCTGGCCTCCGTTCCAGTGCCTGCGCTGATTCCACGCAGTCCAGTGCCAGCGCCAAAGTCCAAGCTGCCCGAGGTGCCCGTCCCGGCGCCTCGTCGCCTAGTCCCTGTCCCGGCGCCTCGCCGTCTGACCTTCGTTCCAGTGCCCGACGACTCCGCTGCTGTTCCGCCAGCAGACTCCTGCGACTCCGCTGCTGTTCCGCCAGCAGACTCCTGCGACTCCGCTGCTGTTCCGCCAGCAGTCTCCTGCGACTCCGCTGCTGTTCCGCCAGCAGCCTCCTGCGACGCCGCTGCTGTTCCGCCAGCAGCCTCCTGCGACGCCGCTGCTGTTCCGCCAGCAGCCTCCTGCGACGCCGCTGCTGTTCCGCCAGCAGCCTCCTGCGACGCCGCTGCTGCTCCGCCAGCAGCCTCCTGCGACGCCGCTGCTGCTCCGCCAGCAGCCTCCTGCGACGCCGCTGCTGCTCCGCCAGCAGTCTCCTGCGACTCCGCTGCTGCTCCGCCAGCAGTCTCCTGCGACTCCGCTGCTGTCCCGCCAGCAGTCTCCTGCGACTCCGCTGCTGTCCCGCCAGCAGACGACTCCGCTGCTGTCCCGCCAGCAGACGACTCCGCTGCTGTCCCGCCAGCAGACGACACCGCTGCTGTCCCGCCAGCAGACGACACCGCTGCTGTCCCGCCAGCAGACGACACCGCTGCTGTCCCGCCAGCAGACGACACCGCTGCTGTCCCGCCAGCAGACGACACCGACGACGACACCGACGACGACTCCGACGACGACACCGACGACGACTCCGACGACGACTCCGACGACGACTCCGACGACGACTCCGACGACGACTCCGACGACGACTCCGACGACGACTCCGACGACGACTCCGACTCCGACTCCGACTCCGACTCTGTTCCTGGTCCGCACGACGACGACGACTCCGACTCTGTTCCTGGTCCGCACGACGACGACGACTCCGACTCTGTTCCTGGTCCGCACGACGACTCCGACTCCGACTCTGTTCCTGGTCCGCACGACGACTCCGACTCCGACTCTGTTCCTGGTCCGCACGACGACTCCGACTCCGACTCTGTTCCTGGTCCGCACGACGACTCCGACTCTGTTCCGGACCCTCGCCCCGATGATGCTGCTCCCCGTTTCCTGCCAAAACGTGGCGGTATGGACAACCGAGCACTACCTCGTCGGGGACGCCCGCCTGATCTGCCTGTGCGGTCGCCCAATGTCTGGCGCCCCGGGCGCCCTCCCGATCGACCCGTGCGATCGGCCCACGTCTGGCGTCCTGGACGCCCGCCTGACTGGCCGTGACGGGCTGGTGTTGCTCCCTCCTCCGAGCAACCTTCTGACTTTTTGTTTCCTCGGGACGTCTGGGATCCGTCCCTTGAGGGGGGGGTACTGTTAGGTTTTGTGTTTGGTTTCTCCTTGTGTGACTTGTCCTGTGATTACCCATTACTCTCACCTGTGTGTGTTTTCCCAGTGTATTCGGCAATCTGCATCCACCTGTGTTACCCAGCTGTTCCTTGTCTCGTTATCCCTTGTCTGCTTGTGTATATATGCTCCCATTTTCTGTTCACTCCTTGCTGCGTCATTGTCTATGTCTATGTCAATGTCTGTGCCTGCGTCAAAGTTGAAGTCCAGTCCTAGCCCTCGTGTTCGTCTCAGTAAGTTTTTGATATTCAGCCTTTGTTAGTGACCTAAGTTATTTGTTGATAGTTTTTTGATCACCACAGCCTTTGTTTTGTACTTTGTGCCTTTTGTTAGTTATCATTAAAGCCCTTTTGAGTTCTCTGCCACCTGCCTCGCTGCCTTTTTCGTTTTCCCTGCATTTGGGTCCATAACAACCTGCCTGCCTGCCCGTTCATTCCTGACAATCGGTCATTTAGGACAACATTGGATCATTCAGAGATCCTCACTGAACTTGTGGAGTGAGTTTGCTGCACTGAAAGTAAAGGGGCCGAATAATATTGCACGCCCCACTTTTCCGTTTTTTATTTGTTAAAAAAGTTTAAATTATCCAATAAATGTTGTTCCATTTCACGATTGTGTCCCACTTGTTGTTGATTCTTGACAAATAATTAAATTTCATATCTTTATGTTTGAAGCCTGAAATGTGGCGAAAGGTTGCAAGATTCAAGGGGGCCGAATACTTTTGCAAGGCACTGTATGTATGTATGTATGTGTATATATGTATATATATATATATATATATATATATATATATGATATAGCTTTTTCTGCACTCGTCATTGTACCCTTTATGAAAACGTTGGTTGGTCCTCACTACAGTCAAGAAGAAATATCCACATCATCTATAAGACTACTGTGCAAACTTCCTAACTACCTCACATCTCTCCTGTCACTCAAATCCAGTAACTACAAAACATGATCATCCAACTACTTCACCCTAAACATTCCACTCACACGCACTAATGTTGGCAGAACTGGCTTTAGCTACTATGCTCCTCTTCAATGGAACAAATTGCAATCTACTCTTAAACTACAGACAGTCATTCATCTTTTAAATCTCTTTTGTCTGATGTTTTTACTGATTATTGTAACTGTTTCCGTTAGTGTATTTTGAGTTATTTGATATTTGTGAATGTTTTTTTTTGTGCTATGGCCTCTCTTGTAAAAGAGATATTAATCTCAATGAGACTGCCTGATAAAATAAAGATTAAATAAATACATAAAATAAAAATATAGTCATGAAAATGTATTTTTCAAGCACAAAAACACACTTTACAGATGGCCTTTTTTTCCCAACAGCGCTCTGTGCCAAACGCCGACGGTGCGCACGCACGGACGCACGCACGCAGCCCTTACTCACACACACCCGCTCACAAACTCCCTCAGACAGAAAGCGTGAAAGCTAGATGGTCGCCGCTCGCGCGTGGATCATGCCGCCGCTCCGCGCGTCTCTTTAGACCCCAAAAACCCTCTACAATCCGCGCCATGAAACCTGTTGCCTCATCCGCCGACTACATGGAGTGACCCGTAGTGTGCTTTTCGGGGGGATGGAGGCGGGAACAGCGGGGATGAATTGGGCTGCTTTTTCGCCAACTTTGAATGATTTTCTCCCTCCGTTTGTCTGATTTTGCTTGAAGCGTCACAGCATGCAGACTGATGACAAGATCCCCGTGAGTACAGCGTACTTTTATCTACATTCATTTTAATATTGATCCTGAGAGACTAGTATAGTGTTTGTAAAGGTTTTATAATGTTGCAGGAGACCCAACACGACACGTGACCATGTTTGGATAGTATCCAAGGGAAACACCAGTACTAAACCATCCCTAAAAAGGGGCTCCCCTCATTATTTGGACACGCAATTGACGTTTAAAAAAAAAAAAAAAAAAAAGAATGTGCATACCTCACTCATAGTTTGGAGCTGCGGCATTGTGTGAAGTGTCTTTGTGCTCCAGCATCACTCTGTCTTTTGGGTGTCGTCAGCCACAGTTGTTTGTTTTAGTCGTCGGACCACCTGGCCAGTAAATTCAGCAAATATCAGTCGGGTTTTGCTTATTTCAGTTGAGAAACGGGATGCATTTGTGGGTTTGCAGTGTTGCTCAATGGAGGTTTTGAAACTTATTCACAGTTATTGACGGAGATAGACATCAATCCGTTTGATGTTAATAGAGAATGATTGGACGTCGTCGTCAATGGCGCTGAATGACGACGAGAGATTTCAAATAGATTTTTACTAAGGGCGTAACGGTACATAATAGTATTGAACCGTTTCGGTACATGGTAGTCGGTTCGGAACTGACGCGTACCGAACGAGTTTCTGACGTAATGTAACCCTTACTTTTTGAGGCTGTGAGTCGATCCGGTTACAGTTTCTTTGTGTAGATTATATTTACTCCGTCTTCTCTCCTACAACGAGGACCAACACGGTAGGACAGTCCAGAAACGTCAACGGCGCGACAATGTGGCCGCCGCGAGAACGCAGTGAAACGCCAGCGTTAAAGTCAATCAGCCAATGCACACCAGTCGCAGTGCGGCCGCGTGTTAGATGCGTCCCAGAAGCGGCTCAACACGACACACGCGAAAAGAACGGCGGAGTTTATTATTTGACGCGAGACGCCTGCGTCAATACTACTTGCTAGGATCGGGCCGGAAGTCACTCGTGTAATAATACGGTGGAGCCGGTCAATTTTCAAACTGATATGCAATCGTAACCTACTTTTTGAGTCCATCAGATTTCTTCAGTGGTAGATCGTGGCACAGTTGACTTGTTTTTGTTGATTTACTGCCAACTTCTCTGCTATAATAATAACCAACCCGGCCATGCGTTCAATACAAAACCCTCCTACCACAACAAAACAAGTAGGAACTAATATTCGCATAGGAACTAAAGTTATACAACATAAAATATACAATATAAATGAATACTACATCACATTTGTAAAATATAAACACATAATAGAATAATAGCCCATTTAAATGAAATAAATTGAAATGAGCTAAAACACCTGTAATTGAATAATAAGAATAATACACAGATCCTGCTTACACAATTAAATTGATTAATTTCTGTGTGGCGTTTTAACTTGAGAAAATCCACCAATAAAGCTTTTCAAAACCATTCATGAGAAAAAAATATGTTTCATTGAGGCATTTCATTTGTAAAATACATGTTAAAATCTTTGTCCTTGGGATTGCTTTTCTCTTTAGCACAGGACTTCTTTTTTCTTCTTTCTTTCAGAAAGAAAGCTGACCAATACGCGGGGTCTGAAAGGCAAATTGTTGTTGGATTATCTTTAAATACCTACTTTTTGAGCAGAATTCTAGCTTTGTATTGGCTAATGTTCCTATTGTCGAAAGCACAAAAGTATGTAATAAACAACTAGCACATTTATATTTTGCATTTTCTTTTTTTACTGTACTGAAAATGAACCGAACCGTGACCTCAAAACCGAGGTACGTACCGAACCGAGATTTTTGTGTACCGTTACACCCCTAAAATTGACCTATTTATTGCCAATTACAAATGGCCGTCATTGGCAATAAATGTTGGCCTCCGTTTTAGCAGCTCTACTCAAATTTCCCATCATACCTTCCCTCTGGCGTCTCCTTCCAAACAATAGCTCTAAATAAAGAATCAAAGGAGCAAAGGTGATGCGACTGCCCACTCTGCCGCGAAAAGGTTCCCACTTCAGTGTTTTTGAGAACTTGCCAATAGCCACTCCGTGCGCTCGTGTGTGCCGACGTCCGCGCTCGAGTTCATTCAGAGCGTTACGTAATCCGCCGCCGCTCAAAGCCGCTGTCTTCGCTTTTTATCGCCGCTAAACCCTGTGTTGTATTATACTATTATCGATGCATCGTCAACTATATCGCTCCAGTAGACTTTTAATTTTAAAAAAAAGTCATTTGGATATTTTCTAGGTCAACAATGTCTGAATCGACTATTACAATAGTTAACTATTAATATTAAAGATGTCATGTCTGATCACGTCATTTTCAAAGTATCGGAATCGGCAAAAAAATATCGGACATGCCTTTTTTTAATATATATTAGGGCTGTCAAACAATTAGAATTTTCAATCGAGTTAATTACAGCTTAAAAATTAATTAATCGTAATTCAAACCATCTATAAAATATACCATATTTTTCTGTAAAATATTGTTGTACATAAGTACTGTATTTGTTTATTATAACAATAAATCAACAAGATGGCATTAACATTATTAACATTCTGTTAAAGCGATCCATGGATAGAAAGACTTGTAGTTCTTAAAAGAAAAATGTTAGTACAAGGTATAGAAATTTGATATTAAAACCCCTCTTAATGTTTTCGTTTTAATGAAATTTGTAAAATTTTCAATCAAAAAATAAACTAGTAGCCCGCCATTGTTGATGTCAATAATTACTTACACAATGCTCATGGGTGCTGAAGCCTATAAAATCAGTCGCACCCAAGCGCCAGCAGAGGGCGGCAAAACTCCATAAAACACAACAAGTGAGCGTTTCACTGTACTGTCATTTAAATCTGTCTGAGCGGGTCATCTGCGTTAATTGTGTCAAATATTTTGACGTGATTGGTTTAAAAACTTAACGCCAGTTAACGCGATAATTTTGACAGCCCTAATATATATATTTTTTAATTACATCGTTTTCCAATTGTATTTAACGTTACAGACAAAATGTCTTACATCCAGATCCAAATCCAGAGTCTTTAGTTTTGGCTTAAAGTAGGGCTAGCAAATTTATCGCGTAAACGGCGGTATTTTTTTTTTTTTTTAATTAATCACGTTAAAGTATTTAATGCAATTAACGCATGTTCTGCACGACCCACTCAAGCATTGGTGCGTTCAATCTATAATGGTGCCGTTTTACTTCTATATAGCCCTAACAGGCAAAGTAAAATGAGTAGAAAGAATTTTGGCAGTCTTTGGAGCCTCTTTTTAATTGGCTAAAGCCTTAAAATCCCTCTCTCCACAAGTAGAAATATCGTGGGAAGCAATGTGGGGAAGAATGGTAGTGGTTGATCTTTTTCTTAGCACTCTGTGTTACTTACCAACGCAGAGAAGATATATCAATTGGTGCCACTACGCACAGTCATGGTTGCACTTCCCATCATGCATTTGGGCAGAAGACTTAAATGGCTACAGTATCATTTACTGAAAGATCAACAAATACACTAGATTGCAATATTTAGTCACAATATACAAAGTCACAAGTCTTTCTGTCCGTGGATCCCTCTCACAGAAAGAATGTTCATAATGTAAATGCCATCTTGAGGATTTATTGTCATGATAAACAAATACAGTACTTATGTACTGTATGTTGAATGTATATATTTGTCCGAGTTTTATTCATTTTTTTCTTAATGCATTGCCAAAATGTATATGATCGGGAAAAATTATCGGGAATGATTGGAATTGAATCGGGAGCAAAAAAAAAAGCAATCGGATCAGGAAATATCGGGATTGGCAGATACTCAAACTAAAACGATCGGGATCGGATCGGGAGCAAAAAAACATGATCGGAACAACCCTAATTAATATGTTAATCGACGACTCAACTGCTCTACTCAATTGTTTTTTTCCAGGTTGTCAGTTGTTCATCAAGCCCCCAAGACAACGGCGAGGGCCTCCACTTCGCCGACGGCCGGCGGAAAGTCGACTATGTCCTGGTTTTCCATCAGCGCCGACACGCCTCCGTCCGCTCCCCCGCCAGCACATCAGTCTCCCACGACCGACTCTCCATCGTTTCCAACGGCAATTTCCCGCCGTCGGGGGGCTCGGACGGCAAAGGAGGGGGAAGTAGCGGCGTCCTGCCGGGGGGCGAAGCCGTCAGTATTGGCGAAGTGTTCATGGAGCTGGACAGCGGCGGAGGCAATGACGCGGCCGAGCCCGCCGACCATGAGATGCGGCTGATCAGACAAGAGTTCGAAGCCAACCTGCTGGAGGCCGGATTGGAGATTGAACGAGACAGAGAGGTGAGTAGGATGTGTCCATCGTCAATTCGATACTACTAGTTGAAAAGTGTGTTTTTCTTTAGTTGTTTTTTTGGGTGGCCTCTCTCTATATCACATTTCCAAAGCACATTAAAATTAGCAACACGGTGCCCTCCATGTCACTACACAGTGCTCGGATAGATGACTCATGCAATTTGAAGTGGATATTCTTTCTGTGCAGTATTTTTCCGCACTTTGAAGGCTCACAATATTGCCAATGGGTGTTTTTAGCAATTTGATTGCTTGAGTTTTGTTGTCTATTTTCAAATAACACTTACAGTGGGGCAAATAAGTATTTAGTCAACCACTAATTGTGCAAGTTCTCCCACTTGAAAATATTAGAGAGGCCTGTAATTGTCAACATGAGTAAACCTCAACCATGAGAGACAGAATGTGGAAAAAAAAACAGAAAATCTCATTGTTTGATTTTTAAAGAATTTATTTGCAAATCATGGTGGAAAATAAGTTTGGTCTATACCAAAAGTTCATCTTAATACTTTGTTATGTACCCTTTGTTGGCAATAACGGAGGCCAAATGTTTTCTGTAACTCTTCACAAGCTTTTCACACACTGTTGCTGGTATTTTGGCCCATTCCTCCATGCAAATCTCCACTAGAGCAGTGATGTTTTGGGATTGTCGTTGGGCAACATGGACTTTCAACTCCCTCCTCACCCTGTGGCGTCAAAATGATAACAAGAACGGTGAGCAAAAATCCCAGAACCACACGGGGGGGACCTAGTGTATGACCTACAGAGAGCTGGGACCACAGTAACAAAGGCTACTATCAGTAACACAATGCGCCGCCAGGGACTCAAATCTTGCACTGCCAGACGTGTCCCCCTGCTGAAGAAAGTACACCTCCAGGCCCGTCTGCGGTTCACTAAAGAGCATTTGGATGATCCAGAAGACGACTGGGAGAATGTGTTATGGTCAGATGAAACCAAAATAGAACTTTTTGGTAGAAACACAGGTTCTCGTGTTTGGAGGTGAAATAATACTGAATTGCATCCGAAGAACACCATACCCACTGTGAAGCATGGGGGTGGAAAGATCATGCTTTGGGGCTGTTCTTCTGCAAAGGGACCAGGACGACTGATCTGTGTAAAGGAAAGAATGAATGGGGCCATGTATCAAGAGATTTTGAGTGAAAATCTCCTTCCATCAGCAAGGGCATTGAAGATGAGACGTGGCTGGGTCTTTCAGCATGACAATGATCCCAAACACACAGCCAGGGCAACAAAGGAGTGGATTCGTAAGAAGCATTTCAAGGTCCTGGAGTGGCCTAGCGAGTCTCCAGATATCAACCCCATAGAAAATCTGTGGAGGGAGTTGAAAGTCTGTGTTGCCCAACGACAGCCCCAAAACATCACTGCTCTAGAGGAGATCTGCATGGAGGAATGGGCCAAAATACCAGCAACAGTGTGTGAAAGAGTTATTCTTGCTTGTGAAGAGTTATTCTGTCTCTCGTGGTTGAGGTTTAACCATGTTGACAATTACAAGCCTCTCTAATATTTTCAAGTGGGAGAACTTGCACAATTAGTGGTTGGCTAAATACTTATTTGCCCCACTGTATATCAATGCGTTTTTAGCGTATGTCCTGATAAGTTTTGATTTACCACATGATAAATGAGACAAATGTCCCTTTTTAACTTTACTTTTGAGAGTTTTCAACCCTACTAATGTCGTTTGGCAAGCTCTCCTTCCAATCACCAGCTGCTAGCCGTGACCGCTTTGCTGTCATTTGCGTAATCTAGCGTGCGAAACAGCTCATTTAGCTTTTGCCATTCGGACGTCCTTCAACGCGGATGCGTCAAATGCTTCGGTTCTGGCTATTTTGTGTGTGAATTTGTGCACTGTGGGCGCTTGGCACGACACCCACTCATTGTGAAAGTTCTATTATGCTGAAAGGAGCCGTTTTGGCAACTTCCACTATTTTGGTTGAAAATTGAATGGTACTGAATAATCAGTTGGCCGCTGTACTTCAATCTAGGATGGGATTGGCTTCCTAGTAGCGCTTTATCTTATCACATAGATTGACTTTCATTCCCTCCTTTGACTATATAGTCTAGGATACTCTTACAGAGTGACTGACAAACATGATTATAGAGCTTCATTTGAATATGGTGAGGGGGATACTCTTACAGAATGACTGACAAACACAATTACACCCCCTCAGCTCTGGATGTACCTTCAGCAGGTGCTAACAAGTTCTAAAAGAGAAGTTCAGCTTTGTCTTTTTGTGAGTAGAATAACAAAAGAAACACTTTGTAATCTTATTTTGGTAAAGTTTTGCGTGACGGCACACAGAAAATTGGCAAGACTTAAATGTCAAACTTGTTTACTGCGTCCCAAGATTAATAAGTTGACCTTCGATCCTTTTACAGGACACTTTTGATTAAATTGCCACAATATATAGTGATTACCATATTGGCCCGAATATAAGACGGCCCTGAAGACGACCACCTCTTTTTCAAGACTTTTTGAACACAAAATTAATTTTTTAAGCAGAAAATAATTACAGTACATCCGAAACAAATGATTATAACAATATACAGTGCCCTCCATAATTATTGGCACCCCTGAAAAAGATGTGTTTTTTAGCTTCTAATATATATTTTTATTTTATTCAAATAATATGGGACCTTAATGGAAAGAAAGAGAAAAATCCAACCTTCAATACAAGTGCATTCATTCAGTGGGGAAAAAATTCCACATAAAGAAAAAAATATTTCAAATAATATGTGTCACAATTATTAGCACCACTGGTGTTAATACTTTGTACAACCCCCTTTTGCCAACAAAACAAGGTCTGGGGACTGAGATGGCCATGGGAGGAGCTTGATTTTGTGTCTGGTGAACCATTTCTGTGTAGATTTGACCATATGTTTAGGGTCATTGTCTTGCTGAAAGACCCAGTGACGACCCATCTTCAGCTTTCGGGCAGAGAGCAACCGATTTTGATTTAAAATGTCCTGGTATTTCAAAGCGTTCATGATGCCATGCACGGTCCCAGTTGAAGCCCCGTTGAAGCCTGGGACCATGTGCTTTGGTCAGATGAGACCAAAATTGAGCTTTTTGGCAACAAACACTCTAAGTGGGTCTGGCGTGCCACGAAAGATGCACATGCTGAAAAGCACCTCATCCCCACTCTGAAGTATGGGGGTGGGTCAGTGATGCTGTGGAGCTGTTTCGCTTCCAAATGCCTTGGGAACCTTGTTAGGGTGCATGGCATCATGAATGCTTTGAAATACCAGGACATTTTAAATCAAAATCTGTTGCCCTATGCCCGAAAGCTGAAGATGGGTCGTCACTGGGTCTTTCAGCAAGACAATGACCCTAAACATATGGCCAAATCTACACAGAAATGGTTCACCAGACACCAAATCAAGCTCCTCCCATTGCCAACTCAGTCCCCAGACCTTGTTTTGTTGGCAAAAGGGGGTTGTACAAAGTATTAATACCAGGGGTGCTAATAATTGTGACACACATTATTTGATGTCAAATAATTTTTTCTTTATGTGGGATTTTTTTCCCCCACTGAATGAATGCACTTGTATTGAAGGTTGGATTTTTCTCTTTTTTCCATTAAGGTCCCATATTATTTGAATTTAAAAAAAAAAATTAGAAGTAGGGCTGTCAAAATTATCGCGTTAACTGGCGGTAATTCATTTTTTAAAATTAATCACGTTAAAATATTTGACACAATTAACGCACATGCCCCGCTCAGACAGATTTAAATGACAGTACAATGAAATGCCCACACGTTAATTGTGTTTTGTGGAGTTTTGCCGCTCTCTGCTGCTGGCGCTTGGGTGCAACTGATTTTATAGGCTTCAGCACCCATGAGCATTGTGTAAATAATTATTGACATCAACAATGGTGGGCTACTAGTTTATTTTTTGATTGAAATTTTTACAAATTTTATTAAAACGAAACATGAAGAGGGGTTTTAATATAAAATTTCTGTAACTTGTACTAACATTTATCTTTTAAGAGCTACAAGTCTTTCTATCCATGGATCGCTTTAACAGAATGTTAATTCTGGTAATGCCATCTTGTTGATTTTTTGTTATAATAAACAAATACAGTACTTATGTAACGTATGTTGAATGTATATATCTATCTTGTGTCTTATCTTTCCATTCCAACAATAATTTACAGAAAAATATGGCATATTTTATAGATGGTTTGAATTGCGATTAATTACGATTAATTAATTTTTAAGCTGTAATTAACTGGATTAAAAATTGTAATCGTTTGACAGCCCTAATTAGAAGCTAAAAAACACATCTTTTTCAGGGGTACCAATAATCACTGTATTTGAGAGAAAAAGCATGTTATTTTGCCTTATCCAAATCTTAATATCCGAACACTTAAATATGTAATCTAAAGTGCAATCACATTCGTAAATGAATGGCTTCTGTTTTTTGAAATGTAAATAAACCAATCTATTGTGATAAAACAACAAAATTGAAATAACTGCATTAGCCATCAAAGTGAAGTCAAACTGTAACTGTAGTCTTGAAACAAATCTGAATAAGGAAAAACATTGCAATAAAATAATGCAAACTGGTTAAACTTAAGAATAGCTGAGATTTGTCATGACAGAACATCGCTTCAATTATATCTGGCGCCATCTAGCGTCGTGAATGGGTATAATGTCTAGACCGCGAATATATGACGACCCCCTCTTTTTCAGTCTTATTTCAATGCAAAAAAACACCGTCTTAAATTCGGGCCAATTCGGTCATTGATTCGGTGAGATGCTAGTAGTAGATTTCCTGAATTTTGAGTGAAGCGTGACTTTGTCTATTATACATAACGTTCAGTATTCATTTTTAGCATGGACTTTTCTTCGCTGCCGCCTCTCACTCAGCTGCATGCTGTCACCCAAACGATCACCCTCTCTACATGCGCAACCCTCCGCCCCCCACCGGATGCGTCCTAGTTACCCCCCCAACCCCCACTGAGATAAAGAGCTAATTGGAAATCCCGCTACTAATTAACCTTTTCCAGACTCAAATGTATTTATATCTGCTGTTTTTTGAGAGAAAGAGGGCAAGGGAAGGTGAATGTGACAATTGTGGGTGTTTATCATCAAATTCAGCAAACTCATTGGCTGTTTACATCCATTGCCATTAAAGGCAGTGAATCAGTTCATAGAACACCCTGATATTTTTTATCTAAAGCTACATTTTGTAGTTTCATTCCATCTTTTTTGTCCACTGCGTGCTGTAAATGAGCAGCAGGGAGGAAGTCGCTGATGTGATGAAAGGAGAAAATGAAACACAAGAGCGGCGAGAGTGGCAGTTGAATGAGCCGGCCTGTCAATCAAGCCGCTGAAAGCGCCGGCCGCTAGGTACAGAAGGTACAGTCGTGTAGATGGCGGTGGGCTGAGGGGGAGTGAAAGATCTCAGTAGCGTCGCCGTCCAGAAAGGGAATCGGGTTTCCACCGGAACCCGCCCCCTTCTCCATCCCTTTACCGTTGCCGATCGGGGTCCTAGGAGTGTAACATTACCCGTTGGCTCGCTCTCCATCCCCTTTTGGACTCTCCGTTTCTTCAATACGCACAAATCTGTCAGTCACTCTTGTCCGTAAAAAAGGGGTCGCCGCAAAAAAGCGACAATCAGTTTTGGGAAAGTTCATTTTCTACATGAACTAGTTCAGACTGCAGTTCACAAATTTTAAAAAGAACTGTTCAGTTCTTAGTTCATAATTCAAAATTTGGAACGAAAGTTCATGGTTCAAAATAAATAATCAAGGTATCTGACCTTCTTGCCAGTCTGCCGGAGCCGCGCCAGCCGAACCGTCGGACCCGCACTAGCGTAGCTCCAACGACTCCGGCCGGCGAGACCTCGACAATCCGGCCAGAAGGCCAAACTCTACGCGTTCACCTTAGTCTTAACTAGGGCTGTCAAACGATTAAAAATTTTAATCGAGTTAATCACAGCTTAAAAATGAATTAATCGTAATTCAAACCATCTATAAAATATGCCATATTTTTCTGTAAATTATTGTTGGAATGGAAAGATAGGACACAAGACGGGTAAATACATTCAACATACTGTACATAAGTACTGTATTTGTTTATTATAACAATAAATCAACAAGATGGCATTAACATCCTTAACATTCTGTTAAAGCGATCCATGGATAGAGAGACTTGTAGTTCTTAAAAGATAAATGTTAGTACAAGTTATAGAAATTATATATTAAAACCCCTCTTAATGTTTTTGTTTTAATAAAATTTGTAAAATTTTCAAACAAAAAATAAACTAGTAGCTCGCCATTGTTGACGTCAATAATTATTGGCTCATAAAGAGCTCGCTAAAAAGAGCTGGAATTCCCATCACGAGTGCACAAAATTGCCAATAACCAGGGCTGTGCAGAGATTGATGGAGGGGCAGGTGCTCATAAATCAAAAGGGGCAAACCAAACTAGATGTAAACTTAACCAGAACTTAAATATGTTTACCTTTCTAGATGAGAACAGACAAATAATGGTTGCCTATAAAGCAGTGTTGTTTTCGTCAACGATGACTATAACGAAAATATTTCGTGGATGAAATTTTTTTTTCATGACCATGACTAGAGGATAACAAGCTAAAAACCTATCTTGGGAGACTAAAACTTAACCACACGAATGCCAGTTTTTGTCAGATGAGACGAGAACGAGACGAAAAAGCGCCATAGTTTTCGTCCCATGTTCACAATTTGTGACATTTTATGTGTAGTTAGCCTGCCTGGTTGTGTCACTCGTGACCTGCTGCAACCCCCCAACTCACCTACTAGTCTAGTGTCCTCTCCAGTCTCCCCATTGCTTGTTTTGAGACACACACGGTAAGATTTGTCGTCTTATCTTGGGAAGAGAGAATATGCAATATTGTTTTAGCCTTTAAAGGTCTGTGCTAAATGTAACTTGCAGCGTTAGCATAGCATTCACGTTCATGTTAGCATTAGGCTACTGCTAACGGCGAGCTTCCTCCTAAACTCTCAGACAACTTTTTTTACGTACAATTCGTGGCATCCAGGTGGGTATAACTAATTAAAAATAATATAACCTACTGTTTTCTTGCTGACTGTGTATTATCATGTGATAGATTTGTAGACGCTACAATACGTGCTCGTCTGTCAATGTTCATTGGAAACTTTTTCTTATTTTTGGAGTGACATTTTCAATTTTGACTTAATGTCGATCAAAACCAGACGGAATTAGTCTGAATTTTTGTCAACAAAAAACAGACGAAGACAAACGCATTTTGAAATGACTAAAATATGACTAAGACTAATAAGTGTTATCGTCGAAAAGACTAAAATTAAGACCAAAATTCAAATGGCTGTCAAAAATAACACTGGAGAATAGAGAGTAGAGCCACACGGGTCGAAATAGCCTTGGGGCTTTGGGGTAATTCATCATTAAAGTAAAAAAATAAGAGAAAATGGCATTTTTATTTTATTTTATTTTTTTAAATCCCTACAATAAAATGTTCACTACAGTATTTGCTCGAACACGGTTTAATAGGGTAGCACCGTTTGTTTTCAACCACCAGATGTCCTCAGACTCCTCACCACACATCCAGGTCTCAGAGTAACAGCATGCAGGTGGAGGGGGGTTCTATGTCGGTTTAGCAGCACACAGATGGCTTTTTTTATTTATTTAGGTCTTTTCGGTGTTCAAGTGAAGTACTTGGTGACGTGCCTGCACACTCGGCCAGCACACACATACGCACAAAAAAAAAAAAAAAGCCCAGTCAAAAGGGGCACTTTGGGCATGTAGGGGCAAAGGGGAAGGTGCTCAAGCACCCTTCGCCCCCCCTCGCACATGCCTGCTAATAACTAATTGGTTGGAAAAGTCATCGACAAATGTTTTGATAATCTATTAATTAATAGTAAAGTAAATATTTCTTATTCCAATGCACATTTCCAGCTAAAATGTAAAGCCCAGAGTACGATAACATTAAATAACATGTGATTTATAAATGAGTCGGCTAAAAGCAAAAGTAATTGGTAGGGTTGTTCCGATCATGTTTTTTTGCTCCCGATCCGATCCCGATCGTTTTAGTTTGAGTATCTGCCGATCCCGATATTTCCTGATCCGATTGCTTTTTTTTGCTCCCGATTCAATTCCAATCATTCCTGATCATTTTTCCCGATCATATACATTTTGGCAATGCATTAAGAAAAAAATGAATAAAACTCGGACGACTATATACATTCAACATACAGTACATAAGTACTGTATTCGTTTATTATGACAATAAATCCTCAAGATGGCATTTACATTATTAACATTCTTTCTGTGAGAGGGATCCACGGATAGAAAGACTTGTAATTCTTAAAGGATAAATGTGACTTTGCATATTGTGACGAAATATTGCCATCTAGTGTTCTAGTGTTTGTTGAGCTTTCAGTAAATGATGCTGCAGCCATTTAACTTCTGCCCAAATGCATGATGGGAAGTGCAACCATGACTGTGCGTAGGGGCACCAATTAATATATCTTCTCTGCGTTGGGAAAGAACATAGGGTGTTAAGAAAATGATCAACCACTAACTTTCTTCCCCACATTGCCTCCCATGTTGTTTATAATGGCTGAGAGAGGTATTGTAAAGCTTTAGCCACTTAAAAAATGGCTCCGCTGTCAAAATTCTCTCTACTAATTATACACTGCCTTTTAGCACTATCTATTGGTAAAACGGAGTCTTTATAGATTAAATGCGACAATGCGTGAGTAGGTCGTGCAGCGCATGCGTTAATTACTCAACGTGATTAATTTAAAAAAATGAATTGCCTCCGATAACGCAATAATTTTGATAGCCCTACTCTAAGCCAAAACTAGTCTAGATGAGTGTAAGACATTTTGTCTTAGAAAACGATTAAAAATATATATATATATATATTTAAAAAAGGCATGTCCGATATTTTTTTGCCGATTCCGATACTTTGAAAATGAGGTGATCGGACCCGATCGATCGGGACATCTTTAATTAATAGTGATTAAAGTAAATATTTCTTATTCCAATGCACATTTCCAACTAAAATGTAAAGCCCAGAGTACGATAACATTAAATAACATGTGATTTATAAATGAGTCGGCTAAATGCAAAAGTAATTGGTGATTAATCGACGGTCAAAATAATGGAAAATGCTCCAGACAATGATTCATCATCAGTGGTGGGACATATTAGCATACAGTACAATTTCCAGGACACGACGGGGATATTCTGTTGGACAAAGCTTTGAAATAGTGTGCCAGGAACAGGCTGCACCATGCAAGGAGTGATGAAAACAGCCGCGGGCGTCGCTTTCGGGAAGCACAAAGTGTTACAGCGGATGGGATTGTTGATTGTTGTAGGTCTGATCATGGGTCAGACTTTAACAGTAATTTCTTTTTAGTTGAAGGCCCACAGTCTGAGCTTCACCCGCCTCCACGCGCCCTGGCCCGTTTTGTGCAGGGAGGCGGAATTTCTGAAAATTAAAGTCCCGACCAAGACGGTGAGATCTCTTTTCTCATTTCTGGAATCTTCTGCAGAGTCATTTGATGTTCCCATGTTGCAACAGAGCTATGAAATTAAAGAGGAAAGCGCATTCAGCAGCAGCGTGTGGAGGAAGCTGAAGCAGCCTTTCCAACCCAAAGTGCCCACTCAGGATCATGGACCCACCAAATTTCTCACTCACTGCTTTTCCAGGGATAAACTCCACCTGTGAGAACAAAAAAAATCTGCTATTTTCACTAGTTTGTACCATTAAATGTGTGATTTCTTGTGTGTTTGTCAGGTACAACATCACATCAAAAGACACATTTTTTGACAACGCCACAAGGGGCCGCATCGTAAGTGTTGCACATTCGTCATTCCGGAATTGAGTGTGACGGTGTCGGATTTGTTCCAAGGTGTACGAGATCTTGAGGAGGACTGTTTGCGCGCGGACCTGTCAAACTATTGGTAAGGAGTAGGGCTGTCAAAATTATCGCGTTAACGGGCGGTAATTATTTTTTTAAATTAATCACGTTAAAATATTTGACGCAATTAACGCACATGCCCCGCTCAGATTAAAATGACAGCAGTGTCATGGCCACTTGTTACTTGTGTTTTTTGTCTCCCTCTGCTGGCGCTTTGGTGCAACTGATTTTATGGGTTTAAGCACCATGAGAATTGTGTAATTATTGTCATCAACAATGGTGAGCGACTAGTTATTTTTTGATTGAAAATTTTACAATTGTTATTAAAACAAAAACATTAAGAGGGGTTTTAATATAAAATTTCTATAACTTGTACTAACATTTATCTTTTAAGAACTAAAAGTCTTTCCATCCATGGATCCCTTTAACAGAATGTTAATGTTAATGCCATCTTGTTGATTTATTGTTATAATAAACAAATACAGTACTTATGTACAGTATGGTGAATGTATATATCCGTCTTATGTCTTATCTTTCCATTCCAACAATAATTTACAGAAAAATATGGCATATTTTAGAGATGGTTTGAATTGCGATTAATCATGATTAATTAATTTTTAAGCTGTGATTAACTCGATTAAAAATTTTAATCGTTTGACAGCTCTAGTAAGGAGGTGCTGCTGCTATTCTCAGCCAGATGAAATCATTATAATATAATCACTTCGCAAGAAATCAATTAGGCCAGGTGAATGACTATGCTGTATTTTAAATTTCTAATAATGACTAATTTTTAATGTGTAAAATTTAGGGCTGTCAAATGATTAACATTTTTAATCGAGTTAATTACGGCATAAAAATTAATTAATCGTAATTAATCGCAATTTAAACCATCTATAAAATATGCCATATTTTTATGTAAATTATTGTTGGAATGGAAAGATAAGACAAGACGTGGGGTGGCGTGGCTCAGTGGTAGAGTAGTTGTCCCCCAACCCAGAGGTTGTGGGTTCGATTCTTCACCCTGATGAACTCGCCTAGGTATCCTTGAGCAAGATACTGAACCCCACGTTGCTCCTGGTGCTGTGTCACCAGTAGGTGAATGGCGAGATAGTGTAAAGCGCTTTGAGCGCCTTGAAAGGTGGAAAAGCGCTATATAAGTATAACACCACCAACACCAAGACAGATATATACATTAAACATACGGTACATAAGTACTGTATTTGTTTATTATAACAATAAATCAACAAGATGGCATGAACATGATTGACATTCTCTTAAAGCGATCCATGGATAGAAAGACTTGTAGTTCTTAAAAGATAAATATTAGTACAAGTTATAGAAATTTTATATTAAAACCCCTCTTAATGTTTTTGTTTTATTAAAATTTGTAAAATTTTCAATCAAAAAATATACTAGTAGCTAGCCATTGTTGACGTCAATAATTACACCATGCTCCCTCATGGTACTGACCCATAAAATCAGTTGGACCCAAACGCCAGCAGAGGGCGCCAAACAACAAAAAACAAGTAACAAGCGGACATTACACTGTACTGTCATTTTAGTCTGTTTGAGCGGGGCATGGGCGTTAATTGCGTCAAATATTTTAACGTGATTAATCTAAAAAATTAATTACCGCCCGTTAACGCAATAATTTTGACAGCCTAAGTAAAATTTAACCATATGAAAACTACTATTCATATATTTTTAAACTAACCAAACTGATTTACTGGGGAATTCATCACACTTGAATACATTCAGTGGTATGAAAAAGTATCTGAACCTTGCAGGCATTTCTCACATTTATGCTTAAAATCACCATCAAATGTGATCTGATCTTTATCAAAATCACACAGATGAAAAAACTGTCAGCGTGAACTAAAACCACCCAAACATTTAGAGATTTTCATATTTTAATGAGGATAGCATGCCAACAATGACAGAAGAGGGGAAAAATAAGTAACTGAACTCTCCGCCTAGGTAGGCTTAAAGAGCAATTGAAATTTTTACCCAAAAATTTAGGTCAGGTGTGTGCCCAATCACTGATTTAAAGCTGTCCTGCCCACTATAAAACACACACCTGGTAAGAATTGTCTTGATGAGAAGCATTGTCTGATGTGCATCATGGCTCGGTCAAAAGAGCCGTGTGAAGACCTGCGATCAAGGATTGTTGAGTTGTATAAAGCTGGGGAAGTATACAGAACCATCTCTACAAGTCTGGATGTTCGTCAATCGACAGTCAGAGAAGTTGTCTACAAATGGAGAGACTTCGGCATTGTTGCTTCTCTCTCAAGGAGTGGCCGTCCACCAAAGATGACGCCAAGAGTTCAGCGCAGAATACTCAGAGAGGTAAAAAAACAATCCTAGAGTGTCTGCTAAAGACTTACAGAAATCACTGGCACAGTCCAATACCTATGTGCACAAATCAACTATATGTAAAACAATGGCCAAGAATGGTGTTCATGGGAAGACTCCATGAAGGAAGCCACTGCTGTTTAAAAAAAACATTGCTGCTCGTCTAATGTTCGCAAAAAGACATTTGGACACTGCACAGAAGTTTTGGCAAAATATTTTGTGGACTGATGAAACCAAACTTGATTGTTTAGGAGTAAGACACAATGTCCTGTGTGGAGAAAAAATGGAACAGCTCACCAACATCAGCAACTCATCCCCACCGTGAAGCATTTGGTGGGAGCATCATGATTTGGGGCTGTTTTTCTGCCTCAGGGCCTGGACAACTTGCAATCATTAATGGAAGAATGAATTCAAAAGTTATAGCAGGAAAATCTGAGGCGTCTGTTAAACAGTTGAAGCTAAAAAGAGGATGAATGCTGCATCAAGACAATGATCCAAAACACAGAAGTAAATCAACTTCAGAATGCTTTCAGAAGAACAAAATACACGTTCTGGAGTGGCCAAGTCAAAGTCCAGACTTGAACCCCATTGAGATGCTGTGGCACGACCTAAAAACAGCAATTCATGCCAGACATCCCAGATATCTGACTGAACTACAGCAGTTTTGTAGAGAAGAATTTGCCAGGATTAGTTCTGATTGATGTGCCAGACTGATCTGCAACTACAGGAATCATCTGGTTAAAGTTATTGCTGACAAAGGGGGGCCACAAAATATTAAATTTGATGGTTCACTTACTTATTTTTCCCCCTGCTGTGTATGTTTGCTTACTATCCTCATTAAAATATGAAAACCTATAAATGATTCGATGGTTTTAGTTAAAGCAGACAGTTTTTTTATCTGTGTGATTTTGACAAAGATCAGATCACATTTGGTGTTTATATGCAGAAATGTGAGAAATTCCAAAAGGTTTAGATACTTTGTCATACCACTGTACATTTGAATCAACAAATTAAACAAAATTGACCAAATTCGTGAAAATAAAACACTTATTATAAACATTTAATAGTTAAATGACTCCTAAAGAAATAACCATTTTAGGAGAGTAAAAATATAATCGAGCAAATATGTGTCATGTATGTTGTTGGCTTACCCATCGCAGCAGAAGGTGTGAGCCGGAGGAAAGTGCCTAAGCTGGAGGGCAAAAACATTGAAAGAAAACACAATTGCATGTCTTTAACCCAAATTCTTCCCTGCTTGTCACATAACCAAACACACAGAGATCCCCTCTTCTCATCGGCTTATTGCATGCCTCCTACATCTACAAGTGGGTCATGCATCTTGAATCCTCATGAGTGTGTACTAGCCTATGAGGTTCATTAATAGCCCAGCTAATCACAGCGCAGTCCACTTTGAGCCACTTCATTGACTTATCACTTTGATGAAAGAGCCCTGTCCACCCTGTCCTCCAATGCGCCGCCGTCCGGAGCTGGCATTCACAGGTCGGGTCATTCCTTCCCCTGGAGGGAACTAAATGCGGCGCTCCCAGTTTGCCTGACACCGAAAAGCCGATCTAAAGTGGCGCAGGATAATAGTCATTGACTGAACTGCTACTACGCTAGTATCCGCGCTAATCGCTTGTTTCATTTGTATGACCTACAACAGGTATCACAACATTGATCGCAAAGGGTGTCTACGACGCTGCCTTCCCTCTTCACGATGCAAGTTTTTACCTCACGTTCACTCTGATGACAACAAAATGTGATTTATTGACTGTAAATTTTCCGATTTCTCTTATCCTTCAGGGAGATTACAATGCGACCGGACACCCCGAGGAGAGAAATGACCGACAGGTACTTATACGTTCAATCGAAGTGCATTTCACGGCCTTTGACGTTAATGGCAACAAATGACTTCATTCTTCTTTGTTTATATAGGTTCTACATGAAGAGTGGGCCAGATACTCGGCCTTCTACAAGTACCAGCCTATTGATTTGGTCAGGTGAGTTTTTCACATGAGGCAAGTGTAGGCGTACTAGTTGTCTAATTTAAATTCTAACCCAAAGGAAGTACTTTGGAGAGAAGATCGGTCTGTATTTTGCCTGGCTTGGCGTTTACACTCAGTTGCTAGTGCCAGCGTCCATCGTGGGAATTATTGTGTTTGGCTACGGGGTTGCAACAGTGGATACCAATATACCCAGGTAAACACATGGCTTTTTGTAAGTTTTCTCTCCCAGTAATTGTGCTGTCGGCCTCAACATACAAAGTAATAACATCACAAAGAAACAAAAGCAAACTCTTTTTCATGCAGTAATCTATTGAAACATGTGTTACTTAGATGTTCGTTCTTTCACCTGCACCTGAATGCCACTTTATCAATATTTCGAGAGACAGCGAGAACCAAAAGTGGTATTTGCCATGTGGCAGAATGGAGTTTGCTATGTGGCCTTTTATTGCCTTGTGGCAAAAAATGTAGCATTTTTTTGCCATTTGGCAAAATGGATTTTGCCATGCAGCTTTTTTTTTTTTTGCCATTTGGCAAAATGAATTTTGCCATGTGGCATTTTTTTGCCATTTGGCAAAATGGATTTTGCTATGTGGCATTTTTTTGTTTTTTTTTTGTTTTGCTATGTGGCATTTTTTTCCCATGTGGCAAAATGGATTTTGCCATGTGGCTTTTTTTTGCCATTTGGCAAAATGGATTTTGTCATGTGGCTTTTTTTTTGCTATGTGGCATTTTTTTGCCACATGGCAAAATGGATTTTGCCTTGTAGCATTTTTTTTTGCCACGTGGCAAAATGGATTTTGCCATGTGGCAATTTTTTTTTTGCCATGTGGCATTTTTTTGCCATGTGACAAAAATTCATTTTGCCATGTGACATTGTTTTTGCCACGTGATATTGTTTTTGTCATGTGGCAAAATAAATTTTCGCATGTGGCAATTTTTTTGCCATATGGCATTTGTTTGCCGTGTGGCATTTTTTTCCCATGTGGCATTTGTTTGCCATGTGGCATTTTTTTTTGCCATGTGAAGAATTGATTTTGCCATGTGGCATTTTTTTGCCATTTGGCCAAATGGATTTTGCCATATGGGTTTTTTTTTTTTGCCATGTGACTTTTTTTTTTTTTGCCATGTAGCAAAATGAATTTTGCCATGTGGCATTTTTTTGCCACGTGACAAAATTGATTTTGCCATGTGGCATTGTTTTGACATGTGGCAAAATGGATTTTGCCATGTGGCATTTTTTTTGCCATGTGGATTAAATTGATTTTGCCATGTGGCATTTTTTGGGGGGTATGTGGCGACATGGATTTTGGTATGTGGCTTTATTTGTTTTGGTATGTGGCATTTTTTTTTTTTTTTTTTTTTTTTGTATATGGCATTTTAGCAGGCCATGCACGTCCATATTTTTCATTCATATTAAATGGCAGAAAAACATGTGTGGCTGTGATTTTTTACCATACACTTACTATTACAGCATGGCATTACATGGCAAAAAAAATTGCCACTTAGCAAAATCGATTTTGCTACATGGCAAAATCCATTTTGCTACATACCAAATACCACTTTTCATTCTCTGCCTGGGTGCATTTTTCTTAAATACAGTATTGCAAAGCACTTCAAACCCAACAATAAAAAGAGGCCCCAAAACCATGCAGCTCTAGGATTTGGACCAAATTTTGCATTTTTTTTTTTCTCCTCCCAAGCCTAGAAATGTGTGACGAGCGTCTTAATTTCACAATGTGTCCTCTCTGCGACGGAGCCTGCGACTTCTGGCGGCTAAGCACGGCCTGCGGCACGGCCAGAGCCTCGCACCTCTTCGACAACCCCGCCACTGTCTTCTTCGCCATCTTCATGTCGCTGTGGGGTAAGCGTGCAAAAACACATTCCACATTCGCCATCCGTGGCATCCAAAGAGAAATAAATAAAATACAAACTGTTTTTTTAAGGCATATTTGTGAGGCATTCAAAACTCTTATTTTAGCCGTGTTGTTCCTGGAGCACTGGAAGCGTCGCCAGATCAGTTTGAGCTTCAGCTGGGATTTAACTGGCATCGAGGATGACGAGGTAGAGCCGTAAACGGCATGCGGCGCGTGTGCCAAAAAGATGATGATAATTCCGTCTTTTTAACCACAGGAACATCCACGACCAAAATATGAAACCATTCTTCTTCAGAAGAGGCAGCGGAAGCAGAAAAAGAAGAAAAAAAAGAAAAAGAATCAGGTAGGAATGGGTGGAATTTTGAGAGGAACCTTGGGAATGATCTAGATTTTCTCTAAATCGGGTCAGTCATTCCCTTGTTGGTCCACATACACTGTCACAGTGACAGTGCAGACATATGAATTCATTTATATGGTAATGCGCCATCCCCAAAATGCTGGCGCCAAACAAATCCCTTGTGTTTCCAACATCGTGTGTTTGTGTAACCTGTCCTTCTGTCCTGCAGCCAGTGAAGCAAGAGGATGGGACAGTGACAGGGAAGGACAGATGGAGGAGAAACCTACTTTTAGCAATGGCTGCAGGAACACCGGTAACCCCCCTTCCTACCTCCCTGTTTCCCTTTTATTTCTCTTCCAGCATGCTAAGGGCTATCTGTTCTTCTCTTCCTGTTCCATCTTCTGGCTTCTGCGCTTTAAGGTATTTATGTGAGTCTGAATGATATCAAACCTGATGATATCAACATAGTCCTCTTGTAGATTACATTTTGACCCTCTACTTCCAATTTTCTAAAATGGCGACAATCAACAACAAAAAATTGACTGTGACGGCCGACGCTTCAAGAATAGATGGAAATTGGACTATTTCTTCACTAAAATATGCAACAACTGTGTCTTGCCTCATTTGCAAAGAGACAGTAGCTGTTTTTAAAGATTTCAATGAGGCGATATTACCAAACAAGACACACTGACATGTACGATTACAGGGAAGATACGCAGCGAGAAATTGAAGCAACTTGAAGCTAGTTTGATTTTATAGCAGTAGTATTTCACAGGAGCCCGAGAGTCGAAAGAGAACGCCACAAAGGCTAGTTGCGAGATTGTTGAAATTATTCATTAGAAAAATAATCAAGCAAATGTGACGCACTGAATGGCTTGCAAATTTTTGCTTAAATATATTGTTCTACGTAAAGGTCGGCCCCCCACATTTTTACCGCGCCAAATCTGGCCCCCTTTGCAAAAAGTTTGGACACCCCTGGACACCCCATCAATATATTTTTAGAACTCTTTTATCACAAGTTTTTTGCAAAATCCGCGATACACAGACGACTCGAAAGTTGCGCCGCAAAGTAGCGACGGATCACTGTATATATATCTTTTTTGTCAAGTGTATTTTTAAATCCAATTCCGCTCAGGAGTGGGCTGTCTCTGTGCATGAATGTGTGTGAACGGTTGTCTGTTTGTCTCACTGTCATCCCTCCTATTGACTTGCCTGACTGGCTCGCCGCCGAACTAAACAGCGTCTTCAAGGTCTCCGCACTAATAAAAGCAAATAGAGCAGCTGCTTTATATAACATGACCCACTTGTGTCACTTTTCATCCGAGATGTTTCTGATGCTCTTCCAACCGGTCGGCACGACCCGGGAAGTTATTCTCGCCCTTTTTATTTATTTAATTTTTTGGGGACAACATTCCATGCCAAAAAGATGCTGTCGTGGAAGTCCTGCGTCACCGTTCCGCTCAACCTACGTGAAATGAAGCCTTTACGCCAGCCAATTAGAATGACATGAAGCGACATATATGAATGGAGGAAGCAGTAGCACACACTTCACATCTCACGTCCAAACAAATTAGTGTCTCAATCTTAGCCAGTAGGGGACAGCATGTAAACAAGTGTCATAATGGCTAGGATACCTGATGAATTTTCTGAATGTGTTCTCCAATCAGGGCCGGATGTATGGGATGGCCGGGGTGGGCACGGCCCACCCAGACGTGAGTCGTGTCCACTAGGGTTGTTCCGATCATGTTTTTTTTTTGCTACCGATCCGATTCCGATCGTTTTAGTTTGAGTATCTGCCGATCCCGATATTTCACGATCCGATTGCTTTTTTTTGCTCCCGATCCAATTCCAATCATTCCCGATAATTTTTCCCGATCATATATATTTTGGCAATGCATTAAGAAAAAAATGAATAAAACCCAGACGAATATATACATTCAACATACAGTACATAAGTACTGTATTTGTTTATGATGACAATAAATCCTCAAGATGACATTTACATTATTAACATTCTTTCTGTGAGAGGGATCCACGGATAGAAAGACTTGTAATTCTTAAAGGAGAAATGTGACTTTGTATATTGTGACTAAATATTACCATCTAGTGTATTTGTTGAGCTTTCAGTAAATGATACTGTAGCTATGCCCAAATGCATGATGGGAAGTGGAACCATGACTGTGTGTAGTGCTACCAATTGATATATCTTCTCTGCGTTGGAAATAAAATAGGGTGTTAAGAAAAAGATCAACTACTACTCTTCTTCCCCACACTGCTTCCCACGACCTTTCTAATTGTTGAGAGGGGGATTGTAAGGCTTTAGCCAATTAAAACAAGGCTCCAAAGGCTGCCAAAATTTACTCTACTCATGTTACGCTGCCTTTTATCTCTCTATATAAGTAAAACGGCGCCATTACAGATTGAGCGTGAGTGGATCGTGCAGCGCATGCATTAATTGCATTAAATATTTTAACGTGATACATTTTTTAAAAAATTTATTACCGCCGTTATTGGGACAAACTTGATAACCCTACCTTAAGCCTAAACTAAAGACTCTGGATGAGTGTAACATATTATGTCTGTAACGTAAAATACAATTAGAAAACGATTTAATTTAAAAAATATATGTATTAAAAAAAGGCATGTCCGATATTTTTTTGCCGATTCCGAAACTTTGAAAATGACGTGATCGGACCCGATCGATCTAGTGTCCACCCAATCAAAATGTCCGGAATATCTATTGTAGCGTCGCACTGGATATAGAGAACGCATGGAGAGTTGGTCTCACCTACTTTTTTAATGCAGGATTAACAGTTACTGTTGGCCGCAACCACGCCGAACAAGCAGTCGCCAAAACAAGCTGTTTTTCCAACCTCGTTTGTTATTCGCGCGCTTCCTCTCTCTCTTCTAGACACATTCTCGCAGTCGGACATCCGGGCATTAATGACCTCACCAGCCACAACAAAGCGTCACCATATTGAAATGGGGGCAAAACACGAATCACAAGCAGTTGCTCTGTCGTGCATTGTAGTACAAACACGTTGAACTTTTGTCTTATTTGCGGTCTTTTTTTCCGTCGGAATGACTAAAAGTTGCCGTTTTGCGGGTCGTAACACAAGGAAGAGTTCGGAGCCGCATTTGAAGTTCTTCATTCTTCCTCGTGAGAAGAAAAGGACAAGCAAATGGCTGAAAGCAATCAATCGAGGAACAGTAAAAGAAGACGGTTCCGTGGACCATTCTCGCCAGTGGGAACCTAAATCCAGGCAGATTTACGTTTGCAGCCGACATTTTATTACTGTTGAGTAAACTTTAATTGATTTTTTTTTTTTTTTTTTTGCCCCAATTAGCTGCTAGGATTCAATACACTAGGCCAGGGGTACCCAAACGTTTTCCTGTGAGGGCCACATAACTTTTTCCTTCTCTGATGAGGGGCCGGGTCAGTTTGTAACAGAAAAAGTGTGATGATTGCAGGAGTGCCTAAATGTAAAAATTTATTGTTTTTGAGAAAGCCACAATCAAATAACCCTTTCTGAATTCTTCATGGAACAAAAGTAAATAAAATAATAATATAATATAATAATAATATAATATATAAGGCTGTCAAAATTATCGCGTTAACGGGCGGTAATTAATTTTTTAAAATTAATCACGTTAAAATATTTGACGCATTTAACGCACATGCCCCGCTCAAAGAGATGAAAATGACAGCACAGTGTCATGTCCGTTTGTTACTTGTGTTTTTTGGTGTTTTGTCACCCTCTGCTGGCGCTTGGGTGCGACTGATTTTATGGGTTTCAGCACCATGAGCATTGTGTAATTATTGACATCACTAATGGCGAGCTACTAGTTTATTTTTTGTTTGAAAATTTTACAAATTTTATTAAAACAAAAACATTATGAGGGGTTTTAATATAAAATTTATGTAACTTGTACTAACATTGATCTTTTACGAACTACAAGTCTTTCTATCCATGAATCGCTTTAACAGAATGTTGTTAAAGTTAATGCCATCTTGTTGATTTATTGTTATAATAAACAAATACAGTCCTTATGTACAGTATATTGAATGTATATATCCATCTTGTGTCTTATCTTTCCATTCCAATAATAATTTACAGAAAAATATGGCATATTTTATAGATGGTTTGAATTGCAATGAATTACGAATAATTAATTTTTAAGCTATGATTAACTCGATTAAAATTTTAATCGTTTTACAGCTCAAAATATAATATAATATAATATGATATAATATAATATAATATGATATAATATAATATAATATAATATAATTCCGGGGGCCGGACTAAATGTGGAGACGGGTCGTATCCGGCCCGCGGGCCGTAGTTTGGGGACCCCTGCACTAGGCAGTGGTTATTATTACCGTAACCGACAACTCGCAAAGCGTTATTTTTCTTTTGCCGTGAACTGCTCTGATCGGTCAATCGGTATATTATAGGCCTGGTGGGAATTGGTTATTTTGCCGTGACGTGTTCACGACTAAATAACGCTTGGAGGCGAATTACCGGTTACGGCAGAACTAATCACTCCGTATATACTACCAGTTTTCTTAGTTCAACACATTACATATTCCACGTAATTGATAAAGGTCAACTTACTGGGTGACTTTATGAGGTAGTTGTAGATGTTTCCGAACTCCACTGCAGGCAATTCCTTTGGATTGTTTATCCGGCTATCAGCTGCGACTTTGTATGGGCAGATCTGCAGGGCAATACACGCTAATTTTAAGTTGTATTTCCTCCTCGCGTCTGTCGGCAGTGACTCGTGATAATGATTTGTCATGTTTAAGTCGTTTTTATGGAAAAAAAAGACGCAAAACACAGTTAAAATATATGAATTTCAGACGTTTGTCGACGGATGTTTACCTGTGCGTGCCCCCATCTCAAAATGGCGACACGTTGCTATGCGAGAGGACGTCATCTTGACATTACGCCGACTTTGAGAATAAGTAGATAGATGAAATAAATAAATGAACAAATAAATATACCCCCCAAAAATTAATGCAGCCTCAACGGGACACAAGCCAGTGTCCAACTTGCGCCAGTCCCAAGCCCGGAGAAATGCAGAGGGTTAAAAAAAAGCCTGCATTGGGTGTGCCCCCTCAAGATTTCTTAGTGCCCACTCTGGTGGGTAAACCTAGATCCGGGCCTGTCTTCAGTGGTGTATTTTAGTGACAGGTTGAAAAAAGAAATTTGAAAAAATAAATAACAAAAAGGATCAAACAAAGACAAAAAAATCAAGTAGTGAGAAAAAGGGAGGGTGGCTGAGTGGGAGTGAAGCGTGTTGGGCAGGAAGCCGGAGGTAAGATTAGTGACTAGGAGTGGGAACCTCTTGGTACCTCACGATACGATACGATTTGCGATAGAAAGCTCACGATAACGATGATCTGACGATACAATGATTATCAATACATTGGTCAGGAAATCATTCTAGAATATTCTACAAACAACTAATGAACAGAAAAACAAGCTTCTGCTGTGAATAGGAATATGTTTAGCACTAGTAGACGTCCAATCCATTCGAAGTGGGAGGGTGGCAGCGAATGAACATTCGTTCATTCGCTGCCATCCCTCCCACTTCAAACGGATTGAACGTCTATGGCTGTCAGTGGCAGCCAATTCCAGGCAATGAGGTCATTTTGGGCTATTTAAGGTTATTTACCTGTTGATTTTCAGTTACTTCCTGTTGATTTTAGGGTATTTTACGGGTCACTTCCTGTTTATTTTGAGTTACAGAACAGGAAATGACCTGGGAATCCCCCAAATTAATAGGCAGTGACTCAAACTCAAAAGGAAATGACTTGTAAATGCCCTGAAAATCGGACAGAATGACTGTAAATGCTCTAGTTTCGAATAAACGAACGTTCCCAGTCTAAATGGATTCAGCGTCGTGCACCGTCACCGCAGCCTTAGAGTTAACTGAGACACTATTATGGTGGAAGATTTTGGTAGCAATTTGTTGGTTCCCTTTTATTTTTTTGTTTAGACATTGACACTTTTTTAAAAACGATTTGTCACACCCCTATTAGTGACCATCACTATGATGACACACGTCTGTCTTCACACGTGTTTGATTTTAGGAAAAGTAATGTGCTGTTGGATCAGAAATGATGGAATTGCGTTATTTCATTTGATAGCATTTTAACATTAATATTAGTTGTAGTCGTAGTAGTAGTATTTAATTAGGGAAGCCTGAGAGGAAAACATACATTGAGATATTTTGGACACTAGATGGAGCCATTGAGTTTCCAATGAGTACACCAATCGCCTGTGTAAAATTTTTTTTTTTTTTTCATTGAACAATAAACATACATCCATACATAAAAACATACATATCAAACAACAGTAATTCAGAAAAAAACAGTTCACCTATTAAAAAAATCCTTATCAACAATATTTCCTCTCACTTAGTAAGACACACAAAAATAATTTGTACATTAAAAAAAAAAAAAAAGAAGTCATATACCAAACAATTTCGCGTAAGATTCTAGCACAGACTTGCATTTTGTATTCTGTATTATATTAAGTGATGTGAAATACGGTTCAATTTCAACCAAAAATAATTTAAAACTTGGATTTACATTTTGAAATTTCGATTTATGAATATATTTCCCCAACAATATATAAATATTCAATATTGTGTATATATTTTTATCTTTGGATTCAAATACAGTAATAATTGTTTTTCCTTCCAATGCAACCTTTTGTCTAGTATGCAATAAAATATAGTTTCGAATCGAATCGAATTGACTCGATGAGTCCAAAACTTTGCAATCATGGGGCAACCATAAAACAAATGAGGTATACTTTCAGGCTCAGTCTTACAAAATGTGCATTTGTTGTCAACATCCTTAAAACGGGACAAGTACACATTAGTTGGGTATATTTTATGCAAAATCTTCAAACGAATTCCCTTACTTTGTTAGAAACAAAAAGTTTAAAAGGAACAAGCCATGCCTCTCTCCATTTAATACGATCAAACTGCGCATTCCAGGAGAATTTCCCTCGAGGGACAATTTTTCTATTTCTACAAAAAGATTCCTTTATATGTTTGTTTGTACAGTTTTTGCTCAAAAGCTCTATACCATTTAAGTAAAGGATATTCTCATTAACAGGTTGCTCATTCTGACATTTATAATCTTTTAGTAATTCTAATATTCCACTGGGGATGGAGTTAATTACAGAATGAAATTCTTTAAATTTAATGGGAAATCATTTTTGTATGAGAAATTCGTCATAAGAAAGAAGCTGTCCATTACCTTTAAATAAATCTTTCAAGTATATAATGTTCTTATCAATCCAATGTTGCATGAAGAGTGAATTGTTCCGTCTTGTTAAATACTCGTTATTCCAAATAATAGATTTGTGTGGGGAAAGGTTATGGGAGTGACATAACTTCCAAGACAACAAGGGTTGTTGATAAAAACCTGACATTTTAAGTGGAAGTTTCTAAACTTTGTACCTGTGTAAATTAATACAATATCTATAATCATTCTTGGTAGGTTGCCATTGAGAAGTTAACCTGGAAAGACCGCCTTCCTGGATATTGCATTAATGTTTCCTCCATTTTGTTTATGGTGAGTGTACTCATACTTAACTCCCTGCCTGCCATTGACAGCGATTTATGTCCACTTCATTCGTACCAGTTCATGAGCTTACATTTTATGAATTATATTTCTTTGTCTACAGTTCGGATTGACCTTTTCAGCCGTTTTCGGCGTCATCATCTACCGCATTACAGTGTCTGCGTTAATGGCAATGAGCCCTGACCCGGAGACAAAGTCCAACGTGCGCGTGACAGTGACAGCTACGGCAGTCATCATCAATCTGGTGGTTATTCTCATCCTGGATGAAATTTACGGCGCCGTGGCGGTTTGGCTGACCGAGTTAGGTATTTCAAACCCGGATTCCTGCATGAAACGACATCTATCATTCACTTCATTCCCTGTTTTCCAGAGATTCCCAAAACGGAGACCAACTTTGAAGAGCGCCTTATCCTCAAGGCCTTTTTGCTCAAATTCATGAACGCGTACGCGCCCATTTTTTACGTGGCTTTTTTCAAGGGAAGGTATGTCGTCCGATTCCGCCATCCCGTGTTTGCAAATAGTCAAACGAATTTTTGCATACGTTAGGTTTGCAGGTCGACCGGGAAGTTACGTGTACGTCTTTAACGATTATCGAATGGAAGAGGTGAGCGTTTTTAACGACAACGTAGAATTCTTTTGATTAATGGCAGATTGTTTTTGCAGCACCTGATCAAGAATACGCAAACTAAAATTGCGTGTGTGTTCCCTTTAGTGTGCACCAGGTGGCTGCCTCATTGAGTTGTGCATCCAGCTCAGCATCATCATGCTTGGGAAGCAACTCATCCAGAACAACATATTTGAGATCGGCATCCCGTAAGTAGGACGCATTTCTCACATACAATGCTGGCCAAAAGTATTGGCATTCCTGCAATTCTGTCAGATAACGCTCAGTTTCTCCCAGAAAATGACTGCAATTCCAAATGCTTTGGTAGTAATATATTCATTTATTTTGCTTGCAATGAACAACGCAAAAGAGAATGAGAAAGAAAATTAAATCATCATCATTTTACACAAAACTCCAAAAGTGGGCCGGACAAAAATATTGCCACCCTCAGCCTAATACTTGGTGGCACAACCTTTAGACAAAATAACTGCGAACCACCGCTTCCGGTATCCATCAATGAGTTTTCTTACAATGCTCTGCTGGAATTTTAGACCATTCTTTTTTGGCCAACTGCTCCAGTTCTCTGAGATTTGAAGGTTGCCATTTTCTGATCTCGCCACAGGTGTTCTATGGGATTCACGTCTGGACTCATTGCTGCATGGCCACTTTAGAGGTCTCCAGTGCTTTCTCTCAAACCATTTCCTAGTGCTTTTTGAAGTGTGTTTTGGGTTATTGTCCTGCTGGAAGACCCTCTGAGGGACACCCAGCTTTCTCACAATGGGCCCTACATTATGCTGCAAAATTTGTTGTTAGTCTTCAAACTTCATAATGCCATGCACACGGTCAAGCAGTCCAGTGCCAGAGGGAGCAAAGCAACCCCAAAACATCAGGGAACCTTCGCCATTTTTGACTGTGGGGACCGTGTTCTTTTCTTTGAAGGCCTCGTTTTTTTTCCACGTAAACTCTATGTTGATGCCTTTTCCCAAAAAGCTCTACTTTTGTCTCATCTGACCTTAGAACATTCTTCCAAAACGTTTTTGGCTTTCTCAGGTAGGTTTTGGCAAACTCCAGCCTGGCTTTTTTATGTCTCTGGGTCAGAAGTGGTGTCTTCCTGGGTATCCAACCGTAGAGTCCCTTTTCATTCAGACGCCGACAGATAGTACGGGTTGACACCGTTGTACCCTCGGACTGCAGGACAGCTTGATCTTGTTTGGATGTTAGGCAAGGTTTTTTATCCACCATCCGCACAATCTTTCGTTGAAATCTCTCGTCAATTTTTCCTTTATGTCCACATCTTGGAAGGTTAGCCACAGTGCCATGGGCTTTACACTTATTGATGACACTGCACACGGTAGACATAGGGATATTCAGGTCTTGGGAGATGGACTTATAGCTTTGAGATTGCCCATGCTTCCTAGTAATTTTGCTTCTCAAATCCTCAGACAGTTCTTCGGTCTTCTTTCTTCTCTCCATGCTCAATGTGGTACACACAAGGACACAGGAAAGAGATTGAGTCAACTTTAATCCATTTTAACTAGCTGCAACTGTGATTTAGTCAGCAGGGCCGAAAACCAAAAGTGTTTTTTGCCATGTGGCAAAAATTTTTTGCCATGTGGCATTTTTTTTACCATGTGGCAGAATGTTTTTGCCATGTAGCATGTGGCAAAATTTTTTTGCCATGTGTCATTTTTTTTTTTGCCATGTGGCAGAATGTTTTTGCCATGTGGCAAAAAAATTTTGCCATGTGGCATTTTTTTTGCCATGTAGCATTTTTTTTTTGCCATGTGTCAAAAACATTATGCCACATGGCAAAAAATATTTGCCACATTGCAAAAAAAAAAAAAAAAAAAAAAGGCACATGGCATAAAAATTTTTTGGGGGGCATTTTTTTTGCCACGTGGCAAAATGTTTTTGCCATGTGGCAAAATGTTTTTGCCATATTGCATTTTTTTTTTGCCATGCGGCAAAACGTTTTTGCCATGTGGCATTTTTTTTTGCAACGTGGCAAAATGTTTTTGCCATGTGGCAAAAAATTTTTGCCATGTGGCATTTTTTTTGCCATGTAGCATTTTTTTTTTTTTTTGCCATGTGGCAAAAACATTATGCCACATGGCAAAAAATATTTGCCACATTGCAAAAAAAAAGCCACATGGCATAAAATTTTGCCACATGGCAAAAACATTTTGCCACATGGCAAAAACATTTTGCCATGTGGCAAAAAAAATGCCACATGGCAAAAAAAAATGCCACATGGCAAAAACATTTTGCCACATGGCAAAAAAAATGCCACATAGCAAAAACTTTTTGCCACATGGCAAATACCACTTTTTGTTCTCGCTGTCTCTCGATTTAGTTATTGCCACCACCTGTTATGTGCCACAGGTAAGTAACAGGTGCTGTAAATTACACAAATTAAAGAAGCATCACTTGATTTTTCAAAGGGTGCCAATACTCTTGTCCGGCCCATTTTTAGAGTTTTGTGTAAAATGATTTATTTTTTTTTTCCTATTCCCTTTTGTGTGTTTTTCATCGCAAGCAAAATAAATGAAGATATTACTACCAAAGCATTTGTAATTGCAATCATTTTCTGGGATGAATTGAGCATTATCTGACAGAATTGCAGGGGTGCCCATACTTTCGGCCAGCAGTGTAATCGCTTCCTTCCACGTCGTCTATGTAACATTGTTAACATAAATTTCCGTCCCGACAGGAAGTTGAAGAAGCTGGTGCGTACGCTGAAGGATAAAGGAGGCGCCGAGAAGGAGGAGGAAGAGGAGAGGCCTCCCCAGCAGTGGAACCTGGACTACGCCCTCGCTCCCTTTGAAGGCCTCACGCCGGAATACATGGAAATGAGTGAGCACATCCACACAAACGCGACGCAAACGACCTCAGCTCAGGTGGTGAAGCGAGGCGCTAAGCTCACCCTCTAGCACTCATGTCTCTTTGTTTGGCTGCGTGGAGTCCTGAGCCGCCGGGAAATCCCCCTTCACACGCTGATTAAATTCCACCACACGGACCAGCTTGTCCTGTCTTTTTAAAGTCATCTATAAATCGGATTAAAGAAAAAAAATACACAAATTGAATACTAGAGCGCTTGTTAAAATATCAGGAGTGAACAGCAAATTTACAGCAGCAAAATTACACAATGAGTTCTTTTTTTATGTGAGATTACATAAGGGAATGTTCCTTTTTTAAAGTTGTTCCGTTTTGAGTTGTGCTTTCATTAATTACACATTTCATCTTTATATATTGTAAATTCCGTAGTATAAAGTGCACTTGACTATTAAGCAAAATATACATATACGCCACACCTGACCATAACCTGCAGGTGCCAATGTCCTATGATGGGATATTTAAGTAAAAAGATTCTCCACAGAAAGACTTCATTGATTAAAAAAATGTCTTTATTAACCAAACTGCAGTGGTGGATGAAGTAGTCACTTTTTAAAAAAAAACTTAAGTAATAGTACTAGGGCTGCAGCTATCGAATATTTTAGTAATCGAGTAATCGACTGAAAATTCTATGGATTAATCGAGTAATGGGATAAAACATATATATTTTTAGATGAAGAGCAATTATGAATATACATGAGAAAACAAGACATTTCATCTAATATTGAACCATTTTCAGTCAATCAATGTCTTTATTTTCGATGTACATTGTTGAAAACAGCCAACAATTGCATCTCAGATGTAACTAGAATAAAAAAAAAGACTAATTCACTGCTTTCACGAGAAAAACTTTTAGATCTTATTAAAAATATATATATATATGTATATATTTCTTACCTAAAAATGCCATTACACTTGATAACACACATCACTTAAAAGTTAGGATTTTTTCCCACGTTTCAATTGAATTTCTGTTTGTGTCAAGGAGGGTTGTTCCGATCATGTTTTTTTGCTCCCGATCCGATCCTGATCGTTTTAGTTTGATTATCTGCCGATCCCGATTTTTCCCGATCCGATTGCTTTTTTTTTTTGCTCCCAATTCAATTCCAATCATTCCCGATAATTTTTCCCGATCATATACATTTTGGCAATGCATTAAGAAAAAAATGAATAAAATGAATAAATGAATAAAACTCGGACAAATATATACATTCAACATACTGTACATAAGTACTGATTATGACTATTATGACAATAAATCCTCAAGATGGCATTTACATTATTAACATTCTTTCTGTGAGAGGGAGCCACGGATAGAAAGGCTTGTAATTCTTAAAGGATAAATGTGACTTTGAATATTGTGACTAAATATTGCCATCTAGTGTATTTGTTGAGCTTTCAGTAAATTATACTGTAGCCATGCCCAAATGCATGATGGGAAGTGCAACCATGACTGTGCGTGGTGGTACCAATTGATATATCTTCTCTGCGTTGGGAAATAACATAGGGTGTTAAGAAAAAGATCAACTACTACCTTTCTTCCCCACTTTGCTTCCCACGATATGTCTAATTGTTGAGAGAGGGATTATAAGGCTTTAGCCAACTGAAAAGGCTCCAAAGGCTGCCAAAATTCACTCTACTCATTTTACGCTGCCTTTTAGCTCTATATATAGGTAAAACGGCGCCATTATAGATTGAACGCGACAATGCGTGAGTGGGTCGTGCAGCGCATGCGTTAATTGCGTTAAATATTTTAACGTGATTAATTTTTTAAAAATTAATTACCCCCATTAACGCGATAAATTTGATAGCCCTACTTTAAGCCAAAACGAAAGACTCTAGATGAGTGTAAGACAATTTGTCTGTAACGTTAAATACAACTAGAAAACGATTTAATTAATATATATATATATATATATATATATATATATATATATATATATACATACAAAAAAAAGGCATGTCTGATCTTTTTTTGCCGATTCCGATACTTTGAAAATGACGTGATCGGACCCCATCCCGATCGATCGGGACATCTTAAGTGTCAAGCTATTTTTAAGTTCTAGTTAAGTTTTAAGTTAGTCTAAACTGTAAGTCCTGATAGGATTTTGAGTTTTTGCAGTGTTCAAAATAAATGTATGATACAGGCTGTATTGGAGCACATTAGGGACCAGTGCTACTTGGTGTTTTATCCAGCAATGGCTACTGAGCTAAAATTGATAGTTAGCATTATTAAGTATTTATTTTACACCCTCATCACTCCACAACGCTGTTATGTTAAAGCCTGTATGTAAGGCACGTTAGCCACGCATCGACAGTGGTCATAATTAATAGAAACCTAGCCCTCCGCAGGGCTAATGTTACGTGAGCTAGTGACAGTAACGTTAATCTTATTTATTCGCGCTTAGCGCTCTACTGCCTTAAGATGGCGGCTGTTTACTACCGCTGCTGACTCTGTCATTTCGCATCTAGTTCAACATACATGTGATCTCTATGAGACGCATCAGACGCTACCTGCTACCAACGTAGCATCATGCGGGCTAGTTTTTAGCAACGTCGGCGTCTTTTGTAGCGGGTGTCGGCTGCAGTACGTTTTTTTACTTCTTCCTCTACACACGTGAAATCAGAGCATTGTCCCGCATTAAAAGTAGTCCGAGCAAAACGTGATGCTTAGAGCTATCAAAATAAACGATTACTCGAGGTGAATTAAATTACTCGGATCAGTTTTTAAACTCGAGTTACTCGAGTTGCTTGAGTATTCGTTTCAGCTCTAAATGGTACGGATACAAAAAATGACTTAGTAAAAGTGCAAAAGTATTTTCTCCTGATGCAAAATTGTGTTATGTATTTAAAACTGTGCAGCCTGGAAAAAACAAGTAATAACATTGACTGCACTGTAAACAGAAACTTAACAAGCTCAAAAAACTAAAAAAAAATTTGATTAATGGTGGATTGCAAGCAACTATCAGATGCATACCCCCACCTACTGTACAAGAGTGTCAAGCACCGATCTGAAGGCGCGCTGCTCTCACTGTTGTTTTCTATTAGTCAATACCTTGTTCACCTGACTTATCTGACTTGTACTCATGTTGTTGCCTCTTGTGCTCAATTACGTTATAGTTGCACGGGGATCATCGATATCACCGGAGGCATGAAAACTAAACTATCAATTTAAAACGGGAGAAAAACAAACAAAAGTAGCGTGTAACTCTGGTTACAATTTGAAAAGAAGTGGAGATACATGCTGGAAAATACAGTGAAGTAAAAAGTACCACTTCATATTTGTACTCAAGTAAAGTACAGATACACAAAAATGTACTTATGTACAGTAACGATGTACTTTTACCGGCGCGTTCACAGCCAGTCTGAATCCTCAAAAGCGCTATTCCGATTGTTACGAGACCTCTCCAAGTGAATTCCCGGACCACAAACAATCTTTTTCTCTTTTACTTTCTCCCGCAGTAATCCAGTTTGGCTTCGTCTCGCTCTTCGTGGCCTCGTTCCCGCTAGCTCCCCTTTTCGCCTTGCTGAACAACGTAATCGAGATCCGACTGGACGCCAAGAAGTTTGTCACAGAGCTCCGACGGCCGGTCGCCGTCCGCGCCAAAGATATCGGTAAATCTGGATCATCCCGATTTGGAGGACATGCTATCATTGTTACAACAATAAATCCTGGCGGCAAAATTAGGAAATAGCGGTTTTGGGTTTGTAATCTTTCTGACAAAACAGACTAATTTTGAATTCTCTGAAATTCCCCTTTTTTTAGTCTTGGATAATGTGTCATGTGACACTTAAACTTTGACCGATTTCGATTTCGTCAGGGTTCGTCGATGCTTAAGGCTGTGTGTGTGTGTGTGTGTCACAGTAGATTTCACACTTTTGATGCTACGACATTAAATTAACTCTGCACTGTTTTTGCTCTTCATTTTCTACTGGATTAACCTCATATATTTTTCCATTAACCATTGTTTTCTTCCACAGGGATATGGTACAACATACTGAGTGGCATGGGCAAATTCTCAGTCATCATAAATGTAAGTAAAGGCAATTTCTTTTAACTCTAGGATCAAACGTTAAATCTCTGCCATCCTCCCAGTTCAAATGGATTGCACGTCTACTAGTGATAAACTAATTTAAATTCACAGCAGACTGGACGTCGATCATACAGTGGGGCAAATAAGTATTTAGTCAACCACTAATTGTGCAAGTTCTCCCACTTGAAAATTTTAGAGAGGCATGTAATCGTCAACATGGGGAAACCTCAACCTTGAGAGACAGAATGTGGGAAAAAAAGCCCAGAAAATGACATTGTTTGATTTTTAAAGAATTTATTTGCAAATCATGGTGGAAAATAAGTATTTGTTCAATACCAACAATACTTTGTTATGTACCCTTTGTTGGCAATAACGGAGGCCAAACGTTTTCTGTAACTCTTCACAAGCTTTTCACACACTGTTGCTGGTATTTTGGCCCATTCCTCCATGCAGATCTCCTCTAGAGCAGTGATGTTTTGGGGCTGTCGTTGGGCAACACGGACTTTCAACTCCCTTCGCAGAATTTTGATGGGGTTGTCATGCTGAAAGACCCAGCCACGTCTCATCTTCAATGCCCTTGCTGATGGAAGGAGAATTTCGCTCAAAATCTCGCGATACATGGCCCCATTCATTCTTTCCTTTACACCAGGCATGTCCAAAGTCCGGCCCGGGGGCCAAATGCGGCCCGTGGTCAAATTTCATCTGGCCCCCAGCCTCTGTCATAAAATCAATAACGTCTGGCCCGCACACAGACTTAATAAATTGGTCAGCAGTACTGCAACCAGCATATGAAGTAGCTTACACACGAAATGCTGCTCCTCATTTACCCACTAAAAGGCAGCAGCACTTTTATTGCCAAATGTATTACATTTGATACACCTAAAATTTCATGATTTTGAGACTAATTTAGAATTTTGACATTTCTTTTTGAAAAAAAAAATGATGGTTGCAAGTCAACACATGCATCTGCTGGTTCCATGAGAAAAAAACATGATTTGGCATGGGTTATAGATATTAGAGCGCTTATAACAACATATTCATTTTGACTTTTCTTTTTACAAATTTGAAAAATATGTTTCATTAGGACCTTATTTTCCACATTTTGTGATTCTCTGATAACTGCGTCATGTGTCAAGTATTTAAGGGCTAAGCAACATTACCCCATGTGACCCATTACTTCCATTTTCTAAAATGGAGACAATCAACAACAACAACAAAAAGAAAGATGACTGTGACGGCCGATGCTTCAAGTATAGGTGGAAATTAGACTATTTCTTCACTAAAATACGCAACAACTGCATCTTGCCTCATTTGTAAAGAGACAGTCGCTGTTTTTAAAGATTTCAATGTGAGGCGATATTACCAAACAAGACACGCCGACATGTACGACAAGATTACAGGGAAGATACGTAGCGAGAAATTGAAGCAACTTGAAACTAGTTTAATTTTACAGCAGCAGCATTTCGCAAGAACCCGAGAGTCGAAAGAGAACGCCACAAAGGCTAGTTGCAAGATTGTTGAAATGATTCATTAAAAAAAATAATATAGCAATGTGACACACAGAATGGCTTGCTAAAATTTGCTTCAATATATTGTTCAACGTAAAGGACGTCAGCCAAGGTCGGCCCCCCACATTTTTACCACACCAAATCTGGCCCCCTTTGCAAAAAGTTTGGACTCCCCTGCTTTACACCAAACAATTTACTTATTGCAGATTCAGTCTTCCCAGCCTGGTGCAGGTCTACAATTTTGTCTCTGGTGTCCTTCGACAGCTCTTTGGGCTTGGCCATCGTGGAGTTTGAAGTGTGACTGACTGAGGTTGTGGACAGGTGTCTTTTATACCGATAATGAGTTAAAACAGGTGCCATTAATACAGGTAACGAGTGGAGACTCGTTAGACCTCGTTAGAAGAAGTTAGACCTCTGACAGTCAGAAATCTTGCTTGTTCGTAGGTGACCAAATACTTATTTTCAACTCTAATTTGGGAATAAATTCTTTAAAAATCAAACAAATGTGTTTTTCTGTTTTTTTTCCACATTCTGTCTCTCATGGTTGAGGTTTACCCATGTTGACAATTACAGGCCTCTCTAATCTTTTCAAGTAGAAGAACTTGCACAATTGGTGGTTGACTAAATACTTATTTGCCCCACTGTACATCGTCCATACATTGTTCCCACTGCTGTTGTTTGCATGTTTACTTTCAATCAAAGCAGAATTTTCCGGCGCGAAAAACCTGAGCAACCTGCTTACGCGGGACTGCGAGGAGCTGCAATTTAAGACACCCTGAGCGGATTTTGGCAAAGGGAGCGAATTCCCCTAGGCCTAAGGGCTGTAGTTTGAAAACAAGAAAAGCTAAGCCTACATAAAGAGACACGCACCGGTCATGCCTCGGAAAGTTATGTACATTGGAAAAGTCAGAAGCCAAGTTGAGCCTTGAGCGACGAAGATGCGAATTCCCCCATCACGAGTGCTTAAATCAGTTCTTCTCATTTTAGATACGTCTTCAAATCTCACGTCGCCTTCTGTTGAAAAGAAAATTACCATCTTTTCCAGTGGGAAAACTCACAATCTTCCCTTTTTCGAACTCACTAAATTGACGCCATTTCTTTACTCTTGAGGCCTTTGTGATATCCTTCACGTCGGACTTCATCCCCCGCCTGGTCTACCAATACATGTACAGCCAATCGGGGACCATGCACGGCTTCATCGACCACACGCTCTCCTACTTCAACGTGTCCAACTTTAAACCCGGCACGGCGCCGCAGAACTCCCACCACGGCGACGTCACCGTGTGCAGGTAAAGGAGGAAAAACAACCAAAAAAAATAACATCAAGCGTTGATTCCGCGTCACTGTTTTATAATAGTGGACGGACAGCAGAATCTTGACCCGTACTTACATAAGAAAGCAAAAAGTGACATTACAAGAATGCCAGTCTTTGTGCCAGTGCATGTCTCAGGCATGATGTGTCTGGAAATCTTACGAGCGTGAAATCAGCGGTTAATGGCTCTCATAAGGGTCCGAGTGTGTACTTCGGTGTTTTCAGCGGGGCCCCGAGGCTCAAGGCAAACGGTTCACGCCTTGGGCCCGCCGTGTCAAACGACCAAGACACTTCGTTTCTTTGTCTGGTCCATAGCCAATGATGGATGAATGTATGTGGGAAGGAGGAAACAGGGCAATGAGAGATTAAAGGGTGTCAAACAGTCATCTTGGGGATGAATGACTGAATAGATAAACATCCCAAAATGTAATGTATCATACGAGGGGTATTCAAAAAGTAATGCACCCAACTTCATTATGTACAAACAACTTATAATAGCAACATGTATTATACATCAAAAGCTAGGTACAAGTGTGAGGATTACATTTAGGGTTGTTCCGATCAGGTTTTTTTGCTCCCGATCCGATCCCGATCGTTTTAGTTTGAGTATCTGCCGATCCCGATATTTCCCGATCTGATTGCTTTTTTTTTGCTCCCGATTCAATTCCAATCATTCCCGATAATTTTTCCCGATCATATACATTTTGGCAATGCATTAAGAAAAAAATGAATAAAACTCGGACGAATATATACATTCAACATACATATATATTATGACAATAAATCCTCAAGATGGCACTTCCATTATTAACATTCTTTCTGTGAGAGGGATCCACGGATAGAAAGACTTGTGACTTTGTATATTGTGACTAAATATTGCCATCTCGTGTATTTGTTGAGCTTTCAGTAAATGATACTGAAGGCCATGCCCAAATGCATGATGGGAAGTGGAACCACGACTGCGCGTAGTGCTACCAATTGATATATCTTCTCTGCGTTAACATAAGGTGTTAAGAAAAAGATCAATTGCTACCTTGCTTCCCCACATTGCTTCCCATGATATTTCTAATCGTAGGGAGAGGGATTGTAAGGGTTTAGCCAATTAAAAAAAGGCTCCAAAGGCTGCCAAAATTCACTCCACTCATTTAATGCTGCCTTCTATCTCTCTGTATAGGTAAAACGGCGCCATTACAGATTGAGCGCGACATTGCGTGAGTGGGTCGTGCAGCGCATGCATTAATTGCGTTAAATATTTTAACGTGATACTTTTTTTAAAAATTAATTACCGCCGTTATTGGGATAAATTTGTTAACCCTACTTTAAGCCTAAACTAAAGACTCTGGATAAGTGTAACATATTATGTCTGTTAACGTTAAATACAATTAGAAAACGATTTAATTAAAAAAAAAAAAAAAAATTTTTAAAAAGGCATGGTCGATTTTTATTATGATTTGATTTTTGATTATGATTTTTATTTTTTTGCCCATTCAGATACTTTGAAAATGACGTGATCGGTCCCGATGCCGATTGATCGGGACATCTCTAATTTTTACATTTAGGCACTCCTGCAATCGTCACACTTTTTCTGTTACAAACTGACCTGGCCCCTCATCAGAGAAGGGAAAAGTTATGTGGCCCTCACAGGAAAAAGTTTGGGGACACCTGGTCTATGGTATCATCCTTGTAGACATTTCCAGCCGGTTGTGAATCCTCAGAGGGGTTTCTCCCTCTGCAACAAGGAATTCAATTACAGTTCTTTGTTTCTGACAAGCTTCAAGAGGGGCAGCCATTTTGGAAGCTAGTTCAAGCTTTAAAAATCTGAAAATAAGAAAAACAAATATAACAATCGCAAAAAGGTGTCCTATCATGTTTATGCCAAATATAAACAAGATTGGTAAAATCCTGTACGAGCAATGCACTTGAATGCATTACTTTTTGAATGCCCCTCGTAGTAACTACAAAATGTAATTTATGGAGAAATTGCTTTGCTCTCGCATGTCCACTTTTTGGGGGCATTTTTTGGGCCGTCATTTGCAGCCAATTAATTAATTTCGGGTCACTTGTAAATGGGAGAATTGCTTTGCAAAGTATCCCCACAAATAAACAAAGTTAGTGAAGATATGTCTTCATGCGAGTGAGTGACTGGATGATGAAAAAGGAGTCTTCCTTATGCATGACTGTATAAGGAGATGGAACACGCATTCACACACTTATTTCTATAGTCTATTCTAGCTTTAGTGGTCTATTCATAGAGGAGTGTGTGACTGCGCAAACCTGGGAATCAGACCTTCACTGTAGAGTGAGGTGAAGATTATAGCTTCTTTTTCTGTTGTTCTTGTGGCACAAGCTAAGCTGCAGTGCTATGAAAAAATATCCGAAACCTTTGGAATTTCTCACATTTCTGCATATAATCACCATCAAATGTGATCTGATCCTTGTCGAAATCACACAGATGAAAAAACTGTCTGCTTTAACTAAAACCACTCAAACATTAATAGGTTTTCATATTTTAATAGGGATAGTATGCAAACAACGACAGAAGAGGGAAAAATAAGTAAGTGAACTATCACATTTAATATTTTGTGACATCCCCTCCTCCCCTTTTTTGGCATCAATAATTTCCCCCAGACGGTTCCTGTCGCTGCAGATCAGTCTGGCATCGTTTAGGAACAATCTTGGCCAATTCTTCTCGAACAAAACTGCTGTAGTACAGTCAGATTCCTGGAATGTCTAGCATTAATCGCTGTCTTTAGGTCATGCCACAGCATCTCAATGGGGTTGAAGTCTGGACTTTGACTTGCCACTCCAGAACAAACCATTCTGAAGTTGATTTACTTCTGTTTTTTCGATCATTGTCTTGTTGCAGCTTCCATTCTCTTTTTAGCTTCAACTGTCTGACAGACGACCTCTGGTTTTCCAGCAAAACATCCTGATAAACTTTTAAATTAATTTTTCCATTAATGATGGCAAGTTGGCCAGGCCCTGAGGCAGCAAAACAGCCCCGAATCATGATGCTCCCTCCACAATACTTCACGGTGGAGATGAGGTGTTAATGTTGGTGAGCTGTTCCATTTTTCCTCCACACATGACGCTGTGTTTTACTCCCAAACAATTCAACTTTGGTTTCATCAGTCCACAAAATATTTGGCCAAAACGTCCGTGGAGTGTCCAAGTGCTTTTTTGCGAACATTAAACGAGCAACTATGTTTTTATTAGACAGCAGTGGCTTCCTCCCTGGAGTCCTCCCAAGAACACCATTCTTGGCTATAGTTTTACATATAGTTGATGTGTGCACAGAGATATTAAACTCTGGCAGTGATTTTTGTAAGTCTTTAGCAGACACTTAAGGTTTCTTTTTTACCTCTCTGAGTATTCTACGCTGAACTCTTGGCATCCTCGTTGGTGGGCGGCCACTCCTTGGGAGAGAAGCAACAGTGTCAAACCCTCTCCATTTGGAGACAACTTCTCTGACTGTCGATTGATGAACATCCATACGTTTAGAGATGGTTTAGTATTCTTTCCCAGCTTTGTACAAATCAACAATCCTTGATCACAGGTCTTTAGACAGCTCTTTTGACCAAGCCATGATGCACATCAGACAATGTTTCTCATCAAGACAATTCTTACCCGGTGTGTGTTTTATAGTGGGCAGGGCAGCTTTAAACCACTCATCAGTGATTAGGCACACAACAGACTTGAAATTTTTTGTAAAAATTGGTTTCAATTGCTCTTTGTCTCCTTAGGCAGAGGGTTCACTTACTTATTTTCCCCCTTCTGTCATTGTCATTAAAATATGAAAACCTATAAATGTCCGGGTAGTTTTAGTTAAAGCAGACACTGTATTTTCATCTGTGTGATTTTGCGAAGATCAGATCACATTCGATGGCGATTTTACGCGGAAATGTGAGAAATTTTAAGAGGTTCAGATACTTTTTTCATACCACTGTACTGTAGATAAACATGCGGCAGCAAAAACATTTAAAAAAGTGGAAAGTATCCAATTTTGTTCTATTCGAAGTCATTTGATAATGAGTGTCAAAGCGATTAAACATCAGAAAAATGATTCAATTTATTAAAAAAGATTATTTCTGCTGGGATGCACATGATAAAATTTTCATTTCTCTTTTTTTTTTGTCTCCACATGGGAGATGTTTGCCATTAATGACACATGTGGTCAGGACAATCCTGATAAAATGCAGGAAAAGAGGACACTTTTAATGAAGTTGTTTAGAAGGCAAGTTTGAATATGCAGTCATCAAACTGTCAATTAAAGTGCATGTGACAACATAAAAAAAAAATCTTAGCATTATTATGTCAATTAGAATCCTATATTGAGACGATTCGCCTATATACAACAATTTGGCAAGGCGCAGATGACGAGAAATTAGTCTTTCAATCTGTCATTTAGCCCCTGCCTGTCATTATAGCGCTCTAGCATCCCCAGCTTGAGGATGAGGTCGGCAGGGCACGATTTCATCTGATTTAGATTTCAGCCCATTGAGGGGGAATTATTCAGAACGAGGAAAATGCGACAAAGAGAGCAGCAAAATGTCATTGTTTCAATCGCTCTACTCCAATATTTTTACAGGATATTCTTTTTATCTAAGTATTTTTTCCCCGATTGCTTAATAAATGGTATGGTCACGACAAATAGTCTTGTGCTATATGAAATATCAAATATTCAAAATGTATTTATTCAGTACGACATGGCAAAATTACACCATAATGGTCAAAATTGTCCACTTCTTGCACCTCCCGAATTATATTTTATGCCACCGGAGTTAGTCTGGCTTTTATCATTTTCCTGCCTCGGCTTCGGAGAGCGTAAACAAACCAGGAGTCGTGACAGCTAGCTGACATGCTACCTCGAACTGAGCGGCGATTCCAAGTCTTATTCATGCCCTTTGAAGCGAAAAATCCCACAAAACTACCCTGGATCAATGCACACGGTGGAGGGTTGTTGATTGTCTTCATGGATCGGCAATCCCCCTGGCGGCGAACGAGTTACAGCTCGTCGTTTCCCTGCTCCGGGCAGGTGAGCTTGTTTGCAGGGGAAGTAGCTGGAGAATAAGTGTGGCATTCTCGGTGGACAAGGAGCATTGTCAGCCACAAAATGCAAGCCACCTCCATATTAAAACATGTGCCATGATCCCAGTATATGACATAATACAAAACACTGTTTCCTTGTAAGTCCAATGGTCCCACAGTTGTCGGACTTGTTTTGGCCAATCTCGGGGTGAACGGGAACTTTTTGAAACCCAAAAAGGCTCTCTCTGGTGCAGCAACAAAACCCTGCAGCACATTTGGCTGGCGTGATGCGAAAAATACGTTCTCAACCTGAGACTGGAGCCAGACGTCACTCATTTTCATGGCACGGGATTTAAAAAATTGAATAAATAAAACGATTGCTTCCACACACATTCAAGCGGTCCATTTCATTCAGGAGCATAAAATACAGCGTGAAATATGAAGTACACATGCACAAACAGTGAATGTTGTCCCTATGCTCCAGGTATAAAGACTACAGAGAACCCCCTTGGTCTCCAGATGCGTATCACTTCTCCAAACAGTACTGGTGCGTCCTGGCAGCGAGATTGGCTTTCGTCATCCTTTTCCAGGTATTAGCACTTTTTTACAGGCTGGTGAGGATGTTGTTCAAGTGTACTTCATTAAGTCCACTGAGTGTTGGTGAGCCATTCATTCCTAATGTCTTATGTCATTGAGTGCATGGAAAGAGTAAGGAACAAGTTAACGTGATAATGAGGGCATTCTGTGTGTGATTGCATCACATGTGGACCAAATGTTTTTCTGAACTGTTGTTCTTTGGTTCCCGTAGAACTTGGTGATGTTCCTAAGCTTAGTAGTGGCTTGGGTGATTCCAGATATCCCCAAAACTATCGTGGAGCAGCTGAAACGAGAAAAGAAACTGCTGGTCGACCTCTTCCTACGGGAGGAGAAGGACAAATTTCAGCTCATCCAGAGCCTCTTCGCCAAGGACGCCTCAGTACCACAAGGCGGGCACGTCATCCCCCTTCCGGGGCGCTACAGCACCTTACCCCAGTGTGCGACGCAGGCGCCGGTCGGGGACGACGGAGGAGGGCCCAGGGCGAGGTGCAGGGCGGCCAGTTTCAATTTGTACACTAGGAAGTTTCCGACGTCACCCAGAAATGAAAATTCCAGACACACAGCTGTGTGATCACATTTTTTCGGATTCAATTAAATGTGTTGACCTGAACAAGTGTTATTTAATTTTGTTTACTTCAGTGAAGCTTATAGCTTCATTGCGTAATAAGCAATAATACTGTATTAGGCTGAAAAACATTTTAAAAGACAAGTAGGATGTCTTAAATTATGGACCGTGGATACATCATAAAAACATCATTGTAACTTTAGCACTAGTTGATCCAGATGTATCCAAAACAAGTGGACTCCTGTGGATTTTTTTTCCTCTGATAAATGAATGGATGGATTTTGTCTCAGTGAACCTTCATGGAATATTACTGCTTCATGTGCTTAATAATGCTCTTTGTATATATTTATTTTGAAAGGGAACTCGTAGCAACAACAGATTCTATAGACGTATGTATTGTTAGTGGCAGCAATCACTTCTGTTTACATTGACTGTCTCGTTTTGTTGCCACTCATTGTTTTTCCAGTACGCTTATGACCCTCCACGTTCGACACGGTAAGATTATACGCCAATTTGCTCAAGTGATGTTTGATGCTATTTACTCTCAACTCTTTTTAGAATGTGAACATTTGTTACTGCCCTGAAACTGTGCACACAGAGTTCCTCATCGGAGCATTCAAGCACACGGTTTTCATTCATTTGACTTAATTGAGAGTATTCACTGTTTTGTTTATGCCCATGTTAAGTCATAAGAACACGCTGCAAAATGTCACTTGTGTTTCCGAGGCCTTGTAAGTGCTCTTGTTTTGTCATGACATAACAGAACGCCTGTGTTCTTACTTACTAATAAGAAGCAGACTGTTACATTCGTTCTGTAGTTTAGATTGATTTATAATGAGCACATTGTAACTGTGGTACATGCTTAAGATTATGTACTGTAGGCATACATGAATACACAATTTTTAGATGTCCTATTGGAACATTATTGTGAATTGCTTTTTATCTCATTATTATCTTTTTCGATTTAATTTCTGCGTTTCTTAAAAGGAAAGTCCAAAAGGGTTTTAAATTGAGACTCAAATGAAGACAATACAGCGATATGTTATCATATAACATGTAACCTGTAAGCAAATACAGTACTGTGCTGCAATTCTGTCAGTTAATGCTCAATTTCTCCCAGAAAATGATAGCAATTAGAAGTCCTTTGGTTGTAATATCTACATTTATTTTGCTTGCAATGAAAAAACACAAACGAGAATGGGAAAGAAAATTAAATCATCATTTTACACAAAAATATTGGCACCCTCAGCCTAACATTTGGTAGCACAACCTTTAGACAAAATAACTGCGAACAACCGCTTCCGGTATCCATCAGTGAGTTTCTTACAATGCTCTGCTGGAATTTTAGATCATTGTTCTTTGGCCAACTGCTCCAGGTCTCTGAGATTTGAAAGGCGGGGGACCACCCTGGATTCCGGGGGGTGGGACGAGGGCTCCTTTGCTGGGCTGCGGGAGGAGGGATGGGCTGTGCCACGCCCCCCCCAGGGCCCGCCTTCCCTTCCCTGGCTGGCTGGGTGGGGGCCGTGGCCCTTGGTCGGCGCCCGCATGGCGTCTCCGGTCGTCTGCGTGGCTGCTGCGTGCCCGGCGGGGCCCGCATGCAATGTTAGTGGGCGCGCTCAGGCGGGGGGTCCCGGTGCCAGGATTGGTGGCGGGGCGGCGCAGGGTCGGTCGCCAACGGGCTTACATTCACTAGGGATTCACACTATTACTGGGTTCTAAATCACAGAGATGATTTTTGTGCACTCTACCCCTTTCTATCAGTTAGCTTATAGACTCCCCCACCTTCTTCCCCCTCTTTCCCTGGTCAACAGGCCCCCCACATGGTGTCAACTGGAAATACATTTAGCTGACGATAGCACCAACATATTAGTAGTTAGTGTAGTTAGGTGTTAAATGTATTTCTTGTTGTTGTGTTTCTTCTCTTTCTTCTGTTGTGTTTCTTTTCTTCTGTTCCCCCATAACCCCTTCCTGTTCGCTGTTTTGTCATAATAAATGAGGTATGTTGAATGATCACAAAGGGAGTATGTCAGACTCTCAATGCGAAACATTAAAACTGTTCAGACTATCCGGGCACATAGACTTCCATTCTCTGTGTCAAACAGCGGAGCAGGACAGGTTAAAAAAAATTTTTTTTTTAAATGAAGGGTGCCTTCTCCAAACTGCCATTTTCAGATCTCTCCACAAATGTACTGTGGGATTAAGGTCTGGGCTCATTGCTTGCCACTTTAGAAGTCTCCAGTGCTTTCCCTCAAACCATTTTCTAGTGCTTATTGAAGTTTGTTTTGGGTCATTGTCCTGCTGGAAGACCCATGAGCTCTGAGGGAGTGCCAGCTTTCTCACACTGGGCCCTACATTATGCTGCAAAAATTGTTGGTAGTCTTCAGACTTCATAATGCCATGCATACAGTCAAGCAGTCCAGAGCAAGAGGTAGCAAAGCAACCCCAAAACATCAGGGAAACTCCACCATGTTTGGCTGTGGGGATTGTGTTCTTTTCTTTCAAGGCGTCGTTTTTTTCCCCCTCGTAAACCCTGTGTTGATGCCTTTTCCCAAAAAGCTCTACTTTTTGTCTCATCTAACCAGAGAACATTCTTCCTAAACGTTTTTGGCTTTCTCAGGTAAGTTTTGGCAAACTCCAGCCTGGCTTTTGTATGTCAATGGGTCAGAAGTGGGGTCTTCCTGACTATCCTACCATAGAGTCCCTTTTCATTCATATGCTGATGGATAGTCAGGGTTGACACTGTTGTACTCTCGGACTGCGGGACAGCTTGAACTTGTTTGGATGTCGTCGAGTTTCTTATTCCACAATCCGCACAATCTTTCGTTGAAATCTCTCATCAATTTTCCTTTTCCGTCCACATCTAGGGAGGTTAGCCACAGTGCCATGGGCTTTACACTTATTGATGACAGTGTGCACAGTAGACACAGGAACGTACAGGTCTTTGGAAATGGACTTGTAGCCTTGAGATTGCCCATGCTTCCTTAAAATTTTGCTTCTCAAGTCTTCAGACAGTTCTTTGGTTTTCTTTCTTTTCTCCATGCTCAATGTGGTACACGCAAGGACACAGGAGACAGGTTGAGTCAACTTTAATCCATTTTAACTGGCTGCAAGTGTGATTTAGTTATTGCCACCACCTGTTATGTGCCACAGGTATGCAGAGGCGTAGCAAGGGTCCCCGGGGGCCCCAGGCAACAAGCAACATGGGGCCGTTCATGCGTGTGCAAGTACGGGGGACAGTTGGACTTGGAGCAATAGCATATTTAATAAAAGTATAATAACGCCACGGTCTCATAGATCGCTTTTTAGGACACTCAAAGTGCTTGGCTTCTACTACATTAGACATAAAACTACACTAACATAGTACACTCACCGCTGTCTGGCTTCCTTTTCTCCTCTTCTGCTTTTTTATTCTTTCTTTTGTCACTTCCAGAAGGATAAATTCTCTTTATTTTGGATATACGGCAATTTAAAAAAAAAAAGCTAAATCACCGCTCACTCTCACTCTGAGTCACGTGAGGGGCTGGGGGTGTGGAGCGAGTGGAGGGGCCCCTTCAGGGAACTCAGACACAAGGCTAAAGCTGCGTGTGCTAAATCTGTTGGCCCTTTGGGGGCCCTAGGCAATTGCCTGGTTTGCCTAATGGGACGTGATGCCTCTGCAGGTAAGTAACAGGTGCTGTTAATTACACAAATTAGAGATGCATCACATGATTTTTCAAAGGGTGCCAATACGTTTTTTCGGCCCATTTCTGGAGTTTTGAATTAAATGATGTTTTTTTTTTTCCCATTTGTTTTTTCATTGCAAGCAAAATAAAAGAAGCTATTACTATCAAAGCATTTGTAATTTCAATCATTTTCTTGGAGAAATTGAGCATTATCTGACAGAATTGCAGTGGTGCCAATTCTTTTGGCCTGCACTGTAGATACGAGCCTCCTATTGGATAATTACATCTCGCGGTCGTGGAACAGATGTTGGTCTATTTGACAAGGGTCATTCATCGAGCAGACAAAACTTTTAAGGAGATTGCAGAAACTACTAAAATTGGGGTAAGAGCTGTCCCATGCATTCTTGAAAACTGAAAGGATATCATTGTAACAGTGATTGGCGTTTAATTGGTCGCAAATTAGTCGCGTCGGTTGGCGTAATTTTTGCTTGCAGGTGTGTGCCAAACAATTCGTTTGAAATGCATTTTTCCCTCTCTAAAGATTAACATGACAGTTTCACCACTTACAAGCAAAAAACATGATTCAAACCTTGTTTCATTACAGTGCGAGATCACGTAATGTGTCATGTCAGCGTCTCATTTAGGAATATCACAGTGGGTTTGGCAACACGCTGATTGCGGCAATCCGTTTGTAATAGCTGTTCTTACGATTACCTCTTGCAGTGGAAAGAAATTGGCAAGAGAGTAAGAGAATAACAAAAGAAAGTGCTGCAGCGAAATGTAAGCAAAAGCACTCCTGCGAGTGATGTTGAATGAGGCCAAGTGCTTGCGAGGAGTTATGTGACAGGAAAAAGACCTTTCAGTTTATTTTACATGCAAATGCTTGTCGTTAATGTTGTACTGTTACATAAAATGCACTTTCCTTTCACCCACGATTAAAACTCTAATGCAATTTCGCATTGGAATGTGAATAATCCCAGTTCCAATGGATTGGACGTCTGTCGCCGTCCTTTTGCAATTTTTCTGTGACTTTTTACCAAGGACGTACATTTTTTGGTAGGGACCAGTGGCGGACTTGGCAATTTTGGGGCCTAAGGCAAACATATCCAGGGGCCCCTGTTGTGCCGAAAAATAGCCGCCCCGCGTGAAATGTCCCCCCTGACGGGAACGCTTATTTATAACCAGGGCCGGCCCAGCCTATACGCAGACTATGCAGCTGCATAGGGCCCCTGACCACTTGGGGGCCCCCAATCTAGTAATAGTTTTTTTTTTTTTTTAACTACAGTTTGCTTTATTTGACTTTTGTGAGTTTTGATACTTGATTACAAACTTAAAAAAAAAAAAAATAGAAGTTCTTCCTTAACTTCTTTCTTTCCTCTTTTAGAAAAAGGTTTGGCGCTATCTATTGTAAGTACTGACAATCATTTGGGGGGAGAAGTTTTAAGAATACAGTGCAACAAAATCTGATTAATATACAAAATATCGACGTATGGGTTGGATTGCATGTATAGGTTTCACAGTATACTGCAGGGGTCAGCAACCCTGGTCCTTGAGTGCCACTATCCAGCTTGTTTTCCATGTCTCCCTCCTTTGACACACCTGAATCAAATGATCAGCTTGTCAGCAAGCTCTGCAGGAGCCTGATAACGATCATGATTATTTGATTCAGGTGTGTTAAAGGAGGGAGACATGGAAAACAAGCTGGATAGTGGCACTCGAGGACCAGGGTTGCTGACCCCTGGTATACTGTGATGAAATGGTGGGCCAAAAATACGGGCCCTTTTGCATTATTTTGCTTAGGGCCTCCAAATGGCCTGGGCCGGCCCTGTTTATAACACTTTATTGAGCGTTAGTTGCTTTATTTATTTGTTTTTTTTATTATTGAGCGCCCACACGTCACTCGTACAGCTTTTTCTTACCAATTGATGGACATAGAAACGATTTTCTTGTACCATGAATATATGTATTATTTTACTCTGCTTGAACTAATAATTGTCATACCTGTGTGATTGTCATTGAGATATGGTCGTGAAAACATGTAGACTAATACATTTCTGTTCAAAGATGGTTATGTGGCCCAGTCCACGATTTGTTACTAAAATAAAGTACTAGTATTTTGTCTAATTTATTTATTTAAAACTGATTTTACAGTCGTAAATCCATTACTGTAATGCGTCCATGAAAACATTTGATGTTTTCACATCAATAAAGTGTTATAAATAACTGTCCTCGACAGGGGGGACATTTCACGCGGGGTGGCTATTTTTCGGCACAACACCCCTTTCATGGGTCAGGGGTTAAAAAGGTGAGAAGGGTGTGGAGGAAATATGTTCTGGTACACTAGGGCTATCCTAAACAACAAATTTTCTCCTGATTAGTCAGCCGACAAGTTTTACGATTAATCGACTAATCTAATAATTTTCTCTTTTTTTTTTTTTTTTTACTAATTTAGCACTGAAATTTTTGTTGACGCTTATTCACAAAACTATTTTGGAACACTTAAATTCTTTATTAAAGTACAAATAATCATGTAAATACCAATAATTAATCACAAATAAACAATGAGGTTAAATGCTGATAGCATTTACTAGTGCAAAAGAATGGAAAGTAAACTGATTCAGAACACTGACTTTGCCTTTCCAACATTATTCAAAACAATTAAAAAAAAAAAAAATCTAGCAATATTATTATAAGTATACTACTATATATAATAGTAGTATAATAATTATTCATTGCCAATCATATTTGTCATGAAGTGTCATTTGAAAGCTATTCTTAGTGTAGAATCTGTTGTATGTAGTATTTACTCAACATATTATCATATTAATTCTGAAGTATGTGGTATTTACTCCAGAAATCATTATTTATATGACGAACATACCGTGCTTTTGAAAACAGTCATTAAAAAATAAAAATGGGTTGACGATAAGCCTGAGAATGATCAATTTTCTCACTGCTCTATATCTATTTCAAGATTGCTTACGCGCCCGAGAGTCGGGCCAAACTGCCCGTGTGTGCGTGTGACATGCACGGACAGTGCGTGCATGCTATAGATCCATATAAACTTTGAATATAAGCCTAAACGGGAATTATTTATCAAATCAAAATATGATCTCCCTGGAATCCTAGGCTTGCGAATGACTGATGACAGCCAGCATGTGTAATTTGTTTTGATGCTTCTTGCGCCGCGCGTGTCTGACTGCGAAATAGTGCGCATGCGTGATACTTGAACAGTCTCAATGGACAAAGGCAGTCTGAACGGGCACGCCGAAAAAACACAATGACAAAAAAATCGGATTTGTGCATTAAGACCTGCGGTATGGACCTAGCTTTAGTGGTGTGTTCCCCACCTCCACAACATTGGCGTCTTTTTACATTACTTACAGTGGCTGCTGCTGGCAAAAAAAATTCTAATATCCCTCGTCTTTGAAGGGGGGCATGTTGTTGACATGTTGTATTTCTGTCGGGGCTATGTGAGTGTCCGTCTATGTCAGCCAATGAAACGTGCGTTTGAGGGGGGAAAAAAATGGACTGGCACATTCAGCAAGTGAAAAGGGCTAAATGTCAGTCTGACCTAGGGCTGTCAAACGATTAAAATTTTTAAGAGTTAATTACAGGTTAAAAATTAATTAATCGTAATTAATTGCAATTCAAAACATCTATAAAATATGCCATATTTTTCTGTAAATTATTGTTGGAAAGATAAGACACAAGACGGATATATACATTCAACTTACGGTACATAAATACTGTATTTGTTTATTATAACAATAAATCAACAGGATGGCATTAACATTATTAACATTCTTTTAAAGCGATCCATGGATAGAAAGACTTGTAGTTCTTAAAAGATAAATGTTAGTACAAGTTATAGAAATTTTATATTAAAACCGCTCTTAATGTTTTCGTTTTATTAAAATTTGTAAAAATTTTCAATCAAAAAAATTTGTGCTGCAATGATTAATCAATTAACTCGAGTATTTGATTAGAAACAAAATATTAGAATTAAATTTTTCTGCTTCAAGTATTCCTTTAATTAATGTGGCATTGTAATGGTTTGTTTTGAAAGTGTTTGCATTTAGTTTTATTGATTTGGGTGAATACACTGCCCTCTAGTCTGCCTCATTTGACGTGACAGAATCCAGGTGCTCCTCGTTAAGACCAACATAAGCTAAGTTTTTGTTTGAGCTGATGTTTTTTTTAAAGCATTCGTAAAGTAGTTTATGGGTATATTTAGCCGTTTTTTGGGGGGGGGAATATGTGTCTGAACTATTAAGAACATTGTTTTAAAAAAAAAAAAAAAACTTAGCTTTTTATAGCATTTAAGATAGCGGCCTTTTGCTATGTAAGTTAGCTAAATATTCTTTTGTTGTACATAGATCCTCATTTGTTTTTTTTTTTGTTTATACCGTTTGAGGCTCAGCTCAGGTATTTTAACTTTTTATGTTCCTTATTTGATTACTCGATTATTCGAACTAAGTACTTCATCGATTAATCGACAACTAAAATAATCGATAGCTGCAGCCCTAAAAAAAAAATAAACCAGTAGCTCGCCATTGTTGATGTCAATAATTACACCATGCTCACTCATTGTGCTGAAATCTATAAAATCAATTGGACCCAAGCGCCAGCAGAGGGCGCCAAACACAAAAAAACAAGTAACAAGCGGATATTACACTGCTTTCATTTTAATCTGTTTGAGTGGGGCATGTGCGTTAAGTGCGTCAAATATTTTTACGTGATTACTTTAAAAAATTAATTACCGCCCGTTAACGCGATAATTTTGACAGCCCTTGTCTGAACATAATGAAAATAATTCACTTAATATTATGGTAGGGTCTATTCTATCCTTACAACATATAAGAAGACAATCTAAATGACCTATATAACTGAAGTCATGATATATTGCAAATATGGTTGCTTAAAAGTTGGTGGGGACAATTTCAGCATCCTGAAAAGTTGGTAGTGTTACGTCCCTACCGTCCCGATGCAAACCTACGCCCTTGCTTTTAACACACAAGTGAAGTGAAAATAAGGGATGCTGAGGTTGAATATACTGTATGGTAGAGAAATCCAAGTCGTTTTATGTAAGCAAATGTTGGCCATCACCATTATCGTCATTATCCACAATCCCTCTAAAAGTGAGTGACTATTACCGATTCCTGATGCCCACACACGCGTGTTTGCTTTTTCAGGGTGTTCCGCAGAGCGACTTTATGAATGGTGCGTCCGCCTTGTCAACAACAGGCCACGGCCCTTGTTGACCTCTCACACTCTTAGGAGGAATGTGGCCGCTACCCAAGGCACCCACAGCTGTTTGGTGAGTGTGCGTGCATTCCTTGCGCAAGAGGATGTCCATCTGTTGCATTAGCGGAACACACAACATGATCATGGTCGTACAGTCAAATTTGTAATCTTTCGACTGCACCGATTGGTGCCGTTTGGTGTCATGTTGCAAGCTGCCTTTTGCGTTTGATGACTGAGTAGATGAGATGAGCATGAGAAACGGACGGAAGTTTGGAAACGAGGTGTTTGCTGAAAGGATATTTTTGCACTTGCTAAATTGCGTTGTTTTTCACCAATAATTAAGTAAGGAGTCATGTGATGGTCATGTCACGCAACCACTATTTGAAATGAGCACCACTGGGTGACCTGAAATCCCTCTTCAGATTTGAGGTCAACCAATTCCTGTGTCACAGTCGGCGTTAAATTCCATGGCTAAATACATACAGTGGGATAAATAAGTATTTAGTCAACCACTAATTGTTCAAGTTCTCCCACTTGAAAATATTAGAGAGGCCTGTAATTGTCAACATGGGGAAACATCAACCATTAACCCGCCCAAAATCACATTGTTTGATTTTTAAAGAATTTATTTGCAAATCATGGTGAAAAATAAGTATTTGGTCAATACCAAAAGTTCATCTCAATGCTTTGTTATGTACCCTTTGTTGGCAGTAACGGAGCCCAAACATATTCTGTAACTCTTCACAAGCTTTTCACACACTGTTGCTGGTATTTTGACCCATTCCTCCATGCAGATCTCATCTCGAGCAGTGATGTTTTGGGGCTGTCGTTGGGCAACACGGACTTTCAACTCCCTCCTCACCCCGTGGCGTCAAAATGATAACAAGAACGGGGAGCAAAAATCCCAGAACCACATGGGGGGACCTAGTCAATGACCTACAGAGAGCTGGGACCACAGTAACAAAGGCTACTATCAGTAACACAATGCGCCGCCAGGGACTCAAATCCTGCACTGCCAGACGTGCCCCCCTGCTGAAGAAAGTACACGTCCAGGCCCGTCTGCGGTCCGCTAGAGAGCATGTAGTGGCCAGAAATGGCACAAGAACATAATAATTTAATACATGCAGGTTTGTTCCGAATAAACTGAACAAGAGGCTAGGACTGGATCAAAACAATGTATTTATTTTAAATAAAGAAAAAAAAAAGACAAGAACGGGAAAGTGCGTGGGCTGAAAATCCTCATAAATGGGGCTGGTATAATTTAAAAACAAACCATTTTAATAATCAGTGGCAAATTTAAAGCAACACTTGAAAACACCGCAATCCTATAAGCCACTTTGGTTAAAAACACAGCAAACGCCAGCCCCACAAACCCTGTAAATTGCACAATCCCATTGACTATAGAAGTAAATAAAATAAAAAAACATAACTCTTGAAATACTGGTTAAGAAGGGAATAAACAGTGACACTGGCCAGGTAAGGGTCCTATTAGATTAAGCAGAAATCATTAAGGCATGAACACCAACTATTAAAATACATTGCTTAAATACCTCCTTGAAGAATTGAGGACACACTTTGCCGATGAGGCCAAACAGGTGCCTGGCTGCTAAAATTGGATGCCCAGATTAAGTTAATAACTGACAACAATTTCAAATAAAAGGAATCATGACCTTCTGCTATGTCTATAGCATACCTGTTAAGTTGTAGAAATTGCAAATAGGGAGATTTGTGTTTGCCAACCCCGATGACGCGCGCGCGCGTGACAATCGCTAAGACAAAATGCAACCATTTTTTTTCAAGTTCATTTTGGTCACAACACTTGTGTAAAAATTAACTACACTGTCAAAGAACCTCTTTTTGGTGGCATCAGAGATAGTCTTCAACTTGCTCCATGTATTGTCTGGCATCATGTGATACTGCTATGTTGCCTGTGTCATGCCAGTTCTCCTTGTTCCTGTAATCAACATCTAGGATATCCTCAGCTTTCCTGATCACATCCATTTGCACAAATTTGGACATCAGCTTCCTCAGCAGCCTCTTCATCTCATCAACCATCACTCCAATTAGGGTTTCGTCAGACTAAATCAGCAAGATTAAAAACATTAATTACATCATTTAGAAAATTAATCATATTTGTTTTTAAAAGTATCTTTGTCATGGCAGTTTTTTAACTGAATTGTAACCTAGAATTGAAACTTTATATTTTTTGTTTCAGCACAGTAATAATGATATAATGTAATAAAGTGTATAGTATACACTTTAGCTTTAGCATAATAGCGAATCTAAATGATTAAACTTCAAGTAAGTAACGATATGCTTTCTCACTTAAATTCATATATTGTGGGGGTAGGACCGCAGTGGTTTAATATTCCATGATGTTTGATCCACGAAAACACAGAGTAAAGCAGCGACTTCTTCCTCATCGTTCTCCCATCATTAGCTCTAATGCTATTAGCATTAGGCTAGTTAGCTTTCGCTGGCAGGTAAGACTTACGGCAATTACGTTGACGAACGTCGTTTTTCCCGAATGCTGGAGGCCGACCAGGGTCAGCTCCATCTCTTCCTTCCAAAATAAAGACTTGAACCAGTCTAAAAGCCGGTTTATTAGTGCCAGCATCTTGGGAAGTCGGTGGTGCTTCGCCTCTTCCCTCCCTGTCAGATGATTGGTTGGGCTTTTCCAGCTCTGAAGGGGAGTGAGGGCAGGGAAGTCGGAGACGGCCAGGCTATTCGTTGTTGGTCACTTTCCGAATCGGGCCGAATGGTATCGTTACAAAACGGTGACAAACAAAAACGTTAAAAAAAAAAAAAAATTGACATTTTTGGAAAATCGTGAGATTTGGCTTTCTAATTGTGAGGCGTGAGGATTGGGGTCAAAATCGGGAGTCTCCCGACCAAATCGTGAAACTTAACAGGTCTGCTATAGTGAGTATAGATCCACCCAATGCCACACGCAGCAGTCTTTGCACCTGTTGTGAATTGCTCTCTTGATCATGGGCTTGCCTCAAGAAAAGTGAGTCAGCGCCCCTTGCTGATAGCTTTCTTTTTAAGGGTTCCCCTGGGGCGCTTACGGCCACAAGGTTTCCCCCAAGGTCCTAGTGCCTTTCCTGTTACAAGCATTTGGATGATCCAGAAGAGGACTGGGGGGATGTGTTATGGTCAGATGAAACCAAAAAAGAAGTTTTTGGTAGAAACACAGGTTCTCGTGTTTGGAGGAAAAAGAATACAGAATTGCACCATACCCACTGTGAAGCATGGGGGTGGAAACGTCATGCTTTGGAGCTGTTTTTCTGCATAGGGACCAGGACGACTGATCTGTGTAAAGGAAAGAATGAATGGGGCCATGTATCGAGAGATTTTGAGTGAAAATCTCCTTCCATCAGCTAGGGCAGTGAAGATGAGACGTGGCTGGGTCTTTCAGCATGACAATGATCCCAAACACACAGCCAGGGGAACAAAGTAGTGGCTTCGTAAGAAGCATTTCAAGGTCCTGCAGTCTCCAGCTCTCAACCCCATCGAAAATCTACAGAGGGAGTTGAAAGTCCGTGTTGCCCAACGACAGCCCCCAAACATCACTGCTCTAGAGGAGATCTGCATCACATCCTGTCTCTCATGGTTGATGTTTCCCCATGTTGACAATTACAGGCCTCTCTAATATTTTCAAGTTGGAGAACTAGCGCAATTAGTTGTTGACTAAATACTTATTTGCCCCACTGTTTTTATACATGCTGTGGGTTACATGCTGAGCTGGACCTACACCATTCAAACTTTTGTCATCAACATATCACCTCATGATGTCTGCGCCTTCCATCATAACTGTCATGTTCACAAGAAGCTTGATACTCAATGGAGTCAGGTTCATGTGTATGATTTTCTTCCACGTGTGTTATTTTGGGTTTACTTAAATGTAGGGCTGTCAAAATTAGCGCGTTAACGGGCGTAATTTTTAAAAATTAATCACGTTAAAATATTTGACGCAATTAACGCAGATGCCACGCTCAGACAGGTTTAAATTACAGTACAGTGAAACGCTCACTTGTTGTGTTTTATGGAGTTTTGCCGCCATCTGCTGGCGCTTGGGTGCGACTAATTTTATAGGCGTCAGAACCCATGAGCATTGTGTAAGTAATTATTGACATCAACAATGGCGGGCTACTAGTTTTTTTGATTGAAAAATTTTACAAATTTTATTAAAAGGAAAACATTAAGAGGGGTTTTAATATAAAATTTCTATAACTTGTACTAACATTTTTCTTTACTACAAGTCTTTCTATCCATGGATCGCTTTAGCAGAATGTTAATAATGTTAATGCCATCTTGATTTATTGTTATAATAAACAAATACAGTCCTTATGTACCGTATGTTGAATGTATATATCCATCTTGTGTCTTATCTTTCCATTCCAACAATAATTTACATAAAAATATGGCATATTTTATAGATGGTTTGAATTGCGATTAATTGTGATTAATTACGATTAATTAATTTTAAGCTGTAATTAACTCGATTAAAAATTTTAATTGTTTGACAGCCCGACTTAAGAGCCAATCCATGTTATTGCAGGGGTCTCAAGTTGATTTTTTTTTTAATCATTTCGCAAATTAGCGAAAGGATTCTTGTAACATGTGAGTCAAAATGCCTCCGAGCTGCCATTTTCCACTCGTCATTTGTTCCGTCGATCCTGCTTTTTTAAATTTGTTATGTTCTCCTTTAAATGAGAACACAAAAAACGTGACTTAGGTCACGTCGTGCTAAATGTAGCATTGGCGACAGTTTCTCACAAAAGAGTTTGCGTTTTGTATTTAAAAAGGTACACATGACCAAAAGTGGGTTGCCTGGAGTTGTGAGAACCTCAGTTGCGGTATTCTTTAAAGTGAGTGGGTTACGACTCCACTTCAACAAAAACTAAAATAATATTGTCAGAGTTATGGGAAGTTTTTCTATAAATGAAATGTCCCCGAGGGGGGGGGGGTGAAAAATCTCGTAAACCTATAGTAAGGCTCCTTGGAAAAACATACACTGAATGATATGGGTTATAAAAACAGCATTTGTCGTCACACTCACATTAGTCCCTATACTCTTTTAACTCATTGGCTGCCCTGACATTGACAGCCACAGACATCCATTTTAAGTCACGAGGTCAGTAAATATAGTCGTTGTAACATTGCTTCTAGCCTGTGAAAATTGGCAACATTTTTAAAAAGGTCCAATAAAAACGTATGAATAATACTGTTACGCTTGTAATACTTGTTAACACGCTTTTTCCGCCTCTCCCACATCTTATCCGACGTGCGCGGACATACGACCCCGGTGGGTGGCCAACGGCGTCTTTCCCCAGATGTGAACGACGGCCTCACATCTGCAAGCCATCTCAGCGCTAAAGCGGCTTCTCGTTTCCGTCTCCTCCTCTCGACGTGTTTGCGTGCGCGCCGGGACGGTCTCGCCCTCCGCCGGCTACACAGGCCTTCCATTGTCACCTAATTAAACGTGGGGCAGGTTCACTCAACTGCGGCCAATGTCAATAATACGTTTACTGTCCTTAAACTATCAAGCATTTCGCAGTGGCGCCACCCCACTGGCCACCCCGCTTGCCAGTATATCGTTAGATTGTTGTGGCATCAGTTATGCATTTCATCCCAAATGAATGCATTTATTTTGTTTTGTCAAATGTAGGGCTGTCAAATTTATCGCGTTAACGGGCGGTAATTAAGTTTTTTTGATTTATCACGTGAAAATATTTTGCGCAATTTACGCATTTGCGGTACGACTCATTCACGTATTGACGCAAACAGCCTACAATGGCGCCGTTTTACTTATATACAGAGATAAGAGGCAGTGTCAAGTGAGTGGAGTAGATAAAAGCATTCATTGGAGCCGTGCTTTTAATTGGCAAAAGCTTTATCATCTCTCCCACAGCAACTATAAATATTGTGGGAAGCGACGTGGGAAAGAATGACAGGAGTTGATCTTTTTCTTGACACCCTGCAGAGTACCCAATGCAGGGAAGATATAGCATTTGCATCCACCACACACAGTCATGGTTGCACCACTTCCCATCATGCATTAGGGCAGAACAGTTAAGTCACTACAGTATCATTTATTGAAAGCTCAACAAATACACTAGATGGCAATATTTAGTCACAATATACAAACTCACATGTATCCTTTAAGAATTACAAGTCTTTCTATCTGTGGATCCCTTTTACAGAAACATTGTTAATAATGTTAATGCCATCTTGTGGATTTATTGTTATAATAAATACAGTACTTATGTACAGTATGTTGAATGTATATATCTGTCTTGTCTTATCTTTCCATTCCAACAATAATTTACAGAAAAATATGGCATATTTTAGAGATGGTTTGAATTGCGATTAATTACGATTAATTCATTTTAATCGTTTGACAGCCCTAGTTAAATGTACACCTTATGCCTAATATATACTAGGGCAGTCAAACGATTAAAATTTTTCATTGAGTTAATCACAGCTTAAAAATTAATTAATCGTAATTAATCGCAATTCAAACCATCTATGAAATATGCCATATTTTTCTGTAAATTATCGTTGGAATGGTAAGATAAGACACAAGACGGATATATACATTCAACATACTGTACATAAGTACTGTATTTGTTTATTATAACAATAAATCAACAAGATGGCATTAACATTACTATCATTCTGTTAAAGCGATCCATGGATAGAAAGACTTGTAGTTCTTAAAAGATAAATGTTAGTACAAGTTATAGAAATTTTTATATTAAAACCCCTCGGAATGTTTTCATTTTAATAAAAATAAACTAGTAGCTCGCCATTGTTGACGTCAATAATTAAACAATGCTCATGGTGCTGAAACCCATAAAATCAGGTGCACCCAAGCACCAGCAGAGGGCGACAAAACACAAAAAAACACAAGTAACAAGTGGCCATGGCACTGTGCTGTCATTTTAATCTGTTTGAGCGGTGATTAATTCAAAAAATTAATTACCGTCCGTTAATGCGATAATTTTGACAGCCCTAATATATACATAATAATAAAACAATACAATAAAACAGAATTGTTGTGAAACTCAAAATGTTGACTCGACGGTTATGGACTATGCACATTAAATCATGAGTAACATCAAATATTACACAATACACCAAAGTATATCAGTAGCCGTGTCCTTAAAGTCTTTCTGATAGTTTCCCCCTGACCTTTTTACTTCAATAATGTAATGAAAACCTGAAATTATGGCTTTTAGTTTTGGCCACCCCAAGATTTTAAGTGGCTCCATCAGGCCACCCCTATGAAAAATTTCTGGAGGCGCCACTGGCATTTCGGGACGGTTTCAACTCCCTTGTGTCGTAACATCTGACTTGCAGGGCAACATACTGTGCATACGGACTACGACTATGTGAACGGCCTATTTTTGGCTAGGCGCTTACGCTCGGTCTCCCCGAGGACCATATACGGACTTTTATTCCTAAGACTCCAAAAAATGGTATTTAAAGCTCCTTCAAAGCTGATATGCGGAATGCCTGATGTTGAACGAGGCAACAAAGCGCTTCGTAATCCACTAAAAGTCTCAAGTATGCACGACGGAGCGCATGTTGGTCGGAACGTTCTCGGATGCTGATTTAGTTTGAGGTATCAACACTCAAAATGTAAGTGAAAACTTCAGGTCATGGGGTGTATTTATCTAGCGGTAGGTTTATTTGGACAAGTCTGGAGAACATTGAAAATGTATTTGCAGAAGCGTGTTAGGTCAGACGTGTTTTCAGCGGTGCGTGTACAATGGGGCAAATAAGTATTTAGTCAACCACTAATTGTGCAAGTTCTCCCACTTGAAAATATTACTGAGGCCTGTAATTGTCATGGGTAAACCTCAACCATGAGAGACAGAATGTGGGGGAAAAAAACAGAAAATCACAGTTTGATTTTTAAAGAATTTATTTGCAAATCATGGTGAAAAATAAGTATTTGGTCCATACCAAAAGTTCATCCTAATACTTTGTTATGTCCCCTTTGCTGGCAATATTGGAGGCCAAACATTTTCTGTAACTCTTCACAAGCTTTTCACACACTGTTGCTGGTATTTTGGCCCATTCCTCCATGCAGATCTCCTCTAGAGGAATGATGTTTTGAGGCTGTCGTTGGACAACACGGAGTTTCAACTCCCTCCTCACCCCGTGGCGTCAAAATGATAACAAGAACGGGGAGCAAAAATCCCAGAACCACACGGGGGGACCTAGTGAATGACCTACACAGAGCTGTGACCACAGTAACAAAGGCGACTATCAGTAACACAATGCGCCGCCAGGGACTCAAATTCTGCACTGCCAGATGTGTCCCCCTGCTGAAGAAAGTACACGTCCAGGCCCGTCTGCGGTTGGCTAGAGAGCTTTTGGATGATCCAGAAAATGACTGGGAGAACGTGTTATGGTCAGATGAAACCCAAAATAGAACTTTTTGGTAGAAACACAGGTTCTCTAGTTTGAAGGAAAAAGAATACTGAATTGCACTATACCCACTGTGAAGCATGGGGGTGGAAACATCATGCTTTGGGGCTGTTTTTCTGCAAAGGGACCAGGACGACTGATCTGTGTAAAGGAAAGAATGAAGGCCGCCATGTATCGAGAGATTTTGAGTGAAAATCTCCTTCCATCACCAAGGGCATTGAAGATGAGACGTGGCTGGGTCTTTCAGCATAACAATGATCCCAAACACACAGCCAGGGCAACAAAGGGAGTGGCTTCGTAAGAAGCATTTCAAGGTCCTGAAGTGGCCTAACCAGTCTCCAGGTCTCAACCCCATAGAAAATCTGCGCAGGGAGTTGAAAGTCCGTGTTGCCCAACGACAGCCCCAAAACATCACTGCTCTAGAGGAGCTCTGCATGGAGGAATGGGTCAAAATACCAGCAACAGTGTGTGAAAAGCTTGTGAAGAGTTACAGAAAACGTTTGGCCTTAGTTATTGCCAACAAAGGGTACATAACAAAGTATTGAGTAGGCCTGTCGCAATAACAAATTTTAGTGTGCGATAATTATTCTCATAAATTATTGCGATATGCGATATTTTTGCGCCCCCCCCAATTTTTAAAAACCAATTTACAATAACACAGTGAGAATACAGTATATATTAATAGATCAAGTACACCCATTTAAACGCGATAAATATTTACTCTTAAATTCAAAAATACTTTTTAAGAAATCACAACTAAAAACAATAGACCATGCTTCTTAAGTAAAAAAACAACAATATTGATACCGCACAGAAACACAGAATAAATACAATGTGTTTAAAAAAAAAAAAAAAAAAATTGCACTTCATAACTTAAGCATTTAGGCAAATGAAAACTTTTCCCGTCATAGCTTCTGCGTTGGTGCTCCATAGGGATGCAACGATACAGTTAAGTCACGGTTCGGTACGATTTTTGATACGGGGGACATGATTTTCGATCCGATTCAATACATTTAATGCTCTGTAAAAAAAAAAAAAATAATAATAATAACAATGATTTTTTTTTTTTTGCTAACGAGCAAAAATTAAATTGCCATCATATAAACATGCATTTTAGTGCATAATATTTATGTGCTTACTTCTTACTGATCTGAAAAAATTTTGTATAAAAGTGCTGAGAACAATCTTTACTGTTTGTAAAGTGAGGCGGGGCACACTGTTGATTGCTACAGCTCTCTTAGCAGCTAGGTTTACTACATGAGCAAGACATCCTATATGTGGTCCGAATCCATCTGTGTCACGTAGTGAATTAACAATATTTGCATCATTATCTATAGTCACTGGTATGGATCGATTTGGCCTTCTTAACTTCCATTCAGTCATGACAGTTTAGAATTCATCGATGTAGTATATGTAAGTATAAGTATATGACTACGTGTCCCATAATCACTCTGGGCTCACGTAGCCAATAGTATAGGACGTAGCACATCTAGCTTGCCATTTCATGATATCTAGTGTGTGCGCACATTTAAAAAAGTTAGCAAGCGCCGCTGAAGTCACGTCTGCTCATTACTACACAACACCAGCATATGACAATCGACTTTCATAAACAGGACGAGTTTGAAGCACAGCGCTCTTAATTTCATTCAGCTGTTGTCAAAGCGAGGTTGTTCGTAGCAGCCAAGTCTGTATCCCCGCGTGAAATGTCACTCCTTACGGGAGCGTAAGGAGTGACATAGTGATATAATGGGAATGATTGGCTCCGGCGCTAGTTTTTGCCGGACCTGGAACAAAGATGCATTTTGCGCAGTTGGTAACGAGGAATCCGAACTTTTAACAGCACGTCTGCACGCGAGGTGATAAATCGCAGCGGAAAAATTACCGCCTTCATTTTTATTTATCGCGGGATGAACTTTTGGTATTGACAAAATTCACCAAATACTTATTTTCCCCCATGATTTGCAAATAAATTCTTTAAAAATCAAACAATGTGATTTTATTTTTTTTCCCCACATTCTGTCTCTCATGGTTGAGGTTTACCCATGTTGACCATTACAGGCCTCTAATATTTTCAAGTGGGAGAACTTGCACGATTAGTGCTTGACTAAATACTTATTTGGCCCACTGTAATCGATCTGCAAAGTTTAACGCGCAGCTTTACACTTTTATAGGCCACTCATTGAAATACTGTGAAATAACTTGTTTTTAGTTTTGAAACGGTCTCAAATTTCACTTGTTGCAACCTGCAGGAAACCTGCGATCCTTTTGTCAGGACATCGAAAACGTCTCCTTAAAGCCGACAAATGATAAGATCCTCTTAGAATAGGAGATTACGACCTTAAATCCTAGCTGGGCATGTATGCGCATCTCCTCAAATCAGCTTTGTTCTTCGTAAGACCCCGAGTTATTAGAGATGGCAGCTTCCGCCGCGGCCCCGTATGACTTTACCTGGACGTTTATCGGCGTCGATGGCAGCGAAAGAGTTGAACAAACAGACTCTTTGTGTTGTATCTGGTGAGATAATCAAAACATTAATCAGTCTCAAACTCTCAGTGGTCACTTTGACATTCCCCGCGGGTCAATGCCAGCGTCTCCAATTCCATGCGTGCAAATTTGGATATTTTTTCTACCAACAGAATCGAAAGTGACAGTGGAAAAACAATGCCCAAATTGATTCAAGACGTGTTTTCGCATGCGGATTTCCGCAGCAAACTTTTTTCGCCTTTATTGTTTTGTTTGCGTTTTAAAGGAATTGGCGGTGAGGGATTTTAATACAGTACATACTCACACCAGATTGTGGTCAACCAATATACAGTATCGTGTCATGTATTATTTGTTTTATTATCAAAAGGAAGTAACATATTTTTGTGAAGGGGGCGTCAGTGTAGACAAGAAAACATTTTTTTTCCGGTTATTTTCTGTTTTACAGCTTCACAGAATGAACTGGTTGTAAACATATTTGGTCGATTTGTACGTGAATGTGTCCCGCTTGCATCCACGGTGGTCAAGGCACATGTTAGTCTCAGTTTGGAGCACCTTTGCAGGCCAAAATCCATTTTTGTTCCTGGGGAAAGCAGGCTTCTTTCAATAAATAACATATATATTTAGATAAACATGTATCGCCTACATGCGTTTTATATAATTTAAATAATTTATATATACAGTTGCTCTTCACACCTCGACTCGGATGAGTTCGTGCACATTTTCACGTCCTGTGGCGTTTCCTGGAGAGCGCGCAAACGCAGGAAGTGTCGATGCGTATCCACCGCCATCCCACCAAATTGCGAAATTGCGTCAACGCCCGCACGTAAGTCTGCGTGGTCTTGCACTGCGAGTTCCAGTTCTTGTCGTCGATTCCCCTGCAGCCTCCCTTGAAGGGCCTGGGGGTCCGACAGCGCGTTTCGTAAAAGTATTGTTTAATATCCTGCGTGGCGCTGGTTTTGATTTTGTCCAAAACGGTGACGGGGGTCCCCCTGGTGTCCACCGCTTGAGTTTTATCCGTCACCCACTGGCTCTCGCTGTCGCACACCGAGTATTCCCCGCGATAGCTCTTGTGTTCGGTGTAGCGCTTCTTGCGGGTTTTGTTCCCGCCGCTCACAAAGTCGTCGGACATGTACAGCGGCGGCGGTTGCAGCGGCGCCCGGTCGCTCAGCAGAACTCGCGGGGAATTGAAGCGCTTGTGCTGTCTCAGAAGGTCCGAGTTCAACAACATCACCTCGTCCGCGCTCGCGTTCCCTCGCTCCTCCGGAGGCAGCTCGGTGCTTTTCCCCTGCTGGCTGGCGTTCCCCCGGTTCTTCCCCCTGGTAATGTCCGCCTGTAGCAGCTGAATGATGAGGGAGTTTAACGGGTCAGGACTGGGATGCTGCTGCTGCTGCTGCTGTTGCTGCTGCTGCTGCTGTTGCCCCTGGTGACTGTTGTCCATGTTGGTTGCCTGGATACCATAGAGGTACACGAGGACCATCATGTAGAGCAGGATGGACATCACTAGATTCACCTGTAAGATCTGTAAAGAAAGACAGAAGTTGAAGATGGATATCTTACAAGTTCTTTATCTGGAAGGCAACAATGTTTGTCTCGTCGCATAAATCGCCAATTTTGAGATACGTCGTCAGTTCTTAGGACAACGGTACTTGTTTATACTACACAGTTGGCCACGATTTGATTCGATTCGAGGACATTAAATCTACGTACTTCAATTACGTACAGTGGGGAGAACAAGTATTTGATACACTGCCGATTTTGCTGGTTTTCCCACTTGCAAAGCATGTAGAGGTCTGTAATTTGTATCATAAGTTCTCTTCAACTGTGAGGGACGGAATCTAATACAAAAATCCAGAAAATCACATTGTATAATTTTTAAATAATAAATTTGTATTTAACTGCATGAAATAAGTATTTGATACATTACCAACTAGTAAATATTTCGAGTCTTAGTTCTTTTTTAAGAACCCCTCCTTTTCTCCACTCATTACCGGAAGTAACTGCACCTGTTTGAACTTGTTGCCTGTATAAAAGACACCTGTTCACATGGTCAAACAAACAAACTCCAACCTCTCCACAATGGCCAAGACCAAAGAGCTGTGTAAGGACATCAGGGATAAAATAAGACCTGCACAAGGCTGGGATGGGCTACAGGAAAATAAGCAAGCAGCTTGGTGAGAAGGTAACAACTGTTGGAGCGATTATTAGAAAATGGAAGAAGTTCAAGTTGACGGTCAATCTGCCTCGTTCTGGGGCTCCATGCAAGATCTCACCTCGTGGGGCATCACTGATCATGAGGAAGGTGAGAGATCAGCCCAGAACTACACGGCAGGACCTGGTCAATGACCTGAAGAGAGCTGGAACCGCAGTCGCGAAGAAAACCATCGGAAACAGATTACGCCGTCATGGATTAAAATCCTAAAGCGCACGCAAGGTCCCGTTGCTGAAGCCAGTGCATGTCCAGACACGTCTGAAGTTTGCCACTGACCATCTGGATGATCCAGAGAAGCAATGGGAGAAGGTCATGTGGTCGGATGAGACCAAAATGGAACTTTTTGGTCTCATCTGGCTCGGCTCGTCGTGTTTGGAGGAAAAAGAAGGATGAGTACAACCCCAAGAACACCATCCCAACTGTGAAACATGGAGGAGGAAACATCAGTTTTTTGGGGCTGCTTCTCTGCAAAGGGTAGAGAAGCAGGGAGGACTGCGCTGTATTGAGGGGAGGATGGATGGGGCTATGTATTGCCAGATCTTGGCTGACAACCTCCTTCCTTCAGTGAGAGCCCTGAAGATGGGTCGTGGCTGGGTCTTCAACGACCCAAAGCACACAGCCAAGGCAACTAAAGAGTGGCTCCGTAAGAAGCATCTTAAGTTCCTGGAGTGGCCTAGCCAGTCACCAGATCTGAACCCGATAGAAAATCTATGGAGGGAGCTGAAAGTCCCGAAACCTGAAGGCTCTGGAGAAGATCTGCATGGAGGAGTGGGCCAAAATCCCTGCTGCAGTGTGTGCAAACCCTGTCAAAGACTACAGGAAACGTTTGGTATCTGTAATGGCAAACAAAGGTTTCTGTACCAAATATTAAGTTCGATTTTTGTGAGGTATCAAATACTTATTTCATGCAATTAAATGCAAATTTATTATTTAAAAATCATACAACGTGATTTTCTGTTTTGTTGTATTAGATTCCTTCCCTCACAGTTGAAGAGAACTTATGATACAAATTACAGACCTCTACATGCTTTGCAAGTGGGAAAACCGGCAAAATCGGCAGTGTATCAAATACTTGTTCTCCCCACTGTACATGTTCAATAGTTAAATTTCACCACCAATAAAACGATAAAAAGCAGGTTTTTGACTGTTTTGTCGCTGAACATTTCAGACATTGGAATCGAAACGACAACAAACAGCATCTCTCGACCAAACCATGTACGTATCGATCCAAGTTGACATTTACACCTCTGTCTTTGAACACTTGGGAACTCACATGAAAGACGCGGAAACAAGGGTCATGGGATGAAACTTGGTGTCAACACATGAACAATTTATGCACTGTTACAGCATGTCAAAGAGCCGATACAGGCTTGTTTCTGTTAGAAATTAGACCTGGAAGTCAAACCCTAGGGTAGAATCTTCCTCACTTCTTCTTAAAGGTCCTGTAAAATGGAAGTAAACATCATTAAACAATTTGACATGGCACACAAAGGAGTGTTGTGAACAAGATTGCGGCGTGCAGGATTATTGCCATAGTACGCTTGTGAATTGAGTTATATAGTGGTTTCTCAATGTACCTTGTAATAAATAAAAGAACTTGCGGCCAGACGCGTTCAACGGAACGCATGTGGAATTTAAACTTGGCTGAAATGTAACGAGAAATCTAATGTCGGCCAATTCTTTACGATCCGATATTTTAGTTCGAAACTTCCCGGCAGTGCTTGACAATTTAAAAAAAAAAACCTTATTCGAAAGTCTCACTAAAATGACCACAGTCATGTGAAAAAATTAGGACACCTCATGAAATATTCCGTTCTTTATTAAGAAATGTTCACATAACAATGTCTGACCTTGTTGGAAAAGCTATTTAATTGCAGGTAAATAAAAAATAAAGTAACATTGTTTTACCCATTAAACCAGGGGTGTCCGAACTTTTTGCAAAGGGGGCCAGATTTGGTCTGCTAAAAATGTGGAGGGCCGACCTTGGCCTTTACGTAGAACAATATATTTAAGCAAATTTTAGCAAGCCATTCTGTGTGTCACATTCGCTTTATTATTATTATTATTTTTTAATTAATTTAGGGCTGTCAAAATTATCGCGTTAACGGGTGGTAATTAATTTTTTTAATTAATCACGTTAAAATATTTGACGCAATTAACGATACAAAATTCAACAGACACATAATTGCCACTAAAAGAAAGAAAACCTACAGAAATATGCGTGGAGAACAAATAGCACAATGTAACAGCATAAACGTCTCACAACTCTCCCACTAGTAGAAGGAATAACATTAGTATGGAACGACGCTGCCCCCAAGTGGCCGGTGGCATTCTCTCCACACTTAATGTCCACAAATGGCGTCTTTGTAATCTGTTTGAGGCAATGCGTGAGCGGGTCATTCAGTGCATGCGTTAATTGCGTCAAATATTTTAACGTGATTAATTTTAAAAAAATTTAACGCCCGTTAACGCGATAATTTTGACCGCCCTACTTAAAAACTTAAACGTATTAAATATTTCAAATATATATTTTTTCCTTTTTTTGCACAAGCCCCCCCCTCCCCCACACCGCATCCCCTCTGTCTTAGCAGAGAATGGTTTGACCCCACTCTAGCGCACTCAAGGCTACACTACGTAGGTGCCCTGAAGCGGGAAATTAAAATCTGTCATTGTTATAATCGCTAAACATGGCAAGTTATCATAAATCGGTTGCGCGCAAAAGAAAAGAAAAAGGAAAAAGAGATGAAGATCATAGAGGTGAACGAGAAAAAATTATGAAGTTTTTCAAAGGGGGAGAAGAAGCCAGAGAATTAGGGCTAGAGTTGGCTGTCGACGGTGATGTCGGTAAGTGAACAACAGCCGCTAACGTTTAAATTCGCGATCACCTTGACCAAAGCCCGATTCGAGTCTGTCACCGGCCGCTTATAGCCTATTGAGCTGCGGTATGATAAGACATGCTGCTCGTGTTAGCCTAGGAGAGAGAAGGTGATGGGAGATCAGGGATATATGGTAATCTGCGAGGCTGAACAGACTCTGGTCCGGTGGCTGGATTTATCTTGGTTTTACAACCCACTGTGTATTATAGCAAACGCTAATACGAATCCATCACCGAACCGGCACAAACGAGCAGGAGTGGAACAGCAGAGGAGCCTGTCAGGGAGAGACAGGGAGCTGTCAGGCAGCCCACAGTCAAAAAAATCTAGGCGCATCAATGTTTGAGGGCTTGATAACCTCAGGGATGTGGAGGGGGCTGGCACAGGATGTTTAGTTATCCTGTTTTGTTGCTTAGCAGGGAGGCATAGCACTCTCAGTTGTATTGAATTGTAGCCTACATGGGACAATAGATGAGAATTGTTTGTTTATATTGTGTCACATTACATTACGGTCTGTTAAATTTAACTATCTCAAATTAAATAATTTGAAAATTTACACTGTCTTTGCTTGCAAAACGTTAAAAGTAGGGCTATCAAAATTATTGCGTTGACGGGCGTTAATTTTTTAAATTAATCCCGTTAAAATATTTGAGGCAATTAACGCAGATGCTCCGCTCAGATTTAGATGACAGTACAGTGAAACGCTCACTTGTTGTGTTTTATGGAGTTTTGCCGCCCTCTGCTGGCGCTTGGGTGCGGCTGATTTTATAGGCTTCAGCACCCATAAGCATTGTGTAAGTAATTATTGACATCAACAATGGCGGGCTACTAGTTTATTTTTTGATTGAAAATTTTACAAATTTTATTAAAACGAAAACATTAAGAGGGGTTTTAATATAAAATTTCTATAACTTGTACTAACATTTTTCTTTTAAGAACTACAAGTCTTTCTATCCATGGATCACTTTAACAGAATGTTAATAATGTTAATACCATCTTGTTGATTTATTGTTATAATAAACAAATACAGTCCTTATGTACCATATGTTGAATGTATACATCCATCTTGTGTCTTTCCATTCCAACAATAATTTACATAAAAATAGGGCATATTTTATAGATGGTTTGAATTGCGATTAATTGCGATTAATTACGATTAATTAATTTTTAAGCTGTAATTAACTCGATTAAAAATTTTAATCATTTGACCGCCCTAGTTAAAAGTACTGCATACGTTGTCATGACAAGCCGGTGGCAGGGGTGGGTGAGGGGGCCCTATAAAGGTCTCTTGTCCCCGGGCCCCTGCAAGTCTGTTGACAGCCCTGGCTGTACATGTAAGAAACCCCTCAAACATCTCACAGCTGAAAGTATTCTGTGTTGAGGAGTGTGCGAACTTTCTTCAGACCGATGCAAAGACTGGTAGATGGCAACAAAAAGTTATTTCAGCCAAAGGGGGTAACACTAGCTATTAGGTGGTAGGGTGTCCTAACCTTTTCCTCAGTTAGAATATGCATTTTTGTTTATATATTTGGTTCAATGAGTAATACCATGCTAATTTTTGTTGTTTACCTGAAATTAAATCATTTTTTCCCAATGATAAAGAAAAAACAAATCAGACATTGATATATTAACCTTTCTAAATAAAGAACCAAATATTTAATGGAGTGTCCTAATTTTTTCACATGATTGTGCGTACACTTAGAAAAAGGTGATTACAATTGTGTTTAGGGCTGCAGCTATCGAATGTTTTAGTAATCGAGTAATCGGCTGAAAATTCTATCGATTAATCGGATAAAACTTTTTTTTTTTTTTTTAGGTAAAGAGAAATTATATAAATATACATGAGAAAAGACATTTAATCCAATATTGAACAATTTTCAGTCAATCAATGTCTTTATTTTCGATGTACATTGTTGAAAACAGCCAACAATTGCATCTCAGATGCGACTAGAAAAAAAAATTCACTGCTTTCACTCAAAAAACTTCTAGATCTTATTTAAAAATATATGTATATTTCTTACCTAAAAATGTAATTACGTTTGATAACATACATCACTTGAAACCTACGTCATTTTCCCACGTGTTTAAATTGAATTTCCATTTGTGTCAAGCTATTTTTAAGTTCTAGATAAGTTTTAAGTCAGACTAAACTGTAAGTACTGATAGGTTTTTGCAGTGTTCAAAATAAATGTATGATACCTGCTGTATTGGAGCATATTAGGGACCAGTGCTACTTGGTGTTTTATTCAGCAATGACTACTGAGCTAAAACTGACAGTTAGCTTTATTATGTTTTAATTTTACACGCTCATCACTTTACAACGCTGTGTTTTTACAGATTAAATAAAGCCTGTATGTAAGACACGTTAGCCATGCATCGACAGTGGTCATAATCAATAGAAACCTAGCATCCGAAGGGCTAACGTTACGTGAGCGAGTGACAGTAACGTTATATTTATTAGCGCTGAGAAGCCTACTGCTTAAAGATGGCGGCTGTTTACTAATGCAGCCCAGACGCGGCTGGGTCTGTCATTTCGCATCTAGTTCTAAATGCATGCAATATCTATTGGACGCATCGGACACTACCTGCTACCACACTAGCATCATGCGGGCGTAGTTTTCAGTGGTGCCTCCAGAAATCTTTCATAGGGGTGCCCAGATGGGGCCACTTAAAATCTTCGGGTGGCCAAAACTAAAAGCCATAATTTCAGGTTTTCATTATATTATTGCAGTAAAAAGGTCAGGGGAAAACTATCAGAAAGACTTAAGGACACGGCTACTGATATACTTTGGTGTATTGTGTAATATTTGATGTTACTAATGATTTAATGTGCATAGTCCATAACTGTCCAGTCATCATTTTGAGTTCCACAACAATTCTGTTTTATTGTGTTATGTATATATTAGGCATAAGATGTACATTTAACTAGGGCTGTCAAACGATTAAAAATTTTAATCGAGTTAATCACAGCTTAAAAATTAATCGCAATTCAAACCATCTCTAAAATATGCCTTATTTTTCTGTAAATTATTGTTGGAATGGAAAGATAAGACGGATATATACATTCAACATGCTGTAAATAAGTGCTGTATTTGTTTATTATAACAATAAATCCACAAGATGGCATTAACATTATTAACATTTTTTTGTGAAAGGGATCCACGGATATAAAGACTTAGGATTAATGTGAGTTTGTATATTGTGACTGAATATTGCCATCTAGTGTATTTGTTGAGCTTTCAGTAAATGATACTGTAGCGATTTAACTGTTCTGCCCAAATGCATGATGGGAAGTGGTGCAACCATGACTGTGTGTGGTGGCTGCAAATGCTATATCTGGGTACACTGCAGGATGATCAACTCCTGTCATTCTTCCCCACGTCGCTTCCCACAATATAGTTTCTGTGGGAGAGATGACAAAGCTTTTGCCAATTAAAAGCACGGCCCCAATGAAAGCTTGTATCTACTCCACTCACTTGACACTGCCTCTTATCTCTGTATATAAGTAAGACGGCGCCATAGTAGGCTGTTTGCGGCAATGCGTGAATGAGTCGTACCGCGAATGCGTTAATTGCCATAAATATTTTCATGTGATTAATTTTTTAAAAATTAATTACCGCCCGTTAACGCGATGAATTTGACAGCCCTACATTTAACGAAAACAAAATAAATGCATTCATTTCGGATGAAATTCATAACTGATGGTACAACAATCTAAGGATATACTGGCAAGTGGGGTGGCCAACCAACTTATAGGGGTGGCCATGGCCACCCCTGGCCACCCCCTGGTGGCGCCACTGGTAGCTTTTAGCAACGTCGGCGTAGTTTGTAGTAGAGCAGGGCGGTAAACCGAAAATTTACCATTACCGAAATTCTTCACGATGACCGACGTAGTTTTGACCATGTCGGTAAATTCGGTAATTTAATAAAACAAGAAAATATAGTGTTTTCATCCCGCTTTGACTCTGTGTTGTTCAGCTATTTTCATTCCCCTTTAAGAAGGCAGACAGTGTGCTTATGTATGGAGTCACGTGGTTTTCAGGAAGCCAAACAAACAGAAGCCTGGTAGGCTAACGCTAGCGGCTAAGGCTACAAGTAAACGAGATGCCGCCAAGCTTTCACCCGACATTAAGTAAACTCTTGGCGGGTTCCAGACGGGCATTCACTCGCCGTCCTCCCTGGTTCTCACAATTTCAGGAGAGGATGCTTTCAGTGCTTTCTTCTGGTAGCCAAGCCACAGGCTAACGCTAGCGGCTAACAGCGGCTACAAATGAACGTGATGGAGTCTGATAGCGGCTCTAACCTTGTTGAAACGGCTGAAATTAATGAGTGGACTGGGCACGGACTTCATGTAGCAATCATTATGTCGCGTTATTTGGTATCTCTGTGTGATTTCTCTGAAAGCTTTCATGATGGTAAAGCCCTCAGCATAAAGTACAATCCAACAGTGAAGCCTATATATAATATGACAGTTTAATGGCCACAGCTATTTTTCTGTATTTGTTTGCTTTATTATGCCATCATAAAATCTTAAATGTTTCATTGGCATCAGAGCAATACAGCTTTAATCTGGTTGTGTCTGTGTGGGGGGTGCATGTATTATAAAATGTTCTGGGGAAAAAAGAAAACCTGAAACCTTGACGTAAACACTTGTGTTGAATAATTGTCACAGCAGCCATTACCAATAAGTTGTCTGAAATGTACTGTTAAAGCTGCAAGTCATTTGTGTTAGAATGACATGTTTGCACAGTCGTCATATTGATTTTTATAATGTTGTACATTTTTCAAGTCATACAAGTTGTTATAAATGTTCATACTAGAATTCTTATTGTTTACAAGATTTGTTTTAATACCTAATGTTTAGACTGCATGCGCAATTGTTAAATTGAAAGCTGCTAAATAAATTTAACGAGAAACTGTTAATTTGTATTCCATGCATTGATTCAAAGTTTCAAATTATATAACAGTCCGCTTGGGCGAATTTATCGGAGGTACATCTGCTCAATTTATCGTGATATGTACTTAAGGCCATATCGCCCAGCCCTAGTTTGTAGCGGCTGTTTTTTTTTTTGTTTTTTTTTTAAATTGCTTCTTCCTCTACGCACGTGACGTCAGCGCGTTGTCCCGCATTAAAAGTAATCCGGGCAAAACATGATGCTTAGAGCTGGCAAAATTAAACTATTCCTTGAGGTGAATAAAATTAGTCGGATCAGTTTTTAAACTCGAGTTACTCGAGTTGCTCGAGTATTCGTCAGAGTAATCAAAGAAAGCAATGCGTCCTTCTCCATTAATGCATTTCCCCAGAGTTGACTATCTTTATGCCGCCCCTTCGGGCTCAGTGATAAGTGATTTTCCAGCTGTTGAATTCTCTTGACGTCACGTGGAAATGTTTTACAATTGGACACGCCCTCAACTTTATACAGTACATTTAACATCCAATCGACATGATATGGCGCTATTGGCTATAACTTCACTTTTCGACTCGGACTTTCGTGAGAGATACAAATCCAAACTGTTTCTCGTCCTTGTTTATGTGATTGGGTCTTGTATCATTTGATTACAAAAGGCTTTGAAAAAAAAAAACTTTGCAGCACTTCAGGCCACTAAAGTTATGATAGCTTGACATGTGTGTACTTTGTATGCTTTGAATGTAGTATATGATTCTAGTCATGTTGTTTTTCGTGTGGAGTAAATGCGTTGTGTACATACTGTAAATTACTCCAGTGGCAGGTTTAGACAGGAAGAAGCATCTGAAGCCTGAGGGAGTCAAAAGAGAATTCCGCACATTCGCGAGAGGTCAGTGTTTTGTCGTGTTGTCTTCAATGTCAATGGTGAGGATTGCGAGAAAAGGGAGGACTGAATTTTGCTGTTTTCTATTCAAATTGAAAAAGATGTGCTAAAAATGTCAAGTCATAAATGTGATGAAGCATGTTTACAAAAAAAAAAAAAAAAAAAAGATCATCAAACGCCTCTGAAACTTGCTCAAGGATAGTAGATTGTTCATGTGACATTCAGATGGTTCCTGTGGTCAGAATAAATCCGGGCCAATCCGGAATACTGATTTTCAGGGGGCTTTGTGTCGCACCACCACCACAATGCTCCATGTGAGTTTTATTATAGTCTCGATTAGTAGTGGATGTTTTTTTCTCCGGGCGTCGGCGGCGATTTAAAGTCGATTGTGCAGATGTCTTCCTGAAGGCGACATGAGGATGGAGTCAAATGACACATCGAGGTTGTGAGAAGTGGATCGAGATATTTCGGTGTGTCTGCACAAACAAATGCTATCTTTTTGTTTATTTTCCCGTGTTTTACTGTGTTTTGGGTCAGGCACAGGCTTGTTGAGGTGTCTCTACAACTCATCGTTTTATTCCCGATCATATTTTCACATCAAGCTACGACAGGGGATGTTTTAGGACCAATGCAAATCGAGGGAAAAGATAACTTGGAGTGTTTTGTCAACATAGTAACCGGTAACATTGAAGTCAAATCGCTTTTTTATGTTGTTAGCTTTGTCGAACAGAGCTTGGGTGTCATTCTTTCCAATGAACAACTGCAACAGGGTATCCGTGGGGTCTTAAAAAGTCTCTTAAAAAGTCTTAAATCCAATAATTTGAGGCTAAATGTAACAATTTGAGGCTAGAAAGGTATAAAATTCACCAAGAGTCTCATAAAAGGTCTTAAATACGGCCGTGAAAGTTGACTTTTATTTATCACTCGGGCTGTCAAAATTATCGCGTTAACGGGCGGTAATTAATTTTTTAAAATTAATCACGTTAAAATATCTGACGCAATTAACGCAGATGCCCCGCTCAGACAGATTTAAATGGCAGTACAGAGAAATGCCCACTTGTTAATTGTGTTTTATGGAGTTTTGCCGCCCTCTGCTGGCGCTTGGGTGCGACTGATTTTATAGGCTTCAGCACCCATGAGCATTGTGTAAGTAATTATTGACATCAACAATGGCGGGCTACTAGTTTATTTTTTGATTGAAAATTTTACAAGTTTTATCAAAAGGAAAACATTAAGAGGGGTTTTAATATAAAATTTCTATAACTTGTACAAACATTTATCTTTTAAGAACGACAAGTCTTTCTATCCATGGATCGCTTTAACAGAATATTAATAATGTTAATGCCATCTTGTTGATTTATTGTTATAATAAACAAATACAGTCCCTGTGTACCGTATGTTGAATGTATATATCCATCTTGTCTTATCTTTCCATTCCAACAATAATTTACAGAAAAATATGGCATATTTTATAGATGGTTTGAATTGCGATTAATTACGATTAATTAATTTTTAAGCTGTAATTAACTCGATTACAAATTATAATCGTTTGACAGCCCTGTTTATAACATGCATAAACTTCAGTCTCTCTTTTAAATGTTTTTACTTTTGGGGATGCTATAAGGTAACTACAGTGGTATGAAAAAGTATCGGAACCTTTTGGAATTTCTCACATTTCTGCATAAAATCCCCATCAAATGTGAACGGATCTATGTCAAAATCACACAGATGAAAAAACCGCGTCACCCAAACATTTGTTGTCATATTTTAATGAGGATAGCATGCAAACAATGACAGAAGGGGGGTAGGGATAAGTAAGTTAACCCTCTATCTAAGGAGACTTAAAGAGCAATTGAAACCAATTTTTACCAAACATTTTAAGTCAGGTGTGTGCCCAATCACTGATGAGTGGTTTAAAACTGCCCTGCCCACTATAAAACACACACCTGGTAAGAATTGTCTTGATGAGAAGCATTGATGTGCATCATGGCTCGGTCAAAAGAGCTGCCTGAAGACCTGCAATCAAGGATTGCTGATTTGTATGAAGCTGGGAAAGGATATAAACCCATCTCTAAAAGTCTGGATGTTTATCAATCGACAGTCAGAGTTGTTGTCTACAAATGGAGAGAGTTTGGCACTGTTGCTTCTCTCCCAAGGAGTGGCCGTCCACCAAAGATGACGCCAAGAGTTCAGTGCAGAATACTCAGAGAGGTAAAAAAAAAAAAAAAAAAAGAACCCTAGAGTGTCTGCGAAAGACTTACAGAAATCACTGGCACAGTCCAATGTCTCTGTGCACACATCAACTATATGTACAACTATGGCCAAATAAAGGCACTAGGACACGCAACAGAAGTTTTGGCAAAATATTTTGGAGACTGATGAACCCAAAGTTGATTGTTTGGGAGTAACTCACAACGTCATGTGTGGAGGAAAAATGGAACAGCTCACCAACATCAACACCTCATCCCCGCCGTGAAGCATGGTGGAGGGAGCATCATGACTTGGGGCTGTTTTGCCGCCTCAGGGCCTGGCCAACTTGCTATCATTAATGGAAGAATGAATTCCAAGGTTTATCAGGATGTGTTGCAGGAAAACTTGAGACCGTCTGTCAGACAGTTAAAGCTAAAAAGGGGATGGATGTTGCAACAAGACAATGATCCAAAACACAGAAGTAAATCAACTTCAGAATGGTTTCAGAAGAACAAAATACACGTTCTAGAGTGGCTAAGTCAAAGTCCAGACTTGAACCCCATTGAGATGCTGTGGCACGACCTGAAGACAACGATTCATGCCAGACATCCTAGGAATCTGACTGAACGACAGAAGTTTTGTACAGAAGAACGAGCCAAGATTAGTCCTGATCGGTGTGCTAGACTGATCTGCAGCTACAGGAAGCGTCTGGTTGAAATTATTGGGGCACAAAATGTTAAATGTGATTGTTCACTTGCTTATTTTTCCACCTTCTGTCATTGTTTGCAAACTATCCTCATTAAAATATGAAAACCTACAAATGTTTGGGTGGTTTTAGTTAAAGCAGACCGTTTTTTTTTTCATCTGTGTGATTTTGACATAGATCAGTTCACATTTGATGGTGATTTTATGCAGAAATGTGAAATAATTCCTAAAGGGTCAGATACTTTTTAATACTACTGTACAAAGCGGAACTACCTGTGCTGCCCGGTCAGAATTTATCGAACACCACCAACTCTTGCTGTGCATGCGCAGTTTTGTGTTGACAGCTTTGCCTTTGTTGCACATAGACTTGTTTGATGTTACACCAGCCCTGTTTTCCGTTAGTTTCGAGCGTTGCTTTCACATTGAGAAGTGGGGGTGAATGCCAGTTATTAGTTCAAGGAGGCAGCCGTTACCTCGCTATTAGCCCGCCACCTTATTGAGCAGCGTTCGTTTCCACCGCTGGACCGGTACCACTAATAGCTGCCGTTTTCCTTGTTGAATTGCTTAGGATTTGGATCTTATTTCCCGAGGTATTATTGTGCAGCCATTGAGGTATGTTTTTGTAAGCCAATATGTCTTCATGGATTTACTTTATATCATTATGTATTATGTATGTATTCTAATGGTGTGTTCGTAGTTTAACCGTGACAAATTAATAAATGTCAGTTGTAAGAAGAAGTATGGTGTGATAGCTATCTTATTTTTTGGCATTTAAGTTTTTGGAACGTTATTTTGAGATTTAGGGGGGTTTCAAGGGTACAGTCAATTCCGACTTACTTGGAAGTTCGGGTTATTTCGCAAGCATAAGAACGGAACTTGTTCGTAACACGGGGACTACCTGTGCTTGCATCCATGGGTAAGTGGCCAATAGCCGTTGGCACTTGGCTGTCGAGTTTACAAGTCTTAATTCACAGAAAGAGAAATTCTTGGTGTTTTCAGTTAAGTTAAACATTTTTATTGCAATGTTAAAGAGCTGTGAATAAATTCATATACTTTGCAGTAAAGATGTCCCGATATTACGTCATTTTCAAAGTATCTGAATCGGCAAAAAAATATCGGACATGCCTTTTTATTTATTTATTTTTTTGAATAAAATTGTTTTCTAATTGTATTTAATGTTACAGACAAAATGTCTTGCACTCAGCCCTACTTTAAGCCAAAACTAAAGACTGTGGATATCAAATTTATCGCGTTAACGGCGGTAATAACATTAAAATATTTAACCCAATTAACGCATGCGCTGCACTACCCACTCACGCATTGTCGCGTTCAATCTATAATGGCACCGTGTTACGTATACATAGAGCTAAAAGGCAACGTAAAATGAGTAGAGAGAATTTTGGCAGCCTTTGAAGCCTTTTTTTAATTGACAATCCCTCTTTCAACAATTATTAATATTGTGGGAAGCAATGTGGGGAAGAAAGGTAGTAGTTGATCTTTTTCTTAACACCCTATGTTATTTCCCAACGCAGAGAAGATATATCAATTGGTACCACGACGCACAGTCATGGTTGCACTTCCCATCATGCATTTGGGCAGAAGTTAAATGGCTACAGTATCATTTACTGAGAGCTCAACAAATACACTAGATGGCAATATTTAGTCACGATTTACAAAGTCACATTTATCCTTTAAGAATTACAAGTCTTTCTATCCGTGGATCCCTCTCACAGAAAGAATGTTAATAATGTAAATGCCATCTTGAGGATTTATTGTCATAATAAACAAATACTTATGTACTGTATGTTGAATGTATATATTCGTCCGAGTTTTATTCATTTTTTTCCTTAATGCAATGCCAAAATGCATATGATCGGGAAAAATTATCGGGAATGATTGGAATTGAATCAGGAGCAAAAACAAAGCAATCGGATCGGGAAATATCAGGATCGGCAGATAGTCAAACTAAAACGATCGGGATCGGATCGGGAGCAAAAAAACATGATCGGAACAACCCTACTTTGCAAGTAATTCCGAGCCTTTGTCTTTGTCTCGGTCACTTTTTTTTTCCTGGTATTGATGCGAATAAGTCTATGGTCTTTCTTCGTTTATGGTCTTTAAAAAAATTCTTAAATTTGGCTTGTTGAAACCCGATACCCCTCTGCAAGTATGCGTTTCATTGACGGCGATAGATGTAATAAAATTATGGAATAAAGACTAATTAAATCGATGATAAATATTTTTTAAGACATAAATGGGTATATAATACTGTGCATGATGCATTCAAACATCACAACAGTCATTTTCATTGTTAGTTTACTGATAAATTATTGTAGCGTGCACGCATCAAATAGTGAATACAAACAGTTGTTGTTTTGCAGAATGTCTGTGTAAAGCTTGTGATTTATGATCAAAGCTCCATTCTTGCGTCCTTATTAACAGAGAAGGGGTACCATTTTTTTCCACGTGTTCTGAGGAAAAAAGTAGAATAGACATACAGTGGGGCAAATAAGTATTTAGTCAACCACTAATTGTGTAAGTTCTCCCGCTTGAAAATATTAGAGAGGCCTGTAATCGTCAACATGGTTAAACCTCAACCATGAGAGACAGAATGTGGGAAAAAAAAAAACAGAAAATCACATTGTTTGATTTTTTTAAAGAATGTATTTGCAAATCAGGGTAGAAAATAAGTATTTGGTCGATACCAAAAGTTCATCTCAATACTTTGTTATGTAACCTTTTTTGGCAATAATGGAGGCCAAACGTTTTCTGTAACTCTTCACAAGCTTTTCACACACTGTTGCTGGTATTTTGGCCCATTCCTCCATGCAGATCTCCTCTAGAGCAGTGATGTTTTGAGGCTGTCGTTGGGCAACACGGACTTTCAACTCCCTCCGCAGATTTTCTATGGGGTTGAGATCTGGAGACTGGCTAGGCCACTCCAGGATCTTGAAGTGCTTCTTACGAAGCCACTCTTTTGTTGCCCTGGCTGTGTGTTTGGGATCATTGTAATGCTGAAAGACCCAGCCATGTCCATCTTTAATGCCCTTGCTGCTGGAAGGAGATTTTACCTCAAAATACATGGCCCCATTTATTCTTTCCTTTACACAGATCAGCCGTCCTGGTCCCTTTGCAGGAAAAACAGCCCCAAAGCATGATGTTTCCACCCCCATGCTTCACAGTGGGGATGGTGCAATTCAGTATTCTTTCTCCTCCAAACAAGGGAACCTGTGTTTCTACCAAAAAGTTCTATTTTAGTTTAATCTCACCATAACACATTCTCCCAGTCCTCTTCTGGATCATCCAAATATTCTCTAGCGAACCGCAGAGGGGCCTGGACGTGTACTTTCTTTAGCAGGAGGACACGTCTGGCAGTGCAGGATTTGAGTCCCTGGCGGCACATTGTGTTACTGATAGTAGCCTTTGTTACTGTCGTCGCAGCTCTCTGTAGGTCATTCACTAGGTCCCCCCGTGTGGTTCTGGGATTTTTGCTCCCCCTTCTTATCATTTTAACGCCACGGGGTGAGGAGAGAGTTGAAAGTCTGTGTTGCCCAACGACAGCCCCAAAACATCACTGCTCTAGAGGAGATCTGTATGGAGGAATGGGCCAAAATACAAGCAACAGTGTGTGAAAAGCTTGTGAAGAGTTACAGAAAACGTTTGGCCTCAGTTATTGCCAACAAAGGGTACAAAACAAAGTATTGAGATGAACTTTTGGCATTGACCAAATACTTATTTTCCACCATGATTTCCAAATAAATTCTTTAACAATCAAACAATGTGATTTTCTGGGGGGGTTTCCACATTCTGTCGCTCATGGTTGAGGTTTACCCATGTTGACAATTACAGGCCTCTCTCTGTTTTAAAGTGGGAGAACTTGCACTATTAGTGGTTGACTAAATACTTATTTGCCCCACTGTATATTAAGATTCACATATATGTCGTTAAACTTGTGAGTGTCGAAATTATGGGTGTGACAAAATATCGAAATGGTGATATATCGTGATACTTTGTATCCCGAAAGGTTATCGATACGCTCCTGTCAAGAATCGAGATATCGTTTTCAAAAGGTGTCGAAACAAATTAAAATTTTTTTTTAAAAAGGCTGCCATTGACGGTGCTCGACGCCCAATCCGTTCATTCAAAACCAAAACATTCACAGTCATTCTGTCCGATTTTCGGGGCATTTACAGGTCCTTGCTGTTCATTTTGGGCATTTACAGGTCATTTCCTGTTGAGTTTGAGTCACTTCCTATTCATTTCGGGGATTCCCAGGTCACTTCGTGTTCTGTAACACAAAATAAACAGCAAGTGACCCATCAAATACCCCAAAATAAACAGGAAGTAACTGAAAATCAACAGGTAAATGACTTTAAATGGCCCAAATTTACTCATTGCCTGGCATTGGCTGCCAATGACGGCCATAGACGTTCAATCCGTTTGAAGTGGGAGGGATGGCAGCGAATGAACGAACGTTCATTCGCTGCCACCCTCCCACTTCAAATGGATTGGACGTCTACTAGTGATGAACTCATTCCAATTCACAGCAGAAGCTTGTTTTTCTGTTTATTAGTTTTTTTGTAGAATATCCTAGAATGATTTCCTGACCAATGTATCGCTATATCGTCAGATCATCATTAGCGTCAGCTTTATCCCAAATCGTATCGTGAGGTACCAAGAGGTTCTCACTCCTAGTCAAAATGCAACATATGGCGACATCAAGTAATCCTTCAGACCACGTTCCATGCATTCAAAATGTTGTCCCATGGATAAGCGCTCCAATTATCTCTGTATGTTTAGTTTTCAAAGTTATTTGCCCTCAGGTAGCGTACTTTCTCAAGTGACGTGATCCTACAGGTGAACCCGTGTGTGTACAGACTTTTGTGCCTGTGTGTGCGTAAAAGCTTTGTCACTCTGACTGAAAGCCAAATGTCGATTTGACCTCTTGCCAGCGACTGTGCGTCGGGCACACCAGCAATCGCTGCTTGTTTTTATCTCGAGTGCATGGAGCCAATACAAGCACAGATTTGAAACGAGGGCAGTACGATCAAATGTATGGCGCAGTCTCCACTTTTTCCATATGTTAGTCATATTGTAAAAAGTGAAAATTCATGCCCGCTAAGTCAACTCTTCATCATCACAAGACATCACTTCCACATACTAGTTTAACCCTTTAACAACGCAGCGACGCGTTTACGCATGTCGTCTTTGAAACTTCGTCGTGTTGTAATTACATCACCCACATGCCACTGGTTGGTCTCATTTGAAAGTGCGGAAGTTGATGTCCACACCAGTTTTTATTTGAAGTCAGTCGACCAAGAAAAATGGGAGATAATGTCATTTGAGTTTTATAGTTTTATTGCACTCATAAATATGCATTAAAACGCTGCATGGACAATGTATTGATCTCCATATTTCCATCATTTCTTGTCCTTTTTCAAAACCGAAAGCAACACTAAAGACGACATATCCCAAGAGCCGGTGTGATGTCAAGAAGGACAGACCGAATGTGAACATTTTTAATAAATTTCCGAGCGAGGCGCCAACTAAGGAAAGGGAGGCATGCGAAGCAAGCAACGGCCGGTTGGATTGAGCGATCGACTTTGAAACGTGCAGAATGAATCTAAAACTAAATCTAGCCGGGCATGCAAACTTGCCAGCTTTCGGCGAAATTTCGCCGTTTTGAAATCAAAACGGGTCATTCTTCTGAATCTCGTCGATCCGAGGAGAAAATATTGGAGGGTGGGGGGTTGAGGGTTTGGGGGCTGTCTGTCAACAAGCGAGTGAAACCGTTAACTTCAAAACCGTAGTCCATGCTCAAAACTATACTCTAGTCCAAGGGTGCCCATCTGCCGCATTTGCCACCAGACCGCACAAAAATAATAATTTAATAACGACCGCATTCTGGCCCTGTGCCCCTGCTTAACGCACCAATATCCCTGTCTACTCTAAATATAATACTACGGGATAGATTAGAATGTCGTCATAGAAATCCATTGATTGGACAGCTAGTAGTACATCTTGTTTGTGTATATAACATATCTATGTGCGCTATTCCTCGATAATAACGTATTACTACGCCGCGGGCGCAGCACATTTGTTCCCGGAAATAATTAGCCCCTACACGAGCGAAGATGACTGGAAAACAGACGTTTTTGGAGATATTTTTACGGCGACCTGACGAGCCTACAACCTCGAAGACCCACGAACGGCGAAGGAGTGGATTCGTGACCCCGTTTGTGAATAAACCGAGTGATTCGAGCATGTCTGTGCAACAGGAGGATCAGCTTGTAGATATCGCAAATGACGGCGACCATATTAAACGTACATTTGAGACAACTATCGATGTTCTGGATTAAAGTAATTCCGGAATATCCTGACATCGCTACGAGAGCATTGAAAACCTTGCTGCAATTTCTAACATCGTATCTTTGTGAAGCAGGCTTCTTAATGCTTAACGAGAAGGCGAAGTCGTTAATGGTGAGAGCGGTGTGCAGTTTTTAGTTAATATTCCTTTCTTTCAAGAAAATTTGTGTAGTGTTTACTTTGAAATCGCTGCATTTGCGCATTTTGCGGCTATGTTTACGTTGCGCGCATGCGCAAAAGCACATCGTTGCAATTTTTGATGGGTTGCAAAGTTTGTCAGAACACCGGTCAGTGGAAAAAAAAAAAGACCCAAATAACACCGGTCCGTGGTGCAAAAAAGGTTTGGGGAGCCCTGCTCTAGTCCGATGACCTAGACCTATCACCGCCACTCTCTTCTCGTGACAACAAATGACTGACAATAGTGAGGGACGGGAGTACAGCTGTTCTCTGCTTAATGCAAATGGGACATAACTGTATATTTTATCATTTAGATTTGGTATAATTTGCTACTTAATGCGTGTCATATGTTCTGATTTCAGGATGAGAGATTTAGACTTGTATACGTTAAATTATTGTGTACTGTGTTTAATTCGAGATGTCTCTGGTTGCACTATGAAATGCACTTTTCCGCGCATGCCGTGTGTCCATGTTACTTTGTCACCTTTTTCCCCCCTAACCAGTTTGCATGCCTGTTTAGCGCAAGCTAATGCATTATTTCATTAATTCAAGGAAGAAGATGAGCCGTATTTGTCGTTGTTTTCCTCGGATGAGTTGGCGTCTCGGCGAGTAGAAAGAGTAGGCTGTGTGACGTTGTGTGTGACGCAGCTTCGTGACCTTTTCAAGAAGTTTTATGGAGTGCAGAAAAAAAAAAAAATTTTTTTTACTTTATTGGGTCGCATGCCTGAAAATTTTGAATTGAACTGAACTAGTTGTTAATATTTTTGAAAATACTTTTTTTCAATGTTACATATATTTTTTCTTCACTATAATCTTTTCATTTTTTATATAGATGTGTGTTCCAGAAGCTAGATTGCATGTGCGTATATACTTTTGATAAGGTGATGGGTACAATACCTAACTTCACAAAGAGATATCCTCCAAACCCTTTTTGTGTTAGATGATATATTTTTTTCTCACTATTTTGCACTGTATATAACCTGTTTTGACCATAGAATGTGAAGTCCAAAAATGCTTATGACCATGCCGGCTGTTTTTGTTGAATTATCAAACATAAAACTATTCAATCTAGTTTTTTTCAATTGAATGTTTATCCTAACAAGTTGAATAAATATTATCAAGCTTCAAAATGGTTGGTCGAGCATGTTTGGTTGTCAATGGGACATCAGCATTACAAATTTTGAAAACAATATTTGGGATTTTTTTTTTTTGTCTTTTTGGGTCCAAAATGTGGATTATAATTGGTCAGTGAAGAAAACAACAGTTTGGACATGAAGTTCAAGGTGTCCTGAAAAAAGGGACCCTTCTTGGGCATCGTGAACAATTTTTTCTCCCAATTCTCTCCATTTTTTTCAGCCAAAATAGGCTTAGGTGTTAAAGGGTTAAGCAGGAACTGGAAGCAATTTGGGTCATATGAGAGAAAATACATTGTTTTAGCAGTGCAGTGAGCGTTTATGAGGAAAAAAAAGCACTCTTATCATCATCATTGCCGGCAGCACCTCGCAAACAGTCCATCCCAATATAGCGGTTTTGATTGTTGCTATCACACACACACAAAAAGCATGACTTCCTGTCAACAAATCAACTGTATGTAACACAAATATTTAAGTATTTCATTTGACCTTTCGCAGCTTTGCCCGGGTTAACTCTTGAGCATGCCGATAAGGTCAAGAATGCGCTGACCCCTACGGTAAGTGCAAAGTGATTTAACTGGTGTTTTGGCTGCCAGGCAATAAAGTTAAGGCGGCGTAAACTAATTAGTAATTATTTGTCACACACAGCAGCGGACCTGTGTTTATTTGAACTTTCTCATCTGGGTCAGGTCGAGGTGTGAATTAGAAATGGTTCACAAAATATAAACCAATAAATTAGTACAAATAACGTGAAATTAGTAATACGTTGTGTCGAGATGTCAATTTTGTCAGATGAACGCATCTGCTGCGTCGATGCAATCGACGGTGATAGATGTTGAATCAGTTTTGACGAATGATGCAGTGAATATTGCCCCATCCCCAAGGGTGTTGAGCTTGGATATAAGGGAAGGGCCAAATTCCAGTCATAACAGGGAATCACGACCTAAAGGCAAATGAGTCATGTAGCGGTGATGTCGTGACAAAAGTAGCCGGAGAGCTGCTTATTAGCAGGTATGCTGCAACTGTTCATTTCTTTAATCTGTCCAGCAGTGGGAAAATGTTTTTTTTTTTTTACACTGGGGCAAATAAGTATTTAGTCAACCTCTAATTGTGCAAGTTCTCCCACTTGAAAATATTAGAGAGGCCTGTAATTGTCAACATGGGTAAACCTCAACCATGAGAAACAGAATGTGGGGGGGGGGGGGGGGGACTGAAAATCACTTTGTTTGATTTTTAAATAATTTATTTGCAAATCATTGTGGAAAATAAGTATTTGGTCAATACCAAAAGTTCATCTCAATACTTTGTTATGTACCCTTTGTTGGCAATAACGGAGGCCAAACATTTTCTGTAACTCCTCACAAGCTTTTCACACACTGTTGCTGGTATTTTGGCCCATTCCTCCATGCAGATCTCCTTTAGAGCAGTGATGTTTAGGGGCTGTCGTTGGGCAACACGGACTTTCAACTCCCTCCGCAGATTTTCTATGGGGTTGAGCTCTGGAGACGGGCTACGCCACTCCGGGACTTTGAAATGCTTCTTACGAAGCCACTCCTTTGTTGCCCTGGCTGTGTGTTTGGGATCATTTTCATGCTGAAAGACCCAGCCACGTCTCATCTTCGATGCCCTTGCTGATGGAAGAAGATTTTCACTCAAAATCTCTCGATACATGGCCCCATTCAATCTTTCCTTTACACAGGTCGGTCGTCCTGGTCCCTTTGCATAAAAACAGCCCCAAAGCATGATGTTCCCACCCCCATGCTTCACAGTTGGTATGGTGTTCTTCGGATGCTATTCAGTATTCTTTCTCCTCCAAACACGAGAATCTGTGTTTCTACCAAAAAGTTCCATTTGGGTTTCATCTGACCATTACACATTCTCCCAGTCTTCTTCTGGATCATCCAAATGCTATCTAGCGAACCGCAGACGGGCCTGGACATGTACTTTCTTCACTAGGGGGACACGTCTGGCAGTGCAGGATTTGAGTCCCTGGGGGCGCATTGTGTTACTGATAGTAGCCTTTGCTACTGTGGTCCCAGCTCTCTGTAGGTCATTCACTATGTCCCCCCCGTGTGGTTCTGGGATTTTTGCTCCCCGTTCTTATCATCATTTTGACACCACGGTGTGAGGAGGGAGTTGAAAGTACGTGTTGCCCAACGACAGCCCCAAAACATAACTTCTCTTGAGGATATTTGCATGGAGGAATGGGCCAAAATACCAGCAACAGTGTGTGAAGAGCTTGTGAAGAGTTACAGAAAACGTTTGGCTTCCGTTATTGCCAACAAAGGGTACATAACAAAGTATTGAGATGAACTTTTGGTATAGACCAAATACGTATTTTCCACCATGATTTGCAAATAAATTCTTTAAAAATCAAACTGTGATTTTCTGTGGGGGTTTTTCCACATTTTGTCTCCCATGGTTGAAGTTTACCCATGTTGACAATTACAGGCCTCTGTAATATTTTCAAGTGGGAGAACTTGCACAATTACTAAATACTTATTTGCCTCACTGTGTGTGTCTATATATACAGTGGTATGACGAAAAAGTATCTGAATCTTTTGGAATTCCTCGCATTTCTGCATAAAATCACCATCAAATGTGATCTGATCGTTGTCAAAATCACACGGATGAAAAAAGTGTCTCCTTTAACTTAAACCACCCAAACATTTATAGGTTGTCATATTTTAATGAGGATAGCGTGCAAACATTGACAGAAGAGGGGGAAATAAGTGAACCCTCTGCCTAAGGACACTTAAAGAGCAATTGAGACTATTTTTACCAAGTATTTTAACTCCCAATCAATGATGAGTGGTTTAAAGCTGCCCTGCCCACTATAAAAAACACACGGTAAGAATTGTCTTGATGAGAAACATGTTTGATGTACATCATGGCTCTGTCAAAAGAGCGGTCTGAAGACCTGCGATCAGGGTTGTTGATTTGTATAAAGCTGGGAAACGATACAAAACCATCTCTAAAGGTCTGGATTTTCATCAATTAACAGTCAGAGAAGTCTACAAAGACTATGGCACTGTTGCTTCTCTCCCAAGGAATGGCCGTCCACCAAAGATGATGCCACGAGTTCAGCACAGAACACTCAGAGAGGTAAAAAAAAGAACCTGAGAGAGTGCTGAAGACTTACAGAAATCACTGGCACAGTCCAATATTTCTGTGCACACTTCAACTGTATGTAAAACAATGGCCAAGAAAGGTGTTCATGGGAGGACTCCACGGAGGAAGCCACTGCTGTCCAAAAAAACATTGTTGCTCATTTGATGTTCGCAAAAAAGCACTTGGACACTCCACAGACGTTTTGCAAAATATTTTGTGGACTGATGAAACCAAAGTTGAATTGTTTGGGAGAACACACAACGTCATGTGTGGAGGAAAAATGGAACAACTCACCAACATCAACACCTCATCTCCACCGTGATGTATTGTGGAGGGAGCATCATAATCTGGGGCTGCTATGCTGCCTCGGGGCCTGGACAACTTGCAATCGTTAATGGAAGAATGAATTTAAAAGTTTTGCAGGAAAAGCTGAAGCTGTCTGCCAGACAGTTGAAGCTAAAATGAGGATGGACGCCGCAACAAGACAATGATCCAAAGCACAGAAGTTAAACATCTTTAGAATGGTTTCAGAAGAACAAACTACACGTTCAGGAGTGGCCAAGTCAAAGTCCAGACTTGAACCTTGTTGAGATATTGTGGCATGACTTAAAGACAGCATTTCATGCCAGACATCCCAGGAATCTGACTGAACTACAGCAGTTTTGTATAGAAGAATGGGACAAGATTAGTCCTGATCGAAACATCTGGTTAAAGTTATTGCTGCCAAAGGCAAAGGCATTATTTTCCCCTCCTGTCATTGTTTGAATACTATCCTCATTAAAATATGAAAACTTAAAAATTTTTTGGGTGGTTTTAGTTAAAGCAGACACGGTTTTTTCATCTATGTGATTTTGACAAAGATCAGATCACATTTGATGGTGATTTTACGCAGAAATGTGAGAAATTCCAAAAGGTTCAGATATTTTTTTCGTAATCACTGTGTATTTTTCTAAATTGAGAATTTAATCCAATTTTCCAAATTTGATTTATTGTGATTATCTCCAGGCATTGGGCCTTGTTGCTGGTCATTTTATAACCGCAACGCATTGAACTGACAAGATTTGGACAGATTTTGCTCTTTCCAATCCATAATAACTAATTGTCAAAGTGCGACTTTCAGATAATGATCAGATAAGACGGTCTTATGATTCCTCTTGAAAGAAAAACTTTTAATAACCAAACCAAATTGGGTACACCCTGTTTACTTGTTGTTCCATTGTTTGGACTAGAACTGAACATTTTAGCTCCAACTGGTGCATTACTCGATTGGCAACGCCTTCCATCGTGTGTGCAAACAGTATTGTTGATTCAGTATTATAACCCAATCACACTCGGAGATCAGGAGAAGTTAATCCAGCATCAAGCCTAATGGAATCACCTACACAAGAATAGAATTGGAAGCTCTACAGTCGACGTACTTGGTTTACTGAGAAGAAACAAACAAAAAAACAACGTTGAATGATCCAATTTGGGAGAGGAATTAGTCTCTTTTCATAGTAAGGCTGACAAACATGGCTTAAAATCAGATTTTTAATTTTTTACACAAAAAAATTCCGTTTACGCGTTTTCATTTTTTTTAAAACAGCGTTTTAGGTTTTGCTAAATACTGAACAAAAGAGCTGACTTGGATCAAATCTCTCATATACGTGTACCATGTAAGACGGAAAAAAGCAGCTTCCTTTGGTGTGTACTGCATATTTCATGTACCGTATTTTTCGGACTGTAAGTCGTGTTTTTTTTTTTGTTTTTTTTTTTCATATTTTGGCTGGGGGTGTGACTTATGTGTGAAATTATTAACATATTATGATTTCACATGTTATTTTGGTGTTTTGGAGTGACACTGATGGTTTGGTAAACTTGTTAGCATGTTCTTTATGCTATAGTTATCTGAATAACTCTTAATAGCTATGGCCATGTTCGCGTTCTGCCTTTGGCAATGTGTGTTCAATTGTATTATTGATAGGGCTGTTCCGATCATGTTTTTTTGCTCCCGATCCGATCCCAATCGTTTTAGTTTGAGTATCTGCCGATCCCGATATTTCCCGATCCGATTGCTGTTTTTTGCTCCCGATTCAGTTCCAATCATTCCTGATAATTTTTCCCAATCATATACATTTTAGCAATGCATTAAGAAAAAAATGAATGAAACTCGGAGGAATATATACATTCAACATACAGTACATAAGTATTGTATTTGTTTATTATGACAATAAATCCTCAAGATGGCATTTACATTATTAACATTCTTTCTGTGAGAGGAATCCATGGATAGAAAGACTTGTGACTTTGTATATTGTGACTAAATGTTGCCATCCAGTGTATTTGTTGAGCTTTCAGTAAATGATACTGTAGCCATGTCCAAATGCATGATGGGAAGTGCAACCATGACTGTGCGTAGTGCTACCAATTGATATATCTTCTCTGCGTTGGGAAATAACATAAGTTGTTAAGAAAAAGATCAATTGCTACCTTGCTTCCCCACATTGCTTCTCATGATATATCTAATCGTAGGGAGAGGGATTGTAAAGCCTTAGCCAATTAAAAAAAGGCTCCAAAGGCTGCCAAAATTCACTCTACTCATTTTACGCTGGCTTTTATCTCTCTATATAGGAATAACGGCGCCATTACAGCTTGAGCGCGACAATACGTGAGTGGGTCGTGCAGCGCATGCATTAATTGCGTTAAATATTTTAACGTGGTACATTTAAAAATAAAAAAAATAATTACCACTGTTATCAGGATAAATTTGATAACCCTACTTTAAGCCTAAACAAAAGACTCTGGATAAGTGTGACATATTATGTCTGTTACATTAAATACAATTAGAAAACGATTTAATTAAAAAATATACTGTATATATATTAAAAAAAGGCATGGCCGATATTTTTTTGCCGATTCCGATACTTTGAAAATGACGTAATCGGACCCGATCGATCGGGACTTCTCTAATTATTGACTTTTTTTTGTATTGAAATGCATGCTTTTAGTTTGTGGCGCTTTCACGCCCACGTGGGGGCGCACTTGCACTTGTTTACGTGAAGAGCGCTCACACGCCAGAAGAAGACTGACAGCTACATAGCTCTGAGTGAGTGGGTGAGTTAGCGAGAGAGAAAGACGTCTGCGAACCCACGTTCATTGTTTATGCTTTTAAAATATCTCTACACAGGCAACGCCTGTATCATCTTTTCTGTTGTTGTGTGTTTTCCACCCGCGATCGGACACTTAGAGCCAGTTTTGTGGGTGTTTGAACGATGTGCTAATGCTAGCGAACGCATGCTAACCATTTATGTCATTGCTGTAAAACAACTAGGGCTGCAGCTCTCGAATATTTTAGTAGTCGATTAATCAATAGTCAGTTCGAATAATCGAGTAATCGGATAAGGAACATGAAAAATTAAAATACCTGAGCTGAGCCTCAAACGGTATATATATTTTTTTAATGAGGATCTATGTACAACAAAAGAACAATTGGCAAACTTACATAGAAAAGGTCCGCTAGCTTAAATGCTATAAAATGCTAGTTTTTTTGTTTTTTTTATAATGCTCTTAACAAATGGTTCAGACACATTCGCACAATAAACAGCTAAATATACCTACAAACTAAATTAAGAATGCATGAAAAAACATTAGCTCAAACAAAAACTTAGCTTTCGTTGGTCCTAACAGGGAGCAGTTGGATTCAACGCCACTTTCATTAAACGAATACTCGAAGCAACAAAATTGAATTTGAATATTTTTTTTTTCAATCGAATACTCGAGTTAATCGATTATTCGTTGCAGCACTAAAAACAACCTAATTATCATTTATTTACGTTGATGCGAACCTGTTTGGTATCGAGGACCTAATTGATTCAGCAAATTATACAAACATCAGCCTTTGGGAGTTCGCTGTATAGCCAGGACCGAGCCGTAGCGTCCTGGTGAGGACAGTATATTCGCATTTCGTTGTTCATGCACTCTACACTGTACATTTATTCAACATGTTCTCTATTGTATTTTTATTAGGGGTGTCAAACGATTAAAATTTTTGATCGAGTTAATTACAGCTTAAAAATTAATTAATCGTAATTAATCGCAATTCAAACCATCGATAAAATATGCCATATTTTTCTGTAAATTATTGTTGGAATGGAAAGATAAGACACAAGATGGATGTATACATTCAACATACGGTACATAGGGACTGTATTTGTTTATTATAACAATAAATCAACAAGATGGCATTAACATTATTAACATTCTGTTAAAGCGATCCATGGATAGAAAGACTTGTAGTTCTTAAAAGATAAATGTTAGTACAAGTTATAGAAATTTTATATTAAAATCCCTCTTCATGTTTTCGTTTTAATAAAATTTGTAAAATTTTCAATCAAAAGATAAGTAGTAGCCCACCATTGTTGATGTCAATAATTACTTACACAATGCTCATGGGTGCTGAATAGAGGTGGGAATCTTTGGGCACCTAACGATTCGATTACGATTCAGAGACTCAGATTCGATTATAAATCGATTATTGATGCCCCCCTCCCCCCATTTTTTTGGGGTTTTTTTTTGTTTTGTATATTTGTTCCAAAATTGTTCAAAAATCCTCTTAGGCTAAATAAACCAAACTACTATTTTAGTATCAAGTTACCGGTTAAAAACAGTAAATAAAATACTCATGTCCCCATTCTGTATCAGCAGCTTTAAACTACATTATATTAATTTAACGTTGTGAATCAACCGCTTAAGTTGTTAAAATTGCGCCCGTTATTCCATAATTTCCCTCATGTCTACTTTTGACATGTGAAAGTTTTAAAACTGTTTCATCATTTAAAGATACATTCAAGTCAAGATTTTGCCGATTTAGGGGTATTTTAGATAAAAAGTAATTAGGTTCTGTACAACAGCCATCTAGAGAAGTCTACTGCTTTAAGATGGCGCCTGTTTACTAGCGTAGGAAAGTCTGTCATTTCACATCTAGTCTAGATACATGTGATATCTACCATAGCCGTATGGTGCCGTATGTTTGTAGCAACTAGCAACTGGGCGCTGTTTGTAGCGGCTGACAGCCGCAGTCAGGTATTATTGTTTTTGTTTTTTTGTTTTGTTTTTTACCTAGCGGCATTAGCTGCACATGATATCTACTCTCGGTCCGTTCCTCATTGCATCCCGAAGACCGCGCTGACTGTGTTTTATTTCCGCTTTACCTGGTATAATTCAATAATCGGAATTTGGATGTTTGTGAATCGTTCTCGAATCTTCCACGGCCGAATCGCGTATAATCTAAGAATCGGAAATTTTGCACGCCTCTAGTGCTGAAGCCTATAAAATCAGTCGCACCCAAGCGCCAGCAGAGGGCGCCATAACTCCGAAAAACACAAGTACACATTTCACTGTGCTGTCATTTTAATCTGTTTGAACGGGGCATTTGTGTGTTAATTGCGTCAAATTTTTTAACGTGATTAATTAAAAAAATAATAATTACCGTCCGTTAACACGATAATTTTGACAGCTGTAATTTTTATATTAAATTGCCTTTCAAGATGACATATCTGTTCTATGTGTTGGATTTTATCCCCCAAAAATGCGACTTATACTCCGGTGTGACTTGTAGTCCGAAAAATAGGGTAGGTAAAAAAAAAAGACAAATATTTTCTAAGTTGTTTGCAATAAACATTATTGTGCAACAGCTCCAACAGTGGGCGTGTCCAGATCTAATTGAACCTTTTATAAGCACACTCATTTTTTATTCTTCCAATGGTAACCCATCTAAACAAAGCAAAAAAAACATGTAGGAAACCAAAAAAAAATCTAATGCTATTCATAACTCGTACTGGACGTCTATCGTTGTCAATGGCAGCCAATGAGTTTATAGAATATAAAATATGACTGAATAAAATCTAAGTAGTTGCACATGTCTGTTCATTTCTTCTCATCCCACTCTGCGCTGGGACCGCGTTTGGTTTTCTTCGCCGACGGACTCGTAAACCGGGGATGAGTGGGAAGACGCACAATAGGGCGAATCTCCTACTCAGCACGTATGCATATGTATTTAATCCAGAAAAAGACACTAGGCCCAGACTTCTATAAGAGTCACATTTAGACTTCAATATTTAGCTTTGGTAGAGATTAAAGTTAGGATTAGTTTTATTTTAAGGTTAGGGTTAAAACCAAATGGCAGGACAAGCAAGGATTAGGCATGGGTGCATGTGTGCGCATGCTTGACACACTGGGCAAAGAGTCGAGCCCCACCGGCCATCGGAACATCTGTCTGCTCAAATATCAAAGCGGACTCGCGCGTCCTCACAGATCAGCGAGATCCGGACCGTAAAAGTGAAGAGATGTAGTCAATTGTTTCAGACGGGAAAGCAGATTAGCGGGTCGAAACGGGTAGAAAGAGGTCAGACAAGCGGTCATTCTAATGAAGTGCCAGGAACCACTCCATCCTTATCTACCTTTCCTGTCGGTCCGAATCGATAGAAACAAAAAACCGCACGCGAGTTGCTCATGATTCACTTTGAAGTTTATCTTCATTAAGCAATAAGCTATAACTCACGTGTGTGTTTACACAGAAAGCTGGATAGCATGTGCTTAATCAAACTCCTTATGTTTTACCCGCTTGTACAAACCATAAAAATGTGCTGGGTGTAAACACACTGCTGAGAGGATAAACAATGGCAGAGCCTGCACGGCTCTAAAATTATAACCGCCAAAGACCAAAGAACTCAACTTGAGTCAAATGATGGGGTTTCTAGATTAGGGTGACCATATTTTAATTTCCAAAAAAGAGGACACTCAGATACTTGAATTTTACTCGAAGTTCACTCAAAGATGCCTATATCACTTTAATATATTTAAAGTGTGCCCCCTCACTCTGGATGGAAAAATGCAGTTTGAAAAAAAATAATAATAATAATATATTGAATGCAGACCCATGGAAATGTAGTCCAGTCAATACACATACACAAAGTAGGCTATGTGCCAACTAAACATTTTTATAAATTACTATCACGACTAAAGATGTCCCGATCGATCGGCGTCCCGATCACGTCATATTCAAAGTATTGGAATCGGCAAAAAAATATCGGACATGCCTTTTTTTAATCTATATATATATTTTAATTGAATCGTTTTCTAATTGTATTTAATGTTAAAAACAAAATGTCTTACACTCATCCAGTCTTTAGTTTTGGCTTAAATTAGGGCTATCAAATTTATCGCGTTAACGGCGGTCATTAATTTTTAAAAAATTAATCACGTTAAAATATTTAACGCAATTACCGCATGCGCTGCACGACCCACTCACGCATTGTCGCATTCAATCTATAATGGCGCCGTTTTATCTATATATAGAGGTAAAAGGCAGCGTAAAATGAGTAGAGTAAATTTTGGCAGTCTTTGGAGCCTTTTTTTAATTGGCTAAAGCCTTAAAATCCCTCTCTCATCAATTAGAAATATGGTGAGAAGCAATGTGGGGAAGAGAGGTAGTGGGGATAAAGGTAGTGGTTGATCTTTTTCTTAACACCCTATGTTATTTCCCAACGCAGAGAAGATATATCAATTGGTACCACGACGCACAGTCATGGTTGCACTTCCCATCATGCATTTGGGCAGAAGTTAAATGGCTACAGTATCATTTACTGAAAGCTCAACAAATACACTAAATGGCAATATTTAGTCACAATATACAAAGTCACATTTATTCTTTAAGAATTACAAGTCTTTCCATCCGTGGATCCCTCTCACAGAATGAATGTTAATAATGTAAATGCCATCTTGAGGATTTATTGTCATAATAAACTAATACAATACTTATGTATGTTGAATGTATATATTCGTCCGAGTTTTATTCATTTTTTCCTTAATGCATTGCCAAAATGTATATGATCGGGAAAAATTATCAGGAATGATTGGAATTGAATCGGGAGCAAAAAAAAAGCAATCGATTGGGAAATATCGGGATCGGCAGATACTCAAACTAAAAAAACATGATCGAAACAACCCTAATAATAATATATATACAATGCAGACCCATGGAAATGTAGTCCAGTCAATACACATACACACAGTAGGCTATGTGCCAACAAAACATTTTTATAAATTACTATCACAACAATTGTCCTTGACGAATTGTTATTCCCATTCAATTGATATTCTCATTCAATGTTCTAGATTGCACACAAACAATAACCGAAATAAACTGACAAACAATTCAACCAGCATGTTTCCAAACGTAGCAGTTCAAAACTACGTTTCCCATAATACCTAGCGTGGTTTAGCTTACTGACAGCTAGCTGAGGCAAAAATCAAACTTTGCTATAAAAGTTTACAATCATCGGCAGCCCAATGATGCGACACCAAACGGGATTTTACAGTCAAAGCTCCAACAGAAGTCAACAGTTGCCATTATATTCGTATTTATCGTAAAAAACTTAACAACTGGGCAGGCGTTGTGGCCAAATCGTCAACCCAGTAGATGGCGGTAATGCCTCATGATAGGGGTAAACTGCCAACAAAAACAAGAAGAACTACTCCTTCCCTCCCTACTACTAGGAGCCATGTCATCGCAGGCAGGCGCTGCCACCCAGCGGCCGGAGGGATTCTCTTCAAATTGGTCCCGTGAAAAATCATACAAACCGGACATTTTTATGAATTTATAAAACCCGCCCGGACGGCGAGGATACTACGTGAAAGTAGGACTTGTCCGGGCAAAAGAGGACGTTTGGTCACCCTATTCTAGATGAAACTGCTGAACTCCTGGGACTAACATCACACCTTAATCACATCAGAGGACTTGATTTTTGTTTCCACCATCAATCCAGGTCCATATCTTTTTGGTCACTGAGTGACATTTTTCTAAATGTATGCGCAAGCTCGTTTCTCATTAACCCAAAAAATGGCAGTGACAATCGCTCTATAGACCCTACTCACCTACGTCACAAAATGGGCGTGTCGCTGTTTCCGGCCGCCATATTGTACCTCTTTTTCAGACCTATTCTCATTGTTTTCTATTAGTCGAGCAAGTTATAGAGCAATTCATGGAAGCCCCGGTGTTATCTGACGCTGTAAACTCATTGGATCCGTTGCATAAAAGGCGTTACGTGGAAAAGCTTCAGTTTATCCATTCGCCAGATCCGTATTTGATGCCTAAATCGATGTTTTTCGACCCGCTGGCTTCGCCTGACATCTGATACCCACACAAAATCGGCCTATTCTCACGAAAGTTTGAAAAACTTTAAGAGCTTGGAGGCTTATAAATGCTACGTTGCTGGTTAGGTGAAACACGTCCTCGTACACGAAAATTTGGCAGGAATCTTGTGCTCGGAAGGTGAGTTACGAAATTTTCAATTGAAAATCTTTTGTTCTTGCTAACATCCACTGTCAAGTCTAATGTATTTCATGTCATTTGTCAATGGAGCTAGGGCTTTTAATGTTTATATGGTTTAGCGATAGCACTAACTACATACATACGTGTATGTTGTCGGCGATTAGCCTAGCAATGATCTTAATTGTGGTTGTCAGCCCGAAACCCTTTAAATATATATTAAATGCATCTTACCAGATATAAAATGACTACTACATAATCTGTGGTAGTCGTTTGGTGCCCAGTTGTCTCGTCGAATTGCAGCAGTCAATCGCGGCCTCCTCTTCGTGTCTCTCGGAATACGGTAAAAATTCAAGTCTCTCCGTCTATCTTCTCTGTTTTTGCAACCGACCGCCACACACGACTTCACCATTTTGAGTATTAATGTTGACGAGCAGTAAAACGTGCAATAATAGGAAGAATTTACGAAGCGCTAATGCATTTCTATGGCGAGTATGCGGACATCATGGCGCGGGGGCGTGGCTGTGACGTCACGTGAGTAGGGTCTATACTGTATTTCAGACTATAAGTCGCAACAGCCCAAAAATACACAATTAAGAGGGGGGAGGAAAAACAAGTACAGTATTTTTCAGACTACAAGTCGCACCTGAATATAAGTCGCAACAGCCATAAAATGCCCAACAAATAGGAAAAAAAAACATAAGTCGCACTGGAGTATAAGTTGCATTTTGGGGGGAAATTTACTTGATAAAATCCAACACATGAAAGGCAATTTAATATAAAAATACAATAGAGAACAATATACTGAATAAATGTACAGTGCATGAACAACGAAATGCGAATATACTGTCCTCACCAGGACGCTACGGCTCGGTCCAGGCTATACAGCGAACTCCCAAATGACGTTGCTGGACGTCCGTATAATTTGCTGAATCAATTTGGTCCTCGATACCAAACAGGTTTGCATCAACGTAAATAAATGATAATTAGGTGCTCTTACAGCAATGACATAAACGGTTAGCATGCGTTCGCTAGCATTAGCACATCATTCAAACAACCACACAACTAGCTCTAAGTGTCCGATCGCGGGTGGAAAACACACAACAACAACAGAAAAGATGATACACACAGGCGTTGCCTCTGTAGAGATATTTTAAAAGCATAAACAATGAACGTAGGTTCGCAGCCATGTTTCTCTCGCTAACTTGCACACTCACTCACAGCTACGTAGCTGTCTGTCTTCTTCTGCCATGTGAGCGCTCGTCACGTAAACAAGTGCGAGTGCGCCCCTAGGTGGGCGTGAAAGCGCCACAAACTAAAAGCATGCATTTCAATATACAAAAGTCAATAATACAATTGAACACACATTGCCAAAGGCAGAACGCGAATGTGGCCATAGCTATTAAGAGTTATTCAGATAACTATAGCATAAAGAACATGCTAACAAGTTTACCAAACCATCAGTGTCACTCCAAAACACCAAAATAACATGTGAAATGATATCATAATGTGTTAATAATTTCACACATAAGTCGCTCCTGAGTATAAGGCTACGTTCATACTACAGGTCTTAATGCACGAATCTGATTTTTTCGTGTTTTTCCGACTCGAGTGAGGCATTAACTTGACGGTCTGAATGTGACAAGTCTCATAGAACTGGACCATTTCAAATCCGATCTGTGTCACTTTCGTATGTGGTTCAAATCCGATCTGGGCCACATTTTTCCAGACTGTCGCGGCGGTCTGTACTGTCCAGTCTCTCAAATCGGAATTCATGCAGCAATTACGTCATTAAAAAGCGAGAGAGACGCCACGGTAGCGGTGCAGCTGTGCGTTATTAGCGCCTAGCTTGCCTTGAACACGGCTTTTTAGGAAGAGTTGGACTTGACAACAGTCATTTAAAAATTAAAAATGGGTTGAAGATAAGCCTGAGAATGATCGGTTTTCTGTTTGCTCCATATAAGCAATATTTCAACATTGCTTACACGGCCGAGAGTCGGGGCAAACTCCGCGTATGTATGTTTGACATGCACGGACAGTGCGTGCATGCTATCGATCCATATACTTTGAATATACGCCTAAACTGGGATTATTTATGTCTTTTGTTTGTGTCCTCTTTTTATAAAGCAAAATATGATATCCCTGGAATGACTGATGACAGCCAGCATGTGTGGTCATTTGTTTTGATGCTTCTGCGCATGCGGGTCGTCTTGCTCAGCGCTTGTCGAACTGCGAATTAGTGCGCATGCGTAATACTTGAATGGTCTCAATGGACACGACAAAAAAACAGATATGACAAAAAACCGGATTAATGCATTAAGACCTGTAGTATGAACATAGCCTAAGTCGCAAAATATGAAAAAAAAAAAAAAAAAAACGCGACTTATAGTCCGAAAAATACGGTAAAAGCCTTCGCCGTGTACAGACGCACTCCAAGACGCAAGATATGAAGATTCAAGCTATTATAAGTCTTGACCAATTGACTACAATAGCTGGATAACTGTAAATACTACACAGCCGACCAGTATAACAACTCGTGGATGTGGACGGTAAGCTGAAACTTATCAAGGGCAGGAGTTACAAGAACCATTTTGAGTCGCTACTCACGCCAGCTGTGATACTATGTCACACACATAGCCACAACAAAATGTTCCACAGCAAACAGATGCAAAAATGTCAGGGACATGACAAAGTCATAACCTTGTACGCCCTAAAATTAATCGAGCTGTTTGACTGGACGCTTAGTTACTAAACCCAGATTGTTGACTGTGTTATTTTACAGTTTTGATGTATGTTCCATGCCTGAATGTGCGTCTTTAATTGTATGGGGGACGGGAAACGATAAGCATATGCTTCATCTCGTCCGCCTTTGTCGTCTTCTTCGGTTCCTTCGGGCAAATCATATCACATTTTGTAATTGTCAATGATTGTCAATGATACCAATGATGATGACAATAAAATTCCATTTAAAAAAAAAAAAAAAAGTCGCACTAGAGTATCAGTCACATTTTAGAGGGAATTAAATTTTTGAATAAAAATTATAGTAAAAACAACAAAATGGGGAACATGCTAAATAGATGTCAGCATAACATTAACAGTTCTTCAGATAACCATAGGCTAAACAACGCAACACTGTTGTCACTTCAGGATAAGTTGCGGGCTCCACCAAACTAAAAACAAAACCAAAAAAAAGGTGCGACTTATTGTCCAGAAAATACGGTATATGAAATGTAACTGTTTAACCACTAGCATTAACTTTACGTTTCTTTTACAAACAAGCATTTGTATATTGTAATTCAAATACCTTAGCATCCACAGTCTGACATCGAGCCTCTAAAAATGTGACGTGTCCTTCCAAAGTACACTGCATCATTTAAAGGGTATGACAACACCTGGGGAAATGCTAATATTCCATCATTTATCCATTAACGCATGCCTTTTGAATTCATATCATGCCACTTCGTGTAATTTCACACATCGCAACACCAAGAAAATGACAGAAATTAGGTCGATTGTCAAACTAATACGACCCGCCCCCGAGATGCCGGAAATCTAGCATATTGTGTGCTTGACGTCACTATAAGGAAACAACCGGTCTTGTGCCGAAAAATAGCCACCCCGCGTGAAATGTCCCCCCTGACGGGAACGCTTATTTATAATGCTTTATTGAGCATTTATTTGATTTATTTGTCAATTATTTTATTATTGAGCGCCCACACGTCACTCGTACAGCTTTTTCTTACCAATCGATGGACATGGAAACGATTTTCTTGGACCGTGAATATATGTAATATTTTACTCTGTTTGAACTAATAAATGTCATACTTGTGTGATTGTCATTCAGATATGGTCGTGAAAACCTGTAGACCAATACATTTCTTTTCAAAGATGGGTTATGTGGCCCAGTCCACGATTTGTTACTAAAATAAAGTACTAATATTTTCTCATTTATTTATTTAAAACTGATTTTACAGTCGTAAATCCATTGCTGCAATGCGTCCATGAAAACATTTGATGTTTTCACCTCAATAATGCGTTATAAATGAGCGTTCCCGTCAGGGGGGACATTTCACGCGGGGCGGCTATTTTTCGGCACAACACCGGCTCAGTGCTTAGTACTGAATGGCGGCGATGATGGCGGACAATTTTGTTTCTAGTTTCAGCGACGAATCCGACGTAACGAACATACTTCTAATGGTGACGAGGAGAGTTTTGAACCTTTCTTTGGTGTTTTGGGTTATCAATTTGAGCTCAAACGAAAGCCAATGCAGCCTAATGAAAGGATCATTGAGGGGAGCAATCATGCTGATGAAACACCGGCGGCAACAGAAACACCGAATGGTTTGTTTTGCATTTCTTTTTATGAAGCTGATACACCCTGACCGCAAAATAAAGTAATGTATAGAATAATTATCATTTAATATGCTATCATCGGTTTTCGCTTTGCCAACTGACACAAATATGAATGGGATTAGAGGATTTGTTTTATATATTTTACGAGCGATAATTTATACATGTGTCCAGTCCTATATGCAATGCGTGATATGTTTTTTATTATAAAAGAGTACTCACTCTGGCCATTTCCCTCCTTTGCTTTGCCTGGGGTGGTGGGGTGGTCTCATCAGAGCCAGTCATCGTCCTCTTTCTTGTTATCTCAGGACATCTAGGTGGCTGCGCGTGTAGGTGGGCACCGCATCTGCTTTCAGCAGCAATTTCTTAGCAAAACCTGATTTCATTTGTCCATAGTTCGTATAGCTTTCAGGTGTAAAATGTGCACTACACAAGACCGTGCCGGAGGCTGGGTCTGCAAAATTAGCCCTCTAAGCATTGACGAACTTTACTCATTGTCTGCATAGTCCAGCTCTTTTTCTCGCGTTCGGGAACTCAGGGGTACTACATTGCGACAAATGGCTATTTGTAAACCACATAGCATGACAGGTTTGAACCATTTTAGCGATTTTTTTCATAAAACACGAACGCAACTCTATCGTCGATAAACAACGATGGCACCTGCCTCGTCCTTTTGTTTCCTTGTTATGACGTCTCCGCCCCATTCGGCTGTTTCCGGAATACTTTCGGAAATGTTCGTAATTTTCTATCTATTTTCGATAATTGCTCATGAAAGCGATTTATTTTTTTTGTTAACTTTATTCATATTTGTTATCTTGCCACATAACGGTCCTATTGATATCTCACAGCCCCTTAGTGTTTTCATACCCTTTAAGAGCGATAAAGTCTATAAAAATAGCCCTTTAACTGTGACGTGATTTGAACATGAACCTCACCGACTGATTGTCACTTGTTTATTTTTAAAGGCTGAACCAATGAAAGTTGGGTCAAGTAAAGCAACAAGACAAAAAAAATGTTGCACATTCATCTCGCTTTCTCTTCTCCCGCAGTAAAAACTTTGTATGAACACCATTAAAGTGACTTGCTGCAGCTGTCCTTCGCTACAACGCAATAGCCGAGTTGGCCTTTTTTAAAGGCCTATAAAGCGGACACTGGCGCATCCCATCCCGCCGTCATCCTAAATCCTGCCCCGGCTGTGTGTCTGCATCCAATCCACCACTGCAACAGCTGTTTCAGCAGATGCACTCGAGTAGTCTGACAATCTCACCTGCATATGACTAAAACTCCAAGGCCATCAGCGTCATAAAAAAAAAAGAGACTAGAATTTCTAAAGTTCTAGTGACACCTGCTATGTTTTGAGTATCAAATGAACAACTTGAATAGGCTTCATATTTCTAAAAATACAAGCTCAACCACATCAGCCCTTTCCACTCCCTAGAACACGTCCACACGCCTCTCCACACAGCTCCAGGGGACTCGGGTAATATTTATGCGCAACTTAAAGAAACCCAACCCTCTACCTGCACAAAGACACGATGGATCTCTCCTCCCCGCCTCGTCTCATTTGCGAGCCGTGGCTTTGTGTCGGAGGAAACAAACGTTTGAATACAACACATAACTGGTAAATATTGACTCTGGCGGCAGCTTTTACGCACTGTTTCAGTGCCATGTTCATTTCATTCAAAAGTTTTTAAAAGATGGAAATAACCAGAAATGAAAGACTTCCTACCGTAATAAAGGTAACCATAGCATCGGCCGGTTAGTATCCAACAGAGTCGACATGAAGGTGATTTAATTCTCGGACGGAATCCTTTGGTGAAAAGTTGGCTCTCACTGAAGAGGGCTGCGGACTGCCTGCGCGCCACCGCCGCCGCCACACTGCTTCTGGGAGGGAAGGATGGGATCAGGGTGTGCGTAATTCTCGCTCTCTCGCTCGCTCGCTCTCTCCTCCCCCCGTTCTCACCCCTTCCGACACACACTCTGATGCAGGACAGATGGCTTTTGGCGCATGGCGCGGCAAAGAGCAGCCGGTGCGCAAACATGGAGCGGCTGAATTTGGACTGATCGCAATCGAGGTTCAATGAAGATTATTGTTGTGGGTAACTGTGAAGATTAATCTTTGACAGCACTAATACAGTGGGGCAAATAAGTATTTAGTCAACCAACAATTGTGCAAGTTCTCCTACTTGAAAAGATTAGAGAGGCCTTTAATTGTCAACAACCTTAACCTTAACCATGAAAGACAGAATGTGGGGGGAAAAAAAAGAAAATAACATTGTTTGATTTTTGAAGAATTTATATCCAAATTATGGTGGAAAATAAGTATTTGGTCAGCTTCAAACAAGCAAGGTCTAATGAGGCTCCACTCGTTACCAGTATTAATGGCACCCGTTTTAACTCATTATCAATATAAAAGACACTTGTCCACAACCTCAGTCAGTCACACTCCAAACTCCACTATGTCCAAGACCAAAGAGCTGTCGATGGACACTAGAGACAAAATTGTAGACCTGCACCAGGCTGGGAAGACTGAACCTGCAATAGGTAAAACGCTTGGTGTAAAGCAGACATGTACAAAGTCCGGCCCGGGGGCCAAATGCGGCCCGTGATCAAATTTCATCTGGCCCCCAGCCCCTGTCATAAAATCAATAACGTCTGGCCCGCATACAGACTTGATAAATTGGTCAGCAGTACTGCTACCAGCATATGAAGTAGCTTACACACTAAATGCTGCTCCTTCTTTACCCACTAAAAGGCAGCAGCACTCTAAGCAACATTACCCCGTGTGACCCTTTACTCCCAATTTTCTAAAATGGCGACAATCAACAAAAAAAAAGTTGACTGCGACAGCCGACCCGTCAAGGATAGGTGAAAATTGGACTATTTCTTCACTAAAATACGCAACAATTGTGTCTGCCTCATTTACAAAGAGACAGTCGCTGTTTTTAAAGAGTTCAACGTGAGGCGATATTACAAGACACGCTGACGTGTACAACAAGATTACAGGGAAGATGCGTAGCGAGGAAATGAAGCAACTTGAAGCTAGTTTAATTTTACAGCAGCAGTATTTCGCAAGAGCCCGAAAGTCTAAGGAGAACGCCACAAACGGTAGTTGCGAGAGTGTTGAAATTATTTATCAAAAATAATAATAAAGCAAATGTGACACACAGAATGGCTTGCTAAAATTGGCTTATATATATCGTTCTACGTAAAGGACGTAAGCCAAGGTCGCCCCCCCAAATTTTTACCACACTAAATCTGGCCCCCTTTGCAAAAAGTTTGGACACCCCTGGTGTAAAGAAATCAACTGTGGGAGCAATTATTAGAAAATGGAAGACATACAAGACTACTGATAATCTTCCTCGACCTGGGACTCCATGCAAGATCTAACCCCGTGGCGTCAAAACGAGAACAAGAACGGTGTGCAAAAATCCCAGAACCACACGGGGGGATGTAGTGAATAACCTACAGAGAGCTGGGACCAAAGTAACAAAGGCTACTATCAGTAACACAGTGCGCCGCCAGGGACTCAAATCCTGCACTGCCAGACGTGTCCCCCTGCTGAAGCCAGTACACGTCCAAGCCCGTCTGCGGTTCGCTAGAGAGCATTTGGATGATCCAGAAGAGAATTGGGAGAATGTGTTATGGTCAGATGAAACCAAAATAGAACTTTTTGGTAGAAACACAGGTTCTCATGTTTGTAGGAGAAAGAATACTGAATTGCATTCGAACAACACCATACCCACTGTGAAGCATGGGGGTAGAAACATCATGCTTTGGGGCTGTGTTTCTGCAAAGGGACCAGGACGACTGATCTGTGTAAAGGAAAGATTGAATGGGGCCATGTATCGAGAGATTTTGAGTTAAAATCTCCTTCCGTCAGCAAGGGCATTGAAGATGAGACCTGGCTGCGTTTTTCAGCATGACAATGATCCCAAACACACAGCCAGGGCAACAAAGGAGTGGCTTCGTAAGAAGCATTTCAAGGTCCTGGAGTGGCCTAGCCAGTCTCCAGATCTCAACCCCATAGAAAATCTGTGGAGGGACTTGAAAGTCCGTGTTGCCCAACGACAGCCCCAAAACATCACTGCTCTAGAGGAGATCTGCATGGAGGAATGGGCCAAAATACCAGCAACAGTGTGTGAAAAGCTTCGGAAGAGTTACAGAAAACGTTTGGCCTCCGTTATTGCCGTATTGAAATAAACTTTTGGTATTGACCAAATACTTATTTTCCACCATGATTTGCAAATAAATTATTCAAAAATCAAACAATGTGATTTTCTGTTTTTTTTTTTTTTTTTTTTTTTTTTTTTTCTTCTCCACATTGTCTCTCATGGTTGAGGTTTACCCATTTTGACAATTACAGGCCTCTAACATTTTCAAGTGGGAGAACTTGCACAATTAGTGGTTGACTAAATACTTATTTGCCCCACTGTATTTGGCGGAAAACACTCAGGTGACTTGAAGTTCCGCTCTGAGACCCCAATTTGACCAGATTTTAAAAATGTCCTATATGCATGTGTGATACATCATTGGAAAGCTTAAAATCTCCATTCTCTGGAGAAGAAAAATTTTGAACAGGAGGGCATTTAAAAAATAATGATAATAAATAAATTTTTTATTCAGCAAAACCCTAACTGGAGGTGAGAGCACACGAGAGCAGAATTAAAGACGCCATGATTTTAACAAGATATTATCGCGTACTTACCCCGTTTCGATCCAAAAACTCCATGTATCATCAAGTGTCAAGACACAGATGTGAATGGCCACAGCCGGCTTTTTGGGGGGACTTTATGGGTGAAACATGGTAATACAACAAGGGTCGTGATGCAGAAATCGCAGACATCAAGGAGTGGTTGAGCTGCTCTTTTTCATATGTTTGCCCTTTTAAACTTTTTTTCCCCATTTTTCTTTGTTTGGCTCGATTATTTATCTAACATATCACGGAAAATGCGACAGTAACAAAAAAATAAATAAAATAAAATAACGTTCAGCCATAGTTATGAGTTAGGTATAATGGTCGCTTGTCCCCGGGCCCCTGCAAGTCCGTATCGGTGCAAAAAACAAAAATACAATCCAACTCAGTGCAATGGCAGAGAGCTGGGACAGCTTTGTTCACATATCTAACATAAGACATCGCCGTTGTGATTTCAAATGTACCAACAGATAATTTACATATACTTATTTATACTTTTTGTTGCACTGTTAGCCTACCTTTTTATTTTCCTCTCCATGACCAAGCATTCGTCATCTATCACGAAATCTCCCCGTTTAAGCGTCCCTTCACCCAGCGTCATCGCTGTAGCGTGCCTTGTATTTTTAATGTCCACTGTAGCAACGCTTTTCTTCCCGTGGGCCCTCGGGCTCCGCGCATGACGCCTAGCTGAGTAATTATTTTCCTGGACCAAAGTGAAATCATCAAATATGTAAGCAGCAAAGGCGGAGCGGGGGGAAAGTTTTACATGGGTGAAATGGGAGAGAACAAGAAAAGACAAGTCAGCTGAGAGATGAAACTATGACTCAGAGTGTAGGAAGTGCCAGTGGCAATGATAAATTTAAGAGTTGAACAATTTGGACGTAGTGTGATTTTAATAAAACTGGTTGAATTATCATGAAGAATTCCTTATATATGCGACCATTATCGTCAGCTTACATCAGACAGGGCCATTCAGATACATGAATATGGCAGAAAACACTCAGGTGACTTGAAGTTCTGATCTGTGAAACTCAATTTGGCCAAATTTCAAAATTGTCCGATATGCATGTGTGATGCATCATTGGAAAGCTTAAAATCTCCATTTTCTGGGGGTATAAAATGTTGAACTGGAGTGCATTTAAAATAAATAAATAAATAAAAAATTTAAACGGCAAAACCCTTACTGGAGGCGAAAGCACGCGAGAGAAGACGAAAAGAGTACTTACCTTGTTTCGATCCAAAAATTCCATGTAGCATGTATCACCGAGTGTCAAGACACAGCTGTGAATGGCGACAGCTGGATTTTTTGTGGATTTTATGGGTGAAACACGGTGATATAACAAGGGTCGCGATGCAGAAATCGCAGACAAGGAGTGGTTGAGATTTTCTTTTTCATATAGTTACCCTTTTAAATGTTATTTTTCAATTTGTCTTTGTTTGGATCGATTATTTATCATCTAACATATCGGAGAAAATGCGACAGTAACAAAAAAATTAGGGCTTTCAAAATTATCGTGTTAACGGGCGGTAATTAATTTTTTTAATTAGCCACGTTAAAATATTTGACGCAATTAACGCACAAATGCCCCGCTCAAACAGATTAAAATGAAATCACAGTGAAATGTGTACTTGTGTTTTTCGGAGTTTTGGCGCCCTCTGCTGGCGCTTGGGTGCGACTGATTTTATAGGCTTCAGCACCCATGAGCATTGTGAAAGTAATTATTGACATCAACAATGACAGGCTACTAGCTTATTTTTTGATTGAAAATTTTACAAATTTTATTAAAACGAAAACATGAAGAGGGGTTTTAATATAAAATTTCTATATTTTGTACTAACATTTATCTTTTAAGAACTACAAGTCTTTCTATCCATGGATCGCTTTAACACAATGTTAATATTGGTAATGCCATCTTGTTGATTTATTGTTATAATAAATACAGTACTTATGTACCGTATGTTGAATGTATATATCCATCTTGTCTTATCTTTCCATTCCAACAATAATTTACAGAAAAATATGGCATATTTTATAGATGGTTTGAATTGCGATTAATTGCGATTAATTATGATTAATTTTTAAGCTGTGATTAACTCGATTAAAAATTTTAATCGTTTGACACCCCTAAAAAAATACAATTAAGCGATAGTTATGAGGTAGATCTCCGTGACTTTTTTACAGACATCAAATTTTTTATTGTGACGTAATTTGTTTAAAAGTTTAAAATATGCGAGTGAATAATTTTTTTAAAGTTTTCTTTTTTTAAACTTAATATTAGTCATCAATTAATGACTGTAAACTAAAAATGACATTTTGAATAATTAATATAATTCTTTTTATTGCTAGGTTGAAACAAAAGCGGTGGCGCGACGTCTGTAAACGGGGGTATTTTAGGGTAAAACGGACAAATTAAAAATAGTTTGAGGGCTTAATGCGCCATGAATCTGCTACAGCAGCATATAGACATATTGTTCTATCAAACACAACAGTTGTTTTGGCTTAAAATACTGCAGTTTCTTTTAAAGGCGAGTGCAACTGCTTTTTCAGTCTTGTCTGTGTTTTCCGCCATATAACTGGTGTACTTCAAGAGATTTCATGTATCTTAAATTTGGAGTCAAAACCTAGGTTTGATGGCTCACCTCCATCTTTACGTTTACAGCCGAGCAATAAATCTGACACCTGACAATAAAACCGTCACGTAGTCAGTCTGACCAGGATAGTGAAGTATCAAGTATCTAACCACAGTACAGGCTGCAAAACTGTAGGTCTCTTTCTCCGTTGTATGAACTGTAAACTAGGGCAAACACGCAAACCAGGTGAAAATTGTTTACACAGAAAGTTCATCTTTTAAACATGCGCACGTCTTTGTTTACGTTGCGTAATAGAACAATAGCAGCCACTGAACAGCAAACTCATTCACATTGAAGCTATACACCTCATTAATTGAATTGGACACCATTTACGTCACTGTTCTGTATATCGTGCCGTAGATAATCAAGTAGGCTACCCACATGAGTATTAGAAAGCACAAACTTCAGGATGCTCAAATTGTCCCCACCAACTTTTAAGCAACCTTATTTGCTTTACACAGTATAATGAGTTCAGTTATATACAGTGCTGGCCAAAAGTATTGGCCCACACAGCAATTCTGCCAGATAATCTTTCTTTTCTCCATGCTCAATGTGGAACACGCAGGGACACAGGACAGAGGTTGAGTCAACGTTAATCCATTTTAACTGGCTGCAAGTGTGATTTAGTTATTGCCACCACCTGTTATGTGCCACAGGTAAGTAACAGGTGCTGTTCATTACACAAATTAGGGAAGCGTCACATGATTTTTCAAAGGGTGCCAATACTTTTGTCCGGCCCATATTTGGAGTTGGCGGCACGGTGGCTTAGTGGTTAGCACATCTGCCTCACAGTTCTGAGATCAAGGGTTCAATCCCGGGCTTCGGCCTTCCTGTCTGGAGTTTGCATGTTCTCCCCGTGCCTGCGTGGGTTTCCTCCGGGAACTCCGGTTTCCTCCCACATCCCAAAAACATGCATGGTAGGCTGATTGAACACTCTAAATTGTCCGTAGGTATGAATGTGTGCGTGAATGGTTGTATGTCTCCTTGTGCCCTGCGATTGGCTGGCAACCAGTTCAGGGTGTCCCCTGCCTACTGCCCGTAGTTGGCTGGGATAGGCTCCAGCACCTCCACGACCCTCGTGAGGAAAAGCGGCATGGAAAATGAATGAATGAATATTTGGAGTTTTGTGTAAAATGATCATTATTTTTTAAAATTCCCATTCTCTTTTGTGTTTTTTCATTGCAAGCAAAATAAATGAAGATATTACTACCAAAGCATTTGTCATTGCAATCATTTTCTGGGAGAAATTGAGCATTATCTGACAGAATTGCAAGGGTGCCAATACTTTTGGCTAGCACTGTAGGTAATTTAGATTGCCTTCCCACACACAGCCCCGACAGATTCATGTTGACAACGTCCCGCCTCCTCCTCCCCCTTCGAAGGAAAGGAATCTTAGTTTTTTTGGGGGGGGGGCCAGCAGCAGCCACCGTAAGCGATGTAAAAAGTGGGGCTGTCAAAATGATCGCGTTAACGGGTGGTAATTAATTTTTAAAATTAATCACGTTAAAATATTTGACGCAATTAACGCACATGCCCCGCTCAAACCGATCAAAATGACAGCACAGTGTCATGTCCACTTGTTACTTGTTTTTTGTCTCCCTCTGCTGGCGCTTGAGTCTGACTGATTTTATGGGCTTCAGCACCCATGAGCATTGTGTAATTATTGACATCAACAATGGCAGGCTACTAGTTTATTTTTTTATTGAAAATTTTACAATTTTTATTAAAACGGAAACATTAAGAGGGGTTTTAACTAGGGCTTTCAAAATTATCGCGTTAACGAGCGATAATTAATTAATCACGTTAAAATATTTGACGCAATTAACGCACATGCCCCGCTCAGATTAAAATGACATTAGTGTAATATCCGCTTGTTACTTGTTTTTTGTTATTTTGCGCCCTCTGTTGGCGCTTGGGTCCAAATGATTTTATGGGTTTGGGGATTGAGCATGGTGTAATGACATCAACAATTGCGAGCTACTATTTTATTTTTTGTTTGAAAATTTTACAAATGTTAATACAACGAAAACATTAAGAGGGGTTTTAATATAAAATTTCTATAACTTTTACTAACATTTATCTTTTAAGAACTTTTTCTATCCATGGATCGCTTTAAGAGAATGTTAATAATGTTAATGCCATCTTGTTGACTTATTGTTATAGGTTAATAAACAAATACAGTACTTATGTACCATATGTTGAATGTATATATCCATCTTGTGTCTTATCTTTCCATTCCAACAATAATTTACAGAAAAATATGGCATATTTTATAGATGGTTTGAATTGTGATTAATTACAATTAATTACGATTAATTAATTTTTAAAATGTAATTCACTCGATTAAAAGTTTTAATCGTTTGACAGCCCTAGTAAAAAGATGTCAATGATGTGGAGGTGGGGGAAACACCACTTATTTTGCTACCAAATGTCCGACCTGCATCAGAGTTAGCATAACATTAAACTGCGTGAACTTGCTCACCTGCAAAACCACTGCGATCAGGTTGGCCTCCACAAGGAACAACGAGGTCAAGCTAGCCTCCCCTCATTTGGATAACTGTTTGCATTATGGTATTGCAACATGGTGACTTCAGAGTGCAAGTCCCTTTATTTAAAAAAAAAAAAAAAAAAAAACTTGGAGCTAAAGAAATATGTGAAATGAAATCAGGGCCGGCCCAGGCCATAAGCAAAAAATTGCAAAGGGGCCCATATTTTTTGGCCCACCATTTCGTCACAGTGTACTGTGAAAGCCATACATGCAATCCAACCCATACGTCCATATTTTGTATATTAATCAAGATTTTGTTGCACTGCATACTTCAAACTTCTCACCCCAAATAATTGTCAGAACTTACAGTAGATAGCGCCAAACCTTTTTCTAAAAGAGGAAAGAAAGAAGTTAAGGAAGGACTTTTATTTTTTTTAGGCTTGTAATCAAGTATCAAAACTCACAAAAGTCAAATAAAGCTAACTATAGTAAACAAAATAGAATACAAATTAAACAATTGCCAAATTGGGGGGGCCCCCTAGTGGTCAGGGGCCCTAAGCAGCTGCATAATCTGCATATAGGCTGGGCCGGCCCTGAATGAAATCATACATCAGAATTTCATGAGAGTACTTTGGTTCAAGTCATGGGGTAGTCTAGTATGCCTCAGATCGAGATCGGTCCTTCAGCATTTTGATGTTATATCGTCCCTACCAATGTTGAGGCCAAAACTACTCCCTTGAGTTCTTCAATGTCGAGTCTAAATCACTTTTTTCATCTTACCTGTCCTTCAGCTCACTTTTTGCATTCAGGCGCACGTCGAAAAGAATAAGTGCACAGAGCAGAAATCTTCCCGCGGAAAAGTGTTGATGATTATCAGAGCAGAACACTGCATTATTTATCACACACTCTTTCAGGGAGAGAGGAGCATGACATTTTCTGAATTTTCATATGCGTTCCACCTTTGCACCTTCAAATTTGCAAATTTAGCGTCTGCGTGTCATCGACATGGAATGTACAGGGCGTACGTATTGCACAAAAGCGTTCATAACGAGACAATAATAAGAGCTGTTTTGGCGTGCGGTGAAAGCAATTGCCATCAATCGCATCTATTTTAATAAACTTCCAAGTTGAAGGTCGCCTCGCACGGGCCGCCAGTGTGCAAAAGTGCTCCGATGCGTTATGAATTAGTCAAGGTTAATAAAGCCTTTTGAATTTTTCACACAGGCGTAAAGTGCTTTAAATCCGTCCAACTCTTTTCGGGGGCCAATACGCTCCACGTTCAAATTGGTAGACAAAGTGTAGACTAACATGATGTTGTGAATTTTGCTGTGTCACTTTTTTTGTCATATTTTTTTGATGACGTTTGTCCGAGCGCCGAACAAAAGCGAGCTTGGTTTGCCTCTGGAGGGACGATAGGTCCAACGATGTGTACACACTGCCTGCATTATGCATATTTCCTATGAATTATTCGGTCAAAATTAAATGGATGCTTTCTGCATGAAAAATGCATCACGGTGCAACTTTTAAACGGTGTTTCCCTGCCTTCGACCCACTTCTTACAGGGAAAGTGGAACACAAATCTTGACAAGCCGAGTATCTAAATGAGTTTATCACCGGACTTAAACCCATAGAGCAGGGTCTGGCACGCCTCCACATTTGTTCCGGCCCCCTGAACAGTTTTTAGTGTTATTTATTTCCTGGCTTTTTTCTTGAAGAACCCATAGACGGTTATTTAGTTATTATCTATTTAATTAATAGTGTTGTTATTATATTACATTATATTGTATTTTATGCTGTCAAATGATTAAAAAATTTAAGCGAGTTAATCACAGCTTAAAAATTAATTCATCGTAAGTAATCGCGATTCAAATTATTGTTGGAATGAAAAGATAAGACACAAGACAGATATATATCAACATACAATACATAAGTACTGTATTTGTTTATAATAACAATAAATCAGCAAGATGGCATTAACATGATTAACATTCTGTTAAAGCGATCCATGGATAGAAAGACTTGTAGTACTTAAAAGATAAATGTTAGTACAAGTTATAGAAATTTTATATCAAAACCCCTCTTCATGTTTTCGTTTTAATAAAATTTGTAAAATTTTCAAACAAAAAATAAACTAGTAGCTCACCATTGTTGATGTCAATAATTACACAATGCTCATGGTGCTGAAACCCATAAAATCAGTCGCACCCAAGCGCTAGCAGAGGGTGACAAAACACCAAAAAACACAAGTAACAAATGGACATGACACTGTGCTGTCATTTTAATCTCTTTGAGCGGGGCATGTGCGTTAAATGCGTCAAATATTTTAATGTTATTAATTTTAAAAATTAATTACCGCCCGTTAACGCGATAATTTTGACAGCCCTATATATTATATTACATTAGAATATAATATATTTATTATTATTATTTTTAGAGATGTCCCGATCGATCTGGTCCGATCACGTCATTTTCAAAGTATCGGAATCGGCAAAAAAAGTATCGGACATGCCTTTTTTTAATATATATATATATTTTTTTTAATTAAATCGTTTTCTAATTGTATTTAACGTTACAGACATAATATGTTGCAATCATCCAGAGTCTTTAGTTTAGGCTTAAGGTAGGGTTATCAAATTTATCCCGTTAACGGCGGTAATTAATTTTTTTTTTTAATTATCACGTTAAAATAATGGCGCTGCTTTACCTATATATAGAGCTAAAACGCAGCGTAAAATGAGTAGAGTCGGTTTTGGCAGCCTTTGGAACCTTGTTTTAATTGGCTAAAGCCTTACAATCCCTCTCCCTACGATTAGAAATACCGTGGGAAGCAATGTGGGGAAGAAATTTAGTAATTGATCTTTTTCTGAACACCCTATGTTATTTCCCAACGCAGAGAAGATATATCAATTGGTACCACTACGCACAGTCATGGTTGCACTTCCCATCATGCATTTGGGCAGAACAGTTAAATGGCTACAGTATCATTTACTATAAGCTCAACAAATACACTAGATGGCAATATTTAGTCACAATATACAAAGTCACATTTATCCTTTAAGAATTACAAGTCTTTCTATCCGTGGATCCCTCTCACAGAAAGAATGTTTGTGTAATGTAAAGGCCATCTTGAGGATGTATTGTCATAATAAACAATTACAGTACTTATGTACTGTATGTTGAATGTATATATTCGTCCGAGTTTTATTCATTTTTTTCTTAATGCATTGGCAAAATGTATATGATCGGGAAAAATTATCGGGAATGATTGGAATTGAATCGGGAGCAAAAAAAAAAAAAGCAATCGGATCGGGAAATATCGGGATCGGCAGATACTCAAACTAAAACGATCGGGATTGGATCGGGAGCAAAAAACATGATCGGAACAACCCTAATTATTTTTATTTTATTTACTTTTGTTCCGTGAAGAATTCAGAAAGGGTTATTTGATTGTGGCTTTCTGAAAAACAATATTTTTTTACATTTAGGCACTCCTGCAATCGTCACACTTTTTCTGTTACAAACTGACCCGGCCCCTCATAAGAGAAGAAAAAGTTATGTGGCCCTCACAGGAAAAAGTTTGGGGACCCCTGCCATAGAGTATGCCGTTATACCTCCAAACAAAACGAGCGACTGCAGCGAGGAGAAAAGAGGGCTTTCCCAGTACTCTCGGTTTTGTCAAACTAGTTTGTTGACAGCAAGTAGCTGCAAGCACGCGCAGTAAATTTACGCTACTTGAGCGTTGTTGTCATAACCTTACTGAGGAGCTGTCGTTTTATTGAGACTGCTTCCTGTTTTAGTCAGGAAAATATTTAGTGTGGTTGGAGCATAATTCACACTTGTTTTGATTATTCTAATTATTCTCGTCAACACTTGTTTCATCGACATTGACTGTCATAGACGTCCAATTGTGACTTGGACCAATCAAAATGAATTGGCCGTACCTGACAGCAGATAATTGTCTTTGTAATGAAATTAATATTGGCTTTTTACAAACTGATTTTGCTTTAGAAAGCAGTTATACAGAGTTGAATGATATTCTTGTCCAAATTTTCTCAGCATTTTATGGCTTCAGTGAAAATTTCCAGCTAAAATTTAAAGCGGGAGTAATATAACATGGGATTTCTTTATGTACACTGGTTTGAAAAATTATCTGAACCATTTCTCACTTTCCTGCATAAAATCACACAGATGAAAAAAACGTGTCTGCTTTAATTAAAATCACCCAAACAATTATAGGTTTTCATATTTTAATGAGTATAGTAAGCAAACAATGACAGAAGGAGGGAATAAGTAAGTGAACTAGTGCTGCAACGATTAATCAATTAACTCGAGTATTCGATTAGAAAAAAAGATTCGAATTAAATTTTGCTGCTTCGAGTATTCTTTTAATTGAAGTGGCGTTGTAATGGTTTGTTTTGAAAGTGTTTGCATTTAGTTTTATTGATTTGGGTGGATACACTGCCCTCTAGTCTGCCTCATTTCACGTGGCTGAATCCAGCTGTTAAGACCAACATGAGCTGAATTTTTGTTTGAGCTAATGTTTTTTTAATGCATTCGTAAAGTATATGTAGCCGTTTTTTTGTGGGAATGTGTCTGAACCATTTGTTAAGAGCATTGTAAAAACAAAAAGTTAGCGTTTTATAGCATTTAAGCTAGCAGACTTTTGCTATGTAAGTTAGCCAACTGTTCTTTTGTTGTACATGATCCTCATTTTTTAATATTTTTATACCATTTGAGGCTCAGCTCAGGTATTTTAATTTATGTTCCTTATCCGATTACTCGATTATTCGAACTAACTAGTTCATCGATTAATCGACTACTAAAATAATCGATAGCTGCAGCCTTAAAGTGAACCAACACATTTATTACACATTATTTTATTTTGTGACGCCCCCTTTGGCAGCAATAACTTCCAGACGTTTCCTGTAGCTGCAAATCAGTATAACACATCAATCAGGAATAATCTTGGCCCATCTTTCTCTACCAAACTGCTGTAGTTCAGTCAGATTCCTGAGATGTCTGTCATTAATCACTGTATTTAGGTCATGCCGCAGCATCTCAAGCCCGGGCTTTGACTTGGCCGCTCCAGAACGTGTATTTTGTTCTTCTGAAACCATTCTTAAGTTTTACTTCTGTGTTTTGGATCATTGTCTTGTTGCAGCATCCATCCTCTTTTTAGCTACAACTGTGTGACAGACAGCCACAGGTTTTCCTGCAAAACATTTGAATTCATCATGAAACATCTTCCATTAATGATTGCTAGTTGTCCAGGCCCTGAGGTAGCAAAAAAGCCCCAAATCACGATGCTCCCTCCACCATGCTTCACGGTGTTGATGTTTGTGAGCTGTTCCATTTTTCTTCCACACATGACTTGTGTGATTCCCAAATAATTCAACTTTGGTTTCATCAGTCCACAAAATATTTTGCCAAAACGTCTGTGGAGAGTGCAGGTGCCTTTTTGCGAACATTAAACGAACAACGTTTCATTAGACAACAATGGAGTCCTCCCATGAACTCCATTCTTGGCCATAGTTTTACATATAGTTGATGTGTGCACAGAGATATTGGACCGTGCCAGTGATTTCTGTAAGTCTTTAGCAGACACTCTAGGGTTCTTTTTTTACCTGTCTGAGTATTCTGCGCGGAACTCTTGGCATCATCTTTGGTGGAAGGCCACTCCTTGGGAGAGAAGCAACAGTGCAAACTATCTCCATTTGAAGACAACTTCTCTGACTGTCGATTGATGAACATCCAGACTTTGAGATGGATTTGTATCCTTTCCCAGCCTTATACAAATCAAGAATCCTTGATCGCTGCTCTTCAGACAGCTCTTCTGTCCAAGCCATGATGCACATCAGACAATTCTTACCATGTAAGTGTTTGTTGGGTATAAAACTCGTTCTTTAACTTAGTTATTTACCCAAGGCAAGCTGACAAAAGGCAGGGCATGAAGTGAGACACAGTCAGAGAGTTTACGTTTTTCAACCTGCAGGTTGGGAGAGCCAGGAGACATGTTCCGCGACCAATGTCTCATCGAAGTCTCTCTCCGAGCTCCCCCGCGTTGCTAACTTTTATTGAGGGCTTGTTGCTGGGCAGAATATAGTTACAACACTGTTGTCCAACGTGGCAGTTTCGATCGGGCAAGTTCCTTATTCTAGTCATTGATTTAACAGTCACACTCTTGATTGAATTAACAGTCACACTCTTGAGCGGGCAAGATATCTTTGTTTTGAACACACATTTGTACTCAAAGTACTGTAGCTTGGTGGAAAAGTACTGAGACGTTGTGTGATGAATCAACATATGTGTGTGTATCTATTTATCAGAAAAATGTGAGCAATTGCCGGTAATAAAAATGTAAGCACATGATTATGGGCTAAAACTGTATTCTTCATAATAGCTTGGGAGTGCGCGTATAATAGCTGTGGGAGAGCAAACTGGCATAATATATTTGGCATACAAAAACAAGCTTATCTTAGTGTTTTATAGTGGGCAGGGCAGCTTTGAACCACTCATCAGTGATTGGGCACACACCTGACTGAAATGTCTCCTTAGCCACAGGGTTCACTTACTTATTTCACCCCTTTCTGTCATTGTTTGCATGCTATCCTCATTAAAATATGAAAACCTATAAATGTTTGGGTGGTTTTAGTTAAAGCAGACAGTTTTTTCATCTGTGTGATTTTGACAAAGATCAGATTTGATGGGGATTTTATGCAGAAATGTGAGGAATTCCAAAAGGTTCAGATACTTTTTCATACCACTGTATGTGCCAATTACCGTACTGGCCCGAATATAAGACAACCCCCTCTTTTTCAAGACTCAAGTTTGAAAAAAGACTTTTTGAACACCAAATTAATTTTTGTACAGAAAATAATTACAGTACATCCGAAACAAATGATTATAACAATATATTTGAGAGAAAAAGCATGCTATATTCCCTTCAAATCTTGATATCTGAACATTTTAATATGTAAGCTAAAGTGCAATGACATCCGTTAATGAATGGCTTCTGGTTTTTGAAATGTAAATAAACCAATCTATTGTGATAAAACAAAAAAATTGCAATAACTGCATTAACCATCAAAGTGAAGTCTAACTGGAACTGTTGTCTTGAAACAAATCTGAATAAGGAAAAACATTGCAATAATGCAAACTGGTTAAACTTGAGAGTAGCTGAGATCTGTTATGACAGAACATCGTTTAAATGATATCTGGCGCCATCTAGCGTCGTGAATGGGTATAATGTCTAGACCGCGAATATAAGACGACCCCCTCTTTTTCAGTCTTATTTCAATGCAAAAAACAGTTGTATATTCGGGCCAATACGCTAGTTAACTAATTGTAAAAAATAATCAGTGATTTGTCGACGAAAATATTTCTTTGGGCAGAAGTGTAGCATATTTACCGAGTGTATACAGTTTCTGTCAAATTCTACTCCAACCTGATCTATTTTGAGTGGGAATCCAACGAGAGTGTGATAGCGATCCACTGCCTGGGGAAGTAGGTAAAGCAAAGGTATGCGGAAAAGAAAAGAAAGAGGACATGGTTTTTACTAGTGTCTGGGTCCGATTCCCACTTTCACGGATCATCGCTTGGCCTTGACACATAAAACCGACCGTGTCAGTCCAATTTTCCAAACTGAAACGAGAGTCTGAAAACGGGATGAGAGCGAGCGGATAATTGGGAAGAAAGTGGAAGCGGGTTAATTCAAGGTCGCAGGTTTGGTTTACTCGTCGTGGCAACCGCACAGCCAAATAGAAGCGGAGATTTGTTTTTGTTCTGCCTTTGTTTGTCTGGCAGAGAGACCGAGAAGGTGTGCGTTGAAGAGAGTTTGCGGGTTAGATTGCGCAGTCCGATAAGTCTGTGCACAGTTCTCGGATTGTCGGAGGAATGTAACACTAGAGTAAGTGCTCTAATAAATAAAAGCCTTTCAACAAAAACTGTAAAGAGGAGGGGGTTGAGTGGTGAGCGACTGGTAGTACAGTATGTTTGATCCACCGGTTATTACAATCTATTTGGATCGGTCGGCTGGGTAATCCTAAACAGATGCATTCACTGTCGCCCCACCATGTTATGCAATCAGATTTGAGCCTACTGGTCTGCAATTCAGACATGGTAAAGTGCCCACACTGTACTTACAGGAAGTGGAAATCCAAATCACTTGTGTGCAAAATGATAGCGTGCCTAGCATTCGTGCTTCAGTGTTGGGCAAGTTGAGGCGGCGCACGCAAATGGGACATAATTGACATCTTTGTATCAGTGTGTATCCTGAATTTGAAGCGGATTTGACTTGTGGGGGCCAAACCACCTGCAACATAATGGCTGCAAAACATGGTTTAGAAAAACAAGCATTAAGTAGAAGTCGTTTATTTTTGGAATGTACAGTCAATCAGCGTACTTTTAAAAAGTTCTCAATGAAATAGAAACTATCATTTCCATTAGGTTTTGCTTTTCCAGTGTTTTCTTTGCGCCTCATTAACTGTCAAGTTGCACCATCCGCACTGTTTGCTTTAGTTCTTTATAAAAACACTTTTACTGCGCTTATTTTCTTTGTGGTCCTGAGCAAGGAATTCCCTTTCCAAAGCTGTTGAAAACGTGAACAAATAGTTGTCATGCTTATCGTATGTCTGTAGATGCGCGAGTATGAATCCGAGATGATACCTTTCAACTTTAACCTGTGTAATTGCTTTTCTGTCTTATTTTTCTCCAAGCGCTCGACTAACTCTCGCCACTGACCCGAAGCGCCTTTTCACTCGTGTGTGAATAGGTCAGACTTTTCCCAAGCAACATTCTGTATACTACGTTTACCATATATTTTTTTTTTTCACACTGTCAGCTGCAAGAAGGGCAGTTCAGGATACTATGCTGTAGGGCTGCAGCTATCAAATATTTTAGTAATCGAGTAATCGAATAAAAATTATATCGACTAATCGAGTAATCGGATAAAACATTTTTGGGGGGAAAGAGCAATTGTAAATATACATGAGAAAAGACATTTAATCCAATATTGAACCATTTTCAGTTAATCAATGTCTTTATTTTCGATGTACATTGTTGAAAACAGCCAACAATTGCATCTCAGATGTGACTAGAAAAAAAAATTCACTGCTTTCGTTCAAAAAAACTTATAGATCTTATAAAAAAAAAAATTCTTACCTAAAAATGGCATTACGCTTGATAACACACACATCATTTAAAAGTTAGGTGTTTTTCCAACGTGTTTCAATTGAATTTCTATTTGTGTGAAGCTAGTTTTAAGTTAAACTGTAAGTCCTGGTAGGATTTTGCCCCTGCAAGTCTGTTGACAGCCCTGGCTGTACATGTAAGAAACCCCTCAAACATCTCACAGCTGAAAGTATTCTGCGTTGAGTTTGCAAACTTTCTTCAGACCAATGTCAAAGACTGTTAGATGGCTACAAAAAGTTATTTCAGCCAAAGGGGCTAACACTAGCTATTAGGTGGTAGGGTGTCCTAATCTTTTCCTCAGTTAGAATTTGCATTTTTGTTTATATATTTGGTTCAATGAGTAAAACCATGCTAATTTTTGTTATTTACCTGAAATTAAATCACTTTTTTTTCCAGTGATAAAGAAAAAAAAAAAATCAGACATTAATATGTTAACCTTTCTAAATAAAGAACCGGATAGTTAATGGAGTGTCCTAAGTTTTTTTCACATGACTGTACGTAAACTAGGGCTGCAGCTATCGAATATTTTAGTAATTGAGTAATCGACTGAAAATTCTTTCGAGTAATCGGATAAAACATTTTTTTTAGGTAACGAGCAATTATAAATATACATGAGAAAGACATTTAAGCCAATATTGAACAATTTTCAGTCAATGTCTTTATTTTCGATTACATTGTTGAAAATGGCCAACAATTGCATCTCAGATGTGACTAGAAAAAAAAATTCACTGCTTTCACTCCAAAAACTTCTAGATGTTATTAAAAAAACAAACATGTTTCTTACCCTAAAAATGTAATTACGCTCGATAACACACATCACTTGAAAGCTACGTGTTTTTCCCACGTGTTTCAATTGAATTTCCATTTGAGTCAAGCTATTTTTAAGTTTTAGTTAAGTTTTAAGTTAGTCTAAACTGTAAGTACTGATAGGATTTTGAGTTTTTGCAGTGTTCAAAATAAATGTATGACACAGGCTGTATTGGAGCACATTAGGGACCAGTATTACTTGTTTTATTCAGCAATGACTACTGAGCTAAAACTGACAGTTAGCTTTATTATGTTTTAATTTTACACCCTTATCACTCTACAGCGCTGTGTTTTTACAGATTAAATAAAGCCTGTATGTAAGACATGTTAGCCACGCATCGACAGTGGTCATAATCAATAGAAACCTAGCCCACTGAAGGGCTAACGTTACATGAGCGAGTGACTATTAGCGCTAAGAAGTCTACTTCTTAAAGATGGTGGCTGTTTACTAACGCTGCCCAGACGTGGCCGAGTCTGTCAATTCGCATCTAGTCCTAAATGCATGCGATATATATGAGACTCATCGGACACTAGCTGCTACCACACTAGCATCATGTAGTGTAGCGTAGTTATTAGCAACGTCGGCGTAGTTTGTAGCGGCTGTCGGCTGCAGTAAGTTTTTTTTTTTTTTTTTTAAATTCGTCCTCTACTCACGTGACATCAGCGCGTTGTCCCTCATTAAAAGTAGTCCGGGCAAAATGTGAGGCTTAGATCTGGCAAAATTAAACGATTCCTTAAGGTGAATAAAATAACTCGGATCAGCTTTTAAACTCGAGTTACTTGAGTTGCTCGAGTATTCGTTTCAGCTCTACTATGCTGTACTCGTGTAATGTATCATAAAATAACCCCTAGTCATCATTAGGGATGGGAATCGAGAACCGGTCCTTGTGTTTCAATTCCATGGAATCGTTTGGCAGTTTATCTAACAATTCTCTTATCAATTTTCTACGTGATTAGGTTACGCTGGTTTAGCACATGCATTGCAGCCATAAATTAATTTTGCACATTTGCACGACGCACTGTTCTATTGTATTTGACAATATTTATCTTTTTTTAATTATTTTTGAGTGCCATCAGCTCATATGTCCTTTTAAAAAGGAGGATTATATTATTTCTATTAGAAAAATATTTCAGTAAAATGTTACACATTCTTGTGTATTTAATATCGAGGCTTTGGGCCTATTTTGACCTCGTTGTGACTTTGTGACGTTCTGATTAAACAAACTCAATGCCAATCAAAATGTTCTTCTTTTTCCCCAAATTTCACGATGCTAGATGGCGCCAGATATCATTGAAGCGATGTTCTGTCATGACAGATCTCAGCTACTCTCCCCATTCACGACACTAGATGGCGCCAGATATCTTTGTGACAAGCGATGTTCTGTCATGACAGATTTCAGCTACTCTTTTTAGTTTAACCAGTTTGCATTATTTTATTGCAATGTTTTTCCTTATTCAGATTTGTTTCAAGACTACAGTTACAGTTAGACTTCACTTTGATGGTTAATGCAGTTATTGTAATTTTGTTGTTTTATCACAATAGATTGGTTTATTTACATTTCAAAAACCAGAAGCCATTCATTTACCAATGTGATTGCTCTTTAGTTTACATATTTAAATGTTCAGATATTAAGATTTGAATGAGGCAAAATAACCTGCTTTTTCTCTCAAATGTATTGTTATAATCATTTTTCGGATAGGGTTGTTCCGATCATGGTTTTTTTGCTCACGATCCGATCCCGATCGTTTTAGTTTGAGTATCTGCCGATCCCGATATTTCCCGATCCGATTGCTTTTTTTTCCTCCCAATTCAATTCCAATCATTCCCGATAATTTTTTCCGATCATATACATTTTGGCAATGCATTAAGAAAAATATGAATAAAACTCGGACGAATGTATACATTCAACATACAGTACAAAAGTACTGTATTTGTTTATTATGACAATAAATCCTCAAGATGGCATTTACATTATTAACATTCTTTCTGTGAGAGGGATCCACGGATAGAAAGACTTGTAATTCTTAAAGGATAAATGTGACCTTGTATATTGTGACTAAATATTGCCATCTAGTGTATTTGTTGAGCTGTGGCTCGTGGCCTGGGTGGGCGGGCGGGGGTGGGGATAGACGTGGGGTTGGTGGTGCGTTCCCTCCTGCCATCCCTGAAGGCCGGTTGATGGGTGCGCGGGTGGCCCTGGGGACCACCCTGGATCCCGGGGGTGATGGCTCCTTTGCTGGGCTGCGGGAGGAGGGATGGGCTTCGCTTGACCCCCTGGCCCCCCAAGGGCTGGCTGGGTGGGGGCCGTGGCCCTGGGTTGGCTCCCACGCGGCTTCTCCGCCCGTCTGCGTGGCTGTCGCGTGTCTGGTGGGGCTCGCGTGCTGCTGGAAGCGGTAGGGCATGCTCGGGCTGGGGGTCCTGGTGCCGGGATTGGCGATGGGGCGGCGTAGTGTTGGTCGCCAATGGGCTTACATTCATAAGAGATTCACATGATTACTGGGCTCTAGATCACAGAGCTGATTTGTGTACACTCTACCTCTTTCAATCACTTAGCTTATAGACACCCCCACCACTGTCCCCCTCTTTCACTGGCCAATAGGCCCCCACATAAGAAAAAAGATTTTTTTTAAAATTGAATAAATAAATAAATATTGGATTTGTTGAGCTTTCAGTAAATGACGCTGTAGCCATTTAACTTCTGCCCAAATGCATGATGGGAAGTGCAACCATGACTGTGCGTAGTGGTACCAATTGATATATCTTCTCTGCGTTGGGAAATAAACTAGGGTGTTAAGAAAAAGATCAACTACTATCTTTCTTCCCCAAATTGCTTCCCGCGATATTTCTAATTGTTGAGAGAGATTGTAAGGCTTTAGCCAATTAAAAAAAAGCTTCAAAGGCTGCCAAAATTCTCTCTACTCACTTAACGTTGCCTTTTAACTCTATGTATACGTAAAACGGTGCCATTGTAGATTGAACGCGACAATGCGTGAGTGGGTAGTGCAGCGCATGCATTAATTGCGTTAAATATTTAAGTTATTACTGCCGTTAACACGATAAATTTGATAGCCCTAGTTTAAGCCAAAACTAAAGACTCTGGATGAGTGTAAGACATTTTGTCTGTAACGTTAAATACAATTAGAAAACAATTTAATTATGAAATATACATATATTTAAAAAAGGCATGGCCGATATATTTATTCCCCGCAAATGCTAGCCGACAAACTTATTTGAATATGCTGTTACCGCACCGTACAGTAAAACGCTTGATTTATTCAGCGCGACAATCTGTACCGGCTCTAAAAGAGGCGCAATCATTTCCTTGAAATCCCCAAAACAGCCCCTTGCTTGACCTCGCTCTGCAATAAATTACAAATCTTTTTTAGTTAGCCATGAGGGAGATCATTTTCATACATAGACTTATTATTTTTAAAAAGATTACATAAAATGAGACTGCAGGCCCTAAACTTGATCTGAAGTGCTTCTTTCAAGAACTAAACTGAGAACAACGATTCATTTGGCATCGGCGAACAATCGTAAAATTCACTTTGACAGCAGCAGCACAAAAGTCCACAGAAACGCCAACGTAACGGATGAATATGATTTGTGTTGCGTCCACGCGCGAGCTTGACGTCACGATGCCCAAATCCTTTCATGCAAGCGCTGAAACCAAGGGCGTAGGTTCGCATAGGGACGGTTGGACATACATTGTATCACAAAAGTGAGTACACCCCTCGCATTTCTGTAGATATTTAACCCTATATTGCCAAATGTATCACATTTGATACACCTATAATTTCATGATTTTGAGACTAATTCAGAATTTTGACATTTCTTTATGAAAAAAAAAAAGATGGATGTAAGTAGAGATGTCCCGATCGATCGGGTCCGATCACATCATTTTCAAAGTATCGGAATCGGCAAAAAATATATCGGCCATGCCTTTTTTAAAAATCTTTATATTTTTTAATTCAATCGTTTTCTAATTGTATTTAACGTTACAGACATAATATGTTACACTCATCCAGAGTCTTTAGTTTAGGCTTAAGGTAGGGTTATCAAAATTATCCCGATAACGGCAATAATCAATTTTTTTAATAATGTATCACGTTAAAATATTTAACGCAATTAATGCATGCGTTGCACGACCCACTCACGCATTGTCGCGCTCAATCTGTAATGGCGCCGTGTTCCCTATATAGAGTGATTGAAGGCAGCGTAAAATGAGTAGAGTGAATTTTGGCAGCCTTTGGAGCCTGTTTTTAATCGGCTAAAACCTTACAATTCCTCTCCCTACGCTCAGAAATATCATGGGAAGCAATGTGGGGAAGAAAAGTAGCAATTGATCTTTTTCTTAACACTTTGTTATTTCTCCACGCAGAGAAGATATATCAATTGGTAGCACTACGCACAGTCATGGTTCCACTTCCCATCATGCATTGTGGTTGAATGGCTGCAGTATCATTTACTGAAAGCTCAACAAATACACTAGATGGCAATATTTAGTCACAATATACAAAGTCACAAGTCTTTCTATCCGTGGATCCCTCTCACAGAAAGAATGTTAATAATGTAAATGCCATCTTGAGGATTTATTGTCATAATAAACAAATACAGTACTTATGTACTGTATGTTGAATGTATATATTCGTCCGAGTTTTATTCATTTTTTTCTTAATGCATTGCCAAAATGCATATGATCGGGAAAAATTTACGGGAATGATTGGAATTGAATCGGGAGCAAAAAAAGGCAATCGGATCGGGAAATATCGGGATCGGCAGATACTCAAACTAAAACGATCGGGATCGGATCGGGAGCAAAAAAACCTGATCGGAACAACCCTAGATGTAAGTAAACACATGCATCTGCAGGTTCCATGAGAAAAAACAAACAGGATTTAGCAAGGGTTATAGATATCTGAGCGCTTATTACACATATTCATTTTGACTTTTCTTTTTACAAATTTGAAAAAAATGTTTCATTAGGACCTTATTTTTCAAATTTCAAATTTCTCTGATAATTGCTTTATATTGCTGGCATTAAAGGGTTAAGTATATCTTTTCATGGGACAATACTGACAAAATGACACTTTGACACAATGAAAAGTAGTCTGTGTGCAGCTTATATAATAGAGTTCATTTATTTTCCCCTCAAAATAGCTCAAAATGTAGCCATTAATATCTAAACCCCTGGCAACAAAAGTGAGTACAATAAGTGTAAAGCCGATGGCACTGTGGCTAACCTCCCTAGATGTAGACGGAAAAGAAAAATGAAATCATTATCATTTTACACAAAACTCCAAAAATGGGCTGGACAAGGACTAACCTAACCCTGGAAATTTGTCAGCAAAATAAGTGGTGTTTCCCCCACCTCCACTTCATTGATGTCTTTTTACATTGCTAATGGTGGATGCTGCTGGCCCCCCAAAAAACTAAGATTCCTTCCCTTCGAAGGGGGAGGAGGCAGGACGTTGTCGACATGAATCTGTCAGGGCTGTGTGTGGGACAATCCTAATTACCTACAGTGCTAGCCAAAAGTATTGGCATACCTGCAATTCTGTCAGATAATGCTCAATTTCTCCCAAAAAATAATTTCAATTACAAATGCTTTGGTCGCAATATCTTCATTTACCGTAATTTCCCAAATAGAACGCGTACTTTTTTTCCCCCAAAATCAACTTGTAAAATGAGGGTGCGCATTATAAACGGGTACATGGATGGAGACAGAAATATATAAACCGATTTTTTTTTTTATTGACACGGCCACGTTGTGTTGAAGAAATGTATGCGGCGATCCGTTGCCAACCATTACGGTACGTGACATCACCATTTTGTTTCAGTAATACTTCACTCTGATCGGCCGAATGATTTCGTCTGTTAAATTCTGCTTTTTTCACTCTTCATAAAGCACAGAATTTAGTTTTTTGAACTCATTTGAGTCTACGTTTATTGCAGCTCCGCAACTCGGACCATAACAAACGTAAGCAAGCACACAGACTTCCTGTGTCCGTCAACTATATCTGTCCCTCGGGAAACTCAAACCCAAATAACAATAGTTCCTCTTGTTACTGTCGTGTCGACAGCGATGAGCTTTCACGGATTTCCGACTTAGGGTTCTCACTTTCATTTTACCGTATCAATCCATGGAAGAAAGATTTATTCATCATGACGAAACGAGAAAGTTATACAGCAGCCTTTAAAAGAAAAGTCACATCTGTTTTGTTTTCTCCTAGACTCTGGAAAGTTGAAGTTGTCAAATCATATTATTACCGTAAATATTGTCAGTTTATGGTAATGTTTTGAACTACCAATGTGCTCTGCTTGTGCTGTGTTTGACCAGTCAGTAAAATGACATTTCTGTATCTGTACACGAGCTCTGTTTTCTTGTATTCTTCTATTTATTGCTGCTAAAATTAGGGTGCGTGTTATAAACGGGTACAATAATTTTCCCTAGATTTTACAAGTAAATTTGGGGTGCGCATTATACACGGGTGCGCCTTATATTCGGGAAGTTACGGTGTTTTGCTTGCAATGAAAAAACACAAAAGAGAATGGGGAAAAAATTTAATCATTATCATTTTACACCAAACTCCAAAAATGGGCAGGACATTATTCCATGACATAGTATTGGCACCCTTCGAAAAATCATGTGATGCTTATTTAATTTGTGTAATTAACAGCACTTGTTACATACCTGTGGCACATAACAGGTGGTGGCAATAACTAAATCACACTTGAAGCCAGTTAACATGGATTAAAGTTGACTCAACCTCTGTCCCGTGTCCTTGTGTGTACCACACTGAGCATGGAGAAAAGAAAGAAGACCAAACAACTGTCTGAGGACTTGAGAGGCAAAATTGTGAGGAAGCATGGGCAATCTCAAGGCTACAAGTCCATCTCCGAAGACCTGAAGGCTCCTGAGTCTACTGTGCGCAGTGACATCAATAAGTGTAAAGCCCACGGCACTGTGGCTAACCTCCCTAGATGTGGATGGAAAGGAAAAATTAATGATTTCTACGAAAGATTGTGCGGATGGTGGATAAAGTACCTCGACTAACATCTAAACAAGTTCAAGCTGTCCTGCTGTCCAAGGGTACAACGGTGTCAACCCGTACTATCCGTCAGCGTCTGAATGAAAAGGACTCTATGGTAGGATACCCAGGAAGACCCCACTTCTGACCCAGAGAGATAAAAAAATCCAGGCTGGAGTTTGCCAAAACTTACCTGAGAAAGCCAAAAACGTTTTGGAAGAATGTTCTTTGGTCAGATTAGACCAGTACTTCTCAATTACTTTCTGTTACGCCCCCCCCAAGGAAGATGTAAATGTTTCGCGCCCCCCCCCCAAACTCTGCCGCCACTGTAAATAGTATCATTTGTCTATAATATTACTATTATAAGTACGCCTCTGCCTCATATTGTGTCCTTTTTTTCTATTACAGAAAATAACAGATCAACTTATAAAGTATAACTTTATCAACATTGTTTTGTTTGTAACAGAAAAGACTAAACACGCATCAATTTGCCTGAATTTAAAAAAAAAAAAAAGTCACATCCAAATTGTAAAAATACACTCAAGGTACATTTTTAACATTTGATACTGAAAAATAAAATCAGTAAACAATAACAAATTCAAATTGATTAGAAACATTAACTCACGAGGACAATATGCCAAAAAAATTTGACCGAAAAAACAAAACTGAATAAAAGAAGAAAAAAAAAAAGTGTCTTTGGACAGAAGGACAGCTTTTATTTTCACTGCTCCCAGTATCACCTCCAGTTTGCAATGGTGTGAGTTATTTTCCACTGAGCATGCTAACAGTGCTCACTGGTTTACTTATAACACTGACAAAGCGGGACAATTATTGGCAATATTCGGCACGTTTTCGCTGAAAAACAACCAAGCGGCTTATCAATGAGATTGGGGTCTAATGTCTTTAAGTGGCGTCTTAATTGATTTGGCCTCCGGCTGTCCGCTATAATCATTTTTAGACACAGTAAACAGTGGTCCTTCCTCACCTACCACTGTATTAAATGTCAAAGCCAAAAGGCAACCGGCCCGAAAAACGCGCATTCTCGGCGGCTGAGGAAGAACCATAGGTGAGGGCGGTCGCCGTGACGATCCCAAGCCGAAAATGGCACTTCTCCAGCGGACACGTGAGAACCGGAGAAGACAGTGCATCGCTGCGTGAGTCCAGCCGGGAAATGGCTTTCGAAAACGGCGCACAGCTCTCTCGTCTGTGTGCTCTTGCTTACTTCAAAAATACTGCGCGCACTTTGAAAATGAGAGCGCCACTGCCACCCACTGAGTGGATGCGCAAGCACACTTTATTCTAGTACGGAAAAAAAAAAAAAAAAAAGCATGTTCCCCGAGGTCACATGCGCCACCCCTGGCATTGCTCTGCGCCCCCCTGGGGGGGCGCGCCCCACTATTTGAGAAGTACTGGATTAGACAAACGTAGAGCTTTTGGGGAAAATGCATCAACATAGAGTTTACAGGGGGGAAAAAAATGAGGCCTTTAAGAAAAAGAACACATGGCGGATGTTCCCTGATGATTTGGGGTTGCTTTGCTGCCTCTGGCACTGGATTGCTTGACCGTGTGCATGGCATTATGAAGTCTGAAGACTACCAACAAATTTTGCAGCATAATGTAGGGCCCAGTGTGAGAAAGCTGGGCCTGCCTCAGAGATCATGAGTCTTCCAGCAGGACAATGACCCAGAACACACTTCAAAAAGCACTAGAATAGGGTTTGAGAGAAAGCACTGGAGACACCTGTGGAGATCTGAAAATGGCAGTTTGGAGAAGGTCTAAAATGGTCTAAAATTCCATCAGAGCATTGTAAGAAACTCATTGATGGATACCGGAAGCGGTTGTTCGCAGTTATTTTGTCTAAAGATTGTGCTACCAAGTATTAGGCTGAGGGCGCCAATACTTTTGTCCTTTGTGTTTTTTCATTGCAAGCAAAATAAATGAAGATATTACTACCAATGCATTTGTAATTGCAAACATTTTTGGGGAGAAATTGAGAATTATCTGACAGAATTGTAGGGGTACCAATAATTTTGGCCAGCAGTGTATATCGTCCCTACCAATGTTGACACCAAACCTACACCCTTGGCTAAAACGATTCAGTTCATTGCTGAGAATGGTGTCCGTTTCTCAGGTCAAAGTTCTTTGCCTGCAGGTTTTCGGACAATATTAAAAAATAAAGAGCATGTGAGAGACTTGTCCAAACCTGGCCCCGTTGACTGCTTCTCCAACTTCCTCTCAGCATTCCACTCTTACGTGTGCTTGCGTGCTCGCTAATGCTGCTTAACAAACCGAAGTCGTCCCAATTGTGGAGTGTGCCGACAGCTTCAATTGACAAATATTGAGATCAAGCGCGGCGTAATGTGGGAAATCCCGATAACGTGCCGTGAAATTGCGGGGTGCGTGTTTACGTGTAAAAGCTCCTCGAGAGGTCCGTTTGAAAATGTTTTTGTGTTGGATGTAAAACAAACTGAACGCAGTTCTTTTTTTTTTTGTCTATTTATGGTTTGGAATTCATCGCTTGGCTTGAAATAATCTGTTGGCAATTGGTTTAGCGCTGTTGGATGACAAGGATTGAATGTTTTCTAGATTTTTTTTTTCATTCTATTCCTGGCGCGGTGGTCTGAGATGCAAATTTGGTAAGTGATCCTTCAAGGGTCTGGAGTGTCCCTGGACCCATGGGAAATTTCAAAAGGAAATGGGGAGGGACATTGGAAAGGAATTCAAAAGGTGAAGTGAAAAGTGTAACTTGTTAAGCGATGATTGTCAGAATATTGCAAAAGTGTGACTAAAACGGACACATTTCTTAGTGACATAAATCACACAAGGATTATAAAAAAAGCAAGGAAATATGAGCCCAAGGGTCTACGAGTTGTTGCGGGCATTCTGGGGTTGTATCTGAGGGGGCTTGTGAAAATTTGACACCTGAACTTTGCCGTTTAAGTTCAGTTAAATTCAACCAGCAATCTAAGAGAGCAGACCTCCGCCTAGGCAGTCAAACGCAACCTTTTTCCGACCTATTTGACCTCTTGACCCCAAAATTTGAAGACATACCTGTGAAGGTATACGGTTTCGGCGTAATTTGTACAAGTGAGCACTGATTTTTAAATGTTACGTCGTGCGGCTGTGGCTCGAGGGCCGGGTGGGCGGGCGGAGGTGGGCGTGGGTTTGGTGGTGCGTCCCCTCTTGCCATTCTGAAGGCCGGTTGAAGGGTGCGCGGGTGGCTATTTACATTACATTGCATGCTATTGGCATTACATTTACATACTATTTTAAAAATTGAGTTTTATTTTTGTTTCATATTGCGCATTTCATATAAAACGTAAGTAAAGATGTCCCGATCGATCGGGTCCGATCACGTCATTTTCAAAGGATCGGAATCAGCCAAAAAATATCGGACATGCCTTTTTTTAATATATATGTTTTTTAATTAAATTGGTTTCTAATTGTATTTAACGTTACAGACAAAATGTCTTACACTCATCCAGAGTCTTAAGTTTTGGCTTAAAGTAGGGCTATAAAATTTATCGCGTTAACGGCGGTAATTAATTTTTTTAAAATCATGTTAAAATATTTAACGCAATTAACGCATGCGCTGCACGACCTAGTCACGCAATGTTGAGTTCAATCTATAATGGCGCTGTTTTACCTATATATAGAGCTAAAAGGCAGTGTAAAATGAGTAGAATGAATTTTGGCAGCCTTTAGAGCTTTTTTTCTAATTGGCTAAAGCCTTGCTATCCCTCTCTCGACAATTAGAAATATCGTGGGAAGCAATGTGGGGAAGAAAGGTAGTAGTTGATCTTTTTCTTAACACCCTAAGTTATTTCCCAACGCAGAGAAGATATATCAATTGGTGCCACTGCGCACAGTCATGGTTGCACTTCCCATCATGCATTTGGGCAGAACAGTTAAATGGCTACAGTATCATTTACTGAAAGCTCAACAAATACACTAGATGGCAATATTTAGTAACATTATACAAAGTCACATTTATCCTTTGAGAATTACAAGTCTTTCTATCCGTGGATCCCTCTCACAGAATGTTAATAATGTAAATGCCATCTTGAGGATTTATTGTCATAATAAACAAATACAGTACTTATGTACTGTATGTTGAATGTATATATTCGTCAGAGTTTTATTCATTTTTTTTCCTAATGCATTGCCAAAATGTATATGATCGGGAAAAATTATCGGGAATGATCGGAATTGAATCGGGAACAAAAAAAAAAGCAGTCGGATCGGGAAATATCGGGATCGGCAGATACTCAAACTTAAAACGCTCGGAATCGGATCGGGAGCAAAAAACATGATCGGAACAACCCTAGTTGTTAGTCACTAATATGTAAGGGCATACGTCACTATTTGTAAGATTGCCAACGGCCTCGGGTTGACAGGTATGTAATCACCTCTCCTGTTTCGTCTTACAAACATTCTACAAGTTTGATAATAATCCCTTTTTTCGTTCTTGAGTTATCCTAAGCACAAACATACGCGGTTTTCACCTACTAGCGGAGGTAAAAAGCTTCTAAATTGACCTATACTTCTGTTTTACCCCGTTAAATATGTTTATAGCATTCCATAATCTTCCAAAAAATAAAAACAATCATCCTGAAATCTGTAATGAAAATGATCAAATCTCCATCCGATGTCGACTCCAAATCCAAAATCTCCAAGCTGGCCAGACTCATGATTATTTAGCCTTGTGATGATTATTGGATGAAATGTCTGTCTGGCATAGTAGAGGAGGTCGCCGTCCCTCAGTCGGTCACATCCGCTTGACACTGTAATCACGCGACGCTCATACTAATCCGACCGGAAGTAAAGATGAGTGTTAATCACTGCTCAGATGGCTGCACGCAAAGATTACACATTGGCTCACTGTATATCAGGGCCGTGCAGGGATTGATGGAGGGGCAGGTGCTCATAAATCAAAAGGGGCACATGAACAAAAATTTAATTCACCTGACAACAACATATCTTCCAGTTGAACCAGCTTTACGTAATAATTGGCTGTGACTGTCACAGACTTTAATTGGGAGGGGGGAACAGAAATTAGAAATCAACACTGTCATCAACACTTTCTGGCTGTGACTCAGTCTTTGCCTCTTCCTTCAACCTCTTTATCAAAACCTTCTTACTCAACTTGTTCATCCGACAACAAACCAAACTAGATGTGAACTTAACTAGAACTTAAAGATGTGTACCTTTCTAGATGAGAACAGACAAATATGGTTGCCTATAGAGCAGTGTTGTTTTCGTCAACGATGACTTTAACGAAACTATTTTGTCGGCGAAATTTTTTTTTCATGACCATGATGAGACGATAACAAGCTAAAAACCTATCCTGGGAGACTAAAACATAACCACACGAATGCCAGTTTTTGTCTGATGAGACAAAAACGAGACGAAAATGTGCCATAGTTTTTGTCCCATGTTTACAATGTGTGACATTTTATGTGTAGTTAGCCTGCCTGGTTGTGTCACTCGTGACATGCTTCAACCCCCCAACTCACCTACTAGTCTAGTGTCCTTTTCAGTCTTCCCATTGCTTGTTTTGAGACACACACGGTAAGATTTGTCGTCTTATCTTGGGAAGAGAGAATATGCAATATTGTTTTAGCCTTTAAAGGTCTGTGCTAAATGTGACTCGTAGCGTTAGCATAGCATTCACGTTCATGTTAGCATTAGGCTACTGCTAACGGCGAGCCTCCTAAACTCTCAACTTTTTTTACATACAATTCGTGGCGTCCAGGTGGGTATAACTAATTAAAAATAATATAGCCTACTGTTTTCTTGCTGACTGTGTATTATCATGTGATAGATTTGTAGACGCTACAATATGTGCTCGTCTGTCAATGTTCATTGGAAACTTTTTCTTAATTTTGGAGTGAAATTTTCAAATTTTACAGATGAAAATATTGACTTAGTGTCGATCAAAACCAGACGGAATTAGTCTGAATTTTTGTCAACAAAAACTAGACGAAGACAAACGTATTTTGAAATGACTAAAATATGACTAAGACTAATAAGTGTTATCATCCAAAAGACTAAAATTAAGACCAAAATTAAAATGGCTGTCAAAAATAACACTGCAGAATAGAGAGTAGAGCCACACGGGTCGAAATAGCCTTGGGGCTTTGGGGTAATTCATCATTAAAGTCGAAAACTAAGAGAAAATTGCATATTGTTATTTTTTGAAAATCCCCACAATAAACCTGGTGTACGAATGTTCACTACAGTATTTGCTCGAACACGGTTTAATAGGGTAGCACCGTTTGTTTTTCAACCACCAGATGTCCTCAGACTCCTCACCACACATCCAGGTCTCAGAGCAACAGCATGCAGGTGGAGGGGGGTTCTGCGTCGGCTTAGCAGCACACAGATGGCTTTTTTTTTTTTATAATTGATTTTATTTATTTATTTATTTATTTATTTAAAAAAAAACTTTTTGGTCTTTTCGGTGTTCAAGTAAAGTACTTCGTAAAGTGCCTGCACACTCGGCCAGCACACACATACGCACAAAAAAAAAAAAAAAAAATCCCAGTCAAGAGGGGCACTTTGGGCAAGTAGGGGCAAAGGGGCAGGTGCTCAAGCACCCTCCGCCCCCCCTCTGCACGTGCCTGCTGTATATGCACGGATGCGTACTGTCATTGGTTAGCTTTAATTATGGCCCGCTGCTGCCTTTATTGGATTTATTTGGTATTGCAAGATATGTTCTCCAAGTTGGATGAACTCTCCTCTCTGAGCTTGCTATCCCTGATGATGTCGTTTGTTTACGGGATAGTCATCTTCCCAATTTTGGAGAAACTGGCTGCTGTGAGAAAAAATGAAAATAACCTATGGGGTCGTTCCAGTGATGCACAGATGGGAGAGAAGCCAGTCCTCCCATCCTTTTTGCTTTTTGGAGATTTTTCAAGTATTTACAAATAGAGTGCCAGTGCTGGCTGCTTCTGTAAAAAATTGAATTAAATACATTCTTTTGAGCTGAAACTCGCAATAATTCTTCTCTATGATTGTGGAAAGTCAGATGCTCACTCTATTTTAGTCAATGGAATTTTAGTTGGAGTGCTTATTGACTTTTACTGCAATTCCCAAGGTAAAATTGACTATAGATGGGAATGGTTTACCCTTCTTATGACAGTGACGGGTTTATGATGCAGCAGAAATGTAAAACCCACCGAGGAAATAAATGCAATGCAAAATACGAGAAAAACTATACATCCCTTTTTTTGTGATTTATGTCTAGAAAAGAAATGACTAACTACAGAAGTGTTTTCTCATCATTGTACAATAACTTATTCCAAAAACTGTACAATTTATAGCCAAAAATGTTCTTTTTTTAGTAAGCGGGCCACAAATGGCAAACCTTTCACCGTATCGTCATTATGTGCACGTTTTCTGCCATCAGGCGGCTAACTAGAGCACTGCATGCAAGACTCTAACAATATTCCCCCCTTATCATGTTCGTGCCATTGACCATAGACTTCATAACCTATTGACATGACACGGGAAACGGGGCCGATTTGTAGGCGGCTTATTTTCAAAAACTTCAAATATTTTCAAATCCAAAGCTGCTACCGACCTAAACCAAAAACAGGCCACCTACCTTAGCCATATATGAGTCTCCATGAGCAGCGGCATCAAAAAATTCAGTCGTTCCCGAATAAAATCCCGATTAATGATTTTTTACATAACTATAACAAAACCTAAAATTGCTATAAAATTCTCAGATTTTACACTCGATGCAGAAAAAAATCACCAAAATGCAGAGATAATCACCTATATTTTCTAGATCAATAGCAATATTTAACATAAGTTTTTGCCCAAAAGACCTATTTTTCTTTCATTTACTGCATGTTTTCAACAGCTAATAAATAACTCAATTTTCACATCAGAAACTTAATACTTGAGGAAAGCATGCAGAATCAATTATAACATATAAATTAGGGCTGTCGAAATTACCACCCGTTAACGCGATAATTAATTTTTAAATCACTTTAACGCAATTAACGCACATACCCCGCTCAAACAGATTAAAATGACAGCACAGTGCAATGCCAACTTGTTACTTGTGTTTTTTGGAGTTTTGTCGCCCTCTGCTGGCGCTTGGGTGCGCCTGATTTTATGGGTTTCAGCACAATGAGCATTGTGTAATTATTGACGTCAACGATGATGGGCTACTAGTTTATTTTTTGATTGAAATTTTTACAAATTAAAACGAAAACATTAAGAGGGGTTTTAATATAAAATTTCTATAACTTGTACTAACATTTATCTTTTAAGAAGTACAAGTCTGTCTATCCATGGATCGCTTTAACAGAATGTTTAATAATGTTAATGCCATCTTGTTGATTTATTGTTTGTAATAAACAAATACAGTCCTTATGTACCATATGTTGAATGTATATATCAATTTTGTGTCTTATCTTTCCATTCCAACAATAATTTACAGAAAAATATGGCATATTTCATAGATGGTTTGAATTGCAGTTAATTACGATTAATTTTTAAGCTGTGATTAACTCGATTAAAAATTGTAATCGTTTGACAGCCCTAATATATAATATATAGCTGTTATAACTGTGCTAAAACAGTTTTCTTTGCATTTTAGTAGTTTAAGAGGTTTGACCCCAAAAATAAATAAATAAATAAATAAATATATAACATTTCTGGATCCGTGGCGACCTTCACGTTGGGGAGTTCCGGCAAGAAATTCTAGCCACTTTCACCCCTGATTGGACGTCTATCGTCGTCAATGACACTTGAACATGATATTTGACGTCCGTAACTCATATTCAGCCTTTTATCCATTCTATTTTCACCTTATTTCCACAAGAGGGCGCAATTTACCTATATAACGGCAAAATGGAACAAGTGGGAGAGTCTTTCCTATCACATGGTTATCTGACTCATTCATACCTTAAGTGCTAGTAGTAAAAGTGAGTCATAGGAATCTCTTCAAGTATTTTCACGCAAAACTAGTATGATGCGCTCATATACGGCAAGATGCTTTCAACCCAGATTATCTCAACGCAGACTAGGAGATTAAACGGGACGCGCCTGCAGATTCACACGCAGACATCCACTAGGTCATGGCAAAAGTGCACTCCCTGACCTCGGCGGTGCACATAATCTGCAGGTCGGGTGGACATGTACTTTAGGCATGGTGAATGAGCTTAAAAGATGTAGCAGATGTGTTGCTGTGTCTCAGTACATCCCGCTGTACATTTGACTTTATGTAACGATTCGCTCATGTGGAACACGGACTAGTATTGAGCTATTGACAGGTTGGCATGAATGTCATCACCATATAATCAACACATTTGCAAGTAAATGTTTGCTTTTTCTGCATGGACACACTCACAAAAGGTCAACACTTGAATTTACATGCGTTTTGCATGGAGGCAGAGGTTCATATGGTTGCGGATTTTACATTGTAATTTTAATATTTTTTCCTCAAATTTAGTTTTAATCAGTTTTTAAAAACTGTTTGCCCTTTTTTTATTTTTATTTTTTTTTTTCAAATGATTAGTTTTAGTATTCGTTTCTCAAACTTGGGGTTATTTGTTAGACAATAAATTACACTAAACAAAAGGCAACATTTGAAAAACGTCTTGGGTCGCTGAATTTTGTCATTACACGTGTGTGAATATGGATAAAATATAAAAACAAAATTGGTTTTAAATTTCAGTTTTAGTATTCTAAACACACAATACATTGATGTATGAATGTGTGCGTGAAAGGGTAAATGTGTGCTAATGTAAAGTGCTTTGGGCATGGTTAATATGTTCATAAATATGCTATATAAGTACTCACCATATACTACATATTAAGTATGTTGATTCATGTCATTTATATTCATTTCAGTCAACAAAGTTTCCGTTCACGATCAAAACTGTGATGCACTGTTGTAAAAAATGTAGGAAAAATGGCAGTCCATTAAATACTGTATGTACTGTACTGTGAAGTTGCCTTGTACAGTGCATCAAACTGGCTCTTTTCCCTCCAATTGGGTGCTTTTTATGATTGCCGTGAACCGTTTTAAATTGAGCACCGAGTTGGTTTCAGTCAAATACAGAAAGTAATAAATACAGTGGTATGAAAAAGTATCTGAACCTTTTGGAATTTCTCACATTTCTGCATCAAATCACCATCAAATGTGATCTGATCTTTGTCAAAATCACACGAATGAAAAAACTGTCTGCTTTAACTATAACCACGAGGGTTGTTCCGATCATGTTTTTTTGCTCCCGATCCGACCCCGATCGTTTTAGTTTGAGTATCTGCCGATCCCGATATTTCCCGATCCGATTGCTTTTTTTTGCTCCCGATAATTTTTCCCGGTCATATACATTTTGGCAATGCATAATGAAAAAAATGAATGAAACTGATGAATATATACATTCAACATACAGTATATAAGTACTGTATTTGTTTATTATGACAATAAATCCTCAAGATGGCATTTACATTATTAACATTCTGTCTGTGAGAGAAAGACTTGTAATTCTTAAAGGATAAATGTGACTTTGTATATTGTGACTAAATATTGCCATCTAGTGTATTTGTTGAGCTTTCAGTAAATGATACTGTAGCCATGCCCAAATGCATGATGGGAAATGCAACCATGACTGTGCGGAGTGCTACCCAATTGATATATCTTCTCTGCGTTGGTAAATAACCTAGGGTGTTAAGAACAATTACTACCTTTCTTCCCCACATTGCTTCCCACGATATTTCTAATCGTGGGGAGAGGGATTGTACAGCTTTAACCAATTAAAAAAAGGCTCCAAAGGCTGCCAAAATTCACTCTACGCATTTTATGCTGCCTTTTAGCTCTCTATATAGGTAAAACGGCGCCATTACAAATTGAGCGCGACAATGCGTGAGTGGGTCGTGCAGCGCATGCATTAATTGCGTTAAATATTTTAACGTGATACATTTTTTTAAAAATTAATTACCGCCATTATCGGGATACATTTGATAACCCTACCTTAAGCCTAAACTAAAGACTCTGGATGAGTGTAACATATTATGCCTGTAACGTTAAATACAATGAGAAAACGATTTAATTTAAAAAAAAAAATATATATATATATATATATATATATATATATATATATATATATATATATATATATATATATATATATATATATATATATATATATATGTTAAAAAAAGGAATGTCCGATATTTTTTTGCTGATTCTGATACTTTGAAAATGACGTGATCTGGACATCTCTAATAACCACCCAAACATTTATAGGTTTTCATATTTTAATGAGGATAGCAAGCAAACAAAACCAATTTTTACCAAACATTTAAGTCAGGTGTGTGCCCAATCACTGATGAGTGGTTTTAAGCTGCCATGCCCACTATAAAACGCACACCTAGTAAGAAATGTCTTAATGAGGAGCATTGTCTGATGTGCATCATGGCTCGGTCAAAAGAGCTGTCTGAAGACCTGCAATCAAGGATTGCTGATTTGTATGAAGCTGGGAAAGGATATAAAACCATCTCTAAAAGTCTGGATGTCCCTCAATTGACAGTCAGAGAAGTTGTCTCCAAATGGGGAGAATTTGGCACTGTTGCTTCTCTCCTAAGGAGTGGTCGTCCACTGAAGATGACGCCAAGAGTTCAGCGCGGAATACTCAGAGAGGTAAAAAAGAACCCTAGAGTGTCTGCTAAAGATTTGCAGAAATCACTGGTACAGTCCCATATCTCTGTGCACACATCAACTATATGTGTATATAACTAAACTATGGCCAAGAATATTGTTCATGGGAGGATTCCACGGAGGAAGCCACTGCTGTCTTAAAAAAAAAAACATTGTTGCTCGATTAGTGTTCGCAAAAAGGCACTTGGACACTCGACAGAAGTTTTTGCAAAATGTTTTGTGGACTGATGAAACCAAAGTTGAATTGTTTTGGAGTAACGCACAACGTCATGTGTAGAGGAAAAATGGAATTGCTGACAAACATCAACACCTCATCCCCACCGTGAAGCATGGTGGAGGGAGCATCATGATTTTGGGCGGCTTTTCTGCCTCAGGGCCTGGACAACTTCTCATCATTAACGGAACAATGAATTCAAAAGTTTTGCAGGAAAACCTGAGGCCGTCCGTCAGACAGTTGAAGTTAAAAAGAAGATGGATGCTGCAACAAGATAATGATCCAAAACACAGAAGTAAATCAACTTCAGAATGGTTTCAGAATAACAAAGTACACATTTTGGAGTGGCTAAGTCAAAGTCCACAGACTTGAAACCCATTGAGATGCTGTGGCATGACCTAAAGACAGCGATTCATGCCAAACATCCCAGGAATCTGACTAAACTACGGCAGTTTTGTCGAGAAGAATGGGCCAAGTTTAGACCTGATCGATGTGCCAGAGTGATCCGCAGCTACAGGAAGCGTCTGGTTGAAGTTATTGCTGCCAAAGTGGGTGGCAAAAAATATTAAATGTGATGGTTCACTTACTTATTTTTCCCCCTTCTGTTATTGTTTGCGTACAATCCTCATCAAAATATGGAAACATATAAATGTTTGGATGGTTTTAGTTAAAGCAGACACGTTTTTCATCTGTGTGATTTTGACAAAGCTCAGATCACATTTGATGGTGATTTTATGCAGAGATGTGAGATATTCCAAAAGGTTCAGGTACTTTTTTTCATACCACTGTAAGTACAGCATATATCCCCTTGAACAAACAGTTGTCAAGTGAAGAAGCACATCTTGGTGTAAGTTGAGATGTTTACACGCAATCCCAAGAAATGTCTAGGACATTCAGAGCATAGAGCGTCTTCACATAATGAGTCATCCGAGCTGAAAACAGTGTCACACATTGGGGAGGAAATTGTATTTATTATGTTGTAGGAAAATGGAGGTCAGGTCTGGCATTGTCGTGTCAAAACGTGACTGAATCAGTTCCACAAATGAAGCGCCACAACAGGAAGCTCTTTTAGATTGTCATCCTGACGCAGCCGTTTTGGGTTCACCCGGTGAACTTTTAGTGTAAACTAGTGGACTTCCTATTCACCGCAGCTCTGAACTCTTTACCGTATGCGAATTGAGCCTGACGGTTAAGACGCTGGCAGCAGGACGGCGTGTTCTTGAGAGCTGTTACGTAAGCTCATAAGTCAACAGCAACTGTTTGTACACACAGCGAACAGGTGGACCTCAGCTTGAACCTCTGACATAAGGGTTGCCAACATAGAGGACTCCTAACCCTTCTTGGATGGCTTTCGGGGTCACGCGTGGTCTCCGATAAAACCAAAATCATCCCCAAAAGTTTAGCTAAGGTGTTTTTTTTCCCCTTCGCTAAAATGCGACCTCACTGCAAAGTTCAGTGTACATGACGTTTTTGTGAAATCCTGCTCTTGGATACACACAATGGCAGAACAATAAGTGAACTTTGGGTGCCCTGAGGAAACATCGACTTCTAAATTCAATCCATTGCAGTGTTTTTTTCTATTCTGCCCTGTCACGACAACCCTCATTTGTATGTTTTCTGTGCAAAATATTTGAGTGATTCTTTCATGTACCCCTAGAGGGAGCAAACCAACAGCTAGCATGCTTTTTTTAAATGGATCCTCTATTTTTAAGACAAGTAATTCTTAAAAGATAAATGTTAGTATGAGTTACAATAATTTGATATTAAAACCCCTCAATGTTTTTGTTGTAGTTTGTAAAATTATTTTAAGTGATAGGTCGTCATTCTTGTTACGTCGCAGTGCGTGACGTCACTGGTCCCGTTGCCGAAATTCCAGCGTGTCACTTGTTAGCTTTCCCAACATGTCGTCAGTTCTACCCTTCATATTTGAACCAGATCTGAAAAGTTAAGAGCAGGACAGCACTGTTGGTCGTTCACAAGACGAGCTTCAGGGAAAAATGCGTGCAGCAAATACCTGATAAGACAAAAGTTGGGCAAAACTGGTGATGCGAGAGAGTCCTGTTGGGAACTCCGGTTGGGAGCGAGAGTGCATGCTGTTGGGATTCGGGAACTCCGGTTTTATTAGCAGATATTCAAGGTTAGCATATTGCGTTTTCAAACTTATCCCAATATAATTATGTAGATTGTTAGCATCCAGAGCTGTCGTGTGCTTTACATACAGTACAGGCCAAAGAGCACACCTTGTGTAATCCATATCATGTACATTGTAATGCGTGGTAGCTAGGATACGTGTAGTGTAAAAGTACCAAAAAGGGGAGAAGCTTCCACTTATGCACATCTTTTTATTCACAAAAAATATTTCCACCTTGACCACTCTTCACTCGGGAGCTCAGCAGTACGCAAACACGCGTTTCCTGACGAACTCCAACATTGTTGTAAGGTCCATGTCAGAGTCACTGTCGTCACTGTAGCGTGCCGTAGTGCTTAAATTATTTTGTATGATTTGGAAAACTCCCACGAAGAATAGTCAACAAAAAAGATAGCAATAGTAATCCAAATCCACGTTTTTTTACTCAAAGATCCAGGAATTAGACCGATCCCATGGCAACATCGCAGCCAAATAAAATAAAAAACAAAATAGACTGATCCGAAAAGCCGCTGTGGGACTGACGAATCAGAAAAATGTACAGATCCAAAACCAATTTTGCAGACGTGGTGGGACCGTCGGATCCAGAAAATAGACGGATCCCTTACTTGACTGAGGATCCAGGAAAAATGTTTGGCCGCCAGTTGTAACGCATGGTGGGTAGGATATGTGAATACAGGGACCAAAAAGGGGGAGAAGCTTCCACTTATACACATTTATTCACTAAATATTTCCTGGGGAAAATTATCGAAAGGGTTGTGTTCGAACAGATCCAGACTTTTATGATGCAAAACAATCTTTTTAACTCATTTCAGTCTGGATTTCGGCCACAACACAGCACCGAGACCGTGCTTATCAAAGTCCTAAATGATATTCGTCGGAATACCGATGCCGGCAAATCATCTGTTCTGTTACTATTGGATCTCAGAGCCGCATTCGACACGGTTGATCACAACATACTACTCAGCAGATTGGAACAGTGGGTAGGGCTTACTGACACTATTCTTCAGTGGTTCACATCCTATTTACATGATAAGGATTTCTTTGTGTCAATCGGAAACTATCAGTCAGAACGAACCAAATTCACGTGTGGAGTCCCTCAAGGGTAAATTCTTGGACCACTCTTATTTAACATCTATATGCTTCCGTTAGCTCAGATAATGGAACAGTATGACATCTCCTATCACGCCTATGCAGATGACACACAACTGTACATTTCTGTGTCCCCACATGATTATAGTCCCTTAGTCTCCCTGAGTAAATGCATTCATCAAATCAATGAATGGATGTGCCAGAATTTTCTCCAGTTAAATGTGGAAAAGACAGAGGTGATCATTTTTGGGCCAAAAAAGGAAAGGTCAAAGATAAGCAGGCAACTTAGCACAATGTCACTTACAGCTACAAATCAAGTCAGAAACCTTGGTGTAATTATTGACTCAGACCTAAAATTTGATAGCCATCTAAAGTCCGTCACTAAATCCGCTTATTACCACCTAAAAAATATAACCAGAATTAAGGGGCTTCTGACTCAGCAAGACATGGAAAAACTTATGCATGCATTCATTTTCAGCAGATTGGACTATTGCAACGGTATATTTACGGGTCTTGATAAAAAAATCAGTCAGGAAGCTGCAGCTAGTACAGAATGCTGCAGCCAGAGTCCTCACAAATACAAGGAAGCTGGACCACATTACACCGGTTTTGAAATCGCTACACTGGCTTCCAGTGAGTCAATAAAATACTACTGCTCATCTACAAAACACTTAATGGCCTTGGACCAAAATAGATGCTTGATTTGTTAGATTCCTATGAGACATCTAGACCCCTAAGGTCGTCTGGAACCGGTTTTCTGCCCGTTCCAAGAACAAGAACCAAGCAGGGTGAGGCAGCATTTAGTTATTATGCTCCTCACCTCTGGAACAAGTTACCTGAACGTCTGAAGTATGCTCAAACTGTTAGCTCTTTTAAATCAGGGCTAAAAACGCTTTTGTTTAGCACTGGCTATATATTTCAATCTACCTGCTTTCTATTCCTCTTGTGCTTATCTCCATTGCTGATTTCAATTATTATTAGTAGTAGTAGTTTTTGTTATATTTTTATTCTATTTGTGATTAAATGCGATCTTTTGTCTTGGTTTTTACGTTGTATTGATTTAAATGTGATTTTTATGATCTTCATGTGATATAAAGCACTTTGAATTGCCTTGTGTTGAATTGTGCTATATAAATAAATTTGCCTTGCCTTGCCTTGCCTAAAGATAATAATTCCACCTTGACCACTCACTTCACTCCCCTTTTTTCCATTTGACTGGAAATCGCATCCAAAAGCAGCAAATCGTGGCATTTTACTTCGCGAGTTTAGGCAGCAATAAACAATTGTTGAACACGAAAGATCCCAATGACGTCATCACTGCAGGCCGCAAACCATGGCGCAAACAAACGGTCAAAATATGGACTAAATATTATTGATTGATTTAACATTTTATGTGTTTCTAACAACATATTTTAGTACAAGAGAACAATTGTGGTTTATTAGAGCCTACATGTATTTAAGTTAGAGGATCACTTTAAAGTTAGAATTGAATATTGGTCATTTTAGAAATACGTGTGTCAGTCCTCAAGGTTAGTTATTCATGGTGAGGGATTAAGAACGAGATGAGGGAAGGATAGAGGCTGAAATGGAGTTCTTAAAGGTGACCTTGCGTGGAATTGATTTTTTTCTCCCAGTTTCATGCATCAGATAGGTGGAGCAGATTCAAAATCGGTGACAATGTGGTGTCACCCAGCGCTTTATTATGCAAGTGCCTGCCTACTTTTTGCTTTCTATTCGCCTCTATAGCGAATAGTTTAAATTCAAACATGAGTGATATTGGATCCAGTCAGCCACTGACTAAATACGGTATAATAAGCCAAACTTTAGCATTGTGTATATGCCTAGAGTACATGGAGTATGTTTGTGTACCTCCACTCATCGTGCAAAACGGCGAAATTGTTCTTTCTTTCTTTGTTTGCACGGGCTATTGATGGAGAGATTTCCGTGTGAATGGAGCGGGTAAGTCTTTCATGAATGGAGCGGAGCAGATTAAATATCCCCGATTACGCTGGCCCGCAAATAAAAGAGCCTTTTACGGCATTCCTCCGCACTGTTATGTCACCCACACAAAAGGCACAAAAGCTCGTCTTGATGAGTCACCCAGCATGGGTGTCATCTTTATTGTTGTGTGTCAACTGTCAAGTTGGCATTCTCCTGACTTTGTGCGTTTGTGCATCGGAGCTCCCTTAACGTAATTGGCTTACGTCCTGTTATATCGCTGTCCTGAAAGCCTCACAAAGTTAATGGATTTATTCGAGCTAATGGGACGCACCAAGGGACCGACTGGGTGGGTTGGGCGGGAATGATCATATCGGTGCCATCGACAGTGATGGATGTCCAAATTTGTTTATTTGCTGCCAGTCAAAATCATTTGGATAAAAAAAAAAAAAAATCAAAATGGTCTTGGCTCTTTTTTTAATGTTTTTTTTTTTTTAATTAAATTTGATTAACCATTTGAAAGCACACTTTTAACATTATGAAATCTCCCCGAAAGTAACTTTTGAACTTTAATATCTAGAGCCATTACCATAGTTTGTTTTTTGTTATACGTGTATTACACTATTATGATTTTTAAAAAATGGTCACTTGCCCTGGACAGCATTCAAACTAATTACCGTAATTTTCACACTATACGGCGCACCTGACTACAAGCCGCCACCCACCAAATTCGACACCAAAACAACATTTGTTCATAGATAAGCCACACTGGAATATAAGCCGCAGATGTCCTCACTGTAATATAGGATATTTACACCAAAAGATATTAACCGATAACACTTTATTTTACCGAGGCATCATAAGACCAAATGAACTACCATGAAGCTTTGAACAAATTGGCTGCTAAGCTTCATTGCTTCAAGAGGCTTCATTTGGCCGTCACTGCTCCCTTGGGGGTGACAGTCCACCTCTGCTGTCAACACTGTTGTTTTCCAACATGCCTCCTAGCTAGAGATGATCGATCGGGTCCGATCACGTCATTTTCAAAGTATCGGAATCGGCAAAAAAATATCGGCCATGCCTTTTTTCTTTTTTTTCTTTTTTTGTATTAAATCGTTTTCTAATTGTATTTAACGTGACAGACATAATATGTTACACTCATCCAGAGTCTTTAGTTTAGGCTTAAGGTAGGGTTATCAAATTTATCCCGATAACGGCAGTAATTAATTTTTGAAAAATGTATCACGGTAAAATATTTAACGCAATTAATGCATGCACGCGCCGCACGACCCACTCGCGCATTGTTGCGCCGAATCTGTTATGGCGCCGTTTTACCCATATAGAGCGATAAAAGGTAGAGTGAATTTTGGCAGCCTTTGGTGCCTTTTTTAATTGGCTAACGCCTTACAATCCCTCTCCCTACGATTAGAAATATCATGGGAAGCAATGTGGGGAAGCAAGGTAGCAATTGATCTTTTTCTTAACACCTTATGTTATTTCCCAACGCAGAGAAGGTATATCAATTGGTAGCACTACGCACAGTCATGGTTCCACTTCCCATCATGCATTTGGGCATGGCTACAGTATCATTTACTGAAAGCTCAACAAATACACTAGATGGCAATATTTAGTCACAATATACAAAGTCACAAGTCTTTCTATCCGTGGATCCCTCTCACAGAAAGAATGTTAATAATGTAAATGCCATCTTGAGGATTTATTATAATAAATAAATAATAAACAAATACAGTACTTATGTACTGTATGTTGAATGTATATATTCGTCCGAGTTTTATTCATTTTTTTCTTAATGCATTGCCAAAATGTATATGATTGGGAAAAATTATCGGGAATGATTGGAATTGAATCGGGAGCAAAAAAAAAGCAATCGGATCGGGAAATATCGGGATCGGCAGATACTCAAACTAAAACGATCAGGATCGGATCGGGAGCAAAAAAACATGATCGGAACAACCCTACTCCTAGCATGCATTGCAGCGCTACAGATGTAAATAATAATAAAAATTCATGTTCTGTGCTAATTATTCCTTCAGTTACTGTTCCAGTTGTTTCATTGATTGCTATTCATTAATTGCTAGTCATGGTATTTGGAAACACTTTATTTGACAGTGGCGCCATAAGACTGTCATTAGACAATCATAACTATTATATGAGACTGTCAGGAGCATTAATGAATGCTTATAACACATGTCGTTTAGTGTTATCCGGCAAATTATCTCTCTTTTGAATTGCTGTAAAAGATCTGAGTTGGACCGAGGGGTGAAAGTGGGCCAGAACGGTCAGGAACGCAGTTCCGGTATACGATTCAGGGCCGGAATGCTGTTCCGGTACACGGTGCTTTGATTCCGAAAAAATGACAGCAACTGTTAAAACGCTATGTAAAAAAAAAAAAAAAAAAATGCTAAGCTACCAGACATGCATTTCATCTCCAAGAAGAAAACAATCTACCAACATCAGATTTACATACACAAGTGTTAACAACAAGCATAATAAAGTGCTTGTGTAGCGTAATCCGTTTCCACCAATATTTGTTATTGATTTTATTCCACGGACGGCATGGAGGTTTCCCCAGCTGCTGCAGTTGTCTGAGTCTGACGATGATGAGTCACATCAGTGTGCGAATGCACTCACTTATTTGTCATATTTAGTTTTATTTGCTCAGATGGGAAGGTTCAGAACATCTTAGCTGTCAATGTGCACTTTGGACTGATATTTGTTCATTTATGTTAGGCTATTTATTCATTTCCTTATGATTAAAAAAAAAAAAAAAAAAAGTCAATGTTTGCGCGATCTTCAAAATATATTACATTTCACTCTGCATCATATAAGTCATTTGTAGCCTACTTGTTTTTCCTGAATGTATGTTATTTGTATCTTTATAATTAGAAAAAAATGTTTACATTAACTTCAATTTTAATATATATCCTATGTTTTTAAGTCATTAAAATTGAGATTTGGCAATTAGTATGTGAGGAAATGAGGGAAATTTTTTAAAAAATTCATTGAAAAATACAATTTTGATTGAAAAATATATAAATAAAATTTCTGGCTCTGTGGCGACCTTCATGTCGGGGACTTCTGGCAAGAAATTCTAGCCACTTTCACCCCTGGCTGGACCTAAATAGGGTTAGTGACATAATTTGCCGGTTAACACTTAATAACATCTGTCATAAGCATTCAGTAAAGCCCATAATAGTGTTATGTCATAATTATGACACCGGTGTCAAATAAAGTGTTACCTATTAACCGAAATAAATAAACAAATAACTAGGACTAGAAGCCGCAGGATTCAAAATGAAGGAAAAAAGTAGCGGCTTACAGTCCGAAAATTACAGTAATTATTTTTTCCAACGGCTTCTGTTTGTTTCTAGGCCATTTGTTTACTCCCTTTTTTGGCTTTGAAGCACTCTAACTAAATAAATATGTATTCTTTGAAACTAGCGGAGCATGCTCGGAGTCTGAGCAGCGCAACCTCATCCAGTAAACTTCCACACATGTGTGCGTGTCCATATAATGTCATAAAATTGCGAAAATCACACAAACTCACATTCCTGAAATGCTGTCACGCGTATCTCTGTTTGCGCGTGTGACTTTGAAATAGGTCGACTTCATTCATGTGTGAGTGTTTGTGTACTTCAGTGTCAAATGAGACACGCCGGTCACATGCACAGCTAATAAGGAAGAGCTAATGAGATATAAGAGGCCCGGGAGCTGAGTCATGATAAAGGACGGCGAGGTTTGAGCGAGTTGAGGTCATGTTGTCTGCGCAAGTTGGCAAAACGGCGCCAATGTGAGGATGTTTCCAGTGTGAAACACTGCTGGCTTTACTTGAAACCTCAACGAGAGAGCGTTAATTTGTCGAGGCCAAATTAAGGCTGCTATTCGTGGAGCGACTGGCTTACCCCGGTGCCGTGTTTTCCCATTCAAGAGCCTGACACGGCAGCTCCTCAGATGACGCATGCGGACGTGCTACAAAACACATACAGTACTTTACATCCATAGTGGGAAAACATGAGCATATTTATACAGTGGTATGAAAAAGTATCTGAGCCTTTTGGTATTTCTCACATTTCTGCATAAAATCACCATCAAATGTGATCTGATCTTTGTCAAAATCACACAGATGAAAAAACCATGTCTGCTTTCACTAAAACCACCCAAAGATTCATAGGATTTCATATTTAAATGAGGATAGTGTTCAAATGACAGAAGGGGAAAAATAAGTAAGTGAACCATCACATTTAATATTTCGTGGCCCCCCCTTTGGCAGCAATAACTTCAACCAGACGCTTTCTGTAGCTGCAGATCAGTTTGGTACATCGATCAGGACTAATCTCGGCCAATTCTTCTCTATAAAACTGCTGTAGTTCAGTCAGATTCCTGGGATGTCTGCCATGAATCGCTGTCTTTAGGTCATGCCACAGCATCTCATTGGGGTTTGAGTCTGGACTTTGACTTGGCCACTCCAGAACATGTATTTTGTTCTTCTGAAACCATTCTGAAGTTCATTTACTTCTGTGTTTTGGATCACTGTCTTGTTGCAGCATCCATCCTGTTTTTAGCTGCAACTGTCTGACAAACAGCCACAGGTTTCCCTGCAAAACATCCTGAAAAACCTTTGAATTCATCCTTCCATTAATGATTGCAAGTTATCCAGACCCCGAGATAGCAAAACAGCCCCAAATCATGATGCTCCTTCCACCATGCTTCACGTTGGGGATGGGGTGTTGATGTTGGTGAGCAATTCCATTTTTCCTCCTCACATGACGTTGTGTGTTACTCCCAAACAATTCAACTTTGGTCTTATCAGTACACAAAATATTTTGTCAAAACTTCTGTGGAGTGTCCAAGTGCCTTTTTGACAACATTAAACGCACAACCCATAGTTTTACATATAGTTGATGTGTGCAAAGAGATATTGGACTGTGCCAGTGATTTTTGTAAGTCTTTAGCAGACACTCTAGGGTTCTTTTTTACCCATCTGAGTATTCTGCGCTAAACACTTGGCGTCATCTTTGGTGGACAGCACTCCTTGAGAGAAGCAACAGTGCCAAATTCTCTCCATTTGTAGACAACTTCTCTGACTGTCGACTGATGAACATCCAGACTTTTGGAGATGATTTTGTATCCTTTCCAAACTTTATACAAATCAACAATCCTTGATCGCAGATCTTCAGACAGCTATTTGACCGAGTCATGTTGCACATCAGACAATGCTCCTTATTAAGACACTTCTTACCAGGTGTGTGTTTTATAGAGGGCAGGGCAGCTTTAAAGCACTCATCAGTGTTTGGGCACACTCCTGAGCAGTGTTGTTAATTACAGTTACAAATTACTTGTCCCAAAAAGTAATTGCGTTAGTAACTCAGTTACCTGAATGTTAAAGTAATTAATTACTTGGCAAAGTAACTAGTGATAATTTTGTTCTGAATCAACCGTTGTTAAAATTGCGTTATTGAATTAGTTCCCTTCTGTCTACTTTCGACATATGTAAGTTTTAAAACTGTTTCATCATTTAAAGATAGATTTAAGTCGCTAGGAAGGTTCTCTACAACAGAGCCTTCCTGAGAGGTCTACTGCTTTAAGATGGCGGCTGTTTACTAACGCATCTAGTTCAATATACAGTATATATATATTTTGCTAATGCCACTGTGTCTGTCATTTGCATCTAGTTCTATAGTATGTGATACCTAACGTAGCATCATGTGGGCATAGTTTGTAGGCTATCGGCTACAGTCAGGAGCCACCTAGCATCGAGTTTGCAACGGCGTCCCCACTCCTGCTCTGCTCTCTTGTCTCCGTGAGTCCGTCTCTCTGACGTTTCTCGCATCATTCATAGTAACGCATTGTAACACACGCCTTCCCCGCCTCAGTAACGGTAACGGCGTTGCCAAGATGAGAAAAGTAATTAATTCGATTACTCACTACTGAAAAAAAAAAAACGCAGTCAGTAACGCCGTTATATTCTAACGCCATTATTAACACTGCTCCTGAGTTACTGTTTGGTAAAAATTGGTTTCAATTGCTCCTGTCTCCTTAGGCAGAGGGTTTACTTACACTGTATTTTCATCTGTGTGGTTTTGACAGAGATCACACTGGATGGTGATTTTATGCAGAAATGTGAGAAATTCCATACCACCTTTTACAGAGTATGTGATGAGATAGTTGATAAAATGATTACTATTGAAATCAAATACTCAATGGCTGCCTTGCAGTTAAAATGAATTGTTGCTTACAAACGTTTGTTGTTGTTAATCTCTGTAATTAAAAAACACTTGCCAAATATTGGCAGAACTGAAATCCTGTCACGTAGCGGGAAATGAGCAAAATTAGTGATGTCGCCAGCACTCAAGTGACTCATGCGGAAATGTCCAGCAATTGTTGGCTTGTGTTCCTTTCTGCACAAGACAAATAGGAACAAGTTGTGTACTCACCTCATCTGTGTGCCAAGTTATTTTTATATTCATTTCGGATTAACATCATCACCATTTTATGTGGTCCTTAGTCAAATTGGAGAAATTTTAATGAGCCATTTTGCTGAAACATCCTGACTTGCACAAGTCACTTGATCAGGAGACACAGCTAGAGGAAGGTGACTCAACAATTGCGTGAATGGGTGTGATAGTGGACACTGTGAGCACTTATGAGAAAGGTGCCATAAAAGCCATTCACCATAAATACGCAGACAAACATGGTACACTTAAATAGTTTTATTGGTCCAGCAGATGCAAAATCAAGTACAACATACTGTCCTTTCCTGCATAGTAACCCCTCTGTGTGTCAAAACACTACATAAAAATAAATAAACATTACAAAAAAAGAAACACTTCAAGTATAGCGTACTAACATACCAACAAATATGTGTCAAGTTGCTTTTCTATGGACAAACTGCTCACTTGACAAAATTTATTTTATTTCACACTTCCCAAGGTTTACAGTCTCACTGTACATAGTCATATTTACAGACATGTTGAGAGCAGAAAAATAGGTGCTTACATTTGTGCGCAGCGGACAACGACAGCAAATTATAGACAGGGACCCTGTTTAATTCAGCGTGTTTCGTAAAAAGTGACGTACAGTATTCCAATGATATGTGATAATAGCTAAAAGGTGAAATCTACAGGCACTCTACGGCAAGAACTCCTTCCTCCGTTACAGTGAAGCATTTTGTATTGAAGCACATTGACACAAAAAAATATAATGCATCCCGAAAGTGCATAAGAAGTCAGTTCAACAATTTGGCGCCGCCTTGACACATAGGTGAAAAAACACCCACAAATCCAGTGTAAAATCAATCAAATCCGATGAAGTTTTCTTGCAAAATCCCAAGTCCCACTTGTAAGAAGGCATGAAATTTAAGATGATTTTTGCTTTGTCTTGACATCTTTGGATGGATAAAATACGGAAATGAAAACCCCACTCATTTTTGGAAGAATTAGGGCACGCTAATTTGAGAGGGGGGAAACAAAGGTTGTCCTTTTGGTTTGTAGAAGAACTTTCATTGTGTCGAGTCATTCCGTGAAGGAGGCGGGATAAGCTGTTTTCAGCAGTGTCTCCTCAGGTTCTGCCAACACACACAAATGCACCGCCGACGTTACCGCCCAAGTCAATGAAACAAACCTACCACTTGTGCGCGATACTAATACGTGGAATCAGACTTCATAATGATATTGGCGGGTACACTGCGCCTCGCCTTCATGTAGGGGGCCAGCCCACATCAAGAGGAGTTATTCTCCAACACGCACGCAGCGATCTAACTCCGGATTTAGGTTGAAAAGGTTCAAAAGCTGTACCGCATACAAACAGGAAGGATTGTCTCAGGAGCGATTTGTTCGAGGATTCAAGGTAATTATTATATTTTTCGTACCATGCATACATTTTGAAACGTCAATGAATAAATCAATTAGCCAAATTAGCCACTACAGCATTGGCGTCATAGTTCGCAATATTTACGTAAAATAACTGCTAACTGCCCGTTTTTTTGCTTTTTAACCAAGAATCGAGACTGTTTTACATCCATATCTATAAAGAATACAGGGATTTAAGCATTTATTCACAAGAATTTCTACGTACAAAGCTCTTTGTGGTGACAAGGCGGCGCCACAGTGACTTAAAGACCATCAGCACATTCGACATATTAACGTAAAAAAAATGCAAACTGCCCGGTTTATTTTGCTTTTAACCAAAAATCGAGACTGAGAAAAATCGAGTCCATATCTATAAGGATTTCAGGGATTTGAAGCATTTATTCCCAAGAATTTCAACGTAAAAATAAGCATTTAGTCAACCACTAATTGTGCAAGTTCTCCCATTTGAAAATATTAGAGGGGCCTGTAATTGTCAACATGGGTAAACCTCAACCATGAGAGACAGAATGTGGGAAAAAAAAAAACTGAAAATCACATTGTTTGAATTTTAAAGAATTTATTTGCAAATCATGGTGGAAAATAAGTATTTGGTCAATACCAAAAGTTCGTCTCAGTACTTTGTTATGTACCCTTTGTTGGCAATAACGGAGGCCAAACGTTTTCTGTAACTCTTCACAAGCTTTTCACACACTGTTGCTGGTAATTTGACCCATTGCTCCATGCAGATCTCCTCTAGAGCAGTGATGTTTTGGGGCTGTTGTTGGGCAACAAGGACTTTCAACTCCCTCCACAGATATTCTATGGGGTTGAGATCTGGAGACTGGCTAGGCCACTCCAGGACCTTGAAATGCTTCTTACGAAGCCACTCCTTTGTTGTCCTGACTGTGTGTTTGGGATCATTGTCATGCTCAAAGACCCAGCCACGTCTCATCTTTAATGCCCTTGCTGATGGAAGGAGATTTTCACTTAAAATCTCTCGATACGTGGCCCCATTCATTCTTTCCTTTACACAGATTGGTCGTCCTGGTCCCTTTGCAGAAAACCAGCCCCAAAGCAGGATGTTTCCACCCCCATGCTTCACAGTGGGTATGGTGTTCTTCGGATGCAATTCAGTATTCTTTCTCCTCCAAGAACGAGAACCTGTGTTTCTACCAAAAAGTTCTATTTTGGTTCCATCTGACCATAACACATTCTCCCAGTCCTCTTCTGGATCATCCAAATGCTCTCTAGCGAACCGCCAACGGGCCTGGACGTGTACTTTCTTCAGCAGGGGACACGTTTGGCAGTGTAGGATTTGAGTCCCTGGCGGCGCGTTGTGTTACTGATAGTAGCCTTTGTTACCGTGGTCCCAGCTTTCTGTAGGTCATTCACTAGGTCCCCCCGTGTGGTTCTGGGATTTTTGCTCACCATTCTTGTTATCATTTTGACGCCACGGGGTGAGATCTTGCAAGGAGCCTCAGATCGGAGGGAGATTATCAGTTGTCTTTTATGTCTTCGATTTTCGAATAATTTCTCCCACAGTTGATTTCTTTACACCAAGCATTTTACCTATTGCAGATTCAGTCTTCCCAGCCTCGTGCAGGTCTACAATTTTGTCTCTGGTGTCCTTCGACAGCTCTTTGGTCTTGGCCATAGTGGGGTTTGGAGTGTGACTGACTGAGCTTGTGGGCAGGTGTCTTTTATACCGATAATGAGTTAAAACAGGTGCCATTAATTCAGGTAACGAGTGGACCCTCATTAGACCTCTTTGACAGTCAGACATCTTGCTTGTTTGTAGGTCACCAAATACTTATTTTCCACTGTAATTTGGAAATAGATTCTTTAAAAATCAAGCAATGTGATTTTCTGTTTTTTTCCCTACATTCTGTCTCTCATGGTTGAGGTTTACCCATGTAGACAATTACAGGCCTCTCTAATCTTTTCAAGTAGGAGAACTTGCACAATTGGTGGTTGACTAAATACCTATTTGCCCCACTGTATTTACATAAAATAAATGCTAACAGCCAGTTTTTTTTTTTGTTTGTTTGTTTTTTTGCATTTAAGAATCGAGACTGTTTTACATCCATATCAAGAATTCAGGGATTTAAGCATTTATTCGCAAAACTTTTCAATGCAAAAAGCTCTTTGTTGTACAAAGGGGGCCGCCACATTGGCTAACAGACTAGCATCCCATTCGACATATTAACATGAAATAAATTCTAAATGCCCGGGTTTTTTTTGCTTTTAACCAAGAATCAAGACTGTTTTACGTCCATATCTATCACGAATTTACGGATTTAAGCACTTATTTACAAGAATTTCTACATAAAAAGCTCTTTGTTGTAACAAGGCGGCGCCGCAATGACTTAAAGACCATCAGCACATTCGACATATTAACGTAAAAAAAATGCTAACTGCCCGGTTTATTTTGCTTTTAACCAAAAATAGAGACTGTTTTATGTCCATATCTATAAGGATTTCACGGATTTGAAGCATTTATTCACAAGAATTTCAACGTAAAAACCTCTTTGTGGTAACAAGGCGGTGCCACAATGACTTGGAGTAGCAGCACATTCGACAATTTTACGTAAAATAAATGCTAACTGCTCGTTTTTTTGCTTTTAACCAAGAATCGAGACTGTTTTACATCCATATCTATGAAGAATTCAGGCATTTGAGCATTTATTCACAAGAATTTTCAACATAAAAAGTTCTTTTTGTTTCCACTCGGTCAGCTTTGAAGGACATAGGCCCCCCGTTAATGCGCCCTGTGTGCCGTCAATATCATTATGAAGTCTATGGTGGAAAGTAATGCTTCTTGTATTTATAGACAGTGTCAGTCAAAACTGCTTTGAAAGTGAGACGACAACCTCCTTTTGAATATTCACACGCCGTAGCGGCAGAGTGATGGTAATCGAGCACAGAAACGTGATCTTGAATACTTACAGGCAAACTTTGCCCAGCCAGTGCTGCAAGGTGCAGAGCCGGAGAAGGCGGCACAGGGAAAAGAGGCAAGTGAGAAAACATGCAACCTAAAATGTGGACGGACAAAATGTTGGCGCCCACCTGGCCGGCTAGCATCACGTGCGAGGGTCCGCAGAGCGCCAACGAAGCCACCGAACGGGGCAGTTCCTGAACGGGGGCCTCGTCCAGGTCGTCGATGCGAGGTTTCTTGATGTTCGTTTCGGGGGTGGTTAGCGGGGTCACGCTGTTCCTTCGGATCAAGCTGCCAGGACCTTTTTTAACCTCCTGGATCAGAATGGCATATATTTTGAACGGTGAATTTGGATCATTAAGTGACAGAGGCGTTACCCACGGACACGCTCTGCCCACCCAAAGAAAACTGGATGTAGTACTAACGGCAGTCTGGGCACGACTTATGCCACTTATGCATAATTACATAATAATAACATAATAATAACTTATGCACTTATGCCACCACTTATCCCATTCATATAGTACTAATGTGTTCTAAGTTTTAACCTTTGCGCTGTTACCTCCTCTTTCACCTTAAAAAAAAAATAAATGTTGGTTTTGTTTCTAGGGGGCGCTACACACATTTACGCATTTTTATTTATTTTTTACATTATATCAAAGTTTTCACCAGTGTTCACCCGGCTGTTGAGTTTGGTGTGTTTTGAAGCATTCTGAGGGGGTCAAAGTAAGGCTCAAAGCGTCGGCAGGACAAAGAATGACTGCTAGGGGGCGCTACATAGTGTATTTGGAATTTGTCTTGACACGGTATCACCCGTCTTTTGACCTGCATGCTGATTTTGGTGCATTCTGAAGCATTCTAAGGGGGGTCAAATTGAGCTCAAAGGGGCTGCGGAACAAAGAATAACTATAATAATAATAATAATAATAAAACCGAGGAACCACAATAGGTTACCTAAAAAAAACATTGTCACCTGCATGTCCATACTGTTCAGTTATGGATGTGTTCTAAGTCAAATAAAATCAAATCAACTTTTATTTGTTTAGACTAGGGTTGTCCCGATCCGATATTTGGATCGGATCGACCGGCAATATGCGCAAAAAAATGTGCATCCGTATCGGATCGGCCGACTTTTTTTTTTTTTTTTTGGGGGGGGGGGGGGGGTCCAGTCCAGGTTTTCCAGCGCACTGCTTTACATAATCCATTCCAGTTTTTGCTTTGGTTCCCCCAAAATCAGGTCCGCATTTTACGACACACCTTCAGCACACTAGCATTACCGTCTCCCCATTTCCGTGCATCTCCTACATTATGAGTGCAATGTACATTTAAAGTTAATCGGTAAAAATGTCAGCTGTCACCTGAGCATCTTGAAATGCTCGTCTTTGTCACACACAAAAAAATCTCCCCATCATGCTGGGACTGCATCAAGGGCTGAGAGAAGTGTGTAGAATGGATGGAGATGGAGCAACAAAGTGTGGAGAAGATTGGGGAGTAGAAGCCATTTTTGGTTTAAAATAGTATTATTTGCACTGGGTTTTTTTAAAGCCTGGGTACAATTGTTCAAGAGCAGAGAATTGATGCTGAGTAAATAGTTTATTTTCCACTGAGGTTGTGTGTTTTGCTTTTTTAAGACAGTTTACAATAATATTTGTACGTTTTACTGACTATGCCATTTCTGTTTGTTATTTATAATGTTTTGTGTTTACCACTGAATAAACAGGTTAGTTTCTTGCTACCAACTATTGTGTGTTATTCAAACTCACCTAATTTAGCTGGCTAGTTGTTATCAAGAGTACTAAAACCCTTTTCAACATGAGTCTGACAACTTAAGTAAGGAGGCTAAATAACTTTAAACTTTAATACATGCTCAGATAGGCCGGTATCGGATCGGAAGTGCAAAAACATGGATCGGGACATCCCTAGTTTCGACCAAATCACAACAATGGTTATCTCAAGGAGAAAACAAAATATTTTTTAAGGTGCAGTAGCCCTACGCTAGATTTCGACCTAATTGAGCATTGTAGCTTTTTTTTGTTTTGCCCCCCTAGGTAAGACTAATGCCCAGCCACACCTGGTAACACCACTGTTAAGTGATCATGTGTATGAAGCTTTACCTCTGGTCTGTCTCTGTGAGTGTTGACTGCCTCCACATTGAAAGAGATGGACTCCACTTTGCACCCGTAGGCCACAGGGGTGAGCTTCAGCACGGTATGAAGCGGACACTTCAAGTAGGGCATTTCATCTGTGAAACGATACAGGAGTTATTTTTCCTCTAATCCACTGTCTTGTTTTTCCTTTTCTATCTGCACCTGCACTTTTATCCAGGAAGTAAGCCAGAAGGCAACGCATGACGGCTTGGTGGCAGATAACCAGCACATTCTCTTGCCTCTCCAACTCCATGATGACCGGCTCCACCCTCTGAACCAGATCCTGGTAGGACTGAAATTACGGCAATATTCATTGGACGTAGTCTCCGGAAGTTCAAATATGGAGACGTACCTCTCCGGCAGGGTAGCGGTAGTAGTATTTATCCTCATCTCTCAAGGCAAACTCCTCAGGGAATTTCTCTTTAATCTCATCATACGTCATGTCCTCACACAGGCCCTAAAAATGTAAGAATAGAACTTTAAAGTGACATGTGACACGAAAAAGCATGTTTATTTCATAATAGACGCGGTATTTTATCCTCCTGAATGATATGGACCGCTGGGATGTGTGTGGAAGCGATCGCTATATTTATTTAGTTTTTTGAATCCCGCGCCATAAAAATGAGTGACTTCCGGCTTCGGTCTTGCATTGAGGAGGAGGGCGCTGTGACGTGTACGGGAGAAGGCTTCCTCTTCACTATACAGCATACTGTTGTGTATGAGGATGAAGGATTCAGCTGATTTTGCAGATGAATACGTTTATTTTTCGCATCACGCCAGCCAAACGGCTGCAGAAAAATCATTCTGTATGAGGGAGAGGCGTATGCGCCTTTTTGGAGTTTCAAAAGGTTCCCATTCACCGTGGATATTGGCCAAGCCTTACTACTGTGGGACTATTGGACTTATGAGGAAGTGAGTAAACATCTTGTTTTGTACTATGTCAAATATTAATACAGCGATTACAAAGTAAACACTACAAACTTTCTTTAAATAAAGGACTATTTACGTTTGATCATTGATAGGCATGTAAAAAGCTCTCCTCATGCACATTAGCAGCACGTTAGCTGCGCAACAACTGCAGCCGCCCTCCTCCGGGGAACGAACTGTAAATTGCTCTCCGCCGGGCGGTTTGCCGATCCGCGAAGACAATCGACAACCCAGTCGTCATGTCAAATAATCCGGGCTAGTTTTGTGTGATTTTCCGCTTCGAAGACTTTGAAACATCACTCGCTTCAGGTTAGCATGTCGGCTAGCATGTCGGCTAGCTGTCAAGCCTCTTGGTTTGTTTAAATTCTCCGAAGCCGGGGAAAGGAAATGACATATGTCTGATTTAGGTGTCATAAAATATCTTTCGGGAGGTGCGACAGTAAAGGTGAAGTCGACAGTTTTGACCATTATGGAGTAATTTTGCCATGTCGTCCTGAATAAATGCATTTTTATTATTTCATCTTCCATTTAGCACAAGACTGTTATTTGTCATGACCATGCCATTTGTTTAGCAATTGGGGAAAATACTTGGATAAAAAGAATATCATGTAAAAATATTGAAGTACAGAGACAGAAACAATGACATTTTGCAGCTCTCTTTGTCGCGTTTTCCTCGTTGTGAATACCCTAATTTTCGCACTATAAGGCGCAGCCCACCAAATTTGGCACCAAAACGGCATGTGTTCATAGATAAGCCGCACTGGACTATAAGCCGCAGCTGTCCTCACTGTATCATGGGATATTTACACCAAAAGATATTAACCGGTACAACCTTATTTGACAGCGGCATCATACGAACGACTGTAATAAGACCAAATGAACCATCATTAAACTTTGAACCAATTAGTGCAAAGCTTTATTGCTTCAAGAAGCTTCATTTGGCCATCACTGCTCCCTTGGAGGAGACCGTCAACCTCTGCTGCCACCTGCTGTTGACTGTTGTCATCCAACATGCCTCTTAGCATGCATTGCAGCGCTACAGATGTAAATAACAATCAAAAATCATGTTCTGTGCTAAATATTTCTTCAGTTACTGTTCTAATTGTTTCACCAATTGCTAGTTATGGTATTTGCTAACACTTTATTTGACAGTGGTGCCATAAGACTGTCATTACACAATCATAATTATGAGATGTCTCTGTCCTGAGCATTCATGAATGCTAATAACAGATGTCATTAAGTGTTATCCGGCTAATGATCTAACTTTTGAATGGATGCAAAAGATCCAAGATGGACAAAAATTGAGTTGGTGACATAATTTGCCAAATGACACTTAATGACATAAGCATTCAGTAATGTCCATGATAGTCTCATGTCATAATTTTGATGATCTTATGACAGTCTTATGACACCACTGTCAAATAAAGTGTTATCTAAAAAAAAAATCAACAAATAAGCCACATTGGACTATAAGCCACAGGTATCAAAATGAAGGAAAAAAGTAGTGGCTTATAGTCCGAAAATTAGGGTAGTTCCCCCTCGACGAGCTGAGTGGTCCTTCTCAAGCCATTTATTTAGCTATTGGGGAAAATACTTGGATAAAAAAAAATATCCTGTAAAAATATTGGAGTAGAGAGACTGAAACAATGACATTTTGCGGCTCTCTTCGTCGCGTTTTTTTCGTTCTGAATAATTCCCCCTCAATGGGCTGAATAGTAAAACCGATGAGCCCAGTCTCCCGCTGACGTCATCCACCTGTTGGGGACGCTAAAGCCCTATAATGGTAGGCGTGGCTAACCGGCAGATTAAAAGACTAATTTCTCGTCATCTGCGCTTTGCTAAATTGTTGTATATAGTCGAATCGTCTCAAAATATGATTCGAATTCACTTAATAATGCCATTTAAGACTTTTTTCTCCTGTCGCATGCTCTTTAACGCTGAGAGAGAGAAGGGTTTACGTGTGTGCGAACGTGACACATACTGCGTCAATTTCATTGAGGGCCTTCCACTGCTCATACGGGGCCCCCAGGTGCTCGGCCGTTTGGATGCTGCAGCACAACTGGCTGGTCCAGACCTTGAGATCTTTCAGTTGCTGGTCCTTAACGAACCCAGCCAAGGCTGCAGAAAACTACAGAAGAGCGCAAACGACAATCAACGATCGTCTTCTACGAAAGCGACGGCGGATTTTCAAAAGCTACGGACCTGTCGGCCCCTCGGCGAGAGTCCGGCGTCGCCGCCCAGTCGACCCTCCAGGTTGTCCATGCTCTCTCCGTGTCGACACAAGTAGATGGTGCGCGGCTGAACGTGGATGTTCATCAGGTAGTAGACGATCTTGCTCTGGGTGTGATCCTGGATGCGGTTGACCAGGAATCGACGGCCCACGTCAATCACCTTGATGAAGGAAAGCTCCCTGCGGGTGGAAAATGGATGAGACCGGATTAACAAAAACTACAAATTTGAGTTTGTGCCATCAGGGAGAATTCATGCCTGTCGTGCTGATCAGGGTCCAGAGGTTGGTAGCTAGCTTTGTAACATTCAATCCTCCTTTGGAAATCCATCATGGCATCAGTCTTGTTGCAGTCTTTGTAATCCGGACAGGACACTTTGACTTCCTGGAACAATATCAGAACTCTCATTTCACCTATTCGATTCTTCTCGCGCCAATTTCCGACGTGGGACTGATGGGGGAAAATATTATGTGATGCCTTAACATGAGCACATTATGCCTTTGCGATGTATGATTGCTTCTGTGAACTACTTCTATTGTTTTTCACCTTGTTCCCATAGTTAGGAGACGCGCTTGAGAAGAGAATCTCACGAGATAACTTGTTTTGCACCATAGTATTGTTTTACTACACGCCTGGGTCCCATAGTTACACGCCTGGGTCCCATAGAGATAACTTGTTTTGCACCCATAATATTTACCATTTGTTGCAGCACAGCTCATTTGTCCCATGTGAAAAGCCCTTTTTCAAGAGGGCTGAACCAAAAGTAGCTTTATTGTTTGTCATTGGGCAGGGCCGCGCTGCTCCGAGACGGAGGTTGTCCTCTCCGCCTCTGCGGGGCGCGTCCCTACAAAAAACGGACATTTCCGGGCGACCCGGGCAGTCCGCCAGCGGGTCACGTACGGATCGCCTGGCTTTGTTCCTTCGCCGCCTTATCGGAGCGTAGGCTCCCGCTCATTTGTCACGGTAAGCGATTTTCATTGCGAAGGGATATTTTGGTTGTGCTGTAACGGTAGCACGGGGATTCTGGGATTGACAAACTTGGCAATTGGCAAACTTTGTTATGCTTGTTTTTGATACTTGTTTGCTTGCTCTTGTGGGATTCATTCATTCATTCATTTCCCATGCCGCTTTTCCTCACGAGGGTCGCGGAGGTGCTGGAGCCTATCCCAGCTAACTACGGGCAGTAGGCAGGGGACACCCCGAACTGGTTGCCAGCCAATCGCAGTCTTGTGGGATTATAACCAATAAATCTAATTTATTCTGCATTTTCTAATCAATAAACATTGTCTATTTTGCAAATGTGTGCGTGTGTTGCACGAACCTGGAAATTTCGGAAAAAAGAGACTCACCATGATGTTTGACGCAATGACACTTGGATCATCGCAGACGGACTCGATAAAAAAGATCTAGATGGGGAAAAAAGGGGGATTTAAAGTTGCGGTGACGCTAGACCCAATATAGAACCCGGTTAGCCTTGTAAGCACGTACTCTGAAGGCGTTCTCACGGCCAAACTGGAGAATCAGATTGCGTCTGTCCCTCGTCGTGTTTGTCGCGTCGAAGACCTGGGGCAGACGCACGGCCTCGTTTTTTTGTTTGTTCCAAACCATTGACTTGAATTGGCAAACTTACCGCTACTTGGCCTCCTTCGTCCTGCAAGTAGGACTTGACATCCCTCAAGGCTGCTAAGGCACATTGTCTGTAAAAGCAAAAAACATCTTGTCTACAAACTGTACAGCATTGCTACAAGATGTAAAAATTAGGGCTGTCAAACGGTTCAAATTTTTAATCGAGTTAATCACAGCTTAAAAATTAATCGTAATTAATCGCAATTCAAACCATCTCTAAAATATGCCATATTTTTCTGTAAATTATTTTTGGAATGGAAAGATAAGACACAAGACGGACATAAACATTCAACATACTGAACATAAGTACTGTATTTGTTTATTATAACAATAAATCCACAAGATGGCATTAACATTATTAACATTCTTTCTGTTAAAGGGATCCACGAATAGAAAGACTTGTAGTTCTTAAAAGATACATTTGAGTACAAGTTATAGTAAATTTATATTAAAACCCCTCTTAATGTTTTTTTTTTAATACAATTTGTAACATTTTCAATCAATAAACTAATAGCTCGCCATTGTTGACGTCGCCAAGCGGTGACGTCACATCAGGCTCCCTGCTGTTCTTCCACAGTGTCTTTAACTACGTAAGGTAGTGATTGAAATACACCACAAGGTGTCAATGGCGAGTTTTAGAGATCTAGCCAAGGCAAAGTCTGATTAAGTTGTATGTGTATTTTGCATAGCTATTTTGACTGAGAATGCCAGTTCTCTTTGCATGAAGCGCTCCTTTTTTTATGTGAATATTTTTAAGCGATGGGAATATTATTTTTGTTGTGCTTTCACTAAATGATACTGTAGCGACTTAACTGTTCCGCCCAAATGCATGATGGGAAGTTGGGCAACCTTGACTGTCAGTGGTGGCTGCAAATGGTATACAGTGTGTTTTGCATTATGTTCCATTAGGCGTGTTAAGAAAAAGATCCGTCTGCTGCTCCGCCCAAATGCATGATGGGAAGTTGGGCAACCATGACTGTCAGTGGTGGCTGCAAATGGTATACAGTATGTTTTGCATTATGTTCAATTAGGCGTGTTAAGAAAATGATCCGTCTCCTGCTCTGCCCAAATGCATGATGGGAAGTTGATCAACCATGACTGTCAGTGGTGGCTGCAAATGATATACAGTATGTTTTGCATTATGTTCAATTAGGCGTGTTAAGAAAAACGACTCCTGCAATGCCCAAATGCATGATGGGAGGTTGGGCAACCATGAGTGTCAGTAATGGCTGCAAATGGTATACAATATGTTCTGCGGTTCTGCGTTGTGTCCAGTTAAGCGTATTAAGAAAAAGATCCGTCTCTTGCTCCGCCCAAATACATGATGGGAAGTTGGGCAAGTTGTTAGTAGTGGCTGCCAAAGCTTAAGCCAATAAAAGGCACAGTCCAATGAACGCCTGCATCCACTCGCATTTCTCTGCCCTTTCGCTCTCAGGGCAATGCATGAACGGGTCATTCCATGCATGCATTAATTGCGTCAAATATTTTAACGTGATTAATTTTTAAAAAATTCATTACCGCCCGTTAACGCGATAAATTTGACAGCTGTAGTAAAAATACTTACTCCCTGATCTTGACAGCGGACTCGTTGTCAGGCTTGAAGAAATCATAGGAGCTGTAGTTCTTGACCGCCTCTCTGCGGTACTCCCCCACGTTGAAGACTGCATACGGCAAACGCAAACATCACAAGATGCTCCAAGATGCTCACCAGGTGGTCTCGCGTACCTTTGGTGGGCTTTCCAATCCAGTTGAGGTAGCGCGTGAGTTTCCTGGATATGTACGTCTTGCCCCGAGCTGGCAGGCCCACCATCACGATGACGGTTGGGGGGTTGGCCATGTGGGGGACACCACCCACTGGAAGTAAATCAAAATGATGCACTGCAGTTACTAAGGGTGGGAACCTCTTAGTACCTCACGATACGATTTGCGATACAAAGCTCAAGATAACGATGATCTCACGATATGGCGATTATCGATATATTGGTCAGGAAATCATTCTATGATATTTCACAAAACAACTCATAAACAGGAAAAACAAGCTTCTGCTGTGAATTGGAGTGAGTTTATCACTAGTCGACGTCCATTCCATTTGAACTGGGAGGGTGGCAGCCCTCCCACTTCAAACGGATTGAACGTTTATGGTCGTCAGTGGCAGCCAATGCCAGGCAACGAGGTAATTTTGAGGCATTTCAGGTCAAAACCTTTTAAATTTTCAATCACTTCCTGCTTATTGGGGGATTGTATGGGTCACGTCCTGTTGATTTTGGGTTACAGAACAGGAAGGGACCCGGGAATCTCCCAAATGAACAGGCAGTGACTCAAAGGCTAGGTTCATACCGCAGGTCTTAAGACTAGAACTACCAGAGGTGAATCAGTTGATAAATCCCTTTTGTATCCAGAGAAGGGTCATCTAACCCTAATCAGCATATCTTTTGTGTGCATTGATGTCCTCATTCGTCATTCCCATTCACACTCGCAAAACCACAAGGTTGGATTGCTCCAATTACCATCTTGAGTGTTTGCAGGGCAGGGCTGCCTTGGCTTTGTCGGACAGTGGATCGCTCAGGCAGGCAATCAGGCGGACAACCTTTTCACATATTCCAAAAGCTGCAGTTTGCCTACAGTACAAGGGACTGTGTAATTAAAAAAAAACATTTTTTTATGTGGTGACATATGACACTCGGCCCTTTTCCCGGGCCTAGGTGTTGGAGCTGTTGCCGAAGCAATTTTTCCTTCTTCACATTTTACGCCCACATGAGAGTGAGCCAAATTCTTTGCAAGACCCACCCGTCTCGCTTGACTTGGAGTTTGCCCCGACTCTCGGCCGTGTAAGCAATCTTGAAATATTGCTCAAATGGAACGGAGAAATACCAAGCATTGTCAGGCTTATCCTCAACCCATTTTATTTTTTTATGACTGTTGTCAAGCCCTCTCCCCAAAAGCAGTGTTCAAGGCAAGCTAGGCGTTTGCTGCACCACTACAGTAGCGCTCTGTCTCTCTCGCTCTTTGATGACGTTATTGCTGCATGAAATCCGATTTGGAAGACTTGACAGTTCAGACCGCCGCGACATTCTGGAAAAATGTGGCCCAGATCGGATTTAAACCACATACGAAAGTGACCCAGATCGGATTTGAAATGGTCCATTTCTATGCAACTTGCCCTGTTAAGACCGTCAACAGTGGCGGACTTGGCAATTTTGGGGCCAAAGGCGAACATATCCAGGGGCCCTCTTCATGGGTCAGGGGTTAAAAAGGTGAGAAGGGTGTGGAGAAAATATGTTCCGGTACACTAGGGCTGTCCTAAACGACAAATTTTCTCCTGATTAGTCACCCAACTAGTTTTACGATTAGTCGACTAATCTAATAATTTAAATAAAAAAAAAAAAATTTAGCAATGAAATTTTTGTTGATGCGTATTAATTCACAAAACAATTTTGGAACACTTACATTCTTTATTAAAGTACAAATAATCATGTAAATAACAATAATGAATCACAAACAAACAATGAGGTTAAATGCTGATAGCATTTACTAGTGCAAAAGAATGGAAAGTAAACAGATTCAGAACTCTGACTTTGCCTTTCCATCATGATTCAAAACAATTCTTTTAAAAAAATTCCAGCGTTATTATTATAGTATACTACAATATATAATAATCGTATAATAATTATAATAATTACGTAGTCATTGCCAATCATATTTGGCATAAAGAGTGTAATTTGAAAGCTATTCTTAGTGTAGAATCTGTATTCTGTAGTATTTACTCAACATAATATTAATTCTGAAGTATGTGGGATTCATTCCAGAAATCGTTATTTATATGACGAACATGACGTGCTTTTATTTTGAAATGTTCACCGGACGTACGTTCACTAAACCGCTAACTGAAAGATTTACACTCCGTAAAAAAACATTCTTCGTCATTGCTTGTGGTGTCACTAATAGATTTCATTTTTTTTCGTTAGCAAATGCTGTTAACCAGTTTATTTTATGTTTGGTGTAAAGAAGAAGAAAGTTAAAAGAGGCATTAGCGGCCTGTTCTCAACTTCTCCCTCACTGCACTTTGGCTCTCATGGAGAGCACGTTTGCTCATGTGTTGGAAATAAACGACAGCCGACATGCAAAGTAGCAAGTGAGCTGTAAAAATAGCGAGCTTAGAGGCGTGAAAAACGCGGGAGAGCTAAGTGAAGCTAACGAACAGCTAGGCGGAGCTAAATGAGGCTAAGCGACTGATATTCAGTCCGTCGTCGTGGAACAGTCCATTGTAGTGCGTGTGTGTGTGTGGGGGGGGATAATATAAATGCAGCATTCAAATGGCTTTTATTTTTGTTTTGATATTTGTCTGGTATGATGACATAATTATACATGACGAATAGTTGGGGGTGCTGCTGGCTCTGGTGGCCCAAGCCCTTGCTCGTTGGGGCAAGGGCAGCTGGTTGGGGGCCCCCTACTGGTTGGGGGCCTAAGGCGATCGCCTACTTCGCCTGAATAGTAGATCCGCCCATGACCGTCAAATTAATTCCTCACTCGAGTCGGAAAAACAGGAAAAATCGGATTCGTGCATTAAGACCTGCAGTATGAACCTAGCCAAAGTAACCTGTAATGCCCCAAAAATTGGAAATAGTGACTGTGAATGCTCTGGTTTCGAATGAATGAACGTTGATTCGCCCCTCACAGTCTAAATGGATTGGGCGTCGAGCACCGTCAATGGAAGCCTTAGCGTTAACTGAGACACTATTATGGTGGAGGATTTTGATAGCAGCTTGTTGGTTCCTTTTTTTTGTTTTTTTGTAAACGATATCTCGATTCTTGGCAGGAGCGTATCGATAACCTTTTGGGATGCAAAGTATCACGATACATCACCATTTTGATATTTTGTCACACCCCTAGCAGTTACTCAGCATTTTTGTGTCTGTCAGGTAAAGCCAACTTAATCGCTGTCGTCACTGTGCCGCGCTAAACATCAGCGGTGCCAGCTCACTAATCTTGTTTCCATAATAGTAGAACCACATGAACGGAAAAAGGAGATTAAGCCTGGTAATTGACTATCAGACAGTGCCAGCGGCTCTGTCTCACCTTATGGAGGACGCCACCCATACTTGTGTAGCCATGCATACAAAAACAAATATTAATACACATTTGCCAAAGTTGCAAATTATAATGAAGTTAGCCAGAAATTAAACATTTGCAATATAAGCACCTCATCACCATCGCGCCATGCAAACCGACCAATAAAAAGCCGAGGTCTTTTGCAGCATCCCACGTCGGGTTGCGGCGCAATGCGGTTACCATGGCGACCCGTGCCTAGTCACGCTCCGGTCGAGGCGTGCCGTGCATTCCGGTGGAGGACAAGTGCACAAGGCAAGCGCGCTTACAAACCCAAATTAGATTTTAGTATAGAGAAACGTGACACGTGTCGATAAAGACAGTCAAATAAAAACATAGGCTTTCAAGTAGTTGGGGGTGACGCAGCCCCATAAGAATGCTAGAGGTCAAATACACATACACTATTACTCATGATAAAATCTATGTATTTTACCTCTACTGGGTGCCGGTTTATCATCCTTGGTAGGAACCCAGATCTTTTGGATCTTGTTCTGGGTCAGCTCTCTGGGCATTCCTTGAGGACTTGTCAAAGCAGCACACGATACGTGGAAGCACGGCAAAAAACAAGAGACGATATGCCTAAGGGAAAAATGAGCAAAAAAACGATCCGGTAGGAACGATCAAGGCCAGTTGAGGGACTAATAAGGAGCGCTGAGTAGAGCTAATCTGCCGGTGTGCGCCGTACATCCGCTTTTTAAACGGAGGGGCAACGTGACCCAGATGACGACATAGACAGTTTAGCGTCAGCAAAGGGCGTACAGTGGGGCCCTCTTGTGGTCATGTTTTACATAAACAGTACAAACGGTACACGATGCTCAGCGCGCTTGCGCATACATCCACACGCATGCGCACATCGGTTAGAAGCGGCGAGTACTCAATATTTTTGTTTTTATTTAGTTATTTAGAACCTTTTCACTGCCTCAAAGATACTTTTTGCAAGTATTACCCTTTCATACTTTTAACCATTGTGTTTTTTTTGTGTTAGCTTTGAAGCAGTTGACCACATTAGTCACGTAGCGTATTTAAACCGTCCTTATTTGATATAACTACTTTGTGCAGGCATTTTTTAGTACGTTATTCCTGTATGCATCTATAAAAAAAACAAGTTTATAGCGCACGGTAGTACTTTGGGCGTCAAATTCGACTAATGTTTCGCCGACGTAGGACATTTTGGCAGAACAACGGTTGTTTTTTTTTGTACGTACTAGTATGTGTAATATTGGTCATTTAATCGGTGTTATAAAAGTGTAAAAGAATGAATATATGGCTTCATAAATATCACTGACTTTCTCGAAGGAATTATTTTTGCTGTGCTTGCAAGGTAGTTGCCTCATCGTGACTCACTAAAAAAAAACAAAAGGGTGTTTACTAGTATTTATGTTGTGATGTAATTATCGTAGTAACTATTTATAACGGTTTCTCTGAGCTGAAACGTGCAAATAGTCACTCGTCTACTGGTCGTGCTCATAACAATTAGTCACCGTGGATAACGTCACGCATAGCACTTCTCTAAAATCTCAAGTGAAACGCTGGAAATTCAGATTGTGCAAACATTGTTGGTTCTCTTTTCAAACTTCGTCTTACGGTTTTTGTTCAAACAATAAGACTGGAACACTCTAGTATTACACAGTGGTATGAAAAAGAACCTTTTGGGATTTCTCACATTTCTGCAAAAAATCACACTGATGAAAATACAGTATCTGCTTTAACTGAACAGTGGCGCCTCCAGAAATGGGTGGCCAGATGGGGCCACTTAAAATCTTGGGGTGGCCAAAACTAAAAGCCATAATTTCAGGTTTTCATTACATTATTGAAGTAAAAAGGTCAGGGGGAAACTATCAGAAAGACTTTAAGGACACGGCTACTGATATACTTTGGTGTATTGTGTAATATTTGATGTTACTCATGATTTAATGTGCATAGTCCATAACCGTCGAGTCAACATTTTGAGTTTCACAACAATTCTGTTTTATTGTGTTATGTATATATTAGGCATAAGGTGTTCATTTAACTAGGGCTGTCAAACGATTAAATTTTTTAATCGAGTTAAATTAATTTTTAAGCTGTGATTATCGTAATCGCAGTTCAAACCATCTCTAAAATATGCCATATTTTTCTGTAAATTATTGTTGGAATGGAAAGATAAGACGGATATATACATTCAACATACTGTACATAAGTACTGTATTTGTTTATTATAACAATAAATCCACAAGATGGCATTAACATTATTAACATTCTTTCGGTGAAAGGGATCCACGGATAGATTCTTAAAGGATAAATGTGAGTTTGTATATTGTGACTAAATATTGCCATCTAGTGTATTTGTTGAGCTTTCAGTAAATGATACTGTAGCGACTCAACTGTTCTGCCCAAATGCATGATGGGAAGTGGTGCAACCATGACAGTGTGTGGTGGCTGCAAATGCTATATCTTCTCTGCGTTGGGTACACTACAGGGTGTTAAGAAAAAGATCAACTGTCATTCTTCCCCACCTCGCTTCCCACAATATTTACAGTTGCTGTGGGAGAGATGACAAAGCTTTTGCCAATTAAAAGCACGGCCCCAATGAATGCTTGTATCTACTCCACTCGATTCTGCCTCTTATCTCTGTATATACGCAAAACGGCGGCATTGTAGGCTGTTTGCGACAATGCGTGAGTAAGTCGTACCGCGAATGCGTTAATTACAATAAATATTTTCATGTGATTAATTTTAAAAAATTAATTACCGGCCGTGAACGCGATAAATTTGACAGGCCTACATTTAACAAAAAATAAATGCATTCATTTGGGATGAAATGCATAACTGATGCTACAACCATCTAACGATATACTGGCAAGCGGGGTGGCCAGTGGAGTGGCCAACCAATTTATAGGGGTGGCGCCACTGTAACTGAAACCACCCAAACATTATAGGTTTTCATATTTTAATGAGGATAGCATGCTAACAATGACAGAAGGGGGGGGGGGGGAATAAGTAAGTGAACCCTCTGCCTAAGGAGGCTTAAAGAGCAATTGAAACCAATTTTTACCAAACATTTTAAGTCAGGTCACTGATGAGTGGTTTAAAGCTTCCTTGCCCACTATAAAACACACACCTGGTAAGGAATGTCTTGATAAGCATTGTCTGATGTGCATCATGGCTCGGTCAAAAGAGCTGTCTGAAGATCTACAATCAAGGATTGTTGATTTGTATAAAGCTGGGAAAGGATCCAAAACCATCCCTAAAGGTCTGGATTTTCATCAGTCGACAGTCAGAGAAGTTGTCTACAAATGGAGAGAGTTTCGCACTGTTGCTTCTAAACCAAGGAGTGGCCATCACCCAAAGATGACTCCAAGAGTTCAACACAGAATACACAGAGTGGTAAAAAAAAAAAAAAAACTAGCGTCTGCAGAAGTTTTGGCAAAATATTTTGTGGACAGATGAAACCAAAGTTGGAATTGTTTGGGAGTAACACACAACATCATGTGTGGAGGGAAAAGAACAGCACATCAACATCAACAACTCATCCACACCACAAAGCATGTGGTGGGAGCATCATGATTTGGGGCAGTTTTCTGCCTCAGGGCCTGGACAACTTGCAGTCATTAATGCAAGAATAAATTAAAATGTTTCGCAGGAAAACCTGAGGCCGTCTGTCAGACAGTTGAAGCTAAAAAGAGGCCGGATGCTGCAACAAGACAATGATCCAAAACACAGAAGTAAATCAACTTCAGAATGGTTTCAAAAGAAAAGCACATGCTGGAGTGTCTGTCAAAGTTCAGACTTCAACCCCATTGAGATGCTGTGGCATGACCTAATGACGGTGATTCATGCTAGACATCCCAGGAATCTGACTGAACTACAGCAGTTTTGTAGAGAAGAATATGCCAAGATTTGTCCTGATCGTCAGCTACAGGAAGCGTCTGATGCAAGTTTTTGCTGCCAAAGGGGGGGGGGCACATAATATTAAATGTGATGGTTCACTTATTTTTCCCCCTTCTGTCATTGTTTGCATACTATCCTCATTAAAATATAAAAACCTATGCTTGGTTGATTTGAGTTAAAGCAGTTTTTTCATCTGTGTGATTTTGACAAAGTTCAGACTACATTTTGGAGTGATTTCATGCAGAAATGTGAGAAATTCCAAAAGGTTCAGATACTTTTTCATACCACTGTAAACCCTTTTAGTAAACTAGATTCAGTTAAATGCGTATTTATAAACTGTAACTATTGACCTTTAAAGTTATGCATCAGGACCTCTTCACCCCATCTCATGTTTATGTGGGTCAAATGGGTTAACGCGCTAAAAAAAACAGCCACTGACAACACACACGTTTAAGTGGATTTTTTTTTTACGTTCAATGAATGACACTCATCCCAAATGGGGTTTTTCAGTTTCTCCATCCGATTAGTTTCTGAATTAATGAAGCTCCTCCAGAGGGATTCCTGCCGGCTGACGTCTTGCCACCTTGCACCCCTAGAGTCCCCCCATTAGAGCACTTACATAAGTTTCGAATGAGGCTGTGGCTCCTTCCTAAAAATGGTGGCGGGGAAAGTAGGTTTCTTAGAACACAACAGGAGGGACTTTGAATTTCAACCATTTAATTCGTTACCATTTTGTATTCAGGTTTTGAACAAAACAAAACAAAAAAAAACCTACACAGCGATACACAAAATAGATGTATGTACAAAACATGACAGAAAATGACTACTCTCCCAGGTTGAAAACACGAAATTTGTCTTGATTGTAGAAGCAGGCTTTGACGACTCGCCCGCCAAAATACCGTCCGTTCAGGTCCACCACGGCTGTGAAAAACAAAGTCAATGAAAAATTAAACGGCGGCCAGTGAGATAATTATTTAGTCTGTGTGATGTAAGCCTAGTACTACTGGGAGAGCGGGTCACATCTGATATAACACCATAGGGAGCCCAGTTTCACCTTGTTTTTAAATCTGGGCCAGCCCAATTAGAGCAGTTATACAATCAAGTAGTCATGAAATTAGGGCTGCAGCCATCGAATATTTTAGTAATCGAGTAATCGGATAAAACATATTTTAGGTGAAGAGCATTTATAAATATACATGAAAAAAACAAGACATTTCATCTAATATTGAACCATTTTCAGTCAATCAATGTCTTTATTTTAGATGTACATTGTTGAAAACAGCCAACAATTGCATCTCAGATGTAACTAGAATAAAAAATAAGAATAATTCACTGCTTTCACTCAAAAAACTTTTAGATCTTATTAAAAAAACATATTTCTTACCTAAAAATGCCATTATGCTTGATAACACACATCACTTCAAAGTTAGGTGTTGTTCCAACGTGTTTCAATTGAATTTCTATTTGTGTGAAGCTATTTTTAAGTTAGTCTAAACTAAGTCCTGATAGGATTTTGAGTTTTTGCAGTTTTCAAAATAAATGAATGATACCTGCTGTATTGGAGCACATTAGGGACCAGTGCTACTTGGTGTTTTATCCAGCAATGACTACTGAGCTAAAATTGACAGTTACCATTATTAAGTTTTTATTTTACACCCTCATCACTCTACAACGCTATGTTTTCACAGATTAAATAAAGCCTGTATGTAAGACACGTTAGCCACGCATCGACAGTGGTCATAATTAATAGAAACCTAACCCTCCGCAGGGCTAACGTTACGTGAGCGAGTGACTGTAACGTTAATCTTATTTATTAGCGCTTAGAAGTCTACTGCTTTAAGATGGCAGCTGTTTACTAACGCCGCTGACTGTCATTTCGCATCTAGTTAAACATACATGTGATCTCTATGAGACGCATCAGACTAGTGCTGCAACGATTAATCGATTCACTCGAGTATTCGATTCGAAAAAAAATATTCGAATTAATTTTTGTTGCTTCGAGTATTCCTTAATTAAAGTGGCGTTGTAAAGGTTTATTTTGAAAGTGTTTGCATTTAGTTTTATTGATTAGGGTGGATACACTGCCCCCTGGTCTGGCTCTTTTCACATGGCTGAATCCAACTGCTCCCTGTTAAGACCAACGTAAGCAAAGTATTTGAGTTTTTTTAATGCATTCATAATTTAGTTTATAGTTATATTTAAATTTTTTGTGGGAATATGTGTCTGAACCATTTGTTAAGAGCATTGTAAAACAAAAAAAAAACTTTAGCATTTTATAGCATTTAAGCTAGCGGACTTTTTCGATGCAAGTTCGCCAATTGTTCTTTTGTTGTACAGAGATCCTCATTTAAAAACTTATATATAAACCGTCTGAGGCTCAGCTTGGGTATTTTCATTTTTCATGTTCCTTATCCGATTACTCGATTATTCGAACTAAGTAGTCCATCAATTAATCGACTACTAAAATATTCGATAGCTGCAGCCCAACATCAGATGCTACCACCGTAGCATCATGCGGGCTAGTTTTTAGCAACGTCGGCGTCGTTTGTAGCGGCTCTCGGCTGCAGTAAGGTTTTTTTTTTTTTTTTTTTTTTTTAATTGCTTCTTCCTCCACGCAAGTGACATCAGCGCGTTGTCCCGCATTAAAAGTAGTCCGGGCAAAATTAAACTGATCAGTTTTTAAACTCGAGTTGCTCGAGTATTCGTTTCAGCTCTACTTGAAATACAAACCTTTAATGGCCGACTCCACCCTTTCAAACTCCAGAAATATCCTGACTGCTTCATCGTCGGGAACTTCAGCAATCTGTTTAAAAAAAAAAGAAGAAAAAAAAAAGCAATATACGGCAAAGCGCGCCGACACGTCAGTCCGTTGCGATCTTTCCCTGCTCACCTCAAAAATGACGCATTTAATCACTTTTCCATATTTCTCGCACTCTTCTTTGGTCTCTCCTTCCAGGTCATCGTCCACCTCTCCTCGTCCCACCATGTTCTAAACAAAATAAAGCTCGTGAAATGAGATTTCATGAGTCTTAACATGACAGACGTACCCTCAGGAGGACCACTTTGGTAGGGGATTTCAGGATTTCTGTGAGCGGGTTCGCGTCAGACTTCTTGCCATCGGCTAGTATAGGTGAGAAAAGTTCCATTTAAAAAAAAAAAAAAACATCTCAGTGGTGCAACCATAAAACAAATAAGCTGTATCAAACGTTATTGTTCAGGTGGAGGAGTAAAACTGGATACAATTGTAATTTCGTGGGATATCTTCTTTTTTTTGTCCTGTAAAAGAACCAAATTTCACAAAAGCACGAATGCAGTGCATGTAGTAATCTTCCACCTGAACTCGTTTCAACCCTGGACAATAAATAAAAGATGTCCAACCTGCTCCTCCGGGGGTCTCGGGGGCAACTGGCGGCAGGGTCCCTGCTACACGGACAAAATGCCACAAAGTAGAAGGGTTTAGAAAATATGCAGTATTAAAGCTGGCTGCCTTGTGGGACTTGCTTACGTTTTTCCAGCGCATCCCCGATGATGATCTTTCCACCCCGTTTGCTTGTCTTCTCCACAGACAGAGCCGTGCTCAGGCCCTGCTCGTGCTTGCCCAGGCCTTGGCCCTCCTTGAAGCCGTATTTCTGCATGATTTTGTGGGCGACGGTACCCCTGCGAGAACAGGTACATTGACAGTGATGTCAGTTAGGGCTAGGCATGTGCCAGCATGAGATTTTGACAGTACGATAACCGTGAGCAAAAATACCGCGGGTTTACGGTATCAATTATAGCTCCAAAATGTGTTATTTTGAGAGGTATGGGTTAAAAAAATAAATAAATAAAAATTACAAACTTTTTTCCAGGATTTTTTTTATTTTTCAGAAAATATTTGCAAATTGGAACATGAATATTATTTTAAATAAAATTACTTTTTAAAAAATTTTGAGGGGGCAAAAGCTCAAGTGAAGTTTCGCCATTTTCAGCCACTGAGTCAACTCTAGTCTGCATGTGTGTTAAAAAGACGCAGAATTCATAAGTTAATAAGTTAAAAATGGATAAATTAGTTAAAATGTGAATGTTGTTGTGTAAAGGTTTCATCTAAAAACACTAGGAGTGATACCTGTCCTTGTCCAGCAAGCGTACATTTATGCTTAGGGCAAGATCATCTGTCGTAATTAGCGATCTTTGATGTTAAATTTTAGTGGTTTTGAAAACCGTGACGTTTTCATACCACGGTAAACCTTGAAACCGGTAACCGGCACATGCCTTGTTAGGACTGGATTGTAATCGTGAAAATAGCAGGCCGTTAATAATCGTTAGCGGCGGCCAAACTGACCCCATGTTGGCCAGGAAGGAACTGGTCGGTAAGGGCGGTGAACGCGAGCGGTCCGACTCCTCGTACATGGGCGGGGGAATGGCGGCCTTTGCACCTCTGGTGGGACGACCTTCATCCTCGTACGAGTATCCGGATGAGCCTTTTTCATGAAAATATTCGAAAATCAATGGAATATTTTTATTGACAATGTCTCCCTCTTCTGGACAAATTGTGCTACTACATATGAAGTGAGTCGAGATATCACTTACCATCTCTGTCCACCAGCGACGAAGGCGGTGCAATAGCAGCACCGCCCATACCTGTTGCACAAAAAAGCAAAATTTAAGTTTACTTCAACCAAAACAAATACAAGCCACAAAAATGCTCACTTCGTTTCCGCCGCTCCTTCTCGTAATCCTCCTCCTCATCAGAGTCCTCCTCCGCTGTGGGGAATCTGGAGAAGCCACTCGGCGCTCCTCCTTCGTGCCTGTCTTTTCTTTTTCTTTTATTCAACAAAACTCCAAAATATTAAAATACATGTTGCGTAAAACAGAGTTAGGAATCCATACTTTTCTCTATCCTCCATCTCCTTCTGGCGCTCCTGCTCTCTCTGCCGCTGTCGATCCTCCCTGTGCCGCTTCATCACTTTCTCATAGTCATTTGGAAACATGGGGTCGTACTCGTCGGCGAGCGGGATCAGCACATCTCCGGCGGAGAATCCTGAGGGCGCGGGCTCCTGAAATGTTCATTTCAGATTCAATTTTCCATATTTATACCCAGGGACGTAGGTTTGGTCTCAACATTGGTAGGGACGATATAACAGCATCTATGAAATTCTGATGTGTGATTTCATTTCACAGATTTTTTTTTTTTTTCATGTCAGTTCATGTTCATGTCTGTGGACCAATTCTTGGATAGCGCCCCGTTTTTTGTTGTTTTTTTTTTTTTTTGCACTCTGATGCCACTGCGTTGCATTACCATAATACAATCAATGATCCAAATGAGGGACAGCTAGCTTGAATTCGTTGGTCCTTGTGGAGGCTGGCCTGACCGCAGTCGTGTTTCAGGTTAGCTTATGCTAACTCTTGATGCAGGTTGGACTTTCAGTAGTAAAATTAGTGGGGTTTCCCCACTTCCACAACATTGACGTCTTTTTACATTACTTTTGCTGAACTTCGAATATCCCTCCTCTTCGCAACGGGCAGAGGAGGCGGCATGTTGTCGACATGAATCTGTCGGGGCTGTGTAGGTGTGCGTGTTGTGCATGGCGGGTAGGGGTGGTCAAATCATCAGCCAATCAAACGTGCATTTGACGGGGGGAAAAAAATAGACCGGCACATTCACCAAGTGAAAAGGGATAGATGTAAGTGTGAACATAATGAAAATAATTCACTTAATAATGGTGGGGTCTATTCTATCCTTACAACTACTGGTGCACGATAATTATTGGTCCGATAACAGGAATTATGACGTCATCCCAATTAATCCAATAACATTATTAATAGGACCGATAATATGTATTGTGCTGGCTGGCCTGGAAATCAGTTGACCATTTGCGGGGCATTGCTGCCACCTGCTGGTCAGAATAATTTGCTGCATCTATATTTTGTTCCACAAACTCATTCACTTTACACAGTGCTGTGAATGCTTTCTGTTACTTACGTTTCCGCCTCGGAATTATATGTCTGTAAGTATTTGTTTACAATAACATATGGATGTGCAATATATGTTTACTTTGGTGGTGAAGGGTCATATGTACAGAACTTCATAAGTTGTTGTGTTATAGAAGCCAGCCAATGCTTAAGGCTAGTAGCTCAAGCTAGTGTGCTATGCTATGCATACATATAATAGTTGTTGTGTAATGTTAGTCCTGTCAGCATGCTTGGTAGGATTTTATACTATGCAGAGAATAAACCTCATACTTTATTGTATATGGGTTCACTCACTGCCGTTTATATTGATTATTATAAGGCAAGCCATTAATCCTTTTGTTCTACCATATTTTTGTCATGAGGAATGAGTGATAAACCTAACTATATAATGTTTACAGTGTTAGTTATAAGTTTGTAAGTTATTGACAGGCCTTTTGGTTATTGATAGGCTTGCTGTCCTAACCTGTCTCCTAGGTTAAGAAAGTTGTTTCATGGACAAAGACCACAACAGTCTCCTGTAGCACCAAATATTTTTATTTGATTACAAAGCACAATACCTGTTGGGTTTATGTTTTGGTTCAGTGCTCATTATTCAGGAAACACATCTTCAATTATACTGACTCAAATTATATTTGGAAAAATAAATATTGGCATTTTATTTGAAGTCAAGACTGTTCTTGTCTTTGTTTTGTTCATTATAGTAATGTTCATGTCATTATGAAAATTCTGGTGAGGTCAAAGGCAAATGTATGTTGAATCCACCATTATTATTATTATTTGTTTGTTTAAACCTCCAGGTGTTCAAAAACTCGGGTGTATATACATTTTAAATACTGGTGCACGATAATTATAGGAATTATGACGTCATCCCGATAAATCCAATAACATTTATAATAGGACCAATAATATGTACTGTTCTGGCTTTGCAGTTTCCACAATAGTATGGGAAATCAGCTGACCATTCGCGGGGCATTGCTCCCACCTGCTGGTCAGAATAATTCAATGCACCTATTTTTTGTTACAGTAGTTTGGTTCAATCACATACAAATTGCGGTGTCTAGCGGTAGCATTGACAGTCGTGAATGCTTTCTGTTACGTTTCCGCCTCGGAAATATATGTAAGTATTTTATGTTTACTATTACATATGGATGTGCAAAATATGTTTACTTCTGTGGTGAAGGGTCATATGTACAGAAATTCATAAGTTGTGTTATAGAAGCCAGCCAATGCTTTAGTAGCTCATGCTAGTGTGCTATGCTGTACATATAATAGTTGTATATATAAGTGTATTGTGCAGTTTGTTGTATATTGAGTATTGAATATGTGTATTTTTCTGTAGTACTTTTACAATATTAAGACGAGTGTCTTCCCATAAAAGCAAAAGACCAAGCCTTGTGGTTTATGGAAGTGCATTCATTCTTAGCTGGCTGTCGGGCAGTGCAGAAGTGAAACGCACTGTTTTGTTCATGTCATTATGAAAAATCTGATGAGATCAAAGGCAAATCTATGTTGAATCCACCACTATTTTTTTTAACCTCCAGGTGTTAAAAAACAAAGGTTATAAATTTTAAAAATTATCTATTATCGGTTATCGGTATCTGCTTTGAGGAGCAGGAAGTTATCGATATCGGTTTCAAAAAATGGATATCGTGCACCTAATTTTAAAAATTATATATTTGTTATCAGTTATCGATATCGGCTTTGAGGAGCAGCAAGTTATCGGTTTCAAAAAATGGATATTGTGCACCCCTACTTACAACATGAATATGTTGTCCCCACCGTGGGGACAATTTGAGCATCCTGACAAGTTGGTAGCGTAAAGTCCCTATGCAAACCTACGCCCTTGTTTATACCGCTTCCATAAACGCGATCCAACCTTGATTCCAGTCGCGACATGGGGAGGAGTGTCTGGGATTTGCCTGTCTTCACTGGGACCTCCTCGTTTTAAATCGATGACTGGAGCCAAAACCGTAGTCTGCTTTGTCCGATGAGTCTGTACACAAGATCACGTAAACAGAACTACTATAAGGAACGAATTGGACGTTTATCACCGTCAATCGCAGCCATTGGCACCACTTTATTTTCGATTATTGTTATTACCTTAGCTTGGGTCAACGCTGCCTTTTTCACCTTCAGCTGAGACTGCAACAGCTTGAAGTTTTTGGACCATCCTTCGGTTTTGGTGTCGCTCGCACCCACGCCGAGGTCATCATAAAGCGACATTGTTGTTACCTGCAATGTGTTGCGCATGTTTCAATTCGGTTTATAATCAATGATGCCCCGAGGATTAGCCAAAAGCTAACGTTATGCTACAGCGGCGAAGATGACGTAAAAAAAACATTAAAATGAAGAGTTAACCTACCAGTTTTAATAGTAGGTTGTTATCAAGTACTCGAAAGCGATTAGTTTAGCTGCACATTGAACAAAAAGCCATGTCCCACGGAAATATAACCGAAATTCGCCAGTCAACGATACGTCATGACGTTATTTCTCAAACTAGTTGCGCCATCTCGCGGCGGGATGACTCAAATTTGGCAACGATGTTTCTTAACGATATTATGTTGCTAAATCTGCATTTTGCTCAAATTTAATACAACTTTTGTTTTAGATTAACCACAGTGGCGGCTGCGCGTGTTTTCGCGACACTTAAAAAAATAGGTTGGTTCTGTTTAAATGAAGAACTACAAACATGGCGGCCGACTACGTCAGCCGCTGTCAGAATCAAGAGTGTTTGTCGGGGAGGGTGTGTAGTAAAAGTGAAAGTGAGGCGTAGGATGGGTCCAACTCTCTTCGGAGTTCTTGTCGAGATGGCTTTGGGTTCACTTCTGCTTGACGTTTGCCTGATGATGGCGTGCGTCCTGAGCACGGCGCGCTGCTCCGACGTCGGTAAGCGTCCAAAACTTTTCGCATTTTTTAAAATCCTATTTTTGTTCGAACCATTTAAGCTGATGTGTGCACGTTTTATATTCATGTAGTAATCGAGCAATTGGTGCAGCCTGCACTAGGTAAAGTGGCAACAAAAAAAAACCTGTAGGCAAGTAGCCTGCAGTACGAATATTCCCAAAATACCGTAAATTTATGTAAACGTACATCATTACTTCCCATAACTCGCTACAAGTCAAACTGCATGCTTAAACATTTATGGGTATGCGCCATTATATATTGTTCTTACTTCAAGCATATTAAAAAAAAACTGTTGCTATCAAGGATCATAAATGTGATTTTGCGTTGCATCCTAAAACAATATTACTGCCTGATACTGAGTTAATCATTCCTGGATTTTATTTTGCGCGTGGGTTAAATCTCATTTTTGTTACTTGAGCATAATAGATCAGCCTCATTGTGATATAATTATGTTCCCATTATTTTTGCATTGTCTACTTAATGCGTATGTAATGAAAGAATCTTCCTTGAGCAATTGTTACTGTAATCTAGTTCAACCTGATGTTATCCTTTTCCTCTTTCTGGTTTAGTTACAGGTTCATTCATGATCCATCTGCAATTTAAAGAATGTGAAATTGCATCACTTGGGGTTTCCTATTTCATCGTGGTGCTCTGTTTTCAGAGCAAAGTGGATGCCCTTGCTCGGAAATCCCTGAGTGGAATCTGACTGAACGGCCGCCGGACTGCCAGAAGCTCAACAGGACTTTCCGCTACACCTGCATCAAAGGCTACGTGAGGACGGCGGGCACGTCCAACCTCGTCAAATGTTCATCAGGTTCTTCTAAGTGGACCACACCCACCCTCGTATGTAAACGTAAGTCCTCATACGTTTGATCTTTTGACGATGCATGTGCTAATACAATTTTTGTTTTTAGCTGACCCAAGAAGCGCCACGCCAACAGTTTCGAACCACGCCGACGAAGGTGAGGGTCATGTAGCGCCGTCAATGGCGGCCAGTGACTGCCCTCTCTATCAGTGTTTTTCAACCTATTCTGAGTCACGGCATGTTTTAACATTGGAAAAAATCTCGCGGCATGCCACAAATAAAAAATGTTCCAAAATTACTTTCTGTGTGGTCTAAGGCGGAATCACTAGGGTGACTTGAAGTTCCGCTCTGAAACCCCCAATTTGGCCAAATTTCAAAATTGTCCTATATGCATGTGTGATACATCATTGGAAAGCTTAAAATCTCAATTTTCTAGGATGGAAAAAAAATTTTGAACAGGAGGGCATTTAAAAAAAAAAAAAAAAAAAGTTTTTTTTTTTTTTTTTAAATGCCCTCCTGTTCAAAATTTTTCTTCCCCCATAAAGTTGAGATCTTAATCTTTCCAATGATGAGTCACATGCATATTGGAGGGTCTCAGAGCGCAACTTCAAGTCACCTGAGTGTTTTCCGCCACATATATATACTGAATATATATACAGTACTGTGCAAAAGTTTTAGGCAGGTGTGAAAAAATGCTGTAAACTAAGAATGCTTTCAAAAATGGAAGTGTTGATAGTTTATTTTCATCAATTAACAAAATGCAGTGAATGAACAGAAGAGAAATCTAAATCAATTCAATATTTGGTGTGGCCACCCTTTGCCTTCAAAACAGCATCAATTCTTCTAGGTACACTTGCACAGTTTTTGAAGGAACTCGGCTGGTAGGTTGTTCCAAACATCTTGGAGAACTAACCACAGATCTTCTGTGGATGTAGGCTTCCTCAAATCCTTCTGTCTCTTCATGAAATCCCAGACAGACTCGATAATGTTGAGATCAGGGCTCTGTGTGGGCCATACCATCACTTCCAGGACTTCTTGTTCTTCTTTACGCTGAAGATAGTTTTTAATGACATTGGCTGTATGTTTGGGGTTGTTGTCATGCTGCAGAATAAATTTGGGATTTTTCTTTTGTTCACTCACTTTGCATTTTGTAAATTGATAAAAATAAACAATCATTGTTTATATTTTTGAAAGCATTCTTAGTTTACATCATTTTTTCACACCTGCCTAAAACTTTTGCACAGTACTGTATATATATATTAATTAGGCCTGTCAAAATTATCGCGTTAACGGGCGTTAATTCATTTTTAATCACGTTAAAATATTTGACGCAATTAACGCACATGCCCCGCTCAAACAGATTAAAATGACAGCAGTGTAGTGTCCGCTTGTTACTTGTTTTTTGGTGTTTGGCGCCCTCTGCTGGCGCTTGGGTCCAAATAATTTTATGGGTTGAAGCACAATGAGTGAGCATGGTGTAATTATTGACATCAACAATGGCGAGCTACTAGTTTATTTTTGGATTGAAAATTTAACAAATCTTAATTTTTGAAATGTTAAGAGGGGTTTTAGTATAAAATTTCTATAACTTGTACTAACATTTATCTTTTAAGAACTATAAGTCTTTCTATCCATGGATCACTTTAAAGCAGGGGTGGGCAAACCGGTCCTCGAGGGACGCAGTGGGTCCTGGTCTTTGTTGCAACTGGTTCAGCACAGACAGTTTAACCAATGAGGTTTCAGTGGAAACAAGAAGCACCTGACTGCAATCAACTGATTGCACTTGTAAGAAACCAGATTGGTGAAAGGCTGTCCTCATGATGAGTATGAACAAAAACCCGCACCCACTGCGGCCCTTTGTGGAATAGTTTGCCCACCCCTGCTTTAAAGGGTATGACAACACCTGGGGAAATGCTAATATTCCATCATTTATCCATCAGCGCATGCCTTTTGAATTCATATCATGCCACTTCGTGTAATTACACACATCGCAACACCAAGAAAATGATAGAAATTAGTTAGATTGTCAAGCTAAAAAGACCCGCCCCCGAGATGCCGGAAATCTAGCATATTGTGTGCGTGACGTCACTTTCGGGAAACCGCTGGCTCAGTGCTTAGTACTGAATGGCGGCGACGATGGCGGACAATTTTGTTTGTATTTGCAGCGACGAATCCGACGTGACGAACATTCTTCTAATGGTGACAAGGAGAGTTATGAACCTTTCTTTGGTGTTTTGGGTTATCAATTTGAGCCCATACGAAAGCCAATGCAGCCTAATGAAAGGATCATTGAGGGGAGCAATCACACTGATTAAACACCGGCGGCAACAGAATCACCGAATGGTTTGTTTTGCATTTCTTTTTGTGAAGCTGATACACCGTGACTATGCTATCATCAGTTTCGCTCTGCCAACCGACACAAATATGAATGGGATTAGAGGATTTGTTCAATATATTTTATGAGCGATAATTTATACATGTGTCCAGTCCTGTATCCAATGCGTGATATGTTTTTTATTGTAAAAGAGTACTCACTCTGGCCATTTCCCTCCTTTGCTTTGCCTGGGGTGGTGAGGTGGTCTCATCAGAGCCAGTCATCGTCCTCTTTCACCGGGCACCGCATCTGCTTTCATCAGCAATTTCTTAGCAAAACCTGATTTCATTTGCCCATAGTTCGTAAAGCTTTCAGGTGTAAAATGCGCACCACACAAAACCGTGCCGGAGGCTGGGTCTGCAAAATTAGCCCTCTTAGCACTGACAAACTTTACTCATTGTCTGCGTAGTCCAGCTCTTTTTCTCGCGTTTGGGAACTCATGGGTACTACATTGCGACAAATGGCTATTTGTAAACCACATAGCATGACAGGTTTGAACCATTTTAGCGATTTTTTTGATAAAACACGAACGCAACTCTCTCGTCGATAAACAACGATGGCACCTGCCTCGACCTTTTGTTTCCTTGTTATGACGTCTCCGCCCCCTTCGGCTGTTTCCGGAACACTTTCGGAAATGTTTGTCATTTTCGATCTATTTTCGATAATTGCTCATTAATGTGATTGATGTTTTTGTTAACTTTATCAATATTTGTTATCTTGACACATAACTGTTCCATTGATGTCTCACACCCCCTTTGCGTTTTCATATCCTTTAAGAGAATGTTAATAATGTTAATGCCATCTTGTTGATTTATTGTTATAATAAACAAATACAGTACTTATGTACCGTATGTTCAATGTATATATCCGTATTGTCTTATCGTTCCATTCCGACAATAATTTACAGAAAAATATGGCATATTTTATAGATGGTTTGAATTGTGATTAATTAATTTTTAAGCTGTAATTAACTCGATTAAAATTTTTTATCGTTTGACAGCCCTAATATATATATATATATATATATATATATATATATATATATATATATATATATATATATATATATGACACTTTCTCGCAGCACACGTGACAATCAGAGGCGTAGCAAGGGTCCCCGGGGGCCCCAGGCAACAAGCAACATGGGGCCCTTCGAGCGTGTGCAAGTAAGGGGGACAGTTAGACTTGGAGCAATAGCATATCTAATTAAAGTATAATGACGTCTCGGTCTCATAGAGCGCTTTTTAGGACACTCAAAGTGCCCGGCTTCTATTACATTAGGACATAAAACTACAGTAACATAGTACACTCACGGCTGTCTTTCTACCTTATCTCCTCATCTGCTTTTTTTTTCTTTCTTTTGTCGCTTCCAGAAGGATAACTTCTCATTTTGGATATACGCCAATTAAAAAAAAAGCCAAATCGCTGCTCACTCTCACTCTGAGTCACGTGAGAGAGAGGGGGAGTGTAGAGCGAGTGAAGGGGCCCCTTCAGGGAACTCAGACACAAGGCTTTCACTGGCAGTAAAGCTGCGTGTGCTAAATCTGTTGGCCCCTGCTGGCTGGGGGCCCTAGGCAATTGCCTGGTTTGCCTCATGGGACGCGACGCCTCTGGTGACAATCTCTCACGGCACATTAGTGTGCCGCGAGAGATTGTCACCAGTTGAAAAACACTGCTCTACCTAACCAAAATGGTTAAACCAAAGAGAGTAATGTTATGGATTTTGAATGTTTACATGGCATTCCTTAAATGACATGTAAACATTGCCACTAACATTCTATATGCTGTCATTATGAATACAGATCATCACAAAACGACATCGGACCCCCCTTTTTTACCGATGGACAGAGTGGATGACGGCGCTTCTCATTCACAAGTCGGCGTCGACATCGGTGGTGAGGTTGCTCTCTATTGTTACTGTGGCCATGGTAATTGCTCACATTTAGCATTCTTTTCTTGGGTTTTGAAAAACTGGTTTGTAAGATCATTGATCTTCCTGCTTGTCATAACTGGCTTGGAAGTTGAGGAAACTGTCCACGTCATTTGGAATGTCAAGCAGCATGTTGGTGCGCATTTCTAATGTCTCTGCCTGGCAGGATCTGCGGTCGCTGTGGTGTCAGCCGTCGGGGTTTTCATTGCAATTGGGATCTTTGTTTGGTGGAAAAGGTAAATGAAGATGTGTGCCATTCTATTGAGCAACTTTGTTGTTCCGTGAGTCTACTGTGTCATCCCTCTTTTTTCAGGAGAGGACCAGGAGCTAACAATCGGTCGCAGACAACAGAAGAGGAAATACGGTTGAATGATGTTGCCAACTAGTATTGAAAAGCAGGTAAAAAATAATTGGGGCGCCAGTTCTCCCCCAAATATATATATATGGCGGAAAACACTCAGGTGACTTGAAGTTCCGCTCCGAGACACCCAATTTAGCCAACTTTCAAAATTGTCCGATATGCATGTGTGATACATCCTTGGAAAACTTAAAATCTCAAAAAATTAAAAAATGTTTTTTTAACAGCAAAACCCTATCTCGAGGTGAGAGGACGCAAGAGCAGAATTACAGACGCCATGACTTTAACGAGATATTGTCGCGTACTTACCTTGTTTCGATCCAAAAACTCCCATGTAGCATGTGTCACTGAGTGTCGGGCCACAGCTGGATTTTCTGGGGATTTTATGGGTGAAACATGGTAATATAACAAGGATTGCGATGCAGAAATCTCAGACATCAAGGAGTGGTCAAGATTTTCTTTTTACATATTTACCCTTTCAAACGTTTTTTTTTTTTCCAAATGTTCTTTTTTGGATCGATTATTTATCATCTTACATATCAGAGAAAAGGTGGCAGTAACAAAAAAATACAATTAAGCGATAGTTATGAGGTAGATATCGGTGACTTATTTACAGACGCCAAAGTTTTCATTGTGACGTAATTTGTTTAAAAGTTTAAAATATGTGAGTGAATAATTTTTCAAAGTCGTTTTTTTTTTTTTTTTTTTTTTTTAACTAAATATTAGACATGAATTAATGATTCTAAGTGGGGTTGTTCCGATCATGTTTTATTGCTCCCGATCTGATCCCGATTGTTTTAGTTTGAGTATCAGCCGATCCCAATATTTCCCGATCCGATTGCTTTTTTTTTGCTCTCGATTCAATTCCAATCATTCCCGATCATATACATTTTGGCATTGCATTAAGAAAAAAATGAATAAAACTCGGACGAATATATACATTCAACATACAGTACATAAGTACTGTATTTGTTTATTATGACAAGAAATCCTCAAGATGGCATTTACATTATTAACATTCTTTCTGTGAGAGGGATCCACGGATAGAAAGACTTGTAATTCTTAAAGGATAAATGTGACTTTGTATATTGTGACTAAATATTGCCATCTAGTGTATTTGTTGAGCTTTCAGTAAATGATACTGCGGTCATTTAACTTCTGCCCAAATGCATGATGGGAAGTGCAACCATGACTGTGCGTAGGGGCACCAATTGATATATCTTCTCTGCATTGGGAAAGAACGTAGGGTGTTAAGAAAATGATCAACTACTACCTTTCATCCCCACATTGCCTCCCACATTATTATTAATTTCTGAGAAAGGTATTGTAAGGCTTTAGCCACATTAAAAAAATGGCTCCAAAAGCTGTCAAAATTCTCTCTACTCATTATACACTGCCTTTTAGTGCTATCTATAGGTAAAACGGCATCTTTATAGACAGAATGTGACAATGTGTGAGTGGGTTGTGCAGCGCATGCGTTAATTACTTAACGTGATTAATTTTAAAAAATTAATTACCGCCGTTAACGCAATAAATTTGATAGCCCTACTTTAAGCCAAAACTACTCTGGATGAGTGTAAAACATTTTGTCTGTCACGTTAAATACAATTAGAAAACGGTTTAAATACAAAATATATATATATTAAAAAAAGGCATGTCCGATATTTTTTTGCCAATTCCGATACTTTGAAAATGACGTGATCGGACATCTTTAATTCTAAGCTAAAAATGACAGATTTTGAATAATAAATATAACTAGGCCTGCAAGCAGGACTGAACGGGCCCTCGCAATCTAGCGCAACTCGGACGTCACGCAACTCGGACTGGGTGCAGGTCAGGGTGGTGGCAGATCCTCCTCTCTAATCATCTCATTAGAACCTACCATGCTCGAAAGTCGCCTATTTACATTCCCACACCCAAGAGATAAAAACCCCTATTGGAGAGAGTACTACAAAAAAGGAGCCACTACTGAGCTGTGCAGCCAAGCCCTTATTCAAAACTAAAATTGATCTTCTAACTGGGCCAATTCGACCAAGTGTGCCAAATATTGTGGCTCTATAAGCTGCCTGAGTCTCTGAAAAAAAATATTTCCTTTAAATGGCGAACAAAGGGTCGTCACGGCAACAGACAGAGACACGTGGACATGGGCCGTAAATAAGTATTTTAATAGGTCTTGAAACTACAATGACCAACCTGAAAAGAACTGGACATGTATTGGAAAAACGAGTGACTTTATATTGCCACTAGTTGGCGCTGTACGGTTGATGCAAATGACCCCTACAAGGCCCTTCAGGGTATGACTCTCAACAAGCACGGGAAGTTTGGCGCAGATATGTTGTATATCTGCCGAGTTATGACTGTTCAAAGTTTTTGGAGAGAAAAACTGTTGACAGTCATTTTCACTTTCCTGTTTGGACCCCTCCGCTTCAACGAAACTTCAATATTTTTCATCAGGCACCTGAAGACAGGTCTTAAGGCTTCCCTTATGCAGGTTTGAGGTAGATTGATTTTTTCCCTTTAGAGGAGGATTGTGTCCCGTAAAAAATGGCATTTCCTGTTCCCACTAGGAGGCGCCAGGCACAAATGGTAAATTTTCAATCCAGTCGTGCTCAGGCTGGTATACCTCACACACATGGCAGATTTAAAATAGATTGAACGTTGTATGAGGGAGTTATCAGTCATTTTCCGAATTCGGTGTTTTGGCGAAAAAATGGCCGACTTTGGCACCCCGCCCAGGTCAGGCCCGTGAATGAAAACACACCATTTTGATAACTTAAGATTTCATATGCCTCATGAACAGTCTCGCCAATTTTGAGAATGATCAAACTAATTCCCTAGGTGCCAAGGTGTAAAATGTGCACACTGTAAATCGATAAAAAATTCACATTCAATCCAAAATACCCGATTTCCTGTTGGGTTTGGAATACGCATGCAAGAGACTTTTTGGAGCAGTTTTGTACAAGGTATTGACTCTCCGAATTTCATCCATCTACGTTGAAAAAACCTAAATGGAGAGGCCTTTTTGAAAATTTCAAGGGGGCGCCACTGAGCCATTTTGTTACATTTTTTCGTAACGTTGCAAGATTATTGAACGTTATGCAAAGCCGCATGTATGTCGAAATTTTTGTGAGTTTTCGTGCATGTTCAAGCCTCCAAATGTAAACTCCTACTGTTAACCGATAAAAATTTCACATTTGATCCAAAATACCCGATTTCCTGTTGGATTTGGAAAATGGGTGCAAGAGACTTTTTGGAGCAGTTTTGCACAAGGTATCAACTCCCCAAATTTCCTCACTCTATGTTGGAAAAACCCAATAGGAAAGGCCTTTTTTAAAACTTCTTTCTGTCGCCACTAGTTGGCACTGTAGAGTTGATGCAAATGACCCCTACACGAACCTTCAGGGTATGACTCTCAACAAACACGGGAAGTTTGGCGCAGATATGTTGTATATCTGCCGAGTTATGACTGTTCAAAGTTTTTGGCGAGACAAATTGTTGACGGTCATTTTCACTTCCAGTTTGTACCTCTCCGCTTCTACAAAACCTCAATATTTTTCATTAGGCACCTGAACACATGTCTTGAGGCTCCCCTGAAACAGGTTTGAGGTCAATAGATTTTTTTCCCTTGGAGGAGGAGCCTGTCTCGTAAAGAAGGCCATTTCCTGTTCCCACTAGGGGGCGCCAAGCCTAATGGGTAAAATTTAAATGCAGTCGTGTTCAGGCTGGGATATCTCATATACTTGCTAGAAATGAAAAAGATTGAACGTTGTATCACGGAGTTTTTAATCATTTTCTGAATTTGGTGTTTTGCCCAAAAATGGCCAACTTTGGGACTACGCCCAGGCCAGACCCTTGGATGAAAACTCACCATTTTGAAAACTTAAGATCTCATATGTCTCCTGTATAGTCTGACCAATTTTGAAGACGATCCAACTATTTTCTTCAGCGACAAGGTCTCAAATGTAAATCGATAAAATTTCGCATTTGATCCAAAATTTCCGACTTCCTGTTGGATTTGGAATATAGGTGCAAGAGACTTTTTGGAGCAGTTTTACGCAATGTATCGACTCACCAAATTTCATCATTCTACGTTGAAAAAACCTAATAGGAAAGGCCTTTTTGAAAATTTCAAGGGGGCGCCACTGAGCGATTTTGTTAAATTTTTTTGTAGATTATCAAAATTTACGCAAAGTTGCATGTATGTGCAAATTTTGGTGAGTTTTCGTGCATGTTCAGGCCTCCAAACGTAAACTCCAACTGTGAACCGAAAAAATTTCACATTTGATCCAAAATATCCGATTTCCTGTCGGATTTGGAATATGGGTGCAAGAGGCTTTTTTGAACAGTTAGGCATAAGGTATCTACTCCCCAAATTTCATCGCTCTACGTTGAAAACCTGAGAGGAGAGGCCTTTTTGAAAATTTTAAGGGTCAAGGGGGCGCCACTGAGCCATTTTTTGAAATTTTTTCAAAACGACGCAAGATTATCAAATTTTACGCGAATCTGCACGTATGTGCAAATTTTGGTGACTTTTCGTGCATGTTCAGGCCTCCAAATTGGCCATTTTCATTTGCCATGAAGAAAGAAGAATAATAACTAGGCCTGCAAGCAGGACTGAACGGGCCCTCGCAATCTAGCGCAACTCGGACGTCACGCAACTCGGACTGTGTGCAGGTCAGGGTGTTGGCAGATGCTCCTCTCTAATCATCTCATTAGAACATAACATGCTCGAAAGTCGCCTATTTACATTCCCACACCCAAGAGATAAAAACCCCTATTGGAGAGAGTACTACAAAAAAGGAGCCACTACTGAGCTGTGCAGCCAAGCCCTTATTCAAAACCAAAATTAATCTTCTAACTGGGCCAATTCGACGAAGTGTGCCAAATATTGTGGCTATATAAGCTGCCTGAGTCTTTGAAAAAAAATATTTCCTTTAAATGGCGAATAAAGGGTCGTCACGGCAACAGACAGAGACACGTGGACATGGGCTGTAAATAAGTATTACAATAGGTCTTCAAATTACAATGACCAACCTGAAAAGAACTGGACATGTATTGGAAAAACGAGTGACTTTCTATTGCCACTAGTTGGCGCTGTAGGGTTGATGCAAATGATCTCTACAAGGCCCTTCAGGGTATGACTCTCAACAAGCACGGGAAGTTTGGCGCAGATATGTTGTATATCTGCCGAGTTATGACTGTTCAAAGTTTTTGGAGAGAAAAATTGTTGACAGTCATTTTCACTTTCCTGTTTGGACCCCTCCGCTTCAACGAAACTTCAATATTTTTCATCAGGCACCTGAAGACAGGTCTTAAGCCTTCCCTTATGCAGGTTTGAGGTCAACAGATTTTTTTTCCTTGGAGGAGGAACCTGTCTCGTAAAAAAAGGCATTTCCTGTTCTCACTAGGGGGCGCTAGGCCTAATGGGTAATATTTCAATGCACTCGTGTTAAGGGTGGGATGTCGCACATACATGCCAGATATGAAAAAGATGGAACGTTGTGTGAAGGAACTATTAGTCATTTACTGAATTTGTCATTTTGCCGAAAAAATGGCCGACTTTGGCACCCCGCCCAGGTCAGGCCCGTGAATGAAAACACACCATTTTGATAACTTAAGATTTCATATGCCTCATGAACAGTCTCGCCAATTTTGAGAATGATCAAACTAATTCCCTAGGTGCCAAGGTGTAAAATGTGCACACTGTAAATCGATAAAAATTTCACATTCAATCCAAAATACCCGATTTCCTGTTGGGTTTGGAATATGCATGCAAGAGACTTTTTGGAGCAGTTTTGTACAAGGTATCGACTCTCCGAATTTCATCCCTCTACGTTGAAAAAACCTAAATGGAGAGGCCTTTTTGAAAATTTCAAGGGGGCGCCACTGAGCCATTTTGTTACATGTTTTCGTAACGTTGCAAGATTATTGAACGTTATGCAAAGCCACATGTATGTCCAAATTTTTGTGAGTTTTCGTGCATGTTCAAGCCTCCAAATGTAAACTCCTACTGTGAACCGATAAAAATTTCACATTCGATCCAAAATACCCGATTTCCTGTTGGATTTGGAATACGGGTGCAAGAGACTTTTTGGAGCAGTTTTGCACAAGGTATCGACTCCCCAAATTTCATCACTCTCTGTTAAAAAAACCTAATAGGAAACGCCTTTTTGAAAAATTCAAGGGGGCGCCACTGAGGCATTTTGCTACATTTTTTCGTAACATTGCAAGATTATCGAACGTTATCTAAAGCCGCATGTATGTGCAAATTTGTACAAGTTTTTGTGCATATTCAAGCCTCCAAATGTAAACTCCTACTGTGAACCCATGAAAATTTCACATTCGATCCAAAATACCCGATTTCCTGTTGGATTTGGAATATGGGTGCAAGAGACTTTTTGGATCAGTTTTGCATAAGGTATCTACTCCCCAAATTTCCTTGCTCTATGTTGAAAAAACCCAATAGGAAAGGCCTTTTTTAAAACTTCTTTCTGTCGCCACTAGTTGGCACTGTAGAGTTGATGCAAATGACCCCTACAAGAACCTTCAGGGTATGACTCTCAACAAACACGGGAAGTTTGGCGCAGATATGTTGTATATCTGCCGAGTTATGACTGTTCAAAGTTTTTTGCGTGACAAATTGTTGACGTTCATTTTCACTTTCCTGTTTGGACCCCTCCGCCTCAACGAAACCTCAATATTTTTCATCAGGCACCTGAACACAGGTCTTAAGGCTCCCCTGATGCAGGTTTGAGGTCAACAGATTTTTTTCCCTTGGAGGAGGAACCTGTCTCGTAAAAAAAGGCATTTCCTGTTCTCACTAGGGGGCGCTAGACCTAATGGGTAATATTTCAATGCACTCGTGTTAAGGGTGGGATACCACACATACATGCCAAATATGAAAAAGATTGAACGTTGTGTCAAGGAACTATAAGTCATTTACTGAATTTGTCATTTTGCCGAAAAAATGGTCGACTTTGGCACCACGCCCAGGTCAGACCCGTGAATGAAAACGCACCATTTTCAAAACTTAAGATTTCATATGTCTCCTGAACAGTCTCACCAATTTTGAAGATGATCCAACTAACTCCCTCGGCGAAAAGGTCTCAAATGTGCACCCTGTAAATCGATAAAAATTTCATATTTGATCCAAAATAACCGATTTCCTGTTGGGTTTGGAATATGCGTGTAAATGCTTTTTTGGAGCGGTTTTGGACAAGGTATAGACCCCCCAAATTTCATTGCTCTACGCTGACAGACCCTAATGTTATAGGCCAATTTTAAAATTTCAAGGGGGCGCCACTGAGCCATTTTGTTATATTTTTTTGCAACGTTGCAAAATTATCGAAATTTACAATTTTCCGGACGTATGTGCAAATTTTGGTGACTTTTCGTGCATGTTCAGGCCTCCAAATTGGCCGTTTTCATTTGCCCTGAAAAAAAAAAAAAAAAAAAAAAATAAAAAAAAAAATAATCCTTTGCAAAACAATAGGGCCTTCGCACGCTTAGTGCTCGGGCCCTAATAACTAGGCCTGCAAGCAGGACTGAACGGGCCCTCGCAATCTAGCGCAACTCGGACGTCACGCAACTCGGACTGTGTGCAGGTCAGGGTGGTGGCAGATCCTCCTCTCTAATCATCTCATTAGAACCTAACATGCTCGAAAGTCGCCTATTTACATTCCCACACCCAAGAGATAAAAACCCCTATTGGAGAGAGTACTACAAAAAAGGAGCCACTACTGAGCTGTGCAGCCAAGCCCTTATTCAAAACCAAAATTAATCTTCTAACTGGGCCAATTCGACCAAGTGTGCCAACTATTGTGGCTCGATAACCTCCCTGAGTCTCTGAAAAAAAATATTTCCTTTAAATGGCGAACAAAGGGTCGTCACGGCAACAGACAGAGACACGTGGACATGGGCCGTAAAAAAGTATTTTAATAGGTCTTGAAACTACAATGACCAACATGAAAAGAACTGGACATGTTTTGGAAAAACGAGTGACTTTCTATCGCCACTAGTTGGCGCTGTAGGGTTGATGCAAATGACCCCTACAAGGCCCTTCAGGGTATGACTCTCAACAAGCACGGGAAGTTTGGCGCAGATATCTTGTATATCTGCCGAGTTATGACTGTTCAAAGTTTTGGGAGAGAAAAATTGTTGACAGTCATTTTCACTTTCCTGTTTGGACCCCTCCGCTTCAACGAAACTTCAATATTTTTCATCAGGCACCTGAAGACAGGTCTTAAGGTTTCCCTTATGCAGGTTTGAGGTAGATTGATTTTTTCCCTTTAGAGGAGGAGTGTGTCCCGTAAAAAAGGGCATTTCCTGTTCCCACTAGGAGGCGCCAGGCACAAATGGTAAATTTTCAATCCAGTCCTGCTCAGGCTGGTATACCTCACACACATGGCAGATTTAAAATAGATTGAAGGTTGTATGAGGGAGTTATCAGTCATTTTCCGAATTCGGTGTTTTGGCGAAAAAATGGCCGACTTTGGCCGCCCGCCCAGGTCAGGCCCGTGAATGAAAACACACCATTTTTATAACTTAAGATTTCATATGCCTCATGAACAGTCTCACCAATTTTGAGAATGATCAAACTAATTCCCTAGGTGCCAAGGTGTAAAATGTGCACACTGTAAATCGATAAAAAGTTCACATTCAATCCAAAATACCCGATTTCCTGTAGGATTTGGAATGTGTGTGCAAGAGACTTTTTGGAGCAGTTTTGCACAAAGTTTTGACTCTCCAAATTTCATCACTCTATGTTAGAAAAACCTAAATGGAGAGGCCTTTTTGAAAATTTCAAGGGGGCGCCAGTGAGCCATTTTGTTACATGTTTTCGTAACGTTGCAAGATTATTGAACGTTATGCAAAGCCGCATGTATGTCGAAATTTTTGTGAGTTTTCGTGCATGTTCAAGCCTCCAAATGTAAACTCCTACTGTGAACCGATAAAAATTTCACATTTGATCCAAAATACCCGATTTCCTGTTGGATTTGGAATACGGGTGCAAGAGACTTTTTGGAGCAGTTTTGCATAAGGTATCTACTCCCCAAATTTCCTCGCTCTATGTTGAAAAAACCCAATAGGAAAGGCCTTTTTTAAAACTTCTTTCTGTCGCCACTAGTTGGCACTGTAGAGTTGATGCAAATGACCCCTACAAGAACCTTCAGGGTATGACTCTCAACAAACACGGAAAGTTTGGCGCAGATATGTTGCATATCTGCCGAGTTATGACTGTTCAAAGTTTTTGGCGAGACAAATTGTTGACGGTCATTTTCACTTCCAGTTTGGACCTCTCCGCTTCAACGAAACCTCAATATTTTTCATCAGGCACCTGAACACATGTCTTGAGGCTCCCCTGAAACAGGTTTGAGGTCAATAGATTTTTTTCCCTTGGAGGAGGATCCTCTCTCGTAAAGAATGCCATTTCCTGTTCCCACTAGGGGGCGCCAGGCCTAATGGGTAATATTTCAATGCAGTCGTGTTCAGGCTGGTATATCTCATATACATGCTAGAAATGAAAAAGATTGAACGTTGTATCACGGAGTTTTTAATCATTTTCTGAATTTGGTATTTTGCCTAAAAATGGCCAACTTTGGGACTACGCCCAGGCCAGACCCTTGGATGAAAACTCACCATTTTGAAAACTTATGATCTCATATGTCTCCTGAATAGTCTGACCAATTTTGAAGACGATCCAACTATTTTCTTCAGCGACAAGGTCTCAAATGTAAATCGATAAAATTTCGCATTTGATCCAAAATTTCCGACTTCCTGTTGGATTTGGAATATAGGTGCAAGAGACTTTTTGGAGCAGTTTTACACAATGTATCGACTCACCAAATTTCATCATTCTACGTTGAAAAAACCTAATAGGACAGGCCTTTTTGAAAATTTCAAGGGGGCGCCACTGAGCCTTTTTGTTAATTTTTTTTATAGATTATCAAAATTTACGCAAAGTTGAATGTATGTGCAAATTTTGGTGAGTTTTCATGCATGTTCAAGCCTCCAAACGTAAACTCCAACTGTGAACCGAAAAAATTTCACATTCGATCCAAAATACCCGATTTCCTGTTGGATTTGGAATATGGGTGCAAGAGGCTTTTTTGAACAGTTAGGCATAAGGTATCTACTCCCCAAATTTCATTGCTCTACGTTGAAAACCTGAGAGGAGAGGCCTTTTTGAAAATTTTAAGGGTCAAGGGGGCGCCACTGAGCCATTTTTTGACATTTTTTCAAAACGACGCAAGATTATCGAAATTTACGCGAATCTGCACGTACGTGCAAATTTTGGTGACTTTTCGTGCATGTTCAGGCCTCCAAATTGGCCATTTTCATTTGCCATGAAGAAAGAAGAATAATAATAATAATAATAATAATAATAATAATAATAATAATAATCCTTTGCATTACAATAGGGCCTTCGCACGCCTAGTGCTCGGGCCCTAATAACTAGGCCTGCAAGCAGGACTGAACGGGCCCTCGCAATCTAGCGCAACTCGGACGTCACGCAACTCGGACTGTGTGCAGGTCAGGGTGGTGGGAGATCCTCCTCTCTAATCATCTCATTAGAACCCAACATGCTCGAAAGTCGCCTATTTACATTCCCACACCCAAGAGATAAAAACCCCTATTGGAGAGAGTACTACAAAAAAGGAGCCACTACTGAGCTGTGCAGCCAAGCCCTTATTCAAAACCAAAATTAATCTTCTAACTGGGCCAATTCGACCAAGTGTGCCAACTATTGTGGCTCTATAAGCTCCCTGAGTCTCTGAAAAAAAATATTTCCTTTAAATGGCGAACAAAGGGTCGTCACGGCAACAGACAGAGACACGTGGACATGGGCCGTAAAAAAGTATTGTAATAGGTCTTGAAACTACAATGACCAACATGAAAAGAACTGGACATGTTTTGGAAAAACGAGTGACTTTCTATCGCCACTAGTTGGCACTGTAGGGTTGATGCAAATGACCCCTACAAGGCCCTTCAGGGTATGACTCTTAACAAGCACGGGAAGTTTGGCGCAGATATCTTGTATATCTGCCGAGTTATGACTGTTCAAAGTTTTTGGAGAGAAAAATTGTTGACAGTCATTTTCACTTTCCTGTTTGGACCCCTCCGCTTCAACGAAACTTCAATATTTTTCATCAGGCACCTGAAGACAGGTCTTAAGGTTTCCCTTATGCAGGTTCGAGGTAGATTGATTTTTTCCCTTTAGAGGAGGAGTGTGTCCCGTAAAAAAGGGCATTTCCTGTTCCCACTAGGAGGCGCCAGGCACAAATGGTAAATTTTCAATCCAGTCCTGCTCAGGCTGGTATACCTCACACACATGCCAGATTTAAAATAGATTGAACGTTGTATGAGGGAGTTATCAGTCATTTTCCGAATTCGGTGTTTTGGCGAAAAAATGGAAGAATTTGGCGCCCCGCCCAGGTCAGGCCCGTGAATGAAAACACACCATTTTTATAACTTAAGATTTCATATGCCTCATGAACAGTCTCACCAATTTTGAGAATGATCAAACTAATTCCCTAGGTGCCAAGGTGTAAAATGTGCACACTGTAAATCGATAAAAAGTTCACATTCAATCCAAAATACCCGATTTCCTGTAGGATTTGGAATGTGTGTGCAAGAGACTTTTTGGAGCAGTTTTGCACAAAGTTTTGACTCTCCAAATTTCATCACTCTATGTTAGAAAAACCTAAATGGAGAGGCCTTTTTGAAAATTTCAAGGGGGCGCCACTGAGCCATTTTGTTAAATTGTTTCGTAACGTTGCAAGATTATCGAACGTTATCCAAAGCCGCATGAATGTGCAAATTTTGGTGAGTTTTTATGCATATTCAAGCCTCCAAATGTAAACTCTTACTGTGAACCCATGAAAATTTCACATTCGATCCAAAATACCCGATTTCCTGTTGGATTTGGAATATGGGTGCAAGAGACTTTTTGGAGCAGTTTTGCATAAGGTATCTACTCCCCAAATTTCCTTGCTCTATGTTGAAAAAACCCAATAGGAAAGGCCTTTTTTAAAACTTCTTTCTGTCGCCACTAGTTGGCACTGTAGAGTTGATGCAAATGACCCCTACAAGAACCTTCAGGGTATGACTCTCAACAAACACGGAAAGTTTGGCGCAGATATGTTGCATATCTGCTGAGTTATGACTGTTCAAAATTTTTGGCGAGACAAATTGTTGACGGTCATTTTCACTTCCAGTTTGGACCTCTCCGCTTCAACGAAACCTCAATATTTTTCATCAGGGACCTGAACACATGTCTTGAGGCTCCCCTGAAACAGGTTTGAGGTCAATAGATTTTTTTCCCTTGGAGGAGGAGCCTGTCTCGTAAAGAAGGCCATTTCCTGTTCCCACTAGGGGGCGCCAGGCCTAATGGGTAATATTTCAATGCAGTCGTGTTCAGGCTGGGATATCTCATATACATGCTAGAAATGAAAAAGATTGAACGTTGTATCACGGAGTTTTTAATCATTTTCTGAATTTGGTATTTTGCCCAAAAATGGCCGACTTTGGGACCACGCCCAGGTCAGACCCTTGAGTGAAAACTCACCATTTTGAAAACTTAAGATCTCATATGTCTCCTGAATAGTCTGACCAATTTTGAAGACGATCCAACTATTTTCTTCAGCGACAAGGTCTCAAATGTAAATCGATAAAATTTCACATTTGATCCAAAATTTCCGGCTTCCTGTTGGGTTTGGAATATGGATGCAAGAGACTTTTTGGAGCAGTTTTGCACAATGTATCGACTCGCCAAATTTCATCGTTCTACGTTGAAAAAACCTAATAGGAAAGGCCTTTTTGAAAATTTCAAGGGGGCGCCACTGAGCCATTTTGTTAAATTTTTGTGTAGATTATCAAAATTTACGCAAAGTTGCATGTATGTGCAAATTTTGGTGAGTTTTCGTGCATGTTCAGGCCTCCAAATGTAGACTCCAACTGTGAACCGATAAAAATTTCACATTTGATCCAAAATATCCGATTTCCTGTTGGATTTGGAATATGGGTGCAAGAGGCTTTTTTGAACAGTTAGGCATAAGGTATCTACTCCCCAAATTTCATTGCTCTACGTTGAAAACCTGAGAGGAGAGGCCTTTTTGAAAATTTTAAGGGTCAAGGGGGCGCCACTGAGCCATTTTTTGACATTTTTTCAAAACGACACAAGATTATCGAATTTTACGCAAAGCCGCACGTATGTGCAAATTTTGGTGACTTTTCGTGCATGTTCAGGCCTCCAAATTGGCCATTTTCATTTGCCCTGAAAAAAGAAGAAGAATAATAATAATAACTAGGCCTGCAAGCAGGACTGAACGGGCCCTCGCAATCTAGCGCAACTCGGACGTCACGCAACTCGGACTGTGTGCAGGTCAGGGTGGTGGGAGATCCTCCTCTCTAATCATCTCATTAGAACCTAACATGCTCGAAAGTCGCCTATTTACATTCCCACACCCAAGAGATAAAAACCCCTATTGGAGAGAGTACTACAAAAAAGGAGCCACTACTGAGCTGTGCAGCCAAGCCCTTATTCAAAACCAAAATTAATCTTCTAACTGGGCCAATTCGACCAAGTGTGCCAACTATTGTGGCTCGATAACCTCCCTGAGTCTCTGAAAAAAAATATTTCCTTTAAATGGCGAACAAAGGGTCGTCACGGCAACAGACAGAGACACGTGGACATGGGCCGTAAAAAAGTATTTTAATAGGTCTTGAAACTACAATGACCAACATGAAAAGAACTGGACATGTTTTGGAAAAACGAGTGACTTTCTATCGCCACTAGTTGGCGCTGTAGGGTTGATGCAAATGACCCCTACAAGGCCCTTCAGGGTATGACTCTCAACAAGCACGGGAAGTTTGGCGCAGATATCTTGTATATCTGCCGAGTTATGACTGTTCAAAGTTTTTGGAGAGAAAAATTGTTGACAGTCATTTTCACTTTCCTGTTTGGACCCCTCCGCTTCAACGAAACTTCAATATTTTTCATCAGGCACCTGAAGACAGGTCTTAAGGTTTCCCTTATGCAGGTTTGAGGTAGATTGATTTTTTCCCTTTAGAGGAGGAGTGTGTCCCGTAAAAAAGGGCATTTCCTGTTCCCACTAGGAGGCGCCAGGCACAAATGGTAAATTTTCAATCCAGTCCTGCTCAGGCTGGTATACCTCACACACATGGCAGATTTAAAATAGATTGAAGGTTGTATGAGGGAGTTATCAGTCATTTTCCGAATTCGGTGTTTTGGCGAAAAAATGGCCGACTTTGGCCGCCCGCCCAGGTCAGGCCCGTGAATGAAAACACACCATTTTTATAACTTAAGATTTCATATGCCTCATGAACAGTCTCACCAATTTTGAGAATGATCAAACTAATTCCCTAGGTGCCAAGGTGTAAAATGTGCACACTGTAAATCGATAAAAAGTTCACATTCAATCCAAAATACCCGATTTCCTGTAGGATTTGGAATGTGTGTGCAAGAGACTTTTTGGAGCAGTTTTGCACAAAGTTTTGACTCTCCAAATTTCATCACTCTATGTTAGAAAAACCTAAATGGAGAGGCCTTTTTGAAAATTTCAAGGGGGCGCCAGTGAGCCATTTTGTTACATGTTTTCGTAACGTTGCAAGATTATTGAACGTTATGCAAAGCCGCATGTATGTCGAAATTTTTGTGAGTTTTCGTGCATGTTCAAGCCTCCAAATGTAAACTCCTACTGTGAACCGATAAAAATTTCACATTTGATCCAAAATACCCGATTTCCTGTTGGATTTGGAATACGGGTGCAAGAGACTTTTTGGAGCAGTTTTGCATAAGGTATCTACTCCCCAAATTCCCTCGCTCTATGTTGAAAAAACCCAATAGGAAAGGCCTTTTTTAAAACTTCTTTCTGTCGCCACTAGTTGGCACTGTAGAGTTGATGCAAATGACCCCTACAAGAACCTTCAGGGTATGACTCTCAACAAACACGGAAAGTTTGGCGCAGATATGTTGCATATCTGCCGAGTTATGACTGTTCAAAGTTTTTGGCGAGACAAATTGTTGACGGTCATTTTCACTTCCAGTTTGGACCTCTCCGCTTCAACGAAACCTAAATATTTTTCATCAGGCACCTGAACACATGTCTTGAGGCTCCCCTGAAACAGGTTTGAGGTCAATAGATTTTTTTCCCTTGGAGGAGGATCCTCTCTCGTAAAGAATGCCATTTCCTGTTCCCACTAGGGGGCGCCAGGCCTAATGAGTAATATTTCAATGCAGTCGTGTTCAGGCTGGGATATCTCATATACATGCTAGAAATGAAAAAGATTGAACGTTGTATCACGGAGTTTTTAATCATTTTCTGAATTTGGTATTTTGCCTAAAAATGGCCAACTTTGGGACTACGCCCAGGCCAGACCCTTGGATGAAAACTCACCATTTTGAAAACTTAAGATCTCATATGTCTCCTGAATAGTCTGACCAATTTTGAAGACGATCCAACTATTTTCTTCAGCGACAAGGTCTCAAATGTAAATCAATAAAATTTCGCATTTGATCCAAAATTTCCGACTTCCTGTTGGATTTGGAATATAGGTGCAAGAGACTTTTTGGAGCAGTTTTACACAATGTATCGACTCACCAAATTTCATCATTCTACGTTGAAAAAACCTAATAGGACAGGCCTTTTTGAAAATTTCAAGGGGGCGCCACTGAGCCTTTTTGTTAATTTTTTTCAAAGATTATCAAAATTTACGCAAAGTTGAACATATGTGCACATTTTGGTGAGTTTTCGTGCATGTTCAGGCCTCCAAATGTGAACTCCAACTGTGAACCGAAAAAATTTCAGATTCGATCCAAAATAACCGATTTCCTGTTGGATTTGGAATATGGGTGCAAGAGGCTTTTTTGAGCAGTTAGGCATAAGGTATCTACTCCCCAAATTTCATTGCTCTATGTTGAAAACCTGAGAGGAGAGGCCTTTTTGAAAATTTTAAGGGTCAAGGGGGCGCCACTGAGCCATTTTTTGACATTTTTTCAAAACGACGCAAGATTATCGAAATTTACGCGAATCTGCACGTATGTGCAAATTTTGGTGACTTTTCGTGCATGTTCAGGCCTCCAAATTGGCCATTTTCATTTGCCATGAAGAAAGAAGAATAATAATAATAATAATAATAATAATCCTTTGCATTACAATAGGGCCTTCGCACGCCTAGTGCTCGGGCCCTAACTAGGCCTGCAAGCAGGACTGAACGGGCCCTCGCAATCTAGCGCAACTCGGACGTCACGCAACTCGGACTGTGTGCAGGTCAGGGTGGTGGCAGATCCTCCTCTCTAATCATCTCATTAGAACCTAAGATGCTCGAAAGTAGCAAAAACCCCTATTGGAGAGAGTACTACAAAAAAGGAGCCACTACTGAGCTGTGTAGCCAAGCCCTTATTCAAAACCCAAAACTAATCTTCTAAGTGGGCCAATTCGACCAAGTGTGCCAAATATTGTGGCTCTATAAGCTGCCTGAGTCTCTGAAAAAAAATATTTCCTTTAAATGGCGAACAAAGGGTCGTCACGGCAACAGACAGAGACACGTGGACATGGGCCGTAAATAAGTATTTTAATAGGTCTTGAAACTACAATGACCAACCTGAAAAGAACTGAACATGTATTGGAAAAACGAGTGACTTTCTATCGCCACTAGTTGGCGCTGTAGGTTTGATGCAAATGACCCCTACAAGGCCCTTCAGGGTATGACTCTCAACAAGCACGGGAAGTTTGGCGCAGATATGTTGTATATCTGCCGAGTTATGACTGTTCAAAGTTTTTGGAGAGAAAAATTGTTGACAGTCATTTTCACTTTCCTGTTTGGACCCCTCCGCTTCAACGAAACTTCAATATTTTTCATCAGGCACCTGAAGACAGGTCTTAAGGCTTCCCTTATGCAGCTTTGAGGTAGATTGATTTTTTCCCTTTAGAGGAGGAGTGTGTCCCGTAAAAAAAGGGCATTTCCTGTTCCCACTAGGAGGCGCCAAGCACAAATGGTAAATTTTCAATCCAGTCCTGCTCAGGCTGGTATACCTCACACACATGCCAGATTTAAAATAGATTGAACGTTGTATGAGGGAGTTATCAGTCATTTTCCGAATTCGGTGTTTTGGCGAAAAAATGGCCGACTTTGGCACCCCGCCCAGGTCAGGCCCGTGAATGAAAACACACCATTTTGATAACTTAAGATTTCATATGCCTCATGAACAGTCTCGCCAATTTTGAGAATGATCAAACTAATTCCCTAGGTGCCAAGGTGTAAAATGTGCACACTGTAAATCGATAAAAATTTCACATTCAATCCAAAATACCCGATTTCCTGTTGGGTTTGGAATATGCATGCAAGAGACTTTTTGGAGCAGTTTTGTACAAGGTATCGACTCTCCGAATTTCATCCCTCTACGTTGAAAAAACCTAAATGGAGAGGCCTTTTTGAAAATTTCAAGGGGGCGCCACTGAGCCATTTTGTTACATGTTTTCGTAACGTTGCAAGATTATTGAACGTTATGCAAAGCCACATGTATGTCCAAATTTTTGTGAGTTTTCGTGCATGTTCAAGCCTCCAAATGTAAACTCCTACTGTGAACCGATAAAAATTTCACATTCGATCCAAAATACCCGATTTCCTGTTGGATTTGGAATACGGGTGCAAGAGACTTTTTGGAGCAGTTTTGCACAAGGTATCGACTCCCCAAATTTCATCACTCTCTGTCAAAAAAACCTAATAGGAAACGCCTTTTTGAAAAATTCAAGGGGGCGCCACTGAGGCATTTTGCTACATTTTTTCGTAACATTGCAAGATTATCGAACGTTATCTAAAGCCGCATGTATGTGCAAATTTTTACGAGTTTTTGTGCATATTCAAGCCTCCAAATGTAAACTCCTACTGTGAACCCATGAAAATTTCACATTCGATCCAAAATACCCGATTTCCTGTTGGATTTGGAAAATGGGTGCAAGAGACTTTTTGGAGCAGTTTTGCATAAGGTATCTACTCCCCAAATTTCCTTGCTCTATGTTGAAAAAACCCAATAGGAAAGGCCTTTTTTAAAACTTCTTTCTGTCGCCACTAGTTGGCACTGTAGAGTTGATGCAAATGACCCCTACAAGAACCTTCAGGGTATGACTCTCAACAAACACGGGAAGTTTGGCGCAGATATGTTGTATATCTGCCGAGTTATGACTGTTCAAAGTTTTTTGCGTGACAAATTGTTGACGTTCATTTTCACTTTCCTGTTTGGACCCCTCCGCCTCAACAAAACCTCAATATTTTTCATCAGGCACCTGAACACAGGTCTTAAGGCTCCCCTGATGCAGGTTTGAGGTCAACAGATTTTTTTCCCTTGGAGGAGGAACCTGTCTCGTAAAAAAAGGCATTTCCTGTTCTCACTAGGGGGCGCTAGACCTAATGGGTAATATTTCAATGCACTCGTGTTAAGGGTGGGATACCACACATACATGCCAAATATGAAAAAGATTGAACGTTGTGTCAAGGAACTATAAGTCATTTACTGAATTTGTCATTTTGCCGAAAAAATGGTCGACTTTGGCACCACGCCCAGGTCAGACCCGTGAATGAAAACGCACCATTTTCAAAACTTAAGATTTCATATGTCTCCTGAACAGTCTCACCAATTTTGAAGATGATCCAACTAACTCCCTCGGCGAAAAGGTCTCAAATGTGCACCCTGTAAATCGATAAAAATTTCATATTTGATCCAAAATAACCGATTTCCTGTTGGGTTTGGAATATGCGTGTAAATGCTTTTTTGGAGCGGTTTTGGACAAGGTATAGACCCCCCAAATTTCATTGCTCTACGCTGACAGACCCTAATGTTATAGGCCAATTTTAAAATTTCAAGGGGGCGCCACTGAGCCATTTTGTTATATTTTTTTGCAACGTTGCAAAATTATCGAAATTTACAATTTTCCGGACGTATGTGCAAATTTTGGTGACTTTTCGTGCATGTTCAGGCCTCCAAATTGGCCGTTTTCATTTGCCCTGAAAAAAAAAAAAAAATAAAAAAATAAAAAAAAAAATAATCCTTTGCAAAACAATAGGGCCTTCGCACGCTTAGTGCTCGGGCCCTAATAATAATAATAATAATAATAACTAGGCCTGCAAGCAGGACTGAACGGGCCCTCGCAATCTAGCGCAACTCGGACGTCACGCAACTCGGACTGTGTGCAGGTCAGGGTGGTGGCAGATCCTCCTCTCTAATCATCTCATTAGAACCTAACATGCTCGAAAGTCGCCTATTTACATTCCCACACCCAAGAGATAAAAACCCCTATTGGAGAGAGTACTACAAAAAAGGAGCCACTACTGAGCTGTGCAGCCAAGCCCTTATTCAAAACCAAAATTAATCTTCTAACTGGGCCAATTCGACCAAGTGTGCCAACTATTGTGGCTCTATAAGCTCCCTGAATCTCTGAAAAAAAATATTTCCTTGAAATGGCGAACAAAGGGTCGTCACGGCAACAGACAGAGACACGTGGACATGGGCCGTAAAAAAGTATTTTAATAGGTCTTGAAACTACAATGACCAACATGAAAAGAACTGGACATGTTTTGGAAAAACGAGTGACTTTCTATCGCCACTAGTTGGCGCTGTAGGGTTGATGCAAATGACCCCTACAAGGCCCTTCAGGGTATGACTCTCAACAAGCACGGGAAGTTTGGCGCAGATATCTTGTATATCTGCCGAGTTATGACTGTTCAAAGTTTTTGGAGAGAAAAATTGTTGACAGTCATTTTCACTTTCCTGTTTGGACCCCTCCGCTTCAACGAAACTTCAATATTTTTCATCAGGCACCTGAAGACAGGTCTTAAGGTTTCCCTTATGCAGGTTTGAGGTAGATTGATTTTTTCCTTTAGAGGAGGAGTGTGTCCCGTAAAAAAGGGCATTTCCTGTTCCCACTAGGAGGCGCCAGGCACAAATGGTAAATTTTCAATCCAGTCCTGCTCAGGCTGGTATACCTCACACACATGCCAGATTTAAAATAGATTGAACGTTGTATGAGGGAGTTATCAGTCATTTTCCGAATTCGGTGTTTTGGCGAAAAAATGGAAGAATTTGGCGCCCCGCCCAGGTCAGGCCCGTGAATGAAAACACACCATTTTTATAACTTAAGATTTCATATGCCTCATGAACAGTCTCACCAATTTTGAGAATGATCAAACTAATTCCCTAGGTGCCAAGGTGTAAAATGTGCACACTGTAAATCGATAAAAAGTTCACATTCAATCCAAAATACCCGATTTCCTGTAGGATTTGGAATGTGTGTGCAAGAGACTTTTTGGAGCAGTTTTGCACAAAGTTTTGACTCTCCAAATTTCATCACTCTATGTGAGAAAAACCTAAATGGAGAGGCCTTTTTGAAAAATTCAAGGGGGCGCCACTGAGCCATTTTGTTAAATTGTTTCGTAACGTTGCAAGATTATCGAACGTTATCCAAAGCCGCATGTATGTGCAAATTTTGGTGAGTTTTTATGCATATTCAAGCCTCCAAATGTAAACTCTTACTGTGAACCCATGAAAATTTCACATTCGATCCAAAATACCCGATTTCCTGTTGGATTTGGAATATGGGTGCAAGAGACTTTTTGGAGCAGTTTTGCATAAGGTATCTACTCCCCAAATTTCCTTGCTCTATGTTGAAAAAACCCAATAGGAAAGGCCTTTTTTAAAACTTCTTTCTGTCGCCACTAGTTGGCACTGTAGAGTTGATGCAAATGACCCCTACACGAACCTTCAGGGTATGACTCTCAACAAACACGGGAAGTTTGGCGCAGATATGTTGTATATCTGCCGAGTTATGACTGTTCAAAGTTTTTGGCGAGACAAATTGTTGACGGTTATTTTCACTTCCAGTTTGTACCTCTCCGCTTCTACAAAACCTCAATATTTTTCATTAGGCACCTGAACACATGTCTTGAGGCTCCCCTGAAACAGGTTTGAGGTCAATAGATTTTTTTCCCTTGGAGGAGGAGCCTGTCTCGTAAAGAAGGCCATTTCCTGTTCCCACTAGGGGGCGCCAAGCCTAATGGGTAAAATTTAAATGCAGTCGTGTTCAGGCTGGGATATCTCATATACTTGCTAGAAATGAAAAAGATTGAACGTTGTATCACGGAGTTTTTAATCATTTTCTGAATTTGGTGTTTTGCCCAAAAATGGCCAACTTTGGGACTACGCCCAGGCCAGACCCTTGGATGAAAACTCACCATTTTGAAAACTTAAGATCTCATATGTCTCCTGTATAGTCTGACCAATTTTGAAGACGATCCAACTATTTTCTTCAGCGACAAGGTCTCAAATGTAAATCGATAAAATTTCGCATTTGATCCAAAATTTCCGACTTCCTGTTGGATTTGGAATATAGGTGCAAGAGACTTTTTGGAGCAGTTTTACGCAATGTATCGACTCACCAAATTTCATCATTCTACGTTGAAAAAACCTAATAGGAAAGGCCTTTTTGAAAATTTCAAGGGGGCGCCACTGAGCGATTTTGTTAAATTTTTTTGTAGATTATCAAAATTTACGCAAAGTTGCATGTATGTGCAAATTTTGGTGAGTTTTCGTGCATGTTCAGGCCTCCAAACGTAAACTCCAACTGTGAACCGAAAAAATTTCACATTTGATCCAAAATATCCGATTTCCTGTCGGATTTGGAATATGGGTGCAAGAGGCTTTTTTGAACAGTTAGGCATAAGGTATCTACTCCCCAAATTTCATCGCTCTACGTTGAAAACCTGAGAGGAGAGGCCTTTTTGAAAATTTTAAGGGTCAAGGGGGCGCCACTGAGCCATTTTTTGAAATTTTTTCAAAACGACGCAAGATTATCAAATTTTACGCGAATCTGCACGTATGTGCAAATTTTGGTGACTTTTCGTGCATGTTCAGGCCTCCAAATTGGCCATTTTCATTTGCCATGAAGAAAGAAGAATAATAATAATAACTAGGCCTGCAAGCAGGACTGAACGGGCCCTCGCAATCTAGCGCAACTCGGACGTCACGCAACTCGGACTGTGTGCAGGTCAGGGTGGTGGCAGATCCTCCTCTCTAATCATCTCATTAGAACCTAACAAGCTCGAAAGTCGCCTCTTTACATTCACACACCTAACAGGTAAAAAAAAACCTATTGGAGAGAGTACTACAAAAAAGGAGGTACTACTGAGCTGTGCAGCCAAGCCCTTATTAAAAACCAAAATTAATCTTCTAACTGGGCCAATTCGACCAAGTGTGCCAAATATTGTGGCTCTATAAGCTGCCTGAGTCTCTGAAAAAAAATATTTCCTTTCAATGGCGGATAAAGGGTCGTCACGGCAACAGACAGAGACACGTGGACATGGGCCGTAAATAAGTATTTTAATAGGTCTTGAAACTACAATGACCAACCTGAAAAGAACTGGACATGTGTTGGAAAAACGAGTGACTTTCTATTGCCACTAGTTGGCGCTGTAGGGTTGATGCAAATGACCCCTACAAGAACCTTCAGGGTATGACTCTCAACAAGCACGGGAAGTTTGGCGCAGATATCTTGTATATCTGCCGAGTTATGACTGTTCAAAGTTTTTGGAGAGAAAAATTGTTGACAGTCATTTTCACTTTCCTGTTTGGACCCCTCCGCTTCAACGAAACTTCAATATTTTTCATCAGGCACCTGAAGACAGGTCTTAAGGCTTCCCTTAAGCATGTTTGAGGTAGATTGATTTTTTTCCCTTTAGAGGAGGAGTGTGTCCCGTAAAAAAGGGCATTTCCTGTTCCCACTAGGAGGCGCCAGGCACAAATGGTAAATTTTCAATCCAGTCCTGCTCAGGCTGGTATACCTCACACACATGCCAGATTTAAAATAGATTGAACGTTGTATGAGGGTGTTATCAGTCATTTTCCGAATTCGGTGTTTTGGCGAAAAAATGGAAGAATTTGGCGCCCCGCCCAGGTCAGGCCCGTGAATGTAAACACACCATTTTTATAACTTAAGATTTCATATGCCTCATGAACAGTCTCACCAATTTTGAGAATGATCAAACTAATTCCCTAGGTGCCAAGGTGTAAAATGTGCACACTGTAAATCGATAAAAAGTTCACATTCAATCCAAAATACCCGATTTCCTGTAGGATTTGGAATGTGTGTGCAAGAGACTTTTTGGAGCAGTTTTGCACAAAGTTTTGACTCTCCAAATTTCATCACTCTATGTTAGAAAAACCTAAATGGAGAGGCCTTTTTGAAAATTTCAAGGGGGCGCCACTGAGCCATTTTGTTAAATTGTTTCGTAACGTTGCAAGATTATCGAACGTTATCCAAAGCCGCATGTATGTGCAAATTTTGGTGAGTTTTTATGCATATTCAAGCCTCCAAATGTAAACTCTTACTGTGAACCCATGAAAATTTCACATTCGATCCAAAATACCCGATTTCCTGTTGGATTTGGAATATGGGTGCAAGAGACTTTTTGGAGCAGTTTTGCATAAGGTATCTACTCCCCAAATTTCCTTGCTCTATGTTGAAAAAACCCAATAGGAAAGGCCTTTTTTAAAACTTCTTTCTGTCGCCACTAGTTGGCACTGTAGAGTTGATGCAAATGACCCCTACAAGAACCTTCAGGGTATGACTCTCAACAAACACGGAAAGTTTGGCGCAGATATGTTGCATATCTGCCGAGTTATGACTGTTCAAAATTTTTGGCGAGACAAATTGTTGACGGTCATTTTCACTTCCAGTTTGGACCTCTCCGCTTCAACGAAACCTCAATATTTTTCATCAGGGACCTGAACACATGTCTTGAGGCTCCCCTGAAACAGGTTTGAGGTCAATAGATTTTTTTCCCTTGGAGGAGGATCCTCTCTCGTAAAGAATGCCATTTCCTGTTCCCACTAGGGGGCGCCAGGCCTAATGAGTAATATTTCAATGCAGTCGTGTTCAGGCTGGGATATCTCATATACATGCTAGAAATGAAAAAGATTGAACGTTGTATCACGGAGTTTTTAATCATTTTCTGAATTTGGTATTTTGCCTAAAAATGGCCAACTTTGGGACTACGCCCAGGCCAGACCCTTGGATGAAAACTCACCATTTTGAAAACTTAAGATCTCATATGTCTCCTGAATAGTCTGACCAATTTTGAAGACGATCCAACTATTTTCTTCAGCGACAAGGTCTCAAATGTAAATCGATAAAATTTCGCATTTGATCCAAAATTTCCGACTTCCTGTTGGATTTGGAATGTAGGTGCAAGAGACTTTTTGGAGCAGTTTTACACAATGTATCGACTCACCAAATTTCATCATTCTACGTTGAAAAAACCTAATAGGACAGGCCTTTTTGAAAATTTCAAGGGGGCGCCACTGAGCCTTTTTGTTAATTTTTTTCAAAGATTATCAAAATTTACGCAAAGTTGAACATATGTGCACATTTTGGTGAGTTTTCGTGCATGTTCAAGCCTCCAAATGTGAACTCAAACTGTGAGCCGAAAAAATTTCAGATTCGATCCAAAATAACCGATTTTCTGTTGGATTTGGAATATGGGTGCAAGAGGCTTTTTTGAGCAGTTAGGCATAAGGTATCTACTCCCCAAATTTCATTGCTCTACGTTGAAAACCTGAGAGGAGAGGCCTTTTTGAAAATTTTAAGGGTCAAGGGGGCGCCACTGAGCCATTTTTTGACATTTTTTCAAAACGACGCAAGATTATCGAAATTTACGCGAATCTGCACGTATGTGCAAATTTTGGTGACTTTTCGTGCATGTTCAGGCCTCCAAATTGGCCATTTTCATTTGCCATGAAAAAAGAAGAATAATAATAATAATCCTTTGCATTACAATAGGGCCTTCGCACGCCTAGTGCTCGGGCCCTAATAATAATAATAATCCTTTGCATTACAATAGGGCCTTCGCACGCCTAGTGCTCGGGCCCTAATAATAATCCTTTGCAAAACAATAGGGCCTTCGCACGCTCAGTGCTCGGGCCCTAATAATAATAATAATAATAATAATAATAATAATAATAATAATCCTTTGCATTACAATAGGGCCTTCGCACGCCTAGTGCTCGGGCCCTAATTAATTACCCGTTTTATGGCTAGGTTGAAAGAAAAGCGGTTGCGTGACGTCTGTAAATGGAGGTTTTCAGGGTAAAACGGACAAATTAAAAATAGTTCGGGGGCTTAATGCGCCATGAATCTGCTATGGCAGCATATAGACATGTTGTTCTATCAAACACAACAGTTGTTTTGGCTTAAAATACAGCAGTTTCTTTTCAAGAGGAGCGCAAGAGCAGAAACTGCTTTTCCAGTCGTCTGTGTTTTCCGCCATATATATGAACAACACAATACAAATTCATAAATACTAAATGAAAGTGCAGTTACAGTGCCTTGCAAAAGTATTCGGCCCCCTTGAATCTTGCAACCTTTCGCCACATTTCAGGCTTCAAACATAAAGATATGAAATTTAATTTTTTTGTCAAGAATCAACAACAAGTGGGACACAATCGTGAAGTGGAACAACATTTATTGGACAATTTAAACTTTTTTAACAAATAAAAAACTGAAAAGTGGGGCGTGCAATATTATTCGGCCCCTTTACTTTCAGTGCAGCAAACTCACTCCAGAAGTTCAGTGAGGATCTCTGAATGATCCAATGTTGTCCTAAATGACCGATGATGATAAATAGAATCCACCTGTGTGTAATCAAGTCTCCGTATAAATGCACCTGCTCTGTGATAGTCTCAGGGTTCTGTTTAAAGTGCAGAGAGCATTATGAAAACCAAGGAACACACCAGGCAGGTCCGAGATACTGTTGTGGAGAAGTTTAAAGCCGGATTTGGATACAAAAAGATTTCCCAAGCTTTAAACATCTCAAGAAGCACTGTGCAAGCCATCATATTGAAATGGAAGGAGCATCAGACCACTGCAAATCTACCAAGACCCGGCCGTCCTTCCAAACTTTCTTCTCAAACAAGGAGAAAACTGATCAGAGATGCAGCCAAGAGGCCCATGATCACTCTGGATGAACTGCAGAGATCTACAGCTGAGGTGGGAGAGTCTGTCCATAGGACAACAATCAGTCGTACACTGCACAAATCTGGCCTTTATGGAAGAGTGGCAAGAAGAAAGCCATTTCTCAAAGATATCCATAAAAAGTCTCGTTTAAAGTTTGCCACAAGCCACCTGGGAGACACACCAAACATGTGGAAGAAGGTGCCCTGGTCAGACGAAACCAAAATTGAACTTTTTGGCCACAATGCAAAACAATATGTTTGGCGTAAAAGCAACACAGCTCATCACCCTGAACACACCATCCCCACTGTCAAACATGGTGGTGGCAGCATCATGGTTTGGGCCTGCTTTTCTTCAGCAGGGACAGGGAAGATGGTTAAAATTGACGGGAAGATGGATGCAGCCAAATACAGGAACATTCTGGAAGAAAACCTGTTGGTATCTGCACAAGACCTGAGACTGGGACGGAGATTTATCTTCCAACAGGACAATGATCCAAAACATAAAGCCAAATCTACAATGGAATGGTTCAAAAATAAACGTATCCAGGTGTTAGAATGGCCAAGTCAAAGTCCAGACCTGAATCCAATCGAGAATCTGTGGAAAGAGCTGAAGACTGCTGTTCACAAACACTCTCCATCCAACCTCACTGAGCTCGAGCTGTTTTGCAAGAAAGAATGGGCAAGAATGTCAGTCTCTCGATGTGCAAAACTGATAGAAACATACCCCAAGCGACTTGCAGCTGTAATTGGAGCAAAAGGTGGCGCTACAAAGTATTAACGCAAGGGGGCCGAATAATATTGCACGCCCCACTTTTCAGTTTTTTATTTGTTAAAAAAGTTAAAAATTATCCAATAAATTTTGTTCCACTTCACGATTGTGTCCCACTTGTTGTTGATTCTTGACAAAAAATTAAAATTTTATATCTTTATGTTTGAAGCCTGAAATGTGGCGAAAGGTTGCAAGGTTCAAGGGGGCCGAATACTTTTGCAAGGCACTGTAGATATCTTTGGCAACTAAAGAAATTTTCAGTACATTTAGATTGGAGTATTTTAAGTTTACAAAGGTGAACCCCCCCCCCCCCCCCCCCCCACACACACACACACAAACACTGTATTGAACAAGCAAACATGTAGCAATGATCTCCCTGGTACATGGTCTGTGTACTAAACTCTTCAAATATGAAGTGCTTTTTTTATATTCGTACCTTCAAAATGATTACTGTATTACAGATCTAGGCAGCAATTGTAGTCACCTTGTTTTTTTTTTTTATACAACTGTTATCAAACATTTTACGCTTGTCATTGTTGAATGTGCAAACTGCAACCATAATAAATGTTTATTCAATTCATCCGGAATTTCCACATTGTTATTCTGGAGCACATTTTTCTCGTCCAGATGTTGTCAGATGATTACGCCTCAGCGGAATGCTTCCAAAGCTAAACAAATGCTGCAACACATCGTCCTTCTGGTAAATACTTTATTCGCCCCGAAGTATGATGCTTTTACAACAAATTACGCTGCTATTACAACAATATGTGTAAGAAAAATGATCTGGAAACAGACCCTCTTCAAACTTACTATACAAAAACGAGCCCCACTGACAATACAACATTGAAGTTGTACGTCCTGTCCTGAGCTCAAGCCATGGATAGAATCCCCTCCGTCATGAGATAGGCCACCGAACCCACGCGAGTCAACACGCATTTCTCGCACAGAGGGCCTCCGTAAGACACGCCGGTTCTCTGGAAGGAGACCCCCCCCCATAAAAAACAGCATGTAAGAATCGTACATCTGCAGTGTATTAGTTGAATGTTACATTTTCATGTCTCACATATTTGATTAGTCTCTTGCACATCATGAAGGCAGCACCCGGCGTCACACAGTTGGGACAGTAGGAAGTGCTGCATATTGCCGAAAAACCTCCTGTCAAAGGCGGGACTGACTTCAAGAAGTATTCCTGTTGATGAGAAGGTAAATGATTCTACACCAGTTGCAATTGCTCAAAGACTGCAAAAAAATACAGTAAGTGAACAAATGTATCCTGTTGTGAGTACATGTTATTGACTAAATATGCGCTACAAGGAGGTGAATTTTTTTTTTTTTTTCAACGTAGCTGCTTGTGTTTGGAGACTTGACTTCGAGCCGGGGTGGGCCATCTTAGGCATCCCTCGATTCGATTCGATTACGATTCAGGGTGCTACGATTCGATTTTTGAAGGGTTGATCACGGTAATCGTGATTATCACGATTATCGATGCATCGTACATTACTGATAAATAAAGTACCCAAACAAATTTATGTCCATTATTTATTTAAAATATCCTCATGATTCAACAGGAACGATGGAAACATGCCCATACAACAAAAAGCTGCCCTTAAGCTGCTTTTTTATTTATTTATTTTTTACAAGAAAGTGCAAAAGCATTAACCATTTTAGAGGGAGTACTTATTTCTCTCAACAATACAATAAAATTTACACTGGTGGAATGAATTCCAAATTTTCTGGACACAAACAAAGTGTCTTTAGAAATAAGACTTCTTTTAACCAATATACTTTGTTTTCACAGTGTTACCTCCCATGTGTAACAGGTGGAAATCACAACTGCTCTTGATCACTTTTAACTTGTGGCGTTTATTGCCGAGCACATAAAAAAGTCCAACAGCCTCCACATCGCCACACACACACTCATTACAGTGCGCGCACTTTCTTCTCTCCCTGCCTGCCCACGCGCACACACGCCTGTCAGCTCCCAGGTAGCACTTTCAACAACAGATTTCTGTACTATTTCACATGTTTGTAGTGTTACCGCTGTACTTAATCATGGTTTTACACGTTCTGCATATGAAATACAGGTTAGCGAATTAGCTAATTAGCTTAGCGCTCCGCGCTAACTATTACCATCTCAAAAACAACAATAAAGGCTAAACAGTACAAGGGGGTTCGTGTACTCACCACTTATAGACGCACACAGGTCTTAGCAACATACTCGGGACATTTTTTTTAATTGAAATGCCTGAGAACTACTGCTGGACATCTGAAAGACAAGGAGCAACGAATTCTCTCTCTTCCCCTCTCGCTCAAAAAAATAACTTGCGCATGCCTGTCTCATACACAAATTTATTTCCCAGTCTTTTAAAAAGGAATAAATCTCTCTCCCAGTAACCGGGAGCATCCATCATGAAGTGTCTTGAATTTCGTTCCGCTACGAGCGGCTGTCATAATGTTATGTGGGAAAATCATCGTTTTTGAACCTTTATGAATCGTAATCGAATCGTCACGTGTTGCATTGCGATGCATGTAATAATCAATTTTTTTGGAACTCCTCTACTTCGGGCACGCTAATTTCTTTCCCTATCGAACAGTCCCTCTGCAGTCACACAGCCACCACTTTCTTCACATACTGTCGGATTGTGTGGTGACATAGATATCTTACGCCAGTCCAAGTTATGATGCAGCGGATGTCTCTTGTGATGACCAGTGCTCTTTTAGCACGAGTCACCGCTACGTAGAGCAGGTTCCATTCATCGGAGGGGACTCTACCTTATTGTTCGGAAAGAAAAGAAAAATCATTTTAAGACTGGACTTACAGTTTGAATGTACAGTCCCTGACAAAAGTCTTGTTGCTTATCCATTTTGTAGAAACAATTGCTAATAACCTGACTTTTAATTATTCAATTGGTTTCAGAAATGGCTCATATGAAAGCTAAGACCCTCCCAAATGATGTTTAAAGTACAAAAATATATTTGTTTCACTAAAAAAAGATTTGTCATTTCATGAGGACAAAGGTTTTGTCGCCTACAGAAAGTAGTGTGAAAATTGAACAAAAAATGTACTTCAAATACAAAAATATGTTACATAACACAAGCGAATTAAGTAGTGGTGCTGTGAGATCCAAATTGAATATTTTGTATGACTTCCATGAGCTTGAAGGACTGCATCCATGCGGTTCTTCAAGGATTCATACAAGTCATCAGGAACATCAAAGAAAGCAGTCTTGCATGACTTCCAGAGTTCATCAACATTCTTGGGTTTGTTTCGCCTTCTGTGCTTATTTTTTCCTCCTGTTCTTGTCTGGTGACTGGGCTGGCCAGTCCTGGAGGATCTTGATCATCTTTGCGACAGAGATTGAAGTCTGTGATGGAGCACCATCCTGCTTTAGAATTTGTCCCTTTTTATGGTTAGGAATGTAAGAGGCAGCTTTGTTGATATTTCAGACTATGTTGCCTTCCACCCTGCAGATCTCTCGCACACCCCCATAATGGATGTAACCCCAGACCATAATTTTGCCACCACCAAACTTCACAGTTTTCTGAGTAAATTTCTGATTCATGTGGGCTCCAGTAGGTCTCGCAATAGTTGCGACGACTGTGGTGTAATTCAATGGAAGATTCATCTAAAAAATCCACTTTTTGCCACAAAACAGTGAAGTTTGGTGGTGACAAAATCATGGTCCAGGGTTACATCCATTATGGGGGTGTGCAAGAGATCTGCAGGGTGGAAGGCAACATAAATAGTCTAAAATATCAACAAATCTTAGCTGCCTCTTACATTCCTAACCATAAAAAGGGACATATTCTGCAGCAGGATGGTGCTCCATCGCATACTTCAATCTCTATCTCAAAGTTTCTCAAGGCAAAGAAGCTCAAGATCCTCTAGAACTGGCCAGCCCAGTCACCAGACATGAACAGGAGGAAAGAGGAAGCATGGAAGACGAAACCCAAGAATGTTGATGAACTCTGGGAGGCATGCAAGACTGCTTTCTTTGATGTTCCTGATGACTTCATCAATATATTGTATGACTCCTTGCCGAACCGCATGGATGCAGTCCTTCAAGCCCATGGAAGTCATACAAAATATTAAAATTATAAATATTAAAATTAAAATATTCAATTTGGATCTCACAGCACCACTACTTAATTCGCTTGTGTTATGTAACATAGTCAAAATTATCACGTTAACAGGCGGTAATTAATTTTTTAAATTAATCACGTTAAAATATTTGACGCAATTAACGCACATGCCCCGCTCAAACAGATTAAAAGGACAGTACAGTTTAGTGTTCGCTTGTTTTTTGGTGTTTGGCGCCCTCTGCTGGCGCTTGGGTCCAACTGATTTTATCTGTTACACCATGAGTGAGCATGGTGTAATTATTGACATCAACAATGGCGAGCTTCTAGTTTATTTTTTGATTGAACATTTTACAAATTTCGAAAACATCAAGAGGGGTTTTAATATAAAATTTCTATAAATTGTACTAACATTTATCTTTTAAGAACTACAAGTCTTTCTATCCATGGATCGCTTTAAGAGAATGTTAATAATGTTAATGCCATCTTGTTGATTTATTGTTATAATAAACAAATACAGTACTTATGTACCGTATAATGAATGTATGTATCCGTCTTATCTTTCCATTCAAACAATAATTTACAGAAAAATATGGCATATTTTATAGATGGTTTGAATTGCGATTAATTTTAATTTTTAAGCTGTAATTAACTCGATTAAAAAATTTTAATCGTTTGACAGCCCTAATATTTATTTATTTGAAGTACATTTTTTGTTTAATTTTCACACCACTTTCTGTAGGCGACGACATTTGTCTTGCCAAAATTTGACCTTTATGTCTTCATTAAATGCTTAATCTTTTTTCATTGAAACAAATATATTTTTGTAGATTCAACATCATTTGGGAGGGTCTTAGCTTTCATATGAGCCATTTCTGAAACCAATTGAATAATTAAAAGTCAGGTTATTAGCAATTGTTTCTACAAAATGGATAAGCAACAAGACTTTTGTCAGGGAATGTATTCCAGTGCTTAAATCCAGAACTCACTTCTGGCAACGAAGTCAACCGACGTGACTTGGTGTCTTGGTTTTGAAACCTTGACAAAGTCTTCACCGACTGCCACATTTTTAAATTCAAGGCCTTTTGCTTTGTGGACCGTACCAAGTATGAAGTCTGTAGGGGAGCAAAAACATTAGACGCAGACGAGTCAGGGGATGAATTAACGTCCAAAATGACGTGCCTGCATTTTTCATGTTTTCCTCCGAGTGCTTCTTAATAAGATTCACCAACATCGGAACGAGAGCATCGTATTTTTCCACAAAGCAGAGCTTAGCCTCCAAGTCGCGGTCCTCGGTTATATCAGCGTAGGTCTTCAGCTTTAAGTAGTTGCTTTCTGGAGATCTGGCAAAAAAAACAATTTGCCGGTCCTTGATCCCTGTTAAGAAGAACAATAATTTCAGTGGCCATTTGGCATGTGCAAAACGGGGGAATGGTGCACGGCAGCCTCACGTTTGTAGTTGCCTTGCTTTAGGTACCAAATGTCCATGATCTTGCTCAAACCCAACTTGTCCACACCCTGCGTGAGAAAGCACATTTGTATTCAACTCAAAGTACAATCTGTGATTCTCATCCTGTACGTCCGATTTATTATGACTAGTGCTGCAACGATTAATCGATTAACTCTAGTATTCAATTAGAAAAAAAGTTTCAAATTAAATTTTGCTGCTTTGAGTATTCGTTTAATTAAAGTGGCGTTGTAATGGTTTGTTTTGAAAGTGTTTGCATTTATATTTATTGATTTGGGTGGATGCACTTCCCTCTAGTCTGCCTCATTTCACATGGCTCAATCCAGCTGCTCCCTGTTAAGACCAACAAAGGCTAAGTTTTTGTTTATGCATTCGTAATTTAGTTTATAGGTATATTTAGCCATTTTTTGTGAGAATATGTGTGAACCATTTGTTAAGAGCACTGTAAAAAAAAAAGTTAGCTTTTACTGCATTTAAGCTAGCGGACTTTTGCTATGTAAGTTAGCCAATTGTTCTTTTGTTGTACATAGATCCTCATTTACGGTATTTATTTTTTTATACCGTTCGAGGTTCAGCTCAGGTATTTAAATTTTTTATGTTCCTTATCCGATCACTCGATTATTCGAACTAATTAGTTCATCGACTAATCGACTACCAAAATAATCGATCGCCCTCCCTCCCCGGGCTGGCTGGGTGGGGGCCGTGGCCCTGTGTCGGCGCCCGCGTGGTGTCTCCGCTCGTCTGCGTGGCTGCTGCATGCCCGGCGGGGCTCGCGTGCGGCTGGATGTTATTGGGCACGCTTGGGCGGGGGGTCCCGGTGCCGGGATTGGCGATGGGGCGGTGTAGGGTCGGTCGCCAACGGGCTTACACTCACAAGGGATTCACACGATTACTGGGTTCTAGATCACAGAGATGATTTGTCTACACTCTACCCCTTTCTATCACTTAGCTTATAGACTCCCCCACCTTCTTCCTCCTCTTTCCCTGGTCAACAGGCCCCCCACATGGTGTCAACCGGAAATACATTTAGCTGACGATAGCACCAACATATTGGTAGTTAGGCGTTCAATGTATTTCTTGTTGTTGTTTGTGTTTCTTCTCTTTCTTTTGTTTTTCTTTTGTTCCCCCATAACCCCTTCCTGTTTGCTGTTTTATCATAATAAATGAGGTATGTTGAATGATCACAAAGGAGTATGTCAGACTCTCAATGTGAAACATTAAAACTGTTCAGACTATCCGGGCACTTAGACTTCCATTCTCCATGTCAAACAGCTGAAAAGGACAGGTTAAAAAAAAAAAAAAAGATTCAGGTGGATGCACTGCCCTCTCGTCTGCCTCATTTCACATGGCTTAATCCAGCTGCTCCCTGTTAAGACAAAGCCTAAATTTTTGTTTGAGCCAAAGTTTTTTTTATGCATTCGTAATTTAGTTTATAGGTATATTATTTAGCCATTTTTTTGTGGGAATACATGTGAACCATTTGTCAAGAGCACTGTAAAAGAACGTTAGCTTTTTACAGCATTTAAGCTAGTGGATTTTTGCTGTGTAAGTTAGCCAGTTGTTCTTTTGTTGTACATAGATCCTCATTTACGGTATCTATTTTTTTATACCGTTCGAGGTTCAGCTCAGGTATTTAAATTTTTTATGTTCCTTATCCGATTACTCGATTATTCGAACTAATTAGTTCATCGATTAATCGACTACTAAAATAATCGATAGCTGCAGCCCTAATTACGACCGAGGCAAATCTTTTCCAAAGAGGATTCTGACAATTCAAAGGTTAACTACGTCTTTTGAAAATGACGCTGTCAATTGATTCCACTTACGCCCACGAAGTGGATGTTGCACTTGTTGTTGGCCTTGATCAGGCGCACGGCTTCGCTGAACACGCCTAAATTACTCCTGAACAAGATGGCGGTGGATCCCTTGCTGAGACTTTTGCCTTCAATTATTTCCTGTTGGGCTTGGGCCGACTTTTCATCCAGTACGCCGCCTTTGAAGTGTAAAAGAAAATGGGCCACTGTGTAAGCTCTATTGTGTGATTTCCAACATGACGTATTTACCTTTCTGTCTTCCCCCGACTAAAATTTTTTCCACATTCTTGCACATAGTGAGGATGCTAGCGCCCACAAACGCGATCTCTGAGCCGAAGCGGAAACTCTGGATTATAAAAAGACAATTAACATCATTTTAAATGATTTTAGTCACAAATATACAGTGCTGGCAAAAAGTATTGGCACCCCTGCAATTCTGTCAGATACCGTAATTTCTGGAGTATAAGCCACCAGCCACCAAATTTGACATGAAAACGGCATTTGTTCATAGATAAGCCACAGTTGTCCTCATTGTATTATGGGATATTTACACCAAAAGATATTAACTGGTAACACTTCATTTGACAATAGCATCATAAGACTGTCATGAAACCAAATGAACCACCATTAAGCTTTGAACCAATTTGGTGCAAAGCCTTATTGTTTTAAAAATCCTCATTTGGCCATCACTGCTCCCTTGGGGGAGACAGTCAACCTCTGCTGCCACCTGCTGTCAACACTGTTGTCATCCAACATTCCTCCTAGCATGCATTGCGGCGCTACAGATGTAATTCATGTCCTGTGCTAATTATTTCTTCAGTTACTGTTCCAGTTGATTCATTAATTGCTAGTTATGGTATTTGGTAACATTTTCTTGGATAGTGGTGTCATAATACTGTCATAATTATATGACACTGTCATAGGCATTATTGAATGCTTATAATAGATGTCGGTTAGTGTCATCCAGCAAATTATCTCACTTTTGAATGGACGTAAAAGATCTGAGCTGGACATAAATGGAGTTGGTGACATAATATGGAACATAACACATTTTGGCATCTGTCATAATAATTCATTAATGCCCATGATAGTGTCGTGTCATGTCATAATTGTGATAATCTTATGATGCCGCTGTCAAACAAAGTTTTACATATTAACCCAAATAAATCATCAAATAAGCCCCACTGGACTATAAGCTGCAGGATTCAAAATGAGGGAAAAAAGTAGCGGCTTATAGTCCGAAAATTAGGGTAATTCTCAATTTCTCCCAGAAAATGATTGCAGTTACAAATGCTTTGCGAGTAATGTCTTCATTTATTTTGCTTGCAATGAAAATCACAAAAGAGAATGGCAAAAAATTAAATCATTATCATTTCACGCAAAACTCCAAAAATGGGCCGGACAAAAGTATCGGCACCCTTTGAAAAATCATGTGATGCTTCCCTAATTTGTGTAATTAACAGCACTTGTTACTTACCCGTGGCACATAACAGGTGGTGGCAATAACTAAATCACACAAAATGACCCGGTTAGGTTGTTTTGTTGAAATGGCTTCGGATTGAAAAATTGTTATCAATTCATATTCCAGGTATTCCTCAAAAAACATGTTTTTGATATAATGCCATTCAAATTTTTTTGATGAACCTTTTATACATTTGAAGAAATGGTCATTTTTGTATTACTACCCTAAGCTTCCACAAGCTTAGGCACAGGCTGCATTTTCAATGGAATCTAATGGGAATCTTTCATTCTTATTAACTTTGGCTGTCAGGAATAAATTTACTGTGGACCACACAGACTAAGTATGCAAAAGGTGACATCCCTTAAGAAGATTATTTTTACACAGCAAGAGCTGATATGTTTACTGTAAGTATTATGTCCATATAGTATTTTGTGTGTGTGTCTTTCATGACTCTTTTTATTATTATTAACAAATAAACCTACGTCATAACTAGCAAGCTAACTAAGACTAGGTTCATACCGCAGGTCCTAAAGCACAATTCCGATTTTTTTGTCATATGTTTTTTGGCGTGCCTGTTCAGACTGCTTTTGTCCATGGAGCCTTTTCAAGTATCACACATGCGCTCTAATTCGCAGTCTGAGATGCGCTGAGCAAACTGACCCGCATGCGCAGGAGCATTGGAGCAGAGAGAAAACCGAGCATTCTCAGACTTATCCTCATTTTTTTATGACTGTTGTCAAGCCTGCTCCTTCCCCAAAATCCGCGTTCAAGCTAGGCGCTAACGCTAATGCACAGACTCACCGCTACCATAGCGCCCTGTCTTTCTCGCTCTTTGCTGACGTTATTTGCTGAAGGAATTCCAATTTGGGGGACTTTACAGTTCAGACCGCAGCCACATTCTGGAAAAATGTGGCTCGGATGGGATTATAACCACATACGAAAGTGACCCGGATCGAATTTGAAATGGTCCACTTTTATGCGACTTTTCACGTTCAGTCGACTCGGAAAAACACGAAAAAATCTTATTCGTGCATTGAACACCTGCGATATGAACCTGGCCTAAGTTAGCTAACATTACTTTATATATATAGTCCGTGTGTGTGTGTGTGTGTGTATTTATTTGTGTGGCGCTAAATATAATACTAATTACAATACAAGTGATTATTCTTCACCAAAATGGCATAAAAACACATTGGTTCTAATATGGGTCATTTTTGACCCACTTATGGAAGAGTGTAGGGTCGAGTAACTTGTGCATCTTAGGGTTAAAATGGATTAAAGTTGACTCAACCTCTGTCCTGTGTCCTTGTGTGTACCACATTGAGCATGGAGAAAAGAAAGAAGACGAACTGATTGAGGACTTGAGAAGCAAAATTTTGAGGAAGCATGGACAATCTCAAGGCTAAAAGTCCATCTCCAAAACACCTGAATGTTCCTGTCTCTACCGTGCTCAGTGTCATCAATAAGTGTAAAGCCCATGGCACTGTGGCCAACCTCCCTAGATGTGGACGGAAAAGAAAAATTGGTGAGAGATTTCAAGGAAAGATTGTGCGGATGCTGGAGACAGACCCTCGACTAACATCCAAAGAAGTTCAAGCTGGGTACAACAGTTTCAACCCGACTTTATGGTAGGATACACAGGACCCCACTTCTGACCCAGGCCAAAAATGTTTTGGAAGCATGTTCTCTGGTCAGATAAGACAAAAATAGAGCTTTTTGGGAAAAAGCATCAACATAGTTTCCCGGAGAAAAAAACAAGGCCTTCAAATAAAAGAACACTGTCCCTCTAGTCAAACATGGCAGAGGTTCCCTGATGTTTTGGGGTTGCTTTTCTGCCTCTGGCACTGGACTGCTTGACCGTGTGCATGGCATAATGAAGTCTGAAGACTACCATCAAATTTTGCAACATAATTTAGGACCCAGTGTGAGCAAGTTGGGTCTCCCTCAGAGGTCATGGGTCTTCCAGCAGGACAATGACCCAAAACACTCAAAAAGCACTAGAAAATGGTTTGAGAGAAAGCACTGCAGACTTCTAAAGTGGCCAGCAAGGAGTCCAGACCTGAATCCAATCGAACACTTTTGGAGAGATCTGATAATGGCAGTTTGGAAAAGGCACCCTTCAAATCTCAGAGACCTAGAACAGTTGGCCAAAGAACAATGGTCTAAAATTCCGGCAGAACATTGTTATTTTGTCTAAAGGTTGTGCTACCAAGTATTAGGCTGAGGATGCCAATACTTTAGTCCGGTTAATTTTTGGAGTTTTGTGTAAAATGATAATGATGCATTTTTTTTTCATTCTCTTTTGTGTTTTTTCATTGCAAGCAAAATAAATGAAGATATTACTACCCAAGTATTTATAATTGCGATCATTTTCTGGGAGAAATTGAGCATTATCTGACAGAATTGCCGGGGTGCCAATACTTTTGGCCATCACTGTAACTTATGTACACTGAAATAAAAAATTTTTTAAAAACCTGTGTGAGGTAGTATATATGCGTGTGCTCCACTGTTTGCAACGCATTAATGGCTCCTCTGAAGGTGTAAATCTGCTGATGCGGATCTCCAACCAGAATTTTGCCGCATTTTTGATGCAACAGAACGTCCATGATAGCTTTTAAATGAGAAAACAAGTCAAAAAGGATGTCTACAACATTGATGTAAGAGCCGTGTTGTTAATTTTACTTGAAAAAAGTAATTGCGTTAGTAACTCAGTTACCTGAATGTAAAAGTAATTAGTTACTTGGCAAAAAAGTTACTTAGGTTCGCTAAGAAGGATCTCTACATCAGAGCCTTCCTGAGAGGTCTACTGCTTTAAAATGGCGGCTGTTTACTAATGCATCTAGTTCTTTATAATACATGTTACTAATACTGCAGTGTCTGTCATTTACATCTAGTTCTGTATATATGTGATATCTACCGTATCATGTGGGCGTAGTTTGTAGGCTATGGCTACAGTCAGGTATTATTGGAGCCACCTAGCATGGCGTTTGCAACGGCATCTTCCCCACTCCTGCTCTGCTCTCTCGGCTTAGACTTTTTTTAATCAACCAACTTGGTAACGCATAGAGGCGTGCAAAATTTCCGATTCTTAGATTATTCGCGATTCGGCCGTGGAAGATTCGAGGAAGATTCGAGAACGATTCAAATATCCAAATTCCGATTATTGAATTATACCAGGTAAAGCGGAAGTAAAACACAGTCAGCGCGATCTTTGGGACGCAATGAGGAACGGACCGAGAGTAAATATCATTTTCAACTCATGCCGCTAGATAAAAAAAAAAACAACCATACCTGACTGCGGCTGACAGCCACTGCAAAGAACGCCAGTTGCTAGTTTCTACAAACATACGGCTACAGTAGATATCATATATATGTAGAACTAGATGCAAAATGACAGACGTCTGTGTTAGACCAGGTATTATTGAACAGAGATGCGAAATGACAAACTTTCCGTCGTAAAAAACAGCCGCCATCTTAAAGCAATAGACCTCTCTAGAAGGCTCTTTTGTAGCGAACCTAATTAACTTTTTATCTAAAATACTCCTCAATCGGCTGAATCTTGTCTTGAATCTATCTTTAAATGATGAAATAGTGTTAAAACTTTGACAAAAGTAGACAGAAGGGAAATTATGGAATAACGGGAGCAATTTTAACAACTGTAACAGTTGATTCACAACATTAATTAATTGAATGTAGTTTAAAGCTGCTGATACAGAATGGGGACTGGAGTTTTTTATTTACTGTTATTTTTGTATATTTGTTTACTGTTGTATGTTAACTTGATACTGAAATAGTAGTTTGGTTTAGCCTGACAGGATTTTTGAACAATTTTGGAACTAATGTACAAAACATTTTTTTAAAAAATAAAGAAAAAAAAAAGGAGGGGGGTGCATCAATAATCGTTTTATAATTAAATCTAACCCTCTTAATCGTAATCGAATCGTTAGGTGCCCAAAGATTCCCAGCTCTAGTAACGCACGCCTTTCCCGCCTCAGTAACAGTAACGGCGTTGCCAAGATGAGAAAAGTAATTAATTAGATTACTCATTACTGAAAAAAATAACGTTATATTGTAACGCCGTTATTAACAACACTGTGTAAGAGTGGGGAACACACTCGGAGTGCAGTCTTGGGCTTCATCCAGGAAAATGATGTCGTATTGGTCGGAGAGGCAGACTTTTGGGTTTTGGAGCTGCCATAATTTAACATATCCTGAAAGAGAAAGAAAAAAATAGTGAAGTTTTCTGAGTGCTAACATGCCAAATCACTTCTTTACCATCGTGAGTCATGAAGTAGCCGTTAACGTTTGTTACTTTGGGGTCCTTCATTTTCATCCAAATTGTTTCGGCATCTTCCAAGTACAACTAAAACGCCCCGAAAATAAAAAGTGTTATTCATGGAGTAGCATTCCATTTACTCTGATTGGTCAACTCCAAATAACGGTTTGCGGCGGTGCTATTGCTTACTGCTTTTTCGCTTTCGTTGATGTAATTCACAGACCCTCGAAGACGTACTTGAACACTCGGCACGTGTTTCAGACCGATGGCGGGATCGACTGACGACAAGAAGTTTTGGAGCGTCTGGAGCACTATTTTAGCCTTGAGGAACCCACCTCGGCCTTTGGGTAGAACCGCATTGAGGGAAAATGTGTTCAAATTAAACGCCAGCTTCTTTTGGTACCTGTTCCCCGAAAGAGAAGTCGTTGCATGAATTTGACTGGACTTTTCATCGGGCACGCGTCTCACCTTCTTCCGATGTCTCTGTAGGCCAGCGAGTTGATGGTCTTGCAGTCTACGTTGGACGGGAAACGTTGCGAGGCCTCCTTCGCCACTGACTTGTTGAAGGCGACGTACAAAAAGCGGAGATGCGGTCGCTGCTCGGCGTACTTGATTAGTGTGGTTGTCTTTCCCGTGCCTGGAGAAAGAGGGGAAAAAAAAGGTACGCTACATATCACCGGAAAAATATAAAGCTATGGACATGTCTCTCTTCCGTTATCACCATAAAGAGAACTGTACCTGCAATGCACATTTTGGACAGCTGATGGCGCATTTAACATTTGTGGTGGGTCAGTTCAAAAATAGAGTGGAAATCTGTCATCATTGTTGAAAGATGTCTAATATGGTGGCCAATCATGATATGAAATGGCCCATATCGTGATAGGTGCTTTTTTTTTTTTAACATATTGCACAGCACTAGTTAGTCATCAGGAAACGGATTGGGATTGTTAAACCATACCTGCAAAAGCGACAATCTTCATCACGTGGTCTTTCTGAATGTCGTGGCTGAGGATCTGCTGCTGTTCGCCGGTCATTTGCAAGCGCGAATTGCTGACAGGAATGCAAATGTTGGCTTAAAAATTTCATCACGTTTTGTACATTTTATCAACTCATTGGCTGCCATTGACGGTGCTAGACGTCCAATCCAATTGAACTGGGAGGGCTGCAGCTACTTGTGACAAACTCATTTCACTTTACAGTAGTGCTGCAACGATTAATCGATTAACTCGAGTATTCGATTAGAAAAAACGATTCGAATTAAATTTTGCTGCTTCGAGTATTCGTTTAATTAAAGTGGCGTTGTAATGGTTTGTTTTGAAAGTGTTTGTATTTAGTTTTATTGATTTGGGTGGATACACTGCCCTCTATTCTGCCTCATTTCACATGGTTGAAACCAGCTGCTCCCTGTTAAGACCAACCTAAGTTAAGTTTTTGTTTGCGCTAAAGTTTTTTTAAAAAATGCATTCGTATTTTAGTCTATAGGTATATTTAATAATTTAAAAAAAATATTTACAGTACTGTGAAAAAAGTTTTAGGCAGGTGTCCTGCCAAAAACTTTTGCACAGTACTGTATGTCGGAACCATTTGTAAAAAAAAAAAAAAGTTAGCATTTAAGCTAGTGGACTTTTGCTATGTAAGTTAGCCATTTGTTCTTTTGTTGTACGTAGATCCTTATTTATTTATTTTTTATACCGTTTGAGGCTAAGCTTAGGTATTTTAATTTTTTATGTTCCTTATCAGATTACTCGATTATTCGAACTAAATAGTTCGATTAATCGAGTACTAAAATAATCGATAGCTGCAGCCCTACTTTACAGTAGAAGGATGACTGACGTCTCATTGACTGAAATAATTCATAAAAAATTAGGGCTGTCAAAATTATCGCGTTAACGGGCAGTAATTATTTTTTAAAATTAATCACGTTAAAATATTTGACGCAATTGACGCACATGCCCCGCTCAAACAGGTTAAAATGACAGAACAGTGTCATGTCCATTTGTTACTTGTGTTTTTTGTCTCCCTCTGCTGGCGCTTTGGTGCGACTGATTTTATGGGGTTAAGCACCATAATGTAATGTAATTATTGACATCAACAATGGCGAGCTACTAGTTTATTTTTTGATTGAAAATTTTACAAATTTTATCAAAATGAAAACATTAAGAGGGGTTTTAATATAGAATTTCTATAACTTGTACTGACATTTATCTTTTAAGAGCTACAAGTCTTTCTATCCATGGATCGCTTTAACAGAATGTTAATGCCATCTTGTTGATTTATTGTTATAATAAACAAATACAGTACTTATGTACAGTATGTTTAATGTATATCCGTCTTGTGTCTTATCTTTCCTTTCCAAAAATAATTTACAGAAAAGTATGGCATATTTCATAGATGGTTTGAATTACGATTAATTACGATTAATTTTTAAGCTGTGATTAACTCGATTAAAATTTTTAATCGTTTGACAGCCCTAAAAAAAAAAAAAGTGACTAGTTCTCACCTATCTTCCGAGGAGCAAACAGAAAACGGGCCGTTCTCCCTCAAGTGAAGCACATAGTAGACGTTGTAATGCAACCTGGAAAGCCAAAATAGAAATTATATTATGGCAAAGGTTAAAGGTCAGCGGAAACGGGCCTCACCTTTCGCTAACGAAAGAGTCGTTTTCCTGTACTCGGCGTTCATTTGGCATTAGTGTAGTTTTGTTCCGCCTGGCGGCGAGCAACAACATGGCCGCGTGGCTGAGGTACTCTGTGACGGCCCCACTCGACATAGTGCCGTTCAACAGATCCACCAACGCTAGGATGTCGTCAACACTCTCGCTGAGGAGCAGTATCACCGCCATGGCGGCAAACGGGTTTGGGCCATTCTGGGATCAAAAATATTGCGTGTTTTTGGCTTATCGTGTCAACTACAAAATGATGCGTTCAAAACCTCAATTTGAAGATTCGGGCATTTCGGGACATTCCGAATGTGTAATTGGAGGGACGCCTCCGCTTGAGGGTAAAAACGATGCTTCTTCACACGCTCCAGAACCTTCTCCGGATTCACCCTCTTGCCAAACTGGTGGTTTGCCATCATGCTGTCCAGAACGAAACTCTGTTAACATTTGGAAACGTTGGGATAGCCGGGAAAACCTACATGACCAGGTTGTGTGTCATTATTGGATTGGTGTCGCTCATCTGGTTCAACAAGGACGTGACCTCCGCCGTTGTAGCTTCTTCCCGCATCATGTAGCGAAAGTACTTTTTCTTGTAGGGCATAAACTGCAAAAAAGGAACAATTATTAATGAGCAATTCCGACTTTGTACGTGTCGCCGCTCGCTCACGTTGGTGTCTTCAATCACGTTGCGCCAGCGGCGGCACACTAGTACGGCACTCCTGTACATGTCTCGAGCGGGAATGAGGCTGAGGACCTGCCACAGCACTTCCTCCGGTAGGTCGTCCACACGGCCGCAAGGTTGCAGCAGATGCTTACTGCAGCCTAAGAGCCCGTAGGCTGCGTCGGGCATGGGTTCCACTTCGGGTTCATCCTGTACCAGCTTCTCTGAGAAGTCTAAATCGTCTGCGAACATCTCGGCGGTTATCCCTTCCAAGTAGTCAATATTCTCATTTTCAAGCTCATCCTCAAAGTATGACGGCGACAAGTCGCCGTCGTTCTCATCCAAAGTGACCACGTTTTCGTGTCCTCCATTTGTGCCGGTCACTATTGAGGGGTAATGAAACGTGGAAAAAGGTCAAAGTTATGTTCGGCAAGGAGATTTTCTGTTAAAGCAGTGTAATTACCGCATTTCTGTCTTTTTGTAGTTGCCCTTGGGTTTAGGTAAGAAGTACTACTCGGGTTTCTGCTTGTATCTTGAGGGTTGGTGAGGGCTTCGTGACCAATTTGGCTTTTCTCCAGTTCCTCTGCATTTAAATGCTTTCTCTTGGCCCGTCCTTGTAAAAAAAAATATATTTTTTTTTCATTAAAACACGTCATTAAAAAAAAAAAAAACCTGGACTTGTCGTGCAGTCTTACCTTTAAGAGCCACTTCCATCCTCGTTTTATTTCATTTCGAGCTCATCCGTCCAAACATCAACATTGGCTTCTCAAGCGATTGTAAACGAATAGTTACATGCATGCAGCCGCTCGTAACACAAAATGTATACGCACGAAAAGAAAAAAACAATGCTTGCAGTATATGGCTGATAGGTTTGTCGAAGTAAAGATAAAAGAGAAAATAAAATCACCCCAAATATGTTGTGCACGTTGTAAGCCTATGGAGACGTTCTTGCTAGCTTCGCGACTTGCTATGGGTATTGTCAACGGAGTGCGTACTTTGAAATAGCTAGAGTTCACACAATTTCAGCCAATAAGACGTTTTTTTTTAAAACAACAAAGCCGTTTGTAAGTTCGTCAAAAAAAAAAACACACTCACTGCTTGTCGTCCTCCAGAGGAAATGACGTTAAACTTTAAAGGTACAAAACTTCACCGGTTTTTGTACTTTACTGCCATCGTGTGGACAAAAAGCGCAAAACTTTTAATTGAGTCATTATTAAGTCAAACATTTTCTTTTTAAACTTAGGGGTGAAAGTGGCTACAATTTCTTGCAACTCCCCGACACGAAGGTCGCCACGGAGCCAGAATTTTTTTTTTTTTTTTTTTTTGGGGGGGGGGGGGGGGTCAAACCTATTACCTGTCAAAACTGTTTTAGCAGTTATTTCTATAACACATACAAAAACTGATTTTCATTCAAAATTGTATTTTTTCAATGATTTGCAAAATCAAAGTTAACAAAAACAGCAAAAACCCCAACCTCCAGCTCCTAATTTTTTATTTTCCCTCATTTCCCCACATACTAAATGCCAAATCTAAATTTTAACTACTTAAGAACATAGGATGTATATTAAGATTAATTAGAATAATAAAAATTGAAGTTGAATATTTATATATTTATAATATACAATATTATAAGAATGTAAATATTTACTTTTTTATAACAAAGATATGAGTAACATACATTCAGGAAAAATAAGTAAAAATGACTTATATTATGCATAGTGAAATGGAATATATTTTGAAGATCGCGCAAACATTAACTTTTTTAAATCATAAGGAAATGAATAAGTAGCCGAACATAAATGAACAAATTTAAGTCCAAAGTGCAGATTGACAGCTAAGATGTTCTGAACCTCCCCACCAGGGCAAATAAAACGAAATATGATAAATAAGCCTCCTCAAGTCTTTCGTTGTTCTTAAAGATTTGATCCATTTAATGTTGCATTGCCCTTTTTTGTCGCATCAGTTCAACAATTTTTTTTTTTTTGCTGTTCCAGAAAACATGTATATTTCAACCAATCAGAGCTAACGATCTCTGCTGATCACATGTCAGTATGACAGCCAATTGAATGGATAAATGAGTCCAGGCGTTTTGCTTTGCATTCGCACATTAACATCATCATCAGACTCGGATAACTGCAGCAGCTGCCGTTCGTGGAATAAAATCAATCATTAATATTGGTGGAAACGGATTATCTTACACAAGCACTTTATAATGCTTGTTTTTAACACTTGTGTATGTAAATCTGATGTTGGTAGATTATTTTCTTCTTGGAGATGAAATGCATGTATGGCAGCTTAGCATTAAAAAAAATTTTTTTTTGACATAACGTTTTGACAGTTGCCGTCATATTTTCGGAATCAAAGCACCGTGTACCAGAACCAGGGGCGCCACCAGGGGTGGTTGGCCACCCCACTGGCCACCCCGCTTGCCAGTATAACGTTAGATTGTTGAAGCATCGGTTATGCATTTCTTCCCAAATGAATGCATTTTTTTTGTTTTGTTAAATGTAGGGCTGTCAAATTTATCAAGTTAACGAGCGCTAATTAATTTTTTAAAAATTAATCACGTGAAAATATTTATCGCAATTAACGCATTCTCGATACGACTCATTCACCCATTGCCGCAAACGGCCTACAATGGCGCCGTTTTACTTATATACAGAGATAAGAGGCAGAGTGGAGTAGATACAAGCATTCATTGGGGCCGTGCTTTTAAATAGCAAAATCTTTGTCATCTCTCCCACAGCAACCATAAATATTGTAGGAAGCGACGTGGGGAAGAATGACAGGAGTTGATCTTTTTCTTAACACCCTGTAGTGTACCCAACGCAGAGAAGATATAGCATTTGCAGCCACCACACACAGTCATGGTTGCACCACTTCCCATCATGCATTTGGGCAGAACAGTTAAGTCGCTACAGTATCATTTACTGAAAGCTCAACAAATACACTAGATGGCAATATTTAGTCACAATATACAAACTCACATTTATCCTTTAAGAATTACAAGTCTTTCTTTCCGTGGATCCCTTTCACAGAATGTTAATAAAGTTAATGTCATCTTGTGGATTTATTGTTATAATAAAAAAATACAGTACTTATGTACAGTATGTTAAATGTATATATCCGTCTTGTCTTATCTTCCCATTCCAACAATAATCTACAGAAAAATATGGCATATTTTAGAGATGGTTTAAATTGCGATTAATTATGATAAATTTTTAAGCTGTGATTAACTCAATTAAAAATTTTAATCGTTTGACAGCCCTAGTTAAATGTACACCTTATGCCTAATATATACATAACATAATAAAACAGAATTGTTGTGGAAAATGTTGACTGGACAGTTATTGACTATGCACATTAAATCATTAGTAACATAAAATATTACACAATACACCAAAGTATATCAGCAGCCGTGTCCTTAAGTCTGATAGTTTTTCCCTGACCTTTTTACTACAGTAGTATAATGAAAACCTGAAATTATGGCTTTTAGTTTTGGCCACCCCAAGATTTTAAGTGGCCCCATCTGGCCACCCCTATGAAAAATTTCTGGAGGTGCCACTGACCAGAACGGCATTCCGGCCTTGAATCTTATACCGGAACTGCGTTCTGGCCCTGAATCTTATTCCGGAACTGCGTTCCTGACCGTTCTGGCCCACTTTCACCCCTGCTTAGACACAAATAAGTGGAGCAGTATTAGTGAGAATGTATTTTAGCATTTAATATAAAGTAAATAAACAAAATCACAGGTCGGAATACATTTATTAATTGGTCAGAAAATTCTCATCACTGGGCAGCATGGATAGATTAAAAGTGAACTTTTTCCTTTTCATCTTACAGTAAGTAGACATGAAATGTTAATACATAAGCTGACATCACTGTTTTCCTATTTCAAATAAAACCATGTCAGCGTATCACACAGCACTGAATGCACCGTTTGTAGTTGGAATAAAAGCCTTGAAAAGTCTTCACCAGTAATGTTTCCAGTGTTATACTCAATTAGTAACTATGTTAGTGTATGTTAAGGAATGACACAAAAACCTAAAACGTGACCTTGATCATACTTCCTACGTATGTGTATGTTCAAACAATGATCCCAAACAACTGGAATGTCAATTTGGAGAGTTGCACATCATGAAGTTTCAGATGGTCCTACGTAGTCACAGCTATGTCAGCCTGCGTCGTGTCACTGCTTGAGCACAGGAAGCTCCCTTGGCTTGAAAAAGGCCTGTGCCATCCCCATGGCGAAAATGTAAACCTTGGCATCCACTATGATTTCTTCTTTTTTCAATAGCTCTGTAGGATTAAATAGTCAACGGTTTAAATACATTCCAATGTGTCACCTGTAAAGGTTAAAAAATAATAATAATACAAATTTCACCATCTATTTTTGTCTGGAATTCATCAAGTGGTAAAAGGATGACTTCCACGAATTCTGGAGGGAAAACAAAAAAGGGTTTATTTTTATTTATTTTTTATTCAGTAGAAAGTAGAGATGTCCCGATCGATCACGTCATTTTCAAAGTATCGGAATCGGCAAAAAAATATCGGCCATGTCTTTTTTTAATATATATATATTTTTTAATTAAATCGTTTTCTAATTGTATTTAACGTTACAGGCATAATTTGTTACACTCATCCAGAATCTTTAGTTCAGGCTTAAGGTAGGGTTATCAAATTTATCCCGATAACGGCGGTAATTAGTTTTTTTAAAAAAATGTATCACGTTACAATATTTAATGCAATTAATACATGCGCTGCACGACCCATTCACGCATTGTCGCGCTCAATCTGTAATGGCGCCGTTTAACCTATATAGAGAGATAAAAGGCAGCGTAAGATAAGTTAATTTTGGCAGCTTTTGGAGCCTTTTTTTAATTGGCTAAAGCCTTACAATCCCTCTCCCTATTGATTAGAAATATCATGGGAAGCAACGTGGGGAAGCAAGGTAGCAATTGATCTTTTTCTTAACACCTTATGTTATTTCCCAACGCAGAGAAGATATATCAATTGGTAGCACTACGCACAGTCATGGTTCCACTTCCCATCATGCCTTTGGGCATGGCTACAGTATCATTTACTAAAAGCTCAACAAATACACTAGATGGCAATATTTAGTCACAATATACAATGTCACAAGTCTTTCTAGCCGTGGATCCCTCTCACAGAAAGAATGTTTATGCCATCTTGAGGATTTATTGTCATAATAAACAAATACGGTACTTATGTACTGTATGTTGACTGTATGTAGTCGTCAGAGTTTTATTCATTTTTTTCTTAATGCATTGCCAAAATGTATATGATCGGGAAAAATTATCGGGAATGATTGGAATTGAATCGGGAGCAAAAAAAAAAAAGCAATCGGATCGGGAAATATCGGGATCGGCAGATACTCAAACTAAAACGATCGGGAGCAAAAAAACATGATCGGAACAACTCTAGTAGTAGATTATGTTGTAAAATGAACAGGCTCAACTTACCTCCATCACCTGAAAAAAAGCAAAAAAGAAAAATGATTTAACAAGCCTTAGAATTCTGGTCATATCCACCAAAAGTACTTTTCAGACACAATGTTATTGTTCTGTCTTGACTACTCTGATGTCATGAGTTTTGAATTATCAGTCTCACATGCTTGTTTATTGCTCTCAAAGAAGAAAACACTCCCTCACCAAGCTGCTGTGTCGGGTTGATATTCTCCATTTCATCTCCATTAATATTGACCGTGACAATCTGGGTGGTGCAGTTGGACAGGCCAGGGTCCAAACAAGTCACTGTGTATTAAACAACCGTCAGAAATAGGTTTCCCAAGCATAAACTTTTCCCTGTAGTCCTTCAAATATGAAACGACACCTGGCGTCACTCCGACCACTTCGCCTTTGTAGCCGGTTTCCTCTTTCAGCTCCCTCAGCGCGGCCGTTTCAGCACTCTCGCCCTCGTCGATTAAACCTGAGCAAACCCGCTTTTAAATGCAGTGGTACCTCTACTTATAAACGTCTCTACATACAGAATTTTCAGGTTAAGACAGGCCTTAACGGAGAAATAATGCCTATTGTTACGAAATTCCAGGATATTAAAGGCAAAAATACACTATGGCTGGTACTCCAGCTCCAGAGTTTACTGAACGCAACATACTTATAGCTCCTCTGCCATGGGCTATTGACTTGCATTCCTGGCATCCAATTGGCTAAGAGGAACCTCTACTGTACAGTGGGGCAAATAAGTATTTAGTCAACCACTAATTGTGCAAGTTCTCCCACTTGAAAATATTAGAGGCCTGTAATTGTCAACATGGGTAAACCTCAACCATGAGACCATGGGGCTGTCGTCGGGCAACACTGACTTTCAACTCCCTCCACAGATTTTCTATGGGGTTGACATCTGGAGACTGGCTAGGCCACTCCAGGACCTTGAAATGTTTCTTACGAAGCCACTCCTTTGTTGCCCTGGCTGTGTGTTTGGGATCATTGTCATGCTGAAAGACCCAGCCACGTCTCATCTTCAATGCTCTTGCTGATGGAAGGAGATTTTCACTCAAAATCTCTCGATACATGGTCCCATTCATTCTTTCCTTTACACAGATCAGTCGTCCTGGTCCCTTTGCAGAAAAACAGCCCCAAAGCATGATGTTTCCACCCCCATGCTTCACAGTGGGTATGGTGTTCTTTGGATACAATTCAGTATTCTTTCTCCTCCAAACATGAGAACCTGAGTTTCAACCAAAACGTTCTATTTTGGTTTCATCAGACCATAACACATTCTCCCAGTCCTCTTCTGGATCATCCAAATGCTCTCTAGCGAACCGCAGACAGGCCTGGACGTATACTGGCAGTGCAGGATTTGAGTCCTGATAGTAGCCTTTGTTACTGTGGTCCCAGCTGTCTGTAGGTCATTCACTAGGTCCCCCCGTGTGGTTCTGGGATTATTGTTCACCGTTCTTGCTATCATTTTGACGCCACGGGGTGAGATCTTGCATGGAGCCCCAGATCGAGGGAGATTATCAGTGGTCTTGTATGTCTTCCATTTTCTAATAATTGCTCCCACAGTTGATATATTTACACCAAGCGTTTGACCTGTTGCAGATTCAGTCTTCCCAGCCTGGTGCAGGTCTACAATTTTGTCTCTGGTGTCCTTCGACAGGTCTTTAGTCTTGGCCATAGTGGAGTTTGGAGTGTGACTGACTGAAGTTGTGGACAGGTGTCTTTTATACCGATAATGAGTTAAAACAGGTGCCAATAATACAGGTAACGAGTGGAGCCTCGTTAGACCCCGTTAGAAGAAGTTAGACCTCTTTGACAGCCAGAAATCTTGCTTGTTTGTAGTTTACCAAATACTTATTTTCCACTCTAATTTGGAAATACTTTCTTTAAAAATCAAACAATGTGATTTTCTGTTTTTTTTCCACGTTCTGTCTCTTATGGTTGAGGTTTACCCATGTAGACAATTACAGGCCTCTCTAATCTTTTCAAGTAGGAGAACTTGCACAATTAGCGGTTGACTAAATACTTATTTGCCCCACTGTATGTGTATGTTCAGATAGCATTACATGAGTATATAAATTTTTATTCTTTATTCTTGTTTTTTTACATTATGCACAACTCTGATTTTATGTTTACTGGGCAATCTAATTGTAACATGTGTTTGTTACATGTTTTGATGCATTATAAAAGATTTATGTCTTAATTTTGGGGGGCTTGGAACAGATTAGGGCATTTGCATGGAAAACGCGTCTCTACTTACAGAATTTTCAAGTTATGAAACTACTTCCAGAACCAATTTTGTAAGTTGAGGTACCACTGTACAACGTTCTTAACAAATGTAGTACAGATTTCCCAACCTGCTGGAAACTCCAGGGTGAAGTGTCCAGTGGGAGGACGAAACTGCTTGACCATCACCACGCAGTCTTTGTGCAGCGTCCTCTTTAGCAGGGCGATGATGCCAACACCTTGGTGAATTAATTGGAATTATTTTAAATTTGGAATGGGGGGTGAACAAGCCTCGGTGATTCCTTACCATCAGCATCTGTGTTGGTTTGCCTGGTTGTCCTCCTCACCGTCTCCCAGATTCTGGAGGATGAACAAAAGGGACATTGACTATAAAATACACACACAAAAAAAAGGTTTGAAAGGTGGGGGGGTTGGAAGCATGCCTGGTGTTTCCAGCAGGATCGACATAGGTTGTCTTCTCCAGCTTGACCCATCTCCCTGATGCCAAGAGCTGTAACAAAAAGACAGGAAAGTGCTCAATCTTACGTAGTGGAGGTACTTTTTTGGGAGTTGACACAAAATACCTCTTCTTTCACCACGTGTGGAGCCGCCTCTTTGGAATCTTCGGCGTGGTTCATTTTATTTTCTAATTTGGTGGGGGAAAACAAAACTATTCAAGCCACCATTTTGATGATGATCGTTTTCTATACAGGAGTTGCCTAGTCTGCTAAATGTTACATTTGACTATCGCGTAGGCACACAAGTGGATCTGCGCTAACAAGCGATAGACGTGTCAGTTTTGAACTTTAAACAATCATGTGAATTGGGAAATGTGTAAAGTTGACTCACGTGAAACGCACCGAGTTGAAGGATGAGTACAAGGAATGAGCGCTCACTCTGGTAGTACTTCCGGGCACAGCGACGCCCTCCAAAATAATTAGTGTGGTCCAACCAATTTGTTTATAAATGTTTAACAATGTCATTTCAAAACGGTTCTTATATTATCGTGTCTTCATCATAAAATTAATACGGATTTATTTTGTGTCGTTGTAGAATCGTGCTTCAAAATAGACAATCTATGCTTCGGAAATCGACTGTAAAAGAGACAAGAGACGTTCTAAAAAAATAATGTAATATATACAAATTTATTAGATTTATTTTCGTCTTTTGTGACAAACAAAAAGCAATCTATTTATATGTTTACTTAAAATAGTTATTTATGATAATGTGTTAAACATCTCTGAAATTGTGCACCCCTCAAATACCTCCCCTATGGAGAATGTGTAAAAACACAATTAGTGCTTGAAATCAACAGTCATTTTCTAAAACAATCATTAGGAATACACTGAGCTTTTTTTTTATTATTATTATTTTTTTTTGCATTAATAGGATATTAAAATACATTCTGAAGAAGCATTCGGAAGATTATTTTTAACGGACCCTGTTTCGTTACAGGAAGTTGCAGCATGAAGAAGCAGCAAGTTGTACACTGTCAATTTTCCGTCTGGTATCCAATATTTAAGCAACATACGATTAAAAGGTAAGAAATACACAACGGATACAAGTATAGCCCTATACAGAGAACCACAGCCCACTGTAGGTTGTTGGCATGATCTTAAATGTTACGATCCTGTCATGGTTTCTCTTAATTCCAATCATTGTTTGACTAATTGTGAACTAATTTACTTTGCAGTCACATTCTTCCACTTCCTAAAAATGTAATTGATTATTTACTGGATGATGGGACACTCGTAGTCCCTGGAAGGTAAGAACACCCACACACACTTTATTCATGCAAAAATATTGTTCTGATTTAATCAGGTGGTTACTTTTTGCCCCTCTAATAGTGACTACATTACACAGCAGACGAATGCAGATGAAGACGTTGAGGTAAAAGGAATAGGCATTTACATTTATAAATATTAGGCTGACAGCTTTGTAACGCGTTCTTCCCTCTGCCGCCCCGTAGTGGTCAGATGATGAAACAACCACTACAGTCACAGTAAGCATTTAAAAAAATAATCACACATTTTTACAACAATACATTGAGTTAATGTTCGATTTGATCATCATACTTCTCCACCAGGCACCTGAATTCCCAGATTTCACTGCCAAAGTGCTCCAAGCTGTCAATTCCCTGGGTGGTCGTGTATTCCCCAAACTGAATTGGAGTGCCCCAAAGGTACAAACAACACTAAAAGACGATTCTGACAATGACAGAAGAGTTGTAACGTCCTGTGCCCATTTTAGGATGCCAACTGGATTGCACTCAACAGTTCCCTTCAGTGTCAGACCCTGAGTGAAATATTTCTTCTCTTCAAAAGCTCGGACTTCATCACTCATGACCTCACGCAGCCGTAAGTCATTATCGCCCAAAGCAATTTTTTTACAAAACAAAACAGTTTGGGTTCAACAGTCCTTTTTTAATTCCAGATTTCTTCACTGCAATGACCAGGATTCCCCTGATCCTGTTATCCGCTATGAGGTATGTTCAAAAAAAGAATGCAGCAAAATAGTATATCGAAATTTTCGCACTCTAAGGCGCACCTGACTATAAGCCGCCACCCACCAAATTTGACATGAAAATGGCATTTGTTCATAGATAAGCTGCACTAAACTATAAGATGCAGGTGTCTTCACTGTATTATAGGATATTTGCACCAAAAGATGTTAACCGGTAACACTGTATTTGATAGCGGCATCATAAGCCAGTCATAAGACCAAATCAACCACCGTGACGCTTTGAACCAATTGGCTGCAAAGCTTCATTGCTTCAAGAAGCTTCATTTGGCCATCACTGCTCCCTTGGGGGAGACAATCAACCTCTGCTGCCACCTGCTGTCAACATTGTTGTCCTCCAACATGCCTCCTAGCATACATTGCAGTACAACAGATAATAGAAATAATCAAAATTCATGCTATGTGCTATTATTTCTTCGGTTACTGATCTAGTTGTTTCATTATTTGCTAGTTATGGGATTTGGTAACACTTTATTTAACAGTGGCCCATACGACTGTCATAAGTCCATCATAATTATGACATGACACTGCCATGAGCAATAATGAATGCTTTTGACAGATCATTTTGTGTCAAATGATCTCACTTTTGAATGGATGTAAAAGATCTCAGCTGGACATAAATGGAGCAAGGGTTTGCATAGGGACTGTAGGGACATAACACTACCAATTTTTCAGGATGCTGAAATTGTTCCCATCAACTTTGAAGCAACCTTATTTGCCTTATATAATGACTTCAGTTACCTACTGGAGGTCATTTAGATTGTCTTCCCATATGTTTTAAATGTTGTAACTGACCCCACCATTATCAAGTGAATTATTTTCATTATGTTTAGATTTACATGGACCTCTTTTCACTTGCTGAATGTGCCGGTCTATTTTTACCCTCCTAAACTCACATTTGATTGGCTGATGACTTGATCACCCAACACACACACATTAGATATTAGAAGGTTTTTTTTTTCAGCCAGGAGCAGCCACTGTACGAATTGCAAAAAGACATCAATGTTGTAGAAGTCGGGAACACATCACTAATTTTGCTGCTGAAAGTCCGACCTGCATCAGAGTTAGCATAACATGAAACTGTGAGCTTGGTAAGCTGCAAAACTCAAGTACGTAGCTGGTTAGAGAGAAGTGTCCTCCTCTATGTGACTTCTACTGTCAACATTAATTAAACTGTGATAAATGTAGTGAACTGAGTTTTACCCCCTTCTCCCCAATTTGACTTTTTATTTTATTGATGTGGTCTTAAAGCAGCCCACAGGACTTTCATTTTTTTGTCGAGTTCGGCTGTGCTTGTGGGCAAAAGTAGTCGTGTTTTACCTGAAGGACGGCTCCGTTTTCATTTTATTTTTTGTTATTCCCTGACAAAGAAGTTTTTTCAGTTATATTTAATTTCTTTATTTAGACAATGTTGAGTGGTCTTAAGACAATTTTTTGTTGTTGTTGTTGTTGTTGTTTTTTTTTTTTTTGCATTCCTGGGTAGTTAAGAGATGATTAACAAGCTTGTATTTATTGTGTCTATATTAATATAATTTATCTTCAAATAATGCAAATGAAATTTGCTCATAAAATCCGGACAAGTTTTCAAAATGTTTCTTTAGTATTTTTTTTTTTTTAAACAAAGGTTTGAATTAAACAGTGTAGGCTGAATCAATACACATAAAAGTGTAAGTCGATAAAAATTTATTTTGCATTGATCATTAATATGTCCCGTTCCCAGCAAAAGGAGTACATGCAGGTTATGCTGTATCGACCCTATCAATGTAAAGACCAAACCTACGCCCTTAAAATGGAGTGATATAAATTGCCGGATGACGCTCAATGAGATCTGCATTCATTAATACCCATGATAATTTTATGTCATGATTATGACGGTCTTATGATGCTGCTGTCAAATAAAGTGTTAAGTATTAACCCAAATAAATCAACAAATAAGCCGCACTGGACTATCAGCCGCAGGAGTCAAAATGAGGGGAAAAAGTAGCGGTTTATTGTCCGAAAATTACGGTAATCTGTTTTGTTTTTGTTTTTTTTTCCCTCAGCTGGTCCTAAGAAAGTGGAGTGAGTTAATCCCTGGTGGAGAATTTCGTTGCTTTGTTAAAGAAAATAAATTGATTGGTAAGCAAACACATGAAAAATCTACATTTTTCATCCATAGGTGGCGCTATAAGAGCTTAAAAACAGCATTGTTTTGTTTGTCTTCCGTGTGGGTTGCTAGCAATCAGCCAAAGAGACTACACTCAGTATTATCCGCACATCTTGAAGCAGGAGGAGTCCATCATTCATGCAATCCAAGATTTTTTTAGCCAACACATCCAGTATCGCTTCTTGGATGATGACTGTGAGTATGTTATTATAATTTCGTACTGAATTGAAAGCATTTTGACTTTTGCTTTTGTTTTGCAGTTGTATTGGACGTGTACAGAGATAGCCAGGTAAGTGTGTTTGTGATTAACTTACTTTTTACCCCTGCTAATTGATGAAAACCTTTGGAAGTGGAGGTTATGTATTTGGCATGGACTTTATAATTGTATTGACGGGTCAATTCGGCCAGCCACTGCGCAACGCCTTCAAGCAGGGGGCCCATCCTACAATCAGCTTCAGTTATTCGCAGTCGGTCGCAGCGACACATGCGGCAATTCAACGCCGGATTTAGGATAAAAGTACGAAAGTTGTACCCCATACAAACGGGAAGGATTGTCTCAGGAGTGATTTATTCGAGGATTCAAGGTAATTATTATATTTTTGGTACCATGCATGCATTTTGAAACGTTGTGAAAAGAATCAAGGGGAGAAATTAGCCGCTACGACATTGGCATCATAGATCGCAATATTTACGTAAAATAAATGCTAATTGCCCAGCTCTTTGCTCTTTTAACAAAGAATCCAGACTGTTTTACGTCCTGATCGATAAAGAATTCAGGGAATTAAGCATTTATTCACAAGAATTTCAACGTTGTTGTGGTAAGGCGGCGCTACAGTTACTTAAAGAACAGCTGCACATTCGACATATTTACGTAAAATAAATTATACATCCCTTTTTTTTTTTTTTGCTTTTAACCAAGAATCAAGACTGTTTCACAACCATATCTATAAAGAATTCAGGGATTTAAACATTTATTCACAAGATTTTTCAACGTAAAAAGAGCTTTGGCTGTGTTTCCACTTGGTCAGCTTTGACAGAGATAGGCCCCCTATTAATCGGCCCTACGCCCCGTCAATACCATTATGAGGTCTATGGTATTCGGGTCAAATGTTATTATTTTAATATGAAATAGAAGACGTGATTACATTTTCGTAGAATGAAGTCAGTGGTTAGAGAATTTCTTGTACATGTCTTTTATGTTTTATTACCCTAATTTTCGGACTATAGGATGCTACTTTTTTCCCTCATTTTGAATCCTGCAGCTTATAGTCCAGTGCGGCTTATTTGATGATTTATTTGGGTTAATAGGTAAAACTTTTTTTGGGAGTGGGATCATAAGACTGTCATAAGAATGTCATAACTATGACATGACACTATCATGGGCATTACTGAAAGCTTATGACAGATGTCAATATGTGTCATGTGGCATAATATGTTACTAACTCCATTTATGTCTAGCTCAGATCTTTTACGTCCATTCAAAAGTAAGATAATTTGCTGGATGACACTAACCGACATCTATTATAAGCATTCAATAATGCTTATGACAGTGTCATGTAATAATTATAACAGTACTATGGCACCACTATCCCAAAAAATGTTGCCAAATACAATAGCTAGCAATTAATGAAACAACTGGAACAGTAACTGAAGAAATAATTAGCACAGAACATGAATTTTGATTGTTATTTACATCTGTAGTGCCGCAATGCATACTAGGAGGAATGTTGGGTGACAACAGTGTTGACAGCAGGTGGCAGCAGAGGTTGACTGTGTCCCCCAAGGGAGCAGTGATGGCCAAATGAAGATTTTTGAAACAATAAGGCATTGCAGCCAATTGGTTCAAAGCTTCATGGTGGTTCATTTGGTTTCATGACAGTCTTATAATGCCTTTGTCAAATGAAGTGTTACCAGTTAATATCTTTTGGTGGAAATATCCCATAATAAAATGAGGACAACTGCGGCTTATAGTCAGGTCCGCCTTATAGTCCAGAAATTACGGTAATTATAATAATAATTAGGGCTGTCAAAATTATCGCATTAATGGGCAGTAATTAATTTTTAAAATTAATCACGTTGAAATATTTGACGCAATTAACGCACATGCCCCGCTCAAACAGATTAAAATGACAGCACAGAGTAATCTCCACTTGTTACTTGTGTTTTTTGGAGTTTTGTGGCCCTCTGCTGGCGCTTGGGTGCAACTGATTTTATGGGTTTCAGCACCCATGAGCATTCTGTAAATATTGACATCAACAATGGTGGGCTACTAGTTTATTTTTTTGATTGAAAATTTTACAAATTTTATTAAAACGAAAACATTGAGGGGTTTTAATATAAAATTTCTATAACTTGTACTAACATTTATCTTTTAAGAGCTACAAGTCTTTCTATCCATGGATCGCTTTAACAGAATGTTAATAATGTTGATGCCATCTTGTTGATTTATTGGTACCTCACGATGCGATACGGTTTACGATACAAAGCTCACGATAACGATCTGACGATACGGCGATACAACGATTATCGATACATTGGTCAGGAAATCATTCTATGATATTCTAAAAACAACTAATAAACAGAAAAACAAGCTTCTGCTGTGAATTGGAATGAGTTTATCACTAGTAGACGTCCAACCCATTTGAACTGGGAGGGTGGCAGCGAATGAACATTCGTTCATTCGCTGCCATCCCTCCCACTTCAAACGGATTGAACGTCTATGGCCGTCAGTGGCAGCCAATGCCAGGCAATGAGGTAATTTTGGCCCATTTAAGGTCATTTGCCTGTTGATTTTCAGTTACTTCTTGTTGATTTTGGGGTATTTTATGGGTCACTTCCTGTTCATTTTGTGTTACAGAAAAGGAAGTGACCTGGGAATCCCCCAAATGAATAGGCAGTGATTCAAACTCAACAGGAAATGACCTGGAAATGCCCTAAAATGAACAGCAAGTGACCTATAAATGCCCTGAAAATCTGACAGAATTACTGTGAATGCTCTGGTTTCGAATGAACGAACGTTCCCAGTCTAAATGGTTTGGGCGTCGAGCACCGTCAAGGCAGCCTTAGAGTTAACTGAGACACTATTATGGTGGAAGATTTTGGTAGCAAATTGCTGGCTTTGTTTTTTTTTTAATTTTTAGTAGGGCTGTCAAAATTATCGTGTTAACGGGCGTTAATTATTTTTTTGTAATTAATCACGTGACGCAATTAACTCGCGTGCCCTACTCAAACAGATTAAAATGACAACAGTGTAACGTCCGCTTGTTACTTGTTTTCTGGTGTTTGGTGCCCTCTGCTGGCGCTTGGGTCCAAATGATTTTATGGGTTATGCACAATGAGTGAGCATGGTGTAATTATTGACATCAACAATGGCGGGCTACTAGTTTATTTTTTGATTGAAAATTTTACAAATTTTATTAAAACGAAAACATTGAGGGGTTTTAATATAATCTGCAGATGTTTAAGTATGTCTTTTCATGGGACAACACTGACAAAATGACACTTTGACACAATGAAAAGCAGTCCGTGTGCAGCTTATGTAATAGAGTTCATTTATTTTCCCCTCAAAATAACTCAAAATACAGCCATTAATATTAGGCTTTTTAATTAATCACGTTAAAATATTTGACTCAATTAACGCACATGCCCCGCTCACAGATTAAAATGCAGCACAGTGTCATGTCCATTTGTTACTTGTGTTTTTTGTCTCCCTCTGCTGGCGCTTTGGTGCGACTGATTTTATTAGCATTGTGTAATTATAGACATCAACAATGGCGAGCTACTAGTTTATTAAAACAAAAACATTAAGAGGGGTTTTAATATAAAATTTCTTTAACTTGTACAAACATTTATCTTTTAAGAATTAAGTCTTTCTATCCATGGATCGCTTTAACAGAATGTTAATGTTAATGTCATCTTGTTGATTTATTGTTATAATAAATACAGTAATTATGTACCGTATGTTGAATGTATATATCCGTCTTGTGTCTTATCTTTCCATTCCAACAATAATTTACAGAAAAATATGGCATATTTTATAGATGGTTTGAATTGCAGTTAATTACGATTAATTAATTTTAATCGTTTGACAGCCCTAATAATAATAATTAGTTGGGGGGTTTTTTTGTCTTCATTTCTTGTCCGACCTTTTCAAGGGAAGAGTGTGGCTCATTGATTTGAACCCATTCGGCAAGGTCACTGACTCACTTCTGTTTACCTGGGAGGAGCTTACATCCGGTGGAGAAATCATCCAGCCACAGGTTAACGAATGGGAATGTTGCGTTCAGTGTCCTCATCGGGGTTCAAACACACTTATTTGTATCTTTCAGGACCGTCCGGCTTTCCGCTACACCACTAGCGACGTGACGGTGCAGCCCAGTCCCTGTTTGAGCTACCGTATTCCGCGTGATTTCGTTGATCTTTCCACCGGGGAGGACGCTTACAAGCTGGTTGACTTTCTAAAGCTGGTGAGTGATGTTACTGAAACGTCAGCGCAATACAAAAAATGACAACAACTCATATTTGATTTCAACTGCTTCTCTAATCTAACAGCAGAAAAAGCAACAGGAGGACGATGAAGATGAGACAACACAGCAGAGTTGAAGCGACATAAGAATTATGGTTACATTGACAACACGTTAGATTTTATGTCTGTCTGTATTCAGTTTTTCAAATGGACTCTTTAAGAAACAACTTTAACACTAAATCAAGTCCCGCTCCTTCAATCTGCCAATTTAGACTGAGAGCTCCTGACATACTTACTGTATTGCCTCCATTCTTCAGGCATTTCCCATCATGCGTCTCTCTACGGATTAAACTTCTTGTCATGTATCGACTGAGCTGTCGCGTCTGGTGGATGCCGGCAAACTAGCACATTAGGAATTGATTGCGCTTTTTACGTAACGGCCTCAATTACGCCGGTGGCTAAATGAGCTCCAAGTGGCCCTCTTCAATTCGGCTTGTGTAGCGTGCGATCGAGTGCCGCGGCCATCCGAAGCCCTTTGGCGGGATTGAAATGGCAATTACAGCAGGGGAGGAAAAAGCGGGTGAGAATGCAGAGAGTTTATCATCATTAAGGGCTGCGAGCAGACTTATGGCCTGATTTGACCTGGCTTGCTTGTTTAACTCATTCGCCGGCTTGGATGGCGATAGCCACCAGTCCGTTTTGACTGACGATCATTCATTCGCTGCCATTATTAAAAGTGGGGCTGCCACAGATATTTGACTACCGTAATTTTCGCATTATTAGGTGCACCTGACTATAAGCCGCCACCCACCAAATGTGACACGAAAATGGCATTCATTCATAGATAAGCCGTTCTGGACTATAAGCCGCAACTGTCCTTACTGTATTATGGGATATTATACACCAAAAGATTTTCAGCGGTACCACTTAATTTGACAGCGACATCATACGACTGTCATGAGAATAAATAAACCACCATGAAGCTTTGAATCAATTGGTTTCAAAGCTTCATTGCTTCAAGAAGCTTCATTTTGCCATCACTGCTCTCTTGAGGGAGACGGTCAACCTCTGCTGCCACCTCCTGTCAACACTGTTGTTGTCCAATATGCCTCCTAGCATGCATTGCAGCTCTCCAGATGTAAATAACAATCAAAATTCATGTTATGTGCTAATTATTTATTCAGTTACTGTTCTAGTTGTTTCTATCATTGATAGTTTTGGTAATTGGACACACTTTGTTTGACAGTGACGCCATAAGACTGTCATTAGACAATCATAATTTTGACATGAAACTATCACAAGCATTAACGAATGCATATAACTGATCAGAAAAAACGGTCATTTAGTTTTATCCGGCAAATGATCTAACTTTTGAATGGATGTAAAATATCCCAGCTAGTCATAAATTGCGTTAGTAGCATAATTTGCTAGATGACACTTAATGACATCTGTCATAAGCATTCAGTAATGCCCATGATAGTGTCATGTCATAATTATGACGGTTTATGACAGTCTTAGGACGCCGCTGTCAAATAAAGTGTCACCAAATACCATGACTAGCAATTAATGAAACAACTAGAACAGTAACTGAATAAATAATTAGCACAGAACATAAATTTGCACTGCTGTTTACATCTGAATAGAATATAGAATAGCCCTTTATTGTCATTATACGGTTGTACAATGAAATTGTGGAGCATCTCCCTTTACAGTGCAGGACAAGTAAAAAAATCTCGAAAGTGGCTTGCAAAAGTATAAAATGTAAATACATATAAAATATGTTTGAGGTAGTCCTATGTTCAGGCAGTGCAAATAATTGAAGTGAAGTAGCAGCAGTTGACAGTGAAGGCATTGAATATTGCACAAGTAAAAGTCTCGAAAGTGGCTTGCAAGAATAAAAGTATAAAATATGTATGAGGTAGTCCTATGCTCATGCAGTGCAAATAACTGAAGTGAAGTAGCAGCAGTTGACAGTGAATGCATTGAATATTGCAGATTAATATTGCACGTAAATAAGTATTGCACATGGAATATGTGTGAATAGAAGTGGCAGAAGTTGACAGTGAGGCATTGAATATTGTACTTAGTAATTATTGAACATAGTGTGTTACATACAGTGCGCTCCATAATTATTGGCACCCTTGGTTAAGATGTGTTTTTTAGCTTCTAATATTTTTTTTAAATCAAATAATATGGAAAAAAGAGAAAAATCCAACCTTCAATACAAGTGCATTTATTCAGTGGGGGAAAATCCCACATAAAGAAATAATTATTTGACATCAAATAATGTGTGTCACAATTATTAGCACCCCTGGTGTTAATACTTTGTACAACCCCCTTTTGCCAACAAAACAGCACCTAATCTTCTCCTGTAATGTTTGACAAGATGGGAAATGACAGAAAGAGGGATCTTCAGCCATTCCTCTTTGCAGAATCTCTCTAAATCATCCAGAGACCTGGGTCCTCTCCTCTGTACTTTCCTCTTCAGCTCACCCAGCAACAGATTTTGATTTAAAATGTCCTGGTATTTCAAAGCATGCATGATGTCATGCACCCTAACATGGTTCCCAGGGCCTTTGGAAGCGAAACAGCCCCACAGCATCACTGACCCACCCCCATACTTCACAGTGGGTATGAGGTGCCAGGTCCCAGGCATCAACTGGGACCGTGTGTATTTTTTGTGTGAGACCAAGATTGAGCTTTTTGGCAACAAACACTCTAAGTGGGTCTGGCGTGCCACGAAAGATGCGCAATATTTCTATATGTGGGATTTTTTCCCCACTGAATAAATGCCCTTGTATTGAACGTTGGATTTTTCTCTTTTTTTCCCATTAGGGTCCCATATTATTTGATAAAAAAAATATTAGAAGCTAAAAAACACATCTTAACCAGGGGTGCCAATAATTATGGTGGGCACTGTATGGCTGTTCAGGATAGCTGCAGCGCATGCTTGGAGGCATGTGTTACCTATTAACCTGAGCCACATAATTCGAAAAGAAGGAAAAAAGTAGCTGATTCTAGTCCAAAAATTAATTAATTATCGACCTAATCAGCAACTAATACGATAGTTGATGAATTGCCTAGATACATGTTGACCTAAAAATTGTCCAAATCCTCTATTTCTTTGAGCCATAATTAAAAGTTTTCATAAAAATGGAAAAAAACAGCACATATTGTAAATTCGTAGGATTTCATTTGCATTTAGATTAAAACAAAAAAACAACAAATGATGGCATCATTTATTCGTAAGTCGACTAATTGCAGTAGGAAAAAACGTAAACTATAAGAATGGTTTGTGGCAGCCCGAACTGAAAGGCGACTTCAAAATCATTGTACTGTTAAACTCCACTCCAATTTGCTGACTCAGTCAAAAGGCAGAGGTGTTTTCCCCGGCTACAGCTGAGGAAGGGCTGCAGTGCTTTGCAGTCGGAATACTCATGAGCAGCCAGGACCGCGCCTCGCCTCGCCCCCACCACCTTCTCCCCGACCTGTGTCCATGCAAGTATTAAGGCCAGTGTGTGTGTGTTGTCCTGTACAGCCTGAGATGACCTCTACAGCTGTCAGACTGGGAGGATCAGCGCTCCCCTGCAGTCAGTAGACAGTAATCTAGGTGGAACGGTGCTGACCCAAATGACGGGAGCATATTGTTAGCTCCTTTTCTTGTGGTTCATTCAAAACAAAAAAAACTGGAAAGGCATTGGCAGCTATTGAATGAATCTCCAGGTGATAGCGTTTTGTGTGTTAAGTTTGACTAAATGATGCAGGTGAATACAGGAAATAGCAGGGATTTGCCTTCAGAATAAAAGGGTGTAAACGCATATGTATGGGAGTGTAGAAACCAAGGGCGTAGGTTTGCATAGGGACGGTAGGGACAAAACACTACCAGCTTTTCAGGAGGCTCAAATTATCCCAACTTTTAAGCAAACTTATTTGCATTAGTTCAGTTATACTAGTATAGGTCATTTAGATTGTCTTCCCATTTGTTGTAACGATAGAATTGAGCCTACCATTATTAAGTGAATTATTTTCAGACATGTACATTTCACTTGCTGAATGTGCCATTCCATTTTTTTTTTCCTCAAACACACGTTTGATTGGCTGATGACTTGAGCCCCACCTTGTTTTCAGTGTAAATCTACTAGAAATAAGGGAAATTATCCACCAGTGTTTCAAGTAAATTTTACTCAGATTTCTTGAAAAAGGAGAAATAGCTAGCTGAAAAAAAGCTTAACAGACTTATTTTAAGCAAAAGTTGGTATATTTAATCTTTAAAAAACTTGTTTGTCATAAATGTTCTTAATTCAATAATGCAACTAGCTAACGATAGCACCAACATATTCATAGTGGAGGCGTTTAATGTGTTTGTTGTTGATGTTTGTGCTTCTTCTGTCTCTCTCTTCTTTTCTTCTGTTCACCCAAAACCCCTTCTTGTTCGCTGCTTTCTCCTAATAAATGAGGTAGGTTGAATGATAATAATGGGAGTATGTCATACTCCCATGTGATATATTAAAACTGTTTAGACCAATCGGATGCTCAGATCTCCATTCTCTGTGTCAAGCAGCTGAACAGGACAGGTTAAAGAAAAAAAAAATTCTTAGTTCAAGAATAGATACTGTTCAAAATATTATTTGAAAGCATATTTTCTTGATTTTGGTGAAAAATGACCGACTTTTAGATGTGTAGGCTTAATACGAACAAATGGTCATATTTACTGAAAGTAAGTGGAAGAATCTGACACATTGATCTGTTAACTAGCCTTTAAAATTCAAAACAAGATAAAAATTATTCGACTAGATTGAAAAAAAAAATTTACATATTAGACTAGAAACTGCAATTTCGGGAGAAATTACACCTGGGTCTTTCCTCTGTAGAGATACAGATCTTAGCCCCACTCAGGTCTATCAATAGAATGGACAATAATGCCAGTCAATGGCATTAAACAAAGTAAACATTAAAAATGATTGGGAAAATTGGACGTCCATGTCCGTCAATGGCAGCACCCTCCATAAGCGTCAATGCAATCAGGGACATTTGGGGTACACGTCCTATTGATATCTGGTCATTTCCTGTTGATTTGTGGGTATTTTTTTTTTATTATTATTTTTTTGCCATTAAAAATGAATGGGAAAAAATTTGGACGTCCATTGACGTCAATGGTATCAACTTACATAGCTGTCAATGGAATCTAAGTACATTGGCATCAATAAAATGAAAAAACATGCTGAAATGCCAGTGGAAATGAATGGGAAGTTTGGACGTCCATGGACGTCAATGGCGTCACCCTCCATAAGCGTCAATGCAATCGGGGACATTTGGGGTACACGTCCTATTGATATTTGGTCATTTCCTGTTGATTTGGGGACATTGATTTTTTTTTTTTGCCATTGAAAATGAATGGGAAAAAATTTGGACGTCCATGGACGTCAGAGGTATCAACTTACATAGGTGTCAATGGAATCTAAGTACATTGGCACCAATAGAATGAAAAAAAACATGATAAAATGCCATTAGAAATGAATGGGAAATTTAAAATCCCGTCAATGGCGGCACCCTTCATAAGCGTCAATGGAATTGGGGAAGTTTGGGGGACACGTCCTGTTGATATCTGGTCATTTTCTGTTGATTTGGGGAAAAAAAAAAAAAATTCCCATTGAAAATGAATGGGAAAAAATTTGGACGTCCATGGACGTCAATCGTATCAACTTACATAGGCGTCAATGGAATCCAAGTGCATTGGCATCAATAGAACGAAAGAACATAAAATGCCATTAGAAATGAATGGGAAATTTGGACGTCCATGGCCGTCAATGGCTGCACCTTTCATAAGCGTCAATATACTTGGGGAAGTTAGATTAAGACATTACACTGTAAATTTGCAGTGGGAAAGTTAGTATAGGTCAATACAGATTTATTTTTTCATCAATCATCAAGCCCATCAATTAATTAGGTTCTTATTGGAGAGAAATGTAGCCCTGACTGCTGTTCACCCAATCTGTTTAGTCTTATTAATGTCCCGTCCCCACAAAATCTGTACATGCAGGTTACGCTGTTATATCGTCCCTACCAACATGGAGACCAAACCTACGCCCTTGGTAGAAACACCCAAAGACAAAATAGAAATAACGTCCTGTCTGCAATAGTTTATTATTAACAAAATGACAAACTTGTATAACCTTGCTCTACACTACATTTGTATTAGTTACCTATCAATTACAATGTTCATACTTAAACTGAACATTGTGTTGTTTACAGGGCCGGCGCTAGCTATTTTGGTGCCCTAGGCATAAATGCTTTGTGGTGCCGTCCCCCCCAACGATAGAAATGAACAATATCTGAACATTTGTCAGTATTGCTTTATTTTACAAAATAACTTCGTTGTCAACAGTAATATTTCACAAACATTCACAAATGTTTCACAAACTGTCAAACCAAACAAAAATAAAATGAAACAAAAAACAAAAATAATAGATAAATAATAATTAAGTCTTTATAAAAAAAAAACTACCAATGGCACCAAATAAATAAATAAAACTAAATAATTTAAAATAAAAATAATAAATTCCACAACTATTTACAAATAAACATCTGTAAATGAACATAAATAATGAACTTTAAATACAAACATTAAAGTGCAAGAATCAGTTGTTAGTGGCCCTACAGAGGCACACGTCTGCATTTCCGCGCTGCAAAATCAGCTATCAGGTCATCATATGACAGTTTCTGTGCAATTTCCCCATTGATGCTAATGACATCATCATCATTATATTTGTATTACTTGCATTTACCAGGCTTTACAAAGTTTTTTTTTTTTAAAATACTATATATTGTTGTTATTATTACAATTACTATTTTTTAGGATTTTTTACAAACTTGATTTTTTTTTTGGTGCCCCTTCAGGCAGTTGGTGCCCTACCCGCAGTGCGTGTTATGCGTATGTGGAGCGCCGTGTCTGGTTGTTTAGTAGTGTAATTACTATCAATACACTTTGAAAGACTAGTTCACTTATCCAACTGTGTGTATTGAAAATGAACAGTCAGAATTGATTAACCCAAAACAGATGCTCTTATTTTCAAAAACTGTAGCAGGAAGTGACAGTACATCCGCAAATTTGACAGCCTGGGGACAAGGAAGAGAGAAAGGTGGGGGAGAGAGAGAGAGATGGAGAAGGGGAGGGAGAGAAGAGCAGGGACACGGCAACCTGCTGGAGGACTCACATGGTCCTGTCGCAGCTGAGGACACCCTCACAAAGCTAGCCGCTTTACCTCTGATTGTTTACTTTTTTTTTTTTTTTTCTAGCTGGCTCCGTCCCCCCGACCTCCCTCCTCTCCCTGGTATCAATCAACGCCATGGCTCGGGAGAACGGAGACACCAGCGGGGGGGAGACGTGGAAGAAGCAGGTCGACGACATCAAGAAGATGTTTGATTTGAAGGAAGTCCTCGGGACGTGAGTACACGCAACTTTGACCGCCCTTGACGTTTCTCGAGCGCATGACAAAGTGACTTTGCCGTGACATCATTGTACTTAAGCGCCGGAGCGTCAAATATTCTCATTTGGGATAATGGCTTGCAACTACCGAGGCTTGACATACGTTATTAATCACTGTCACATCATTCAAAACCGGAGTTTGTGATGATGTATTAACTCTTTGGCTGGCAATGACAGTGATGGACATCCATGATAATACCGTGTTTGTATTCATACATCATGTCCATCTTGAGCCAGGTAATGTATTGTAAGGTAGATGGGAAGTTTGCCTTTTGCCTGATGAAAAAGTCATCACATTCTCATTGATGACTGCAATGGTTTGAGCAGACTGCTCTCTCAGCACTAGTGACAGCTGTCATTATCGCACTTGGCCTTTTTTTCTTCTCGTGTCTTGAGAAGATAGTTTTCGCTCCTCCACTTCCTTTTCTCTGCCCTAATCCTGACAGTCAGTTCCTGCTGTGTTTTCTGGCTTGGACGGCATCCTGGGGAACTCGAACGTAGTTTGGGATTAGCAGTGTAGGGATTTAGAACGACTTCAGGGCAAATAGAAGGTTGTGTAATGAGGCTTGAATTGAGCTTTTTTTTTTTTTTCAAATTATGAAATTGAAACCAGATTTAAAATGGACGTGGATTTGTGGTCTAGTAGTGGTGTTGAGGATGCAGTCATTTACAGCATTGGTGTAACGTTAGTTTATTTTAATGATGTTTTCCGGAAAATTACATGTAGTTGAAGGAGCAAGAGTCCCCAGGGGCCCCAGGCAACATGGGGCCCTTCAAGTGTGCGAAAGTAAGCAATAGAAGAAAGAATAGCAACACAAAAGTACCGCCATCGGATGCGGAGGTATATACTTTTGTGTGAAATCAGTAGTCAGATTGGCCCTACAACCCACCAAATTCAAATTATTCCATAAAAACCACTGATTGGTGGACTACCGACCGAAATGAGTATTAAATTTGCTGATAAAATTGTTTAGTATTATTTTAGATGCATATATGTTATATTTTTCTCATAGAGTATTCGACGAGGAATAAGATAGACCCATTAATAGACTTTTTGGGAAAAATCACCATTTTTTTAAGTAGTCACACGAGTAATGAGTTGGCCTGTGAAACTCAACATACTTCAACTCGGCAAGGACTTTCCAGAGAGTACTTGGTGAGTCACTCTTTAAACAATCATGTGGTTTTAATAACTGATTGGACTTTCTTAAACATTAATAATCTACGTGACGTGGTTCGTGCTGATTGGGATTGATAACAGAATCATTAGAGAATCTGCCAAATGATTCCATGGTATTGAAACACTCCCTACACTTGTCACTGCAACAGTGCAGTAAAGCTGTGTGTGCTAAATATGTTGGCCCTCTGGGGACCCCTTCTGGCTGGGGGCCCTAGGCAATTGCCTGGTTTGCCCAATGGGACGTGACGCCTCTGGTTGAAGTGGTGGTCAAACAAAAATGCTATAGGTTTTATTACACCCAAGGTGAGTTCAACTAAACGAGAAATACATTTCACTTTTCACCTTATACAGTGGTATGAAAAAGTATCTGAACCTTTTGGAATTTCTAACATTTCTGCATAAAATCACCATCAAATGAAATCTGATCTTTGTCAAAATCACACAGATGAAAAAACAGTGTGTTTTAACTTAAACCCCCCAAACATTTATAGGCTTTCATATTTTAATGAGGCTAGTATGCGAACGATGACAGAAGGGGGGAAAATAAGTAAATGAACTAGTGCTGCAACGATTAATCGATTAACTCGAGTATTCGATTAGAAAAAAATATTCGAATTAAATTTTGCTGCTTCGAGTATTCGTTTAATTAAAGTGACATTGTAATGGTTTATTTTTTAAAGTATTTGCGTTTAGTTTTATTGATTTGGGTGGATACACTGCTTTCTAGTCTGCCTCAATTCACATGGCTGAATCCAGGTGCTCCCGGTTAAGACGTTTTTTTAAAAAATGTTTTATGCATTCGTAATTTTGTTTATAGGTATATTTAGCCCATTTTTGTGGGAATATGTGTCTTAATTATTTGTTAAGAACATTGTAAAAAAGTTAGCATTTTATAGCATTTAAACTAGCGGACTTTTGCGATGTAAGTTAGCCAGTTGTTCTTTTGTTGTACATAGAGCCTCATTTATCTTTTTTATACCGTTTGGGGCTCAGCTCAGGTAATTTAATTTTTCATGTTCCTTATCCGATTACTCGATTATTCGAAGTAATGGTTTATCAATTAATCGACTACTAAAATAATCGATAGCTGCAGGCCTAAAATGAACTGTCACATTTAATATTTTGGCAGCAATAACTTCAACCAGACGCTTCCTGTAGCTGCAAAACAGTCCGGCACATCAATCAGGACTAATCTTGGCCCATTCTTCTCTACAAAATTGCTGTAGTTCAGTCAGATGCTTGGGATGTCTGGCATGAATCGCTGTCTTTAGATCATGCCACAGAATCTTAAAGGGATTCAAGTCTGGACTTTGACTTGGCCACTCTTAAACGGGTATTTTGTTCTTCTGAAACCATTCTGAAGTTGATTTACTTCTGTGTTTTGGATCGTCTTGTTGCAGCATCCATCCTCTTTTTAGCTTCAACTGTCTGACTGACGGCCTCAGGTGTTCCTGCAAAACATCCTGATTAACTTTTGAATTCATTCTTCCATTAATGATTGCAAGTTGTCCAGGCCCTGAGGCAGCAAAACAGCCTCAAATCATGATGCTCACTCCACCATGCTTCACGGTGGCGATGAGGTGTTGATGTTGGTGAGCTGTTCCACTTTTTTACTCCACCTATGACATTGTGTGTTTCTCCCAAACAATTCAACTTTGGTTTCATCAGTCGACAAAATACTTTGCCAAAACTTCTCTGGAGTGTCCAAGTGCCTTTTTGCAAACATTAAATGAGCAACAATGTTTTTTTTTGTTTTTGTTTTTTGTAGACAGCAGTGGGTTTCTCCATGGAGTCCTCCCATGAACACAATTCTTGGCCATAATTTTACATATAGTTGATGTGTGCAGAGATACTGGACTGTGCCAGTGATTTCTGTAAGTCTTTAGCAGACACTCTAGGGTTCTTTTTTACCTCTCTGAGTATTCTGCGCTGAACTTTTGGCGTCATCTTTGGTAGACGGCCACTCCTTGGGAGAGAAGCAACAATGCCAAACTCTCTCCATTTATAGTCAACTTCTCGGACTGTCGATTGACGAGCATCCAGACTTGTAGAGATAGTTTTGTATACTTTCCCAGCTTTATACAAATCAACAATCCTTGATTGCAGGTCTTCAGACAGCTCTTTTGACCGATTCATAATGCACATCAGACGATGTTTCTCATCAAGACAATTCTTACCAGGGGTGTGTTTGATAGTGGGCAGGGCAGCTTTAAACCACTCATCAGTGATTGGAAACACACCTGACTTAAATTGTTTAGTAAAAATTGGTTTCAATTTCTGTTTTAAGTCTCCTTAGGCGGAGGGTTCACTTAGGCTACCTTCATACTACAGGTCTTAATGCATGAATCCGATTTTTTCGTTTTTTTCCAACTCGATTGAGGCATTAACTTGACGGTCTGAACGTGACAAGTCGCATAGAACGGGACCATTTCAAATCCGATCTGGGTCACTTTCGTATGTGGTCTAAATCCGATCTGGGCCACATTTTTCCAGACTGTCTTGGCGGTCTGTACTGTCCAGTCCCGCAAATCGGATTTAATGCAGCAATTACGTCATCAAATAGCGAGAGAGTCGTTACCGTAGCGATGCACCTGTGCGTTATTAGCGCCTAGCTTGCAGTGAACACGGCTTTTGGGGAAGGGCTGAGCTTGACAACAGTCATAAAAAATAAAAATGGGTTGAGGATAAGCCTGAGAATGCTCAGTTTTCTCTCTGTTCCAAGTGAGCAATATTTCAACATTGCCTCCACGGCCGAGAGTCGGGACAAACTGCCCGTATGTGTGTGTGACGTGCACGGACAGCGCGTGCATGCTATCGATCCATATAAACTTTGAATATAAGCCTAAACGGGGATTATTTATGTCTGTTATTTGTGTCCACCTTTTGAAAAGCAAAATATGATATCCCTGGAATGACGGATGACGTCTGTCATTTGTTTTGATGCTTCTGCGCATGCGGGTCTTCTTGCTTAGCGCGTGTCCGACTGCGAATTAGTGCGCATGCGTAATACTTGAATGGTCTCAATGGATAAAGGCAGTCTGAACGGGCACGCCAAAAAAACGGATATGACAAAAAATCGGATTCGTGCATTAAGACCTGTAGTATGAACGTAGCCTTACTTATATTCCCTCTTCTGTCATAGTTTGCATGCTATCCTCATTAAAATATGAAAATCTGTAAATGTTTGAGTACCGTAATTTCCCGAATATAACGTGCACTTTTTTTCCCCAAAATCAACTTGTAAAATCATGGTGCGCATTATAAATGGGTACATGGATGGAGACAGAAATATATAGTGTAACATATTATGTCTGTAACGTTAAATACAATTAGAAAACAATTTTATTAAAAAATAGCATGTCCGATATTTTTTTGCCGATCCGATACTTTGAAAATGTCGGGATCGGGACATCTCTAGTTATCAGTTGCTGTCTTTAAGATTGCAATAGGTCAGTATTTGTGTGTTTGACTCTTCGATAACAAAATGATACGCAGTAAATCAATCAAAGAATTGAAAAACGTCATGAATTTGAGCAGTCATAAGCGTTGGAGTCGCTTCTTTTGAGTAATGTGTATGCACGGGACTCTTCTTGGATATCGCCTTACCCTCGAGGGTGAGTGCCTCTTTGTTGTTCACGCCTTAATAATTCATCACTTGGGTCCTTGTGTTTTTCATCTGCCACCTATAGTCACGACTGCTTTGTTTTTAAACGTTGAACCGAACAAGTGTCCGACAGGGAAAAGGAATGAAGGAGGCCTTCTGAAAGACAAAGTGCGCCACGGCGCACTTGTGTCGTGTGCGATAGCGCTGACGGTGATGCATTGTGGGAATGTTGCCGTGCCGCCCTGGGCATGCTGTCCTTAATTGATGCTCTAATTCCCCGCTGCTGGCTCGGTTCCCTCCTCTGTTTCTGGGACTGCAACCTTGTGTTTAGAAATGCCACGACATTTAACTCATTCACTGCCATTGATGGTGATAGACATAAATCCATTTGGGATTTACTTGGATAAATTAGAGGCCCATCCGGGTTATCGGTGTCTATTGTTGCTCATGAGCTAAAAAGCGCAAGAGCATCAATGTCGCTTTTCTCTCTTTGAACATGCGGCAAACACACATTCCATTTGCCAGCTGTCAAGCCCTCACTTAGTTGTAAATGTGTGGAAGGTGAGATTACTATTTTGCATGCCGAAAGGTCGGGGTTCCGCCGGTCCAGCTTCACACGTGCGTCCGCCGCATTAATAACCATAAAAATACAGTCCATTATCGGATCGCAGCACTAGTTTTAAGGCTGTGAGCAATTACATTTTGCTCATAATGGGCTTGGAGTTAAAAGCTTGCTGACAACGTTGCGGACAGCCGAGCGATTTTGTTTAAAGAGCACTTGCTGTGTTTGTCTTTTAAACGACAAATGCTCGAGATAGAACTTTGGGAACAGACTGAGGTCATCAGTCTGTTTTTAAACTGCCCTGTCAGACCCTAATCTTTTCTGTCTTCCCTCTACATGTTCTTTCAGTTGGTAAGTGTCTCCCTTCCTCGCAGCCCTTGTTAAATGAGGTTGTAATAATCTTGTAACGCTACTTACAATGGGGCAAATAAGTGTTTAGTCAACCACTAATTGTCCAAGTTCTCCCAGTTGAAAATATTAGAGAGGCCTGTCATTGTCAACATGTGTAAACCTCAACCATGAGAGACAGAATGTGGAGAAAAAAAAACAGAAAATCACATTGTTTGATTTTTTAAAAAACTTATTTCCAACTTATGGTCGAAAATAAGTATTTGGTCAATACCAAAAGTTCATCTTAATACTTTGTTATGTACCCTTTGTTGGCAATAACAGAGCCCAAACGTTTTCTGTAACTCTTCACAAGCTTTTCACACACTGTTGCTTAGAGCTGGGAATCTTTGAGCACCTAACGATTTGATTCCGATTCAGAGGCACCGATTCGATTATAAATCGATTATTGATGCACACCACCACACTTTTAATGTTTTGTACATTAGTTCCAAAATTGTTCAAAAATCCTCTCAGGCTAAACCAAACTATTTTAGTATCAAGTTAACAGTTAAAAACAGTAAATAAAATACTCAAGTCCCCATTCTGTATCAAAAGCTTAAAACTACATTCAATTAATTTAATGTTGTGAATCAACCGTTAAAGTTGTTAAAATTGTTCCCATTATTCCATAATTTCGCATCTGTCTACTTTCGACATGTCAGTTTTAAAACGGTTTCATCATTAAAGATAGATTAAAGTCAAGATTTTGCCGATTTAGAAGTATTATAGATAAAAAGTTAATTGAGTTCACTACAACAGAGCCTTCTAGAGAAGTCAACTGCTTTAAGATGGCGGCAAGTCTGTCGTTTCACATCTAGTTCTACAATATGTGATATCTACCATAGCCATATGTTGCCGTATGTTAGCAACTAGCAACCGGTCGCTGTTTGTAGAGGCTGTCGGCCGCAGCCAGGTATGATTGTTTCTTGTTTTGTTTTTTTTCATCTAGTGGCATGAGTTGAACTAGATATTTACTCTCGGTCCGTTCCTCATTGCGTCCCGAAGACCATGCTGACTGTGTTTTATTTCCGCTTTACCTGGTATAATTCAATAATCGGAATTTGGATGTTTGTGAATCATTCTCGAATCTTCCACGGCCGAATCGCGAATAATCTATGAATCGAAAATTTCACACGCCTCTACTGTTGCTGGTATTATGGCCCTTTCCTCCATGCAGATCTCCTCTAGAGCAGTGATGTTTTGGGGCTGTCGTTGGGCAACACGGAATTTCAACCCCCTCCACAGATTTTCTATGGGGTTGAGATCTGGAGACCTTCTAGGCCACTCAGGACCTTGAAATGCTTCTTATGAAGCCACTCCTTTGTTGCCCTGGCTGTGTGTTTGGGATCATTGTCATGCTGAAACACCCAGCCACATCTCATCTTCAATGCACTTGCTGATGGAAGGAGATTTTAACTCAAAATCTCTCGATACATGGCCCATTCATTCTTTCCTTTACACGGATCAGTCGTCCTGGTCCCTTTGCAGAAAACAGCCCCAAAGCATGATGTTTCCATCCCCCTGCTTCACAGTGGGTATGGTGTTCTTCGGATGCAATTCAGTATTCTTTCTCCTCCAAACACGAGAACCTGTGTTTCTACCAAAAAGTACGATTTTGGTTTCATCTGACCATAACAGTTTCTCCCAGTCCTCTTCTGGATCATCCAAATGCTCTCTAGCGAACCGCAGACGGGCCTGGACGTGTACTTTCTTCAGCAGGGGGACACGTCTGGCAGTGCAGGATTTGAATCCCTGGCGGCGCATTGTGTTACTGATAGTAGCCTTTGTTACTGTGGTCCCAGCTCTCTGTAGGTCATTCACTAGGTCCCCCGTGTAGTTCTGGGATTTTCACTCACCGTTTTTGTTATCATTTTGACGCCACGGGGTAAGATCTTGCGTGGAGCCCCAGATCGAGGGAGATTATCAGTGGTCTTTATATGTCTTCCATTTTCTAATAATTGTTCCCACAGTTGATTTTTTTACACCAAGCATTTTACCTATTGCAGATTCAGTCTTCCCAGCCTGGTGCAGGTCTACAATTTTGTCTCTGGTGTCCTTCGACAGCTCTTTGGTCTTGGCCCTAGTGGAGTTTGGAGTGTGACTGACTGAGTTGTGGACAGGTGTCTTTTATACCGATAATGAGTTAAAACAGGTGCCATTAATACAGGTAACGAGTGGAGCCTCGTTAGACCTGGTTAGACCTCATTAGAAGAAGTTAGACCTCTTTGACAGCCAGAAATCTTGCTTGTTTGTAGGTGACCAAATACGTATTTTCCACTCTAATTTGGAAATACTTTAAAAAATAAATGTGATTTTCTGTTTTTTCCCCACATTCTGTCTCTCATGGTTGAGGTTTACCCATGTTGACAATTACAGGCCTCTCTAATCTTTTCAAGCCGGAGAACTTGCGCAATTGGTGGTTGACTAAATACTTATTTGCCCCAATGTATAATGAACATCTATCTGCTTCAATGGTAGCCGATTTAATAAAAACAATTAGAAACTGCTTTTTACGTTTGTTTGGGTCATACTTCTGATTATGTGCTCATTCACTGCCAATTCAAATTTGTCTGCCTGCTATCAGTGCGTTAGCACGCTCGCACATGCCTCTTGTGAGATAAAGATGCATCATCTGCACTTGTTTAGTTGGCAGAAAACACCAGCCGGCAAGATGCAATTTGAATATGAATGCGGTATTTCCTACCCAAAGCACTATACGTGTGCTTCAACAGCCAAAATAATGTTTTAGGCCACAAATGACCTTAAAATTACATTCAAATCCACTTTTTTCCTTGTGATAATCACTCTATTCCTACTACTGTCCCTCTCAGTTTTATGGTATTTGTGTATTTAATCATGGATGTTTCTATGGTAACAACCTAGCCGTCCATCTCGCCCCTTTATGAATGATCGTTGTTTTTAATTCAAGCGGAGTAGTTTCACGCCTGGCCGACGCACGATTTGTCTTGTGGACAGGCAATTTTAACTGGACTGTAACACATACGTTGAAGAATTTAGTATAGTATAGGAGTATAGGAATGCAACAGGCAAGATATAGTTTGGTTGTCACTCTTTCTTGTCAAAGCCTGTTGTTTTATGTGTGTGAAACAGGGAAATGATGGAATCTAATTGGAATTTTAATACACAGGTTGGGTCATTGAGATATAAGCAAGTATGTACGTGTTGCTAGATTCTGGCACACAGGCCGCTCTATTTTATCATGATTCAAATTATTTTGCCATATTTTTCGAGTAAGAGGCGCTCACTTATTGTTTTTGGTGTGAAAAAGCCACGCATTGTAGCAGCTTGACACTTGTCAATGTAGTCTGCTGTGATTTCCCTTCCAAATTCACAACACTGCTTGAGTCTTTTTACACTTTGATCAAATTTTATTACAGTTTCATGTAGGGCACATTGTTTCATCTCCATCCGCAATATATGGGAAGCAGAAAGGGATTTAATCTAAAGAGCCCTTAGCACTAATTAGAGCGTTTGAGATCAAATCACTTTAGAAGATTACAATTGCATTTAACAAGGTTTGCTAAACTATTATGGCAACGGTGATATGAATATTTCTATTACACTCCGCCTGCAGTGGGAATGATACTTTTTCAGTCAAAGATACAGTGGGGCAAATAAGTATTTAGTCAAACACCAACTGTGCAAGTTCTCCTACTTGAAAAGATTAGAGAGGCCTATAATTGTCAACATGGGTAAACCTCAACCATGAGAGAAAGATTGTGGAAAAAAAACAGAAAATCACATTGTTTGATGTTTAAAGAATTTATTTCTCTTTTGGTCACCTACAAACAAGCAAGATTTCTGGCTGTTAAAAAGGTCTAACTTCTTCTAACGAGGCTCAATTCGTTATCTGTATTAATGGCACCTATTTTAACTCATTATCGGTATAAAAGACACCTGTCCACAATCTCAGTCAGTCACACTCCAAACTCCACTATGGCCAAGACCAAAGAGCTGTCGAAGGACACCAGAGACAAAATTGTAGACTGAATCTGCAATAGGTAAAACGCTTGTTGTAAAGAAATCAACTGTGGGAGCAATTATTAGGAAATGGAAGACATCCAAGACCACTGATAATCGATCTGGGGCTCCATGCAAGATCTCACCCCGTGGCGTCAAAATGATAACAAGAACGGTGAGCAAAAATCCCAGAACCACACAGGGGGGACCTAGTGAATGACCTACAGAGAGCTGGGACCACAGTAACAAAGGCTACTATCAGTAACACAATGCGCCGCCAGGCACTCAAATCTTGCACCGCCAGACGTGTCCCCCTGCTGAGGAAAGTACACGTCCAGGCCCGTCTGAGGTTCGCTGGAGAGCATTTGGATGATCCAGAAGAGGACTGGGAGATTGTGTTATGGTTAGATGAAACCAAAATAGAACTTTTTGGTGAAAACACAGGTTCTCGTGTTTGGAGGAGAAAGAACACTGAATTGCATCCGAAGAACACCATACCCACTGTGAAGCATGGGGGTGGAAACATCATGCTTTGGGGCTGTTTTTCTGCAAAGGGACCAGGACGACTGATTTGTGTAAAGGAAAGATTGAATGGGGCTATGTATTGAGAGATTTTGAGTGCAAATCTCCTTTCATCAGCAAGGGCATTGAAGATGAGACGTGGCTGGGTCTTTCAGCATGACAATGATCCCAAACACACAGCCAGGGCAACAAGGGAGTGGCTTCGTAAGAAGCATTTCAATGTCCTGGAGTGGCCTAGCCATTCTCCAGATTTCAACCCCATAGAAAATCTGTGGAGGGAGTTGAAAGTTCGCGTTGCCCAACGACAGCCCCAAAACATCACTGCTCTAGAGGAGATCTGCATGGAGGAATGGGCCAAAATACCAGCAACAGTGTGTAAAAAGATTGTGAAGAGTTACAGAAAATGTTTGGCCTCCGTTATTGCCAACAAAGGGGACATAACAAAGTATTGAGATGAACTTTTGGTATTGACCAAATACTTATTTTCCACCATGATTTGCAAATAAATTCTTTAAAAATCAAACAATGTGATTTTCTGTTTTTTTCCCACATTCTGTCTCTCATGGTTGAGGTTTACCCATGTTGACAATTACAGGCCTCTCTAATATTATCAAGTGGGAGAACTTGCACAATTAGTGGTTGACTAAATACTTATTTGCCCCACTGTAAGTCAGGTGGATGATTTTAGTAAGAGAGTTCTCCTCTTGCAATCCATTTGGATTCATAGGACAGTGAATGAACACGTTTCCAATGAGGCGAAAGGCGTCCAATCCGTCAAAAGAGCCACATCGTCATTAATTGATGAATCAACCACCCATTGATTATCAAACTCATTGAGAACTATTTGATAGCCGTTTAACAGTCTAAACTAGAGACATTGCACTGAAAATTGTAAACAGAAGGGAGGCCTCCTTCCATCCACGAGCGGTGAGGGTTGTTGCCATGGCAAATTCATACGTGGCTGCGTTAGGGTTTGTGTGACATGAGCGCACAAAGCAGACAATGAGCGCCGCCGTTCTTTCACGCGCTCGCTGGCCTTTTTTCCATCAATGAAGCGCCGAGCCCGTGCCGTGATCTCGTCGCTTTCAATGAAATTTAGTCCACTAGGGAATCCGTGTTTTGCGCCTCTGACACTTGCCCTTGCATCAATTCATCTCTTTCATTCACCATCAGCTCACTGGGCCCGCCGTGATCCGTGCGCGCTTGTTTTTCTGTTAATGTTTAATTTCGTCCCACAGAGCGCCGCGTGCACGTTCCATCTGCCGCTAAGAGACCTCGGAGCCCGTTCTGGCCGCTCCGTATGGGCCAATTACGCACTTTGAGAGAGACTCTGTGCCAAAATTGCAAATTTGTTCTGTAATTACACCGAATATGGTGGCGGTATTTTCTTTGGTTTGCCATTGGAGTGAGCGTACAGACTATAATTGGCTCTTAATTGCTGCCGTGGCAACGGTGCTATTTAAGCCCACGAGCTGTGCGAATGTGCCTATAGTGCACAAAAAGGATACAGCGCGCTGGGGGCTCTTAAAGCTCTTCCCCGCATTTCTGGAATAATGTATGTGTGTTTGTAATAGAATCTGGACCCCTCGCACCTCGCCTCCTGTTGCCATAGTGATTGTGGGAAGCGGTTCTTACACATGTGGGTGAGAACCCCACAACAAGTCAGAATCTAAACAATGTTTGTATTGTAACCACACGACACCAAAGGAAAGCTCATTCTCGTGACGTCAGTGGCGCGTTATCTCCGTCCGTGCCCTCTGCTGCTTAGCGTGCGTCCGTTCGCAGGCAACTGCCAGCCAGCGCTTTGATTTAACTGCTAATTATTGATATGGCGGCAGCAGATTGACACATGATTGCTCCCTGCGTGATGCACGCGCGAGTTCTCAAAGAATGCCGTTCGCAAAGCTGGTGTTTGTCATTCTTGCAATTGAGGTCACAATTCAGTGGAGCAGTTTTGAATGAGTTATTTACATAGTTTGAAAAGCATACTCTGTGATGGAAGCCTCTCCCAGTTCAAATGGATCTGAAGTCCATAGGCGGATCTACTATTCAGGCAAAGTAGACGATCGCCTTAGGCCCCCAACCACTAGGGGGCCCCCAACCAGCCAGTGTCGCCTCCAGAAATTTTTCATACGGTTGGCCAGATGTGGCCACTTAAAATCTTGGGGTGGCCAGAACTAAAAGCCATAATTTCAGGTTTTCATTATATTATTGCAGTAAAAAAGTCAGGGGAAAACTATCAGAAAGACTTAAGGACACGGCTACTGATATACTTTGGTGTATTGTGTAATATTTGATGTTACTAATGATTTAATGTGCATAGTCCGTAACTGTCCAGTCAACATTTTGAGTTCCACAACAATTATGTTTTATTGTGTTATGTATATATTAGGCATAAGGTGTACATTTAACTAGGGCTGTCAAACAATTAAAAATTTTAATCGAGTTAAACACAGCTTACAAATGAATTAATCGTAATTAATCGCAATTCAAACCATCTCTAAAATATGCCATATTTTTCTGTAAATTATTGTTGGAATGGAAAGATAAGACGGATGTATACATTCAACATACTGTACATAAGTACTGTATTTGTTTATTGTAACAATAAATCCACAAGATGGCATTAACCTTATTAACATTCTTTCTGTAAAAGCGATCCATGGATAGAAAGACTTGTAAATCTTAAAGGATAAATGTGAGTTTGTATATTGTGACTAAATATTGCCATCTAGTGTATTTGTTGAGCTTTTAGTAAATGATACTGTAGCGACTTAACTGTTCTGCCCAAATGCATGATGGGAAGTGGTGCAACCATGACTGTGTGTGGTGGCTGAAAATGCTATATCTTCTTTGCATTGGGTACACTACAGGGTGTTAAGAAAAAGATTAACTCCTGTCATTCTTCCCCACGTCGCATCCAAGAATATTTATAGTTGTTGTGGGAGAGATGACAAAGCTTTTGCCATAAAAAAGCACAGCCCCAATGAATGCTTTTATCTAATCCACTCACTTGACACTGCCTCATGCCACTGCCACATTATATATATCTAATATGTAGGAAAGTCAATTACATGCAATGACACTTTTCGGCCACCAGGGGGGCCTGGCCTTCTTGCCCCCCCCTTAAAATCCGCTTATGCCATCAACGGCACAGAAGAGTTGAACTATTCTTCGACTCATTTAAATTGAGAAGCACTGACGTCTCCGTGTTAAATGTGTCACTGTCACCTCGTCCTTCTATTTGAGTCCCTCCCTTGAGAGCTCTCTCTTTGGAGAAATGCGCATCAACGCAGACGAGGACTCATTCACCGTCACTGACGGCGATAGACGTCCATTTGGGCGATCTGAAACACGATCTGTACATCTCTTTGTGGCTCTGTATTCATTAAATTGTGGGCATTTACAGCGCAACCGCGCCATCCCACGCACTTGTTTTCTCTAGATTTGACGTCACTGAAAACCACAACAACCATTATCAGAGGAGGCAGGTGTTGTGTGTGCGTACAGTTGACGGACAGTCCCACTCCGAGGCCTATTACCAGGGGCAACCGGCGGCATGATCACTTGTCACAGTAGCAAATGTAGTAAAGGGTGAGGTGAATGGAAAAGGAGATGTGTGAGAAAACAGAGTTCTGTTTGACTATTGTGCGTTATTTGAATATTCTGCTTCCTTTTTTGGGACACGTTCATCTGAAAACAATTAACACCCGCTATTGACGGCAATAGATGTCTGTTTGGATGTCTTTCGCCGTCAATGGTGCTGAAACTTGAACTTAATTCAATATGAAATTCCCAGTCGTAGCATCGCAATAGAATTGAGTCCGTCTGCTGTAGACGGGAAGTGACGACAGTAGTGAATATTACCGCATTAGGGACGCACAGATGTTTAGTATGGTAGCAAATTGCTGACGTTAAAGACGGCGCCGTCGGTTCCGGCGAATGATCTCACAATGGGCTCATCTTCATTCATCACACTGTTTGCTTTCCTGCTACCATGCAGACTTCCCAGAACACATATTAAGAAACAACCGAATTTGAATTTCCCCTTTATTTGCATTTATTATTTGTGTCATGGATATTTCAACTTGGCGTCAGTTGAAGAATGCCTCCAGCGAATCGGTAATTAAAATGCAAATTTGCTGGCTTTGTTCTCGCGGCCCATTTGACAAAGTTTGGAACGAGTAACCACGGCAACACCAGTTCCGATTTTTCTGTTGTCACAAAATTATATGAACAAGTACTGTACGCGTGTGTCAAGAAATTATTCGGTGGTGTCAAACTACAAGAACACACATTGTGCGTCGTTCATCGGTCGCCTCCTTATTTAGCTATACGTGCCGAAATCTGAATTCAGATCTCTCTTTGCAGAGGGGCCTTTTCCGAGGTGGTCCTGGCCCAGGAGAAGCTGACGGGTCGGATGTTTGCGGTGAAGTGCATCCCAAAAAAGGCTCTGAAGGGGAAAGAGAGCAGCATCGAGAACGAGATCGCCGTGCTGAGAAAGTGAGAGGACACATACAAACACGTTAACGTGAGCCATCTTATTGGTGGTTACTGGGGCAACTCTTTGCCATGCCGCCCTCAGGTCACAAACCAAATCTCATCTAACACACCCTATATATTTACAAGTCAGTCTTGACAAAAAAATAAAAGTAACTCAAACGCATAAAGAGTGAGAGGGGCAAGGGGAGCAGTACAACTGCACTCAAAAAAATGGGGTGTTGAACTGACATAAAAAAAATTATGGAAAGAATTTGCACCTGCTTTCCTTCAGCATTTAGCAATTGTGTCCTTTTAACATAAAGCACACATGTCTGGCCAACATTAGGCACTCATGTTGCGCGAACATAACGCACTCTGGTTGAGCCAACATAAGGCACTCATGTTCACCCCAAAATACATTTTGAATTGATATAAAAGAAATACATAATTTGCACCTGATTAAATTGCTTTCCTTCAGTATTTAGCAATTGTGTTCTTTTAACATAAAGCGCACATGTTGAGCCAACATAAGGCACAACTAGGGATGTCAAATTTATCACGTTAACGGGCTGTAAATAATTTTTTTAATTAATCACGTTTATAACATTTCTATAACTTGTACTAACATTTATCTTTTAAGAACTACAAGTCTTTCTATCCATGCATCGCTTTAACAGAATGTTAATAATGTTAATGCCATCTTGTTGATTTACTGTTATAATAAACAAATACAGTACTTATGTACCGTATGTTGAATGTATATGTCCATCTTGTCTTATCTTTCCATTCCTACAATAATTTACAGAAAAATATGGCATATTTTATAGATGGTTTGAATTACGATTAATTTTTAAGCTGTAACTAACTCGATTAAAGATTTTAATCGTTTGACAGTCCTAGTACAAATGAATGTTTATTTGCTGCCAGCCCCCCCAGTTCAAATGGATTGGAGTTTTACCAGTGATAAATTAATTTAAAGAGTTTAAATTTAGTTTTCAAAAGCCACATAAATGGACATCCATCACCGTCAATTGCAGCGAACAACGTTTCTGTATATATTTTTGGATGCAAACGCCTTATATTACCGTCCACTATTCCATCTCACATCTCTAAAATTGTATAAGTGAAAATGACTCTCTGGAGTGAAACTGTAGCATCTGTGAAGGGCTCTTCTGCAAGCTGTTTTCCTATCATCCCAAGCACTTCTTAAATACACACGCGCGCGTTATCTAGGTCTAACCCGTACTCGCACTGTACACTCATTATTTCTCTTCCATCCTCACCTGGGAGTCTACCGGGAATGCCTGTGAGTGGGGAAAGCGAGACCGGAGGGGAATTACCGCCGCTCCCAGAGCAAGAGATGATTAACCCACATGCCCGCACTAAATCAGTTGAGGTATTAGGATAACACGCGCTTACATATACTGAAAGCGCTCCCCTGTGCCGTAACCGTAGCGAAATCGAGTGACAAAAAAGAGCTGGAGGCCGGGAAAAAGAGGATGCCAATGAGGCTACTCCAAGTCTATTCATGCAGCAGAATGCTAATGAGAAATAATATTGCCTCATTAGAACTGTGACTTATTTCTTGATGCTAATGCGTGACCGAATGTGATTAAATTGTCGTTGCAGGATCAAGCATGAAAATATCGTGGCGCTGGAGGACATCTACGAGAGTCCGGATCACCTTTATCTTATTATGCAACTGTGAGTTGAACTTGTATGATATCAAATCTTGTACGTGGATCACCCACAGGTGCCCTGCTCACCTCTTTCAGAGGCTTACGTAAGAGGAAACGCTGGTCTGGCTCTTGTTCTGGAAACAGTTCAGAGGAAGTCATGGTGGCGGATTACACAACGGTGGCAGTATTTGTAGCTTCATGTCAACAGATTAGCACTCGTGTTTGGGGATTCTTGATTCTGATGGGATAAAAACAGGGGGGGTGACTGTTTCGCCCTTTTTTTAATTTTTTTTTTTTAAATATTGATGAACTTGTGACTTTTTCCATAGACTTCATAATGTATTGACGGGACAAGTGGCGCGGGGCGGATGAATAGGGGGCCTGCATTGTTGGCGAAGCCGTCAAAGCTGGAATCACAGACAAAGAGCTTTTTTCGTTGAAAACTCTTGTGAATAAATGCTGAAATCCCTGAATTCTTTATCGATATGGGCGTAAAAAAGTCTCAATTCTTGGTTAAAAGCAAAAAAAAAAAAAAAGTGCAGTTAGCATTTATTTTGCGTAAATATGTCCAAGTAGAATGCTAGTCTGTTAGTGAATGTAGCTAGCGGCTGCCTGATGTAAACAGAGCGTTTTCCGGTGAAAATTTGTGTGAATAAATACTTAAATCCCAGAATTCTTTATAGATATGGCCGTAAAACAGTCTCGATTCTTGTTTAAAAGAGAAAAAAAAACGCGCAGTTAGCATTTATTTTACGTAAATATGTTGAAGTACAATGCTAGTCTGTTAGTGAATGTAGCTAGCGGCCGCCTGATGTAAACAGAGCTTCTCCACTGAAAATTGTTGTTAATAAATGCTTAAATCCCTGAATTCTTTATCGATATGGGCGTAAAACAGTCTCAGTTCTTGGTTAAAAGCAAAAAAAAATGTGCAGTTAGCATTTATTTTTCGTAAATATGTCGAAGTAGAATGCTAGTCTGTTAGTGAATGTAGCTAGCGGCTGCCTGATGTAAACAGTGTTTTCCAGTGAAAATTGTTGTGAATAAATGCTTAATCCCTGAATTCTTTATCGATGTGGACGTAAAACTGTCTCGATTCTTGGTTAAAAGCAAAAAATGTGCAGTTAGCATTTATTTTACGTTTATATGCCAAAGTACAATGCTAGTCTGTTAGTGAATGTAGCTCGTGGCCCCCTGATGTAAACAGAGCTTTTCTGGTGAAAATTCTTGGGAATAAATGTTTAAATCCCAGAATTTTTTATAGATATGGCCGTAAAACAGTCTTGATTCTTGGTTAAAAGCAAAAAAGTTAGCATTTGTTTTACGTAAATTTTGCCAACAACGATTCCAATGCAGTCATGGCTAATTTCTCCCACTGATTTTTTTTCACAACGTTTCAAAATGCACGAATGGTACGAAAAATATAATAATTACCTTGGATCCTCAAACAAATCACTCCTGAGACAATCCTTCCTGTTTGTATGCGGTACAGTTTTCGTACTTTTTCAACAGTAATCCGGCGTTAGATCGCTGCGTGTGTGTGTTTGTGAATAGCTCCTCTTGTTGTGGGCGGCCCCCTACTTGAATGCGAGGCGCAGCGCATGACCGATCTGACCCGTCAATACATTATGGAGTCTATGCTTTTTCCCAGTGAAAAATCAGGAGGATCTTATTTTAAATCCCACTGTTTGCCAGATTACACTCAGGATTTTCCTCTTGTCATTAACTAACTAATCACAGCATGTTTTGGCTAGCTGGGATCTCCCATCAATCCTCCATTTGACTTAAACCACTTGCTTTCTCTTCAGGGAAAGATGTTGTTAAGCCTTCCATTGTCCGAAGTTGCTATTTTCACTCATTGGCTGCCATTAACGCCGATAGACGTCCAAATGAGTTGAGTTTCAAACCTCAAAATAACAAGGTACTTGAAAGAACCTTCGATTTCGCGTTATGTCTTAAATTAGCATCACTTAGAGCAGGGGTCCCCAAACTTTTTACTGTGGGGGCCACATAACTTTTCCCTTGTCTGATGAGGGGCCGGGGTCAGTTTGTAACAGAAAAAGTTTGACGATCGCATGAGTGCCTAAATGTAAAAATGTATTTTTTTTCAGAAAGCCACAATCAAATAACCCTTTTTGGATTCTTCACGGAACAAAAGTAAATAAAATAATAATACATAAAAATACCAAAAAAATAATGATAACTGAAAAAGAGGGTTAATTTGACTGGGGATCCATCTGTGGGTGTGTGGTATAAAGCCGGCGACGCTATGGAGTTGTGACTCCGATCAGAGAATCAACAGGGGACGTTCAGGATTTATTTGTTTCCTTTAATGATGATGAAAGGAGTATGAGATTTATTTTGTTTTATTGTGGCTTCTGTGAATACAAGATACCAATATATATGGCTAATCAGGAACAACATTAAATATAAATGAAATACACTGCTTACATAATGCATACAAAGCTAATCATTCACAATAATGAGCATACACATTAAGCAGGAAAATAACAGTTTAGATAAGTGAATTGGTAACAAACAAAATTCAGCCTCCACCATGTAGCCAAAGGGGCCAACGATTAGCATTAGCGATTAGCGCTAGCGGTTAGCACAAGGCGGCTAGCGGTTAGCTCGTGGCTGCTAACGAATACAAGGGACCCTAAGCAGGTAACTCATCTGCCAAACGTGTTTATGCACTGCCAAGGCACACTTCTGCAATATATCCACCTCTCTCATTCATTAGGAATGAACCGCAGGTAGTGAAAGGAGGAAAAAGTGACTCGTGTACACCGGTATACTGGAGGAGAGACAGTAAGGCTACGTTCATACTACAGGTCTTAATGCACGAATCCGATTTTTTGTCATATCTGTTTTTTGGGCGTGCCCGTTCAGACTGCCTTTGTCCATTGAGACCATTCAAGTATTACGCATGCGCACTAATTCGCAGTCCGACAAGCGCTCAGCAAGACAACCCGCACGCGCAGGAGCATCAAAACAAATGACCACACATGCTGGCTGTCATCCGTCATTCCAGGGATATCATATTTTGCTTTTTAAAAAGAGGACACAAATAACAGACATAAATAATCCCAGTTTAGGCTTATATTCAAAGAATATGGATCGATAGCATGCACACACCGTCCGTGCATGTCACACACACATACGCGCGGTTTGCCCCGACTCTCGGCCGTGTAAGCGTCTCTCTCGCTTTTTGATGACGTAATTGCTGCATGAATTCCGATTTGAGAGACTGGACAGTACAGTCTGGAAAAATGTGGCCCAGATCGGATTTGAACCACATACGAAAGTGACCCAGATCAGATTTGAAATGGTCCAGTTCTATGCGACTTGTCACGTTCAGACCGTCAAGTTAATGCCTCACTCGAGTCGGAAAAACACGAAAAAATCGGATTCGTGCATTAAGACCTGTAGTATGAACGTAGGCTAACTCGTGCGCGCCAATGAGGGGAGGCGAGAAAGTGACTCGTGCGCGCGTCACTTTTCTTAAAGGGCCAGCGTAGTAACAACTAAACTAAACTAAACTAAAGCACAAACATGCACTGGGGCTTTCCTACATTAACACTATTAATTAAATAGATAATAACCAAATAACCCTCTCTGGGTTCTTCACAGAAAAAAGCCAGGAAATAAATAACACTATTGGGGGAAAAAAAATAAAAAATAAAAATGATCTCTGGTATTGTTCAGGGGGCCGGACCAAATGTGGAGGCGGGCCGTATCCGGCCCGCAGGCCGTAGTTTGGGGACCACTGACTTAGAGGAAGTTTTACTCTTTTCGACAACCACTTGTAAAGGTGGCAATTGTAACCGCTGCGGATTTGATACAATCGTTTGAAATATTGTAAAGGAATGGAAAATTTCTGCGCGGATCCGGCAGCAAATGTTATCCTTAATATCGTTACGACATGCTTCCTGCTCACATCCTTCAATGCACGCCTGCACCAGAGCAGCAAAGACAAAACCAAACAAAATTGAGTTAGTCCAAATCCCATTTGATGTGGCCTTTTGTGCTGCAGGCTGCACTCCACTGCAAATTTCTTTTCTTCATATTCTCAGACTGACAGAAAGCAAGTTTATGCTCAGTGCTTTATCAGTTTTCTCAGTTAAATTTTTGATCGAGCTTGCATAAGCCTCTCCTAACTCACCCCGTTTGTTTGAAACATTTTCCCCAAAGATTTCAACTCCAGCCGAGAACAAGCGGTCGTTTTATGATTTTACGCCGAGCGGCGGCGTGGCAGATCAATGCGAGCGTGACAGCGTTTGCTTTTGTTCCCTGCTTGCCTTATGTAAGCGCTGAAAACGCCGGGGAAGGCAGTGAAATGAAAATCAATGACATTGAATGTTGTGAAACTAATCATGTTTTCGTGTGACAAATTACATAGTTGTAAAATAGTGCTAAAATAGTTTTTTTTTTTTTTTTAAATGCAGTTTCAAATGTTCTTTTTGAAATTAGCAACCACTGGTGGCAATAGACGTCCAATCCACTTGAACTGGGAGAGGCAGACAGCCCGCCAGGCTTATAAAGCAATGGAGAAAACCCTAATATGCCCAATGCGTTTATTGCTCTTTGCTACATTTTGCACTTTATTAACGGCAATCTTCCGCATTCCTTTATTTGTCTTAACTCATTGGCTGCCATTGACAGTAGCTGTGTCCCAGTGCAGAATTTTTGACTTTTTCCTGATCGCTATATTTTTGCCTATTTAAAATATTGCAAAAAATAGTGTAACGTGACCTACAGTCAGGGGTCAGGATTGCAGTTCCGGTATAAGATTCAGGGCCGGAATGTCCAGACATGGGCTTGTCAGCGTCGATGTTCCTCAGGCAGTTGAATGACACACACGTTGGGCTTCTGTGATAAGAAGGCGTCATGTATCTCTTATGCGCTATATTCTGCTTGTTTTCCTTAAACTATGGTATAAGTGCTATTTATTATATATTGGGTGTGTTAGAGTAATACAAACAGTAAATCCGAGAAACGATACTATTCCCTGATTGATTATATTAAGTGTGTTAGAATAATGAAAACAGTTAGACGGTGCCTACAAGAAAATCTCCTACTGCAAGCTTTTTGCCTGTTTTTCTGAGATGGTAGTCTTCCAGCAGGGGGCACTACCTGCCTTCACACCAGACCCTGACTGACCCAGTATCAAATTGAAGCCTCTTTAATTAGTATAATAGATACTTTACCTAGGACAGTTATAAACAAATACATGCTTAATCTTCGCAGGGTGTCCGGCGGCGAACTTTTTGACAGAATCGTGGAAAAAGGTTTCTACACTGAGAAAGACGCCAGCACGCTCATCCGACAAGTTCTGGATGCTGTCAACTATCTGCACAACATGGGCATCGTGCACCGAGACCTAAAGGTAACGTAGGATATTTGTAGTAGTCACTAAAGCTGGCATAAATGATGAGTTTGACAGGTAATTAATCACTAATTACTTTTGTGATTAGTTGACTAAAGGGCGATCATTGTTTTCATTGACTATAAATATCGGGGTTTTTTTTACACTACCTGAAAGAGATTATTTACAACTTTTCCCCCCTCTTTTGTTTTCTTTATTTTACAAAAATAATAATAATTAAAAAATATATACTGTATATTCACTGTTGACGAATTTGTAATTTTATAAATAAATACGATCACATTTACTGTTAAGAGGCTGAAAATGGAGATTTGGGCATTTTTTAGTCGCCCTCAGTGATACACTGCTGGCCAAAAGTATCGGCACCCCTGCAGTTCTTTCAGATAATGCGCAATTTCCTCCCAGACAATGATTGCAATTACAAATGCTTTGGTAGTAATATCTTTATTTATTTTGCTTGCAATGAAAAAAAAATGCAAAAATGAATGGGGAAAAAGAAATCATTATCATTTTACACAAAACTCAAAAAATGGGCCGGACAACTGTGGTACATAACAGGTGGTGGCAATAACTAAATCACACTTGCAGCCAGTTAAAATGGATTAAAGTTGACTCAAACTCTGTCCTGTGTCCTTGTGTGTACCACATTGAGCATGGAGAAAAGAAAGGAGACCAAAGAACTGTCTGAGGACTTGAGAAGCAAAATTGTGAGGAAGCATGGGCAATCTCAAGGCTACGAGTCCATCTCCAAAGACCTGAATGTTCCTGTGTCTACCGTGCGCAGTGTCATCAATAAGTGTAAAGCCCATGGCACTGTGGCTAACCTCCCTACATGTGGACGGAAAAGAAAAATTGACGAGATATCAACGAAAGATTGTGCGGATGGTGGATAAAGAACCTCAACTAACATCCAAATAAGTTTAAGCTATCCTGCAGTCCGAGGGTACAACAGTGTCAACCTGTACTATCCCAAGGCGTCTGGATGAAAAGGGACTATGGTAGGATACCCAGGAAGACCCCACTTCTGACCCAGAGACATAAAAAAGCCAGGCTGGAGTTTGCCAAAACTTACCCGAGAAAGCCAAAATCGTTTTGGAAGGATGTTCTCTGGTCAGATAAGACAAAAGTAGACCTTTTTGGGAAAAGGCATCAACATAGAATTTACAGGGAAAAAAAAAATGGGGCCTTCAAAGAAAAGAGCACGGTCCCCACAGTCAAACATGGCGGAGGTTCCCTGATGTTTTGGGGTTGCTTTACTGCCTCTGGCACTGGATTGCTTGACTTTGTGCATGGCATTATGAAGTCTGAAGACTACCAACCAATTTTGCAGCGTAATATAGGGCCCAGGGTGAGAAAGCTGGGTCACCCAAAGAGGTCATTGGTCTTCCAGCAGGACAATGACCCAAAACACACTTCAAAAAGCACTCGAAAATGGTTTGAGAGAAAGCACTGGAGACTTCTAAAGTGGCCAGCAATGAGTCCAGACCTGAATCCCAAAGAACACCTGTGGAGACATCTGAAAATGGCAGTTTGGAGAAGGCACCCTTCAAATCTGAGACCTGGAGCAGTTTGCCAAAGAATGGTCTAAAATTCCAGCAGAGCATTGTAAGAAACTCATTGATGGGTACCGGAAGTGGTTGGTCGCAGTAATTTTGTCCAAAGGTTGTACTAACAAGCATTGAATGAGGGTGCCAATACTTTTGTCCGGCCCATTTTTGGAGTTTTGTGTCAAATGTAGGGCTGTCAAAATTATCGCGTTAATGGGCGGTAATTATTTTTTTAAAATTAATCACGTTAACGCATATGCCCCGCTCAGACAGATACCCACTTGTTAATTGTGTTTTATGGAGTTTTGCCGCCCTCTGCTGGTGCTTGGGTGCGACTGATTTTATAGGCTTCAGCACACATGAGCATTGTGTAAGTAATTATTGACATCAACAATGGCGGGCGACTAGTTTATTTTTTGATTGAAAATTTTTACAAATTCTAATAAAACAAAAATATTAAGAGGAGTTTTAATATAAAATTTCTATAACTTGTACTAACATTTATCTTTTAAGAACTACAAGTCTTTCTATCCATGGGTCGCTTTAACAGAATGTTAATAATGGTAATGCCATCTTTTTGATTTATTGTTATAATAAACAAATACTGTACTTATGTACCGTATGTTGAATGTATACATCCATCTTGTGTCTTATCTTTCCATTCCAACAATAATTTACCGAAAAATATGGCATATTTTATAGATGGTTTGAATTGCGATTAATTACGATTCATTAATTTTTAAGCTGTAATTAACTCGATTAAAAATTTTAATCGTTTGACAGCCCTAGTAAAATGATCATGGTTTAATTTTTTTTTTTTCATTCTCTTCTGTGTTTTTTCATTGCAAGCAAAATAAATGAAGATATTGCTACCAAAGCATAATTGCCATCATTTTCTGGGAGAAATTATCTGCATTATCTGACAGAATTGCAGGGGTGCCAATACTTTCGGCCAGCAGTGTATATACAAAGTGATATTTACTGTTTTTGTACTGTTTTTTTCTTTAGCCGGAGAACCTGCTGTATTTTAATCCCCAAGGTGGTTCAAAGATCATGATAAGCGACTTTGGTCTTTCCAAGATGGAGGGTAGCGGCAACGTCATGTCTACTGCCTGTGGCACGCCGGGATACGTCGGTAGGTGATTCCTCTCTTTTTCCTTATCACTTTATCTGTAAACCTAGTGAGTTTTTAATCTTTTGTATACATTTCCTTTCTAGCAGACATGAATAATTCAATGAGCGCATGTTGCTTTTGTCTGACACTTTATGCAAGCTAGGTCATTGTTGTTTATTCGGCGCGCATGCGGGCTCACTCACTTCTCGTATTAATCAGCCACTGACAAACCTATCGTCCTCATTCAGTCAACATCAAGTGTGCGCCCGCGTTTGCATCTGTTGCGACGAGAGACAGATGTTCAACACTAGCCCGCGTCAACACAAACATCCGATTGCTCAACTTATGACACGCAATGTGGAGTTTCTTGTGTAAACAATGATTTTTTTTTGCCTCATTTGTAAGCAGTACATACAGTGAGCCTAATCACGCCTGCTTTTTAAAATAATGAAAGTCAGACATAATGACCTCAGATGCTGGAATCCAACACAATGACTCATTTTGTAACTAAACAAGTAGCGTAATTCAGCACGGGTTATTTTAAGTGTTAGTTTGACCTGCATGTTATTTTCCTTTGTGTTGTGGCAATAAATTGTCTAGACGCCTTTTCCCACCTTTAAAGTGACTTAGAACTTTTACAACACAAATAAAATGGCCTTACAAAAGTAAGTTAAATGTACTGATATTAAAATATCTTTGTTTATTCCTCCCTCCCATGTTTTCCCACAATTATGTACTAAAACGGCTGCAGTTTCACATTAAACATCGCTCCTTTAACATCACCCTCAAGCACTGTCTTTAATGGGACGTAAACAATGGCAAAGCCGTCGTAAACAGGAGCTTCGTCAGTAATTAAACAGCTTGACGTGCCAAAAGTTCACTCATTTTATGTCTGTTTTAGCACCAGAGGTTCTTGCCCAGAAGCCATACAGCAAAGCAGTGGACTGCTGGTCCATTGGAGTCATCTCATATATTCTGTAAGTTGTAAAATTTATTTTCAAGGGTTCAGAATACTGCTATATGACATGACGATATATTGTAGATTTCTAAAACAATGTACATATTTAAGTGTCTATTGTCATTATCGCTTAACCCGTGGGCGTTAATTTATTTTGACTAAATTCTTGTGATTTTGTCGGAAGTATGGCGTGTCCTTTGAAGTGTGATAACTACTGTGTTTTTCCGACTGTTAGCCGCTACTTTTTTCCCTCATTTTGAATCCCGTGGCTTATAGTCCAGTGCGGTTTATTTGTTGACTTTTTTCTGTCAATAGGTATCACTATATTTGACAGCAGCATCATAAGACTACGGCTTATTTACGTCCAGCTCGGATCTTTTACATCCATTCAAAAGTCAGATAATTTACCGGATGACACAAAATGACATCTGTCATAAGCATTCATTAATGCTCATGGCAGCATTAATTATGATGGTCTTATGACAGTCTTATGGAGCCACTTTCAAATGTGTTCTCAAAATACCATAACTAGCAATTAATGAAACAACTGCAACAGTAAATGAATAAACAATTAGCACAGAACAGGAAATGTGTTTATTTACATCTGTAGCACCGCAATGCATGCTAGGAGGCATGTTGGACGACAACAGTGTTGACAGCAGGTGGCAGCAGAGGTTGACTGTCTCCCCCAAGGGAGCACTGACTGCCAAATGAAGCTTCATGGTGGTGCAATTGGTTTTATGACAATCTTATGATGCCGCTGTCAAATAAAGTGTTCCGGGTTAACATATTTTGGTGTAAATATCCCATGATACAGTGAGTACAGCTGCGGCTTATAGTCTAGTGCGGCTTATCTATGAACAAATGCCGTTTTTTTGTCAAAATTGGTGGGTGGCGGCTTATAATCAGGTGCGCCTAGTAGTCCAGAAATTACGGTAAGTCATTTATGAATATTTTTCACTTTCAACCACTCAAAAATGTTGATGGCATCAGACCTATCTACACATATATAGTTTTTATTTTATTATTTTTTAATTTTTTTTAATGGCCCCTATGGACATTAATAGCAGTCTTATTCTAATAGCAAAACTAACTATGCTGTACGTATATATATAAAATAAAAGTTTGATTTAAATATTTCATATGACATAGTTAGAGGCTTGAATAAGTCCCTAAGTCATAACAATAGAATTTTTTATGCATGCCCAGTTTTTACACAATGGCTGTTTTCTGAATCAAACTAAATTCTTGTGATTTTGTCCAAAGTATGGCTTTTCCTTTGAAGTGTGATAACTAAGTCATTTATGAATATTTTTGTCACTTTCAATCACTCCAAAATGTTTATTGGCGTCAGACCTCTCTACACATATATAGGTTTTATTTATTTATTTTTTAGTGCCCTCTATGGACATTAATAGCAGTATTATTCTAATAGCAAAACTAACTATGCTGTATATATACATATATAAAATAAAAGTCTAATTTGAATATTTCATATGACATAGTTAGAGGCCCAAAAAAGTCCATAAGTCATAACAACAAGCTTTCTTTGCAAGCAAATTCATGTATTTGCCTTTGGCGCCCCCTAGTGACTTTTTGGTGTTAAGCCTTTCAACACACAAATTCCTCTGTTTCCATGTTTTTGCCTCGCCAAAGAAGCAATTGCATGAGTAATCACGGAAAATGCTTATAACACATTAGGTTTACAGCATATCAAAAATTATGATTTCTAAATGGAGTCAATGAGCCAGAACATGGCATTATTACAAGAATTTAGTGTGAATCTCTCCAACCCGTTTGCAATAATTGCAGCATGGTGCCATTTTGATCTTAACATGTTTTTTTACTATCCTGGGGAAATATTAGCTCCCTAGTGTAATTTTTCCAATGCTTTGTCTTTGATGAAACACAGAAAAAAACAAAAAAAGCCAGAAAATGGACAAATAACACCGACGGGATGAAATCGACCTGTTCCTGCAATGCACACGTTGGCCAGCAGATGACAATGTGTGTTGACTTGGAACATTGATTTTTTAGGTATGACCAACTGGCGTCAAGATGACCCTCAGCCAATTAGCTTGCCCCTGTTAACTGTACATGAGTAATGCATGCAAGAAAATGACAATACAGTGATCCCTCATTTATCGCTGTAAATAGGGACCCGGACCGACCGCGTGAAGTGAAAAACCTTAAAGTGGGGTCACCCTCCATTTTCAACGTATATTTTCATATACAGTGCCCTCCAAAATTATTGGCACCCCTGAAAAAATGTGTTTTTTAGCTTCTAATAATTTTTTAAAATTCAAATAATATGGGACCTTAATGGAAAAAAGAGAAAAATTCAACCTTCAACACAAGTGCATTCATTCAGTGGGGAAAAAAATCCCACGTAAAGAAAAGAATATTTGACATCAAATAATGTGTGTCACAATTATTAGCACCCCTTGTGTTAATACTTTGTACAACCCCCTTTTGCCAACAAAACAAGGTCTGGGGACTGAGATGGCCATGGGAGGAGCTTGATTTTGTGTCTGGTGAACCATTTCTGTGTAGATTTGGCCATATGTTTAGGGTCATTGTCTTGCTGAAAGACCCAGTGACGACCCATCTTCACCTTTCGGGCAGAGGGCAACAGATTTTGATTTCAAATGTCCTGGTATTTCAAAGCATTCATGATGCCATGCACCCTAACAAGGTTCCCGGGGCCTTTGGAAGCGAAACAGCCCCACAGCATCACTGACCCACCCCCAAACTTCACAGTGGGTATGAGGTGCTTTTCAGCATGCGCATCTTTCGTGGTGTCGTTGAAGCCTGGGACCGTGTGTATTTTTGTGTGAGACCAAGATTGAGCTTTTTGGCAACAAACACTCTAAGTGGGTCTAGCGTGCGTCTAGGACATTTTAAATTATACATGTATGTATTAGTAGATAATAAGCCAACTTTTCATTATAGCAAAGATATGCATGCTACTGTACTGCTTGTGTTTACACTGGATAGTTTTAGGTTGCAGCACTACTTGATACTTTGAACATTTGCAGCAGGCCAGTTTCATGTCAATTCAAAAACGAAATGAGCGTCATCATTTTTCAGCAAATAATTAAAAATGTATTTTATATCGTAGCATATCGTGATCAGCTATTTTTTTTTTCCCTATCGCGCAACGTTCGTTAAGAGGTCAAAAGTTTGAGGTCGGCGACGGGTTAGCGTGCCGAAAAGTGCGCGAGGCGGCGGATGAGAGGGGAAAAAGCGGCTCCCCGCTGCCAATTTGCACAATTAGTCTGGCGATTTAGACCTTGTTGGCTTTTAGCTGCTGCTCAGGTGGAAAGATCACATCAGGTAATCAGCCATGATAATCACCTGGGATTTGCCGTGAGAGGGCGTTTTGACCCGACGGTTACGTGAATACAGATGAATTTAAAAAAAAAAAAAAAAAAAGTAAATAAATAAAATGTGAGTGTGTGTATCGATGGGGAACGGCATTTTAATGAGTCTTTTAGGAAAATCTCAGAAGTTCGGTAATGAGCCGCAGATGATGTTTTGCTGCACCAACGTTCATTACGACAGGAGATTGAAGCAATTTGTCTTCGACACTTCAAATCTTGCGGCAGGTTGATGGCGAGGGTGCGAGAAGCGTGAAATCACTCCGAGAGGAGTACTGTAAAAATGATGAGACGAAGTTGATTCACTGTTCTGTATTAAATAGAAGAAATTAGTTTGCTGCCACCCTCCCACTTCAAATGGGTTGGACGTCTATCTCCATCAACGGTGGCCAATAAGTTAACTCAATGGAAGTACCGTATTTTTCGGACTATAAGTCGCACCTGAGTATACAGTAAGTCGCACCAGCCATAAAATGCCCAAGGAAGAGGAAAAAAACATATATGTCACACCGGAGTATAAGTCGCATTTTGGGGGGAAATTTAGTTGATAAAATCCAACACATAGAACAGATATGCCATCTTGAAAGGCAATTTAAAATAAAAATTAGGGCTGTCAAAATTAACGCATTAACGGGCGGTAATTAATTTTTGAAATTAATCACGTTAAAATATTTGACGCAATTAACGCACATGCACCGCTCAAACAGATTAAAATGACAGCAAAGTGAAATGTGTACTCGTTGTGTTTTTCGGAGTTTTATCGCCCTCTGCTGGCGCTTGGGTGCGACTGATTTTATGGGCTTCAGCACCCATGAGCATTGTGTAAGTAATTATTGACATCAACAATGGTGGGCTACTAGTTTATTTTGTGATTGAAAACAAATTTTATTAAAACGAAAACATTAAGAGGGGTTTTAATATAACATTTCCATAACTTATACTAACATTTATCTTTTAAGAACTACAAGTCTTTCTAGAATGTTAATAATGGTAATGCCATCCTTTTGATTTATTGTTATGATAAACAAATACAGTACTTATGTACCGTATGTTGAATGTATATATCCGTCTTGTGTATTATCTTTCCATTCCAACAATAATTTACAGAAAAATATGTCATATTTTATAGATGGTTTGAATTGCAATTAATTACGATTAATTAATTTTTTAGCTGTAATTAACTTGATTAAAATTTTGAATCGTTTGACAGCCCTAATTTTTACCAAACATTTTAAGTCATGAGAACTACAAGTCTTTCTATCCATGGATCGCTTTAATAAGAGAATGTTAGTAATGTTAATGCCAACTTGTTGATTTATTGTTATAATAAACAAACACAGTATGTTGAATGTATATATCCGTCTTGTGTCTTATCTTTCCATTCCAACAATAGTTTACAGAAAAATATGGTATATTTTATAGATGGTTTGAACTGCGATTAATTGCGATTAATTAATTTTTAAGCTGTAATTAACTCGATTAAAAATTGTAATCGTTTGACAGCCGAGGTAAATATATGAAAAAGAAAATGTCAACCACTCCTTGTTGTCTGCGATTTCTGCATCGCGACCCTTGTTATATCACCATGTTTCACCCATGAAATCCCCCAAAAATCCGGCTGTGGCCATTCACAGTTGTGTCTTGACACTTGGTGGTACATGTTACATGGAGTTTTTGGACTGAAACAAGATAAGTTCGCGATAATATCTTGTTAAAATCGTGACGTCTTTTATTCTGCTCTCATAACTTGTACTAACATTTATCTTTTAAGAACTACAAGTCTTTCTTTCCATAGATCGCTTGAACAGAATGTTAATAATGGTAATGCCATCTTGTTGATGTATTGTTATAATAAACAAATACAGCACTTATGTACCATATGTTGAATGTATATATCCATCTTGTCTTATCGTCCATTCCAACAATAATTTACAGAAAAATATGGCATATTTTATAGATGGTTTGAATTGCGATTAATTAATTTTTAAGCTGCAATTAACTCAATTAAAAATTTTAATCGTTTGACAGCCCTAATAAAAATACAATAGAGAACAACGTGCTGAAAAAGTGTACAGTAGGATATTACATGATGCATGAACAACTAAATGCGAACGTGGCCGGTATGTTAACGTAACATAGCTATTAAGAGTTATTCAGATAACTATAGTGTGAAGAACATGCTAACAAGTTTACCAAACCATCAGTGTCACTCCAAAAAAAACAAAATAACATGTGAAATGATACAACAATGTGTTAAGAATTTCCTGAGTATAAGTCGCACCCCCAGCCAAACTGTGAAAAAAAGTGCGACTTATCGTCCGAAAAATACGGTACTTGATTTGAACCACACTGAAAGTGTAATTTCATTTTTGAGTTGATGAATGATACATGAAGGAAGATTGGAATGACAAAGTTTCCTTTGGGCAGGTTGTGCGGGTACCCCCCCTTTTACGACGAGAACGACTCCAAGCTGTTCGAACAGATCCTCAAAGCCGATTACGAGTTTGACGCACCGTACTGGGACGACATATCCGACTCCGGTGAGCCTTCCCTCTTTTTTTCCCCTCCCCGCATATGGATGCCGCGCAGCCACCCATGATATCATTTCCCCCACCGTGAATCAATGTGGGAACACGCAGTCAGGCATAAGCGCCGGCCGGCACAGATGGTGTTCGGAACAAAGAAAATCAGCCAAGAATTGTCACTTCCTCTATGTCAAGTTATAAAAATGTGCGTGTGTATGTGTGTGTGATATACGGTGGTATGAAATGTATCTGAACCTTTTGGAATTTCTCACATTTTTGCATAAAATCACCATCAAATGTAATCTTCGTCAAAATCACACAGATGAAAATACAGTGTCTGCTTTAACTAAAACCACCCAAACATTTATAGGTTTTCATATTTTAATGAGGATAGCATGCAAGCAATGACAGAAGGGGGAAAAATAAGTGAACCCCCTGCCTAAGGACACTTAAAGAGCAATTGAAACCAATTTTTACTAGGGCTGTCAAAATTATCGCGTTAACGGGTGGTAATTAATTTTTTTAATTAACCACGTTAAAATATTTGACGCAATTAACGCACACGCCCCGCACAAACACAGCACAGTGCCATTGGCCACTTGTTACTTTTGTTTTTTGGAGTTTTGTCTTCCTCTGCTGGCGCTTTGGTGCGACTGATTTTATGGGTTTAAGCATTGTGTAATTATTGACTTCAACAATGGCGAGCTACTAGTTTATTTTTTGATTGAAAATTTTACAAATTTTATTAAAACAAAAACATTAAGAGGGGTTTTAATATAGAATTTCTATAACTTGTACTAACATTTATCTTTTAAGAACTACAAGTCTTTCTATTCATGGATCTTTTTAACAGAATGTTAATAATGTTAATGCCATCTTGTTGATTTATTGTTATAATAAACAAATACAGTACTTATGTACAGTATGTTGAATGTATATATCCGTCTTGTGTATTATCTTTCCATTCCAACAATAATTTACAGAAAAATATGTCATATTTTATAGATGGTTTGAATTGCAATTAATTACGATTAATTAATTTTTTAGCTGTAATTAACTTGATTAAAATTTTGAATCGTTTGACAGCCCTAATTTTTACCAAACATTTTAAGTCGTGTGGGCCCAATCACTGATGAATGGTTTAAAGCTGCCGCAGTTTTGTAGAGAAGAACGGGCCAAGATTAGTCCTGATTGATGTGCCAGACTGATCTGCAGCTCCAGAAGGTGTTTGGTTGAAGTTACTGCTGCCAAAGGGGGGGGGGGGGGGGGGGGGGGGGGACAAAATATTAAATGTGAAGGTGCACTTATTTTTCCCACTTCTGTCATTGTTTGCCTATTATCCTCATTAAAATATGAAAACCTATAAATGCTGGGGTGTTTTTAGTTAAAGCAGACACTGTATTTTCATCTGTGTGATTTTGACAAAGATCAGATCACATTTGATGGTGATTTTATGCAGAAATGTGGGAAATTCCAAAAGGTTCAGATAGTTTTTCATACCACTGTAATTAGACCTAATGTAATGTCATGTTTACTTTTTTTATGCATATATACAAAGTGTTTTTTCATTTTCTCATTCAAAAATTCAAATCTTAAAAAAATTAAATGAACAAAAATAATTTAAAAAAATAAAAAATAAAAAGCTCTTTGAAAATTTAAGAATAAAGAATGCACATTCTCCCTTTTTAATTTTAAACATTTTTTAAAAAGAATATTTATTATTCACTCCTTTGCTGCCATACACATCACTCAAATGGAACTAAGATAACCCAAGTAAACATAAATAGTTATTATTTTCAACTCATTTTCTGCCTTTGGGGGGCGATAGACATCCAATCCTTGTTAAAATGATTGGACATCTAACGCCGTCAATGGCAGCCATTGAGTTCAGAGCATAAAAAAATGTTATGTTCGGGAAATTTTTAGGTCTAAAATGTTTCTAATGATGAGTCAACAATGAAAATAGCAGTTTGGCTGTTTACATGATAAATCAATACAAATTCCCTGATATACAGTAAATATTGTCTTACAGCCAAGGATTTCATTAGCAACCTAATGGAAAAAGATCCAGCCAAGCGCTTCACCTGTGAGCAAGCTCTGCGACACCCCTGGTGAGCTTCACACACACACACACTCTGAGTGACGCAGCAAAAAGCAGGCTGACATAAAGACATCAAATCAATGGACTTATCGATTCCGCCGTGAGCGCCACAACAGGTTATATGCGCATAGGCGGATCTACTATTCAGGCAAAGTAGACGATCGCCTGAGGCCCCCAACCAGTAGGGGGCCCCCAACCAGCTGCCCTTGCCCCAACGAGCAACGGCTCGGGCCACCGGAGCCAGCAGCACCCCCAGCTATTCGTCATGTATAATTATGTCAGCATACCAAACAAACAAATAACAGAACAAAAAAGAAAGCCATTTGAATGTGGAATTTATATCATCTCTCCCCCCCACACACACGCACTACAATGGACTGTTCCACGACAACGGACTGAGTATCAGTTGCTTAGCTTCATTTAGCGCCGTTTAGCATCGCTTAGCTGTTCGTTAGCTTCACTGCGCTCTCCCGCGGTTTTCACGCCACTAAGCTCGCTATTTTTACAGCTCACTTGCTACTTTGCACGTCGGCTATCATTTATTTTGAACACATGAGCGAACGTGCTCTCCATGAGAGCCAAAGTGTAGTGAGGGAGAAGTTGAGAACAGGCCTCTAATGCCTCTTTTAACTTTCTTCTTCTTTTTCACCCCGAACATAAAATACCGTAATTTTCGGACTATAAGCCGCTACTTTTTTCCTTTATTTTGATACCTGTGGCTTATAGTCCAGTGCGGCTCATATGTTGATTTATTTGAGTTAATAGGTAACTCTTTATGTGACAGCGGCATCATAAGACAGTCATAATTATGACATGATACTATCATGAGCATTACTAAATGCTTATGTCATTAAGTGTCATCCAGGAAATTATGTCACTAGCTGCATTTATTTCCAGCTTGAATTTTTGCATCCATTCAAAAGTGAAATATTTTTCCACTATCAACCAACAACACTATCAACTTTTAACACTAAATGACATGTGTTATAAGCATTTATTAATGCTCAGGACAGTGTCATGTCAATAATTATGATTGTCTAATGACAGTCTTATGTCGCCACTGTCAAATAAAGTGTTAGCAAATACCATAACTAACAATTGATAAAACAACTGGAACAGTAACTGAAGAAATAATTAGCACAGAACATGAATTTTGATTAAAATATACATCTGTACAATGCAATGCATGCTAGGAGGCATGTTGGATGACAACAGTGTTTACAGCAGGTGGCAGCAGAGGTTGCCTGTCTCCACCAAGGGAGCAGTGATGGCCAAATGAAGCTTCTTGAAGGAATGAAGCTTTGCAGCCAATTGGTTCAAAGCTTCATGGTGGTTCATTTGGTCTTATGACAGTCGTATGATGCCGCTGTCAAATAAAGTGTGACCGGTTACTATCTTTTGGTGTAAATATCCCTTAAAACAGTGAGGATAGTTGCGGCTTATAGTCCAGTGCGGCTTATCTATGAACAAATGCCGTTTTCGGACCAAATTTGGTGGGCTGCGGCTTATAGTCAGGTGCGCCATATAGTGCGAAAATTGGGGTACACGACAGCACACCCTGTGGCGAAACAATGTAGTACAGTTCCAATCAGTCATGCAATTACACTCAACAGCTGGTTAACAGTAAAAGCACGTCATGTTCGTCATATAAGTAATGATTTCTGGAGTTAATCCCACATGCTTCAGAATTAATATTATAATATGTTGAGTAAATACTACATAATACAGATTCTACACTAAGAATAGCTTTCAAATGACACTCTTCATAACAAATATGATTGGCAATGAATAATTACTATAATCATTATACTACTATTATATGTAGTATAGGGCTGTCAAAATTATCGCGTTAACGGGCGGTAATTAATTTTTAAAATTACGTTAAAATATTTGACGCAATTAACGCACATGCCCCGCTCAAATAGATTAAAATGACAGAACAGTGTCATGTCCACTTGTTACTTGTGTTTTTTTGTCTCCCTCTGCTGGCGCTTTGTTGCGACTGATTTTATGGGTTTAAGCACCATAATGTAATGTAATTATTGACATCAACAATGGGGAGCTACTAGTTTATTTTTTGATTGAAATTTTTACAAATTTGATCAAATTGATAAACATTAAGAGGGGTTTTTTATATTAAAAAAATTTCTAACATGTACTAACATTTATCTTTTAAGAACTACAAGTCTTTATATCCATAGATCGCTTTAACAGAATGTTAATGTTAATGCAATCTTGTTGATTTATTGTTATAATAAAGAAATACAGTACTTATGTACAGTATGTTGAATGAATAGATCCGTCTTGTGTCTTATCTTTCCATTCCAAGAATAATTTACAGAAAAATATGGCATATTTTATTTTATTATATATTTTATATATTATATTTTATATATTATATTTATATTGTATTTTTAAATTTGATATATTATTATATTTATATATTATTATATTATTATATATTATTATATTCATATATTATTATATTAAATATTTATTTTATTTTATATATTTATATTATATTTTATTTTTAATAATATATATGATATATATTATTTTATTATATTTGAATTGCGATTAATTTTGATTAATTTTTAAGCTGTGATTAACTCGATTAAAATTTTTTAATCGTTTGACAGCCCTAATATAGTAGTATACTATAATAATATTGCTAGAATTTTTTAAAGAATTGTTTTGAATAATGTTGGAAAGGCAAAGTCAGTGTTCTGAATCCATTCTTTTGCACTAGTAAATGCTATCAGCATTTAACCTCATTGTTCGTTTGTGATTAATTATTGTTATTTACATGATTATTTGTACTTTAATAAAAAATTTAAGTGTTCCAAAATAGTTTTGTGAATTAATAAGCGTCAACAAAAATTACATTGTTAAATTAGTAAAAAAAAAAAAAAAAAATTATTAGGTTAGTCGATTAATCGTAAAACTAGTCGGCTGACTAATCAGGAGAAAATTTGTCGTTTAGGACAGCCCTAGTGTACCAGAACATATTTCCTCCACACCCTTCTCACCTTTTTAACCCCTGACCCATGAAGAGGGCCCCTGGATATGTTTGCCTTAGGCCCTAAAATTGCCAAGTCCGCCACTGTATATGCGCTTGTGATTCAGGATCGCCGGGGACACGGCGCTCTGCAAGAACATCCACGAGTCCGTCAGCCGGCAAATTAGGAAGAACTTCGCCAAGAGCAAATGGAGGGTGAGTTAGTTTCCTATACTTTGTTACGATTTGGCACAAAGACGTCAGACGTCGTTTCTATTCCAGCAAGCATTCAACGCCACTGTGGTGGTTCGCCATATGAGGCGGCTGCAGCTAGGAAGTAGTGCAGGGAGCAGCGCCAATACGTCCAACCCCGCCGCCAGGCCGAGTCAGAAGCCGGCGCAAGGGCAGAGCCGGGCCGAGCAAAGCCGGACGGTGCCCGGCCAAGGTGCCGGCACGGCCGCTAGCCAGACTTCAACCTTAGAAAACTTGGCAGCGACACATAAGGAATGTGAGTACTGCAGGAAAATATATTCAATCTGTGGTTGATGTTAATGTGATAACGAATACAGTGGTATGAAAAAGAATCTGAAGCTTTTGGAATTTCTCCCATTTCTGCATAAAATCACCTTCAAATGTGATGTGATCTTTGTCAAAATCACACAGATGAAAAAAAACAGTGTCCGCTTTAAATAAAACCACCTAAACATTTATAGGTTTTGATATTTTAAGAGGATAGTATGCAAACAATGACAGAAGGGGGGGAAAATAAGTAAGTGAACCGTCACATTTAATATTTTATGCCCCCCCACACGCTTCCTGTAGCTGCAGATCAGTCTGGCACATCGATATGGACTAATCTTGGCCCATTGTTTTCTACAAAACTGCTGCACTTCAGTCAGATTCTTGGGATCTCTGGCATGAATCGCAGTCTTTAGGTCATGCCACAGCATCTCAATGGGGTTCAAGCCTGGACTTTGAATTGGCCACTCCAGAACGTGTTTTCTTGCAAAACCTTTGAATTCATTCTTCCATTAATAATTGCAAGTTGTCCAGGCCCTGAGGCAGCAAATCAGCCCCAAATCATGAGGCTCCCCCCCGCCATGCTTCACAGTGGGGATGAGGTGTTGATGTTGGTGAGCTGTTTCATTTTTCCTCCACACGTGAAGTTGTGTGTTGCACTCAAACTATTCAACTTTGGTTTCATCAGTCCACAAAATATTTTGCCAAAACTTATGTGGAGTGTCCAAGTGCCTTTTTTGCGAACATTAAACGAGCAAAAATTGTTTTGTTTTTTTAGACAGCAGTGCCTTCTTCTGTGAAGTCCTCCCATGGACACCATTTGTGGCCATAGTTTTATATATAGGTTATGTGTGCCCAGAGATATTGGACAGTGCCAGTGATTTTAGTAAGTCTTTAGCAGACTCTCTAGGTTTGTTTTTTTTTTTTTTTTACCTGTCTTATTATTCCGCGCTGAGCTCTTGACGTCACCTTTGGTGGACGACCACTCCTAGGGAGAGTGCCAAACAGTGCCTAACTCTCTCCATTTGTAGAAAACTTCTCTGACTGTCGATTGATGAACATCCAGACTAGGGCTGCAGCTATCGAATATTTTAGTAGTCGATTAATCGATGGTCTACTTAGTTCGAATAATCGAGTAATCGGATAAGGAACATGAAAAATTAAAAATACCCGAGCTGAGCCTCAAACGGTATAATTTTTTTTAAAAATGAGGATGTATGTACAACAAAAGAAAAACTTGCAAACTTGCATAAAAAAATCCGCTAGCTTAAATGCTAGTTTTTTTTGTTTGTTTTTTTTTTTTTTTACAATGCTCTTAACAAATGGTTCAGACACATATTCCCACAAAAAACGGCTAAATATACCTATAAACTAAATTAAGAATGCATTAAAAAACATTAGCTCCAACAGAAACTTAGCTTACGTTGGTCTTAACAGGGAGCAGTTGGATTCAGCCATGTGAAAAAAGGCAGACCAGAGGGAAGTGTATCCACCCTCATCAATAAAACTCAGTGCAAAAACTTTCAAAATAAACCATTAAAACGCCACTTTAATTCAACGAATACTTGAAGCAACAAAATTTAATTCGAATATTTTTTTGTCATCGATTACTCGAGTTAATCGATTAATCGTTGCAGCACTAATCCAGACCTTTAGAGATGGTTTTGTATCCTTTCCCAGCTATATGCAAATCAACAATCATTGATCGCAGGTTTTGAGACAGCTCTTTTGACCGAGCCATGATGCACATAAGACAATGCTTCTCATCAAGACAATTCTTACCAGGTGTGTGTTTTATAGTGGGCAGGGCAGCTTTAAACCACTCATCAGTTATTGGGCCCACGCCCGACTTAAATTGTTTGGTAAAAATTGGTTTCAATTGCTCTTTAAGTCTCCTTAGGCAGAGGGTTCACTTACCTATTTTTCCCCCTTCTGTCATTGTTTGCATGCTATCCTCATTAAAATATGAAAACCTATAAATGTTCGGGTGGTTTTAGTTAAAGCAGACATTGTAATTTCATCTGTGTGATTTTGACAAGGATCAGATCACATTTGACGGTGATTTTATGTAGAAATGTGAGAAATACCAAAGGTTTCAGATATTTTTTCATACCACTGTAACTATGATTCCATGAAAAAATGATTAAGCTAAATGTTTGACTCTCCTCCTTCAGGTGTCTCCACACCGGCCACCCCCTGCAGCCTGGCCTCGGCGGCCGTCTCCCCTTCAACGGGCACTGAGCTGAGCCGACCGCGCACCTCGGCGGTGCCCGCCCCGGTGCTCACGGAGACCAAGTGACGCCAGGTCCCGCCGGGGACCAGCTGGGAAGCCACGGCGCTGTGATTCTTCATGGACTGCCAGTGAATGATCATTATTCACTGCCATTGGCGGCGATGGACGAATGTTCTTTGGAATGGATTGGACGTCCATCCCCGCCAGTGGCAGCCAACAAATGAAATGTTTTCATTTTTCTATCAGCGGTTCATGTACTTCAATGTCAAATTAGCAGGAGGATTTCTGACAACAAAAGACCATTATCAAGACCGTCGGTCACCACTACCTCACGCTAATTACCAGCTTTTGAGTCGAAAAGCTTCTCCTGTCCTCGAACGGAGTCCAGGTGGTTTCCCATAATCCTCCGCCGGCTTTGTCCGTTTCACTATTTCATCCATTGACTTTTTTCTTTCAGGCTTGTCCATCCGTGTGTTTTTGTGCTTTAAGGAAGTGCTTTAAAAGTACCACACGACTGTTGCGAAAGGAACATTTGAGTTTGTGCTTTCTCGATTTTGCACGTTTAACCCACCGATGTTTATCAGACAGGAAGTAAAGATTGTATCGAGCGTTGTAGTCGTGTTCATTTCAAATAGATTTTTCTCAATGGAAGCCATGATGTCGCCGCACGTTCCGTCGTGCTCAGGGAAAACCGCAGCTGCGCCGCGTGTCGGCGACCCGCCGCTTTAGTTTTATTTCAACTACAGAAGTCGTATAGTTTGACGACTTCTTGTTGGAGTCCGAAGTCAGACATTTACTGTACTACTTTCCACTTAAAAAAAAACAAAAACAACATGGATTTTGTCAGTGGCGATAATGTATAGGGCGCCGTTTGTAAAGCAGCACATGCTCAAAATTACGACAATATTTTTTCCACATTTAGCGCCACACAGTGTTTAAAACATGGTGTGAAATTTTTAGTCACTTTTTTTTTAACATTTACAACATTATTTAGCAACATAAATATTTATTTTTAAATAAGAAGTTTTGGACCTGGTTGTTTAAATCCAGAACTAAATATTTAATTTAAATCTTAAATTTATATCCTATATCCTAAATGCTAAATCTGGAAACGGTTTGAACTAAATATTTAGCTTAATATGCAAATTCACATGACCGGAGACCGGAAGTAACAAAATAAAAGCTGGTGGAGCAGCTCAGACTGTCTGTTTACGTTGCTTGAAAATGAATAAAACCTACTCAACGGTGGCAGTCTGCTCTTGGACATGAGTCATTGTGATAATAACGCAATATAATAATATATATAGGTAAAATACATATTTAGGAGAAACTATTTAAAGAGTATTTTGCGTGCTCCAGCTTTTATTTTGTTACTTCCGATCTCCAGTCACGTGAATTTGCATATTAAGCTAAATATTTAGTTCCAACCGTTTCCTGATTTAACATTTAGGATATAGGATATAAGTGTTAGGTTTGTGTTGGTTCCCTGCTAGTGTGTTCATGTGATTGCCCATTGATTTCACCTGTTGTACCTGTTCCTAGTGTATCGCCACCCTGCATCCTTCTGTGTCGCCCATCTGTTTCTCGTTGTCTCGTTACCCCTCGTCTCTGTGTGTATATAAGCTCCCAGTTTCTTTTTACTCCTTGTCGTGTCATTGTCTGTGTCAAAGTCCAAGTCCTGCCCAAGCCCTCGTGCACTAAACCCTCCGATAATGTCAGTTTTTGTCTGAACATTGCCTTTTTGATCCCTAGTCCTTTTGGTTGTACTTTATGATTTTGTTAGTTATTATTAAAACATTTTTTGAGTTCACTGCCACCTGCCTTTGCCACTGCGTTTTTTTTTTTTTTTCTCCCTGCATTTGGGTCCACACCACCTGCCTACCGCGTCCCTGACAATAGGTTTAAGATTTAAATCAAATATTTAGTTCTGGATTTAAACAATCAGGTCCAAAACTTCTTATTTAAAGCTCCTGAATGATATGGACCGCTTGGATGTGTGTGGAAGCGATCGCTATATTTATTTAGTTTTTTTTAATCCCGCGCCATGAAAATGAGTGACTTCCGGCTTCGGTCTTGCATTGAAGAGGAGGGCGCTGTGACGTGTAAGGGAGAAGGAGTCCGCTTCATTATACAGCAGTACTGTTGTGTATGAGGACTAAGGATTCAGCCTAATTTGCGAATTAATACGTTTATTTTTCGCATCACGGCAGCCAAACGGCTGCAGAAAAATCTTGCTGTATGAGGGAGAGGCGTGTGCGCCTTTTTGGGGTTTCAAAAGGTTCCCATTCACCGTGGATATTGGCCAAAACAAGCCCTACTCCTGTGGGACCATTGGACTTACGAGGAAGTGAGTAAACATCTTGTTTTGTATTATGTCAATTACGAATACAGCGATTACAAAGTAAACACTACAAACTTTCTTTAAATAAAGGACTACTTACGTTTGATCATTGAGAGGCATGTAAAAAGCTCTCCTCATGCACGTTAGCTGCACAACAACTGCAGCCGCCCTCCTCCGGGGAACGAGCTGTAAATTTCTCTCCGCCGGGCGGTTTGCCGATCCGCAAAGACAATCGACAACCCAGTCGTCATGTCAAATAATCCGGGCTAGTTATGTGTGATTTTCCGCTTCGAAGACTTCACTCGGTTCGGGTTAGCATGTCGGCTAGCTGTCACGCCTCTTGGTTTGTTTACATTCACCGAAGCCGCGGAAGGGAAATGACATATGTCCGATTTAGGTGTCATAAAATATCGTTTGGGAGGTGCGACAGTAAAGGTGAAGTCGACCGTTTTGACCATTATGGAGTAATTTTGCCATGTCGTCCTGAATAAGTGCATTTGTATCATTTCAAGACTGTTATTTGTCATGACCAGGCCATTTATTTAGCAATTGGGGAAAATATTTGGATAAAAAGAATATCCTGTAAAAAATATTGAAGTAAAGAGACAGAAACAATGACATTTTGCAGTTCTCGTCACGTTTTCCTCGTTGTGAATAGTTCCCCCTCGACGGGCTGACTGGTCCTTCTCAAGCCATTTATTTAGCTATTGGGGAAAAATACTTGGATAAAAAGAATATCCTGTAAAAATATTGGAGTAGAGTGACTGAAACAATGACATTTTGTGGCTCTCTTCGTCGCGTTTTCCTCGTTCTGAACAATTCCCCCTCAATGGGCTGAATAGTAAAACCGATCAGCCCAGTCTCCCGCTGACGTCATCCACCTGTTGGGGACGCTAGAGCCCTATAATGGTAGGCGTGGCTAACCAGCAGATTAAAACACTAATTTCTCGTCATCTACGCCTTGCTAAATTGTTGTATATAGTCGAATCGTCTCAAAATATGATTCAAATTCACATAATAATGCTATTTAAGACTTTTTTTCTCCTGTCGTATGCTCTTTAAGTTGCTAAATAATGTTGTAAATGTGGGAAGAAAAAAAAAAAAAAGTGACTCTAAAAATTTCACACCATTTCAAACACTGTGTGGCGCTAAATGTGAGAAAATGATATCGTAATTTTGAGGTTGTGCCCCATAATAATGGCCTTGGTTTTCACGGCAAAAGCAGAGCACACATATCAGTTATTGGATGCGATCCCTTTATTGTGAATATGTAGCCAAAGACCAGAGTAAAGTATGGAAAACGATACTTTGGTAGATTTTATATGATTTGATATAATAGTTGCCATCTTTTTTTTTTAATGTGTTCATCTCCTCTCCCGATAGCGCTGCTGCCTAATGTCGAAACATGACGATCCGTCGATTTGAATGGACAAAAAAGTGTAAGTTCCTTTCCTTTTCTTGGTTCGGTTCTGGGTTTCAGATGCCGGTGACATGCTTTGTGAGCTCTTAATTGTAAGTATTTATGCACATGTTATTAAGCCACTGCATGGAGGACAAACTGTATAATCACAAAACCATGAAACGGAACCGACGACGTCCTGTGTACCCACTGGTTATTTTGGTGTGTCTTTAGCTGCACGTTGTCTTAGTGAACTGTCTTGACCAAGTGTTTTTTCTTTTTTTTAACGTATTCATGTGTCAAAATAGTCAAGTTGTATCAGCATCCTCAAAACCCGATCACCATTTTTAGAATTTCATGTTTTTCTCAGAGGAAACCGACCGTCGTCAACGAGAAACCTTTATACGCAAGGGCTGAATCTGTCGTAAAGAGCCTGTGTGATGTACATATTGTTATGGATTGCTATGCATTTATAAAGTTCACAACAACAACAACAACAACAAAAAGATCCAGAAAAGTCTAGTACCGTAATTTTCGCACTATAAGGCGCACCTGATTATAAGCTGCTGCCCACCAAATTTGACACGAAAACGAAATTTTTTCACAGATAAGCCGCGCTGGACTATAAGACGCAGTTGTCCTCACTGTATTATGAGTAGGGCTGCAGCTATCGATTATTGTAGTTGTCGATTAATCGATGAACTAGTTAGTTCGAATAATCAGGTAATCGGATAAAGAACATAAAAAATTAAAATACCTGAGCTGAGCCTCAAACGGTATAAGAAAAAAAAAAAAAAGAGGATCTATGTACATAAAAAGAATATTTAGCTAACTTACATGGCAAAAGGCCGCTATCCTAATTGCTATAAAATAGGGTTGTTCCGATCATGTTTTTTTGCTCTCGATCCGATCCCGATCGTTTTAGTTTGAGTATCTGCCGATCCCGATATTTCCCGATCCGATTGCTTTTTTTTGCTCCCGATTCAATTCCAATCATTCCCGATAATTTTTCCCGATCATATACATTTTGGCAATGCATTAAGAAAAAAATGAATAAAACTCGGACGAATATATACATTCAACATACAGTACATAAGTAGTTTATTTGTTTATTATGACAATAAATCCTCAAGATGGCATTTACATTATTAACATTCTTTCTGTGAGAGGGATCCACGGATAGAAAGACGTGTAATTCTTAAAGGATAAATGTGACTTTGTATATTGCGACTAAATATTGCCATCTAGTGTATTTGTTGAGCTTTCAGTAAATGATACTGTAGCCATTTAACTGTTCTGCCCAAATGCATGATGGGAAGTGCAACCATGACTGTGCGTAGTGGCACGAATTGATGTATCTTCTCTGCGTTGGGAAATAACATAGGGTGTAAAGAAAAAGATCAATTACTACCTTTCTTCCCCACATTGCTTTCCCACGATATTTCTAATTGTTGCGAGAGGGATTTTAAGGCTTTAGCCAATTAAAAAAAGGCTCCAAAGACTGCCAAAATTCACTCTATTCATTTTACGCTGCCTTTTAGCTCTATATATAGGGAAATCGGCGCCATTATAAATTGAACGCGACAATGCGTGAGTGGGTCGTGCAGCGCATGCGTTAATTGCGTTAAATATTTTAACATGATTAATTTTATAAAAAATACTGCCGTTAACGCGATAAATTTGATAGCCCTACTTTAAGCCAAAACTAAAGACTCTGGATGAGTGTAAGACATTTTGTCTGTAACGTTAAATACAACTAGAAACTGCAATTTCGGGAGAAATTACACCTTGGTCTTTCCTCTGTGGAGATACAAATCTTAGCCCCACTCAGGTCTATCAATAGAATGGACCATAATGCCAGTCAATGGCACTAAACAAAGTAAAAGCCATTAGAAAAGATTGGGAGAATTGGACGTCCATGGCCGTCAATGGCATCACCCTCCATAAGCGGCAATCCAATCAGGGACATTTGGGGGACACGTCCTAATGATATCTAGTCATTTTCTGTTGATTTGGGGAAAAAAAAAAAATTCCCATTGAAAATGAATGGGAAAAATTTTGGACGTCCATGGACGTCAATGGTATCAATTTACATAAGCGTCAATGGAATCCAAGTACATTGGCATCAATAGAATGAACAAACATGAAGAAATGCCATTGGAAATGAATGGGAAGTTTGGACGTCCGTGGCCGTCAATGGCATCACCCTCCATAAGAGGCAATGCAATCGGGGACATTTGGGGGACACGTCCTATTGATATCTAGTCATTTTCTGTTGATTTGGGGAAAAAAAAAAAAATTCCCATTGAAAATGAATGGGAAAAATTTTGGACGTCCATGGACGTCAATGGTATCAACTTAGATAAGCGTCAATGGAATCCAAGTACATTGGCATCAATAGAATGAACAAACATGAAGAAATGCCTTTGGGATTTAATGGGAAGTTTGGACGTCCATGAACGTCAATGGCATCACCCTCCATAAGCGGCAATGCAATCGGGGACATTTGGGGGACACGTCATAATGATATCTAGTCATTTTCTGTTGATTTGGGGAAAAAAAAAAATTCCCATTGAAAATGAATGGGTAAAATTTTGGACGTCCATGGACGTCAATGGTATCAACTTACATAAGCGTCAATGGAATCCAAGTACATTGGCATCAAAAGAATGAACAAACATGAAGAAATGCCATTGGAAATGAATGGGAAGTTTGGACGTCCCTGGACGTCAATGGCATCACCCTCCATAAGCAGCAATGCAATCGGGGACATTTGGGGGACAGGTCCTATTGATATCTAGTCATTTTCTGTTGATTAGGGGAAAAAAAAAATTTCCCATTGAAAATGAATGGGTAAAATTTTGGACGTCCATGGACGTCAATGGCAGCACCCCCCATAAGCGTCAATGGAATTGGGGACGTTTGGGATATACGTCCTATTGATATCTGGTCATTTTCTGTTGATTTGGAGAAATTTAATTTTTTTCCCCATTGAAAATGAATGGGAAAAATTTTGGACGTCCATGTAAGTCAATGGCGGCACCCTTCATAAGCGTCAATGGAATTGGGGAAGTTTGGGGGACACGTCCTATTGATATCTGGTCATTTTCTGTTGATTTGGGGTAATTTTGTTTTTTCCCCATTGAAAATGAATGGGAAAAATTTTGGACGTCCATGGCAGTCAATGGCATCGACATCCATATAGTCAATTGAATCCAAGTACATTGGCATCAGTAGATTCGACATGCATGGCCGTCAATGGCATCAATGCAATGTAAATTCCATTGGAAATCCCATTGGAAGTGAATGGGACTTTTCCCATTCGAAATGAATGGGATAGTTTTTGGCAAATTTCCGAGGAAGCGTAATTTTTTTCCAAATTCTGTATACAACTTTTATGCCCCTCACCGTCCCGGAATTTTTGATGCCCAAATTATGTGATTTGGTCAAAAATTGTAGGACTAGATACATTTTGAAACTTTTTTTTTTTTCACGGAAAATTGCCGTTTACGGACGAACGGAAAAATTTTCGGGGCCATTTGTAAAGTTTCCTGTTTCACGCGAAAATTCCGGTCGTGCCGATACTTGAACGGTGCCGATCGGTCTAACGGTTCGGGCTGTGAAGCGCGCATTTTTTTTCCATTCAAAATGAATAGGAAAGTTTTTGGCAAATTTCCGGGGAACCGTAAATTTTTGCTAAATTCTGTATACAACTTTTATGCCCCTCACCGTCCCGGAATTTTTGATGCCCAAATTATGTGATTTGGTCAAAAATTGTAGGACTAGATACATTTTGAAACTTTTTTTATTTTTCGGAAAATTGCCGTTTACGGGCGAACGGAAAATTTTTCGGGGCCGTTTGAAAAATTCCCATCGTCACGCGACAAATCCGGTCGTGCCGATACTTCAACGGTGCCGATCGGTGCTACGGTTTGGGCTGTGCGTTGGCTCAAAAAAACGCGGAGAATTATTGAATAACTAGAAACTGCAATTTCGGGAGAAATTACACACCTTGGTCTTTCCTCTGTGGAGATACAGATCTTAGCCCCACTCAGGTCTATCAATAGAATGGATCATAATGCCAGTCATTGGCAAAAAACAAAGTAAAAGCCGTTAGAAATGAATGGGAGAATTGGACGTCCATGGACGTCAATGGCGGCACCTTTCATAATTGTTAATGGAATCGGGGAAGTTTGGGGGACACGTCCTAATGATATCTAGTCATTTTCTGTTGATTTGGGAAAAAAAAAAAATTCCCATTGAAAATGAATGGGAAAAATTTTGGACGTCCATGGACGTCAATGGTATCAACTTACATAAGCGTCAATGGAATCCAAGTACATTGGCATCAATAAAATGAACAAACATGAAGAAATGCCATTGGAAATGAATGGGAAGTTTGGACGTCCATGAACGTCAATGGCATCACCCTCCATAAGCGGCAATGCAATCGGGGACATTTGGGGGACACGTCCTAATGATATCTAGTCATTTTCTGTTGATTTGGGAAAAAAAAAAAATTCCCATTGAAAATGAATGGGAAAAATTTTGGACGTCCATGGACGTCAATGGTATCAACTTACATAAGCGTCAATGGAATCCAAGTACATTGGCATCAATAGAATGAACAAACATGAAGAAATGCCTTTGGAAATGAATGGGAAGTTTGGACGTCCATGGACGTCAATGGCATCACCCCCCATAAGCGGCAATGCAATCGGGGACATTTGGGGGACACGTCCTAATGATATCTAGTCATTTTCTGTTGATTTGGGGAAAAAAAAAAAAATTCCCATTGAAAATGAATGGGAAAAATTTTGGACGTCCATGGACGTCAATGGTATCAACTTACATAACCGTCAATGGAATCCAAGTACATTGGCATCAAAAGAATGAACAAACATTAAGAAATGCCATTGGAAATGAATGGGAAGTTTGGACGTCCCTGGACGTCAATGGCTTCACCCTCCATAAGCAGCAATGCAATCGGGGACATTTGGGGGACAGGTCCTATTGATATCTAGTCATTTTCTGTTGATTTGGGAAAAAAAAAAAATTTCCCATTGAAAATGAATGGGTAAAATTTTGGACGTCCATGGACGTCAATGGCAGCACCCCCCATAAGCGTCAATGGAATTGGGGACGTTTGGGATATACGTCCTATTGATATCTGGTCATTTTCTGTTGATTTGGAGAAATTTAGTTTTTTCCCCATTGAAAATGAATGGGAAAAATTTTGGACGTCCATGTAAGTCAATGGCGGCACCCTTCATAAGCGTCAATGGAATTGGGGAAGTTTGGGGGACACGTCCTATTGATATCTGGTCATTTTCTGTTGATTTGGGGTAATTTTGTTTTTTCCCCATTGAAAATGAATGGGAAAAATTTTGGACGTCCATGGCAGTCAACGGCATCGACATCTATATAGTCAGTTGAATCCAAGTACATTGGCATCAGTAGATTCGACATGCATGGCCGTCAATGGCATCAATGCAATGTAAATTCCATTGGAAATCCCATTGGAAGTGAATGGGACTTTTCCCATTCGAAATGAATGGGATAGTTTTTGGCAAATTTCCGAGGAAGCGTAATTTTTTTCCAAATTCTGTATACAACTTTTATGCCCCTCACCGTCCCGGAATTTTTGATGCCCAAATTATGTGATTTGGTCAAAAATTGTAGGACTAGATACATTTTGAAACTTTTTTTTTTTTCACGGAAAATTGCCGTTTACGGACGAACGGAAAAATTTTCGGGGCCATTTGTAAAGTTTCCTGTGTCACGCGAAAATTCCGGTCGTGCCGATACTTGAACGGTGCCGATCGGTCTAACGGTTCGGGCTGTGAAGCGCGCGTTTTTTTTCCATTCAAAATGAATAGGAAAGTTTTTGGCAAATTTCCGGGGAACCGTAAATTTTTGCCAAATTCTGTATACAACTTTTATGCCCCTCACCGTCCCGGAATTTTTGATGCCCAAATTATGTGATTTGGTCAAAAATTGTAGGACTAGATACATTTTTAAACTTTTTTTATTTTTCGGAAAATTGCCGTTTACGGGCGAACGGAAAATTTTTCGTGGCGGTTTGAAAAATTCCCATCGTCACGCGAAAAATCCGGTCGTGCCGATACTTCAACGGTGCCGATCGGTGCTACGGTTTGGGCTGTGCGTTGGCTCAAAAAAACGCGGAGAATTATTGAATAATAATAATAAACTAGAAACTGCAATTTCGGGAGAAATTACACACCTTGGTCTTTCCTCTGTGGAGATACAGATCTTAGCCCCACTCAGGTCTATCAATAGAATGGACCATAATGCCAGTCAATGGCACTAAACAAAGTAAAAGCCATTAGAAAAGATTGGGAGAATTGGACGTCCATGGCCGTCAATGGCATCACCCTCAATAAGCGGCAATCCAATCGGGGACATTTGGGGGACACGTCCTATTGATATCTAGTCATTTTCTGTTGATTTGGGGAAAAAAAAAAAATTCCCATTGAAAATGAATGGGAAAAATTTTGGACGTCCATGGACGTCAATGGTATCAACTTACATAAGCGTCAATGGAATCCAAGTACATTGGCATCAATAGAATGAACAAACATGAAGAAATGCCATTGGAAATGAATGGGAAGTTTGGACGTCCGTGGCCGTCAATGGCATCACCCTCCATAAGAGGCAATGCAATCGGGGACATTTGGGGGACACGTCCTATTGATATCTAGTCATTTTCTGTTGATTTGGGGAAAAAAAAAAAATTCCCATTGAAAATGAATGGGAAAAATTTTGGACGTCCATGGACGTCAATGGTATCAACTTACATAAGCGTCAATGGAATCCAAGTACATTGGCATCAATAGAATGAACAAACATGAAGAAATGCCATTGGGATTTAATGGGAAGTTTGGACGTCCATGAACGTCAATGGCATCACCCTCCATAAGCGGCAATGCAATCGGGGACATTTGGGGGACACGTCCTAATGATATCTAGTCATTTTCTGTTGATTTGGGGAAAAAAAAAAAATTCCCATTGAAAATGAATGGGAAAAATTTTGGACGTCTATGGACGTCAATGGTATCAACTTACATAAGCGTCAATGGAATCTAAGTACATTGGCATCAATAGAATGAACAAACATGAAGAAATGCCATTGGAATAAATGGGAAGTTTGGACGTCCCTGGACGTCAATGGCATCACCCTCCATAAGCAGAAATGCAATTGGGGACATTTGGGGGACACGTCCTATTGATATCTAGTCATTTTCTGTTGATTTGGGGAAAAAAAAAAATTCCCATTGAAAAAGAATGGGTAAAATTTTGGACGTCCATGGACGTCAATGGCATTACCCTCCATAAGCGGCAATGCAATCGGGGACATTTGGGGGACACGTCCTAATGATATCTAGTCATTTTCTGTTGATTTGGGGAAAAAAAAAAAATTCCCATTGAAAATGAATGGGTAAAATTTTGGACGTCCATGGACGTCATTGGCATCACCCTCCATAAGCGTAAATGGAATTGGGGAAGTTTGGGGGACACGTCCTATTGATATCTGGTCATTTTCTGTTGATTTGGGGAAATGTAGTTTTTTCCCCATTGAAAATGAATGGGAAAAATTTTGGACGTCCATGGCCGTCAATGGCATCGACATCCATATAGCCAATTGAATCCAAGTACATTGGCATCAATAGATTCGACATGCATGGCCGTCAATGGCATCAATGCAATGTAAATTCCATTGAAATCCCATTGAAGTGAATGGGAACTTTTCCCATTAGAAATGAATGGGAGAGTTTTTGGCAAATTTCCGGGGAACCGTAAATTTTTTCCAAATTCTGTATACAACTTTTATGCCCCTCACCGTCCCGGAATTTTTGATACCCAAATTATGTGATTTGGTCAAAAATTGTAGGACTAGATACATTTTTAAACTTTTTTTTTTTTTCGGAAAATTGCCGTTTACGGGCAAACGGAAAATTTTTCGTGGCGTTTTGAAAAATTCCCATCGTCACGCGATAATTCCGGTCATGCCGATACTTGAACGGTGCCGATCGGGGCTACGGTTTGGGCTGTGCGTTGGCTCAAAAAAACGCGGAGAATAAGATGAATAAATAATAATAATAATAACTAGAAACTGCAATTTCGGGAGAAATTACACACCTTGGTCTTTCCTCTGTGGAGACACAGATCTTAGCCCCACTCAGGTCTATCAATAGAATGGATCATAATGCCAGTCATTGGCAAAAAACAAAGTAAAAGCCGTTAGAAATGAATGGGAGAATTGGACGTCCATGGACGTCAATGGCGGCACCTTTCATAATTGTTAATGGAATCGGGGAAGTTTGGGGGACACGTCCTAATGATATCTAGTCATTTTCTGTTGATTTGGGGAAAAAAAAAAAATTCCCATTGAAAATGAATGGGAAAAATTTTGGACGTCCATGGACGTCAATGGTATCAACTTACATAAGCGTCAATGGAATCCAAGTACATTGGCATCAATAAAATGAACAAACATGAAGAAATGCCATTGGAAATGAATGGGAAGTTTAGACGTCCATGAACGTCAATGGCATCACCCTCCATAAGCGGCAATGCAATCGGGGACATTTGGGGGAAACGTCCTAATGATATCTAGTCATTTTCTGTTGATTTGGGAAAAAAAAAAAAAAATCCCATTGAAAATGAATGGGAAAAATTTTGGACGTCCATGGACGTCAATGGTATCAACTTACATAAGCGTCAATGGAATCCAAGTACATTGGCATCAATAAAATGAACAAACATGAAGAAATGGCTTTGGAAATGATTGGGAAGTTTGGACGTCCATGGACGTCAATGGCATCACCCCCCATAAGCGGTAATGCAATCGGGGACATTTGGGGGACACGTCCTAATGATATCTAGTCATTTTCTGTTGATTTGGGGAAAAAAAAAAAATTCCCATTGAAAATGAATGGGAAAAATTTTGGACGTCCATGGACGTCAATGGTATCAACTTACATAACCGTCAATGGAATCCAAGTACATTGGCATCAAAAGAATGAACAAACATGAAGAAATGCCATTGGAAATGAATGGGAAGTTTGGACGTCCCTGGACGTCAATGGCATCACCCTCCATAAGTAGCAATGCAATCGGGGACATTTGGGGGACAGGTCCTATTGATATCTAGTCATTTTCTGTTGATTTGGGGAAAAAAAAAAATTTCCCATTGAAAATGAATGGGAAAAATTTTGGACGTCCATGGACGTCAATGGTATCAACTTACATAAGCGTCAATGGAATCCAAGTACATTGGCATCAATAAAATGAACAAACATGAAGAAATGCCATTGGAAATGAATGGGAAGTTTAGACGTCCATGAACGTCAATGGCATCACCCTCCATAAGCGGCAATGCAATCGGGGACATTTGGGGGAAACGTCCTAATGATATCTAGTCATTTTCTGTTGATTTGGGAAAAAAAAAAAAAAATCCCATTGAAAATGAATGGGAAAAATTTTGGACGTCCATGGACGTCAATGGTATCAACTTACATAAGCGTCAATGGAATCCAAGTACATTGGCATCAATAAAATGAACAAACATGAAGAAATGGCTTTGGAAATGATTGGGAAGTTTGGACGTCCATGGACGTCAATGGCATCACCCCCCATAAGCGGTAATGCAATCGGGGACATTTGGGGGACACGTCCTAATGATATCTAGTCATTTTCTGTTGATTTGGGGAAAAAAAAAAAATTCCCATTGAAAATGAATGGGAAAAATTTTGGACGTCCATGGACGTCAATGGTATCAACTTACATAACCGTCAATGGAATCCAAGTACATTGGCATCAAAAGAATGAACAAACATGAAGAAATGCCATTGGAAATGAATGGGAAGTTTGGACGTCCCTGGACGTCAATGGCATCACCCTCCATAAGTAGCAATGCAATCGGGGACATTTGGGGGACAGGTCCTATTGATATCTAGTCATTTTCTGTTGATTTGGGGAAAAAAAAAAAATTCCCATTGAAAATGAATGGGAAAAATTTTGGACGTCCATGGACGTCAATGGTATCAACTTACATAAGCGTCAATGGAATCCAAGTACATTGGCATCAAGAAAATGAACAAACATGAAGAAATGCCATTGGAAATGAATGGGAAGTTTAGACGTCCATGAACGTCAATGGCATCACCCTCCATAAGCGGCAATGCAATCGGGGACATTTGGGGGAAACGTCCTAATGATATCTAGTCATTTTCTGTTGATTTGGGAAAAAAAAAAAAAAATCCCATTGAAAATGAATGGGAAAAATTTTGGACGTCCATGGACGTCAATGGTATCAACTTACATAAGCGTCAATGGAATCCAAGTACATTGGCATCAATAAAATGAACAAACATGAAGAAATGGCTTTGGAAATGATTGGGAAGTTTGGACGTCCATGGACGTCAATGGCATCACCCCCCATAAGCGGTAATGCAATCGGGGACATTTGGGGGACACGTCCTAATGATATCTAGTCATTTTCTGTTGATTTGGGGAAAAAAAAAAAATTCCCATTGAAAATGAATGGGAAAAATTTTGGACGTCCATGGACGTCAATGGTATCAACTTACATAACCGTCAATGGAATCCAAGTACATTGGCATCAAAAGAATGAACAAACATGAAGAAATGCCATTGGTAATGAATGGGAAGTTTGGACGTCCCTGGACGTCAATGGCATCACCCTCCATAAGTAGCAATGCAATCGGGGACATTTGGGGGACAGGTCCTATTGATATCTAGTCATTTTCTGTTGATTTGGGGAAAAAAAAAAATTTCCCATTGAAAATGAATGGGTAAAATTTTGGACGTCCATGGACGTCAATGGCAGCACCCCCCATAAGCGTCAATGGAATTGGGGACGTTTGGGATATACGTCCTATTGATATCTGGTCATTTTCTGTTGATTTGGAGAAATTTAGTTTTTTCCCCATTGAAAATGAATGGGAAAAATTTTGGACGTCCATGTAAGTCAATGGCGGCACCCTTCATAAGCGTCAATGGAATTGGGGAAGTTTGGGGGACACGTCCTATTGATATCTGGTCATTTTCTGTTGATTTGGGGTAATTTTGTTTTTTCCCCATTGAAAATGAATGGGAAAAATTTTGGACGTCCATGGCAGTCAATGGCATCGACATCTATATAGTCAGTTGAATCCAAGTACATTGGCATCAGTAGATTCGACATGCATGGCCGTCAATGGCATCAATGCAATGTAAATTCCATTGGAAATCCCATTGGAAGTGAATGGGACTTTTCCCATTCGAAATGAATGGGATAGTTTTTGGCAAATTTCCGAGGAAGCGTAATTTTTTTCCAAATTCTGTATACAACTTTTATGCCCCTCACCGTCCCGGAATTTTTGATGCCCAAATTATGTGATTTGGTCAAAAATTGTAGGACTAGATACATTTTGAAACTTTTTTTTTTTTCACGGAAAATTGCCGTTTACGGACGAACGGAAAAATTTTCGGGGCCATTTGTAAAGTTTCCTGTGTCACGCGAAAATTCCGGTCGTGCCGATACTTGAACGGTGCCGATCGGTCTAACGGTTCGGGCTGTGAAGCGCGCGTTTTTTTTCCATTCAAAATGAATAGGAAAGTTTTTGGCAAATTTCCGGGGAACCGTAAATTTTTGCCAAATTCTGTATACAACTTTTATGCCCCTCACCGTCCCGGAATTTTTGATGCCCAAATTATGTGATTTGGTCAAAAATTGTAGGACTAGATACATTTTTAAACTTTTTTTATTTTTCGGAAAATTGCCGTTTACGGGCGAACGGAAAATTTTTCGTGGCGGTTTGAAAAATTCCCATCGTCACACGAAAAATCCGGTCGTGCCGATACTTGAACGGTGCCGATCGGTGCTACGGTTTGGGCTGTGCGTTGGCTCAAAAAAACGCGGAGAATAAGATGAATAACTAGAAAAAACTGCAATTTCGGGAGAAATTACACACCTTGGTCTTTCCTCTGTGGAGATACAGATCTTAGCCCCACTCAGGTCTATCAATAGAATGGATCATAATGCCAGTCATTGGCAAAAAACAAAGTAAAAGCCGTTAGAAATGAATGGGAGAATTGGACGTCCATGGACGTCAATGGCGGCACCTTTCATAATTGTTAATGGAATCGGGGAAGTTTGGGGGACACGTCCTAATGATATCTAGTCATTTTCTGTTGATTTGGGAAAAAAAAAAATTCCCATTGAAAATGAATGGGAAAAATTTTGGACGTCCATGGACGTCAATGGTATCAACTTACATAAGCGTCAATGGAATCCAAGTACATTGGCATCAATAAAATGAACAAACATGAAGAAATGCCATTGGAAATGAATGGGAAGTTTGGACGTCCATGAACGTCAATGGCATCACCCTCCATAAGCGGCAATGCAATCGGGGACATTTGGGGGACACGTCCTAATGATATCTAGTCATTTTCTGTTGATTTGGGAAAAAAAAAAAATTCCCATTGAAAATGAATGGGAAAAATTTTGGACGTCCATGGACGTCAATGGTATCAACTTACATAAGCGTCAATGGAATCCAAGTACATTGGCATCAATAGAATGAACAAACATGAAGAAATGCCTTTGGAAATGAATGGGAAGTTTGGACGTCCATGGACGTCAATGGCATCACCCCCCATAAGCGGCAATGCAATCGGGGACATTTGGGGGACACGTCCTAATGATATCTAGTCATTTTCTGTTGATTTGGGGAAAAAAAAAAAATTCCCATTGAAAATGAATGGGAAAAATTTTGGACGTCCATGGACGTCAATGGTATCAACTTACATAACCGTCAATGGAATCCAAGTACATTGGCATCAAAAGAATGAACAAACATGAAGAAATGCCATTGGAAATGAATGGGAAGTTTGGACGTCCCTGGACGTCAATGGCATCACCCTCCATAAGCAGCAATGCAATCGGGGACATTTGGGGGACAGGTCCTATTGATATCTAGTCATTTTCTGTTGATTTGGGGAAAAAAAAAAATTTCCCATTGAAAATGAATGGGTAAAATTTTGGACGTCCATGGACGTCAATGGCAGCACCCCCCATAAGCGTCAATGGAATTGGGGACGTTTGGGATATACATCCTATTGATATCTGGTCATTTTCTGTTGATTTGGAGAAATTTAGTTTTTTCCCCATTGAAAATGAATGGGAAAAATTTTGGACGTCCATGTAAGTCAATGGCGGCACCCTTCATAAGCGTCAATGGAATTGGGGAAGTTTGGGGGACACGTCCTATTGATATCTGGTCATTTTCTGTTGATTTGGGGTAATTTTGTTTTTTCCCCATTGAAAATGAATGGGAAAAATTTTGGACGTCCATGGCAGTCAATGGCATCGACATCTATATAGTCAGTTGAATCCAAGTACATTGGCATCAGTAGATTCGACATGCATGGCCGTCAATGGCATCAATGCAATGTAAATTCCATTGGAAATCCCATTGGAAGTGAATGGGACTTTTCCCATTCGAAATGAATGGGATAGTTTTTGGCAAATTTCCGAGGAAGCGTAATTTTTTTCCAAATTCTGTATACAACTTTTATGCCCCTCACCGTCCCGGAATTTTTGATGCCCAAATTATGTGATTTGGTCAAAAATTGTAGGACTAGATACATTTTGAAACTTTTTTTTTTTTCACGGAAAATTGCCGTTTACGGACGAACGGAAAATTTTTCGGGGCCATTTGTAAAGTTTCCTGTGTCACGCGAAAATTCCGGTCGTGCCGATACTTGAACGGTGCCGATCGGTCTAACGGTTCGGGCTGTGAAGCGCGCGTTTTTTTTCCATTCAAAATGAATAGGAAAGTTTTTGGCAAATTTCCGGGGAACCGTAAATTTTTGCCAAATTCTGTATACAACTTTTATGCCCCTCACCGTCCCGGAATTTTTGATGCCCAAATTATGTGATTTGGTCAAAAATTGTAGGACTAGATACATTTTGAAACTTTTTTTATTTTTCGGAAAATTGCCGTTTACGGGCGAACGGAAAATTTTTCGTGGCGGTTTGAAAAATTCCCATCGTCACGCGAAAATTCCGGTCGTGCCGATACTTGAACTGTGCCGATCGGTGCTACGGTTTGGGCTGTGCGTTGGCTCAAAAAAACGCGGAGAATAAGATGAATAAATAATAAGTACAAATAAAGTTGCACAATAACAATACCTTGTTCTTTCTTTCAGAAAGACCAAGGTAATAATAATAACTAGAAACTGCAATTTCGGGAGAAATTACACACCTTGGTCTTTCCTCTGTGGAGATACAGATCTTAGCCCCACTCAGGTCTATCAATAGAATGGATCATAATGCCAGTCATTGGCACAAAACAAAAAGCCATTAGAAATGAATAGGAGAATTGGACGTCCATGGACGTCAATGGCGGCACCCTTCATAATTGTTAATGCAATCGGAGACATTTGGGGGACACGTCCTATTGATATCTAGTCATTTTCTGTTGATTTGGGGAGAAAAAAAAATTCCCATTGAAAATGAATGGGAAAAATTTTGGACGTCCATGGACGTCAGTGGTATCAACTTACATAAGCGTCAATGGAATCCAAGTACATTTGCATCAATAGAATGAACAAACATGAAGAAATGCCATTGGAAATAAAAGGGAAGTTTGGACGTCCGTGGCCGTCAATGGCATCACCCTCCATAAGAGGCAATGCAATCGGGGACATTTGGGGGACACGTCCTATTGATATCTAGTCATTTTCTGTTGATTTGGGGAAAAAAAAAAAATTCCCATTGAAAATGAATGGGAAAAATTTTGGACGTCCATGGACGTCAATGGTATCAACTTACATAAGCGTCAATGGAATCCAAGTACATTGGCATCAATAGAATGAACAAACATGAAGAAATGCCATTGGAAATGAATGGGAAGTTTGGACGTCCATGGACGTCAATGGAATCACCCTCCATAAGCGGCAATGCAATCGGGGACATTTGGGGGACACGTCCTAATGATATCTAGTCATTTTCTGTTGATTTGGGGAAAAAAAAAAATTTCCCATTGAAAATGAATGGGAAAATTTTTGGACGTCCATGGACGTCAATGGCAGCACCCCCCATAAGCGTCAATGGAGTTGGGGACGTTTGGGGGACACGTCCTATTGATATCTGGTCATTTTCTGTTGATTTGGGGAAATTTAGTTTTTTCCCCATTGAAAATGAATGGGAAAAATTTTGGACGTCCATGGACGACAATGGCAGCACCCCCTATAAGCCTCAATGGAGTTGGGGACGTTTGGGGGACACGTCCTATTGATATCTGGTCATTTTCTGTTGATTTGGGGAAATGTAGTTTTTTCCCCATTGAAAATGAATGGGAAAAATTTTGGACGTCCATGGCCGTCAATGGCATCGACATCCATATAGTCAATTGAATCCAAGTACATTGGCATCAGTAGATTCGACATGCATGGCCGTCAATGGCATCAATGCAATGTAAATTCCGTTGGAAATCCCATTGGAAGTGAATGGGAACTTTTCCCATTCGAAATGAATGGGATAGTTTTTGGCAAATTTCCGAGGAAGCGTAATTTTTTTCCAAATTCTGTATACAACTTTTATGCCCCTCACCGTCCCGGAATTTTTGATGCCCAAATTATGTGATTTGGTCAAAAATTGTAGGACTAGATACATTTTGAAACTTTTTTTTTTTTCACGGAAAATTGCCGTTTACGGACGAACGGAAAAATTTTCGGGGCCATTTGTAAAGTTTCCTGTGTCACGCGAAAATTCCGGTCGTGCCGATACTTGAACGGTGCCGATCGGTCTCACGGTTCGGGCTGTGAAGCGCGCGTTTTTTTTCCATTCAAAATGAATAGGAAAGTTTTTGGCAAATTTCCGGGGAACCGTAAATTTTTGCCAAATTCTGTATACAACTTTTATGCCCCTCAATGTCCCGGAATTTTTGATGCCCAAATTATGTGATTTGGTCAAAAATTGTAGGACTAGATACATTTTGAAACTTTTTTTATTTTTCGGAAAATTGCCGTTTACGGGCGAACGGAAAATTTTTCGTGGCGGTTTGAAAAATTCCCATCGTCACGCGAAAATTCCGGTCGTGCCGATACTTGAACTGTGCCGATCGGTGCTACGGTTTGGGCTGTGCGTTGGCTCAAAAAAACGCGGAGAATAAGATGAATAAATAATAAGTACAACTAGAAACTGCAATTTCGGGAGAAATTACACACCTTGGTCTTTCCTCTGTGGAGATACAAATCTTAGCCCCACTCAGGTCTATCAATAGAATGGACCATAATGCCAGTCATTGGCACTAAACAAAGTTAAAGCCATTAGAAAAGATTGGGAGAATTGGACGTCCATGTCCGTCAATGGCAGCACCCTCCATAATTGTTAATGGAATCGGGGAAGTTTGGGGGACACGTCCTATTGATATCTAGTCATTTTCTGTTGATTTGGGAAAAAAAAAAAAAATCTCATTGAAAATGAATGGGAAAAATTTTGGACGTCCATGGACGTCAATGGTATCAACTTACATAAGCGTCAATGGAATCCAAGTACATTGGCATCAATAAAATGAACAAACATGAAGAAATGCCATTGGAAATGAATGGGAAGTTTGGACGTCCATGAACGTCAATGGTATCACCCTCCATAAGCGGCAATGCAATCGGGGACATTTGGGGGACACGTCCTAATGATATCTAGTCATTTTCTGTTGATTTGGGAAAAAAAAAAAAATCCCATTGAAAATGAATGGGAAAATTTTTGGACGTCCATGGACGTCAATGGTATCAACTTACATAAGCGTCAATGGAATCCAAGTACATTGGCATCAATAGAATGAACAAACATGAAGAAATGCCATTGGAAATTAATGGGAAGTTTGGACGTCCCTGGACGTCAATGGCATCACCCTCCATAAGCAGCAATGCAATCGGGGACATTTGGGGGACACGTCCTAATGATATCTAGTCATTTTCTGTTGATTTGGGAAAAAAAAAAAAATTCCCATTGAAAATGAATGGGAAAAATTTTGGACGTCCATGGACGTCAATGGTATCAACTTACATAACCGTCAATGGAATCCAAGTACATTGGCATCAAAAGAATGAACAAACATGAAGAAATGCCATTGGAAATGAATGGGAAGTTTGGACGTCCCTGGACGTCAATGGCATCACCCTCCATAAGCAGCAATGCAATCGGGGACATTTGGGGGACAGGTCCTATTGATATCTAGTCATTTTCTGTTGATTTGGGGAAAAAAAAAAATTTCCCATTGAAAATGAATGGGTAAAATTTTGGACGTCCATGGACGTCAATGGCAGCACCCCCCATAAGCGTCAATGGAATTGGGGACGTTTGGGATATACGTCCTATTGATATCTGGTCATTTTCTGTTGATTTGGAGAAATGTAGTTTTTTCCCCATTGAAAATGAATGGGAAAAATTTTGGACGTCCATGTAAGTCAATGGCGGCACCCTTCATAAGCGTCAATGGAATTGGGGAAGTTTGGGGGACACGTCCTATTGATATCTGGTCATTTTCTGTTGATTTGGGGTAATTTTGTTTTTTCCCCATTGAAAATGAATGGGAAAAATTTTGGACGTCCATGGCAGTCAATGGCATCGACATCTATATAGTCAGTTGAATCCAAGTACATTGGCATCAGTAGATTCGACATGCATGGCCGTCAATGGCATCAATGCAATGTAAATTCCATTGGAAATCCCATTGGAAGTGAATGGGACTTTTCCCATTCGAAATGAATGGGATAGTTTTTGGCAAATTTCCGAGGAAGCGTAATTTTTTCCCAAATTCTGTATACAACTTTAATGCCCCTCACCGTCCCGGAATTTTTGATGCCCAAATTATTTGATTTGGTCAAAAATTGTAGGACTAGATACATTTTGAAACTTTTTTTTTTTTCACGGAAAATTGCCGTTTACGGACGAACGGAAAAATTTTCGGGGCCATTTGTAAAGTTTCCTGTGTCACGCAAAAATTCCGGTCGTGCCGATACTTGAACGGTGCCGATCGGTCTAACGGTTCGGGCTGTGAAGCGCGCGTTTTGTTTTCCATTCAAAATGAATAGGAAAGTTTTTGGCAAATTTCCGGGGAACCGTAAATTTTTGCCAAATTCTGTATACAACTTTTATGCCCCTCACCGTCCCGGAATTTTTGATACCCAAATTATGTGATTTGGTCAAAAATTGTAGGACTAGATACATTTTTAAACTTTTTTTTTTTTTCGGAAAATTGCCGTTTACGGGCGAACGGAAAATTTTTCGTGGCGTTTTGAAAAATTCCCATCGTCACGCGAAAATTCCGGTCATGCCGATACTTGAACGGTGCCGATCGGGGCTACGGTTTAGGCTGTGCGTTGGCTCAAAAAAACGCGGAGAATAAGATGAATAAATAATAATAATAATAATAATAAGTACAATAAAGTTGTAGAATATCATTACCTTGTTCTTTCCTTTGGAAAGACCAAGGTAATAAAGTTGCACAATAACAATACCTTGTTCTTTCTTTCAGAAAGACCAAGGTAATAATAATAAGTACAATAAAGTTGTAGAATATCATTACCTTGTTCTTTCCTTTGGAAAGACCAAGGTAATAATAAAGTTGCACAATAACAATACCTTGTTCTTTCTTTCAGAAAGACCAAGGTAACTAGAAACTGCAATTTCGGGAGAAATTACACACCTTGGTCTTTCCTCTGTGGAGATACAGATCTTAGCCCCACTCAGGTCTATCAATAGAATGGATCATAATGCCAGTCATTGGCACAAAACAAAGTAAAAGCCATTAGAAATGAATGGGAGAATTGGACGTCCATGGCCGTCAATGGCGGCACCCTTCATAAGCGTCAATGGAATTGGAGAAGTTTGGGGGACACGTCCTATTGATATCTGGTCATTTTTTGTTGATTTGGGGAAAAAAAATAATCCCATTGAAAATGAATGGGAAAAATTTTGGACGTCCATGGACGTCAATGGTATCAACTTACATAAGCGTCAATGGATACCAAGTACATTGGCATCAATAGAATGAACAAACATGAAGAAATGCCATTGGATATGAATGGGAAGTTTGGACGTCCGTGGACGTCAATGGCATAACCCTCCATAAGAGGCAATGCAATCGGGGACATTTGGGGGACACGTCCTATTGATATCTAGTCATTTTCTGTTGATTTTGGGAAAAAAAAAAAAAATCCCATTGAAAATGAATGGGAAAATTTTTGGACGTCCATGGACGTCAATGGTATCAACTTACATAAGCGTCAATGGATACCAAGTACATTGGCATCAATAGAATGAACAAACATGAAGAAATGCCATTAGAAATTAATGGGAAGTTTGGACGTCCATGGACGTCAATGGCATCACCCTCCATAAGCAGCAATACAATCGGGGACATTTGGGGGACACGTCCTATTGATATCTAGTCATTTTCTGTTGATTTGGGGAAAAAAAAAAAATTCCCATTGAAAATGAATGGGAAAAATTTTGGACGTCAATGGTATCAACTTACATAAGCGTCAATGGATACCAAGTACATTGGCATCAATAGAATGAACAAACATGAAGAAATGCCATTAGAAATTAATGGGAAGTTTGGACGTCCATGGACGTCAATGGCATCACCCTCCATAAGCAGCAATACAATCGGGGACATTTGGGGGACACGTCCTATTGATATTTAGTCATTTTCTTTTGATTTGGGAGAAGAAAAAAAATTTCCCATTGAAAATGAATGGGAAAAATTTTGGACGTCCATGGACGTCAATGGTGTCAACTTACATAAGCGTCAATGGAATCCAAGTACATTGGCATCAATAGAATGAACAAACATGAAGAAATGCCATTGGAAATGTATGGGAAGTTTGGACGTCCCTGGACGTCAATGGCATCACCCTCCATAAGCAGCAATGCAATCGGGGACATTTGGGGGACACGTCCTATTGATATCTAGTCATTTTCTGTTGATTTGGGGGAAAAAAAAAAATTTCCCATTGAAAATGAATGGGAAAATTTTTGGACGTCCATGGATGTCAATGGCAGCACCCCCCATAAGCGTCAATGGAGTTGGGGACGTTTGGGGTATACGTCCTATTGATATCTGGTCATTTTCTGTCGATTTGGAGAAATTTAGTTTTTTCCCCATTGAAAATGAATGGGAAAAATTTTGGACGTCCATGGATGTCAATGGCAGCACCCCCCATAAGCGTCAATGGAGTTGGGGACGTTTGGGGTATACGTCCTATTGATATCTGGTCATTTTCTGTCGATTTGGAGAAATTTAGTTTTTTCCCCATTGAAAATGAATGGGGAAAATTTTGGACGTCCATGGAAGTCAATGGCAGCACCCCCCATAAGCGTCAATGGAATTGGGGAAGTTTGGGGGACACGTCCTATTGATATCTGGCCATTTTCTGTTTATTTGGGGAAATTTTGTTTTTTCCCCATTGAAAATGAATGGGAAAAATTTTGGACGTCCGTGGCAGTCAATGGCATCGACATCCATATAGTCAATTGAATCCAAGTACATTGGCATCAGTAGATTCGACATGCATGGCCGTCAATGGCATCAATGCAATGTAAATTCTATGGAAATCCCATTGGAAGTGAATGGGACTTTTCCCATTCGAAATGAATGGGATAGTTTTTGGCAAATTTCCGAGGAAGCGTAATTTTTTTCCAAATTCTGTATACAACTTTTATGCCCCTCACCGTCCCGGAATTTTTGATGCCCAAATTATGTGATTTGGTCAAAAATTGTAGGACTAGATACATTTTGAAACTTTTTTTTTTTTCATGGAAAATTGCCGTTTACGGACGAACGGAAAAATTTTCGGGGCCATTTGTAAAGTTTCCTGTGTCACGCGAAAATTCCGGTCGTGCCGATACTTGAACGGTGCCGATCGGTCTAACGGTTCGGGCTGTGAAGCGCGCGTTTTTTTTCCATTCAAAATGAATAGGAAAGTTTTTGGCAAATTTCCGGGGAACCGTAAATTTTTGCCAAATTCTGTATACAACTTTTATGCCCCTCAACGTCCCGGAATTTTTGATGCCCAAATTATGTGATTTGGTCAAAAATTGTAGGACTAGATACATTTTTAAACTTTTTTTATTTTTCGGAAAATTGCCGTTTACGGGCGAACGGAAAATTTTTCGGGGCCGTTTGAAAAATTCCCATCGTCGCGCGAAAATTCCGGTCGTGCCGATACTTGAACGGTACTGATCGGAGGTATGGTTCGGGCTGCGCGGCGCGCCGAAAAAAACGTCAACAATTATTGAATAATAATAATAAACTAGAAACTGCAATTTCGGGAGAAATTACACACCTTGGTCTTTCCTCTGTGGAGATACAGATCTTAGCCCCACTCAGGTCTATCAATAGAATGGACCATAATGCCAGTCAATGGCACTAAACAAAGTAAAAGCCATGAGAAAAGATTGGGAGAATTGGACGTCCATGTCCGTCAATGGCAGCACCCTCCATAATTGTTAATGGAATCGGGGAAGTTTGGGGGACACGTTCTATTGATATCTAGTCATTTTCTGTTGATTTGGGAAAAAAAAAAAAATTTCCCATTGAAAATGAATGGGAAAAATTTTGGACGTCCATGGACGTCAATGGTATCAACTTACATAAGCGTCAATGGAATCCAAGTACATTGGCATCAATAAAATGAACAAACATGAAGAAATGCCATTGGAAATGAATGGGAAGTTTGGACGTCCATGAACGTCAATGGCATCACCCTCCATAAGCGGCAATGCAATCGGGGACATTTGGGGGACACGTCCTAATGATATCTAGTCATTTTCTGTTGATTTGGGAAAAAAAAAAAAATCCCATTGAAAATGAATGGGAAAAATTTTGGACGTCCATGGACGTCAATGGTATCAACTTACATAAGCGTCAATGGAATCCAAGTACATTGGCATCAATAGAATGAACAAACATGAAGAAATGCCTTTGGAAATGAATGGGAAGTTTGGACGTCCATGGACGTCAATGGCATCACCCCCCATAAGCGGCAATGCAATCGGGGACATTTGGGGGACACGTCCTAATGATATCTAGTCATTTTCTGTTGATTTGGGGAAAAAAAAAAATTTCCCATTGAAAATGAATGGGAAAAATTTTGGACGTCCATGGACGTCAATGGTATCAACTTACATAAGCGTCAATGGAATCCAAGTACATTGGCATCAATAGAATGAACAAACATGAAGAAATGCCATTGGAAATGAATGGGAAGTTTGGACGTCCCTGGACGTCAATGGCATCACCCTCCATAAGCAGCAATGCAATCGGGGACATTTGGGGGACAGGTCCTATTGATATCTAGTCATTTTCTGTTGATTTGGGGAAAAAAAAAAATTTCCCATTGAAAATGAATGGGTAAAATTTTGGACGTCCATGGACGTCAATGGCAGCACCCCCCATAAGCGTCAATGGAATTGGGGACGTTTGGGATATACGTCCTATTGATATCTGGTCATTTTCTGTTGATTTGGAGAAATGTAGTTTTTTCCCCATTGAAAATGAATGGGAAAAATTTTGGACGTCCATGGAAGTCAATGGCGGCACCCTTCATAAGCGTCAATGGAATTGGGGAAGTTTGGGGGACACGTCCTATTGATATCTGGTCATTTTCTGTTGATTTGGGGAAATTTTGTTTTTTCCCCATTGAAAATGAATGGGAAAAATTTTGGACGTCCATGGCCGTCAATGGCATCGACATTCATATAGTCAATTGAATCCAAGTACATTGGCATCAGTAGATTCGACATGCATGGCCGTCAATGGCATCAATGCAATGTAAATTCCATTGGAAATCCCATTGGAAGTGAATGGGACTTTTCCCATTCGAAATGAATGGGATAGTTTTTGGCAAATTTCCGAGGAAGCGTAATTTTTTTCCAAATTCTGTATACAACTTTTATGCCCCTCACCGTCCCGGAATTTTTGATGCCCAAATTATGTGATTTGGTCAAAAATTGTAGGACTAGATACATTTTGAAACTTTTTTTTTTTTCACGGAAAATTGCCGTTTACGGACGAACGGAAAAATTTTCGGGGCCATTTGTAAAGTTTCCTGTGTCACGCGAAAATTCCGGTCGTGCCGATACTTGAACGGTGCCGATCGGTCTAACGGTTCGGGCTGTGAAGCGCGCGTTTTTTTTCCATTCAAAATGAATAGGAAAGTTTTTGGCAAATTTCCGGGGAACCGTAAATTTTTGCCAAATTCTGTATACAACTTTTATGCCCCTCACCGTCCCGGAATTTTTGATGCCCAAATTATGTGATTTGGTCAAAAATTGTAGGACTAGATACATTTTGAAACTTTTTTTGTTTTTCGGAAAATTGCCGTTTACGGGCGAACGGAAAATTTTTCGTGGCGGTTTGAAAAATTCCCATCGTCACGCGAAAATTCCGGTCGTGCCGATACTTGAACTGTGCCGATCGGTGCTACGGTTTGGGCTGTGCGTTGGCTCAAAAAAACGCGGAGAATAAGATGAATAAATAATAAGTACAACTAGAAACTGCAATTTCGGGAGAAATTACACCTTGGTCTTTCCTCTGTGGAGATACAAATCTTAGCCCCACTCAGGTCTATCAATAGAATGGACCATAATGCCAGTCAATGGCACTAAACAAAGTAAAAGCCATTAGAAAAGATTGGGAGAATTGGACGTCCATGGCCGTCAATGGCGGCACCCTTCATAAGCGTCAATGGAATTGGAGAAGTTTGGGGGACACGTCCTATTGATATCTGGTCATTTTTTGTTGATTTGGGGGGGAAAAAAAAATTCCCATTGAAAATGAATGGGAAAAATTTTGGACGTCCATGGACGTCAATGGTATCAACTTACATAAGCGTCAATGGAATCCAAGTACATTGGCATCAATAGAATGAACAAACATGAAGAAACGCCATTGGAAATTAAAGGGAAGTTTGGACGTTCGTGGACGTCAATGGCATCACCCTCCATAAGCAGCAATGCGATCGGGGACATTTGGGGGACACGTCCTAATGATATCTAGTCATTTTCTGTTGATTTGGGGAAAAAAAAAAAATTCCCATTGAAAATGAATGGGAAAAATTTTGGACGTCCATGGACGTCAATGGTATCAACTTACATAAGCGTCAATGGAATCCAAGTACATTGGCATCAATAGAATGAACAAACATGAAGAAACGCCATTGGAAATTAATGGGAAGTTTGGACGTTCGTGGACGTCAATGGCATCACCCTCCATAAGCAGCAATGCAATCGGGGACATATGGGGGACACGTCCTATTGATATCTAGTCATTTTCTGTTGATTTGGGGGGGGGGAAAAATTCCCATTGAAAATGAATGGGAAACATTTTGGACGTCCATGGACGTCAATGGCAGCACCCCCCATAAGCGTCAATAGAGTTGGGGACGTTTGGGGTATACATCCTATTGATATCTCGTCATTTTCTGTTGATTTGGAGAAATTTAGTTTTTTCCCCATTGAAAATGAATGGGAAAAATTTTGGACGTCCATGGAAGTCAATGGCGGCACCCTTCATAAGCGTCAATGGAATTGGGGAAGTTTGGGGGACACGTCCTATTGATATCTGGTCATTTTCTGTTGATTTGGGGAAAAAAAAAAAATTCCCATTGAAAATGAATGGGAAAAATTTTGGACGTCCATGGACGTCAGTGGTATCAACTTACATAAGCGTCAATGGAATCCAAGTACATTTGCATCAATAGAATGAACAAACATGAAGAAATGCCATTGGAAATAAAAGGGAAGTTTGGACGTCCGTGGCCGTCAATGGCATCACCCTCCATAAGAGGCAATGCAATCGGGGACATTTGGGGGACACGTCCTATTGATATCTAGTCATTTTCTGTTGATTTGGGGAAAAAAAAAAAATTCCCATTGAAAATGAATGGGAAAAATTTTGGACGTCCATGGACGTCAATGGTATCAACTTACATAAGCGTCAATGGAATCCAAGTACATTGGCATCAATAGAATGAACAAACATGAAGAAATGCCATTGGAAATGAATGGGAAGTTTGGACGTCCATGGACGTCAATGGAATCACCCTCCATAAGCGGCAATGCAATCGGGGACATTTGGGGGACACGTCCTAATGATATCTAGTCATTTTCTGTTGATTTGGGGAAAAAAAAAAATTTCCCATTGAAAATGAATGGGAAAATTTTTGGACGTCCATGGACGTCAATGGCAGCACCCCCCATAAGCGTCAATGGAGTTGGGGACGTTTGGGGGACACGTCCTATTGATATCTGGTCATTTTCTGTTGATTTGGGGAAATTTAGTTTTTTCCCCATTGAAAATGAATGGCAAAAATTTTGGACGTCCATGGACGACAATGGCAGCACCCCCTATAAGCCTCAATGGAGTTGGGGACGTTTGGGGGACACGTCCTATTGATATCTGGTCATTTTCTGTTGATTTGGGGAAATGTAGTTTTTTCCCCATTGAAAATGAATGGGAAAAATTTTGGACGTCCATGGCCGTCAATGGCATCGACATCCATATAGTCAATTGAATCCAAGTACATTGGCATCAGTAGATTCGACATGCATGGCCGTCAATGGCATCAATGCAATGTAAATTCCGTTGGAAATCCCATTGGAAGTGAATGGGAACTTTTCCCATTCGAAATGAATGGGATAGTTTTTGGCAAATTTCCGAGGAAGCGTAATTTTTTTCCAAATTCTGTATACAACTTTTATGCCCCTCACCGTCCCGGAATTTTTGATGCCCAAATTATGTGATTTGGTCAAAAATTGTAGGACTAGATACATTTTGAAACTTTTTTTTTTTTCACGGAAAATTGCCGTTTACGGACGAACGGAAAAATTTTCGGGGCCATTTGTAAAGTTTCCTGTGTCACGCGAAAATTCCGGTCGTGCCGATACTTGAACGGTGCCGATCGGTCTCACGGTTCGGGCTGTGAAGCGCGCGTTTTTTTTCCATTCAAAATGAATAGGAAAGTTTTTGGCAAATTTCCGGGGAACCGTAAATTTTTGCCAAATTCTGTATACAACTTTTATGCCCCTCAATGTCCCGGAATTTTTGATGCCCAAATTATGCGATTTGGTCAAAAATTGTAGGACTAGATACATTTTTAAACTTTTTTTATTTTTCGGAAAATTGCCGTTTACGGGCGAACGGAAAATTTTTCGTGGCGGTTTGAAAAATTCCCATCGTCACGCGAAAAATCCGGTCGTGCCGATACTTCAACGGTGCCGATCGGTGCTACGGTTTGGGCTGTGCGTTGGCTCAAAAAAACGCGGAGAATTATTGAATAATAATAATAATAATAATAAAGTTGCACAATAACAATACCTTGTTCTTTCTTTCAGAAAGACCAAGGTAATAAAGTTGCACAATAACAATACCTTGTTCTTTCTTTCAGAAAGACCAAGGTAATAATAATAAAGTTGTACAATAACATTACCTTGTTCTTTCCCTTGGAAAGACCAAGGTAATTAGAAAACGATTTAATCAAAATATATATATATATACTGTATATATACATATTAAAAAAAGGAATGTCCGATATTTTTTTGCCGATTGAAAATGACGTGATCGGGACATCTCTACTTAGAACAGATGTCATTTAGTGTTATCCCGGCAAATGATCTCACTTTTGAATGGATGTAAAGGATCCAAGCTGGACATAAATGGAATTAGTAACATAATTTGCTGGATGACACTTTATGACGTCTGTCATAAGCATTCAGTAATGCCCATGATAGTGTCATGTCATAATAATGACTGTTTTATGACAAAGTGTCACCAAATACAATAACTAGCAATTAATGAAACAACTACAACAGTAACTGAATAAATAATTAGCACAGAACATGAATTTTATGTTATGGTATTTGCTAACACTTTATTTGACAGTGGCACCGTAAGACTTGTATGACCATCATACTTATGACATAACTTTGCCATGAGCATTTATGAGTGCTTATGACAGATGTCATTTTGTGCCATCCGGAAAATTCTCACTTTTGAATGGATGTAAAAGATCCCGAGCTGGACAAAAATGGAGTGAGATAGTTTTCTGGATGACACTTAATGACATCTGTCATCAGCATTCAGTAATGCCCATGATAGTGTCATGCAGGAGTGAAAGTGGGCCAGAACGGTCAGGAACACAGTTCCGGTATAAGATTCAGTGCTGGAATGCTGTTCCAGTACACGGTGCTTTGATTCCGAAAATATGACAGCGGCTGTCAAAACGCTATGTAAAAAAAAAAAATAATAATAATGCTAAAGTGCCACACATGCATTTAATCTCCAAGAATTGAACAATCTACCAACAACAGATTTACATACACAAGTGTTGACAACAAACATAATGAAGTGCTTGTGTAGCGTAATCCGTTTCCACCGATATTTATTATTTATTTTATTCCACGGACGGCATGGAGGTTTCCGCAGCTGATGCAGTTATCAGTCTGACGATGATGAGTCACGTCAATGTGCGCATGCACACAGCAAAGCAAAATGCCGGGACTCATTTATCCGTTCAATTGGGTGACATGTGATCAGCAGAGATAGTTAGCTCTGATTGGTTCAAATGTACATGTTTTCTGGAACAGCAAAAAAAATTGATGCGACAAAAAAAGGGCAAACACATAAAATGGATCAAATCTTTAAGAGCTACGAAAGAGTTGAGGAGGCTTATTTATCATATTTAGTTTTATTTGCTCTGATGGGGAGGTTCAGAGCATCGTAACTGTCAATGTGCACTTTGGACTTATATTTGTCCATTATCTTAGGCTACTTTTTCCATTTCCTTATGGTTTGAAAAAGTCATTGTTTGCGCGATCTTCAAAACATATTCCATTTCACTCTGCATGGTTTAAGTCATTTGTACTTATTTTTCTGAATGTATGTTACATATACCTTTTAGAGCTGCCAAACGATTAAAAATTTTAATCGAGTTAATTACAGCTTAAAAATTAATTAATCATAATCGCAATTCAAACCATCTATAAAATATGCCACATTTTTCTGTAAATTATTGTTGGAATGGAAAGATAAGACACAAGACGTATATATACATTCAACATACGGTACTGTATTTGTTTATTGTAACAATAAATCAACAAGATGGCATTAGCATTATTAACATTCTCTTAAAGCGATTAATGGATAGAAAAACTTGCAGTTCTTAAAAGATAAATGTTAGTACAAGTTATAGAAATTTATATTAAAACCCCTCTTAATGTTTTCGTTTCATTAAAATTTGTAAAATTTACATTACACCATGCTCACTCCCCTAACCCATAAAATCATTTGGACCCAAGCGCCAACAGAGAGCGCCAAACAACAAAAAACAAGTAAAAAGCGGACATTACACTGCTGTCATTTTAATCTGAGCGGGGCATGTGCGTTAATTGCGTCAAATATTTTAACGTGATTAAATTAATTGCCGCCAGTTAACGCGATAATTTTGACAGCCCTGATATCTTTATTATTAAAAAAAGAAAAGAAAATGTTTACATTAACTTCATTTTTAATACACAACCTATCTTAAGTAGTTAAAATTGAGATTTGGCATTTAGTAAATGAGCAAATCAGGGAAAAAAAAAAAAAAATTGAAGATGGAGGTTGGAGTTATTGTTGTTTTTGTTCACTTTTATTTTGCAAATCATTGAAAAAGAATACAATTTTGAATGAAAAATAAATATATAAAATTTCTGGCTCCGTGGCAACCTTCACGTCGGGGAGTTCCGGCAAGAAATTCCAACCACTTTCACCCCTGGTGTCATGTCATAATTATGACAGTCTTATGACACCGCTGTCAAATAAAGTGTTACTTATTAACCCAAATAAATCAACATGTAAGCCTCAGGATTCAAAATGAAGGAAAAAAAGTAGCGGCTAATAGTCCGAAAATTACGGTATACAAATCGCTGAAATTTTAGTTATTTTTTTCTACTTAGAAGAAAAAAAACTCAACCATTATTGACGAGTTCAATAATGTCATTCATTATGAATGTGCAGAGACTACTCTGGGCTTGTTTCAATGTTAAAGATTCATTTGTACATAGATTGTCAATTTACAAATGTTTTGCTCTTCTGAATAGTGGGAGTGGATGAGCGATTGTGTGTTGATTGTATTGTCTTGGGAATGTTCTGATCTGCGGGAATTAAAGGAACATTACCCTTAAAATAGTTGATATTTGACAGTTTGGTCAAATACTCAGTGTTCCAGTACCACTTCAGTGTCAGTGAAGCAACATTTAATGATCTCAGGCTTATTTTTTTTGCCATTTTAAAGGAAGTAATCCAAAGCTGTGACTCCATTAAAACACTCTGTTATGGAACTGCAGTATCATGTTGTTGATATTGTGTCTAACGTTATGTTTCAGTTTTACAAACAGGAAAAGAATGTATGACCGAAATGATATTATTTGTTTGATAGATTGTGAAGCCAACTGTTTGTACCGCTGAAACGCTCATGTCGCTTCTCGCCCATAATTTGCCCAACGACACCCCCGCTTCCGACTTTGTGCGTCCATGGGGCTTGTATATCGGATGCCTTCGACAATCATGTGCACATATCAGTCACCATGACAGCACAGGCTGGATTGTCCTTTGTTTTTTTGTTTCCTGGAATAAATCCTGATTGATCACGAAAACATCTGGGGTTTTTTGGTTTGTTTTTTTCCCCCCTGCATTTTCACATACTCTGTCGTTCTAATTGTTTTTTTGCTATCATACTCTGTGCATGTGGCAATAAGGTAGAGCAGACACGTCCAAAGTCCGGCCCGGGGGCCAAATGCGGCCCGTGGTCAAATTTCATCTGGCCCCCAGCCTCTGTCATAAAATCAATAACGTCTGGCCCGCACACAGACTTAATAAATTGGTCAGCAGTACTGCAACCAGCATATGAAGTAGCTTACACACGAAATGCTGCTCCTCATTTACCCACTAAAAGGCAGCAGCACTTTAACCCTTTATTGCCAAATGTATTACATTTAATACACCTAAAATTTCATGATTTTGAGACTAATTTAGAATTTTGACATTTCTTTTTGGAAAAAAAAAAAAGATGGTTGCAAGTCAACACATGCATCTGCAGGTTCCATGAGAAAAAAACATGATTTAGCATGGGTTATAGATATTAGAGCGCTTATTACGCATATTCATTTTGACTTTTCTTTTTACAAATTTGAAAAATATGTTTCATTAGGACCTTATTTTTCAAATTTTGGGGTTCTCTGATAATTGCTTCATGTGTCAAGTATTTAAGGGCTAATCAACATTACCCCGTGTGACCCATTACTTCCATTTTCTAAAATGGCGACAATCAACAAAAAAAAAAGAAAGTTGACTGTGACGGCCGACGCTTTAGGATAGGTGGAAATTGGACTATTTCTTCACTAAAATAAGCAACAACTGTGTCTTGCCTCATTTGCAAAGAGACAGTTGTTGTTTTTAAAGAGTCCAATGTGAGGCGATATTACCAAACAAGACACGCCGACATGTACGACAAGATTACAGGGAAGATACGTAGCGAGAAATTGAAGCAACTTGAAACTAGTTTAATTTTACAGAAGCAGCATTTCGCAAGAGCCCGAGAGTCAAAAGAGAACGCCACAAAGGCTAGTTGCAAGATTGTTGAAATGATTCATTAAAAAAACATAATATAGCAAATGTGACACACAGAATGGCTTGCTAAAATTTGCTTCAATATATCGTTCTACGTAAAGGACGTCAGCCAAGGTCGGCCCCCCACATTTTTACCACACCAAATCTGGCCTCCGTTGCAAAAACTTTGGACACCCCTGAGGTAGAGTGTACCATCGTCGACCGTATAAGGCATTTGGTGTAAAACAGATGTTGAGCAGACGAAAGACAGATGCCGCAAACTCTCAAGGCAATTGTTACCTTTATTGGTTTAGGTTGGATTTCTGTATTAAAAGCATGCAAACACAGTTTTTACAAACTCCTTCCTATAACTATAAATGACAGTCTTTGGTGTTTAAACATTTAACCGCTACATATTTTTTCAAAGTTCTGTCATCACGCCACATGTTTTCTTCATCTCCCAGACCAAAACCTCAATTGTTACGGTGCTTCTGATGCCTTGATGTGTCCATAAATGATTTACAAGTGCTTGTAAATTTTCCAGATTTTTTTGTCTGCAGGTTGAGATCGGAAAAAAAGGAAAGATGATCCTCTATCCCTCAAGTGTGTTTGTGGGAAGATGTATTTTCCCTGCATTACACCGGCGAATGCTACTGTTCAAAATTTTTTTTTTTAATTCAGGACATTATTTTGCTCTAACACTTGTTCCCTCCAGAGTGAATTGGAGAAATATTCCAGGGACGTCCTGCTGCTCTTGCCCCTTGCAAACACATTCCATTCACTTGGTGAACCACGAGTCCTCACCCTGAATTACCCCACACATTTGAAACGATCCCCTGACCTACAATTCTCTAAACACGTGCCGGATGAGCAACCATGTAGAGCAGGGGGAGTCTTTACCCATTTCAAAAATTGAAGAAGTTGGGCTAGTTTCAGGCAAGTCTTGGTCAGGTTTATGTCTCAGTCTTGACCACAAGACTTGTAGTCTGAACACCAGGGGCGAAAGTGGGCCAGAACAGTCAGGAACGCAGTTCCGGTATAAGATTCAGGGCCTGAATGCTGTTGCGGTACACGGTGCTTTGGTTCCAAAAATATGATGGCAACTGTCAAAACGCTATATTAAAAAAATGCTAAGCTGCCACATTTCATCTCCAAGAAGAAAACAATCTACCAACATCAGATTTACATACAAAAGTGTTAACAACAAGCATAATAAAGTGCTTGTGTAGCATAATCTGTTAACTTTCCACCGATATTTAGTATTTTATTCCATGGACGGCATGGAGGTTTCCCCAGATGCTTCAGTTATCTGAGTCTGACAATGATGAGTCATGTCAATCAGGGCCGGCCCAGGCCATTTGGGAGCCCTAAGCAAAATAATGCAAAGGGGCCCATATTTTTGGCCCACCATTTCGTCACAGTGTACTGTGAAACCCATACATGCAATCCAACCCATACGTCCATATTTTGTATATTAATCAGATTTTCTTGCACTGCATACTTCAAACTTCTCACCCCAAATGATTGTCAGTACTTACAGTAGATGGCGCCAAACCTTTTTCTTAAAGAGGAAAAACAGAAGTTAAGGAAGAACTTTTTTTTTTTTTTTAAGCTTGTAATCAAGTATCAAAACTCAAAAAAGTAGTAAACAAAATAGAGTATAAATTAAACAATTGCCAGATTGGGGGCCCCCTAGTGGTCAGGGGCCCTAAGCAGCTGCATAATCTGCGTATAGGCTGGGCCGGCCCTGATGTCAATGTGCGAATGCACGCAGCAAAGCAAAATGCCTGGACTCATTTATCCGTTCAATTGGCTGACATACTGACATGTGATCAGCAGACATGGTTAACTCTGATTGGTTGAAATGTGCATGTTTCCTGGAACAGCAATAAAAAAAAAAAGCTTGTTGAATTGATGCGACAAAAAAAGGGCAATGCAACAGAAAATGGATCAAATCTTTTAGAGCAAGGAAAGGAAAGTTGAGGAGGCTTATTTATTATATTTAGTTTTATTTGCTCAAATGGGGAGGTTCAGAACATCTTAACTGTCAATGTGCACTTTGGGTTTATATTTGTTCATTTTTGTTGGGCTTTAAAAAAGTCAATGTTTGCGCAATCTTCAAAATATATTCCATTTCACTCTGCATAAAAAAGTCATTTGTAGTTATTTTTCTGAATGTATGTTACTTATATCTTCATTATTTAAAAAAAAAAAAAAAAAAAAAAAAGCAAAAGTAAATGTTTACATTAACTTCAATTTTCAGTAATTTTTCTATGTTCGTAAGTAGTTAAAATTGAGATTTGGCATTTAGTAAGTGAGAAAATGAGGGAAAATAAAAATTAGGAAATGGAGGTTGTGGTTATTACTGTTTTTGTTAACTTTTATTTTGCAAATCATTGAAAAAATACAATTTTGAATGAAAAGTTTTTGTATGTGTTATAGAAATAACTGAGCATTTCAGAAGATTTTGGAGGTTTGGAAAAAAAGAAAATAAATAAACAAAATTTCTGGCTCCTTCACGTCGGGGAGTTCCGGCAAGAAATTCTAGCCACCTTTACCCCTGCTGAACACTGAATTCTCATTGTGGTATGTACAGACAGTGACACAATACTCGTTTCCCGTCCAGACTGTGAACTAATGTTGTAAAATGAAAAGTGACTGCTTGTTTACACAGAATTTAGCATTCCGTTCTGAGCCGCTTAGCCGTTTGCGGTTGCACCAACAACAACTCAATCAAAAGGCAAGTACAGCAATTTTCTGTAAGGCCATTTGTCCATAAAGACTGCCCAGCAGTCGATCACTTAGTCGGGTTTTACAACAAATGATTCATCAGAGTTGCATTCTTGGCCGCAGGCCTGTGCCGGCGTATCGCCCCGGTGGAGGTTCTTCTTGAGTGATGGTGTTGAGATGATGACCGTCTCGTACCGCTTTGAGTTCTCGCAGCAAATCCCGAGCCTCCTGCTCTGCCTTCTTCACGGCCTTACGGGCGTTCCTCAGGGAGCGCTTGACCTTGCGTACGCGCCCCTTCAGCTGCTTGTTCCTGTGCTCGGCGGCGGCCAGTCGCTCCTGCAGCCGCCGGCCACGCTCCTCCTCCTCGAACAGCGCCGCTTGCACGGAAGAGCACAGCAGCTGGATAGAGAAAGGTGAGTAGTGTCTTTGTTAGACAAATATCTCCAAAGACATGTTACACCTTTTTTCATCACAGCGCACTCAAATACAGAGGTACCTCTACTGACGAATGTCTCATCATACAGAATTTTCAAGTTAAGACGCCTAATGGGAGAATATTGCCTCTTGTTACAAGAGAAATTTCAGGATAAGAAAGGCAAAAATACAGTATGGCTGGTCCTCGCAGCTCCTGGAGTTTACTGAACGTAACATAGCTGCTCTGCCATTGGCTATTGCCTAAAATTCCTGGCATCCAATTGGCTAAGAGGAACCTCTACTGTATGTGTACTGTACGTGTGACAAAATATTGAAATGGTGATATATCGCGATACTTTGTGTCCCAAAAGGTTATCGATATGCTCCCCCCAAGAATTGAGATTGTTTTAAAAAGGTGTCAATGTTTAAAATTTAAAAAAAAAAAAAAAAAAAATTTAAAAAAGGGGACCAACAAGTTGCTACCATAATCTTCCACCATAGTGTCTAAGGTAACTAAGGCTGCCATTGACGGTGCTCAACGCCCAATCCATTTAGACTGGGAACATTCGTTCATTCGAAATAGGGCTGCAGCTATTGATTATTTTAGTAGTCGATTAATCCATGAACTATTTAGTTCGAATATTCAAGTAATCTGATAAGGAACATAAATTTTACCTGAGCTGAGCCTCACACGGTATACATATATACTGTGTATATACAGTGCTGCTCGAAAGTTTGCGAACCCCACAGCGATGGTCAGATTTTTTGTAAAAAAAACTAAAATAACCTTATTAAATGTTAAGTTATACCCAAATCCACAATACTGACATTCCAAATAATGGACTGAAACAAAAGAAATAGTTATATTGTCATTCTTTATTTAACAAAAGTGGTTGATTTAAGAAAAACTCAGATATCATGTGTGCAAAAGTATGTGAACCCCTTCAGTTAATAGGATATTGCGCCTCCTTTTGCAGAGATTACCTCAACCAAACGGTTTCTGTAGTGACTAATCAGCCTCTCACATCTACTTTGGGGGATTTTTGCCCATTCTTCCTTGCAGAACGCAGTCAGTTGAGAGAGGTTTGATGGGCGTCTGGCATGAACTGCTCGCTTCAGGTCCCGCCACAGCATTTCAATGGGATTTAGGTCAGGACTTTGACTGGGCCAGTCCAGAACACGAATCTTCTTCTTTTTCAGCCATTCCTTGGTTGTATTGCTGGAATGCTTTGGATCATTATCATGTTGCATGATCCACCTTCTGCCAAGCTTTAACTTCAAAACAGATGGCGTCAGGTTATGTTCTAGGATTTGACAATATTCCTCAGAATTCATGATTCCCTGGACTATGTGGAGTTGTCCAGGTCCTGAGGATGAAAAGCAAGCCCAGATCTTGACATTCCCACCTCCATGCTTCACTGTTGGGAGAAGGTTCTTTTGGTGGTATGCAGTGTTGACTTTTCGCCAGACATGGCGGTTTTGGTTGTGACCAAACAGTTCAATTTTGCACCTACATCAGTTGATGAAAACTCTTTTTAATTTAGTCTCGACAACACAACTGTTAAAAAAACAAAAAAAAACTACTGAATTGATTGATTAGGAAATCAGGTTGAAATAATAGAAAATTCCAAAATGTTGAGGGGGTTCACAAACTTTTGAGCAGCACTGTATATATATATATAAATAAAAGATCTATGTACAACAAAAGAACAATTGGCTAACTTCGATAGCAAAAGTCCGCTAGCTTAAATGCTAACGCTTTTTTACAATGCTCTTAAAAAATGGCTCGGACACATATTCCCACAAAAAAATGGCTAAATATACCTTTAAACTAAATTACGAATGCTCACACAAAAACTTAGCTTATATTGGTCTTAACAGGGAGCAGATGGATTCAGCCATGTGAAATGAGGTGGACTAGAGGGCCGTATATCCACCCAAATCAATAAAAATAAATGCAAACATTTTCAAAACAAACCATTACAACGCCACTTTAATTAAATGAATACTCGAAGCAGTAAAATTTAATTTGAATCTTTTTTTTTCTAATCGAATACTCGAGTTAATCGATTAATTGTTGCACCCAGGTCGCTTCCTGTTCTGTAACACAAATAAACAGGAAGTGACCCATAAAATACCCCAAAATCAACATGAAGTAACTTAAAATCAACAGGTAAATGACCTTCAATGGCCCAAAATTACCTCATTGCCTGGCAATGGCTGCCAATGACGGCCATAGACGTTTAATCGGTTTGAAGTCGGAGGGGTGGTCATTCGCTGCCACCCTCCCAGTTCAAATGGATTGGACGTCTATTAGTGATAAACTCATTCTAATTCACAGCACAAGCTTATTTTTCTGTCTATTAGTTGTTTGTAGAATATCCTAGAATGATTTCCCGAGCAATGTATCGATAAACATTGTATCACGGTATCGTCAGATCATCGTTATCGTGAGCTTTGAATCGCTGAATTCCTTCAGTCACATGCAACGCCGGATTTAGGTTGAAAAAGTACGAAAGCTGTACTGCATACAAACAGAAAGGATTGTCTCAGGAGTGATTTATTCGAGGGTTCAAGTTAATCATTATATTTTCGTACCATGCATGAATTTTGAAACATTGTGAAAAAAAAAATCAGTGGGAGAAATTAGCCACTATGGCATCGGCATTATACTTCGTAATATTTACATAAAATAACTGCTAACTCCCCTTTTTTTTTTTTTTTAACCAGAAATCGAGACTGTTTTATGTCCATATTTATAAATAATTAAGGGATTTAAGCATTGTTCACAAGAATTTTCAACGCAAAAAGCTGTCGTACTAACGGGTCCGTCACTGACTTAAAGACTAGCAGCACATTCGACATATTTACGTAAAATGAATGCTAACTGCCCGTTTTTTGTTTGTTTTTTTTTTTTTTGCTTTTAACCAAGAATCGAGACTGTTTTACGTCCATATCTATAGAGAATTCAAGGATTTAAGCATTTATTCACGTGAATTTTCAACGGAAAAAGCTCTTTGTTTACATATGGTGGCCGCTAATTTGCTTACTAACTAGCATCTTAGTTTGCAATATTTGCGTAAAATAAATGCTAACTGCACAGGTTTTTTTTTTTTTTTTTTTTATCTTTTAACCAAGAATCGAGACTCTTTTACATCTATATCCATAAAGAATTCAGGCATTTAAGCATTTATTCACGTGAAATTTCAACGGAAAAAGCTCTTTGTTTACAAATGGTGGCCGCTAAATTACTTACTGACTAGCATTGGAGTTGGCAATATTTACGTCAAATAAATGCTAACTGCACGGTTTGTTTGCTTTTAACTAGGGGTGTCAAACGATTAAAATTTTTAATCGAGTTAATTACAGCTTAAAAATGGATTAATCGTAATTAATTGCAATTAATCGCAATTCAAACCATCTATAAAATATGCCACATTTTTCTGTAAGTTATTGTTGGAATGGAAAGATAAGACACAAGATGGATATATACATTCAACGTACTGTATTTGTTTATTATAACAATAAATCAACAAGATCGCATTACCATTATTAACATTCTGTTAAAGCGATCCATAGATAGAAAGACTTGTAGTTCTTAAAAGATAAATGTTAGTACAAGGTATAGAAATTTTATCTTAAAACCCCTCTTAATGTTTTCGTTTTAATAAAATTTGTAAAATTTTCAATCAAAAAATAAACTAGTAGCCCGCCATTGTTGATGTCAATAAATACTTACACAATGCTCATGGGTGCTGAAGCCTATAAACTCAGTCGCACCCAAGCGCCAGCAGAGGGCGATAAAACTCCGTAAAACACAACAAGTACACATTTCACTTTGCTGTCATTTTAATCTGTTTGAGCGGGGCATTTGTGCATTAATTGCATCAGATATTTTAACGTGATTAATTTTAAAAATTAATTACCGCCCGTTAATGCGATAATTTTGACAGCCCTACTTTGAAACCAAGAATCGAGACTGGTTTAAGTTCATATCTATAAAGAATTCAGGGATTTAAGCATTTATTCACAAGAATTTTCAACGGAAAAAGCTCTTTGTCTGTGTTTCCACTTGATCAGCTTTGAAGGAGCTAGGCCCCCTATGAATCGCGTCCCGTCAATACATTATGAAGTCTATGTTGTGCATTATAACTGGTTTATGTCTGAATTTTAGGGGGTTTGGAATAGATTAGGGCATTTACATTGAAGACGCGTCTCTATACACAATTTTCAAGTTAAGAAACTACTTCCAGATCCAATTAATTTCGTAAGTAGAGTTACCACTATACTGGAAAATAATTGTACTATTTCATTCTAAAAAATTTGAAAGTGCCCAAACACAAGTGGAGTTGAAGTAGCCACAATATGGCTCGGTCCCCATCAGAAGCCCCCACCCTGCCGGCCCACCGCTTTGATGATTCAGGGGCCCTAATTTTCCAGCAGAGCTCCCTGACCGTCAAGCTTGAGTGCTCTTATAGTCCCACTACTCTGTTTGGTGGTAGTCCCTTGTGAGTTGTGCAGACAATTCTACACAATATACATTACTTGCCCTTATTAAACTAGTGCATGTTCTTAAAATGTGCACCTATTCCTGATCGAGTCTTAGAACTATTTTCTGCGGGATACACCAAAACACGCACACATCTGTCAAAATATCTAAGCGTCAAACACTGTTTAAAGACTACTCTAGGATATCAATGACTTGGTTACCATTGACGGCGATAGAAATCTATCCATTTTGATTGGGAGGGCAGGCAGTGAATAATTGCTCCAATGATCCTTCACTGGTAAACATAAAATATTTATGAGAGCTATAAAACATATTTCTAGCTTGACTTTTTAATCAGCATGCGCGTTAAATGTTAATGTGCTGATGAAGCAGTGTGGCAAATTAGCTCCAACTTTTCCATTATTATGCCTTAAAGGGATTGTAAAACCAATAACACGGCTTATCTTTCAGTAGAAAAGAAAGCTGTTCTGAATGAAAGGTTAGAACTTAGTTTTGTAAACTTTTCAAAGTTGCTCGGTCTCTTGAAAAGACCCTCCATAAATTCCTGACCGGCACGACCCCCACCTGAGACATGCTAGCACATGTTCTCGGCACGAGCCTGGAGGTCAAAGCCACACAGAATCAAGGTAGCTTCATTCATAAAATGTGCCGTAAATTGTCTGGAAAAAACTCCCGCTGTTATTAGTGTGACTTGTCCATTTCCTTTCATGCACTCATAAACATTACTGAATTTTGGATGAAAAATAGCCACTATACAGTGGGACAATTAAGTATTTAGTCAACCACTAATTGTGCAAGTTCTCCCACTTGAAAATATTAGAGAGGCCTGTAATTGTCAACATGGGTAAACCTCAACCATGAGAGACAGAATGTGGGGGAAAAAAACAGAAAATCACATTGTTTGATTTTTAAAGAATTTATTTGCAAATCATGGTGGAAAATAAGTATTTGGTCAATACCAAAAGTTCATCTCAATACTTTGTTGTGTACCCTTTGTTGGAAATAACAGAGGCCAAACATTTTCTGTAACTCTTCACAAGCTTTTCACACACTGTTGCTGGTATTTTGGCCCATTCCTCCATGCAGATCTCCTCTAGAGCAGTGATGTTTTGGAGCTGTCGTTTGGCAACAGTGACTTTCAACTCACTCCGCAGATTTTCTATGGGGTTGAGATCTGGAGACTGGCTAGGCCACTCCAGGACCTTGAAATGCTTCTTACGAAGCCACTCCTTTGTTGCCCTGGCTATGTGTTTGGGATCATTGTCATGCTGAAAGACCCAGCCACATCTCATCTTCAATGCTCTTGCTGATGGAAGGAGATTTTCACTCAAAATCTCTCGATACATGGCCCCATTCATTCTTTCCTTTACACAGATCAGCTGTCCTGGTCCCTTTGCATAAAAACAGCCCCAAATTCATGATGTTTCCACCCCCATGCTTCACAGTGGCTATGGTGTTCTACGGAAGCAATTCAGTATTCTTTCTCCTCCAAACACGAGAACCTGTGTTTTTACCAGTAAGTTCTATTTTGGTTTCATCTAGGCGTGCACGATATCCATTTTTTTGAAACCGATACCGATATCGATAACTTCTTGCTCCTCAAAGCCGATACCGATATCGATAACCGATAATAATAAAAAATATTTTTTTAAATGAATAACCTTAGTTTTTGAACACCTGGAGGTTTAAAAAAAATAGTGATGGATTCAACATAGATTTTCCTTTGATCTCACCAGATTTTTCATAATGACATGAACAAAACAGTGCGTTCCACTTCTGCACTGCCCGACAGCCAGCTAAAAATGAATGCACTTCCATAAACCACAAGGCTTGGTCTTTTCTTGCTTTTATGGGAAGACACTCGTCTTAATAATGTGAAAGTACAACAGAAAAATACACATATTCAATACTCAGTATACAACAAACTGCACAATACACTTATATACACAACTATTATATGTATAGCATAGCACACTAGCTTGAGCTACTAAAGCATTGGCTGGCTTCTATAACACAACAACTTATTAAGTTCTGTACAGATGACCCTTCACCACAGAAGTAAACATATGGTGCACATCCATATGTTATAGTAAACATAAAATACTTACATATTTCCGAGGCGGAAACGTAACAGAACGCATTCACAATTGTCAATGCGACCGCTAGACACCGCAATGTGTATGTGAATGAGCTTGTAATGTGAACAAAACTACTGTGACAGAAAAAAATAGATGCAATGAATTATTCTTTTTTTTTTTTTTTTTTTTTTTAAACCTGTCCTGTTCAGCTGTTTGACACAGAGAATGGAAGTCTAAGTGCCCGGATTCTGAACAGTTTTAATGTTTCACATGGAGAGTCTGACATACTCCCATTGTGATCATTCAAAATACCTTTTTATTATGACAAAGCAGCGAACAGGAAGGGATTATGGGGGGACAGAAGAAAAGAAATACAAGAGAAGAAAGAAAACAAACACATACACAAACAACAACAAGAAATACATTGAACATCTAAACTAATTACTAATATGCTGGTGCTATCGTCAGCGAGATGTATTTCCGGTTTACACCATGTGGGGGCCAATTGGCCAGTGAAAGAGGAGAATGGGGGTGGGTGTGTCTACAAGACTATAAGCTAAGTGATTGAAAGGGGTAGAGTGTACACAAATCAGTTCTGTGATCTAGAACCCAGTAATCGTGTGAATCTCTTATGAGTGTAAGCCCGTTGGCGACCAACCCTACGCCGCCGCATCGCCAATCCCGGCACCGGAACCCCCAACCCGAGCATGCCCTACCACATCCAGTAGCACGCAAGCCCCACCGGGCGCGTGACAGCCACGCAGACGGGCGGAGAAACCGCGCGGGCGCCAACCCAGGGCCATGGCCCCCACCCAGCCAGCCCGGGGAGGGAGGGGTTGGGCCATGCGCAGCCCATCCCTCCTCCCGCCGCCCAGCAAAGGAGCCACCGTCCCCCCCCCGGGACCCAGGGTGGTCCCCCGGGCCACCCGCGCGCCCATCAACCGGCCTTCAGGGATGGCAGGAGGGGACGCATCACCAACCCCACGCCTACACCCACCCCCGCCCGCCCACCCGGGCCACGAGCCACAGCCACAGCCCCCCAACCGGCACGGCACGGCACGCCACGGGACCCCCAGCGGCCCACCAAGCCCCAGGCAAGGCAGGGTCCCCCGCCGGTGCAGGCGACACCCCGCTGATACACCGGCGCCCAGCCAGCGACCCGCGACGGAGCGCAGGGCGGATGCCCAGCCAGAATGAATTATTCTGACCAGCAGGTGGGAGCAATGCCCCGCATATGGTCAACTGCTTTCCTATCCTAGTGTGTAAAGTCACTGTAAACCAGCACAATACATATTATCGGTCCTATTAATAATGTTATTGGATTTATCGGGATGACGTCATAATTCCTATTATCAGACCAATAATTATCGTGCACCAGTAGTTTCATCTGACCATAACACATTCTCCCAGTCCTCTTCTGGATCATCCAAATGCCCTCTAGCGAACCGCAGACGGGCCTGGACGTGTACTTTCTTCAGCAGGGGGACACGTCAGGCAGTGCAGGATTTGAGTCCCTGGCGGCACATTGTGTTACTGATAGCCTTTATTACTGTGGTCCCAGCTCTCTGCAGGTCATTCACTAGGCCCCCCCGTGTGGTTCTGGGATTTTTGCTCGTCGTTCTTGTTAACATTTTGACGCCACGGGGTGAGATCATGCATGGAGCCCCAGATCGAGGGAGATTATCAGTGGTCATGTAGGTCTTCCATTTTCTAATTATTGCTCCCACAGTTGATTTCTTTACACCAAGCTTTTTACCTATTGCAGATTCAGTCTTCCCAGCCTGGTGCAGGTCTACAATTTTGTCTCTGGTGTCCTTCGACAGCTCTTAGCCATAGTGGAGTTTGGAGTGTGACTGACTGAGGTTGTGGACAGGTGTCTTTTATACCGATAATGAGTTAAAACAGGTGCCATTAATAAAGGTAGCGAGTGGAGCCTCGTTAGACCTCGTTAGAACAAGTTAGACTTCTTTGACAGCCAGAAATCTTGCTTGTTTATAGGTGACCAAATACTTATTTTCCACTCTAATTTGGAAATAAATTCTTTAAAAATCAAACAATGTGATTTTCTGTTCTTTTTCCACATTCTGTCTCTCATGGTTGAGGTTTACCCATGTTGACAATTACAGGCCTCTCTAATCTTCTCAAGTAGGAGAACCTGCACAATTGGTGGTTGACTAAATACTTATTTGCCCCACTGTACGAATTGGACGGCTTACCCTGCTGTCCTCCACAGTATCCCACTCGGGGGTGAAGGTGTGGAAAGGTTGGCTTCCCTGGCTACAGTTGGAGAACTGGAAGAGGCTGGAGAAGGTGCGTCGGTTCTCGGTTGTGTCGGGGAAGATGGCATCTTGGAAGTTGACCCCGTGGGGAAGGATGTTGTAGTTCTCGTCCATCCTGGAGGAGAAATTACTGTATGTCAACCAAGGGCGTAGGTTTGGTCTCAACTTTGGTAGGGACGATATAACAGCATAACCTGCATGGACTCTTTGCCTAGAATGGGACATTAATAAGACCAAACATTGGGTGAACCGGTGTCAGGGCTACATTTATCACAAATATGAACCTAATTAATTGATATGCTAAATCAGGATTGCTTATTACGTCGATCGCATTGCTAGTGTGGGTAGTTCGCGGCGCCCCCTCTTCCCCCCTAAAAAACATTTTTAAAAAATGTACATCGTTAATTATGATTATGCTGTGTGTTTGTTGTGTTGCATTATTAACATATGAGGTTATGCAGCACCCCTCTCTCTCTAAGAAGCTTCTTGCTCACGTTTTTCTAGTTCTATAGTTTCCAGCAGAGTTCACTACATTTCTCACAGTTTAATTCACATTAACTGTAGAAAACACAAAAAGGACACTTCTCTCTAAGCAGCTTCCTACTCGAGTTTTGCAGGTTAGCAAATTCACACAGTTTAATGTTATGCTAACTCTGATGCAGGTCGGACTTTCAGTAGCAAAATTAGTGGCGTGTTCCCCACTCCACAACTTTGGCGTCTTTTTAAATCGCTTATAGTGGCTGTTGCTGGCCGAAAAAAATTCTAATATCCCTCCTCTTCGAAGGGGGTGGAGGAGGCGGCATGTTTTTCGACATGTATTTCTGTTGGGGTTGTGTGAGCGTGTGTGTCGGGGGTGGGTCAAGTCATCAGCCAATGAAACGTGCATTTGAGAGGGGGAAAAATGGACCGGCACATTCAGCAAGTGAAATGGGGTAAATGTAAGTTTGAAATAGTTCACTTAATAATGGTAGGTCAATTCTATCCTTACAACATATGGAAAGACAGTCTCAATTACCTATATAACTGAACTCATTATATCATGCAAGGTTGCTTAAAATTTGGTAGGGACGATTTGAGCATCCTGAAAAGTTGCTAGTGTTATGTCCCGACCGTCCCTATGCAAACTTACACCCTTGATGTCAACACTTGTCAGGCTAGAGACTCTCATTAAATCATTCACTGCCATTGTTGGCAATAGACGTCCAATCCATTTTGACTGGGAGAGGCTGACAGAGAATTACCGCTGCCAAACTTCTCAGTCAGAATGAATAGTGCTTCTGTTTGCGTCAATGGCGACCAATGAATAACACTGTGTTTTTTTGTTTGTTTGTTTGTTTTTTATTTAATCTGGGGTCCCGGAATCCCTGGTGGTCTCCAGACCAAGAGTATAGGTTTGGGCTCAACATTGGTAGGGACGATATAACAGCATAACACGGATGTACACTTTTTGCTGGGGAAGGGACATTAATAAGACCAAACAGATTAGGCAAGCGGGGGTCAGGGCTACATTTCTTATGAATATGAACCTAATTAATTGATAGGCTAACTGATCTTTGCAAAATAAATCTGTATTGAGCTATAAAAGTGCTTCTCAATTATTTTCTGTAATGCCCCTCATAGGAAGACACTATGCACTCATGCACTGGTCCTCATGGGAAACGCAGTCTTCAAAAAACTACCGCTTTTGTCCACCAGCATCGCTAAAATTGACCAAAAGTGAAAAGTTACCAAGTGTTGCTTTAAGACCACATAAACAAAACAAAATTAGGTAGAAGGGGGTAAACCTCGGCTCACTACATTTCTCACAGTTTAATTAATGTCAACAGCAGAAAATACATATAAAAGTGGAGAACACTTCTCTCTAAACAGCTTCCTACTCAAGTTTTGCAGGTTGGCAAATTTACAGTTTAATGTGAGGCAAACTCTGATGCAAGTTGTAGCAAAATCTCAGTAGCAAAATTAGTGGTGTGTTCCCCACATCCATAACATTGACATCTTTTTACATTACTTACAGTGGCTGCTGCTGGCTGAAAAAAAAAAAAAACTTCTAATTTCCCGCGGATGAGGCGGTATGTTGGCGACATGTTGTATTTTCATCGGGTCAGTGTGTGTGTGTATGTGTGTGTGTGTGGGGGGGGGCTCAATTCATCAGCCGATCAAACGTGTGTTTGAGGGGGGGGGAATGGACTAGCACATTCAGCAAGTGAAAAACGGGTAAACATAAGTCTGAGCAATGAAAATAATTCACTTAATAATGTTTGGGTCAGTTGTATCCTTACAACATATGGGAACCTGAACTCATTATAAAATGGAAATAAGGTTGCTTAAAAGTTGGTGGGGACAATTTGAGCCTCCTGAAAAGTTGCTAGTGTTATGTCCCTACCGTCCCTATGCAAACCTACGCCCTTGCTCCCTTGCTTGGAGGTCCACCAAATAATTTTACTGAAAATGATTAGTTTTGTTGTACATAAACAATGAATCAAGGATCAAAAATAGTTGTGGATTCGTTTGAGAATCAACTTGTTGACTATTAATCGCTGCAGTGCATATACAGTTGATAGGTTATTTGATGAAGACATTTCAATGTCAATCAAACAAAACATTGTGCATACCTAAGGAAGAAAAAGTAGGAGTAGTTCTCCATCACCGTGTGAGATTGGCAAGAAAGGTAACCCAGGCCGGTGAAATTAAGACGCGACCCCGCCGGGACCTCCAACATGCTCCCCCAGGCTTGATCGCACAGGAGTTCCACCTCGGCCGAGTACAGCAGCCCTTCCTCAGCACCCTCGTACCCGTATCCGAACCCGACTGGCAGCGAATTGTACAGGCTGTCCGCCCCTCCGCCAGCCAGCGGCTCCCGATGGATGGCCAGAACCCGCGCGTACACGATGATTTCGGCCAACTCCGCTCGGCATCCCTCGCTCAGCGGCCGCCACTCGGAGGGAAGTTGGCAGCCTTGCGTCAAAGTGTGCGTCAAAATACTACACAGTGCAATCAGAACGACTGTGAAAATCATGACTGATTACAAACATGCAAAAAGAAATTTTTGTTACAATAAATAATTCGACGATAAAGACCAGAAGTTAGTTGTGGAAAAGTTGCATAACTCGTGTAAGCAATTTCTAAGCGTCTATCCTCCTTTAGGAGCTGCTGGGAGCGCCGACGCTGCATTCAAGGACACGAGGAAAAGCGATATTATCCTCCTACACAGTCTCTAAAATCCCAAGTGGATTTTCCCAATGAACGCTTCCCCACCATAGGGACTCCCACTAAATAGCATGTGACCATTATCAGTGTTATACTGCTATCTAGTGGATAGTCAACGAAAAAGCAATAAGGCTCAATCAAAACTCATTTCAAATCAAGGGCGTAGGTTTGCATAGGGACGGTAGGGACAAAACACTACCAATGGCATATCGCAAGCAACACGTCACTTCCGCTCATTAATATTAATGACATTAGCTACTGTTGCTAAGTAGGGACAAGCCACCGTTTGTCCTTAATAGGAAATGAATGGAAATCGTGTACGAAGGAGATGTTTACAGAGCTAAACCTACCAATTCTCTCCGAAAATGATGTGCCTGGTGTCAAATTCACTGGCAAAGATGTGGAAGAACATAAAAATGTTCAGTTAAAGAGATGGCTTGAGTGTCAAAGGCTGAAAAAGATGAAAAAACGAGCCGACCTAAACATAGCCTTAGCTTTTTTATCGACGCGACTGACAATGACATTCTCCTGTTTCAACAAGCTATCCTTTACCATCAGCCCTGTCTTTCTTATATATCCTCTGTTTGTCCTACGTCTCTTACCGTTCTTGGGAGTAATTTAGTTAGCTTTGTGTAGCGATCGCAAATGCTTCTCAGTGACAGCCAACAAACACTTTAATTTTTTTCATTGATAACAAATCTTAATTCTATAATTTATTTACACTTCCCCCTTACTAAAGTTGTTTTTTATACAAACGGAAACGGTAACAGTGGCAGTCAGACACCATTGCAATTCTTTTCAGGTCATTCATTGTCAGACAGAAGCAGTACGGCACAACGTTACGCTAAAAAAATAAGTTAAAAATATAAAAATGGCTTACCTCTTTGTCCTCTGAAAGACCATGCCAACCCAACAAAATTTTTACTGTATATGAAATGTGAATAGATTCACCGAGCTGGTGTTAAAGTCCGCGCAAGTTGATTCGGTCTTCACATTTTTTCCTCCCATTTTTGGTTTCCGGAAACGTATGAAGAAAACGTCCTTCATGTGTCGTAATGTCTAGAGTCGTTTCTACAAGTTCCAAAAAGCAATGTGTGATCGGCATGTTCGTTTTTGAAAGATTACCGGAGAAAAGTAGCACAAATGACGTTATTTCTATGCGAGGGCGGGTCTATAATGTCCCCCTTCGGCTTTACTTCCGCTTTACGATGCGACGTCATGGTCTAAAAATAGCATGCGTGCGTTGCGCCATTCTTCTGGATGCTGAAATTGTCCCCACCAACTTTTAAGCAACCTTATTAGCGTTATACAATGACTTCAGTTATATACTGTAGGTCATTTAGATTGTCTTCCCATGTTTTAAATGTTGTAATAGACCCCACCATTATTAAGTAAATTATTTTCATTATGTTCAGATTTACATGGACCTCTTTTCACTTGCTGAATGTGCCGTTCCATTTTTACCCTCCTAAACGCACATTTCATTGGCTGATGACTTGACCCCCCCCCCCCCCCACACCCCCACTTCCTTCCACACACACACACACACACATTCGATATTAGGGATATTAGAAGTTTTTTTTTTTTCCAGCCGGGAACAGCCACTATACGAATTGCAAAAAGATGTCAATGTTGTAGAAGTGGGGAACACACCACTAATTTTGCTGCTGAAAGTCCGACCTGCATCAGAGTTAGCATAACATGAAACTGTGTGAACTTGGTAAGCTGCAAAACTCAAGTAGGTAGCTGCTTAATCAAACTGTGATAAATGTAGTGAACCGAGTTTTACCCCCTTCTCCCCAATTTTACTTTTTATTTTATTGATGTGGTCTTAAAGCAGCCCACAGGACTTTTTTTTTTTTTTTTTTTTTTTTTTTTTTTTTTTTTTTTTTTTTTTTTGTTGAGTTCGGCTGTGCTTGTGGGCAAAAGTAGTAGTGTTTTACCTGAAGGACGGCTCTGTTTTGATTTTATTTTTTGTTACTCCCTGACAAAGAAGTTTTATCAGTTATATATATTATATAGCGTTATTTTTTTTATTTTTATTTTTTTGCATTCCTGGGTAGTTAAGAGATGATTAACGAAATGAAGAAAATTTCAAAATGTTTCTTTAGTATTTTTTTTTTAAAACAAAGTTTTGAATTAAACGGTGTAGGCTGAACCAAAACACATAAAAGTGTAAGTCAATAAAGATTTATTTTGCATTGATCATTAAGATGTCTCGTTCCCAGCAAAAAGTGTACATGCAGGTTATGCCATATCGTCCCTCACAATGTAAAGACCAAACCTACGTCCTTGATTTCAAAGTGTTTTTATGAAACTGCGCATGGCGTGACGGAACCGTGAATGTAAAGTAGTTAGTCATATCATGCAATAATTCATAGCATCACAGACCGTCAGAACCCGAGAACCATCAAGTGCAGTTACAACAGACAACCTCTTAGTGACGTCGGTTCACGGAAGTGGGAATTTGTCAAGAGCACGTGGCTTGAGCAGAGAAGTGAGTCACATTTACTTTCAAAATAAAAGCCGTTTCAGCTCTCGTGATACTGTTATTTTTTTACTTCGAAATTACACATGGGGAAATTGTAATATTGTACGCAAAGCTAACTCAAAACAGCAAGACGTCGCAAGGTTCAACAACAATCTTTACCTCACCAAAAACTGTTGCTGTCTTTTTTTCGGATCCAACGTCGAGTTATCGCAGGTTAGTTCTGAAATGTTAAGATTCTAATCACGTTTGGTTGTGACGCATTTCGGACGAAATGTTTTCAAGTATTTGGTGCGTTTAAAGGCGAAGTTGATTCCGCTTGGACCGAAACAGAAAGTAGATGGTCATTAAAAGAAAAAAAAAACATTATTTACGTGAGATTTCCTGTTTCATGAGTGACTACTGGAGCATACTGTACCGCATTAAATCCAAACAGATCCTCATCCGTTTGCTTGCTTTGAAGAGGAACGCTTTTAGGTTTATATAAATGAGAGACGAAACATTCTATGCGTGTTTATTTGCCCTTTGAACTCCCTTATTTTCTTTTTTTAAGTCTCTTCTCATGTGACTGGTGATGAGATCATGACATGTTTGTTTCTTTCCGAAGCATTAAGTCATTTCAGGATGTGATTACATACTCAATCGATGAGTTCATTAATTAACCTTATTGTCAAATTTGGAAGCACTTGCCAAAGTGGTTGTGGAAAAACCCTGTCTAACTGCTTAGTGTGTGGCTAATAGGGGTGTAACGGTACACAAAAATCTCGGTTCGGTACGTACCTCGGTTTTGAGGTCACGGTTCGGTTCATTTTCGGTATAGTAAGAAAACAATGCAAAATATAAATGTGCTAGTTTTTTTATTACACACCTTTGTGCTTTCAACAATAGGAACATTAGCCTATACAAAGCTAGACTTCTGCTCAAAAAGTAGTGTGTGTTTAAAGATAATCCGACAACAATTTGCCTTTCAGACCCAGCGTATTGTTTAGCTTTCTTTCTGAAAGAAAGACGAAAAAAGAAGTGCTAAAGAGAAAAGCAATCCCAATTACAAAGATTTTGACATGTATTTTACAAATGAAATGTCTCAATGAATCATTTTTTCCCCTCTTATGAACGGTTTTCAAAAGCTTTATTGGTGGATTTTCTCAAGTTAAAGCGCCACACAGAAATGAATAAATTTAGTTGTGTAAGCAGTAAGGGTGTACTGGTACATGTATTCGTATTGAACCGTTTCGGTACTTGGCGTTCGGTTCGGAACGGAGGCGTACCGAACGAGTTTCTGACGTAATGTAACACTTACTTTTCGAGGCTGTGAGTCGATCGGGTTACAGTTATTTTGTGTAGATTATATTTACTCCCTCTTCCCTACTATAATGAGGACCAACACTGCAGGACAGTAAGAAACGTCAACGGCGCAACAACGCAGTGAAACGCGGCCGTTAAAGTTAATCAGTGAATGCTCACCAGTCGCAGGACGGCCGCGTGTTGCGTCCCAGAAGCGGCTCAACGCGATTCTCGCGAAAACAACGGCAGAGTTTATTATTTGACGCGAGACGCGGCCCTCCTGCATCAATACTACTAGCTAGCAGACCGGGCAGACCGGAAGTCACTCGTGTAAAAATATGGTGGGTCCGGTCGATTTTCAAACTAATATGCAATCGTAACCCACTTTTTGAGTCCATCAGATCTGTGGTAGATCGGGGCACAGTTGACTTGTCTTTGTTGATTTACAGTTGTCTACTCTGCTATAATAATAACCAACACGGCCCCGTGTTCAATACAAAACCCTCCCACCACAACAAAACAAGTAGGAACTAATATTCACATAGGAACTAAAGTTATACAACATAAAATATACAATATAAATGAATACTACATCACATTTGTAAAATACAAACGCATAGTAAAATAAATAATAGCCCATTTAAATTAAATAAATTGAAATGAGCTAAAACGCCTGTAATTAAATCATAAGAATAATATACAAATCCTGCTTACACAATTAAATTGATTAATTTCTGTGTGGCGCTTTACCTTGAGAAAATCCACCAATAAAGCTTTTGAAAACCGTTCAAAAGAAGAAAAAAAATCATTGAGGCATTTCATTGTCAAATACATGTTAAAATCTTTGTCATTGGGATTGCTTTTCTCTTTAGCACAGGACTTCTTTTTTCTTTTGCTTTCAGAAAGAAAGCTGACCAATATGCAGGGTCTGAAAGGCAAATTTTTGTTGATTATCTTTAAATACCCGCTACTTTTTGAGCAGAATTCGAGCTTTGTATAGGCTACTGTTCCTATTGTTGAAAGCACAAAAGTGTGTAATAAACTAGTACATTTATATTTTGCATTTTGTTTTCTTACTGTACCGAAAATGAACCGAACCGTGACCTCAAAACCAAGGTACGTACCGAACCGAGATTTTTGTGTACCTATATACACCCCTAGTAAGCAGGATCTGTGTATTATTTTATGTGATTTCTGTGTACCGTTACACCCCTAGTAAGCAGGATCTGTGTATTATTTTATTATGTGTTTATATTTTACAAATGTGATGTAGTATTCATTTATATTGTATATTTTATGTTGTATAACTTAAGTACCTATGTGAATATTAGTTCCTACTTGCTTTGTTGTGGTAGGAGGGTTTTGTATTGAACACAGGGCCGTATTGGTTATTATTATAGCAGAGAAGACAGCAGTAAATCAACAAAGACAAGTCAACTGTACCCCGATCTACCACTCAAGAGATCTGATGGACTCAAAAAGTAGGTTACGATTGCCTATTAGTTTGAAAATCGACCGGATCCACTGTATTTTTACACGAGTGACTTCCGGTCTGCCCGATCCTGGCTAACGGTAGTAGTATTGACGCAGGAGGGTCGCGTCTCGCGTCAAATACTAAACTCTGCCGTTCTTTTCGTGTGTCGTGTTGAGCCGCTTCTGGGACGCGTCTAACACGCGGCCGCACTGTGACTGGTGTGCATTGGCTGATTGACTTTAACGCCCGCGTTTCACTGCGTTCTCGCGGCGGCCACGTTGTCGCGCCGTTGACGTTTCTGGGTTATACTGTCCTACCGTGTTGGTCCTCATTATAGTAGAGAAGACAGGGTAAATATAATCTACACAAAGAAATTGTAACCCGATCGACTCACAGCCTCGAAAAGTAAGGTTTACATTACGTCAGAAACTCGTTCAGTACGCCTCCGTACCAAAACCGTTCAATACAAATACATGTACCCTTACACCCTTAGTGGCTAACACTGTTTTCTTGTACTTTTCTTAGCGTCATGGCATCCGGAGATGCCGTGATGAATGGCGATGTTTCTCGCTCATTTGAATCTCAGGAAGAGACGCTGCTTCAGATGCGTGTCCTCATCCAGGAGAACCGCAATTTGAAAGGTGAGATTAGAGAAGACGGTGACCTGAAATCAACCGCTTTACTGCTCTTTCCCATTCCTACAGAGGCTCTGCGTCAGACCAACCTATCCATGAAAGAACGTTTCGAGGATCTGATCAATTGGCGTGAGAAGCAGCAGGAGGAGCGTCTTCTCATGAAAACCAAGCTGGAGGAGAGCAAAGCTCATATTGAGGTCCTGGAGGATGAAAAGCAGAAGATGAACAAGAAACTACAAGAGGCGACCATGTTGACCGTCTCGCAAGTTAGTGCACGTGTGTTGACGGGCTGCCACGATGACTTGCCAGAGTTGCTTTAAAATGAACTGCTTTTACAGGCGGACTCCTCCAGTCACAGCGCCGAAGTGGACGCTCTTCGTGCGCAGGTTAGCCGACTGCAGGCGGAGAAGAACGACCTGGTGGCTCTCAACTCAGAGCTGCAGCTGAAGACCGACCAGAACTCCCCTAACGAGTCCTTCGTGGAGGTCATCACTGTGTCGGTGGGTCGAAAAAAAAGATGTCAATAGTAGAGATGTCCCGTTCCGATATTTGGATTGGACGCCGATATGGGCAAAAAAATGCGCATCGGTATCGGATCGGAACACGGAAAAATTCCGATCCAGACCTCCGATCCAGTTTTTTTTTTTTTTTATCTGGTCCGGGTTTTCCAGCGCACTGATTTAATCCATTCCAGTTTTTGCTTTGGTTTCCCTAAAATCCGGTCCGCATTTTACGGCACACCTTCAACACACTACATTTACACTACCGTCTCCCAATTTACCGAGAGACTGTATCGGTAAAAATGTCAGCTGTGTGGGATCATTTCACCTTAAAGGACGACAAAGACGAAGAGGCAGAGTGCAACATATTGCACAATAAAGTCAAGTGTAGTGGTGAAGCTGTAAGAAGTTTTAGTTTTAATACAACCAACCTAATCAAGCATTTAGCGAAATACCACCACAAACAATATGAGGAGTATGTTAAGAAAACCGAAGACAAAAAGAAAGATCCTACCCAACTAACACTGGCAGAAACTTTTGCTATGCGTGACAAACTGGCACTCGACAGTCCCAAAGCCCAGGGAATAACAAGAGTCATTGCCGAAGAATTCATTCTGGATGACGAGCCATTATATCTTGTGAGTAAAGACGCACCATCCAACACTTAGGACCACGGTACAACATGGCCAACCGTCATTACATCCTTGAGTGATTCGGCCATGGAAGATTCGAGAACGATTCACAGACATCCAAATTCCGATTATTGAAATATGTCAAGTCAAGCTAATACTAATACACAGCGTGGTCTTCGGGACGCAATGAGAAACTGACTGCATTGCATCCCGAAAGTAAACATAATGCTTGTCATAGACCCGGGTAATGCCGATGCTCAACTCACGGCTTTAGCTCAACTCATGCCGCTGGATAAAAAAACACAAGAATACCTGACTGCTGCTGACAGCCGCAACAAACTACGTCAACGTCGTTTTACTGGAGATAATAGATATCATATGTATATACAACTAGATTGAAAATGACAGACTTGACTGCGTTAGCAACATTGAAGTATTGAAAACGGATGCGTTAGTAAACAGCCGCCATCTTAAAGCAGAAGACTTCCCTAGTAGGCTGTTGTTGAACCTTCCAAACGAACCTAATTAAATTTTATCTAAAATACTCCTAAATCGGCAAAATCTTGACCCTGAATCTATCTTCAAAACGGTTTTAAAACTTTCAAATGTCGAAAGTAGACAGAAGGGAAATTATGGAATAACGGGAGCAATTTTAACAACTTTAACAGTTGATTCGCAAAATTAAATGAATTGAATGTAGTTTAAAGCTGCTGATAAAGAATGGAGACTTGAGTATTTTATTTACTGTTTTAAAATGTTAACTTGATACTGAAATAGTCGTTTATTTAAACCTGAGAGGCTTTTTTTACATTTTTTGTAACTAATGCACAAAACATTAAAAGCATCTAATAGCTTGGGGGATTTGTGGGATTTTCCACTGAGGTTGTTGGTGTGTTTTGCTTTTTTAAGACAGTTTACAATATTATTTGCACGTTTTACGGACTGACTATGCCATTTCTGTTTGTTATTTATAATGTTTTGTGTTTGTCACTGAATAAACAGGTCAATTTCTTGTTACCAACCGTTGTGTGTTATTCAAACTCACCTAATTCAGCTGGCTAGTTGTTATCAAGAGTACTAAAACATTTTTCTACATGAGTCTGACAACTAAGTAAGGAGGCTAAATAACTTTAAACTTTAACACGTGCTCAGATAGGTCTGTATCGGAATCGGCCGGTATCGGATCGGAAGTGCAAAACAATATCGGTATCGGATCGGAAGTGCAAAAACCTGGATCGGGACATCTCTAGTCAATAGTAGTTTTAAAATACACGCAAATAGCAGACCGGGTTGTCTTTTCAGAACGACGGTAGTGGCAAACATCCTGACGTTGGCATGACAGCGTCACGTCTGGACGGCGAGGACGTGACCGTCAGCAACCTGCTGCAATCCCTCAGGAACGAGACTCAGCGAGCCGAGCGGCTGCAGGCCGAGCTGCACACCACCATTGAAAGGCAATCTTCACGAGGTTAATTTATTAATTTATATACTGTGGGCTTGATGTTTTTTTTTTTCCATTACCTAACAGGATTCGAGTAATGGAGGAGAGAACCTATCTTAATGTGGCCGTGACAACGCAAACCTCCTTGACAGAAGACTGCAAAAACAATCCTGAGAGTGACCAGGTATTTACTAAATTTCTAACTGATTGAATCAATCTGATCATTAAACATTCCAGGTGGCGTCCGAGTTCATCAAATCCCAGATGAAAATGCTGTTCAAAGAGCTCCAGCACGCTCAGAAGAAGCTGGATGAAGCAGAAGGCATGAAGAAGAACCTGCAGGACCGGTTCGTCGCTAAATACTTTGAATGACACCTCTCGCATAGATTGCGCCGCGGTCTTTGAACACCTCGGTTTTTCCAGATGTCGCGAAGTGGAGCACGAGGCGGCCATTTTGAAGGCCGAGTTGGTGGATCGACAGGCGGTCAAAACGGAGAACGAACGTCTGAAGCTTCAACTGGACAGCGTGCAGACGCAGAGTTTGATGGTGCAGAAGAAGGCTGGAGAAGAGAGGTCCATTAGACATCATTTTGACGGAATTTTAGGAGACGTGGCGAACGTGTCGTTTTCTCATCTTTTAGGAGCAACTTGGCCCAGCTGAAGGACGCCTACACTAAATTGTTTGAAGACTACAATGAGCTCAAAGAGGAGGGGGGAAAGAGAGAGGTACCCAAATCGTTGATGTAATAACCCATTCGAGGGTTGATAATCGATCACTACGGTGGTGCAGGCTCACATGGTGAACAAGGAGTTGGTGGATGATCTCCAAGGCCAGCTGAGTGCCGCCGAGAAGGCCCTGGCGGTCAAACAGGAGCGCATCGACAACTTGAAGCAGGAGATGTTCGCTAAGGAGAAGGAGCTGGAGACCATATCTGTCTTCAAGGCACAGGTTGGCAAAATCAAAACTATATGCTGCTTTCATTAATTGTTTCATTTAGGTTTTAATTACTGTAACTCAGTAAAAAATGAATATTTATGAATTTTAGGGCTGTCAAACGATTAAAATTTTTAATCGAGTTAATTACAGCTTAAAAATTCATTAATCGTAATTAATCGCAATTCAAACCATCTATAAAATATGCCATATTTTTCTGTAAATTATATTCTGTAAAATAAATTGTTGGAATGGAAAGATAAGACACAAGATGGATATATACATTCAACATACGGTACATAAGGACTGTATTTGTTTATTATAACTATAAATCAACAAGATGGCATTAACATTATTAACATTCTGTTAAAGCGATCCATGGATAGAAAAACTTGTAGTTTTTAAATGATAAATGTTAGTACAAGTTATAGAAATTTTATATTAAAACCCCTCTTAATGTTTTCGTTTTAATAAAATTTGTAAAATTTTCAATCAAAAAATAAACTAGAAGCCCGCCATTGTTGATGTCAATAATTACTTACACAATGCTCATGGGTGCTGAAGCCTATAAAATCAGTCGCACCCAAGGGCCAGCAGAGGTCGGCAAAACTCCATAAAACACAATTAACAAGTGGGCATTTCACTCTACTGTCATTTAAATCTGTCTGAGCGGGACATGTGCGTTAATTGCGTCAAATATTTTAACGAGATTAATTTTAAAAATTAATTACCGCCCGTTAACGCGATAATTTTGACAGCCCTAATGTATTTACATATTAAGTTAGTTGGGTAGGCTTGTAAGCAATGCTCTGGTAAGTCAAAAATAACATTTTTACATGAAATGCAAACAATTAGGCGATTTGTTTTTGCTTGGTTAATTTTTGGAGGGGGTTTTAATGATTACCTCATTGCCAGTAAATTAAAATATGCGGAAAATGAGCACGCAGTGTTACAAAAAAATGAGTTGTTTACATGAATTTAAATTTACAGGTAGTCTTTGCCCCGGTTTTCGACGTACGTGATTTCGACTTTACGACGCGGGAGTCTCGTCCGCCATTTTGTCTCCAGTCTTTTTTCTTTTTTTTTTTTTTTTGTCACGTAAACAGTACATTATTGTACCTCACAGTCAGTGTTGTTAATAACGGTGTTAGAATATAACTGCGTTACTAACGGCGTTATTTTTTTCAGTAGTGAGTAATGTAATTAATTACTCATCATGACAACGCCGTTACCGTTACTGAGGCGGGAAAGGCGTTAATTGAATAAAAAAAGTCTGAGAGAGACAGACTCACGGAGACGAGAGAGGAGAGCAGGAGCGGGGTAGACGCCGTTGCAAACGCGATGCTAGGTGGCTCCAATAAAACCTGACTGTAGCCGATAGCCTACAAACTACGCCCACATGATACGGTAGATATCACATATTATAGGACTAGATGCAAATGACAGACACGGCTGCATTGGCAACATGTTTTAAGGAAAACATGCGTTAGTAAACAGCCTCCATCTTAAAGCAGTAGACCTCTCAGGAAGGCTCTGTTGTAGAGATCCTTCCTAGCGAACCTAAGTAACTTTTTTTTTTTTTTTAATCTAAAATGCTCCTAAATCGGCAAAATCTTGACTTAAATCTATCTTTAAATGATGAAACAGTTTTAAAACTTACACATGTTGAAAGTAGACAGAAGGGAACTAATGCAATAACGGGAGCAATTTTAACAACTTTAGCGGTTGATTCACAACTTTAAATGACTACACATAGCGAAGGTTACTATCTAATTACCGCAATACCCTTGTGTATAATTAAGTGGAGGGTAAAGAATTGGGCTAGGGCCAATTGTCCCCAAAACCCTTTAAACTTCACATTGTGTGACCTGTTTTTTTTTGTGTGTTTTTTTTTTTTTTAGAAAAAAACACATGAAAATTATCACTAGTTACTTTGCCAAGTAACTAATTACTCTTACATTCAGGTAACTGAGTTACTAACGCAATTACTTCTTGAGAGAAGTAATTTGTAACTGTAATTAATTACTTTTTAAAGTAAAATTAACAACACTGCTCACAGTATCTTATTTTTTACTTTATTAATATGACGTGTTCTGTCCAAACGAGAAGTTGTACATCTTATCAGACGGCAAACAAGACAAGTGTGGTTTTCGAAGCTTTTAACTTCCTTCTTTTGACAATTTGTAAAGCTGAAACACACATATGTACACTTATGGTCAAAACGACACGCATTTTAACAATGAAATGTCCATCTAGTCTGATCAATAGGTAAATTTTGTAGATTAAATTAACCTAATTTGCCTAACAAAAGTCCGCTAGCTTAAATGCAACGAATGTGAAGGTATTTACAATTCTCATAGCAAATCGCTCACGCATAACCCAAGAAACTGTAACCCTAAACTTAATTACAAATGCATACACAAACATACAGTGGAGCAAATAAGTATTTAGTCAACCACTAATTGTGCAAGTTCTCCCACTCGAAAATATTAGAGAGGCCTGTAATTGTCAACATGGATAAACTTCAACCATGAGAGACAGAATATGGAAAAAAAAAACAGAAAATCACATTGTTTGATTTTTAAATAATTTATTTGCAAATCATTGTGGAAAATAAGTATTTGGTCTATACCAAAAGTTCATCTCAATACTTTGTTATGTACCCTTTGGTGGCGATAACGGAGGCCAAACGTTTTCTGTAACACTTCACAAGCTTTTCACACACTGTTGCTGGTATTTTGGCCCATTCCTCCATGCAGATCTCCTCTGGCAGTGATGTTTTGGGGCTGTCGTTGGGCAACACAGACTTTCAACTCCCTCCTCACCCCGTGGCGTCAAAATGATAACAAAAACGGGGAGCAAAAATCCCAGAACCATGCAGGGGGACCTAGTGAATGACCTACAGAGAGCTGGGACCACAGTAACAAAGGCTACGATCAGTAACACAATGCACCGCCAGGGACTCAAATCCTGCACTGCCAGACGTGTCCCCCTGCTGAAGAAAGTACACGTCCAGGCCCGTCTGCGGTTTGCTAGAGAGCATTTGGATGATCCAAAAGAGGACTGGGAGAATGTGTTATGGTCAGATGAAACCAAAATAGAACTTATTGGTAGAAACACAGGTTCTCTTGTTTGGAGGACAAAGAATACTGAATTGCACCATACCCACTGTGAAGCATGGGGTGGAAACATCATGCTTTGGGGCTGTTTTTCTGCAAAGGGACCAGGACGACTGATCTGTGTAAAGGAAAGCATGAATAGGGCTATGTACCGAGAGATTTTGAGTGAAAAGCAAGGGCATTGAAGATGAGACGTGGCTGGGTCTTTCAGAATGACAAAGATCCCAAACACACAGTCAGGGCAACAAAGGAGTGGCTTCTTAAGAAGCATTTCAAGGTCCTGGAGTGGCCTAGCCAGTCTCCAGGTCTCAACACCATAGAAAATCTGCAGAGGGAGTTGAAAGTGTTGCCCAACAACAGCCCCAAAACATCACTGCTCTAGAGGAGATCTGGATGTAGGAATGGGCCAAAATACCAGCAACAGTGTATGAAAAGCTTGTGAAGAGTTACAGAAAACGTTTGGCCTCCGTTATTGCCACCAAAGGGTACATAACAAAGTATTGAGATGAACTTTTGGTATTGACCAAATACTTATTTTGCACCATGATTTGCAAATAAATTCTTTAAAAATCAAACAAAGTGATTTTCTGTTTTTTTTTCCCACATTCTGTCTCTCATGGTTGCGGTTTAACCATGTTGACAATTACAGGCCTCTCTAATATTTTCAAGTGGGAGAACTTGCACAATTAGTGGTTGACTAAATACTTATTTGCCCCACTGTATATTAGCCGAAACAAATTACAGGCTCAGCCGAACCAGAGTGCAGCTTTCTTTTTATCCATGTCAGAGGAGTCTCCTCAGTCATACAAAGCGACAGTCCAGCTAGACTCAACGCTGCCACTAGAGGGCAGTGTATCCTCCATCAATAAACAAAATATAATACTTTGAACTTTTTGCATAGGTATTTTGAGGTTTAGGGGTACTTAAAGGGTTAATTACGACTTACGTCACCAGCGTAGCAACGGAACTAGTTCGTAACCTGGGGACTACCTGTATTAATCAAAAAAGTTGGAACTCGGCAGGCCGAGGTCTACATGTCCGATTTCTACGCCGAGCGAGAGGCGAGAGAGAAACTTCATGAGGAACGCGAGCGTTTGGCTGTCCAGCTGGAGTACCTGAGGAAGCAAAACGCCCACATGCAAGAGGAGTTGAATGCCAGAGGCCGGTATGTAAAAAAAAAAAAAAAGATTCTATGTAATATCCTTTTAAACTTCATTTCCTCTTAACACAGAGATTCATTAATTACCATGCAAAGAAGGCACGTGGCAAATCCAAACCCAAGTCCAACTTTGCTGGCAAGAGGTATGTTATTGTTCTTGCGGGGTTCAGTTCCATGTTCGTTGCTCAACAGTTTTGTCTCGCAGGAACCGACTGGCAACAAAACGTCTGTCCGAAGTGCAACGAAATGCTGCCAGACCTGGACTCCCTGCAGATCCACATTATGGACTGCATCAACTAGTCATGTTTTGGATATCATTATTAGCCCTATTTGCACTTTAATCTTTAGTCTTCCTCTGGTTGTACCCTCTTTAATGATGAGAATCAAAGAATTCAAGTTGTGTCTACCTGTTTGTTTATATGCTAGATTCACAACTTTATGTTTTGATGCCAACATTTGACTAAGGTAAGAGACTTTGAATCTGTTTGTATTACCAGGTATGTTTTTTGGAGCGCTCATACCTAGACAACTTGTTAATCCACCAAACCACTACTAAGAAATGTTAGCTGACTACTCTGTAAATGCAAGGCAATAAATGTATTCAGGACAGTTCATATATCAGATGAATGAGTACGCATGAGTGCATTCCGAAATGATTTAATCGTGTTTTCCTAGTTACAAAAAAACCCCAAAAAAAACAGGTTCGTGTGTGACTGGTTGTTTTCTTACTCATGAGCTAACTCAAAAATTAGCTGAACATAAATAGGGCTCATCCACTATACAAAAATAAAGTTTTAGTCTTGAAGTGTATAAAACGTGTGCAAACAGGTGTCCACTTTCGCCAGCTTCGCAGGTAACAAAGCTGATGAGTCTTCCGCTTTTTGCTTTGATGTGGAGTTAATCATAAAATGGTGGTGTAAAGCCTTGACAGCAATCTTCAGTTCAGTCAAAGGAACCACATCAGTGCATTTTTTGGAAAACATCCACACTGCATCAAGTTCCTCTTGGAGCTCCGATCTGGCTTTTCGGATAGCTTCATCTGCATGATTTGTCACCTGTAGGACGTAGTGAATTGTACAAATAGATTCACATATGGCGGAAAACACTCAGGTGACTTGAAGTTCCGATCAGAGACCCTCAATTTGGCCAACTTTCAAAATAGTCCGAAATGCATGTGAGACACATCACTGGAAAGCTTAAAATCTCAATTTTCTGGGGGAACAAAAATTTTGAACAGGAAGGAAAAAATTTTAAACAGCAAAACCCTAATTGGAGGCGAGAACACGCGAGAGCAGAATTAAAGACGCCACGATTTTAATGATATTACCGCGTACTTACATTGTTTTGATCCAAAAACTCCATGAAGCATGTTTCACCGAGTGTCAAGACACAGCTGTGAATGGCCACAGCCGGATTTTTGTTTGTTTTGTTTTATGGGTGAAACATGGTGATATAACAAGGGTCGCGATGTAGAAATCGCAAACGAGTGGTTGAGATTTTCTTTTTGCTACAGTTACTCTTTTAAATGTTATTTTTCCTTTTTTTTTTTTTTTTTTTTTGTGGATCGATTATTTATCATGTAACACATCGGGGAAAATGCGACTAACAAAAAAAATACAATTAAGCGATAGTAATGAGGTAGATATCCGTGACTTTTTTACAGACGCCAAATTTTTCATTGTGACGTAATTCAATTAAAAGTTTGAAATATGCGCGTGAATAATTTTTAAAAGTCATTTTTTAAAAATCTAAACTAAAATTTGGACCTCAATTAGATGCCGATGATCGGGTCCGATCACGTCATTTTCAAAGTATCGGAATCGGCCAAAAAATATCGGCCATGCCTTTTTTTAATATATATATATTAATTAAATTGTTTTCTAATTGTATTTAACGTTACAGACATAATATGTTACACTTATCCAGAGTCTTCAGTTTAGGCTTAAGGTAGGGTTATCAAATTTATCCCAATAACGGCAGTAATAAATTTTTTACAAAATGTATCACGTTAAAATATTTAACGCAATTAATGCATGCGCTGCACGACCCACTCACGCATTGTCGCGCTCAATCTGTAATGGCGCCGTTTTACCTATATAGAGAACTAATAGGCAGCGTAAAATGGGTAGAGTGAATTTTGGCAGGCTTTGGAGCCTTATTTTAATTGGCTAAAGCCTTACAATCCTTCTCCCTACAGTTAGAAATATCATGGGAAGCAATGTGGGAAAGAAAGGTAGCATTTGATGTTTTTCTTAACACCTTATTTCCCGACGCAGAGAAGATATATCAATTGGTAGCACTACGCACAGTCATGGTTCCACTTCCCATCATGCATTTGGGCATGGCCTTCAGTATCATTTACTGAAAGCTCAACAAATACACTAAATGGCAATATTTAGTCACAATATACAAAGTCACAAGTCTTTCTATTCGTGGATCCCTCTCGCAAAAAGAATGTTAATAATGTAAATGCCATTTTGAGGATTTATTGTCATAAACAAATACAGTACTTATGTACTGTATGTTGAATGTATATATTCGTCCAAGTTTTATTCATTTTTTTCTTAATGCATTGCCAAAATGTATATGATTGGGAAAAATTATCCGGAATGATTGGAAGTGAATCGGGAGAAAAAAAAAGCAATCGGATCGGGAAATATCGGGATCGGCAGATACTCAAACTAAAATGATCGGGATCAGATCGGGAGCAAAAAACATGATCGGAACAACCCTAATTCTAAGCTAAAAATGACAGACAATTTGAACAATAAATATTAATACTTACCTTCTTTTTATGGCTAGGTTTAAACAAAAGCGGTTGCGCGATGTCTGTAAACGGGGGTTTTCAGGGTAAAACACAAATTAAAAATAGTTCGGAGGCTTAGTGCGCCATGAATCTGCTATGGCAGCATATAGACATATTTTTCTATCAAGCTCAACAGTTCTTTTGGCTTAAAATACAGCAGTTTATTTTAAAGAGGGGTGCAAGAGCAGAAACTGCTTTTTCAGGCTTGTCTGTGTTTTCCGCCATATACTGTACAGGGTTATTAGACTTACTTTGTGAGCTTGAAGTGATGGCTCTTTGTGCGACTGTTCTTGAATGAACACAGAGTGCTGGGATTGCACTCGCTGTAGAGGAAAGCTGATGTAAAAGCGGCTCTGGATCTTCACGTCCTTTCCTGCCTCCAAATCTTTCAGGAGCCTCTCTTTAGCTTTGGTTTGCCAAATAGTCACATTCTTCTTTTCAGTCACGGCGTACTCTAGCAATCTGCAGATGTGCCAAATTGAGATTTTGGCTCGACATTCTTTCTATTTGGTGACTAGTTGAAAGTCTCCTTTGGGGCTTCTTTTGTAATTCACAGTTTTCATCTTTGTTCCTTATATTCTCCTCTGAATTATCACTTTCTTTTGTGCTCCCTTTTGGGTCCATACTGGCATTCAAGTGTCTTCATACCACCGTAGGTGAAGGGAACTCCATCATCAGTGGTCCTGCAGAAAACAAAAGATCGAGTGCAGAACTTCTTAGTCTTGCTTTTGAGTGGATCGAACTGCAGGGAGGTGGAGCGACGAGTGCAGAATGTCGTTTTAGTCACTCTGCTGTATAATTCCATGACATTGTTGACACCTGACTCGGTTGTCACAAAGCCAAGGATGTAGTCTCCATCCTTGCTGAAGTCCTGTAGAAATTCCTGCCACCTGACAGCGCTGAGAACTGGGTCATTGTCCTCCATCCTGTGAAGTTATATACGGTATTGAAGTTAATCCACTTTAATGTCATTCGAAGACAATACAAAACAATACTAGTAACCATTTTCTTAAAACTAAGTTCATATTTACAATAATATACACATTGATCTGTTCGTTCATCCTTACCTATATTTCCTCTTTGACACCTACCGCTAACATAGTGATGTTTGTTTAAATTACACAGAACAAGTGTAAAACTGAGTTTTTTCTACTCTCCCGGACCTCGTTAAATAGAGCCACGCCCACTTTCATGTCGCTATAATTTTCTAAGCTATCTTTTAAGAGAATGATTGTACATCAGTATTTTCCCTATAGGCTGTGCGTTTTATAGTGTCCGTTTTTAGTATCCCTTTTGTATTGTAAATACATGTCTAAAAGCGTTTGCCTTTTAACTCCGGCACATAATGGGGCACCTACAACATGACGACAGCAGAGCGGGGTCCTTTGTTGAGCGCCAGTTTAGATTTTCTCCCTCGTTTCAGCAGTAAAGAGTCTTTGTAAACAAATAAAATATAGTCACATTTACACCTTCAGTAGTCAGATAGTTTTAAAATATCGAATCGAAGCACGTTTCGGTCCCGTTGTCAGAAACTGAAGACACGATTTGTGAATTTGTCCCATTGTTGTGTAAGTTGGCCGTCTTTTGACTAATTAAAATACGTTATTTTCTATATTTAAAGGCGGTAAATACAAAATGGCTAATGCAGAGTTTCCCCTCAAATGATGTCTTTTTGTAGATCGACTGCGGTTTTTTGTGGACACTGGTCTACAAATGGAGAGTAAGTAGGTCTACAGATGTTTTTTAAATCTCATTGCCTGTCACTGACGGTGATAGACGTCCAATTGATTTGAACTGGAATTACTGGTAGTCAACGCTCATGGTTCCGTGTCATTGACGTCCAATTCATTTTGACTGGGAGGGCTTGCCGCGATCTAAGGCTGCCACAACTAATCGATTAAAATTAGGGCTGCAGCGATAGATTGTTAGTAGTCGATTAATCGATGAACTATTTAGTTCGAATAATCGATTAATCTGATAAGGAAAAAAATAAAAATACCTGAGTGAGCCTCAAACTGTTTAAAAAAAATAAATAAATAAATGAGGATCTAAGTACACCTGAAGAACAATTGGCTAATTTACATAGCAATAGTCAGCTAGCTTAAATGCAATAATAAAATGTTTTTTTTGTTTTTTGTTACAATGCTCTTAACAAATGGTTCAAACACATATTCCCACAAAAAAACGGCTAAATATTCCTATAGACTACATTATAGATGCATTAAAAACCATTAGCTAAAAAAAACCTAACTATGTTGGTCTTAACAGGGAGCATCTGGATTCAGCCATGTAAAATAAGTTATGTCGTATTCACTGCTACCACTAGAGGGCAATGTTTCCACCCAAATCAATACAACTAAATGCAAACACTTGCAAAACAAACCATTACAACGCTACTTCAATTAAACAAATACTCGAAGCAGCAAAATGTAATTGGCTAACTTACATAGCAAAGGTCCGCTAGCTTAAATGCAATAATAAAATGCTTTTTTTTTTTTTTTTTGCTTACAATGCTCTTAATAAATGGTTCAAACACATATTCCCACAAAAAAATGGCTAAATATTCCTGTAAACTAAATTACGAATGCATTAAAAACCATTAGCTCAAACAAAAACTTAGCTTATGTTGATCTTAACAGGGAGCATCGGTATTCAGCCATGTGAAATGAGTTATGTCATATTCACAGTTGCCACTAGAGGGCAGTGTATCCACCCAAAACAATAAAATGAAATGCAAACACTTTGAAAACAAACCATTACAACGCTACTTTAATTAAACAAGTACTCGAAGCAGCAAAATTTAATTGGCAAATTTACATATCAAAAGTCTTTACCTTAAATTCTGTTATTTTTAAAAAATTTTTTTTGCAATGCGCTTAACAAACGGTTCAAAGTGCACATACTCCCACAAAAAACAGCTAAATATACCTATAAACTAAATTACGAATGCATTAAAAACCATTAGCTCAAACAAAAAAAAACATTACAACACCACTTGAATTTTCTAATCGAATTACTCGAGTTAATCGATTAATCATTGCAGCACTAATTAAAAATCGATAAATAAGTTGCCAACTAATTTGATTTTTGCCGGCAGCAAGAGCATTCCCGTTTGGGTCCTTGTTTGTATGTAATGTGAGGCTGCACACGCGCGCCAGTGTTTAGAACAAGAGAGAGAGAGTTCACTGCTACACTCAGTTTGGGTTTCTGAATAATATCACAAAATGTCGAGTTAGATTGTGTTTTGTGTTGTTAGATCCAGTGTGCCTCTGTGAGAGGTCGGTAATTGAAGCTAATTGTATTGTTTCTATAATTTTTTGATGAGACGTTACTACTTAGCATGGAGCAGTAAGCTAGTTAGCGATCATGCTAATCAGTCTGTTGTAATAAAATATCATTTTTGAAGGAAATATTCATCCATTTTGTCATTGTTACTTACAACATGCCTAAAACAACTTCAAGTTAAGTTGTGAAGGTAGTTGAAAAAAGTGACATTTCTCCGATTATTCGATTAATTAATCGTCCAGTTGATCAATTATACAAATAATTGTTAGTTACAGCCCTAACGCGACGACTTGCTGCCAGCCTCTCACAGTCAAAATGGATTGGACGTTCATCGCAGTCAATGGCTGCCAATGGGTTAACGACCCCTCGAAGCTATGAAAATGGAAAGGAATTTTTGTATTCTTTGTTCAGGTGAAGATGATCTGGATGTTTTGACAGCCCTAATGGGTGAAACTGAGCAGCAGCACGAAGTAGATTTGGACGGCCTGTTTGACAATGACGCCGAGGAAGACTATGAGGAAGGACGAGAATCGGTGGATGAGCTGTCAGAGCTCTTTGGCGATGATGATGATGATTGTGAAAAAGAAGAGCAAGTCCCTAAATCGCCTATAAGCAAAGCAAGTGAGAGTCATAACAGGTCACGAGAAGATTTACAAGGTTTGTATCTGCGTCATTTCTCATGGGGAACACCTCGAGATGTTTAGTTGAGGTCTTTTGTCTCTTTTGTCATTTTTAGAAGAGTTGAGGCAAATGCAGGCAAAAATGCAAGCGTTGCAGAAGCAGCTGGAAGCGAGCCAAAGTACTTCCTCTACAATCTCACCTACTCTGAAAGCCTCGTCTCCCAAATGTACTCCTGATAAACCAGCTGCTGTGACACAGAAGATCAAGAGTCTATCAGAGGGTGACAAAATGAAATCATCCAATCCAGTTAAAGGAGAAAGCCAAAAGATCCAAGAGTCCTCTGACTTTATCTCTGAGTTGAGCAACGCTGATTCTTTTAAACGTAAAGCAAGAGTGGCCCACCAAACCAAACCCACCACTTCACCGGGTAATCTGATCACATGATTGAATATGCTAATATTTGCGCAACTAATTTATCTTTTTTTTTATATCAGAATCTCGGGTGCCATTAGTGGAGATTAAGATGGGAAGCTCCTTCCTGCCAGTGGAAAGCACAAGCAAAGCAGCGACTCCTAGGCGCCCGTCGACAACCTTCCACAGCAGACCTTGTCCGACCTCTTCAGCCGGGCCGCCTAAAGTGGACTCTCTTCCCAAAGACGTAGCAATGGAAAAATACTCTGGATTGCGCCTCAGGTCAGCATTTATTTTAGGAAGTTTCAATAGCCTACCGCACGTGCCACGTCACCCTTGCTCATTAATATTCATGATGTTAGCAACTGTTGTTTGGGGGGGGTCAAACTTGCATTTGTCCCTCATGCGAGATGCATGTAAATAGTGTACGAATGAGATGTTTACCACCAATTCTGCCTGAAAATGATGTCCCTGGTACCAAATGCACTGGTAAAGATGTGGAAGAACATATAAATGTTCAGTTTAAGCAGTGCTTCTCAATTATTTTCTGTCACCCCCCCCCACCAGGAAGATGTAAACGTTCCGCGCCCCCCCAACTCTCTGCCACCACTGTAAATATACTGTAGTATCATTTGTATATAAAATTCTTATTATTGTAAGTACAACTCTGCATAACATTGTGTTATTTAACTTATTTTTAATATTAAAGAGAAAAGTAATAGAGATCAACTTACAATAAAGTGTAAAAAAAAAACAACAACAAAAACACATCATTCTGTAAAAATACATTCGATACATTTTTTGACCGTTTAATGAAATCAATAAATAATAATAAATTCAAACTGATTAGCAACATCAAGCATGAAGACAATATGTCAAACAATTAGACCAAAAAAAAAAATTTAATAGAACAAAAAGTGGGCAGTGGGACAGTTTTTCTTTTTGCTGCAGGCAGTATCAGCTCCTTTGCTGAGGTGTGGGGTTATTTTGCACTGAGCAACCTGGTATGCCACCTTATATTATGCTAACCGTGCTCGCTGTTACTGATGTAACACTGACAAAGCGGGAGGATTGCTGGCAAATTTTGGCACTCGCTGAAAAAAAAAAATTCCTGCTGTCCGCTACGAACCTTTTTAGACAAAGTAGACGGCCTGGTCTTTCCTCGTCTCCCACTGTACTAAAAGACAAAGCCAAAAGCTAAATGCTACATATGCTTCGTCATAGTTCCTTGTCTTAGCTTTTCATATCTTCAGTGCTCTTTGCTGTGTGCTCTTGTTGGGTTCAAAAGTACTGCACACACGCTGAAAATGAGAGCGGCACTGCCACCCACTGAGTGGATGTGCAATTACACTTTCTTCTAGTACGACAAAAAAGTATGTTCCCCAAGGTCACATGCGCCACCCCCAGCATTGCTCTGCGCTCCCCTGGGGTGGCCCGCCCCACTATTTGAGAAGTACTGAGTTAAACAGACGGCTTGAGTGTCGAGGGCTGAAAAAACCCGACCTGATCCAGACTTAGCTTTTCTATCGACACCTTTTTCTTGTGCGCATTGCCTTACGCCATTCTCCTGTTTCAAAAAGCTATCCTTAACCACCGTATGCCCCATCTTTCTTATATAGTATATCCTCTGGTTGTCTTACGTCTCTGACCGTTTTTGGGGGTAATTTATATTGCTATTTTTGTGTAGCAATCGCAAATGCTACTCGGTGACAGCCAATGAACATTTTTAATATTTTTATTAATAACAAATCTTAATTCTATTAATTTATTTACCCTTCCTCCTTACTAATGTTGCTTCTTTACAACAAGAAAGGTAACAACAGTGGCAGTCAGATACCATTTTAATTTTTTTTGGTCCGTCATTGTCAGACAGAGGCAGCACGGCAAAACTCCACGCTAAAAAAAATAAATTAAAATGTCAAAATGGCTTACCTCTTCGGGGCAGGCAATGGATCAGGATTGTCATCTGTAGGACCATGGCCCCCAACAAAATGTTTACTGCATATGAAGTTGAATGGTTTCACCTTGCTGGCATTAAACTGGTCTTTTAGACGTCCGCACAAGTTGATCCATTGTTCACATTTTTTTCCTTGGAGTTTTTGGCTTGGGGAAACGTATGAAGAAAACATCCTGCATATGTCGTAATGTCCAGAGTCGTTTCTACAAGTTCCATACCAGCAGTGTTTACTCGGCGTGTTCTTTTTTCGTAAGATTACCGGCAGAAACAAGCAGTACCAGCATGGGTTGTATGCGAGCGCACTTCTATGTCGACACTTCCGGTTAACAATGGTGACGTCACGCAGCCTTGCAGTCTAAATAGCATCCGTGCGGTCCCCTATTTGATTCAACTATCAAAATTAATCGATTCATTTGTGATTTGATAAGTCGATGAATCATGGCAGCCCAAAATTGCGCACACATTCAAATTTGTGTTTTTTAATTTTTTTATTTCAGAAAGCCACGTGTTTCATCCAGCGACATGGACCGCAAAATGGCTGACCGACGACTAATCCGCCTGTCGCAGGTGCCGGAGCGCCTGCAGAGGGAGAAGCTGGAGGACAGCGACTGGGTGACATTTGGCGTGCTGGTCAGCAAAGCAACGCCACAGAGCAGCAGTAGTGTAAGTAACTTGCAATTTCCCGAGACAAAAAAAAACAACAACAACAAATTATAACTTCACTGTCGACTCAGGGTAAAACATTTAGCATCTGGAAGTTGAATGACCTTCACAACTTGGACGTGTTTGTGTCGCTTTTGCTGTTCGGCGACGTCCACAAGGAGCACTGGAAAACCGAGGCAGGCACCGTCATTGGACTTCTCAACCCCAACTCCATGAAACAAAAAGACGGCTATGACGGGGTGAGCAAAAACTAGTGCTGCAACGATTAATCGATTAACTCGAGTATTTGATTAGAAAAGAAATATTCAAATTCAATTTTGTTGCTTCGAGTATTCGTTTAACTAAAGTGGCGTTGTAATGGTTTATTTTGAAAGTGTTTGCATTTAGTTTTATTGATGACGGTGGATACACTGCCCTCTGGTCTGCCTCTTTTCACATGGCTGAATCCAACTGCTCCTTGTTAGGACCAACGAAAGCTAAGTTTTTGTTTGAGCTAATGTTTTTTCATGCATTCTTAATTTAGTTTGTAGGTATATTTAGCTGTTTATTGTGCGAATATGTGTCTGAACCATTTGTTAAGAGCATTGTGAAAAAAAAAAAAAAAAAAAGTTAGCATTTTATAGCATTTAAGCTAGCGGACCTTTTCTATGTAAGTTTGCCAATTGTTCTTTTGTTGTACATAGAGCCTCATTAAAAAGATATATATACCGTTTGAGGCTCAGCTCAGGTATTTTAATTTTTTATGTTCCTTATCCAATTACTCGATTATTCGAACTAGTCCATCGAGTAAACGATTACTAAAATTAAAGAATTGATCGGGTCTGATCACGTCATTTTCAAAGTATCGGAATCGGCAAAAAAAATATCGGACATGCCTTTTTTTAATATATATATATATTTTAAATTAAATCGTCTTTTAATTGTATTTAACGTTACAGACAAAATGTCTTGCACTCATCCAGAGTCTTTAGTTTTGGCTTAAAATAAGGCTATCAAATTTATCGCGTTAATGGCGGTAATGAATTTTTTAACAATTAATCACGTTAAAATATTTAACGTAATTAACGCATGCGCTGCACGACCCACTCACGCATTGTCGCGTTCAATCTATAATGGCGCCGATTTACCTATGTATATATATATAGAGCTAAAAGGCAGCGTAAAATGAGTAGAGTGAATTTTGGCAGTCTTTGGAGCCTTGTTTTACTTGGCTAAAGCCTTAAAATCCCTCTCTCAACAATTAGAAATATCGTGGGAAAGCAATGTGGAGAAGAAAGGTAGTAGTTGATCTTTTTCTTTACACCCTATGTTATTTACCAACGCAGAGAAGATATATCAATTGGTGCCACTACGCACAGTCATGGTTCCACTTCCCATCATGCATTTGGGCAGAACAGTTAAATGGCTACAGTATCATTTACTGAAAGCTCGACAAATACACTAGATGGCAATATTTAGTCACAATATACAAAGTCACATTTATCCTTTCAGAATTACAAGTCTTTCTATCCGTGGATCCCTCTCACAGAAAGAATGTTAATAATGTAAATGCCATCTGGAGGATTTATTGTCATAATAAACAAATACAGTATTTATGTACTGTATGTTGAATGTATATATTCGTCCGAGTTTTATTCATTTTTTTCTTAATGCATTGCCAAAATGTATATGATTGGGAAAAATTATCGGGAATAATTGGAATTGAATCGGGAGCAAAAAATAAAGCAATCGGATCGGGAAATATCGGGATCGGCAGATACTCAAACTAAAACGATCGGGATCAGATCGGGAGCAAAAAAACATGATCGGAACAACCCTAATAAAATATTCGATAGCTGCAGCCCTAGCAAAAACTATTAACTTTTAAAACTTTACTTGATCTGATACTATGAAATCTATTGTGAATGTGTGCAGGTTAGCTTGACAGTAGATCATCCGCAGAAAGTTTTGTTACTAGGCGAAGCTCAAGATTACGGCACATGCAAAGCAATGAAGAAAAATGGAGACCCCTGCTCTCAGCTTGTAAACTTGGTAACAAACGAGCAGGCGTTCGACAAAGAAATGAAAAGCTGCTGACATTTTTGTAGCTAATGGTGTGCCTTTCTCCCTGTGACAGTATGAGTGCCAGTACTGCCAGTATCACGTCAAAGCTCAGTACAAAAAGATGAGCTCCAAGCGGTCCGAGCTGCAGTCGGCGTTTTCCGGAAAGGCGCCCAATAAGATGAAAGGCGTCAGCCTAAGGGAGCGCATCTGTCAGGACGGATTCCACTACGGCGGCGTGTCGTCGGCCGCCTGCGCAGCGTCACTGTAAGTCTCTCTCGGGATGTTGGATATGAAGTCGTTTTTCTATTCACGCGCATATGGTTTGCAGATCCAAATCTAAAAAAGCAGGACAGACGACTCTGGACAAGCTCTTTGTGAGGGGTTCCGCTCGTCACATTCTTGAGGCGAAAATGCTTGGTGAGACAGACTATATTTCACGCTTAAATGTCACTTCAATAAACACGTTTATTTTTTGCGTCGTGTAGCAATGAAGTCTGGTGAAGTTTCCAATTGTTCAAATGAATTCAAGAGTTTGATGTTGATGCCGTCGCCAGGGGCGCTACAGCTCAAAAAGCACCTGACGCAGGGGAATACAACGGGTACATAACCCAGACGAATGTGCGCGATTTAAACACGGAGGCTCAGTTTACTTTTTATTTCTTGTCTTCACCAGTCTCTAAAGGTTCACAAGGATCTCCCCTTCAGTCCATCTCCGCTTCCGACCTTTTGAAGCAACAAAAACAAAAGCACAGGGAATTCCTGATGAACCGAAGACGACCGGAGGGTGCGACGCCAAAGTCGACCCCGGCCTCTTTACTGACATCTCCTAAAGCGGCTCCCATCGTCCCCAAGTCTGGTCAAAGTCCCGCCACGCCGCAAACCCCCACGCTAGGTGGAGGCCTCTCAAAAGGCGAGGACGTCCTCTTCTTCGACGCCAGCCCGCCCCCCGCGCCGAGCCTGTCGGCCGCCAAGATGGCCGCTCTAAAGAAACTGAGAGCAAAGGGGATGGCGCTGGACAAGGAGGACCCAAATGCCGTCAAGAGGAAGAGGACAAGCAGCAGCGAGATCAGCGCACGTGTGGAGAAAAACCTCACGCCACCTAATGGTACGGGAAGCTGATGGTTCAATGCCATTGACGGTGATAAATGTCCAATAAGCTTTTTTTTTTTTTTTTTTTAAATTGACAGTTTTTTTTATTGAAAAGCATATTGTTCTTTCAACGTACAATACGAAGAGATTTTACAGATTTCAGTTGCTTTTCCTTTTTACAAACAAAACAAAAAACTAGGGGTGCACGATTTCCATTTTTTGAAACCGATATCGATAACTTCCTGCTCCTCAAGGCCGATACCGATACGATAACCGATAATATATATACAATTTTTCAAATGTACATTCACCTGAGTTTTTGAACACCTGTAGGTCAAAAATACTAGTGGTTGATTCAGCTTGTATTTACCTTTGACCGATCCAGAATTTTCATGATGACATGAACATTATTATAATGAACAAAACAAAGACAGTAACAAAACTTTGCATACTGGAAAAACAGGAGTGGAAACAAACGCACAAATCCCAATCCGACACCGTGCCAAAAATATTATTAGTAGTGCCGATAATATATTATGTTATCGGATTTATTGGGATCACGTCATAATTCCTATTATCGGACCGATAATTATCGCGCACCTCTACAAAAAACATAGACCAAGGAGCAGGGAACCTATTACATCACTCTACCTGTTGGGTCTAAGACTCGTTCTTTAAGTTAGTTATTTACCCAAGGCAAGCTGACAAAAGGCAGGGCATAAAGTGAGATGAGTCAGAGAGTTGACATTTTTCAACCTGCAGGTTGGGAGAGCCAGGAGACATGTTCCACGACCAATGTCTCATCGAAGTCTCTCTCCGAACTCCCCCGCGCTGCTAACTTTTATTGAGAGTTTGTTGATAGGCGGAATACAGTTACAACACTGTTGTCCAACGTGGCAGTATTCTAGTCATTGATTGAACAGTGCTTCCTGAGTGAATTAAAAGTCACACTCCTGAGCAGGCAAGATATCTTTGTTTTGAACACACATTTGCACTCAAAATACTGTAGCTTGGTGGAAAAGTACTGAGACGTTGTGTGATGAATCAACATATATGTGTGTATCTACTTATCAGCAGAATGTGAGCAATCACCGGTAAGCACATGATTATGGGCTAACACTGTATTCTTCATAATAGCTTGGGAGTGCGCGTGTAATAGCTGTGGGAGAGCAAACTGGCATAATATATTTGGCATACAATCTTAAAATACCTTTTACATACAGTACAAGAAATCATTATGTATGATCATATATTAATCAAAATCACTTCGTACAGGCTTAACATATTCTGTCCATTTTGTCCACATCACATAAAACATGTCCAGTTGTAGCTTTATTGCGTAAGAGAGCCTCTCCATAATAAAAATCTCTCTAACGACCTCAATCCAGTCATCTGTTGTTGGTCTTTCAGGTTTGAGCCACTTTCTTGTCAATGCTTTTTTTGCTTGCAGCAAATAAGATATGAATGAGTTTCTTTTCATTATTGCTAATTTGTTGCACGTTTATTTTACATAGGTACATGTTAGCAAAGGACATGGGGATGTCAAAATTATTTTTTTATGTAGGTGATAATGAATGTCCAACCAACCCAGAATATATGAAAATGATTCGCTCTGCTACTGCTGCATCTCCCACATGCATCTCCCATTCCTTGATATTTTTTTCTGGACAGGTGTAACAAAAAACCTCATTGTGTTCTTCCAACAAAATTCACGCCAGTTGCTTGACCTCGTCGTAATCCATTGTGTGTTACATATATCAGTCCATTCTTCTTCTGTAATAATAATACTCCCTTCTTTTTCCCATTTCTCCTTCACAAAATGTGTGCTCCCCCCTTTACTCATCAGGAGACCGTTATATAATTTAGACAGTATTCTTGTTGGGTGAGCTATAAAAGTCTGTAAAAATCCCTCAGCAACATCTTTTTTAATGTTTTGATTTATATAGTGCCTGACCTGTAAATACTTGAAAAGTAAGCTATTTTTTTGTTCCTCCTGTGAAACAGAATCGGAGGATGTTGATTTGGAGCCAGCTGAGAAAAGAAAGCGAGATGAGCTCAGCTACATTCAGTCGGAGGCCTTTCAAAAAATCCTCAACGCCAAATCCATCCATGGAGCTGCCCTACAGGCGGTACGACACGCTCAAAACACAGCAAATAAAGTAGACAAAATGAGTTCAAAATATGTTGTGTGACTTGAATGTTTATTTTTGGTGACCCTCCCAGGCTGAATATCAGCTACAGGAGCAATACTTTGACGCACTAGTAAAGAAGGAGCAGCTGGAGGAGAAAATGAAGGGAATCCGAGAGATGAAGTGTCGTGCCGTTTCCTGTAAAAAGGTCATTTTTCGCTCGCCTCGATGACCGGGAATGATCACTGCCATCGTGAAGAAAGGTCACCTTTTTTCCCTTTTGATTTTAGTGTAACTACACTTATTTCAAACCGGCGGACCGCTGCGTTGGGGAGAATCACCCGCTGCACTGGCACGACGCCGTCAAACGTTTCTTCAAGTGTCCATGCGGACAAAGAGCCATCGCGCTTGACAGACTGCCGCACAAACACTGCAGGTATTGTGCTTTAGAAAAAAAAATGGATTGAATGCCCAGTGTAGAAAGTACAAACACTTTAACATATACTTTTTCCCTTTTTTTTATAGTAATTGCGGCCTGTTTAAATGGCAACGGGATGGAATGCTGAAGGTATATTTTCCTGCTTCTTTAAAGAAGGTTTTAAAATACAAAAGTGTTAATAATTCAGTGGTAGAAAATACAGTGTATCACAAAAGTGAGTACACCCCTCGCATTTCTGCAGATGTTTAAGTATATCTTTTCATGGGACAACACTGACAAAATGACACTTTGACACAATGAAAAGTAGTCTGTGTGCAGCTTATTTAATAGAGTTCATTTATTTTCCGCTTAAAATATAGCCCTTAATATACAAACCCTTTGCAACAAAAGTGAGTACATCCCTTAGAAACTACCTAAATCCCTAAATGTCCAAATTGAGAACGGCTTGTCATTTTCCCTCCAAAATGTCATGTGACTCGTTACAGGAGTGCTGTCAGAATTGCTGCAGAGATTGAAGAGGTGGGGGGTCAGCCAGTTAGTGCTCAGACCATACGCTGCACTCAACATCAAATTGGTGTGCATGGCTGTCACCCCAGGAGGAAGCCTCTTCTGAAGACGGTACACAAGAAAGCCTGCAAACAATTTGCTGAAGACATGTCAACAAAGCACATGGATTACTGGAACCATGTCCTATGGTCTGATGAGAAGGGCGGGCTTTCTTGTGTACCGTCTTCAGAATAGGCTTCCTCCTGGGGTGACAGCCATGCACACCAATTTGATGTAGAGTGCAGCGTATGGTCTGAGCACCCCTGTAACGCATGACATTTTGGAGGGAAAATGACAAGCATTACACAATTTGGACATTTAGGGATGTACGTAGTTTCTAACAGGTGTACTCACTTTTGTTGCCAGGGGTTTATATATTTATTAGGGCTGCAGCTATCGAATATTTTAGTAGTCGATTAATCGATGGACTAGTTAGTTCGAATAATTGAGTAATCGGATAAGGAACATGAAAAATTAAAATACCTGAGCTGAGCCTCAAACGGTATAAGTTTATTTAAAAAAATGAGGATCTTTGTAAAACAAAAGAATTGACTAACTTACATAGAAAAAGTCCGCTAGCTTAAATGCTACAAAATGCAAAAGTTTTTTTTAACAATGCTCTAAACAAATGGTTTAGACACATATCCCCACAAAAAAACGGCTAAATATACCTATAAACTAAATTACGAATGCATTAAAAAAACATTAGCTCAAACAAAAACTTAACTTACGTTGGTCTCAACAGGGAGCTTTTGGATTCAGCCATGTGAAAAGAGGCAGACCAGAGGGCAGTGTATCCACCCTAATCAAAAAAACTGAATGCAAACATTTTTGAAATAAACCATTCAAACGACACTTTAATTAAACGAATACTCGAGGCAACAAAATTTAATTCGAATATTTTTTTCTAATTGAATACTCGAGGTAATCGATTAATCGTTGCAGCACTAATATTAATGACTATATTTTGAGGGGAAAATAAATTATATCAGCTGCACCCAGACTTTTCATTGCGTCAAAGTGTCATTTTGACAGTGTTGTCTCATGAAAAGAGGTCATTGTTATCAACCATAATTTTTATGTATAGTCTGCATTTTTTGGGAGAACACAAGGATGAAATATTTTGTTCTTATCGCCATTCTAGGAGAAAAAAGGACCAAATATTGGCGCGGAGCTTCTCAAACCTCGAGGGGAAGAGCACGGGAGATTCCTAAACAGTCTTAAGTAGAACCGATTTTAGTTTAGTCTTTTATTAAATGATTTTAAAACTTTTTCGTAACCGATGATGGCAACAAACATGCATTTTAAATCATTAAAATAATGTTTTTTTTCCCCCCTCAAATTGCTGGCATTACTAACTAGATTATAGGGTGTTCTCTTTGAATATTGTGTTCCATAGACCGCAGGAAAAAAAAATGTATTTCCAAAAATTTGGAAGATGAAAGGTCAGTAATGCATTCAAATAGGAGTGGGAACCTCTTAGTACCTCACGATACGATAAGATTTGCGATACAAAGCTCACGATAACGATGATCTGACGATACAACGATTATCGATACATTAGTCAGGAAATCATTCTAGGATATTCTACAAACAACTAATTAACAGAAAAACAAGCTTCTGCTGTGAATTGGAATGAGTTTATCATTAGTAGACGTCCAATCCATTTAAATTAGGAGGGTGTTCCCCTCCCACTTCAAACGGCTTGAACATCTATGGCCGGTAGTTGTCAATGTCAGGCAGTGAGGTAATTGTGGGCCATTTAAGGTCATTTATGTGTTCATTTTCAGTTACTTCCTGTTGATTTTGGGGCATTTTATGGGTTTCTTCCTGTTTATTTTGAGTTACAGAACAGGAAATGACCTAGGAATCACCCAAATAAATAGGCAGCCACTCAAACTGAACAGAAAATGACCTGTAAATGCCCTAAAATGAACAGCAAGTGACATGTAAACAGTGTTGTTAATAACGGTGTTAAAATATAACGGCGTTACAAACGGCGTTATTTTTTTCAGTAATGAGTAATCTAATTAAGTACTTTTCTCATCTTGGCAACGCCGTTACCGTTACTGAGGCGGGAAAGGCGTGCGTTACTATGCGTTACTAAGTTGGTTGAATAAAAAAAGTCTGAGAGAGAGACGGACTCACGGGACGAGAGAGCAGAGCAGGAGTGGGGAAGACGCCGTTGCAAACGCGATGGTAGGTGGCTCCAATAGTACCTGACTGTAGCCATAGCCTACAAACTACGCCCACATGATACGGTAGATATCACATATTATAGAACTAGATGCAAAAACAGACACGGCTGCATTGGCAACATGTTTTAAGGACTACATGCGTTAGTAAACAGCCGCCATCATAAAGCAGTAGACCTCTCAGGAAGGCTCTGATGTAGAGATCCTTCCTAGCGAACCTAAGTAACTTTTTTTTTTTTTTAATCTAAAATGGTTATAAATCGGCAAAATCTTGACTTAAAATCTATTTTTAAATGATGAAACAGTTTGAAAACTTACACATGTTGAAAGTAGACAGAAGGGAACTAATGCAATAACGGGAGCAATTTTAACAACTTTAACAGTTGATTCACAATATTAAATGACTTCCACACATAGCAACGGTTACTATCTAGTTATCGCAATACCCTTGTGTCTAGTTAAGTGGAGGGTAAAGAATTGGGCTAGGGCCAATTGTCCCCCAGACTCTTTAAACTTCACATTGTGTGAGCTTTTTTTTTTTTTTTTTTTTTTTTTGTTCAGGGAAAAAAAAACATGAAAATTATCACTAGTTACTTTGCCAAGTAACTACTTACTCTTACATTCAGGTAACTGAGTTACTAACGCAATTACTTTTTGGGAGAAGTAATTTATAACTGTAATTAATTACTTTTTTAAAGTAAAATTAACAACACTGCCTGTAAATGCCCTGAAAATCGGACATAATGACTGCATGCTCTGGTTTCGAATGAAAGAACATTCCCAGTCTAAATGGATTGGGCGTCGAGAACCGTCAATGCAGCCTTAGAGTTAACTGAGACACTATTAGAGCTGGGAATCTTTGGGCACCTAACGATTCGATTACGATTCAGAGGCTCCGTTTCGATTATAAAACGATTATTGATGCACCCCCCTCCCTTTTTTTTTTTTTTAATGTTTTGTAAATTAGTTCCAAAATTGTTCAAAAATACTCTCAGGCTAAACCAAACTACTATTTCAGTATCAAGTTAACATATAGCAGTAAACAAATATACAAAAATAACAGTAAATAAAAAAAACTCCAGTCCCCATTCTGTATCAGCAGCTTTAAACTACATTCAATTAATTTAATGTTGTGAATCAACCGTTAAAGTTGATAAAATTGCTCCCGTTATTCCATAATTTCCCTTTTGTCTACTTTCGACATGTGAAAGTTTTAAAATTATATTAAAGATGGATTCAAGTCAATATTTTACCGATTTGGGAGTATTTTAGATCAAAAGTTAATTAGGTTCGCTCGGAAGGTTCGCTACAACACCCTCGCAGGGAAGTGTACTGCTTTAAGATGGTGGCCGTTTACGAACGCCCGCATCTAGCTTTTTGTAGATGTGCTGCTAACGCTATCGAATCTATAATGCATCTAGTCCTATATAAATGATATCTACCGTAACATTATGTGGATGTACTTTGTAGCAGCTTTTCGGCAGCAGTCAGGTATGTTGTTGTGTTTTTTATCTCGTAGCATGAGTTGAGCGAGAGCCGTGAGTTGAGCATTGGCATTAACCGAGGGGCCGGGTAATGAGAAGCATGATGTTTAGCTACTCTCGCGCCGTTCTTCATTGTGCCGAAGACCGCGCGGCGCGCTGAGTGTGTTGGACTTTCGCTTTACTTGGCATATTTCAATAATCGGAATTTGGATGTTTGTGAATTGTTCTCGAAACTTCCACGGCCGAATCGCGAATAATCTAAGAATCGGAAATTTTGCACACCTCTAGACACTATTATGGTGGGAAATTTTGGTAATATCTTGTTGGTCATTTTTAACTTTTTTTTTTTTTTTAGACATTGACACCTTTTCAAAATGATATCTCGATTCTTAGCAACAGCATATCGATAACCTTTTGGGATACAAAGTATCACGATATATCACCATTTCGATATTTTGTCACACTCCTACATTCAAATGTGTTCTTTCAGTTTTTGCTATTCAATACCGGCTGCTAAGTTAATCATTTCCCCTCTAAAAGTACATGAAACGTGATCTTCATCTCAAAACAAAAAAACTCCTTAATCCTCTCCAGGTGCTGGGGCTCACGCCAACCTTGAACTCTCAGGTGGTATCAGTACTGTTTAATAGGACAACATCAACGCATAGCAATTACACTGCATTTTGGCATTTCTCCTTCTTTTCCACTCTGGAAATGATTTCAGCTTGATGCAACCTCCTCTTTGCTATTATTCCATCCCACCCCCAATTCCATTTGAATACTCTAAATTCCAGACAGTGCTGTCGTGTGTTAAACACATCAACGGCGCAAATTATCCAGGGAACTCGACCGGCAATACATGAAAGTCCACTGGAACCACCGGTTTCCCTCGGAGAAAAACAAGTGCATTGCGAATGTATAGATTGAACTAAATGCCGCCGGCGAAGTGTAACCTTTTATGAAGCTCGTAAATAAAAAGGAGTTAAACAAGCATGCTTTACATGGTGTTAGATTTATTTACCGTAAGCGTTATATGTATGAAAACAGTTGCTTTTTTTAAATCAGCATTTTTAGCTTGAACGCAAATTTTAACGGCGCTCAGTGAAACCAGTGAAATCGAGGATAACGACCGTCATAGTTGTACTCTCGGACTTGCTCGTATTTCTCTCTTGTTCTTTCCTGTTGCTCTGTGTAAAGGGGAAAAATTTGAAATCAGTCAGACAATGTGTTGTGGTAGTTAGTAAATGGTCCGGTGGCATGTTCAGGAATTTACCAGTTCGATCTTCTTCTGCGTAGTTCTCGTACTCGTTGCGTTGTTCCTCGTTGTACTCCCTTCGACGCTCCGCGTTCGCCCGAAACACCCTTTGCTCAGCTGGAAAGGCATATCATGTCACTGGAATTAATACAGTAGAACAGGGGTCCCCAAACTTTTTCCTGTGAGGGCCACACAACTTTTCCCTTCTCTGATGATGGGCCGGGGTCAGTTTTTAACAAAAAAAAAAAGTGTGAAGATTGCAGGAGTGCCTAAATGTAAAAATTTATTGTTTTTCAGAAAGCCACAATTAAACAACCCTTGCTGGATTCTTCACGGAACAAAAGTAAATAAAATAAAAATACTAAAAATAAAATATAATACAATATAATTCGGGCTGTCAAACGATTAACATTTTTAATCGAGTTAATTACAGCTTAAAAATTAATCGTAATTAATCGCAATTAATCGCAATTCAAACCATCTATAAAATATGCCATATTTTTCTGTAAATGAATGGAAAGATAAGACACAAGATGGATGTATACATTCAACATACAGTACACAAGGACTGTATTTGTTTATTATAACATTAAATCAACAAGATGGCATTAACATTATTAACATTCTGTTAAAGCGATCCATGGATAGAAAGACTTGTAGTTCTTAAAAGGTAAATGTTAGTACAAGTTATAGAAATTTTATATTAAAACCCCTCCTAAGGTTTTCGTTTTAATAAAATTTGTAAAATTTTCAATCAAAAAATTAACTAGTGGCCCGCCATTGTTGATGTCAATAATTACTTACACAATGCTCATGGGTACTGAAGCCTATAAAATCAGTTGCACCCAAGTGACAGCAGAGGGCGGCAAAACTCCATAAAACACAACAAGTGAGCGTTTCACTGAACTGTCATTTAAATCTATCTGAGCGGGGCATCTGCGTTAATTGCGTCAAATATTTTAACGTGATTAATTAAAAAAATGAATTAACACCCGTTAACGCGATGATTTTGACACCCCTAAATATAATATGATATAACTAGGGCTGTCAAAATTATCGCGTTAACGGGCGGTAATTAATTTTTTAATTAATCACGTTAAAATATTTGATGCATTTAACGCACATGCCCCGCTCAAACAAATTAAAATGACAGCACAGTGTCATGTCCGTTTGTTACTTGTGTTTTTTGGTGTTTTGTCGCCCTCTGCTGGCGCTTGGGTGCGACTGATTTTATGGTTTTCAGCACCATGAGCACTGTGTAAATTTAGACATCAACAATGGCGAGCTACTAGTATATTTTTTGTTTGCAAATTTTATTAAAACGAAAAAAATTCAGAGGGGTTTTAACATAAAATTTCTATAACTTGTACTAACATTTATCTTTTAATAACTACAAGTCTTTCTATCCATGGATCGCTTTAACAGAATGTTAATAATGTTAATGCCATCTTGTTATTTTATCATAAACAGATACAGTATTTATGTACAGTATGTTGAATGTATATATCAGTCTTGTGTCTTATCTTTCCATTCCAACAATAATTTACAGAAAAATATGGCATATTTTATAGATAGTTTGAATTGCGATTAGTTACGATTATATTTAAGCTGTGATCGTTTGACAGCCCTAAATATAATAATTATAACACTATTAATCAAATAGATAATAACCAAATAACCCTCTCTGGGTTCTTCACAGAAAAAGCAAGAAAATAAATAACATAAGTAAAAAAAAAAAAAAATGTTCAGGGGGCCGGACCTAATGTGAAGGCGGGCCATATCCGGCCCGCGGGCCGTAGTTTGGGGACCCCTGCAGTAGAAGGACGGCGCGCCACACTATCCTGTGACTCCTGCAGTAATATCTGATTGACTTAACAGGCACCCCTGACATTTTGATCCATATATTTTATGTCAGTCTAATGTTTTTCCCTAGTGTACGACTCACCCAGCTGCTCGTAGTATCTCACCGAGCGGCGACTGCGTCGTTTGAAAAAGGTGGAGGCGTCCGATTCAGGCATGAACACAGGCCGCACGGCTTCTAAAGGTCAAAGTTCAAAAGGTTAGCAAGAATTGTGGAGAGTTATATTTTTTGTGACTATTACCTTTGACCTCAGCTGAGTTAGGGTCATCTGCACTTTCGCCGACACATGAAACTAAAAAAAAAAAAAAAAAATTACGACATTTAACAGACGATACCTCCTTAGATACTTCATGAAACATACTTTGAATCTTCCAATTTTTTTTTTTACAGCTATAAACTGACACAAAATGTACTTACGTGCAAGGATGAGAAAGGTGATAAGGCAAGACAGAACAAAAACTGGACTCCGAGGCATTTTGGTGAGCAGCAATAGACTGAACTTCACTGTACTTTTACTTGACTCTTGATTGGCGATGTGTCGAGAAAAGTAAGAGGGGCGAGTGAGGGAGGAAAGTGGGTGGAGAGAAAGTTGGTGAGGAGTGACTGGTTGTGTCTGAAAAGTAACAGACTGGATGCAACTCTTCATGCAATTCTTTAGTTTTTTATTATTCAAATTAGTCATTGTAAAAACAGTATACATTCAAGTATTTCAGTTGAATCAAATTTTACACTCGTTTTTTTCCCAGAATGGAAATGACATGCCGTCGTTCTCAAAGTCTATTGGCCTTTAGTGCAATTTATTGAACTGAGAATCTGCTACATTTGACATTAGATTGAAACAAGGGCAAAGGTTTGCATAGGGATGGTAGGGACATAAAACTATCAACTTTTCAGGATGCTGAATTTTCCCCACTAACTTTTAAGCAACTTATTTGCATTAAATAAAAAGTTCAGTTATATAGGTAATTTAGATTGTCTTCCCATAAGTTGTCAAGATAGAATCGACCCTACCATTATTTTGTAAATCATTTTCATTATGTTCAGACTTAAATTTACCCCTTTTCACTTGCTGAATGTGCTGGTCCATTTTTTGACGGGCTGATAAATACAACCCCCCCAACCCCATCACCACATATACTCACACAGCCCCGACAGAATTACATGTCGACGACATGACGACTCCTCCGCAGAGGAGGGGTATTAGAAGTTTTTTCGGCCAGCAGAAGCCACTGTAAGTAATAGAGCTGGGAATCTTTGGGCACCTAACGATGCGTTTACGATTACGATTCAGAGGCTCCGATTCGATTATAAAACGATTATTGATGCACTCCCCTCCCTTTGTTTTTTTGTTTTGTTTTGTACATTAGTTCCAAAATTGTTCAAAAATCCTCTCATGCTAAATCAAACTACTATTTCAGTATCAAGTTAACATATAACAGTAAACAAATTTACAAAAATAACAGTAAATAAAAAACTCCAGTCCCCATTCTGTGTCAGCAGCTTTAAACTACATTCAATTAATTTAATGTTGTGAATCAACTGTTACAGTTGTTAAAATTGCTCCCGTTATTCCATAATTTCCCTTCTGTCTACTTTTGTCAAAGTTTTAAAACAATTTCATCATTTAAAGATAGATTCAAGACAAGATTCTGCCCATTTAGTAGTATTTTAGATAAAAAGTTAATTAGGTTCACTAGAACAGCCTTCTAGAGAGGTCTACTGCTTCAAGATGGCTGTTTACTTACGCCGGAAAGTCTGTCATTTCGCATCTCTGTTCAATAATACATGTTCTAACACTGACGTCGTCTGTATTTAGCATCTAGTTCTACATATAAATGATATCTACTGTAGCCGTATGTTTGTAGCAACTAGCAACTGGGCGTTGTTTGTAGTGGCTGCGGCCGTAGTTAGGTATGATTGTTTTTTTATCTAGCGACATGAGTTGAACATGATATTTACTCTCGGTCCGTTCCTCATTGCGTCCCAAAGACCGCGCTGACTGTGTTCTACTTCCGCTTTACCTGGTATAATTCAATAATCGGAATTTGGATATTTGTGAATCGTTCTCGCGTCTTCCACAGCCGAATCACGAATAATCTACGAATCGGAAATTTCGCACGACTCTAGTAAGTAATGTAAAAAACGTCCATGTTGTGGGAGTGGGGAGCACACCACTAATTTTGGTACTGAAAGGCGGACCTGCATCAGAGTTAGCCCAACATTAAACTGTGTAATCTTGCCAATCTGCAAAACTCGAGTTGGAAGCTGCTTTGAAGTGCCCTCCTGTATGTGTTTTATACACAATGGTGTTAACGGTAATTAAGCTGTGAGAAATGTAGTGAGCTCTGCTGGAAACTATAGAACCAGAAAAATGTAATTTATGTTCAAATATTTAAATTTAAATTTGCTAATAAAATCCTGACATTTATTTTATGTATCACCTGAACCAATACACATGAACATTTGTGTAAATCAATACATATTTAGTTTGCATTGATCATTAGCCTATCAATTAATTAGCTTCATATTGGTGGGAAATGTAGCACTGACACCCGTCCACCTAATCTGTTTGGTCTTATTAATGTCCTGTCCCCAGCAAAAATTTTACATGCATGATATGCTGTTATATCGTCCCTACCAATGTTAAGACCAAACCTACGCCCTTGGATCGAAATAACAAAAATATTGAAATGATCTGACTTTATGAATCTATAGAACATGTCCTATAGATTATTTATCTTTAAGATAATTTTCTTCAGTAGTCCTCTGTAGCTTCAAAGTCCGCGTCTTTCTCCTTGCACCAGTCGGCCTCGAAAAGCCCATGTGTCCTGCAGGGGGAGACAAAAGTCATTAAAACTAAAGATGTCCAGATCGTTTGGGATGCCGATCGATCGGGTCCGATCACGTCATTTTCAAAGTATCGGAATCGGCAAAAAAATATCGGACATGCCTTTTTTTAACATATATATATTTTTTAATTAAATTGTTTTCTATTTGTATTTAACGTTACAGACAAAATGTCTGACACTCATCCAAAGTCTTTAGTTTTGGCTTAAAGTAGGGCTATCAAATTTATCGCGTTAACGGCGGTAATTAATTTTTAAAAAATTAATCAGGTGAAAATATTTAACGCAATTAACGCATGCGCTGCACGACCCACTCACGCATTGTCGCGTTCAATCTATAATGGCGCCGAATTACCTATATATAGAGCTAAAAGCCAGCGTAAAATGAGTGGAGTGGATTTTGGCAGTCTTTGGAGCCATTTTTTAATTGGCTTAAGCCTTAAAATCCCTCTCTCAACATTTGGAAATATCATGGGAACGTAATGATGGGAAGAAAGGTAGTAGCTGACCTTTTTCTCAACACCCTATGATATTTCCCAACGCAGAGAAGATATATCAATTGGTACCACTACGCACAGTCATGGTTTCACTTCCCATCATGCATTTGGGCAGAAGTTAAATGGCTACAGTGTCATTTACTGAAAGCTCAACAAATACACTAAATGGCAATATTTAGTCACAATATACAAAGTCACATTTATCCTTTAAGAATTACAAGTCTTTCTATCCGTGGATCCCTGTCACAGAAAGAATGTTTATAATGTAAATGCCATCTTGAGGATTTATATTCGTCCGAGTTTTATTCATTTATTTCTTAATGCATTGTCAAAATGTATATGATCAGGAAAAATTATCGGGAATGATTGGAATTGAATCGGGAGCAAAAAAAAAAAGCAATCGGATCGGGAAATATCGGGATCGGCAGATACTCAAACTAAAACGATCGGGATCGGATCGGGAGCAAAAAAACATGATCGGAACAACCCTAATTAAAACGCTTCTAAACTAGGATTTTATGCAGTACTGTAACCAACGCACCTGGAAGGTTATCTCTGTAGCATTTGGGTACATCCTGGATGCAATTTCCTTCACCTCCTTCTCAATGTTTTCCTGCGTAGTTCCCTTTACTTCAATGTAATAGCAGTCAGAGCTCGCATAATGGCAGGAGATGGCCTGGGAGAAACGGGAATAAATCATGTAAATAAACTTGAAGGGAAATTCTGAGTAGAGTAGTACCTTCCGGAATCCTTGTGTCTGATTCATTCCAGAACCGTGGATCAGCAATGGGTGGAAGAAGACTGTGTCGCCCTTTTCCATCTCTAGGTGCACTCTGGGATGTTCTGGGTTGTAGTCACGCACGCCGTGGTACATTTTGTTTACGCCACCCTGAGAAAATGTTAGGTTAAAAAGTCCAAAGTTTGATGTAGTGATGCACGATAATGCATTTTTCAACCGATGCCGATAACCGATAATGTCAAGCCGATAACTCTATTGAAAAGATATACGTATATACAAATTTAAATTATATAAAAGAGGAAATGTTACTGTGCAAAAATACAATTTATCGCTACTTTTTCCACATCAAATGTGAGCAAGTAGTAAATTCCAACGTCGAATCATTGTATATTAATTAGGGCTGTCAAAATTATCGCGTTAACGGGCGGTATTTAATTTTTTAAATTAATCACGTTAAAATATTTGACGTAATTAACGCACATGCCCCGCTCAAACAGATTAAAATGACAGTACAGTATAATGTGTACTTGTTGTTTTTGGGAGTTTTATCGCCCTCTGCTGGTGCTTGGGTGCGACTGATTTTATAGGTTTCAGCACCCATGAGCATTGAATTATTGACATCAACAATGGCGGGCTATTAGTTTATTTTTTTATTGAAAATTTTACAAATTTTATTAAAACGAAAACATTAAGAGGGGTTTTAATAGAAGATTTCTATAACTTGTACTAACATGTATTTTTTAAGAACTACAAGTCTTTCTATCAATGGATCGCTTTAACAGAATGTTAATAATGGTAATGCCATCTTGTTGATTTATTGTTATAATAAACAAATACAGTACTTATGTACCTAATGTTGAATATGTACTGTATATATCCATCTTGTGTCTTATCTTTCCATTCCAACAATAATTTACAGAAAAATATGGCATATTTTATAGATGGCTTGAATTGCGATTAATTACGATTAATTAATTTTTAAGCTGTAATTAACTCGATTAAAAATTGTAATCGTTTGACACCCCTAATATTAATTAATATTCATAATGCTTACAAATTAATTACTTATTTGCACAAAAAATACCTTTAGGATGGGTAGGGGTGCCGGCCCAGAATTCGACAAAACTGTGTCGGTTGCACACATTTGAAGGCAAAATAAAGTGTAGAATTATCGGATTGCATTATCGGTTGAATTTTTAAAAATCTCTATTATCGGTGTGATGTCATAATTGCCATTATCGGCCGATAATGATCGGTAACCGATATTATCGTGCATCTTTAGTTTGATGTCAGGTGTAGGTTTTCAAAATAGGATGAAACGGACCTCCCATTCTGGATAGTCATGCTCCTTCAGCGTGCCTGTATGAGTTCCAGGCAAGACCACAAGGCAGCCATTCTGCCTGTTCACCCGTTCCAAGGCCGTCCAGGCACAGACGATGCGGTCAGCCGGCCGGAACGGGAAGTAATGCAGGTCCTGATGCATCGGATGGCGGGACGTTTTTTTTCCTGTAGAAGCAGAATCCCGACGAGCAATTCTGAAGCTCTTCTATTGTGGTTGGAGACCAGTGCATACCTGTATCGGGAGGCTTGTTGATGAGCATGGTGTGCATTGCCATGATGTTCGGGCCCGTGAAACACTCTACATACTTCAAGATCTGATGAGGCAGAAGGTCAACTTGTAGTTTTTAGTTAGATGTTAAAAAAGAAAAACACCTTTCGTACCTGTGGTAAAGCGCAATAACGGAAGAGTTCAGGATCCTCCTGGAAGTCTTGAAGTTTAGTGACTGCTTTCTGATCTGGAACAAACTCCGATTTGGCAATGGCGACGTCTCTCATCACCACCAGACCGGGAACGGTGACTTTTCGTTGGCAAATGCGCTCAAATTCCTTCCTGTAGACAACCCAGAAACGTACAGGTAACTTGAATTTTCACCTTCATTTTCATTTCTGATCTTGCAATTGTAATTTATGACCTGAATAAATCGATGTCGTCATCAGAAACCAGATTCTTCACGACAAAGTATCCGTTTTGCTCGTAGAAGAGCCTGTCTTCAGGCTTCAATAAGCTGTTATCGAGGGTGTATCTGACAAAGTGTTATAAAAAACAGAATTTATCCATTTGGTGGGATGTCATTATATCGGCGCATAAAATAGCAAAAGTAATTCACGAGATGTATCCTTACTTTAATGTGGGAGGGTAAATTGTGGCGGTTTGAGCAGACGTTGGTGTTGCCTTAAGGAGCTCAAATCAAGGATTTTTTAAACAAAACACTTGAATCAAAATCAAATTTTATCATAAGTGGATTTTAAGGTGGGGGCAGGCCCCCCCTGGTGGCCGAAAAGTGTCATTGCATGTAATTGACTTTCCTATATGTGTATGTATATACGTATATAATATATGGAAGTTGTAAAGCAATAAAACTGCAACAAAATGAACAAAAACATATTTTTATAATGGGTTGAAATTATTTTTCAAGCACCTTAGACAGTCATTTGCTTTGCATATAATTTAAGAGAACAACATTTTTAAAAATGATTTTTATTTTCTTTGATTGAATTTTTTTTTTTTTTTTTTTTTTTGATTGAAGCAACTTTTTGGGGGATTGAACAATTTAGACACAAATGTCCTAATCACAATATAGCCCAAACACAAAAAGGATTGCTTCAATCAAAACTTTTTCAATGAAAAATTAAGTGTTCAAATGCAATTTTTTCCATCTTAAATACTGTTTCGCATTCAAAAACTTTTTTTCTATGATTGAAATATTTCTTTTTTTGATTGAAGTAATTTTTCTTTTTGAAAATCTTTTTTTAAATAAAATATTTTTTTTTTCAATCAAAAAGTTGGTTGAATCAAAAAAAGTTTGACTTCAAACAATTTTTTTTTTTTAAATTAAAGTAAAATAGCTTTCACATGCATTTTTTTTTTTTTTAGCTTCATGAGTTTCAAACTTAGTTTTGCATTCAAACACTTCTTTTTTTTTTGTATTTGAGCGACTTTTTTATAGGTTGAAAATATATATTTTGATTGAAGCAACTTTTTTTTATTGAAGCAACTTTTTTTTGATTGAATAATAAAGACACAAATCTACCTCCATATGGCTCTGCCCAGGGGATACAATTTTTTGACTGGGGTAACTACATAGGCACCACACCGGTGGGTTTACCAAATTCAATGGATGACAATCTTGGCAAAAAGTATTGCCTCAGCAGCCTGATTTAGAATTCCCCTCAAGAATGATGGGAAACAAAAAACGCTCATTGTCAACGTATGATTATAAATATTCTTGTTAGTTAATTTTATTGCTGACACTGCGTTTTGGGGTCATCAACATGTTGTGTCCCCCCTGCCCCAAAAGTCAAACTCCGCCTATGAATTTAATACTCGAATATGGGGACATGCTTTTCAGACACTTGCTATGAATTTTCATGATTAGTGCCAAAGTTGGATAAATCATTGTATTTTTGCTTTTCAGATAATCATATCTTAATATTTCAGAATACAGTACTGTAGAATAGCAAATTTATTCATAAACATGCACCAACATTTAAGTTTGGAGCACATTATTTTAAGATAATCCTATCTTAATATTTCAGAAGATTGTAGAATAACTTATTTATACATAAACCCGCATCAAAAAAGTTGGGCGCACGGATGTTTACATTATTCGTAACCTTTAAACAGACTTCTAAGAGGCCTGTTGTCTCCAGCAGGTCCGCGTCCTGTACAGGCACCGCTAGCGGTCTCTCGATGCACATCTTCCGGCTACAAAAGCTGTGCTCACTCGACGTAAAGTACCGACCAATTAGCTCCAGAATTAAAGGATACGACAGGCTCGGAGGACCGATCAAGATGACCGATCATTATCCGAAGTCTTTCCGCAGCCCTCGACATTGTCTCGCCGTGTTAAGGCACTGTTTTGTCGTCACGAACGCTATGTGGATGTAGGGCAAAGAGCAAAATGTCAACAAAATAAGAGCTTAGTGTTTATGATTGGGGGGTTATTCTCCGCTAGGTGAACCACTTCATAAAATGTCTCACTATTTTGCGCTGCTATATCAATATATATTTGCATACTATAACATCAATTTCTCGGATTTCAACTAACGGGTTTATACGTACAGGTTGAGTTTCTCCAGCAGAGGGCGACCTCTCACAAAAAACTACATGACAGCCAATGTTTTGACTGACAGAATTTTGTCGGGGGGGGGCGGGTATATTGTCCCGGGCCTTAGGAGCATATGGGCCCCTGAATGAACCTTAGTTTATTTTACTTTACATTCACATATTTTTTTTTAATTTAAATCATTGATTAAATATTATGTTCTACTCGATACTTAAAAACTTTAACATATTAAATATTTCAAATATATATTTTTTTCCTTTTTTGCACAACCCCCCCCACCCGTCTTAGCAGAGAATAGTTTGACCACACTCTGGCGCACTCAAGGCTACACTACGTACGTACCCTGAAGCGGGAAATTAAAATCTGTCATTGTTATAAACTTGGCGAGTCGTCATAAATCGGGTGCGCAGAAAAGAAAAGTACAAGAGATGAAGATCATAGAGGTGAACGAGAAAAAAATGAAGTTTTGAAAAGGGGGACACAAAGCCAGAGAATTAGGGCTCATGTGTTCGAAATAAACGATAGCCGACGTGCAGGGCCGGCCCAGCCTATACGCAGACTATGCAGCTGCTTAGGGCCCCTGACCACTAGGGGGCCCCCAATCTGGCTATTTTTAAAATTTATATTCTATTTTGTTTACTACAGTTTGCTTAATTGACTTTTGTGAGTTTTGATACTTGATTTACAAGTTTAAAAAAATAACATTTCTTCCTTAACTTCTTTCTTTCCTCTTTTAGAAAAAGGTTTGGCTCTATCTACTGTAAGTGCTGACAATCATTCTGGGTGAGAAGTTTGAAGTATGCAGGGCAACAAAATCTGATTAATATACAAAATACGGACGTATGGGTTGGATTGCATGCAGGGCCGGCCCAGCCTATACGCAGACTATGCAGCTGCTTAGGGCCCCTGACCACTAGGGGGCCCCCCAATCTGGCAGTTTTTAAAATTTATTTTCTATTTTGTTTACTACAGTTTGCTTTATTTGACTTTTGTGAGTTTTAATATTTGATTACAAGCTTGAAAAAATAAAATTTCTTCCTTGACTTCTTTCTTTCCTCTTTTAGAAAAAGGTGTGGCGCTATCTACTGTAAGTACTGACAATCCTTCTGGGTGAGAAGTTTGAAGTATGCAGTGCAACAAAATCTGATTAATATACAAAATATGGACGTATGGGTTGGATTGCATGTATGGGTTTCACAGTACACTGTGACGAAATGGTGGGCCAAAAATATGGGCCTCTTTGCATTATTCTGCTTAGGGCCCCCAAATGGCCTGGGCCGGCCCTGCCGACGTGCAATGTAGCAAGTGAGCTGTAAAAATAGCGAGCTTAGTGGGGTGAAAACGCAGGAGAGCTAAGTGAAGCTAACGAACAGCTAAGCGATGCTAAACGGCGTTAAGCGAAGCTAAACGGCGCTAAATGAAGCTAAGCGACTGATACTCAGGCCGTCGTCGTGGAGCAGTCCATTGTTGTGTGTGTGTGTGGGGGGGGGGGATAATACAAATGCAGCATTCAAATGCTATCTTTTTTGTTTTGTTATTTGATTGTTTGGTATGCTGACATAATTATACATGACGAATAGTTTGGGTTGCTGCTGGCTCCGGTGGCCCAAGCCCTTGCTCGTTGGGGCAAGGGCAGCTGGTTGGGGGCCCCCTACTGGTTGGGGGCCTAGGGCGATCGCCTACTTCGCCTGAATAGAAGATCCGCCTATGGGTGGGGGTAAAATGGTCTCTTGTCCCCGGGCCCCTGCAAGTCTGTTGACAGCCCTGGTCGTGGTTCCAATGTAAAATTTAACAAATGAAATGTTACAAATTTAATCGGTGAACTTATTACCTAAAGGTAATTTTTAATACATCTTTGTGAATAGCATATTGTTATTAGCAGAAGGTAAATCATCGTGTAATTCTTGTGGATTTTTTTGGGGTCATCTTTGAAGATGAATGTAATGATAATCCTTTAAAATAAATGCAAAGGATTCTCTATTAGGGTGTAGAATTTGGAACACTAACCGGATGCTGTAATGCTTTTATTTGTTACTCAAACAGGAAGTCCTATGTTGACGTCAGCTAGCTTGATTGCACCCCTCCCGTCCACTCAGTCGATGGATTGGAGAGCTCCTTCTCCAGACTGTTTAATCTGCTCTTGCTGTCATCCAAACGGCGTTTTTCTGGGGTTCGCTCATTCGACCTTCGCCTCATCGCTCGCTCTGCTGATCCGAGGAGGTTGATCTATTTATTTATTTTTGTGAGCAGAACCGGAACCGAGCGGGAGCTGTGTTTTTTGGGTCTTCTGTGGGCGGATACAGCGGAGGAGTGCATCCGGGCCTGGAAGCTCCGGAGGGTCCGCTCGAAACCACGGAATTCACCGTTTACTGGTACAATTCTCATCGCAAAAATCTCTACGTCTGTCCGATAATGGAGTCCGTGACGTACTTGTAAATTCGACTCCAACGGCGAGTACGATCGAGTGGTTTGTGGTCAATAAACTGTCAACACGAGGAAATTGAGAAGCCACATTCAATGTCCTGTTTATGACATTTGGCAAATGCCTTCCGTTTTGCCCCCAGAATACTCAACTCGTTGCGTGGTTTGCAAACATTTGGGTTTGTTTACATAACGTGTGCATTATAGATACCCGTATGCTATCGCTCAGTTACTGCGTGCACCACAAAATGTGGAAATGCAACTATGAACACCAATTTACGAACATTTAAGTCAGGTTTGTAAAATTTGTGACTTTCAGCTTTGCACGTGCTTTATGACTGCGCACTGCCATGCATTTAAAAGTAAGGATGCAAGTGCTTTCTGCATAGCCATGATGCTCTTGAGTTGCACCCACTCCCATTTCTTCCCCCAACCCGACTGATGCATGTCTCAATAATGCTGTTTGACCCCGATTGGCTTCCACTGTCCTTCATTGGTAACCTCTTTATTTGTGTGCATGTTTCTAAACCAGCGCTTGTTCTGACCCACATCCACATGTAGGCTGCAGTTGGCTATTAAGGGTAGCACACCCCCAGAGGACAAAGTCATTACCCTGACACCCCCCCAACCAGTCATTGTTGGGCCATATAGGACTGCATGTATTGATCTGCATCATGCACATACATACACACAGTCTGTCCCTTGGACCTGATGGAGGACAGTCAGTTGTCTCTCTCTACGATACTTCCAGGGGTAAAAAAAATTCAATTACACTTGAACACCATTGGTTTATTTAAAGAAAGAAATCACTAAAGTTTTGCTTCAGATTGTCATCAACTCGCCAGCCTACAGCACAATATACAATCTGGTTTTATCTTCTCTACAGGCTAGAAAATATTTGACGGAAAAACTGGATGGCGGGCCAGTGGTTGGCCATTCATTTTATTTATTTTTTAATAGGGCTGTCAAACGATTAAAATTTAAATCGAGTTAATTACAGCTTAAAAATTAATTAATCGTAATTAATCGCAATTCAAACCATCTATAAAATATGTCATATTTTTCTGTAAATTATTGTTGGAATGGAAAGAAAAGACACAAGACGGATATATACATTCAACATACTGTGTTTGTTTATTATAACAATAAATCAACAAGTTGGCATTAACATTACTAACATTCTCTTATTAAAGCGATCCATGGATAGAAAGACTTGTAGTTCTTAAAAGATAAATGTTAGTACACGTTATAGAAATTTTATATTAAAACCCCTCTTAATGTTTTCGTTTGATTAAAATTTTCAATTAAAAAAATTAACTAGTAGCTCACCATTGTTGATGTCAGTAATTACACCATGCTCACTCATGGTACTAACCCATAAAATCAGTTGGACACAAGCGCCAGCAGAGGGCGCCAAACACCAAAAAACAAGTAACAAGCGGACATTACACTGTACTGTCATTTTAATCTGTTTGAGCGGGGCATGTGCATTAATTGCGTCAAATATTTTAATGTGATTAATTTAAAAAATTAATTACCGCCCGTTAACGCGATAATTTTGACAGCCCTATTTTTTAATCTTTGACTCAAACCTTCACTCCTTGTGTATACAGTTACTACAAAGCCTTCCCTGCCTAAAAACAGGTTGATTAGACTATCCCCATCCATTTTAATGAATTCCTTTGACATCTATAAATAATACTATTGAATATTAACAAGCTTTTTATTAACAGTTCCTGTGAGGATTTTATTATTATCAGTACCGTGGTTGGCAAACTTGTTCCACCATGTACAATCTAAAAAATACTTCAAGCATTGTCAACATAATTTAAAACATGAGTGTAATAGGCGTAATTTTTTTCTACCACTAGTCAAAAATTTGGAGATGTTTCTCCGTTCATTACCTAAGTTGGTCACATATATTAATAATATAATTGTGCGTAACATTCACAATCAGTCTAAAAAAAAATAAAGTCAAATGTTCAAATTAGGGATGTCCCGATCCAGGTTTTTGCACTTCCGATCCAATACCGATATTGTTTGCACTTCCGATACAGATACTGGCCGATACCGATACCGGCCTATCTGAGCATGTGTTAAAGTTTAAAGTTATTTAGCCTCCTTACTTAGTTGTCAGACTCGTGTTGAAAAGGGTTTTAGTGCTCTTGATAACAACTAGCTAGCTGAATTAGGTGAGTTTGAATAACACACAACGGTTGGTAACAAGAAACTGACCTGTTTATTCAGTGACAAACACAAAACATTATAAATAACAGAAATGGCATAGTCAGTCAGTAAAACGTGCAAATAATATTGTAAACTGTCTTAAAAAAAAGCAAAACACACAAACAACCTCAGTGGAAAATCCCACAAACCCCCCCAAGCTATTAAAAGCTTTTAATGTTTCGTGCATTAGTTGCAATAATTGTATAAAAAGCCTCTCAGGTTTAAATAAACGACTATTTCAGTATCAAGTTAACATTTTAAAACGGTAAATAAAACACTCAAGTCCTCATTCTGTATCAGCAGCTTTAAACTATATTCAACTGATTTAATTTTGCGAATCAAGTGTTAAAGTTGTTGAAATTGCTCCCGTTATTCCATAATTTCCCTTCTGTCTACTTTCGACATGTGAAAGTTTTAAAACTGTTTTGAAGATATATTCAAGTCAAGAGTTTGCAGATTTAGGAGTATTTTAGATTAAAAGTTAATTAGGTTCGCTTGGAAGGTTCACAACAGCCTACTAGGGAATTCTCCTGCTTTAAGATGGCGGCTGTTTACTAACGCATCTAGTTTTCCATACTTCAATGTTGCTAACGCCGTCAAGTCTGTCAATTAGCATCTAGTTCTATATACATATGATATCTATTATCTACTGTAAAACGATGTTGACGTAGTTTGTAGCGGCTGTCAGCAGCAGTCATGTATTCTTGTGTTTTTTATCCAGCGGCATGAGTTGAGCTAAAGCCGTGAGTCGAGCATTGGCATTACCCGGGTCTATGACAAGCATGATATTTACTCTCGGGACGCAATGCGGTCCGTTTCTCATTGCGTCCCGAAGACCGCGCTGTGTATTAGTTCCGCTTTACTTAACATATTTCAATAATCGGAATTTAGATGTTTGTGAATCGTTCTCGAATCTTCCACGGCCGAATCGCTCAAGGATGTAATGACGGCTGGGCACGTTGTACCGTGGTTCTAAGTGTTTGATGGTGCGTCTTTACTCACGAGAGATAATGGCTCGTCATCCAGAATGAATTCTTCGGCAATGACTCTTGTTATTCCCTGGGCTTTGGGACTGTCGAGTGCCAGTTTGTCACGCATATAAAAGTTTCTGCCAGTGTTAGTTATGTTTTCTTAACATACTCCTTATATTGTTTGTGGTGGTATTTCGCTAAATGCTTGATTAGGTTGGTTGTATTAAAACTTCTTAAAGCTTTACCACCACGCTTGACTTTATTGTGGCATATGTTGCACTCTGCCTCTTCGTCTTTGTCGTCCTTTAAGGAGAAATGATCCCACACAGCTGACATTTTTACTGATAAAGTCTCTCGGTAAATTGGGAGGCGGTAATGTAGTGTGTTGAAGGTGTGCTGTAAAATGCGGACCGGATTTTTGGGAAACCAAAGGAAAAACTGGAATGGATTATGTAAATCGGTGCGCTGGAAAACCCGGACCGGACTTTTAAAAAAAAAAACTGCATCGGAATTTTTCCGTGTCGGCCGATTGATACCGATGCGCATTTTTTTTGCCCATATCGGCGTCCGATCCGATCCAAATATCGGATCGGGTCATCTCTAGTTCAAATATATTCTCTTAAAATGTTAAATACAACTGAACTGTAGTTCTGCAAGAGGGCTGTCACATACAACTAGTGGTATCTGTACCATACTTTTCTCACTTATTGATACTAACTCACCCATTCACTGCCATTGACGACAAAAGACATTCAATCCATTTGACTGGGAGGTCTGGCGTCAATCTGTCCCAGTTAAAATGGACTGGACGTCTCCTGCCGTCACTGGCAGCGAATGATTTCATTTACGTCTTTTAAATTTCCCACCGTGATTTGCCGCGACACAGACTGTGCTTGCTAATGATCGGCCTGTAAAACACCGTTGCTATTGACAACCGCGCCGGCGCTCTCCCGCTCCTTCTCCCTCGTTTACATAACGTTAAAATCATTTTTTTGTGTGTGGACTCATCAAGATTTCCTCCGCCGAGTGGTGCAATAAATACTGTTTTTAAGGTTTAAGAATGACTACAATCCGTGTGGGGTGTTGTTGAATCACACTAGAAAAATGATGTTAACTATCTTAGGAATGTCAAGTGCCGTGAGTTTATTTAATTGGGCTTTTGGAGTGCACGTGTGTGTACACTTGTGCACCTCAACTCACATTGTCTGCGTTGTCCTCGTGCTCTTCCAGATGTGTGTGCGTCGACGGTTGATTTAGGTGAGGGAGATTGGCTCATAATCCGCAGATTAAACGGTGGCATTTGTTGGAGCGGCATCAGACGGGGATTACGCGCACTCGCTCGGGTCACATCGGTGGATAAACAAGGCCGATGCTCATTCATGATGAAATAACATCAGATGGAATGAAAGCTTTCCTCCATTTGCACATTAAAGTAGGCGCAGGTGTTGAAGTGCAGACTTGCATAAGACGCAGTTTGATAAATTTGCACAAATTTATGTCCCTTGAGTGAAAATTCAAATGGAAAAAAAGAAGCCAGTTTTTTATAGATCTCTCTCTCTCATCTCTTATTTTTTTACCATTGGATTAATCGTTGCATTTCATATTCACTCACAAAAAATGTCTACGAATATTAGAGGTGTGCGAAATTTCTGATTCTTAGATAATTCGCCATTTGGCCGTGGAAGATTCGAGAACGATTCACAAACGTCCAAATTCCGATTATTGAATTATACCAGGTAAAGCGGAACTAAACACAGTCAGCGCGGTCTTCGGGACGCAATGAGAAACGGACCGAGAGTAAATATCATGTTCAACTCATGCCGCTACAATAAAAAAAAACAATAATACCTGACTGCGGCTGACAGCCGCTACAAATAGTTGCTAGTTGATACAAACATACGGCCACAAGAATGCTACCGTAGATATCACATACAGTGGGGCAAATAAGTACTTAGTCAACCACTAATTGTGCAAGTTCTCCCACATGAAAATATTAGAGAGGCCTGTAATTGTCAACATGGGTAAACCTCAACCATGAGAGACAGAATGTGGAAAAAAAAAACAGAAAATCACATTGTTTGATTTTTTAAAAGAATTTATTTGCAAATCATGGTGGAAAATAAGTATTTGGTCAATACCAAAAGTTCATCTCAGTACTTTGTTATGTACCCTTTGTTGGCAATAACCATGGCCAAATGTTTTCTGTAACTCTTCACAAGCTTTTCACACACTTTTGCTGGTATTTTGGCCCATTCCTCCATGCAGATCTCCTCTAGAGCAGTGATGCTTTGGGGCTGTCGTCGGGCAACACTGACTTTCAACTCCCTCCACAGATTTTCTATGGGGTTGAGATATGGAGACTGGACAGGCCACTCCAGGACCTTGAAATGCTTCTTACGAAGCCACTCCTTTGTTGCCCTGGCTGTGTGTTTGGGATTATTGTCATGCTGAAAGACCCAGCCACGTCTCATCTTTAATGCCCTTGCTGATGGAAGGAGATTTTCACTCAAAATCTCTCGATACATGGCCCCATTCATTCTTTCCTTTATACGGATCAGTTGTCCTGGTCCCTTTGCAGAAAAACACCCACAAAGCATGATGTTTCCACCCCATGCTTCACAGTGGGTATGGTGTTCTTCAGATGCAATTCAGTATTCTTTCTCCTCCAAACACGAGAACATGTGTTTCTACCAAAAAGTTCTATTTTGGTTTCATCTGACCATAACACATTCTCCCAGTCCTCTTCTGGGTCATCCAAATGCTCTCTAGCGAACCGCAGACGGGCCTGGACGTGTACTTTCTTCAGCAGGGGCACACGTCAAGCAGTGCAGGATTTGAGTCCATGGCAGCGCATTGTGTTACTGATCGTAGCCTTTGTTACTGTGGTCCCAGCTCTCTGCAGGTCATTCACTAGGTCCCCTGTGTGGTTCTGGGATTTTTGCTCACCGTTCTTGTTATCATCTTGACGCCACGGGGTGTGAGCTTGCATGGAGCCCCAGATCGATTATCAGTGGTCTTGTATGTCTTCCATTTCCTCATAATTGCTCCCACAGTTGATTTCTTTACACCAAGCGTTTAACCTATTGCAGATTCAGTCTTCCCAGCCTGGTGAAGGTCTACAATTTTGTCTCTGGTGTCCTTCGACAGCTCTTTGGTCTTGGCCATAGTGGAGTGGACAGTTGTCTTTTATACCGATAATGAGTTAAAACAGGTGCCATTAATACAGGTAACCTTAACCGTTAAACCTCGTTAGAAGAAGTTAGACCTCTTTGACAGCCAGAAATCTTGCTTGTTTGTAGGTGACCAAATACTTATTTTCCACTCTAATTTGGAGATAAATTCTTTAAAAATCAAACAATGTGATTTTCTGGTTTTTTTTTTCCCACATTCTGTCTCACATGGTTGAGGTTTACCCATGTTGACAATTACAGGCCTCTCTAATCTTTTCAAGTAGGAGAACTTGCACAATTGATGGTTGACTAAATACTTATTTGCCCCACTGTATGCAGAACTAGATGCGAAATGACAGAATTACTGGCGTTAGTAAACAGCCGCCATCTTAAAGCAGACTTCTCTGGAGGGCTCAGTTTTAGCGAACCTAATTATCGGCAAACTCTTGACTTGAATCTATCTTTAAATGATGAAAGTAGACAGAAAGGAAATTATGGAATAACGGGAGCAATTTTTACAAATTTCGAAGTGTCTTAAATATGACGGGAGTTGTTCCAAATGTTAAACTCAGGTTTTAATATGGCAAACTTTTAGGCTATGTCCTGAACACCTTGTCCTCCCCTATGTTACATTGTTCATATTTTTATCTAAAAGGCTAAATTGGCCCCACGCATATTTGCGCATACTCTATGTCAACACCCGAATGGAAGCAAGCTTTTACTGGACTGCAGCAATAGTATTCCGGTCCACTGCGTTGCAGCAAAACGAGCACACAGTGTGAGACTCATCACGCGGATGTCGGGAGCGTGTAAAGACACGGCCCATCAATGTTAATGCGTCACCCCTGCCCCTTAAAAATAGTTCCATTCTACACTCACCGGCCACTTTATTAGGTACACCTGTCCAACTGCTCGTTAACACTTAATTTCTAATCAGTCAATCACATGGCGGCAACTCAGTGCATTTAAGCATGTAGACATGGTTTAAGACAATCTTCTGCAGTTCAAACCGAGCATCAGTATGGAGAGGAAAGGTAATTTGAGTGACTTTGAACGTGGCATGGTTGTTGGTGCCAGAAGGGCTGGTCTGAGGGGCCGTTTACATGGTGGCTCTCCGAGAATACGAAAAATTTCAAATTTGAATTTGCACTTGCGTCTCCATTTGAACAATTTTGAACGTTTTCCGCATGAAAACAATGTAGTATTCATTCCAGGCCCTAGGGGGCAGTGCAGATTTACAGGGCGACGGAGAATGATGCACTTTGCCCCCACCAAGCGCCCTCAGCCCGGAAAAAAATATGCCCGCCCACTCGAGGCAATGTCTTTTTTCTTTTGTTCAAAAAAACACAAAAATTGAAACGTTCAACATTTTTAATTTAAAAATATTATTAAAACAGTAAATTAAAGCTGACATTCCGCCATATTTGGTGTTTTTAATGTTTAGTAGCACCGCTGTGCACGGCCAATGTGACGTGTACGAGGTCTCGCGCTGCAGGAGCCTTTGATATGCATGCCGAGGAAGCCCCCCCTTTCAACCCCCCGCAATTGGATTCTTCCACTTTGGAGGCAGGATTCAGAATTTTTCGTCTTTGCCGACACCATATGTGCGCAAGGCGAGTCCGCTACTCAGTCATTGCGTCTTTGTCTCGCAGAGTCGCCATGTAAACTGCCACTGAGTATTTCAGAAACTGCTGATCTACTGGGATTTTCACGCACAACCATCTCTAGGGTTTACAGAGAATGGTCCGAAAAAGAAAAAATATCCAGTGAGCGGCAGTTCTGTGGGCGGAAATGCCTTGTTGATGCCAGAGGTCAGAGGAGAATGGCCAGACTGGTTCGAGCTGATAGAAAGGCAACAGTGACTCAGATAACCACCCATTACAACCAAGGTCGGCAGAAGAGCATCTCTGAATGCACAGTACGTCGAACTTTGAGGCAGATGGGCTACAGCAGCAGAAGACCACGCCGGGGGCCGCTCCTTTCAGCTAAGAACAGGAAACTGAGGCTACAATTTGCACAAGCTCATCAGAATTGGACAATAGAAGATTGGAAAAACGTTACCTGGTCTGATGAGTCTCGATTTCTTCTGCGACATTCGGATGGTAGGGTCAGAATTTGACGTCAACAACATGAAAGCATGGATCCATCCTGCCTTGTATCAATGGTTCAGGCTGGTGGTGGTGGTGTAATGGTGTGGGGAATATTTTCTTGGCACTCTTTGGGCCCTTTGGTACCAATTGAGCATTGTTGGAACGCCACAGCCTACCAGAGTATTCTTGCTAACCATGTCCATCCGTTTATGACCACAATGTACCCAACTTCTGATGGCTACTTTCAGCAGCCTGGAATCATCTCACACTGGTTTCTTGAACATGACAATGAGTTCACTGTTCTCAAATGGCCTCCACTGTCATCAGATCTCAATCCAATAGAGCATCTTTGGGATGTGGTGGAACGGGAGATTCGCATCATGGATGTGCAGCCGACAAATCTGCACCAACTGTGTGATGCCATCATGTCAATATGGATCAAACTCTCTGAAGAATGCTTCCAGCACCTTGTTGAATCTATGCCACGAAGAATTGAGGCAGTTCTGAAGGCAAAAGGGGGTAGCATGGTGTACCTAATAAAGTGACCGGTGAGTCACCTCTGCGCCTTAAAAAATTTCAAATACAGTATTGTATCTCTCGCCACACCACTGAGGTTGATTGCCCCTTCACTTGAGTTCACCGTTGAGCGCGAACACCTTCACTCACTCAAGCGTCTGTCGAGATTGTATTGCTTTCGTGTGTGTGTTTGTGGATTGATAACGGACGTGATCCACTGATTTGGAGGCTCATCCTCGGTAATTGAAGATTACAGCGTGCTGCCTTTGGCTTGACCTCAAGCGCACACACAAACGCATAAAGGCGCACGCCGCCAAAGCTTTATTGCCGTCAAATTTGAGCATCTGTCTTGTTGCGGGCGCCTTTGTGTTTGTCATGTGCGGTGATAATGGCTCACCACGTGCTGGGTTTACATTTGTATGCTACAGACGGACATTGCAGGCTTACAAGCTATAAATAACATGTTGCTCTCCTCTATCTTTTATCTTGGTTCCTTCCTTCCACATGATGTCTCCTCTTCATGTTTCTGCTTCTTGTTTTTGTGCTTTGTCATGAATTGATTCCCCATTTACATAGAAGGATGTACTGTACTGTGTAGAAGTGGGAACCTCTTGGTACCTCACGATACGATTTGCAATGCAAAGCTCACGATAACGATGATCTGACGATATAGCGATACAAGGATTTTTGATACATTGGTCAGGAAATCATTCTTCAAAAAACTAAAAAAAAACAATTTTCTGCTGTGAATTGGAATGAGTTTATCACTAGTAGACGTTCAATCCGTTTGAACTGGGAGGGTGGCAGCGAATGATTCGTTCATTCGCTGCCACCCTCCCAGTTCAAACGGATTGGACGTCTGTGGCCGTCAGTGGCAGCCAATGCCAGGCAATGAGTAATTTTGGGCCATTTAAGGTCACTTACCTGTTGATTTTCAGTTAGTTCCTTTTGATTTTGGGGTATTTTATGGGTCACTTGCTGTTTATTTTGCATTACAGAACAGGAAGTGACCGGGGAATCACCCAAATGAATAGGCAGTGACTCAAACTCAACAGGAAATGACCTGTAAATGCCCCGAAAATCGGACCGAATGACCGTGAATGCTCTGGCTTTGAATGAACGAACGCTCCCAGTCTAAATGGATTGGGCGTCGAGCACCGTCAATGGCAGCCTTTTTTTTTTTTAAATTGACACCATTTTAAAACAATATTTCGATTCTTGACAGGAACATATCGATATCCTTTTGGGATACAAAGTATCACGATTAGAGCTGCAGCTGTCGAATATTTTAGTAATCGACTGAAAATTGTATCGATTAATCGAGTAATCGGATAAAACTTTTTTTAGGCGTCCCGATCGATCGGGTCCGATCACGTCATTTTCGAAGTATCGGAATCGGCAAAAAATATCATCCATGCCCTTTTTAATATACTGTATATGTATTTTTTGATTAAATCGTTTTCTAATTGTATTTAACGTTAGACGTAATATGTTACACTCATCCAGAGTCTTTAGGCTTAAGGTAGGGTTATCAAATTTATCCCAATAACGGCGGCAATTAATTTTAAAAAAAATGTATCACGTTAAAATATTTAACGCAATTACTGCATGCGCTGCACGACCCACTCACGCATTGTCGCGCTCAATCTGTAGTGGCGCCGTTCTAACTATATAGAGAGATAAAAGGCAGCGTAAATTGAGTAGAGTGAAGTTTGACAGCCTTTGAAGCCTATTTTTAATTAGCTAAAGCCTTACAATACCTCTCCCTATGATTCGAAAGATCATGGGAAGCAATATGGGAAAGCAAGGTAGCAATTGATCTTTTTCTTAATATCTTATGTTATTCCCTACGCAGAGAAGGTATATCAATTGGTAGCACTACGCACAGTCATGGTTCCACTTCCCATCATGCATTTGGGCAAGGCTACAGTATCATTTACTGAAAGCTCAACAAATACACTAGATGGCAATATTTAGTCACAATATACATAGTCACAAGTCTTTCTATCCGTGGATCCCTCTCACAGAAAGAATGTTAATAATGTAAATGGCATCTTGAGGATTTATTGTCATAATAAACAAATACAGTACTTATGTACTGTATGTTGAATGTATATATTCATCCGAGTTGTATTCATTTTTTTCTTATTGCATTGCCAAAATGTATATGATCGGGAAAAATTATCGGGAATGATTGGAATTGAATCGGGAGCAGAAAAAAAGCAATCAGATCGGGAAATATCGGGACGGGCAGATACTCAAACTAAAACGATCGGGATCGGATCGGGAGCAAAAAAACATGATTGGAACAACCCTAATCGTAACCTTTCATTTTCACCTTCTTTCCTGGTGTAGTCAAACTTTGGAGCGAGTGGTTCTTGGTGCCATGCTAGTTTGTTGCGTCAAGACAACAAGACACGTCACGACGCAATACGTGTCTTTAGGAATCGGTAAAGGGATCGTTAAAACTTTTTCATTGTGATGTCGAGGCCTCGAAACACTAGGAACCGCTTCGGAATTGGAATCGGATTTCGATTCCCATCCTTAACGATATATCACTATTTCGATATTTTGTCACACCCCTAGTACTGTGGCATGGTGGTATTTGACTGTTTTTTAGACATTGGACTGCCAAGAGCTTAGAGTAGAACTGCATAAAGTAAAAAGCTTATGCAAGACTTTTATTGCTACGTAATTGTCAGTAATGTTTCTATTAATATTAACATTAGAGCCTTTTGTGCTCACAAGAATTCATCGAAAACCCCTGTGGGTCAGTCATGCTGAAGCTCCCTTTTTTGGCTTCTCTCGGGCAAACAAAAGGGTCTTTGAGCTGAGAGCACCCACCGCACCGGGCAGCAGTACTGATGCTGTTTGTGTGCGTCCTCATGGCTACACAAACACATGCTTGTGACTGTACTGTTGGCACTGGTAGCCTTTGAAACGCCACAAAAGAAAATCTTGATTGTGAAAATGGCCCGATAGTTTGAACGTGTCGGTGTTGACCGATGACGAGGTTGAATTACAGAAATTAGTCAAAGGTTCTTTTACTATTGTTAGTCACTGATCCATCTTTTCTGTTGACTTGAGCAAGGTGACACCTTCAGGGGTCATGCTCTTTCAAGTTTTGGGGGTTTTACATTGGATAGATTCGTTTTGTATCCAGAGATGACTGAAGTGGTGAGCTTGACGCAATGCAAAAACCCTGCCCTCGCCTCTGGTGATTGTCATCATATATATGGTGCAAGCAAAAAGTCGCACCTATTTTGAGCGCATTTCAGATGCGGTGTAACATTTTAGTGACGATATCTTGTTCATGCGTTGCCATTACGATTGGGTCTGATCACGTCATTTTCAAAGTATCGGAATCGGCAAAAAAATATTGGACATGCCTTTATTTTAATTTTTTTTTTTTTTTTTAATCTAGGGCTGCAGCTATCGAATATTTTAGTAATCGAGCAATTGACTGAAAATTCTATCGATTAATCGAGTAATCGGATAAAACATATATTTGTAGGTGAAGAGCAATTGTAAATATACATGAGAAAACAAGACATTTCATCTCATCTTGAACCATTTTCAGTCAATCAATGTCTTTATTTTCGATGTATATTGTTGAAAACAGCCAACAATTGCATCTCAGGTGTAACTAGAATAAAAAAAACGTATTCACTGCTTTCACTCAAAAAAACCTTTAGATCTTATTTAAAAAACTATATATATATATATATATATATATATATGCCTAAAAATGCTGTTACGCTTGATAACACACATCACTTAAAAGTTAGGATTTTTTCCCACGTGTTTCAATTGAATTTCTATTTGTGTCAAGCCATTTTTAAGTTCTAGTTAAGTTTTAAGTTAGTCTAAACTGTAAGTCCTGATAGGATTTTGAGTTTTTGCAGTGTACAAAATAAATGTATGATACTGGCTGTATTGGAGCACATTAGGGACCAGTGCTACTTGGTGTTTTATCCAGCAATGACTACTGAGCTAAAATTGATAGTTAGCATTATTGAGTTATTATTTTACAACCTCATCACTCCACAACGCTATGTTATGTTAAAGCCTATATGTAAGACATGTTAGCCACGCATGGACAGTGGTCATAATTAGGGCTGCAGCTATCGAATATTTTAGTAATCGAGTAATCGACTGAAAATTCTATCGATTAATCGAGTAATCGGATAAAACAAATATATTTTTAGGTGAAGAGCAATTATAAATATACATGAGAAAACAAGACATTTCATCTCATCTTGAACCATTTTCAGTCAATCAATGTCTTTATTTTCGATGTATATTGTTGAAAACAGCCAACAATTGCATCTCAGATGTAACTAGAATAAAAAAAAAAAGACTAATTCACTGCTTTCACTCAAAAAACCTTTAGATCTTATAAAAAATATATATATATATATATAAATGCCGTTACGCTTGATAACACACATAACTAAAAAGTTAGGATTTTTTTCCCGCGTGTTTCAATTGAATTTCTATTTGTGTCAAGCCATTTTTAACTTCTAGTTAAGTTTTAAGTTAGTCTAAACTGTAAGTCCTGATAGGATTTTGAGTTTTTGCAGTGTTCAAAATAAAAGTATGATACAGGCTGTATTGGAGCACATTAGGGACCAGTGCTACTTGGTGTTTTGTCCAGCAATGACTACTGAGCTAAAATTGATAGTTAGCATTATTAAGTTTTTATTTTACACCCTCATCACTCCACAATGCTATGTTATGTTAAACCCTGTATGTAAGACACGTTAGCCACGCATCGACAGTGGTCATAATTAATAGAAACCTAGCCCTCCGCAGGGCTAACATTACGTGAGCTTGTGACAGTAACGTTAATCTTTATCTATTAGCGTTTAGCGCTCTTTATTAGCGCTTAGTGCTCTACTGCTTTAAGATGGCGGCTTTTTACTAACGCTGCCCAGACGCGGGCGAGTCTGTCATTGCGTATCTAGTTCAACATACATGTGATCTCTATGAGACTCATTACACGCTACCCGCAGCCAACGTAGCATCGTGTGGGCTAGTATTTAGCAACGTCGGCGTCGTTTGTAGCGGCTATCGGTTGCAGTAAGTTTTTTTTTTTGTTTGTTTTTTTTTTGTTTTTTGTTTTTTTTTTTTGCTTCTTCCTCTACACACGTGACATCAGCGCGTTGTCCCGCATTAAAAGTAGTCCGAGTAAAACGTGATGCTTAGAGCTGTCAAAATAAACGATTATCGAGGTGAATAAAATTACTCGGATCCGTTTTTAAACTCGAGTGACTCGAGTTGCTCGAGTATTCGTTTCAGCTCTAGTCATAATTAGTAGAAACCTAGCCCTCCGCAGGCCTAACATTACGTGAGCTTGTGACAGTAACGTTAATCTTTATCTATTAGCGCTTAGCGCTCTTTATTAGCGCTTAGTGCTCTACTGCTTTAAGATGGCGGCTTTTTACTAACGCTGCCCAGACACGGCCGAGTCTGTCATTTCACATCTAGTTCAACATACATGTGATCTCTATGAGACTCATCAGACGCTACCTGCTATCAAGTAGCATCGTGCGGGCTAGTATTAAGCAAAGTCGGCGTCGTTTGTAGCGGGTGTCGGCTGGTGTAATTTTTTTGTTTTGTTTTGTTTTTGTTTTTGCTTTTTGTTTTTTTTTGCTTCTTCCTCTATGCACGTGACATCAGCGCGTTGTCCCACATTAAAAGTAGTCCGAGCAAAACGTGATGCTTACAGCTGTCAAAATAAATGATTACTCGAGGTGAATAAAATTACTCGGATCAGTTTTTAAACTCGAGTTACTCAAATTGCTTGAGTATTCGTTTCAGCTCTAATTTAATCGTTTTCTAATTGTATTAACGTTAAAGACAAAATGTCTTACACTCATCCAGAGTCTTTAGTTTTGGCTTAAAGTAGGGTTTTACATTTTGTATTTTATATTTTATTACATTTTAATAATTTTTATTATTATTATGATTTTGATTGTAATTTACATCTGTAACGCTGCAATGCATGCGAGGAGGCATTTTGTACGACAACAGTGTTGACAGCAGGTGGCAGCAGAGGTTGACTGTCTCCCCTAAGGGATCAGTGGTAGCCAAATAAAGCTGAAGCAATGAAGCTTTAAAGTCAATTGGTTCAAAGCTTAATGGTGGTTCATTTGGTCTTTTGACATTCTTATGATGCCACTGTCAAATAAAGTGTTACCATTTCATATCATTTGGTGTTGATATCCCATAATACAGTGAGGACAGCTGTGGGCTATAGTCCGGTGCGGCTTATCTATGAACAAATGCCGTTTTCTTGGCAAATTTGGTGGGTTGCTGCTTACAGTCTTACAGCCTTATAGTCCGAAAATTACATTACAGTAGTTTTTTTTCTTTTCCTTGTTTACTCAAATCTTAGCGTGAATATCAGAGTGCGTTTCTCCTGTGTGATGTTTTGCGTTGTTAATGGAGACAGATGACCTATACATTTGAAAGTATATTCTTGAGTCCACATTTTTGAGCTCGTCCGAAATGGCAATGAAACGTGATCCTACTCTGTCGGCCATCCCAGTTAATTGATACTCATTTGGCATTTCAGGATGTTCACAATAGAATATGGGCTGCTTTAGGCTAAATTACATGGCAACGAGGAGCATTTTGCTCACGGATGTTGGCAAGTTAATAAGGGGGAAAGCCAGCTAAAGTGAAACATGAGGTGGACATGTTGTATTTTTCTCTACATTTTTAAACTAGTACAAATGACAGTTGCTGCCTTGATATTAATGAGTACACCCCCACTGACTTTGAGAAAGCAGTACTGTACATACCCAAAGTCACTTGGGTGATTTCATGGCCCCCTAGCAAACAGAGACACCATTATGTCGCCTCATTCTCGTTTCTTCCCTCCCTCTTTTACCACAACTCACTTCCAAGACACCTTCATCTCCTCTCTGGTATCCTTTGAAAGAAGGCGTGTGTAATTGTTAACCCAGTAATTAGGCCTGCAGGTTTTCCTATCTTCCCCCGCGACGTGTTCTCCTACTTAAACTACCCTTAAAAACGCCTTTGAGATGCTTCCAAGAGGGGGTGGTGGGATTGATGGAGAATGTGGGTCAAAATTTCTGAAAATGAAAGCGTGGCAGTCAGCGGGGTTCGCGCTTCCGTCTAGATGCCATTTTCATTGCACATTCCCTCACAAAGCATCACAGATGCCATATACACACAGGCGCGCACACACACGTCACAAGTCTTTTGTTTTGCGGCAGAGATAAAACCCAGCTCTGTTACACTCCTCTGTATGGGGGACAAAGAGTACTTATCCATGCGTGTGCCTGAATTCATTTCACATTCACATTGTATGATCATTTAAAAAAAATCCTCATTACATTGTTTGACTTCATTACAGTTCTATAGTTGTGTACAGTACATGTGACTGGGAGGTCATCAGCGCTGCATGATGACAGATCCCTCCACCAGTGTTAGCATGACATACTTTCTTTTTAAAAGTAGGCTAATCACACTGCATACTGCATGGTGCTAATGTTAAATATTTTAGGAGTCTTATTTATTTATTTTCTTTTTATGCATCTCCTTCCCGCTGAGTTTGTTTGTTCCTTTATTTATTTGATTTTGCTTCAATGATGACTAAAAGTTGCCAGGATCTTTTGGTCCTGCTCCCATGATAGATTACTTGAAAAGTAAGACATACCGCTTAAGCATGTTAATGTGTCATTTCTTTTTTTTTTTCTTTTCAAAAGCTGTCCTGTTCACCTGTTTGACATGGAGAATGGAAGTCTAAGTGCACGAATGGTCTGAACAGTTTTAATGTTTCATATTGAGAGTCTGACGTACTTGCATTGTGATCATTCAACATACCTTGTTTATGATAGCAAAGCAGTAAACAGGAAGGGCTTATGGGGGAACAGAAGAAAAGAAACACAAGAGAAGAAAGAAAAGAAACACAAACTACAACAAGAAATACATTGAACGTCTAGACTAACTACTAATATGTTGGTGCTATCGTCAGCTAGATGTATTTCCGGTTGACACCATATGGGGGGCCTGTTGACCAGGGAAAGAGGGGGAGCGGGGGAGTCTATAAGCTAAATGATTGAAAGGAGAAGAGTGTACACAAATCAGCTCTGTGATCTAGATCCCAGTAACCGTGTGAATCCCTTGTGAGTGTAAGCCCATTGGCGACCGACCCTACGCCGCCCCACTGCCAATCCCGGCACCGGGATCACCCACCCGAGCGCGCCTTATCACATCCAGCTGCACGACAGCCACTCAGACGAGCGGAGACGCCACTCGGGCGCCAACCCAGGGCCACGGCCCCCACCCAGCCAGCCCCGTTGGGAGATTGGGCGGGCGGGCGTTGGGGGGGTTCAACGCAGCCCATCCCTCCACCCGCAGCCCAGCAAAGGAGCCTTGGTTGATTCACATCATTAAATTAAATGTAGTTTAAAGGTGATGATACAGAATGGGACTTGAGTATTTTATTTACTGTTTTAAACTGTTAACATGATACTGAAAAATTAGTTTGGTTTAGCCTGAGAGGATTTTTGAATAATTTTGAAACTAATGTACAAAACATTAAAAGAGGGGGGGGGGCGGAGGTAACATCAATAATCGATTTATAATTGAATCGGAGCCTCTGAATCGTAATCGCAATCGTTAGGTGCCAAAAGATTCCCACCTCTAGTCTTTACACTTATTGATGATTGTAGACACAGAAACATTCAGGTCTTTGGAGATGAACTTGTAGCCATGAGATTGCCCATGCTTCCTCACAATTTTGCTTCGCAAGTCCTCAGACAGTTCTTTGGTCTTCTTTCTTTTCTCCATGCCCAATGTAGTACACACAAGGACAGAGGTTGAATCAACTTTAATCCATTTTAACTGGCAAATGTGATTTTAGATATTGCCATCACCTGTTATGTGCCACAGGCAAGTAACAGGTGCTGTTAAATACACAAATTAGAGAAGCATCACATGATTTTGCAAAGGGTGCCCAGATCGATCGGGTCCGATCACGTCGTTTTCAAAGTATCGGAATCGGCGAAAAAATATCGGACACGCCTTTAATATTTTTTTTTTTTAATTAAATGGTTTTCTAATTGTATTTAACGTTACAGACAAAATGTCTTACACTCATCCAGAGTCTTTAGTTTTGGCTTAAAGTAGGGCTATCAAATTTAACGCGTTAACGGCGGTAATTAATTTTTAAAAAATTAATCACGTTAAAATATTTAACGCAATTAACGCATGTGCTGCACGACCCACTCACGCATTGTCGCGTTCAATCTATAAAGGCGCCGTTTTACCCGTATATAGAGCTAAAAGGCAGCATAAAATGAGTAGAGTGAATTTTGGTAGTCTTTGGAGCCTTTTTTTAATTGGCTAAAGCCTTACAATCCCTCTCTCATCAATTAGAAATATTGTGAGAAACAATGTGGGGAAGAAAGGTAGTAATTGATCTTTTTCTTAACACCCTGTTATTTCCCAACGCAGAGAAGATATATCAATTGGTGTCACTACGCACAGTCATGGTTGCACTTCCCATCATGCATTTGGGCAGAACAGTTAAATGGTTACAGTATCATTTACTGAAAGCTCAACAACTACACTAGATGGCAATATTTAGTCACAATATGCAAAGTCACATTTATCCTTTAAGAATTACAAGTCTTTCTATCCGTGGATCCCTCTCACAGAAAGAATCTTAATAATGTAAATGCCATCTTGAGGATTTATTGTCATAATAAACAAATACAGTACTTATGTACTGTATGTTGAATGTATATATTAGTCCGAGTTTTATTCATTTTTTTTCTTAATGCATTGCCAAAATGTATATGATCGGGAAAAATTATCGGGAATTGAATTGAATCGGGAGCAAAAAAAAAAAGCAGTCGGATCGGGAAATATCCGGATCGGCAGATACTCAAACTAAAACGATCGGATCGGGAGCAAAAAAACATGATCGGAACAACCCTAGTGCCAAGTTAATACTTTTGTCCGGCCCATTTTTGGATTTTTGTGTTAAATAATAATGATTTAATTTTTTTCCCCATTTTCTTTCTTTTTTTTTTTTTTTTTTTGTCATTGCAAGCAAAATAAATGAAGATATTACTACCAAAGCATTTGTAACTGCGATCATTTCCTGGGAGAAATTGAGCTTTATCTGACAGAATTGCAGGGGTGCCAATACTTTTGGCCAGCAGTGTAATTGGACGGATGGGTTGACTGTATGATGAATCACTCGCACCGTGCTCTGACACGGATGACAAAGTGCTGAAAGGATGTGTCACGAGTGGGAGCGGCGACGGCAGGGGTCGGCTTGATTGGTTGCCAAGAGTGGGAGATTTCTGCGTCTGTTTCCTCCCTTACGTCCTTACGATGCGAACACTTAATGAGGCGTTGACACAGCAGCACAATGAACAGGGAACAGCTTGAGGGCAATTGAGCAAGGTGCTTCCTGCTAACGCCGTTGCGTCAACAATTAGTCGGATCCCCCTAGTTTAAACGTGAAATCAGTAGTGCTACAACGATTAATCGATTAACTCAAGTATTTGATTAGAAAAAAATATTCGAATTAAATTTTGCTGCTTCGAGTATTCGTTTAATTAAAGTGGCGTTGTAATGGTTTGTTTTGAAAGTGTTTGCATTTAATTTTATTAACTTGGGTGGATATGCTGCCCTCTAGTCCACCTAATTTCACATGGCTGAATCCAGCTCCTCCCTGTTAAGATAAACATTAGCTAAGTTTTAATTTTAGCTCACGTTTGTTTTTTTTTTTGTTTTTTTAAGGCTGTCAAACAATTAAAATTTTTAATTAATCACAGCTTAAAAATTAATTGTAATTAATCGCAATTCAAACCATCTATAAAATATGCCATTTTTCTGTAAGTTATTGTTGGAATGGAAAGATAAGACACAAGACTGATATAAACATTCAACATACTGTACATAAGTACTGTATTTGTTTATCATAACAATGAATCAACAAGATGGCATTAACATTCTGTTAAAGCAATCCATGGATAGAAAGACTTTTAGTTCTTAAAAGATAAATGTTAGTACAAGTTATAGAAATGTTATATTAAAACCCCTCTTAATGTTTTCCTTTTAATAAAATTTGTAAAATTTTCAATCAAAAAATAAACTAGTAGCTCGCCATTGTTGATGTCAATAATTACACAATGTTCATGGTGCTTAAACCCATAAAATCAGTCGAACCAAAGCGGCAGCAGAGGGAGACAAAAAACACAAGTAACAAGTTGACATGACACTGTGCTGTCATTTTAATCTGTTTGAGCGGGGCATGTGTGTTAATTGCTTCAAATATTTTAACATGATTAATTTAAAAAATTGATTACCGCCCGTTAACGCGATCATTTTGACAACCCTATTAAAAATATTATTAAAACAGTCAAGCCGATTTTCCGCCATATTTGCTGTTTTTAATGTTTAGTAGTACCCCTGCGCACGCCCAATGTGACGTGTACGAGTGCTGACGTTATCGGCGCGGTGTCGCGCCGCGGGAGCCTTTGATATGCATGCAGAGTAAGCCCCCCCCAATCCCCCGAAATCGAATTCTTCCACTTTGGAGGCAGGATTCAGAATTTTTCATCTTCGCCCACACCATATGCACGCGAGGCTAATTTAGTTTAAAGGTATATTTAGCTGTTTTTTTGTGTATGTATGTTTGAACTATTTGTTAAGAGTATTGTAAAAAAAAAAAAAAAAAAAAAAACGTTGGCATTTTATAGCATTTAAGATAGGGGATTTTTGTTATGTAGATTAGCCATTTTTTGTTGTTGGTGTACATATATCCTCATTTATTAATTTTTTTTATACCGTATTTTTTATGTTCCTTATCCGATTACTCGATTATTCGAACTAACTAGTTCATCGATTAATTGACTACTAAAATAATCGATAGCTGCAGCCCTAGAAATAAGTCCAATTGTAGTCCACGATTTTAATCTTTCATTCATGCGCCGGTTATGCTTTATGCATTGGCGGAGCTGATTAATATTTGATTTAAAGAGTCTCGCTTCATTGATGAGGTCGCTCAGATTGTCTGGAATCCTGCACGATGCTGTGAAATTTAGCGTTGGATGCCACTGTGCTTGACCGTTTGTTCATGTACATCTCCTAGGCCGCGCACCGCCCCGCCATGGAGAAGATGAAGAGGATTAAGAAGCGTCTGTCGCTAACGCTGCGCTCCAGTCAGACTATCGACGAGTCTCTCTCGGAGCTGGCAGAGCAGATGACGATTGAGGACGGTGGCACCAAAGATAATGGTTAGTATTTTTCAGGTATTCTGTGAATACTTTTGCCACGACGTCCATGGACGTATGTTTTTTAACCCTTAGCTGCACAAGTTAATGGACCCTACACTCTTCCATAAGTGGGTCAAAAATGACCCATATTAGAACCAATGTGTTTTTATGCCATTTTGGTGAAGAATAATCACTTGTATATTAATTGGTATTATATTTAGGGCCATACAAGAATGATTTCATGCTTGAAATATTATATAAAAAATTAACATTTTTTGAATAATAATAATAAAATAAACAAAAAAGAACAATAGATTTTATTCTTCCTTGTATTTTATCATCAATGATGAAGAGCTCCCATGCATCTTTTTGGTGAGACAGCAGTGCGAAGCCCTTGTGGAAGCACTGACCGATTTCTGAGGATATTGTGACTCTTTTGAAAGTTGGCTAAATTGGGGGTCTCAGAGCGGAACGTCAAGTCACCTGAGTGTTTTCCGCCATATATATATATACAGTAATGTTAGCTAACTTAGGCTAGGTTCATACCACTGGTCTTAATGCACGAATCCGATTTTTTCGTGTTTTTCCGACTCGACTGAACGGGAAAAGTCGCATAAAAGTGGACCATTTAAAATCCGATCCAGGTCACTTTCGTATGTGGTTAAAATCCCATCCGGGCCACATTTTTCCAGAATGTGGCTGCGGTCTGAACTGTCAAGTCCCTCAAATTGGAATTCATACAGCAATTAACGTTAGTAGAGGGCGAGAGAGACAGGGCGCTACGGTAGCGGTGCAGCTGTGCATTAGCGCCTAGCTTGAAGGCTGATTTTGGGGAAGTAGCGGGCTTGACAACAGTCATAAAAACATAAAATGTGTCGATGATAAGTCTGAGAATGCTCAGTTTTCTGTCAGCTCCAATGCTCCTGCGCTTGTGGGCTAGTTTACTCGGCGCATCTCGGACTGCGAATTAGAGCGCATGTGTGCTACTTGAACAGGAAACAGACATGACAAAAAATCGGAATTGTGCATTAGGACCTATGGTATGAACCTAGCCTTAGTTAGCTAGCTAGTTATGAAGTAGGTAAATTTTTTGATAAGTATAAAAAGAGTCATGAAAAACACACACAAAATACTACATGGACATAATACTTACAGTACACATATCAGCTCTTGCTGTGTAAAATAATCTTAAGGGATGTCACTTTTTACATACCTAGTCTGTGTGGTCCATGGTAAATTTATTCCTGACAGCCAAAGTTAATAAGAATGAAAGTTTCCCATTGGATTCCATAGAAAATGCATGTGGGTCATTTTTGACCCACTTGTGGAAGCTTAGGGTAGTGTCAAGTTCAAAAATAGATCCTTAGGTAGACATTGTAAAATTACCCAAAAATAAGGAGAGAAGACACTCAAGTTTTCTTGGCCAAGGAGAGCAAAAGAGTGACTCGTGACAGTCACCAAAATTGATCTAAAGAAAAAACCCTCCTTGGTATTTTATTTAGGGGTTTGTCCTAAAAAATGGATGCCGCCCTGAGGGAGGGGGAGAGCAAGCTGGAGACACCCATGTGGTTTTCGATTGGATATGTGTGTGCATGTAGGTGGAACTAAGTAAATACACGTGTGTAAGCAAGGGCCCATGTAAACAATCATGTAAACAGTCAAAACAATCATGTAAACAGTCAAAATGACCCAGACACTTCAGTTATGCAACGCTGCGGCCATGGAAGATGTCCTCGCATGGAAAATTGTCCTCGAAGGTCTAGACGAAAGTCCAGACGCCTGATGCTGAAGATGCCTCGGAAGGTCTAGTTACGCAATGATGCGGCCATGAAGCAAGGCGGTTGTCATTCCGACCCACTTTTACTCTTTGTAACACTTAAGCATTATACTACAACCTGGTATAGCAAGCAATAATCATTTACTGGTTATATTAATAAGAAAAATATTGCAATATGTATTAATTATGGTACATATGAGCACAAGCAAAAATTCAATCAATCAATCAAGCAAATACTTAATCAATCAAACCTCGATAATTACCTCAACAGGTAGTAATACAAAAATGACAATTTCTTCAAATGTTCAAAAAGTTCATCAAAAATTTGAATGGCATTATATCAAAAACATGTTTTTGAGGAATACCTGGAATATGAATTGATCACAATTTTTCAATCCGAAGATATTTCAAGAAAACAACCTCACCGGGTCATTTTTGACCCACTTATGCATCCAAGGGTTAAAGATTCTAAATTTTGAATAACGCTTCTAATAAAAGACACCGTTAAGTTGAAACTCGTCAATGAATTAGTCGGCAAATCCCACAAGCGGCAATGATTTAAACTCCTCTGTCCACATCCGCCCGTGAACTTTTATGACCGTGGAGCTAAAAGTGCTTTCAGCAACTCGCCGGCTCTCACGGGCCTTTAAATTATTAAACACTGAGCTTTATGCGCTTTGAATGAAAACATTTGTGTGTGTATCAGTGGCGAGCGGGATGAAGAGCTCTTTATCGACGTTATGTAACAGGCGTAAGAGCAATTTGCATAAACACACACTCGACCGTTAAAGGGATAAGGTCATTTGAGGGAACTGTCAGCTTGGAGTAGTTTAAGACTATGGGGCAGTTTACATGGCGACTCTGCGACACAAAGACACAATGACTGTGTTGCGGAGTGGCCTCGCGTGCATATGGTGTCGGCGAAGACGAAAAATTCAGAATCCTGCCTCCAAAGTGGAAGAATCTGATTGCGGGGGATTGTGGGGGGCTTACTCCGCATGCATATCAAAGGCTCCCGCGGCGCGTGCGCAGAGGTGCTACTAAACATTAAAAACAGCAAATATGGCGGAAAGTCGGCTTTAATTTACTGTTTTAATAATATTTTTAATAGGGCTGTCAAAATGATCGCGTTAACGAGCGGTAATCAATTTTTTAAATTAATCACGTGAAAATATTTGACGCAATTAACGCACATGCCCCACTCAAACAGATTAAAATGACAGCACAGTGTCATGTCCACTTGTTACTTGTGTTTTTTGTCTCCCTCTGCTGGCGCTTTGGTTCGACTGATTTTATGGGTTTAAGTACCATGAACATTGTGTAATTATTGACATCAACAATGGCGAGCTACTAGTTTATTTTTTGATTGAAAATTTTACAAATGTTATTAAAACGAATACATTAAGAGGGGTTTTAATATAAAATTTATATAACTTGTACTAACATTTGTCTTTTAAGAACTACAAGTCTTTCTATCCATGGATCGCTTTAACAGAATGTTAATTTTAATGCCATCTTCTTGATTTATTGTTATAATAAACAAATACAGTACTTATGTACAGTATGTTGAATGTACGTATATATCCGTCTTGTCTTATCTTTCCATTCCAACAATAATTTACAGAAAAATATGGCATATTTTATAGATGGTTTGAATTGTGATTAATCACAATTAATTTTTAAGCTGTGATTAACTTGATTAAAAATTATAATCGTTTGACAGCCCTAAAAAAAACAAAAACAAACGTTAGCTCAAACAAAAACTTAGCTTATGTTTGTCTTAACAGGGAGCAGCTGGATTCAGCCATGTGAAATTAGGTAGACTAGAGGGCAGCATATCCACCCAAGTTAATAAAACTAAATGCAAACACTTTCAAAACAAACCATTACAACGGCACTTTAATTAAACGAATACTCGAAGCAGCAAAATTTAATTTAAATATTTTTTTCTAATCGAATACCAATTAAATATGAAAAGAAAGAAAAGAAAAATGCCATCGCTTGGAGTGGGCGTGCGTATATTTTTTCCGGGCTGATGAATTTTGGTGGGGTCAAAGTGCATCATTCGCTGTCGCCTTGTAAATCTGCACTGCCCCCTAGGGCCTGGCATGAATACTACATCGTTTTCATGCGGAATTGCAACATTGTTCGAATGGAGACGGTCCCATTTAAATGCAAATTTGGAAATTTTTCGTATACTTGGAGAGTCACCATGTAAACGGCCCCTAAGTTTACAGTTTGATGAGCAACACTGAGCTGTTTAACTATGAGAGGTTACTGATTTTTATTTGATTCAAGACTTGAAATGAAACTTGGAAACGTCCATTTTCTCTTTCAGAGCCCTTCATGAGGAACGGCCGCCCACCCACCTCCCACAGCATGCACTCCTTCTTGCACCAGTACACCGGCTCCTTCAAGAAGCCGCCGCTGCGCCGGCCGCACAGCGTCATCGGCGGGACCCTGGGCTCCTTCATGTCCATACCGCGCAATGGCAGTCGCTTGGGTGAGCCACCAAAAAGTCATTTTCAAACTCGCACATGTTGCTAGTGAACAGCTGGCATCTGGTGACAAACAGGAAAAGTGTCACAGTTGGGAGATTTCCGTCCAAGCGCCTCCCACCTTTGCTCTTGCTGAAGTTGACAAACATGACGAAGTTGTCACGTTTCCTGCCATTGGATTCGCAAGTAAAGTGTAGAATTGAGTTAAATCCCGAGAGGTGGGAAGTTACTCATCGTGAAGAGGCAGGAAATCACTTCAAATAATGGATAGACATAGCCGCCGGTGCACTTTTGTTACAGTGGGGCAAATAAGTATTTAGTCAACCACCAATTGTGCAAGTTCTCCTATTTGAAAAGATTAGAGAAGCCTGTAACTGTCAACTTGGGTAAACCTCAACCATGAGAGACAGAATGTGGAAAAAAAACAGAAAATCACATTGTTTGATTTTTAAAGAATTTATTTGCAAATCGTGGTGGTAAATAAGTATTTGGTCAATACCAAAAGTTCATCTCAATATTTTGTTATGTACTCTTTGTTGGCAATAACGGAGGCCAAACGTTTTCTGTAACTCTTTACAAGCTTTTCACTCACTGTTGCTGGTGTTTTAGCCCATTCCTCCATGCAGATCTCCTCTAGAGCAGTGATGTTTTGGGGCTGTCGTCGGGCAACACGGACTTTCAACTCCCTCCACAGATTTTCTTTGGGGTTGAGATCTGGAGACTGGATAAGCCACTCCAGGACCTTGAAATGCTTCTTACGAAGCCACTCCTTTGTTGCCCTGGCTGTGTGTTTGGGATCATTGTCATGCTGAAAGACCCAGCCATGTCTCATCTTCAACGCCCTTGCTGACGGAAGGAGATTTTCACTCAAAATCTCTTGATACATGGCCCCATTCATTCTTTCCTATACACAGATCAGTCGTCCTGGTACCTTTGCAGAAAAACAGCCCCAAAGCATGACCCACAGTTTCCACCCCCATGCTTCACAGTAGGTATGGTGTTCTTCGGATGCAATTCAGTATTCTTTCTCCTCCAAACACGAGAACCTGTGTTTCTACCAAAAAGTTCTATTTTGGTTTCATTTGACAATAACACATTCTCCCAGTCCTCTTCTGAATCATCCAAATGCTCTCTAGCGAACCGCAGACCGGCCTAGATGTGTACTGGCTTCAGCAGGGGGACACGTCTGGCAGTGCAGGATTTGAGTCCCTGGCGGCGCATTGTGTTACTGATAGTAGCCTTTGTTACTGTGGTCCCAGCTCTCTGTAGGTCATTCACTAGGTCCCCCCGTGTGGTTCTGGGATTTTTGCTCACCGTTCTTTTTATCATTTTGACGCCACGGGATGAGATTTTGCAGGGAGCCCCAGATCGAGGGAGATTATCAGTGGTCTTGAATGTCTTCCATTTTCTAATAATTGCTCCCACAGTTGATTTCTTTACACCAAGCGTTTTACCTATTGCAGATTCAGTCTTCCTAGCCTGGTGCAGGTCTACAATTTTGTCTCTGGTGTCCTTCGACATGCAGCTCTTTGGTCTTGGCCATAGTGGAGTTTGGAGTGTGACTGACTGAGAGTTGTGGACAAGTGTCTTTCATACCGATAATGAGTTAAAACAGGTGCCATTAATACAGGTAACGAGTGGAGCCTCGTTAGACCTCGTTAGAAGAAGTTAGACCTCTTTGACAGCCAGAAATCTTGCTTGTTTGTAGGTGTAAGATAATTTGTATGCCAAATATATTATGCCAGTTTGCTCTCCCACATCTATTATACGCGCACTCCCAAGCTATTATGAAGAATACAGTTTTAGCCCATAATCATGTGCTTATATTTTTAGTACCGGCAATTGCTCACATTCTGCTGATAAATAGATACACACATATACAGTGGGGAGAACAAGTATTTGATACACTGCCAATGGGTTTTCCCATTGGCAGTGTATCAAATACATGTTCTCCCCACTGTATGTTGATTCATCACACATTATCTCAAGCTACAGTACTTTGAGTGCAAATGTGTGTTCAAAACAAAGATATCTTGCCCGCTCAAGAGTGACTGTTAATTCAATCAAGAGTGTGACTGTTCAATCAATGACTTGAATACTGCCACGTTGGACAACAGTGTTGTAACTGTATTCCGCCCAGCAACAAGCCCTCAATAAAAGTTAGCAGCGCGGGGGAGTTCGGAGAGAGACTTCGATGAGACATTGGTCGCGGAACATGTCTCCTGGCTCTCCCAACCTGCAGGTTGAAAAATGTCCACTCTCTGACTCTGTCTCACTTTATGCCCTGCGTTTTGTCAGCTTGCCTTGGGTAAATAAGTTAAAGAACGAGTTTTAGACCCAACAGTAGGTGACCAAATAATTATTTTCCACTGTAATTTGGAAATAAATTCTTTAAAAATCAAATAATGTGATTTTCTGGTTTTTTTTCCACATTCTGTCTCTCATGGTTGACGTTTACCCATGTTGACAATTACAGGCCTCTCTAATCTTTTCAAGTAGGAGAACTAAAGGAGACTAAATACATATTTGCCCCACTGTATATTCTACTCAATTGTTTGTAGGAAAGTGCAAGTCATATTTGTTAGTACCTAATTTTTTTGGACTATAAGAGGCCATTTTTTGGCTGTGACTTTGACTTTTACTCGGGTGTGACTTTGTCCAAAAAATATGGTGAGTGCCTTGAAGGTAGTCTCTCCAGTCATCCATGTAAAAAGTCATTCATACCAGTTTGAAATCACAAAGGATTTGCTATCAGTGGTATGATAAACATCTCTCTTTGACTATGTGCACCCAGGCGTGTTGATGCTATTATGTTAGTGTATGCTCGGTGGACGTATTCGGCCTCGCTCTGGACCCTGGCCGAGATAGAGGAATGTGGACGTCAAAACTGGGCAGTTATGTGGGACAAAGATGTTGGTGGAAGACTGCAGTCTTACATTTCGAAGGGTAAATATGTATGAATAATGCGCTCCGAGTAGGTCACGAGCAATATGAAAACAGCAGGAGGTGATGGAGACATGCAAATGAGGATGCGAGAGTGTTCGCTGGGCGAAAGTGAAAGGAGAGCGGGGCACATTGGGGGAATGCTGCATTCTGTGAAAGGCTCAAAAAAAGATCACAGATGAGAGAAATGCAGAAGTGGGGGTGAAAATTTGGTTTTTTTTTTTCCAAATGCAGAAAGAAATATGAAAATGAGTGACTGAGAATAAGTGGGGCAAGATTTCTTGATGCTAGAAATGGATTGTTACTAGGGGTGTGACAAAATATCGAAATGGTGATATATCGTGATACTTTGTATCCCAGGTTATCGATATGCTCCTGCCAAGAATTGAGATATCGTTTTAAAAAGTTGTCAGTGTTTAAAAAAAAAAAAAAAAAAAAAAAAAAGGAACGAACATGTTGCTACCAAAATCTTCCACCATCTTAGTGACTCAGGTAACTCTAAGGCTGCCATTGACGGTGCTCGACGCCCAATCCATTTAGACTGGAATTGTTCGTTTATTCGAAATAGGGCTGCACCTATTGATTATTTTAGTAGCCGATTAATCGGTGAACTATTTATTTCGAATAATCGAGTAATCGGATAAGGAACATAAAAAATTAAAATACCTGTGCTGATCCTCACACGGTGTATATATATATATATAAAAAAAGAGGATATATGTACAACAAAAGAACAATTGGCTAACTTACATAGCAAAAGTTCGCTAGCTTAAATGCTATAAAATGCTAACGCTTTTTTTGCTCTTAACAAATGGCTCAGACACATATTCCCACAATAAATGGCTAAATATACCTTTAAACTAAGTTACAAATGCATTCAAAAAAATCATTAGCTCAAACAAAAACTTAGCTTATGTTGGTCTTAACAGGGAGCAGATTCAGCCATGTGAAATGAGGTAGACTAGAGGGCCGTGTATCCACCCAAATCAATGAAAATAAATGCAAACACTTTCAAAACAAACGATTACAACGCCGCTTTAATTAATCGAATGCTCGAAGCAGCAAAATTTAATTTGAATCTTTTTTTTCTAATCGAATACTCGGGTTAATCGATTAATCGTTCCAGCACTAATTCGACACCAGAGCATTCGCAGTCATTCCGTCCCATTTTTTCGGGGCATTTACAGGTCACTTGCTGTTCATTTACAGCTCATTTCCTGTTGAGTTTGAGTCACTACCTAAGAATTTGGGCGATTCCCAGGTCACTTCCTGGTCTGTAACTCAAAATGAACAGGAAGTGACCCATAAAATACCCCCAAATCAACAGGAAGTAACTGAAAATCAACAGGTAAATGACCTTAAATGGCCCAAAATGACCTCATTGCCTGGCATTGGCTGCCAATGACGGCCATAGACGTTCAATCCGTTTGAAGTGGGAGGGATGGCAGCGAATGAACAAATGTTCATTCGCTGCCACCCTCCCAGTTCAAATGGATTGGACGTCTACTAGTGATAAACTCATTCTAATTCACAGCAGAAGCTTGTTTTTCTGTTTATTAGTTGTTTTTAGAATATCCTAGAATGATTTCCTGACCAATGTATCGATAATCGTTGTATGGCCATATCGTCAGATCATCGTTATCGTGGGCTTTGTATCGCAAATCGTATCGTATCGTGAGGTAACAAGAGGTTCCCACTCCTAATTGTGACACCTTTCAAATGTGGGATTTACTTTTTTTTTTTTTACCCTCTCCATTTTTTTTTTTTAATATTGTTGAAATTTCTCTCCGGCCTTTCATTTTAATGCTAGGAGCCCGTTAATTAGTGCTACCATGTGTCTACTGTATTGACATTTTGGCATGGTTGACCTGGCTGAAAACGCACTCCAATCTTGCGTTTGACTATTTTCTCGGCATTCTGAGAGCGCTGTAATTTAGAAACTGGTTCACCCGCAATTAAATTTGCCTGCTCATTTCAACTTGCGTAGAACATGTTCTGTACAGCCGAGGGCACCGTCACATTTTGGTGCGCATACACTGCTTACTATATGTATGTTTAGTGGTTTGATGATGATTTCACATTGCGTGAAGTGTATTTACATTAAAACCACAGAGATTTTTTTTCCCCCAGACATTGTGCACGAGAACCTGAAGATGGGCTCAGATGGAGAGAGCGACCAAGCGTCGGGAACGTCGTCGGATGAGGTTCAATCCCCGACTGGTGTTTGTCTTCGGAACCGGGTCCACAGAAGAATCTCCATGGAGGTAATTTTGCAAAAACACCCCCGTTCTGTCTTATTGGATGCACTCATCATCCTCTCCCTCGACCTCATGGGAAATCCTGTCTGGGAGGAGGTGGTGGCGGTGGGTGCTGTCTTCGCCTCCTAATGTCTTCTCACTGTCTAGGTGTCATGATACTAATACCAATGCTGCCCCCTCAGGAGTTAGAACATGCAAATCTGTGTTTAAAAATGGTCATTGTATGACGATTTTGACTATTTCAGATTTAAATGAATGTGTTGAGAAAATGGAATCTTCATGTTATGTGGGTTATGTGTTGGAATAACCCCCTCCTCCCTCACTGCATGGTTTGTGCTCAGTAGAAGTCAGATTTTGGAAACCTTCTGCCCCCTACTGGATAAGAGTTGATTTTCAAATGTCTTTTTCAGTGGTTCTTAACCTGGGTTCAATCGACCCCAGGGGTTCGGTGGGTTAAAGGGGTTCGGTGAAGGTTAAGACACGCAGATTTTTCGATTCTAAAATCTAGGCAAAGTGCCATTTTTGACCAGGTTGTGGACTGGTTAGTCCAGTGGTTCCCAAACCGGTCCTCAAGGACCCCTGTGTGTCCTGGTTTTTGTTCCTACCGATCGAGCACAGACCGTTTAACCAATGAGGTTTCTGCTAAAACAAGCAGCACCTGACTTCATTCAACTGATTACACTTGTAAAACACCAGATTGGTACACATGTGTTGTCCTGTTTTGTTGGAAAGAAATCCAGCACCCACCCGATGTGGAATAGTTTGGGAACCCCTGGGTTAGTCCCTAATTTACAGGCTTTATTTCATCTCTTTCAACTGCTAGTCCTCTGTCTGATGGGAGAAGAAACTGGTTTGCTCAGTGGAAGGTAGGGGTGTGACAAAATATCGAAATGGTGATATATCGTGATACTTTGTATCCCAAAAGATTATCGATATGCTCCTGCCAAGAATCGAGATAGCGTTTTAAAAAGGTGTCAATGTCTAAAAAAATAAATAAAAATGAACCAACAAGTTGCTACCACAATCTTCCACCATTATATCTTCTCAGTTACAGTGCCCTCCATAATTATTGGCACCCCGGAAAAAGATGTTTTTTAGCTTCTAATGATTTTTTTTTAATTCAAATAATATGGGACCTTAATGGAAAAAAAGAGAAAACTCCAACCTTCAATACAATTGCATTCATTCAGTGGGGAAAAAATCCCACATAAAGAAAAAATTATTTGACATCAAATAATGTGTGTCACAATTATTAGCACCCCCGGTGTTAATACTTTTTACAACCCCCTTTTGTCAACAAAACAAGGTCTGGGGACTGAGATGGCCATGGGAGGAGCTTGATTTTGTGTCTGGTGAACCATTTCTGTGTAGATTTGGCCATATGTTTAGGGTCATTGTCTTTCTGAAAGACCCAGCCTTTGGAAGCGAAACAGCCCACAGCATCACTGACCCACCCCCATACTTCACAGTGGGTATGAGGTGCTTTTCAGCATGCGCATCTTTCGTGGCACGCCTGACCCACTTAGAGCAGGGGTCCCCAACCTATTCCACAAAGGCCCACTGTGGGTGCAGGATTTCATTCCTACCAAACAAGATGACAACACTTTTTCCCCAATCTGGTTTTTTACAAGTGCAATCAGTTGACTGCAGTCAGGTGTGGCTTGTTTTAACAGAAGCCTCATTGGTTCAACTGTCTCTGCTGGATCGGCTGGAACAAAAACCAGGACCCACAGTGGGCCTTAAGGACTGGGTTGGAGACCCCTGACTTAGAGTGTTTGTTGCCAAAAAGCTCAATCTTGGTCTCATCTGACCAAAGCACACGGTCCCAACTGAAGCCTGGGACTGTATGTATTTTTGTGTGAGACCACGGAGTGTGGATTTTTCTTTTTTTTTTTCCATTAAGGTCCCATATTATTTGAAATAAAAAAATAATAGAAGCTAAAAAACACATCTTAACCAGGGGTGCCAATAATTATGAAGGGCACTGTAACTCTAAAGTTGCATTGACGGTTCTTGACGCCAATCCATTTAGACTGGGAACGGTCAGAGCATGCACAGTCATTCTGTCCGATTTTCAGGGCATTTACAGGCCACTTGCTGTTCATTTTAGAGCATTTACAGGTGATTTTCTGTTGAGTCACTGCCTATTCATTTGGTTAATTCCCAGGTCACTTCTTGTTCTGTAACTCAAACCATAAGAGACCTATAAAATACCCCAAAATCAACAGGACGTAACTGAAAATCAACAGGTAAATGACCTTAAATGGCCCAAAATTACCTCATTCCCTGGCATTGGCTGCCACTACCGGCCATAGATGTTCAATCCATTTGAAGTGGGAGGGATGGCAGCGAATGAACGAATGTTCATTCGCTGCCACCCTCCCAGTTCAGATGGATTGGACGTCTACTAGTGATAAACTCATTACAAATCACAGCAGAAGCTTGTTTTTCCTGTTTATTAGTTGTTTGTAGAATATCCTAGAATGATTTCCTGACCAATGTATCGATAATCATTGTATCATTGTTATCGTGAGCTTTTTATCGCAAATCGTATCGTATCGTGAGGTACCTAGAGGTTCCCACTTTTAGTGGAAGGTGGACTCTCACTTGTTAAGAGGAAGTACAAAAGACCTACGGGTAACAGGTACTGCATTTACATTAAAAAAAAAAAAAAATGGAATGGTGGAAATGGTATGTGAGGCAAGGATGTAATAGAATGAGAATGTCGACATGAAAACACAAATAGAAATGGTGTGAAATTAATCGAGTTTCATTTTCCAATATGAAAAGCAAATCAAAAGGCAAAATTATTTGATTTTAAATTCAGTTTTTTGGATTTGGGAAAGGATTCATGTTTATTTATTGTTTAACATGATGACTTTGTTTACAAATTTAGCGATCATTTTGTGCAGTTTTTTAAACTAAATCTGATAATATTTCAGATGTAAACATGACAGAAACTGCACGGTAAAGGTTATTGCAGCCAAGCAGGTTTAATGTTGAACAGTATAAGATATATTCCTCCAAATTTGAATGAAAAACAAAAGTATGCGCATTGGGCCAGTCTTGGTTTAGTGGTCTGATGATGCTGCAGACATAAAGATAAAACATACCTTTGGCCTGTTTAAATACATGCTGACTAAATTAGAAGAAATTTGAATGGAAATTCACTTGGGTTTTACCTTGCTAGCTTAGATGTATCGATTTTGAATTTGAAAGAAAAATGATTTGTCTGATTCCAAAGGGTTCGATTTAGGGCTGCAGCTATCGAATATTTTTTCTAGTCGATTAATCAATGGACTAGTTAGTTCGTATAATCGAGAAATCGGATAAGGAACACGAAAAATAAAAATACCCGAGCTGAGCCTAAAACGGTATAAAAAATTTACAAAATGTCTATGTACAACAAAAGAACAATTGGCTAACTTACACAGAAAGTCTGCTAGCTTAAATGCTATAAAATGCTAAAGTTTTTTTTTTTTTTTTTACAATGTTCTTAACAAATGGTTCATACATATTCCCACAAAAAAACTGTTAAATATACCTATAAACTAAATCATGAATGCATTAAAAAAAACATTAGCTCAAACAAAAACCTGGCCAATGTTGGTCTTAACAGGGAGCAGCTGGTTTCAGCCATGAGAATGAGTTATATTCATTGTTGCCACCCAAATTAATAAAACTGCATGCAAACAATTTCAAAATAAACCAATACAACGCGACTTTAATCAAACAAATATTCGAAGCAAAATTTTATTTGAATTTTTTTTCTAATCGAATACTCAAGTTAATCGATTAATCGTTGCAGCACTAGTTCGATTAATGCAAGTGTGAAACTCATGGGGTTCGGTACCTTTGACAAGGTTAAGAACCACTGGTCTGTTTTAAAAACACAAATCCCATCATTGGCTGGCTGGCGTTTGAGTCCAAATAAATTGGACGTCTATCACCATAAATGGCAGCCAGTGAGAAAATAAAACCATAGGCATGTGCAGAGAGTGCTTGATTACCTGCCCCTTTGCCCCTACATGCCCAAAGTGCTGCTGACCGACTGTGCGGGTACTTTACTTGAACACCGAAAACACCTTTTTAAAAAAAAATAAAAAAATTAAACATTTATTTATATTTGTCTGTTCTCTTCACAACGTTATCTAGAAAGGTACACATCTTTCAGTTCTCTAATAATGAAAGAATAGTTTGGAAAAAAACTGCTGATGTCGGCTAAGTGAACATCTAATTTGGTTTGTTCTCAGATGAACAAGTTGAGTAAGGAAGTTTTGATATAGAGGTTGAAGGAAGAGGCAAAGACTGAGTCACGGCCAGAAAGTGTTGATGACAGTGTTGATTTCTAATACTGTAAAGCTGGTTAAAGTGGAAGTTATGTTGTTGTCAGGTGTATTAAATTTTTGTTCATGCGCCCCTGTCGATCTATGAGCACCTGCCCCTCCATAGGTCTCTGCACGGCCCTGCAAAACAACATGGATTTTTTGCCAACAAAAGACAGTAAAACTTTATATAAATATAATGGGCTTCTTTAATGCCTCTTTTTTTTATGTCCGTCAGCCGAGCTAATGTGCGCCTTGGTTTAGTTGGTGTATCGGAATTGTGCACTGACAAGAGTTTATAGCGTAACTTGCGATTGACGTGCGTCATTTTTTTTTTAAACTCAGAAAATCTTATGCGTTAAGTCTTACTTTTAAGTTTGTTTTTACTCTTATTCTTGTACTCTAATAGGAAAATGACTCAAGAATATATATTATCCATTTAGATCCTTCTCAAATAGTATAAAATAGGAGCCATTGTCCACATTTCAAGCTATTCAAATAATCCTCAAGATGTTATTTTAGGGCGAAATAATAACCTCTTTGTCATAGCTGCTTTGTACAATTCTAATTGAAAGGCCCTTTTTTTGCTTGCAACCAGCAGCGCAATTACATAATATAATCAGCGTTGAGTAATAAAAAGAATTCTGACAGCTGCTTGGAGCGGCGCTGCATCATGCACAAACTGATTTGATGATATCCTTTTTTGCATCTAAGCTAAACTTTAAACCTTGCTCTATTTTTACACACATTTCAATATCTGTACTTTTATCACAGTTTGACACATTTTAATGTGAGAATGACATGTTTTACTGTGAATAAATATGGTTTATCCGCATCCATGTGCTGTAAGATGGTGGACCTGATCTGTTTTGTCTTACTGGCATGGGAAAGATGAACCAGTTATTTTTGCTTCCTGTCTCTCAGAGCGCGTAGGTGGACTGCTTCTGTAACATTATGTTCTCTGCCTGTGCGGTAATTGCATATCATAGAAAAGGGAGGATTATACGTCACATTTAATGTGTAAAAATATCTTTTGGTCTGTGTTGAAGGACCTGAACAAACGTTTGTCGCTGCCCGCCGACATCCGTATTCCCGACGGTTACTTGGAGAAGCTGCAGCTGACCAGCCCGTCCTTCGACCAGCCGCTCAGCCGCCGCTCGCGCCGAGCGTCGCTGGTACGTATTCGCGCGCGCGTGCCACTTTTCTAGCCCCGCGGGCACAGGGAGCAGCATGTGCCAGTTGCCATGGCGACCGACGCAGCAGGAGACCAAAGTGTACCATTCACTCGTACTGTTTAAGAGCCAGGTGTCTTTATATGCCATCAATTACATATTAAAATAAATGGAAAGTAATTATTTTGGACAATTGTTATGTAGCAGTATTTATGCCTACTTAAACCAATTCTTTTCTAAATTGAATGAATAAAAATAAATAAGTGAACCAATTTAAGGGTTAAAAAAAAAAGATTAAAATACTTATATATTTGCTAAAGATCCCAATCGATCGGGTCCGATCACGTCATTTTCAAAGTATCGGAATCGGCAAAAAAATATCGGACATGCCTTTTTTATGTATATGGCGGAAAACACAGACAAGACTGAAAAAGCAGTTTCTGCTCTTGCACTCCTCTTTAAAAGAAACTGCTGTATTTTAAGCTAAAACAACTGTTGTGTTTGATAGAACAATATGTCTATATGCTGCCATAGCAGATTCATGGCACATTAAACCCCCAAACTATTTTTAATTTGTCCGTTTTACCCCGAAAACCCCCGTTTACAGACGTCGCACAACCGCTTTTGTTTTAACCCAGCCATAAAACAAAGGTAATTACCGTAATTATATTTATTATTCAAAATGTCTGTCGTTTTTAGGTTAGAATCATTTAATGATGTCTCATATTTCGTTTAAAAAAAAAAAAAAAAAAGTCGTAAAAAAATTATTCACTCACATATTTTAAACTTTTAAACAAATTATGTCACAATGGGAAAAAAATGGCGTCTGTAAAAAAGTCACGGATATCTACCTCATAACTGTCGCTTAATTGTATTTTTTTTGTTAGTGTCACATTTTCTCTGATCTGTTAGGTGATAAATAATTGATCCAAACAAAAAAAAGTTGAAAAAAACGTTTAAAAGGGAAAATATATGAAAAAGAAAATCTCGACCACTCCTTAATGTCTGCGATTTCTGAATCGCGACCCTTGTTATATTACCATGTTTCACACATAAAATCCCCCCAAAATCCAGCTTTGGCCATTCATAGCTGTCTCTTGACACTGAGTGTTGCATACTACGTGGAGTTTTTGGATCAAAACAAGATAAGTATCCGATATCTCCTTAATGTCATGGCGTCTGTAATTCTGTTCTCACGTGCTCTCACCTCCAGATAGGGTTTTGCTGTTTAAAAAATACATTTTTAAAAAAAATGCCCTCCTGCTCAAAATTTTTCTTCCCCCAGAAAATTGAGATTTTAAGCTTTCCAATGATGTATCACACATGCATATCGGACAGTTTTGAAAGTTGGCTAAATTGGGGGTCTCAGAGCGGAACTTCAAGTCACCTGAGTGTTTTCCGCCATAATATTTTTTATTTAAATCGTTTTCTAATTGTATATAACGATACAGACAAAATGTCTTACACTCACCCAGAGTAGTTCTGGCTTAAAGTAGGGCTATCAAATTTATTGCGTGACGGCGGTAATTATTTTTTCTTAATTAATCACGTTAAATAATTAACGCATGCGCTGCACGACCCACTCACGCATTGTCGCGCTCAATCGATAAAGGCGCCGTTTTGCCAATATACAGAGCTAAACACAGCGTATGATGAGTAGAGAGAATTTTGACAGCCTTTGGAGCCTTTTTTTTATTTGGCTAAAGCCTTACATTCCCTCTCTCAGCAATTAAAATTAACGTGAGAGGCAATGTGGGGTAGAAAGGTAGTGGTTGATCAATTTCTTAACAACCTTTGTTCTCTCCCAACGCAGAGAAGATATATCAATTGGTGCCCCTATACACAGTCATGGTTGCACTTCCCATCATGCATTTAGGTTGAATGGCTGCAGTATCATTTACTGAAAGCTCAACAAATACACTAGATGGCAATATTTAGTCACATGTCTTTCTATCCGTGGATCCCTCTCACAGGAAGAATGTTAATAATGTAAATGCCATCTTGAGGATTTATTGTCATAATAAACAAATACAGTACTTATGTACTGGATGTTGAATGTATATATTCGAGTTTTATTCATTTTTTTCTTAATGCATTGCCAAAATGTATATGATCGGGAAAAATTATCGGGAGTGATTGGAATTGAATCGGGAGCAAAAAAAAGCAATCGGATCGGGAAATATCGGGATCGACACATACTCAAACTAAAACGATCGGGATCGGATCGAGAGCAAAAAAACATGATCGGAACAACTCTAATATTTACAAATGAAGAAAATGTAGTTGTTACAGTCTTGTAAGTTTACCATGTTATGCTTTGACTATATATACTTTTTTTTTTTTTTTTTTTTTTTTTTTTTTTTTTTTTTTTTTGGGTGATGTTTTTTTAGTCAGAGATTGGATTCGGGAAGTTGGAGACGTACATAAAATTGGACAAACTGGGAGAGGTAAGCAAAGCCGCTAAACCATACAAACAATTACTTGATCTCATTCTCTTCCTAATGCTTCATATTCTCTTCCAGGGAACATACGCCACCGTTTTCAAAGGACGCAGCAAGCTGACGGATAACCTCGTAGCTCTGAAGGAAATCCGATTGGAGCATGAGGAGGGAGCGCCGTGCACAGCCATTAGAGAAGGTGAAAGATCATTCTAGTCAAAATACCATCAAGTGTTGTTTTATTAAGAATGTTTTACTATCCTTTGCGTAGTTTCGTTACTGAAGGACCTGAAACACGCTAACATTGTGACGCTACATGACATCGTCCATACTGACAAAAGCCTCACGCTTGTGTTTGAGTATCTGGTAAGTAAAATCGGGCTATTTTTCCCCCACTGTTGGGGTTAACTAAAAATGTTATATTTTGTAGGATAAAGATCTGAAGCAGTACATGGATGATTGTGGAAACATCATGAGCATGCACAACGTCAAGGTTAGGATGTGTTTTTCTGAGCCAAGTAAATCATTTACTAATGACAATTTTTTTTTCCCAGGTCTTCTTGTTCCAGATTTTGCGTGGACTGTCATATTGTCACAAGAGGAAAGTTCTCCACAGGGACCTAAAGCCCCAGAACCTCCTTATTAACGAGAAAGGGGAGCTGAAGCTTGCTGATTTTGGTGAGAAAAGATTTTCACTATTTAGAGAATCTTTTAATGAACAATTTTTATTCATTTGGTGGTCGGCAGGTCTGGCCAGAGCCAAATCGGTCCCGACTAAAACGTACTCCAACGAAGTGGTGACTCTTTGGTACCGACCTCCTGACGTTCTGCTGGGGTCCTCCGAGTATTCGACGCAGATCGACATGTGGTAAAAGTCTTTCTTTTGTGACTTTTCCTCCCGCTGTCACTTGTCATTCAATTTTCAACAAAGTATTTGGCGCTTCCAGGGGCGTCGGTTGTATATTTTACGAGATGGCCGCGGGTCGGCCGCTCTTCCCCGGCTCCACAGTGGAGGACGAGCTCCATCTCATCTTCAGGTTACTTGGTGAGCCACCGACAAAGGCCACCTAGTAAAGTTGAACCTTTTGCTGATTGTTTGCAATCGTACGATTTCAGGAACGCCGACGGAGGACAACTGGCCGGGAATATCTTCCATTGACGAGTTCAAGTCGTACAACTTCCCTAAGTACAAACCTCAGCCGTTCATCAACCACGCTCCCAGGTACTGCATTGTTCTTTTTGTAGGAGTAGGACTTGATTTAGAAAACTGATCTACAGTGCTGTCCAAAAGTATTGGCACCCCGGGGTACCCGTGGTTTATTAAAAGTATTAAAAAAGCATTGAATTTAGTTTTCCATTATTAAAGGTATTAAAAGTATTAAATTAGCTGTCGTAAGTCTGGATTTTTTTCACCGTGGTTTTAATTTTCAAGAACATCTCAGAGCAACCTAAATTATATCTGTGACAAAGTTTTTTTTTTTTTTTAATCCATAACGAAGATGACGCGTAGAATTTTTACGATGCATTGCACCTCGTGCGTGCGCATGCCGTTAGCATCATTAGCATCAATATCACAACAGCAGGCAATCGCACAGTACTGTGTGCTAACGCAAGGAACTGCTCAGATGCCTTAGTTGTTATGTTCGACGAAAGCCTCAACAAGACAACCAAGTCCAAACAGTTGGACCAGCATGTGAGGTATTGGATCGGCGACCAAGTCGCATCCAGATACTTTGGGTCGCAGTTTATGGGTCATGCGAAGGCAGTGGACCTGCTTAACATTTCAAAGTAAGTTGCCAATTTCTCCAATTACAATGTGTTAGATGCAATAATATATTTCTGCACGGTTTGCCTTTCGAATGAATGTGAATTTCAAAGTTTTAACTCAAGAATTTGCCATGTTCAATGGGGTATTAGCAGGTGCACTAGCCTTAGCATGGATAAACCGGAGTCGTAGATCACCATCACCCTCAGATACACAACACGGTTGACACTATTATTGGAACGAGTGCGGGGTAACGTTGATCTGAATAACATGGCATGGTGATAGGCAAATTATAATGTAGGTGATAGTAAAACACCTCCTGGTATATTTAAATGTTTTTCTTGATTAAATAAGAGTATGGATATTCTCTATCTGATTAAAAGAAATGTCTTCTATAGCTAACAAAGGATTAACAGGGAAACCTGTTGTATTGCAAATGTAATTTCTGAAGTTGCTTTACAATAATGGTTTAAAATCCATTTTATCCTGGGGGAAAAAAATTCTGAAAGACCTGATATTTAAATGTGTTTTAATTGTATCTTCAATAAATGTGCATTCTTTTGTCAAATACACTTAGTAATTGAGGTTAAATTTGATGTTCATTGCTGTATTTTTTAAATATGATTCAATATTATCTAAATAATGGGTGCGAGAAAAGTATTAATTTTCAGTTGAAATGGCATTAAAAAAAGGTCTTAAAAGTCTTGAATTTAGATTTATCAATCCTGGGGGGACCATGCACCTCTTTTATTCTGTCAGATAATACTCCATTTCTCCCAGAAAATGGTTGCAATTACAAATGCTTTTGTAGCATTATCTTCATTTATTTTACTTGCAATGAAAAAAAATCATTATCATGTAACACAAAACTTCTAAAATGGGCCAGACAAAAGTATTGGCACCTCATACTTGGTAGCACAACCTTTAGACAAAATAACTGCGAGCAAACGCTTCCGGAATCCGGTGCCTTCTCCAAACTGCCATTTCAGATCTCTCCACAGGTGTTCGATGGGATTCAGGTCTGGACTCATTGCTGGCCACTTTAGAAGTCTCCAGTGCTTTCTCTCAAACCATTTTCTAGTGCTTTTTGAAGTATGTTTTGGGTCAATGTACTGCTGGAAGACACATGACCTCTGAGGGAGACCCAGCTTTCTCACACTGGGCCCTACATTATGCTGGAAAATTTGTTGGTAGTCTTCAGACTTCAAAATGCCATGCACACGGTCAAGTAGTCCAATGCCAGAGGTAGCAAAGCAACCCCAAAACATCAGGAATCCTCCGCCATGTTTTACTGGGGACAGTGTTCTTTTCTTTGAAGGCCTCGTTTTTTTTTCTTTAAACTCTATTTCCCAAAAAGCTCTACTTTTGTCTCATCTGACCAGAGAACATTCTTCCAAAACGTTTTTGGCTTTCTCAGGTAAGTTTTTAGCAAACTCCAGCCTGGCTTTTTTATTTCTCTGGGTCAGAAGTGGGGTCTTCCTGGGTATCCTACCATAGAGTCCCTTTTCATTCAGACGCCGACAGATAGTACGGGTTGACACTGTTGTACCCTCGGACTGCGGGACAGCTTGATCTTTATCCACCATCCGCACAATCTTTCCTTGAAATCTCGTCAATGTTTCTTTTCCGTCCACATCTAGGGAGGTTAGCCACAGAGCCATGGGCTTTACACTTATTGATTACACTGGGCACGATAGACACAGGATCATTCAGGTCTTTGGAGAAGGGCTTGTAGCCTTGAGATTGACTACGCTTCCTCACAATTTTGCTTCTCAAGTCCTCAGACAGGTCTTTGGTCTTCTTTCTTTTCTCCATGCTCAATGTGGTACACACAAGGACACGGAACAGAGGTTGAATCAACTTTAATTCATTTTAACCGCCAGTTGTGATTTAGTTATTGCCACCACCTGTTATGTGTCACAGGTTAAGTAACAAGTGCTGTTAACTACACAAATTAGAGAAGCATAACATGATTTTTCAAAGGGTGCCAATACTTTTGTCCAGACCATTTTTGGAGTTTTGTGTTTGTGTTTTGATTTTTTTTTTTCCCATTCTCTTTTGTGTTTTTTCCATTGCAAGCAAAATAAATGAAGATATTACTACCAAAGCATTTGTAATTGCAATCATTTTCTGGGGGAAATTGAGCATTATCTGACAGAATTGCAGAGGTGTTAATACTTTTGGCCAGCACAGTAATTAATTCACCCTTTCGTATGTATGTAAAATACAAAAGTATAACAAATACAAACCTCCATAATGGACTATCCGTGCGTGTAGCAAGACAGGAAATCCTGTAGAACATTGTGAAGGCACTTCCTTCCTGTCGGCGCTTTCCCATCACCCTTTGCAGTGCTAACCCATCGTCGTTCTTTTTCATTTGTCTCCTTCAGGCTTGATGGTGAAGGCATTGAGCTCTTGCTGGCTTTCCTCAGAGTAAGTGTTCACCTCCCTACGTACTATAAAAACTAGGGCTGTCAAATTTATCGCGTTAACGGGCGGTAATTCATTTTTTAAATGAATCACGTTAAAATATTTGACGCAATTAACGCATGCACAGAATGACCCGTTCGTGCGTTGCCTCAAACAGTTTACAATGACGCCGTTTTAGCACATTGAGAGCGAAAACGGAGAGAAATGCGAGTGCACGCAGGCGTTCATTGGACCGCGCCTTTTATTGGCTTAAGCTTTCGCAGCCACTACAAACCGTCATGGTTGCCCAACTTCCTGTCATGCATTTGAGCGGAGCAAGAGACGATCTTTTTATTAACACGCCTAATTGAACACAACGCAGAACATTCTGTATACTAGGGGTGTGACAAAATATCGAAATGGTGATATATCGCGATACTTTATATCCCAAAAGGTTATCGATATGCTCCTGCCAAGAATCGAGATATCGTTTTAAAACTGTGTCGTTGTCTAGAAAAAAAAAAACGAAAAAAAAAACGTAATCAACAAGTTGCTACCAAAATCTTCCACCATAATAGTGTCTCAGTTACGGTGCTCGACACCCAATCCAATTAGACTGGGAACGTTATTTCTTTCGAAATCAGAGCATTCACAGTCATTCTGTCTGATTTTCAGGGCATTTACAGGTCACTTGTTGTTCATTTTAGGGCATTTACAGGTCATTTCCTGTTGAGTTTGAGTCACTGCCTATTCTTTTGAGTGATTCCCAGGTCACTTCCTGTTCTGTAACTCAAAATAAACAGAAAGTGACCCATAAAATACCCTAAAATCAACAGGGAGTAACTGAAAATTAACAAGTAAATGACCTTAAGTAGCCCAAAATGACCTCATTGCCTGGCATTACCTACCACGACCGGCCATAGACGTTCAATCCGGTTGAAGTGGGAGGGATGGCAGCGAATGAACATTCGTTCATTCGCTGCCACCCTCCCAGTTCAAATGGATTGAACGTCTACTGGTGATAAAATCAATCCAATTCACAGCAAAAGCTTGTTTTTTCTGTTTATTAGTTGTTTGTAGAATATCTTAGAGTGATTTTCCGACCAATATATCGATAATCGTTGTATCGCCATATTGTCAGATCATCGTTATCGTGAGCTTTGTATTGCAAATCGTATCGTGAGGTACCAAGAGGTTCCCACTCCTACTGTATACCATTTGCAGCCACCACTGACAGTCATGGTTGCCCAACTTCCCGTCATTCTTTTGGGCGGCGCAGGAGACAATCTTTTTCTTAACACGCCTAATTGAACACAACGCAGAGCATTCTGTATTCCATTTGCAACCACCACTGACAGTCATGGTTGCCCAACTTCCCGTCATTCTTTTGGGCGGCGCAGGAGACAATCTTTTTCTTAACACGCCTAATTGAACACAATGCAGAGCATTCTGTATTCCATTTGCAACCACCACTGACAGTCATGGTTGCCCAACTTCCCATCATGCACTTGGGCGGAGCAGGAGACATTCTTTTTCTTAACATGCCTAATTGTACACAACGCAGAACGTACTGTTTACCATTTGCAGCCACCACTGACGGTCATGGTTGCCCAACTTCCCATCATGCACGGAGCAGGAGACGTTCTTTTTCTTAATATAAAATTACTATAACTTGCACTCAAATTTATCTTTTAAGAGCTACAAGTCTTTTTATCCGTGGATCCCTTTAACAGAAAGAATGTTAATAATGTTAATGCCATCTTGTGGATTTATTGTTATAATAAACTAGGGCTGTCAAAATTATTGCGTTAACGGGCGGTAATTAAATCTTTAAATTAATCACGTTAAAATATTTGACGCAATTAACGCACATGCCCCGCTCAAACGGATTAAAATGACAGAACAGGGTCATCTTACTTGTGTTTTATCGCCCTCTGCTGGCGCTTGGGTGCGACTGATTTTATGACCATGAGAATTGTGTAATTATTGTCGTCAACAATGGCGACCTACTAGGTTTTTTTTTCGATTGAAAATGTTACAAATTTTATTAAAACGAAATTATTAAGAGGGGCTTTAATATAAAATTTCTATAACTTGTACTAACATTTATCTTTTAAGAACTACAAGTCTTTCAATCCATGGATCGCTTTAACAGAATGTTAATGTTAATGCCGTCTTGTACATTGTTATAATAAACAAATACAGTACTTATGAACTGTATGTTGAATGGCATATTTTGTAGATGGTTTGAATTGCGATTAATTACGATTAATTAATTTTTAAGCTGTGATTAACTTAAATTTTAATTGTTTGACAGCCCTATAATAAACAAATACAGTACTTATGTACAATATGTTGAATGTTTATGTCCGTTTTCTGTTTCATCTTTCCATTCCAACAATAATTTACAGAAAAATAGGGCATATTTTAGCGATGGTTTGAATTGCGATTAATTAATTTTTAAGCTGTGATTAACTCGATTGAAAATTTTAATCGTTTGACAGCCCTAATGATAACGCATTGGCAATGAACGTTGATGAAAATGTACGCTTCGCAGTACGAATCCAAGAAGAGGATCTCGGCCGAAGACGCCATGAAACATTCCTACTTCAGGCATCTCGGCATGAGAGTTCACACTTTGCACGAGAGTGAGTGCACACTCGCACAGGCGGTCGACGGAAACGCCGTAAACAAATGATTCAAACTCATCTCTGTTTCAGGTGTTTCCATATTCACTTTGAAGGAGGTCCAACTGCAGAGAGACCCGGGCTACAGAAACTCCTCATACCCAGAATCAGGTTCCCGATTTATTCGAGAAAATCTCTCTCCTATTAAAAATCTGCTTTGACGCCTTTCTTTTGCGCTCAGGCAACGGCAAGATCAACCGAAGGCAGAGCATGCTCTTCTAGAGCTCGGAAAAGAGGAAGGAGATCCTCATCGTCACCCTCTCTCGCATGACCCCCCTCAATCCCTTCCTGTTTTACCGCACACTCACATGACAGCACACCCCTCTTGAGTTCAGTTGACTGTTCAATTGGTGTGTTTATTTATTTACCGATACGAGGGGAAGGGTTTTTTGCTGCTAAAGTACTACTGTTTGTATTTAACACACCCTGTTCACGGGTGAGCGTGTGTGAAGTTTGTTGTTTCCCAAGAATTCCACAGATGATGTTCAAGCTGTGATTCAAGTGGTCGGGGACGTCAGTTGTTGTAATGGACACATTAAGGTCTTAATTTCGAATGACCCTGGGATGGTGAAAACTTTTTTTTTTTAATTATTTTGATATTTGGGAACAACATTTGGAGTTTAAGGCCACATTGAAAAGGAAAAAACAATGTAACAAGAAAAGAAACATTGTAACTTTGAATTTATAGGGTTCCAGCTTTTGTGTTCTTCCTTTCTGATTTTGCAACTTTAATATTCTCATCAAACTTCCCCCTTCTTACCTTAGTATTATAATTTTCTAATTGTAACATGCCCACATTTTCTTACAATATTTTCCTCATATTTTCCTTTCAATGTGGCTCAATACTCCTCGATCTAAGCTCAACCATTCCCTAATTAATATTCTCTTAACCTGCACTTTTTTTCTCCCTTTTCCTCATATTGGCGAGTTTACCCAACAGTATTAAGATGTGTTCTCTACATCTGTGACCTTTAAACTGGCGTGGCTCGGCGCAAGGGGACTTCTCCAAAATGGACATTTGTGTCGACGTTTGTTTTCGACACGCGTTTACTTCTCATCCCATTCTGAAATATGCTTTGCATTCCCGCAATAGGTCATCCAACAAATACAGGAGATGTTTATCTAGCAGAGACCAATTTGTACTCTCCGAGTAGCAGAGTGTAATAGATAAAAAGACCCCTGGAATGTATTGAAGAGATGGGAGTGTCTGTAAATGCTGATCCGAGTCCACAAAAGGTGCAGTAACGACTACTACTTGTTTGCAGCTAATGGTGTCCTAACACGTAAGCACACACTGTATTTGTCTTTAACAGGTAGATGCAAATATATGACAGATTGTTTGTCAAGTGAACCTATTTTTTCTACAATGTAAAGCTCATGTCTAATAGGCATGACACAAATAATGTGGAAGTGTTATGTTCTCTTTGGGGAAGAAAAAAAGTCGCTTTTGACTGCAAACTCTGGTGTCCATACAGTGCTCTCCATAATTATTGGCACCCCTGGTTAAGATGTGTTTTTTAGCTTCTAATATATTTTTTTAAATTCAAATAATATGGGACCCTAATGGAAAAAAAGAGAAAAATCCAAGCTTCAATACAAGTGCATTTATTCAGTGGGGAAAAAAATCCTACATAAAGAAAAAATTATTTGACATCAAATAATGTGTGTCACAATTATTAGCACCCTTGGTGTTAATACTTTGTACAACCCCATTTTGCCAAGAAAACAAGGTCTGGGGACTGAGATGGCCATGGGAGGAGCTTGATTTTGTGTCTGGTGAACCATTTCCATGTAGATTTGGCCATAAGTTTAGGGTCATTGTCTTGCTGAAAGACCCAGTGACGACCCATCTTCAGCTTTCGGGCAGAGGGCAACAGAATTTGATTTAAAATGTCCATGTATTTCAAAACATTCATGCTTTGAAATAAAGATGCCGATCGCTTGGGTCCGATCACGTCATTTTCAAAGTATCGGAATCGGCAAAAAATGATCGGACATGCCTTTTTTTTAATATATTTTTTTATTTAAAGCGTTTTCTAATTGTATTTAACGTTACAGACAAAATGTCTTACACTCATCCAGAGTAGTTTTGGCTTAAAGTAGGGCTATCAAATTTATTGCGTTAACGGCGTTATTTTTTTTTTATTATTCACGTTAAATAATTAACGCATGCGCTGCATGACCCACTCACACATTGTCGCGTACAATCTATAAAGACGCCATTTTACCTATAGATCGCGCTAAAAGGCAGGGTATAATGAGTAGAGAGAATTTTGACAGCCTTTGGAGCCATTTTTTATGTGGCTAAAGCCTTACAATACCTCTTGCAGCAATTAAAAATAATGTGGGAGACAATGTGGGGAAGAAAGGTAGAAGTTGATCATTTTCTTAACATCCTAGGTTCTTTTCCCAACGCAGAGAAGATATATCAATTGGTGCCCCTACGCACAGTCATGGTTGCACTTCCCATCATGCATTTGGGCAGAAGTTAAATGGCTGCAGTATCATTTACTGAAAGCTCAACAAATACACTAGATGGCAATATTTAGTCACAATATACAAAGTCATATTTATCCTTTAAGAATTACAAGTCTTTCAATCCGTGGATCCCTCTCACAGAAAGAATGTTAATAATGTAAATGCCATCTTGAGGATTTATTGTCATAATAAACAAATACAGTACTTACGTACTGTATGTTGAATGTATGTATTCGAGTTTTATTCATTTTTTTCTTAATGCATTGCCAAAATGTATATGATCGGGAAAAATTATCGGGAATGATTGGAATTGAATCGGGAGCAAAAAAAAAAAAGCAATCGGATCGGGAAATATCGGGATCGGCAGATACTCAAACTAAAGTGATCGGATCGGGAACAAAAAAAAACATGATCGGAACAACCCTACTTTGAAATGAATGGCTTCGGTCCCAGTTGAAGCCTGGGACCGTGTGCTTTGGTCAGATGAGACCAAGATTGAGCTTTTTGGCAACAAACACTCTAAGTGGGTCTGGCATGCCACGAGAGATGCGCATGCTGAAAAGCACCTCATACCCACTGTGAAGTATGGGGGTGGGTTAGTGATGCTGTGGGGCTGTTTCGCTTCCAAATGCCCAGGGAACCTTGTTAGGGTGCATGGCATCATGAATGCTTTGAAATACCAGGACATTTTAAATCAAAATCTGTTGCCCTCTGCCCGAAAGCTGAAGATGGGTCGTCACTGGGTCTTTCAGCAAAACAATGACCCTAAACATATGGCCAAATCTACACAGAAATGGTTCACTAGACACAAAATCAAGCTCCTCCCATGGCCATCTCAGTCCCCAGACCTTGTTTTGTTGGCAAAAGGGGGTTGTGCAAAGTATTAACACCAGGGGTGCTAATAATTGTGACTAGGGCTGCAGCTATCGATTATCTTAGTAGTCGATTAATCGATGAACTAGTTAGTTCTAATAATCCAGTAATCGGATAAGGAACATGAAAAATTAAAATACCTGAGCTTAGCCTGAAACAGTATAAAAAAATAAATAAATGAGGATCTATGTATAACAAAAGAACAATTGGCTAACTTAGCAAAATTCCGCTAGCTTAAAAGCTATAAAATGCTAATTTTTTTTTTTTTTTTTTTTTTTTAACAATGCTCAAGTGGTTCAGAAACATATTCCCACAAAAAATGGCTAAATATACCTATAAAATAAATTACAAATGCATGAAAAAAAGATAAGGTCGAACAAAATCTTAGCTTATGTTGGTCTTAACAGGGAGCAGATGGATAAAACAATCTGAAATTAGGCCGATTAGAGGGCAGTGTATCCACCCAAATCAATAAAACTAAATGGAAACACTTTCAAAATAAACCATTACAACGCCACTTTAATTAAACGAATACTCGAAGCAGCAAAATTTAATTCGAATCTTTTTTTCTAATCGAAGACTCAAGTTAATCGATTAATCGTTGCTGCACTAATTGTGACACACATTATTTGATGTCAGATAATTATTTCTTTATGTGGGATTTTTTTCCCCACTGAATAAATGCACTTGTATTGAAGGTTGGATTTTTCTTTTTTCCATTAAGGTCCCATATTATTTGAATTAAAAAAAAATATATATTAGAACCTAAAAAACACATCTTAACCAGGGGTGCCAAAAATTATGGAGGGCACTGTATATTTTGAACTTCATCGCAGTAACGTGCATGACAGATTTCTACAGCGGCTTTATTTATCGTTGTACATCTTTTCAAAACGTTTAAATGTCCTTATTTTCATGTATGCGCGCGTGTGTGTATACAGCAACAAATGTGTGCCTGCTGCATGCAAGGCCTGCTGTTTTCGTGAAACCACACGGAGTTGCCGGTGGGACACTTTCTACTGGAATTATTTATTTCTCATAACCATCGGAAAGTAAATTGAATCTGTTTCATAGAACCCGTCTGCTGAGTTTGGTCTGTCGTGATTGCATCAGAGCTGAGAGGTCAGTAGTTATTGGCTTCACTGATTCAATCAAAAGGCTTTGAAAAGTACGTCTGTTGACCACAAGAGGGCGGTAATACTTAAATTTGACATTGATTTATTTTAAACAGTTCATTTGGGTTTTTCTTTAATATGACAAATTATTGACAAAAACGCTTTATTTCCCATTAAAAAAAAAAAGTTAAACATTTGTACATTCGGCACAGCACATTTGAAAAGGTAAAGTCTGTACAAAGTCACATTGACTGGTTTGTAAACCCAGTTGCGTCTCTTAGAAAAAGTTCTTTGAAAAGGCATTTTCTTTCCATTTTTACGAAATATTTTAAAAGGCTGGCATCAACAGGATTTATGAGGGGAGAGCAGCAAAGAAGCAACATCCGCACTGTGCATAGGCAATGAGATGGCGCCGTTCATCAATGTGGGAAACTGCAGGCAAAGAAAACAGTAAGTAAATGTACATTTTGCTATTCATTTAACTCATTGGCTTCCACTGATGATGCTAGACGTCCAAACCATTTGAAGTGGGAGTGATGGCAGCAAATGCTTACAGCCTACAACCAACTTTTCAAGATGATCAAATTGTCCCCACCAACTTTTAAGCAACTTATTTGCATTATATAAAGAATTCAGTTACATTGGTAATTTAGATCGTCTTCCCATATGTTTTAAGGATAGAATTGACCCATTATTAAGTTACTTTCATGTAGTTCAGATTTACAGTGCCCTCCGTAATTATTGGCACCCCTGGTTAAGATGCGTTTTTTACTTCTAATATATATATTTTTTAATTCAAATAATATGGGACCTTAATGGAAAAAAAAACAGAAAAATCCAACCTTCAATACAAGTGCATTTATTCAGTGGGGAAAAAATCCCACTTCCCTACTTCACAGTGGGTATGAGGTGCTTTTCAGCATGCGCATCTTGTGGTGAAGGTGGGTTGTCACTGGGTCTTTCAGCAAGACAATGACCCTAAACATATGGCCAAATCTACACAGAAATGGTTCACCAGACAAAAAATCAAGCTCCTCCCATGGCCATCTCAGTCCCCAAACCTTGTTTTGTACAAAGTATTAACACCAGGGGTGCTAATAATTGTGACACACATTATTTGATGTCAAATAATTATTTATGTGGGTTTTTTCCCCACTGAATTAATGCACTTGTATTGAAGGTTGGATTTTTCTCTTTTTTTTTCCCCCATTAAGGTCCCATATTATTTGAATAAAAAAAATTTTTATTAGAAACTAAAAAACACATCTTAACCAGGGGTGCCAATAATTATGGAGGGCACTGTACACTGACCCTTTCACTTGCCGAATGTGCCAGTCTATTTGCTCCTCCAACACGTTTGATTGGCTGATGACTTGACCCCCCCCCCACTCCCCCCACACACAATCACAGCCCCAACATAAATACAACATGCCGCATCCTCCCCCCCCCTTCGAAGACTAGGAGTATTAGAAGTGTTTTCCCGGCAGCAGCGGCCACTGTAAGTATTGTAAAAAGTCAATGTTGTGGAGGTGGGGAACACACCACTAATTTTGCTACTGAAAGTCTGACCGGCATCAGAGTTCGCCTAACATTAATCTGTGTAAATTTCCCAATCTAGAGTAGGAAGCTGCTTTGAGAGAAATATCCTCCTTTATGTGTTTTCTAAATAACGTGAATTAAACTAAGAAATGTAGTGAACCAAGGTTTGCCCCCTTCTCCCCAATTTTCATTTTTATTTTAACACTCAAAACAAGATGAAGAAAATTTTTATGAAAAAACTACTGAAATGCAAAGAAAACTCTTTTTGGTCAGTTATTTCTATAACACATACAAAAACTAATTTTCATTCAAAATTGTATTTTTTTAATGATTTGCAAAATAAAAGTTAACAAAAACAGCTATAACCCCAACCGCCATCTCCTAATTTTTATTTTCCCTCATTTCCTCACATACTAAATGCCAAATCGTAATTTTAATTACTTAAGAACATAGGATGTGTATTAAAATTGAAGTTAATTTAAACATTTATTATTACTTACTTTTTTTAGTAATAAAGATATAAGTAACATACATTCAGAAAAATAAGTATAAAATGACATATTATGCAGAGTGAAATGGAATATATTTTGAAGATCGCGCAAACATTGACTTTAACTTATAAGGAAATGAATAAGTAGCCTAACATAAATAAGTATAAATAAGTCCAAAGTGCACATTGACAGCTAAGATGTTCTGAAGCTCCCCATCAGAGCAAATAAAATTAAATATGATAAATAAACCACCTTAACTCTTTCCTTGCTCTTAAAGATTTGATCCATTTTCTGTTGCATTGCCCTTTTTTTTTTTTTTTTTTGCTGTTTCAGAAAACATGCACATTTGAACCAATAAACGCTAACTATCTCTAGTGATCACATGTCAGTATGTCAGCCAAATGAACGGATAAATGAGTCCAGGTGTTTTGCTTTGCTGCGTGCATTCGCACTTTAACGTGACTCGTCATCGTCAAACTCGCATAACTACAGCAGCTGGGGAAACCTCCATGCCGTCCGTGGAATGAATAATAAATATCAGTGGAAACGGATTACACTACACAAGCAATTTATTATGCTTGGTGTTAACACTTGTGTATCTAAATCTGACTGTTGTAGATTGTTTTCTTCTTGGAGATGAAATGCAGCTTTGTATTTAAAAAAAATTTTATTTTATTTTTTTACATAGCGTTTTGACAGTTGCCGTCATATTTTCGGAATCAAAGCACCGTATACCGGAGCAACGTTCTGGCCCTGATTCTTATACGGGAACTGCGTTCCTGACCGTTCCCGCCCACTTTCACCCCTGGTAATAAACCCACTTCATGATTTGTCGTCTATCATCGTCAGTGGCAGTGAAAGTTAGTCGGTGTGCACGTTACCTGGAAGGTGGCGTGGCTCTCCCGCCGGACCGGGCTCGGGGATCCAGCTGGACTCAAATTAGGCCAGAAGTGCAGGGGATTTGGGGTTAGCACTAGACCAGCTGGGGTCTGAAAAAACGTACAAAATGCCATCAAATAGATTTGAATTACTTGCAATATTTAATTTAACCAGCAGAGAGCGCTGTTTTATAACGCGTCTGCACAAGACAGTCGAGCAGTGTTTGGTAAATTGTTTGGCCTGTGCGGTGGCCAACAAATTTATAGGGGGGCATGGACACCCCTGGCCACCCCTTGGTGGCGCAACTATGTTGCTCGGAGATGTTTTTTGTTTTTTTTATACAAAGTTGTGGCGATGGGGTAGTGAGATGTCTCACTTCACTCCTTCATGTCAGCAGTAATACATAACGATGCTGAATTTTCTCGTATTTGCACCATCGCATGATCCATAAAAATGTGTTTGACCAAACCTGAGGATGCTGTTACTATTCTGACATTCATTCTGAACTGTCTTATTGTCAAGCAACCTGTTAGGATTCTAACTTTCAAATTTGCTATTATGTTTTTTGACATTAAGATGGAAAAAGTAACTGAATCAGTTTACCCCTCATTGGTTCACTTTACCCCTTAATTTTTCTGGTCTGTCTCAGTTTGCACTTTAGATGGGGTAAAGCAAACAATACATCCCCATCGATCGGGTCCGATCACTTCATTTTCAAAGTATCGGAATTGGCAAAAAAAATCGGACATGCCTTTTTTTTAATATACATATATATATATATATATTTTTTTTTTATTAAATCGTTTTCTACTTGTATTAAACGTTACAGACAAAATGTCTTACACTCATCTAGAGTCTTGAGTTTTGGCTTAAAGTAGGGCTATCAAATTTATCGCGTTAATGGCGGTAATTTTTTTTTTTTTTTAATTAATCACGTTAAGTAATTAACGCATGCGCTGCACGACCCACTCACGCATTGTCGCGTTCAATCTATAAAGACGCCGTTTTACCTATAGATAGCGCTAAAAGGCAGCGTATAATGAGTAGAGAATTTTGACAGCCTTTGGAGCCATTTTTTATGTGGCTACAGCCCTACCATACCTCTCTCAGCAATTAAAAATACCGTAGGAGGCAATGTGGGGAATAAAGGTAGTAGTTGATCATTTTGTTAACATCCTATGTTTTTTTCCAACGAAGAGAAGATATATCAATTGGTGCCCCTACGCACAGCCATGGTTGCACTTCCCATCATGCATATGGGCAGAAGTTAAATGGCTGCAGTATCATTTACTGAAAGCTCAACAAATACACTAGATGGCAATATTTAGTCACAATATACAAAGTCACATTTATCCTTTAAGAATTACAAGTCTTTCAATCCATGGATCGCTTTAACAGAATGTTAATAATGTTAATGCCATCTTGTTGATTTATTGTTAGAATAAAACAAATACAGTACTTATGTACCGTATGTTAAATGTATATATCCATCTTGTGTCTTATCTTTCCATTCCAACAATAATTTACAAAAAAATATGGCATATTTTATAGATGGTTTGAATTGCGATTAATTACGATTAATTAATTTTTGAGCTGTAATTAACTCGATTAAAAATTTTAATTGTTTGACAGCCCTAATTATTTTGCAAACTCGTGGGTGTCGTTTTTCTGAAATTCACCCCCCCCCCCCCCCCCCAAAAAAAAAAAAGTGATAAAAATGGGAGTATGGCAGATCATGTTGGATTTTATGACGTCATGCCCACACAAGCTGGTCAAGTACAATGTAAGCGTCTCTTTGTAGCCAGCGAAGCTTCTGGAACATATGGCATCACTTATAAACCTCCTCCCATTTCCTTCCCGACTGAGAGTTTCCTACTTTCACATGCTTGGGGGAAAAAAATGAGTTCCACATTGCTTTGTACCTGTGCAGTTAGGAAAGCTGGCGTCAAGGACCCAGAGGGCAGGGTGGGACTTTTCAAGGCGATGGAGACGAGGTCACTTCCTGCCAGGAGGAGGGACGGGGATGAGACTTTTAGGTCCTTGGCTTTCCGGAATTGGGTACTTTCTCTTTCCCTCTTTCTGGATGACAGATTTAAAGGCACATCTTCCTGTTCGGAATCATCAGTCACTGTGCGGGCGGGACTCTGCGACGAGGCGGAGCGAGTCTGGGAGTGGCCGCGGTCGGTGACGAACCGGATGACTGTGGAGCTGTCGTCGTGGAGTATGGAGCGGGGTCTCTCTCGGGCGTGGAGGTCTTCCATCTCTGTTGTCATATCGCTCCCCCGGCCGGCCTCCACAGCTGACGGGTCCATCTTCAGAATGTCGGGGAACAACACAAACTTGTACACAAACTTCTGGCCAATCACCTTCTTGATGATATTCTAAAACAAATTTAGGTTATTTTAAAAAGAGGACAACAAAAGACCTTCTCCCCAAAACAAATACAATTCTTACTTTGTCATAGTAGTAACGCAAAGCCCGGCTTAGCTTGTCATAGTTCATGTTGTTTTTATTCTTGCGCAGGCCCCAAAGTTTGGCCACCTCCTCGGACTTGAGCAGCTTAAACTCGCCGTCGTCCGACGTCCAGCAGATGAGATGTTTGTGGCTTTGGTCGAGCAGCAGCTGCAGGAGGAACTGCCATAGGGTGCTGGAGCTCTCCATGATTGGTAAGATTCAACAAAACGCTCTGTGGAAAGATCAGAAACATTGACCTACATTTTATAGGAGCTTTTTATGCAGTTAATAATGTTGATGTGCCATTGACAGCGACGGACATCCAATCCATTTTGACTAAGATTTTAGACAAAAAGTACATTTGTGAGTAAACTGAGACAAGTGAATATTATTTCAGTACTTTTGGTTGTATTTTTTCTATGCAAAGTATATGGTGTGTCTCTTAATTTTCATACTTCCTCAAATATAAATAATAACTTGCTCACAAGAGGGGAAAAAAATGGCGTTTCACCTCAAAAAACAGTGGCTGAACTCTTATTTTTGCATATAAATCCAAGATGTGTACTAAAGGTTCGTACTAGTGCTGCAACGATTAATCGATTAACTCGAGTATTCGATTAGAAAAAAAGATTTGAATGACATTTTGCTGCTTCGAGTATTCGTTTAATTAAAGTGGCGTTGTAATGGTTTGTTTTTGAACGTGTTTGCATTTAGTTTTATTGATTTGGGTGGATACACTGCCCTCTAGTCTTCCTCATTTTACATGACCAAATCCATCTGCTCCCTGTTAAGACCAACGTAAGCTAGGTTTTTGTTTGAGCTAATGTTTTTTAATGCATTTGTAATTTAGTTGAAAGGTATATTTAGCCAATTTTTGTGGGAATATGTGTCTGAACTATTTGTTGAGAGCATTGTAAAAAAAAAATTTTTTTTAAAGTTAGTATCCGATAGCATTTAAGCTAGTGGACTTTTGCTATGTAAATTAGCCAATTGTTCTTTTGTTGTACATATGTAGATCCTTTTTTTTTTTTTTTTAATGCCGTTTGAGGCCCAGCTCAGGTATTTTAATTTTTTCATGTTTATCCGATTACTCGATTATTCGAACTAACTAGTTTATTGATTAATCGACTACTAAAATAATCGATAGCTGCAGCCCTATTTCATACTAAAGGTCTTCTTTAATTGAGGTTTTCTTTCCCTCTAATTAGTTTTTTAGGCTGGATTTATTAGTTATTATTTTGTTTTCTTGAAATGATCTAAAATAGTTTAGTCTTGATTAGTTTTAGTATTCATAAATATTTGTCAGCTGCAGGATTAAAACAAATACAAAAAAAAAAGTAAAAATGTATCGAGTCATTTTGACATTGCTTCTGAGTATAAATACTAAAACCATGATGTGTTCATTTTCAATACATGTGTCGAAGCAAGAGTATTTTGGTTTCCGTGATGCGTTTCATTTTCAATGCATGTGTCGAGGCAACAGCATTTTGGTTTCCGGTAAAGTTTCTTCCTGTTTTTAGAAATCAGAAAATGCTTCTTCCTGCAGATTCTTTCATAAAAAAAAAAAAAAAAAAAAAAAATCAAAATATGGTGCCCCACCGGCTAAGTTTTTGGTCATCTTTCTCGTCAACGCCATTCAAAATTAACTCTAACAAATTGAATTTGCTGCCTTGACTTGGTGACAAGAGCCGGCCGGAAACACCCATAGCAACCCCAACCACCATCCAAGGAGTGGTTTGAAATCACCGCATTAAATCACGATTAATATGTCCTTCCGTGCTTTTTTCCTGTTTGCTGTCTGTGTTAATTGATGCAGGAAGTGCACCTATAAGGAGCGCTTCCTGTCATTCAGCTACGTCTTTACCGGATTTAAAGCCTTGCCTTGCCTGGCCTGGGAGCCAGCGGGGAAACACACGTCCACACTTAATGCATTAAAAAAAATCCCTTTCTAATAATAATTCATGGCTTTTCAAAATAAAAGAGCTGTTCACTAGTTGAATGCCAGCATAAGCGGATTTTAAGGGGGGGTCAGGGGGGCCAGGGGCCCCCCCGGTGGCCAGAAAGTGTCATTGCATGTAATTGACACACACACATATATATATATATATAACAGTTCTAAAGCAATAAAACTGCTACAAAAAATGAAACAAATGAACAAAAAAATATATTTTTATAATGGGTCAAAATTATTTTTCGAACAGATCATGTGACTAGCACCTTAGACGGTCATATGCTTTGATTAGAATTTTCACACAAAAAAACATTAGGGGAGGGCTATTTTATTTTTCAAATGATTTTTTTCTTAGATTGAAAATATTTTTTTGGTTGAAGCAACTTTTTTGATTGAGACACAAATATCCTACCCATAATATGACCCAAACACATAAAGGATTGCTTCAATCAAAGAAAACTTTTTGGATGAAAACTTAAGTGTTCAAATGCAAATTTTTCAATGTCAAATATTTTTACGAATTCAAAAACTTTTTCTATGGTTGAAATGTATCTTTTTTTGATTTAAGTGATTTTTCTTTTTGAAACTATATATTTTTTAAGCAACTTATTTTTTGATTTAATAATAAAGACAAAAATGTCCGAACCAAAATGTGGCCCTAACACAAATCAACATTACTTCAATCCAAAAAAAAAAAAAAAAGTTTTTTTTGAGTTTCAAATTTATTTTTGCATTCAAACACATTTTTTTTTTATTGAAGCCCCTATTTTGGGATGAAAAGAATATAGTTTGATTGAAGCAACTATTTATTTATTTTTTTTTTAAATTACAGCAACTTTTTTTGATTGAATAATAAAGACCCGAATCTACCTCCATATGGCTCCGCCAGGGGATACAATTTTTGACTGGGGTAACTACATTGGCACAACACCGGCGGGTGTACCATATTCAATGGATGACGATCTTGGCGAAGTATTGCCTAAGCAGCCTGGTTTAGAATTGTCCTCAAGAATGATGGGAAACAAAAAACACTCATTGTCAACTTAGTATTATAAATTTTCTTGTAAGTTAATTTTATTGCCTACGCTACGTTTCGGGGTCATCAACATGTTGCCCCAAAAGTCAAACTCCGCCTATGAATGCCAGTATACTGTAGCTTTTGAGTCACAGGAAGTTTACTTGGCCTCATGTGATGCTTAATTAAGAGCCCCTCCTACGTACACTCAACAAATACAAGCAATATTTTTCTATGGAGTCATGAAATTTTTTGAGAAAAAAATGTGCTTTGTGTTACTATATGAAAGTAAACTTTTTTTTTTTTTTTTTTTTTTTTTTTTAAGAAGGCGTGAATGGTTGACTATTTACAACCTTCAATCGACGACCTTTATTGAAGCGTAACACCGTAGAGGAAAGCTGTCATTTTCCGCACGTTTAACAACATTTGAAAGGTGATCCAACTCATTCAAGCATGATAAAACCCAACTTTTAAATGTCTTCTTGCTTAATTCAATGGAAAGCGCGCTTACCCTCGTTTATGGCAGGATTAGTCCTCTTCTATATAGTCTTAAAACAGGCTGCGTGAAGACTCATGTCGCTGATCCGCGCCTCTGCTCTTCGCTGCGCTGCGCTTTGCTCGCCACAGAGCAGGAAGTCGGGACGCGCAGACGGACATCGGGCGCACTTCCTCTGGCGCACTATTCCCGTCTGCGTAAAGGCGTGCACGCACGCACACACAGCGGGAGCGAAGCACGCGCGCACTGGACGCCACTCGGCGAACTGACGTCATACCTTTCGCTTCCTGCTCACCGGGATGGGTTCCTGCACACGCATTCGCTTTCCTGGAACTTCATTCTTTGTACCCTATTAGTACCTTTTATCATTGGCTACTAACTACTTTACATTGGTATCTGAGCTAGCTTATTCGATACCAGAGTCGTTCGTACATAAATGATCACACATAAACGCAGACCTTTTTTAAATCGAAAACTAGATGTTCCCGTTGAGTGTATAACGTATTTTTTACATTAACCACACTTGTGAAGTACTAAACTTTATTCTCGCGTGTTTGTTGCCATGGTAAACTACATCTTTTTTTTTTTTTTTCTTCTTCTTACTTCCTGTTTTATCGGGACGCGCCAGAGTACCGTTAAATGATTGCGTCCTCTGCTGGTGTTAAAGTGTACTTCAGTAAACGCTCCATTTCCGTTTTCCAAAGAGTGTTGCGTTCATATGACCTCGAAAAGGGCTAAACGGACAGCGTTTATCGTGCACACATACACATGAAAACTGCGCGTTAATGTTAATAGTTTTATTTATGCTACCATGAATTTAAACAATAACGTTGTTGTTGAAAATATAGTATCCGAATCTTCGCCCCCTTTTTTTTTGAATGAAAGTATTCCGATTTTCCACTGTCATTCGAACGCAACATTTCTCGACATTAGCAGTCATGGGCCTGTCAGTTCCCAAACAAGATGAAGACCTTCACAAATCGAGAGAACCCACGGTGTCTTTGCCAAAACACTCGTATTGGTACGACTTTTGGCTCTTCGTCGCCTTCGATTTGGTGTTCTTCCTGATCGTCTACTTTCTCATACCCTAAACTGACGAGTGGTGGATGTATCTGCTGGGCTTCTACGGAAGTTGCTAAACTGCGTAGCGCGTAAGCTCCTCATCAATAATGTAAAGTACAATATTACGTTTCATCCTTGGTAAAATCTCCAGAGATTTAAATACAGGCTAAGATTTTATTTTCCCTGATGGACTGCTTTTAATATCAATGTTTCTTTTCTAGTCTGACCACAAAAGGATTGTGAAGACTGAACACTGGAAGCGCTGGTCCTGCTCATCCTACCGGAGTTGTTAACCCAGTATGATTGAATTCAACACAAGCTATCTCAATATTTGTGTGCCTTTTTATTTCATTTTTTCAAAACACTTGTTGCCATGACCAAAAAGACACAAATGTTACAGGAGGGAAAGATCTACTTTGTTGTAACGTATTATGCGTCTCTGTTATGTTTATATAAAATGGTAAACAACCAATGTAACCAAAAACCTCGCGTCTCAGAAATGAGTGTACTTTGTATTAATGTTCTTTGTTGATCCAACGTGGGATTAATGACGACAAAACAAGCTCCTCGCTCAATGTGAAGTCACTCTGACACAATGAGGTAATTTCCACATGCCTTAATAAATAATCTATTTGACTGGGATGGATTGTTTTATGTAGCTCAAAGTGTACGGCGTGATGTTACGATGACGTCACCTCGCTTAGCAAAATGTCGCCATTTTGTGAAGGGGGAACGCACAGCTAAACATTCCATAGACAAACGTCTGAAATTAATATATTTCAGGTGTGTTTTGCATCTTTTTTTCCTAAAAACGTCTTAAATGTGGCTTATTATTATCACGAGTCACTGCCGACAGACGCGAGGAGGCGATGCAATTTAAAATTAGCGTTTATTGGCTTACAAAGCTGCCGATACAAAGTCACAGCTGATAGCTGGATAAACAAAGGTATGGCCTGCAGTGGTCGGAAACAACTGCAACTACCGCATAAAGTCACCCAGTAAGTTGACCTTTATCATTTATGTGGAATATGTACTGTGTGGAACTGAGAAAATTGGTAGTATATACGAAGTAGGGGTGTGACAATATATCAAAATGGTGATATATCGTGATACATTATATCCCAAAAGTTATCGATATGTTACTGTTAAGAATTGATATATCGTTTTAAAAAGGTGTCAATGTTTAAAATAAAATAAAAAAATAAAAAAAAAGGGAACCAACAAGTTGCTACCAAAATCTTCCACCGTAATAGTGTCTCAGGTAACTCTGTAAGGCTGCCATTGACGGTGCTCGACGCCCAATCCATTTAGACTGGGAATGTTCGTTCATTCGAAATAGGGCTGCAGCTATCGATTATTTTAGTTTTAGTTATATATATATATATATATTTTTTTATTTGAGTTAATTACAGCTTAAAAATTAATTGCAATTAATCGCAATTCAAACCATCTATAAAATATGCCATATTTTTCTGTAAATTATTGTTGGAATGGAAAGATAAGACACAAGATGGAGATATACATTCAACATACGGTACATTAAGACTGTATTTGTTTATTATAACAATAAATCAACAAGATGGCATTAGCATTATTAACATTCTGTTAAAGCGATCCATGGATAGAAAGACCTGTAGTTCTTAAAAGAAAAATGTTAGTACAATTTTTAGAAATTTTATATTAAAACCCCTCTTAATGTTTTCGTTTTAATGACATTTTGAAAATTTTCAATCAAAAAATAAAATAGTAGCCCGCCATTGTTGTCAATAATTACTTACACAATGCTCATGGGTGCTGAAGCCTATAAAATAAGTCGCACCCAAGCGCCAGCAGAGGGCGGCAAAACTCTGGGGAAAAACACAAGAAGTACACCTTTCACTGTGCTCTCATTTTAATCTGTTTGAACGGGGCATTTGTGCGTTAATTGCGTCAAATATTTTAACGGGATTGATATAGAAAATTAATTAACGCCCGTTAACGCGATAATTTTGACAGCCCTAATATGTATATATAGGATCTATGTACAACAAAAGAACAATTGGCTAACTTAGATAGCAAAAGTCAGCTAGCTTAAATGCTATAAAATGCTAACGCTTTTTTACAATGCTCTTAAAAAATGGCTCAGACACATTGTTAGAGGCAGGAATTTGAGCACTACTTGTTTTGGTGTGCAAAGGGTTAATGAGTGTGTGTGCGTGGGGTGGGTGTGTCACTGTCACTCTGTCACCTGATTAATACCACCTGTGACTACCTGGGAAAGTTTGATTGAGGTAGAAAGAGAGGAGGCAGGGTGCCAATTTTCTGTTGACCGCTAACGCCAGCATTTCATTTAGTATTCCAGCTGATCGTATTAGATTCGCCCTATACGCTCATATTTGATAGTTTATGTTTGGTTCATTTTAAGTTCGACACGATCACGGTGACGGTGCACACTTTTGCAATACAGCGTATATAGTTGACGAACGTGTCACCAATTGAGCTTTAGCGGACGGGAAAGTGACAAAAATTAAAGCAGTCATGTGATCAAAGTTTATTATACACGCGATCACACTAAGAAATTAGACAAATGAACGCCATCGGATGACCGTCCCAGCCTCACTCGAGTCGTCGTGGGTGCAGCGCGTCAGACAGAGCCCCGCTCTCCCCTCTATATGTGAGTAATTGGACACTCACACAATACACATATTCCCACAAAAAAATTGCTAAGTATACCTGTAAATTACGAATACATTCAAAATGATTAGCTCAAACAAAAACTTAGCTTATGTTGGTCTTAACAGGGAGCAGATGGATTCAGCCATGTGAAATGAGGCAGACTAGAGGGCCGTGTATCCACCCAAATCAATAAAAATAAATGCAAACACTTTCAAAACAAACTATTACAGCGCCACTTTAATTAAACGTTGTTGCCTGGCATTGGCTGCCAATGACAGCCATAGACGTTCAATCCGTTTGAAGTGGGAGGGATGGCAGCGAATGAACTAATTTGCTGCCACCCTCCCAGTTCAAATGGATTGGACGTCTACTAGTGATACTCATTCCAATTCGCAGCAGAAGCTTTTTTCTGTTTATTAGTTGTTTGTAGAATATCCTAGAATGATTTCCTGACCAATGTATCGATAATCGTTGTATCGCCATATCGTCAGATCATCGTTATCGTGAGCTTTGAATCACAAATCGTATCGTATCGTGAGGTAACAAGAGGTTCCCACACCTAATACGAAGTGATTATTTCTGCCGTAACCGGTAATTCGCCTCCAAGCGTTATTTAGCCGTGAGCACGTCACGGCAAAATAACCAATTCCCACCAGGCCAATAATATACCGATTGACTAATCAGAGCAGTTCACGGCAAAAGAAAATAACGCTTTGCGAGTTGCCAGTTCCGGTAATAATAACCACTGCCTAGTCTATTGAATCCTAGCAGCTAATTGGGGCAAAAAAAGTTTACTCACCAGTAATAAAATGTCGGCTGCAAACGTAAATGTGCTTGGATTTAGGTACCCACAGGCGAAAATAGTCCACGGAACCGTCTTCTTTTACTGTTCCTCGATTAATTGCTCTCAGCCATTTGTTTCTCCTTCTCATGTGGAAGAATTAAGAACTTCAAATGCGGCTCCGAACTCTTCCTTGTGTGACAACCCGCAACACAGCAACTTTTAGTCGTTCTGACGGAAAAAAGACCGCAAATAAAATGAAAGTTAAACGCGTTTGTATTACAATGCACGACAGAGCAACTGCTTGTGACTCGTCTTTTGCCCCATTGTCAATATGGCGACGCTTTGTTGTGGCTGGTGACGTCATTAAATGCCCGGATGTCCGACTTCCTCTATAAGAAATAGGGTTGTTCCGATCATGTTTTTTTGCTCCCGAACCGATCCCGATCGTTTTAGTTTGAGTATCTGCCGATCCCGATATTTCCCGATCCGATTGCTTTTTATTTATTTTTTGCTCCCGATTCATTTCCAATCATTCCCGATAATTTTTCCCGATCATATACATTTTGGCAATGCATTAAGGAAAAAAAAAGAATAAAACTCGGCCGAATATATACATTCAACATACAGTACATAGGTACTGTATTTGTTTATTATGACAATAAATCCCCAAGATGGCATTTACATTATTAACATTCTTTCTGTGAGAGGGATCCACGAATAGAAAGACTTGTAATTCTTAACTTTGTATATTGTGACTAAATATTGCCATCTAGTGTATTTGTTGAGCTTTCAGTAAATGACACTGTAGCCATTTTACTGTTCTGCCCAAATGCACGATGGGAAGTGCAACCATGACTGTGCGTAGTGGCACCAATTGATATATCTTCTCTGCGTTGGGAAATAACATAGGGTGTAAAGAAAAAGATCAATTACTACCTTTCTTCCCCACATTGCTTTCCCACGATATTTCTAATTGTTGAGAGAGGGGTTTTAAGCCTTTAGCCAATTAAAAAAAAAAGGCTCCAAGGACTGCCAAAATTCACTCCACTCATTTTACGCTGTCTTATAGCTCTATATATAGGTAAATCGGCACCATTATAGATTGAACGTGACAACGCGTGAGTGGGTCGTGCAGCGCATGCGTTAATTGTGTTAAATATTTTAACGTGATTAATTTTTAAAAATTAACTACCGCCGTTAACGCGATAATTTTGATCTTTAAGCCAAAACTAAAGATTCTGGATGAGTGTAAGACATTTTGTCTGTAAAGTTAAATACAATTAGAAAATGCTTTAATCAAAAAAAATATATATACTGTATATATATATTTAAAAAAGGCATGTCCGATTTTTTTTGCCGATTCCAATACTTTGAAAATGACATGATCGGCCGATCGATCGGGACATCTTTAATAAGAAATGTTCCGATGTATCCTGTCAGTGACACATTCAATATGGCGTCCGTGTCGACGTATCCCAGCAACAGAATTTAACTCCCATCGTTTTGAACTTAAAGACGACTTCATATTTAATTTAATCTAATGTATATGTATTATGATAGGAGTGTATTTTTGCGTTTGCAATAATTTCCTTCACTTAGAGTAGTCGGTGGTTTTGAAACTAAAGTTTGTAAATCGCGCGCACTAGCTGGCAGAGCGACGGCATGCGGGGTGTCAAGCGGGTGAGTTTGACCCCTGACTTCCAACGCCCCCTACAGGCATTAAAGAGCATACGACAGGATAAAAAAATCTTAAATAGCATTATTATGTGAATTAGAATCATATTTTGAGACGATTCGACTATATACAACAATTTAGCATAGCGCAGATGACGAGAAATTCCGGTTAGCCACACCTACCATTATAGGGCTCTAGCGTCCCCAACGGGTGGATGACGTCAGCGGGAGACTGGGCTCATCGGTTTTACTATTCAGCCCATTGAGGGGGAATTATTCAGAACGAGGCAAACGCGACGAAGAGAGCCGCAAAATGTCATTGTTTCAGTCTCTCTACTCCAATATTTTTACAGGATATTCTTTTTATCCAAGTATTTTCCTCAATTGCTAAATAAATGGCATGGTCATGACAAATAACAGTCTTGTGCTAAATGGAATATGAAATAATAAAAATGCACTTATTCAGGACGACATGGCAAAATGACTCCATACTGGTCAAAACTGTCGACTTCACCTTTACTGTTGCACCTCCCGAACGATATTTTATGACACCTAAATCGGACATATGTCATTTCCCTTCCCCGGCTTCGGAGAATGTAAATAAACCAAGAGACGTGACAGCTAGCCGACACGCTAACCCGAACCGAGTGATGTTTCAAAGTCTTCGAAGCGGAAAATCACACATAACTTGCCCGGATTATTTGACATGACGACTGGGTTGTCGATTGTCTCCGCGGATCGGCAAACCGCCCGGCGGAGAGCAATTAACAGTTCGTTCCCCAGAGGAGGGCGGCTGCAGTTGTTGTGCAGCTAACGTGCAGCTAATGTGCATGAGGAGAGCTTTTTATATGCCTATCAATGATCAAACGTAAGTAGTCCTTTATTTAAAGAAAGTTTGTAGTGTTTACTTTGTAATCTCTGTGTTTGTATTTGACATAATACAAAACAAGATGTTTACTCACTTCCTCTTAAGTCCAATGGTCCCACAGTAGTAGGGCTTGTTTTGGCCAATATCCACGGTGAATAGGAACCTTTTGAAACTTCCAAAAGGCGCACACGCCTCTCCCTCATAAAGCAAGATTTTTCTGCAGCCGTTTGGCTGGCGTGATGCGAAAAATAAACGTATTAATCCGCAAAATCAGCTTAGTCCTCATACACAACAGTACGGCTGTTTAGTGAAGAGGACGCCTTCATCCGTGCACGTCACAGCGCCCTCCTCCTCATTGCAAGACCGAAGATTAAAAAAAACTAAATAAATATAGCGATCGCTTCCACACACATCCAAGCGGTCCATATCATTCAGGAGCATAAAATACCGGGTGTATTATGAAATAAACATGCTTTTTCGTGTCACATGCACTTTAACCTCATTGCCAATAATACAGCAGTATGCTAATGAATGCTTGAGCACGTTTAATATTCTTAGGATATGCACAACAATAACAGTGTTACATGAGTGGTTACTTGAATTAGTGTAGCTTACTTAGCTAATAGTAGCTTAAAAAATAGCTTCTGTCACTTCCAGGAGCCGGACTTTCCCTTTGCGCCACGGGAGGTCTTGGACGCCTTGGAGCCACGCTGGTGATCGCTGACGCGGTTTCGCAGCACATAGATTTCGTACTTCTGCCGTTTGAGCTTCTCGGCCAGCTCGAACTTCTCGCCGTGGAGCTGGTGGAGCCACCCCCACAGGTCCCGGGCCTTCTCGGCCAGCTTATCCTGGTTGAGGTGGTCGATGTTGAGCGGCTTGCGGCGCTCCAGCAGGGCCTTCTTCTTTTCCTCGCGCGCCGTCAGCTTCTTGCCCTTCTTCTGGTCCACTTTCTGCAGGTAGCCCCCAAAGGACTTGTTGGTGAAGATCTTCTTTTTCTTGGCCTCCTCTTCCGCGCGTAGCTTGGCCGCCTCCTCCTCTCGCCTGACCCGCTCTTCCGTCAAACGGGCCTGGCGTTCGCGCTCTTGCTCGGCACGCTCCCGCTGCTGTTCGGCACGGTCCGAGCGCCGGCGTTCGATGCGGTTGCGCAGGGCCACCAGCTCCTCTTCCTCCTTCTGCCGGTTGGAGAAGTGGAGCTCGATGAGGCCCTGCAGATCGTTAAAGTCCTTCTCCACGCGTTTGCGGTGGAGGTCGTCAAAATCCACCTTCTCGCCGTCCGGCAGCTTGGGCGGCGCTATGTTGGGCACGTACGTGGTTTTAGGTCGTGGCTTGGACTCTTCCTCGTGTTCCCGTTTCTCATCTTCTCCCACTTCTTCATCTTGGAACTCTTTCTGTTCTTCCTCCTCATACTCTTCCTGCTCCTCAAGGATCTCATCCGTATCTGACATTTCCAAGAAGTAGAAGAACCTGACGGGCTGCTTTCTGAAGACTGATTTCCAAGTGGCGCTGGTGGGACTCTTTTAACGCTTCGCCGGGGTCACGTGACGCTCCAAATTCTTGGCGGGGGAGATTTCCAAACAGATGCGAGCGTCTATTTTTTCCTTGCCTTTCCCAAAGATCTCCTCGCTACGGTCCGACCCCACTGCGCTTCTCATTCCTTTGTCGAGACGGTAAGAGAGACTATTTAGGAGACACAACAGATGCACTAAACACTTGTGCGGGCGCAACCAATAAAATTGAAGAGTGGAACAAGGCTGATAAGCTATGCAAGCACCTATAGTGCCAGAATAACACTGTCGGTGAACCCATGTAAATATTTGGTTTAACACAATTCCCTCTCATCAGTCTTATCTTAAATCTTACATTATCTTACATTAAGACAAATCTGGCTGGAATCGTTCACCCCAGGGTTACCCTTTCTTTATTTGTTCCATCTATCCGCAACTTTCCATTTATCCTTCCATACATCCATCCGTCTGTCAATATTAACATGTCTGCGTCGCCACTTTGGAATGCAATTAAAATGAGCCCTCGGCAGAACGGATTAGCCTGAGAAATAGCTCCGGGGTGGCGACATTTCTCTCGCTGCGAGGTCGTTTTTTCTTTTAAAACTTGATGGAACGCTTCAATAGCTGAAACTATATGTACTTCTGCAAGCAGCTCCTACTTGCAAAATGGCTCTCAATGTTTTGAGGCGGCAATTAGTGCTGCAACGATTAATCGATTAACTCGAGTATTCGATAAGAAAAAAAATATTCGAATTAAATTTTGCTGCCTCGAGTATTGGTTTAATTAAAGTGGCGTTGTAATGGTTTGTTTTGAAAGTGTTTGCATTTAGTTTTATTGATATGGGTGGATACACTGCCCTCTAGTCCGCCTCATTTTACATGGCTGAATCCAGCTTCCCCCTGCTAAGACCAGCATAAGCATAAGTTTTTGTCTGACCTTTTTTTCTAGGGCTGTCAAAATTATCGCGTTAACGGGCGGTAATTAATTTTTTAAATCGATCACGTTAAAATATTTGACGCAATTAACGCACATGCCCTGCTCAAACAGATTAAAATGACAGCACAGTGTCATATCCACTTGTTACTTGTGTTTTTGGGTGTTTTGTCGCCCCCTGCTGGCGCTTGGGTGTGACTGATTTTATGTGTTAGTACCATGAGTGAGCATGGTGTAATTATTGACATCAACAATGGCGAGCTACTAGTTTATTTTTTGATTGAAAATTTTACAAATAAAAAAAAAACGAAAACATTAAGAGGAGGTTTTAATATAAAATTTCTATAGCTTGTACTAACATTTATCTTTTAAGAACTACAAGTCTTTCTATCCATGGATCGCTTTAACAGAATGTTAATGTTAATGCCATCTTGTTGATTTATTGTTATAATAAACAAATACAGTACTTATGTACGGTATGTTGAATGTATATATCCATCTTGTGTCTTATCTTTCCATTCCAACAATAATTTACAGAAAAATATGGCATATTTTTTAGATGGTTTGAATTGCGATTAATTACGATTAATTAATTTTTAAGCTGTAATTAACTCGATTAAAATTTTTAATCGTTTGACAGCCCTAGTTTTTTTTCATGAATTCGTAATTTAGTTTAAAGGTATATTTTGCCATTTTTTGTGGGAATATGTGTTTGAACTATTTAAGAGCATTGCAAAATAAAAAACGCTGGCATTTTATAGCATTTAAGCTAGCAGACTTTTGCTATGTAAGTTAGCCAATTGTTCTTTTGTTGCACATATATCCTCATTTATTTATTTATTTTTTTATACCGTTTGAGGCTCAGATCAGGTATTTTAATTTTTTTATGTTCCATATCCGATTACTTGATTATTCGAACTATCTAGTTCATCGATTAATCGACTACTAAAATAATCGATAGCTGCAGGCCTAGGGGCAATGGAAGGATCCTCAATGACCTCTTGAGACGTGAATGTCTGTCAAATAGTGACAAGTGAGTTAGGGTGCACGGGCTATTTGTGGAAAAGGACAAAAGGCACTTATGAGAAGGATGAGCTTGCTAACTGACAACAGAAACAGGTGCTCGCTCGCACTTTCTGGCGCCCAGGAATCCTAATTAAAGTACTCCCTTAGTGGTTCCTCCCATGCAGCCACAGGAGTCATCATCTTCAGACGACGCTGACTTTCAGCCAGCTAGGCTCTAAATGGAAATGTGAAGAGAAGCTAAAGGAGGCATTGTAATACTGCTGGGAAAACCTGGACACCTGACGGAAACTGCCTCTTAATTAAACGTACCTCAGCGCCAAGGGCGTAGGTTTGCATAGGGACTGTAGGGACATAACTACGGTGGCCGAGAGGTGTCAGGCGAAATGCAAAGTCCAAACACTTTGCAAATAGAAAGAAGCACGAACCCCAATGGCGTACCGCAAGCAACACGTCACTTCCGCTCATTAATATTCATGACATTAGCTACTGTTGCTAAGTAGGGACAAGCCACCATTTGTCCCTAGTAGGAAATGAATGGAAATCATGTACGAAGATGTTTACAGAGCTAAACCTACCAATTCTCTCCGAAAATGATGTGCCTGGTGCCAAATTCACTGGCAAAGATGTGGAGGAACATAAAAATGTTCAATTAAAAAGATGGCTTGAGTGTCAAAGGCTGAATAAGACAAAAAAAATGAGCCGACCGAAGCGTAGCTTTAGCTTCTTTATCGACGCGACTGACAATGACATTCTCCTGTTTCAACAAGCTATCCTTTACCATCAGCCCTGTCTTTCTTATATATCCTCTGGTTGTCCTACGTCTCTTCCCGTTCTTGGGGGTAATTTAGTTACCTTTGTGTAACGATCGCAAATGCTACTCAGTGACAGCCAACAAACACTTTTAATTTTTTCATTGATAACACATCTTAATTCTATAATTTATTTACACTTCCCCCTTACTAAAATTGTTTTTTATATGCAGTGGGGAGAACAAGTATTTGATACACTGCCAATGGGAAAACCCATTGGCAGTGTATCAAATACTTGTTCTCCCCACTGTGTGTATATATATATATATATATATATATATATATATATATATATTAGGGCTGCAACGATTAATAGATTAACTCGAGTATTCGATTAGAAAAAAAAGATTCGAATTAAATTTTGCTGCTTCGAGTATTCGTTTAATTAAAGTGGTGCTGCAATGGTTTATTTTGACAGTGTTTGCATTTAGTTTTATTGATTTGAGCTAATGTTTTTTCTAATGCATTCGTAATGAAGATTATTGGTATATTCAGCAGTTTTTTTTTTTGTGGGAATATTTGTCTGAACCATTTGTTAAGAGCATTGTGTAAAAAAAAAAAAAAAAAAAAGGGGTTTGCATTTTATAGCATTTAAGCTAGCGGACTTTTGCTATGTAAGTTAGCCATTGTTCTTTTGTTGTACATAGATCCTTATTATTATTTTTTTTTTTATACCGTTTAAGGCTCAGCTCAGGTATTTTAATTTTTCAAGTTCCTTATCCAATTACTCGTTTATTCGAACTTAATAGTTCATCAATTAATCGACAACTAAAATAATCCATAGCTGCAGCCCTAGTTTCAACAATTTACATCGAAAATAAGACGATTGACTGAAAATGGTTCAATATTAAATAAAAGGTCTTGTTTTCTCATGTATATTTATAATTGCTCTCTACCTACAAAAAAAAGTTTTATCCGATTACTCGATTAATCGATAGAATATTCAGTCGAATACTCGATTACTAAAATATTCGATAGCTGCAGCCCGAATATATACAGTGGGGAGAACAAGTATTTGATACACTGTCAATGGGTTTTCCCATTGGCAGTGTATCAAATACTTGTTCTCCCCACTGTATATACAGTATATACACAACAGAAACGGTAACAGTGGCAGTCAGATACCATTGTAATTCTTTTCAGTTCATTCACTGTCAGACAGAAGCAGTACGGCACAACGTTACGCTATTGGCAGAAAGTGGATTTGTTATTTTTTTGATGGCGCGCTCGCTGTCGAAAACGCGTACACAAACCTCTTTGAGTTGCATGATTTTCATTGCTTCTTCCAGCTCTTTTCTCTTCTGTTCGTGTTTGTATTAGAAATGATTCCATGTCATCCTTCAGACATCTGTGCAAGGTAAACAGACTATAGGTACACCAGGGGTCGCGTTAACTGAATATTTTCCGTCGTTGACCGGTTTTTTAAAACGGTGACGGAAAAAACTGAAGTTCATCCGTCATTTTGACAGGTTGCAATTCACACCCCAGACCACAGGGTGGCGAGTGAGCATATTAATTAGCTATTGTCTCTCTTGATGCATGACGTCGTTGGCCTTACTCGGAAAAATGTCAAGGCAACTGAGCGTCCGAACTAAGGCTACGTTCATACTACAGGTTTTAATGCACGAATCCGATTTTTTCTTGTTTTTCCGACTCGAGTGAGGCATTAACTTGACGGTCTGAACGTGACGAGTCGCATAGAACGGGACCATTTCAAATCCGATCTGGGTCACTTTCGTATGTGGTCTAAATCCGATCTGGGCCACATTTTTCCAGACTGTCGCGGCGGTCTGTACTGTCCAGTCCCGCAAATCGGATTTAATGCAGCAATTACGTCATCAAAAAGCGAGAGACTGTACGGTAGCTACGGTAGCGATGCATCAGTGCGTTATTAGCGCCTAGCTTGCCTTGAACATGGCTTTTTAGGAAGGGTCGGACTTGACAACAGTCATAAAAAAATAAAAATAGGTTTGAGGATAAGCCTGAGAATGATCGGTTTTCTCTCTGCTCCATATAAGCAATATTTCAACATTGCTTACACGGCCGAGAGTCGGGGCAAACTGCCCGTATGTGTGTGTGACATGCACGAACAGTGCGCGCATGCTATCGATCCGTATACTTTGAATATAAGCCTAAACGGGGATTATATATGCCTGTTATTTGTGTCCTCTTTTTAACAGCAACAAGCCTATGGCTACGTTCATACTACAGGTCTTAATGCACGAATCCGATTTTTTGTCATATCTGCGCACTAATTCACAGTACGACATGCGCTGAGCAAGACGACCCGCATGTGCAGAAGCATCAAAACAAATGACCACACATGCTGGCTGTCATCCGTCATTCCAGGGATATCATATTTTGCTTATTAAAAAGAGGACACAAATAACAGGCATAAATAATCCCTTAACAGGTTTATATTCAAAGAATATGGATCGATAGCATGCACGCACTGTTCGTGCATGTCACACACACATATGAGCAGTTTGCCCTGACTCTCGGTCGTGTAAGCAATGTTGAAATATTGCTTATATGGAGCAGAGAGAAAACTGATCATTCTCAGGCTCATCCTCGAACCCTTTCAAAAATTTTTTTATTTTTTATGACTTGTCAAGTCCGACCCTTCCTAAAAAGCCGTGTTCAAGGCAAGCTAGGCGCTAATAACGCACAGCTGCTTGATGTGTGATGGTGCGGTGTGGATTCTCTGTTAAGCTTGTTCGGACAGAATATTAGTTAAAGATGAATGAAAACTAAATACTATTGATTGATATTGTCATTATTAACATTTTAAAAATTTAAGTGACGGGTAAAAATAGATTATGACCGGATTTTTATGACCCTGTCAGTCAAAATGACAGACAATGAAAAAGTCTAGCGCAACCTCTGAGGTACACATTTATGTTTCATACATGAGGAGAAGTGAGTCATGAGAAGACAAATACCTGATTTCCATTTGCCTGTGGACCACTTCTTTTTTCATTTCCTCACATTTATCCTGCAGGGTGATTGTGGCGCTCTCCACTTCCTGTTGGATCGAACAGCAGATTAATTATCAGCTCTAGAAGATGCGGTCACCGATGCTAATTTAATTTAAAAACAGCTCGCCCTCCTTTTAATAATCCTGTCAGGGATCACGTGGCCCCCTCTGGCTTGGAGTAGAGATATTCATGTAACAAATAATTGCTTGTGTCATTACAACAGTACAAGAAATACTTTCCAGTCCCTGACAAAAGTCAGTTGGATTTGGAGCAATTTGCTCCAAGTCCAACTGTCCCCCTCACTTGCACACGCTCGAAGGGCCCCATGTTGCTTGGGGCCCCCAGGGACCCTTGCTACGCCTCTGGACATACTGTATATTTTATAATTTAGATTTGGTATAATTTGCTACTTAATGCGTCTTATATGTTCTGATTTCAGGATGAGAGATTTAGACTTGTATATGTTAAATTAGTATGTACTGTGTTTAATTCGAGATGTCTCTGGTTGCACTATGAAATGCACTTTTCCGCGCACGCCGTGTGTCCATGTTACTTTGTCACCTTTTTCACCCCTAACCAGTTTGCATGCCTGCAGAATGATTTAATGTTGATGATCATAACTGTTCCTAATGGTTTATTTGATAAATTGGCAAATACTCACTGATTGGATGTCTATTGTAACAATTAGTCTGTTAGTACGGAGAGGGGCCTGCAGCCCTCCCTGGTGTTGCATGTTTGGTACCAAATCATGTATTTGTATTACTACGCCCTCTTTTTTGGCACTTGATGTGTTACGAATGCTAATCCTTAATGCTAAACCCGCCCCCACCCCCATTAAGGGTGTAACGTTCATGAAACAATGTCTGCTAGACAACTGAGAATTTCTGTACTCATTGATGTCTGTGTTCATGTGAGTTATGTAAGCCAATAAACGATGATCAAGGTGTGGTTATTATTTTCCAATGCATTGCCAGCATTGGAAAATGCGTGAACTGTTGCCTAATAGGCATGGGCGGATATGAGATTCTGACGGGACAATATCCATTATCCATTAGTATCAAAGGCTGTTAAGGATTTGAAAAACATTTGTTTGGGAATGCTGCAGTGCAGATGTTTGGGCCTGTTTACCTTCTAAGATATAGATGTACGATTTGATGCTAAATGAACGTGATCTTTGACTATTTTTACGTCTGATGCAAGTTAGTGAAAACAACTGGCATTCTTTTGTCATTGCAGAACACATGGGTGCCATTGTCTTAATGGCGTACCGTACGCAGGTTATTTTTAGACCGTGACATCGCATCGTAAAGCCGAAGTGAGACATTATAGACCTGCCCTCGCATAGACCCAATGTAAAAAGTGCTACTTTTCGCCGGTAATCTTTCAAAAACGAACAGGCCGATCACGCATTGCTTTTTTGGAACTTTTAGAAATGACTCTAGACATTACGACCATGAAGGATGTTTTCTTCATCTGTTCCCGGAAGCCAAAAACGCGGGAGGAAAAAATGTGAAAACCGAATCAACTTGCGCAGAGTTTAACACCAGCTCGGCGAATCCATTCACGTTTCATATGCAGTAAACATTATGTTGGATTGGCATGGTCTTTCAGAGGACAAAGAGGTAAGCCATTTTTATATTTTCACTTTTATTTTTTTGGCGTAACGTTGTGCTGTACTGCTTCTGTCTGACAATGAATGGTATGAACAATGATATCTGACTGCCACTGTTACCGTTTCTGTTATATATATATATATATATATATAAACTTTAAGGGGGAAGTGTAAATAAATTATAGGATTAAGATGTGTTATCAATGAAAAAATTAAAAGTGTTCGTTGGCTGTCACTGAGTAGCATTTGCGATCGCTACACAAAGCTAACTAAATTACCCCCAAGAACGGTAAGAGACGTAGGTCAACCAGAGAATATATAAGAAAGACAGGGCTGATGGTAAAGGATAGCTTGTTGAAACAGGAGAATGTCATTGTCAGTCGCATCGATAAAAAAGCTAAAGCTATGCTTAGGTCGGCTCGTTTTTTTCGTCTTTTTCAGCCTTCGACACTAAAGCCATCTCTTTAACTGAACATTTTTATGTTCTTCCACATCTATGCCAGTCAATTTGGCACCAAGCACATCATTTTCGGAGAGAATTGGTAGGTTTAGCGCTGTAAACATCTTCGTACACGATTTCCATTCATTTCCTATTAGGGACAAACGTAGGCTTGTCCTAGCTTTGTCCCAGCTTAGCAACAGTAGCTAATGCCATGAATATTAATGAGCGGAAGTGACGTTTTGCTTGCGGTACGCCATTACAGGCCTATAGACCCTACTCATGTGACGTCACAGCCACGCCCCCGCGCCATGTTGTCCGTATACTCGTCATGTTAATGCATTAGCGCTTCATAAATTCCTCCTATTATGGCGTGTTTTTCTGCTCGTTAACAATAATAATAAAAATGGTGAAGTCGTGTGTGGCGGTCGGTTGCAAAAACAGAGAAGATAGACGGAGAGACTTGAAGTTTTACCGTATTCCGAGAGACCCGGAGAGGAGAGCGAGATTGACTGCTGCAATTCGACGAGAAAACTGGGCTCCAAACGACTACCACAGATTATGTAGTAGTCATTTTATATCTGTTAAGATGCATTTAATATATATTTAGAGGGTTTTGGGCTGACAACCACAATTAAGATCATTGCTAGGCTAATCGCTGACAACATACACTCAGATGTTGTATGAACTACCTGAAAATATATTATTATAAGGGGATAATAAGACAGTTGTCATACAATTAATTTACAATTTCACTATTGAGGTCAAAAGCCAAAAAACAAATTCAACTAGGGACAATCTGGAGTAGTGCTATCGCACTTCATATTTATTACATATTATATATGTATGTAGTGAGAGTGCTATCGCTAAACCATATAAACATTAAAAGCCCTAGCTCCATTGACAAATGACATGAAATACATTAGACTTGACAGTGGATGTTAGCAAGAACAAAAGATTTTGAATCGAAAATTTCATAACTCACCTTCCCGAGCACAAGATTCCTGCTGAATTTTCGTGTACGAGGACCTGTTTCACCCAACCAGCAACGTAGCATTTATAAGCCTCCAAGCTCTTAAAGTTTTTCAAGCTTTCGTGAGAATAGGCTGATTTTGCGTGGACAAGATAGTTGTAAATATCCGGGTCAGGCAAAGACGGCGAAGACAGCGGGTCGAAAAACATCGATTTAGGCATCAAATATGGATCTGGCGAATGGATAAACTGAAGCTTTTCCACATAACGCCTTTTATGCAACACATCCGATGAGTTTACAGCGTCAGATAACACCGGGGCTTCCATGAATTGCTCTATAACTTGCACGACTAATTGAAAACAATGAGAATAAGTCTAAAAAATACGGACAATATGGCGGCCGGATACAGCGACACGTCATTTTGTGACGTAGGTGAGTAGTGTCTATACCGATCTCTATTTGAACCACTAGTGGCCACCGAAGACACTCATTTAATTAGTACAAAGTAATTGGATTTAATTGTTTTTTTTGCATTTTTGTTTAGACACCTCCATGGCTCAGTTGCCAGTACTGCTGATGAACTCAACAGAGAATTGTGGTTCAAACCTGCTATCGCATGTTTTTATTTTTTGCTCATTAATGCACTGTCCAAACTTTGGATAATTGTAAACGTTTGACAAACAAATTTGAAACCAGGTAAACCCCAGAATGAGGGTGTTGAAAGCTGCTGCAAATTGCTCACTGATGTTTTTCTTGTCCCAGTCTGAAAAGTAAATGCTTCTGCGTAAGTATTTCACTGCCAGTCCCTTGCCACAGATGTCTGGTTAGCACAGTGGCAGTGCCCTGGATTAAGACCCAGTGGGTGTGGGTTCAAATCTTGTGCACGCTCACAATGTACTGAAGCTATTGTTTAGCTAATGCTCCATTATGTGGTTCGAACATTGGATGGATGCAGTTTCGAGCAACAAATCCCAATGACTGGATACTCTAGGAGTAGTGTGGTGAAGGTAAAACCCAGACTATATGGGTTCAAATCTTGTGTGTCCCCCGAATCAATTTTTTTTTTTTTTTTTTTTTTTTTTTTGCTGGCTGGAGGCAGCGAGAGCCCCCTTCCCAGGGCGCGAGCTGCTGGAGGCAGCGAGAGCCCCCTTCCCAGGGCGCGAGCTGCTGGAGGCAGCGAGAGCCCCCTTCCCAGGGCGCGAGCTGCTGGAGGCAGCGAGAGCCCCCTTCCCAGGGCGCGAGCTGCTGGAGGCAGCGAGAGCCCCCTTCCCAGGGCGCGAGCTGCTGGAGGCAGCGAGAGCCCCCTTCCCAGGGCGCGAGCTGCTGGAGGCAGCGAGAGCCCCCTTCCCAGGGCGCGAGCTGCTGGAGGCAGCGAGAGCCCCCTTCCCAGGGCGCGAGCTGCTGGAGGCAGCGAGAGCCCCCTTCCCAGGGCGCGAGCTGCTGGAGGCAGCGAGAGCCCCCTTCCCAGGGCGCGAGCTGCTGGAGGCAGCGAGAGCCCCCTTCCCAGGGCGCGAGCTGCTGGAGGCAGCGAGAGCCCCCTTCCCAGGGCGCGAGCTGCTGGAGGCAGCGAGAGCCCCCTTCCCAGGGCGCGAGCTGCTGGAGGCAGCGAGAGCCCCCTTCCCAGGGCGCGAGCTGCTGGAGGCAGCGAGAGCCCCCTTCCCAGGGCGCGAGCTGCTGGAGGCAGCGAGAGCCCCCTTCCCAGGGCGCGAGCTGCTGGAGGCAGCGAGAGCCCCCTTCCCAGGGCGCGAGCTGCTGGAGGCAGCGAGAGCCCCCTTCCCAGGGCGCGAGCTGCTGGAGGCAGCGAGAGCCCCCTTCCCAGGGCGCGAGCTGCTGGAGGCAGCGAGAGCCCCCTTCCCAGGGCGCGAGCTGCTGGAGGCAGCGAGAGCCCCCTTCCCAGGGCGCGAGCTGCTGGAGGCAGCGAGAGCCCCCTTCCCAGGGCGCGAGCTGCTGGAGGCAGCGAGAGCCCCCTTCCCAGGGCGCGAGCTGCTGGAGGCAGCGAGAGCCCCCTTCCCAGGGCGCGAGCTGCTGGAGGCAGCGAGAGCCCCCTTCCCAGGGCGCGAGCTGCTGGAGGCAGCGAGAGCCCCCTTCCCAGGGCGCGAGCTGCTGGAGGCAGCGAGAGCCCCCTTCCCAGGGCGCGAGCTGCTGGAGGCAGCGAGAGCCCCCTTCCCAGGGCGCGAGCTGCTGGAGGCAGCGAGAGCCCCCTTCCCAGGGCGCGAGCTGCTGGAGGCAGCGAGAGCCCCCTTCCCAGGGCGCGAGCTGCTGGAGGCAGCGAGAGCCCCCTTCCCAGGGCGCGAGCTGCTGGAGGCAGCGAGAGCCCCCTTCCCAGGGCGCGAGCTGCTGGAGGCAGCGAGAGCCCCCTTCCCAGGGCGCGAGCTGCTGGAGGCAGCGAGAGCCCCCTTCCCAGGGCGCGAGCTGCTGGAGGCAGCGAGAGCCCCCTTCCCAGGGCGCGAGCTGCTGGAGGCAGCGAGAGCCCCCTTCCCAGGGCGCGAGCTGCTGGAGGCAGCGAGAGCCCCCTTCCCAGGGCGCGAGCTGCTGGAGGCAGCGAGAGCCCCCTTCCCAGGGCGCGAGCTGCTGGAGGCAGCGAGAGCCCCCTTCCCAGGGCGCGAGCTGCTGGAGGCAGCGAGAGCCCCCTTCCCAGGGCGCGAGCTGCTGGAGGCAGCGAGAGCCCCCTTCCCAGGGCGCGAGCTGCTGGAGGCAGCGAGAGCCCCCTTCCCAGGGCGCGAGCTGCTGGAGGCAGCGAGAGCCCCCTTCCCAGGGCGCGAGCTGCTGGAGGCAGCGAGAGCCCCCTTCCCAGGGCGCGAGCTGCTGGAGGCAGCGAGAGCCCCCTTCCCAGGGCGCGAGCTGCTGGAGGCAGCGAGAGCCCCCTTCCCAGGGCGCGAGCTGCTGGAGGCAGCGAGAGCCCCCTTCCCAGGGCGCGAGCTGCTGGAGGCAGCGAGAGCCCCCTTCCCAGGGCGCGAGCTGCTGGAGGCAGCGAGAGCCCCCTTCCCAGGGCGCGAGCTGCTGGAGGCAGCGAGAGCCCCCTTCCCAGGGCGCGAGCTGCTGGAGGCAGCGAGAGCCCCCTTCCCAGGGCGCGAGCTGCTGGAGGCAGCGAGAGCCCCCTTCCCAGGGCGCGAGCTGCTGGAGGCAGCGAGAGCCCCCTTCCCAGGGCGCGAGCTGCTGGAGGCAGCGAGAGCCCCCTTCCCAGGGCGCGAGCTGCTGGAGGCAGCGAGAGCCCCCTTCCCAGGGCGCGAGCTGCTGGAGGCAGCGAGAGCCCCCTTCCCAGGGCGCGAGCTGCTGGAGGCAGCGAGAGCCCCCTTCCCAGGGCGCGAGCTGCTGGAGGCAGCGAGAGCCCCCTTCCCAGGGCGCGAGCTGCTGGAGGCAGCGAGAGCCCCCTTCCCAGGGCGCGAGCTGCTGGAGGCAGCGAGAGCCCCCTTCCCAGGGCGCGAGCTGCTGGAGGCAGCGAGAGCCCCCTTCCCAGGGCGCGAGCTGCTGGAGGCAGCGAGAGCCCCCTTCCCAGGGCGCGAGCTGCTGGAGGCAGCGAGAGCCCCCTTCCCAGGGCGCGAGCTGCTGGAGGCAGCGAGAGCCCCCTTCCCAGGGCGCGAGCTGCTGGAGGCAGCGAGAGCCCCCTTCCCAGGGCGCGAGCTGCTGGAGGCAGCGAGAGCCCCCTTCCCAGGGCGCGAGCTGCTGGAGGCAGCGAGAGCCCCCTTCCCAGGGCGCGAGCTGCTGGAGGCAGCGAGAGCCCCCTTCCCAGGGCGCGAGCTGCTGGAGGCAGCGAGAGCCCCCTTCCCAGGGCGCGAGCTGCTGGAGGCAGCGAGAGCCCCCTTCCCAGGGCGCGAGCTGCTGGAGGCAGCGAGAGCCCCCTTCCCAGGGCGCGAGCTGCTGGAGGCAGCGAGAGCCCCCTTCCCAGGGCGCGAGCTGCTGGAGGCAGCGAGAGCCCCCTTCCCAGGGCGCGAGCTGCTGGAGGCAGCGAGAGCCCCCTTCCCAGGGCGCGAGCTGCTGGAGGCAGCGAGAGCCCCCTTCCCAGGGCGCGAGCTGCTGGAGGCAGCGAGAGCCCCCTTCCCAGGGCGCGAGCTGCTGGAGGCAGCGAGAGCCCCCTTCCCAGGGCGCGAGCTGCTGGAGGCAGCGAGAGCCCCCTTCCCAGGGCGCGAGCTGCTGGAGGCAGCGAGAGCCCCCTTCCCAGGGCGCGAGCTGCTGGAGGCAGCGAGAGCCCCCTTCCCAGGGCGCGAGCTGCTGGAGGCAGCGAGAGCCCCCTTCCCAGGGCGCGAGCTGCTGGAGGCAGCGAGAGCCCCCTTCCCAGGGCGCGAGCTGCTGGAGGCAGCGAGAGCCCCCTTCCCAGGGCGCGAGCTGCTGGAGGCAGCGAGAGCCCCCTTCCCAGGGCGCGAGCTGCTGGAGGCAGCGAGAGCCCCCTTCCCAGGGCGCGAGCTGCTGGAGGCAGCGAGAGCCCCCTTCCCAGGGCGCGAGCTGCTGGAGGCAGCGAGAGCCCCCTTCCCAGGGCGCGAGCTGCTGGAGGCAGCGAGAGCCCCCTTCCCAGGGCGCGAGCTGCTGGAGGCAGCGAGAGCCCCCTTCCCAGGGCGCGAGCTGCTGGAGGCAGCGAGAGCCCCCTTCCCAGGGCGCGAGCTGCTGGAGGCAGCGAGAGCCCCCTTCCCAGGGCGCGAGCTGCTGGAGGCAGCGAGAGCCCCCTTCCCAGGGCGCGAGCTGCTGGAGGCAGCGAGAGCCCCCTTCCCAGGGCGCGAGCTGCTGGAGGCAGCGAGAGCCCCCTTCCCAGGGCGCGAGCTGCTGGAGGCAGCGAGAGCCCCCTTCCCAGGGCGCGAGCTGCTGGAGGCAGCGAGAGCCCCCTTCCCAGGGCGCGAGCTGCTGGAGGCAGCGAGAGCCCCCTTCCCAGGGCGCGAGCTGCTGGAGGCAGCGAGAGCCCCCTTCCCAGGGCGCGAGCTGCTGGAGGCAGCGAGAGCCCCCTTCCCAGGGCGCGAGCTGCTGGAGGCAGCGAGAGCCCCCTTCCCAGGGCGCGAGCTGCTGGAGGCAGCGAGAGCCCCCTTCCCAGGGCGCGAGCTGCTGGAGGCAGCGAGAGCCCCCTTCCCAGGGCGCGAGCTGCTGGAGGCAGCGAGAGCCCCCTTCCCAGGGCGCGAGCTGCTGGAGGCAGCGAGAGCCCCCTTCCCAGGGCGCGAGCTGCTGGAGGCAGCGAGAGCCCCCTTCCCAGGGCGCGAGCTGCTGGAGGCAGCGAGAGCCCCCTTCCCAGGGCGCGAGCTGCTGGAGGCAGCGAGAGCCCCCTTCCCAGGGCGCGAGCTGCTGGAGGCAGCGAGAGCCCCCTTCCCAGGGCGCGAGCTGCTGGAGGCAGCGAGAGCCCCCTTCCCAGGGCGCGAGCTGCTGGAGGCAGCGAGAGCCCCCTTCCCAGGGCGCGAGCTGCTGGAGGCAGCGAGAGCCCCCTTCCCAGGGCGCGAGCTGCTGGAGGCAGCGAGAGCCCCCTTCCCAGGGCGCGAGCTGCTGGAGGCAGCGAGAGCCCCCTTCCCAGGGCGCGAGCTGCTGGAGGCAGCGAGAGCCCCCTTCCCAGGGCGCGAGCTGCTGGAGGCAGCGAGAGCCCCCTTCCCAGGGCGCGAGCTGCTGGAGGCAGCGAGAGCCCCCTTCCCAGGGCGCGAGCTGCTGGAGGCAGCGAGAGCCCCCTTCCCAGGGCGCGAGCTGCTGGAGGCAGCGAGAGCCCCCTTCCCAGGGCGCGAGCTGCTGGAGGCAGCGAGAGCCCCCTTCCCAGGGCGCGAGCTGCTGGAGGCAGCGAGAGCCCCCTTCCCAGGGCGCGAGCTGCTGGAGGCAGCGAGAGCCCCCTTCCCAGGGCGCGAGCTGCTGGAGGCAGCGAGAGCCCCCTTCCCAGGGCGCGAGCTGCTGGAGGCAGCGAGAGCCCCCTTCCCAGGGCGCGAGCTGCTGGAGGCAGCGAGAGCCCCCTTCCCAGGGCGCGAGCTGCTGGAGGCAGCGAGAGCCCCCTTCCCAGGGCGCGAGCTGCTGGAGGCAGCGAGAGCCCCCTTCCCAGGGCGCGAGCTGCTGGAGGCAGCGAGAGCCCCCTTCCCAGGGCGCGAGCTGCTGGAGGCAGCGAGAGCCCCCTTCCCAGGGCGCGAGCTGCTGGAGGCAGCGAGAGCCCCCTTCCCAGGGCGCGAGCTGCTGGAGGCAGCGAGAGCCCCCTTCCCAGGGCGCGAGCTGCTGGAGGCAGCGAGAGCCCCCTTCCCAGGGCGCGAGCTGCTGGAGGCAGCGAGAGCCCCCTTCCCAGGGCGCGAGCTGCTGGAGGCAGCGAGAGCCCCCTTCCCAGGGCGCGAGCTGCTGGAGGCAGCGAGAGCCCCCTTCCCAGGGCGCGAGCTGCTGGAGGCAGCGAGAGCCCCCTTCCCAGGGCGCGAGCTGCTGGAGGCAGCGAGAGCCCCCTTCCCAGGGCGCGAGCTGCTGGAGGCAGCGAGAGCCCCCTTCCCAGGGCGCGAGCTGCTGGAGGCAGCGAGAGCCCCCTTCCCAGGGCGCGAGCTGCTGGAGGCAGCGAGAGCCCCCTTCCCAGGGCGCGAGCTGCTGGAGGCAGCGAGAGCCCCCTTCCCAGGGCGCGAGCTGCTGGAGGCAGCGAGAGCCCCCTTCCCAGGGCGCGAGCTGCTGGAGGCAGCGAGAGCCCCCTTCCCAGGGCGCGAGCTGCTGGAGGCAGCGAGAGCCCCCTTCCCAGGGCGCGAGCTGCTGGAGGCAGCGAGAGCCCCCTTCCCAGGGCGCGAGCTGCTGGAGGCAGCGAGAGCCCCCTTCCCAGGGCGCGAGCTGCTGGAGGCAGCGAGAGCCCCCTTCCCAGGGCGCGAGCTGCTGGAGGCAGCGAGAGCCCCCTTCCCAGGGCGCGAGCTGCTGGAGGCAGCGAGAGCCCCCTTCCCAGGGCGCGAGCTGCTGGAGGCAGCGAGAGCCCCCTTCCCAGGGCGCGAGCTGCTGGAGGCAGCGAGAGCCCCCTTCCCAGGGCGCGAGCTGCTGGAGGCAGCGAGAGCCCCCTTCCCAGGGCGCGAGCTGCTGGAGGCAGCGAGAGCCCCCTTCCCAGGGCGCGAGCTGCTGGAGGCAGCGAGAGCCCCCTTCCCAGGGCGCGAGCTGCTGGAGGCAGCGAGAGCCCCCTTCCCAGGGCGCGAGCTGCTGGAGGCAGCGAGAGCCCCCTTCCCAGGGCGCGAGCTGCTGGAGGCAGCGAGAGCCCCCTTCCCAGGGCGCGAGCTGCTGGAGGCAGCGAGAGCCCCCTTCCCAGGGCGCGAGCTGCTGGAGGCAGCGAGAGCCCCCTTCCCAGGGCGCGAGCTGCTGGAGGCAGCGAGAGCCCCCTTCCCAGGGCGCGAGCTGCTGGAGGCAGCGAGAGCCCCCTTCCCAGGGCGCGAGCTGCTGGAGGCAGCGAGAGCCCCCTTCCCAGGGCGCGAGCTGCTGGAGGCAGCGAGAGCCCCCTTCCCAGGGCGCGAGCTGCTGGAGGCAGCGAGAGCCCCCTTCCCAGGGCGCGAGCTGCTGGAGGCAGCGAGAGCCCCCTTCCCAGGGCGCGAGCTGCTGGAGGCAGCGAGAGCCCCCTTCCCAGGGCGCGAGCTGCTGGAGGCAGCGAGAGCCCCCTTCCCAGGGCGCGAGCTGCTGGAGGCAGCGAGAGCCCCCTTCCCAGGGCGCGAGCTGCTGGAGGCAGCGAGAGCCCCCTTCCCAGGGCGCGAGCTGCTGGAGGCAGCGAGAGCCCCCTTCCCAGGGCGCGAGCTGCTGGAGGCAGCGAGAGCCCCCTTCCCAGGGCGCGAGCTGCTGGAGGCAGCGAGAGCCCCCTTCCCAGGGCGCGAGCTGCTGGAGGCAGCGAGAGCCCCCTTCCCAGGGCGCGAGCTGCTGGAGGCAGCGAGAGCCCCCTTCCCAGGGCGCGAGCTGCTGGAGGCAGCGAGAGCCCCCTTCCCAGGGCGCGAGCTGCTGGAGGCAGCGAGAGCCCCCTTCCCAGGGCGCGAGCTGCTGGAGGCAGCGAGAGCCCCCTTCCCAGGGCGCGAGCTGCTGGAGGCAGCGAGAGCCCCCTTCCCAGGGCGCGAGCTGCTGGAGGCAGCGAGAGCCCCCTTCCCAGGGCGCGAGCTGCTGGAGGCAGCGAGAGCCCCCTTCCCAGGGCGCGAGCTGCTGGAGGCAGCGAGAGCCCCCTTCCCAGGGCGCGAGCTGCTGGAGGCAGCGAGAGCCCCCTTCCCAGGGCGCGAGCTGCTGGAGGCAGCGAGAGCCCCCTTCCCAGGGCGCGAGCTGCTGGAGGCAGCGAGAGCCCCCTTCCCAGGGCGCGAGCTGCTGGAGGCAGCGAGAGCCCCCTTCCCAGGGCGCGAGCTGCTGGAGGCAGCGAGAGCCCCCTTCCCAGGGCGCGAGCTGCTGGAGGCAGCGAGAGCCCCCTTCCCAGGGCGCGAGCTGCTGGAGGCAGCGAGAGCCCCCTTCCCAGGGCGCGAGCTGCTGGAGGCAGCGAGAGCCCCCTTCCCAGGGCGCGAGCTGCTGGAGGCAGCGAGAGCCCCCTTCCCAGGGCGCGAGCTGCTGGAGGCAGCGAGAGCCCCCTTCCCAGGGCGCGAGCTGCTGGAGGCAGCGAGAGCCCCCTTCCCAGGGCGCGAGCTGCTGGAGGCAGCGAGAGCCCCCTTCCCAGGGCGCGAGCTGCTGGAGGCAGCGAGAGCCCCCTTCCCAGGGCGCGAGCTGCTGGAGGCAGCGAGAGCCCCCTTCCCAGGGCGCGAGCTGCTGGAGGCAGCGAGAGCCCCCTTCCCAGGGCGCGAGCTGCTGGAGGCAGCGAGAGCCCCCTTCCCAGGGCGCGAGCTGCTGGAGGCAGCGAGAGCCCCCTTCCCAGGGCGCGAGCTGCTGGAGGCAGCGAGAGCCCCCTTCCCAGGGCGCGAGCTGCTGGAGGCAGCGAGAGCCCCCTTCCCAGGGCGCGAGCTGCTGGAGGCAGCGAGAGCCCCCTTCCCAGGGCGCGAGCTGCTGGAGGCAGCGAGAGCCCCCTTCCCAGGGCGCGAGCTGCTGGAGGCAGCGAGAGCCCCCTTCCCAGGGCGCGAGCTGCTGGAGGCAGCGAGAGCCCCCTTCCCAGGGCGCGAGCTGCTGGAGGCAGCGAGAGCCCCCTTCCCAGGGCGCGAGCTGCTGGAGGCAGCGAGAGCCCCCTTCCCAGGGCGCGAGCTGCTGGAGGCAGCGAGAGCCCCCTTCCCAGGGCGCGAGCTGCTGGAGGCAGCGAGAGCCCCCTTCCCAGGGCGCGAGCTGCTGGAGGCAGCGAGAGCCCCCTTCCCAGGGCGCGAGCTGCTGGAGGCAGCGAGAGCCCCCTTCCCAGGGCGCGAGCTGCTGGAGGCAGCGAGAGCCCCCTTCCCAGGGCGCGAGCTGCTGGAGGCAGCGAGAGCCCCCTTCCCAGGGCGCGAGCTGCTGGAGGCAGCGAGAGCCCCCTTCCCAGGGCGCGAGCTGCTGGAGGCAGCGAGAGCCCCCTTCCCAGGGCGCGAGCTGCTGGAGGCAGCGAGAGCCCCCTTCCCAGGGCGCGAGCTGCTGGAGGCAGCGAGAGCCCCCTTCCCAGGGCGCGAGCTGCTGGAGGCAGCGAGAGCCCCCTTCCCAGGGCGCGAGCTGCTGGAGGCAGCGAGAGCCCCCTTCCCAGGGCGCGAGCTGCTGGAGGCAGCGAGAGCCCCCTTCCCAGGGCGCGAGCTGCTGGAGGCAGCGAGAGCCCCCTTCCCAGGGCGCGAGCTGCTGGAGGCAGCGAGAGCCCCCTTCCCAGGGCGCGAGCTGCTGGAGGCAGCGAGAGCCCCCTTCCCAGGGCGCGAGCTGCTGGAGGCAGCGAGAGCCCCCTTCCCAGGGCGCGAGCTGCTGGAGGCAGCGAGAGCCCCCTTCCCAGGGCGCGAGCTGCTGGAGGCAGCGAGAGCCCCCTTCCCAGGGCGCGAGCTGCTGGAGGCAGCGAGAGCCCCCTTCCCAGGGCGCGAGCTGCTGGAGGCAGCGAGAGCCCCCTTCCCAGGGCGCGAGCTGCTGGAGGCAGCGAGAGCCCCCTTCCCAGGGCGCGAGCTGCTGGAGGCAGCGAGAGCCCCCTTCCCAGGGCGCGAGCTGCTGGAGGCAGCGAGAGCCCCCTTCCCAGGGCGCGAGCTGCTGGAGGCAGCGAGAGCCCCCTTCCCAGGGCGCGAGCTGCTGGAGGCAGCGAGAGCCCCCTTCCCAGGGCGCGAGCTGCTGGAGGCAGCGAGAGCCCCCTTCCCAGGGCGCGAGCTGCTGGAGGCAGCGAGAGCCCCCTTCCCAGGGCGCGAGCTGCTGGAGGCAGCGAGAGCCCCCTTCCCAGGGCGCGAGCTGCTGGAGGCAGCGAGAGCCCCCTTCCCAGGGCGCGAGCTGCTGGAGGCAGCGAGAGCCCCCTTCCCAGGGCGCGAGCTGCTGGAGGCAGCGAGAGCCCCCTTCCCAGGGCGCGAGCTGCTGGAGGCAGCGAGAGCCCCCTTCCCAGGGCGCGAGCTGCTGGAGGCAGCGAGAGCCCCCTTCCCAGGGCGCGAGCTGCTGGAGGCAGCGAGAGCCCCCTTCCCAGGGCGCGAGCTGCTGGAGGCAGCGAGAGCCCCCTTCCCAGGGCGCGAGCTGCTGGAGGCAGCGAGAGCCCCCTTCCCAGGGCGCGAGCTGCTGGAGGCAGCGAGAGCCCCCTTCCCAGGGCGCGAGCTGCTGGAGGCAGCGAGAGCCCCCTTCCCAGGGCGCGAGCTGCTGGAGGCAGCGAGAGCCCCCTTCCCAGGGCGCGAGCTGCTGGAGGCAGCGAGAGCCCCCTTCCCAGGGCGCGAGCTGCTGGAGGCAGCGAGAGCCCCCTTCCCAGGGCGCGAGCTGCTGGAGGCAGCGAGAGCCCCCTTCCCAGGGCGCGAGCTGCTGGAGGCAGCGAGAGCCCCCTTCCCAGGGCGCGAGCTGCTGGAGGCAGCGAGAGCCCCCTTCCCAGGGCGCGAGCTGCTGGAGGCAGCGAGAGCCCCCTTCCCAGGGCGCGAGCTGCTGGAGGCAGCGAGAGCCCCCTTCCCAGGGCGCGAGCTGCTGGAGGCAGCGAGAGCCCCCTTCCCAGGGCGCGAGCTGCTGGAGGCAGCGAGAGCCCCCTTCCCAGGGCGCGAGCTGCTGGAGGCAGCGAGAGCCCCCTTCCCAGGGCGCGAGCTGCTGGAGGCAGCGAGAGCCCCCTTCCCAGGGCGCGAGCTGCTGGAGGCAGCGAGAGCCCCCTTCCCAGGGCGCGAGCTGCTGGAGGCAGCGAGAGCCCCCTTCCCAGGGCGCGAGCTGCTGGAGGCAGCGAGAGCCCCCTTCCCAGGGCGCGAGCTGCTGGAGGCAGCGAGAGCCCCCTTCCCAGGGCGCGAGCTGCTGGAGGCAGCGAGAGCCCCCTTCCCAGGGCGCGAGCTGCTGGAGGCAGCGAGAGCCCCCTTCCCAGGGCGCGAGCTGCTGGAGGCAGCGAGAGCCCCCTTCCCAGGGCGCGAGCTGCTGGAGGCAGCGAGAGCCCCCTTCCCAGGGCGCGAGCTGCTGGAGGCAGCGAGAGCCCCCTTCCCAGGGCGCGAGCTGCTGGAGGCAGCGAGAGCCCCCTTCCCAGGGCGCGAGCTGCTGGAGGCAGCGAGAGCCCCCTTCCCAGGGCGCGAGCTGCTGGAGGCAGCGAGAGCCCCCTTCCCAGGGCGCGAGCTGCTGGAGGCAGCGAGAGCCCCCTTCCCAGGGCGCGAGCTGCTGGAGGCAGCGAGAGCCCCCTTCCCAGGGCGCGAGCTGCTGGAGGCAGCGAGAGCCCCCTTCCCAGGGCGCGAGCTGCTGGAGGCAGCGAGAGCCCCCTTCCCAGGGCGCGAGCTGCTGGAGGCAGCGAGAGCCCCCTTCCCAGGGCGCGAGCTGCTGGAGGCAGCGAGAGCCCCCTTCCCAGGGCGCGAGCTGCTGGAGGCAGCGAGAGCCCCCTTCCCAGGGCGCGAGCTGCTGGAGGCAGCGAGAGCCCCCTTCCCAGGGCGCGAGCTGCTGGAGGCAGCGAGAGCCCCCTTCCCAGGGCGCGAGCTGCTGGAGGCAGCGAGAGCCCCCTTCCCAGGGCGCGAGCTGCTGGAGGCAGCGAGAGCCCCCTTCCCAGGGCGCGAGCTGCTGGAGGCAGCGAGAGCCCCCTTCCCAGGGCGCGAGCTGCTGGAGGCAGCGAGAGCCCCCTTCCCAGGGCGCGAGCTGCTGGAGGCAGCGAGAGCCCCCTTCCCAGGGCGCGAGCTGCTGGAGGCAGCGAGAGCCCCCTTCCCAGGGCGCGAGCTGCTGGAGGCAGCGAGAGCCCCCTTCCCAGGGCGCGAGCTGCTGGAGGCAGCGAGAGCCCCCTTCCCAGGGCGCGAGCTGCTGGAGGCAGCGAGAGCCCCCTTCCCAGGGCGCGAGCTGCTGGAGGCAGCGAGAGCCCCCTTCCCAGGGCGCGAGCTGCTGGAGGCAGCGAGAGCCCCCTTCCCAGGGCGCGAGCTGCTGGAGGCAGCGAGAGCCCCCTTCCCAGGGCGCGAGCTGCTGGAGGCAGCGAGAGCCCCCTTCCCAGGGCGCGAGCTGCTGGAGGCAGCGAGAGCCCCCTTCCCAGGGCGCGAGCTGCTGGAGGCAGCGAGAGCCCCCTTCCCAGGGCGCGAGCTGCTGGAGGCAGCGAGAGCCCCCTTCCCAGGGCGCGAGCTGCTGGAGGCAGCGAGAGCCCCCTTCCCAGGGCGCGAGCTGCTGGAGGCAGCGAGAGCCCCCTTCCCAGGGCGCGAGCTGCTGGAGGCAGCGAGAGCCCCCTTCCCAGGGCGCGAGCTGCTGGAGGCAGCGAGAGCCCCCTTCCCAGGGCGCGAGCTGCTGGAGGCAGCGAGAGCCCCCTTCCCAGGGCGCGAGCTGCTGGAGGCAGCGAGAGCCCCCTTCCCAGGGCGCGAGCTGCTGGAGGCAGCGAGAGCCCCCTTCCCAGGGCGCGAGCTGCTGGAGGCAGCGAGAGCCCCCTTCCCAGGGCGCGAGCTGCTGGAGGCAGCGAGAGCCCCCTTCCCAGGGCGCGAGCTGCTGGAGGCAGCGAGAGCCCCCTTCCCAGGGCGCGAGCTGCTGGAGGCAGCGAGAGCCCCCTTCCCAGGGCGCGAGCTGCTGGAGGCAGCGAGAGCCCCCTTCCCAGGGCGCGAGCTGCTGGAGGCAGCGAGAGCCCCCTTCCCAGGGCGCGAGCTGCTGGAGGCAGCGAGAGCCCCCTTCCCAGGGCGCGAGCTGCTGGAGGCAGCGAGAGCCCCCTTCCCAGGGCGCGAGCTGCTGGAGGCAGCGAGAGCCCCCTTCCCAGGGCGCGAGCTGCTGGAGGCAGCGAGAGCCCCCTTCCCAGGGCGCGAGCTGCTGGAGGCAGCGAGAGCCCCCTTCCCAGGGCGCGAGCTGCTGGAGGCAGCGAGAGCCCCCTTCCCAGGGCGCGAGCTGCTGGAGGCAGCGAGAGCCCCCTTCCCAGGGCGCGAGCTGCTGGAGGCAGCGAGAGCCCCCTTCCCAGGGCGCGAGCTGCTGGAGGCAGCGAGAGCCCCCTTCCCAGGGCGCGAGCTGCTGGAGGCAGCGAGAGCCCCCTTCCCAGGGCGCGAGCTGCTGGAGGCAGCGAGAGCCCCCTTCCCAGGGCGCGAGCTGCTGGAGGCAGCGAGAGCCCCCTTCCCAGGGCGCGAGCTGCTGGAGGCAGCGAGAGCCCCCTTCCCAGGGCGCGAGCTGCTGGAGGCAGCGAGAGCCCCCTTCCCAGGGCGCGAGCTGCTGGAGGCAGCGAGAGCCCCCTTCCCAGGGCGCGAGCTGCTGGAGGCAGCGAGAGCCCCCTTCCCAGGGCGCGAGCTGCTGGAGGCAGCGAGAGCCCCCTTCCCAGGGCGCGAGCTGCTGGAGGCAGCGAGAGCCCCCTTCCCAGGGCGCGAGCTGCTGGAGGCAGCGAGAGCCCCCTTCCCAGGGCGCGAGCTGCTGGAGGCAGCGAGAGCCCCCTTCCCAGGGCGCGAGCTGCTGGAGGCAGCGAGAGCCCCCTTCCCAGGGCGCGAGCTGCTGGAGGCAGCGAGAGCCCCCTTCCCAGGGCGCGAGCTGCTGGAGGCAGCGAGAGCCCCCTTCCCAGGGCGCGAGCTGCTGGAGGCAGCGAGAGCCCCCTTCCCAGGGCGCGAGCTGCTGGAGGCAGCGAGAGCCCCCTTCCCAGGGCGCGAGCTGCTGGAGGCAGCGAGAGCCCCCTTCCCAGGGCGCGAGCTGCTGGAGGCAGCGAGAGCCCCCTTCCCAGGGCGCGAGCTGCTGGAGGCAGCGAGAGCCCCCTTCCCAGGGCGCGAGCTGCTGGAGGCAGCGAGAGCCCCCTTCCCAGGGCGCGAGCTGCTGGAGGCAGCGAGAGCCCCCTTCCCAGGGCGCGAGCTGCTGGAGGCAGCGAGAGCCCCCTTCCCAGGGCGCGAGCTGCTGGAGGCAGCGAGAGCCCCCTTCCCAGCGGCTTATAGGATTGCCCCAGGGGGAAAAAAAAATAATAAAACCTTCAGATCAGTGAATACTGTGTTTATTGTCCATGGAAGAAATGCCACTAGATTGAGACCTTGACTGGACTCAAACCCACTTAACACAGTGTTTGAACCCACTCAACCTGAACTGGAAGTCCACCACACTACCACTCAACCATCCAGCTGTTGGAAGTCATTAATGGCAACTCGTATTTGTCCTCTTTCTCCCACTCAATAGGAAAAACATTAAACACATCAAGGATTTGAACCAAGCCACTCTGGGTACCAGTCCAGTGTACTATCCCTGGACTATGCACCCATTGGGATTACCAGCTCAGAGGTTCTATCTGTTCACTGTTCAAACTACCAACTAGGTTTAAAAAAAAAAAAAACACCTTTGTACTGATAGAGTATTTCAGTGGTCACTCGTAGTTCAAAATGACATTGGTAGGGGTCAATAATACGATGGCATTGCAATTGGCATCTGTTGCAACAAAACTATGCCAGATGTTTTCGCTAACTTGCATCTTATGGAGTCATTTAAAATATTTTCTCAACTTCATTTAGCATCAAACTCCAACAATATCCTAGAAGGTAAACCGGGCCAATTATTTGCACATAAGCTTTCCCAATTATTTGCACATAAACTGTCCCATACAGTTGTGGTCAAAAGTTTACATACACTTGTGAAGAACAATGTCATGGCTCTCTTGAGTTTCCAGTTAGTTATTTCTACAAATTTTTCTCTGATAGAGTGATTGGAACAGATACTTCTTTGTCACAAAAAACATTCATGAAGTTGGGTTCTTTTATGACTTTCTTATGGGTGAACAGAAAAAAGTGATCAAATCTGCTGCGTCAAAAATATACATACAGCAGCGCTAATATTTGGTAACATGTCCCTTGGCCTTTTTCACTTCAATTAGGCAAGCTTCTGGCAAGCTTCTGGTTGAATCTTTGACCACTCCTCTTGACAGAATTGGTACAGTTCAGTTAAATTTGATGGCTTTCAGACATGGAGTTGTTTCCTCAGCATTGTCCACAAGTTCTCAATGGGGTTTAAGTCAAGGCCATTCGAAAACCTTAATTCTAGCCTGATTTAGCCATTCCATTACCACTTTTGATGTGTGTTTGGGGTCATTGTCCTGTTGGAACACCCAACTGCGCCCAAGACCCAATCTTCGGGCTGATGACGTTAGGTTATCTTGAAGAATTTGAAGGTAATCCTCCTTCTTCATTATCCCATTTACTCTCTGTAAAGCACCAGTTCCATTGGTAGCAAAACAGCCCCACAGCATAATACTACCACCACCGTGCTTGACGGTAGGCATGGTGTACTTGGGGTTAAAGGCCTCACCTTTTCTCCTCCAAACATATTGCTGGGCATTGTGGCCAAACAGCTCGATTTTTGTCTCGTCTGACCACAGAACTTTCCTCCAGAAGGTCTTATCTTTGTCCATGTGATCAGCAGCAAACTTCAGTCGAGCCTTAAGGTGCCGCTTTTGGAGCAAGGGCTTCCTTCTCGCACGGCAGCCTCAGTCCACGGAGATGCAAAACACGCTTGATTGTGGACACTGACACCTGTGTTCCAGCAGCTTCTAATTCTTGGCAGATCTGCTTTTTGGCGATTCTCTGTTGAATCTTCACCCTCCTGACCGATTTTCTCAGCAGCAGGTGATAGCTTGCGTTTTCTTCCTGATCGTGGCAGTGACAAAACAGTGCCATGCACTTTATACTTACAATTGTTTGCACTGTTGCTCTTGGGACCTGCAGCTGCTTTGAAACGGCTCCAAGTGACTTTCCTGACTTGTTCAAGTCAATGATTGTTCAAGTCAATAATCACTCACAAGAAATTGCTAATTCGTGTTGCCGTATGTATATTTTTGACCCAGCAGATTTGATCACTTTTTCTGTTAACCCATAATAAAGTCATAAAAGAACCAAACTTCATGAATGTTTTTTGTGACAAAAGTATCTTCCAATCACTATCAGAAAAATCAGTTGTAGGAATAACCGGAAACTAGAGAGCCATGACATTATGTTCTTCACAACTGTACATGTTTATCAAGCCCTTAACATCCTGATACTTATGGATATTGTGCCAACCCGCCCCATGCCAATAAGGCAACAGTTCACACACTTTCCATCGGCAGAAGTAAATTTAAAAAAAATAAACCACCTTTATAGTTCATAGTCATAGTTTATTGGTTCACATAACTTATATTAACACAGCCATCATTGAGCACAGAAATTGTTGAATAGTGGCCCAGGAACGTTGCATAAAATTACAGGATTAGCAGTCATTATACATCAAGGGCCAAAAAAGGGCATCAGTGCAAATAATGCATTTTCACTTCAGTATTTTGGTACCATACATGCAAGACTTGGGAGGGCTGCAAGCACCTCTGTACAAACTAATTGACATCAATAGACATCTGTGCATTACACCTTTATTCAGATAAATTGGCTAACAGTTTCGCTTTGGGTCTGAACATGTATTCAGGTCTCAGACTGCCATGGACAACAATCGATATAGCAGATTTGCTGTAAAATTCTTTAATGACCGAACAGTTACTTCAACATATTAACTATAAAGATCCTGCACTAAAAAAGGTAATTAATGATAGTGTTTGATTCATCTATTAGCTGCCCTTGACTGGGAGGTCTGGCCAGCCACCTCCTGGTCAAAACAGCTTGGCCATCCTTTGCACAAATAAAATTCCATGCCTGCCGTGATGTAATTTCCCATCCTTGTCAATGGCAGTCGATGATTGATGACATGCTCAGTGTACATATAATAATGCAGTTAAACATGATGCTGGGAGTGAATGAAGCTTAACAGATTGGACATCAAGTATCATTAATGGCCCTCAAAGATGAGCAAATACGACCTTCCCATCTTAAATGAATTTGAATGCAACGTCAACTAACATGGAGGACCCGGAGTATCAAAATAATGTAGATACACAACTATTTAAAAAAAAAAAAAAAAAAAATTGGATGTTTCATTTAGAGCGCTTGTTCTTAAAAAATATATATATATATATATTTCAATTGCAATTATTCATATAGTTGTGCATTTCGTCATTTTCTATTTCACTTTTATTTCATTGCGGCGCCTTTGATCGAGACAATGAATAAAAGTTGAAATAATGAGGAAAGTTGCAAGAAATATTGCCACAGTCTTAAAATCCCCCCTGGCAAAAAAACAGAAGATTTGCTTCATTTTAAACTATATTTAATAAATCATTTTTTGGGCAACATAAGACTTGGGCAACTATTTTAAAATGAGAATATTGAAATTAAATAATTAAATGTCATTTTCAAACATTAACATTTAATATTGGCACTACTGGTCCTCCATCGTTAAAAGCATGTTCAGCAGTTCCGTTTTTATACTAAATCTGGAAGACTTGATATATGTTTTTTTTTGTTTTTTTTTTTTGTTTAAATCACAGGAAGGCTTTTGAATACTCATCTTTGACAAATGGCAAGATTTACAATCTCTTCTGGACTCCCAAAATCTGATGACACTGGTCAACTGCAGAGAAGATCCACTTTGCAAGATCACTGCTGATCTAAAAATATCAGTCCTATTCAAAGGAGAATAGATGTCATTAATTTACATATGTTTGATGACATTATCCAAGTGCTATAGAAGCTCAGCATTACCTGGATCGTTGCAGTGACTTCGCATACACCCGGAGGAAAGTTGGGCCAATACGGCTGCTGTGCAGGTACTTGCTTCCCGTGCTGGGACGTGCTCAAATCTGTTCCAGACTCCTGGAATAGTACATGCATTATTAATAACTGTATTGTTAGATTGGGATTCTTTTCAATATTACAGGTATACTTAACTGGGTGAATTGTACTCCATTCCTTCAAAATGATTGTCCTGCAGTGAAAGAAATATTTACTTTTCATTCATCATGTTTGGCTGTTCAATAAAATAAACATGCATGCAATTTAAATTGTTAATCAAATCTGCCGTTGGTGGCAAAAGACGTCCGATCCATTTCACCGGGAGGACTGGCCAGATCCCTGCCGGTTCAATTGGATCGGACAGTTTGTCAATGGCATTGAAACTGGATCGGTCACTTTTTACACGTTTTGTATGTGTCCATTTCATGAGCTTAGCGGTTTTTTCCCTTTTATATGACAACTGAAAGCTCAACATTCCCTGGATTGCTGCAGTGTCATCGTTGGAGTGACGCTCGCTTCTGCTTGAGGCTGACGGCTTGGATGTGTTCAATCTGTTTTTGGGCCAACATTCCTGGAAACATGTATCAACACTCGTTAATTGGTAAAATATACACAGTACGGTTAAAAGTCCTACATATTCTAAGCTTTTGTAAAAAGTCTCCCGCTGATGGCAAAAGACTTCAGATCCATTTGACAGAGGGCTGGCCAGACCCCCCCAGTTAAATTGGATCGGACTTCCATTTCTGTCAATAGCATTTAAAATATCGTTCTGCCTCTTTTTAATGGAATTAACACAATTTATATAAGAAAACAATCCAGCTAATTTAATGTAAAGATTGAGCCGTATTAAGCATTTGCAGTACTTGTGCATTTCATTAGCTAAGTGATTTTCTCTTCAAATGACAACTGAAAGGTAAGCATTCCCTGGAATGCTGCAGTGTTGTCGCGCTTGACGTCATTGGAGACTGACGCTATTCTGCTTGAGGCTGGAGCGGCATGGATGAGCTCAATCTGCTCTTGGGCCAACATTCCTGGAACCACAAGTGAAACTAGTTACATTTTGCTATATTCATGCAATATATACATTGTATTTTACACCTGATACTAACACTTATTAGTTATACATTTTGTTCTGTGTTAAAAGTATAGAAGTCCTAATCAGTAACATCTTTTCTAAAATCTGCCATTGACGGCAAAATTTGCGCGAGCCATTTTACCAGGAGGATTGGCCAGCCCCCTCCTGGTCAAAATGGATCGTAAGTCGGTCGTAGTCAATGGCACGGAAACAGGACCATTCGCTATAAATTTTTCTATTTTTTAATGCAATTAACACGTGATTGTTTTACCCCAACCAATTGTAGGAAAACAAGCTGCTAATTTAATGCATAGATTAAGCAGTTGTAGTAATGCTAGCGCACTTCATTAGCTTAGAAATTTTAACTTGACAACTGAAAGCTTAACATTCCCTGGATTGCTGCAGTGCTGTCGCACTTGGCGTCATTGGAGAGACGCTCTCTTCCCTTGCTTGAGGCTGACAGCTCGGACATGTTCAATCTGCTCTTGGGCCAACACTCCTGTAAAAAAAATTCATGATCAATTCTTAGTAACACTTAATAGGTAAAATATGCACTACCGTCAAAAGTCCTACTTATTCTAAGCTTTTGTAAAAATACTGCTGATGGCCAAAGTGCCAATCCATTTGACTGGGAGGGCTGGCCAGACCCCTCCCGGTTAAATTGGATCAGACTGCCATCTGTCAATGGATCGTTCACTATAAACATCGTTTTGCATTTTTTAAAATGGAATTAACACAATTTTTAGAAGAAAACTGACGACTTAATGCATAGATTTAAACAGTTGCAATAGTACTTTTTATTAGCTTTGTGCTTCCCCCCCGCCTTTTAAATGACAACTGAGAACTTAACATTCCCTGGATTACTGCAGTGTCGTCGCACGGTCATTTGAGAGACGCTCTCTTGTCCTGCTTTAAGCTGGCGGCATTGGACGTACTCAATCTGTTCTTGAACCAACACTCCTGGAACCACAGATGAATTAGTTATATTTTGCCATATTCATGCAATACATACATTGTATTTTACAACTTATGTATATACTCAGGATACTAACACTTAATTGGTTAAACATACAATTTGTTCTTTGTCAAAAGTCCTAATTATTTTGTAAAATCTGCCGTTGACAGCAGAAGACATCCTATTTATTTAACCAGGAGGACTGGCCAGACCCCTCCTGGTTAAAATGGATCGGAAGTCGGTCGCTGTCAATGGCACTGAAACGGGACCGTTCACTATACAAGTTTTGAATTTCTTAATGCAATTAACACATAATTCCCCACCCCACCCCAATAAGAAAACCAGCCAATTTAAAGCATACATTAAGCTGTTGCACTAGTACATTTCATTAGCTTAGTTATTTTCTTTTAAATGACAACTGAAAGCTTAACATTCCCGGGTTTGCTGCAGTGTCGCCACACTGTCATTGGAGACCAACTCTTGCTTCTCCTGCTTGAAGCTGGTGGCATGGACGTGCTCAATCTGCTCTTGCGTCGGCACTCCTGGAACCAAATGAATCTAGGTTATATTTTGCCATATTCATGCAATATATGGCGGAAAACAGACGACTGAAAAAGCAGTTTCTGCTATTGCACTCTTTAAAAGAAACTTGAATTTTAAGCCAAAATAACTTGTGTTTGATAGAACAATATTTCTATATGCTGCCATAGCAGATTCATGGCACACTAAGCCTCCGAACTATTTTTAATTTGCCAGTTTTACCCTAAAAAAACCCCGTTTACAGACGCCGCGCAACCACTTTTTTTCAACCTAGCCCTCAATTACATTTATTATTCAAAATGTCCCATTTTTATCTTAGAATCGTTAATTGATGTGCAAATTTTAGTTTAAGACAAAAAAATTATTCACTCGCATATTTTAAACGAATTATGTCACAATGAAAAATTGTGTCTAAAAAAAGTCACGGATATCTAGCTCATAGTGCTTAGTTGTATTTTTCGTTACTGTCGCATTTTCTCTGATATTTTAGATAAATGATTAATCCAAACAAAAATTTTAAAAGGGTAAATATATGAAAAAGAAAATCTCGACCACTCCTTGACGTCTGCGATATCTGTATCACGACCCTTGTTATATTACCATGTTTCACCCATAAAATCCCCCCCAAATCCGGCTGTGGCCATTCACACCTTTGTCTTAACACTCGATGATACATGCTACATGGAGTTTTTGTATCGAAACAAGCTAAGTACGCAATAATATCTCGTGAAAAACATGGCGTCTTTAATTCTGCTCTCGCGTGCTCTCACCTCCAGTTAGGATTTTGCTGTTTAAAATGTTTCCAAAATGCCCTCCTGTTCAAATGTTTTCTTACCCCAGCAAATTGAGATTTTAAGCTTTCCAATGATGTATCACACATGCATTGAGAACAATTTTGAAATTTGGCCAAATTGGGGGTCTCAGAGCGGAACTTCAAGTCACCTGAGTGTTTTCCACCATATACATTGTATTTTACAACTTATGTATACACTAAAAAAATAATTGGTTAAATATACAATTTGTTCAGTTCCAGTCAACTGTACAAAAGCCCTACTTACTCTAACGGCTTTTGTCAAATCTGGCTTTGACGGCAAAAGACGTCCGATCCGTTTGACCGGGAGGACTGGCCAGACCCCTCCCGGTAAAACTGATCGGGTGTCCGCGGCAGTCAATGGCACCAAAACAGGATCGTTCACTTTATACGTTTTGAAATTTTACAACAGTTTTTCTATTCTATGAGGCAATTAACACTATGCCATTTTATTAACCAGTTGTAAGAATACACACCAGCTAATTTAAAGCAATGAGTATTAAGCGGTTGCAATAGTACAAGTAGATAAAATTCCCCCCCCCCCCCTCTTTTAAATAACACCTAAAAGGCTTGACATACAGTACCTGTCAATGTTGCTTTTCCAGCAGTTCATTACGCTCCACTTAAGCTTAACTGGAAAATTATTACACCAAGAAACGACTGAATGGCCCCTACTGTTACATAAAGGCTCACCAATGAGTGCCAAGCAGGCAAGGGTCTTCCTTATGACAGTTAAAATAGACATCAGAAGCTGCTCGTACGTCCAACCTGAACCATTTAGGAAAATTCCTGTCGTTGGGTTCTCCCGAAAACAAGTTGCACAAAAGGTGGAAATCAGGGAAATTTATCATTTTTAGTTAAATGTTTCATTAAGATGTTCATAGTTAAATATTTTGTATGAGTAATTTTATATTCCAACTTTAGTTTATATTTTAAGAGTTCTATATTTCCATTGCACAATATTCATTTATTTCTGCATTTCAACATTCTCCATTTCACTTTTGTTTCATTGCGGCGCCATTGATCGAGACAATGAATAAAAGTTGAAATGACAAAAGTTGAAATATTGCCACCTTAAAATTGCCTGTTTTTCCCCCTGGGAAACAAAAAAAATTTTAAAAATATTTACTAAATCATTTTTGGGAAGATAAAGGGCACCCAACCATTTTAAGATTTGACAATACTGACATAAAGGAATAAGTAAATATTCTAACATGAACCTGATATTTTACACTGGCACTACTGGTCCTCCATAGTTAATCAAAGGCTTTAAAAGCATCTTCAGTACTATTTTTTATACTACATATGGACATTTTTACATCTTTTTTTAATAAAGTAGGGCTTTTGAATACTCATCTTTGACAAATGGCAACAATTCCAATCAGGCTGTGCTCTCGGTGACTTCTGGTCTCCCAACATCTGATGACACTCAGAATATCCACTTTGCAAGGTCACTGCTGATCTTCATCTCCAAATATCACCTGTCCTATCGAAAGAACAGATGTCAGTTGCCAATTGATACACGATGATCAAACTACAAGCTCGACATTTCCTGGATTGCTGCCGTGACCATGCTCGACATCGTTGGAGACTGACGCGGTGACACTGGCGGCTTGGACGTGCTCAATCTGCTCGAGGCTCTTGCGCCACCAGTCCTGGCACCACAAATGAATCCAGTTATATCTTTGCCATATATACATTGTATTTTACAACTGTTATGTATATACTCTGAATACTAACACTTAATTGGTTAAATACACACAGTCAACAGTACAAAATCCCTACAAAGAGCTTTCGTAAAATCTGTCGTTGACGGCAAAAGTAGTCAGATCCATTTGACCAGGAGGACTGGCCAGAAACCCTCCTGGTTAAAACTGATCAGAGGTCTTTCTCAGTCATTGGCACTGAATGAGACCGTTCACAATATACACCATTTTATAATGCAACTCAATTATTTTTTTTTTTCCCCAACCAATTCTAAGAAAACACAGCATGGATTAAGCAGTATTAAGCAAGTGCTGTAGTACTAATACATGTCATTAGCTTTGTGATTTTTGTCTTAAATAACAAAGACGAGCATTCCCTGGATTGCTGCAGTGTTGTTGCGCTTGGTGTCATTGGAGTGACGCTCTCTTCTCCTGCTTGAGGCAGACGGCTTGGAAGTGCTCAATCTGCCCTTGGGCCAACACATGCATTATCATCACTTGTTAATTTGTTTAAAAAAAAACACATTGTCACTGTCAACATTACAAAATCCCTACAAAGAGGTTTTGTAAAATCTAGATTTGACAGTGAAGGACGTCCCATCCATTTGACCAGGAGGACTGGCCAGAAACCCTCCTGGTTAAAACTGAGCCGGGTGTCTTTCTCTGTCAATGGCACGGAAACAGGACCGTTCACTATATAACATCATTTTATAATGCAATTAACATGTTATTTCCCCTCAACCAATTGTAAGAAAACAAAGCTAATTTAATGCAGTAGTACGAGTACATTTCATTAGCCTTGTGATTTTTCTCTTTTAAATGACAACTGAAATCTTAACATTCCCTGGATTGCTGCAGTGTCGTCGCACTCCATCGTTGGAGACTGCATGACGCTCACTTCTCTTGCTTGAGGCTGTCGGCTTGGACGTGCTCAATCTGCTCTTGGGCCAACACTCCTGGAAACACATGCATTATTATTATCATGCATTATTAACACTTGTTAATTTGTTTAAAAAAAATACACATTGTCACTGTCAACATTACAAAATCCCTACAAAGAGGTTTGGTAAAATCTAGATTTGAAAGTAAAAGACATCCCATCCATTTGACCAGGAGGACTGGCCAGAAACCCTCCTGGTTAAAACTGATCGGGTGTCTTTGTTAATGGCACGGAAACAGGACTGTTCACTATATACATTGTTTTATAATGCAATTAACATGTTATTTCCCCTCAACCAATTGTAAGAGAACAACTAATTTAATGCATAGATTATGCAGTAGTACCAGTACATTTCATTAGCCTTGTGATTTTTTTCCTTTAAATGACAGCTGAAATCTTAACATTCCCTGGATTGCTGCAGTGTCGTCGCACTCAGTCGTTGGAGACTGCATGACGCTCACTTCTCTTGCTTGAGGCTGTCGGCTTGGACGTGCTTAATCTGCTCTTGAGCCAACACTCCTGGAAACATGCATTATCATTATTGTCATGCCCAGGGCCGGCCCAGGCCATTTGGGGGCCCTAAGCAAAATAACACCAAGGGGCCCATATTTTTGGCCCACCATTTTGTCACAGTGTACTTTGAAACCCTTACATGCAATCCAACCCATACGTCTATATTTTGTATATTAATCAGATTTTGTTGCACTGCATTCTCACTCCAAATGATTGTCAGTATTTACAGTAGATAGCGCCAAACCTTTTTCTAAAAGGAAAGAAAAGTTAAGGAAGAACTTATTTTTTAAGCTTGTAATCAAGTATCAAAACTCACAGAAGTCAAATAAAGCAAACTGTAGTAAACAGAATATAAATTAAACAATTGCCAGATTGGGGGCCCCCTAGTGGTCAGGGGCCCTAAGCAGCTGCATAGTCTGCGTATAGGCTGGGCCGGCCCTGGTCATGCCTTATCAACACTTGTAAATGTGTTAAATATACATCGTTCGGTTACTGTCAAGTACAAAATCCCTACTAAAAGCGTTTGTAAAATCTGCCATTGACAGCAAAAGACATCGCATCAATTTGACCGGAGGACTGGCCAGAAACCCTCCTGGTTAAAACCGATCAGCTGTCTTTCTCCGTCAAATGGCACTGAACGGGATCGGTCACTATACAATTTTTGCATTTTTTTCCAGGCAATTAACTTGTTAAATGCCTATTCGCTTTAAGATAAGAACATGCGGACAAAAAAAGACAACTTGATTAGTTGGTTGGTTTACCTGCTGTCAAATGGCACTCTGATCAGACGCGGCGTCCATCCTGTTATGAGAGTTAAACTCGCGCACTTAACATTGATTCCATGTTAAATTTGTACCTCATTCAGTTAAACGAGTGCATTTGTGGTCCTCGAATGAATGTTTTTAGCTAGCCCAAGCTCGCTTGACGTCGAGGCTGCAGTCCAGCAAACTTTTTTAAAAGCACGCTGGAGAGCTTTTACCTCGCTAAAATCGTAAATTGGCGTCAAACAGAAATGAAAAAACTGTAATCAGAAGGTTAAAGAATAATTGTGAAGACTTACTTTGTGCCAAAGTGTGGAGCTCAATAATCGTGGGGCGACGGGACGCTGGCAGCTGATTTGAAAAGAAGGACTGGCTAATTGCTTGCAGGTTATATACGTTTCCGTTAATTACGTCACCGTTAATCATAATATTAAAAAAAAAAAAAAAAAAACGGCCAGATATAGAATATGACCTCCAATCCCTGACTGGCAGCCCAATCAAGTGGATGCTTTTATCATTCTGCTTTGAATGATTGTTATTTTTATTTTTAAATGTCTAGCATGCACAAAAAAAAAAGCAATACAGACAGTATAGAGAGAGAAAAAATCAGGAAAACAAAAACAAACTTAAAATGACTTGAAATAACGATCGTTTGTAGACCATTACATTTGGAAATATATTGATAACAAATATTGATTCGATATCTTACAAGGCAAGAGGACGTACGTCAGGAATTAAAACCTGGTTTTCAAGCTAAAATGTTTGGTTATTTAGTACGTAGTTGGTATCTGTTTTCATTCGTTTATGCGATGATTCACATTCATTTTTACAACACTGTTCTGTTACAAGGTTCAATAGCGAGTGCATCATGTAATTACCCATGAGGCCCACAGGAGGGTAGTGAAGAGGCGCTAGTAAACTAAATGCTTACGCATGGGGGGAGTGTTTGATTAGAGATCTTCTAAAGTGGGATGGGATTAAGAGGTATCATGAATTAAATGTGTTTTTTATGCTGCATCTTATACTGGGACAAAATTTAGTGCGTTATTTTTTAACTTGTTTTCACCTTTTAATTTATTGATTTGCTTTCATTTCAAAAATTCACTGTAATATTACAAGGTTCAATAGCGAATTTGGCCTGTAATTACTCATAGTGGCCACAGGAGGGCGCTGGTAAGCTAAATGCTTCCCCAATGTGGTTGTTAGGATATCTCAGAGCCCTGGATATCTCTCAAGGCGAGATGGCTTTAAGTGGCGTCGTCGTTTTGAATGAATCAAACGTGCTTTATAAGCTAAAATGTCTTCTTATATTCCGATAAATTTAGTACGTAGTTGGTATCAGTTTTCATTCGTTTATGCGATTGTTTACTTTCAATTTACATCACCGTTATGTTACAAGGTTAAATAGCGAGTGTATCGTGTAATACCCATAGTGACCACAGGAAGGCAGTGAAGCGGGCACTAGTCAGCTAAATGCTTTCCCCATGGGGGAGAATTGAGTAGATATCTTATACGGCGAGATGGCTTTTGTGGTGTCGTTTTCGTCATGAATAAACGTCATTTTCACAGTACAGCAATAGCAAAAAAGAATTCACGAAGCCAATACAGTATATAAAATGCATTTTAAATGACTATATAGCAAAGTAATAAAACGGTGGCATTAAAAGACTATTGTATTTAAAAAGCAAAGTGAAATATATATGAACACTACCGGTATAGATTTGCTCTTAAGCTAAAACAATATGCAGTTAAAACCTTACTATGTAAAACATTTTAAAAGCCAAAGCTTTGAAATTTATCAAAAAGCTTTATTCTTTCATAAACCCTTACTCATTTCCCCCCCAACAAATACCTCCATCCGTTTCCCCAAATTCCTTCAACTTGGATAAATTAAAAATAATTGTACTATAAGTAAATGAAGATGTGTATTATATGCACAGTATAAAACGATTATATATAACTATGTGACCTAAACACGTTGGCATCATCCTTACATTTTAACTCCCTAAATCTGGAATTATACAATTGATCAATCCTGTAAAGTGGAAAATGAGTTGGTATAACATACTTCGAACATATTAAGAATAGGGCCACATGATCAAGTTGAGCTATCCAGCAACAGCTACACCAGGCCTGGCTGGCCTGACTTGTGCTGCTCCAACTCCACAGTGGACTGTAACCCGTCTGCGATGATGGTGCCGCCACTCAAGTAATTCTCCTCAGTTATGCACTCGGTGCCTTTTCAAGTGCAAAACGGAGGCCATCTTCCAGCCCCATCCAGCAAGACATCCGCCAGATACAGCCGGTGCCTGGCCAAGGGTCCGGACCATCCAAGCCCGCAGTCTTCGACAAAGCACAAACACACGATAGCAAAACTAACGTCATAAAAACAACCGTTACAGCATAATCACATATTTGTCATTTTTATCAAGCACACACAAGGCCCATTTCTGTGAATGCCTTATTGTTACAAGGTTCAGAGTTGTTCCATTAATTAAGGGGGAAAATCTTTTGGAAAACATGCAGATCTATGACAAAACATTTTGTGCACACTTGATACATGTTATCAAGTGTACTGATGACAGCTCAGCCAATTTTCTGCTCTGTTGACTCCACTTAGTGTACCTGCCTGGAATGTCCACCTCCCACTCCTCCTTCACAAAACATAAAAGGTCTCAAGTCCTGTTTTTTTGCCCAGTCTTCCATTTCTATCACAAAACATAACATCTAACTTTTAATCAGAATGTCAGTGGCCCCTACAGTTGGGGCCTCTTTTGCGGCCGCTGACTATGTGGTGTTCGCGTTCATGTTGGCCGTGTCCGCCGCTATCGGCGTCTACTACGCCTGGATCGACCGAGACCTGGGTAGCTCGGACGACTTCCTCACGGGCGGAAGGAGGCTCACGGCTCTGCCAGTCTCTTTGTCGCTGACTGCCAGCTTCATGTCGGCCATCACGGTGCTCTCCAACCCTGCTGAGGTAAGAAAGAAACATCACAGTCTTAGATGAAACTCGAAAACTCCTCCAAATGTCTTTCTGTAGGTGTACCAGTACGGGGCCAGCATTGTATTTTACAGTCTGTCTTATTTCATGACCATGGTGGTGACATCTGAGGTCTTCCTTCCAGTATTCTACAGACTGTCCATCACCAGTACTTATGAGGTACGAATTTTAAAGCATATACAAAGTGCAGTGCTTTTAATTTGTCCGGCTTCTATCTAGTATTTGGAACTCCGTTTTAACAAAGCGACACGCCTGTTGGGAACCCTTCTCTTCATTGTTCAGACAGTAGGAATCAGTTCCAAAAACATAATTCTCAGCCTTTGTGGTTTTTTTTTAACATTTAATGCGTTTTCGTTTAGATCCTCTACACTGGAATTGTCATTTACACCCCAGCTTTGGCTTTAAACCAAGGTATGGTGCAACTCTAGGTGCTCCAAAGTGCGCTGAAGCTCACATTCTGTCTCTTACTAGTCACTGGGATGGATCTATGGAGTGCGGTGATTTCCACAGGCGTGGTTTGCACCTTTTACTGCACTTTGGTAGGTAAAATATCTGAATATTGCTTGAAAAATGATACTTTGACCACATTTGTTTTACAGGGTGGGCTTAAAGCGGTGGTTTGGACAGATGTTTTCCAGGTAAGTACTTTAACTGATGGTGGCAAAGCATGATAAAGAGTTGACCGCCTCCATCCAGCTTGGTGTCATGCTTGCCGGCTTCCTGACAGTCATCATCCGGTGCGTGCGCCTCCAAGGCGGAATCGGACGTATTATTTCAGATTCACAACATGGAAGAAGGCTTGACTTTTGGGAGTGAGTGTTGATTATTTGTGGCAAATCGCTTCAAAAAACAATTAGCTGTCGTCAGAGGCGTAGCAAGGGCCCCCGGGGGCCCAAGGCAACAGGCAACATGGGGCCCTTTGAGCATGTGCAAGTAAGGGGGACAGTTGGACTTGGAGCAATAGCATATTTAATAAAAGTCTAATAACGCCTCGCTCTCATAGAGCGCTTTTTAGGACACTCAAAGTGCCCCCCCCCCATTGCATTGTTCATTCACTTCACACTATCCTTAATTATTTACACACATTTGCCTTAATAAACAAAATGTACTTTGGATTATTATTATTATTATTCTTAGTACACATACCCAGGGGCATAGCAAGGGTCCCCGGGGGCCCCAGGCAACAAGTAAGTGCAAGTGCAAGTAAGGGGGACAGTTGGACTTGGAGCAATAGCATATTTAATAAAAGTAAAATAATGCCTGTTGTCTCATAGAGCGCTTTTTAGGACACTCAAAGTCTACTACATTAGGACATAAACCTATAGTAACATAGTACCTCTGTCTTGGTTCCTCTTCTCGTTTTTTTTGTCTTTCTTTTGTCGCTTCCACAAGGATAACTTCTCTTCATTTTGGATATACGCCAATTAAAAAAAAAAGCCAAATTGCTGCTCACTCTCACTCTGATTCACGTGGGGGGGGGGGGGGGGGGGGGGGGTGTAGAGCAAGTGAAGGGGCCCCTTCAAGGAACTCAGAAAGAAGGCTGTCACTGGCACGATCACACTTGTCGCTGCGACAGTGCAGTAAAGCTGCGTGTGCTAAATCTGTTGGCCCTCTGGGGGCCCCTGTTGGCTGGGCACCCTAGGCAATTGCCTGGTTTGCCTAATGGGACGTGACGCCTCTGGCTGTCGTTACTCTTTTGGCCACACAATGTCCATAAAAATCTACATTTACATAGTAAAAATGAGTATAGTTTGAACACTTGTCATTTACCAGCTTTGACCCCAACCCACTGAAGAGACACACCTTCTGGACGGTAACCTTTGGTGGGACTTTTGTCTGGGTCAGCATCTACGGTATAAACCAGGCCCAGGTTCAGCGCTACATTTCCTGCAAGAGCATCATTCACGCCAAACTGTGAGTTGTACAAGAAACTTGATGGGTTACATTTGATGTTATTTACGTTTTTTTGAGTTTCTGGTGATTCCCAGATCGCTGTTCATCAATCTGGTGGGCCTGTGGTGCATCCTGCTGTCGTCAGTCTTCGCAGGAATGTGCCTCTATTCGGTGTATAAGGACTGTGATCCGTGGACCAGCGGTGCAGTTTCTGCTCTAGATCAGGTTTAGCAAAGCGTGAAGTGGGTAATTAACGATTGACTTTTTTTTTTAAAAACTTTTTTTTCATATTAGCTCATGCCATATTTGGTGATGGACATCCTAGGAGACTACCCCGGCCTGCCCGGACTATTTGTTGCAGCAGCTTATAGCGGCTCTCTCAGGTTTTTCTCACTACATTTATTATTATTATTATTATTGTTTAAACTTTTGTGTGATTTTGTTATCCTTCTACATTAAAGTGCCTACGACAGGATAAAAAAAAGTCTTAAATAGCATTATTATGTGAATTAGAATCATATTTTGAGACGATTCGACTATATACAACAATTTGGCAAAGCGCAGATGACGAGGAATTAGTCTTTTATTTCCACCGTTTAGCCACATCTACCATTGTAGGGCTCTTGCATCCCCAACAGGAGGATGACATCGGCAGGGTCATGGTTTCATCTGATTTAGAATTCAGCCCACTGAGGGGGAATGATTCAGAACGAGGAAAATGCGACGAAGCTAGCCGTAAAATGTCATTGTTTCAGTCTCTCTACTCCAACATTTTTACAGGATATTCTTTGTATCAAAGTATTTTCCCCCAATTTGTAAATAAATGTATGGTCATGACAAGTCTTGTGTTAATGTGAAATATTAAAAATGCATTTACTCAGTACGACATGGCAAAATTACTCCGTAATGGGCAAAACTGTCCACTTCTTGCACCTCCTAAACTGTATTTTATGCCACTGGAATTAGTCCGGCTTTTGTCATTTCCCTGCCCCGGCTTCAGAGAGCGTAACAAACCAGGAGGCGTGACAGCTCGCCGATATGCTAACCTGAACCGAGTCATGTTTCAAAGTCTTATTCTCGGCTTTCGAAGCGAAAAATCACAAAAAACTACCCAGGATTGTGTCACACGGCGGCGGGGTTGTCGATTGGCAACCCGCCCGGCGGCAAGCAAGTTACAGCTTGTCGGACTCGTTCCCCTGCTGCGGGCAGGAGAGCTTGTTTGCCAGGGAAGCAACTGGACAAACCAGGCAACGTCAGCGGAGTGCGTAGCTGCCACATGGTCAACACGAATATGGCGTAAAATAATGCCTTACTACACAACGAAGACGTAAACAGTGAGAGAGTAGCATGCAGTTGTTGTGCAGCTAACATGGCAGGATGTGTGCGAGGAGAACTTTTCTACATGTCCGTCCATGATCAAACGTAAGTAAATAGTCCTTTAATTAAAGAAAGTTTGTTGTGTTTACTTTGTAATCGCTGTAATTGCGGCCATTTTTAACAAAAAGTTGCCATTTCTGATGGGGTGGAAATTGTGACAGAACACTGGGCAATAAGATAAGTATAGTGCTCTCCCGGAGGGTACGCTAAGGACCGAGGGGCATTGTCAGCCACAAAATGCAAGCCACCTCCGTATTAAAACGTGTGCCATGATCCCAGTATTTGATATATTACAAAATACAAGGAAGTGAGTCAACATAAGTCCAATGGTCCCACAGTAGTAGGGCTTCTTTTGGTCAATATCCGCGGTGAACGGGAACTTTTTAAAACCCAAAAAGGCTTACACGCCTCTCCCTGGTGCAGCAACAATTTTCTGCAGCACATTTGGCTGGCGTGATGCAAAAAATTAATCTGCAAAATCAGCTGAATCCGCAGTACATCTGCATGCTATAAAGCAATGCTGTATTGTGAGATGCTGACCCGGGTGACGTCACATTCGCATTCCTCCTCAAAACAGGTAGTTATTCATTTTCATGGTGCGGGATTTAAAAAAATGGAATAAAACGATCGCTTCTACACCTATCCAAGCGGTCAGTTTCATTCAGGAGCATTAAATACCTCGTGAAATATGAAATATGCTTTTTGGTGTCATATGCACTTTAAGCACGGTGTCATCCAGCATCAACGCTCTTGCTGCAGTGACTGTAGAGGACCTCATTAAGCCCCATGTGAATTTGTCTGAGAAAAAGCTCTCCTGGGTGTCAAAAGTCTTGAGTAAGTATTCAAATATGTGTGGTATATTGGTTGGCGTTTGATGTGTCAATGTTTGCAGGCTTTTTATATGGCGCTTTATGCATCGGGATGGCAGGACTGGCATCACTTATGGGTGGAATACTGCAGGTAGTAACCTAATATGAGATAAATTAGTGTTGTTTGGGAGTGTTTGAATATAACTTCAATACAGGCCACAATCAGCATCTTTGGTGTGATTGGAGGTCCTTTACTTGGGATTTTCTCTCTGGGAATCCTCTGTCCTTTTGCCAATTCCAAAGTAAGTCATGACTTGAGAACTCAAAACTCAAGGAACTATGTTGAAGCATACTCACGTCTTTCAGGGAGCTTTGTCAGGTCTGGTATCAGGCCTCATGATGGCACTTTGGGTGGGCATTGGCGCCCAAATATACCCACCAACTCTCAATTTGAGTCGACCGCTGCCTCTCACCACCAAGGGTTGTAACGCCACTACTGACGGCATCAACTGGAACACCACAGTTCTGCCTCCTCACACCAGAGTACACTTAAGCCATGAAACGTAAACGGACATATTTATTGAAGAGCATTTTGCATCATGTTTGCTAATTCTCTCTTCCTTTGCAAAGGAATCTTCTGGATAACTGGTACTCCCTATCCTACCTTTACTTCAGTCCCATTGGAACCATTACAACCATCTTTGTGGGAGTGCTTATCAGCCTTGTTACAGGTATGAACATTTTTGACACAGCCAAGGGAAGAAGGAACAAAACAAAAAATATATGGCAGAAAACACTCAGGTGACTAGAAGTCCCGCTCTGAGACCCCCAATTTGGCCAAATTTCAAAATTGTCCGATATGCATGAGTGATACATCATTGGAAAGTTTAAAATCTCAATTTTCTGGGGGAAGAAAAATTTTGAACAGGAGGGCATTTAACAAAAAAAAAAAAAAAAAAACACCAGCAAAACCCTAAATGGAGGCGAGAGCACGCGAGAGCAGAATTAAAGACGCCACGATTTTAACCTTGTTACGATCCAAAAACTCCATGTAGCAAATATCACTGAGTGTCTATACACAGCTGTGAATGGCCACAGCCAGATTTTTTGGAGATTTTATGAGTGAAACATGGTGATATAACAAGGGTCGCGATGGAGAAATCGCAGACAACAAGGAGTGGTTGAATTTTTCTTTTTCATACAGTTTTTAAACATTATTTTTCAATTTTTCTTTGTTTGGATCTATTATTTATCATCTAACATATCAGGGAAAATGCGACGGTAACAAAAAAAATACAATTAAGCGATAGTTATGAGGTAGATATCCGTGACTTTTTTACAGACGCCAAATTTTTCATTGTGACGTAATTTGTTTAAAAGTTTAAAATATCCGAGTGAATAATTTTTTAAAGTAGTTTTCTTTTTTTAAACTAAATATTAGACATCTATTAATGATTCTAAGCTAAAAATGAGAGACATTTTGAATAATAATTATAATTACTTACCTTTTTATGGCTCGGTTGAAACAAAAGCAGTTGCGCGATGTCTGTAAACGGGGGCTTTCAGGGTAAAACGGACAAATTAAAAATAGTTTGGGGGCTTAATGCGCCATGAATCTGCTATGGCAGCATATAGACATTTTGTTCTATCGAACACAACAGTTGCTTTGGCTTAAAATACTGCAGTTTCTTTTAAATAGGAGTCCAAGAGCAGAAACTGCTTTTTCAGTCTTGTCTGTGTTTTCCGCCATATATATTTCAGGAGGCTGGAAACACAAAGTGGAATCAAGACTTACCATGATAAAGAAAGACACAACTCTCTTTTGCGTATTCAAGGCATTCGAGAACAGAGTAAGTAGCAAACAAGTCACAATTTTTGCAATTCATCATTTTATGTTTTTCTTTCAAGTTAACAAGATCCACCAAGTCGGACGAGAAACAAGAGATGCAACTTGGCAACACTAATCCTGCTTTTTGTGACATTGAGTTGGACTACATGAAATGCAACACACCTACATGAGATCCGGTCTCCTTCTACATTAGTATTCCCAACTTTTAGAGAGTCTAAGCATACAAAAGTTAAGCTGTGTAGTTGAAGTACTGCTTTGAAACAGAATAACTTTATTAAAGTGTGCACATTTATTGTTGAACAATACTGACTACACAAATTTAATTTACATTCATTTTAAAGAATTCCCCTTGAATCCATAGAACATTAAGAATGTACGACAGCATGTTTTGTTTTCAACAATAAAATAACACTTAAATGTGTACTTATGGCTGGTTACACGTTATTTTATTTCGCAACAGTGTTACTGTTAAAAAAAACAAAAAACATGAAATTTGAATAATTATGGCAGCATCATCTGACTGAAGTCCATGCTAAGATTCCATAGTTCTAACAATGATATTCATGTGATTATGTTTCCGGATCATAATAGCGCTTCTTCATGGCTCTGTATTTCTTGAGGAAGTAGAGGGCCTCCAGCTCCTTGATGACAAACTCTCCACGTCCCACCAGCTTTTTGATTTGTTCGGGGTCAGTCACGTCTTTATTTTTCATGAAGGCTGACTTGAGGCGCTGTCGGAAAAAGGCAGATCCTTCCGGGTAGTCCCGACCGAGATACAGCAGCTTTTAGACAGGGATTTAAAAAAAATAGACAAATAAGTCTGATTCTAGTTCACCTCGAAGGATTATTTTTTTCTACAGACGAGGTCACAAAATTGACTCATTTCCCATTTTAAATTCTTGCCATGGAAATATTTTGAAGAGGTTTCATGAAAGGGTATTAATGGATATTGTGATTACTCTTTAAGCCAAAATTTTTATACAGTGCTGGCCAAAAGTATTGGCACACCTGCAATTCTGTCAGATAATGCTCAATTTCTCCCAGAAAATGATTGCAAATACAAATGCTTTGGTAGTAATATCTTCATTTATTTTGCTTACAATGATAAAACACAAAAACGAATCGGGAAAAAAAAAAAAAATAATTTTACACAAAACTCCAAAAATGGTCCGGACAAAAGTATTGGCACCCCTTTGAAAAATTAACAGCACCTGTTACTTACCTGTGGCATATAACAAGTGGTGGCAATACCGAAATCACACTTGCCAGTTAAAATGGATTAAAGTTAACTCAATATCTGACCTGTGTCTTTGTGTGTACCACACTGAGCATGGATAAAAGACCAAGGAACTGTCTGAGGACTTCAGAAGCAGAATTGTGAGGAAGCATGGGCAATCTCAAGGCTACAACTCCATCTCCAAAGACCTGAATGTTACTGTGTCTACTGTGCGCAGTGTCATCAATAAGTGTAATGCCCACGGCACTGTGGCCAACCTTCCTAGATGTGAACTGAAAAGAAACATTTCAAAAAGATTTCAACAAAAGATTGTGCGGATGGTGAATAAAGAACCTTGACTAACATCCAAACAAGTTCAAGCTGTCCTTTAGTCCGAGGGTTCAACAGTGTCAACCCATACTATCCGTCAGCGTCTGACTGAAAAGGGACTATTTTGACCCAGAGACATAAAAACCCAGGCTGGAGTTTGCCTAAACTTACCTGAGAAAGCCAAAAACGTTTTGGAAGAATGTTCTCTGGTCAGATGAGACAAAAGTAGAGCTTTTTGGGAAAAGGCATCAACATAGTTTCCCAGGAAAAAAATCAAGGCCTTCACAGTCAAACGTGGCGGAGGTTCCCTGATGTTTTGGGGTTGCTTTGCTTCCTCTGGCACTGGATTGGTTGTCCGTGTGCATGGCATTATGAAGTCTGAAGACTACCCAAAAATTTTGCAGCATAATGTAGGGCCCAGTGTGTGGGTCTCCCTCAGAGGTCATGGGTCTTTCAGCAAGATCATGACCAGAAACACACTTCAAAAAGCACTAGAAAATGTTTTGAAAGCACTTCCCAAGTGGCCAGCAATGACTCCAGACCTGAATCCCATTCAACACCGATCTGAAAATGGCAGTTTGGAGAAGGCACCCAACAAATCTCAGAAACCTGGAGCTGTTGGCCAAAGAAGAATAGTCTAAAATTCAAGCAGAGCATTGTAAGAATCTCATTGATGGATACTGGAAGCGATTGTTCGCAGTTCTTTTGTCTAAAGGTTGTGCGACCAAGTATTAGGCTGAGGGTGCTACTTTTGTCCGGCCCATTTTTGGAGTTTAGTGTAAAATGATAATGATTTAATTTTGTTTTTCATTCTGTGTTTTTTCATTACAAGAAAATAAATGAAGATATTACTACCAAAGCATTTGTAATTGCAATCATTTTCTGGGAGATATTGAGCATTATCTGACAGAATTGCAGGGGTGCCAATACTTTTGGCCAGCACTGTATACATCATGGGATTGTTATTGGTTTTGTCGGTTCAGAAGGTAAATGGTCTACTTACGTTTTTGTAAAGCCGGATCACTTCACTTTTTAGTGGGTTGGCCATGTGAGAAGTGGACCCCTGAATAGATGAGGCATCAGAGACATTAGAAATTTGTTGCAACCAGAAAACATAGGTAGACCTAAGAATTAGCCATTGCTAAACTGTAGCATTTTCGCGAGAGGTTTTACTTTAATAGCATGCTAGCTAACATTTCTGCAAAGTTAGACATACAAACGTCTCTTCATTAGTTCCATAAGTGCAAAATAGGCTGATTATGTAATAACTTAGTAAAATACTTACGTTGTCCTTGGGAGGGTGGAAAAGTGTTCAAGCAGGCGGCCGTACGTCGTTGGTAATGTCGCAAATGACAACACAAGCACTGTCGTAAATATTTTTCGTTCTTACAAGTAAAAATGTAAACAAAATGTAAAAAGTAATTGAGCTTTCGTATTATGATACACGTGTGACTTGACACGATTCACGTAGCGAAACCAAAATTTTCGGCGTTTTATACTAAAAAAATATTTATTTTAATCCTTCCTGTTTTTTGAATAAATCATGAAATATCAATGAAAGTCATTATTGACCAAATACATGACATCAACGCACGGCTAAAAATGATGTAGCGCCGCTGCCTTCGATACGGTCATTGTTTTTGCGTCCCAGTTGCCATGGAGATTTGACAATGCACGGCATGTTCGTATTGGGAAAAGAGCGAAGAAAGGTCGGTTTTTCGTTGCAATTTGTTGCACACTGCGAGGCAATTGCAAAACGGTGTGTTTAACTTTTTTGTATAACTTTTCCCCGAAAAACCAGGCTGCGTTGTGTCGTCATGGTGAGTTAAATTCCCCCTAAACAATGACTTTTCCATCTGGAATTGCATGGTTTTTTATTTCTCCACTTTCAAAAATAATCTTATCTTCTGCGACTGAATGATAGGCTCCCAAGAAGAAGGTAATCCTCTGCTTTACTTTTTCACCTTTGCACGAATGCATCTTGTGTCAATCTCTCAGTCACCTTCTTAACCCGTTTATTAATTCATTCACAATTTTATTTGGCATCTATTCCAGGGTAAAAAGGGCCCCAAGTTGACCAAAGCCCAAAAAGCAAAACTAAAGCTTGAGGAGGAGGAGAGAAGGTTGCGAGAAGAAGGTCGTCAAATACCTCCATCTCAACTATGATAGGCATAAAAGAGTCCATAAAGTGTAATATCTCGTTTTGGTTTATAGAGGAGGCTCGGATTCAAGCGGAGAGAGAAGAACAGGAAAGGTTGGAAAGGCAAAGAAGACAGGAAATCTTGGATAAACTCGAAGAAAAGGTATAGTGGGGCAAATAAGTATTTAGTCAACCACTAATTGTGCAAGTTCTCCCACTTGAAAGTATTAGAGAGGCCTGTAATTGCCAACACGGGTAAACCTCAACCATGAGAGCAGGGCCGGCCCAGCCTATACGCAGACTATGCACCTGCTTAGGGCCCCTGACCACTGGGGGCCCCCCAATCTGGCAATTGTTTAATTTATATTCTATTTTGTTTACCAGTTTGCTTTATTTGACTTTTGTCAGTTTTGATACTTGATTACAAACTTAAAAAATAAAGGTTCTTCCTTAACTTCGTTCTGTTCCTCTTTTACAAAAAGGTTTGGCGCTATCTACTGTAAGTACTGACAGTCATTTGGGGTGAGAAGTTTGAAGAATGCAGTGCAACAAAATCTGATCAATATACAAAATATGGACGTATGGGTTGGATTGCATGTATGGGTTTCACAGTGCACTGTGATGAAATTGTGGGCCAAAAATATGGGCCCCTTGGCATTATTTTGCTTAGGGCCCCCAAATTGCCTGGGCCGGCCCTGCATGAGACACATGTGGAATGTGGAAAAAAACCCAGAAAATCACATTGTTGGATTTTGAAAGAATTTATTTGCAAATCATGGTGGAAAGTAAGTATTTGGTCAATACCAAAAGTTCATCTCAATACTTTGTTATGTACCTTTTGTTGGCAATAACGGAGGCCAAACGTTTTCTGTAACTCTTCAAAAGCTTTTCACACACTTTAGCCCGTATTTTGGCCCATTCCTCCATGCAGATCTCTAGAGCAGTGATGTTTTGGGGCTGTCGTTGGCAACACGGGCTTTCAACTCCCTCCACAGATTTTCGATGGGGTTGAGATCTGGAGACTGGCTAGGCCACTCCAGGACCTTGAAATGCTTCTTACGAAGCCACTCCTTTGTTGCCCTGGATGTGTGTTTGGGATCATTGTCATGCTGAAAGACCCAGCCACGTCTCATCTTCAATGCCCTTGCTGACGGAAGGAGATTTTCACTCAAAATCTCTCAATACATGGCCCCATTCATTCTTTCCTTTACACAGATCAGTCATCCTGGTCACCCTGCAACCCTTTGCAGAAAAACAGCCCCAAAGCATGATGTTTCCACCCCCATGCTTCACAGTGGGTATGGTGTTCTTCGGATGCATTTAGTATTCTTTCTCCTCCAAACACGAGAACCTGTGTTTCTACCAAAAAGTTCTATTTTGGTTTCATCTGACCATAACACATTCTCCCAGTCCTCTTCTGGATCATCCAAATGCTCTCTAGCGAACCGCAGACGGGCCTGGACGTGTACTGGCTTCAGCAGGGGGACACGTCTGGCAGTGCAGGATTTGAGTCCCTGACGCATTGTGTTACTGATAATAACCTTTGTTACTTTGGTCCCAGCTCTCTGTAGGTCATTCACTTGGTCCCCACGTGCGGTTCTGGGATTTTTGCTCACCGTTCTAATCATTTTGACACAACGGGGTGAGATCTTGCATGGAGCCCCAGATCGAGGGAGATTATCAGTGGTCTTGTATGTCTTCCATTTTCTAATAATTGCTCCCACAGTTGATTTCTTTACTCAGAGGTTGCGCTAGACTTTTTCGTTCTCTGTCATTTTGACTGACAGGGTCATAAAAATCCGGTCATATTCTATTTTTACCCGTCATTTAAATTTTTTAAATGATAATAATGACATTGTGGTGACCCTTTGTTTGGCATAATTCACCTTCCGTACTTGTGTGTCCATTTGGCCGAGCGCGTTACCGGCTACGACAAAGTCACGTGACAAAGACACTTAAGAGCCGCGCGTTTCGGCTTGAATATGAATAGAGAGTTCACAGAGAGCAGCAGAGCTACAGCGGCTGGACACAGCAATTCCAGCTAACAAGACTCTTAACATTGCATACCGCTTCAACATATTCAATAGTATTTCGTTTTCATTCATTTTAAATTAATATTCTGTCCGAACAAGCTTAACAGAGAATCCACACCGTGCCATCACACATCAAGCAGATGAATATGTAACTTTTTCTCCGCAGTGACAAAAACAGCTGACTGTGGCCCCAGTAGGTAGGCTACATATAGAACAATGAAATTAACAGTTCACCTGCTGTGGCCTGAACACAGTCTGACACCTTCCTCCTGGTGCGCATGGACTTGAATTGCGTGCCCGCTTGTGCAGTCCCTCTTTTTTCACCTCTTTTATCAACACCATCGTCGTTTTGGGGCTTTTTGAAGAAACTTCGGACACTCAGTTGCCTTGACATTTTTCCAAGTAAGGCCAACGACGTCATGCGTCAAGAGAGACAATAGCTAATTAATATGCTCACTCGCCACCCTGTGGTCTGGGGTGTGAATTGCAACCTGTCAAAATGACAGATGGACTTCAGTTTTTTCCGTCACCGTTTAAAAAAATCTGTCAACGACGGAAAATATTCGGTTAACGCGACCCCTGACCAAGCGTTTTACCTATTGCAGATTCAGTCTTCCCAGCCTGGTGCAGGTCTACAATTTTGTCTCTGGTGTCCTTCGACAGCTCTTTGGTCTTAGCCATAGTGGCGTTTAGAGTGTGACTGACTGAGATAGTGGACAGGTTTCTTTTATACCGATAATGAGTTAAAATAGGTGCCATTTATACAGGTAACGGGTGGAGCCTCGTTAGAAGTTAGACATCTGACAGCCAGAAATCTTGCTTGTTTGTAGGTGACCAAATACTTATTTTCCATTCTAATTTGGAAATAAATTCTTTAAAAATCAAACATTGTGATTTTGTTTTTTTTCCCCACATTGTCTCTCATGGTTGAGGTTTATCCATGTTGACAATTACAGGCCTCCTAATCTTTTCAAGTAGGAGAACTTGCACAATTGGTGGTTGACCAAATACTTATTTGCCACACTGTACTTCTATTACTTGGCAATGTTTGATGAGCAAAACAACTTAACTTCCTCGCAGGACAGCAAACGCAGAGGCGGCGAGCTGGGAGAACTCCGTTCCCTGCTGGCAAAAAATTATTTTGCTGTGAAAAAGCATAAAAACGATGTTGCACAAATGACCAAGGTGCGTCAAGGATCTTCAAGTCTCCAGACCCCATGATTAATCATTTGTGTCCATACAGTGGGACAAATACATGAAATGCAGCGACATTCCCGACTCGTCAGTTCAGCAAGAAGTGAACACTTTCATCAGTTTGTGGCACGATAACCAGGAATGCAGCGCCAAGACCGTATTCAAGCAGTGTAAAGTCGCTTTACAGGTTTGTAGCTTTTTTGAGTATCGCACCAACCAGGCTTTGAATTTCGACTTGTTTGCGGCAGCTTATCGAAGAAACTGAAACACTGCTCAGGGAGGTGACCAACGAGAAGCACATCGCTAAATACTTGGAGGCTCTCTTGGTTCTGCAGGACATTGTTTACACCAAAATTCTCAACATTAGCATGGAGATATTAAAGGTACACATTCGCCACTTACGTTGCATTGTCACAAATCATAAGATTATTTTGGTTGGGCGTTTAGGAAGCCGGCAACAACATTGACACCGAGACGGGCAACATGCAAGCTGTGATTAAAGACGACAACAGCACACTGTGTCTATGGGCCAACCTCATGAGGAATCCCAGGTAGAGTGCCAAGTAGGAGTGGGAACTTCTTGGTACCTCACGATTCGATTATCGATACATTGGTCAGGATATCATTCTATGATATTCTACAAACAACTAATAAACAGAAAAACAAGCTTGGAATGAGTTTATCACTTGTAGACGTCCAATCCGTTTGAAGTGGGAGGGATGGCATTCGTTCATTCGCCGCCATCCCTCCCACTTCAAATGAATTGAACGTCTATGGCCGTCAGTGGCAGCCAATGCCAGGCAATGGGGTAATTTTCTGGCCATTTAAGGTCATTTACCTGTTGATTTTCAGTTACTTCCTGTTGAATTTGGGGTATTTTATGGGTCACTTCCATAGGCTGAGTTTGACTTTTGGGGCGGGGGGCACAAGATGTTGATGACCCCGAAACGCAGTGTCAGCAATAAAATTGATTGACAAGAATATCTATAAAAATAAGTTGACAATGAGCGTTTTTTGTTTCCCATCATTCTTAAGGAGATACTAAATCAGGCTGCTTAGGCAATACTTTTCGACAAGATGGTCAACCATTGAATATGGTTCGCCCGCCGGTGTCGTGCCAATGTAGTTACCCTAGTCAAAAATTGTATCCCCTGGGTGGAGCCATATGGAGGTAGATTTGTGTCTTTATTTTTCAATCAAAAAAAGTTGCTTCAAAAAAAAAAAAAAGTTGCTTAAATTAAAATATTAGGGCTGTCAAAATTATCGCATTAACGGGCAGTAATTAATTTTTTAAATTAATCACGTTACAATATTTGATGCAATTAACACACATGCCCTGCTCAAACAGATTAAAATGACAGTACAGTGTAATGCCCGCTTGTTACTTGTTTTTTGGTGTTTGGCGCCCTCTGCTGGCGCTTGGGTCCAACTGATTTTATGGGTTAGTACCATTAGTGAGCTTGGTGTAATTATTGACATCAACAATGGCGAGCTACTAGTTTATTTTTTGACTGAAAATTTTACAAATTTTAATAAAACGAAAACATTAAGAGGGGTTTTAATATAAAATTTCTATAACTTGTACTAACATTTATCTTTTAAGAACTACAAGTCTTTCTATCCATGGATCGCTTTAACAGAATGTTAATAATGTTAATGCCATCTTGTTGATTTATTGTTATAATAAACAAATACAGTACTTATGTACAGTATGTTGAATGTATATATCCGTCTTTTGTCTTATCTTTCCATTCCAACAATAATTTACAGAAAACTATGGCTAATTTTATAGCTGGTTTGAATTGCGATTAATTACAATTTTTAAGCTGTGATTAACTCGATTAAAAATTTTAATTGTTTGACAGCCCTACAAAATATAAATTGTCCAAAAAAGTCGCTTCAATTAAAAAAAAAAAAAAAAAAAAAAAGTTTAAATGCAAAAATAAATTTGAAACAATAAAAGCACGTGAAAGCTATTTTTCTCTGATTGATTTTTTTTTTTTTTTTTTTTTTTTGATTACAGCAACTTCTTTGATTGAAGTAATGTTGATTTGTGTTTGGGCCACATTTTGGCTAAAACATTTTTGTCTTATTTTTCAATCAAAAAATAAGTTGCTTCAAAAAAAAAAAAAAAATTTCAAAAAGAAAAATCAATACAAAAAAAATTTAACCATAGAAAACGTTTTTTGAATGCGAAAAAATACTTGAGATTTAAAAATTTAACATTTGAACACTTAATTTTTCATTGAAAAAATTATCTTTGAAGCAATCCTTTTTGTGTTTGGGCCATATCATGGGTAGGACATTTGTGTCTAAATCATTCAATCCCTAAAGAAGTTGCTTCAATCAAAAAATAAATTTTCAATCAAAGAAAATAATCATTTGAAAAATAAAATTGCCCTCCCCTAATTTTGTTGTTGTTGTTGAAAATCTTATGCTAAGCAAATGTCTAAGGTCACATGATCTGTTCGAAAAATAATTTTGACCCATTATAAAAATATATTGGTTTGTTCATTTCATTCATTTTTGTTGCAGTTTTATTGCTTTACAACTTTTATATATAGGAAAGTAGATTTCATGCAATGACACTTTTCGGCCTCCGGGGGGGGGGGGGGGGTCTGCCCCACCCCTTAAAAATCCGCTTATGGTCACTTCCTGTTTATTTTGTGGTCCATAACAGGAAGTGACCTAGGAATCACCCAAATGAATAGGCAGTGACCTGTAAATGCCCTAAAATGAACAGCAAGCAGGGGTGAAAGTGGTTAAAATTTCTTGCCGGAACTTGGAGCCAGAAATTTTTATTGATTTGCAAAATAAAAGTTAAAAACAGCAAACCCCAACCTCCATCTCCTAATTTTTATTTTTCCTCATTTCCTCACATACTAAATGCCAAATCCTTACTACTTAAGAACATAAGATGTACTGTAGATTAAAATTGAAATTCATGTAAACATTTACTTTTTGTTGTGTTTTTTAATAATACAAATATAAGTAACATACATTCAGAAAAATAAGTACAAATGACTTATATTATGCAGTGAAATGGAATATAGTTTGAAGATCACGCAAACATTGACTTTTTTAAATCATTAGGAAATGAATAAGTAGCCTAACATAAATGAACAAATATAAGTCCAAAGTGCACATTGACAGCTAAGATGTTCAAAACCTCCCCATCTGAGCAGATAAAACTAAATATGATAAATAAGCTTCCTTAACTCTTGCCTTGCTCTTAAAGATTTTATCCATTTTCTGTCGCATTTTGCCCTTTTTTTTTGTTGCATCAATTTTTTTTTTTTTTTTTTTGCTGTTTCAGAAAACATGCATATTTGAACCAATCAGAGCTAACCATCTCTGGTGATCACATGTCCGTATGTCAGCCAGTTGAATGGATAAATGAGTCCAGGCGTTTTGCTTTGCTGCATGCATTCGCACATTGACGTGACATCGTCCATAAAATAAATAATAAATATCAGTGGAAACGGATTACGCTATACAAGCCCTTTATTGTGCTGGTTGTTAACACATGTGTATGTAAATCTGATGTTGGTAAATTGATTTCTTCTTGGAGATGAAATGCATGTGTGGCAGCTTAGCATTTATTATTTTTTTACATTTGCCGTCACATTTTTGGAATCAAAGCACCGTGTACCGGAACAGCACTCCGGCCCTGAATCTTATACCGGAACGCATCCGGCCCTGAATCTTATACCGGAACTGCGTTCCTGTCTGTTCTGGCCCAGTTTCACCTCTGACAGCAAGTGAAGCGTAAATGCCCTAAAAATCGGAGAGAATGACTGTGAATGCTCTGGTTTCGAATGAACGAACGTTTCTGGTCTAAATGAATTGGGCGTCGAGCACAGTCAATGCAGCCTTAGAGTTAACCGAGACACTATTATGGTGGAAGATTTTGGTAGCAACTTGTTGCTTCCTTTTTAAGACATTGACACTTTTTTAAAACGATATCTCAATTTTTGGCAGGAGCATATCGATAACCTTTGGGTATACAAAGTATCACGATACATCACCATTTCGATATTTTGTCACACCCCTAGTGCCATAAAAAGTGAGCCACAGTCATCGAGAATTACAGATATCTTGTATTTGTGTGACAGATTTAAACGTTTAACTTTCAAAGGCGTGGGCCTTGGCTTTGAGCTGACCAAACAGCTGGCAGCGAGCAACATCGCCCTGCGGGTCCTCCACACCAGCTACGACCACCTATCCTTAGTGTGCAGGTTGACTCACATGAAACCCACCACGGCCCCCCGCAGGTATGTCAAATCCTTGTTTTGAACCTCTATATGAAGCGGTTCACCATTTGGGGAGGGGATACACCTCATGACCTATAAGATGGGAAAAGAGACGATAGGTCAGATAAGAATGTGACAGGGCAGAGTGAATGTACAGACTGTTAGTGATGTGTAGATCAAATCTTGATTGTCAAAATCTAGAATTATTGATTGTCTGCTCTGCATTTTAGTTTGCTCACCGTATTCGAAGACGTTCCGCCGGAGGCGACCGTCAAGCAGGATGACGAGACCCCAGAGGAGACTCAAGATGTGGAGGAGGCACAGCAGGATGAAGAGACTGCCAAGGAACATGAGCAGGACAAAATTGTGGAAGAGGAATTTATATCAGAAAGACTGTCGGAAGAAACTATGGTTTGTCTTATAATGGAGTAAAAATATCAGTTAATAACAAACAAACAAACTGAAGTTGATCTTTTTTTAAAAAAATGTACAGAATTCAGAAAGTCAAATAACACGATCCAGTATCCCAAATTCAGAGGATGGCGATAGCCAGTACATATCACAGGCGGAGGTCATCGCAGGTAAGACCAAATGTTAAAACGTTCAAGCTATTAGGCCGTCAACGCTGCATTTTTTCTCACCTATCAGACGAAAAGACTCCTCCACCGCCACATGATGTGACAGAATACCGCGAGCATGTCAACGTAGTGGATTTGAGAATGTACACGCCCCTGGGAGGGGTCTTCTACTATGAGCTCTTCCACCTTCCGTCGCAATCTTTTCATATCAAGGGCTGGGAAATCCAAAAGGTGATTTCAAAGTGACATTTCGGAATGACATTTTTGTATAAATGAGGAACTTTTGCTGGAAAGATATCAGACACAGGCTTGAAAGTCTTCAAGTATGTTGCCGAGAAGCCAAATCCAGAAGATGAGGAAGCCGCCTCCACACTTGTCAGCTTGTCTGTGAAACTCCCAGAATCGGTGGTCTTCCTGGAAACTCCTCAAGTGGCTCGCTGGGATCCGGAAGGTAACGGAATGACTCCTTTTGGGAATACCGACAGTTCATAATTCAATTATTCTTATTTTTCAGCAAAGTACTGGCGAATGGACGGTATAATCGACTTTTCTTACCGTGAACATGTTGAAGAGGAGGGGGTGCCGAAGGTGGAAAAGGATGAAGATGACGATGAGGAGGAGGAGGAAGAAGAGGAGGAAAGCAGTGGGGGGACAAAGGTCTCCTTCAAAATGGAGCACTTCTACCCCTTTGTGTTGATGCAGCGCACCTACGCCAACTTTCCCTTTCGGCGCTGGGAGCTGCGCCCGCTTGGCAAAGACTCAGCTCTCTACAGCATCCAAGGGGCGCTCATAGACCTCAGCATCACTATTCAGGTGCATGTGCAAATAAAAGACATTTTGAGTCATTGTGACTGGGTTTGTGCGTTTTTTTTTTTTTTTTAAAAGGGGAATCAGTGCATGCTGAAATCGGACCAAGAGTTGGGGCTCACCGATCTTTTTGACAAGTGGATGAGCGCGCCCGACCTGCAGCAGGCCATGCTCAAGGCGGGCATCAACATCTTTGTCAACGAGCACACCGAGAAGTTTGTAACCTTCAGTCGCAAGGTGCCACTCGCCGTTAGCGCCTACTGCAAAGAGCCCTACATTTAAATTCAGTAGAAAAATGAGGGACGGCCCACCAAACATTGTCATGAAGCGTTTTTCCATGTTCTTTGAAATCGCAACAATTGGAAAAATGCATGTATTAAGCCTAATAGCACTTTTGCGCTCATATTTAAAAATTTGGGGATTAACATCTTTTCCAGGGGTAAGCATTTTAAACATCTAATTATTTGCAGATTTATCGGATGTGTATAAACATTTGAATTAGTTCTTAATTGTAGAAAAAGGTCCATTTTCTTTAAATGGTGGGTTAAAAAATCCAAACTACATGAGTTTTATTAATTTCTTACACTGCTGGCCAAAGGTATTGGGCGGGGCGGCCGTGGCACAGTTGGTAGCTAGAGTTGTCCTTGGACCGAAGGGTCAATGGTTCGATTCCCGGCTAAGACTGCCCACGGTCGAAGTGCCCTTGGGCAAGGCACTTAACCCTGATTTGCCTCCAATGGGTTAACGGCGCCTTGCATGTGTGCGTGAACGGGTAAATGTGTGCTAATGTAAAGCGCTTTGGGCATGGTAAACATGCAGATAAATGTGCTATATAAGTACAGTCCATTTACCATTTGGCACCCCTGCAATTCTGTCAGATAATGATCGCAATTACAAATGCTTAGGTAGCAATAACTTTATTTTGCCTGCCATGAAAAAACAAGAGAATGGAGAAAAAAAATCATTTTAGACAAATGTATTGGCACCCTCAGCCTAATACTTGGTAACACAACCTTTAGACAAAATAACTGCGAACAACTGCTTCTGGTATCCATCACTGAGTTTCTTACAATGCTCTGCTGGAATTTTAGACCATTCTTCTTTGGCCAACTGCTCCGGGTCACTCAGATTTGATGAGTGACCAAACTGCCATTTTCAGATCTCTCCATAGGTGTTCTGTGGGATTGACGTCTGGACTCATTCCTGGCCACTAGTCTCTAGTGCTTTCTCTCAAACCATTTTCTAGTGCTTTTTGAAGTGTTTTGGGTCAGTGTCCTGCTGGAAGACCCATGACCTTTGAGGGAGACCCAGCTTTCTCACACTGGACCCTCCATTATGCTGCAAAATTTGTTGGTGGTCTTCAGACTTCATAATGCCATGCACACAGTCAAGTAGTCCAGTGCCAGAGGCAGCAAAGCAACCCCAAAACATCAGGGAACCTCCGCCATGTTTGACTATGGAGACAGTATTCTTTTCTTTGAAGGCCTCGTTTTTTCCCCCTGTAAAATATGTTGATGCCTTTTCCCAAAAAGCTCTACATTTGTCTCATCTGACCGGAGAACATTCTTCCAAAACGTTTTTGGTAGGGCTGTCAAACGATTAAAAATTTGAATCGAGTTAATTACAGCTTAAAAATTAATCGCAATTAATCGCAATTCAAACCATCTATAAAATATGCCATATTTTTCTGTAAATTATTGTTGGCATGGAAAGACAAAATGGATATATACATTCAACATACAGTACATAGGGACTGTATTTGTTTATTATAACAATAAATCAACAATATAGCATTAACATAAACATTGTTAAAGCAATCCATAGATGTACTAACATTTCTTTTAAGAACTAGTCTAAGTTATAGAAATTTTAAATTAAAACCCCTCTTAATGTTTTTTTTCATAAAATTTGTAAAAATTTCAATCATAAAATAAACTAGTAGCCCGCCATTGTTGTAGCCCACTCATGGGTGCTGAAGCCTATAAAATCAGTCGCACCCAAGCGCCAGCAGAGGGCGGCAAAACTCCATAACACACAATTAACGTGGGCATTTCACTCCACTGTCATTTAAATCTGTCTGAGCGGGGCATGTGCGTTAATTGGGTCAAATATTTTAACGTGATTAATTAAAAAAAATAATGCCCGTTAACGCGATACTTTTGACAGCCTTAGTTTTTGGATTTCTCAGGTAAATTTTGGCAAACTCCAGCCTGACTTTTTAATCTCTCTGGTTCAGAAGTGGGGTCTTCCTGGGTATCCATTGAGTCCCTTTTCAGTCAGACCCCAACAGAAAACATAGTACTGGTTGACGCTGTTGTACCCTCTGACTGCAGCACAGCTTGAACTTGTTTGGACGTTAGTAGAGGTCTTTCGTTAAAATCTCATCAATTTTTCTTTTCCGTCCACATCTAGGGAGGTTAGCCACAGTGCCATGGGCTTTACACTATTAATGACTACTATTAATGACGCTACGCACGGTAGAAACAGGAACATTCAGGTCTTTGGAGATGGACTTGTAGCCTTGAGATTGCCCATGCTTCCTCAATTTTGCTTCTCAAGTCCTCAGGTTTTTTTCTTCATGCTCAATGTGGTACACACAAGGACAGAGGTTGAGTCAACTTTAATCCATTTTAACTGGCTGAAAGTGTGAGTCAGTTATTGCCACCACCTGTTATATAACCCAAGCCCTATTGGCCAGCAGTGTATAAATGGCCATTTATAACAATGTAAACGTTACTTTTAATATTTAGCTCATTCTTTTCAAACTTACATTTGCATTTTAAGTCAATTTAAACATGCAACATGGCCCTCAATTCAATGCAGGATTAACATGTATTTTTCTTATTTACTGCCATAACGACGGCCACACAATGCAATATGATTCATGTTTTTCTTTTTTGGTTTAAAGGACCCAAAAATAGAACACGTTGCTTACGAGCAGATGGCTCTATTTGCGTCAGTTTGCACCTTCTCATGGAGCAAATGGAATGCTGAATGCGGTCCAGAACACTTTGTCGTAAAGGTGCACATTCTAGCAACATTTAAATCACAAAGATGGACTTTTCAACTTTTTCCTCATTTTTGCGCCGTCAGCTCTGCGAGCACCAGGGCCTCGAGCAACCGCCCGAAGATTTGTGGAATCTCTACCTCGTGGGGCCTCAAAGATTCCAGAAGTTGGAGATGAAGGAAACCAGCGAGGTCTTCTGCGCTGACCACCATCCCGACAGCGAGTTTCATTCGACCTTCATTCACATGATCCAGGACAACATGAGCCCCGAGGGGATAACTCGAACCCGGGAAGCCCACTTCCTCTTCGTCGACACTGTTCAGAGCCTATTCTGCATCACCAGGCCGCTCAAGTTTTGCTAAAATGAAACAAATACATCGTAGAATCGTCTACTTTATTAATGCAAAGTTTCAAACATCATACAAAAGTTGAATACGGTGACAATCACTGCAAAAGGGGGGGGGGGGGGGGACTTTGGTGTCAACACTGTCACAATTACAGTAAATAAATTCACCTATCACTCCAAAAGAAGTCATAAATAGCTTTAAAAACATTAAAATGTTCATCTCCAGTGTATCTGCTTTTAAAAGTTATAAAACAAGAGCGCATTACCTTCAAATGCATTAAGTGGGTTTATAAAGCTGACTGTGAATAATGCACTGTGGAATGGTTCGGATGATGTGCTCAAATATGATCGCACATTACAGAAGCAGGCAAATACTGATCAAAAACAACCATGGGTGAAAAACGTTGAGTAGCCTTGAAACGTCAGTGGCATATACGCGGAGACTCGCACTAGCTCAGGAAATGTGGTGAGTAAAATCTTCGGGTTAATCATCTCTTCTCCCCAGTCTTTGCTGAGAAATTTTCAGGAGCCATCCCAGTTTTTGTTCCTCACCACCCTTTCAAAGTGTAAGGGCGAAACTGGAGACGGCTGAAGACCACGGCAGCTTCTACCAAGGGTCACAGGCAAGGGGGGGCTAAACCGGGGGTTGTCCATTATGACGCAAAGCCGTGTAAGGCCACAGTAGCTGCTGCATGGCCATCCAGGAGTCTCCGGTCCCCACGGGGGCAGCGTCTACTGCTGGGTGCATCACCAGGCTTGCCAAAAGTGCTAGGAGACCTAATGAGGAGATGATACTTTGTAATAAGTACTGCATTCTTGGACTATTAGTCGCACTTACAGTGCTAGCCAAAAGTATTGGCACCACTGCAATTCTGTTAGATAATGCTCAATTTCTCCAAGAAAATGATTTCAATTTAAAATGCCTTGGGAGTAATTCATTCATTTATTTTGCTTGCAATGAAACAACTTAAAAGAGAATGGGGGGAAAAAATGAAATCATTTTACACAAAATCCCCCAAAAATGGGCCGAACAAAAGTATTGGCACCCTTTGAAAAATCATGTGATGATTCTCTAATGTGTGTAATTCACATTACCTGTTACTTACCTGTGTCACATAACGTGGTGGCAATAACCAAATCACACGTGCAGCCAGTTAAAATGGATTTAAGTTGACTCAACCTCCAACCTCTGTCCTGTGTCCATATGTGTATCACATTCAGCATGGATAAAAGAACGAAGTCCAAAGAACTGTCTGAGGACTTGAGAAGCAAAATTGTGAGGAAGCATGGGCAATCTCAAGGCTACAAGTCCATCTCCAAAGACCTGAATGTTCCTGTGTCTACCGTGCGCAGGGTCATCAATAAGTGTAAAGCCCACGGCACTGTGGCTAACCTCCCTAGATGTGAACGGAAAAGAAACATTTAAAAAAGATTTCAACAAAAGATTGTGCGGCTGGTGGATAAAGAACCTCGACTAACATCCAAACAAGTTCAAGCTGTCCTGCAGTCCGAGGGTACAACTGTCAACTAGGGTTGTTCCGATCATGTTTTTTTGCTCCCGATCGTTTTAGTTTGAGTATCTGCCGATCCCGATATTTCCCGATCCGTTTTTTTATGTTTTTTTTTTTGCTCCCGATTCAATTCCAATCATTCCCGATCATTTTTCCCGATCATATACATTTTGGCAATGCATTAAGAAAAAAATGAATAAAACTGACGAATATATACACAGTACATAAGTACTGTATTTGTCTATTATGACAATAAATCAAGATGGCATTTACATTATTATTATTCTTTCTGTGAGAGGGATCCACTGATAGAAAGACTTGTAATTCTTAAAGGATAAATGTGACTTTGTATATTGTGACTAAATATTGCCATCTAGTGTATTTGTTGAGCTTTCAGTAAATGATACTGCAGCCATTTAACTTCTGCCCAAATGCATGATGGGAAGTGCAATCATGACTGTGCGTAGGGGGACCAATTGATATATCTTCTCTGCGTTAGGAAACAACATAGGGTGTTAAAAAAATGATCAACAACTACCTTTCTTCCCAACATTGCCTCCCACGTTATTTTTAATTACTGATAGAGGTATTGTAAGGCTTTAGCCACATAAAATATGGCTCCAAAGGCTGTCAAAATTCTCTCTACTCATTATATGCTGCCTTTTAGCGTTATCTACAGGTGAAATGGCGTCTGTATAGATTGAACGCGACAATGCGCGAGTGGGTCGTGCAGCGCATGCATTAATTACTTAACGTGATTAATTTTAAAAAATTACCGCCGTTAACGCAATAAATTTGATAGCCCTACTTTAAGCCAAAACTACTCTGGATAAGTGTAAGACATTTTGTCTGTAACGTTAAATACAATTAGAAAGCGATTTAAATTAAAAATATATATTAAAAAAAGGCATGTCCGATATTTTTTTGCCGATTCCGATACTTTGAAAATGACGTGATCGGACATCTTTACTGTCAACCAATACTATCCGTCGGCATCTGAATGAAAAGGGACTCAATGGTACGATACCCAGGAAGACTTACCTGAGAAAGCCAAAAATGTTTTGGAAGGATGTTCTCTGGTCAGATGAGACAAAAGTAGAGCTTTTTGGGGAAAGGCATCAACAGAGTTTACAGGAAAAAGAAAAACGAGGCCTTCAAAGAAAAAACGGTCCCCACAGTCGAACATGGCAGCGGTTCCCCGAGATTTTGGGGTTGCTTTGCTGCCTCTGGCACTGGACTGCTTGACCGTGTGCATGGCATTATGAAGTCTGAAGACTACCAACAAATTTTGCAGCATGAGTAAGCTGGGTCTCCCTCAGAGGTCATGGGAGGACAATGACCCAAAACACACTTCGAAAAGCACTAGAAAATGGTTTGAGAGAAAGCACTGGAGACTTCTAAAGTGGCCAGCAATGACTCCAGACCTGATAACCATAGAACACCTGTGGAGAGATCTGAAAATGGCAGAGACCTGGAGCAGTTGGCCAAAGAAAAATGGTCTAAAATTCCAGCAGAGCATTCCAAGAAACTCATTGATGCATACCAGAAGCGGTTGTTCGCAGTTATTTTGTCTAAAGGTTGTGCTACCAAGTATTAGGCTGAGCGTACTTTTGTTTGGCCCGTTTTTGGAGTTTTGTGTAAAACGATAAAGATTCAATTTTTTTTTTGTCTTTTGTGTTTTTTCATTGCAAGCAAAATAGATGAAGATATTACTACCAAATCATTTGTAACCATAGGCGGATCTACTATTCAGGTGAAGTAGGCGATCGCCTTAGGCCCCCAACCAGTAGGGGGCCCCCAACCAGCTGCCCTTGCCCCAACGAGCAAGGGCTTGGGCCACTGGAGCCAGCAGCACCCCCAACTATTCGTCATGTATAATTATGTCAGCATAACAAACAAACAAATAACAAAACAAAAAAAGCCATTTGAATGTGGAATTGATATTATCTCTGCCCCCCACACACGCACCACAATGGACTGTTCCACGACGATGGACAGTATCAGTCGCTTAGCTTCATTTAGCGCCGTTTAGCATCGCTTAGCTGTTCGTTAGCTTCACTTAGCTCTCCCGCGGTTTTCACGCCACTAAGCTCGCTATTTTTACAGCTCACTTGCTACTTTGCACGTCGGCTATCGTTTATTTCAAACACATGAGCGAATGTGCTCTCCATGAGAGCCAAAGTGCAGTGAGGGAGAAGTTGAGAAAAGGCCTCTAATGCCTCTTAACTTTCTTCTTCTTCACAATGAACATAAAATACACGACAGCACACCCTGTGGCGAAACAATGCAGTACAGTTCCAATCAGTCATACAATAACACAACAGCTGGTTAACAGCAAAAGCACGTCATGTTCATCATCTAAGTAATGATTTCTGGAGTTAATCCCACATACTTCAGAATATTATAATATGTTGAGTAAATACTAGATAATACAGAATAAGAATAGCTTGCAAATGACCCTCTTCATGACAAATATGATTGGCAATGAATAATTATTATAATTATTATACTACTACTATATATAGTCGTATACTATAATAGTGCTAGAATTTTTTTTAAGAATTGTTTTGAATAATGTTGGAAAGGCAAAGTCAGTGTTCTGAATGTTTACTTTCCATTCTTTTGCACTAGTAAATGCTATCAGCATTTAACCTCAGTGTTTGTGATTAATTATTGTTATTTGTACTTTATTAAAGAATTTAAGTGTTCCAAAATGGTTCTGTGAATTAAGCGTCAACAAAAATTTCATTGCTAAAGTGGTAAAAAAAAAAAAAAATTATTAGATTAGTCGACTAATCGTAAAACTAGTCGGCTGACTAATCAGGAGAAAATTTGTCGTTTAGGATAGCCCCAGTGTACCGGAACATATTTACTCCACACCCTTCTAACCTTTTTAACCCCTGACCCAAGAAGAGGGCCCCTGGATATGTTCGCCTTAGGTCCCAAAATTGCCAAGTCCACCACTGTTTGTAACAGCAATCATATTCTGGGAGAAACTGAGCATTATCTGAAATTATCTATACCAGAGTGAGACATATTGAAATATGTCAGTTAACAAGTTCTTCACTGAAAGTTAACAGGTGAGCTGACCTGCGAGGAGTAGCACCATAGCCAACCAGAGCCAAAGCCCTCTGCTGCCTCGGGCCACCGCGGCCGCAGTCGCTCGGGTGGATGTCAAACTATTGGACAGAGACTGGGACAGTCCTTGGTCGGAAGAGGCTGGGCTTGATGAAGAACTCGGACTAGATAGGGAGAAGTCACGTTTAGTTATGAGAAACGTAAAAGTTACAGGAAGCCAAATGGATTGCAGAAATGCATCAAAGTGTAATGCAGTTGAGAAGAGTTAGAAAGCACGTGCATGCAAAAGCGGCAGAAAATGACTGGATTCTGCCCACGTTTCGAGCGATGCTTCCAAACACTTGATTATGAGTCAGGCACACAAATTTGCATGCATTCAGCCCACTTAGTCGTCCCTTTGCTGTGCACTTACAGCATTACAAAGAGCTCATCCTGACTTCTGAATGGCGTGTAAGGAGGGGGGAAAAAAAAAAGATGACAGCTTGAGTATTGGTTTTGAAATAACACTTGAAAACCGGTAGCAACAACTTTGTTAAAGAATTGCTGAGTCCAAATGGAAAAGAGCAAGTCCAGAATGGAAGAATTTCATCACTCGCTCAACTTATTCTTCAGAATTTGGATATAAATGATGAACTCTTCCATTGCCTTCAATTAGTTGGAGAAAACAGTGCCGCAGTAAGCCAAAAAAGTGCGGACGGAGATGAACTAACGTCTTGAGGGGCAGAATGAGGGAAGCGAGTTTGCTGCCCAGTTCACTGAGACTGGACCTTCTCCTCTCTGGCGCGGGCTCCTCGGGTTCGTCAACTGTCTGGGGCTCATTCACACTTCGAAACATAACCAAATTACCATTCTCTGGGATCGGACTGACGAAAGCAAACATGCAAGACCTGACTGCTGGATCCACCGTCTTTTCTTACCCCTTCATCATGGCAGAAGTTTCTTCAGTGTCAACCCAGGCTGCAGAGCTAACAAAGCGTTTAAGTGGGGGACGTGCCATGTTCTTCCCCCCTACAGTCCTGAAAACCACCATTATCAACATGGAGAGGGCGGGGCATAAACAACGTTTAAGCTGGGGCATTGCCGTTCTCTTTTACATAAAGTGGCAATTATAGTTCGAGACGACGCTTACCACGGAGATCTCCTGGTGAGTCTTTCCGCTTCACTTTCTGCACCATCTTGTTGTTTGGTCTGCCGCAGGGATGACAAAAGCATAAGACGACCACTTTAGACAATAGGCATCCAGGAGGACAGGAAGACTAGCATGACGGGGAGGGAGTTAATGAAATAGATGTGGGGATTGATCTAAAAAATGAGAGTGTGCTGATAATGAAGAAAGCATTGATAGTGTTCTCACCATGTCATAGTGTATGTTGCCTCCACCAGAGCGTGGTATTGCTGCTATGCTAACCCGCCGTGTTGATGACTGAATGGATCCATGGTGAGGGGGCGAAATGACAATCACAACTTTATAAAACTTCAAGAAAACTCACACAGGCACGAGAGAATGTTGCAATTACGTGCGGTCGGACCTTGTAGTACTGGGACGTCGACGGCTTCTTGCCTCGGAACTCATCTGGAGAAGGCAATGCCCAGTCAGCGGAGAGCTCGGGTTTATTCTTCAAGTATAAAACAGGTGCTACCTCTATCCAAGTGCGATCCGAACGACCTCTCGTTCTGCATGAGCGTCTCCCGCAGCTCCAGCAGCTCGGCGTGCTCCTTGGTGTACACCCGCCTCAGGTTCTCTACGTGTTGAATCATCACCTCAACTGCTTTCCCAATGCGACTCTCCTATTAAGACCAAATCTAAAAATATTGCACTTGGTACGACTTTCTACCTACGCTCGCACCTGATGAATCGCTCCAAGCATCTCGGAGCGACTTGACACTCTGGTCATGGACTGGATGAGGATATCCAAATTCTTCTGGAGCCTGTGGATAATCTCCATTGATTGGTTGTCATCTTCACATAGAGGAGTCAGAGCCTGGAAAACAAGAGTGTGGACGCTCCTAATTTAATAGAAGATAAATATATTTAGTAGGGTTGTTCCGATCATGTTTTTTTGCTCCTGATCCGATCCCGATCGTTTTGGTTTGAGTATCTGCCGATCCCGATATTTCCCGATCCGATTGCTTTTTTTGCTCCTGATTCAATTCCAATCATTCCCGATAATTTTTCCCGATCATATACATTTTGGCAATGCATTAAGAATGAATAAAACTCTGACGAATATATACATTCAACATACAGTACATAAGTACTGTATTATTATGACAATAAATTCTCAAGATGGCATTTACATTATTAACATTCTTTCTGTGAGAGGGATCCACAGATAGAAAGACTTGTGACTTTGTATATTGTGACTAAATATTGCCATCTAGTGTATTTGTTGAGCTTTCAGTAAATGATACTGCAGCCATTCAACCCAAATGCATGATGGGAAGTGGAACCACGACTGTGTGTAGTGCTACCAATTGATATATCTTCTCTGCGTTGGGAAATAACAAGGTGTTAAAAAAAGATCAATTGCTACCTTGCTTCCCCACATTGCTTCCCATAATATTTCTAATCGTAGGGAGAGGAATTGTAAGGCTTTAGCCAATTAAAAAAAGGCTCCAATCGCTGCCAAAATTCACTCTACTCATTTTACGCTGTCTTTTATCTCTCTATATAGGTAAAACGGCGCCATTAAATTCAATTTTATTTGTATAGCCCTCAATCACAACAAATGTCTCAAAGGGCTTTACAGAGGCAATATGATACACAATTAGAAATGAAGCAACAAAGATGAATAGATACAGTTCAAGTCCTGGGTATCCCCTATCCTTAAGACCCTCCATGCCGGCAAGGAAAAACTCCAGAGTCAATTGGGAGAAAAATGAGAAACCTCGGGGAGTACCACAGTCAGGAGAGATCCACTCCCAGGACGGATAGACAGGAACCCCAGAACTGCTAATGGGAATTACAGATTGACATTACAGACATTACAGATTGAGCGCGACAATGCGTGAGTGGGTCGTGCAGCTCATGCATTAATTGCGTTAAATATTTTAACGTGATACATTTTTTAAAAAACATAATTACCGCCGTAACTGGGATAAATTTGATAATCCTACCTTAAGCCTAAACTAAAGACTCTGGATGAGTGTCACATATTATGTCTAACATTAAATAAAATTAGAAAACGATTTAATTAAAAAATATATATTAAAAAAAGGCACGGCCGATATTTTTTTGCCGATTCCGATACTTTGAAAATGACGTGATCGGATCGATCGGGACGCCGATCTCTAATATTTAACAAAACAAAACACTGACCTGCAGTAATCCCTGGCAGCTGGTAACCTCTCTGCGAACGTTCTCCTCAGCCAGATCACGCGACCTGGCCTCCAACCGTAGCCTCTTCTCTAAAGTAAACATGTCGCACTTGAATCCGAGAGCTAGACGTTGGAATTCGGTCTGAAAATATGAAGCAAAAATGCTCCTGATTATTCAGAATCACTACGAAATGTGCCAAAATGTGGTTCAAACCCACCTCAATCTCCTTGTCATTGGGTGACAACATGCTGAAAATGGAAAATATGAGTAATTATGTGGCAAAAAAAAAAACAGTGATGGGTTTAAGTGTTAAGATTTTCTTACCTGTTCTTATCCTCTGTACACGAATCATCAAGGTCAGAGGTTGTTGACAACTCTGCTACAGAGGAAATGGATAAGGAGAACTTGGAACTATCAAAACATTGCTTTGTACAGTATATAAAATGAGGGCTATAAATGACGCATACGTTGTTTTTCAGTAGTTGCATACGTCTCAGGTTTGGCTTCATCCACCTTTTGTGCTTCTGTGGCATCTTTACCTTGCGACTCCTGCAAGTTCCAAATAATTCTCATTTTCCTTTATCATTCTTATTTTTGGCATAATGAACCGAGTTTACCAGCTTCTTATTCATCTCACTGGAGTCCTTTTTCTCTTTACTCGTATCCGTCATGTCGCTCTCTGATTGGCCGTTCTGCACCAAAGACACGCTTGACTGCTGACATTCTGTTAAACCGTCTGCACAGATGCTGTTGAGCTTCTCCGTCCCTTGAGGAAGAAGCGTGTGGGTGGTGAAACCCGCATGCACATGTGAGAAGAAATTTCTCGGGATACTTTTGCTTCTTACCTGCCATGTTTGTATTGCCGTCCTGTACGTTCTCCTCTTCCTCAACCAACACGGGAAGCGGACTCGCGCTGAAAACCACAATGTCAGCGTTAATATCACTGACGGTACATAAGCAAGGAACTGATGGCACTCACGTGTCCTGTGCTGAACTCGGAGCAGACGTGTCCTGGGTCTGACTCTGAAAAAGTTGAAACCAGTGAGAAAATACATGTTATCTACATGACAAAAAAAAAAAAAAAAGCATACCTGTCCCCATTGCAATGCAACACCGTTTAAGCTCCAGGTTGTGTGGAAGAGACATTTGGCTGAATTCTTACATAATGTGCGGTTTCAAGGAGAGCTTTGCAGCTGCGTGTGTGTGTGTATGTGAGAGAGCACTCGCTAACACTGGCACAGAGCTAAGTGGTGGAGGTGGACCGCCTGCACACACACTTGTGTGAACATTCGCACGATGGAGTAAGGTGAATATGCCGCCTGAGCAACAAAACAGGATATTGTGTAATGCTATGACTGTACATAATGTCCAGTTTGACATCGTTTGAACAGAAAAAAGCCTAAAAGGAGGGAGGCAAACTACAAAAAAAGAAAGAGGAAGCTGTACGCTTTCATATTTAAACACTTCATTTGTGCTACTGACCGTCCCGCTGCTCACTTCGCCCTCTTTGTCTTCGCCCCCTCTGGACGGCTGGACACTGTGCAAAGAATAGTCTCCATCAACACTTGAACAATCTCGCCTTCACACATTCAACAGCTCTCAGTTCTTTGTCGGTTTGCTGATGCGATGCAAAGCACGGCAGAAGAGAAACTTAGTCAGTGCCATTCCTCCCACAGACAGGAAAATACAACTTTGACTAGCAAATGCGGCATTGCGTCATAGGGAAATGATGAAACGTGGTAAATATGGTGATGTCAGATGGAGGTAGAAATGAGGGGATATGATTATTAAACAACCAATGAACGTACCGATTGTGTTATTTTAATGATAAATTTTCACCTTTCGTTGGAAGGAGTAACATCATTGGACTCATTGTTTGTTTTAGTAGGCATGCTTGCGGGCTCCTGTTCGGACATGCTCACATTCTGAGATGCATCTTCAGACTTAGATGTAATTTCTGGACAAAAAAAAAAAAAAAAATCACAAATCAATCAATTTCCTGAGTTTTCAGTAACATGAAGAGGAGGCAGAGGTCTTACCGCCGCTCTCAGAGTGGGACGGATCAGGCGGAGCATCCGCCGCTGGGCGCTCGGCGCTAACAGCTTGCGAGTGGGCGACCGACGCTACTGCCGCCTCATCCTGAAAAACCACAGCATAACTCGTATTTTTAAAATAGAAGGGGCGAAATGTTTCAATATGCAGTGTACGTTAGCCATGTGTCATACAGCCACTTCAGTTGTGATTTTTTTTTTTTTTAATGACTTCTACTTTCACCACTTTGTACTCATTTCAGAACATTACCTGCAAACATTGGTGGTTCACCTGAGGCTCTGTGGATTCTGTGACACACGCACAAAAAAAAGAAAACACTTCAGAAAATATATGATTAAAATGAATCTAACTCCGCCTTCTTCCATAAAAGGTCTCAAGCGTATTGGAAGTCAAGCGCTCAGGAGGAGGGGCAGACGGGTTAGAATCTCATCCAGGGCCCAAGTGGCATTAGCGACTGCACTGGCGTGCACATTTTTTGGTCTCTCTGCCTGCCAGCCACTCATGCAGGAGAGGAATGGAGGGGATTACTGCTCACTCCGTGGCCTCGGACGGCTCTTCCACCTGGCCATAGAAGGACCTTGAGGAAGACACTTGGACACACACGTCTGTCTCAGAACCCGATACCCATAGAAGGCAGTGCTTCCAATCCTGTGTGTGTGGATGTCAAATGCTTCAAGGTTGACTGAGTGTCCTTTGACTCTCATGGATTACAGGCGTATTACCCAAATTTATTGAGTACAATACAAAACTTGCCAACTAAATATCTAAGAGTAAACTGGTTTCACCTTGGCTTTCACCAGTCAGACACTGTCCGTCCAGGGAAGCCTCAGGTTTGGCAGAGACCGGAGTAGACGTGTCCCTCGCTTCCCCTTCGCTCGTGCCATTCACCACCGTCCACTTCTCATCTCCTTCCTCAGTTATTCCATCCTGCACTTGACAGGTGTTCGCGGCAATTTCCTTTTTCAGGAAATCTTGAAGGGCGTATTCCTCATCCCATTCCAGGTCATCCCCGGTCTTAGGCAGATAAAGACAAGATTCAGTTAAGGCGAAAGTATTAGAAACTAGGACCAAACAAAGCTCACGTTTGCTGTAGATTAAAAAATGGTGCAATTATGGAAAGGTTTGAGAGCATTTCTACACATCAGAAGCCATGCCTATGTTTTCTCAAGCACTCCTTTACCAACTACTGTGTATACATACACCCGAGATTGCAAACAGACCTCTTCTTCTGGTACAGGTGTCTGGCATGAGGCTTCTCTGCTATCTTGAGGAGTCTTGAGCTGCTCGAGTTCTTCACTGAGCTGCCGTTTCTGGTTCTCCTGATCCTGCACCCTGCGTGAGAAGAGGCACATCAAATCATGACTCTAAACATCTAAACATAAAGAGCGTCGAAAGTAGTACAGCGGACATACTGTACCCAATCCGCAGGCCCATGCAATGTCCCATTTTGTTTCCCAGGGTGACCAGCGCCAGTTCTCCAACTGGCCCGGTGCAAGTTTGCGACTTTTTTTCAAATTCAAACACTTGATAATGTAAAACAGCGTGATTTCAAAAGCCAAAATATCTAAAAAAGTCCAATTGAAGTCAAGTGGATGAAGGGATGAGGAATAAGCCCTTTTTCATCAAAAGTTGGTGTGCACCAGTCTGACCTGCTCTCTCTGGGCTGGGATTGAGCCACAGTGACTCTCTTATAAAGCTGTGCACTCACACACATTATATTAACTCATTCACTGCCGTGTAAGTGTGAGAGGCGAAATTAATGTCGATAAATTATTTTTTGCCAAAACGGACTAAAAAACTGGCATTGAATGAGAAGGATATTTAAAACTGGCTGTTTTTCTCTCAAAAATTCCACATTTGAACACACCAGCAATCATCCAGGAATCTGATTTATCCAAACACAGTCATGGCCCATACATATGGCAGTGTTGCCAGCTCATTTCCCCGATAAGCAGAAAAAAAGTTACCTGACAGATAGGTGGAGAATCTCAGTTCTGGATCTCCTCATATTACCGGCCATTTTAATCAACTCCTTCTCTATAGAGTCTGTGTACTGAGCCAGCTGGTCCAGGCTGAGGGCCCAGTCCTCCCTCGTGGCATCCAGCGCGGCCTGCACGGCCTGATGAAAGAAAACAACAAGGAGCAAAATCTCTCACTCATAGTCACCTTACACCTCCATGTTACACATCATTTCAACGGCTGCCGTCGGACTCTCTGGGGTTCTTCCACTCTCCCCCTTCCCATTTGCGAGTTTACAGCCGTACGTGCCTAATGAATGCACAATGCTGGATGATGGTGGGGGACGGTCAAGAGTGTTCACGCTACAACACACCGACTAAACGGGTTTGTGAGAGTTATATAAGAGGCAGTGCGATAAGTGAGTGGGAAAGAGAAGCGATGAAGATAAATGTGCAGCAGGTGGACACCGAGAAAGATAAGAAGCCGATTGCCTCACCTTAAGACTGGTGTCTGTGTTGCCTTCTGGTTTTGAATGGTCACTTAGTAAGGCTTTCAAGGTGGTTACGACATTGTTGGTGTCTTGTCGGAAATCGTTCTTCTGCAGGATATAAAGAAAAAAGTATTTAAATATTGTTGTTCCATGAACATCTCAGACTAAAAACACTTCATTTCATTGCACTACCATTCTGTTTAAAAGTTTCTTGAACTCCAGCGCCATGAGTTCCGGGCTTGGACCGTGCATCAAAAGCAGCATCTCTCGGTCCAGAGTCTCATCCAATGGTGAGGTGATGCATGTACCGGTGGGGAAATGGTCAAACTATGGAGGTGAAAGTTATAAACATACTAGTCCTTCTCAAAAAATTAGCAAATTGTGATAAAGTCCATTATTTTCTGTAATGTACTGATAAACATTAGACTTTCATATATTTTAGATTCATTACACACAACTGAAGTAGTTCAAGGCTTTTATTGATTTAATATTGATGATTTTGGCAAAAAAGTCAAGAAAAAACAAAAATCCCCATCTCCAAAAATGAGCATATCACGAAAAGGTACTCTAAAGAAGCTACTAACCTAATCATTTGAATGAACGAATTAACTCAAAACCCCTGCAAAAGATTCCTGAGGCTTTTAAAAACTCCCAGCCTGGTTCATTACTCAAAACCGCAATCATGGGCTAGAATGCAGACCTGACTGCTGTCCAGAAGGCCGTCATTGACACCCTCAAGCAAAAGGCTAAGACACAGAAATTTCTGAGCCAATAGGCTGTTCCCAGAGTGCTGTATCAAGGCACCTCAGTGGGAAGTCTGTGGGAAGGAAAAAATGTGGAAGGAAATGCTGCACAACCAGAAGAGGTGACCGCACCCTGAGAAAGATTTTGGAGAAGGGCTGATTCCAGACCTTGGTGGACCTGCAGAAACCTGGAAATGGGCTACAGGTGCCGCCTTCCCTGCACTTGTGAACCTGAAACACCGGCAGAAGCGCCTGACCTGGGCTACAGAGAAGCAGCACTGGACTGTTGCTCAGTGGTCCAAAGTACTTTTTTCAGATAAAAGCAAATTTTGCATGTCATTCGGAAATCAAGGTGCCAGAGTTTGGAGGAAGACTGGGGAGAAGGAAATGCCAAAATGCCTTAAGTCCAGTGTCAAGTACCCAGAGTCAGTGATGGTCTGGGTTGCCATGTCAGCTGCTGGTGTTGGTCTACTGTGTTTTATCAAGGGCAGGGTCAATGCAGCTAGCTATCAGGAGATTTTGGAGCACTTCATGCTTCCATCTGCTGAAAAGCTTCACAGAGATGAAGATTTCGTTTTTCAGCACGATCTGGCCCCTGCTCACAGTGTGAAAACAATGGTTTACTGACCATGGCATTACTGTGCTCAATTGGCCTGCCAACTCTTCTGACCTGAACCCCATAGAGAATCTGTGGGATATTTTGAAGAGGAAGTTGAGAGACACCAGACCCAACACTGTGGATGATCTTAAGGCCGCTATTGAAGCATCCTGGGCCTCAATAACACCTCAGCAGTGCCACAGGCTGATTCCCTCCATGCCACGCCGCATTGAAGCAGTCATTTCTGCCAAAGGATTCTCGACCAAGTATTGAGTGCATAGCTGATATAATTGAAGGTTGACTTTTTTGTATTAAAAAACACTTTTTTGTATTGGTCGGATGAAATATGCCAATTTTTTGAGATGGAGATTTTTGTTTTTTTCTTGACTTTTTTGCCAAAATCATCAAAACAATAAAAAGCTTGAACTACTTCAGTGAGTGTAATGAATCTAAAATATATGAAAGTCTAATGTTTATCAGTGCATTAGAGAAAATAATGAACTTTATCACAATATGCAAATTTTTTGAGAAGGACTTGTACAGGGGTCGGAAACTTATGGCACGCGAGCCATATCTGGCTGTTTTGACGGCCGCATCTGGCTCGCAGACAAATCTTTATTTAAAAAAACAAACAAACAAACAAAAAAAGCCTCGTTATATTCCTTTGCGCGTTGCGCAAAACGGCGACGATGTGCGCATGTGCGTAGTAGTTTTCCCACCATTTTAGTTTCGTTTTCCCCGCTAATTTTAGAAACCCTTTTGAGAAGATGGCAAAAAGAAAAAAAGACGAGTATCGTACTTTTCAGCAGGAATGGACAGAGGAATTTGCCTTTGTGAACATGAAAAGAGACGTGTCCCAAGTTTCTCAATGCCTGCATCACGCTTAACCTCATCAAGTATCAACCAGACTTCAAAGCCATCAGCAACACCATGCAGCACCAGAAGTCGCATTAATGGTAAGAAATATTCATCATTGATTAGCAAAAGCATAACAATGTTATTAAAAAGAATTCAGAGACTTATTGTACTTTAAAAATGTTGAAATTACATAAAATGCACATATTACTCGTATTTTTAGTTTTAAACATATTGTATGGTTCTCACTGGATTACATTTTAAAAAATGTGGTGTTTATGGCTCTCTCAGCCAGAAAGGTGCCCGACCCCTGGACTAGTACATTCACGTGTGGTATTTCAATGTGTAAAGTGCAACATTGATGGAGGAATACCAGTGCTGACCTCTAGTGGTGACTGAGCTAAGGCTAGCTCTGTCTGGAGTGATCCTGATGTACTTTGGTTCAACCTGTAGGCGACTGAAAGAGACACTCCAGCACTGTTGAGTCAAACCGAAGGAACTTATTACATATGTAGGAACATATACGTGATTGGACGTCTAACACTGTCAATGGCACTGAAAGAGTTCAAATTTGCAGAGTCCCAAGACTTACCCAGAAAGGTCTTGATGCATCATCTGCATGTAGTTCTCTAGTTTGCTCTTGTCGGCCCTTAGTAGCTGAAACGTACCACTGCCAATCAGTTGATTTTACTCATCAAATATCAGGAAAGCGTAAAGAAACTGACCTCTGTGATAGAAGCGTATTCTTCCAATGTCGCCTTGAGTTCGTCGATCTGTCTGCTCCTCTGTTAAAAAATACAGAAAAAGTATTTGACAAGAACTCGGCAATGAAATAGAAATACTTGAATAGGACAACGACCTCTTGTATAAGAGCTTCCTTTTCAGTGATGATGGCATCGAAAGAGTCAATCTGCACCTGAGGACAAGGACGCGACCATCACACAGCTAAGCCGCATTTATTTCACCACATTTGATGCGGGAGAACAAATCGATAGGAAAGTAGAAACACAATAGATGAATAGGAGGAGAAAAAAATGCTAACCTGAAGGTTGAGGTTCATGTCACACAGCTCGGCTATTCTCTTCTGAAGCTCGTCCATCTCCATGGTGACCTTGAAGTTCTAAATAGCCACGAGAGGGGACTTATAGACGCGCTAATAGGGGTGTGACAAAATATTGAAATGGTGACATATCGTGATACTTTGTATCCCAAAAGGTTACCGATATGCTCCTGTCAAGAATCGAGATATCGTTTTAAAAAGGTGTCAATTAAAAAAAACAAAACAAAAAAGGCTGCCATTGATGGTGCTGGATGTCCAATCCATTTAGACTGGGAATGTTCGTTGATTCAAAACCAGAGCATTCACAATAGTGCTGCAACGATTATTCGATTAACTCGAGTATTCGATTAGAAAAAAATATTCAAATTGCATTTTATAGTTTTGAGCATTCGTTAAAGTGGCGTCGTAATGGTTTGTTTTGAAAGTGTTTGCATTTAGTTTTATTGATTAGGGTGGATACACCGCACTCTGGTCTGCCTCATTTCACATGGCTGAATCCAACAGCTCCCTGATAAGACCAACGTAAGCGAAGTTTTTGTTGGAGCAATTGTTTTTTAATGCATTCATAATTTAGTTTATTGGAATAATTAGCCGTTTTTTGTAGGAATATGTGTCTGAGCCATTTGTTAAGAGCATTGTAAAAAAAACGATAACATTTTATAGCATTTAAGCTAGCAGACTTTTGCTATCTAAGTTAGCAAATTGTTCTTTTGTTGTAACTAGCTCCTTTTTTTTTTTTTTTTTTTTTAAATACAGCTTGAGGCTCAGCTGAGGTATTTTCATTTTTCATGTTCTTACCCGATTATTCGAACTAAGCAGTTCATTGATTAATCGACTACTAAAATAATCGATAGCTGCAGCCCTAATTCACAGTCATTCGGCCCGATTTTAGGTCACTTGCTTTTCATTTTAGGGCATTTACGGGTCATTTCCTGTTGAGTTTGAGTCACTGCCTATTCATTTGGGTGATTCCCAGGACACTTCCTGTTCTGTAACGCAAAAAACAGCAAGTGACCCATAACATACCCCAAAATCAACAGGAAGTAACTGAAAATCAACAGGTAGATGACCTTAAATGGCCCAAAATTACTCATTGCCTGACACTGGCTGCCACTGACGGCCATAGACGTTCAATCCGTTTGAAGTGGGAGGGATGGCAGCGAATGAACGAATGTTCATTCGCTGCCACCCTCCCAGTTCAAATGGATTGGACGTCTACTAGTGATAAACTCATTCCAATTCACAGCAGAAGCTTGTTGTTTATTAGTTTTTGGAGAATATCCTAGAATGATTTCCCGACCAATGTATTGAAAATCGTATCGCTATACCGTCAAATCATCATTCACGTGAGCTTTGTATCGCAAATCATATCATATCGTGTGGTACCAAGAGGTTCCCACTGCTACGCGCTAATTTACAAGCATATCTGAAAATGTACCTCTTCCTGAAGAGATGCAATTTTGACGATGAGGTCTTGGTTTTCCTTCTCCTGGAAAGACGAAGCAGTTCAGTATCAAAACAAGCATTTTCTCCTAGTACTTAGTACACAAGCTGTGTTGTGGGTGAGTAGTCCGACCACGTGTTTGCTGCGTGCGGAGGCGCGAGCTCTGCCTTCCTCAGTGCAGTTCAGCGTGGCCTTCATTTCTTCCACTTCATCGTGGAGCATCTTTTCTTTGCGGACCAGCTGCTGATGACTGCGGAAGAGAAGCCAGGTCAAAACGGGACGTTCTCGTCGCATCTGTGAAGGCATCTCACGCTTTAGCCTCGTTGCGCAGTTCCTCGTTTTCATCCGCCAGTTTTTGGTTGCTTTCCTCCATGCCCTCCACTGACTGTTTTAGCTTCTTCACCTCCTCTTGGAGTTTTTGGTTGCTCATTTGGAGGTCGGCGAGGCAGTACACCAGCTCTGATGTTTCGCTGTGCGAGTGGGTGGAAGAGAAACGAAATATCTCATTAGCATCCGATCACAATGCTGTGATTTTAAATGAGTATCACTAGTATCCATTTGAAATTCAAATGGATTGGACGTCTATCGCTGTCAAAGGCAGTCCATTTGTTGAACGTTGTCCCGAATGTACATGCACTTGAACTTGACGTACAATTCCTGTCTTGACACGTCTCCTCCGAAACCTTCCAAGCTTCCTGATGTCATGTTGAGCAGCATGGTTCTCCTCGCTTCATTAGATAAAAAAAATGGGCTCATTGGGAATGATTAAAATTTGTGAGTTAACTCAGCTTGCCCACACTTATATGGTGTATCACAAAAGTGAGTACACCCCTGGCATTTCTGCAGATATTTAAGTATGTCTTTTCATGGGACAACACTGACAAAATGACACTTTGATACAATGAAAAGTAGTCTGTGTGCAGCTTATATAATAGATAGGGCTGTCAAAATTATAGCGTTAAGGGGCGGTACTTAATTTTTTGAATTAATCACGTTAAAATATTTGACGCAATTAACACACATGCCCCGCTCAGACAGATTTAAATGTAAGTACAGTGAAATGCCAACTTGTGTTTCATGGAGTTTTGGTGCCCTCTGCTGGCGCTTGGGTGCGACTGATTTTATAGGCTTCAGCACCCATGAGCATTGTGTAAATAATTATTGACATCAACAATGGCGGGCTACTAGTTTATTTTTTGATTGAACATTTTACAAATTTTATTAAAACGAAAACATGAAGGGTTTTTAACATAAAATTTCTATAACTTGTACTAACATTTATCTTTTATGAACACCAAGTCTATCCATGGATCGCTTTCACGGAATGTTAATAATGTTAATGCCATCTTGTTGATTGTTATCTTGTTATAATAAATACAGTCGTTATGAACCGTATGTTAAATGTGAATATCCATCTTGTGTCTTTCTTTCCATTCCAACAATAATTTACCGAAAAATATGGCATATTTTATAGATGGTGTGAATTGCGATTAATTGCGATTAATTACTTTTTAAGCTGTAATTAACTCGATTAAAAATTTTAATCATCTGACAGCCCTAATAATAGAATTAACTTATTTTCCCCTCAAAATAACTCAAAATATAGCCATTAATATCCAAACCCCTGGCAACAAAAGTCCACCGTATAGAAACTACGTACATCCCTAAATGTCCAAATTGAGTACTGCTTGTCATTTTCCCTTCAAAATGTCATGTGACTCGTTACAGGAGTGCTGTCAGCATTGCTGCAGAGATTGAAGAGGTGGGGGGTTCAGCCCGTTAGTGCTCAGACCATACGACGCACTCTACATCAAATTGGTGTGCATGGCTGCCACCCCAGGAGGAAGCCTCTTCTGAAGACTACACAAGAAAGCGCGCAAACAGTTTGCTGAAGACATGTCAACAAAGTACATGGATGACTGGAAACATGTCCTATGGTCTGATGAGACGGGTGGGTTTTCTTGTGTACCGTCTTCAGAGGAGGCTTCCTCCTGTGGTGACAGCCATGCATACCAATGGCGTACCGCAAGCAACACGTCACTTCCGCTCATTAATATTCATGACATTAGCTACTGTTGCTAAGGGGGGACACGCCACCGTTTGTCCCTAATAGGAAATGAATGGAAATTGTGGACGAAGGAGATGCTTACAGAGCTAAACCTACCGATTCTCTCCGAAAATGATGTCCCTGGTGCCAAATACACTGGCAAAGATGTGGAAGAACATAAAAATGTTCAGTTAAAGAGATGGCTTGAGTATCGAAGGCTGAAAAAGACATCTCCGCGACTGAAAATGACAGTCTCCCGTTTCAACAAGCTATCGTTTACCACCAGCCCTGTCTTTCTTATATATTATATCCTCTGGTTGTCCTACGTCTCTGACCGTTCTTGGGGGTAATTTAGTTAGTTTTGTGTAGCGATCGCAAATGCTACTCAGTGACAGCCAACGAACACTTAATTTTTTCAATGTTAACAAATCTTTATTCTACAACTTATTTATTTCTTTATATTTTTTTTTACAACAGAAAATGTAACAGTGGCAGTCAGAGAGCATTTTCATTCTTTTCAGGTCATTAATTGACGGCATGTCACGCTAAAAAACAAGTTAAATATATCAAAATGGCTTACCTCTTTGTCCTCTGAAAGACAATGTCAACCCAACAAAATGTTTACTGCATAAAGGTTTATTGCTGAGCTGGCGTTAAAAGTCCGTGCAAGTTGATTCAGTCTTCACATTTTTCCTCTGAGTTTTTGGTTTCGGGAAACGTATGAAGAAAACATCCTTCATATGTCGTAATGTCTAGAGTCGTTTCTACAAGTTCCAAAAAAGCAATGTGTGATCGGCATGTTCGTTTTTGAAAGATTACCGGAGAAAAGTAGCACAATTACCATGGTTTCTATGTGAGGGTGGGTCTATAATGTCCCACTCCTGCTTTACTTCCGCTTTACGAAGCGACGTCACGATCTAAAAATAGCATGCGTGCGGTACACCATTTGGGCTGAACCCCCACTTCTTCAATCTCTGCAGCAATGCTGACAGCACTCTTGTAACGAGTCACATTACATTTTGGAGGGAAAATGACAAGCAGTACTCAATTTGGACATTTAGGAATGTATGTAGTTTCTAAGGGGTGTACCCACTTTTGTTGCCAGGGGTTTAGATATTAATGGCTATATTTTGAGTTATTTTGAGGGGAAAATAAATGAACTCTACTATAACTCACCAGCCACTTTATTAGGTACACCATGCTAGTAACGGGTTGGACCCCCTTTTGCCTTCATAACTGCCTCAATTCTTCGTGGCATAGATTCAACAAGGTGCTGGAAGCATTCCTCAGATAGTTAGGTCCATATTGACATGATGGCGTCACACAGTTGGTGCAGATTTGTCGGCTGCACATCCATGATGCGAATCTCCCGTTCCACCACATCCCAAAGATGCTCTATTGGATTGAGATCTGGTGACTGTGAAGGCCATTTGAGTACAGTGAACTCATTGTCATGTTCAACAAACCAGTCTGAAATGATTCCAGCTTTATGACATGGCACATTATCCTGCTGAAAGTAGCCATCAGAAGTTGGGTACATTGTGGTCATAAAGGGATGGACATGGTCAGCAACAATACTCAGGTACGCTGTGGCGTTCCAACAATGCTCAATTGGTACCAAGGGGCCCAAAGAGTGCCTAGAAAATATTCCCCACACAATTACACCACCACCACCAGCCTGAACCGTTGATACAAGGCAGGATGGATCCATGCTTTCATGTTGTTGACGCCAAATTCTGACCCTACCATCCAAATGTCGCAGCAGAAATCGAGACTCATCAGACCAGGCAAAGTTTTTCCAATCTTCTATTTTCCAATTTCGATGAGCTTGTGCAAACTGTAGCCTCAGTTTGCTGTTCTTAGCTGAAAGGAGTGGCACCCGGCGTGGTCTTCTGCTGCTGTAGCCCATTTGCCTCAAAGTTCGACGTACAGTGCATTCAGAGATGCTCTTCTGCCTACCTTGGTTGTAACGGGTGGTTATTTGAGTCACTGTTACCTTTCTATCAGCTCGGACCAGTCTGGCCATTCTCCTCTGACCTCTGGCATCAACAAGGCATTTCCGCCCACAGAACTGCCGCTCACTGGATATTTTTTCTTTTTCGGACCATTCTCTGTAAAACCCTAGAGATGGTTGTGCGTGAAAATCCCAGTAGATCAGCAGTTTCTAAAATGCTGCCCTTCTGGCACCAACAACCATCAAATCACCTTTCTTCCCCATACTGTTGCTCGGTTTGAACTGCAAAAGATTGTCTTAAACCATGTCTACATACCTAAATGCACTGAGTTGCCGCCATGTGATTGGCCGATTAGAAATTAAGTGTTAACGAGCAGTTGGACAGGTGTACCTAATAAAGTGGCCGGTGAGTGTATAAGCTGCACACATACTACTTTTTATTGTGTCAAAGTGTCATTTTGTCAGTGTTGTCCCATGAAAAGATACACTTAAATACCTGCAGAAATGCCAGGGGTGTACTCACTTTTGTGGTACACTGTAAATCCGAAATAGTCTTAACGACAAATACTCACCAGAAAGGCTCTCTCTTAGTTTAACAGGGTCTTGAAATACACCTTCTGGTGGTTCTTCACTAAAATACAACAGAGGAATCAGTCAAAACAAATTAGTAGTACATTTTGCTTGATTATGATTCCGTATTAGTTTTTAACCCGTTTTTGCGGCAGTCTTCAATCCATTCCCTCATGACAGCGTGATACGTTTCCAGGTCTATGGAGACGTCTTTGCGCTCAGGATCCAGCATATTGCAAAGATCCTCCAGTCCTCTGTCTTCAGGGGAGCGGCTGGTGGTGTGTCGCAAGTAGTCAACAATGTGAGAGACGTAAACTTTACCTAGAATATTCAAATAAAACCTTTTTGATTTGTTCTCCATGTTACAAATGTTCGTTCAGGGGGAAAAAAAGGACAATTTTTCACCTCGACGCTGCATATCACACGCGTGGAAGATGGTGTCGAGGAGATTCTCCTCGCAGATGAGGCTGACTTCTGCCATGTTGTTGCTCTCAGAAACCAGCGTGCTCCCTAAGCATGAACGGGGAAGAGCACATGATGCGTCATTTCCTCAGGGCGACGGTGGCTGTAAACATAGTCTATTCAGTGTGGTTATATCAGATCAACTATTTGATACTTTTTGAATAATTGTGTTTGCATTTGCTAAGTGTTCAGATCTATAGAAAAGTAATCATTTTCAAAGTGTGGTTCCCAAGTCAATAGCTTAGTCCAGTTCAGTTGTATTTAACTTCATCAATAGCAGCCATTTAGTTAAGGTTGGCCATTTTGAATGTGCCCAAAGAGGCTGAAATAAACCAATCTAGTTCATTGACAAAACTTCGCCTACCTCCATCTTCAAGTGTCAGTCTTTTTACAACAAGAGCTGGGTAGGGCAGGTCACGCACTGTAGAGTTCCCAGTGTCACCAGAGCTGAAGTTGAGGTTATGCGAGACAGTGTTGTGAATGGGGGTGAAGGTTTGAGAGAGCGCAGGCCCGCTGTTCAGCCTACACGGACTCTCGGTTTGCGGTGCTCGGGGTTCGCTTTGCGTAAACGTGAAGTACGGGGAATCTTTCGGTTGGCCCATAGGGGTGGAACTGTACTTATATCTATTAACACCTTGCGTACCCCCGAGGGTACTGGTGATGCTGTATGTGATGTTAGCTGGGGTCTGTGGGTTGGATTCCTCTGTGGAAGGAGTAGAATGCAGCATTTTCCCTCGTTCGCCCGTGTCCCTACAGTGAGTCCCTTTCTTCAAGATGGCTTCCACATTGCGCCTGAGGCCGCACTGGGGGCTGTCGTAGCTGTTGGAGGAGATTTTGGGGATCTGGAAGGGAGAATACGGCTCCCGGTCACCCTGCCACTTGATGGTCTGCAGTTTGCGGCAGATGCTGTCCACTGGGTTGTGGCGTCGTGTTGGTTGGGGTGTGAAGGGCATGATGAAATGGAGCTGGAGTCTGGGGACAGTGGGGTGAATGACTTGAATTAGCCTAAGGGAGGGAGATAGGTTGCAAAGATCTACCAGGTGAACACTATCAAAATCATACCATTAAACACTATTTTGAACCCAAGTTAAAATTCAAACACATTCAAAGTGCATACAGGAAAAGTTTCATGACTAATTAATTGATTTTCAGGAATGTACTTTTTAAGCATCCACTTACAACATAAATAAAATTACAAATTTAATGCAATCAAATACCATCATGAACATGGGTTGATAATACATAACTCAGAAATAAATTCATGACACCAGGTGCAGACAATCAAAACTTATGTAGGTCATGGTTGAGCAAAAAATATCCATAGGGTTACCATAATTCATCTATACAACACATACATGCTGTATTTGCCACGTACAATTGAAGTCAATTGAAGATTAACAAGCAAAAAAGTACAGAGTGACTATTAACACGTGTTTTCTCACCACAAGTGTATAACCAAGGCTAAATAACATGTAAGCTATTGGAAAATCAAATCTAAAAAAAAGAAATAAATCAATAACCGCACCTTAAACATCGTTTTAAAACAATACACGCGAAAGTCACCTGAATCACTCGACAGGTGATCAAGCTGGCGTTTAAATCACGCGCATGCGCATTCAGAATGCCTAAATGATTCAGGACTCAAAAATATAAGTTTAGCCAACAGCGCCGTTGCGTGGACAAAAGTGGTAATAACAACAGATGCAAGCAAACGCTTACTAAAACAGTCATTTTAAATTAAATCGAGCTCGTTTTATTGCTACGAGATCATCCAAATTTATCCAGACCGACACAAAATTTTCATACTGAGCTTCACTTTACAACGTTTAATCATGATAAAATTTGGTGTCCAAAGCTAGAGAACCAGAAAATTATATCATTTTCAAATCAACTTTACATGCTATCAATTGTGGCTTTTTACCTACCCCCATTTGCAGCATCTTGATGATTCCTACTTTTAAAAAAAAGCCCCCCAGTTGCTTCTTGAAGAATCTAACTCAATATATGCCTTAAAGGCACTTTCATCCCTTTATTGAAGAAATAAATCCATCAGAATTCAACTAAATGGAATACGTCCAACTGTCCTAGTGTCGGTCATCGCCTCATGCAGAAACCAGTTCCTCTCACACTAATAGCCCGACGGCTAAGAACTAGACAGCAATCTCAGGTAGAGATTAGTCCACTTCCACACACTCACCCTGCTTGCATTTTATGTGAAGTGGGTGCCAACTTTCTGTATGTCGTGTTGTTTTACTCTGAGACAAGCAAACAGCTATTTGGTCCTAATCCACGAGTAGTACAAAAGGCTCAGTGGCTCTTATCTACTTCCCCACACACACTCATACTGTACATTCAGCAGAAGACATGCACAGCATGCTCATATAGTATTTATAGCCACTTAAGCAGTGACAGTGTGTGAACACTGGGATGCAGGTAGCAGTGAGGAGGGATTATGACGCATGCCAAGATCCTCATGTGTCATATTGTTTATGAAGAGCAGACTGTAACACATAATAAAAAGGAGAAAGAGGAGGTAAAAAAAGTCAACATTGCAGAAGTGGATTTATTTATGTGGATTTAGGTTGGCTGCCATTGACATTAAAAGAGTAATTTGGGTGTAACGGGACCAAATTGGGCAAAAAGTGTGGAGCGACAGCGAGAACCAAAAGTGGTATTTGCCCTGTGGCAAAATGGATTTGGATTTTGGAAAATTTGGACGTGCGTAGCCATCAGTGGCATAGTTGACTTGGTTGCCAGTTGAATGTCAATGCGCTGTAATGCTAAGTGTATGGTCAAAAATCACAGCCGCACATGCTTTTCTGCCATTTAAAATGAATGGAAAATTTGGACGTGCATAGCCGTCAGTGGCATAGCCTGACTTGGGTGTCAGCTGAATGTCAATGCGTACTAATGCAAAGCGTATGGTGAAAAATCACAGCCACACGTTTTTCTGTCATTTAAAATGAATGGAAATGGAATGGCTCGTGGGCCGGGTGTGCGGACGGGGGTGGGCGTGGGGTTGATGGTGCGCCCCCTCTTGCCATCCTTGAAGGCCGGTTGATGGGTGCGCGGGTGGCCCCGGGGACGATGGCTCCTTTGCTGGGCTGCAGGAGGAGGCTGTGCTGAAAACCCCCCTGCCCGCCCTCCCTCTCCGGGCTGGCTAGGTGGGGGCCGTGGCCCTGGGTTGGCGCCCGCGTGGTATCTCCGCTCGTCTGCGTGGCTGTCGCGTGCCTGGTGGGGCTTGCGTGCGACTGGATGTGATAGAGCGCGCTTGGGTGGGGGGTCCGGTATCGGGATTGGCGATGGGGTGGTGTAGAGTCGGTCGCCAACGGTCTTACACTCACAAGGGATTCACACGATTACTGGGTTCTAGATCACAGAGTTGATTTGTGTACACTCTACCCCTTTCAATCACTTAGCTTATAGACTCCCCCACCCCCGTCCCCCTTTTCCCTGGTCAACAGGCCCCCCACATTGTGTCAACCGGAAATACATCTAGCTGACGATAGCACCAACATATTAGTAGTTAGTGTAGACGTTCAATGTATTTCTTGTTGTTTTTTGTGTTTTTCTTTCATCTCTTGTGTTCTTTTTCTTCTGTTCCCCCATAACTCCCTTCCTGTTCGCTGCTTAGTCATAATAAACGAGGTATCTTGAATGATCACAATGGGAGTATGTCATACTCTCAATATGAAACATTAAAACTGTTCAGACCAACCGGGCACTTAGACTTCCATTCTCCGTGTCAAACAGCTGAACAGGACAAGTTTAAAAATAAATATATAAATAAATTAGGGCTGTCAAACGATTAAAATTTTTAATCGAGTTAATTACAGCTTAAAAATGAATTGTTCGTAATTAATCGCAATTAATCGCAATTCAAACCATCTGTATAATATGCCATATTTTTCTGTAAATTATTGTTGGAATGGAAAGATAAGACATGAGATGGATATATACATTCAACATACGGTACATAAGGACTATATTTGTTTATTATAACAATAAATCAACAAGATGGCATTAACATTATTAATGTCTGTTAAAGCGATCCATGGACAGAAAGACTTGTAGTCCTTAATTTGTAAAATTTTCAATCAAAAAATAAACTAGTAGCCCGCCATTGTTGATGTCAATAATTACTTATACAATGCTCATGGGTGCTGAAGCCTATAAAATCAGTCGCACCCAAGCGCCAGCAGAGGGCGGCAAAACTCCATACAACACAACAAGTAAGCGTTTTCACTGTACTGTCATTTAAATCTGTCTGAGCGGGGCATCTGCGTTAATTGCATCAAATATTTTAACGTGATTAATTTAAAAAAATTAATTAACGCCCGTTAACGCGATAATTTTGACAGCCCTAAAATAAATAAAATGAATGGAAAATTTGGACGCGCATAGTCATCGATGGCATGGACGTGCATGGCATTCAAAACTGCCATATGCTCTCAAAAAATGCTATATAAGCGCCCCCCCCCCAAAAAATGTCACATGGCAAAATCCATTTTGCCACATGGCAAAAAAAAAGCCACACGGCAAAAAAAATGCCACATGGAAAAATCCATTTTGCTACATGGCAAATCTGCTGGGTGACTGTGTGAACTTTCACCGCCATTGACGGCAATAGACGTCCAATTTATTTTGACTAAGAGGCAGGAATGTGTTCATGACCAGACCCCAAAAGTTTGATAGTACAGCAGAATATTTCGCAAAATATGTTTATTACTCTAATTCTAATCAGCGCAAGGCAGAAGATGAACGCTGCATCCATCACGCAAGGGATGCTCCGGCATCATCCTCCCACTTTCACAATGCGCTTTGTGGCTTCATACAACTCCTGCGTTCTCTCATTAAGCCTGTAATTGCACAAACTTAATTATTGCCTCAGCATACTTGTTTTTTTGTGATCTTCAAAAAGCCGAGATGCCGAAAAAGCCTCGGACAAACGCGGGGAGGCTTAATGAACAATGAAATCGACAAAACGGCGGCGGCGGCGCCTTGAAATCTGTTGACATTTCATTTGGAGGCGAGCGGCAACATTGTGCAACAAACAAGCGAGTGGTCCGAGGCTGCGGATGAAAGATGGGTTTGCTAAGTCGCCCTTCCTGTTCCTCTTTCAAGTTAATTAGAAATCACATCCTTTTGTTTCCCCTTCGCGTGCGTTTATTTACTTGCTCACTTGGACCATTAGAACAAATTTGCAGAATGAGAGGCAAATAATTGGATTTGTCTCCACAGCTGTCACGGATTGGGGGAACATTTTGTTGTGATTGTTATTATTTCTCTTCTCTGTTGTGTGGCCGAGTTGGCAGATTTGCTCGAGGGGGTTTAATTTCATCTTTCCCTCTCCTAATTTGTGATTTGTTCACCATTAAGACGCACTGGGTGAGGAGAACTTTATTGCTTGGTGACATGTTTTTGGAACTTTTAGTCTGATGGACATCAGGATGCAATGGTTTCATTTTAAGACTTAGAGAAACAACATTAAAAAGTACATTCATTAAAAAAAAAAGTTGGTTCTCATGCAATCATGCTTAACATATTACAATCCTGCATTGGCATTGATTGCATTTTTTTCTTTTAGGGATTTTAAAGCATGTTCATGTCATGAAAATATGTCGTAAGAAATGGTAGATTTAGCTAAAAATGGATTTAATTTAGTTTTGTATAGGGGTGTCAAAATTATCGCGTTAACGGGCGGTAATTAATTTTTTAAATTAATCATGTTAAAATATTTGACGCAATTAACGCACATGCCCCGCTCATACAACAATGTACTGCTCAAACAGCAGTGTAATGTCCGCTTGTTACTTGTTTTTTGGTATTTAGCGCCCTCTGCTGGCACTTCGGCCTAAATGATTTTATAGGTTTCAGCACAATGAGCGAGCATGGTGAAATTATTGACATAAACAATGGCGAGCTACTGGTTTATTTTTTTTTATTGAAAATTGAAATTTTTTTTTGAATAAAATGAAAACATTAGGAGAGGTTTTAACATAAAATTTCTATAACTTGTACTAACATTTATCTTATAATAACTACAAGTCTTTCTGTCCATGGATCGCTTTAAGAGAATGTTAATAATGTTAATGCCATCTTGTTGATTTATAGTTATAATAAACAAATACAGTACTTATGTACCATATGTTGAATGTAGGCCTGCAGCTATCGATTATTTTAATAGTCAATTAATCGATGAACTAGTTAGTTCGAATAATCGAGTAATCGGATAAGGAACATAAAAAATTAAAATACCTGACCTGAGCCTCAAACGGTATTAAAAAAAAAAAAAAAATGTATTAGGATATATGTACAACAAAAGAACAATTGGCTAACTTACATAGCAAAAGTCCACTAGTTTAAATGCTATAAAACGCCAAGGTTTATTTATTATTATTTTTTTAAATTAAATTCTTAACAAATAGTTAAAACACATATTCCCACCAAAAATGGCTAAATATACCTTTAAATTAAGAATGCATTAAAAAAAAAACATTAGCTCAAACAAAAACTTAGCTTATATTGGTCTTAACAGGGAGCAGCTGGATTCAGCCATGTGACATGAGGCAGACTAGAGGGCAGTGTATCCACCCAAATCAATGAAACTAAAGGCAAACACTTTCAAAAATCAAACCATTACAATGCCACTTCAATAAAACGAATACTCGAGGCAGGAAAATTTAATCCGAATATTTTTTTTCTAATCGAATACTCGAGTTAATCGATTAATCGATGCAGCACTAGTTGAATGTATACATCCGTCTTGTGTCTTATCTTTCCATTCCAACAATAATTTACAGAAAAATATGGCATATTTTATAGATGGTTTGAATTGCGATTAATTACGATTAATTCATTTTCAAGCTGTAATTAACTCGATTAAAACCATTTGACAGCCCTAGTTTTGTATAATAAACGATAGTAAACTTAGTCACCGGCTATGTTATGCTAACTGCACACCACACTGAGGCGCTAGTACTTCTATTAGAAATAGAAATAGAAACAGCCACTTGATTTCTCTGAATGAAAGAAAGGCTGTCATAAGTCACCACGCAGCACAAACCTGTGGTGAATAAATACAACCAAGGGCGTAGGTTTAGTCTTAATATTGGTAGGGACGATATAACAGCATAAACTGCATGTACACTTTTTGCTGGGGACGGGACATTAATGAATAAAACCAAACATATTTGGTGAATGGGGGTCAGGGCTACATTTCTCACCAATATGAACCTAATTAATTGATAGGCTAAATGATTAATGCAAAATAAATCTGTATTGACCTATACTAACTTTCACACTGCAAATTTATAACGTCTTAATCTGATATACAGTGCCCTCCATAATTATTGGCACCCCTGAAAAAGATGTGTTTTTTAGTGTCTAATTTTTTTTTTTTCAAATAATATGGGACCTTAATGGGAAAAAAAGAGAAAAATCCAACCTTCAACACAAGTGCATTTATTCAGTGGGGAAAAAAAATCCCACATAAAGAAATAATTATTTGACATCAAATAATGTGTGTCACAATTATTAGCACCCCTGGTGTTAATACTTTGTACAACCCCCTTTTGCCAAGAATTTTGACCACACGGTCCCAGTTGAAACCTGGGACCGTGTGCTTTGGTCAGATGAGACCAAGATTGAGCTTTTTGGCAACAAACACTCTAAGTGGGTCTGGCGTGCTACGAAAGATGCGCATGCTGAAAAGCACCTCATACCCACTGTGAAGTATGGGGGTGGGTCAGTGATGCTGTGGGGCTGTTTCACTTCCAAAGGCCCTGGGAACCTTGTTAGGGTGCATGGCATCATGAATGCTTTGAAATACCAGGACAATTTAAATCAAAATCTGTTGCCCTCTGCCCGAAAGCTGAAGATGGGTCGTCACTGGGTCTTTCAGCAAGACAATGACCCTAAACATATGGCCAAATCCACACAGAAATGGTTCACCAGACACAAAATCAAGCTCCTCCCATGACCATCTCAGTCCCCAGACCTTGTTTTGTTGGCAAAATGGGGTTGTACAAAGTATTAACACCAGGGGTGCTAATAATTGTGACACACATTATTTGATGTCAAATAATTTTTTCTTTATGTGGGATTCTTTCCCCACTGAATGAATGCACCTGTACTGAAGGTTGGATTTTTCTTTTTTTTTTTCCATTAAGGTCCCATATTATTTGAGTAAAAAAAATATTAGAAGCTAAAAAACATCTTTTTCAGGGGTGCCAATAATTATGGAGGGCACTGCATATTTTTAAAATCTAGTCAAATAATTGTCTCCATCTTTTTTTGAGTGTTAAAGGCTAGTTAACAGATTATTGCGTCAGATTCTTCCACTTACTTTAAGTAAATATTACTATTTGTTCGTATAGAGCCCATACATCTAAAAGTTGCTCATCTTTCACCAAAATCAAGAAAAAAAATCTTTTAAATAATGTTTTGAACAATATTCTTGAATTAAGAACATTTCTGACAAGCAAATTTTTCTTTTACAATTTTTAAGATTAAATATACAAACCTTTTGCCTAAAATAAGTCTGTTAAGCTTATTTGGAGCTAGCTGTTTTTCTTATTTCAAGAAATCTCAGTGAGTAAAATCGACTTGAAGCACTGTAACGGTAGCACAATTAGTGGAGTGTTCCCCACCTCCACAACATTGAAGTCTTTTTACATTACTAACAGTGACAGCTGCTGGTGGGAAAAAAACTTCTAATATCCCTTGTCTTTGAAGGGGGCGGGGGAGGCGGCATGTTGTATTTCTGTCGGGCTGTGAATGTGTGCGTGTGGGGGAGAGGCGGGGGTTCAAGTCATTAGCCAATCAAACGTGCGTTTCGGGGGAAAAATGGACTGGCACATTCAGCAAGTGAAAAGGGGTCAGTGTAAGTCTGAACATAATGAGAGGACTGTAATTCACTTAATAATGGTAGGATCAATTCTATTCTTACAGCATATAGGAAGACAATCTAAGTAACCTATATAACTGAAGTCATTATTTAATGCAAATAAGGTTGCTTAAAAGTTGGTGGGGAGAATTTGAGCATCCTAAAAAGTTGTTAGTGTTATGTCCCTATCATCCCTATCCAAACCTTCGCCCTTGAATACAACAAATAGAAAAAAAAATTAGTCTATTATGAGATGGGTGAACACACAATTCAGCTACTAACAAAAGCAATGAAAAAGCTAATTTTGAACAACATTTTACTAAATTCCACCGCAAGGCATGCTAGGATTTCCAACGTCAACATTAACACGAACACTCACTCCCTTTCCCAACCTGTGCAGCAAGTGATGCATTCAAAACAAATGATAATAGCATAGAACAAAACAGCAAGACGAGTAACCCACTCAGAAGACCGACAACAAGCTAAACTGTGCGACTCGTAAATTCCCCAAAATTCCTGCCCGTTAGCATGATCACAGCAGTTGCCCTCATTGCCAGATGTTGCTTTTCTGAGTAGTTTTGAACCATCTTTAAAAAAAAAAAAAAAAGAGTAAATGCAACTGTCTTTTTGGCATGATGAAATACCGTTTAATCCTGGCTGCTTGCTCCAGATGGCGCAAATTTCCAAAGTTTGTATTAATTTTTTTCTGTTTGAGGGGCGTGATTTGTTGGTCTAGCTTTTCAGTGCATCAACAAATCTCCGCCTCAGACGCTTTCAAATAACGTTAAATTTTTATGAACAATGTGCAATTCTTGGGATTTGTTCTGTAAATGAATGAATGCATATTATTGTTTTATTTTATACATTAAAAAAAAAAGTTTTTGTTATTATTTTTTATACATGAGAGCTGGCGGATCGGCCCAAATAAGTCCCGGAACACAGGAAGGCCAAAATCAAGAGGTGCCGGATCTTGTTCTGGCAGGAACCGGCACAAATGAACCCCTGAGTATGATATGATATGATATATATATATATATATATATTAGGGCTGTCAAAATTATCGTGTTAACGGGCGGTAATTAATTTTTAAAAAATAATCACGTTCAAATATTTGACGCAATTAACGCAGATGCCCCGCTCAGACAGATTTAAATGACAGTACAGTGAAATGTCCACTTGTTATTTGTGTTTTATGGAGTTTTGCTGCCCTCTGCTGGCGCTTGGGTGTGACTGATTTTATAGGCTTCAGCACCCATGAGCATTGTGTAAGTAATTATTGACATCAACAAAGGCGGGCTACTAGTTTATTTTTTGATTGAAAATTTTACAAATTTTATTAAAACGAAAACATTAAGAGGGGTTTTAACATAAAATTTCTATAACTTGTACTAACATTTATCTTTTAAGAACTACAGGTCTTTCTATCCATGGATCGCTTTAACAGAATGTTAATAATGTTAATGCCATCTTGTAGATTTATTGTTATAATAAACAAATACAGTCCTTATGTACCGCATGTTGAGTGCATATATCCATCTTGTGTCTGATCTTTCCATTCCAACAATAATTTACAGAAAATTATGGCATATTTTATAGATGGTTTGAATTTTGATTAATTGCGATTAATTAATTTTCAAGCTGTAATTAACTCAATTAAGAATTTTAGTCGTTTGACAGCCCTAATACATATATATATATATATATGTGTGTGTGTGTGTGTGTACCGCTACCAAGGTATTTCATAAAGTGAAATTATAAGGCAGTGTCTTGTGTTCTTAGCAAATTAAAACATGCTATCTTCTCTCCCTCATGCATTTAAGAATGGAGCGTGTTTCCTTTCTAAATTTAGATTTGAAGTGATAAAACGTGAATAATATAATTCTGGAAAAGGGACAACCCACGACATTTACGTCTGTACGTTTTCCAGTTTTTTTTTTTTTTTTTTTCCCTCGTATCGATTGGTTGTAGTTGCTGAACATTCCCCACAGAAATTCCAATGGGAATAAGGTCTTACGCCCTGTCCAGGTCAGGGATGATGTCCTTCAGTAACGTGGAGTACCATGAGTTAAGGAAGGATGGAGAGACTCAGTTGTATGCACTGGTTGGGTGTAACATGTGGAACAACATTAACACGGAACACTCACTCCCTCTCCCAACCTGTGCAGCAAGTGATGCATTCAAAACAAATGATAATAGCATAGAACAAAAACTGTGCTACTCGAAAATGCCCCAAAATTAATGATAAGTGACCCAAAGGCCATTGATTTTTTTTTTACAGTGGTGTCGGTGTTGAAAAATCAAGAACCCCCACTTGGCCCCCGAAACTGTTGATGACGTCCTGTCACTTCTTGTTAAGGCGTCCGTGACATTCACGCGAGGGCACAAGGGAGGCGTCGGGGTGTAATCCGAGGCAAAGGAGCGAGAGACGGCGAGAAGGAAGAGGAAGATGGCAGCCATTCAGCTCCAAAGAGCCATGTTTGGCTCTGAGCGTGCTGCGCCCGCCCTTTCCTCCCTCTGGCCGGGGGGCTTGATGTGATTTGACAAGAACTACGCTGTCATCTTGAGTTAGTCCAATTTGAAAGTCTAATTAATGAACTCGGCGCCACTTTGTGTAGTTGTCGCCGTTGTTGTCTTCTCGGGCCTGTTTGTCTCCTATTTGCCTTTTCTTCACCCTTTCCCTTGCTTTCAGCGTACTTTGCTCTATTTGAACTTCACTGAAACATGCCAAGAAACGCATTTACATTAACTACAAGGAAAGTCATTATCATGAGGGAGGAAATTAAAATGGAGGATTCTTTTATTTCTTTAGAAATAATGTATCGAAATGAGATATTTGTAAACATCTGCTTTTCTTCTAGAAGTAGCAAGCAGTTGAATAGTTGAAAATATTCATAGTCTCACTTTTTTTTTTTAATCGCACAAGCTTTGGTTCTAATGCACATTTTTAACTAAAATGTGACCCACAGAAGATCATATCTCCATTGTGGTAGCCCAGTTGTTAATGACAATATTTCCCCATACACCAGAGGATGGCGCTAGTCGCAAACAAACCCGCAACAAGAGAAAATATTGCGCACCTTTTGCGGTCTGCCCAACTAATCTACTGTATTCCCATACTCATGTTAATCCACAGCGCATTGACGGCATCATTTAATCACAAAATCATCATCGGCGTTATCACCATCATCGCACTGTCCCCCTTTCTCTCATTTGGGCGCATTAATAAAAACGATTTTTTTTTTTTTTAAATAAGAGCTGGTGATTAAAAGGAGATTAACGCATGCCTTCACACAGACAGAGAGACAGACAGTGGTGTGATGGGTTTTGTTAACACGAGAGGAACACTGGGCGGCGGTTGTGTGCGCCTGACATGACATCAACGTTATCCTCCCCGCCGCTCATGTTATCTCTCTTGGCTTAGAGTTTTAGGAGACTTTTTAACAGCAGCGCTGCTTAAGAGCTTAGAGTAAATGGATGGACGGTTAGATGGATGGATGGAGATCAGACGCGCGCGCGCGCACGCTCACAGAGAGATCAGTGTCACTCACACAGCTTCAGCACCAAAGCCTGATTTGCTTTGTGGTAAAAGCTGTTTTACTTCTCATCACAGTTGTAATGGAGAAGCTCTGCTGTCATACAAGAAATGCAATCTTTTCATTTTGTGATCACGTGGAGGGGGTGGGGGGTTTGATTTATGAATCTGAGACTGGGAGGTCATTTGTGGATGAAGTTAAAAGAAATGAATGGGGGAAAAATGAAAATCACTGTAAATGCTAATATACAACTTCATTAAATACGATAAGTGAACCAAACTCAATTTTTATGAACCTGTTGTAAACACTAATTTTTAATAAGTAAGTAGTAATTTGGGCAAGGGCGTAGGCAGGGCCGTTCCTGACCAATTTGGTGCCCTAGGCAACATATTTATTGCACCCCCCTATTTTCACCACATAACAAATGACGTCACAATGAAAAAAATGGCGCCTGTAAAAAAGTCACAGATACCTACCTCATAACTCACTTAGTTGTATTTTTATATCGTGTGCGTGACGTCACAACAAATGACTTATACAAAGCATCTAAACTACTTAAAATGGTACTTTTTGCGGACAACACTAACATCTTTTGTTCAGGAAAGGACCTAAAAAGTCTCTCTAAGCAAATAAATGCAGAACTAGCAAAATTGCAAGAATGGTTCGACGCAAATACATTTATCAATGACTTTTTGAATGATATGTGAGAAACTGTCAATGATTCTGATGATGATGACAATGACAATAAATTCATTCATTCATTCATTCATTCATTCATAAACAAACACACACTGAAAAAGCACGTGATCGCTTTGTAATTTATTATATAAAAAAGACAACGAACAAGTGCAGAAATTAAAAGAAAAATGCTGTAATAACTTTTCAAAAGCGCCAATGAAAACACTTAAAAACAAATGCATTAAATTGATTACAATTGTTATTCTAATATGATTAACACCCATCCACACAAACCTATATAAAGACACACAGAAGAACACTTTAAAATGCAAAATTTTTTTCACCTTGGTTCATAACCTTACCTTGTCTTCACTGATGCAAAAGCATCTATTGCACTTACATATGACAGTTGTTTTGGAAGGTGCACTTCTTTCCTTGACTTGGTGGGCTTGGACTTGGTGCTGATGTGGATAAGTTTGCTGTAAAAGATGGCCCAGGATGTAGAGAGGTAGAAAGAAAATATTTCAGAAGAGCATCTACAAAGAGAAGAAAGTGGAATGTAACATTATATTAGTCAAATAGCTGTTGATTGTGAAACCAGCATGACATAACCATAATAGCACCTAAATTCTTGCAGCCTACTGTACCTGTCTATTGGATTCTGATCTTTAACTTCCTATTTCAAATCGATTGGACGTGTGTTAGTGACAAACTCATTTAAACTAAAGTCAGAAGATTAAAAAGAGCCGTATATTGGACATTTATTATCGTCAGCAGTGCTGAAAGAGTTCAACAGTAATGCACCGCCGTCTCAGGTGGGTACATGCTGTCATGTACTAATTATTCAGTGGTATGCCGAGTATTTGTGTACATGTGTATCAAAAGGGAGAGATGTTAGGTCTGACTAATGCTCTCCAGGCCTGGCAGCTGGCAGCGCGCAGTCTCCCTGCAGGTGGGAGTGAGTCACGCGCACGCACGCATACACAGTAACCCATTGCATGCTGACCACCTTAGAAACGTGCCAGCTTAAGCAGCCAACTGGCCAATGAACACCTGTCTGTTTGTCCCCATTGAATGAAACGGAGCATTAGCTACACCACTTATCAAGTTAATATCACTAACAGTTGAGCTGTATTATAAGAGCTATTAAAAACATTAGTATTTGTGTTTATTGTATTATAGTTAAGCTACTGAAAATTGTACACCTCTGTAACGTTAGTTACAGTTTAATCATGACATAAAACAATGAATTATTATTTAACTATTTTAATATTGGTGATGTCTCAGTTCAAGCTTCCAAACTAAAAGTGGTTAAAGTTAGAGCTTTAACTCTTGACATAAAATTATTCATAACATTGAAAGCCCTAAATACTGTACACACTGCATCTAGTATATGTATAGTACACATCTGACATTACCAATATGTTTACAGCTAAAAATGAACACAAAGTTAAAGCTTTAACTTTAATCACCAGACTTAAAGCTTTAACTTTGACAGCAGTGATACTTTTGTTCGTAAGTAAAAAAAAAAAAAAATTCTCCACAGATTTATTGAAATATATTCAACTATTAAATATCGTTCAGGTCAACTTTGATGCATTTTAGCTGTTAACACCAATAGAAATAGCTTAAATGTCAGTTTTTCACTCTGTAGGAACACGACTCCTTAGCCAGAGCGCCGGAATCACGCCAGCTGAACCGCCAGACCCACGCTGGCGCAGCTCCAGCGACCCGGGCCGGCGAGATTCCGACAACCCGGCCAAAAGGCCAAACTCCACGCGTTCACCTTAATCTTAACCCCTTGTACTGACTCCATTTTGAAAGCTAGAGAAAGGCTTCGAAGCACAAGTTTACAATTTATTCAGGTCGACAGCGATCATACAGCACAGAGGGACCCAGGCGAGGATTCAGGATCACCATGTCACAAGTCAATAAAAGGTTCCTGAGAAAAAATACAACGATTAGTTAAACATTTAGTCTTTTGAGAGCTCTCGCGGGGCGGGCTGTGGGCAGAAGAAGGGTGTGCTTGGGCGTTGTTTAGGATTATTGTCTGTTTGTGGATTGGACAGGAGGATTCGGGAGTTACTGTTGTCAGGGCAACGAGGGTTGAGGATTTTGCCACCTCAGCGTCAAAGGGGCTCTTGGAGTCATGTCAGTCGTGTTATCAGTTGGATATAGGGCGTTCTCCGGTGTTCCTTGTGTTGGGACAGAGCGTCCCGCCATTTGTTCTGGACTGTCCGGGAGAACTGATTGCGAGAGTTGGTGGTGCTCGTCAGTGTCAATCTTGCTCAGTCAGTTACATGACGCACACGTTGGGCTTCAGTGATAAGAAGGCATCATATATCTCTTATGCCCTATGCTTGTTTTCCTTAAACTATGGCATAAGTACTATTTATTTTATATTGGGTGTGTTAGAGTAATACAAATAGTCAAACAGTGAATACGAGAAATTATACTATTCCCTGATTATATTATATTATATTGTGTTAGAATAATGCAAACAGTTAGAAGGTCCCTACGAGAAAAGGTACTATCTTCTTCAACTCTATGGGAAAAAAGGACAATGTGTGTCAAATGAATAAAAATTGTTATGTTCTTGATTCTGTGTATGCTTTATACTGGAGGTGAGTACTTTGAATGTTTTGAATGGAATTTTGAAACTGTAAATGATTTTTAAAAAGTAGCATAAAAAATTATTGCAATTCTCAAAATTGACCCTCAACGTTATGTAACCCCCAAAAATCTGTGGTGTAGAGGGGGATTACTACGATAGCCATTTACTCTCAGATGGATTTATATTCCCGTGGGAGCGCACAGACATCAATGGGTTAACACACACATGCTACTTTAAGTCTAAGGCTTCATCAAAATGTGTACATGTAGTTAAATCTCATAAACAGCTCATTTATATCACAAGACTGGCAGTACGCACTATTTTTTTAAGGCATTGAATGGGTGCCTACACAACGTGGCCCATATATGAGTGACTGTGTGTTTCCCGTATAAATGAAAAGTGCATAAGTTCTCCTCCCGTTCACTGAAACAACACAGCCGTCAGCCGCCTGCCAAGTATGAATGTGGGGTACAGAAAGGGACATAAATGAGCCAATTGTGACACTGCACGTATGCGTTTGCTTAATAAATGCTCATTTAAGTGTGAAATACATACTTTTGCATTTGAATGAATAAGAAATGTATGTGGTTTTAGTTGTTTTTTTTTTTTTTAGAATGCTTTTATCACTAATTCAGGAATAAAGAGGGGTTTTCTCCTGGAAAAAAAAGGAACAGTGCATAAAGGGTCCTTTGACAGGCCGGTGTCTATGCGTGTGTGTGTTTGGGCAAAGGGGATGCAGCTTTTGGACCCTCTGAACTCCCCTCAGTGGTGACCCACTGCGAGTGAGGTTTGACAATACTTGGTGTTTGTACGTAAAGACAACATTACCCTGTTGCCCTCGGCTGAATCCAAACACTCCAAAACCTCAGTGTTATTGCACTTCTGGCGCGTACTTCAGAGATACATTGATGCTGTTGCTTGTGTGAATAGAAATTGAGTTGTTTGGTTGTTCTCATTGGATGACAGTGACATCTTTTGAGCACTTTTTAAATGAAAAATATGAAAGATTAGACTCTTCTTTCATCTAATCGTGGTATCAGCTCCTTTGCTTGGTGTGCCACCTTACAGTGCTGGCCAAAAGTACTGGCACTCCAACAGAAAATGATTGCAATTACAAATGTTTTGGTTGCAATATCTTCATTTATTTTGCTTGCAGTGAAAAAACACATAAGAGAATTAAAAAAAAAAAAAAAATCATGATCATTTTACTAGGGCTGTCAAAATTATCGCGTTAACGGGCGGTAATTAATTTTTTATTTGATTTTATATTTTTATTTGACGCAATTAACGCACATGCCCCGCTCAAACAGATTAAAATGACAGTACAGTGTAATGCCCGCTTGTTACTTGATTTTTGGTGTTTGGTGCCCTCTGCTGGCGCTTGGGTCCAACTGATTTTATGGGTTAGTACCATGAGTGAGCATGGTGTAATTATTGACATCAACAATGCCGAGCTACTAGTTTATTTTTTTGATTGAAAATTTTACAAGTTTTAATAAAACGAAAACATTAAGAGGGGTTTAATATAAAATTTCTATAACTTGTACTAACATTTATCTTTTAAGAATACAGGTCTTTCTATCCATTAAGAGAATGTTAATAATGTTAATGCCATCGTGTTGATTTAATGTTATAATAAACAAATACAGTACTTATGTACCGTATGTTGAATGGATATATCCGTCTTGTGTCTTATCTTTCCATTCCAACAATAATTCACAGAAAAATGTGGCATATCTTATAGATGGATTGCGATTAATTACGATTAATTCATTTTTAAGCTGTAATTAAGCTGTAATTAACTCGATTAAAAATTTTAATCGTTTGACAGCCCTAAATTTTACAAAAAATTCCAAAATTGGGCCGGACAAAAGGATTGGGACCCTCAGCCTAATACAGGTTGACACTGTTGTACCCTTGGACTGCAGGACAGCTTGAACTTGTTTGTTAGTCAAGGTTCTTTATCCACCATCTGCACAATCTTTTGTTGAAATCTCTTGTCAATTTTTCTTTTCCATCCACATCTAGAGAGGTTAGCCAGTGTGCCTTGGGCTTCACACTTATTGATGACACTGCGCACGGTAGACACAGGAACATTCAGGTCTATGGAGATGGACTTGTAGGCTTGAGATTGCCCAATTTTGCTTCTCAAGTCCTCAGATAGTTCTTTGGTCTTCTTTCTTTTCTCCATGCTCAATGTGGTACACACAAGGACACAGGACAGAGGTTGACTCAACTTGAATCCATTTTAACTGGCTGCATGTGTGATTTAGTTATTGCCACCACCTAATATGTGCTACTGGTAAGTAACAGGTGCTGTTGATTACACAAATTAGAGAAGCATCACATGATTTTTCAAAGGGTTTCAATACTTTTGTCCGGCCCACTTTTTGAGTTTTGTGTACAATGATAATGATTTAATTTTTTCCCCATTTTTTTCGTTTTGTTTTTTCATTGCAAGCAAAATAAAAGAAGCTATTACTACCAAAGCATTTGTAATTGCAATCGCTGCTCAGCCTTCACCGTGTACAGACGCACCCTCTGAGCCCCTGAAGCACGCTTATCTTAACTGATAAGCGCTCAGGGCCAGCAAGCTCGACTCCCAGTATGGCTCCAAAGAATTTGAAACCTGGAGACTTGGATGAAATAAAATCCTCCATACAGAAGTTGGAGGTCTCCTTGACTGGCTTGATTCAAAACCAGAATCAAGAAACCGTCAGAGAGCTCCAGTTAATTCGCGCTGAAACCGAGAAACTCAAGCAGGCGGTCAAGGAGAGAGATGTTCGCATCAAGAGGCTGGAAATTTTGGCTGACGATCTCGATCAGTGCCGACGCGCAAATGTGCTATTGTACAGTTTTGTGGCCATCTGATGTATGTACCATGTCTGAATGTGCGTCTTTAGTTGTATGGGGGACGGGAAACTGATAAGCATATGCTTCCTCCCGTCCGCCTTTGTCTTCTTCTTTGGTTCCTTCGGGCAAATCATAGCACGTTTTGTAATTGTCAATGATTGTCAATGATACCGATGATGATGACAATAAAATTTCATTCATTCATTCATTCATTTTCTGGGAGAAATTGAGTGTTATTTGACAGAATTGCACGGGTGCCAATACTTTTGGCCAGCAGTTTACGCCACCGCCGGCATCGCTCTGCGCCCCAATATTTGAATACTGTACCGATCTACACAATAAAGGATTTTACTTTTTTCCCCATTCTTTAATAAATAGCATCAGAACATTGGTACTTTAATCTAACAAAGTGAAAAATTGAGTTTGCAGTCAGTCTTTGTTGTATGTCATTGTAAATCAGAGACATTAGAGAAGTTTGTGCTTTGTTAGGTGTAACAGAGTAAAAGTTTTTAAGGAAAAAAATGGTAAAAATCATAGTCCTCCATAATTTGCTTGCACTTATACATTGAGATTTTTTCATTGTGTTCTGCCTCGCTGTCAAGGTTTAATGCCATGTTGCATCGATGTCACCACCTCGTCATCCCCTTTTTTCTATTCATCTGCATCGCGCACAACGGTACCTATCAAAAGGTGAAGGCACCACTTTGATAAATATAATGATTAGGACCAAGGCAGACAAAGTGACGGAACAGCAAATAATAGGTGGGACATTTTCCGCCCAGCTCTGAGAGGAAGCGTACACTAACGGTCGCACAAGGGGATTATTTGGGGGAAATTCAAGGGCATTTGTTCCACGGGGGCGCCGGCGGCCTGTGAACGCCGACGATTCAAACTAATGTCAGTGTGAAAGCATCAATCTGTCAACAAAACCCTACTTGCTGGGTCAAAAGGCTTTCAGCGTGGTGACGAAAGACAAAAAAAAAAGCCTTTGGCATTTCCCAAATGAGTAAGAAAAAGGCCTAGAGTGAGAGTGAAAGGAGAAAATTGTTACCATTACCTTTTAGAAGCAAAGGAGGGAGGCTATTGGATGTAAACGTATGATCAACATTGATTGCGGCTGTAATTTGACGGGAGACGTCGGAAAAAAAGAGCCACTTTTGGGCTTGCTGTATTGGAGAAATGTAGGAGACCGTTTTTTTTTTTTTTTGTTTATCATGTATACTGATGATTTTAGGTCCGTTTTGCTAACACACGTTCATGAAAAGTGTGGCTATCAGAAGCAGGAAGTTCCGAAACAATGACCGTTGTCGTGGGGTAGACACGCCCATGACCTCAGCTCCACGTTGGACGCTGGTGATAAATCGTCTACTTTTTTGAATGGGCTCGGCGGTGACAGATTTACGAGATAATGGCGCCGAATGCGTAAATGTGGCACTGGGCTTGATGAAACGATCAAATAAATATATGAAAAAGATACAAAAACGCTGAATGTTCTTTTATTTTGACCTGTTGCTTTGACTAATGTCCAAGTTCCTTCTACGCTCTTTTCGGACAATGGCTTTTGTTTTCACTATATTATTATGTTCAAGAACTTCCTATTAGATTAGATGACCTTTATTTGTGGTCTGTTGCGGGAACACAGTTTTTGAGAGGGTGGGAAAAAGTACTTCAATGTGGACTTCTAACGTGGCCAGCATTGAGTCTAGACCTGAATCCAATCGAAGACCTGTGGAGAGATCTGAAAATGGCACCCTTCAAATCTCAGAGACCTATAGCAGTTGGCCAAGGAAGAATGGTCTAAAATTCCAGCAGACCATTGTAAGAAACTCATTGATGGATACCGGAAGCGGTTGTTAGCAGGTATTTTGTCTCAAAATTGTGCTACCAAGTACCGTATTGGCCCGAATATAAGACGGCCCTGATTATAAGACGACCCCCTCTTTTTCGAGACTCAAGTTTGAAAAAAGACCTTTTGAACACCAAAAATAATTTTCATACAGAAAATAATTACAGTACATCCGAAACAAATGATTATAACAATAAATTTGAGAGCAAAAGCATGTTATTTTGCCTCATTCAACTCTTAATATCTGAACATTTAAATATGTAAACTAAAGTGCAATCACATTCGTAAATGAATGGCTTCTGTTTTTTTAAATGTAAATAAACCGATCTATTGTGATAAAACAACAAAATTGCAATAACTGCATAAACCATGAAAGTGAAGTCGAACTGTAACTGTAGTCTTAAAACAAATCTGAATAAGGAAAAACATTGTAATAAAATCAAAAACATTGTAATAAAATCATGCCAACTGGTAAAACTTGAAAGTAGCTGAGATCTATCATGACAGAACATCGCTTCAATGACATCTGGCGCCATCTAGCGTCGTGAATGGGGAGAGGAGCTGAGATCTGTCATAACAGAACGTCGCTTTAATGATATCTGGCGCCATCTAGCGTTGTGAATGGGTATAATGTCTAGACCGCGAATATAAGACGACCCCCTCTTTTTCACTCTTATTTCAATGCAAATATCACCGTCTTACATTCGGGCCAACACGGTATTATTTTGTAATTAATACAATTTTAAAAGCTAAATAATAGACTTCATAATGATATTGACGGCTCACATTCGACCTTCAGTGCACCCTGCCTTCAAGTAGGGGGCCATCCCACAATCCGCTTCAGTTATTCGCAGTCAGTTGCAGCGACACATGCAGCGATCCAACGCCGGATTTATGTTGAAAATGTACGAAAGCTGTACCGCGTTCAAACAGGAAGCATTGTCTCAGGAGTGATTGGTTCGAGGATTATATCATTATTATATTTTTCGCACCATGCATGCATTTTGAAATATTGCATTTTGAAATATTGTGAAAAAAATCAATGGGAGAAATTTGCCGCTACGGCATTGGCATTATACTTCGCGATATTTACAGTAACTAAAATAAATGCTAACTGCACATTTTTTTCTGCTTTTAACCGAGAATCGAGACTCTATCTATGAAGAATTCAGGGATTTAAGCATTTATTCACATGATTTTGCACGGAAAAAGTTCTTTGTTTACATATGGTGGCGGCTAATTTCCTTACTGGCTAGCCTCATATTTTGCAATATTTACGTAAAATTAATGTGACCTGCACTTTTTTTTTTTTTGCTTTTAACCAAGAATCGAGACTGTTTTACATCCATATCTATAAAGAATTCAGGAATTTAAGCATTTATTCACAAGAATTTTCACCGCAAAAGCTCTGTTTACATATGGCTGCCACCACATTGACTGACAGACTAGCATCGTACTTTGACATATTTACGTAAAATAAATGCTAACTGCACATTTTTTTTTTTTGCTTTTAACCAAGAATCGAGACTGTTTTACGTCCTCATCTAAAAAGAATTCAGGGATTTAAGCATTTATTCATGAGTATTTTCAACGGGAGAAGCTCATTGTTTACATATGGCGGCCGCTAATTTCCTTACTGACTAGCCTCACAGTTCGCAATATTTACGTAAAATAAATGCTACCTGCACGATTTTTTTTTGCTTTTAACCAAGAATTGAGAAATCGAAACAAAACAGAAAAAAAAACAAAACAGAAAATCACATTGTTTGATTTTTAAAGAATTTATTTGGAAATTAGAGTGGAAAATAAGTATTTGGTCACCGACAATCAAGCAAGATTTCTGGCTGTCAAAGAGGTCTAACTTCTTTTAACGAGGTCTAACAAGGCTCCACTCATTACCTGTATTAATGGCACCTGTTTTAACTCACTTTCGGTATAAAAGACACCTGTCCACAACTACAGTCAGTCACACTCCAAACTCCACTGTGGTCAAGACCAAAGAGCTGCCGAAGGACACCAGAGACAAAATTGTAGACCTGCACCAGGCTGGGTGTAAAGAAATCAACTGTGGGAGCAATTATTAGAAAATAGAAGACATACAAGACCACCGATAATCTCCCTCGATCTGGGGCTCCATGCAAGATCTCACCCCGTGGCATCAAAATGATAACAAGAACGGCGACCAAAAATCCCAGAACCACAAGGGGGGACTTAGTGAATGACCTACAGAGAGCTGCCACCACAGTAACAAAGGCTACTATCAGTAACACAATGCGCCACCAGGGATTCAAATCCTGCACTGCTAGACGTGTCCCCCTGCTGAAGAAAGTACACGTCCAGGCCCGCCTGCGGTTCGCTAGAGAGCATTTGGATGATCCAGAAGAGCACTGGGATAATGTGTTACGGTCAGATGAAACCAAAATAGAACTTTTTGGTAGAAACACAGGTTCTCGTGTTTGGAGGAGAAATAATACTGAATTGCATCCAAAGAATACCATACCCACTGTGAAGCATGGGGGTGGAAACATCATACTTTGGGGCTGTTTTTCTGCAAAGGGACCAGGACGACCGATCTGTGTAAAGGAAAGAATGAATGGGGCCATGTATCGAGAGATTTTGAGTGAAAATCTCCTTCCATCAGCAAGAGCATTAAAGATGAGACGTGGCTGGGTCTTTCAGCATGACAATGATTCCAAACACACAGCCAGGGTAACAAAGTAGTGGCTTTGTAAGAAGCATTTCAAGGTCCTGGAGTGGCCTAGCCAGTCTCCATATCTCAACCCCATGGAAAATCTGTGGAGGGAGTTGAAAGTCCGTGTTGCCCAACGACAGCCCCAAAACATCACTGCTCTAGAGGAGATCTGCACAGAGGAATGGGCCAAAATACCAGCAACAGTGTGAAAAGCTTGTGAAGAGTTACAGAAAACGTTTGGCCTCCGTGATTGCCAACAAAGGGTACATAAAAAAGTATTGAGATGAACTTTTGGTATTGACCAAATACTTATTTTCCACCATGATTTGCAAATAAATTCTTTAAAAATCAAACAATGTGATTTTCTGGGATTTTTTTCCCACATTCTGTCTCTCATGGTTGAGGTTTACCCATGTTGACAGCTACAGGCCTCTCTAATATTTTCAAGTGGGAGACCTTGCACAATTAGTGGTTGACTAAATACTTGTTTGCCCCACTGTAACTTGCCTATTCAATTTAAAGTTGCAGGAAGCCAAATGATTACAGCGTCAAGCATTGTCTCAAAAAATTGGACGTATATCGTTGTCAGTAGCAAGAAATGAGTGAAATTCAGTATTCAAAATGTACTATGGACGACTGTTAGCATCCTTTGATAGCTGCAAGCGTTCCGATCTAACAAAACAAACTTTCCTAACATGTGAAAAGTGTCGTGCGTGTTGGGGGTTATGCATGGGGTATACGCCATAATATATGCGAGGCTCGAGGGGTGGGAGAATGTTATCCCACTGTCAGAGAAAATGTGTCAGATTTGGTCGCCTTTGTTGCTTGTGCTTGTCACCCTGTGTGTATTTGTGTGTGTGTGGCTGCCATCCCTGTCGGTTTTAGTTATTAGTCACTGCCTCTGTTGAGAGGCGCCTATTTTTTAATTTTTTTTTAAACAAAATAGTTTTTTTTTTGAACTCCTAAATCCATAAGCAGACAGATGTAAGCTGGTGACCAAATACAGACGTATATTAGGCATTCCCCTGGATTCGCGAGCAGCTTGATGGGACATAAATGCAATCATATCCTTTTCTCCCAAATCCCTCAGAGCTTTTTGCACCCACCCCCACCCTCGCCACAGCTGATAGACCGTTAAAATACAGATGCTATTGGCGCTTAGTCTGTCGAGATCATTCTTATGTTCGCCATATGCCTTCCCTTTTAAATTTGGTAGCGCTGCAGCTTCTCTAAAGTGCTGATAACACTTTTTTAATATAGGCAGAGTTTGACTTTTGGGGCAGGGGGGGCACAACATACTGATGACCCCAAAACGCAGTGTCAGCAATAAAATTAACTTACAAGAATATTTATAATAATAAATTGACAATGGACGTTTTATTAGGGCTGTCAAATGATTAAAATTTTTAATCGAGTTAATCACAACTTAAAAATTAATCGTAATTAATCGCAATTCAAACCATCTATAAAATAGGCCATATTTTTCAGTAAATTATTGTTAGAATGTAAAGATAAGACACAAGACGGATCTATACGTTCAACATACTGTACATAAGTACTGTCTTTGTTTATTATAACAATAACTCAACAAGACGGCATGAACATTAACATTCTATTAAAGCCATCCATAGATAGAAAGACTTGTAGTTCTTAAAGGATAAATGTTAGTACAAGTTATAGAAATGTTATATTAAAACCCCTCTTAATGTTTTCGTTTTAATAAAATTTGTAAAATTTTCAATCAAAAAATAAACTAGTAGCTCGCCATTGTTGATGTCAATAATTGCACAATGCTCATTGTGCTTAAACCCATAAATTCAGTCACACCCAAGCGCCAGCAGAGGGAGACAAAAAACAAGTAACAAGTGGACATGTCACTGTGCTGTCATTTTAATCTGTTTGAGCGGGGCATGTGCGTTAATTGCGTCAAATATTTGAACGTGATTAATTTAAAAGATTAATTACCGCCCGTTAACGCGATAATTTTGACAGCCCTAGTTTTTTTGTTTCCCATCATTCTTGAGGGGAATTCTAAATCAGGCTGCTTAGGCAACACTTTTCGCCAAGATCGTCACCCATTGATTATGGTACACCCGCCGGTGTTGTGCCAATGTAGTTACCCCAGTCAAAAATAGTATCCCCTGGGCAGATCTATATGGAGGTAGATTTGTGTCTTTATTATTCAATCAAAAAAGTTGCTTCAGTTAAAAAAAAAAAAAAAAAAAAAAAAAGTTGCTTCAATCAAAATATATATTTTTTGATCAAAAAATAGTCGCTTCAATAAAAAAAAAGTTTTTGAATGCAAAAATAAATTGGAACTAAAAAATGCATGTGAAAGCTATTTTTCTTTGTTTTTTTTTTTGATCGAAGCAACTTTTTTGATTGAAGTAATGTTGATGTGTGTCCACATTTTGGCGAGGACGTTTTTGTCTTTATTATTCAATCAAAAAATAAGTTGCTTAAAAAAATACATATATATTCAAAAAGAAAAATCACTTCAATCAAAAAACAGAAAATTTCAATTATAGAAGACATTTTCGAATGCCAGAAAAAGTTGTTTCAATCAAAAAACATTTTCAATTAAAGAAAAAAATCATTTAAAAAAAATAAAATTGCCCTCTGCTATTTTTTTTTTTTTTGTGAAAATTATATGCAAAGCAAATGACCGTCTAAGGTGCTAGTCACATAATCTGTTAGAAAAATAATTTTGACCCATTATAAAAATTTATATTTTTTTGTTCATTTCATTCATTGTTGTTGCAGTTTTATTGCTTGACAACTTATATATATATATATATACGAAAGTCAAATTCATGCAATGACACTTTTCGGCCACCAGAGGGGGCCTGGTCCCCCCCTTAAAATCCGCTTATGTTTTTTTAAAGCAGCCCTACGTGTAGGGCCCTATGTGTAGGAGGCAGCGCTGTCGTTAGGGCTACAGCTATCGAATATTTTAGTAGTCGATTAATCGACGGACTAGTTAGTTCGAATAATCGAGTAATCGGATATGAAACATGAAAAATTAAAATATCTGAGCTGAGCCTCAAACGGTATAGATTTTTTTGTTTAAAAAAAATGAGCATCTATGTACAGCAAAAGAACAATTGGCTAACTTACAAAGAAAAAGTACGCTAACTTAAATGCTATAAAATGCTAAAGTTTTTTTTTTTTTTTTACAATGCTCTTAACAAATGGTTGAGACACATACAGTACCCTCCATAATTATTGGCACACCTGAAAAAGATGTGTTTTTTAGCTTCTAAAACCATTTCTGTGTAGATTTGGCCATATGTTTAGGGTCATTCATTGTCTTGCTGAAAGACCCAGTCACGACCCATCTTCAGCTTTCGGGCAGAGGGCAACAGATTTTGATTTAAAATGTCCTGGTATTTCAAAGCATTCATGATGCCATGCACCCTAACAAGGTTCCCAGGGCCTTTGGAAGCGAAACAGCCCCACAGCATCACTGACCCACGGTCCCAGGCTTCAACTGGGACCGTGTGCTTTGGTCAGATGAGACCAAGATTGAGCTTTTTGGCAACAAACACTCTATGTGGGTCTGGCGTGCCACGAAAGATGCGCATGCTGAAAAGCACCTCATACCCACTGTGAAGTATGGGGGTGGGTCAGTGATGCTGTGGGGCTGTTTCGCTTCCAAAGGCCCTGGGAACCTTGTCAGGGTGCATGGCATCATGAAAGCTTTGAAATACCAGGACACTTTAAATCAAAATCTGTTGCCCTCTGCCTGAAAGCTGAAGATGGGTCATCACTGGGTCTTTCAGCAAGACAATGACCCTAAACATATGGCCAAATCTACACAGAAATGGTTCACCAGACACAAAATCAAGCTCCTCCCATGGCCATCTCAGTCCCCAGACCTTGTTTTGTTGGCAAAAGGGGGTTGTACAAAGTATTAACATCAGGGGTGCTAATAATTGTGACACACATTATTTGATGTCAAATAATTTTTTCTTTATGTGGGATTTTTCCCCCACTGAATGAATGCACTTGTATTCAAGGTTGGATTTTTCTCTTTTTTTCATTAAGGTCCCATATTATTTGAATTAAAAAAAAATATTAGAAGCTAAAAAACACATCTTTTTCAGGGGTGCCAATAATTATGGAGGGCACTGTATTCCCACAAAAAAAAACAACAACGGCTAAATATACATATAAACTAAATTATGAATGCATTAAAAAAAAGAAAATTAGCTCAAACAAAAACTTGGCTAATGTTGGTCTTCACAGGGAGCAGTTGGATTCAGCCATGTGAAAAGAGGCAGACCAGAGAGCAGTGTATCCACCCTAATCAATAAAACTAAATGCAAACACTTTCAAAATGAACCATTACAACGCCACTTTAAACGAATACTCGAAGCAACAAAATTTAATTTCTAGTTGAATACTGGAGTTAATTGATTAATCGTTGCAGAATTAGCTGTCGCATAAAAATACAAAACGACAAACTCACAGTTCATATTTGGACATTTTCATCTCGGAATGAGAGTGTGATCGCTTACAATGTTACCCTAGTCCGATTACTGTAATTGAGTTTGACAATTAATGACTCCAATAATACCAGATTATCAGTATTCATCATGATACGCTCAGATAATGCAGGCCAGATGCTGCTTTTTTTGTTCCAATTTAAACCCACGACATCTGACAATAAGTGACATTGACTTTAAATTCCTCTCGTGTTTTATAACAGGAGTCAAGTAAATGTACTCCGTGATATTGAGTAAAATGAACAATAGGAATTTTGGTTGGCTTCCAACAGGAAGTGCCGCCTTGACCCCTGCTTCCTCCATTGCGTCTTGTTTATATTCCAACAACTTCCTGTTCTTCTCTTACTCCTCGGGAATAGCACGCTTTGTGCAGGGACCTATGGTGATGCGTTTAAGGCAGTACTTCTCAAATAGTGGGGCGGGCCCCCCTAGCGGGGCGCAGAGTGATGCCAGGTGACCTCGGGGAACATACTTTTTTACCATACTAGAATGATAATGTATCATTTTCAAAGTGTGTGCAGTATTTTTGAACAAAACACAAGCACACAGCAAAGAGCACTGGAGATATGGCAGGCTAACACGAGGAAAATGACTAAGCGTATGTAGCGTTTGGCTTTGACTTTTAATACAGTGGGAGACGAGAAAAGACCAGTCTGTGTCTAAAAATGTTTGCAACGGACAACAGGAAGCCACATCAAATAAGATGTCACTTATAAGCATTAGACCCCACTCACATTGATAAGCCATTTTTTTTCAGCCAAGACATGCCGAATATTGCCAACAATCATCCCGCTTTGTTTCGCAGTTTCGCAGTGTTACATCAGTAAAGCAGCGAGCTCTGTTAGCGTCCTATAAGGTGGCATACCAAGTTGCTCAGTACAAAATAACAAAAATAAAAACTGTCCCACTGTCCAATGACACAGTTGTTTTTGTTCGATTAATTTTTTGTTTTTACGGTTAAATGGTTATTTGAATTTATTAGTATTTATTTATTTTTATTAAAATTTATTTTTCACTACTAGATGGTCAAAAAATGTACCGTGAATTAGAGATGCCGATCGATCGGGTCCGATCGCGTCATTTTCAAAGTATCGGAATCGGCAAAAATATATCGGCCATGCCTTTTTTAAATATATATATATATATATATTTTTTTTTAATTAAATCGTTTTCTAATTGTTTTTAACGTTACAAACATAATATGTTACACTCATCCAGAGTCTTTAGTTTAGGCTTAAGGTAGGGTTATCAAATTTATCCCGATAACGGCGGTAATTAAAAAAAAAAGTATCACGTTGAAATATTTAGTGCTATTAATGCACGCGCTGCACGACCCACCCACGAATTGTCGCGCTCAATATGTAATGGTGCCGCTTTACCTATATACAGAGATAAAAGGCAGTGTAAAATGAGTAGAGTGAATTTTGGCAGCCTTTGGAGCCTTTTTTTTATTGGCTAAAGCCTTACAATCCCTCTCCCTACGATTAGAAATATCATGGGAAGCAATGTGGGGAAGCAATGTAGCAAATGATCTTATTCTTAACACCTTATGTTTTTTCCCAACGCAGAGAAGATATATCAATTGGTAGCACTACGCACAGTCATGGTTCCACTTCCCATCATGCATTTGGGCATGGCTACAGTATCATTTACTGAAAGCTCAACAAATACACCAGATGGCAATATTTAGTCACAATATACAAAGTCACAAGTCTTTCTATCCGTAGATCCCTCTCACAGAAAGAATGTTAATAATGTAAATGCCATCTTGAGGATTTATTCTCTTAATAAACAAATACAGTACTTATTTACTGTATGTTGAATGAATATATTCGTCCGAGTTTTATTCATTTTTTTCTTACTGCATTGCCAAAATGTATATGATCGGGAAAATTTATCGGGAATGATTGGAATTGAATCGGGAGCAAAAAAAAGCAATCGGATCGGGAAATATCGGGATCGGCAGATACTCAAACTAAAACGATCGGGATCGGATCGAGAGCAAAAAAAAAACATGATCGGAACAACCCTACCGTGAATGTATTTTTACAGATTGGATGTGACTTTTTTTTTTTTTTTAATTCAGGCAAAGTGATGCCTTTCAGTCTTTTAAGTACTTTATTGAAAGTTGAGCTATATATTTTTTCTTTAATAATAAAAAGGGCACAATATTATGCAAAAGTATACTTATATTAATAATTTATAGGCAAATAATACAAATTACAGTGGCAGCAGAGAGTTGTGTGGGGGGGCGCGAAACGTTTACATGTTCCGGGGGGAGAGGTGGGGGGTAACAGAAAGTAATTGAGAAGCACTGGTTTAAGGAATGAAAAAGAGTGGGGGAGCTGAAAGTGATTCATGGGATTGTAATGTGTCGTTTCAGCCACGTGAGGGTGTTTGAGCCTGAGATTTGTGAGCAGTTGAGTTGGAAGGATTTACAATCCACATTAAATGACTCCTGGAAAATATATTTATTCTACAAACACTTACATTCAATTCACATTTCAACATATTATTACAAAAATTGACACTTTTGACCAAAAAGCCACTATCAACGTTTTGTTGTTGAAAAAAAAAATTTAAAATATTCATAACATGTGAAATTAGCACTTATTTAGAACATTATTAATGTGTGTGGCTTTGTTAAGTCGCAGTTTTGTCAATTTAAACAGAAAACAGCAAACCAAAAACAGGCAATATCACTAATAAGAGTACCATCATTATTGCTTTTGTATTACAATTTTTAGTTTTATAGTGTTTGATTTAGTTAGAGTGTAATTTGTGAAAAGACTGCAAGCCCAAAGTATTTCATTTTTTTGTTATTTTCCTTAAATTACCTCCTGCTACCGATCCTCTTGAGCTGAACAAGAACATCATTTATCTTTTTACTCCTTATTCTACCCAACAAAACACTCATTTGTGCATGTAAATGCCTCATTTAGAGGTTTTCATTCTCAATCATGGGCACTTTCCGAGCTTTAAGTGCTGGTTTTCGGGCTCGCCTCAGCGTTTTGGCCAGACTCTCCAGCCTCAGGCAGCAGGGGTCCGAGGCACGCCGCCAAATTTTGTGAAGCTAGCTCGACCACGAGGAATACCTGCTGCTTTTGCGTGTTTGTACACGCGCCTGGGCTTTAATTCAATAATGTCTCAGATTGACAGCACTGTCCTCCTTTTGTGCCCGTGTGCCAGAAGAACTGAAAAGATAAATCACGATGAAATCATATCAATTAACAATATGTTTTCTTCTAAAAATCAATTTAAGTTCTTAATTTCCATAAACACAGATGTCCTTTTTTGCCGACAAACACAGACGAATAAACCTCAAGGGCGTTTCGCATGATTTTGATTTGATGCACCTTTTAAGCAATTTGGCACGAGTTAGTCAGTTTTGACGTAACAAGAGCAGTTACAAAAACTTTAAGTTACGAAAGTCAGAGATACTGTCTAACTTTGTTCTCTTGTTTCACAAGTAAAGCAGTGTAAAAGAATTTTAACAATTGGATTTTTCTGGAAGTAGCGCGTTGGCTAGGGTGACCATGTTTTGATTTCCAAAAAATGAGGACACTCGGCCCGGCCTCGAGATACTTGAATTTTACTCGAAGTTCACTCAAGGATCCCTTTATCACTTTATCAAAATCCGTTTTATTAAAAAAAAAAAAAATTGCCATGTAGCATATATTATATTCTATATGGAAATAAGTTTTTACTCAACAGGCTTTATTCTTACTAAAACATAATCAAACAATAAAAATGCCAAAAACAAAACAAAACAAACAAAAAAACCCCCCGAATGAAATAATGACAAAAACAAAAATATCATGCAGAAATATAGTACAGTCAATACTGACACACAGTAGGCTATGTGTGACAACATTTTTATAAATTTTTATAAATTACTATCACGACAATTGTCGTTGAGAAATTGTTATTTCCACTCAATTTTTGTTCTCATTCAATGTTCTAAATTGCATGCAAACAATAACCAAAATAAACTGACAAACTATTCCACCAGCATGTTTCCAAACGCAGCAGTTCAAAACTACGTTTCCCATAATGCCTAGTGCGACTTATCTACTGATAGCTACCCTATTAGCGAGTACCGGGAGACGAAGCATAATTAAACTTTGCTATAAAAGTTTACAACCATCGGCAGCGCAACGATGCGACACCAAACGCGATTTTACAGATCACGCCAGTACAAAGCTCCGACAGAAGTCAACAGTTGCCATTATATACGTTTTTATCTTAAAAAAACTCTTAACAACTGGGCAGGCGCTCCTACTTAGAATGTAATACTAACATTCAACCAAATTCACGAACGCAGAACAATTAATACAAGACTAATACAACATACTCCATCTCTTTGTACACGTGTTTTCCGAAATTTCTTAAACATCGTTATTCTGTTACGGCTCACCTAGCATTACTTCAATTTATCAAACAACACAACCCCAATATTACTCAAGTCAATTTATCAAACAACACAATTCCAGTATAACTTAATTCAATTTATCAAACAGCACAATAATTCAATTTACAAATCCCAATCAGTTTATCAAGCAATACGACAAGTCCGTGACGCCATTAATGTTTAAGAAATTTCGGAAAACATTAGTGGCGTCACAGACAGGATCGCCTGGCTTTGTTCCTTCGCCGCCTTACCGGAGCATTGGCTCCCGCTCATTTGTCACGGTAAGCGATTTTCATTGCTAAGGGACACCTGGTTGTGCTGTAACGTGGCGCGGGGATTCTGGGATTGACAAACTCAAATCTAGCGTCATCGTTACCTTTGTTATGCTTGTTTTTGATGCTTGTTGCTTGCTTTTGTGGGATTGTAATCAATAAATCTCATTTATTCTGCATTTTCTAATCAATAAACATTGTTTATTGAGCAAAAGTGTGCCTGTTACTGATTCACCGCGAACCTGGAAATTTCGGAAAACAAAAACATATAACCCAATATGAAACAGGGACACATGAGCGACATTAACAGGAGATTAACTTACAGAAAGGTGTACGGAGCACTATTAATGTCTCTTAGAACTACTCCTTATTGTAGTCTTTAACTGCCTGTTCTCTTGCCAAACCGTCAACCCAGTAGATGGCGGTAATGCCCCATAATACAAGGGGTTAACTGTACTCTTCTCCCGCACCTACTAGTAGGAGCCACATCAACGCAGGCAAGCGCTGCCACCCAGCGGCCGGAGGGATTCTCTTCAAACTGGTCCCATGAAAAATCATGAAAAGCGGACATTTTCATTAATTTATAAAACCCGGTTAGATGACAAGGACACGACGTGAAAGGTGGACATGTCCGAGCAAATGAATACGTTTGGTCACCCCAGCGCTGGCTAACCTTCTTGGTTATATGGTAGTTGTTAGCGTACACCTCGCTGACTATTTTTTTTATCGCAAATGTGCGGTAAACGGATAACAATACGTGCCACACGCGCTCACTGCGGCTAACTTTAGAACCAAGACGACGCCAATGACTCCCTTTTGTTTTCCGCCGCGTTAGCCGAACGCTAACCGTCGAACTGTGAAAGTGAATTGGACAGGGATCAGCCGTATTATATAGTTTTGTCAGCCTCTGAAGCCCATCCAGTCGGCCCCCGCACGTTCCCTGATTGCCCCTGAGCCCTTTCCCTCCTCTGCTCAGGCACACTGTGGCATTTACAAGGTACAGTGGGCAGCAAAATGCACATTAGAATAAGGAAGCGTACACAGAGCATGGAGGTACAGTGAGGCAAGGGATGAATCATTTCACTTAGCTGGAGTGAAATTGCTCATGCTCTACATAAGGTAGTCGATAAACACTTATACATGCGGGGTTCTATTAAGGTCTCAATGAAATGAATGCACGTTCGGAATGGAAATAACATGGTAGTAGCAGCATAATGTACTTCAAGCTAACATATCGTGAGACTGATACCTTGGGTTGAACATTAAAAATTAGGGCTGTCAAACGATTAAAAATTTTAATCGAGTTCATCACAGCTTAAAAATTAATTAATCGTAATTAATCGCAATTCAAACCATCTATAAAATATGCCATATTTTTCTGTAAATTATTGTTGGAAAGGAAAGACAAGATGGATATATACATTCAACATATGGTACATAAGTACTGTATTTGTTTATTATAACAATAAATCAACAAGATGGCAATAACATTATTAACATTCTGTTAAAGCGATCCATGGATAGAGAGAATTGTAGTTCTTAAAAGATAAATGTTAGTACAAGTTATAGAAATTTATATTAAAACCCCTGTTAATGTTTTCGTTTTAATAACATTTGTAAAATTTTCAATCAAAAAATAAACTAGTAGCCCGTCATTGTTGATGTCAATAATTACACAATGCTCATGGGTGCTGAAGCACATAAAATCAGTCACACCCAAGCGCCAGCAGAGGGCGACAAAACTCCAAAAAACACAAGTAACAAGTCATTGCACAAGACATTGCACTATACTGTCATTTTAATCTGCTTGAGCGGGGCATGTGCGTTAATTGCATCAAATATTTTAACGTGATTAATTTTTAAAAAATTATTAACCGCCCGTTAACGCGATAATTTTGACAGCCCTATTAAAAATATAGATTTTTGACTGCCCTTATTGTGTTTTTGAGCTTTCCCAAAAATCTTTCTCATTTTCAAATCCGATGGAATTCAAGATCATAATATTAAAAATCGAGAAAATAGCTAGAAACTATTAGCATGTTCTTAGTAACCATGGTTTCTTCAATTAATCAGACATCTGATCAGCAGCAGTTATCGGTAACATCAATGCTTTTGATGTGTCTGCTTGAGAAACACAACTTTGAGATGCAAGTGAACGTCTCTAAGGTGAGCGTTTATTCGAAAATCATTTCATACCTGTTGAAGACATACCGTATTGGCCCGAATGTAAGACGGCCCTGATTATAAGACCACCCCCTCTTTTTCAAGACTCAAGTTTGAAAAAACACTTTTTGAACACCAAATTAATTTTTATACAGAAAATAATTACAGTTGGGGTTGTTCCGATCATGTTTTTTTGCTCCCAATCCGATCTCGATCGTTTTAGTTTGAGTATCTGCCGATCCCGATATTTCCCGATCCGATTGCTTTTTTATTGCTCCCGATTCAATTCCAATCATTCCCGATCATTTTTCCGATTATATACATTTTGGCAATGCATTAAGAAAAAAATGAATAAAACTCGGACAAATATATACATTCAACATACAGTACATAAGTACTGTATTTCTTATGACAATAAATCCTCAAGATGGAATTTACATTATTAACATTCTTTCTGTGAGAGGGATCCACGGATAGAAAGACTTGTGACTTTGTATATTGTGACTAAATATTGCCATCTAGTGTATTTGTTGAGCTTTCAGTAAATGATACTGTAGCCATGCCCAAATGCATGATGGGAAGTGGAACCATGACTGTGCGTAGTGCTACCAATTGATATATCTTCTCTGCGTTGGGAAATAACTTAAGGTGTTAAGAAAAAGATCAATTGCTACCTTGCTTCTCCTCATTGCTTCCCATGCTATTTGTAATCGTAGGGAGAGGGATTGTAAGGCTTTAGCCAATTAAAAAACGGCTCCAAAGGCTGCCAAAATTCACTCTACTCATTTTACGCCGCCTTTTATCTCTCTAAATAGGTAAAACGGCGCCATTGTTAAATATTTTAACGTGATACATTTTAAAAATAAGTTAATTACCGCCATTATCGGGATAAATTTGATAACCCTAACTTAAGCCTAAACTAAAGACTCTGGATGAGTGTAACATATTATGTCTGTAACGTTAAATACAATTAGAAAACGATTTAATTAAAATATACAGTATATATATATATATATATATATATATATATATATATACAGTATATTAAAAAAAGGCATGGCCGATATTTTTTTGCCGATTCCGATACTTTGAAAATGACGTGATCGGACCCGATCGATCGGGACATCTCTAAATACAATAATACCTTGACTTATGATTTTAATTCGTTTTGTAACCATGCTTGTATCTCAAGTCACTTGTATAAGAAATCAACTTCTCACCCATGAATGAATGAAAATGCCGCAACAAACCATGCTAAACTATCAATCTTTAAGTATTTTACAACATATAAACTTTCAATGCTAACCTTTTATGTAGCTAATGTCCATCTTCATCACCAATTTTGCCATTGACACAAAAAGAACCGATAGCGGCTGAACAAAAAAAGCAATTTGTGTCTTATTTTGTGCACGCATGTGTGTGTTATGTGAAGTGAAGGGAGAGAGTGCAAGCAAAAGTGGCCACGAGAGGCAGAAGGGAGAGCGCAAGAGACGGAGAAGTGACACAAATCAATGCGAGCGCTCAAAGCCTCTCCACGGGGAGCAGCGGAAGCCCTCCCTCGACCCCAGCCCGTCACCTCTCTGCCTTTGCCTAGAGGACACGCCTCAAAGGGGGATGAGCATCTCCGCTCCCGATGCAGCCTCCAGTAAGTCAATACCTCCCACCTTGTCTATACGGAATAGCGACGTAGCAAGAGCTCAATTTATTTCATATTTTCATTCATATTTTCGGGATTGAATTACAAGGGGAGCTTTTTCCGCCAATCACAACTCGGCAGGAATGTCATGGAGGAACAGTAACGCATGAATGAAATCGGGTCAAACTTAGTATGAGTAGTTTTGTCTCGACACATGTACTGTACATACTACAGTTTGGCATATAGTGAATCTGAATGGATTTTTTTACATATAATGTGGAAAAATATAACTGAAGTGCTCAGCACATAAAAGCCACACATCTGAGCTATTGTGTGTATCCCGAGGCCCTGCAGAGAGCGAGACGCATTTTTAGACGCAGGTATGAGTCAGATGGCGACAGACATCTGTCATTCCCTCAAAAAGATTCTCCCAATGCAACTGATGAGGCCTCTTTGTTCCCAGGTCTCAGCTGACAAAAACTTTAATGGGGTGTTGATCTCGTACATCGAGTAAACAAAGTCCCCTAACAAATGGGGCGGCTAGCTGGAGCTTCTTCTGCTACCATCTGTTAGTCCAAGAAGTTCCAAAGTGGAATTGTCAGCAGCATCTTGGAATGTTACATCCAGGAATTTTAAGAACAATTTTGGAAATGTGACGAAGAATTTGTATTCTTTGTGTATCTGAAAGTATTGTGTCGAGAAGAAAGTCAGTTTTTTCCTAACAAGTCTGAAAACATGTGGAAAATATTTTCTTTTTAACTGAAAAGCGCCAGACTTGAAATTCTTGGCTATATGTGCAAAGGCATGCGAAAATATGAAGAAGAAGCAGCTAAACATTTACCTCGGATCCAGATGTTTGTATTATTATTCATTGGTATTGATTCATTGTGTCCATATCAAGGGTGTAGGTTTGGTCTCAACATTAATAAGACCAAACAAATTGGGTGAATGGGGGTCAGGGCTACATTTCTCACAAATATGAACCTAATTACCCATAATTTTTGGACTATAAGGCGCACCTGACTATAAGCCGCACCCACCAAATTTGACACAAAAACAGCATTTGTTCACAGATAAGCCGCACTGGACTATAAGCCGCAGCACTCCTCACTGTATTATGGAATATTTACACCAAAAGATAGTAACCGGTAACACTTTATTTGACAGCGGCACCGTAAGACTGTCATAAGACCAAATGAACCACCATGAAGCTTTGAACCAATGGGCTGAAAAGCTTCATTGCTTCGAGAAGCTTAATTTGCCCATCACTGCCCCACCTGCTGTCAACACTGTTGTCGTCCAACATGCCTCCTAGCATGCATTGCAGCACTACAGATGTAAATAACAATCAAAATTCATGTTCTCTGCAAATTATTTCTTCAGTTACTGTTTCAGTTTCATTTATTGCTAGAGATGGTATTTGGTAACTCTTTATTGAAAAGTGGCCCCATAAAACTGTCATTAGACAATCATAATTATGACATGACACTGTTATGACCATTAATGAATGCTTATACCGGATGTTATTTAGTGTTATCCGGCAAATTACCTCAGTTTGGAATGGATGTAAAAGATCCGAGCTGAACATAAATGGAGATAGTCACATAGTTTGCTGGATGACACTTAATGACATCTGTCATAAGAATTCAGTAATGCCTATGATAGTGTCATGTCATAATTATGACGGTCATAAGACCAAATGAACCACAATTGCTTCAATAAGCTTCATTTGGACATTACTGCTCCCTTGGAGAGACAGTCAACCTCTGCTGCCACCTGCTGTCAACACTGTTGTTGTCCAACATGCCTCCTAGCATGCAATGCAGCGCTACAGATGTAAATAACAATCAAAATTCATGTTATGTGCCAATTATTTCTTCAGTTGCTGTTCCAGTTGTTTCACTAATTGCTAGTTATGGTATTTGGTAACATTTTATTTGACAGTCGTGCCATAAGACTATCACAATTATGACATGACACTGCCATGAGCATTAATGAATCCTTATGACAGATGTCATTTTATGTCATCGGCAAATTATCTCACTTTTGAATAGATTTAAAAGATCCGAGCTGGACATAAATGGAGTTAGTGACATAGTTTGCCGGATGACAATGACATCTGTCATAAGCATTCATTAATGCCCTTGATAGTGTTATAATTATGACGGTCTTATGACGCAGCTCTCAAATAAAGTGTTACCTATTAACCCAAATAAATCAACAAATAAGCCGCGCTGGACTATAAGTCGCAGGGAACTGAGGGAGGTGAAAAAAGTAGCGGCTTATAGTCCAAAATTTACGGTAATTGATAGGCTAAATGATCAATGCAAAATAAATCTGTTCTGATTTACACTAACATTCACGTGTATTGGTTCAGGTAATACACCGTCCGTTTCAAACCTTTGTTTTCAAAAATGACGGAAGAAACATTTTGAAAACTTCCAGAAAAAATGTCTGGATTTTATTAGCAAATTTAAATTCCAATATTTGAACTACAGCTGAAACGAATTCTCGAGCAACTCGAGTAACTCGAGTTTAAAAACTGATCCGAGTAATTTTATTCACCTCGAGGAATCGTTTAAGGAGGAAGAAGCAATACAAAAAAAAACAAACAAACAAACAAACAAAAAAACTTACTGCAGCCGACAGCCGCTACAACGCCGCCGACGTTGCTAAAAACTACGCCCGCATGATGCTAGTTTGGTAGCAGGTAGTGTCCGATGTGTCTCATAGATATCGCATGCATTTAGGACTAGATGCGAAATGACAGACTCGGCCGCGTCTGGGAAGCGTTAGTAAACAGCCGCCATCTTTAAGCAGTACACTTCTCATCGCTAATTAATACAACGTTACTGTCACTCGGTCACGTAACGTTTGCTCTTCGAGGGCTAGGTTTCTATTGTTTATAACCACTGTCGATGCGTGGCTAACGTGTCTTACATACAGGTTTTATATGATTTCATTAAATAATGCAAATAAGGTTGCTTAAAAGTTGGTGTGGACAAATTGAGCATCCTGAAAAGTTGCTAGTGTTGTGTCCCTACCGTCCCTATGCAAAACTACGCCCTTGGTCCACAGTCACAGAAAAAAAACGACGTGAATTAGTTCAGCACGAGTCAAACCTCTCTTAATGAACAAAAGTTGAGAGAGCGACAGTTTCCAAACTTTGCAAATTTATAACAAGCCTCTTTCACGGATCAAACGGCGAAGCTCATTGTGGCGATATAAGAGCGCAGTGAGAGAGTTACCTTATTATTGTTATCAAAGTAAAGCCAGCTCTTCTCCTGGCGCTCTTCAGGGACCGCATTCACTTGCTTCTCAGGGACACATGGGAAATCTAAACAACGCCCCTGTACTGTATACAACCCCCCTTTTTTGAGAATCCTCACTTGTCTGGCACACGTCGTTTCATTTGTGAAATTAGTCCATTCTCTCTGACCCTGTCTTTTCATCAGCAACGGTGGTGCATATTTTAGTCCCTTTCCCCTGTGCTTGTTTTACTAATTGGTGGCTATACTTTGCCCAACACTGATAGTCTTTGATCATCTCAGATCATTACATTTACCTCATTAATCTGTGCTGTGAGCTTTTTTTTTTTTTTTGCCTCCTTTCCTTATTTATTTATTTTTTTAAAGAAAATTAAGGATTCACGTGAAATTGGATTAATAATACATCATATGAGCCAAGAGACGTGATCTGCTCTGTTGTTGTCTGCTTTGTGTAATTAGTGCCGTATTGTTTTTGGGGGAGACTGTGAGCTTGTAAGGATTAGTTTAATGCTTTGGAGGTCTTTCGAAGGGGCAATATTTTCATTTTTTTCATTTCATCCGTTTATTTAAGGCCATGATTCCTTGTCAAGACAGCAAATATACAGTGGGGCAAATAAGTATTTAGTCAACCACTAATTGTGCAAGTTCTCCCACTTGAAAATATTAGAAAGGCCTGCAATTGTCAACATGGGTAAACCTCAACCATGAGAGACAGAATGTGGAAAAAAAAACCAGAAAATCACATTGTTTGATTTTTAAAGAATTTATTTGCAAATCATGGTGGAAAATAAGTATTTGGTCTATACCAAAAGTTCATCTCAATACTTTGTTATGTACCCTTTGTTGGCAATAACGGAGGCCAATCGTTTTCTGTAACTCTTCACAAGCTCTTCTCACACTCTTGCTGGTATTTTGGCCCATTCCTCCATGCAGATGTCCTCTAGAGCAGTGATGTTTTGGGGCTGTCGTTGGGCAACACGGACTTTCAACTCCCTGCACAAATTTTCTATGGGGTTGAGACCTAGAGACTGGCTAGGCCACTCCAGGACCTTGAAATGCTTCTTACGAAGCCACTCCTTTGTTGCCCTGGCTGTGTGTTTGAGATCATTGTCACGCTGAAAGACCCAGCCACGTCTCATCTTCAATGCCCTTGCTGATGGAAGGAGATTTTCACTCAAAATCTCTCGATACATGGCCCCATTCGTTCTTTCCTTTACACAGATCAGTCGTCCAGGTCCCTTTGCAGAAAAACAGCCCCAAAGCATGACGTTTCCACCCCCATGCTTCACAGTGGGTACTGTGTTCTTCGGATGCAATTCAGTATTCTTTCTCTTCCAAACACGTGAACCTGTGTTTCTACCAAAAAGTTCTATTTGGTTTCATCTGACCATAACAAATTCTCCCAGTCCTCTTCAGGATCATCCAAATGCTCTCTAGCGAACGGCAGACGGGTCTGGACGTGTACTTTCTTCAGCAGGGGGACACGTCTGGCAGTGCAGCATTTGACTCCCTGGCGGCGCATTGTGTTACTGATAGAAGCCTTTGTTACTGCGGTCCCAGCTCTCTGTAGGTCATTCACTAGGTCCCCTCGTGTGGTTCTGGGATTTTTGCTCACCGTTCTTGTTATCATTTTGACGCCAAGGGGTGAGATCTTGCATGGAGCCCCAGATCGAGGGATATTATCAGTGGTCTTGTATGTCTTCCATTTTCTAATAATTGCTCCCACAGTTGATTTCTTTACACCAAGCGTTTTACCTATTGCAGATTCAATCTTGGTGACCTGGTGCAGGTCTACAATGTTGTCTCTGGTGTCCTTCGGCAGCTCTTTGGTCTTGCCCATTGTGGAGTTTGGAGTGTGAGTGACTGAAGTTGTGGACAGGTGTCTTTTATACCGATGAGTTAAAACAGGTGCTATTAATACAGGTAACGAGGGGAGCCTCGTTAGAAGAAGTTAGACCTCTTTGACAGCCAGAAATCTTGCTTGTTTGTAGGTGACCAAATACTTATTTTCCACTCTAATTTGGAAATAAATTCTTTAAAAACCAAACAATGTGATTTTCTGTTTTTTTTTCTACATTCTGTCTCTCATGGTTGAGGTTTACCCATGTTGACAATTACAGGCCTCTCTAATCTTTTCAAGTAGGAGAACTTGCACAATTGGTGGTTGACTAAATACTTTTTTGCCCCACTGTATAAGACGAACCCCACTTTTTCAGTCTTATTTCAATGCAAAAAACACCGTCCTATATTCAGGCCAATACGGTATTTACACGTTTAAGGCCATTATCCGTCCTAGTGTAGACTTTTGTCGATCTCCCATTAGAAAAGAAGCGCACAGATTCTTACAAAGTACAAGTAAATAGCGGCAGTGAAGTTAAAGGCTAAAACCGCAGTATGAGGAACACAGTTGGCCCCTTGACGGCCCGCTAAAGGTGACGACGATATTCAACAAGCTGTGCTCGCTTGTGAGTGAAGCCTTTGAGGAAACAAGGCATTATGTTTTAATTACGCCACTTTACAAGAGCTTGTGAAAACATTCCCTTCTTTTCTTTCCGCTTAAAGATTTCGCAGCGACCTTGTAATTCATCTACATTAAGCTCCACTTTCACTCACTTTTGTTTTTCACATTGTTTCCCCTTGCGTTTCATGCGCCCTTTTCAGCATCAAGACGTCTTCCCAAACAATATCTTGTTGTCTTTGCTCGGTCGCTGACAGCTCCATTGTCAATCCCACTCCTAATTGCGCAGCGTACATAAAGATGCCGCGCTTCTTTCTTCCCCCTCGCCCTCTTGTTCTCGTCGGAGCAGATTATATCTCACGTCACTCTGTCTGCGGGCGCCGCTCGGCATTGTCAGACGCTCTTGTTGTCACGACGAGCTCGGCGCCCTCCTATTATCAAATAGATAAGTGAACGTTTGTGTCGCGGCATTGAGAGGAAAGCGCGTCTGATGTAGTGTTATATACGTAAGTGGTAAAATTGGCTTGTCTGCCACTCAAAACTCTCTTCTAAATATGAAACAGTCACTTTATTGGGGTCTATTGTCATTTTAAAAGTGTTTTTGTCACTTGTTTTGTCATTTTGAAGACACAAATTGTCCTACAATTGAAGAAGTTACAAAACCGTAGCATTCCTGAGCCCATCAGTCATTGAGCTGTATAATATCTTTTATTGCCACTCAACCCCAGTTGACTCCACTTTGGTAAACACCAATTGAGGTCGCTGAATTCTACAAATTACTTTTTGTGTGAGAGGGCCAATAATCTGTTCATTGTTCACTCTCAAACCTTGGCAACAAAATGCAGAATTCACATTTTTGTTTCTTAAAACATGTTAAAAAAATGACTGATACAAAAAAAAAACCCTATTGGTGGACGCCAAGGGCGTAGGTTTGGTCTCAACATTGATAGGGACGATATTACCGTAATGCACATAATGCAAACAGTGATCCAAATAATTGATGACTAGCTTGACTTCGTTGTTCCTTGTGGAGGCTGGCATGACTGCAGTCGTTTTGACGGTTAGCAAGTTTAATGTTATGCTAACTGTTGCAGGTCGGACTTTCAGTAGCAAAATTAGTGGTGTTTCCCCCACCTCCACGACATTGAAGTCTTTTTACACGGCCTACAGTGGCTGCTGCTGGCCATAAAAAAAATTTTTTTTAAAAACCTTCTAATATCCCTCCTCTCCGAAGGGCGTAGCATGTTGTCGATATGAACACACATGCATTTCATCTCCAGGAAGAAAACAATCTACCAAGATCAGATTTACATACACAAGTTTTAACACCAAGCATAATAAAGTGCTTGTGTAGCATAATCCGTTTCCACGATATTTATTATTTATTTTGTTCCACGGACGGCATGGAGGTTTCCTCAGCGGCTGCAGTTATCTGAGTCTGACGATGAGTCACGTCAATGTGCGAATGCACGCAGCAAAACAAAACGCCTGAACTCATTTATCCGTTCAATTGGCTGACGTACTGACAAATGATCAGCAGAGATAGTTAGCTCTGATTGGTTAAAATGTGCATGTTTTCTGGAACAGCAAAAAAAAAAAAAGTTTGTTGAATTGATGCGACAAAAGGGCAATGTAACAGAAAATGGATCAAATCTTTAAGAGCAAGGAAAGAGTTGAGGAGGCTTATTTATCATATTTAGTTTTATTTGCTCTGATGGGAGGTTCAAAATATCTTAGCTTTAAATGTGCACTTTGGACTTATATTTGTTCATTTATGTTAGGATATTTAGTCATTTCCTAATGATTTAAAAAAGTCACTGTTTGCGCGATCTTCAAAATATATTCCATTTCACTCTGCATAATATGTCAGTTGTACATACTTTTCTGAATGTATGTTGCTCATATCTTTGTTATTAAAAAAACAACCAAAAAGTAAATGTTTACATTAACTTCAATTTTAATATACATCCTATGTTCTTAAGTAATTAAAATTGAGATTTGGCATGTAGTATGTGAGGAAATGAGGGAAAATACAAATTAGGAGATGGAGGTTGGAGTTATTGTTGTGTTTGTTAACTTTTATTTTGCAAATCATTGAAATAATACAATTTTGAATGACAATCAGTTTTTTTATGTGCTATAGAAATAACTGCCATAACAGTTTTCTTTGCATTTCAGTAGTTTTAGGAAGTTTGACCCCCCCCCCCAAATGAAAATAAATAAACAAAATTTCTGGCTCTATGGTGACCTTCACGCCAGGGAGTTCCGGCAAGAAATTCTAGCCACTTTCACCCCTGCTTCCACGTCAGACCTGCACTGTCAAGGAAGACCCGATTTACGACCCTGCGCCGTAGCCTGATGCGGTATTAACATTCTGTTAAAGCGATCCATGGATAGAAAGACTTGTAGTTCTTAAAAGATAAATGTTAGTACAAGTTATAGAAATTTTATATTAAAACCCCTCTTAATGTTTTCGTTTTAATAAAATTTGTAAAATTTTCAATAAAAAATTGTTGATGTCAATAATTACACAATGCTCACTCATGGTGCTGAAACCCATAAAATCAGTCGGACCCAAACGCCAGCAGAGGGCGACAAAACACCAAAAAACACAAGTAACAAGTGGACATTACACTGTGCTGTCATTTTAATCTGTTTGAGTGGGGCATTTGCGTTAAATGTGTCAAATATTTGTACGTGATTAATTTAAAAAATTAATTATCGCCAGTTAACGCGATAATTTTGACAGCCCTAATTTGAACTTTTTATATAATGAAATAAGGTTGCTTAAAAATTGGTGGGGACAATTTGAGCATCCTGAAAAGTTGCTAGTGTTATGTCCCTATCATCCCTATGCAAACCTACGCCCTTGGTGGACGCACAAAAAAAAAAATCTCTCTTGGTGGTCATTTTTTTTTACTAAAAAAAAAAATCATCAGGAGGTGACCAGAAATCAACTGGAAATGACCCCAAAACACTCCAAAATCAATCGGAAATCATCAGGGAGTAAAATGGAATTGCCCAAGATCAAACGAAGGTGACTCCAAATCAACCCGGAATTGCTTAAAAATCAACAAGAATGGCCTTTTATATAGTTTAAGTTATTGTGATCGTGATTGTGAAGCCGCCCTGAATGCAACTACAGTTACATTTGTGAGACTGTAAGGCGGTTGTGGAAAGTCAAATTGAAGTGATACTCGAGAGATTTTTAAATCGTATAAAATACTAAAAACCCATCTGACAAAGATGTTGGAAAACAAGTCATGTTTACATGATAATGCCTCCTGTTGAAATAGGCAATAACGGCCCAGTAGGAAGCCATTTAAGTCATCCCCACATTTGTGATTGCGGTCCCTTGTGCGTCGTCTCCTACTGTTGCTAAATTCTCCGAGCTCTTTTATTGAATCTTCCTGTTAGTGAGTATCCTTAGCAGTGTTAACGTAGAAAACGTCTGATCCGGCACCTTCGCCACCTCGCAAACGGGCTGTACTCCCTCCTCTGTGCGTTCTTCCACTTTCAACATCCTTCTCTTTCTTATGGAAAAGAGGCAATTAGACTTGAGACTGTTTGTTTTAAACAAAATGGCTTTTAATTAGCGCGATCAAAAAAGCTTCTTTCCGCGGGCCCGGGATCCACTTTGTAGTCCCCCCCCCACCCCCTCCAGATCGAACGCGGTTGGTTTTGATGCCACCTGATAGGACGCCAAAACAGACAGGGCACTTTTATAATGAACACGCACAACACACGCAAGCAGAGAGCATCGCTTTGTCTGAAACCGCCGCGTCTCTTTTTGTCTTATTGCTAGGCCTTCCCTTCTGTTGCCTACATCCAATTTAACTCTTGTAACGTTGCTCCTTTCTTCGCTTTTGTAGTTTGGGGTTTCTGATCGCGGGGTTTTGATGATGCGGTCAAGCATGTCTCACTAGTGTCCTGCATGTTTATGTCCACTATTGCATTTATCGCTGCTTGAAGATATTGTCAAAAGTGGCAAAAAGTACAGATACGTGTGTTAACCGTAAGAAATGTTTAAGGGGGGGCTGAAAACTGTCATTGTATGTAATTGACTTGTATATTATTTTAAAATTAAGAATTTTCCAGTAAAACATTGTCTATAAAAGTTGTAAACCAATAAAACCAACAAAAAAAAGAATGAAAAGAACAAAAAACGATTTTTATAACGGGTCAGAATTAGGTCAAAATTATTTTTTGAACAGGTCATGTGACAGGCACCTTAGATGGTCATTTGCTTTGCTTAGCCAAAACCACCTGAGGGCCGATAAGGCAAGATGGATATTGGCCCGGTATTGGCCCGAATATAAGACAGTGTTTTTTGCATTGAAATAAGACTGAAAAAGAAGGGGTTGTCTTATATTCACAGTCTAGACATTGTACCCATTCACAACGCTAGATGGCGCCAGATATCATTGAAGCGATGTTTTGTCATGATAGAGCTCAGCTACTCTTTTTAGTTTAACCAGCTTGCATTATTTTATTGCAATGTTTTTCCTTATTCAGATTTGTTTCCAGACTACAGTTACAGTTAGACTTCACTTCGATGGTTAATGCAGTTATTGCAATTTTGTTGTTTTATCACAATAGTTTGGTTTATTCACATTTCAAAAACCAAAAGCCATTCATTTACGAATGTGATTGCACTTTAGTTTACATATTTAAATTTCCAGATATTAAGATTCGAATGAGGCAAAATAACATGCTTTTTCCCCTCAAATATATTGTTATAATCAATTGTTTCGGATGTACTTTAATTATTTTCTGTATAAAAATTAATTTGGTGTACAAAAAGTACACACATTAGTTATGAGTTACAGCAGGGGTGGGCAAAGTATTCTACAAAGGGTCCGCAGTGGGGGCGGGTTTCTGTTGCAACCCATTAAGATTTCACCAATCTGCTGTTTTACAAGTGCAATCAGTCGATTGCAGTCAGGTGCTTCTCATTTCTGCTGAAACCTCATTGGTTACACTATCTGTGCTGGGTCAGTTGGAACAAAGACCAGGACCCACAAAAGAACCACAGTTATATATTTTGGACATCGACGTTTATTAAACTGGAGAAACCCCATACGGACTTGCATTATCGTAATAACAGGTCATCCTGCGAGTAAAACAGTGAAACATTGCCTTTTTTACGTTCAGTACGTATGTTACGTTATACGACAGAAAAAAAAGTTTTTTTTTTGTTTTTTTTTTTGATGGATGAGCCATGTTTTAAAACCTTGTAGATAACTACATCACCAAAACATGGAAATTGTGCAAATCAGTGCAGTGCGGTGGCTCAGCCCAGGGGATACAATTTTTGACGGTGGTAACTACATTGGCATGACAACGGCGGGCGTACCATATTCAATGGATGACGATCTTGGCGAAAAGTATAGTTGTACTAAGCAGCATGATTTAGAATTCAAAACAACAACAAAAAAAACGCCCGTTTTCAACTTAGTACCGTATTTTTCGGACTATAAGTCGCAGTTTTTTTTCATAGTTTGGCTGGGGGTGCGACTTATACTCCGGAGCAACTTATGTCTGAAATTATTAAAACATTATATCATTTCACATGTTATTTTGGTGTTTTGGAGTGACACCGATGGTTTGGTAAACTTGTTAGCATGTTCTTTATGCTATAGTTATCTGAATAACTCTTGCTCGCGTTCTGCCTTTGGCAATGTGTGCTCAATTGTATTATTGACTATTTTTATATTGAAATGCATGCTTTTAGTTTGTGGCGCTTTCACGCCCACGTGGGGGCGCACTCGCACTTGTTTACGTGAAGAAGAGCTCTCACACGCCAGAAGAAGACTGACAGCTACGGACCTCTGAGTGAGTGGGCGAGTTAGCGAGAGAGAAACACTGCTGCGAATCTACGTTCATTGTTTATGCTTATAAAATATCTCTACAGAGGCAACGCTTTTGTGTATAATCTTTTCTGTTGTTGTTGTATGTTTTCCAACTGCGATCGGACACTTAGAGCCAGTTGTGTGGTTGTTTGAACGATGTGCTAATGCTAGCAAATGCATTCAAACCGTTTGTGTCATTGCTGTAATAGCACTTTATTATCATTTATTTACGTTGATGCAAACCTGTTTGGTATCGAGGACGAAATTTATTCAGCAAATTATACGGACGTCCAGCATCATCATTTGGGAGTTTAGCTCGCTTTATAGCCAGGACCTAGCCGTGGCGTCCTGGTGAGGACAGTATAGTCGCATTTCGTTGTTCATGCACAGTACACTGTACACTTATTCAGCATGTTGATGTTGTTCTATTGTATTTTTATCTTAAATTGCCTTTCAAGGTGACATATCTATGTGTTGGATTTTATCAAGTAAATTTCCCCCAAAAATGCGACTTATATATGTTTTTTTTCTCTTCGTTGGGCATTTTATGGCTGGTGCGACTTATACTCAGCTGCGACTTGTAGTCCAAAAAATACGGTATTATAAATATTCTTGTTGTAAGTTAATTTTATTGTTGACACTGCGTTTCGGGGTCATCAACATGTTGTGCCCCCCCTGCCCCAAAAGACAAACTCCGCCTATGGTGTTAACACGTAAGTTGACTACATTGTAAATCACTTAACACATTGGACTCCATATGTCTCACTCTAGGGATTCTAGTCACACCTCATAAATTTAGAGCAAGATTGAGGTTCCGCATTCAAAAGCTTGGATCATCTTCTGGTCCAGTCATATTTTTGAACCAAAATTTGAATACCATCTTGAGTAATTAGCCATGCTTTCTACATTGACTAGCTAAATAATGCGCAGTGCTGTTTTCATGCCAAATATACATTTTGGGAACATGGCCAAAAAGCTCCAAAATAGCATTCCCCCCACATGTCTTGGATGTTTTCCTTTCCTTCTCTGCTGCCGCGTCCCCCGCGGTCTGAACAATGAAGAATATGGGATATTGTCGTCACATGCAGTACCAGTTCTTGCCAGAAATTCCTTCAAGTCCATTAACATTGCCGTGGGGCTTTTGGCAGTGCGGAACAGTTTTCTTCTTGTCTTTTCTCCAAGTGATGTCGATTTTCTGCACGTGTTTATGACGGTCTTCTGATTCAGTAACAATGTAGAATTGTTTTTGTGGTATTAGTTAATGTGTGTGGTATTGGTTAATGCCAGCCGGTCCTAGAATGGGCCTGTCAGGGACAGGCAGTGACAAATTATTGGGTGTCCTTTGTGTAAGATTGTAGTGAAATATGATATCTGACGTCGAGTCAGCGTCTGTAACTGTCAACTAAGTATGTTCCGGACTATCAGTCGCACCTGAGTACAAGTCCCACCAGCCCCCAAAAAATGAAAAAACAAATATACAGATTACATTTTTAGAGGATTTTGTTTTTACCAAATACTGTACGTTATTGTTATAACTTAAGATATCCCGATCGATCGGGATGCCAATCGATCAGGTCCGATCATGTCATTTTCAAAGTATCGGAATCGGCAAAAAAATATCGGACATGCCTTTTTTTTAATATATATATATTTTATTTAAATCGTTTTCTAATTGTATATAACGTTACAGACAAAATGTCTTACGCTCATCCAGAGTAGTTTTGGCTTAAAGTAGGGCTATCAAATTTATTGCGTTAACGGCGGTAATTATTTTTTCTTAATTAAGCACGTTAAATAATTAACGCATGCGCTGCACGACCCACTCACGCATTGCCACGTTCAATCTATAAAGGCGCCGTTTGACCAATATATAGAGCTTAACGCAGCGTATAATGAGTAGAGAGAATTTTGACAGCCTTTGTTTATTTGGCTAGAGTCTTACATTCCCTCTCTAAGCAATTAAAATTAATGTGGGAGGCAATGTGGGGAAGAAAGGTAGTAGTTGATCATTTTCTTAACACCCTATGTTCTTTCTCAATGCAGAGAAGATATATCAATTGGTGCCCCTATGCACAGTCATGGTTGCGCTTCCCATCATGCATTTGGACAGAACAGTTAAATGGCTACAGTATCATTTGCTGAAAGCTCAACAAATACACTAGATGGCAATATTTAGTCAAAATATACAAAGTCACATTTATCCTTTGAGAATTACAAGTCTTTCTATCCATGGATCCCTCTCACAGAAAGAATATTAATAATGTAAATGCCATCTTGAGGATTTATTGTCATAATAAACAAATACAGTACTAATGTACTGTATGTTGAATGTATATATTCGTCCGAGTTTTATTCATTTTTTTTCTTAATGCATTGCCAAAATGTATATGATCGGGAAAAATTATCGGGAATGATTGGAATTGAATCGGGAGCAAAAAAAAAAAGCAATCGGCTCGGGAAATATCGGGATCGGCAGATACTCAAACTAAAACGATTGGGATCGGATCGGGAGCAAAAAAAAAACATGATCGGAGCAACCCTAGTTATAACAATAAAATGGAGAACAACACGCTAAACAGGCATCTGATAGCGTAACGCAGGGGTCGGGAACCTGTGGCTCTTTTGATGAGCGCATACTGTATGGCTCCCCGCCACCTCGTCATTTTAAATGTGGAACCCGACGGCTCGCTTGACATGAACCAGGTATGATGAGCTGATGGCTCATTCGCACATTAATCTTGGACACTTCAAATGTGCGTCGCAATAATACAGTGCACTCCATCATTATTGGCACCCCTGAAAAAGATGTGTTTTTTAGCTTCTAACCATTTTTAAAAAATTCAAATAATATGGGACCTTAATGGAAAAAAAGAGAAAAATCCAACCTTCAATACAAGTGCATTCATTCAGTGGGGAAAAAATCCCACATAAAGAAAAAAATATTTGACATCAAATAATGTTTGTCACAATTATTAGCACCCCTGGTGTTAATACTTTGTACAACCCCCTTTTGCCAACAAAACAAGGTCTGGGGACTGAGATGGCCATGGGAGGAGCTTGATTTTATGTCTGGTGAACCATTTCTGTATAGATTTGGCCATATGTTTAGGGTCATTGTCTTGCTGAAAGACCCAGTGACAACCCATCTTGGCAAAAAGCTCAATCTTGGTCTCACACAAAAATACACACGGTCCCAGGCTTCAACTGGGACCGTGTGCTTTGGTCAGATGAGACCAAGATTGAGCTTTTTGGCAACAAACACTCTAAGTGGGTCTGGCGTGCCACGAAAGATGCGCATGCTGAAAAGCACCTCATACCCACTGTGAAGTATGGGGGTGGGTCAGTGATGCTGTGGGGCTGTTTCGGTTCCAAAGGCCCTGGGAACCTTGTTCGGGTGCATGGCATCATGAACGCTTTGAAATACCAGGACATTTTAAATCAAAATCTGTTGCCCTCTGCCCGAAAGTTGAAGATGGGTCGTCACTGGGTCTTTCAGCAAGACAATGACCCTAAACATATGGCCAAATCTACACAGAAATGGTTCACCAGACACAAAATCAAGCTCCTCCAATGGCCATCTCAGTCCCCAGACCTTGTTTTGTTGGCAAAAGGGGGTTGTACAAAGTATTAACAACAGGGGTGCTAATAATTGTGACACACATTATTTGATGTCAAATCATTTTTTCTTTATGTGGGGTTTTTCCCCACTGAATGAATGCACTTGTATTGAAGGTTGGATTTTTCTCATTTTTTCCATTAAGGTCCCATATTATTTGAATCAAAAAAAATTATTAGAAGCTAAAAAACACATCTTTTTCAGGGGTGCCAATTTTATGGTGGGCACTGTAAGTTGGGTCACGCAGAGATGGGCGAGATCGCCTCGTGCATTAAGTCACCACTCAGCCAGCGGCGGGGTTGGCCCCTCCTGACTCGATGCCGAGCGAACTGGAGTATATAAAAAATACATAGGGCAACATTAAACTACGAAAGGGAACCGCGTGGTACCCCAAGTCACACAGGTGCTTCACTTTCGTGACTTTTTGGGCTGTCAATTTGTCGCCACTTCCAGGAGAACGACCGCCCTGAAAGGCTCCGCCTATCTCGACCACTTTTCTGACACGTCCCCCGGGTCGTCCCCGATTGTGGTGTCCTATTCCAGGAAATATATGCGGCGCCACACCATGTTTCTATTTGTTATTTTCCTTGTGGTGAGTGCATAACTGCGCAACGATTGTAACAACAACAAAGCCAGGCGATCTGTACGTGACCCGCTGGCGGACTTCCTTCGCCGCCTTACCGGAGCGTTGGCTCCCCCTCATTTGTCACGATAAGTGATTTTCATTGCTAAAGGAACACCTGGTTGTGCTGTTTTCCGATTTCACAGGGATTCTGGGATTGACAAACTCGATCTAGTGTCATCGTTACCTTGTTATGCTTGTTTTTATATTTGTTTGCTTGCTTTTGTGGGATTTTAATCAATCAATCTAATTTATTCTGCATTTTCTAATCAATAAACATTGTCTATTTTGCAAAAGTGTGCCTGTTACTGATTCACCGCGAACCTGGAAATTTCGGAAAACAGTAAACTAAAGTGCAATCACATTCATAAATGAATGGTTTCTGGTTTTTGAAATGTAAATAAACCAATTTATTGTGATAAAACAACAAAATTGCAATAACTACCATCAAAGTGAAGTCAAACTGTAACTGTAGTCTTGAAACAAATCTGAATAAGGAAAAAAATTGGAATAAAATAATGCAAACTGGTTAAACTGGAGAGTAGCAGAGATCTATCATGACAGAACATCGCTTCAATGATATCTGGCGCCATCTAGCGTCGTGAATGGGTATAACGTCTAGACCGCGAATATAAAACGACCTCCTCTTTTTCAGTCTTATTTCAATGCAAAAAACACCGCCTTATATTCGGGCCAATACGGGAGTTGTATTTTTTTTTTCCTTTTAAAGATAGAAAATACTGCAAAACTGGCCCCAGAAAAGAAGAGACGTTTCCTTTCAAAACTTCTCTTCAAATAAACTTTTCCGAATTGTAAGCATGCGCGAGTGATTTCTTGGCTTTTTTTCCATCCCCCCAAATGATTAAGATGAATCCCCTTCACACATATTTCATTTGTGACAGTCATGCGCACAAGTCTGGACTTTACATGTCGCGCTGTCTTTGCTCACTGTGTGCTAAGTGCAAATTAGCGGAACAAAGCATCTGCTTTTACTCCCGAACGAGCGAGAAGATACAAGTTGACATACACACCTGTAGTTTTAAGTACACACGCTCTCTCTCGTGTGACAGCTGCATCAACGGGTAATGATGCCTTGTATTCAAGTGAACAGGACCTTTCGTCTAAACACCGTTCAGAAGGAGCCTTCCAGGCAGAGCGCATGGAGGTTCGGTTTGGGTCCAGAGCTAGTAGTTAAGTGCTTATTAGCCTGCCTCCTTTGACACTTACACTTATACTTTTGCTCTCTCCACTGCCCGAGGGTGGGACTGAAAGGGGAAAAAAACGGTGGCGTCCAAGCCTTTCTTTTGCTAATGTCTTGAAGGAGGAGTGTGTCTCCTTTCAGCGGCTGGCAGATGACAGAAAAATTAGAGGCATTCTTCCCCTGACAGGTTGTTGTGTGCGCACGATTTTTCTGCTTCAAATGTTTTGTCAGTTTGTTTTCAGTCAAGCTGTTTCACAATGAAAGCAACCGCTGCACATAGACACGCATTGCATAAAAAGAAAAGTGGGGTCCTAATAGGAGACAGATCTGATTTTGTGTTCTCCACGGGAGGAAAGCCATCTTCCCTTAATTATTGAGATGAGCTTTGATTGCCTGTTTGCAGACTTTTTTTCCCCCAACAGCTGTAATGACAATGTTTAGGTGTAGTTTGTTGATTTTTAAGGGAGCAGACGTGGTCATGTCTTCGTGTGAAGAAAGAACGATAGAAATCATTCAATAAGTATGTCATTTTTTGATTGTTGTTGCTGTGATATTTTCTTGATATAAACAGTCATTAGATTGTAATCCACCATCAAATGTGATCCGATCTTTGTCAAAATCACACAGATGAAAATACAGTGTCTGCTTTAACTAAAACCACCCAAACATTTATAGCTTTTTCATATTTTAATGAGGATAGCATGCAAACAATGACAGAAGGGGGAAAAATAAGTAAGTGAACCCTATGCCGAAAGAGACATATATTTTCCCACTGGCCAAAAAACCCATGTCAACCCACTAACAGTCGGCTATTGGTGGCAGTGGGAAAGGTGCAGCGACCCACCTTGACCCGTGTCAATCAACCCGCCAAGCGACCCCCGTTAACATCACCTCGGCTCTGATCGTCATGCAGTGTGAAAGCAAAAACCCGGGTCAACAGTCAACACCCTAATCTACGTGGTGACGTAGGCTCTTACGTGATGCGTCATAACAACCATAACCGTAGTTACGTCGATGCTCATAACAAAGCTAGTAGAAGAAGAATTCACGTCGCCTATGTTGCCTCAGCACAAGCAGTGTTGATCCTTTGAGCACAAACGGAAAGGAGGCTTCCATGTTGCTCTGCATTGTTTACTTACTTGAAGAATGAATTCGGTCGCACTTGTCGACGCGCAATTTAGCGTGGTGACGTCACGTAACCTTACGCACGGCTGAGGAGGGGTGGGGGGTTACACGGGTGAAAAAAAAAAGACACGTTTTTTTTTTTTTTGTCAGTGGGAAAGGTGCCAAATGCCATTTGCTAGTGGGTTGCATCGGCTTGGAAAAAACGCGCGTTGACCTACTAGTTTCAGTCGGAAAGGGGCATAAAAGAGCAATAGAAACACATTTTTACCAAACATTTTAAGTCAGGTGTGTGCCCAATAACTGATGAATGGTTTAAAGCTGCCCTGCCCACTATAAAACACACACCTGGTAAGAAATGTCTTGATGAGAACCCTGTCTGATGTGCATCATGGCCCGGTCAAAAGAGCTGTCTGAAGATCTGCCATCAAGGCAAGAGCGTAAGTTTGGTCTCAACATTGGTAGGGACGATAACCTGCATGTACACTTTTTGCTGGGGACGGGACATTCATAAGACCAAACCGGTGGGTAAGTTTATAAAAAATAGCTAGTTACTACATAAAAATGAAAAGATTTAAAATTATTTTCATATATATAAAGTCATTTTTCAAAATGCTTGCTTCGTATAATGGAAATTTACAGTGGTTGCGTTTTTTTGTTGCTTTTTTTTTTGGTGTGGGGGGCTTAAAATATGTGTATAGGCTGCTGAAATAAATATTTTCTAAAATGATGTAGAAAATACATTTTAATTAATGAATTAATGCAGAAATGCACAGTCGAATTAAAGTTGACAGTAGAAAACATACAGGAAGACACCTCTCTAAGCAGGTTTCTACTCTAGTTTTACAGGTTAGCAAGTTCACACAGTTTAATAACTGATGCAGGTTGGACTTTCAGTAGCAAAATTAGTGGTGTGTTCCCCACCTCCACAACATTGACAGCCTTTTACATTACACTGGCTGCTGCTGCTGGCCGGAAAAAAAATCTAATACCCCTCCTCGCTCTTCAAAGGGGGCAGAGGAGGCGTCATATTATTGTCATGTATTTCTTTCGGGATTGTGTGAATGTGGGGGTTCTATTTGTAGGCCAATCAAACGTGCATTACAGGGAAAAATGGACCGGCACATTCCGCCATTGAAAGGGGTAAGTCTGAACATAATGAAAGTAATTCACTTAATAATGATAGGGTCAATTCTATCCCAACAACACAAGGGAAGAAATCTGAATGAACTTCATAGCTGAACTCATTGTATAATGCAAATAAGGTTGCTTAAAAGTTGGTGGGGACAATTTGAGCATCCTGAAAAGTTGCGAGTGTTATGTCCCTACCGTCCCTAGGCAAACCTACGCCCTTAGATCAAGGAGTGTTGATTTATATAAAGCTGGGAAAGGATACAAAACCATCTCTAAAAGTCTGGATGTTCATCAATCGGCAGTCAGAGAAGTTGTCTGCAAATTAAGAGAGTTTGGCACTATTGCTTCTCTCCCAAGGAGTGGCCCTCCAACAAAGATGAGGCCACGAGTTCAGCGCAGAATACAGAGAGAGGTAAAAAAGAACCCCAGAGTGTCTGGTAAAGACTTACAGAAGTCACTGTCACAGTCTAATATCTATGTGCACATATCAACTATATGTAAAACTATTGCCAAGAATGGTGTTCATGGCAGGACTCCACGGTGGAAGCCACTGCTGTCTAAAAAAAACATTGTTTCTCATTTAATGTTTCGTAAAAAGGCACTTGGACACTCCACAGATGTTTTGGGAAAATATTTTGTGGACTGATGAAACCAAAGTTGAATTGTTTGGAAGTAAAACACAATGTCCCGTGTGGAGGAAAAACGGAACAGCTTACCAATATCACCACCTCATTCCCACCGTGAAGCATGACGGATGGAGCATCATTATTTGTGGCTGTTTTGCTACCTCAGGGCCTGGCGTTTTACAGGGAAACCTGAGGCTGTCTGTCAGACAGTTGAAGTGAAAAAGAGGATGGATGCTGCAACAAGACAATGATCCAAAACACAGAAGTAAGTCAACTTCAGAATGGTTTCAGTAGAAAAAAAATACACGTTCTGGAGTGAACAAGTCAAAGTCCAGACTTGAACCTCATTGAGATGCTGTGGCATGACCTAAAGACAGCAAGTCATGCCAGACATGAATCTGAGTGAACTATAGCAGTTTTGTAGAGAACAATGGGCCAAGATTAGTCATGATCGATGTGCCAAACTAATCTGCAGCTACAGGAAGCGTCTGGTTAAAGTTTTTGCTGCCAAGCGGGGTGCAACAAAATATAAATAAATGTGATGGTTCACTGACTTATTCTTCCTCCTTCTGTCATTGTTTGCATACTATCCTCGTTAAAATATGAAAACCTATAAAGGTTTCGGTGGGTTTAGTTAAAGCAGACCCTGTTTTTTCATCTGTGTTATTTTGACAAAAATCAGACCACATTTGATGGTGATTTTATGCAGAAACGTGAGAAATTCCAAAAGGTTCAGATACTTTTTCATAGCACTGTACTAGTATTTAAATGCTTTCTGGTGAAAAATATTGAATATTTCATAAATTGTGTCTAAATCCCTCATTCAGTCAGTCTTTTGAAACCCCAACATGTGTTCCACCTGGGATTATAGAGATGTTTGTGAGATCAAATGTTGTCCACCACCCACCCACCAACCACCGAGCCCATCCTCCTTCCCTTATTATGTGTAACGTGGGGGAATAATCCTCTTGTGGAATTAATCTCCTTTAAATAGCATTTGTTACTATGCTGAGATAGAATTATTGCTCTTGTTCCACCCCGGGATATGATAATGTACTAAATCTACTCGTGTGTATGAATGCCCGTGAGAAAGCTGATTAGAGGGAAATTCAGAATATGTGCAATGTTGGAATGCAAGCAAAATGGGCGAAGGTCAAGGTCACTTAAGAACACTGAGGAACATTTTTTTGGGTTTTTTAAATTCTGTTGAGTTAGATTTTTATGCTGACTAAAATACAATATTTTTCATAATTTTTAAGAACACAGAGATGCTATAGCTCAAAAACTTGACTGCCATTGACTGCGATAGACGTCCAATCCAAAACGGATTGGGCGTCAATAGCCGCCAATGAGTAAAACGCCATTTCTGTACGTCTGGTTTACATTTCAAAGAAGGTGTGTGGTGGGTGGGGTGACAACTTGCCAAATCCGCATGCCGAAAGCAAAAGAGACGAGGAGGAGAGCTATAATTTGGCTGACTAGCGGAGGAAGTGAGGTCTCTCGAGGGGGTGCGAGTGTGACAGTTTAAGTGAATAGAGACATCAGCGAACGTGTTTTTTTGTCCTGTAGACATGAGGCGATACCGCTTGTTGTGCTTCTACCTGTCAAATCCGAGACAAAAGTGTGTCTTTGGGTGTGTTTTATCCATTCTTTCCTGTCATAAATGTCAAAGGAAGACGTGCAACAGGTATTGCGCATAAGCGGATTTTAAGGGGGGGAGAGGAGGGCCAGGCCCCCCCTGGTGGCAGAAAAGTGTCATTGCATGTAATTGACTTTCCTACATATATATATAAAAGTTATAAAGCAATAAAACTGCAACAAAAATGAATGAAATGGACAAAAAAACATTTTTATAATGGGTCGAAATTAGGGCTGCAGCTATCGAATATTTTAGTAATCGAGTAATCGACTGAAAATTCGATCGATTAATCGAGTAATCGGATAAAACAAATATATTTTTAGGTGAAGAGCAATTATAAATATACATGAGAAAACAAGACATTTCATCTAATCTTGATCCCTTTTCAGTCAATCAATGGCTTTATTTTCGATGTATATTGTTGAAAACAGCCAACAACTGCATCTCAGATGTAACTAGAATAAAAAAAAGACTAATTCACTGCTTTCACTCAAAAAACTTTTAGATCTTATTAAAAAAAAAAAAATTATATATATCTTACCAAAAAATGCCGTTACGCTTGATAACACACATCACTTAAAAGTTAGGATTTTTTCCCCAAGTGTTTCAAATGAATTTCTATTTGTGTCAAGCCATTTTTAAGTTCTAGTTAAGTTTTAAGTTGGTCTAAACTGTAAGTCCTGATAGGAGCTAGCCCTCCGCAGGGCTAACGTTACGTGAGCTTGTGACAGTAACGTTAATCTTATTTATTAGCGCTTAGCGCTCTTTATTAGCGCTTAGCGCTCTACTGCTTTAAGATGGCGGCGGTTTACTCACGCTGCCCAGACGCGGCCGAGTCTGTCATTTCGCACCTAGTTCAACATACATGTGATCTCTATGAGACACATCAGACGCTACCTGCTACCAACTAGCATCGTGCGGGCAAGTATTTAGCAACGTCGGCGTCGTGTGTAGCGGCTGTCTGCTGCAGTAAGTTGTTGTTGTTGTTGTTTTTTTGCTTCGTCCTCTACGCACGTAACATCAGCGCGTTGTCCCGCATTAAAAGTAGTCCGAGCAAAACGTGATGCTTAGAGCTGTCAAAATAAACGAATACTCGAGGTGAATAAAATTACTCGGATCAGTTTTTAAACTCGAGTGACTCGAGTTGCTCGAGTATTCGTTTCAGCTCTAGTCGAAATTATTTTTCGATCACTTTAGACAGTCATTTGCTTTGAATATAATGTAAAAAAAAAAAAAATTAAAAAAAAAAAATATATATATATGATATATATATCTGTCAAAATTATCGTGTTAACGGGCGTAATTAATTTTTTAAATTAATCACGTTAAAATATTTGACGCAATTAACGCACATGTCCCGCTCAGACAGATTTAAATGTCAGTAGAGTGAAATGCCCACTTGTTAATTGTGTTTTATAGAGTTTTGCCGCCCTCTGCTCGCGCGCGACTGATTTTATAGGCTTCAGCACCCATGAGCATTGTGTAAGTAATTATTGACATCAACAATGGCGGGCTACTAGTTTATATTTTGACTGAAAATTTTACAAATTTTATTAAAACGAAAACATTAAGAGGGGTTTTAATATAAAATTTCTATAACTTGTACTAACATTTTTCTTTTAAGAACTACAAGTATCTCTATCCATGGATCGCTTTAACAGAATGTTAATAATTTTAATGACATCTTGTTGATTTATTGTTATCATATACAAATACAGTCCTTATGTACCGTATGTTGAATGTATATATGTCTTGTGTTTTATCTTTCCATTCCAACAGTAATTTACAGAAAAATGTGGCATATTTTACAGATGGTTTGAATTGCGATTAATTGCGATTAATTACGATTAATTAATTTTTAAGCATTAATTAACTCGATTAAAAATTTTAATAGTTTGACAGCCCTAAAAAAAAAAAAAAAATATATATATATATATATACTGTATATGTATTAGAGAAAAAAAATATTTTTAAAAATGATTTTTTTTTCTTTGATTGAAAATATTTTTTTTGATTGAAGCAACTTTTTTGGGGTTACTTTTTAATCTCAAATATTTCTTAGCATTCAAAAACTTTTTTCTATGATTGAAATGTTTCTTTTTTTTTTGAATGAAGAGATTTTTCTTTTTGAAAATCTATATTTTTTGAAGCAACCTATTTTTGATTGAATAATATAGAGAAAATATGCTAGCCAAAAATGTGGCCCAAACACAAATCAACATTACTTCAATCAAAAAATAAAATAAAATAAAATAAAAATTAATCAAAGACAAATAGGTTTCAAATTCATTTTTTAAAAAAGTTTTTTTGTTAAATTAATTTTTGCATTAAAAAACTTTTTTTTTTTTTTGGATTGAAGTAATGTTGATTTGTGTTTTTTTTGGTTGAAAATATATATTTGTATTGAAGCATTTATTTATTTATTTTTTGTATTGAATAAACATTTTTTTGATAGAATAATAAAGACACAAATTAACTCCATATGGCTACGCCCAGGGGCCCAATTTTTGACTGGGGGTAACTACACTGGCACGACACCGGCGGGCGTACCAAATTCAATGGATGATGATCTTGGCGAAGAGTATTGCCTAAGCAGCCTGATTTAGAATTCCCCTCAAGAATGATGGGAAACAAAAAATGCTCATTGTCAACTTATTGTTATAAACAAAAAGTCAAACTCCGCCTATGGTATTGCGGCCACTTCTTGATGGTTACTTTTACAAATGTAACAAATATTTAACACTCGGAACTATAAAGTGCTTCTTTGATGCTTTAACAAAGCTGTTTCGAGAATGAGGGTCACAAGACAATTGGGATGAATGTGACTTGTTTCAGGCTCTATTCTTAGAAGAGACACGTTAATAAAATTACATTTTGAGGTCTTCCGCCCTTTCCTCCTTGTTTTCAATGACTCCCTTTGTGACAATGACCCATTTTAATTTCCCCCCAAATTGTGTTTTCCTGATTGTATTGCTCCCACAAAGTGAGCTTTGATTAAATGTTTACACCATGTTCGGGGCTTTTTTCCCCCCTGTTCATTGTCAAGTCTTGCTATGTTGTCTGTTTGTGGACCCACAGGGGAAATATTTTCACTCACTTTATGAAAGAGTTTTAACGAAACAGTGGGGCAAATAAGTATTTAGTCAAGCACTAATTGTGCAAGTTTAGATATTATCAATATTAGGGAGGCCTGTATTTGTCAACATGGGTAAGCCTCAACCATGAGAGACAGAATGTGGAAAAACCCCACAGAAAATCACATTGTTTGATTTTGAAAGATTTTATTTGCAAATCGTGGTGGAAAATAAGTATTTGGTCTATACCAAAAGTTCATTTCAATACTTTGTTATGTACCCTTTGTTGGCAATAACGGAGGCCAAAGGTTTTCTGTAACTCTTCACAAGCTTTTCACACACCTTTGCTGGTATTTTGGCCCATTCCCCCATGCAGATCTCCTCTAGAGCAGTGATGTTTTGGGGCTGTCGTTGGGCAACACGGACTTTCAACTCCATCCTCACCCCGTGGCATCAAAATGACAACAAGGACCGGGAGCAAAGATCCCAGAACCACACGGGGGGACCGAGTGAATGACAGAGAGCTGGGACCACAGTAAGAAAGGCTACTATCAGTAACACAATGCGCTGCCAGGGAGTCATCCTGCACTGCCAGACGTGCCCCCCCCCCGAAGAAAGTACACGTCCAGGCCCGCCTGCGGTTCGCTAGAGAGCATTTGGATGATCCAGAAGAGGACTGGGAGAATGTGTTATGGTCAGATGAAACCAAATATAACTTTTTGGTAGAAACACAGGTTCTCTTGTTTGGAGGAAAAAGAGTACTGAATTGCACCATACCCACTGTGAAGCATGGGGGTGGAAACATCATGCTTTGGGTCAGTTTTTCTGCATGGGGACCAGGACGACTGATCTGTGCAGAGAAAAGAATGAAAGGGGCCATGTATCAAGAGATTTTGAGTGAAAATCTCCTTCAATCAGCGTGGCTGGGTCTTTCAGCATGACAATGATCCCAAACACACAGCCAGGGCAACAAAGGAGTGGCTTCGTAAGAAGCATTTTAAGGTCCTGGAGTGGCCTAGCCAGTCTCCAGGTCTCAAACCCATAGAAAATCTGCGGAGGGAGTTGAAAGTCCGTGTTGCTCAACGACAGCCCCAAAACATCACTGCTCTAGAGGAGATCTGCATGGAGGAATGGCCCAAAATACCAGCAACATTGTGTGAAAAGCGTGTGAAGAGTTACAGAAAACGTTTGGCCTCCGTTATTGCCAACAAAGGGTACATAACAAAGTATTGAGGTGAACTTTTGGTATTGACCAAATACTTATTTTCCACCATGATTTGCAAATAAATTCTTTAAAAATCAAACAATGTGATTTTCTGTTTTTTTTCCCCACATTCTGTCTTTCATGGTTGAGGTTTACCCATGTTGACAATTACAGGCCTCTCTAATATTTTCAAGTGGGAGAACTTACACAATTAGTGGTTGACTAAATACTTATTTGCCCCACTGTAAATACATACACCCACTGGTAAATAGTAAATCTACCCAGCGTGTTCCCATTAGACTGATGACTCAAACCATTGGGGTGAATCAGCTGTTGAGCAGACGGATCCCATCTCAGATGAGTGACAGAGCCTCCCGCATGCGCTAACCGTGACTACATCCAAGGTCTGGGCCCCGACATGAGGTCGGAGGGTGCCAGATTCCAAACAGGAAGTGAGGAAGAGATCAAATGCGCCAATCAGATTTGTGGCGAGGGAAGACTAAACATCATCACCCGACAGGAAGACAAGGAAGTAGCCGGAATGACACACTCGTGTGCGTGTGTGTTGTAATTTACACAGTTTATATCCAACACCCAAATATTTACCTCCGTGCAACTGCCACCACGGAACACAAAGCTGTTATTATGCATAAGGAAGTGTGTGTTATACGTGTCTGTAAGGCATTGTGTAGATTTGAGCCACTGCCGCAGTGTACATTTTAGGCGTGGAACTGGAGGTCCAATTGGGACCACCTTGGTGAAGAATGAGGCTTTTATACCACAGTGAGTATTTTACTTCTCTTTTTGTGTCACACACAACACACAAGCAGACAGGAAGTGTATCCTCGCACACATGGGAGCGTGCATTAGCTCCAGCTCCAGTGGGGGGCTCGGTTTTCCTCAAGACAAGACTTGTGTGTGTCTTTTGTCCAACTTCAGGCCTTTAGGAATGTGCTAGCTGTGGATGGTTGGTCAATCGGTCAAATTCAAAGTTTTTGGGGGTCATTCCGGGATTGGCGGACAAATTTGAGAAAAATAAGCCGTCACGTTTCTGATGTTCAACTATATATTTATTAATACCGTATTGGCCCGAATATAAGACGGTGTTTTTAGCATTGAAATAAAACAAAGAAAAGAAAAAGAAGGGGTCGTCGTATATTTGCGGTCTAGACATTATACCCATTCACGACGCTAGATGGCGCCAGATATCATTGAAGCGGTGTTCTGTCATGACAGATCTCAGCTACTCTCAAGTTTAACCAGTTTGCATTGTTTTATTGCAATGTTTTTCCTTATTCAGATTTGTTTCAAGACGACAGTTACAGTTAGACTTCATTTTGATGGTTAATGCAGTTATTGTAATTTTTTTTTCATCCTGAGTCTTGAAAAAGAGGGGGTCGTCTTATAATCAGGGCCGTCTTATATTTGGGCCTATATGGTTATAGGCAACAAGGCAGTGACAATATATGAAAAAGGTGATATATCATGATATTTTGTACCCCAAAAGGTTATCGATATGCTCCCACCAAGAATTGATATATTGTTTTAAAAACGTGTCACTGTTGTAAAAAAAGGAACCAAAAGGTTGCGACTAGAGATGTCTCCGATCACGTCATTTTCAAAGTATCGGAATCGGCAAAAAAATATCGGACATGCCTTTTTTCAATATAGATATATTTTTTAATTAAATCGTTTTCTAATTGTACTTAACGTAACAGACATAATATGTTACACTCATCCAGAGTCTTTAGTTTAGGCTTAAGGTAGGGTTATCAAATCTATCCTGATAACGGCGGTAATTCATTAAAAAAAAAAAAAAGTATCACGTTAAAATATTTAACGCAATTAGTGCATGCGCTGCACGGCCCACTCATGCATTGTCGCGCTCATTCTGTAATGGTGCAGTTTTACCTTTATAGAAAGCTAAAAGGCAGTGTAAAATGAGTAGAGTGAATTTTGGCAGCCTTTGGAGCCTTTTTTCAATTGGCTAAATCCTTACAATCCCTCTCCCTAAGATTAGAAATAACGTGGGAAGCAATGTAGGGAAGCATGGTAGGTCTTTTTCTTAACACCCTATGTTATTTCCCAACGCAGAGAAGATATATCAATTGGTAGCACTGCGCACAGTCATGGTTGCACTTCCCATCAGCATGGTTACAGTATCATTTACTGAAAGCTCAACAAATACACTAGATTGCAATATTTAGTCACAATATACAAAGTCACATTTATCCTTTAAGAATTACAAGTCTTTCTATCCGTGGATCCCTCTCACAGAAAGAATGTTAATAATGTAAATGCCATCTTGAAGATGTATTGTCATAATAAACAAATACAGTACTTATGTACTGTATGTTGAATGTATATATTTGTTATTCATTTTTTTCTTAATGCATTGCCAAAATGTATATGATCGGGAAAAATTATCGGGAATGATTGGAATTGAATCGGGAGCAAAAAAAAAAAGCAATCGGATCGGGAAATATCGGGATCGGCAGATACTCAAACTAAAACGATCGGGATCGGATCGGGAGCAACAAAACATGATCGGAACAACCCTAATTATTATTATTATGATTAATAGACCCTACTCACATGACGTCACAACCACGCCTCCGAGCCATATTGTCAGTCTACTCGTCGTGTTGATGCATTACTGCTACGTAAATTCCTCCTATTATGGTGTGTTTTTCTGCTCGTTAACATTAATAATCAAAATGGTGAAGGCGTGTGTGGCGGTTGGTTGCTTTAACAGAGAAGATAGACGGAGAGACTTGAAGTTCTACCGTATTCCGAGAGACCCGGAGAGGAGAGCGAGATGGACTGCTGCAATTCGACGAGAAAACTGGGCACCAAACGATCACTACAGATTATGTAGTAGTCATTTTATATCTTATGCATTTAATGTATATTTAGAGGGTTTTGGGCTGACAACCACAATTAAGATCATTGCGAGGCTAATCGCCGACAACATACAGTTTCAAATTCAAGATGCTTATTTCTTCCACCATCATTACATTTTGAATAATATTTAGCTGGTACCAAGTGAAAGAAGCTGGCCTCGTCTACGGATCATCAGTTAAACGGGTGTGTCCAAACCTTTTGCCAAGGGGGCTAGATTTGGTGTGGTAAAAATGCGGGGGGCTACCTTGGCTGATTTACATAGAACAATATATTTAAACAAATTTTAGCAAGCCCTTCTGTGTGTCACATTTGCTTTATTATTATTTTTAATTCATAATTTCAACAGTCTCGTCTTTGTGGCTTTCTCTTTCGACACTCGGACTCTTGCGAAATACTGCTGCTGTGAAAAAATAAACTAGCTTCAAGTTGCTATAACTTCTCGCTGCGTATCTTCCCTGTAATGTTGTCATACATGTCAGCGTGTCTTGTTTAGTAACATTGCGTCACATCGAACTCTTTGAAAACAGCGACTGTCTCTTTGCAAATGAGGCAGACACAGTTGTTGCGTGTTTTATTGAAGAAATAGTCCAATATCCACCTATCCTTGAAGCGATGGCCATCGCAGTCAACTTTTTTTTTTAATTGATTGTTGCCATTTTAGAAAATTGGAAGTAAAGGGTCACACGGGGTAATGTTGCTTAGAGTGCTGCTCTTAAAGTTTTTCAAACTTTCTTGAGAATAGGCTGATTTTGTGTGGACAAGATAGTTGTAAATATCAGGGTAGCAGATGTCAGGCAGAGACAGCGGGTCGAAAAACATCGATTTAGGCATGAAATATGGATCTGGCGAATGGATAAGCTGAAGCTTTTCCACATAACGCCTTTTATGCAACGCATCCAATGAGTTTACAGCGTCAGATAACACCGGGGCTTCCATGAATTGCTCTATAAATTGCACGACTAGTTGAAACCATTGAGAATAGGGCTAAAAAATGACGGACAATATGGCGGCCGGATACAGCGACACGTCATTTTGTGACGTAGGTGAGTAGGGTCTATAGGCTAGCAAAGGCTTGATTAGCTCATCTTACAGATCAAGTCGGTATAATAACGGTAACAGGGTTGCAAATCCGTACTAATATGTTTTTGTTAAGCGCAGAAGCTATCCGTCACCCATTCTCGACCGCTTCCCAATGACTTGCACAATCCGCGCGGCTTTGAACTTGAATGCCACGTATTCAATGTGAACCCCCTTCTGTTCCCAGAAACAGATATGACTATAGGTTCGCCATCTGCATCTGTCCAAATCTCTCTTCTTCATTAACATTGAGCCCCGCGCAACCAGATGTTTCATCACTATCACAGCATTAGAAGTGAGCTTAATACGCAGATGTGTGTGTATTTGTGTGTCTCTCGCTCCCACTGATTGTTGTCATGATAGAGAATGGTTTGATTACCATCTCTGATTAGGCCAATGGGCTGCTAATCCTCGCGCAGGGGGCTTCGCATTCAGTCTGACAATGTAGAAAAAACAGGTTACGCAACTCCAGCACAAACACAAACTAATGATAAAATCTGGGTTAATTTTGACACTCGCCATGACAAATCTGGCGTCAGTTTTGCTATAAATTGATTGGATTCCACACAAAATATAAATACGAACCTGAGATTTACCTCACGTACGCATTCTGTTCACATAGATTTGATGTTATAATGCGAGCTTGCTCCTTCATCCCAAATGTCATGTTTATCTGATCCCTTTAAAAGACCTTGTGACAATGGAACAGATGGGACTGCCTTTTGTCCTGCGCGCACACACATTCGTTCATACACACACCGTAGGCTCTCACTGGGACGATGCGAGTTAGGTTTAAGGTTGTGTGATTGTGTTTAGCCAAGCAGAGTGATTGTGCTCTACAGGGGAGCCAGCCTGCTCTCACCACGCCAGACGGACAACACACACGCACGTACACAGACGGACGCACAAACACAGCCCGCTTCCACTCTTGCACAATATTTTTTTTTTTTTAGATATCCCTTGCTGGTTTTGTTGTTCTAAAAGATTAACCGAGGATAAATGTTTTCATTCACTTTGGCGAGTCAATATTTTCAGATTCGGCTCCTGCTTGCTCACACAAACGCTCGGATCTGGCCAATTAGGTTGCATAGATGATAGATCGCGTTCGAATGATGAATAAGCATAACTGTTAACACATGCTGATGGACAAAATAAGGGACACTAACTAACACAGGCAAAATTTCTTGATCCTTTTCCACTCAGGAATGTAAAAAACAGTATAGAGTGGTATGAAAAAGTATCTGAACCTTTTGGAATTTCTCACATTTCTGCATAAAATCCCCATCAAATGTGATCTGATCTTTGTCAAAATCACACAGATGAAAAAACAGTGTCTGCTTTAACTAAAATTACCCAAACATTTATAGGTTTTCATTAGGGTTGTTCCGATCATGTTTTTTTTGCTCCCGATCCGATCCCGATCGTTTTAGTTTGAGTATCTGCCGATCCCGATATTTCCCAATTCGATTTTTTTTTTTTTTGCTCCTGATTCAATTCCAATCATTCCCGATAATTTTTCCCGATCATATACATTTTGGCAATGCATTAAGAAAAAAATGAATAAAACTCGGACTTGTTTATCATGACAATAAATCCTCAAGATGGCATTTACATGATTAACATTCTTTCTGTGAGAGGGATCCACAGATAGAAAGACTTGTAATTCTTAAAGGATAAATGTGACTTTGTATATTGTGACTAAATATTACCATCTAGTGTATTTGTTGAGCTTTCAGTAAATGATACTGTAGCCATGCCCAAATGCATGATGGTAAGTGGAACCATGACTGTGTGTAGTGCTACCAATTGATATATCTTCTCTGCGTTGGGAAATAACATAAGGGGTTAAGAAAAAGATCAATTGCTACCTTGCTTCCCGACATTGCTTCCCATGATATTTCTAATCGTAGGGAGAGGGATTGTAAGGCTTTAGCCAATTAAAAAAAGGCTCCAAAGGCTGCCAAAATTCACTCATTTTACGCTGCCTTTTATCTCTCTATATAGGTAAAACGGCGCCATTACAGATTGAGCGCGACAATGCGTGATACATTTTTAAAAAAATTAACTACCGCCGTTATCGGGATAAATTTGATAACCCTACCATAAGCCTAAACTAAAGACTCTGGATGAGTGTAACATATTATGTCTGTAACGTTAAATACAATTAGAAAATGATTTAATTAAAAAAAAAAAAAATATATATATATATATATATTAAAAAAAGGCATGGCCGATATTTTTTTGCCCATTCCGATACTTTGAAAATGACGTGATCGGACCCGATCGATGCCGATCGATCGGGACATCTCTAGTTTTCATATTTTAATGGGAATGGAATGCAAACAATTAAACAAGGGGGGGAAAATAAGTAAGTGAACCATCACATTTCATATTTTGTGGCCCCCCGTTTGGCAGCAAAAACCAAAACAACTTCCAAGAGAAATGTACGACTGTAGCAACTGATTTAGAAGTAAAGTCAACATTGCATTTCCTTGGCTAAGTAAGACTAAAAGCTAGAATTTCAACAGGAGTGTGTGAACTTTTAGTGTCCACTTTTAAATTTACACTATTGTTATGTAAACTAAACTATTGGTAGCAAAATGTGGGCATGGAAAATAGTATAGTTGGTTGCCACATTGGACCTGAAAATGCGCCTTTGAGTTCAACTCGCCGGCAAATTATTCATTATAATTATACTTTTGAACAAAATTTGACGATTGACACTTAATAACCTCGGTCATAAGCATTCATTTATGCCCATGCCAGTGTCATGTCATAATTATGACGGTCTTATAACAATTTTATGACACGGCTGTCAAATAAAGTGTTACCCAATAACCCAAATACATCAACAAATAAGTCGCACTGGACAATAGGCCCCAGGATTCAAAATGAGGGGAAAAATTGAGCTATATAGTCCGAAAATTATGGTATATATATATACACACACAGTGGGGAGAACAAGCATTTGATATACTGTAGTATATAGTGGTATGAAAAAGTAGCTGAACCTTTTGGAAATTCTCACATTTCTGCATAAAATCCCCATCAAATGTGATCTGATCTTTGTCAAAATCACACAGATGAAAAAAAACAGTGTCTGCTTTAACTTATACCACTCAGTTTTAGGTTTTTATATTTTAATGAGGATAATATGCAAACAATGACAGAAGGGGGGAAAATAAGTAAGTGAAACATCACATTTTATATTTTGTGGCCCCCCGTTTGGCTGCAATAGCTTCAACTAGATGCTTCCTGTAGCTGGAGATCAGTCTGGCACATTGACCAGGACTCATCTTGGCCCATTCTTCTCTACAATACTTCTGTAGTTCAGTCATATTCCTGGGATGTCTGGAATGAATCGCCGTCTTTAGATTATGCCACAGCATCTCAATGGGGTTTGAGTTTGGACTTTGACTTGGCCACACCAGAACGTGTATTTTGTTCTTCGGAAGCCATTCTGAAGTTGATTTACTTCTGTGTTTTGGATCATTGTCTTGTTGCAGCATCCATCCTCTTTTTAGCTTCAACTGTCTGACAGATGCCCCCAGGTTTTCCTGCAAAACATCCTGATAAACATTTGAAATCATTCTTCCGTTAATGATTGCAGTTGTCCAGACCCTGAGGCAGTAAAACAACCCCAAATCATGATGCTCCCTCCACCATGCTTCACGGTGGGGATGAGATGTTGATGTTGGTGAGATGTTCCATTTTTCCTCCAGACATGACGCTGTGTGTTACTCCCAAAAAAATTCAACTTTGGTTTCATCAGTCCACAAAACATATTACCAAAAGTGTCCAAGTGCCTTTTTGCGAACATTTAACAAGCAACAATGTTTTTTTGTTTTTTTTTTGGCAGCAGTAGCTTCCTCCGTGGAGTCCTCCCACGGACACCATTCTTGGCCATAGTTTTACATAAAATTGATGTGTGCACAGAGATATTACACTGTGCCAGTAATTTCTGTAAGTCTTTAGCAGACACCCTAGGGTTCTTTTTTTTTACCTCTCCGAGTATTCTGCGCTGAACTCTTGGCATCATCTTTGTTGGACAGCCACTCCTAGGGAGAAAAGCAATAGTGCCAAACACTCTCAATTTGCAGACAACTTCTCTGACTGTCGATTGATAAACATCCAGAATTTTAGAGATGGTTTTGCATCCTTTCCCAGCTTTATACAAATCAACAGTCGTTGATTGCAGGTCTTCAGACAGCTCTTTTGACCGAGCCATGAGGCACATCAGACAATGCTTCTCGTCAAGACATTTCTTACCAGGTGTGTGTTTTATAGTGGGCAGGGCAGCTTTAAACCACTCATCAGTGATTGGGCACATACCTGACTTAAAATGTTTGGTAAAAACTGATTTCAATTGCTCTTTAAGTCTCCTTAGGCAGAGGGATCACTTACTTACAGTATTTTTTCCCCCGTCTGTCTTTGTTTGCATGCTATCCTCATTAAAATATGAAAACCTATAAATGTTTGGGTGGTTTTAATTAAAGCAGACACAGTTTTTTCATCTGTGTGATTTTGACTAAGATCAGCTCACATTAGATGGTGATTTTATGCAGAAACGTTGGACCAGGAATGTCCAAAGTCCGGCTCGGGGGCCAAATGCGGCCCGTGGTCAAATTTAATCCGGCTCCCAGCCTCTGTCATAAAATCAATAACGTCTGGCCCGCACACAAACTTAATAAATTGGTCAGCAGTACTGTTACCAGCATATGAAGGAGCTTACACACTAAATGCTGCTCCTCATTTACCCACTAAAAGGCAGCAGCACTCTAAGCAACATTACCCCGTGTGACCCTTTACTTTCAATTTTCTAAAATGGCAACAATCAAAAAAAGTTGACTGCGACGGCCGACACTCCAAGGATAGGTGAAAATTGGATTACTTCTTCACTAAAATACCCAACTGTGTGTGCCTCATTTGCAAAGAGACAGTCGCTGTTTTTAAAGAGTTCGATGAGAGGCAATATTACCAAAATGCTGACATGTACGACAAGATTATAGGGAAGATAGGCAGCGAGAAATTGAAGCAACCTGAAGCTAGCATAATTTCACAGCAGCAGTATTTCGCAAGAGCCCAGGAGTCGAAAGAGAACGCCACAGAGGCTAGTTGCGAGATTGTTTAAAGTAACAATTTAAAAAAATTAGGGCTGTCAAAATTATCGCGTTAACGGGCGGTAATTAAATTTTTTAAATTAATCACGTTAAAATATTTCACGCAATTAACGCACATGCCCCACTCAAACAGATTAAAATGTCAGCACAGTGCAATCTCCACTTGTTACTTGTGTTTTTTGGAGTTTTGTCGCCCTCTGCTGGCGCTTGGGTGCAACTGATTTTATGGGTTTAAGCACCCATGAGCATTGTGTAATTATTGACATCAACAATGGCGGGCTACTAGTTTATTTTTTGATTGAAATGCGTTAGACATTCCAAAAGGTTCAGATACCCGCTGGCAGTTTGCGGGTTATTGTGTGTTTTACAAGTGCAATTGAGGTTACTTTGCCTTGTGACATGTCGCGCTACAGCGGCCATTGTTGGAAAAGCGAGACCAGCAAAACTAGAAATCCACCCGTCCACCTCAATGGCTCCAGCAGCCAGCCTGCCAGCGCGCACCTGGCGTCTCCTCACACGCCACCATCATTATTAATTGCTAATACATATTTATGCGGCATAAATTTGCCATTTACTTATGCAGAAAATCAGGGATGGTGCCGGGGCAGTGAGCCAGGGGGGAGAAAAAATGACCTTTTAAAAGAGTAATAAATGAAATTGTATGCGTGCGTGTTTTGTTTGTGTTTAGTATCTAATGGTTATTTTTTTCGAGTGAGGTTTTGGGTCGGGAGCGGTTTAGCAGCCGGCTGTGGCAGAAAGACAACATCCGGGGGCTGCCAATGTGATCCTCTGATGTGGATACAGTATCTTCTCTAGTTTGTTTTTCCACAATGATTGTCCTCTTCGAGCAGCACTGTGGATAGCGGGTAGCACTAGCTCGCATTTCCGCGGTTCGTGGTTTGGATTTTGAGTCAGGTTTTACATTTTCATGGTCAAACAGACCCTTATTTGCTAAAACAAAATCAGTGCAAAACTACTTGCTTTCCAGCCACCAGTTGCTTTTCCTTTCTGTATCCCTCTCTAGAGCTATAGTGCGTGTAGGTCACAATGTTATTGTCAGGCATGCTATTTCCCAGAGTGTGAAGTACTACTGAATCGCCCTTGTTTTTCTTCTAACAGGATTTTCTTTCAGATGTGTATCTACGGCACAGCGAAGACATCTCTCAAGGGACTTTTGTAGGTCAGCTGCTATTTCGGTTACTCAGACCCATACGCATACAGTCTCTACAGTTAAATTCAGTGTTGTTCTGCATTTATTGTTCTTTGTGAACTATCGGTAAAAAGGACACACTCCAGTTCAGATGTATTGGGACTGAATAACTTTTTGTACAGAGTCCAGTCATAGTAAACGCAAAGTGGAACATATGGCTCTTGCCGGGTCAGATTGTGGTGAGGGACCTTGAGGACAGACAAGTAGAGGACCCACATACCATCTGGACAACAAGGGACAACAAAACATGGAGGATGGAATGAGTCACGTGTGGACATAACTCAGGAACAATGCCGTGCCAGATGAGAATACTGCCCTCGAACATACAGGGACTAAAACAGTCCTGTCCTCAACTTTTATTGGCAAGATTTCGTCAAAGTGGAGCGAAACTGGGCTACTGGCTTTGGTATCGGGGTCGTCAAACCCCAGAGTGACGTTTGTGCCCTGTCCGACTTACAGTTCAGCCTAGAACTGTGTTGCTGTGGCCAGATAGCATCAGCAACCAAAGTTTGATTGTGTTATTCTCTTCAGTAGAAAAAAAAAGTACCTTGGGGTCCAGCAACTGGTTTATCTGATCATTCTACACTGTTGTTTGTCTCGCTATAGTCAGTCAGTCAGTCAGTCAGTCAGTCAGTCAACAAAGGTTATTCACAGCTCAGGACAATTCCAACAGAAGCAATGTCACAACCTGGATTTAGTATGAATCGTATTGGGTGAATAGCTAAAGTTATCTACATCCTGCATGCATGTTGACATATTTAAAAATTATCTCTGGACGTGCGTAGGAAGTCATTAACAAAACACTGAATTTAACAGTCTATAAAATGTCAGGCCGAGATGACGAGGCAAAAACTTTTATTGAGAAAACAGAGGTTCTTCTGCTAGCATGTGGGGATGAGGAAAAATACCAACAAAAAGCACTCCAAATGGAGGAATGAATCAGGACAATCTCGATCAAAAACTCAAAGAAAAAGCACTCCAAAAGGAGGAAAATTACAAACATAAAACGCTCCAACTGGAGGAAAAAGCCAAGATAACTATGATCAAAAGTAAAATCTAGACAACTATGATTGCTGTGAAACCAGGCCGAAATGACTAACATGGGTAGTAAGCAGTGTTGGGAGCAACGCCGTTATAAATAACGCCGTTACGTAACGGCGTTATTTTTTCAGTAACGGGGTAATCTAACTAATTACTTTTTTCCGCCGTTACAACGCCGTTACCGTTACTGACGGTCAAAAGCGGTGCGTACTTACTCTGAATAAATTGAAGAAACTAACAGCCGTGTCGAGTCGACTCTCTGCTCTGTTGGTTTGTCATCCAAGACTTGGGGTGCGTTCAGGTTCGAGAATAGCGCACGTACTTCTGACTCCAAGCTGTTTGTCCCTGCTCATTCAATTAGACAATGCTTTCCAAAGTTTGGTAACGTTTCTGTGTTTGGTACACCTGATGCTAGCCTTGTTCCCGTCTGCTTCCATCTTGAGGACAGCAGACGCTTTGAAGGTGACGTGAATTGTCGGGAAAAGAGCCTACCTGAATGCAGCCCCTCGAGAGATGCGATGAAAGTGATTGTGATTGGCTGAGGGTTAGAGTCATGTGTCGTGGTAAGCCAATCAGAGCCGGTGATTTCACAAGCAAACCGGAACAGCGCGTGCAGCAAACACACACACGCAAAACAGATGCACAGGGTCAGGATGGCAGAGCATTCAGAAGAAAAATTGTCCTTTAAGAGGTGGAGATACAGACACTATTTCAAGTTTGTCGAAATTAAAGGAAAGAACCTGCATGTAATGTGTAATTTATGTCCCGGGGCAAAGCTTTTGTCGACATCTGTGGTAAGCAATTCAAATCTGCTGAAGCACCTAACAAGTTAACTACCTGTCTGTTCTCTATTCCACTGACTCGAATACTGCAGTTGTTTTTAAAGTAACGGAAATAGTTACTTTCCCTGGAAACTAGTTACTTTTACTATAGAGTAATTCAGTTACTAACTCAGTTACTTTTTGGAAGAAGTAGTGAGTAATGTAACTAATTACTTTTTTAAAGTAACGTGCCCAACACTGGTAGTAAGACAATTTGGCACCAGACAGGGGAGATGCAGACTATTTATACACAAGAGGTAATGGGCAACAGGTGGAAACAATAGGTGATTAGGTGACAAGAGGAAGGGCAAGTGTACAGACTCAAGAAGGTTGAAGACTTCAAAATAAAACAAGAAATGACATGACACAACTCCCCCATGACGTGACATAAAATGTCACTCACACAGAGCCCTGTCATGTCTTGACTCTACTCCAGACATGTCCAAAGTCCGGCCTGGGGGCCAAATGCGGCCCGTGGTCAAATTTCATCAGGCCCCCAGCCTCTGTCATAAAATCATTAACGTCTGGCCCGCACACAGACTTAATAAATTGGTCAGCAGTACTGCTACCAGCACATGAAGTAGCTTACACACTAAATGCTTCTCCTCATTTACCCACTAAAAGGCAGCAGCACTCTAAGCAACAGTACCCTGTGTGACCCGTTACTCCCAATTTTCTAAAATGGCGACAATCAACAATAAAAAAGTTGACTGCGACGGCCGATGCTTAAAGGATAGGTAGAAATTGGACGATTACTTCTCTAAAATACGCAACAACTGTGTCTGCCTCATTTGCAAAGAGACAGTCCCTTTTTTTAAAGAGTTCAATGTGAGGCGATATTACCAAACAAGACACGTTGACATGTAAGACAAGATTACAGGGAAGGTATGTTGCGAGAAATTGAAGCTAGCTTAATTTTACAGCAGCAGTATTTCACAAGAGCCCGACAGTCGAAAGAGAACGCCACAAAGGCTAGTTGCAAGATTGTTGAAATTATTAATTAAAAAAAATACCGTATTGGCCCAAATATAAGACAGTGTTTTTTTTTGCATTGAAATAAGACTGAAAAAGAGGGGGTCATCTTATATTTGCGGTCTAGACGTTATACCCATTCACGACGCTAGATGGCGCCAGATATCATTGAAGCGATGTTCTGTCATGATAGACCTCAGCTCCTCTCAAGTTTAACCAGTTTGCATTATTTTATTGCAATGTTTTTCCTTATTCAGATTTGTTTCAAGACTACAGTTACAGTTAGACTTCACTTTGATGGTTAATGCAGTTATTGCTATTTTGTTGTTTTATCACAACAGATTGGTTTATTTACATTTCAAAAACCAGAAGCCTTTCATTTACGAATGTGATTGCACTTAAGTTTACATATTTAAATATTCAGATATTAAGATTTGAATGAAGCAAAATAACATGCTTTTTTCGCTCAAATATATTGTTATAATCATTTGTTTCAGATGTTCTGTAATTATTTTCTGTATAAAAATTAATTTGGTGTTCAAAAAGTCTTTTTTCAAACTTGCGTCATGTAAAAGAGGGGGTCGTCTTATAATCAGGGCCGTCTTATATTTGGGCCAATACGGTAATAAAGCAAATGTGACACACAGAATGGCTTGCTAAAATTTGCTTATTGTTCTACGTAAAGGACGTCAGCCAAAGTCGGCCCCTCACATTTTTACCACACCAAATCTGGCCCCCTTTGCAAAAAGTTTGGACACCCCTGCTCTACTCCCTCTTGGATTTTTATCCCCTTTAATGGTGCTGAATGAGTTAAAAAAAAATCACCCTGACTGTTCCAATACTTTTGTAGGCGAGTTTAAATTATTCCCACACAAAACTTGGTCATAGGCCACATTCATGCTTGCTTACTCGTGCACAATATTGATGTGTGACACAGTGGGTGTCTTGTTTACAGACGCGTGGGTGCTGAGGAGCTGATGGCTTCAATAGATAAGGCCGCCATGTAAGATGTGCACTCTTTTGTTTGCGTTTCAGAGACAAACGGCCGAAAATACACACATACTTTGTTGTGTGTATACTCAACACGTCAGCTCTTAAGTGCTCGGTAACAAAGGGCAAGTTTATCCCAAGGATCCACTATAAATACATTATGACTAATACAGTCTGTATTCCCTGCAGTTATTCACAACAAAGTACTTTATTCCCTTTGGTTATTTGTTAGGATTTTGCTAAAAATCTATAGACATTTTGGGTTTTTCCCCATAGTTTAACTGAGTCTGTGACTTATACTCAGGTGTAACTTATATCCTGTATGTTCATGATTTTTTAGGCTAACCTCATGTTTGTAGCACACGACACAAGCTGCTTAACCATAGTGTTTCCCACACACGTGTATATATAGTATTCATGTACATATTGTACACCAAAGCAGTGGGAGCATCATCTGTCACCAAGGGGTCGACAGATTGTCATCACGTTGTTCCTTTGGGTCCTTTTCCAACATATAGACTCAGGCAATATGCCCACTGACATACAGTGGGGCAAATAAGTATTTAGTCAACCACCAATTGTGCAAGTTCACCCTCTTGAAAAGATTAGAGAGGCCAGTAATTGTCAACATGGGTAACCTCAACCATGAGAAACAGAATGTGGGGGGAAAAAACAGAAAATCACATTGTTTCATTTTTAAATGATTTATTTCCAAATTAGAGTGGAAAATAAGTATTTGGTCATATACAAACAAGCAAGATTTCTGGCTGTCAAAGAGGTCTAACTTCTTCTAACGAGGTCTAACGAGGCTCCACTCGTTACCTGTATTAATGACACCTGTTTTAACTCATTGTCGGTATAAAAGACACCTGTCCACAATCTCTGTCAGTCACAATCCAAACTCCACAATGGCCAAGACCAAAGAGCTGTCGAAGGACACCAGAGACAAAATTGTAGACCTGCACCAGGCTGGGAAGACTGAATCTGCAATAGGTAAAAAGCTTGGTGTAAAGAAATCAACCTTGGGAGCAATTATTTGAAAATGGAAGACATACAAGACCACTGATAATCGATCTGGGGCTCCATGCAAGATCTCACCCCGTTGCGTCAAAATGATAACAAGAACGGTGAGCAAAAATCCCAGAACCACACGGGGGGACCTAGTGAATGACCTACAGAGAGCTGAGACCACAGCAACAAAGGCTACTATCAGTAACACAATGCGCCGCCAGGGACTTAAATCCTGCACTGCCAGACGTGTCCCCCTGCTGAAGAAAGTACACTCCAGTTGCCAGGTACACCAGACTCACTGCTATTCCAGCTATTGAGTCTGGCCACCATTCAGCGGATACAATTTCCAGGGCGGAGCAAGCCACAGCAATCAGACAGCGGAGTGGACCAATCAGCGACGGGCAGACGTGACGTTAGTAAAACGACGAGGGCAGGACGAGAGACTTGTAAACATACGAGGAGAGCGGAGTTTATTCAACATGGCTAGCGCAAGACAGACTGTTGTCAATGACTCGTGTCGATGTGTTTTTGGTAATTTAAAACGGATTTTACCGTGGATTGGAACATATTCTCGGCTCTCCTGTTCACCATCTGTGTTGTTGTGGAGACGACTTCCGACGCGTCACGCAAATAAACGAATCTGATTTGTCGATTGATTTTGTACCTGCTCGAGAGGCTGTTAATGGGCTGGTTCCCAGACTTTTCTCTCAGTGTTTGAAAAATACAGGGAGAACAGTCTGGCAGTGCCAGGCAAACACTCTCTGCGGTTCGCTAGAGAACATTTGGATGATCCAGAAGAGGACTGGGAGAATGTGTTATGGTCAGATGAACCCAAAATAGAACTTTTTGGTAGAAAAACCGGTTCTCGTGTTTGGAGGAGAAAGAATACTCAACTGCATCCGAAGAACACCATACCCACTGTGAAGCATGGGGGTGGAAACATCATGCTTTAGGGCTGTTTTTCTGCAAAGGGACCAGGACGACTGATCTGTGTAAAGGAAGGAATGAATGGGGCCATGTAGCGAGAGATTTTGAGTGAAAATCTCAATCCATCAGCAAGGGCATTGAAGATGAGACGTGGCTGGGTCTTTCAGGATGACAATGATCCCAAACACACAGCCAGGGCAACAAAGGAGTAGCTTCGTAAGAAGCATTTCAAGGTCCTGGAGTGGCCTAGCCTGTCTCCAGATCTCAACCCCATAGAAAATGTGTGGAGGGAGTTGAAAGTCTGTTGCCCAACGACAGCCCCAAAACATCACTGCTATAGAGCAGATCTGCATGGAGGAATGGGCCAAAATACCAGCAACAGTGTGTGAAAAGCTTGTGAAGAGTTACAGAAAACGTTTGGCGTCCGTTATTGCCAACTATTTACTTTCCACCATGATTTGCAAATAAATTCTTTAAAAATCAAACAATGTGATTTTGTGTTAGGTGACTTGTGACTTTCTGTTAACCTCGGTTGAGGTTTACCCATGTTGACAATTACAGGCCTCTCTAATATTTTCAAGTGGGAGAACTTTCACAATTAGAGGTTGACTAAATACTTATTTGCTCCACTGTACATGCACGTGACCTCACACATCACCCATATGTCTTTTTTATCACCGGTAAGGAGCGCTAACGTTTGACCCCGAAGCTTTGTTACTGTTTAAAACCAACCACACATGAAAAAGGAAAACACGGCTAATAAATAACACATCAATGAAGCTATAGTGGGGAGATCAGAACCTAAGACCGCAACATCAATTAAACATCAAGCATTCTATAGTAATAATCAAGGGTCTTTTTAGTATCAAAGTGCTGCTCGGGCCTTTAAAGATCATCATCCATAAACATTATGGAGCAAACAATAGCGATGAACTTTTGTTACCCATCGCTTCTCTCATGCTCTAAATTCACCTTTTTCCTTGTTTGCATGCGCAAAGAGCTGCAGGGCCCCCTAGACTATTTTATTTTTTTAATGTGCATTCTGTCCCTCTGTGGAATTCTCTCTCTGAGCGAGCGAGGGAACTAGAACGCAAGGTAGTTTCATTACCCTCCTTCGCGCTTTCTCCCGGTGCTTGGGTTACGGCCAATTAGGCCTATTAGCAACAACAAAACACAACAAAACCCGGTCGGCGAGCAAGCAGGCAGGTAGTTAACGGTGGGAGGAATTGTTATCTCTCCCACCGACAGGAACAAAGACGAGACTCTCCAGAGAAAGAATTCCGACCTCCCGGTGTTCTCGATTCTACAATTAAACTCTTTACCGCAATTTCCAGGTGGTTTGCTGCTCCTGAGGGAGTTTGCAATGCGCGGCGGCGATCATAACACCTGCAAAACGGCGTGTTATGTAATTAACCAAGTTTGGAACGATTGCAGCATTTAAATGAAACCATTCGGATCTGTGACGCATATCGTGTATTCATTTGATAAACTGCCTCCCAAAAGGTAAAATGACAATTTATTAAAGCCACATAAAACCTTCCAATGCAACATTATTGTCATTAACATTGTGTGTTGTTACCTTGGTAAGCAGATGCATACAGTTGATTGGTTACTGCATAAATGCTTACTTCTATGTGGCACCTCTACTTATGAACAATGTTCCCTCTAATTTTTCATGTGTCTGAGCAGACACACTAGCTACCTGAGCACACTGCAGACCACGGTGAGCAACACCAGACGTGTACACAGTGGCCACACACCAGTGTCACGCCTGTTCAAAACCTCGGATCATTGCAAGTTACATGGCTCATTCAAATAATGAAATTACAGCAGCAATTTTCATTATTTTACTTTAAATTAGGGCTGTCAAAATTATCACGTCAACGGGCGGTAATTAATTTTTTAAATTACTCACGTTAAAATATTTGACGCAATTAACGCACATGCCCCGCTCAAACAGATTAAAATGACAGCACAGTGCAATGCCAACTTGTTACTTGTGTTTTTTGGAGTTTTGTCGCCCTCTGCTGGTGCTTGGGTGTGACTGATTTTATGGGCTTAAGCACCCATGAGCATTGTGTAATTATTGACATCAACAATGGCGGGCTACTAGTTTATTTTTTGATTGAAAATTTTACAAATTTTATTAAAACGAAAACATTAAGAGGGGTTTTAACATAAAATTTCTATAACTTGTACTAACATTTATCTTTTAAGAACTACAAGTCTTTCTATCCATGGATCACTTTAAGAGAATGTTAATAATGTTAAGGCCATCTTGTTGATTTATTGTTATAATAAACAAATACAGTACTTATGTACCATATGTTAAATGTATATATCTATCTTGTGTCTTATCTTTCCATTCCAACAATAATTTACAGAAAAATATGGCATATTTTATTGATGGTTTGAATTATTAATGAACGATTAATTAATTTTTAAGCTGTAATTAACTCGATTAAAAATTTCAATCGTTTGACAGATTGTGGAAAAAAAACCCCCAGAAAATCACATTGTTGGATTTTTAAAGTTTTTTTTTTTTTTTTTTAAAGAATTTATTTAAAATAAGTATTTGGTCAAAACCAAAAGTTCATCTCAATACTTTGTTATGTTTGTTGGCAATATCGGAGGCCAAACGTTTGCTGTAATTCTTCACAAGCTTTTCACACACTGTTGCTGGTATTTTGGCCCATTCCTCCATGCAGATCTCTTCTAGAGCAGTAATGTTTTAGGGCTGTCGTTGGGCAACATGGACTTTCAACTCCCTCCACAGATTTTCTATGGGGTTGAGATCTGGAGACTGGCTAGGCCACTCCATGACCTTATAATGCTTCTTACGAAGCTACTCCTTTGTTGCCCTGGCTGCGTGTTTGGGATCATTGTTATGTTGAAAGACCCAGCCACGTCTCATCTTCAATGCCCTTGCTGATGGAAGGAGATTTTCACTCAAAATCTCTCGATACATGGCCCCATTCATTCTTTCCTTTACACAGATCAGTCGTCCTGGTCCCTTTGCAGAAAACAGCCCCAAAGCATGATGTTTCCACCCCCATGCTTCACAGTGGGTATGGTGCAATTCAGTATTCTGTTTCCTCAAAAAACACGAGAACCTGGGTTTCTACCAAAAAGTTGTATTTTGTTTTCATCTGGCCATAACACATTCTCCCAGTCGTCTTCTGGATCATCCAAATGCTCTCTAGCGAACCCCAGACGGGGCTGGACGTGTACTTTCTTCAGCAGGGGGACACGTCTGGCAGTGCAGGATTTGAGTCCCTGGTGGCCTTGTGTTACTGATAGTAGCCTTTGTTACTGTGGTCCCAGCTCTCTGTAGGTCATTCACTAGGTCACCCTGTGTGGTTCTGGGATTTTTGCTCACTGTTCCTGTTATCATTTTGACGCCAAGGGGTGAGGAGGGAGTTGAAAGTCCGTGTTGCCCAACGACAGCCCCAAAACATCACTCTAGAGGAGATCTGCATGGCGGAATGGGCCAAAACACCAGCAACAGTGTGTGAAAAGCTTGCGAAGAGTTACAGAAAATGTTTGGCCTCCGTTATTGCCAACAAAGGGTACATAACAAAGTATTGAGATGAATTTTTGTTATTGACCAAATACTTATTTTCCACCATGATTTGCAAATAAAAGTCTTTAAAAATCAAACAATGTGATTTTCTGTTTTTTTTCTTCCACATTCTGTCTCTCATGGTTGAGGTTTATCCATGTTGACAATTTCAGGCCTCTCTAATATTTTCAAGTGGGAGAACTTGCACAATTAGTGGTTGACTAAATACTTATTTGCCCCACTGTATATAGTAGGTACTTGCTTAAAGAAACATTTTTATTGATTTCATATCAAATGTTATTTCCAGTTGCCAAGGCAATTATTAAAGTTCAATTAGGATTCGGCTGTCAATAAAATTAAAACGCCAAATTTTAAAAGCGTCGTTTTTCAGAGGACTACGCGAAAGCATCGTTATAGTAGAGTTATAGTAGAAGTTGACTCTAACATAACTCCAATTGTTCCGGCAAGTGCCCTAACAAGACGTTATATTAATCACCTCCTCCAGATATCCTTCTTTAAGTGCTCTGTACTACACGTGAAATCCATTAACTCCACATGCGCACAATCCAGAGGTGGCTAGTGATTGTGCAAGCGAGAGACACAATCAAACGGGAGATGGGCAAAACAATGAAAGCGGAGGTGGGGGTCGATGCCAGCGAGGTAAAGCGAATGTGACATCTCATATTTGACTCTTCACTTCCCATTTAGCTGACACGTCCAGGATAAGTAAAGGAGAGATTACACGGGTCATTTTACGAGACAAAAGCCATGCGTGTTTATAGATTCAGCATGCAAATGTTCAATTCTATGGCCCTTTACATGTAGGATGAATGCGCTTGATCACCATTTTTGTGTGGTCTTGAATAAAAATGTGTTTAATAAAAGATACTTTCAAGACAAATTTCTTCCGTAACATTGATAAAAAATGCAAAGATTTTACTGTAAAATTGAAATAACTCACATTTATGCTCAATGCTTAACAATACTTTACACTTTGATGAATTAACTTGTGGAACGCAAGCCACCCGCATCTTCAAAGAAGCAAATTGAAGACATCTGGATCGACGATGAATTCATTTAAATCGGTAAAACCTTCCAAATAGAAATGCAACTCATGATTAATAATAATAGAAATCATGCAGCACTGTTTAATCCCGGCGTTGTCGTTCATGTGAAAGGAGTCATATTGAAGTGTATGAGTGCACTCAAGCGAACAATTACACACTGAGAACACCTCTGTTGTGTGTATGGGTGTGTGCGCAGGAGCCACGCTTTTTTTGTGACCTTTGTGTGTGTGTGAGTGTATTTGTATGTACGTACTGTGTGTGTCTGCATCCTCTGCGAGGCCCTGGGGTCACAAGCAGCTTGGTGACAGTGCAGATGGGATAACATATGACATGTGAGTGACTGAGTTAGTGTGCGTGCACGTGTGTGTGTGGAGGTCTCGGTCCATCTGGGCTCCCCTCTGACGGGCCAGGGCTCCCTCTGCTCTCCGCTTTCTCGCGGTGGCCCCACAGGGGAGCCGACAGGATGAGGAAGAGGGAGTTTTGCTTACCTTGGTCACCTACACCAACACAATGATTGTTACACGTATTTGATTCAGTTATGTGCAGGGGTGAAAGTGGCTAGAATTTCTTGCCGGAACTCCCCGACGTGAAGGTCGCCACTGAGCAGGAAATGTTATTTATTTATTTATTCATTTTATTTTTATTTTTTTCGGGGGGGGGGTAGAACCTCCTAAAACTACTGAAATGCAAAGAAAACTGTTTTGGCACAGTTATTTCTATAACACATACAAAAAATGCTTTTCATTCAAAATTGTATTTTTTCAATGATTTGCCAAAATAAAAATGTACAAAAACAGCAATAACCCCAACCTCCATCTCCTAATTTTTATTTCCCATCATTTCTTCACGTACTAAATGTCAAATCTCAATTTTAACCACTTCAGAACATAGGATGTATGTTAAAAAGTTAATGTAAATATTTACTTTTGCTTTCTTTTTTTTTTTTTTTTTTTTTTTTATAATAAAGATATAAGTAGCATACATTCAGAAAAATAAGTACAAATGACTTATATTATGCAGAGCGAAATGGAATATATTTTGAAGATAGCACAAACATTGACTTTTTTAAATCATTAGGAAATGAATATGTAGCCTAACATAAATTAACATATTAGGGCTGTCAAAATTATCGCGTTAACGGGCGGTAATTATTTTTTAAATTAATCACGTTAAAATATTTGACGCAATTAACGCACAAATGCCCCGCTCAAATAGATTAAAATGACAGCAAAGTCAAATGTGTACTTGTTATGTTTTTCGGAGTTTTATATTGGGTGCGACTAATTTTATAGGCCTCAGCACCCATGAGCATTGTTAAGTAATTATTGACATCAGCAATGGCGGGCTACTAGCTTATTTTTTGATTGAAAATTTTACAAATTTTATTAAAACGAAAACATTAAGAGGGGTTTTAATATGAAATTTCTATACCTTGTACTAACATTTATCTTTTAAGAACTACAAGTCTTTCTATCCACGGATCGCTTTAACAGAATGTTAATAATGGTAATGCCATCTTGTTGATTTATTGTTATAATAAACAAATACAGTACTTATGTACCGTATGTTGAATGTATATATCCATCTTGTCTCTTATCTTTCTATTCCAACAATAATTTACAGAAAAATATGGCATATTTTATAGATGGTTTGAATTGCGATTAATTGCGATTAATTACAATTAATGTTTAAGCTGTAATTAACTCGAATAGAAATTTTAATCATTTGACACCCCTATAACAAATATAATTCCAAAGTGCACATTGACAGCTAAGATATTCAGAACCTCCCCATCAAAGCAAATAAAACTAAATATGATAAGCCTCCTCAACTCTTTCCTTGCTCTTGAAGATTTGATCCATTTTCTGTTGCATTGCCCTTTTTTTGTCGCATCAATTCAACGTTTTTTTTTTTTTTGCTGTTCCAGAAAACATCATCTCTGCTGATCACATGTCAGTATGTCAGCCAATTGAACAGATTGATGAGTCCAGGCGTTTTACTTTGCTGTGTGCATTTGCATATTGACGTGATTCCTGATCGTCAGACTCGGATAACTGCAGCAGCTGGGGAAACCTCCGTCGTCCGTGGAATAAATAAATAAATAATAAACATCGGTGGAAACGGATTACGCTACACAAGCACTTTATTATGCTTGTTGTTAACACATTTGTATGTAAATCTGATGTTGGTAGATAGATTGTTATCTTCTTGGAGATGAAATGCATGTGTTGCAGATTAGCAATTTTTTTTTACATAGCGTTTTGACAGTTGCCGTCATATTTTTGAAATCAAAGCACCCTGTACCGGAACAGCATTCAGGCCCTGAATCTTATACCGGAACTGCGTTCCTGACCGTTCTGGCCCACTTTCACCCCTGGCTATGTGTAAAGGTAGCTCTAAGTGGGGTCTACTTTTAGTTGATTTTATTAACAGGTATTAAAGGAGATCGATAGACAATCCATTTTGAATGGAAGGAGCTGGCAGAAAATGACCTGTCATACCCTAATATTTCCTGTCGTCCTCTCGGTTTTCCATGCAAAATGGCTGCATTTTTAATCATTTTCCACTGCTGACGACTGACTAACGATAAAAAGGTATTCATTCAACTGATACTTCCATGAACCGAGAATTTCCTGGTTGAAAACGCGATCCTATGCTGGAATCAAAACCCCGCTCGTATGACAATACACGGCGTACTGTCGAACAAATGGGCCCGCTGCCACGTCTTAATTAGCTTAGGCTGTTGGGGTGTATTTGTGCCAATCCGTGATAGACAATGAAATATATATTTGTCAAGTATTCAGGCTGAAGCTAACATGCTTAGATGCCAGCGCGTTTGACCTATTTTCCCTCTAGCTTGGCAAGGAAAGCACAATTAATTTTCATGTATATGTTGGAGGCGAAGAGTTTTGGCTGAATAGTGTAAAAGTACACTAAAAGTAGAGACTGGCATCTATTTCTGGGGCATATTTTGGTTGAAATACACAATTTGATGATAAAATGACACGCGATTTAACTCTAAAAGCCAGCCTTTGACTTTACCTGTACTCTATATCCATGTCATCAGTGTTTTTAACATGTACAATTACATGCTCTGTGTACAGTATCCTTTTTGAAGTTTAATTGGGTCATTTTTTGTGTCCAATCCAACTTTTCCCACTCCTGGCGTGGAATTCCTGCCGCCGCGCCAACGTTTTTTTTTTTTCTTTTAAATTTGGATTCTTACCACCGTTGAGGCCAGAATGTACAGGACAGTGTGTGTCTGACATTGTGCATTGTGCCCCCCGCGAGACTCGTCTTTCCCAGGATTTCATGCGGCTGGCCCGAGCCGAGTGGCGTTGAGGGGAAAGGCTGCGGGGATTTGGCGATGGGATGGAGGGGGCGTGTGTAGTGGGGATGAGAGGAAGACAGCAGGGAGCTGGGCAGTGGGTTTGTTCCTGTTCCATCCGCAGGATGGGGGCCAGAGCTCGGACAGGGCGGATGGAGAGGAGGGGGCATGAGTCTGAGGAGTGTAGGATGAAAAAATGTGATTATCAGTAGTAGATGTCCAAGCCATTTGAACTGGGAGGGATGGCAGCTAATGTTCCCTCTAAACTGCGCATACTCAGAATGCCTAACGGGCTTGAACGGATTGGCCGAAAGCTAAACTCAGAACCTTGCCGCCCATAAGCCAATTTAAGCAACCGCCTAAGGGCGCACCAGCGTCCAAAAAGGCGTCAAGAAAAATATTCAAATAATATTTGATGAAAGCATTATTCAAAAAATTATACAAAACAATAACACAAAAGAACTACAAAACCGTTCATAATAAGTCTTTTCAATAATAATGAAATCATTTTTCCAGTGTGCCTTCTGCCCGTTTCACTTTTTCCTGTGATGCGATAATTTCACCACGGACCCTAGTCCCACCACTCAGCAGACCAGCGAACTACCTGAAGGGGCTATTTTTAGCCTCCGCAATTGAGCGACGTTACGGTGACAAGTCAACTTCATGAAAAGACAAAAGCCCTTCGGGTCAGAAGAAAATGAACGAAGACAGCAAAGACGTGAAGAAAAACAGGTTTGTTGTGAGGATTTTTTACAGCAGCATAAGCACGTAGACTTAGCGCAACTGCAAGCTAGCGGTTATAAGCAAAATTATGCGTATCATTAGCCAGGCTGTTGTTTTAGAAATATTTTCAGGATTCAGCCAGCTGTGGATTAGTTTCAGTTACAGTAAATTTACCCCCCCCAGCCCCCTCCAATTTTAGAGAAATTTGGACAAAGTGTATGGGAGACTAAAATTGTCTTGCTTATTTTCATGTGATGTGAACCACTTTTACCTTGTGTTAAATTGCGCTTTTCAAATAAATTTGCCTTGCCTAAAAGTGCCAAGGTTAATTAAATAAATACACCATGAAATATGGAATTAATCATTTCAAAGTTCTGTGGTATGGGGGACTAAAAGTGCCACGGATTTAAATGCAAACATTTGTTATTAAGTGTGTCTTTAATTCATTAAAATGGCGATACCGTTCATGTAAAAACATATTCAATTTTTTTTTTTTTTTGCAATCATATATTATTTAATTCATTATTATTGGATAGTCCTGTGATGATGCCGTGCTTCAAGAATTTATTTTCTTTTAACTACGCCCATCAAAGATAGTGGCCGGATCCAATAGACAGGTACAGTAGGCTGCAAGAATTTAGGCGCTATTATGGTTATGTCATGCTGGTTTCACAATCAACAGCTATTTGACTAATGTAACATTCCACTTTCTTCTCTTTGTAGATGCTCTTCTAAAATATTTTCTTTCTACCTCTGTAAATCCTGGGCCATCTTTTACAGCGAACTTATTACCATCAGCACCAAGTCCAGGAATGAAGTGCACCTTCCAAAACAACTGTCGCATGAAAGTACAATAGAATCTTTTGCATCAGTGAAGACAAGGTGAGTAAGGTTATAAATCAAGGTCAAGGAAAAAAGTTGCATTTTAAAGTGTTCTGTGTGTCTTTATATAGGTTTGTGTGGGTGGGTGTTAATCATATTGTAATAACAATTGTAATTTATTTAATGCATTTGTTTTGGAAGTGTTTTCATTAGTGCTTTGCAGGGGTGTAACGGTACACAAAAATCTCGGTTCGGTACGTACCTCGGTTTTGAGGTCACAGTTCGGTTCATTTTCGGTACAGTAAGAAAACAAAATCCAAAATATAAATGTGCTAGTTGTTTATTACACATTGTTGTGGTTTAAACAATAGCAACATTGGTCTATACAAAGCTAGAATTCTGCTCAAAAAGTAGCGGGTATTTAAAGACAATAATCCAACAACAATTTGCCTTTCAGACCCTGCGTATTACCTTTGTTTCTGAAAGAAAGAAGAAGAAAAAAAGTCCTGTGCTAAAGAGAAAAGCAATCCCAATGACAAAGATTTTAACATGTATTTTCCAAATGAAATGCCTCATTGAATCATTTTTTTTTTTCTTATGAACGGTTTTCAAAAGCTTTATTGGTGGATTTTCTCAAGTTAAAGCACCACACAGAAATTAATAAATTTAATTGTGTAAGCAGGATCTGTGTATTATTCTTATTATTTAATTACAGGTGTTTTAGCTCATTTCAATTTTTTTTTTTTTATTATGTGTTTGTATTTTAAAATGTGATGTAGTATTCATTAATATTGTATATTTTATGTTGTATAACTTTAGTTCCTATGTGAATAATAGTTCCTACTTGTTTTGTTGTGATAGAAGGGTTTTGTTTGAACACGGGGCCGTGTTGGTTATTATTATAGCGGAGAAGACAGCAGTAAATCAACAAAGACACGTCAACTGTGCCCCGATCTACCACTCAAGGGATCTGATGGACTCAAAAAGTGGGTTACGATTGCATATTAGTTTGAAAATCGACCGGATCCACCGTGTTTTTACACGATTGACTTCCGGTCTGCCCACTGCTAGCTAGTAGTATTGACGCAGGAGGGTTGCATCTCGCGTCAAATCATAAACTCTGCCGTTCTTTTCGTGTGCGTTGCGTTGAGCCGCTTCTGGGACGCGTCTAACACGCGGCCGCACTGCGACTGGTGTGCATTGGCTGATTGACTTTAATGCCCGCGTTTCACTGCGTTTTTGCAGCGGCCCCGTTGTCGCGCTGATGACGTTTCTTATACTATCCTACCGTGTTGGTCCTCATTATAGTAGAGAAGACTGAGTAAATATAATCTACACAAAGAAACTGTAACCCGATCGACTCACAGCCTCGAAAAGTAAGGGTTACATTACGTCAGAAACTCGTTCGGTACACCTCCGTTCCGAACCGAGGACCCCGAACCGAAACGGTTCCATACAAATACATGGACTGTTACACCCTTAGTGCTTTGGAATAGTTATTACAGCATTTTTCTTTAATTTCTGTACTTGTTGTCTTTTTTTATATAATAAATTACAAAGAGATAACGTGATTTTTCAGTTTGAGTGTTTAAATATACACTCACCGGCCACTTTATTAGGTACACCATGCTAGTAATGGGTTGGACCCCCTTTTGCCTTCAGAACTGCCTCAATTCTTCGTGGCATAGATTCAACAAGGTGCTGGAAGCATTTCTCAGAGAGTTTGGTCCATATTGACATGATGGCATCACGCCGTTGGTGGAGATTTGTCTGCTGCACATCCATGATGTGAATCTCCCGTTCCACCACATCCCAAAGATGCTCTATTGGATTGAGATCTGATGACTGTAGAGGCCATTTGAGTACAGTGAACTCATTGTCATGTTCAACAAACCAGTCTGAGATGATTCCAGCTTTATGACATGGCGCATTATCCTGCTGAAAGTAGCCATCAGAAGTTGGGTACATTGTGGTCATAAAGGGATGGACATGGTCAGCAACAATACTCAGGTCGACTGTGGCGTTCCAACGGTGCTCAATTGGTACCAAGGGGCCCAAAGAGTGCCAAGAAAATATTCCCCACAATATTACACCACCACCACCAGCCTGAACCGTTGATACAAGGCAGGATGGATCCATGCTTTCATGTTGTTGACGCCAAATTCTGACCCTACCATCCGAAAGTCGCAGCAGAAATCGAGACTTATCAGACCAGGCAACATTTTTCCAATCTTCTATTGTCCAATTTCGATGAGCTTGTGCAAATTGTAGCCTCAGTTTCCAGTTCTTAGCTGAAAGGAGTGGCACCCGGCGTGGTCTTCTGCTGCTGTAGCCCATCTGCCTCAAAGTTCGACGTACTGTGCGTTCAGAGATGCTCTTCTGCTTACCTTGGTTGTAACGGGTGGTTATTTGAGTCACTGTTGCCTTTCTATCAACTCAAACCAGTCTGGCCATTCTCCTCTGCCCTCTGGCATCAACAAGGCATTTCCGCCCACAGAACTGCCGCTCACTGGATATTTTTTCTTTTTCGGACCATTCTCTTTAAACCCTAGAGATGGTTGTCCGTGAAAATCCCAGTAGATCAGCAGTTTCTTAAATACTCAGACCAGCCCTTTTGGCACCAACAACCATGCCACGTTCAAAGTCACTCAAATCACCTTTCTTCCCCATACTGATGCTCGGTTTGAACTGCAGGAGATTGTCTTAAACCATGTCTACATGCCTAAATGCACTGAGTTGCAGCCATGCGATTGGCTGATTAGAAATTAAGTGTTAATGCGCAGTTGGACAAGTGTACCTAATAAAGTGGCCGGTGAGTGTATATAATGAGATTTTTCAGTGTGTTTAAATATATGTAGTGAAAATGGGGGGGGGGGGGGGGGGGGGGGGGCGCCAATAAATATGTTGCCTAGGGCACCAAATTGGTCAGGAACGGGCATAGCTAAACTGCACATTCTTGATTCTACTTTGGGATTCAGAGAAATACTTGTTGACAGTGACAATTGCTTTTGACACAAAAGTGCTAGTTATACTTCGAGCGAGCTGGAAAAAAAAAGACTTAAAGGCCATCTTTCCCACTGAGTGCACCTTGCTCTCTCCACTTCCCATAAGCGAAACTCCATGTGGCCCTGCTTGATATTAATGGATGACATTATTTGGAGGTGTTTGCAAGAGTGAGGGGCGTACAGGAGGATTGAATGTGAGTGTGCTGGCTAGGGATGGATGGGCGCATTGGGGGGAGTTACAGGGTGTACATTGAGCGTCATTACCATATCAAAGAAGCGCACGGCTTTTCTGTCCTAATGGTAATTACACTGCCCACAATTGGCGCTCGCTGCTCCGATCACAACAAGAGGGGAGAAAAAAAATCGGAAAATGGATGGAGGGATGAGGAGGAGGGGTATTTGAAGGGAGGTGTGCATATGTGTATGTGCCGGGTACTATTGGCTTGGGCTTTCAGGTTATGTTAATATTGCTCATCTATTTAATTAGGTGCTGGCTTTGTTTACATCTTTTGGCCTCCTTCTAGGATAGACAGACAGCGGGAGAGGGAGCGCAAGAGCGATTGAACGAGTATCAAGACGGGAGCGCCATGGAGGGAGAACCGCAAAGCGCTTCCCGGCGGCGGATGGCTGGTATGAGGTGCGACGCGCTACCTTTTAAAGCCTTAATGAGGTCCGCTGTGGATGGGCCTTTGATGGGCCTCCCAAGCTCCGCCCTTCGTGTTCGGCCCTGGCCTTGGAGAGTCAAACCAGACTGCGGCTGGATTCAAACATGTTGTAAAAGCATTTCAAGTATAGTGTCTGAAATGATGCACAACAATACCCTTAAAAAAACAAACAAACAAAAAAAAAACCATGTCAAAATCAAAGCTTGCAGGCACATTTTGTTGCAATTAATTACGCTCATGTTCGGTTTGCATCTGATCTAACCAATAAGCACCGATTATCGGGAATTTGAAAGCTTTTGCGTGTGTTTGCATCACCTTTTGTGATGGCCGTTGTCATGGCAAATTCTTAAAATGCGAGGTAGACTTTTGCTCAGGGAATGTATGCGTGTTTACTTGCAACCAGTGTTGGTGATTTCTTCAAGGACAACCAAAGAGAACATTAAAAAAAGAGAGCTTTAAAGTACACTTGCCTTATAATTGAAGCATGGATAAAGGGTGAGGAGGTCAGTCTCCAAGCAAGAATGTGATTTCTACTCAGGTTGAGGTTAATAAAAGAAGAAAAACTGACAAGAAAGCTATCGTAGGAGGTAGCGGACGGCACAGGTCTAAGGTCTGCGGCGAACCCGCTGCAAAGAAACCGAGGAGCGAGAGGGTAGCCGAGGAGCAGAGGATTCATTTCAAGAAGGCAAAAGGAGTGTGAAGAAACAGGGTGAAGAGAGGGAACAGCCCACATGCTATCACACTGTTTTTAATAACGGTGTAGCGGCGACCCGAGGCCTCCACGTCCACGCAACGGCTGTGCAATGTCTGCTCGGCGTCTGTGCCGAGCACAAAAAGGGCACCGGTCCAAAAGTCAAGGCGCTCTGCTCTGTTTTTGTTTGGAGAGCATTTTTGGGTCACTTCCTTGTTAGCTAACTATACGCCATTGACGGGGGGACGCGAGACGTCCAATCTATTTTGACTGGGTGGATTGAACGTCTCGCGCCGTCAATGGCATTGACAGATGAGCATTCACAATCAATTCTCCCAATTTAAATAAATTGGGTGTGTATTTTGCTCACCGAAAAAGAAATAATGAAATATTAGTTTTGGATCACGAATGAATAAATATACGTGGACATTGAGTTTTTAAAATTTATCCCACCTAAAAAAATGCTTGAATGAATAATAAAAAACTACAGATTAAACATACAAATGGGGGGAAAATAGGGTTGTTCCGATCATGGTTTTTTGCTCCCGATCCGATCGTTTTAGTTTGAGTATCTGCCGATCCCGATATTTCCCAATCCGATTGCTTTTTTTTGCTCCCTATTCAATTCCAATCATTCTCGATAATTTTTCCCGATCATATACATTTTGGCAATGCATTAAGAAAAAAATGAATAAAACTCGGACGAATATATACATTCAACATTCAGTACATAAGTACTGTATTTGTTTATTATGACAATAAAGCCTCAAGATGGCATTTACATTATTAACATTCTTTCTGTGAGAGGTATCCACGGATAGAAAGACTTAAAGGATAAATGTGACTTTGTATATTGTGACTAAATATTGCCATCTAGTGTTTTTGTTGAGCTTTCAGTAAATGATACTGTAACCATGCCAAAATGCATGATGGGAAGTGCAACCATGACTGTGCGTAGTGCTACCAATTGATATATCTTCTCTGCGTTGGGGAATAACATAGGGTGTTAAGAAAAAGATCAATTACCACCTACAGAATGTGGGAAAAAACCCCCACAGAAAATCACATTGTTTGATTTTTAAAGAATTTATTTTCAAATCATGGTGGAAAATAAGTATTTGGTCAATACCAAAAGTTCATGTCAGTACTTTGTTATGTACCCTTTGTTGGCAATAACAGGGGCCAAATGTTTTCTGTGACTCTTCACAAGCTTTTCACACACTGTTGCTGGTATTTTGGCCCATTCCTCCATGCAGATCTCCTCTAGAGAAGTGATGCTTTGGGGCTGTCGTTGGGCAACAGGGACTTTCAACTCCCTCCACAGATTTTCTATGGGGTTGAGATCTGGACACTGGCTAGGCCACTCCAGGACCTTGAAATGCTTCTTACGAAGCCACTCCTTTGTTGCCCTGGTTGTGTGTTTGGGATCATTGTCATGCTGACAGACCCAGCCACGTCTCATCTTCAATGCCCTTGCTGATGGAAGGAGATTTTCACTCAAAATCTCTCGATACATGGCCCCATTCATTCTTTACTTTACACAGATCAGTCGTCCTGGTCCCTTTGCAGAAAAACAGCCCCAAAGCATGATGTTTCCACCCCCATGCTTCACAGTGGGTATGGTGTTCTTCGGATGCAATTCAGTATTCTTTCTCCTCCAAACCTACCAAAAATTTCTATCTTGGTTTCATCTGACCATAACACATTCTCCCAGTCCTCTTCTGGATCATCCAAATGCTCTCTAGCGAACCGCATACAGGCCTGGACGTGTACTTTCTTCAGCAGGGGGACACGTCTGGCAGTGCAGGATTTGAGTCCCTGGCGGCACATTGTGTTACTGATAGTAGCCTTTGTTACTGTGGTCCCAGCTCTCTGTAGGTCATTCACTAGGTCCCCACGTGTGGTGCTGGGATTTTTGCTCACCGTTCTTGTTATCATTTTGACGCCATGGGGTGAGATCTTGCATGGAGCCCCAGATCGATTATCAGTGGTCTTGTATGTTTTCCGTTTTCTAATAATTGCTCCCACGGTTGATTTCTTTACACCAAGCGTTTTACCTATTGCAGATTCAGTCTTCCCAGCCTGGTGCAGGTCCACAATTGTGTCTCTGGTGTCCTTCGACAGCTCTTTGGTCTTGGCCATAGTGGAGTTTGGAGTGTGACTGACTTAGTTTGTGGACAGGTGTCTTTTATACCGATAATGAGTTAAAACAGGCGCCATTTATACAGGTAACGAGTAGATCCTTGTTAGACCTCGTTGGAAGAAGTTAGACTTCTTTGACAGCAAGAAATCTTGCTTGTTTGTAGGTGACCAAACCTTATTTGTCCCACTGTATTTTGTCACACCCCTACTTATGACCGAGGTCATTAACTCATTTGCTCCCAAAAACGTACAAATACGTTCTATTTTTAATTGTTTCAGTAGGCAAAGGCCCAAAGGCACAAGGCAGTGGTCACCACAAAAGAAATCCATCTTGATGAGAGGCGGCGATGAGGGAAAAGTTTGCCCCGGCTATTGCGGCCATAAAAGTGTCATCTCCCAGTTTAATAGTTCAGTTATGTGTAAATAGTTACTTTTCTCTCAAAGGCTCTATTTGTCTTGTTGTTTATGTTACTTTGTAAAAGGAAAACATAATTCAGATGTTTGGGCTGTCACAAAGCAAAAAATAGTTGTGTTAAAGTCAAAGTTGTTTGAAATGTATGCGTTTAGAAAAAGCTCAATTTCTCTTTTTTCATCAGAAATTGGAAAATTGCTCAAACTAAGCTGTTTTCTAATTCTGATTTCTAAAGAATGGAAAAAGATATTAACTTGTTTTTCCTAATGAAAGAAGAGTCTAATCTTTCTTTTGGTGGGTTCCATGTTTATATAGCAATAGAACAGAATTTTGTGTGGGCCTTGCAAAATCAGTCAAAATCCAGTAAAACGGCCGGGAGCGAAGGGTCTTGCTCCGGTGAAAATGGCTGGGAGTGAATGAGTTAAGTGTCACCCGTTAAATTCGTGTCACTAACTCCATTTATGTCCAGCTCGGATCTTTTACATCCATTCAAAAGTATAATAATAATTAATAATTTACCGGCGAGTTGAACTAAAAGGCGTATTTTCATGTCCAATTTGGCAAACAACTACACTATTTTCCACGCCCACATTTTGCTATCAATAGTTTAGTCTACATAACAATAGTGTAAATTCAAAAAGTGGACACTAAAAGTTCCCGCACTCCTGTTGAAATTCTAGCTTTTAGCCTTACTTAGCCCAGGAACTGCAATGTTGACTTTCCTTCTAAATCAGTTGCTACAGTGGTAAATTTCGCTTGGATGTTGTTTTGGTTTAGTAATTTGTTGGCGTTACACTTGGGGTATTTTGAACACACGCCTATTCAGTGGCGAAATACGCTCCAGTAGGAGGCGTAGTCCGCACAAACTACTTGGCGAAGGCCTGTCGTCCCCCCTTTTCCGTCTCTCTCTCTCTCTCTCTCTCTCTTACACACTTCTTCCTTCTCTCTTCACAGTATATCAAGTGCATCATCCTCTCGCACCTCACTTTGCCCTCGAGAACAGCGGCCCGCTCTCTCTTACACACACACAAGCGAGATAAGGAACTGCCGACACCAAAGGGTCCAGCTTCTGTCACCCTGCTACCTCGCCCCGGAGCACATGTCCTCGAGTGGGAGGGGAAAAAAAAGGGGCGACTTTTAGGAAGGGGCGGAACAAACAAGAAATGTGAGAAAGATGGAGAAGATGAAGGCATGGGAGAAGTGGCACAGATGGAGCCCGCGAGAGAAAAGAGAGAGCGGCCACGGTGCCAGAACAGTGACTGTTGTTTTTCGGTACATGTTGTCGGCTGGCTCGCCACCAGCTCGCGCGAGCCGGATGCAACTGGGAGCGCTCAGTAATTATCGCAATGAACCTCCCTCTGCGCACATGTGCTTTCCACTTAGTAATCCCGGCGTAAATTCAACATGCTTAGTTTGTTTGCTTTTTAACAAGTTTCAATAATGGCAAACGACCAATCCGCTCATGCCAACATCTTTCGAGTTTACTTTCGCGTCTTATCGGTCCAGCGCTCTTTTTGCAACAGGTGTTGGCGGACCCCCCTGCAAACACCCGATAAGCTTCTGTAGTCAGATAGAATCAGCCGGTACCTGTGCTCGTCTCCTGAAGCCAAGTGACAGATGTGACGCAGATTTGAGATGGCCAAAACTTGTGTCTCTACACTGAAATTGACTTGGAAGGACTTAACATGAAGTTCACTTGAAATGGCTAACAAATTGTCAACAAAAAGTAAAACTTGGCGAAACCCCCCCCCCCCCCCCCCCAAAAAAACCAAATTGGGTTGTCAGCCTTCTTTTTTGCTGACGGCGCTATTTCCTATTGTTCTGACTGCGTTACTCACCGTCAAATAATTTTTAAAACTATCATGAAAAAAATCAAAAACTATTATTACTTTTAGGGTTGTTCTGATCATGTTTTTTTGCTCCCGATCCAATCCCGATCGTTTTAGTTTGAGTATCTGCCGATCCCGATATTTCCCGATCCGATTGCTTTTTTTTTTTTTGCTCCCGATTCAATTCCAATCATTCCCGATAATTTTTCCCAATCATATACATTTTGGCAATGCATTAAGAAAAAAACGAATAAAACTCAGACGAGTATATACATTCAACATACAGTACATAAGTACTGCATTTGTTTATCATGACAATAAATCCTCAAGATGGCATTTACATTATTAACATTCTTTTTGTGAGAGGTATCCACGGATAGAAAGACTTGTAATTCTTAAAGGATAAATGTGACTTTGTATATTATAAATAAATATTGCCATCTCGTGTATTTGTTGAGCGTACAGTAAATGATACTGTAGCCATTTAACTGTTCTGCCCAAATCCATGATGGGAAGTGCAACCATGACTGTGTGTAGTGGCACCAATTGATATATCTTCTCTGCGTTGGGAAATAACATATTGTGTAAAGAAAAAGATCAACTACTACCTTTCTTCCCCACATTGCTTTTCACATTGCCTCTTAATTTTAAGGCTTTAGCCAATTAAAAAAAGCTCCAAAGACTGCCAAGATTCACTCTACTCATTTTACGCAGCCTTTTAGCTCTTTATATAGGTAAATCGGCGCCATCATAGATTGAACGCGACAATGTGTGAGTGGGTCGTGCAGCGCATGCGTTAATTGCGTTAAATATTTTAACGTGAATAATTAAAAAAAAATAATAAATACTGTCGTTGACGCGATAAATTTGATTGCCCTACTTTAAGCCAAAACTAAAGACTCTGGATGAGTGTAAGACATTTTGTCTATAACGTTAAATACAATTAGAAAACGATTTAATTAAAAAAGAAAAAAAAAAAAAATATATATATATATATATATTAAAAAAAGGCATGTCCGATATTTTGTTGCCAATTCCGATACTTTGAAATTGACTTGATCGGACCCAATCGATCGGCATCCCGATATTCAAGCGCCATATGTTTATGTTGTGTGGTGACTTATCACATCGCTGATTTGCTGAGATAGTGACATCTAGTGGGCGTTCTGCATCTGTAATTTTGAATGTATCAGCACTTTAAAATAGTTTACATTCATTATATATAATTCAAATTGCCGAGAGAGACCGGAGAAGGAATTTACGATGATACAAAATTTACGATCATTTTGGTGATATATAACACTAAACAAGTATCTCAACGAAATCATTACATAAAACAAATGTAGCCTTGTACAATACAAGGTCCATATTGTAAGACATAAGGTTAAAAAAAAACCCAGAGGGTAATTGCAAAGCAATTTTTTGGGATCAAGCATCCCATATGCATTATGACACATGTTCCATCATCACATGTCTATACCGTCATATGATGCCCTAAGGAAAAAGCAACAACAATCCTAAACACTGCGTTCATTTAATGGTTTTATTTAAAGAAAAAAAAATCTCAAGCACTTGAGAAAGGGGCGGACTGTTCAATATCAGCCTGTCATTGTCTTGACATATTTGAATATCAAAGTGCAGAAGGACAACAAGATGTGCGCTTGCACCCTTGGGTCACTCTGATCTCGTGCGTGCTCTGCTGCCCTCTTTAAATTAATTGCTCTATTGTTCTCTTTGTAGCCTTTGATTGAAATATATATATATATTAGATTTAGATTTTAAAATAAAATCTCAAGGCTACAAGTCCATCTCCATAGACCTGAATATTCCTGTGTCTACCGTGCTCAGTCTCATCAAAAAGTGTAAAGCCCATGGCACTGTGGCTTACGTCCCTAGATGTGGACGGAAGAGAAAAATTGATGAAAGATTTCTAAGAAAAATTGTGTGGATGGCTGATAGAGGACCTCACCTTACATCCAAACGAGTTCAAGTTGTCCTGCAGTCCGAGGGCACAACAGTGTGAACCCGTACTATCCGTTGACATCTGAATGAAAAGGACCTCTATGGTTGGAAGCCCAGGAAGACCCCTTTTCTGACCCAGAGACATAAAAAAGCCAGGGTGGAGTTTGCCAAAACTTACCTGAGGAAGCCAAAATCGTTTTGGAAGAACGTTCTCTGGTCAGTTGAGACAAAAGTAGAACTCTTTAGGAAAAGGCATCAACATAGAGTTTACAGGAAAAAAAAGAGACCTTCAAAGAAAAGAACACGGTCCCCAGAGTCAAACATGGCGGAGGTTCCCTGATGTTTTGTGGTTGCTTTGCTTCCTCTTGCACTGGACTGCTTGACAGTGTGCATGGCATGATGAAGTCTGAAGACTACCAAAAAATTTTGCAGCATAATATAGGGCTCAGTGTGAGAAAGCTGGGTCTCCCTCAGAGGTCATAGGTCTTCCAGCAGGACAATGACCCAAAAAACACTTCAAAAAGCACTAGAAAATGGTTTGAGAGAAAGCACTGGAGACTTCTAAAGTGGCCAGCAATGAGTCCAGACCTTAATCCCATAGAACACCTGTGGAGAAATCTGAAAAGGGCACCCTTCAAATCTCAGAGACCTGAAGCTGTTGGCTAAAGAAGAATGGTCTAAAATTCCATTGTAAGAAACGGTTCCCAGTTATTTTGTCTAAAGTTTGTGCTACCAAGTATTAGGCTGAGGGCGCCAATACTTTTGTCCAGCCTATTTTTGGAGTTTTGTGTAAACTGATCATGATTTTAAAAAATGTTCTTTCTCTTTTGTGTGTTTTCATTGCAAGCAAAATACATAAAGACATTACTACCAAAGTATTTGTAATTGCAGTCAATTTTTGGGAGAAGTTGAGCATTATCTGACAGAAATGCAGGGGTGTCAGTACTTTTGGCCAGCGGTGTATGATGAGCCATTTGCACTAGAAAGGCTTGTAGCGAATGATCAGGTTTCAGTGCCATTGACGACGATGGACGTCTGACGGATTTTTAAAATTTGCCCCTACGCTGACTCTAGACCAGGGGTCCCCAAACTTTTTCCTGTGAGGGCCACATAACTTTTCCCTTCTCTAATGGGGGGCCGGGGTCAGTTTGTAACAGAAAAGGTGTGACGATTGCAGGAGTGCCTAAATGTAAACATTAGGGCTGTCAAACGACTAAAATTTTTAATCGAGTTAATTACAGCTTAAAAAAGAATTAATCGTAACTAATCGCAATTCAAATCATCTCTAAAATATGCGATATTTTTTCTGTAAATTATTATTGGAATGGAAAGATAAAACAAAAGATGGATATATACATTCAACACAAGGTACATAAGTACTGTATTTGTTTATTATAACAATAAATCAACAAGATGGCATTAACATTGTTAACATTCTGTTAAAGCGATCCATGGATAAAAGACTTGTAGTTCTTAAAAGATAAATGTTCGTACAAGTTATAGAAATTCTATATTAAAACCCCTCTTAAGGTTTTTGTTTTAATAAAATTTGTAAAATGTTCAAAAAAAAAAAAAAACTAGTAGCCCGCCATTGTTGATGTCAATAATTACACAATGCTCATGGGTGCTTCAGCCCATAAAATCAGTTGCACCCAAGAGCCAGCAGAGGGCGACAAAACTCCCAAAAACACAAGTACTGTAGCAAGTTGACATTGCACCGTGCTGTCATTTTAATCCAGGGGTGTCCAAACTTTTTGCAAAGAGGGCCAGAATCGGTATGTTAAAAATGTGGGGGGCCGACCTTGGCTGACATCCTTTACGTAGAACAATATATTTATGCAAATTTTAGCAAGCCATTCTGTGTGTCACATTTTCTTTATTATTATTTTTTTTATTATTAATAATTTCCACAAAATCTTGCAACTAGCCTTTGTGGCGTTCTCTTTCATCTCTTGGGCTCTTGCGAAATACTGCTGCTCTAAAATTAAACTAGCTTTAAATTGCTTCAATTTCTCGCTACGTATCTTCCCTGTAATCTTGTCGTACATGTCAGCTTGTCTTGTTTGGTAATATCGCCTCACATCGAACTCTTTAAAAACAGCGACTGTCTCTTTGCAAATGAGGTAGACACAGTTTGTGCGTATTTTAGTGAAGAAATAGTCCAATTTCCACCTATCCTTGAAGCGTCGGTCGTGACAGTCAATTTTTGTTGTTGTTGATTGTCGCCATTTTAGAAAATTGAGAGTAAAGGGTCACGCGGGGTAATGTTGCTTAGAGTGCTGCTGCCTTTTAGTGGGTAAATGAGGAGCAGCATTTAGTGTGTAAGCTACTTCATATGCTGGTAGAAGTACTGCTGACATATTTATTAGGTCTGTGTGCGGGCCAGACATGATTGATTTTATGACACAGGCTGGGGGCCGGATGAAATTTGATCACGGGCCACATTTGGCCCCCGGGCCGCACTTTGGACATGTCTGTTTTAATCTGTTTGAGCCAGGCATTTGCGTTAATTGCGTCAAATATTTTAAAGTGATTAATTTAAAAAATTAATTACAGCCCGTTAACGCGATAATTTTGACAGCCCTAGTAAAAATTTATTGTTTTTCAGAAAGCCACAATCAAATAACCCTTTCTAAATTCGTCACGGAACAAAAGTAAATAAAAAAAAAATATATAATATAATATAATATAATATAATATAATATAATATAATAAAATATAATAATGGAATGGAATGGAATTTTATTGTCATCATCATCGGTATCATTGACAATCATTGACAATTACAAAATGTGATATGATTTGCCCGAAGGAACCGAAGAAGAAGACAAAGGCGAACGAGATGAAGCATATGCTATCAGTTTCCCGTCCCCCATACAACTAAAGACGCACATTCAGGCATGGAACATACATCAGAACTGTACATTAACACAATCAACAATCTGAGTTTAGTAACCTAGCGTCCAGTCAAGCAGCTCAATTAATTTCGGGGCGTACAAGGTTATGGCTTAGTCATGTCCCTGACATTTTTGCATCTGTTTGCTGTGGAACATTTTGTTGTGGCTATGTGTGTGGCAAAAGTGATTATGTGTTATCACAGCTGGTGTGAGTAGCGGCAACAATTGCCGCACACAAAGGTCACTGTAACAGTTTCATCAGACATGTATATGTATAACAACATGCTGTACATATTTTATCCCAAGATTAATGTCTCCAAAACGAAAACATGCTTATTATTCGTTTTATACAGTATCTTTTCCATATACTAGACATTTGAATCAGGAGCTCAGTAGACACAGCAGATAATTATGTTTTTACAATTGGGGATTAGGAGATCAATTGTAATACATTCAAGGAGATTGACAGTCATAATTGCAACACCCCCTCTCCCCTTAGATGCCCGATCCATTCGTGTCATGTTATGTCCGTGCAAATTAAAGTCAGAGCCTTTGTTATCTTTAGTAGATAATCCTTAGTGTGTTCGAGATTCGCGTCGGCACTGGTCGAGATCGTCAGCCAAAATTTCCAGCCTCTTGATGCGAACATCTCTCTCCTTGACTGCCTGCTTGAGTTTCTCGTTTTCAGCGCGAAGTAACTGGAGCTCTCTGACGATTTCTTGATTCTGGTTTTGAATCAAGCCAGTCAAGGACACCTCCAACTTCTGTATGGAGGATTTTATTTCATCCAAGTCTCCAGGTTTCAGATTCTTTGGAGCCATACTGGGAGTCGAGCTTGCTGGCCCTGAGCGCTTATCGGTTAAGATGAGAGGCTGAGCAGCGAATATAATATAATAATTAAAAAAAATAACACTATTAATTAAATAGATAATAACCAAATAACCATCTCTGGGTTCTTCACAGAAAAAAGCCAGGAAATAAATAACACTATTGAAAAAAATAAAAATAAAAAAATTTTTTTTTTTTTGTTCAGGGGGTTGGACCAAATGTGGCCGCGGGCCCCGTAGTTTGGGGACCCCTGCTCTAGACCTTCACTAGACTCATCGCTATTTGCTACGTGGATAAGAACGTCAATTATTTATTCATCCCTACAAGCACCAAATTTGTTTTGCAGGATAGAATCTTTAATATCTCAGCGAACAACATCCTCCAAAGCTGCGGTGTACAAGATGAGAAAGTTATTGACTTATCAGCGTGTGTTTGTTTCCAGATTGGGGAACATGAGGCAGCTGTTAGTCAAATTCGACATCTTGTGACGCATGCAAGAGGGACGCAGACTTTCCCTTTAATTGTGTCCACTCATGTTCCTCCTTTTGGGGGGCGTGACCCTTCCTGTAAATCGCGTGTAATCTCGTCGTCGGACTTATACTATGCAGGTCAACGCTGGCTTTCTTGCCGCGAACACGTCTTCCGAGACGGTCGGCCGTCTTGTTCTACTCTCGGGAACGAATCGCTGGCTTAATAATGTCATGAGTCTTTTAATCTGCGTAGGACAACTTGATCCAGAGCTGTACAACTAACCGATTCTCATTACGAGAGCGTCCACTTCTCAGAGTGTTGTCTTTCAGGTACTTAAATAGGTCAAATCTGTGCGAATGAATATAGGCTCACATCTGATCTTGCAGGGATGTTGAAAAAAGATGGTGACCTCTTTACCTAGCATTGCTGATTGTGCATTAAATATGCAACGGTAGAGAAACAATGCAGGTGGAGAGACAACGAGGTGGGGAACTTACTGAGTATGTTTACTTTAGTTGCTACTGACAATAGTCAAATAAAATTTGCTGATAGGATTATAATAATGATGTTGTTTTGTTGTATATTTTCAACTACGAGCTACGAGGACTTGATGTTTTAAAGTGCTTATGACATCAAAAGGCATGTTTATTTCATATTTCCCGCGGAATTTTATGTTCCTGAATGAAATGGACCGCTTGGATATGTGTGGAAGCGACCGTTTTATTTATTCCATGTTTGAATCCCGTGCCATGAAAATGAATAACTTCCTGTTTTGAGGAGGAATGCGAATGTAACATCACCCGGGTCAGCATCTCACAATAAAGCATTGATTTATAGCATGCAGATGGACTGCGGATTCAGCAGATTTTGCGGATTAATTTGTTTATTTTTCGCATCATGCCAGCCAAATGTGCTGCAGGGTTTTGTTGCTGCACCAGGGAGAGCCGTGTGAGCCTTTTTGGGTTTCAGAAAGTTCACCCCAGATCAGCCAAAACAAGTGTGCGACAACTGTGATCCCCGATTCTGTGACGTAAACGCTCGAGCCTAATAGCGCACGTACTTCCGAGCCGGTGTTTTTACACACAAACCGGAACAGTGCGTGCGGCAAACACACACACGCAAAAGAGATGCAGAGGGATATGATGGCAGAGCATCCTTTACGAGGTGGAGATATAAACACGATTTCAAGTTGGCCGAAATTAAAGGAAAGAACGTGCACGTAAAGTGTAATTTATGTCCCGGGGCAAAGCTTTTGTCGACATCTGTGGTAAGCAATTCAAATCTGTTTATTTTTGTTGCACTTCAAGGGTAGGATAAATCTGTTGCTGGTGAGGTGCAATAAATATTACAAGGTTCTATGACACAACTACCTGTCTGTTCTTCTCTATTCAACTGACTCGAATACTGCTCAGAAAATTCTACTACATACAACAACTTCTTTTTAAAGTAACGAAAAGAGTTACTTTCCCTGGTAACTAGTTACCTTTACTGTAGAGTAATTCAGTTACTAACTCAGTTACTTTTTGGAAGAAGTAGTGAGTAACTGCAACTAATTACTTTTTTAAAGTAACGTGCCCAACACTGTTTAGCACAAGACTGTTATTTATCATGACCATATCATTTATTTAGCAATTGGGGAAAAATACTTAGATAAAAAGAATATCCTGTAAAGATATTGGATGAGAGAGATAGAAAGAATGACATTTTGCTGCTCTCTTTGTCGCATTTTCCTCGTTCTGAATAATTCCCCCTCAACGGGCTGAATTCTAAATCAGATGAAATCGTGACCCTGCCGACCTCATTCTCCAGCTGGGGACGCTAGAGCGATATAAGGACAGGCAAGGGCTAAATGGCAGATTAAAAGACTACTTTCGAGTCATCTGCGCTTTGCCAAATTGTCGTATTTAGAGTTGTTCCGATCATGTTTTTTTGCTCCCGATCCGATCGTTTTAGTTTGAGTATCTGCCGATCCCGATATTTCCCGATCCGATTGCTTTTTTTTTTTTGCTCCTGATTCAATTCCAATCATTCCCGATCATTTTTCCCGATCATGTACATTTTGGCAATGCATTAAGAAAAAAATGAATAAAACTCGGACGAATATATACATTCAACATACAGTACATAAGTCCTATATTTGTTTATTATGACAAATCCTCAAGATGGCATTTACATTATTAACATTCTTTCTGTGAGAGGGATCCATGGATAGAAAGACTTGTAATTCTTAAAGGATAAATGTGATTTTGTATATTGTGACTAAATATTGCCATCTAGAGTATTTGTTGAGCTTTCAGTAAATGATACTGTAGCCATTTAACTGTTCTGCCCAAATGCATGATGGGAAGTGCAACCATGACTGTGCAAAGTGGCACCAATTGATATATCTTCTCTGCGTTGGGAAATAACATAGGGTGTTAAGAAAAAGATCAACTACTACCTTTCTTCCCCACATTGCTTCCCACGATATTTCTAATTGATGAGAGAGGGATTGTAAGGCTTTAGCCAATTAGAAAAAGGCTCTAAAGGCTGCCAAAATTCACTCTACTCATTTTACGCTGCCTTTGAGTTCTATATATAGGTAAAACGGCGCCATTATAGATTGAACGCGACATTGCGTGAGTGGGTCGTGCAGCGCATGCGTAGATTGCGTTAAATACTTTGACGTGATTAATTTAAAAAAATTAATTGCCGCCGTTAAAGTGATAAATTTGATAACCCTACTTTAAACCAAAACTAAAGACTCTGGATGAGTGTATGACATTTTGTCTGTAACGTTAATACAATTAGAAAACGATTTAATTAAAAAATATATATATTTAAAAAAGGCATGTCCGATATTTTTTTGCCGATCCCGATACTTTGAAAATGACGTGATCGGACCCGATCGGACATCTTTAGTCGTATTTAGTCGAATCGTCTCAAAATATGATTCTAACTTGCGTAATAATGCTATTTAAGAACTTTTTTTATCCTGTCAAAGGCATTTTAAGTGTGTACATACATAAAATACAATACAAAAGATCACTCCAGACTACACAGCATACATTTGTGCGGTCAAAGTTCAAGCATTAACTTTAATCTCCAGCGTTAATGCTTGAACTTTGACAGTACTAATATATACGAAGGTACATAAATCAAAGATAAACAACCACGGGTTCTGCTTTGCTGCGGGAATGTGAGTCAAGTGATGTTTACAGTTATAGTGACGTGGTTGATATATTAAATGCACTAAAAGGTAAAATACGGTGGGATGACCCGACACTGTAAAACTGCTCAGACAACAGCAGGAAGTCATCAGAAGACAATTCTCATTAAAATCTCTCTACAATTCAAATCCATGTCTCGTCTCTTACATTCTGCCTTCCTCATTTCCCCTTTATGTATTGCCACTGCATCAATTTCGGTCATGGCTGCGGACGTTTTGCCTTAAAAGCTGAAAATAATTACCTGCCGCATAGTAAGGATCAGGAGTTCATTGCTTTTGTATCTGTCTGCATAAAGAGTCATTGTAAGAGATACGCCATTGTCTGTTGTGCGGCGTACAGCAGGGTTAAACCTCAATCAGCCGCTTTTGTGGGGAGTGATATCCTCCTTTCTGAATTGCCATTATGTTTCATAGGGGACGGCCTCCCGTACGAGTGTTGCGATTTGCTACCTGAACAATACCCGTTTGCCTAGCGTGAAATGGAGACACCTTTGACTGAAGCAACCTACCAGTAATTGAGGTCCTTTGCCAGTCACGCGCAGGGTCACATTCCCCGCATTCAGACGGCGGTCGGTGGGAGCGCTGCGCCATTGAAATCCGTAGCGCCGATTGCATTGTGGGGGCTCTGTTTGGTGGAGGCTGGCACAAAAGCACGCAAGGCCTGCGAGGTGGATAAAAAAGACGAGTTGCACAGTCATTATCTTCCCAAGGACTCGGGAGAGGAGTTTTCAGCGGCAGATGCTCCCTTAACTCCGGTTTTGTATACACAGGAAGTCAAACAGAAACTTGCCCTGAAGGAGAAACCCTGAAAATATTTATGTGGATGCACTCTACTAGTTTGCAACCACTTCTACTTTACTCAGAAACGATGTATATGGCGGAAAACACTCAGGTGACTTGAAGTTCTGCTCTGAGACCCCCAATTTGGCCAAATTTCAAAATTGTCCGATATGCACGTGTGATACATCTTTGGAAAGCTTAAAATCTCAATTTTCTGGGGGAAGAAAAATATTGAACAGGAGGGCATTTTTTTTTTTTTTTTTTTTTTTAATGTTTTTTAAACAGCAAAACCCTATCTAGAGGTGAGAGCATGCCAGAGCAGAATTACAGACGCCATGACTTTAACGAGATATTATCGCGTACTTACCTTGTTTCGATTCAAAAACTCCATGTAGCATGTATCACTGAGTGTCAAGACACGGCTGTGAATGGCCACAGCTGGATTTTCGGGGGATTTTATGGGTGAAAAATGGTAATATAACAAGGGTCGTGATACAGATATCGCATATATTTACCCTTTTAAAATTTTTTGTTTGGATCAATCATTCATCATCTAAAATATCGGAGAAAATGCGACAGTAACAAAAAAAAAAAAAAAAATACAATTAAGCGATAATTATGAGGTAGATATAGTGCCCTCCATAATTATTGCTCCCCCTGGTTAAGATGTGTTTTTTAGCTTCTAATATATATATATATATATTTTTTTTAATTCAAATAATATGGGACCTTAATGGAAAAAAAGAGAAAAATCCAACCTTCAATACAAGTGCATTTATTCAGTGGGGAAAAAATGCCACAGAAAGAAAAAAATTATTTGACATCAAATATTGTGTGTCACAATTAATACTTTTTACAACTTTTGCCATCAAAACAAGGTCTGGGGACTGAGCTGGCCATGTGAGGAGCTTGATTTTGTGTCTGGTGAACCATTTCTGTGTAGATTTGGCCATATGTATAGGGTCATTGTCTTGCTGAAAGACCCAGTGACGACCCATCTTCAGCTTTCGGGCAGAGGCCAACAGATTTTGATTTCAAATGTCCTGGTATTTCAAAGCATTCATGATGCCATGCACCCTAGCAAGGTTCCCAGGTCCTTCGGAAGCGAAACAGCCCCACAGCATCACTGACCCACCCCCATACTTCACAGTGGGTATGAGGTGCTTTTCAGCATGCGCATCTTTCGTGGCACGCCAGACCCACTTAGAGTGTTTGTTGCTAAAAAGCTCAATAGGGTCTCACACAAAAATACACACGGTCCCAGGCTTCAACTGGGATCGTGTGCTTTGGTCAAGGGGGTTGTACAAAGTATTAATACCAGGGGTGCTAATAATTGTGACACACATTATTTGATGTCAAATAATTTTTTCTTTACGCGGGATTTTTTCCTCACTGAATGAATGCACTTGTATTGAAGGTTGGATTTTTCTCTTTTTTTCCATTAAGGTCACATATTATTTGAATTAATAAAAAACACACCTTTCCAGGGGTGCCAAGAATTATGAGGGCACTATATTTACCCATATAAAAAATTTTCTTTGTTTGGATGAATCATTTATCATCTAAAATATCGGCGAAAATGCGACAGTAACAAAAAAAATACAATTAAGCGATAATTATGAGGTAGATATCCGTGACTTTTTTTTACAGACACCGTTTTTCATTGTGACGTTATTTGTTTAAAAGTTTAAAATATGCAAGTGAATCATTTCTTAAAGTCGTTTAAAAAAACAAAAAACAAAAACGAAATATTAGACATCAAAAAATGATTCTAAGCTAAAAATGACAGACATTTTGAATAATAAATATAATTAATCGCCTTCGTTTTAAGGCTAGGTTGAAACCGAAGCAGTTGCGCGATGTCTGTAAACGGGGAGTAAAACAGACAAATTAAAAATAGTTCAGGGGCTTAATGCGCCATGAATCTGCATTGGCAGCATATAAAACTTAGGCTAGGTTCATACTACAGGTCTTAATGCACAAATCCGATTTTTTGTCATATCTGTTTTTTTGGCGTGCCCGTTCAGACTGCTTTTGTCCATTGAGACCATTCAAGTATTACGCATGCGCACTAATTCGCAGTCCGACATGCGCTGAGCAAGACGACCCGTATGTGCAGAAGCATCAAAACTAATGACCACACATGCTGGCTGTCATCCGTCATTCCAAAGTATATAAATCGATAGCATGCACGCACTGTCTGTGCATGTCACACAAACATACAGGCAGTTTGCCCCGACTCTCGGCCGTGTAAGCAATGTTGAAATATTGCTTAGATGGAGCAGACAGAAACTCGATCATTCTCAGGTTTGTCCTCAACCCATTTTAATTTTTTTTATGACTGTTGTCAAGTCCGACCCTTCCTAAAAAGCCGTGTTCAAGGCAAGCTAGGCGCTAATAACGCACAGCTGCACCGCTACCGTAGCGTCTCTCTCGCTTTTTGATGACGTAATTGCTGCATGAATTCCAATTTGAGAGACTGGACAATACAGACCGCCGTGACAGTCTGGAAAAATGTGGCCCAGATCGGATTTGAACCACATACGAAAGTGACCCAGATCGGATTTGTAATGGTCCAGTTCTATGCGACCTGTCACGTTCAGACCATCAAGTTAATGCCTCACTCGAGTCGGAAAAACACGAAAAAATCGGATTTGTGCATTAAGACCTGTAGTATGAACGTAGCCATATTGTTCTATCAAACGCAACAGTTCTTTTGGCTTAAAATACAGCAGTTTCTTTTAAAGAGGAGTGCAAGAGCAGAAAGAGCTTTTTCAGTCTTGTCTGTGTTTTCCGCCATATGGATTATTTCAAATTGAAGCGTGGGATAAAATGTTGAGTTTCCACAAATGTTGGTGGCCTCTAATCGTGATCTCCTCTCACCCCCCCCCACTTGTTTCCCTTCCTTGCTCCCGCCGGCTTGTTCAATAATGATCCTTGCTGTCTGTGACGACTGGAATCCTTTTGTGCCGTCTGACACGTTTTATGTTTGAAAGGGAACAGAGGGCGTTTTTACAATGGGCTTTTATGCCCTGTGAGAAATATAAGAGTCTTTGGGTTCGGCTAATGAAGGCGCTTTCATGTCACCCCCCCGCTTGTTTTTTTCCACTGAAACACAACCCCAACCCCACCAGTCCAGCGTCCACACAAGGCCCGCGGTGTCACCCCGTGCCAACCTTTCGAGTATTGATCAAGAAATTGGAAAAAATTTCCTCACATTTACATTCAGATAGGAACGAGGTGAACCCAGGCGAGACCGCTGCACCCGTCGTCATTACCAAGGTGACCATATCTCCCCCCCGCACTTGTTTCAAAGCTACTCATTACGGCCCCTAAGAGAAGCGAGGAGCTCGAATGATAAGCAGACAATGAGGAGGAGCACGAAGACGAGACGGGAGGAACGAGCGCGATGAGGAATCCTGATGAGGGGAAAAGTGTGATTGGGGAACGAGGGGTGAAATAATTATGGCGGCCACTTCACCAAGGGCAAAGAAGTTGTACATCGGAGGACAGGGTGAAGTCTCCTGACGGATTTAATTGTTTCTTCTAATCAGATTAATTAGCAGGCGCATACAAACGTTTATATTGGGAGGACTGGTTTTGAATGCTCATATTTCATTGGCAGCCACTGAGTTAAGATGTAGACTAAGGTGCGGGTTTACTAACCATTTCGAAAATCGTCATGACAATGCAGATATTGCCTACAGAGGGTGTCGTATCTCATCTTTGTTAAGCTTTAGCACCTGATACTGGTGATATGGTGAAAGCTACAGTGCTGGACAAAAGTATTGGCAACCCATGCAATTCTGTCAGATCATGTCAGAATTATTTTCTGTATAAAAATTAATTTGGTGCTCAAAAAGTCTTTTTTTAAAAGTTGAGTCTTGTATAAGAGGGGGTCGTCTTATAATCAGGGCCGTCTTATATTCGGGCCAATACGGTAATAAAGCAAATGTGACACAAAGAATGGCTTGCTAAAATTTGCTTAAATACATTGTTCTACGTAAAGGACGTCAGCCAAGGTCGGCCCCTCACATTTTTACCACGCCAAATCTGGCCCCCTTTGCAAAACGTTTGGACACCCCTGGTCTAAAGGTTGTGCTACCAAGTATTAGGCTTAGGGTGCCAATAGTTTTGCCTAGCCCGTTTTTGGAATTTTGTGTACAATGAAAATGATTTTTTTCTTTCATTCTCTTTTGTGTTCTTTCATGGCAAGCAAAATAAATGAAGATTACTACCAAAGCATTTGTAATTGCAATCATTTTTTGGGAGAAATTGAGCATTATCTGACAGAACTGCAGTTTATTTGGCCTATATTTTTGGCCAGCACTGTAACTAGTAACATTGGAGTACCGTAATTTTCGGACTATAAGCCGCTACTTTTTTCCTTCATTTTGAATCCTGCGGTTTATAGTCCAGTGTGGCTTATTTGTTGATTTATTTGGGTAAATGAGTAACACTTTTTTTTTTTTTTGACAGCGGGTCATTAGACATAATTGTGACATGACATCATGGGCTTTACTAAATGCTTATGACACATGTCATTAAGTGTCATCGGGCAAATTATGTCACAAACTCCATTTACGTCCAGCTCGGATCTTTTGTATTCATTCAAAGGGAGATAATTTGCTGGATGACACAAAATGACATCTGTCATAAGCATTTATTAATGCTCATGGCAGTGTCACGTCATAATTATAATGGTCTAATGACAAGCTCATGGCGCCACTGTCAAATGTGTTACCAAAATACCATTACTAGCAATTAATGAAACAAATGGAACAGTAACTGAAGAATTAATTAGCACAGAACACACCGAATTTTGATTGCTATTTACATCTGTAGCGCTGCAATGCATGCTAAGAGGCATGTTGGACAACAACAATGATGGCCAAATGAAGCTTTGCAGCCAATTGGTTCAAAGCTTCATGGTGGTCATTTGGTCTTATGACAGTCGTATGATGCCGCTGTCAAATAAAGTGTTACTGGTTAAAATATTTTGGTGTAAATACCAGTGAGGACAGCTGCGGCTTATAATTCAGTGCAGCTTATCTATGAACAATGTCATTTTCGTGTAAAATTTGGAGGGTGGCGGCTTATAGCCAGGTGAGCCTTATAGTGCGAAAATAATGGTACTTTTTTTTTTTCCATTTCTCTCAATTCTTATAATGGATCGGCTTACAAAAGCGCACTCGCGCGCAACTTTAGGATGCCAACCTTCAAGTGAAAGTTTCTGAGGTGGTAGCTACTTTCACATTTTGAAAATACTATGTTAAAAACTACCTCAGGAGGGCGACATCACTCACTTTTTTAGTCAAGTATAGGAGTTAAATCAGCGTTTCTTCATTAAAAAAGTCGTTTTCTACTTTTCTAATACATTTGCTGGCAAACTTTCCGCTTGGGTTTGTGTGTGTGTGTGTGTGTGTGCCGCGCCGACCAAGCGAAGACGAACATACCCGCCGACAGCCGAGAACCGAATTATTCAGAGCGTTTAACATCTAAGGCTGCGGAATAGAACAAGGCGAGTCCGTGTAATACAAGAGCCGTGAGTTCAATGGCAAAACAAGAAAATGTGTTTTTTTTTTTTTTTCCTCCCCCTACGCTTCTCTTCAAGAGTACAAGTGGAAGCGGGGGTAAATAATTCATTTCCTTGGCTCAGGGCACGTCCTATTGTCATTGCTTAACAAGCACAAGGACAGGCAGCCGGCAGGCCTCTTATTGCTTGTGAGGAAGAGGGAGTGAGATGAAGAGGGAGCATGGTAATGTTCCCTTTTGATCCTCCCTTGTTAGCCTGTGGTGCGCGTCCGCCGTGCGCCGACTGCCCGAAGAGACGGTCAGATCGCGCCCAGGGCTCTGTCAGGTGTTTGCCAGTAAAAGGACAGTAAAGGCACTTCCTCTCTTGTCAGATTAATGCGGCCCAGGTGGAGGTGTCTCCTCCAAACTCGCTCGTAGCATTTTTGGGAAGGCGTATTTTTGTGTTTGCGAGTGTTCCGGGGGTAGATTGCAAGGGGACAAAGTCCAAGCTAATGGCAGGAAGTCTTTAAAGTTTGCAGCCGCCACGTTTCATCTCGGCACAGAGGGGGCCCCTGGCCGCAGACCCACGCTTTGATCCTCTCGCTCTCCTCCAGCCACTATGTTGGCCTCTCGCTCAGCCTGTCAGCACAACACTAGGGCAGAGGTGGCGGTTAATTATCACTCTCGTATTACTACACGTGTGGACAATGCAGGTAATGTGCCTTTGCATACCAGGCGGAATGAAAAGAATGATCGCTTACTAGTCAAATGGATTGGACGTCTATCACCGCCGATGGCAGCCAGTGAGTTAAGAGTACTTTTAAAGTGATCCTCTAACTTAAATACATGTAGGCTCTAATAAACCACAATTGTTCTCTTGTACTAAAATATGTTGTTAAATCAATGGCAATATTTTATAATATTTAGTCCATATTTTGACCGTTAGTTGGCACCATGGTTTGCGGGCTCGCAGTGATGACATCATTGGGATCTTTCCAAATGTGTAGCGTGTTCAACAATTGCTTAATGCTGCCTAAACCCGCGAAGTAAAATGCCACGATGTGCTACTTTTGGATGCAATTTCCAGTCAAATGGAAACAAGGGGAGTGAAGTGAGTGGTCAAGGTGGAATTATTATTTTTAGTGAATAAATGTGCATAAGTGGAAGCTTCTCCCCCTTTTTGGTCCCTGTATGCACGTATCCTACCCACCACGCTTTACAACTGGCGCCCGAACATTTTTCCTGGATCCTCAGTCAAGTACGGGATCCGTCTATTTTCTGGATCCGACGGTCCCACCGCGTCTGCAATATTGGTTTCTGATCTGTCCATTTTTTTGATTCGTCGGTCCCACAGCGGCTTTTCGGATCAGTCTATTTTGTGGAATCGACAGCCTGATCGCGGCTACGACATTGCCATGGGATCGGTCTACTTCCTGGATCTTCGAGTGAGTAAAAAACGCGGATTAGGATTACTATTGCTATCTTTTTTGTTGACTATTCTTCGTGGGAGTTTTCCCCAAATCATACTAAATAATTAAAGCACTATGGCACACTACAGTGACAACAGTGACTCTGACGTGGACCTACAACAATGTTGGACTTCGTCAGGGAACGCGTGTTTGCGTACTGCTGAGCTTCCGAGTGAAGAGTAGTCAAGGTGGAAATATTATTTTTAGTGAATAAATGTGCATAAGTGGAAGCTTCTCCCCCTTTTTGGTCCCTGTATGCACGTATCCTACCCACCACGCGTTACAACTGGCGCACATTTTTCCTGGATCCTTCGTCAAGTAAAGGATCTGTCTATTTTCTGGATCCGATGGTTCCACCGCGTCAGCAATGTTGGTTTCGGATCTGTCAATTTTTTCGATTCGTCGGTCCCACAGTGGCTTTTCGGATCAGTCTATTTTGTGGAATCGACAGCCTGATCGCGGCTGAGACATTGCCATGAGATCGGTCTAAATGCTGGATCTTCGAGTGAGTAAAAAACGTGGATTTGGATTACTATTGTTATCTTTTTGGTTGACCATTTTTCGTGGGAGTTTTCCCCAAATCATAAGCACTATAGCATGCTACAGTAACGACAGTGACTCTGACGTGGACCTTACAACAATGTTGGAGTTCGTCAGGAAACGCGTGTTTGCGTACTGCTGAGCTCCTGAGTGAAAAGTGGTCAAGGTGGAAATATTTTCTGTGAATAAATGTGCATAAGTGGAAGCTTCTCCCCTTTTTGGTACTTTTATACACGTATCCTAGCTACCACGCATTACAATGTACAAGACATGGATTACACAAGGTGTGCTCTTTGGCCTGTACTGTATGTAAAGCACACGACAGCTCTGGATGCTAACAATCTACATAATTATATTGGGATAAGTTTGAAAACGCAATATGCTTACCATGAATATCTGTAAATAAAACCGGAGTTCCCGACAGCATTTACTCTCACTCCCAACCGGAGTTCCCAACAGCACTCTCTCGCATCACCAGTTTTGCCCAACTTTTGTCTTATCAGGTATTTGCTGCACGCATTTTTCCCTGAAGCTCGTCTTGTGAACGACCGACAGTGCTGTCCTGCTCTTCACTTTTCAGATCTGGTTCAAATAGGAAGGGTAGAACTGACGACATGTTGGGAAAGCTAACGAGTGACACGCTGGAATTTCGGCAACGGGACCGGTGACGTCATGCACTGCGACGTAACAAGAATGGCGACCTATCACTTAAAATGATTTTACAAACTTTTTTAAAACAAAAACATTAAGAGGGGTTTTAAAATCAAATTATTATAACTCAGACTATCCATCTTTTAAGAATGACTTGTTTTAAAAATAGAGGATCCCTTGAAGCTGCGCAACCTCGAGATGAATGTTCGTCGGGAGGCAGCGAGGAACGAAAACTGCGACGAGGATTAGGTCGACGAAAGGGGTGTGGCGGACACGGCCTGCCATCGGTCCTCAGCTATTCCCTATCTTCTGGATCGAATCAACTGAATAAACTAACCACTGAACTATGAACTAATCTCCTGGATCGAATCAACATAACGATCATATGGACACGATCGACAATGGACTATTGGGAAAATGAACAATCAAGGGGGATGGTTAAATAAAAAAAAAAACAAAAAAAACAAAACTTGTAATCAATCATCGTTTAAGGTAGAGGATCACTTTAAGTTGCAACGCCATTCAGGTTGTGGCAGTGGTGGATGTCGCCAGGTCATTCTTCACCTGGAATATATCATCACAGGCCTTGTAGAGGCTGACATTCACTCCAGCGATAGCATTGACCGCAGTAGTTGCCAATTTCACCGATCGCTATTGGCTATCCAACACTTTGATGATGTTCCGACGAATCAAGTGTACTCCAAGCCCTTGCAAAAGAATAGCAGCCAGCGGCGCAACAGAAAGAACATCCTGGATGTCATTCCACTTCGAGTGTGGTCAGACACAGCAGCTGCCATCTACCCCAGCCAGGGGTCACGTTAACCGAATATTTTCCGTCGTTGACCGTTTTTTTAAAACGGTGACGGAAAAAACTGAAGTCCGTCTGTCATTTTGACAGGTTGCAATTCACACCCCAGACCACAGGGTGGCGAGTGAGCATATTAATTAGCTATTGTCTCTCTTGATGCATGACGTTGTTGGCCTCACTCGGAAAAATGTCAAGGCAACTGAGTGTCCGAAGTTTCTTCAAAAAGCCCCAAAACGACGATGGTGTTGATAAAAGAGGTGAAAAAAGATCGTATCGTATCGCGCATGCGCACTAATTCGCAGTCTGAGATGCGCTCAGCAAAGAGACCCGCATGCGTAGAAGCATTAAAACAAATTACACATGCTAGTTGTGTCATTCCAGAGTGATCATATTTTGATTTCCAAAAAGAGGACACAAATAACAGACATTAATAATCCCCGTTTAGTCTTATATTCAAAGTTTCCATGGACTGATAGAACGCATACACGCACACACATGAGCCTTGAGGTGTGTGCGTGAAATGACGTGGGTGCGTCAGTTTCCCCGACTCGGACATGTGTGCAATAATGAAATATTGCTCATTTGGCGCACAGAATGAAAATCGAAAATTGTAAGGCTTATTCTTTCCTTCGTTTTATTTTTTTATGACTGTGGTCAAGCCCGCTTCGTGCTTATAAGCAGAGTTCATGCTAGGCGCTAATGCCTACATGGCTGCCGTCCTCCGTGCCTCTTGCTTTTTGCTGACGTAATTGCTGCACGAATTCCGATTTGGGAGTTTGACAGTTCAGACCGCCAGTCACGTTCTGAAAAAATGTGGCTCAGATCGGATTTGAACCACATACGAAAGTGACTCAGATCGGATTTGAAATCGTCCACTTCTATGCGACATGTCCCGTTCAGACCGTCAAGTTAATGCCTGACTCGAGTCGGAAAAACATGAAAAAAATCGGATTCGTGCATTAAGACCTGTAGTATGAACCTAGCCATATTCATCTGCTTGATGTGTGATGGCACGGTGTGGATTCTCTGTTAAGCTTGTTTGGACAGAATATGAATTAAAAATGAATGAAAACTAAATACTATTGAATATGTCATTATGATCATTTTAAAAATTTAAGTGACGGGTAAAAATAGATTATGACCGGATTTTTATGACCCTGTCAGTCAAAATGACAGACAACGAAAATGTCTAGCGCAACCTCTGACCCCAGCTATCCTCCACGTATCCGGACTTTAGGGCTTATCCCAGGCAGGCCGCATTGTAGAAAGATCTTGGCTCGGGCACTCAGTGGCCGATTGACCAGTTCCATGTCGTTACAGAATGTCCAATATTACTATTTGAAGTCAATTATCTGTACATTTACAGCCATAAGATTATTTGTCCTTGTGATGTCTGGATGACTTCTGTTTGCTTTGGCTTTGAGTCACCTTTTTTATTTTTTAAATTCTTTTTCCCATTTCCCTTCATTCAGTTTAACCCTCCACCATTGCTGACCCTATTGCTTCCTGGCCATGTGAAGAGGTATCAGCCTAATGGCAGTTGCATTTGAAGACTTTTATGAGCTTTTCATGTACCCCTGATGGGCTCCAGCCTGTATTTCAACTCGTAGTCACTCTCCCGCTTGCTCTCTGTCAAGCACCCACCACCAACACACTCCAACACAGAGACAGTCACAGGTCTCTAAGTGAGACAGGGCCCTGGGTAATTTGCTGTAGTGGAGCGGAGTGGCACTAAAAGCCTGCTGGGTAATTGAGAGGCTAGCGGACGGAGTGAAGCCGACTGCCCTCTGTGTTGCCGTGCGCACGTGGAAGTTGGGTTTGTGTGTCTGTGGATTCTGCGCAAGCGTGCGTGCGGGCGAAGGCCCCTGCTCGCTCTCATTATGCCGCGGCTCCCGCCTGCCTGTCATTGTCTGGACGCGCCGCCCGCAGAAAGCAAGCGGTAATGCGCAGTGACACGCGGCGTGTGTGTTTGTCTTACTGTGCGCGCGGGTGTGTGCGCCTGTGTGTAATTGCAATGTGTGACACATCATGTCCTCCATGTGAAAAATAACAATATCCTCACCCTGCCCTCCACCCGCTTTCCAACACGTGCACCATTCGTCACTAGCATCTACTAAGTCAGATGGAAGTTGGTCAACATTGCCATTAGCAGGTACTCTAAAGGTTAGCACCTGTTGATCTCTCTATTTATTCATTGACTGCCATTGAGGGGGATAAACGTCCGATTCGTTTTGACTAGAGAATGGATCGGATGTCTATTGCTGTCAATGGCACTCAAACTAGGAGTGTAACAATATATCACTCAGGATTGAACAGATTGACAGAGCACTGGGCACAATAAGCCGAGTATAGCGCTCTCGCGGCGATGGGGGGGTGCGACAAGCCGCCGGTCATCGGCCGAGTGTCGTTCTCGGTGGACAAGGAGCATGTCAGCCACAAAAATGCAAGCCACCTTTGTATTAAAACGTGTGCCATGATCCCAGTATTTGACATCATACAAAACATGATGTTTACTCACTTTCTAGTAAATCCAATGGCCCCACAGTTATCGCAAACTTGTTGTAGCCGATCTGGGGGTGAACGGGATCTTTCTGAAACCCAAAAAGGCTCACACGCCTCACCCTGGTGCAGCAACAAAACCCAGCAGCACAATTTGCTGGCGTGATGCAAAAACTAAATGAATTAATCTGCCAAATCAGCTGAATCTACAGTCTATAAAGCAATGCTGTATTGTGAGATGCTGACCCGGGTGACGTCACCTTCGCATTCGTCCTAAACCCGAGACTGGAGCCTGAAGTAACTTATTTTCATGGCGCGGGTTTCAAAAATTGAATACATAAAACGATCGCTTCCAATCCAAGCGGTCCATTTCATTCGGGAGCATAAAACAATATGAAATAAACATGCTTTTTTTGTGTGACATGCGCTTTAAATAGTCGATTAAAGAGCATACGACAGGAGAAAAAAAGTCTTAAATAGCATTATTTTGTGAATTAGAATCATATTTTGAGACGATTTGACTATATACAACAATTTAGCAAAGTGCAGATGACGAGAAATTAGTCTTTTAATCTGCCGGTTAGCCACGCCTATCATTATAGGGCTCTAGCGTCCCCAACAGGTGGATGACGTCAGCGGGTGACTGGGCTCATCGGTTTTACTATTCAACCCATTGAGGGGGAATTATTCAGAACGAGGAAAACGCGACGAAGAAAGCCGAAAAATGTCATTGTTTCAGTCTCTCTACTCCAATATTTTTACAGGATATTCTGTTTATCCAAGTATTTTTCCCCAATAGATAAATAAATAAATGGCTTGAGAAGGACTAGTTAGACCATTGAGGGGGAACTATTCACAACGAGGAAAACGCGACGAAGAGAGCTGCAAAATGTCATTGTTTCCGTCTCTTTATTTCAATATTTTTACAGGATATTCTTTTTATCCAAGTATTTTCCCCAATTGCTAAATAAATGGCATGGTCATGACAAATAACAGTCTTGTGCTAAATGGAATATGAAATAATAAAAATGCACTTATTCAGGACGACATGGCAAAATTACTCCATAATGGTCAAAACTGTCGACTTCACCTTCACTGTCGCACCTCCCGAACGATATTTTATGACACCTAAATCGGACATATGTCATTTCCCTTCCCCGGCTTCGGAGAATGTAAACAAACCAAAAGGCGTGACAGCTAGCCGACATGCTAACCCGAACCGAGTGATGTTTCAAAGTGTTCGAAACGGAAAATCACACATAACTAGCCCGGATTATTTGACATGACGACTGGGTTGTCGATTGTTTTCTCGGATCGGCAAACCGCCCGGCGGAGAGCAATTTACAGCTCGTTCCCCGGAGGAGGGCAGCTGCAGTTGTTGTGCAGCTAACGTACAGCTAATGTGCATGAGGAGAGCTTTTTATATGCCTATCAATGATCAAACGTAAGTAGTCCTTTATTTAAAGAAAGTTTGTAGTGTTTACTTTGTAATCGCTGTATTTGTATTTTACATAATACAAAACAAGATGTTTACTCACTTCCTGGTAAGTCCAATGGTCCCACAGTAGTCGGGCTTGTTTTGGCCAATATCCACGGTGAATGGGAACCTTTTGAAACTCCAAAAAGGCGCATACACCTCTCCCTCATACAGAATGATTTTTCTGCAGCCGTTTGGCTGGCGTGATGCGAAAAATAAACGTATTAATCCGCAAAATCAGCTGAATCCTTTGTCCTCATACACTACAGTAGGCTGTATAGTGAAGAGGACGCCTTCTACCGTACACGTCACAGCGCCCTCCTCCTCAATGCAAGACCGAAGCCGGAAGTCACTGATTTTCATGGCGCGGGATTAAAAAAAACTAAATAAATATAGTGATCGCTTCCACACACATCCAAGCGGTCCATATCATTCAGGAGCATAAAATACCGCGTGTATTATGAAGTAAACAAGCTTTTTCGTGTCACATGCACTTTAAAGTAGTGTATTTTTAAGGAAAAAAAAAAACGTCTAAATCTATCGAAGATGATTTATATTTCTATTAGGGCTGTCAAAATTATCGCGTTAACGCGCGGTAATTAATTTTAAAAATTAATCACGTTAAAATATTTGACGCAATTAACGCACATGTCCCGCTCAGAAAGTATTCTGCCTTTTGGTAAGTTTTACAGCAAGGCTTTTTGCGCTGTCCAACAGCGAACTCTTGTGGTCGCTTGGCGACATGGTTTATTATTTTCTTCTTTTCTTCATTATGGCTGCACGACTTCTCGGGCTGATAATGTTGTGCTTATATGATCCTTGGACAAGATTTGTCCGTAAGTATGGTTGTTGTAAAGAATGTACATATTATGTTAGTAAGCGAAATGTTATATTTTTTGTATGAGACGCTTTTTGTTTATGTTTAGTGAACCTGTATAGCGTGCTAAGCTAACGTTGTTGCTAATGCAATGCTGTGTACTTTTTTGTTGTTGTTTCCCTAAGGTCTAAAGAGGACAGTGGTTTGAGGCCATTTTATTAATAAATCAGATGAAAAAGGAAGAAGTCTGATTATTAAGGCGTCATTCACTAGGTGTCTAGCTTTGGAAAAAGTAGACGCTTCGGAGTGAGGACAGCATAGACAGATTTAAATGACAGTTGAGTGAAATGCCCATTACAGTCCTTATGTACCGTATGTTGAATGTATATATCCATTTTGTGTCTTATCTTTCCATTCCAACAATTTATTTTACAGAATATATATATATAATTTACAGAAAAATATGGCATATTTTATAGATGGTTTGAATTGCGATTAATTGCGATTAATTATGATTAATTAATTTTTAAGCTGTAATTAACTCGATTAAAAATTTTAATCGTTTGACAGCCCTAATTTCTATTTTATATTGTTTTGACTATTTAATGGACATGTTTTTATTATCTACTGCACATCAAAGTATTCATTTCAAATAGTGAGTTTCAAAAAATGTCTAAGTAATATTAAATTGATCGAAGGCTCTTGAATCGCGTCAGATTTTATCGTTGTGTCATAAAATTGGTGATTTACTGTCCAAACATAGATCATCCAACTACTCGCTCGTCTGTTTTGCCACTGCATCTTTTGATTTGGATGCTTCCTTCCAGTCTTTACCGGCCGCGTGGAGATGTCGTGTCACTTCATCGCAGTGTATTTACTCATCCATACTCCCCTTCTCTTTCCTCGTGACTGTTGAGGAGACGATCAATACAGCGCCTCCCTTCCTCAATATCTGTCACTCACAATTTTGCTCAGGTAGACCTTTTATAATGCATGCATGAAAGACTAAGCTCGGTCTGTTAGCGCGAGTGCCTCTGACAGCTAACCTGTGGCCACCGTAATACAGTAAAATATGACTTTCATATCGCCGCATTCCTATATTCCTCCTCTCAAAAGGACAGCGGTGAACTTTATGCGAGGTGAACCAATTGTGGCAACTGATAAGCGATGTACTCGGTTACATTTGTAATGTAATTGACTTGTGTTAAGCAGTTAATGCTGTAATTGCGAGGAGAAAAACAGTTTTCATTAGGTGCGCTCACAACGTAATCAAGTTGTTTTTGCAAGAAATTCAACTTATTTCCTCCTTTTATTAACTAAAGTCATGGCATTGATAGTGAAGGCCACAACGAGGTGAATTTTACATATTCATGCACGTCGTCATTCAAATCAGATTTTGTCTTCTTTTGTCTACTTCAGTTAAGTCTGTTGTTCCTTTTCCATTAGCTTTGTACCAATAGCGCTCTTTCAGCCCTTTTCAGTCTGTACCTCTCGCTGTGATGCTCCTCTGCTTTCTTCTCTCTAATTGACGCTGACACCAAATCAATAATTTCACTTTTTTTCCTCTTCTTTTTGTCTGCTTGCGGTTCTTCGCTCAGACCGCATTCGGCGGTGAGAGCGATGAAAATTGACAGCGGGTACCGCCGTCTCTATGAGACTGAGGGGTGGCTAGGGAAGAGGGGATTGCACGATGGTGTTTGTGGCATTCTTATTGACACAAATAAACTCTTCTCACGGTGCAGAGTTCATGTTCAGTTCCCTTACTTCAACCAGGGTTCACATTGAGAGGGCGCAGCATCTGTTTCATACATAGGCGGAGTTTGACTTTTGGGGCATCAACATGTTGGTGACCCCCAAAACAGTGTCAGCAATAAAATTAACTTACAAGAATTTTTAGAATAATAAGTTGACAATGAGAGTGTTTTTGTTTCCCATCATTCTTGAGGGGAATTCTAAATCAGGCTGCTTAGGCAATACTTTTCGCCAAGATCGTCATCCATTGAGTATGGTACGCCCGCCGGTGTCGTGCCAATGTAGTTACCCCAGTCAAAAATTTTATCCCCTGGGCGGAGCCATATGGAGGTAGATTTGTGTCTATTATCCAAACCAAAAATAAAAAAGTTGCTTCAATAAAAAAAAAAAAAAAAAAAGTTGCTCAATGTTCAATCAAAATATGTATATTTTCAACCACAAAAAAAGTCGCTTCAATTAATTGAAAAAAAAAAAAAAAAAAAAAAAAAAAAAGCTATTTGAAAGCTATGTTTTTGATTGAAGAAACTTTTTTGATTGAAGTAATGTTGATTTGTGTTTGGGCCACATTTTGGCTATAGGACATTTTTGTCTTTATTATTCAATCAAAAAATAAGTTGCTTCAAAAAATATATATTTTCAAAAAGAAAAATCACTTCATTAAAAAAAAAGAAAGAAATTTCAATCATACAAAAAGTTTTTGAATGCGAAAAATTATTTGAGATTGAAAGGCTCTGAACCTTCCTAGCAAACCTAAGTAACTTTTAATCTAAAATACTCCTATATCGGCAAAATCTTGCCTTGAATCTATCTTTAAATGATGAAACAGTTTTAAAACTTTCACATGTCAAAAGTAGACAGAAGGGAACAAATGCAATAATGGGAGTGATTTTAACAACTTTAACGGTTGATTCACTACATTAAATGACTTCCAAACATAGCAAAGGTTACGATGTTTTTTTTTTTTGGGGGGGGGGGGGGGGGGGGGTTTGAGTAAAAAAAAAAAAAAAACATGAAAAGGTAACACTAGTTACTTTGCCAAGTAACTAATTACTTTTACATTCAGGTAACTGAGTTACGAACTCAGTTGCTTTTTGGGAGAAGTAGTTTGTAACTGTAATTAAATTTTAAAGTAAGATTAACAACACTGCTCACAATGATGCAAACTTTGTACATGGCATGAGTTTCCATATTTAAAGACTGAATACATCACAAAGAAATAGCTTTTTACTACTAAAATTCATACAATTTATTAAAAATAATATTGTGCAGAATGTATTGTCTCATAAAGAAGCACATGAAAATCTTGGAAATTTGAAAATCTCTATGGATTAGATGGCAATACCTTGACCAGGACTTCTTTATACTACATTACATAGTAGTGACATAGAATATGTTACAAAAGTAGTTTGCTATGGAGAAACTGCGCACTACAAGGTATTCCGATTGTTGCATGCTTTCAATAAACAGTTCAAAATGGTGTTTTTCCAACCCCCTTGTTACTATAACATGATATAATATACAATGTACGTGCATTTTTTTCCCCTCAAGTTGTGTGACCGTGATCATAACGCCAAGACTGGGTGAAGGTCTACTACTTTCCTAGTGATGTCAATAGAATGAACACTGAGTGTATCTAGTTGTGCTTTAAAGGGTACCACGGATAGAAAGATATGTAGCTCTTCAAATATAAATGTTAGTACGAGTTATAATAATTTAATATTAAAACCCCTGTTAATTTTTTTGTTTTAATAAAATTTGTAAAATTTTAAATCAATAAATGAACTAGTAGCTTGGCATTGTTGTTGACGTCGCAGGGCGGTGAAGTCACATGGCCATGCTGCCGTACTTAACAGTGACACTCTTTAATTATGTAAGGTAGTGATTTACGGTAAAAACACCACAAGGTGTCAATGGCGAGTTTTAAATTAATAAGAGATCAAGCCAATGAGTGCATTTTGTACCTCGAGTGAGGCTGTAGTTTTCTGTTTAGTGCAGGCCCATTGTGACATACGTTCATTTGAGTGTTTTGTTCACAACAAACAAGACTCCTGATAATGGCTCCCAGTACGACAGTTTGTACAGTATATTGTGACTAAATATTGCCATCCAGTGTATTTGTTGAGCTAAACGGGTTGCTAAAATGTTTAAATAGTGTTTGACCAAAGTCTGAGTAAGTTTTATGTGTATTTTGCATGTCTATTTTGATTGTGAATTTGTAAATGCCAGTTCTTTTTGCATTGTTGTTTAACTGTGTGAGAGTAGGGCCTCATTAATACAGATTGAAGCATGATTTTTTTTTTTTTTTTAGCGATACAGTGGGGCAAAGAAGTATTTAGTCAACCACTAATCGTGCAAGTTTTCCCACTTGAAAATATTGGCGAGGCCTGTTGTTGAGGCTTGTCAACATGGGTAAACCTCAACCATGAGAGACAGGATGTGGGAAAAAACCCGAGAAAATCACATTGTTTGATTTTTAAAGAATTTATTTGCAAATCATAATAAGTATTTGGTCAATACCAAGACTTCATCTTAATACTTTGTTATGTACCCTTTGTTGGCAATAACGGAGGCCAAACGTTTTCTGTAACTCTTCACAAGCTTTTCACACACTGTTGCTGGTATTTTGGCCCATTGCTCCATGTAGATCTCCTCTAGAGCAGTGATGTTTTGGGGCTGTTGTTGGGCAACACGGTCTTTCAACTCCCTCCACAGTTTTTTTTTATGGGGTTGAGATCTGGAGACTGGCTAGGCCACTCCAGGGCCTTGAAATGCTTCTTACGAAGCCACTCCTTTGTTGCCCTGGCTGTGTGTTTGGGATCATTGTCATGCTGAAAGACCCAGCCAAGTCTCATCTTCAATGCCCTTGCTGATGGAAGAAGATTCTCACTCAAAATCTCTCAATACATGGCCCCTTTCGTTCTTTCCTTTACACAGATAAGTCATCCAGGTCCCTTTGCAGAAAAACAGCCCCAAAGCATGATGTTTCCACCCCCATGCTTAACAGTGGGTGTGGTGTTCTTAGGATGCAATTCAGTATTCTTTCTCCTCCAAACACGAGAACCTGTGTTTCTACCAAAAAGTTCTATTTTGGTTTCATCTGACCATAACACATTCTCCCAGTCCTCTTCCGGATCATCCAAATGCTCTCTAGCGAACCGCAGACGGGCCTGGATTTTCTTCAGCAGGGGGACACGTCTGGCAGTGCAGGATTTGAGTCGCTGGCGGCGCATTGTGTTACTCACAGTAGCCTTTGTTATCGTGGTCCCAGCTCTCTGTAGGTCATTCACTAAGTCCCGCCGTGTGTTTCTGGGATTTTTGCTCACCGTTCTTATCATTTTGACGCCACGGGGTGAGATCTTGCATGGAGCCCCAGATCGAGGGAGATTATCAGTGGTCTTGTATGTCTTCCATTTTCTAATAATTGCTCCCACAGTTGATTTCTTTACAGATTCTGATTCTTTTACCGATTGCAGATTCAGTCTTCCCAGCCTGGTGCAGGTCTACAATTTTGTCTCTGGTGTTCTTCGACAGCTCTTTGGTCTTGGCCATAGTGGAGTTTGGAGTGTGACTGACTGAGATTGTGGACAGGTGTCTTTTATACCGATAATGAGTTAAGACAGGTGCCATTAATACAGGTAACGAGTGGAGCCTCGTTAGACCTCGTTAGAAGAAGTTTTGACAGCCAGAAATCTTGCTTGTTTGTAGGTGACCAAATACTTATTTTCCACTGTAATTTGTAAATAAATTCTAATAAATAAATCTAATATTTTTTTTTCCCACATTGTCTCTCATGGTTGAGGTTTACCCATGTTGACAATTATAGGCCTCTCTAATCTTTTCAAGTAGGAGAACTTGCACAGTTGGTGGTTGACTTAATACTTATTCGCCCCACTGTATATTATCTTAGCTGTATTTTCACTATATACTTATGTTTGTTGTGAAGGAGTTGCTAAGTTTAATACATTAATACATACATACATTAATACATTTATTAGTTTTCCGTGTCGCTTATTCACCGGGAAGCAACCGGCAGGATGATCAACAATCTGGACATTTGCTTTTACGTGACAAAAATAAGGTAAGACGCCATTAAACGTCTCGGTAGAGGCAAACATTTTCGTGTGTTGTGATGGAAGGCCACGGGCTATCAGCAACAATAATCAATCTGTGTTTCACTGTTTACCCTAATCTTATGTAAAGCACACGACAGATCTGGATGCTAACTATCTTCATAATAATATTGGAATAGTTTCCCGTGAAGATCTGCAAACAGTTTTTGACATCAAACACTCTAATGCTCTCGTCACTAGAGCAGGGGAGTGCTGTCACTAGCGAACTTGACACAAGAACGCTACTCGTTTCATCCCGTTTTTCCTGTTCATTTTGCTTTTGCTGTCCTTCTCATTAATGTTCCACTCAGGTTCAAATTGGAAGGGCAGAACCGATGACATGTTAATGTACTTAAAGACAGTGTGGAAGTCCGGCAGCGTGGTCATGTGACGTCACCGCCGTGTCAACAACAATGGCGACGTCAACAACAATGGCGACCTACTAGTTAAAATAATTTTACAAATGTTATTAAAACGAAAACATTAAGCGGGGTTTTAATATCAAATTATTGTAACTCGTAACATTTATCTTTTCTATCCGTGGTGCCCTTTAACAATGTTTTCAAAGGTCAGGACCTTTTTTATTTTTTTTTTACATTTAAAAAGACTAGAAATATATAAATTATATCATAAAATAAAACAATTTTGAAACAATAGAAACACAATTAACACACATGCAGGCGTACGCAGGAATCAGATTGATTGGTTTTCTAATAGCACGGCATTGCAAACACAGACTGCGTTAATTTGTGTGGTAAAAATCCACTCCAAAAGTCGTCTGAGAGAAAAATAATTGATTCGCTGAACACAACAAAAAAAGTGAACACTCATAATAAAATAAATAACCCCAACAAGGCAAGCACAATGGCTCCTGATTAAGATCTAATGTGATTTCACACTACTTGAACAGAGATTTAATTTAGCGCCGCCGGACTTCGAGAAACAGCCGCACTGACTGGGAGGCAGAAAAAAATAGAGGGGTGGGGGTGCCTGTTGTGATGATGAGGTCAAACTGTAACGTGGGGGAAGGAAGGGGGTGTCGATTATGACAGCTTTTCCCCGACTCACTTTTACTGTATTTTGAACTAATATTAAACTGGCCTGACACAAAAGTTGAAATGTATCAAGTAGTGTTGCAACCTAAAACTATCCAGTACAGTCTAATTATCCACTAATACTTGTGAATTGTGGTGCTGTATTACTGGTAATAATAATATATTATTTAATTTTGATATTGGAAGAAATTGTCTGTGTGGGTTATACAGCTAGTCCCCTGGTTACGACGTACCCAATTTAGGTGATTTTGATTTTACGACGCCGGAGTCTCGTCCGCCATTTTGTCTCCAGTTGTTGACGCGTAAATAGTTCCTCACAGTATCTTATTTTTTTAATCTTTAATCTATTAATATGAGTGTTCTGCCATTTGGCAAAATGTGTGTTTGATTAAAAGGTTAACTTTTGTTTTGTGTTGCATGCTTTTATTTTAGCGCAGGAAGTGTAGAGCAGGTAGTACTTCCGCACGCGAGTAAGAGCGTATGTACAGTGAACCCTCGCTACTTCAAGCTTCGCGCCCTCAGTCCATCGCGGATTTTTTTTTTAATTAAAAAAAAAAAAAATATATATATATATATATATATATATATATATATATATATTAGGGCTGTCAAAATTATCGCGTTAACGGGCGGTAATTAATTTTTAAAATTAATCACGTTAAAATATTTGACGCAATTATCGCACAAATGACCCTCTCAAACAGATTAAAATGACAGGACAGTGAAATGTGTACTTGTTGTGTTTTACAGAGTTTTGTCGCCCTCTGCTGGCGCTTGGATGCGACTGATTTTATAGGCTTCAGCACCCATGAGCATTGTGTAAGTAATTATTGACAACAACAATGGCGGGCTGCTAGTTTATTTTTTGATTGAAAATTTTACAAATTTTATTAAAACGAAAACATTAAGAGGGGTTTTAATATAAAATTTCTATAACTTGTACTAACATTTACCTTTTAAGGACTACAAGTCTTTCTATCCATGGATCGCTTGAACAGAATGTTAATAATGGTAATGCCATCTTGTTGATTTATTGTTATAATAAACAAATAGTCCTTATGTACCGTATTTTGAATGTATATATCCATCTTGTGTCTTATCTTTCCATTCCAACAATAATTTACAGAAAAATATGGCATATTTTATAGATGGTTTGAATTGCGATTAATTACGATTAATTGATTTTTAAGCTGTAATTAACTCGATTAAAAATTTTAATCGTTTGACAGCCCTAATATGTGTGTGTGTGTGTGTATATATATATATATATATATATTCTTTTTTAATTACAATTTGGGGAAAAAAGTGAAAAAACATGTCTTATATGTGCTGTATGTCTTTCCAATGTCAAATATGAACGAATACATTAAACACACCAAAAAAAAAAAATTGTGGGGGGGGGGTGCTACTTCGTGGTTTTTCACCTATCGCGGCGGGTTCTGGTCCCCATTAACCGCGAAAAACGATGGATCACTGTACACACGTCTAGGCGAGGACAGTACAGTGACGTATGATACATGTTTTTGTATAGTTATATTGAGATTTAGGAGTACTTAAACTAATTCTGATATGCACAGAAATTTGGGTTACGCCGCCAGGGAAGGAACGGAATTCGTTCGTAACCCAGGGACTACCTGTATATGTGTTGTTTTTTAATAGTCTTGCATATATTACTCACATACAGTTGGCAGGGAGAGCTAATTGGTGGAGCTCGGGAAATCTTGAGGTCGATTGGTAGTACTACTGTAACAAATGGAATCCCATCAATGTAGCATGTTAGCGCAAATTGCTCGCTATCCAAAATGTGCATTGCAGGAACAGGTCTATTTAAGGTGATACATGTCGATAGAAAGTTTTGATGATATGTACTGTCATATTCTACAGCACGATGTTGTTTCACAATCAGCACTGGAGGAATTAGTCATGATTCTGGACGTGAAATTGTATTTGTGAACTGCAGAAAATAAAAACGTGTTACACTACATTTTTACGTGCCGTCGAGTTCAGGGTCAATGACAAGTATGACATTTAAGTGCCACGCTGAAAGACGACGAAGCCACTCACTGCATAAGACACATGGCAACCATTGGGGATTCTCAATCAATAGAAATGTACACAATGCACAGGGGGGTCTCCAGCACACGGGTATATTTGTGCGCTCCTTGATTGATCCGGGAGAAAATGGCCTTTGTTTGGTCCCCTGTGCTATGTAACATTACAGAGTAATTACAGAGTGTGTGCTTTGTTTAGGGGTTGTCTAATTATGCTGTTTGGGTTGTGCAGGGCCCTGGGGTGGCACCGTGTGTGTGTGTGGAAGTGGGCTGGTGAGAAGACACTAATTGGTGAGGCTGTGTTAATGGTAAAACTGTTGAGAAAAGGGAGAAAAGCAGGATTTTCTTTGCTAGTCACGACAGGACCTATTACGAACAGAATATCTGATGGGTTAGGTATAGAGATGTCGGGATGCCGATCGATCGGGTCCGATCACGTCATTTTCAAAGTATTGGAATCGGCAAAAAAATATCAGCCATGCCTTTTTTAAATATATATATATATGTTTTTGAATCAAATCTATTAACGTTACAGGATGTTACACTCATCCAGAGTCTTTAGTTTAGGCTTAAGGTAGGTTATCAAATTTATCCCGATAACGGCGGTAATTAATTTAAAAAAAAGTATCACATTGAAATATTTAACACAATTAATACATGCGCTGCACGACCCACTCACGCACTGTCGCGCTCAATCTGTAATGGCGCTGTTTTACCTATATAGAAAAATAAAAGGCAGCGTAAAATGAGTAGAGTGAATTTTGGCAGCCTTTGGAGCCTTTTTTTAATTGGCTAAAGCCTTACAATCCCTCTCCCCACGATTAGAATTATCATGGGAAGCAATGTGGGGAAGCAAAGTAGCAATTGACCTGTTTCTTAACACCTTATGTTATTTCCAAACGCAGAGATGATATATCAATTGGTAGCACTACGCACAGTCATGGTTCCACCTCCCATCATGCATTTGGGCATGCCTACGGTATCATTTACTGAAAGCTCAACAAATACACTAGATGGCAATATACAAAGTCACAAGTCTTTCTATCCGTGGATCCCTCTCACAGAAAGAATGTTAATAATGTAAATGCCATCTTGTGGATTTATTGTCATAATAAACAAATACAGTACTTATGTACTGTATGTTGAATGTACAGTATATATCCGTCCGAGTTTTATTCATTTTTTTCTTAATGCATTGCCAAAATGTATATGATCGGGAAAAAATATCGGGAATGATTGGAATTGAATCGGGAGCACAAAAAAGCAATCGGATCGGGAAATATTGGGATCGGCAGATACTCAAACTAAAACGATCGGGATCCAATCGGGAGCAAAAAAATATGATCGGAACAACCCTAGTTAGGTATGACCGTTTTTTTTTTTGTTTTTTTTAAACTAATGCTTGGGTGCAGAATCCAAAACTGGATATTTCATACTTGCTTGGGTATTTGAAAAATGAGCAGACACTTTAGAAAAGTGACTATTTGTACACAAGCCCTTGAAAAGTCAATTTTCCATAACATGCCCCGTTTGAAAACGAATTTGTCAAATTGTCAAAAACAGATTCAGTTTATCACAAAATAAGATGTTGGGATATAATAGTGCTGTCAAACAGGGTTGACTTTAATCTCCTGAGTTAAATCTTTGATTTTGACAGCACTAATGACCATATTTTCCAGATTATAAATCACATTTCTGCTCATAGTTTGGCTGGACCAGCGACTTATACTCAGTTGTGACATCTTTTTCTCTATTTTATTGGTATGACCACTAAAGTTTGTTCTTGGTCTCTGGAAAAACTAATACTCGACTTATGATTTATAGTCTGCAAAATACATTAAGGCTGCCAAAGTTTAAGATTTACATATTATCTACTGAGTTAAAGTTGTTACTTTTACAGCACTACATATACAGTGGTATGAAAAAGTATCTAAACCTTTTGGAATTTCTCACATTTCTGTATAAAATCACCATTCGTTTCTATCTGATCTTTGCCAAATTCACACAGATGAAAAAACAGTGTCTGCTTTAACTAAAACCACCCAATCATTGATAGGTTTTCATATTTTAACGAGGACAGTATGTAAACAATGACAGAAGGGGGAAAAATAAGTAAGTGAACCATCACATTTAATATTTTGTGGCGCCCTCTTTGGCAGTAATAACCTCAACCAAGACGCTTGCTGTAGCTGCAGATCAGTCTGGCACATCGAGCAGGACTAATGTTGGCCCATTCTTCTCTACAAAACTGCTGTAGTTCAGTCGAATTCCTGGGATGTCTAGTATGAATCACTGTCTTTAGGTCATGCCACAGCATCTCAAAGGGGTTCAAGTCTGGACTTTGACTTGGCTACTCCAGAACTTGTATTTTGTTCTTCTGAAACCATTCTGAAGTTGATTTACTTCTGTGTTTTGGATCAGTGTCTTGTTGCGGCATCCATCCTCTTTTAGCTTCAACTGTCTGACACACGGCATCAGGTTTTCGTGCAAAATATCCTGATAAACTTTTGAATTCATTCTTCCATTAATGATTGCAAGTTGTCCAGGCTTTGAGGAAGCAAAACAGCCCCAAATCATAAGGCTCCCTCCACCATGCTTCACTGTGGCGATGAGGTGTTGATGTTGGTGAGCTGCTCCATTTGTCCTCCACACATGACGTTCTTTGTTACGCCCAAACAATTCAACTTTGGTTTCATCAGTCCATAAAATATTTTGCCAAGTGTCCAAGTGCCTTTTTGCGAACTTTAAACGAGCAACAATGCATTTTTTAGACAGCAGTGGATTCCTCCGTGGAGTCCTCCCATGAACACCATTCTTGGCCATAGTTTTACAGATAGTTGATGTGTGTACGGAGATATTGGACTGTGCCAGTGATTTCTGTAAGTTTTTAGCAGACACTCTAGGGTTATTTTCTAGCTCTCTGAGTATTCTGCGCTGAACTCTTGGTGTCATCTTTGGTGGACGGCCACTCCCTGGGAGAGAAGCAACAGTGCCAAACTCTCTACATTTGTAGACAACTTCTCTGACTGTCGATTGATAAAATTCCAGACTTTTAGAGATGGTTTTGTATCCTTACCCAGTTTTATACAAATCAAAAATCCTTGATCGCAGGTCTTCAGACAGCTCTTTTTACTGAGCCATGATGCAATTCTTACCAGGTGTATGTTTTATAGTGGGCAGGGCAGCTTAAAACCACTCATCAGTGATTGGGCACAAACCTGACTTAGAATGTTTGGTTTCCATTGCTCTTTAAGTCTCCTTAGGCAGAGGGTTCACTTACTTATTTTTCCCGCTTTTGTCATTGTTTGCATGCTATCTAGGGGTGCAACGGTTCAGTTAGCCCACGGTTCGGTTTGAACATCGGTTTTGGGATCACGCTTTCGGTTCGGTTTCGGTTAGCGTTTTGCTTTTTTTTTTTTTTTAAACTGCCTTCATTTTGCTTTAAAAAATGAAATAAACACTTAAAATGTAAACATTTTCGACTGTTAAAATGCCTCTTAGCTCTTTGGCTAGTGTGGTGACTGACTACTGAAATACACACACAGTAGTAAAAAAGTTACATGGCAAAGTAACTTGTGATACCTTTCATGGTTTTTTTTTCACTTAAAAGAAAAAACAAACAAACCCAAAAACATAGTAACCTTTGCTATGTTTGGAGGTCATTTATTGTTGTGAATCAACCGTTAAAGTTGATAAAATTGCTCCTGTTTTGTCATTACTTCCCTTCTGTCTCCTTTCGACATGTGAAAATTTGAAAACTGTTTCATCCTTTAAAGATAGACTCAAGTCAAGATTTTGTCGATTTAGGAGTATTTTAGATAAAAAGTTGCTTAGGTTCGCTCGTAAGGTCTACTACAACAGAGCCTTTTTGAGAAGTTTCCTGCGCTAAAATGGGGGCTGTTTACTAACACTACCGAGTCTGTCATTTCGCATGTAGTTCTATATGTATCAGATATCTAGGCGTAGATTGTATGTTGTCGGCTAGGTCAGGTAATATTGGAGCCACCGAGCCTAGCATCGCGTTTGCTACAGCGTCTCAACAAACACTCTTCCCTCTCCAAATCTCTGACTTTTCTCGCGTCATTCAACCAACGCATTGTCTCGTTGCAGAAACGGTGACCAAATCCGAACAGATGAAAAAAAAAAACGTAATGCACGAAAAACGTGCAGACTTTGAACGTAACGTACAGCGTACACATTTAAAAATGAGTGCTTGCTTGTACAAATTACGACGAGACCGTACAATTTGACAGGTATGAATTATAGTGGACCGTCACAGTTAGGTAGTAGCACTCTGTAGCACGGGACGTCCAACTATCAGTGGTCAGGGCGAAACTATGTGCTTTAGCGAAATCATCTTCGATGGCTTGGCGTGCCATTTCATAAATGTAAGGGATTACGTTGTTGGAGAAATATGTCCGCGAGGGAACAATGTAACGCGGGTCAAGCGTTGCTAATTAATTAACGAAGCCCGCCGTGTGTTTTCACTGGTGTCATCTTGGGGGTTGTCCTACCCTGAGAAAGTGATATCTGTGGGTGATGCCGGCTGAGGTGCCGGAGTCATGTTATAAAAGTGTTGCCATTAGCATGGGGAACAAGCGCTGAGCAATGCTCGCAATTTTTTTCCCCTTCAATATTTTCTCTCCCTCCGCATTGTAGTCCACGGGGAAACCAAAATGTTGCCACACCGCAGATTTGAAAAAAGCCGGTGCTTCCTCAAAATTCGGTCTCTCCACTCCTCCGCTCGCCATAGCTATTTGTTTTCTTTCTTGTTTGACTTTCACTTTGCTCGTAAGCGAGAGAGGTCGTTACTCGGCTTCTATTACACAGGTGCTTGACAGCGATCCGACATTTACTTGCTTCACGTCACACATAGGCACACAGAGCTCGATCAATTCATTCCACAAGCGTTCGGAATACATTAATTGCAAAACCGAAAAGGCGCGGTTCATAAAGGCATATTGAACCGTACAGGGCGAACCGTACGGTTCGGCTTTGAACCGCAAACCGTTGCACCGCTAATGCTATCGTCATTAAAATATGAAAACCTATAAATGTTTGGGTGATTTTAGTTCAAGCAGACACTGTATTTTCATCTGTATGATTTTGACAAAAATTTGCTCACATTTGATGGTGATTTCATGCAGAAATGTGAGAAATTCCAAAAGGTTCAGATACTTTTTCATACCACTGTATATTTTCCCTAATCCTACAGTAAATGGATCAAATGTCAATTTTATGAAATTAATTATTCAGAGACCGCAATCGCCAATAATGTTATGCGGATTCACAGAATCTCTAAATATACTGTACGCTAGCTTGTACGCTTAATGGCCATTTTTGTCTTGTACCCTTCGAAAACAGACCACAGTGGCGACTATGATTTTTGTCAAGTGAGTTTGCTACTGTTTGTCACATGTTTGCGTGTTTGTTTCAAGGTCTGCGCGAGGTCTCGCAGCTGCATATCTGGTGTTCTTATTGACATCTATTAGAAATGCGAGCCGCCCATTGCAGCCTCACAAAGACCGTATAGAAAGCGGTCTCATTCGTCCTTGTTTATATAATTCTAATTACCGGGTTGATTTAGACTTGGCAAAGAAAAGTAGCGACGGCATAATTTAAAAGGAGCTCTCAGTTTGAATAGCAACTGGCCGCCGCTGAGGAAAGGGTCAAGGTACGAGTTGCGTCCTTGTCCGTGGAACAAACAATACAATACTCTCATGTCGCACATTGTAGCGATTGTCGAGCGCATTTGTTCCACTGCGATGTGGTTCATGGGGACACCTTTGGACCCGATGCCGCATTGTCCATCCAATGTTCGGCAAGCCTTTATTTCGCATAATACGCGCCGAGGCATTCATATTGTTAACATTATCATGTATTCAATGCACCGTCAGCCAGCACAGTCTAATTAGCCCAATCAATGAATAAACACCAGGATTGAATGGTGCTTTTTGCCCACACGAGACCATTTGGAACGCAAACTCGCATTCAAGGTTTTATAATGGTCAGTATTAAAAATACATAATCCTTTTGATACAGGTGTTGTAACAATAATGTCATTGTTGCTTGCTGTTAATGAGTTTGACTGTGCACAGTGAAACCCTCAATTATAAGAGGGTGTGGAGTACTTGAGTTGAACTGTAATGCTATTTTCCACCTTTAACATGTCACAAAAACCGCAAATTAGGAGTATATATTTAATTGGGTGGGGCTTTTGATGTCATCATACTTTTACTAACATTAGCCAAGAATGTTCCAGCACCAGCAAGGCTAGTTCATGTCAATTTTTTTTAGATTTTGGCACTAATGAAGTCTTCTATCCATTGGTGATTTTGACCAAGTGTTCTGCCAAAATCTGCTACATCGGCGAAACGTCCTACATTAGTCGAATTTGACACCCAAAGTACTACGGTGCGCTCTAAACTTGTTTTGTTTAGATGCATTCAGCCATAGCGTACTAAAAAAATGCCTGAAGAAAATACTTAAAGGGTATTAAAACACTAGGGGGCTGTGAGATATCAATAGAACCGTTCTGTGGCAAGATAACAAATATTAATAAAGTTAACAAAAAAATAACTCGCATTCATGAGCAATTATAGAAAATAGATCGAAAATTACGAACATTTCCGAAAGTATTACGGAAACAGCCGAATGGGGCGGAGACGTCATAACAAGGAAACAAAAGGTCGAGGCAGGTGCCGTCGTTGTTTATTGACGACAGAGTTGCGTTCGTGTTTTATGAAAAAAAATCGCTAAAATGGTTCAAATCTGTCATGCTATGTGGTTTACAAATAGCCATTTGTCGCAATGTAGTACCCATGAGTTGCCGCACGCGAGAAAAAGGGCTGGACAACGCAGACAATGAGTAAAGTTCGTCCGTGCTAAGAGGGCTAATTTTGCAGACCCAGCCTCCGGCACGGTTTTGTGTAGTGCGCATTTTACACCTGAAAGCTATACGAACTATGGACAAATGAAATCAGGTTTTGCTAAGAAATTGCTGCTGAAAGCAGATGCGGTGCCCACCTACACGCGCAGCCACCTAAATGTCCCGAGATATCAAGAAAGAGGACGATGACTGGCTCTGATGAGACCACCCCACCACCCCAGGCAAAGCAAAGGAGGGAAATGGCAAGAGTGAGTACTCTTTTATAATAAAAAAACACATCACGCATTGGATATAGGACTGGACACATGTATAAATTAACGCTCGTAAAATATATAGAAAAAATCCTCGAATCCCATTCATATTTGTGTCGGTTGGCAGAGCGAAAACCGATGATAGCACAATAAATGATAATTATTCTATGCATTACTTTATTTTACGGTCACGGTGTATCAGCTTCACAAAAAGAAATGCAAAACAAACCATTCGGTGTTTCATCAGTGTGATTGCTCCCCTCAATGATCCTTTCATTAGGCTGCATTGGCTTTTGTTTGGGCTCAAATTGATAACCCAAAACACCAAAGAAAGGTTCATAACTCTCCTCGTCACCATTAGAAGAATGTTTGTTACGTCGGATTCGTCGCTGCAACTAGAAACAAAATTGTCCGCCATCATCATCGCCGCCATTCAGTACTAAGCTCTGAGCCGGTTGTTTCCTTATGGTGACGTCACGCACACCATATGCTAGATTTCCGGCATCTCGAGGGCGGGTCGTTTTAGCTTGACAATCGACCTAATTTCTATTATTTTCTTGGTGTTGCGATGTGTGTAATTACACGAAGTGGCATGATATGAATTCAAAAGGCATGCGTTTATGGATAAACGATGGAATATTAGCATTTCCCCAGGTGTTGTCTTACCCTTTAACTCATTCACTCCCAGCCATTTTCACCAGAGCAAGGCCCTTCGCTCCCGGGCGTTTTTCTGGATTTTGACTGATTTTGCAAGGCCCACAGAAAATTCTGTTCTATTGCTATATAAACATGGAACCCACTAAAATAAAGATTAGACTCTCTTCCTTCAGCAGAAAAAAAAATTCATATCTTTTTTAAGGCTGTCAAAATTATCGCGTTAACGGGCAGTAATTAATTTTTTTAAATTAATCATGTTAAAATATTTGACGCAATTAACACACAAATGCCCCGCTCAAACAGATTAAAATTAGAGCACAGTGAAATGTGTACTTATTGTGTTTTTCGGAGTTTTGTCGCCCTTGGGTCGCTTGGGTGCGACTGATTTTATTGGCTTCAGCACCCATGAGCATTGTGTAAGTAATTATTGACATCAACAATGGCAGGCTAGTAGTTTATTTTTTGATTGAAAATTTTACAAATTTTATTAAAACGAAAACATTAAGAGGGTTTTTAATATAGAATTTCTATAACTTGTACTAACATTTATCTTTTAAGAACTACAAGACTTTCTATCCATGGATCACTTTAACAATGTTAATACTGGTAATGCCATCTTGTTGATTTATTGTGATAATAAACTAACTTATGTAACTAATGTACGGTATGTTGAATGTATATATCCATCTTGTGTCTTATCTTTCCATTCCAACAATAATTTACAGAAAAATATGGCAAATTTTATAGATGGTTTGAATTGCGATTAATTACGATTAATTTTTAAGCTGTAATTAACTTTATTAAAAATTTTAATCGTTTGACACCCCTAATCTTTTTCCATTCTTTAGAAATCAGCATTAGAAAATAGATAAGTTTGAGCAATTTTCCAATTTCTGATGGAAAAACGGAGAAAATGAGCTTTTTGTAAACGCATACATTTCAAACATAACTTTGACTTTAACAAAGCTATTTTTTGCATTAGTTACATCCCAAACATCTGAATAATGTTTTCATTTTACAAAATACCATAAACAACCAGACAAATAGAGCTTTTGATCGCAAAGTAACAATTTATTCACACATGACTACTGAGCAGGGCCGGCCCAGCCTATACGCAGACTATGCAGCTGCTTAGGGCCCCTGACCACTAGGGGGGCCCCAATCTGGCAATTGTTTAATTTATATTCTATTTTGTTTACTTCAGTTTGCTTTATTTGAATTTTGTGAGTTTTGATACTTGATTACAAGCTTCAAAAAATAAAAGTTTCTTCTTAACTTCTTTCTTTCCTCTTTTAGAAAAAGGTTTGGCGCTATCTACTGTAAGTACTGACAATCATTTGCGGTGAGAATTTTGAAGTATGCAGTGCAACAAAATCTGATTAATATACAAAATATGGACGTATGGGTTGGATTGCATGTATGGGTTTCACAGTACACTGTGACGAAATGGTGGGCCAAAAATATGGGCCCCTTTGCATTATTTTGCTTAGGGCCCCCAAATGGCCTGGGCCGGCCCTGCTACTGAGAGATGATGGTTTGTCGCCGAGATGACGGCGTTGTCGCAACGTCAGCTGTGTAAACTTTTCCCTCATCGTTGTCTGTCTCATAAAGATGGATTATTTTTGCGTTTTTGCGGGGTCTGCTGCTGCACTGGGGGTCCCACTCGTTTTGCTTGGTCGTCCAGCGCCTGGACTCCCAGGCGTCCTCTCGATTGTTTTGTTCGGTCGGAGCACCGCCTGGCATCATGCCGCCAGCGCTCCGACCATGCTGCCCGGCCGTTCATTGCTGTTGAATCGGGTTGCCTGGTCTTACAAAATGCGCTACTGCCCTCCAGTGACCAGTTTTATTGCTTTAAAATGGGTTTGGAGCTTTGTTCTTGTTTCTCAGATAGAGCGGAAGCTATATATGCTTCTTATTTAAAAAAATGCAAAAGACAAATAAATATGTTTTTGGGACAATGAAGCATTTAAAAATAGAACTTATTTATACGTTTCTGGGAGCAAATGAGTTAAATGTAGTTCTATCAAATGAGGACGGTTTGAATACGCTGCGTGACTAATATTGTCAACTGCTTCAAAGCTAACACAAAAAAACACAATGGTTGAAAGTATTAGAGGGTAATACATGCAAAACATATATTGGAGGCAGTGAAAAGGTTCTAAAAACACTAAATATATAAAAAAAATAGTGAGTACTCGCCGATTCTAACCATTGTGCGCATGCGTGCTGAGCATTGTGTAGGACGTTTCGCCGCGTAGTAAGGAATGGCCGAACACCGGGTCATCTAAGGGTGAACACAATAGCTTCGTGAGGCCGAAACCTTCCTCTATGTGTCTATTGTATCCAGACTGTAATCCAATCACATTTAACCGAAGCAGATTCTTTCAGATGGCCACTTGGAGGTCACAATCTGCGTGTGTGCGTGCATCCTGCATAAACTAATTTCCATTTTGATTTTGTTACGACGCATACACAACCGTCCTTCCTTGCCCCCCCTTGAGTTTACTAGTTAGTTGTGACAGGCACTTTGAATCAGATCAACATCTTGTACTCTACCTGTGGGACCTGCTGCAATTGTCCATCCACTTAATGATAGGTTGGACGTTATTGCAAGGATCCCAAGCGTGCGATGTCACAGAATACAACGCGTTGCTTGTAAATTGTGCATTTAAATAGATGTTTTTGCAAATATTCTACCTCTCTTGTGGTTTGCAATAATATAAAGCAAGTCACAGCTAACGACCTCATTCACAAGAATTGGCATTGGAAGTCAACAGGGATGTATGTACAGGTTGTCCCTTAAGTCTTAACTCAATCACTCCCAGCCATTTTCACCGGAGCAAGGCCCTTCGCTCCCGGCCGTTTTACTGGTTTTGACTGATTTTGCAAGGCCCGCAGAAAAATCTCTTCTATTGCTATATAAACATGGAACCCCAAAATAAAGATGAGACTCTCTTCTTTCAGCAGAAAAAAAGTTCATATCTTTTTCAATTCTTTAGAAATCAGCATTAGAAAATAGCTTTGTTTGAGCAATTTTCCAATTTCTGACGAAAAAACGGACAAAATGAGCTTTTTGTAAACGCATACATTTCAAACATAACTTTGATTTTAACGCAGCTATTTTTTGCTTTAGTTACATCCCAAACATCTGAATAATGTTTTCCTTTTACAAAATAACATAAACAACGAGACAAATAGAGCTTTTGATAGCAAAGTAACAATTTATTTACACATAACTAGAGCTGAAACGAATACTCGAGCAACTCGAGTAGCTCGAGTTTATAAACTGATCCGAGTAATTTTATTCACCTCGAGGAATCGTTTAATTTTGCCAGCTCTAAGCATCATGTTTTGCCCGGACTACTTTAAATGCGGGACAACGCGCTGACGTCACGTGCGTAGAGGAAGAAACAATTAAAAAAAAACTTACTGCAGCCGACAGCCGCTACAAACTACGCCGACATTGCTAAAAACTACGCCCGCATGATGCTAGTGCGGTAGCAGGTAGTGTCCGATGCGTCTCATAGATATCGCATGCATTTAGGACTAGATGCGAAATGACAGACTTGGCCGCGTCTGGGCAGCGTTAGTAAACAGCCGCCATCTTTAAGCAGTAGACTGCTCATCGCTAATTAATACAACGTTACTGTCACTCGCTCACGTAGACGTAACGTTAGCCCTTCAGAGGGCTAGGTTTCTATTGATTATGGTTACTCTCGATGCGTGGCTAACGTGTCTTAAATACAGGCTTTATTTAATCTGTAAAAACACAGCGCTGTAGAGTGATGAGGGTGTAAAATTAAAACATAATAAAGATAACTGTCAGTTTTAGCTCAGTAGTCATTGCTGAATAAAACACCAAGTAGTACTGGTCCCTAATGTGCTCCAATACAGCAAGTATAATACATTTATTTTGAACACAGCAAAAACTCAAAATCCTATCAGTACTTACAGTTTGACTAACTTAAAACTTAACTAGAAATTAAAAATAGCTTGACACAAATGGAAATTCAATTGAAACACGTGGGAAAAACACGTTGCTTTCAAGTGATGTGTGTTATCATGCTGAATTATATTTTTAGGTCAGAATTTTTTTTTTTAAATAGGATCTAGAAGTTTTTTTGAGTGAAAGCAGTGATTTTTTTTCTAGTCACATCTGAGATGCAATTGTTGGCCGTTTTCAACAATGTACATTGAAAATAAAAGACATTGATTGACTGAAAATGGTTCAGTATTGGATTAAATGTCTTTTTTTCTCATGTATATTTATAAATGTTCTATACCAGACATGTCCAAAGTCCGGCCCAGGGGCCAAATGCGGCCCGTGGTCAAATTTCATCCGGCCCCCCAGCCTCTGTCCTAAAATCAATAATGTCTGGCCCACACACAGATTTAATAAATTGGTCAGCAGTACTGTTACCAGCATTTAAAATAGCTTACACACTAAATGCTGCTCCTCATTTACCCACTAAATGGCAGCAGCACTCTAAGCAATATTACCCCGTGTGACCCTTTACTCCCAATTTTCGAAAAATGGCGACAATCAACAAAAAAAAGTTGACTGCGACGGCTGACGCTTCAAGGACAGGTGGAAATTGGACTATTTCTTCACTAAAATACGCGACAACTGTGTTCGCCTTATTTGCAAAGAGACAGTCACTGTTTTTAAAGAGTTCAATGTGAGGCAATATTACCGAACAAGACACGTTGACATGTATGACAAGATTACAGGGAAGATACGCAGCGAGAACTTGAAGCTAGTTTAATTTCACCGTAGTATTTCGCAAGAGCCCGAGAGTCGAAAGAGAACGCCACAAAGGCTAGTTGCGAGATTGTTGAAATTATTAATTAAAAAAAAATAATAAAGCAAATGTGACGCACAGAAGGCTTGCTAAAATTTGCTTAAATATATTGTTCTACGTAAAGGACGTCAGCCAAGGTCGGCCCCCCACATTTTTACCACACCAAATCCGGCCCCCTCTACAAAAAGTTTGGACACCCCTGTTCTATACCTTTAAAAAAATGCTTTATCCGATTACTCGATTAATCGATAGAATTTTCAGTCGATTACTCGATTACTAAAATATTCGATAGCTGCAGCCCTACACATAACTAACTGAGAGATGACGCTGTGGTGGCTGCGACAGCGACCCGTCTCGTAAAGATGGATTTTTTTTTTTTACCACTGCCTTGCCAGCCTGGGGAACTTGTGTTCCTGGGGAACGGGCCGTGCGTGTTTCCGTGCGGGGGACGCGAGCGGCGAGCACGGCAGCACGAGCTCTGCTCGGCGAGCAGCAAGGACTCAACGCTGCACTGGTTGAATCGGGTTGGGGGGTCTTACCAAATGCGCGACTGCCATCCAGTGGCCAGTTTTATTGCTTTAAAATGGGTTTTGAGCTTTGTGCATTGTATCTTAAAGATACATGGGAACCCCTCGATGCCTATTGTCAAAAAAAAAAAAAAAACGCAAAAGACGTATGAATACGTTTTTGGGACACTGAGGCAATTAAAAATAGAACGTATTCATTAGTTTTTGGGAGCAAACCAGTGAATAAAGAAGTGTCAGATTTTTTTCTCAAAAACTCATCTGTTCTGGACATATTAAAAAAAAAAAAGTAATCATTACCGTCTTGTTCAGACTATAAGTCGCCTCTGTTCTTGTAACTTCAACTGAACAAAATGGCTCCGTACCAGCAAATTTCAAAAGCGTGAACTAAATTCCATAAAACAAAAAGCATCACATGCATTTGAACGAAGAATAAAGCTGGCACAATGACTTAAAAATAGCATCCTTTATTACGCCCGAAAGAAGTGCAAATGAATGGCATCATCGGAGGACAAAAGCGGCACTGTGTGTCGCGCATCAGAACCAGACGTGGTAGAAACACGATGCGGCGTTTGATCACAAGAAGCCCGTGGCGCTTCGAGGGGAAAAAAAACGCAGCGCATTGATTTGACCGTTGTGAAAAAAATGAAACTAAAAGTCCGTTCAAGCATCCCATTCTTCAATCAAAAGATGGCGGGGAGTCATTGAGCTGTGGCAACATAAAACTTGAGAGTTTCATTGTGCTGAGCCTAATGGAGGCTCAGTTTAGAGTATTCTTCACTGTATTCTGATTGGGAGGAACACTGGAACTAATGTTGCAACTGGTGACAGGCTGGAGTACTTAAAGCACTTCTCTCCTTGTGGATCACATGTCCAATGCGCTTTTGTTCACATGCACTTTGAGTCGCAGTTCTCCCCAATCATTTTGTCGATAACGCGTCGAGAGAAAAATACGACTTGACAACTTTTTAGCATCTATGCTGACTTCTTGTTCCTTATACAACGCTATCACACAGCTAGACGAAACTTCAATTCTGTGTCCTAAACCTCACTGAACATTTATTTCATGGATTTGAACTCCACACTCAATTACTCGACCTTAAACTACACCACACCAAATATGCTTTTGTGTTTTATCATTTTCCATTTGGGACAGAAAACTAAATCCAGGGCTGTCAACAGAATTGCAGGGGCCAGGGGACAAGAGACTAGTGCTGCAACGATTAATCGATTAACTCGAGTTTTCGATTAGAAAAAAATATTCGAACTCAATTTTGTTGCTTCGAATATTCGTTTAATTAATGGTTTATTTTGAAAATGTTTGCATTTTGTTTTATGGATTAGGGTGCATACACTGCCCTCTGGTCTGCCCTATTTCACACGGCTGAATCCAACTGCTCCCTGTTAAGACCAACGTAAGTTTTTGTTTGAGCTAATGTTTTTTTAAATGTATTCGGAAATTAGTTTTTAGACATATTTAGCCATTTTTTGTGGGAATTACCATGTGTTGAGAGCATTGTGAAGGAAAAAAAAAACATAAGCATATTATAGCATTTAAGCAAACGGACTTTTGCTATGTAAGTTAACCAATTGTTCTTTTGTTGTACATAGATCCATTAATTTTTTATACCGTTTGAGGCTGAGCTCAGGTATTTTAATTTTTCATGTTCCTTATCCGATTACTCGATTATACGAACTAACTAGTTCATCGATTAATCGACTACTACAATAATCGATTAGCTGCAGCTCTACAAGAGACCATTATAGGGCCCCCTCCACCCACCCCACCCCTGCCACCGGCTTCTCAACTATTAACGCTTTGCAAGCAATGACAGCGTAAATTTTCAAATTATTTAATTTGAGATGGACAGTTAAATTTAACAGACCGGAATGGTATGTGACACAAGATAAACAAACAATTTCCATCTATTGTCCCATGTAGGCTACAATACAATGCAACTGAGAGTGCTATGCCTTCCTGCTCAGCAACAAAACAGACTAACATACTGTATATCACTGATCTCCCATCACCTTCTCTCTCCTCGGCTCAACGCGAGCAGCATGTCTTGTCATACCGCAGCTCAATAGGCTACAAGCGGCCGGTGACAGACTCCAATCAGGCTTTGGTCACGGTGATCGCGAATGTAAACGTTCAGTGTGAGCGGCTGTTGTTCACTAACCGACATCACCGTCCACAGCCAACTCTATTCCTAATTCTCTGGCTTTGTGTCCACGTTTTCAAAACTTCATATTTTCTCATTCACCTCTATCATCTTCATCGCTTTTTCTTTTCTGCGCACCCGATTTATGACGACCCACCATGTTTAGATATTATAAAGATGACAGATTTTAATTTCCCGCTTGAGGGCACGAGTACGCCTTGAGTTCACCAAGGTCAAACCATTCTCTGCTAAGACAAGGGGTGCGTTGTGCAAAGAAAGGAAAAAATACATATTTGAAATATTTAATACGTTAAAGTTTTTAAGTATATATCGAGTAGAACATAATATTTAATCAGACAATGATTGAAATAAAAAAGAAATATGTGAATATAAAGTAAAATTAATTAAGGGCGCCCTATGGTCCTGAGGTCCGGGACAACATCCAGTGGGGCAAATAAGTATTTAGTCAACCACTAATTGTGCAAGTGAAAATATTGGAGAGGCTGGTAATTGTCAACATGGGTAAACCTCAACCATGAGAGACAGAATGTGGGAAAAAAAATCCCAGAAAATTACTTTGATTTTTAAAGAATTTATTTGCAAATCATGGTGGAAAATAAGTACTTGGTCATTACCAAAAGTTCATCTCACTACTGTGTTATGTACCCTTTGTTGGCAATAATGGAGGCCAAACGTTTTCTGTAACTCTTCACGAGCTTTTCACACGCTGTTGCTGGTATTTTGGCCCATCCGTCCATGCAGATCTCCGCTAGAGCAGTGATGTTTTGGGGTGTCGTTGGGCAACACGGACTTTCAACTCCCCCCACAGATTTTCTATCGGGTTGAGATCTGGAGACTGGCTAGGCCACTCAAGGACCTTGAAATGCTTCTTACGAAGCCACTCCTTTGTTGCCCTGGCTGTGTGTTTGGGATCATTGTCATGCTGAAAGACCCAGCTACGTCTCATCTTCAATGCCCTTGCTGATGCAAGGAGAGTTCCACTCAAAATCTCTCGATACATGGCCCCATTCATTTTTTCCTTTACACAGATCGGTCGTCCTGGTCCCTTTGCAGAAAAACAGCCCCAAAGCATGATGTTTCCACCCCCATGCTTAACAGTGGGTGTGGTGTTCTTCGGATGCAATTCAGTATTCTTTCTCCTCCAAACATGAGAACCTGTGTTTCTACCAAAAAGTTCTATTTTGGTTTCATCTGACCATAACACATTCTCCCAGTCCTCTTCCGGATCATCCAAATGCTCTCCAGCGAACCGCAGACGGGCCTGGACGTGTACTTTTTTCAGCAGAGGGACACGTCTGGCAGTGCAGGATTTGAGTCCCTGGAGGTGCATTGTGTTACTGATAGTAGCCTTTGTTACTGTGGTCCCTGCTCTCTGTAGGTCATTCACTAGGTCCCCCCATGTGGTTCTGGGATTTTTGCTCATTTGTTATCATTTTGACACCACGGGGTGAGATCTTGCATGGAGCCCCAGATCGAGGGAGATTATCAGTGGTCTTGTACTGTATGTCTTCCATTTTCTAATAATTGCTCCCACAGTTGATTTCTTTACACCAAGCATTTTACCTATTGCAGACTCAGTCTTCCTAGCCTGGTGCAGGTCTACAATTTTGTCTCTGGTGTCCTTCGACAGCTCTTTGGTCTTGGCCATAGTGGAGTTTGGAGTGTGACTGACTGAAGTTGTGGACAGGTATCTTTTATACCGATTAATGAGTTAAAACAGGTGCCATTAATACAGTTAACGAGTGGAGCCTCGTTAGACCTCGTTAGAAGAAGTTTTGACAGCCAGAAATCTTGCTTAATTGTAGGTGACCAAATACTTATTTCCCATTCTAATTTGGAAATAAATACTTCAAAAATCAAACAACGTGATTTTCTGTTTTTTTTCCCACTTTCTGTCTCTCATGGTTGAGGTTTACCCATGTTGACAAGTACATGCCTCTCTAATCTTTTCAAGTAGGAGAACTTGCACAATTGGTGGTTGACTAAATACTTATTTGCCCCACTGTGCCCGGTTGCCCCCCCTGTTGACCAAGTCAAACCCATTTTTTTGCCGTTGTTTTTAATTCTATAACTTTCGAGACTGAAGTCCCATTTGTTGTCCTTTTTTTTCCAAGGTCCCCTGCCACAAACAACCTAACAGAAAAACTAAGACGCTACTTGGTACGCCATTTAAAATTGACACGTCTTTCAAGCACAAAGTTTCCTATCTTTTCCTTAAGATCAAAGCCGTTTTGTGGCACAATGAGTGGATTTGTAAGCCCGCTCCCACTCTACGCACTCTCCCCTCTGCCTCTTGGATTCTATTCGTTCCCGCCCGCAGCCCATGTAAACGAGGGATGATTGAACAGGCCTCCCGTGGATTAACCGCCGACTGACTCCAAAAGTTGAAGACTCGCTTATTACCAGACATGTAAAAGTTCGCTTTCCGCAAACCTAAGCGCGGTTGTCCCCGAATTACATCTCAAATCTGATCGGCGTTATTCGTAAATCAGCCTAAATCTCGAGAGAAGCTTCGCACAAATGCAACGGGGTTTACTAATCCATTTGTAAGGCAATAGGGAGACAAACAGGCAGGGCAGAGCCTGCCAAGTGTTGTAATCACAACTAAAGATGATGAGCCCACTCCCTTCCTCTCTGTGTGTTTGTCCTACATCGCCTCTTTACACAACGGTGACAACTGCGGGAGAAAATGAATCGGTATCAAGTGGATAATCTACAAAAGTACACCGGGAGCTTTTCCACCTTATGCGAGTCCCCCGCACAAATCGTGCAGCGATACCACGCAATCTCCGCCAATATGAGTTTTTCAAAAGGCAGTAATTGTAAGCAGGTTGGGCGAATAAATTAGAAGGATGACAAAATACAGCGATAAATCCAGCTTAAGAGACAAGGGAGATGCGTGCCGGCTGTTTATTTGATTTCAGCTTTCCTCCCTGTCGTTCGCCCTCCCTCCATTCCTGATCTTTTTTAGTGGGGTGGAAAAATGGATTTTTGTCAGTGATTTGGCCCTGAAATAGCTTATTGTCTAAGGCAGCTACTGTGCGGCAAACAACGTCAACATCACATGTGTGCCACAACACACACCACTGTTTCCATGGGGAGTAATGGCCGTGGAAGTGTGTTTTGGCTCTGCCGACACAATACGCCACTGTGCTCATTGCTCGACTGCTGCTTGTGCGTTTGTACGGACTTGCATCTTTTTCTCCTGTCTGTATTTATAGATGGAAGAATCAGGCGGGGTGATGCGTAGGAAGAAAGTGGGGGAGAGTGAGCGAGGGGAAAGTAGGGAGAAAAAATATAAGTGACCTCACCTTTTTTTTGGTGTAATTTAGAAATTCTACTCCCCAAGCAGGTATGAAAACTGACAGCCAAATTGCAATATTAAGAGCTAAGAAGTGATGCCACAATCCAAACATTATTGCAAATTATATTACTTTCACTGTCATTTGTATTTCATCACTGTCAAATAATGCACTGAGTTCTGATATTTTGCTCCAAGTTAAGTATTACAGCACCACGTGCATGACTTTCACCAATATCGCGCATTGCTTTCATACTCGATAGGATTCGGGTCTGGGATTGGCGTTGCATAATTTGCACGTTTGATTGAGTCATTGAATGTGCAGAAGCAAAAAGTTTGTGTTAGGTTGATAACACCATATTTTGTTCCCAGGTTCTACGGTGGGCAAATAAGTATTTAGTTAACCACTAATTGTGCAAGTTCTCCCACTTGAAAATATTAGAGGCCTGTAATTGTCAACATACGTAAACCTCAACCATGAGAGACAGAATGTGGAAAAAAAACCCAGATAATCACATTGTTTGATTTTAAAAGAATTTTATTTGCAAATCATGGTGGAAAATAAGTATCTGGTCAATACCAAAAGTTCATCTCAATACTTTGTTATGTACCCTTTTTTGGCAATAACAGAGGCCAAACCTTTTCTGTACCTCTTCACAAGCTTTTCACACACTGTTGCTGGTATTTTTGGCCCATTCCTCCATGCAGATCTCCTCTAGACCAATGATATTTTGGGGCTGTTGTTGGGCAACACAGACTTTCAACTCCCTCCTCACCCCGTGGCGTCAAAATGATGACAAGAACGGTGAGCAAAAATCCTAGAACACCACGGGGGGACTTAGTGACGGACCTACAGAGAGCTGGGACCACAGTAACAAAGGCTACTATCAGTAACACAATGCGCCAACAGGGACTAAAATCCTGCACTGCCAGACGTGTCCCCCTGCTGAAGAAAGTACACGTCCAGGCCCATCTCCGGTTCGCTAGAGAGCATTTGCATGATCCAGAAGAGGACTGGGAGAATGTGTTATGGTCAGATGAAACCAAAATAGAACTTTTTGGTAGAAACACAGGTTCTCGTGTTTGCAGGGGAAAGAATACTGAATTGCATCTGAAGAACACCATACCCATTGTGAAGCATGGGGGTGGAAACATCATGCTTTGGGGCTGTTTTTCTGCAAAGGGACCAGGACGACTGATCTGTGTAAAGGAAAGAATGAATTGGGCCATGTATCGAAAGATATTGAGTGAAAATCTCCTTCCATCAGCAAGGGCATTGAAGATGAGACGTGGCTGGGTGTTTCAGCATGACAATGATCCCAAACACACAGCCAGGGCAACAAAGGAGTGGCTTCGTAAGAAGCATTTCAAGGTCCTGGAGTGGCCTAGCCAGTCTCCAGATCTCAACCCCATAGAAAATCTGTGGGGGGAGTTGAAAGTCCGTGTTGCCCAACGACAGCCCCAAAACATCACTGCTCTAGAGAAGATCTGCATGGAGGAATGGGCCAAAATACCAGCAACAGTGTGTGAAAAGTTTGTGAAGAGTTACAGAAAACATTTGGCCTCAGTTATTGCCAACAAAGGGTATATAACAAAGTATTGAGATGAACTTTTGGTATTGACCAAATACTTATTTTCCACCATGATTTGCAAATAAATTCTTTTAAAATTAACCAATGTGATTTTCTGTTTTTTTTTTTTGTCCACATTCTGTCTCTCTTGGTTGAGGTTTACCCATGTTGACAATTACAGGCCTCTTGAATATTTTCAAGTGGGAGAACTTGCACAATTAGTGGTTGACTAAATACTTATTTGCCCCACTGTAAGTGGTATTTCCTACTTTGTTTCCCAAAAAGTTTGGGTTTGTGGTCACAACTTTGAAATTCTATTTTACACTTTCTTTACTACTTCTGAACTACCAACAGAAGTACTAAGTCAACGCAGAAAATTGAATAGTTAACAAAAAATGCTGAAGAATTCAGGCAGATTTATCTCCCGGACTGAATAATGAATCGATTAACACACATTTTGATAATGAGGACACTGTAAGCAAGAACAGATTGCTGGAGAGAGAATGCATTTGAATTGAACAAAGTGTAATGAATTAGCAAAAGTGGCCAAGTATATGATTGCGATAAAAGGAAAATATAAGCCATGGACCTGAGGGTGCAGAATAAGATTACCAAGTATCTCTGTATATTCATGTAATAACTGGCAGATTTCTTGTCTTGTTTGTTCAGGAGTGGACCCAAGAATTTTGAACTAATGGACCCTAGTCTTCACTTTTATCAACCAAGTAACTGGTAAGCTACCCAAAATACCAAAATCTATACTAGAAAGTTAGGTTAGCTTGTACTTTTACATATTTAAATGTTGAGATTAGAACAATGCAAACCTTGCACATTTTAATGGCTTTTTTTGATTTGAAAAATGAGGACTAAATGAATATGTGTTTTGACATTTGTACAAATTGTTCTGGATGTGGTAGTCAGGAGGATCAATAAAAATGACTAATAAATGATGGTGGCTACGTCATGTTTGTGTGATTATGTGTGATCTCGGAGGCGGTGTCATGACCACAACTCGAAATGGGGCATTTGTCTCGGCAGTTTTTTTAGTCTTTCCACCGTTTGTGTGCGTGTGGAAAGCCCCGGTCGAATCCAAGGGGCGCACCCAAACATAGCTCATTGGGTGCGCTTGTTTCAATGCGCGGGAGTTCCCCAGTTGGCGAGATAGTGGCTCCCGTGCTATGTTGACTTGACTTGCATCATATTTGAATGACGTCTTTCAAAGAAATTCAACGATGACGGGGCATGACTTCATTCATTTTTTGCCCTGAACAAAAAAAACCAAATCTTCTCAGCTCACTAAGTGCTAATATTTTTTGGCGCAATTGTCCATCACTGCAAGACAGAATTTAGCACGTAGTTAAACTGAATGTATATTTGACTGATGGCTGACAGGCGGCGATGAAAATTAGATTGCGCATACGGTTTTACACAAGGGAGATTACAAATAAGGCAGTAAAAAAATCAATTTACAAAATGATGGGACGGCTTGAAATCTTAATTTCTGGCCGCCAGGACGCTCGCGCGTTGATGCTTATCAATAGCAGCCCATCAAAATTTTATGACGGCCATTACCTAAAGCCAGAGCCGCCATAAGGAACGTACGCTCCCTCCCCAGACGGCCGGCCGGCTAAACTCTTATTTATCTCTCGCGATGGGAAATTTCCGAAAATTGAATTTGCTTTTTGCCCGGCGCCTCCAGAGAGCGGCGGCGTTCATAATGACATGGTAATTTTTTACACGTCTTTATGAGGAATGAGACAATTAATTCTTTCTGACAAGCTGTAATTATTGGTCTTGGTTGCAACCCAACAGTTCGGGATATGCTAGCTTGGCGGCGAGCTAGAAGAGGGAAGAATGGGAAAGCGAGGGACACTCGGAAATAATAGAATGAGGGAAGCAAATTAAATGAATGTGCTCAGAACAATAAAACCGTGGAGGGTGAATGGGCAGCGTAGACAAAAAAACAGAGGCTACGAGTTGAAGCATTCTCTTGAATTGACATGACTTCTGAGACGAAATGTCTTGAATTATCACTTGACAGAAGAGAAAGAAGCCAATTGATTTTGAGGGATGTTACAAATCAATAGGCCGCTGAAAAAATGACCAATGCCAACATTGTTCTTTTTCAAAGCAGCTACACAGTAAGGTCCTACGTAATATTTGTTATTGAGTCATCAAAGCCGGACGGAGAGCTTTGTTTCAAATCATTTGTCGGGCACATTTGAAAAGGATGGATGTCTTTTGTAAGGAAGGCTTCCAAGGATTGTATAAAGACTTGAGACATCAAGGCAGCAGCTTTCTTATTCAAAGGAGTTGAGCAAAAGTGAGCTTGTGTAGTCAGATTCAAACATTTTTTTTTTTTTTTTATGTGTCTGACTGCTGGTCAATGTCAGCTTGAGAAACAACGCACACAATTTATGGTTACGTAAAGATGACATTGTTAGATGCTTATTTAGTTTGCGCATGTTTTGTCTGGTGCGACTTAGGGGCCGTTTATATGGTGACTCTCCGAGAAGACGAAAAATGTCAAATTGGCATTTGCGTCTCCATTCGAACAATGTCGCAATTCCGCATGAAAACGATGTAGTATTCATGCCAGGCCCTAGGGGGCAGTGCAGATTTACACGGCGACAGCGAATGATGCACTTTGACCTCCTCAGCCCGGAAGACAACATGCCCGCCCACTCCAAGCAATGGCATTTTTTTTTTTTGTTCAAAAAGGCACAAAAGTTGAAACATTCAAGCTATTTAAATTAAAAAATATTATAAAAACAGTAAATTAAAGCCGACGTTCCGCCATATTTTCTGTTTTTAATATTTAGTAGCACCGCTGCGCACGCCCAATGTGACGTGTACGAGTGCTGACGTTATCAGCGTGGTCCCGTGCCGCGGGAGCATTTAATATGCATGCGGAGCAAGCCCCCTCTTAAGCCCCCGCAATCGAATTCTTCCACTTTGGAGGCAGGATTGAGTGTCAAGACACAGCTGTGAATGGCCACAGCTGGATTTTTGGGGAATTTTATGTGTCAAACATGGTCATATAACAAGGTTCGCGATGCAGAAATCGCAGACATCAAGGAGTGGTTGAGATGTTCTTTTTCATATTTTTACCCTTTTAAACTTTTTTTTTTTTTTTTTTTTTTAATTTTTCTTTTGTTTGGATCGATAATTTATCATCTAACGTATCGGGGAAAATGTGAAAGTAACAAAAAAAAAAAATACAATTAAGCGATAGTTATGAGGCAGATATCCGTGACTTTTTTTTCAGACACCAATTTTTTCATTCTGACGTAATTTGTTTAAAGGTTTAAAATATGCGAGTGAATAATTTTTTAAAGTCTTTTTTTAAATATTTTTTTAAACGAAATATTGGACATTGAACAATGATTCTAAGCTAAAAATGACAGACATTTTGAATAATAAATATAATTAATTACCTTCGTTTTATGGCTGGGTTGAAACAAAAGCGGTTGCGCTACGTCTGTAAACTGGGGTTTTCAGGGTAAAACGGACAAATTAAAATAGTTCGGGGGCTTAACGCGCCATGAATCTGCTATGGCAGCATATGGACATATTGTTCGATCAAACACAACAGCTGTTTTGGCTTAAATTACAGCAGTTTCTTTTAAAGAGGTGTGCAAGAGCAGAAACTGCTTTTTCAGTCTTGTCTGTGTTTTCCGCTATATATATATAAACGCTCAGGGGACTTGAAGTTCCGCTCTGAGACCCCCAATTTGGCCAAATTTCAAAAATTGTCCTATAAGCATGTGTGATGCATCATTGGAAAGCTTAAAATCTCAATTTTCTGTGGGTAGAAAATTTTTGAACAGGAGGGCATTTTTAAACAAAAATTTGTTTTTAAACAGCAAAACCCTAACTGGAGGCGAGAGCACGTGAGAGCAGAATTAAAGACGCCACAATTTTAACGAGATATTATCGCGTACTTATCTTGTTTCGATCTCAAAACTCCATGTAGCATGTATCACCGAGTGTCAAGACACAGCTGTGAATGGCCGGAGCCAGATTTTTTTTAGATTCTATGGGTGAAGGCAAGCGGTCAATTGTTTTCCACCGATTGTCACGGCTTGATAAGGAGTTCATTAAAATCAAGCCTTTACATTTTTTGAAGGAATGGTGCGTGCGTATGTGCCTCACTGTGCATTTGTTCCCACCATGAAAGCCTTTTTGTTTATTTGTTGAGTGTGTTCTTTTTTGTCTTGTGCTGTTAAATGTTTCATCCTTGCAATGGCATGATGGGACCCCCCGGGGATGAGGCATCTGCCCGCCCCGGCCACACGCTGAATTATACATGACAGCACAGGACAGTGTGTGTGTTGTGTTGCGTCGTGTGTGTATGTGTGAGGGTATTTGTAGGTGTCACTGAGCGAAGTGTCCACTTTGTTGCGTGACTCCATTTCAGATCGGCGCTTAGCTGTCTGTTGTGGCCTCGTTCTGTTTGCTTGGCTTCCAGCTTCCACCGCACGCTCCCGAAGTATGTTGATTGGAATCATTTTGCACGTTGGCGAAAGTCTGGACGAACAACAGACTGTTGCCTTTGGGGAGTTTGCGGTCGCTGTTAGTTTTGTGTTGCGAGCCGCCACAAAAAAAAAAAAAAAGAATATTATACGTAAATATTAAGCTTGAGAACGATAAACCGATACGACCGGATATCTGGTTTTACAGGTGAGAGATACAGCTGTATCGATAGTAAACTTACCATTTGACAGTAATTAGCCATTCAATTTTCTCCAGTTAAATGTGGACAGAGGTGATCATTTTTGGGCCAAAAAAGGAAAGGTCAAAGATAAGCAGGCAACTTAGCACAATGTCACTTACAGCTACAAATCAAGTCCGAAACCTTGGCGTAATTATTGACTCAGACCTATAATTTGATAGCCATCTAAAGTCCGTCACTAAATCTGCTTATTACCACCTAAAAAAATACAACCAGAATTAAGGGGCTTCTGACTCAACAAGACATGGAAAAACCTATGCATGCATTCATTTTCAGCAGATTGGACTATTGCAACGGTATATTTACGGGTCTTGATAAAAAAATCAGTCAGGAAGCTGCAGCTAGTACAGAATACTGCAGCCAGAGTCCTCACAAATACAAGGAAGCTGGACCACATTACACCGGTTTTGAAATCGCTACACTGGCTTCCAGTGAGTCAAAGGATAGACTATAAAATACTACTGCTCATCTACAAAACACTTAATGGCCTTGGACCAAAATACATGCTTGATTTGTTAGATTCCTATGAGACATCTAGACCCCTAAGGTCGTTTGGAATCGGTCTCCTGCATGTTCCAAGAACAAGAACCAAGCAGGGTGAGGCAGCATTTAGTTATTATGCTCCTCACCTCTGGAACAAGTTACCTGACCGTCTGAAGTATACTCAAACTGTTAGCTCTTTTAAATCAGGGCTAAAAACGCTTTTGTTTAGCACTGCATATCCATAACTGTCTATAAATTTCAATCTACTTGCTTTCTATTCCTCTTGTGCTTATCTCCATTGCTGATTTCAATTATTATTAGCAGTAGTAGTTTTTGTTTTATTTTTATTTATTTATTTTTTATTCTATTTGTGATTAAATGTGATTTTTATGTATAATTTTATTTCCGATTTTGATTGTCTTGGTTTTTACGTTGTATTGATTTAAATGTGATTTTTATGATCTTCATTTGATGTAAAGCACTTTGAATTGCCTTGTGTTGAATTGTGCTATATAAATAAATTTGCCTTGCCTTGCCTTAAATATTCAATTAACCGATAGTAGAGAATAGAGATAGAATTCGGCTATCGTGAGCACAAGAATCGGCTTCTAATGTCTAGTTCAATCCATTGCTTAATATGATAATAATTTAGCTTTTACCTCACATGCTGCGCTTGTGTAATTCACCACACAGCGCACTTATATTGTGACCGCCGTCGTGGTTGCCTCAACTTCCCATTCATTTCGGCAGAACCGCTAGTAGTCGCCGTCATTACCCGATCGTCACGGGCGTGTCATAACAACGCGAGAGCTAAGAAAACCACTGTAACGCACGCTCCGTAGCGTTTTCTTCACAGCCCAAAACGAAACTAGTAGCGGCAATGAAGAGACATGCTAAAACAATGGACAGTTTGCGCACCACGCCAGCGACGTGCAGCGATTGATTGTCAACGCACCCCGGAAAACAAAAGTCGGACTTTGAAGTGACGAAGGCAGCCAGATCTGTTCGCATGGGACAGAGCTAGTGTGAAGCGGTACAGAGATCGTGAGTTTTTAACCCTGAAAAATAACCCACTACAATGGCGGCATATTGTTTCCACGAAACACAGTCTACTTAAACATGAACATGTGGATCAGTTGAGCTTCCTCAAGAAAAATCTGCCCTTCAAACGAGATATAGACAGAGATAAGGAATTAAAAAATGTGGAAGCACAGGCATAAGTCAATGACTTTGCTGTGTATAAGGTTAAAGTAATGATTATAGACCTGTCTGTCTAAAATGCCATGTTTTTATTCCCCCAGTTATACCAGTGGTAAAGCATAATTTATTATTTATTTATGATAACACTAACAGGTTTAATTCTTTTTTTCAAGAGCTGCTGCATATAATATTTTACTTGTAAGATGTTTACGCTGAAAGTTTGCACTTAAATTACTTACCTATTGTGTTCAAAACACCAGGAAATACAGTAATTAAATTACTGCACTTTATTGTTGTCTGTCACTGGAGTTTTATTGTATTTTCAATCCCATCTATCAAAATGACGGTCATATAGTAAGCCATATTTTTTTCTCATGAAAAAAAAAAAAACATAACGTTGGTATGAAATTTTGTTGTTTAATTTTGCGATTAAAAAATGTGGTCTTTTTTATATTTTTATAATACTGTACGAACACACAAAACAAATGTTTACTATCGTATTGTTTTCACGCTGTATCGACCCGTATCATTCTTAAACTGTATCGAATCGTATCGAATCGCTCGGCCTAAAAAATGTATCGTTTTTTAATCGAATCACAACCTGTGTATCTAGATACATATCGAATCGGCTTCATGCCAGAGATTCCCAACCCTAGTAAATATTAAGGGGGTAACGGTACATTTATTTGAATTGAACCGTTTCGGTAAGTGGTGCTCGGTTCGGAACGGAGGCGTACCGAACGAGTTTTTGACGTAATGTAACCCTTACTTTTCGAGGCTGTGAGTCGATCGGGTTACAGTTTCTTTGTGTAGATTATATTTACTCCGTCTTCTCTACTATAATGAGGACCAACACGGTAGGACAGTATAACCCAGAAACGTCAACGGCGCGACAACGTAACCGCCGCGAGAACGCAATGAAACGCGGGCGTTAAAGTCAGTCAGCCAATGCACACCAGTTGAAGTCGCTAACGGTGAGAGAGCGGTGTGCAGCTAACATGGCAGGATGGGTCTGAGGAGAACTTTTCTACATGTCCATCCACGATCAAACGTAAGTTAATATTCCTTTCTTTAAAGAAAGTTTGTAGTGTTTACTTTGGAATCGCTCTATTTTTAATGTTACGCGCAAGCGCAGAACCACAGAGTTGCAATTTTTTTATGGGTTAAAAAATTTGTCAAAACACAGGTCTGTGAAAAAAAGACCCAAATTACACCGGTCCGTGGTGCAAAAAATGGTTGGGGACCCCTGGCCTAATTCATTGCAAGCAAAACAAGATTATTTTTCTACACTAAAAAAATAAACACAAGCTCATGGAGTATGTGTATTTTCGCAAAGGTTAAAGAATTTGCCCTCGGTGTGTGCGCGTGTGCGTACCTGAAGCCTTGCTACTCTCGCTAATGAAAGCCCCCCCCATCTCTTCATTCAAATGAGGCTGCTGTTAACCCCAATCAGAAAGGTCGCATCGTCCGCATCTATCCCACATTCCCATGAGTGTCGTGCACAGGCGGGACACAATGGTGCGAATCCCAACGTGCCCGCATGTAATTACGGGTAGACAGAAAAAAAACTCGAGGCAAAGGGGGAATCAGGGTTCAGCTAGGTGTGCAGGTTCCTGTTTTTTCCCTTATGTAATTGATGTGAAACACGGCGTTTCTCGTCTGCTAGGTCAAGTGTTGTCAAGGTACAAGTGTGTTTGTGGGTGATGGGTATCACAAGATGAAAGCAACAGGAACCCTCTACCTCTTGTTGATCAATTACCGTAATTTTCGGACTATAAGCCGCTACTTTTTCCCTTCATTTTGATACTTGTGGCTTATAGTCCAGTGCGGCTTATTTGTTGATTTTTTTTTTTTAAGGTAACACTTCATTTGACAGTGGTGTCATAAAACTGTCATAAGATTATCATAATTATGACATGACACTATCATGGACATTACTGAATGCTTATGTCATTAAGTGTCATTTGGCAAATTATGTCACTAACTCAATTTTTGTCCATCTTGGATCTTTTGCATCCATTCAAAAGTGACATCATTTGCCGGATAACACTTAATGACATCTGTTATAAGCATTCATGAATGCTCAGGACAGATACATGTCATGATTGTGTAATGACAGTCTTATGGCACCACTGTCAAATAAAGTGTTAGCAAATACCATAACTAGCAATTGATGAAACAATTGGAACATTAACTGAAGAAATATTTAGCACAGAACATGATTTTTGATTGTTATTTACATCTGTAGCGCTGCAATGCATGCTAAGAGGCATGTTGGATGACAACAGTCAACAGCAGGTAGCAGCAGAGGTTGACTGTCTCCCCCAAGGGAGCAGTGATGGCCAAATGAAGCTTCTTGAAGCAATAAAGCTTTGCACTAATTGGTTCAAAGTTTAATGATGGTTCATTTGGTCCTAATACAGTCGGTCGTATGATGCCGCTGTCAAATAAGGTTGTACCGGTTGATATCTTTTGGTGTAAATAGCCCATGATACAGTGAGGCCAGCTGCGGCTTATAGTCCAGTGTGGCTTATCTATGAACAAATGCCGTTTTCGTGCCAAATTTGGTGGGCTGCGGCCTATGGTCAGGTGCGCCTTATAGTGTGAAAATTAGGGTAACTCATTAGAACTAGTGCCGCAACGATTAATCGATTAACTCGAGTATTCGATTAGACAAAAAGATTCGAATTAAATTTTGCTGCTTCGAGTATTCGTTTAATTAAAGTGGCTTTCTAACGGTTTGTTTTTGAAGGTGCTTGCATTTAATTTCATTGATTTGGGTGGATACACTGCCCTCTAGTCTGCCTTATTTTACATGGTCAAATCCAGCTGCTCCCTGTTAAGACCAACTTAAGCTAAGTTTTTGTTTAAGCTAATTTTTTTTTAATGCATTCGTAATTTAGTTTAAAGGTATATTTAGCCAATTTTTGTTGGAACATGTGTCTGAACTATTTGTTCAGAGCATTGTAAAAAAAAAAAAAAAGTATTTAATAGTATTTGAGCTAGCGGACTTTTGCTATGTAAGTTAGCCAATTGTTCTTTTGTTGTACATATGTAGATCCGTATTTATTTATACCGTTTGACGCCCAGCTCAGGTATTTTAAATTTTTCATGTTTATCCGATTACTTGATTATTGGAACTAACTAGTTCATCGATTCATCTATTACTAAACTAATCGATAGCTGCAACCCTAGTGTGTTATCAAACTAGTGCTACAGCTATCGAATATTTTAGTAATCGAGTAATCGACTGAAAGTTCTATCAATTAATCGGATAAAACATATTTTTTTTAGGTAAAGAGCAATTATAAATATACATGAGAAAACAAGAAATTTTATCTAAAATTGAACCATTTTCAGTCAATCAATGTCTTTATTTCCGATGTACATTGTTGAAAACAGCCAACAATTGCATCTCAGATGTGACCAGAAAAGAAAAACAAAAAATTCACTGCTTCACTCAAAAAACTTATTGATTTTGTGAAAAAAATACAAAAAATCTTATTTCTTACCTAAAAATGTCATTACGCTTGATAACAAACAACACTTAAAAGTTAGGTGTTTTTCCCTCGTGTTGCAATTGAATTTCCATTTGTGTCAAGCTATTTTTAAGTTCTAGTTAAGTTTTAAGTTAGTCTAAACTGTAAGTCCTGTTAGGATTTTGAGTTTTTGCAGTGTTCAAAATAAATGTATTGTAACATATCAGGTTATAATATGGCGGGGATATTTGCATGTGTTCCTGAATGCACCGCTTGACGTGCGGGAGAGCGCGAGACGTGCCTTCCTGTTGTTATTGTCGTTCTGGCAGGTGCGTGTGCGTCGTGTAGGTTGTTCTACAAGTTCCTAAAAAATAAATAATTGCAACCTAACGAAGCGGGTGACTCTTTGTCAACTTTACAGTATGATGCCTGTTGTATTGGAGCAGATTAGGGACCAGTGCTACTTTGTGTTTTATCCAGCAATGACTACAGAGCTAAAATTGACAGTTAGCATTGTTCAGTTTTTATTTTACACCCTCATCACTCCACAGTGCTATGTTTTCATAGATTTAATAAAGCCTGTATATCGTTAGTCGTCATAATTAAAAGAAACCTAGCCCTCCGCGGGGGTAACGCTACGTGAGCGAGTGACAGTAACGTTAAGCTTATTTATTAGCGCTGAGAAGTGTCCTGCTTTGAGATGGCGGCCGTTTGCTAACGCCGCTGACTCTGTCATTTCGCATCTAGTTCAACATACATGTGATATACTGTATATGAGACGCATCAGACCTTACCTGCTACTGCTACCACCGTAGCTTCATGCGGGCTAGTTTTTAGCAACGTCGGCGTAGTTTGTAGCGGCTGTCGGCTGCAGTAAGGTTTTTTAAAAAAATTTTTATTATTGCTTCTTCCTCTATGCATGTGACATCAGCGCGTTGGCTCGCATTAAAAGTAGTCCGATCAAAACGTGATGCTTACAGCTGGCAAAATTAAACGGATTAGTTTTTAAACTCGAGTTACTCGAGTTGCTCGAGTATTCATTTCAGCTCAAACGTAATGAAATTTTTAGGTAAGAAATAAGATTTTTTTATAAGATCTAGACGTTTTTGAGTGAAAACTAATTTTTTTTAGTCACTTCTGAGATGCAATTGTATGTACATCGAAAATAAAGACATTGATTGACTGAAAATGGTTCAATAATCAATATTAGATGAAATGTCTTGATTTCGCGTGTATATTTATAATTGCTCCCACCTAAAAAAAAAAAAAAGTTTTATCCGATTACTCGATTAATCGATAGAATTTTCAGTCAAATACTCGATTACTAAAATATTCGATAGCTGCAGCCTTAATTAGGACTAAACAATAACTGATTACTCCGCTTCTTAATCTTTTGCATTTTGAAGAACCCTCCAACCTAGATCCCATTTTCCGATATTTTCAGAATCCCTCATGACTTACGTGTTGCTCGTTGCTTAACGTACCGAGTAAAGACTCTAAATTTCGGGTAGATTGGAGATCATTTAAGACCGCATTCCTGTGGTATAACCAAAGTTTTACTCCCATTAGTGCCATGACCGTTTGTCATTGCAGCGACCGGGCACTAAATGAACTACTGAATAAACAGAGATGTTTTTAAAAGGGGAGCTTCATAAACACGACTGAATGGCTTCAACAGCAGTTTCGAAGTAAGGACGTGATAGAGTCAAGTGTTTGTAACGGGCTTTCCAAAACTGCAAAGATATTTGAAATCTGATTCGAATTGGGGAAAGTCATTTGGAGGACAATTTGAATCAAGCGAGATCAACTGCGATTGTATGATAATGATTTTAAAACTTGTAATTAGCACGCTGTTATTTCAAATGAACTGCCAAAATAATGAAATAATAATAAGGCTGGTTTTACGCAAACTTTGAGGTGAAAGTTTCTGGGGGTTAGCTGCAAGAGCGTAGGTTTGGTCTTAATATTGGTAGGGACAATATAACAGCATAACCTGCATTTACACTTTTTACTGGGGACGGGATATTAATAAGACCAAACATATTTGGTGAATGGTGGTCAGGGCTACATTTCTCACCAATATGAACCTAAATAATTGATAGGCTAAAAGATTGATGCAAAATAAATCTGGATTGACCTATACTAACTTTCACACTGCAAATTTATAACGTCTTCATCTGATATGTTTTGTTAAATCTAGTCAAATAATTTTCTCCATCTTTTTTTGAGCGTTAAAGGCTAGTTAAAAGATTAATGCGTCAGATTCTTCCACTTTAAGCAAATATTACTATTTGTTTGTATTGAGCCCATACATCTAAAAGTTGGTCCTTTTTTTAGGGGCGCACGATAATTATCGGTCCGATAATAGGAATTATGACGTCATCCCAATAATCCGATAACATAATATATTAGCGGCCCTATTAATAATATTTTGGCACGGTGTCGGATTGGGATTTGTGCGTTTGTTTCCACTCCTGTTTTTCCAGTATGCAAAGTTTTGTTTCAGTCTTTGTTTTGTTCGTTATAATAATGTTCATGTCATCATGAAAATTCTGGTTCAGTCAAAGGCAAATCCAAGCTGAATCAACCACTAGTATTTTTTTACCTCTAGGTGTTAAAAAACTCAGGTGAATATACATTGAAAAATTATATATATATTATCGGTTATCGTATCGGTATCGGCCTTGAGGAGCAGGAAGTTATCGATATCGGTATTGGTTTCAAAAAATGGATATCGTGCACCCCTATCATTTTTCAAAATCAAGAAAAAATTCTTTCCAATAATGTTTTCAACAATATTCTTGAATTAAGAACATTTCTGACAAACAAGTTTTTCTTTTAAGATATACAAACTTTCTGCTTAAAATAAGTCTTAAGCTTATTTTCAGCGAGCTGTTTTTCTTATTTCAAGAAATCTCAGTGAGTAAAATCGACTTGAAGCACTGTAGCAGTATCAAAATTAGTGAAGTGTTCCCCACCTCCACAACACTGACGTCTTTTTACATTACTTACAGTGGCTGCTGCTGGCGGAAAAAAACTTTTAATATCCCTCGTGTTTGAAGGGGGCGGGGGAGGCGGCATGTTGTATTTCTGTCGGGCTGTGAATGTGTGTGTGTGTGGGGTGGGGAGGCGGGGGTTCAAGACACCAGCCAATCAAACGTGTGTTTGAGGTGAAGAAATGGACTGGCACATTCAGCGAGTGAAAAGGGGTCAATTTAAGTCTGAACATAATGAAAGTACTGTAATTCACTTAATAATGGTAGGATGAATTATATCCTAACATATTGGAAGACAATCTAAATGACCTATACAATTGAAATCATTATATAATGCAAATAAGGTTGCTCAAAAGTTGGTGGGGATAATTTGAGAATCCTGAAAAGTTGGTAGTGTTATGTCCCTATCGTCCCCATGCAAACCTACGTCCTTGGTTAGTTGATTCGTAAATACTGGAAATGTGTTTCTCCTTCCAAGAGTTTGAATCTGTCCTTTAGATTTAAGTGCTTCTGCGGTTCTTGTAAGTTCTGTCTGTCTAATACAACTACGTTTTGTCGACAATTGATCCGGAGCCTTAGCTCTTGTGCCGGAGTAAATTCTGCTGAGGTATAACCGGTAGGATGGTCAATACACTGCTGGCCAAAAGTATTGGCACCCCTGCAATTCTGTCAGATAATGCTCAATTTCTCCCAGAAAATGATTGCAATTACAAATGCTTTGGTAGTAATGTATTCATTTGTTTTGCTTGCAATTAAAAAACACAAAAGAGAATGAGGAAAAAAATCATTATCATTTGTCACAAAACTCCAAAAATAGGCCGGACAAAAGTATTGGCACCCTCAGCCTAATACTTGGTAGCACAACCTTTAGACAAAATAACTGCGAACATAACTGCGCATCCGGTATCCATCAATGAGATTCTTACAATTTTCAACCATTCTTCTTTGGCCAACTGCTCCAGGTCTCTGAGATTTGAAGGGTGCCATTTTCAGATCTCTCCACAGGTGTTCCATGGGATTCGGGTCTGTACTTATTGCTGGCCTCTTTAGAAGTCTCCAGTGCTTTCTCTCAATCTTCAAGTGCTTTTTAAAGTGTATTTTGGGTCATTTTCCTGCTGGAGGACCCATGACCTCTGAGGTAGATCCAACGTTCTCACACTAAGCCCAACATTATGCTGCAAATTTTTTTTTGGTGTCTTCAGACTTCATAATGCTATGCACATGGTCAAGCAGTCCAGTGCCAGAGGAAGCAAAGCAACCACAAAACATTAGGGAACCTCCACCATGTTTGACTGTGGGGACCGTGTTCTTTTCTTTGAAGACTTCGTTTTTTTTCTTGTAAACTCTATGTTGATGCCTTTTCCCAAAAAGCTCTACTTTTGTCTCATCTGACCAGAGAACGTTTTTGGCTTTCTCAGGTAAGTTTTGGCAAACTCCAGTCTGTTTTTTTATGTCTCTGGGTCAGAAGTGGGGTCTTCCTGGGTATCCCCTTTTCATTCAGACGCCGATGGATAGTACAGGTTGACACTGTTGAACCCTCGGACTGCAGGAAAGCTTGAACTTGTTTGGATGTCAGTCGAGGTTCTTTATCCACCATCTGCACAATCTTTCATTGAAATCTCTCGTCAATTTTTCTTTTCCGTCCACATCTAGGGAGGTTAGCCGCAGTGCCATGGGCTTTACACTTATTGATGACACTGTGCACGGTAGACACAGGAACATTCAGGTCTTTGGAGATGGACTTGTAGCCTTGAGATTGCCCATGCTTCCTCACAATTTTGCTTCTCAAGTCCTCAGACAGTTCTTTGGCCTTCTGTCTTTTTCTCCATGCTCAATGTGGTACACACAAGGACACCAGACAGACGTTGAGTCAACCTTAATCCATTTTAACTGGTTGCAAGTGAGATTTAGTTATTGCCACCACCTTTTATGTGCCACAGGTAAGTAACAGGTGCTGTTAATTACACAAATTAGAGAAGCATCACGATTTTTTGGGAGTTTTGTGTAAAATGATTAAATTTTTTTCCCATTCTCTTTTGTGTGTTTTCATTGCAAGCAAAATAAGTGAAGATATTACTACCAAAGCATTTGTAAATTATCTGACAGAATTGCAGGGGTGCCAATAATTTTGGCCAGCACTGTATAACCCCAATTAGTTTGGTTGTATTCGGGGACGTGCATTTCTGCATGGTCATCCTGCCCTTGCGTGGTTTGGACAGCTTTAACTTTGAGTACCGTTGTACAAGTGTGCATTTCAATACGACTGCTAGCACTTGACTGTCAAAAGATCAGTACAATCTTTTTCCAGTGGGGCAGTAATTATTACCTTAAAATCATCATGTGCTCGAGCCTTTGGGCAACTGAAGTCCAGACACGCTCAGTTGGAATCGCAAGACAATTTTTCTGTTGTTTTGTGCAAACAATGCCAATCCCTGTTCACCCCTTGTCTGGCGATAAATCGGTTAAAGTCCACCACTTGGGTCTCGTCGATCAATTTTCAATGATTCGTTTTGCCAAGCCAAATTAGTTTTGTAGATCGCCAGCCTTTGTGGCTCCAATAGCCCGAAGGTGCTTCTGCCCTCTTCACTTCGAATTTTGTTTATGTGCCGAGGCATTCTCAGATATTTCTATGTCATACTGTGAATTCCACAAATCTCCCCATTGTTCATGTTCATCACGGGCTGTCCCCATATGAGACTTGCTAAATGAGACATCTGTTGTGAAACAAAGCCAAGCCTTTATCATAATCATGCCCTTTTTTTCCATAACAGCTGAACATATAAGGGGAGTTCACACAAAGTGATATGCAATTTGAAATATTGCAATAATCAATAGTGTCTTAGTAAACATTTTTAACAGCATTTACTTCAAATTATGTTTTTTTTTCCTTTACCTTATTTACAGAATTAATACAAACAAAATAATGGCTTTAAGGGATTAAATACTCAGGGAAGGACAAAAAAAGTTTAAAATAGAAACATCACTTATGCAGAATAGGTCATTTTAAGAGTAAATACAGTGGAGCAAATAAGTGTTTAATCAACCACCAATTGTGCAAGTTCTCCTCCTTGAAAAGAATTGAGAGGACTGTAATTGTCAACATGGGTAAACCTCAACCATGAGAGACGGAATGTGGAAAAAAACAGAAAATCATATTGTTTGATTTTTAAAGAATTTATTTGCAAATCATGGTGGAAAAAAAGTATTTGGTCACTTACAAACAAGCAAGATTTCTGGCTTTAAAAAAGGTCTAACTACTTCTAACGAAACTCCACTCGTTACCTGTATTATTGACACCTGTTTTAACTCATTATCAGTATAAAAGACACCTGTCCACAATCTCAGTCAGTCACACGCCAAACTCCACTATGGCCAAGACCAAAGAGCTGTCGAAGGACACCAGAGACAACATTGTAGACCTGCACCAGGCTGGGAAGACTGAATCTGTAATAGGTAAAACGCTTGGTGTAAAGAAATCAACTGTGGGAGCAATTATTAGAAAATGGAAGACATACAAGACCACTGATAATCTCCCGCGATCTGGGGCTCCATGCAATATCTCACCCCGTGGTGTCAAAATGATAACATGAATGGTGAGCAAAAATCCCAGAACCACACGGGGGACCTAGTGAATGACCTACAGAGAGCTGGGACCACGGTAACAAAGGCTACTATCAGTAACACAATGCGCCGCCAGAGACTCAAATCCTGCACTGCCAGACATGTCCCCCTGCTGAGGAAAGTACACGTCCAGGCCCGTCTGCGGTTAACTGGCGAGCATTTGGATGATCCAGAAGAGGACTGGTAGAATGTGTTATGGTCAGATGAAACCAAAATAGAACTTTTTGGTAGAAACACAGGTTCTCGTGTTTGGAGGAGAAAGAATACTGAATTGCATCCAAAGAACACCATACCCACTGTGAAGCAGGGGGATGGAAACATCATGCTTTGGGGCTGTTTTTCTGCAAAGGGACCAGGACGACTGATCTGTGTAAAAGGAAAGAATGAATGGGATGGAATGAATGTATCGAGAGATTTTGAGTGAAAATCTCCTTCCATCAGCAAGGGCATTGAAGATGAGACGTGGCTGGGTGTTTCAGCATGACAATGATCCCAAACACACAGCCAGGGCAACAAAGGAGTGGCTTCGTAAGAAGCATTTCAAGGTCCTGGAGTGGCCTAGCCAGTCTCCAGATCTCGACCCCATAGAAAATCTGTGGAGGGAGTTGAAAGTCCGTGTTGCCCAACGGCAGCCCCAAAACATCACTGCTCTAGAGGAGATCTGCATGGAGGAATGGGCCAAAATACCAGCAACAGTGTGTGAAAAGCTTGTGAAGAGTTACAGAAAACGTTTGGCCTCCGTTATTGCCAACAAAGGGTACATAACAAAGTATAGAGATGAACTTTTGGTATTAACCAAATACTTATTTTCCACCATGATTTGCAAATAAATTCTTTAAAAATCAAACAATGTGATTTTCTGTTTTTTTTCCTCCACATTCTGTCTCTCATGGTTAAGGTTTACCCATGTTGACAATTACAGACCTCTCTAATATTTTCAAGTGGGAGAACTTGCACAATTAGTGGTTGACTAAATACTTATTTGTCCCACTGTATATATTTTTACATATTTTTTAATATTTCATAATTAAGAAAATTATACAAGTAAAAATATACAACATGATCATTTTTCATAGTCATAACATGTTATATATATTTTCTAGGGCTGTCAAAATTATCGCGTTAACGGGCAGTAATTAATTTTTTAAATTAATCACGTTAAAATATTTGACGCAATTAACGCACATGCCCCGCACAGATTAAATTGACAGCAGTGTAATGTCCGCTTGTTACTTGTTACCTGTTTTTTTGTTGTTTGGCGCCCTCTGCTGGCGCTTGGGTCCAAATGATTTTATGGGTTTGGGGAGTGAGGATGGTGTAATGACATCAACAATGGCGAGCTACTAGTTTTGATTGAAAATTTTACAAATTTTAATAAAGTGACAACATTAAGAGGGGTTTTAAAATAAAATTTCTATAACTTGTACTAACATTTATCTTTTAAGAACTACAAGTTTTTCGATCCATGGATCACTTTAAGAGATTGTTAATAATGTTAATGGCATCTTGTTGATTTATTGTTATAATAAACAAATACAGTACTTATGTACTGTATGTTGAATGTATATATCCGTCTTATGTCTTATCTTTTCATTCCAACAATTTACAGAGAAATATGGCGTATTTTATAGATGGTTTGAATTGTGATTATTTACGATGAATTAATTTTTAAGCTGTAATTAACTCGATTAAAAATTTTAATTTTTTGACTGCCCTAATATTTTCTAATTATTCTTTTTTATATTAAATTAAAATGCTCAAAATTAAATAATTATTACTATTTTAATGTAAAAAAAGACTAAGCTTTTACGTTATATGAATATATGATCATTGGGACAGAAGTTTGATCACAGGATCCATGAAAAAAAAAAAAAAAACAACTACAAAAAAAAAAAACTAGGACACTGTGTACAGCCTAAGAACAGAACAAAACACCCAGATGTGCAAATCTCAATAAACCTTGTTACAAAGGAGCCCCCCCCCCCCCCCAATTCTCAACTGATGAGTGTTGTTTTGCAAGCGACGGCGTTCAGAACGGTTGTTGTTCACTTAACAATTAAGACATCTTGTACAATTAACTCATTGTCTGCCATTGACAGCGGCGGGCGTCAAACAAAGATAACCCAAGTAAACATAGAATCTACTTCAAGAGTTCTTTTTTCGCCTTTTATCAAATCTTGGCATTTTTTTTTCACGTATTGTATAGCAACAAGGGAAAACACTCTACATAGATAACAGCGTGGCTCCTCCTAAACGACTTCCTGTTGAGCAGAAACAGCAGAGGGAGGAAAAGGTGTGCATGATATGAAAGTGGCCATTGAGGAAGGGGAGGGGGCGGCCCCCCTAGCATCCCGGCCGAGTCCCCCGTTTCATTATCCCGGCGAGAAGAAAGGCGGACGTGAGGGGAGAAAGAAAGAGAAAAGAACAGATGAGGGGGGAAGAAGAAAAGAAAGAGGCGTTTGATAGAGCTGTGTGGAGAGACCGTGCGTGAATGAGCCAGTGAAGGGCAGCCATTGTCTTGCCACGACCTCAATTTGGTACTGTACGGTCCTCTTTTTACTGCACTGTCTCCAGCCACAATGCTTCCTTTCTCCCCTGCTCTACTCCCCTCTCTCTCTTAAAGAAATAGGGGGATTAGGGCCCACTGAGGGGCTCTGCGTGTCCAGATTGCCAACTAACTCAAGTCTTGACGATGGAACCGTCCACCGGGCCGATTCTTTTTCCCGGAGGAGAGTTGGAATCCACTTTTGGGAGGTAAAAGGACTCACAGGGACAGATTGCAGCTGGACTTCCTGTTTACCCAGGACATGTTTAAGGAACAGGGGCCGCATTCATCTCTCTTCTACCTCCACTAGCCTTCTAACTCCACCCACCATTCTCCTGCCTTCCTCTCTCTCCTTTGCAGCTCACTTTGATAGACAGCAAGTATAGATAAAACATGAAGTAATCAGAGTTTTTTTTTTTTTATTGTGCGCATTTTTCAACCAAAACATCAAGCCACAAGCACACCCGCCGCCAGGAAACAGAAAGGTTGAGCTCAGCTTTTGATGGCGGCGAGCGCAAGAGACAACATCCCTGCCTCGCCGACTCTCTTTTTTTTTCTTCTCTTTTTTACTTTGTAAAGCTGGCCGAGTCGTCCGTGGAACATATACTAGATTAAAAGAAAGTTTTTATCTTGGCCATTGTACAGATGGTGAAATCGCACCCACACATCAACACTAATATGCTAACTCGGACATGCAATGTCAAAAAGTTCTCAATGTGTTGTGCACTGGGTCTGGTCAGCCATTAGGCAACGGCTGAAATGCGAATGAACATACTGCATAAGTGATAAAAGTAGATGAATTTTCTAAGATTGAAATAAATTGGATTTTGATTTTTGATCAATATATGGCGGAAAACACAGACAAGACTGAAAAAGCCGTTTCTGCTCTTGCAACCCTTTATAAAATAAAACTGCTGTATTTTAAGCCAAAAGAACTGTTGTGTTTGCTGGAATTTCAGAACATTCGTCTTTGGCCAGCTGCTCCAGGTCTCTGAGATTTCAAGGGTGCCTTTTTTAGCTCTCTCCACAGGTGTTCTATGGGATTCAGTTCTGGACTCATTGGTGGCCACTTTAGAAGTCACCAGTGCTTTCTCTCAAAGCATTTTCTAGTAGAGATGTCCCGATCGATCGGGATCACATCATTTTCAAAGTATCGGAATCGGCAAAAAAATATCGGCCGTTTAATTACCGCAATTTCCCGAATATAACGCGCACTTTTTTTCCCCCAAAATCAACTTGTAAACTCATGGTGCGCATTATAAACGGGTACATGGATGGAGACAGAAATATATATGTATTACATATATATATAAACCGATTTTTTTTCATAGACACGGCCACGTTGTGTTGAAGAAACGTATGCGGCGACCCGTTGCCAACCATTACGGTACGTGACGTCACCGTTTTGTTTCGGTAATACTTCACTCTTATCGGCCGAATGATTTCGTCTGTGTTAAATTCTGCTTTTTTCACTCTTCATAAAGCACTGAATTTAGTTTCTTAAACTCATTTGAGTCGACGTTTATTGCAGCGCCGCAATTCGGACTATAACAAATGTAAGGACACACACTTCCTATGTCCGTCAACTATATCGGTCCCTCGGGAAACTCAAACCCAAATAACAATAGTTCCTTTTGTTACTGTCGAGTTGACAGCTATGAGCTCTCACGGATTTCCGACTTACGTTCTCACTTTCATTTTACCGTATCAATCCATGGAAGAAACATTTATTCATCATGAGGAAACGAGCAAGTTATACAGCAGCCTTTAAAAGAAAAGTCACATCTGTTTTGTTTTCTCCTAGATTCTGGTAAGTTGGAGAAGTTGTCAAATCACATTATTACCGTAAATATTGTCAGTTTACGGTAATGTTTTGAACTACCAATGTGCTATGCTTGTGCTGTGTTTCACCAGTCAGTAAAATGACATCTCTGTATCTGTACACAAGCTCTGTTTTCTTCTAAAATTAGGGTGCGCGTTATAAACGGGTACAATAATTTTCCCTAGATTTTACAAGTAAATTTGGGGTGCGCATTATACACGGGTGCGCCTTATATTCGGGAAATTACGGTAAATCGTTTTCTGATCTTATTTAACGTTACAGACATAATATGTTACACTCATCCAGAGTCTTTAATTAAGGCTTAAAGTAGAGTTATCAAAAATATTCCGATAACAGCGGCAATTATTTTATTAAGAAATGTGTCACGTTTAAATATTTAACACTATTAATATATGCGCTGCACGACCCTCTCACTCATTGTCGCGCTCAATGTGTAATGACGCCGTTTTACCTATATAGAGAGATAAAAGGCAGCACAAAATGAGTAGAGTGAATTTTGGCAGCCTTTGAAGCCTTTCTTCAAATGACTAAAACCTTGCAATCCCTCTCCCTGTGATTAGAAATATCATGGGAAGCAATGTGGGGAAGCAAGGTGGAAATTGATCTTTGTCTTAACACCTTAAGTTATTTCCCAAAGCAGAGAAGATATAGCCATTGGTAGCACGACGCACAGTCATGGTTCCACTTCCAATCATGCATTGGGGCATGGCGGCAGTATCATTTACTGAAAGCTCAACAAATACACTAGTAGGCAATATTTAGTCACAATTTACAAAGTCACAAGTCTTTCTATCCGTGGATCCCTCTCACAGAAAGAATGTTAATAATGTAAATTCCATCTTGAGGATTTATTGTCATGATAAACAAATACAGTACTTATGTACTGTATGTTGAATGTATATATTCGTCCGAGTTTTATTCATTTTTTTTCTTAATGCATTGCCAAAATGTATATGATCGGGAAAAATTATCGGGAATGATTGGAATTGAATCGGGAGCAAAAAAAACAATCGGATCAGGAAATATCGGGATCGGCAGATACTCAAACTAAACTGATCGGGATTGGATCGGGAGCAAAAAAAAAACAAGATCGGAACAACCGTATTTCCTAGTGCTTTTTGAAGTGTGTTTTGTGTCATTGTCCTGCTGGAAGACCCATGATCTCAGAGGGAGACCCAGCTTTCTCACAATGGGCCTGAAATTATGCTGCAAAATTTGTTGGTAGTCTTCAGACTTCATAATGCCATGCACACGGTCAAGCAGTACAGTGCCAGAGGCAGCAAAGCAACCCCATCTGACCACAGAATGTTTTTGGCTTTCTCAGGTAAGTTTTGGCAAACACCAGCCTGTTTTTTTATGTCTCTGGGTCAGAAGTGGGGTCTTCCTGGGTATCCCGTTTTCATTCAGACGCCGACAGATAGTACAGGTTGACACTGTTGAACCCTCGGACTGCAGGAGAGCTTGAACTTGTTTGGATGTTAGTCGAGGTTCTTTATCCACCATCCGCACAATCTTTCATTGAAATCTCTCGTAAATTTTTCTTTTCCGTTCACATCTAGGGAGGTTAGCCACAGTGCCATGGGCCTTACACTTATTGATGACACTGTGCACAGTAGACACAGGAACATTCAGGTCTTTGGAGATGGACTTGTAGCCTTGAGATTGCCCATGCTTTCTCACAATTTTGCTCCTCAAGTCCTCGGACAGTTCTATGGTCTTTTTTTCTTTTCTCCATGCTCAATGTGGTACACACAAGGACACAGACAGAGGTTGTCTTGTAATTGCAATCATTTTCGGGGAGTGTGATGGCCCCTGGCCGTTTAATAGTTAATTTTCTGAGACTCAGTCAGCTGATCGTCGCCTCCACCAGCTGGCTGCTTCCCCTCCCACTGTGACGACAGCTGATCGACACCGGACGGACCGTCGCCGCCATCACTGATTGGCCACGAAAAAAGGCGCCAAGCTTCTTAAACCTGCTGCTGTCAACGCTCTGAGATGCCGCATTTAACAGCATTCTGCCGCGGTCCTCCTCGCCATTCACGCTCGTTTGCATTTGATCGCTAGTTTGATACACTCCCGCTTTTTCGGTGAGGTCTTTTATATTTATTTGTTATTGGATCGTTTTTGTTCACCACTGTAAATAAGAGCACTGAAGCAAGTAGGGGTAAGTCGCCATTTCTGTTCAACCCGTTTTCTCCTGTTTTGTTTAGTGTTAGAAGCTAGGTTAGTGGCTGTCTTTTCTTTGTTCTTTTTCATGATCAGGGTTTAGTTAGCGGGTGGGATTCAAGTGTAGATTCCTTTTGTTTGCTGTTTTGGCCTGGGCTTACCCTGAAGCCGCGCTTCATCCACACTTTATACATATCCATTGCGAGTTTGATTGTTGCATAGTTAAATTTGTGCCATTTGTGAATTTGTGTGTCTCGTTTTATGTTATGCCCTTCGCGAGCCGTCCTCGGGACGTAACAGGGAGAAATTGAGCATTATCTGACAGAATTGCAGGCGTGCCAATACTTTTGGCCAGCACTGTATGACGTCACACTATCACCTGGCAACAACTCCTTTTTGTTCGAATACTCAAAGAACTCATTGAAATACTTCAAACTAATGTAATAATAGCTTTAATGTTGTTGTTCTGTGCCTAGCATTGAGACCAAAGCCTTTATTCAACAAGAATATTCAAAACATTTTCCAATGACAAGTATTTGTTATAGTGAAGGGGGAAAAAATGGCCGTGTCTTTTCCACAGTGCCGCGATCCGGGCTGTCTTTTGTATTGATCCTTATTAAATGTACACGCTTCATTGTAATTCATAGTAAAGGCGCGAGGACCTTGGATTAAAACAGAAAAACACCTCCCGTCGCATGCAAGAAAGCCGCTTCAGTTCAAGTGTTCTTGAACACGACACGGTCTTCTCGTCGGGTGACCCTGTGCTGTGATTCTCCCGTACTGTTTAAAAAGTGTATCCTCAAACAATACAAATGTAGACGGTGTTTGTAATAATTCCGTTGGGTCCGTCAAAAAGTGTTATTTCCTGCATTACAATCTTCTCCATTGAATTTATATGGTGATAAAACATGTAAATACCGAATCCTTGATGGCGTCCTTTGTTCACGCGGCCTTCCTTTGGCTACATTCTCTCGAGTCTTTCTCCGTAATGAAGATGGAAGATTAAACAACAGCGACGAGCCGTGCTATTTGTCAAGGAATTAAAACAGCATCCGTCTCACTTAATCACCGTCTTAATATCTCCTCAGACGCCGAAAGAAAGCGGTTTGGCGGCTCAAGGTTAACATTTTTTTCATTCGAGGATGAAAAGAGCGTGGATAGGTAAGCCAATCAAACGGGCGTCCGAGTGGGCGAAATAATGTTTTAGTGTTGAAAACGACCACTTAATTCATATCGGGAAAAATAAACAGGATCATGATATTGTACAAATTTGAGACGCATTTTCAGAACAGACAAGCTCTGGAGTGTTAGTTGACGTAAATTATTTGGCACGACACCGTGTGATCTCTGCTTGCCGACCGAAACATTCCGCCTCAAATGACCCTGTGCGTTATTAATTGCGCAGCTCTTCATGTCGCTCTAATCGTCAACATCTGACCACAAACACATGATTAGGAGAATAATTGTCCCAGTAAAGCCCTTTATGGCAAAGACAGACGGGCTATTCTTTGCTGTTTATCAGGTTTGAGGTTGTCAAACTGAAGCTCCTGTGGTGAAAGTTAGCTAAGCTGGATTTGGAAATTCTTTGACTTAGCATACTTCTAAAGCAGTGGTTCTTAACCTTGCTAAAGGTAACAAACCCCACGAGTTTCACAGGTGCAATCACCGAAAGCTTCTGAATTTCATAATCAAGCCATTTCTTTAACGTATTGAAAACCTAGCAAGCTAACATTTACAAGCATGCAAACTGAAAAAGGTGACAAAGTAACATGGACACACGGACTTAAACACAGTACATAATAATTTAACATATACAAGTCTAAATCTCTCATCTCTCATCCTGAAATCAGAAAATATAAGACGCATTAAGTAGCAAATTATACCAAATCTAAATGATAAAATATACAGTATGTCCCATTTGCATTAAGCAGAGAACAACTGTACTCCCGTCTCTCACTATTGTCAGTCATTTGTTGTCACGAGAAGAGAGTGGCGGTGATAGGTCTAGGTCATCGGACTAGAGCATGGGTCCCCAACCTTTTTTGCACCACGGACCGGTGTTATTGGGGTCTTTTTTTCACGGACCGGTGTTCTGACAAATTTTGCAACCCATCAAAAATTGCAACGATGTGGTTCTGCGCATGCGCGTAACGTTAAACATAGCCGCAAAATGCGCAAATGCAGCGATTCCAAAGTAAACACAACACAAACTTTCTTGAAAGAAATGAATACTAACTTACGTTTGATCATGGAAGGATTTGTAGAAAAGTTCTCCACAGATACATCCTGCCATGTTAGCTGCACACAAAAACTGCACACCGCTCTCACCATTAACGACTTCGCCTTGTCGTTAAGCATTAATTAAGAAGCCTGCTTCACAAAGCTACGATGTTGGAAATTGCAGCAAGGTTTTCAATGCTCTCGTAGCGATGTCAGGATATTCCGGAATGACTTTAATCCAGAACCTCGGTAGAGTTGTTGTCTCAAATGTACGTTTAATCAGGTCGCCGTCATTTACGATCTCTACAAGTTGATCCTCCTGTTGCACAGACATGCTCGAATCACTCGGTTTATTCACAAACGAACAAAAGTTCCAGCATCATCACCCTGCTAAAAGTCAAGAATCTGCATTGGACAAGGGGTCAATAGTCAAATATCTGCATTGGACACGGTGATGGAACTGTTTGGTGCTGTTCCAGTGAGACGTTAAATGGCCCTTACCTAATTGCCTGGCATTGACTCCCACTGACAGCCATAGACGTTTAATCGTTTGAAGTATTCAAATGGATTCGACGTCTACTAGTGATAAACTAATTCCAATTCACACTAGAAGCTTGTTTTTCTCTTAATTAGTTGTTTGTAGAATATCCTACAATGATTTCCTGACCAATGTATCGAAAATCGTTGCATCGCCATATCATCAGATCATCGTTATCGTGAGCTTTGTATCGCAAATCGTATCGTATCGTGAGGTTCCCACTCCTAGTAATAATTTGACGAATCGGGTTCTCATGTGGCGGACGTTTTTTGTTGTCCCTGAACGCACCGCGGGGCTGACGTGACGGTGAGATAGAGAGTGAGGTTCTATTTTACTTCCTCTTTTAATGTTTGGATGGCAATGGATGGTGGCGTCAACTGCAGCGGACACTAGGCGTGTTGTGTTGCACAAGTTGATGGAATAAATGATTAGAAACCTGACGAATTCTTTGGCGAAGTTACCACAACAAGAATTCACCTTCACTTATAAAGACTGGCGAACGGATGTCGGAGGAGGACCGTCGAGATCGACATTCTATGGCCGTATTGTCGACCCAGTTCATGGATACACACACCGTGCGTATATGTTTCATTTACGTCTTCATTTCAATGGTAAGCCCCACCTTTTCTTTGTTTCTACACCTGCACTAACCTTTTTGGAGCCAGTGTTGATTTCTCTCACAAGAAAATCCTCAGTGCGTCCCTCTTCCGGCAAAACAAAGAAACTGCAGCGCTGACATAAATCGTCGTATTTCGAGCATGTCATCGGATGTAGAAACAAATGGCGAGTTAAATTTTACGCCGGGTGTCGAAAAGATCATGTGTCGAAGCGATCTTATGTCGAGGTACCGCTGTACTTCCTGTGCATGTCAAGTTAAAAGCCGTTTACTGCAAAAGTACTTTGCCCTGACTCTATACTTTAAAAATAAAACTCTGGAAGCTTCAGTTCTTAAATAAGTGTGACTTCCTGTTCTAGATGGCATTCTCGTAGACGTTTGCGGGTGTAGTGACCCACCCGGTCAACTGTTGGCAGGGTTAATACAAAACTGTTTTCGCGGTGATTTATTTTTCCTAATATTGGATTGTATTTTGCCAAAAGTGGATCTGACTCAACGTCCAAATAATAAAGCAGCATGCCGATAGCCATCTCTCATTTTGCCTCTCTCTCTCTGGGAGTCCGGAGAGGCCTGGCCTAATTGAGCTGGCCTCAGGAAGCCCATCATTAGCCCTGCTGCTCTGGTCACACATGGTCACCAGATGTGAGTCCAGCCACGATGGAATGCAGAGTGCCACTCGTTCTTCTGTCTGCCTCTCCCTCGCTCTCTCTAATAAACTGCCTTTTGTTTCTATGCAGCCATTGTCCGTTTTAGGCCGACCGCTGTCTGACATAAGAGAAGCCATCAGGCCTTGAAAGAAAGGCTTTGTACAGACAGAGACACCACGTTGAGTCAGATGGAAAAGGGATTCTTGGGGATTTTAATGCACTCTTCTGGCTTTGTTTTTTTGTCATTGTCTTGTGACTCTACCTGTATTATTGTCAAGGAATGGTTGTTGTTTCAAATATGAAATTGGGATACAGCGGGGACATGAACAGTCAGTGTTGTTCGTCTTACTTTCAAAAAACTAATTACTTACAGTTACAAATGACTTCTCCCAAAAAGTAATTGAGTTAGTAACTCAGTTACCTCATTGTAAGAGTAATGACATGTAATAACTTGTAGAACATGAAAAGTAACGTCACATGTTCTACATGTTATTACATTATACATTCTATAACATCTTTCACATCACAGATGTTTATATTAACTGATTGAATTAAACAGATTTTTTCAGCAAAAAAAAAAAATAATTAAAAAAAATCCTAGTTCACACGTTTTACTTTCACCTGTATAAGAGTGGAACGGTATAATAACTTTAACTGACAGGTCCCCAAACTACGGCCTGCGGGGCGGATACGGCCCACCTCGACATTTGGTCCGGCCCCCTGAACATTTTTTTTTTTTAACTTGTGTTATTTATTTCCTGGCTTTTTCTGTGAGAACCCAGAAAGGGTTATTTGGTTATTATCTATTTAATTAATAGTGTTATTATTATATTATATTATATTAGGGCTGTCAAACGATTAAAATTTTTAATCAAGTTAATTACAGCTTAAAAATTGTAATTAATCGCAATTCAAACCATCTATAAAATATGCCATATTTTTCTGTCATTTATTGTTGGAATGGAAAGATAAGACACAAGACGGATATATACATTCAACATACGGTACATCAATACTGTATTTGTTTATTATAACAATAAATCAACAAAATGGCATTAACATTATTAACATTCTCTTAAAGCGATCCATGGATAGAAAGACTTGCAGTTCTTAAAAGATAAATGTTAGTACAAGTTATAGAAATTTTATATTAAAACCCCTCTTAATGTTTTCGTTTTATTAAAATTTGTAAAATTTTCATTCAAAAAATAATCTTGTAGCTCGCCATTGTTGATGTTAATAATTACACCATGCTCACTCATTGTGCTGAACGTATAAAATCATTTGGGCCCAAGCGCCAGCAGAGGGCGCCAAACACCAAAATACAAGTAACAAGCGGACATTACACTGCTGTCATTTTAATCTGTTTGAGCGGGGCATGTGCGTTAATTGCGTCAGATATTTTAACGTTATTAATTAAGAAAATTAATTACTGCCCACTTGGTTTTCGCGTTTTTGATCCGCGTCGACCTATTTGTCATAGACCCCTTTTGTTATTCCCTTTTTACCGTGTTCGCGTGTTTTGTTTTATATGTTAATAATAAACAGGGGTGAAAGTGAGCGGAAACGGTCAGGAACGCAGTTTCGGTATAACATTCAGGGCAGGAACGCTGTTCTGGTATACGGTGCTTTGAGTCTGAAAATATGACGGCAACTGTCAAAACGCTATGTAAAAAAAGAAAAATACAAAGCTGCCACACATGCATTTCATCTCCAAGAAGAAAACAATCTACCAATATAATATTTACATACACAAGTGTGAACAACAAGTATAGCAAAGTGCTGTTTAGGCTAATGAGTTTCCACCGATATTTATTATTTATTTTATTCCACGGACGGCATGGAGGTTTCCCCAGCTGCTGCAGTTATCTGAGTCTGACGAATTCACGCAGCAAAGCAAAACGCCTGGACTCATTTATCCGTTCAATTGGCTGACATACTGAAATGTGATCACCGGAGATCGTTAGCTCTGATTGGTTCAGATCAGGGGTCGCGTTAACCGAATATTTTCCGTCATTGACCGGTTTTTTAAAACGGTGACGGAAAAAACTGAAGTCCATCTGTCATTTTGACAGGTTGCAATTCACACCCCAGACCACAGGGTGGCGAGTGAGCATATTAATTAGCTATTGTCTCTCTTGATGCATGACGTCGTTGGCCTTACTCGGAAAAATGTCAAGGCAACTGAGTGTCCGAAGTTTCTTCAAAAAGCCCCCCCCGTAAATAAATAAATAAATAAAATTCTTGGCTCCGTGGTGACCTTCACGTCGGGGAGTTCCGGCAAGAAATTCTAACCACTTTCACCCCTGATAATGAATCCCCGAACGTTCCCCCTCTGTTGTCTGTTTTTGGGTTCAGTCTTGGTCTCCGCATTCTTGGATCGTAACAGTGAACAAGGCTTTTTAGAATTAGAAATTTGAATTTTTCTATCACCGATTTGGCCTGTTTTTCTCCATTCTATTGCCATTGCAATAATAGATCAAATAACTTTGTCCTCTGCATGTTTTCTTGATTTGGAACTCTTGAAACATTTTGGAAGTACTTAAAGAGCGTGTTTATGCATGCATACGAGCACGGGTTTAAACGGCGGGCACACAATGAATACGCGATACATTTCGACGGCTGCCCTCATTTGAGACAAATGTAATCATCTCGCCTGGCTGGCTTTTTTCTTATTATTGAAAAGTTAAGTCGCTAATCTGTGAAGTTGTTTCTCAGCTGAATTAATTCAATTATCTGCCGGCGTGAGTGGCTATCACGGGCCTGACGTCTCCGTCCGCGCGTTTTACTCCCCTCCCGCACTTGTCTAATGTCATGCATCCGCGAGTGTGTGCAAGAGTGCCGATATTAGCGCGGATTAACGTGTTTGTGACATTCGGCGCACATATTTGCGTTGTGTTTGCGGATGCCCTTCGCGCGTGCGGGAAAATAAGTGGGTATGGAAGTCATGTTTTCCCAACTCCCACTGGATCAAGGCCTTTTTATAATCCACTGAGCCGACATAATTCCACCTCACTTACAATGGATTTGTCTCCGCTTTGTCTCCTCATTATTGTTCTCATTCACATGATAAGCCGCTTCATGATTCCATTAGTGTTCTATCTGCTTCCATAAGCAGCCATATTTCAACTTTACCGCTTTGGAGTTTTAACTTTGTAACCCCTTAATCGCTTATTGTCGTACAGGATGAAGGACACTGTCGCAAAACACTGTCAGTTCTCCAAATTAAAAAAAAAACAAACAAAAAAAAAACATCAACCCGAAATTGGCTCGAATTGTGTCATAGTGATCAAATTCGTAGCTTCAGGAGTAAGGGTGTGACGGTACATGTATTTGTATTGAACCATTTCGGTACGTGGTGCTCGGTTCGGAACAGAGGCGTACCGAACGAGTTTCTGACGTAATTTAACCCTTACTTTTCGAGGCTGTGAGTCGATCGGGTTACAGTTTCTTTGTGTAGATTATATTAACTCCGTCTTCTCTACTATAATGAGGACCAACACGGTAGGACAGTATAACCCAGAAACGTCAACAGCGCGACAACGTGGCCGCCGCGTGAACGCAGTGAAACGCGGGCGTTAAAGTCAATCAGCCAATGCACACCAATTGAAACGGATACTCGAGCAACTCGTGTAACTCGAGTTTAAAAACTGATCCGATTAATTTAATTCACCTTGAGTAATCGTTTATTTTGACAGCTCTAAGCATCACGTTTTGCTCGGACTACTTTTAATACGGGACAACACGCTGATGTCACGTGCGTAGAGGAAGAAGCAAAAAAACTTACTGCAGCCGACAGCCGCCACAAAAGACGCCGACGTTGCTAAAAACTAGCCCGCATGATGCTACGTTGGTAGCAGGTAGCGTCTGATGCGTCTCATAGAGATCACATGTATGTTGAACTAGATGCAATATGACAGAGTCAGTGGCGTTAGTAAACAGCCGCCATCTTAAAGCAGTACAGCGCAAAGCGCTAATAAATAAGATTAACGTTACTGTCACTAGCTCACGTAACGTTAGCCCTGCGAAGGGCTAGGTTTCTATTCATTATGACCACTGTCCACGCGTGGCTAACGTGTCTTGCATACAGGTTTTAACATTACATAGCGTTGCGGAGTGATGAGGGTGTAAAATGAATACTTAATAATGCTAACTATCAATTTTAGCTCAGTAGTCATTGCTGGATAAAACATCAAGTAGCACTGGTCCCTAATGTGCTCCAACAAAGCCTGTATCATACATTTATTTTGAACACTGCAAATCTCAAAATCCTTTCAGGACTTACAGTTTAGACTAACTTAAAACTTAACAAGACCTTAAAAATAGCTTGACAAAAATAGAAATTCAATTGAAACACGTGGGAAAAAAATCCTAACTTTTGAGTGATGTGTGTTATCAAGTGCAATGGCATTTTTAGGTAAGATATATATATATAATTATTTTTAATAAGATCTGAAAGTTTTTTGAGTGAAAGCAGTGAATTAGTCTTTTTTTTTTATTCTAGTTACATCTGAGATGCAATTGTTGGCTGTTTTCAACAATGTACATCGAAAATTAAGACATTGATTGACCGAATATGGTTCAATATTAGATGTCTTGGTTTCTCACGTATATTCACAATTGCTCTTCACCTAAAAATATATATGTTTTATCCGATTAATCGATAGAATTTTCAGTCGATTACTCGATTACTAAAATATTCAACAGCTGCAGCCCTACACAAGTCGCAGTGCGGCCGCGTGTTTGACGCGTCCCAGAAGCGGCTCAACATGACGCACGCGAAAAGAACGGCAGAGTTTATTATTTGACGCGAGACGCGACCCTCCTGCGTCAATACTACTACCGGTAGCTAGAATCGGGCAGACCGGAAGTCACTCGTGTAAAAATACGGGGGATCCGGTCGATTTTCAAACTAATATGGAATCGTACCCCACATTTTGAGTCCATCAGATCTCTTGACACAAACACAAAACCCTCCTACCACAACAAAACAAGTAGGAACTAATATTCACATATGAACTAAAGTTATACAGCATAAAATATACAATAGAAATGAATACTACATCACATTTGTAAAATATAAACACATAATAAAATCAATAACAGCCCATTTAAATAAAATAAATTGAAATGAGCTAAAACATCTGTAATTAAATAATAATACACAGATCCTGCTTGCACAATTAAATTCATTAATTTCTGTGTGGCGCTTTAACTTGAGAAAATCCACCAATAAAACTTTTGAAAACCGTTCATAAGAAAAAAAAAAGATTCATTGAGGCATTTCATTTGTAAAATACATGTTAAAATCTTTGTCATTGGGATTGCTTTTCTCCTTAGCACAGGACTTCTTTTTTCTTTCTTTCAGAAAGAAAACTGACCAATACGCGGGGTCTGAAAGGCAAATTGTTGTTGTATTATCTTTAAATACCCGCTACTTTTTGAGCAGAATTCTAGCTTTGTATAGGCTAACGTTCCTATTGTTGAAAGCAAAAAGGTGTGTAATAAACAACTAGCATATTTATATTTTGCGTTTTCTTACTGTACCGAAAATGAACCGAACTGTGACAACAAAACCGAGGTACGTACCGAACCGAGATTTTTGTGTACCGTTACACCCCTAATATTTATAGATAATTAAAGGTTAGTAAACACTGTCATGAACATTTCCCACCAGCTACGAGAGTTAACTCTATCGTGTTTCGTGTGTCTAGTGGTGGGAAAACGTTTTGGTTTTTTTCTCTCTGGCAACTGTCTGTGCCGAGAAAGAGAGTGTGTGTATAATGTAAACATGAAACGAGTCATACACACGTGCTTTTTAATGGAAAATATTTTTTTTGTGCTGATAATAATAATGAGCTGTGGGTTTAGGCTCACCTAAAGGACTGCATTGATTTTAAATTTATTTTGAATAGTTTTTTCTTTCTTTTTTGACGAAACAGTATACTTGTGTTCCAATTTGCTAATATTTTTTAAAAAATTAAAAATCCTGTTGCATGGAAAAAAGTTTTTTTTTTTTCTTTAAAGCTAGATATCTCACAGTAACTAATTGCAATAAACCGCGAGACCGTGATATTTTGGCTTAATGTTATCATACTCATTTGGACTGGCTCGCTACCATTCTACAGGCTAAATCCATTTAACTGCTAGTTCTCGATCTGATTGGAAGGGGAACTGGTTTGCCCAGTGGAAGGTTGACTTGCACTTGGTAAGAGGGAATACAATAGATCAATGAGCAGCGTGGTGTCAAATTTTGACCTGTTTATAAAACATGTTTTCAAAATGAGAAGAATTTTGAACAGGAATTTGCTAAATTCATTGGGATTGCTTTTCTCTTCAGCACAGGACTTCTTCTTTCTTTCAGAAAGAAAGCTGACCAATACGCGGGGTCTGAAAGGCAAATTGCTGTTGGATCTTCAAATATCCGCTACTTTTTGAGCAGAATTCTAGCGTTGTATAGGCTAATGTTCCTATTGTTGAAAGCAAAAAGGTGTGTAATAAACAGTGTTGTTAATTACGGCGTTAGAATATAACGGCGTTATTTTTTTCAGTAGTAAGTAATCTAATTAATTACTTTTCTCATATTGGCAACGCAGTTACCGTTACTGAGGCGGGAAAGGCGCGCGTTACTATGAATGACGCGAGAAAAGTCTGAGAGAGACGGACTCACGGAGACGAGAGAGCAGAGCAGGAGTGGGGACGCCATTGCAAACGCGATGCTAGGTGGCTCTTTACTGTAGCCGATAGCCTACAAACTACGCCCACATGATGCTATGTTAGATATCACATACTATAGAACTAGATGCAAATGACAGACAAGGTGGGATTCGCAAGATATATATATATATATATATATTGAACTAGATGCTTTAGTAAACAGCCGCCATCTTAAAGCAGTAGACCTCTCAGGAAGGCTCTGTTGTAGAGAACCTTCCTAGCGAAGCTAAGTAACTTTTTATCTAAAATGCTCCTAAATCGGCAAAATCTTGACTTAAATCTATCTTTAAATGATGAAAAAGTTTTAACTTACACTTGTCGAAAGTAGACAGAAGGGAACTAACGCAATAACGCAATTTTAACAACTTTAACGGCTGATTCAGAACTTTTTTTTTTTTTTTTGAGAAAAAAAAAAACATGAAAATGATCACTAGTTACTTTGCCAAGTAATTAATTACTTTTACATTCAGGAAACTGAGTTACTAACGCAATTACTTTTTGGGAGAAGTAATTTGTAACTGTAATTAATTACTTTTTAAAAGTAAGATTAACAATACTGAATTTATTAAACTCACTTTATATTGTTTACTGCTGATTGTTATTTTATTATATTGTTTACTGTTGATTTTTGTTGCACTTCAACTGTAGGATAAATCTGTTGCTGTTGAGGTGCAATAAATATTACAAGCTTCTATAACACAATGACCTGTCTGTTCTTCTCTATTCAACTGACTCGAACACTTCTCAGAAAATTTCAAATTCTTTGACATACAACAACTCCTTTTTAAAGTAACGGAAATAATTACTTTCCCTGGCAACTAGTTACTTTTACTATAGAGTAATTCAGTTACTAACTCAGTTACTTTTTGGAAGAAGTAGTGAGTAAATATAACTAATTTCTTTTTTAAAGTAACGTGCCCAACACTGGTTATAAAAAACCAGCACATTTATAGTTTGTTTTCTTACTGTACCGAAAATGAACCGAACCGTGACCTCAAAACCGGTACCGAACCGAGATTTTTGTGTACCGTTACACCCCTAACCGAGAGTAATACAACTTGAACATAATTTCGAAAACGAAGGGAAGGGAATACAAGATAATCACAGTGGATGTCTGAGATGCTAACAAGAAACAAGGTGTGCGTGTCACTCGACATGCACATGTTGCCAAACACGAGACGCGGTGCGAGCCGAGCGGTCTGCCACGCAGGAGGGAGATTACTTAAGTGTAACACGTCGAGCTCTGTCAGGTAATTACAGAACGTCTCCACGCTTATGTCTAATTAGACAGCTCCGGCGGGAGTCATATACACCGTGTTAATTAAGGCACCCAGTCTGGGACTTTCTTCACACGTATAAACAGTGACAAACACTGCACTTGTGAATTTGTGTGGGATGCATCGACTTCATAGTCGCTTATGTATGTCACCATTTGTAGAGATCCCCAGTGGGTAAAGGAATTACACTTCAGTTTTTAAAATCAAATCATATATGAATAACTACTGACATTTTAGAAACTGTTGAATCAATCAATCGGCTTCTTTGCGACTTCTTTTCAAAAGCAACGCTACAAAGTGGTCTCAGCCTTGTGACCATAGGCTCCCAGGGCTGAACTTTAACCCTAGTTTGACCTCACAGCCACTTAACAACCGTTAAGGTCACTCTGACACCAACTTCTATTGTGTATGCAAGCACGTGCGTTTGTTTTGAATGGACGCGGCGATTATACAGTAATGACGTGAGGTAACTGCTCCTAAGTCGTCGGCATACTGTGAACGTCTACCGCAATTAAGGACAACTTGTGAGAGCGTTCATGCTTGTTTTATGTGCGTTTCTCTGTTTTCTCACACTCTTAGTCACATCTAATCACTTTGACGGGGTGGTTCCTCTCTAACGTAAAGATAACATTGGGCTGTGTTACCCAACCTTGCACTTAAAACTCAAGGGTTTTACAAAAGTTAATACTACAACTGTAATAATAAACAATGTTTCACGAATACCTCTAACAATTTGAATCTTGATAATAAGCCCTATTGTCTTGGTAAGGGAATGTTCTCCAGCAAAAGTGCGTTGCACCCAAAATCTAGCTCTGCTAATTACAGCCATATAAATCAGCACTTGTAATTATGCTAATTAGCCCGCTAACTTCCTCGCCGAAGCCGACACAAACAAAGGCGACACTATCGGATGATGCGGCACGTTAACGAGCTTGTCAACTTATCTGACACGCGCTAATTACTCTGCAGGATTCCGTTCGGGAAGCGAGGGGGAGTGCCGAGGTCGGTTTTAACGCTTGCGTCACCTCTATTGCCTCTGACCCATGGCCCTTTTATAGTCAGACCGGTGAGGTTTATCATGTTGTACTTCAGATCTTGTTTGATTCTCAATATTTTGAAGTGATGGAATCGGAAGTGTTAGCGGAAAAGACAAACAGTTAAAGATAAATGAATCAGTCTGATCATTTTGGGGAAGTATTTTTGGAAGAAATCCATGTCGTATTTAAGGGGTCCCCAAACTTTTTCCTGTGAGGGCCACATAACTTTTCCCTTCTCTGATTAGGGGCCTGGGTCAGTGTGAAACAGAAAAAGAGTGACGATTGCAGGAGTGCCTAAATGTAAAAAAATATTGTTTTTCAGAAAGCCACAATCAAATAACCCTTTCTGGATTCTTCACGGAACAAAAGTAAATAAAATAAAATAAAAAATAAAAATATAATTTAATATACTGGGCTGTCAAACGATTAAAATTTTTAATCGAGTTAATCACAGCGACGACCCAGTGACGATCCATCTTCAGCTTTCGGGCAGAGGGCAACAGATTTTGATTTCAAATGTCCTGGTATTTCAAAGCATTCATGATGCCATGCACCCTAACAAGGTTCCCAGGGTCTTTGGAAGCGAAACAGCCCCTCAGCATCACTGACCCACTCCCATACTTCACAGTGGGTATGAGGTGCTTTTCAGCATGCGCATCTTTCGTGGCACGCCAGACCCACTTAGAGTGTTTGTTGCCCCAAAAAAAATCAATCTTGGTCTCATCTGACTAAAGCACACGGTCCCAGGCTTCAACTGGGACCGAAGCCATTAATTTCAAAGCATGAATGCTTTGAAATACCAGGACATTTTATATCAAAATCTGTTGCCCTCTACCCGAAAGCTGAAGATGGGTCGTCACTGGGTCTTTCAGCAAGACAATGACCCTAAACATATGGCAAAATCTACACAGAATTGGTTCACCAGACACAAAATCAAGCTCCTCCCATGGCCATCTCAGCCCCCAGACCTCGTTTTGTTGGCAAAAGGGGGTTGCACAAAGTATTAACACCAGGGGTGCTAATAATTGTGCCACACATTATTTGATTTCAAATATTTTTTTCTTTATGTGGGATTTTTTTCCCCACTGAATGAATGCACTTGTATTGAAGGTTGGATTTTTCTCTTTTTTTCCATTAAGGTCCCATATTATTTGAATTAAAAATATATATATATTAGAAGCTAAAAAACACATCTTTTTCAGGGGTGCCAATAATTATGGAGGGCACTGTATTGTTCTACGTAAAGGACATCAGCCAAGGTCGATCCCCCACATTCTTACCACACCAAATCTGGCCCCCTATGCAAAAAGTTTGGACACCCCTGCTCTAAATGAATAGGCAGTGATTCAAACTTAACAGAAAATAACCTGTAAATGCCCTAAAATGAACAGCAAGTGACCTGTAAATGCCCTGAAAATCGGACATGGTTTCGAATGAACTAACGTTCCCAGTCTAAATGGATTGGGCGTCGAGCACCGTCAATGCAGCCTTGGAGTTAACTGAGACACTATTATGGCGGAAGATTTTGGTAGCAACATGTTAGTTCATTTTTTTCTTTAAAGACATTGACACCTTTTTAAAACGATATCTCGATTCTTGGCAGGAACATATTATTAACCTCTTGGGATGCAAAGTATCACGATATATCACCATTTCGATATTTTGTCACACCCCTAGAAACAAGTGATTTGCTTCTGCAATCGCAATGGAAACAAGTGATTTGCTTCTGCAAGAAAAGGGGGATAAGTGAAACGATCTATTTTCCACACTCTCATTAATACACCCTTGCATCTTCTGAGTACTTCTTTCATGCAATGTTCAATCGTGATAGCTAGAAAAATCCTTTATAATACCCTTGTCACTTGACTTTAACCTGGTCCTTATGTACTGTGGAGTACCAATTTAGCAATAAGGAATGTGCTTGCGATTTAGAATTAAATGCTTTTTACCAACAAGATACGCCGCAAACACTCAACGGTTGCTAAAGACTGGAAGCCTTCGGACTGGACAAGTCAATTCCCAGACCCAAACCTTATTAAGTATGCATTTTACATGCCAAAGAGGAGACCGAAAAACAGAAGACACCCAAATTATCTTCCAATACTTTTGCTTACCTTACACTTACCGGCCACTTTATTAGGTACACCTGTCCAACTGCTCGTTAACACTTAATTTCTAATCAGCCAATCACATGGCGGCAACTCAGTGCATTTAGGCATGCAGACATGGTTTAAGACAGTCTTCTGCAGTTCAAACCGAGCATCAGTATGGGGAAGAAAGGTGATTTGAGTGACTTTGAAACGTGGCATGGTTGTTGGTGCCAGAAGAGCTGGTCTGAGTATTTCAGAAACTGCTGATCTACTGGGATTTTTACGCACAACCATCTCTAGGGTTTACAGAGAATGGTCCGAAAAAGAAAAAATATCCAGTGAGCGGCAATTCTGTGGGCAGAAATGCCTTGTTGATGCCAGAGGTCAGAGGAGAATGGCCAGACTGGTTCGAGCTGATAGAAAGGCAACAGTGACTCAAATAACCACCCGTTACAACCAAGGTAGGCAGAAGAGCATTTCTGAACGCAGAGTATGTCGAACTTTGAGGCAGATGGGCTACAGCAGCAGAAGACCACGTCGGGTGCCATTCCTTTCAGCTAAGAACAGGAAACTGAGGCTACAATTTGTACAAGCTCATCGAAACTGGACAGTAGAAGATTGGAAAAACTTTGCCTGGTCTGATGAGTCTCGATTTCTGCTGCGACAGTCGGATGGTCGGGTCAGAATTTGGCGTCAACAACATGATAGCATGGATCCATCCTGCCTTGTATCAACGGTTCAGGCTGGTGGTGGTGGTGTCATGGTGTGGGGAATATTTTCTTGGCACTCTTTGGGCCCCTTGGTACCAATTGAGCATCGTTGGAACGCCACAGTCTAACTGAGTATTGTTGCTGACCATGTCCATCCCTTTATGACCACAATGTACCCAACTTCTGATGGCTACTTTCAGCAGGATAATGCGCCATGTCATAAAGCTGGAATCATCTCAGACTGGTTTCTTGAACATGACATGACATGTACTCAAATGGCCTCCACAGTCACCAGATCTCAATCCAATAGAGCATCTTTGGGATGTGGTGGAACGGGAGATTCGCATCATGGATGTGCAGCCGACAAATCTGCACCAACTGTGTGATGCCATCATGTCAATATGGACCAAACTCTGAGGAATGCTTCCAGCACCTTGTTGAATCTATGCCACGAAGAATTGAGGCAGTTCTGAAGGCAAAAGGGGGTCCAACCCGTTACTAGCATGGTGTAACTAATAAAGTGGCTGGTGAGTGTATATTCTAACCACGTATCTACAGCAAAAGTCAGGGAAAAAAATACTCTGGAGGGTTTGGGTTAAAGCCAACTCAATCAATCAATTCGCGACACTACACTTTTAGGCAGAGACGGATCCCACAAAGCGACAGGTACGTCAGTGAGAACGCATCCCAATCATGCTTGTGTTCCACCATTTCACTCTTAGTCTGTTGCTGCCAATCACAGATGCTAAAAATGTTGCTCTGTGCATGACTACCACCTGCTGTTTACCTCCATCCTCTCCCTGCTCATCTTCTTTCTTTCTGTTAATGCCTGCCCATTGGATTTTTCCCGAACTGAATTTTATCTAAAAAGGTCCCCTGTTGGATCTGTTGTGATTTTGGTAGTACCTAGCTTGGACTTTTTTGCGCCTTTTTTGCTTGCCTCCCCTTCTTTCTGACTGTTCAGTATGCGCCACTTAGAGGCATCATTACGGAGCCTGTATTCGAGTCATTTTGATTTAAGCAGCCAGACAATGGCCTGTTGATTGAAGCGACCAGAAGGCAGACAATAGGGTTCTATGGCACATAATGCGCCACCATTTTTTCTGAGCTCCCCGCTTTCAGAAAAGGGCCCCGGCTCACCATTGTGCTTCTCACGAAGTGAGAGGGAAAAAAACGGTGCTTGGGGAGGAGGAATATTTTCCCGTGGTATGTCATTATTTTGCAAATTTCTATTATCTCATCATGTTGTCTTCATTGTAATTGCAGCTAATTAGGAGGCTAGTTAGGAGCCCCGGCTTTGAGGCTGGTTCTGCTCCTGAAAGGAGCCCACCGATTATGGCCCCGACAAGAGAGGAAGCGGGAGAAAAGAGGAGATTAATGCTGTTACCCAGGAGACACTGGCTTCCATCTGCGGGGAACAATGCAGTTTTGTTTTCTCCGGGATCCTGCGCAGATCAACAGAATGGGCTCAAGCTCAGCTTGGCGGCAATGCCCGATTCTGTCTTTCGATGGTTTTCGGGCAAACGGCGCCTTCCCTTTAACTCGTCCGTCCCCGCCTCACCTAGCGGGTCGCTCTCCTCCGTCACTCTCGTCACCTCTGTTCAGCGGGCCCTGACTAAAAAGCTTAGTGGCCCTCAAACTGACTGAGAGCTCGCACACACCCCCTCGTCTTCCCAGTATCACATGAAAGCGGCAAGATGCATGGCTGGAGTTCCCAGGTTGTGGGAGGTCATGCCCTTGTCACACAGAGCTGCAAGGTTTTAGTCCTCAATCCCGTGGTGAGCTCCAAAGCACTTAATGAAATAATATACTCTGTCGCTTTTGCTCTTTCTTCTTCCCGTCGTGCTGTAAACACAACCCCCACCACATGGAGGAAGGCCCCTTTTCCAAGCACAGGGCCCCGGGGCCCCTGGACACCTCTTTTTTTTTTAAGCAATGAGTAGAAAATACAATAAGAGTTTAGTACAGTACAAACAGAGAGAGCTCAAGCAGGGCCCAGAGAAAATGAAAGGCCTTTGTCCGCCTTTGTCACGACACGGAGAAAGCCGGAGAGCGAGCGCTGGTGGATCAAAAGAGACAAAAGAGAGAGGAAGGAGACAGCGAGATGGTGGATCACATGGCTCCCAAGCATTGTGATCCTGAGTGAGGAGCATCTCTCCATCTGGCCAGAAACGAGAGAGCGAAACAGACTAGTGGAGAGCGAATGAGAGAAAGTATTGAGTATGTGCCAGCGACATCTGCTCCCGTGGGCACAACAATATAACTCCTTGTAGATCAACCTCGCACAAATGGAGTCACTTTCTAAGGCAATGATAGATGATCGCTTGTTCGGTGATCTCTGATACAAACATTCAGACCAATGCTACTGTCATTCTAAACTATACACAGTACACTCACTGGCCACTTTATAAGGTACACCATGCTAGTAACGGGTTGGACCCCCTTTTGCCTTCAGAACTGCCTCAATTCTTCATGGCATAGCTTCAACAAGGTGCTGGAAGCATTCCTGAGAGAGTTTGGTCCATATTGATATGATGGCATCACACAGTTGGTGCAGATTTCCCAAAGATGCTCTATTGGATTGAGATCTGGTGACTGTGGAGGCCATTTGAGTACAGTGAACTCATTGTCATGGTCAAGAAACCAGTCTGAGATGCTTCCAGCTTTACGACATGGCGCATTATCCTGCTGAAAGTAGCCATCAGAAGTTGTGGTCATAAACGGATGGACATGGTCAGCAACAATATTCAGGTAGGCTGTGGCGTTACAACGATACTCAATTGGTACCAAGGGGCCCAAAGAGTGCCAAGAAAATATTCCCCACACCATTACACCACCACCAGCAGCCTGAACCGTTGATACAAGGCAGGATGGATCCATGCTTACATGTTGTTGACGCCAAATTCTGACCCGACCATCCGAATGTCACAGCAGAAATCGAGACTCATCAGACCAGGCAACATTTTTCCAATCTTCTATTGTCCAATTTCGATAAGCTTGTGCAAATTGTAGCCTCAGTTTCCTGTTCTTAGCTGAAAGGAGTGGCACCCGGTGTGGTCTTCTGCTGCTGTAGCCTATCTGCCTGAAAGTTCGACGTACTGTGCGTTCAGAGATGCTCTTCTGCCTACCTTGGTTGTAACGGGTGGTTATTTGAGTCACTGTTACCTTTCTATCAGCTCGAACCAGTCTGGCCATTCTCCTCTGACCTCTGGCATCAACAAGGCATTTCCGCCCACAGAACTGCCGCTCACTGGATATTTTTTCTTTTTCGGACCATTCTCTGTCAACCCTAGAGATGGTTGTGCATGAAAATCCCAGTAGATCAGCAGTTTTTGAAATACTCAGACCAGCCCTTCTGGCACCAACAACCATGCCATGTTCAAAGTCACTCAAATCACCTTTCTTCCCCATACTGTTGCTCGGTTTGAACTTCAGGAGATGTGTCTTAAACCAGGGGTGGGCAAACTATTCCACAAAGGGCCGCAGTGGGTGTGGGTTTTTGTTGCAACCCATTAAGAGGACACCGTTTCACCAATCTGCTGTTTTACAAGTGTAATCAGTCGATTGCAGTCAGGTGCTTCGCATTTCTGCTGAAACCGCATTGGTTAAACTATCTGTGCTGGGTCAGTTGGAACAAAGACCAGGACCCACTGCGGCCCTCGAGGACCGGTTTGCCCACCCCTGGTCTTAAACCATGTCTACATGCCTAAATGCGCTGAGTTGCCGCCATGTGATTGGCTGATTAGAAATTAAGTGTTAACGAGCAGTTGGACAGGTGTACCTAATAAAGTGGCCGTTGAGTGTTAGGGTTGTTCCGATCGTGGTTTTTTGCTCCCGATCCGATCGTTTTAGTTTGAGTATCTGCCGATCCCGATATTTCCCGATCCGATTGCTTTTTTTTTGGTCCCGATTCAATTCCAATCATTCCCGATAATTTTTCCCGATCATGTACATTTTGGCAATGCATCAAGAAAAAAATGAATAAAACTCGGACGAATATATACATTCAACAAACAGTACATAAGTGCTGTATTTGTTTATTAGGACAGTAAATCCTCAAGATGGCATTTACATTATTAACATTCTTTCTGTGAGAGGGATCCACGGATAGAAAGACTTGTAATTCTTAATGGGTAAATGTGACTTTGTATATTGTGACTAAATATTGCCATCTAGTGTATTTGTTGAGCTTTCAGTAAATGATACTGAAGCCATTTAACTTCTGCCCAAATGCATGGTGGGAAGTGCAACCATGACTGTGCTTATGGTACCAATTGATATATCTTCTCTGCGTTGGGAAATAACATAGGGTGTTAAGGAAAAGATCAACTACTACCTTCCTTCCCCATGATATTTCTAATTGTTGAGAGGGAATGTAAGGCTTTATCCAATTAAAAAAAGGCTACAAAGGCTGCCAAAATTCTCTCTACTCATTTTGCGTTGCCTTTTAGCTCTATTTATACGTAAAACGGTGCCAATATAAATTGAATGCAACAATGCGTGAGTGGGTAGTGCAGCGCATGCGTTAATTGCTTTAAATATTTTAATGTTATTACCGCCGTTAACGCGATAAATTTGATAACCCTACTATAAGCCAAAATTAAAGACTCTGGATGAGTGTAAGACATTTTGCCTGTAATGTTAAATACAATTAGAAAACGATTTAATTAAAAAAAAAAAAAAAAAAAAAAAAAATATATATATATATATATATTAAAAAAGGCATGTCCGATATTTTTTTGCCGATTCCATACTTTGAAAATGACGTGATCGGACCTGACATCTTTAGTGAGTGTATAATGACTACTGTTCGCAGACACTAGGCTATATCTAACACTCTTTTACCAAAGGCTTAGGGCTCAACTTTGGTGCCCAGACCAAGGCTAGACTCTAGCCCTTTTCCACACGTAACAGACGCAAGTTTTTTGACAAACCTTTCAAGGTTAGATAGACCAATCTAGGGTGTACCCTGCCTCTCGCTCAACAAGTCAGAAACATGAGCAGAGAGACCAAACAACAGTCCTTAATTCAACCCTTTGTTTGGCATTTCCGTTCCGAAAGGGCGCATGCATTTTTTTGGAAAATTTCATTACACCCTCTTCTCCCAATAAATCCTTGCCCTTAAACAGTTTGACAGAGGGAGATTCCCAAACCCAAGTGCCATAAATCAATTTAAAGCAAAGCTACGTTCGCCTTGATGTGGGAGTTTCCCATTTGTTTATTCAACTTTTAATTTTTACTAATGCCACACTCTGTTATTCACATGGTCTCTTGACAACACTGGGAAGTGTTGTACTGTATTGTTACAAACAGCTGACAAGCCCAGCCTCACATTTTTGGATGCAAACCCTATCGTCGCCAGCTTGTTGATGAACCCGTTACATCCATACCATAATTAGGAGAATAAATAACAACTAGAAATGCGTCGCTAACGAAAGATTCCGCAGAAGAAATCAAAGATAAAAAGCCACTGTATTCCTTTTGTACTTAACAAATGATTTCTTGGCAAAGTCCAGGCTTCTGATTGGCAAATGGATGGTTGAATTGGAAAAGGCCCCTTTCTATTCCAACTGGCGTTTGAAAAGTTGGAAGGGAATAGTTGTGATGTACCTGCATGTAAAGGAAAAAAAACAACCAAACTTTAATCAAACGGCTCGAGATCCTAACAGATTCTGATCGAGCGCAGACAAGGTAATCTGTGTTGTTCAGGGACTGCGGCGTGCCCCCTGGTGCCATTCATCTCAGTGAGGGAAAAATCCACCCCCTCCAAATTCAGTCAAAGTGGAGAGGGCGAAAATCTTCCCTCCTAATTTTATATGTCATCTCCCTCCAAAACGCTTCAAAGCCGAAACCCTTGCCAAAAATTTCCTGCCACCCCTCCTTCTTTCGCCGCCTTTTCACGCTCCCCGAGTCGCCGTCGCCGCTGCCGCTCCGCGCCAGGAAATCACTTCTAAACAGGAGCGCGCGACGTCGCGAAGAAGGCTCGAGAGTTTTACTCTCAGATGTCACTCCAATTGCGCACATCTGCGACGCGCCGTGCATCTGCTCCGAGCGCTGATTGAACCGAGGACAGACAACATCCTCATTATCGCCGGCAACGAGCGAGCCGGGCTCCCCGACAGCCCTTTCAATACAATCGCTCACTTAGCTTTTGGCGCACTCCATTGCTGCCAATCAGCTTGGTATCACTGACAATAGTGGGGACATCCATTTAGAGTTCTGCGGTTGGTCCGTCTTGTGTGATTTTCCCGTTTTTAACCTTGTTGATCAAGCTCCTCTGTTTTCAGTTTACACGGAAACTGAATTAATCAAACTCATGCTCATGGATCTGTTGGCTTGCTCTTATCTCACCTCGTCCAATACAGTTGACCAGAGCTTTGGCTTCTCACCCCGGTTGACTGATGAACCGGTGATAAGTGGTCACTGTGGAAAGGGTCGCTAGCGTTTAATGATCTCCATCTCCAAGAAACAAAGCCTTTTCATATCCGCTGTTAGTAGTCGCACCTTCTGACTCAACGCTGCTATTCCTCAGAGCTTTCATGTCAGAATTTCCAGTAGGGGTGACAAAATATCGAAATGGTAATATATCGTGATACTTTGTATCCCAAAAGGTTATCGATATGCTCCTGTCAAGAGTTGAAATATCATTTTAAAAATGTGTCAATTTAAAAAAAGAACCATCAAGTTGCTACCAAAATCTTCCACCATAATAGTGTCTCTGTTAACTCTAAAGGCTGCCATTGACGGTGCTCGACGCCCAATCCATTTAGACTGTGAACTAGTGCTGCAACGATTAATCGATTAACTCGAGTATTCGATTAGAAAAAAATACTCGAATTAAATTTTGCTGCTTTGAGTATTCGTTTAATTAAAGTGACGTTGTAATGGTTTATTTTGAAAGTGTTTGCATTTAGTTTTATTGATTTGGGTGGATACACTGCCTTCTAGTCTGCCTCAATTCACATGCCTGAATCCAGGTGCTCCCTGTTAAGACAAACATAAGCTAAATTTTGTTTGAGCTAATGTTTTTTTTTAATGCATTCGTAATTTAGTTATCTGGTCTTTGCTTTTTTGGCAAAGCCAGATAATGTTATTCCGCGACTTTATTATTATTTATTAATCAACTTATTCTCCGCGTTTTTTCGGCGCGCCGCACAGCCCGTACCGCTGGACCGATCGGTACCGTTTTTTGGAATTTTCGTGTGACTGTGACTTTTTGTCAAACGGCCCCGAAAAATTTTCCATTTTCACGTCAACGCCGATTTTCCGATTTAAAATTTATTTTTTGTCCCATTCACTTTCAATGGGATTTCCAATAGAATCTACATTGGATTGTTTCCATTGACGGCCATGTATGTCAAATCTATTGATGCTAATGGACTTCAATTCTATCAACGTCTATGTAACTCAATGCCCTTTACGGCCATGGACGTCCGAAAATGTTCCCATTCATTTTCAATGGGAAAAACTAAAAATTCCCCAAATCAACAGGAAATGACCAGATATCAATAGGACGTGTCCCCCAAACTTCTCCAATTCCATTGAGGCTTTGGAAGGTTGCTGCCATTGACGGCCATAGACGTCCAAATTTCTAATGGCATTTACTTTGTTTATTGCCATTGACGGGCATGTTTGTCCATTTAATTGATAGCCCTGGGCGGGGGTAAGATCTGTATCTCCACATGGCAAAGACCAGAAGTAATTTCTCCCAAAATAGCAGTTTCTAGTTTATAGGTATGTTTAGCCTATTTTTGTGGGAATATGTGTCTGAACCATTTGTTAAGAGCATTGTAAAAAAGTTAGCATTTTATAGCATTTAAACTAGCAGACTTTTGCGATGTAAGTTAGCCAATTGTTCTTTTGTTGTACATAGATTCTCATTTATTTTTTTATACCGTTTTTATACCGTTTGAGGCTCAGCTCAGGTCATTTAATTTTTCATGTTCCTTATCCGATTACTCGATTATTCGAACTACTGGTTTATCGATTAATCGACTACTAAAATAATCGATAGCTGCAGCCCTACTGGGAAAGTTCGTTCATTCCAAGCCAGAGCATTCGCAGTCATTCGGTCCGATTTTCGGGGCATTTACAGGTCACTTGCTGTTCATTTTAGGGCAGTTATAGGTCATTTCCTATTGAGTTTCAGTCACTGCCTATTTATTTGGGTGATTCCCAGGTCACTTCCTGTTCTGTAACTCAAAATAAACAGGAAGTTGACCCATAAAATACCTCAAAATCAACAGGAAGTAACTGAAAATCAATTGGTAAATGAGCTTAAATTGCCCAAAATGACCTCATTGCCTGGCATTGGCTGCCACTGACGGCCATAGACATTCGAACGTTCATTCGCTGCCACCCTCCCAGTTCAAATGGATTGGATGTCTACTAGTGATAACCACACAGCCAATGGATGAAAATTGTGTTTTTCTGTTAATTAGTTGCGTGTAGAATATCCTAGAATGATTTCCTGACCAATGTATCGATAGTTGTTGTATCGCCGTATCGTCAGATCATCGTTATCGTGAGCTTTGTATCGCAAATCGTATCGTATCGTGAGGTACCAAGAGGTTCCCACTCCTAATTTCCAGTTAAAGCCACTTTTAAAACACCGGATGAACTCCTCACCTTTATTCTAATGACTCACAAAAGTACAACGCCGCTTCCATTATGTCTACATCGGGAATGATTTCAGGGCAACAGGCACAGAGAGGAGCGTGAATGCATTGTAATAAAAGAGGGAGGTGTGCCATCCCTGGCCAACTGACTTTCATTTAGTGTGTTTTTGTGCCATTAGCAGGCAGGGGTCAGCAGGGGTGAGGTCGTTCACCATGTTTAATAGCCACAGAATGGACTGTGGACATAGTAATAGACTGATAACAAACAGAGACCGGGTTACGGCCGGGGAAGTGGGAGGTTGAGGTGGGAAACGAGACAAAATACGTATGTTTAGTACTACAGCGTATAGGTTTTAGATGCTAAGGAGTGTGGAATACTTTCACCACTAACTAAGTACCGTATTTTTCAGACTATATGTCGCATTTTTTCCCCATATTTTGGCTGGGGGTGCGACTTATACTCAGGAGCGACTTATGTGTGAAATTATTAACACATTATGATATCATTTCACATGTTATTTTGGTGTGTGTTTTGGAGTGACACTGATGGTTTGGTAAACTTGTTAGCATGTTCCTTATGCTATAGTTATCTGAATAACTTAATAGCTATGGCCACGTTCGCGTTCTGCCTTTGGCAATGTGTGTTCAATTGTATTATTGCCTTTTTTTATATTGAAATTAGGGGTGTCAAACAATTAAAATTTTTAATCGAGTTAATTACAGCTTAAAAATTAATTAATCGCAATTAATCGCAATTCAAACCATCTATAAAATATGCCATATTTTTCTGTAAATTATTGATGGACTGGAAAGAAAAGACACAAGATGGATATATACATTCAACATACGGTACATAAGTACTGTATTTGTTTATTATAACAATAAATCAACAAGCTGGCATTACCATTATTAACATTCTGTTAAAGCGATCCATGGATAGAAAGATTTGTAGTTCTAAAAAGATACATGTTAGTACCAGTTATAGAAATTTTATATTAAAACCCCTCTTAATGTTTTCGTTTTAATAAAATTTGTCAAATTTTCAATCAAAAAATAAACTAGTAGCCCGCCATTGTTGATGCCAATAATTACTTACACAATGCTCATGGGTGCTGAAGACTATAAAATCAGTCGCATCCAAGCGCCAGCAGAGGGCGACAAAACTCCGAAAAACACAACAAGTACACATTTCACTGTGCTGTCATTTTAATCTGAGCAGGGCATGTGCATTAATTGCGTCAAATACTTTAATGTGATTAATTAAAAAAATTAATTACCGCCCGTTAACGCGATCATTTTGACAGCCCTAATTGAAATGCATACTTTTAGTTTGTGGCACTTTCACGCCCACGTGGGGGCGCACTCGCACTTGTTTACGTGAAGAGCGCTCACACGCCAGAAGAAGACGGACAGCTACGTAGCTCTGAGTGAGTGGGTGAGTTAGCAAGAGAGAAACACGGCTGCGAACCTACGTTCATTGTTTATGCTTTTAAAATATCTCTACGGAGGCAACGCCTGTGTGTTTCATCTGTTCTGTTGTTGTTGTGTTTTTCACCTGCGATCGGACACTTAGACCCAGTTGTGTGGGTGTTTGAACGATGTGCTAATGCTAGCGAACGCATGCTAACCGTTTATGTCATTGCTGTAAAACAACCTAATTATCATTTATTTACGTTGATACGAACCTGTTTGGTATCGAGGACCAAATTGATTCAGCAAATTATACAGACGTCAGCATTTGGGAGTTCGCTGTTATAGCCAGGACCGAGCCGTAGCATCCTGGTGAGGACAGTATATTCGCATTTCGTTGTTCATGCACTGTACATTTATGCAACACGTTGTTCTCTATTGTTTTTTTTATATTAAATTGCCTTTCAAGATGACATATCTGTTCTATGTGTTGGATTTCATCCCCCCAAAATGCGACTTATACTCCGGTGCGACTTATGTTTTTTTTTTCTTCGTTGGGCATTTTATGGCTGGCGCGACTTATACTCAGGTGCGACTTGTCGTCCGAAAAATACGGTAGGTCCATTTCACGAGTTTCTCCCTCTTATTACTTAAAATATATTTTGCATACCAGATAAACAGACACTCCAGCAAATTAGGCATCACCTTATTGCCTTTAAGAAGAGAATTCATACATCAAGAAAGAGTTATTCTTTTTAATGATACACGATTCAAATGTTTTTATGTAAATATTGTTCTAATTACATGACAAGTGAGCGAAGTGAGTCCCCCGGTAGGCAATTCATAACATTAGGTAAAAGACTGAACAGAATCCCAACTTCTGGCCGGGCTAAATGATGAGATTGTGTGTGCGCGTCCGTGGTCTAATGACGGCGCTGTCTGCAGAGAGTGGAACACAGGAGGGAATTAGTCGTCATTGCATATCAAAGGCTGAGCCATTAGGGACTCATGGTAGGGTCTTCCTAATGAGAGAGGGGGTACCGGTGTCTGTTTTGTTTGCTTAGGTCATGTTCTAATCACACTTGGACACCTTCACAATGATCTGCCATCCACCTATTGTGCTTTTCCGTCACTGAAAAGGTGAGCTCCAATTGCCGCGTTTACGTGTCAAAAGAGCGCCTGTGTAGACGAAATTAGAGGCGCACGCAGGGCGCTGCCAGGACCCTCTGGCAGGCCTCGCCTCTCCTCTCGCTGTGGCACGGCGTGGGCAGAGGTGCCAGCGAGAATCCCGCGGCTCTTGTGTGACACATCAGATCCGCGCCAGCGCCCGTTTGCACGCACACGGCGCACAATGAACACCCACCTCCACATCTTCTAGCACTTCACTTCCCGCACCAATTATAACTCTCGATACTTGCATTTGTGCAGTGGCGGGGACCGATTGGCGATGCCCTCTGTGCCATCTGCACCGACACCCCTCCTCCAACTCCCACCCTTCCCACTCATCACAAGGGTGGGCTTAACCATCTGTGTGCCAGTGTGTTCCCACAGTGAGGAAAAAATAAGGAGGGGGCACTTTTGGATGGGGAAACAATATGCACAAGCACAAATAGACGTGCACTTGATGTTAATAAATAATAGACATCCAGTCAATTTTGACCGTAAATAATCGCTGACATATCATCACTATCATACCCTTGTCTCTCCTATCCTCCCTCTTGAACGTCTAGAAACATCAATTAGGCTCGAGCGTATGATGTGGCACTCGCGAGGTTTCCGCCGCTATCGCCATTGTGGAAGCGAGAAACATAAACAGTGAGGCATTTCAACACAGGTCGCTCTTTAAAAATGGTTGGAAATTATTGTGGGGTAAAGAATTACAACAACCGATCGAATAGAAAGGAGAATATACAGCTCGACGGAAAACCATTCAGTTTCTTCCGGATCCCTACATGGAGAAAAGGCGAGGGAAAGGTCATATCTGAACTTACCAAACGTCGAAGAATGGCATGGGTGGCCTCGATCAGAAGGAAGGGCATAACGTTTGATTCTCCAGTTACACACAGAGTTTGCTCTATGCACTTCCACTCCGGTAAGTTAATTTCGTTTGTTTACGCAAATTTCAGTAACTCTATGCCCTAAGTCGGCCTGTTGTTAGCTATAGCTACAGCTAAACAACTAGCATGCATACATGTGCATTGTCTTCATAAGACATAATTCCTGTCGTTGCTAAATGAAAAAGCTGTAATATTTTGACGTGAGAGAGTGGCAAAGAATTTGTACACAGGCTACATTTTCTGCAACAAAAAAATTGTACATCCGTGGTCATAGACTAATGTAAACACACATTGCCTACCTTTGCTAGAAAGATGGTGTTGCCGTTTGCTATGGTCATAATGTGCAGATCCTGCACCCATCCGCAGCAAAACTGTTCGTAGCTTTGTAGCGATTTGTAGTTTCAGAACTGCTGATGAGTGTAGTAACATACACCAAACACTAAATACAGCATGACGTCCATTTCGTGTAGTGGTGGAAGCTTGTCGACATCTTTATTCCATTTGTGTTCGGCTTGCTCGTGAGGGTCAACATTGTTCACATCCTTAAAATTGCTCACATATCTGTTCTTCGCCGTGGTAACAAGTTTGTCTCTGTATCGAACTGGCAAGTTTTCCCTACATTTTTCCATCTTTGGCACTCGTTGTTGAATTGTATTAGCCGTTAAGTTTAAATGTCCCGTGATGCAGACGTGCTTCCGAAATGGCTGCGTTGTCGCAAATCTCGCACGATCCCGTGCTGCTGTGACGTAAACGCTCGAGCCTAATAGCATGGGTATACGTCAAAACTACTGTAGCGACAATGTAAAATAGTTCATTTTTTAGTCTATAAGTTGAAATAAACTCGTACTGAACACATCAGTGTGTGCCAAGTAGGTCAGCTAAACAGGATCCCTAATTTTAAGTAGGAGTACAGTACATCCAATAAGTACATACAGTACCACAGCACACTTCCTGGAATGGCAGTGCTCAAAATACTTTTTTTTTTTTTCTAATAAAAATATGTCTTGCCATCCCCCTTTTGTTAGAAACACTTCTAAATTCCATTCGAAAGCTACAGTGGGGCAAATAAGTATTTAGTCAACCACTAATTGTGCAAGTTCTCCCACTTGAAAATATTAGAGAGGCCTGTAATTGTCAACATGGGTAAACCTCAACCATGAGAGACAGAATGTGGAAAAAAACAAAAAAACAAAACAGGAAATCACATTGTTTGATTTTATTTAGAGAAGAATTTATTTGCAAATCATGGTGGAAAATAAGTATTTGGTCAATATCAAAAGTTCATCTCAATACTTTGTTATGTACCCTTTGTTGCCAATCACAGAGGCCAAACGTTTTCTGTAAATCTTCACAAGCTGTTCACACAATCTTGCTGGTATTTTGGCCCATTCCTTCATGCAGATCTCCTCTAGAGCAGTGATGTTTTGGGGCTGTCGTTGGGCAACACGGACTTTCAACTCCCTCCACAGATTTTCTATGGGGTTGAGATCCGGAGACTGGCTAGGCCACTCCAGGACCTTGAAATGCTTCTTACGAAGCCACTCCTTTATTGCCCTGGCTGTGTGTTTGGGATCATTGTCATGCTGTAAGACCTAGCCACGTCCTTCAATGCCCTTGCTGATGGAAGGAGATTTTCACTCAAAATCTCTTGATACATGGCCCCATTCATTATTTCCTTTACACAGATCAGTCGTCCTGGTCTCTTTGCAGAAAAACAGCCGCAAAGCATGATGTTTCCACCCCCACGCTTCACAGTGGGTATGGTGTTCTTCGGATGCAATTCAGTATTCGTTCTCCTCCAAACACGAGAACCTGTGTTTCTACCAAAAACTTCTATTTTGGTTTCATCTGACCATAAGACATTCTCCCAGTCCTCTTCTGGATCATTCAAATGCTCTCCAGCGAACCGCAGACGGGCATTCAGCAGGGGGACACGTCTAGCAGTGCAGGATTTGAGTCCCTGGCGGCGCATTGTGTTACTGTGGTCCCAGCTCTCTGTAGGTCATTCACTAGGTCCCCCGTGTGGTTCTGGGATTTTTGCTCACCATTCTTGTTATCATTTTAAAGCCATGGGTTGAGATCTTGCATGGAGCCCCAGATCGAGGGAGATTATCAGTGGTCTTGTATGTCTTCCATTTTCTAATAATTGCTCCCACAGTTGATTTCTTTACACCAAGCTTTTTACCTATTGCAGATTCAGTCTTCCCAACCTGGTGCAGGTCTACAATGTTGTCTCTGGTGTCCTTCGACAGCTCTTTGTTCTTGACGATAGTGGAGTTTGGAGTGTGACTGACTGAGTTTGTGGACAGGTGTCTTTTATACCGATAATGAGTTAAAACAGGTGCCACTAATACAGGTAACGAGTGGAGCCTCGTTAGACCTCGTCAGAAGAAGTTAGACCTCTTTGACAGCCAGAAATCTTGTTTGTAGGTGACCAAATACTTATTTTCTGCTCTAATTTTGAAATAAATTCTTTAAAAATTAAACAATGTGATTTTCTGTTTTTTTTTCCACATTCTGTCTCTCAAGTTGAGGTTTACCCATGTTGACAATTACAGGCCTCTCTAATCTTTTCAAGTAGGAGAACTTGCACAATTGGTGGTTGACTAAATGCTTATTTGCCCCACTGTATATAACAGCACCCTGTTCTGAAGATAGATTAATCTGCCAATTATTGATTTTTTTACCCTCCTAATGTGGATAATTAGATACAGATAAAACATCAAAAATCCAAAGAATGACAAACCATTCGTCATTGGAATGTGGAATCCCTTCCCTGCTGAGTCCAAACAACCAGATTAATTTACATTATCAAACATTCCTTCTCGGGTCTTCCACTTGTTATCATTTGTCAGATTTCACACTGTTCAGCCAGAAATGCTTCGCTCAAGTTATAACTTAGATTGCAGAAATTATCCATCGAGACCTCATCTAAATAATACGCAATCATGTCCAATTATCTCAACGTTCAAAGTACTCGATTATCTGTATTGGTGTGTTTCACCGCTGAAAATGATGGACTGAATGCAGCTGTCCCTCGGTGGCGTGCTGCACGGTGTGCCTGCAGTGATGGTTAATGGTCTGAAGTCAAAGTACGAGGCCACAAAGGCAACTCAAAAGAAATATGCGCCAACTACTACACATTGTGAATGCAGTCTGATGTAAATGTCCATGTAAATATTGCCACACCATAAGGATACGTTGACTTATGTTCGGGTAATGATGGTGAGTGGGTGTAGACTGCATGCTGCTCAACGTGGGCAGATGGATTGTGTGATGTTTCAATGTTTAGGGAAGGTAAGACTTTTTTTGTGTGTGTTTACAGTTCTTCAAATGGAGGTTTCGCAACTTGTATTTAATCGTCTTGCTCTCTTTCTGCATTCTTGCTTGTTTCGTGAACGCGCGTATTGTTCCTTATCAAGGCCTGGTGATGAAGGAAAGAGGTACTCTTGCGTGTATGCGATAAGATTAGATTTCCTTCCATCTGTGACATAGAGAAAATGAAAGTGGATTATTTAGTTTAAAAAAAAAAAAAATGACAGAATTAAATTAAAACTAGTGGGCGTTATTGTTAAGCGTGGAACAGTGGGGGCTTAAATACATTGGCTCAGCATAGCCCCCAGGCAGTGGATAGCACAATCTCCTCTCTCTTGTTCTCACCAATAGTCTTAAAAACATATAAACAGCCTTCCAGGACCACAAAGCCTGTGAAGAAAATCAGCAAAAGATTTTCCTCCTCACTCGAGATTCTGTTCCCTCACGCGTTGCCCTATTCCCTGAGAGCAAGTACACACGGGGGGGTGTTGGGGTGGGACTGCCAGGGCGCATCAATCCAGGGTTGAGCTTGCGCCTTGACGTGGTAAAACACAAAGTGCGGAGATTTGGTGCATAAACATGTGTGCTTAAAAAAAAAAAAATTGCAAAAGAAAGAAAACGGCTGCTGCAAAAGCAAGGAGGGATGGGGGGAACGCAGCCAAATCCCCCCATTCAGCCTGAGACTGAAAGAGGCAACATCTTGACAGCTTTGAGACGTGTGTGGAAGTGTGTGTGGTGGGGGAGTAAATGGAGGAAATTGGATAAGAAGAAATAATCAGCGAAACAAAGCTTTGCAACTATAGAAGTACTATATGTTCCAATTGGGTTGATGATCATCTACTGTCTATAATGTATATTGAGACCTATGGTTATTGGTAGACCCATTGCTGAGGGTTGTAACTGCAGTGCCAGCTCGTTTTCGATTACCGTAATTTTCACTCTATAAGCCGCCACCCACCAAATTTGACACCAAAACGACATGTGTTCATAGATAAGCTGCACTGGACTATAAGCCGCAGCGGTCCTCACTGTATTATGAGATATTTACACCCAAAGATATTAACCGGTAACACTTTATTTGACAGTCGCATCATATGACTGTCATAAGACCAAATGAACCACCATGAAGCGTTGAACCAATTGGCTGCCAATCGTCATTGCTTCAAGAAGCTTTATTTGGCCATCACTGCTCCCTTGGGGGAGACGGTCAACCTCTTCTGCCACCTGCTGTCAACACTGTTGTTGTCCAACATGCCTCCAAGCACTCATTGCAGCGCTACAGATGTAAATGACAATCAAACTTCATGTTTTGTGCTAATTTTTTTTTCAGTTGCTGTTCCAGTTGTTTCATTAATTGCTAGTTATGGTGTTTGGTAACACTTTGACAGTGGCGCCATAAGACTGTCATTAGACATTCATAGTTATGACATGACACGGTCATGAGCATTAATGAATGCTTATAACAGATGTCATTTAGTTTTATCCAGCAAATTATCTCACTATTGAATGGATTTAAAAGATCCGAGCTGGACATAAATGGAGTAAGTGACATAATTTGCCGGATAACACTTAATGACATCCATCACAAGCATTCAGCAATGCCAATGATAGTGTCATGTCATAATTATGACGGTCTTATGACACCACAGTGAAAAAAAATCCTTACCTATTAACCCAAATAAATCAACAAATAAGCCGTACTGGACGATAAGGCCCAGGATGCAAAATGAGGGGGAAAAGTAGTGGCTTATAGTCCGAAAATTACAGTAGATAAAACGTATTAGGTGAGCTACGCTCTGGATTGGAAAAAGGAACATGGACATTCACAACCCACCAGAACCCCAGTAGATACACAATTATGAATAAAATGCTAGCGTATCCTGAAACGGAAATATCCGTCAAAATCTCAAGATGAGTTCAATTGGACTGGTTACATTGAAGTACCATGACAATAGCTATTTTATACTTGTACTGAACTTTCCATTGTCTTTCTGTGAGGTTTTTTTTTTCTTGGTAAATCATTCACTTTTCCATGTATCTTCCCAGGCCAAGTCTATTCATTAACCTCGCCGCGACACAGACTCCCTTTCAGCCACTTCTTGCATTGTCTGCTCCAGCCGTACATTACCAACAAATGACACCAGAAGCAGCCTAATTAACTGTCTTGATGTTTTCAAGGAGAGGAGAGAGAGGCAAGAAAAAACAAAAAAAACAACAACAAATCTAATCCGGCTAATTAGTAATGTGTTAAGATTCGCACAAAGCGTACAGATTAATTAATTTCTCACACAAGTCATTGTCAGACATAGAATACTTGTCTGTGAAACACTAGAGTTGCGTAACTTTGAGACGGGCTAAACTTAAAGTAGACTCAAGAGTTGGATCTCTTAATTAACTTGCCAACAAAATGTGGCGGCAAAAGCAGAATTAGTTTCATCTTTCGGGCGGTCCGTCCATCCATTCGCTTGCGTGGTGGATTAGTGGACTCGGGAGATGATGAACAAACACGATGTACATCTAAGTTGGGGAAAGTGCGGATGAGAGTGTCCGGGGACCCCCGTGCCGGTATTAACCTGGCACTGGCGTCAAGAGATAGCGCCTCTATCTTAATAGCTTCGCTTGCCCGCCACTCATGCCTTCAGATGAGGCTCTCGGCTCACGCATGTCTACTCACGATAAACCTACTTCACACAGGAGGTGTACGCCCCCCACACCGGCCTCCGCTCGCTCTTCCTCCACCTCGGAGAGAGGCGCACCGAGGTATTGATATAACGGCTCTGGCTGGGATCGAGATAAGGACTTGCACCACATGCTCGCACACTTGCAATTGTTGCATATTGTGGAGTTAAGCTAGTTTATCATCAGGCTGAATTTCCTTTGAACACTAGTATGTCTTATTCATTCTCTACAGCAGGGGTTTTCAACCCAGTCCTCAAGGCACACTGTGGGTCCTGGTTTTTGTTCCAGCCGATCCAGCAGAGACAGTTGAACCAATGAGGCTTCTGCTAAAACAAGCCACACCTGACTGCAATCAACTGATTGCACTTGTAAAACACCAGATTGGGGAAAAAGTGTTGTCATCTTGTTTGGTAAGAATGAAATCCTGCACCCACAGTGTGCCTTAGTGGAATAGGTTGGGAACCCCTGCTCTACAGAACATCATTCTTGAGCAACTCGAATGTCAAAAAAATATGCTTGAATAAGAATAAGGCTAGGTTCATACTACAGGTCTTAATGCACGAATCCGATTTTTTCGTGTTTTTCCGACTCGAGTGAGGCATTAACTTGACGGTCTGAACGTGACAAGTCGAATAGAACTGGACCATTTCAAATCCGATCTGGATCACTTTCGTATGTGGTTCAAATCCGATCTGGGCCATATTTTTCCAGACTGTCGCGGCGGTCTGTACTGTCCAGTCTCTCAAATCGGAATTCATGCAGCAATTACGTCATCAAAAAGCGAGAGAGACGCTACGGTAGCGGTGCAGCTGTGCGTTATAAGCGCCTAGCTTGCCTTGAACACGGCTTTTTTGGAAGGGTCGGAATGACAACAGTCATAAAAAAAATAAATAATAAAAATGGGTTGAGGATAAGCCTGAGGAGTATCGGTTTTCTGTGTGCTCCATATAAGCAATATTTCAACACTGCTTACACGGCCGAGAGTCAGGGCAAACTGCCCGTATGTGTGTGTGTGATGGAGAAAATATTATGTGACCCGAAGTGAATTAGATGATAAATTCAATCCGGGTCAAAGGGCGGAATGATGGGGGAAAATATTACATTATGCCTTTGTGATGTATGATTGCTTCTGTGACATAGATTGTAACAACTTCTATTGTTTTTCACCTTGTTCCCATAGTTAGGAGACGCGCTTGAGTAGGGAATCTCACGAGATAACTTGTTTTGCACCATAGTACGCACCTGAGTTCCATAGCTAGGATGGAATCTCACGAGATAACTTGTTTTGCACCCATAACATTTACCATTTGTTGCATCTGTTGCAGCACAGCTCAATTGTCCAATGTGAAAAGTCCTTTTTCAAGGGGGCTGAACCAAAAGTAGCTTCAATGTTTGTCATTGAACGGGGCCGCGCCGCTCGGGGGTGGAAGTTGGCGTCTCCGCATCCGATCTATTTTGTGCAGACACGGCTTCCTGGATCCTTTCATACAGCAATCTTCATCATTCACAAATGAAACGGTCTTATATGAATACACTGTGGTCCCAGTGTGTCATGCAAAGTATTTCCAAACAGCTATTCAAGTCATCTAGTGAAAATTTCTTTAAAAAAGATATATATATTAGGGCTGTCAAACGCTTAAAATTTTTAATCGAGTTAATTACAGCTTAAAAATTAATTAATCGTAATTAATCGCAATTAATCGCAATCCAAACCATCGCTAAAATATGCCATATTTTTCTGTAAATTATTGTTGGAATGGAAAGATAAGACACACGACGGATACATACATGCAACATAAGTACTGTATTTGTTTATTGTAACAATAAATCCACAAATGCCATTATTAACATTCTTTCTGTTAAAGTGATCCACGGATAGTTTTACGTGTATTTTGCATAGCTATTTTGTTATGGAATGCCAGTTCATCTTGCATTGTTGTTTAACTATGTGTCAGAATAGGGCCTCATTACTATAGACTGAAGTGCTTTTCTTTTTGTGAACATTATTTTTTTTGGGGAGAGATAGGAATATTATTTTTGTCGTGCTTTCACTAAACGATACTTATGTTTGTTGTGAAGGAGAAGCTTATGCCAATAAACGGCGCGGTCCAAAGAACGCCTGTGTCCACTCGCCTTTACTGTATAACATATATCTGTACATACCTTACCCAAAATACAACAAGAGACAAATAATTGCCACTAAAAGAAAGAAAACTTACCGAAATATGTGTGGAGCACAAATACTAGAGCTGGGAATCTTTGGGCACCTAACGATTCGATTACGATTCAGAGGCTCCGATTCGATTATAAAACGATTATTGATGCACCCCCTCCTTTTTTTTTTTTTTTTTTTTTAAATGTTTTGTACGTTAGTTCCAAAATTGTTCAAAAATACTCTCAGGCTAAACCAAACTACTATTTCAGTATCAAGTTAACATATAGCAGTAAACAAATATACAAAAATAACAGTAAATAAAAAACTCCAGTCCCCATTCTGTATCAGCAGCTTTAAACTACATTCAATTAATTTAATGTTGTGAATCAACCGTTAAAGTTGTTAAAATTGCTCCTGTTATTCCATAATTTCCCTTTTGTCTACTTTCGACATGTGAAAGTTTTAAAACTATTTTAAAGATACATTCAAGTCAATATTTTACCGATTTGGGAGTATTTTAGATAAAAAGTTAATTAGGTTCGCTTGGAAGGTTCGCTACAACAGCCTTGCAGGAAAGTGTACTGCTTTAAGATGGCGGCCGTTTACTAACTCCCGCATCTAGCTTTTTGTAGATGTGGTGCTAACGCTATCGAATCTATAATGCATCTAGTCCTATATAAATGATATCTACCGTAACATTTTGCGGATGTACTTTTGTAGCAGCTTTTTGGCAGCAGTCAGGTATGTTGTTGTTTTTTATCTCGTGGCATGAGTTGAGCTAGAGCCGTGAGTTGAGCATTGGCATTACCCGAGGGGCCGGGTAATGAGAAGCATGATGTTTAGCTACTCTCGCTACGTTCTTCATTGTGCCGATGACCGCGCGGCGCGCTGGGTGTGTTGTACTTTCGCTTTACTTGGCATATTTCAATATTTGGAATATGGATGTTTGTGAGTCATTCTCGAATCTTCCACGGCCGAATCGCGAATAATCTAAGAAACGGAAATTTTGCACACCTCTAACAAATACCAATTTTCATTGCATTGTGCATACAGCATAAACATCTCACAACTACTAATCCTCCCACGTTTAGAAGAAATAACATTAGTATGGAACGGTGCTGCCCCCAAGCGGCCGGTGGCATTTTCTTCACTCTTAATGTCCATAAACGGCCTCATTGTAATCTGTTTGAGGCAATGTGCGAGCGGGTCATTTAGTGCATGCGTTAATTGCGTCAAATATTTTAACGTGATTAATTTAAAAAATTAATTAACGCCCGTTAACGCGATAATTTTGACAGCCCTAATATATATACATATATTTAATATCGCAATATAATATCGCAATATATTGCAAACCTCAAAAAACATCGCAACAATAGTTTTTTCCAATATTGTTCAGGCCTAGTCTCAAATGAATCAAAATCAGTAAAAATATGATAGTTTGTAAAGAAGTATGCCTTATGTGAAACTTGACTTGTGTCCAGTGCATAATAATGGGTGTTTGTGGGATTGCGGACATGAGACTAGGCTAGTGTTAGAGGGTCTTTAAGGTTTGTTTACAGTCCGTCTCCCTATACCCCTGCTCACAGTCGGCCCCTAATGCAATACAGCTGTTAGGGTCCTCGTCACAGGGGCGTCCTATCAACGGTTTCATTGTAATGGACCGTGTGTGTGTGTGTGTGTTCTCATGGTTGTTTTTCAGTACATTCACGCGTAGCAAAACATCTCTGTGGCTTCAAGTCAAGCAGCTTTGCGGCACCTTTTGTCTTCCTTGCGTCACCCTTTTGTGTTATCATTGAGAAAGAAAACATAAAAGTTTTGGATCAACTAAGAAGCGCCTTTTGTTTCCATCCAGGTGAAGCAGCCGCTTTTGTTGATACCGTTCTCACAGCGAGACACTCCTTGTTTGCGTTATCGAGCAACACCTTTTGACACCGAACTTGTTGTGACACAACTCGGGGGCACGAGAAAATGGTTGTCGTGCTAGAGAAACGTGGTGTTAAGTTATTTTTGCTAGTCAATTGGAGCTAGCCTCAAGAAAGTACTTGAGAAAGCCCGACCTTAAAACAGGAAAATATCATCAATTCACCGTTGATTTACTTTAGAAAGAAGCCAAATTTTAAAAATTCTAGTCCAATGTTTCAAATAGCTTGTCTTTATTAATATAAACTATGCCTGCCTGATGCATAAATAAGTTTATTGTTTGTTTTGCAGTTTTTTTGCAGGGTCAAGGAGAGATGCCGTTCCCAATCAATGCTCTGTTTAGTGGTGGAATGTGATTCAATTATTCAGCTCCAGAGTGTATTCTTCCCATTTGACCATGAATTAGATTAGGTAAATAGAAAAACGAATGCGACTGATTGTTGTTGACTTTGGCATTTCATATTTGCCTGTGGAACGGGAAGCGTCAGGCAGTCGGTGTGCCTGCGCGCTTTGTCTGTTGCCTTCTTGATGTATGCAATGCCGTTTTTATAGTGCTAATTAATATTTGTGTTGATGACACCTTTACACCTCTTTCTTCCTTCGTGAAGTTGTCTTCAAATTTCCGTCAATGTCAACACGTATTACATAATGGTTTGTTTGTTGTATATCTTTGGAAAGTGAAAGCAGATTCTCTTTTTCATGACACGTGTTGGGTTAATGTATACAATGTACATTTACAGTGAATAAGCACTGTGACAGGTCTGGCTTCCCGCCCCCCAATCCTCCCTATTTCTCTGTGTGTGTGTGTTTAAGTATTACAGAAGTGGCAGTCTGTCAACTTCGCTTTCCTCTCCACTCGCTGGAACAATGGCTGGATTGGCCGTATGTGTGACACGCAGACCACACACCACTAATAGTGAGTGACAGCACAAAGGGCTAAAAGCAGCGTGCACCCCTGACACACAACATGTACAGTATGCACACCTGAGGACACAATGGGTGTGTGTTTGACTGGCGAAGGTTGCGCATTCGGCGTGTGTGTGTTCATGCATGAGAGCGCCGGCATATGTTCTGTTGAAAGTGTTCAGCTGTCTGCTTGTAACCAAATCAAATGCAAGCGGCAGAATCAATAGGCTCATTCTGGAGGCATCAAAACAAAAAAGGTATAAGGACCGACCCAGAGTACTTTTATTTCAAAGTCATGTTCACGCTTCAGTGGAAAACGTACGGGCTATTCATACTATTCATAAACATGACCATGAAAATGGATAGAGGACGTTCAAGCCCATGTCTAAGTGAAAACGTTGACGCCCAAAAAAATCCTAATGCCACGAGCATAATAATACCTATATTCAGACACTGGAAGAATTCCAGGGAAGAGGGTTTATTATAGCGGAAATGCGTAAAAGTGTTTTCCGTAACGTATATGAAAAATTAATTAATCTTTGCCTGCCCTCTTTGTTGAGGAATTCTAATACTATAGTAACATTAAGCCATTTAAAGAAGATTGAATTCCCTGTTGTTAGTTTTAGTATGAGGCATCCACTCATTAGAGGGCTAATATTGCCTGAATAGAACATTGCGACATACAGGTCCTTCTAAAAAAATTAGCATACTGTGATAAAGTTAATTATTTTCTGTAATATACTGATAAACATTAGACTTTCATATATTTTAGATTCATTGCACACAACTGAAGTAGTTCAAGCCTTTTATTGTTTTAATATTGATGATTTTGGTAAATAAGTCAAGAAAAACATTTTGCGGCTCTCTTCGTCGCATTTTCCCCCTTCTGAATAATTCCACCTCAATGGGCTGAATAGTAGAACCGATTGGCCCAGTCACCCGCTGACGTCATCCACCTGTTGGGGACGCTAGAGCCCTATAATGGTAGGCGTGACTAACTGGCAGATTAAAAGACTAATTTCTCGTCATCTGCATTTTGCTAAATTGTTGTATATAGTCGAATCGTCTCAAAATATGATTCGAATTCTCATAATAATGCTATTTAAAGTGATCCTCTAACTTAAATACATGTAGGCTCTAATAAACCACAATGGTTCTCTTGTACTAAAATATGTTGTTACAAACACATAAAATGTTCAATCAATGGCAATATTTTATAATATTTAGTCCATATTTTGACCGTTACTTGGCGCCATGGTTTGCGGGCTCGCAGTGATGACGTCATTGGTATCTTTCCTGTTCAACAAATGCTTATTGCTGCCTAAACTTGCGAAGTAAAATGCCACGATGTGCTGCTTTTGGATGCATTTTCCAGTCAAATGGAAACAAAGGGAGTGAAATGAGTGGTCAAGGTGGAATTATTATTTTTAGTGAATAAATGTGCATAAGTGGAAGCTTCTCCCCCTTTTTGGTCCCTGTATGCACGTATCCTCCCCACCACGCGGTACAACTAGCGCCCGAACATTTTTCTTGGATCCTCAGTCAAGTAAGGGATCCGTCCATTTTATGGATCCGACGTTCCCACCGCGTCTGCAATATCGATTTCGGATCTGTCCATTTTTTTGATTCGTCGGTCCCACGGCGGCTTTTCGGATCAGTCTATTTTGTGGAATCGACGGCTGCGACATTGCCATGGGATTGGTCTAATTCCTGGATCTTCGAGTGAGTAAAAAACGCGGAGTTGGATTACTATTGCGGTCTTTTTTGTTGACTATTCTTCGTGGGAGTTTTCCCCAAATCATACTAAATCATTAAAGCACTATGGCACGCTACAGTGACGACAGTGACTCTGACGTGGACCTTACAACAATGTTGGGAGTTCGTCAGGGAACGCGTGTTTGCGTACTGCTGAGCTCCCGAGTGAAGAGTGGTCAAGGTGGAAATATTATTTTTTGTGAATAAATGTGCATAAGTGGAAGCTTCTCCCCTTTTTGGTACTTTTATACACGTATCCTAGCTACCACGTGTTCCAATGTACAAGACATGGATTACACAAGGTGTGCTCTTTGGCCTGTACTGTATGTAAAGCACACGACAGCTCTGGATGCTAACAATCTACATAATTATATTGGGATAAGTTAGAAAACGCAATATGCTTACCTTGAATATCTGCTAATAAAACCGGACAGCATACACTCTCGCTCCCAACCGGACTTCCCAACAGGACTCTCTCGCATCACCAGTTTTGCCCAACTTTTGTCTTATCAGGTGTTTGCTGCACGCATTTTCCCCTGAAGCTCGTCTTGTGAACGACCGACAGTGCTGTCCTGCTCTTCGCTTTTCAGATCTGGTTCAAATAGGAAGGGGAGAACTGACGACATGTTGGGAAAGCTAACGAGTGACACGCTAGAATTTCGGCAACGGGGCCAGTGACGTCACGCACTGCGACGTAATACGAATGGCGACCTATCACTTGAAATAATTTTACAAACTTTATTAAAACAAAAACATTAGGAGGGCTTTTAATATCAAATTATTAGAACTCATACTAACATGTATCTTTTAAGAATTACTTGCCTTAAAAACAGAGGATCCCTTTAAGACTTTTCAATATAATGTCATAAGGTTGCTTAAAAGTGGGTTGGGACAATTTGAGCATCATGAAAAAGTAGTGCTGTGATGTCCCTACCGTCCCGACACAAACCTATGCCCTTGTACGAAAATCAATCCATGATCATAAGCAATTTCTGTGTGCCTCCCCAGTTGCTCATCAGCTGCTTAAAAAAAATCCCAAAATGCGTCACAACAAACCACGTGACACTCTTATTGCTCGGGAGAATGTAAACAGGAAAGATCTTTTTTTTGCACGGCCCGCGATAAGCGAATAAAGCAGCACAAATAAACACATCTTTGATAGCTTTAATAATAATCTGGGCCATCTAGACATCATTCTCATTCTTTGCTATCGGACATCCAAACAAAACAAGACAGCAAATATTTAAGCTTGTGCTAACTGTAAACTTGTTAAACCAACAGACTTGCCTGTTAAGGCAATGATCCTATCTGAAAAGCTGTAACCTGTAGTTCTGTCACCATAATTATTTTTGGGACCTTATCATAACACCTTGCTTCATCCGGTTGGCCGTTGATGCTATCGCGAATGTATTCTTGCCCTATTGCACACAAAGTAGCATCACAGGATACAAAGAAAAGCCAGTTTCACATCACATGCGAAACAGACTGATTGACTTTAGTCCGTACGCCCTCATAAAAAATGAACACTGGTAGATAGAAAAATCAGTCTGCCATCAGAAGGTTTGTCTGATATTAAATATTAGGTTAGTAGATTGAAAGTCTCCTTGTAGAAAGACTGTCCGGGTTAATATCATGTAGCAACTTTTCAGTACTCTGTTGCTACCAGACCAACGTCTGTAACTTGATATTTGATGAACGCAGGTCTCGTTTTTTGTTTTTTCTTGCCTCGCCAGCTGTTTGCTCGCCATTCATTCACCTGTGCATTTGATCGCTATTTTGTTACACTCCCGCTTTTTCGGTGAGGTATTTTGTGTTCATTCGTTATTGGATCGTTTTTGTCCACCACTGTAAATAAGAGCACCGCAGCAGTAGAGGTAAACTGCCGTTTTCGTTCAACCCGTTTTGTTTAGTGTAGAAGCCAGGGTAGTGGCTGTATTAGGCTCGAGCGTTTACGTCACAGCAGCACGGGATCATGTGAGATTTGCGACAACGCAGCCATTTCGGAAGCTACGAGTGCCAAAGATGGAAAAAAGTAAGTAAAACTTGCCAGTTCGATACAGAGACAAACTTGTTACCACGGCGAAGGACAGATATGTGAGCAATTTTAAGGATGTGAACAATGTTGACCCTTACGAGCAAGCCGAACACAAATGGAATAAAGATGTCGACAAGCTTCCACTACTACGCGAAATGGACATCGTGCTGTATTTAGTGTTTGGTAAGTTACTACACTCATCAGCAATTCCGAAACTACAAATCGCTACAAAGCTACGAACAGTTTTGCTGCGGATGGGTGCAGGATCTGCACATTATGACCATAGCAAACGGCAACACCATCTTTCTAGCAAAGGTAGGCAATGTGTGTTTACATTAGTCTGTGACCACGGATGTACACATTTTTTGTGGCAGAAAATGTAGCCTGTGTACAAATTCTTTGCCACTCTCTCACGTCAAAATATTACAGCTTTTTCATTTAGCAACGACAGGAATTATGTCTTATGAAGACAATGCACATGTATGCATGCTAGTTGTTTAGCTGTAGCTATAGCTAACAACAGGCCGATTTAGGGCATAAAGTTACCGAAATTTGCGTAAACAAACGAAATTAACTCACCGGAGTGGAAGTGCATAGAGCAAACTCTGTGTGTAACTGGAGAATCAAACGCTATGCCCTTCCTTCTGATCGAGGCCACCCATGCCATTCTTCGACGTTTGGTAAGTTCAGATATGACCTTTCCCCTCGCCTTTTCTCCATGTAGGGATCCGGAAGAAACTCAATGGTGTTCCGTCGAGCTGTACATTCTCCTTTCTATTCGATCGATTGTTGCAATTCTTTACCTCACAATAATTTCCAACCATTTTTAAAGAGCGACCTGTGTTGAAATGCCTCAGTTTATGTTTCCCGCTTCCAAAATGGCGATAGCGGCGGAAACCTCGCGAGTGTCACGTCATACGCTCGAGCCTAATTGTTTTTTTCTTTTTTACGATCAGGGTTTACTTAGCGTGTGGGGTTCATGTGTAGTTTCATTTTGTTTGTTGTTTTGGCCTGGGCTTACGCTGAAGCCAGCTTCTTCTGCATTTTGTATATTTTGTTCATAGCGAGTTCGACTTTTGTGAATAAATTTGTGTCCACTTGCAACTTGTGCGCGACGCTCCTTTTATGTTTCGCCCTTAGCAGCCGTCTGTTGGTCGTAACAGTGGGATTATGGGAAGCATGAGCGGGCATTCCGCGCTTGCGTTAAATGCGTCAAATATTTTAACGTGATTCATTCAAAAAATTACGGCCGGTTAACGCGCTAAATTTGACAGCACTTTACATTACGTTAGAAACTCGTTTGGTACGCCCCCATACTGAACTGACGACCACGTACCGAAACGGTTCGATACAAATACATGTACTGTTACACCCTTAGTATCAACTGATCCACCCTTGGTAGTTCTAGTGTTGAATGATAAATCTTTGTTCAGTGAAACAAATATATTTTTGTACATTCAACATAATTTGGGAGGGTCCTAGCTTTCATATGAGCCATTTCTGAAACCAATTGAATCATTAAAAGTCATGTTATTAGCAATTGTTTCTACAAAATGGATAAGCGACAAGACTTTTGTCAGGGACTGTAGTGTTACAAGAAGTGGTTGTCGCAATTGACACCGCTGGTAACACTCCGTCAACCGCTTGATGTCTTTGCGGCCCCTGGCGCAAAATCTCTAGCTGTTCATAGTTCCATCGGTGTCATCTGTGGTTGCATGGTTTCCCCTCAATTTATATCCTTTAATAGTTGCTTACGCGGCAGATTGAAATCTCTCAGAGAAAGTAACAGGAAGCCAATGCGTGCTATTGACCTCACTTTTGAAATCCAACCCGAGATAACGACAGTAAGGTGCTTTTTCTGGGCCCAGATTACAGACTGTCAAGTCGTCCGAGTTGTCGCCACGATTTGTTGTGCGAGTGTGTGACAATCAAGTGTGAGAATCGCATGTGAGAAAATGATGAGCCCTCTGGTCAAAAGGGACTCTCCCCTCACACGCCCACCCGTACGCAGTGGACAAGAGCGAGCCTGGCTCGGTTGCTGGCCCTTTAAGAGCCGGATCTCACAGCCTACAGCCAGGGGAGGAGAAAAGGAGGGACAGAGGCACAGAAACACAGAGAGAGAGAGAGAGAGAGAGAGAGAGAGAGAACGGGAGGGTGTCAGCCTGAAAGTGTGTGAGTAGAGAGAGAGGAACACACACACACAGTCATAGACAGAGAGTGTGTGTGAAGGATCACTCCTATCCCGTCTTGTTTTGAGGGGAGACCTACCTAACCTCGTCCGGCTGAGCATTTTGTGGGACTGTTTTATGTTGTTGTTGTCGAGAGAGACGGACCCTTACTCCAGCATGCTCACTGAGCCTGAGCTACCTCAGGAGTGTAACAGGTACGTGCGGACCCCTCGCAAGCACACACACTACTGCGCGGATAAGTGAGTCGCAGGGACTTTGCGGGACAGTGACAGATAGGAACGTATTTGTGGTGAAAGTGTGGTCAAAAAGGAATTTGGTAGTAGGCAAAGTGATTCAAAGGGAGTTTTATTTGTGCGTGTAAGATCAACAGTGATCTCTGCGAGTGTGTCTGTGTCAATGCTCATCATCTCGCCTCCACTTTCATCACTTTATTTACATCTCACTTCCCCTCTTACATCAGTGTGCGCGCGGCGTTTCTTGTAAAAGCTCATCACACTTATCGCCGCTGTCATTTTCTAATTCCTTCAAATACGTAAACTCTTCTTCCACGACAAATCATCGCTTCAGATTTCCTCCTGAAAATACTCATCTCTTGATGTTTCAAGGTGTGAACATTGCCCAGAATTGCTTATTTGCTACACTGTCATAACGATTATGTTATAATATCATAATACGTTTTCATACACTAACACGCATTTTCTCTTTGACATGTATTGCATTACTAAGCCGCCCTCTATTTTGCCTTATGAAACTTAATCTTTTGTTCACAGATAAACAATACTTCCGAGGAAGGGCCTTCTGATTAAAAACTGTAGTAACGGTGTAATAACAATCAAAAAACTGTAATAACAGTCAAAGTCCAGCAAAGTGATCGAGAGCGGGAAAGAAAAATACAACAACAGCTAGGGAAGGAATTATAAATTTAAAGGATTAAAGCGGGAAATGTATAGAGATAAATGCGGGGATTACAATGATTTAAGTGGGGAGCACTTAAAACTCTTTGCTTTCCAGTAATGCACTCCATCATTGCGCGGCCATGCGTGTGTGTGTTCGTATGCAAAAGAGTGAGCGTGGGGGTATCTCCCACTGCGTTTGTGTACGTGGTGTGCCACAGTCAGGAGCGGAGTGTGCACGCGCCAGCCTCGCGACGCTCTCGGTTCCTGCGTCTTTGTAAGTGGCTTCTTTTTATCGCACTTCCCTTTCTTTCGCTTATTCTCGACACTTGTCTTCTGCTTTTTTTGTATTGTCTTTTAGAAATCAAATTAGCAAATGACACTTTTGCCAACCTATGAATATTAGGGGTAACCCGGGACTTCCTTGAATGTACGCTAGGATTTACCGATGAACTTTTAAGGGGTCTCCTCAGAAAGTTAGCCAAAAAAGTGAAACAATTTAGTTAAATTGACACATTCCTCTGAGTTGAACAGAAGAAAAGTGGTGTTGGGTGGGGGTGACTGGGGTGACAGGAAAGTGAGAATGTCTTAAATAGTTGGGGGGTGGACAGAAAGAGGAGGGAGGAGAGGAAGAGGTCTCACTCTGTTGCTTCTTCGATGTGGCGTTAAGGCAACGTCGCTGGATTTTCACGCCCCTCCATTTGGGTCCTATGTTTATTAGGTTTAAAGTGAGGGGTGTTTGAGTCAACAGTGGATTTAGAACAATATTTTTTTTCCGCACAATCTAAGCTATTCATTTGAAATGTTCTCCCTTCCAGATTAAAGTGGTGTGTTGATGTAATTGAGTACTTGAGTCCGTGCTCTGCAAACTAATGCACAATTCGGCCCCTCTTCTCCTGTGGCCCTGTGCCGGCCTCTTCTCAAACACACACACACACCAACTTGGACTGGAGGCCATTGTCTGGGCCATATTGTCCGTCCCCGGAGAGTCTTGATAACCGTGTCTCCGTCCGCGAAGGAGGAGGGGGTACGGAAAAAAAATATACCACTGGCGAAAGCTAACCCCCCAAACCCTTTTGGAACCCACCAACCGGGGTGAAGTCAGCTGACCGTATGGGGAAGAAAAGAGGGGGCATTTGGAGGGGTCACGTGACATAGTACAAGTCAAATTTTAGACTACTGTATTTTTCAGACTGTAAGTCGCACCAGCCAAACTATAGTCTGGAAAATACGGCATATATTCCAACGCTCTCGACTAGTTTTCTACTTTTTCCCCCCTAATACACACATGGTCCCTCCGGCCCACAATAGGAGGCAGTGTTCGAGGTTCCGAGGTCCCTCCCAGCTCTACAATGAAGCCTCTGTCTTTCCAGGTAGTGTGAGAGAGAGAGAGAGAGAGAGAGCGAAAGAAAGAGAGAGAGAGGAGGGAGGTCAAAAAAGTGAGGGACAAATGAAAGAGACCAGCTGTGTGTGTGTGTGTGTCATTGGGAGAATGAGCTCACATGTGTGTGCGTAGTTACACGGGGGGCGGCTGACAGCGAGACAAATGTCGCGACTCCTTCATGGATTGCTTAACAAACAGCAGAGCCGGCGTAACAATGGAAAAAGTCGCTCCCTCGCTCAATAAACAGCGCGCCGCGTCCCGTCGCCCCCACTCGCAAACATCAAGACAAGAAGAAGGGGAGTGCATGCCTTCCACCGGATGCACTTTTCCCTCTCTCAGTCTGTCTCCTTTCAAACAAGCCCTCCACCCCCTCCCCTTCATTGTCTTCCAGCCTCGCTTCTTCCCTCGATATTTTCCCACGCGCTGTCTGGACTTTAAAGTGATGTGGCGATGTCGATTTTCAGTCAATTTTCCCTTACTTTTACGCTAATCAACGGACACACATGACCGTCCCTTCTGTTCATGTGTGTGTGACGTTCGTTCCCGCCTTTTGCGGCCTACTACCTCTTAAACAGTGGACGCTTTGTGTGTGTGTGTGAGAGCGTCGAATTTGCCTTAAGTGTTCATCGGGGAAAATCCACAAGCATGGCTAAGAGCGCAAAAATGTTACAGTTAAAAATAGTCCTATCGCAGTTAGTTTGGACGGCCAAATATTCCGATTGTTGGTTGGGTTATATATAGATATTAAGCAATTTCCTTGCAGGGGGAATGACCTTCTTACAAACAGCTGATTGTATAAGGGGGGACAGTAAGTAAGACAACACCAGGGCTTCGGAGAGAGGAAACGGGGTTGAGCTTAGGGGGGCTTGACAAGGAGATAGAGACATAGCAGTAGGATAAAAGGTGGAAGTAGAGGAGCGCATTTGTTCATATTCTCGCCTGAGGTGTTGCAAAACACCCTGAAATATTCCGATATGCCCTTCAGAGTTTTTTTTTGTGTGCCTAGGCATGTGCCGGTAACCGGTTTCACGGTTTACCGTGGTGTGAAAACGGTTTCAAAACCACTAAAATTTTCCGTCAGACCGTAGTACGGTATTCGCTATTTTTCTTGTGTCAAAAATGCAGCCAGAAGTGGCAGAAAAGGCGTTGTGCTCTTCAATTTATTGAGCTCTCAAATCGTGGTAGGTGGAATATACAAAATGAATACATTTAAGAACGTTGTACAATTGTATTTTTCCGTGTGTGAGTAGCTTCAACAGATTAGCACCATGAAAAAGTTCGGCAAAAACAACACACACATTTTCCTTTCAAATTCGATATACAAACTAACTAAAAGCTTACAAAGACGAATGTTAGCCAAGACTTCGTCGAGTGTTACAGCCGCAGAGTGAGAAAACAAGCTTGATTCGCTTGAATGAAGGGGAAAAAGGGATATCGTCAAAGATCGTTAATTGCGAAAGATTAAGCACAAATCCACGTTCGCTGGGTCAAGGAGAGGCCTCACTCCCAATGTTTTTTTTAGATGAAACCTTTCCTCACCAATGTTTGGCGGAAAACACAGACAAGACTGAAAAAGCATTTTCTTCTCTTCCACTCCTCTTTAAAAGAAACTGCTGTATTTTAAGCTAAAACAACTCTTGTGTTTGATAGAACAATATGTCTATATGCTGCCATAGCAGATTCATGGCACATTAAGCCCCTGAAGTATTTTTAATTTGTCCATTTTACCCTGAAAACACCCATTTACAGACGTCACGCAACCGCTTTTGTTTCAACCCACCCATAAAACAAAGGTAATTAATTATATTATTCAAAATGTCTGTCGTTTTTAGCTTAGAATCAGTCATTGATGTCTCATATTTCCTTTAAAAAAAAAAAAAGATTTTAAAATATTATTTACTCACCTATTTTAAACTTTTAAACAAATGAAGTCACAATGAAAAAAATGGCGTCTGCAAAAAAGTCACGGATAGCTACCTCATAACTATCGCTTAATTGTATTTTTTTTGTTACTGTCGAATTTTCTCCGATATGTTAGATGATAAATTATTGATCCAAACAAAAAAAAAGTTGGAAAAAAAACGTTTGAAAGGGTAAATATATGAAAAAGAAAATCTCGACCACTCCTTGATGTCTGCGATTTCTGCATCGCGACCCTTGTTATATTACCATGTTTCACCCATAAAATCCAGCTGCGGCCATTCACAGCTGTGTGTTGACACTCAGTGAAACATGCTACATGGAGTTTTTGGATCGAAACAAAGTAGGTACGCGATAATATCTCGTTAAAGTCATGGTGTCTGTAATTCTGTTCTTGCGTGCTCTCACCTCCAGATAAGGTTTTGCTGTTTAAAAAAACATTTCTTTCTAAAAAATGCCCTTCTGCTCAGAATTTTTCTTGCCCCAGAAAATTGAGATTTTAAGCTTTCCAATGATGCATCACACATGCATATCGGACAATTTTGAAAGTTGGCTAAACTGGGGATCTCAGAGCGGAACTTCAAGTCACCTGAATTTTTTAACTTAACTCTTGAATTCTTCATGTTCTTTTTTAACACAAAGGCGTGACATCATGTAGACTAGAGTTGACAGTGGCTGAAAATGGCTAAACTTCACTTGAGCTTTTCCACCCTCAAAAAAAAAGTCATGCAGTATAAATTTTAAAAAATTTTATTCAGTGTTTTTACTTTTTTATAGAAATTATTTTGTTCTTGCTCTAATCTTGAGCAACTTGAGCTGTGGCTGTGGGTATAGTCTATAAGTTATATTTTATTTTTATTTAAAATATTAGTTTTTCTTATTGATAATTTATTTATTTTAACAATATATTCATGTTCCAATTTGCAACTATGTTCTGAAAAAAACAACAAAATCCTGTTCAATGGAAAAAAAGTTATTTTATTTTAACTCATAAATCCAAAATAACACATTTTGGAGCAATAATTGCAATACCGTGATACCGTGAAACCGCGTTTTTTTTTGCTCACGGTTATCGTACCTTCAAAATCTCATACCGGCACATTGTGCCATTTTGAAATAAAAACGTCACTGTAACACTTTGGGGATTTGACCGAATGGGCCGCTCGTGTCACGGTAGAAATACGTCTTGTAATATAAAGCGAGGCCGTACATGCATATTCACTTTACAGCGTGCGGAATTCTCCAGAGGGGGCTCCCACGCTCCCTGAAAAGGAGTTAACAAGAGCAGTTAGCGCCATGATTACGTTAGCCGGTAGTGTGTGTGAGTGAGTGGGGAATGTGTCACGCATTTATGATATTTTTTTTCATAGAAACCAGAGACAAAATTGAAAAATATCAAGGTGGAGTAGTTCAGTTGGCCTTTCCGCAACCCCGCTTGTGTGTTCATAAGCCGCCCGCGTGTATTTAAACACACATGCGTAAGCCTCGCGACAGCGTGACGTGCCAGCGCCGAGCGGGTTGCGTTGATTACAAAGCCCGCCTAACCGGCCTGGAGACGGTTAACCCGCCGTCCGCGGCGATTACGCGTGCGGTTAATGGACGCGCGTCCCCGTCCCGATTAGTGACTTAGCAGCAGTGGACATATGTGATATGAGAGCGACTTAACGGAGGAGCCGCTAATCATCAAAAAGCCAAGGGGGAAGTGGCGCTCTAATCTCAGCTTAGTGCTGTCACCGTGCGCGCTCGTGAGTGTGTGCGCGGTTTCGACGTGAGTTTGTGGAACAGAGGAGACAAACAACAGATTAGACGCTTGCTTTTTGATTTGATTTGATGGTTAAAAATACATTTCTGGGTGTGTTGTCATTTTAAATGATTGTGAATGAATGAATGATGATTAGATACCGTATTCTTCGGACTGTAAGTCGCACCCGAGTCGCGACTTATAGTCCGGAAAATACAGTACAAAGATATTGGGTGTGATGGCTCTATTTTTTTTTTTTGCTCCAGTAAGGGTATTTTTAATTGAATCTCACCTTTTGAACATGAGATTAGCAAAACATTTCATATCACTGCAAATCATGACATTATTTGTCCAGGTCGACACAGTTTTTGAAATGTACATTAGTATTGAAAAGTTTGAAGTCACTTGGAAATCAATTAAATGCATTAGAAATACATCACGATGAAAATGGAGGAGAAAATGGTGCTGTTCTTTGGAGGCGAGGGGGTATTTACGAGTGTTTTACATCAGAGTGACCCTAAATTTCTGAACAAGAGTGTTATTTTCAATCATTAGTCTTGTACAGACAAGTTATGAATTGTGTGCGCGGTTTCGACGTGAGTTTGTGGAACAGAGGAGACAAACAACAGATTCGACGCTTGCTTTTTGATTTGATTTGATGGTTAAAAATACATTTCTGGGTGTGTTGTCATTTTAAATGATTGCACTACTGGCGGGCAATTCAATAGCTTTATATACAGTATTCTTCGGACTCTAAGTCGCACCCGAGTCGCGACTTATAGTCCGGAAAATACAGTACAAAGATATTTGGTGTGATGCCCCTATTTTTTTTTTTTTTTTTTGCTCCAGTAAGGGTATTTTTAATTGAATCTCAACTTTTGAATGACCGTGTGTGTGTTTGTTTTGTGCATGAGATTAGCAAAACATTTCATATCATTGCAAATCATGACATTATTTGTCAGGTTGCCACAGTTTTTGAAATGTACATTAGTATTGAAAAGTTTGAAGTCACTTGGAAATCAATCAAATGAATTAGAAATACAGCACAATGAAAATGGAGGAGAAAATTGTGCTGTTCTTTGGAGGCGAGGGGGTATTTACGAGTGTTTTACATCAGAGTGACCCTAAACTTCTGAACAAGAGTGTTATTTTCAATCATTAGTCTTGTGCAGACAAGTTATGAATTGTGTACATTGAAAAATAGCACTCCGTGCCTGGTGAATTATGAGTTTGACATGTTAAGTGCAGAAATTATGCTAATATTCTCTAATTATGACCCGACCCACGCTGCCAACTTATCTTATTAGTAAAAAGAAAACCGTCATTGGTTTTAATCCATGCGTCACTCCCAGCTTTCAAGCGTCTTCCTCCAGGTCTCCGGCGGCGAGGGTTTAAACGAAGTCGCCGGCGTAACCTGCGCGCCCAATTGTGGAGTAATTCCACTTCAAAGGCGTAAAGCGGGGCGAAGTGGGGGAGGGATTTTATAGCTGGAGAGGATCTGCGAACGGCCTCCCCTCTGAGGAAGTGGTAGCAAATTTGGAAGGCGGGAGGGGCGGTGCAAGAGAAAGTCATAATAAAGTGTGTTTGGATAACTGCGCTCTTGTCTAAAATATGATCAATGTCGCTACTGTGCTTAGGAAAATCCTCCTTTTTTTTTTTCTGTGGAGCGTGTGTGAGGTGATTCAAAGGTGACCCCGACTGCGCGCGTGTGTGTACATAGGGTTATGATTAGGCAGAGGTGTGTGCGGGACACAAGGGGACGTGTGTGTCGGTGGGCGCGCGAAACAAAAGGCCTCAGTGTGCGGGAGTGAAAGGAGGTAAAGTAAACAGGCAGTGATGAAGACAGACCTGCACTGTTCGGGCCTCTGTTGTATGCATGCACGCATGCTAGCCTGTGTGCACAGCTGGGTTGGTCACTATACTTTGGATCGTGTGTGAGGACTCATCCACACTATCGTTATCTTGAAATGATTCTGAAATGTCAATCATTGCACGCGCGGCATTATCTCCAGCCTTTTGTCATCCACATAACTTGTTTGTAGTCATTTATGGTGCATTATGCTGAGTAAGAACCACAAAGGTGCGCAGATAAAGAAATGTATGGCCGTGCACGATCGGCCGTGCAGACTTTCATGCGTCCGCGTTTCATTGTTGCACATACGGCTTTGTTGACGTAACATTTTCCGCGCTCCGGGATCCAAAAATGTCATTTCATGACATTTAAGAAAAAGCTCAGTTCACATGAAGACATTTTGTAGACCGGAGCAACAGGTGGCGATACAACACCGGAGCCAATCGGAAGCCAGAAGAAAATGCATTGACCTCAACTGTTAGTTTGCATTTTGGTACAACTTGATCTAAAACTGGATTCTTGTCTTTCTGCCTTAATCTTGTTTTTGTTAATGGCTTGATTGAATTTCAAATAAAGAATTCCATTGAGTCCCACATTAGGCTGCAACAAAGAGACGCGCAAAAATAAAAAAATTCTTGGAATTTGCGAACATGGATGACGTCTTAAATGATTGTTCGTGCTTGTGAATCATAGACTCGTCCTTAAGAAAAAAAACAAAAAAAAAATAGTGTTACCGCAGAATTGCTCGTGTTTCCTTTCCTAGCTTGGTACTGGAGAACATTTTGAGTAAGGCTGCAGCTATCGAATATTTTAGTAATCGAGTAATCGAATGAAAATCCTATCGATTAATCGAGTAATCGGAAAAAACATTTTTTTCTTTTTTTTAGGTAAAGAGCAATTATAAATATAGATGAGAAAACAAGACATTTCATCTAATAATGAACCATTTTCAGTCAATCAATGGCTTTATTTTTGATGTACATTGTTGAAAATAGATTAAATGTGTTTAAAAAAAAGACTAATTTACTGCTTTCACTCAAAAAAACTTTTAGATCTTATAAAAAATTTCTTACCGAAAAATGTCATTATGCTTGATAACACACATAACTTAAAAGCAGGGCCGGCCCAGCCTATACGCAGACTATGCAGCTGCTTAGGGTCCCTGACCACTAAGGGGCCCCCAATCTGGCAATTGCTTAATTTATATTCTACTTTGTTAACTACAGTTTGCTTTATTTAACTTTTGTGAGTTTTGATACTTGATCACAAACTTAAAAAAAAAAGTTCTTAACTTCTTTCTTTCCTCTTTTAGAAAAAGGTTTGGCGCGATCTACTGTAAGTACTGACAATCATTTGGGGTAAGAAGTTTGAACTATGCAGTGCAATAAAATCTGATTAATATACACAATATGGACGAATGGGTTGGACTGCATGTATGGGTTTCACAGTACACTGTGACGAAATGGTGGGCCAAAAATATGGGCCCCTTTGCATTATTTTGCTTAGGGCCCCCAAAATGGCCTGGGCCGGCCCTGCTTAAAAGTTAGGTGTTTTTCCCACGTGTTTCAATTGAATTTCCACTTGTGTCAAGCTATAAATTCGAGTTAAGTTTTAAGTTAGTCTAAACTGTAAGTCCTGATAGGATTTGGAGTTTTTGCAGTGTTCAAAATAAAAGCTGTACTGTATTGGAGCTCATTAGGCACCAGTGCTACTTGGTGTTTTTTTCCAGCAATGACTACTGAGCTAAAATTGACAGTTAGCATTATTAAGTTTTTATTTTACACCCTAATCACTCTACAGCGCTGTTTTCACAGATTAAATAAAGCCTGTATTTAAGAGAGTGGTCATAATGAATAGAAACTTAGCCCTCCGCCCGGCTAAGGTTTTGTGAGCGAGTGACAGTAACGTTTATCCTATTTATGAGAGCTGAGAAGTGTACTGCTTTAAGATAGCGGCTGTTTTATTAACGCCGCCGAGTCCGTCATTTCGCATCTAGTTCTACGTACATGTGATATCTATGACACGCATCAGATGCTACATGCTACCACCGTAGCAACATGCGGGCGTAGTTTTTAGCAACGTCGGCGCAGTTTGTAAACGCTGTCGGCTGCAGTAATTTTTTTTTTTTCATTATTGCTTCTTCCTCTACGCACCTGACGTCAGCACGTTGTCCCGCATGAAAAGTAGTCCGGGCAAAACGTGATGCTTAGAGCGGGCAAAATGAAACGATTCCTCGAGGTGAATAAAATTACTCGGATCAGTTTTTAAACTCGAGTTACTCGAGTTGCTCGAGTATTCGTTTCAGCTCTAATTTTGAGGTAACACTTTATAATAACTATCCATTTTGCTAGTTAATAGATCATTAGTAAACTGTTGATAAATGATTTATTGTTGATTTGTGAAGTATTTGTTAACAGTTTGTTAAGCACTTACAGGGTGTTCTTAACCTGAAACACAGTTTGTGTGGAAAAGTTTTTGTGTGTAACGTTTGCCATTTCTATCTTTTCAGGTTAAGAAATGCCGTTCACTTCAAAAGAAAAGGCATTTTGATAAGGCATTTTGCAGGCAGCGCTCATGTTGCACATTTATGAAAATCTGCCATAGAACCAACAAATATTTGTACTTTTCTTTGTATATTTAACCAATAAAACGTATGACCTTCAACATAAAGTGTATATAGTTTTATTAAGATCCATCAACTAGCATGGGCATTTAGAATGGGGTCAACCATATTGGAACACCCTGTAAATGCTTGACAAACTGTTAACAAATACTTCACAAATCAACAATAAATCATTTATCAACAGTTTACTAATGATCTATTAACCCTTTAACACCTAAGCCTATTTTGGCTGAATTTGCATGCATTTGATGTTGCCTTTATATTAGTGTAAAGCGCTTTGAGCGCCTTGAAAGGTGGAAAAGCGCTGTATAAGTATAACACCATTTACCATTTACCATTCAAAGAAAAAATTGTTCACAATGGCCAAGTTGGGTCCCTTTTTTCAGGACACCTTGAACTTCATGTCCAAACTGTTGTTTTCTTAACTGACCAATTATAATCCACATTTTGGACCCCAAAAGACAAAAAAATCCCAAAATATTTTTTTTCAAAATTTGTAATGTTGGTGTCCCATTGACAACCAAACATGCTCGACCAACTGTTTTGAAGCTTGATAATATTTATTCAACTTGTTAGGATGAATATTCAATAGAAAAAAAATAAGATTGAATAGTTTTATGTTTGACAATTCAACACAAACAGTGGGTATGGTCATAGGCGTTTTTGGCCTTTACACATACGATGGTCAAAACAGGTTATATACAGATCAAAATAGTGAGAAAATATATATATATATCATCTAACACAAAAAGGGTTTGGAGGATATCTCTTTGTGAAGTTAGGTATTATACCCCTCCCCTTTTTAAAAGTATACGTACATGCAATCAAGCTTCTCGAACACACATCTATATAAAAATTGAAAAGATTATAGTGAAGAAAAAATACATAATAACATTGAAAAAAAGTATTTTCAAAAATATTGACAAGTAGTTCAGTTCAATTTTTTCTGGCATGCGACCCAATAAAGTTTTTTTTTTTTTTTTTTTTTTTTTGGGCACTCAATAAAGCTTCTTCTTGAACAGGTCACGGAGCTGTGTCACATACAACGTCACACAGCCTACTCTTTCGCCGTTTCCGCGCTGCTGTCACTTCTACTCGCCGAGACGCCGACTCATCCCAGGAAAACAACGACAAATACGGCTAATATTCATCCTTGAGTTAAAGACATACTGCATTAGCTTGCGCTAAATTTAGTTTTAGATTAATTCTGCACGTTTCAAGGTTGTTCGCTCAATCCAACTGGCCGTCGCTTGCTTCGCATGCCTCCTTTTCCGCGCCTCACTCGGAAATTTATTAAAAATGTTCACATTCGGTTCGTCCTTCTTGACATCACAACGGCTCTTGGGATATGTAGTCTTTTGTGCTGCTTTTCGGTTTTGTAAAAGGACAAGAACTCCCGATCGATCGGGTCCGATCCTGTCATTTTCAAAGTATCGGAATCGGCAAAAAAATATCGGACATGCCTTTTTTAATATATATACAGTATATATATATGTATATATATATTTTTTAATTTAAATCGTTTTCTAATTGTATTCAACGTTACGGACAAAATGTCTTACACTCATCCAAAGTCTTTAGCTTTGGCTGAAAGTAGGGCTATCAAATTTATCACGTTAATGGCGGTAATAACATTAAAATATTTAATGCAATTAACGCATGCGCTGCACTACCCACTCACGCATTGTCGCGTTCATTCTATAATGGCACCATTTTACCTATACATAGAGCTAAAAGGCAATGTAAAATGAGTAGAGAGAATTTTGGCAGCCTCTGAAGGCTTTTTTTTAATTGGCTAAAGCCTTACAATCCCTCTCTCAACAATTAGAAGTACAGTGATACCTCAGCTCACGAACATAATTGATTCCCAGAAAGTGTGTGTAAGGGGAAAAGTTCGTCTTCCGAACATTTATTTCCCATAAGAAACCATTAAAATGAGAATAATCCGTTCCCAGGTCCCCATAAAACATAATTTTCTACTAAATAAGCCTTAAAACTACACAAAAATATACCTTATTTTCTTTAATGTCGTCTTAGGCTTAACACTAGCCTGTGGTGGGGTCTTTTTCAGTCCCATAATAGCAAAAGTACACTCAATATGGTCCAAAATGTCTATCAAACACAAACCACGTCCGCACTCAACGAAAGGGAGGGGACGAACTGGGACGCCGTGAGCGTGCGTCAGCTTCTCGTGGCGCTGTTCGACCGCGTGATTTGGTTCGTCCGCCGAAAACTAGTTCGTCAGCAGAGACTATATGCTCGCGAATTTAATGTTCTTGAGGCGAAAAGTTCGTGAGCTGAGGTATCACTGTATTGTTGGAAGCAATGTGGGGAAGAAAGGTAATAGTTGATCTTTTTCTTAACACCTTATGTGATTTCCCAACACAGAGAAGATATATCAATTGGTATCACTACACACAGTCATGGTTGCACTTCCCATCATGCATTTGGGCAGAACAGTTAAATGGCTACAGTATCATTTACTGAAAGCTCAACAAATACACTAGATGGCAATATTTAGTCACATATTCAAAGTCACATTTATCCTTTAAGAATTACAAGTATTTCTATCCGTGGATCCCTCTCACACAAAGAATGTTAATAATGTAAATGCCATCTTGAGGATTTATTGTCATGATAAACAAATAAAGTACTTATGTACTGTATGTTGAATGTATATCTTCGTCCGAGTTTTATTCATTTTTTTCTTAATGCATAGCCAAAATGTATATGATCGGGAAAAATTATCGGGAATGATTGGAATTGAATCGAGAGCTAAAAAAAAAAAGCAATCGGATCGGGAAACATGGGGATCGGCAGATACTCAAACTAAAACGATCGGGATCGGATCAGGAGCAAAAAAACATGATCGGAAGAACCCTACAAGGAATGATGGAAATAAATGGTACATGCAGCGTTTTAATGCATATTTATGAGCGCAATAAAACTATAAAACTCAAATGACATTATCTCCCGTCTTTCTTGGTCGATTGACTTCAAATAAAAACTGGTGTGGACATCAACTTCTGCACTTTCAAATGAGCCCAACCAGCGGCACATGGGTGACGTAATTACAGCGTGACGAAGCTTTAAAGACGATATGCGTAAACACGTCGCTGCAGACATGTTCAGTGTTAAAGGGTTGACTAGTAAAACGGATAGTTATTATAAAGAGTAAGCCATTTTGACTTTGGCTATCATAAGGTAAATAAGCAATGAATTAGTAGCAGGGCTGCTTCTCGGAGCAATGCCATATCAGCGGTCCAAAAGAAATCCAATAGAGGATAATCAGTTTAGTGGAGACGAGCAAGAGTAGAGGAAATTGGAGGAAGAAAGCATTGGACTCTAAAGATGTAAAAAGTCTGATACCTGTTGCTTATCTCTGTGAGCACACACATGCACGGACACACACACACACCCGCGAAGCCCCTCCATCCTCACCAAGCGTTGCCTCTGGGAGACAGCCCGTTAGCTGCCTATTACCCAGGGTCATAGTCGCAGTGGCTTCAAGGCTGACAAGTGCATCTGAAAGCACTCAGCCGACGTTGAGAACCACATTAAATTCTATTATTGCTGCATAGTCACTGCATCCCTATTCAGCCAGAGTACACGGAGGCAAATTTACCTTGCGAGAGACAGAGTTCACCTAATAGATGTGGCTTTATATCCTTTGCTTCTTTTCAAGGGAACAAAGCCACGGTAACAAATTGACACAGCGGGGCTCTTGTGTTGCTAGCCATTTTCCTTCGGTCCCCCCTATTGTCCAGAGGTTTTCATAAACACATATTATTGTCAGTGTTCGTACTGTTCTCTCTCTCTCGTTCTCCCTCACTCTCTCAGCGTCCATTATTTTCTTCTCATTCCCACTCTGTGTCTGTGAAAGCCCATTGTCAAGGCACGGTGATTTCCCCGCACAATGCCTGTGCAAGCGGGCTTCATTTGCAGTAATGGCCCCGTCTTTTGGAAACGTGAACGTTGAATGGCCCCCGTCGTAAACACGTTGGAAGACCCGGGAGTGTGTTTGAAGGTCCGCCAAAGAGCTGAAGGGGTTATTGTTCTGTCACCTGAATGAGCGCACGGATCGGTCAAAGTGCTGGAGAAAGAAGCGCTGTCTTCAGACTTGAATCTTTATGTACGTTTTGTCAGGAACTGGAATAAGTCGACTGTTTCTCAGCTTCCTCTAAAGTACTTGTTTTCCGAAATTTCCAGGTTCGCGGTGAGTCAGTAACAGGCACACTTTTGCAAAATAGACAATGTATATTGATTAGAAAATGCAGAATAAATGAGATTTATTGATTACAATCCCACAAGAGCAAGCAAACACACATCAAAAACAAGAACAAATGGCAACAATGACGCGAGATTTGAGTTTGTCAATCCCAGAATCCCCGCGTTACCACGACAGCAAAACAAAATGTCCCTTAGAAATGAAAATCGCTTACCGTAACAAATGAGCGGGGAGCCAACACACTCCGACAAGGCGACAAATGAACAAAGTAGGGTTGTTGCGATCATGTTTTTTCGCTCCCGATCCGATCCCCATCGTTTTCGTTTGAGTATCTGCCGATCCCGATATTTCCCGATCCGATTGCTTTTTTTTGCTCCCGATTCAATTCCAATCATTCCTGATAATTTTTCCCCATCATATACATTTTGGCAATGCATTAAGAAAAAAATGAATAAAACTTGGACGAATATATACATTCAACATACAGTACATAAGTACTGTATTTGTTTATTATGACAATAAATTCTCAAGATGGCATTTACATTATTAACATTCTTTGTGTGAGAGGGATCCACGGATAGAAAGACTTGTAACTCTTAAAGGACAAATGTGACTTTGTATATTGTGGATAAATATTGCCATCTAGTGTATTTGTTGAGCTTTCAGTAAATGATACTGTAGCCATTTAACTTCTGCCCAAATGCATGATGGAAAGTGCAACCATGACTGTGCGTAGTCGTACCAATTAATATATCTTCTCTGCGTTGGGAAATAACATAGGGTGTTAAGAAAAAGATCAACTACTACCTTTCTTCCCCACATTGCTTCCCACGATATATCTAATTGATGAGAGAGGGATTGTAAGGCTGTAGCCAATTAAAAAAAGGCTTCAAAGGCTGGCAAATTTCTCTCTACTCAATTTACGTTGCCTTTTAGCTCTATGTACACGTAAAACGGTGCCATTATAGATTGAACGCAACAATGCGTGAGTGGGTAGTGCAGCGCATGCGTTAATTGTGTTAAATATTTTGATGTTATTAGCGCTGTTAACGCGATAAATTTGATAGCCCTACTTTAAGCCAAAACTAAAGACTCTGGATGAGTGTAAGACATTTTGTCTGTGACGTTAAATACAATTAGAAAACAATAAAAAAAATAAAAAAAAGTATATATATATATATATATTTAAAAAGGCATGTCCGATATTTTTTTGCCGATTCCGATACTTTGAAAATGACATGATCGGATGCCGATCGATCGGGACATCTTTAGAACAAAACCAGGTGATCCGTACGTGACCCGCTGGCGGACTTCACGGGTCGCCCGGAAATGTCCGGTTTTTGTAGGGATGCGCCCCCCGGAGGTGGAGAGGCCAACCTCCGTCTCCGAGCGGCACGACCCTGCCCAATGACAAACGTTAAAGCTACTTTTGGTAAAAACAATAGAAGTTGTGACAACCTATGTCACAGAAGCAATCATACATCACAAAAGCATAATGTAATATTTTCCCCCATCAGTACTGATGTCCTGAAAATTTCCTGGTACAAAATCTAGACTGTGACCCAATGTAGCCTTCAGCAATTCTCTAAAAAGCTCCTGCAAAAGTGAAGCTTTTCCAAAGCTGTTATCATGGCCAGTCTTCGAATGTGTTCAAATTTGTCTTAGGAGCTTGCTTAGAAATGTTCTTTAAATGTATTCTTAAGTGGACAGAGAAGTGGCTTCATGGTATGGAGGACAATAGAACACCCAATGGCTTCTCCTAAGCTTAAATATTAATGCTGCCAAAACCACGACTAACCCCTTTCTTCCCTGTCTTCTACCTTCCTTCTCCTTATTTTTTTGGCTCCCAGGATGTCTTCCAAGCGACCAGCCTCTCCATATGGGGGGACAGATGGAGAGGTAACCATAGCAACCAGCAGACAGCGAGTGGAGGATGAGGAGAGCGAGGGACTGGGTAGTGTGATCCACCTCCCGTTGGCCTCCTACTGCAGCAAGGTGTCCCCGCGCTCGCCCCCTTTTCGGAGCTTGGACAGCCCTCCCAACAACACGGTAAGAACTTTTGCGTGATCTAGTGCTCCTACCAGAAGTGTCTGAGGTTAGCGTGAGGGTCGAAATTGACTAGGTTTCTGTAGACGCTGAGGATAGTTTCTTTCTTACGATTGAAAAAGAAGGTTCATGGCTACCGTTTGACACCGCACACACTTTTCCACTGTCATGTGCGCGACACCAGCCGTCGCCTTGAGCCCATCTGATGCGCAGTTGCGTGACTGCGAAACATGAGCCATCGTCGTGATTCACAGTGCGCAGGATGAAGTGTGACATTGGGTGGCGCTTCCAAATGTATAGTGGATGTTTGCATGAGGGTTTCATACAGTGTCATAGCTCGGTATTGGTGACTCATAAAATATTAGCGCAACGCAGCCAAGCCACGCAATGATGGCGCACCCCTTCGCCCCCGCGCAATTAGAAACCATTCACTACCAGTGTTATTAATTTTACTTAAAAAAGTAATTACAGTTACAAATTACTTCTCCCAAAAAGTAATTGCGTTAGTAACTCAGTTACCTGAATGTAAGAGTAGTTAGTTACTTGGCGAAGTAACTAGTGATAATTTTCATGTTTCTTTTTTCTCAAAAAAAAAAAACAACAACAAACAAAAAAACAAACAAAAAAAATAATTGTCATCATCATCGGTATCATTGACAATCATTGACAATTACAAAATGTGATATGATTTGCCCGAAGGAACTGAAGAAGAAGACAAAGGCGGACGGGATGAAGCATATGCTTATCAGTTTCCCGTCCCCCATACAACTAAAGACGCACGTTCAGGCATGGAACATACATCAAAACTGTACAATAACACAATCAACAATCTGAGTTTAGTAACTTAGTGTCCAGTCAAGCAGCTCAATTAATTTCAGGGCGTACAAGGTTACGGCTTAGTCATGTCCCTGACATTTTTGCATCTGTTTGCTGTGGAACATTTTGTTGTGGCTATGTGTGCGGCAAAAGTGATTATGTGTTATCACAGCTGGTGTGAGAAGCGGTAACAATTACACAATGGGAAGTTTAAAGGGTTTTGGGGACAATTGGCCCTAGCCCAATTGTTTACCCTCCACTTAACTAGACACAAGGGTATTGCGATAACTAGATAGTAACCTTTGCTATGTGTGAAAGTCATTTAAAGTTGTGAATCAACCGTTAAAGTTGTTAAAATTGCTCCCGTTATTGCATTAGTTCCCTTCCGTCTACTTTCAACATGTATAAGTTTTAAAACTGTTTCATCATTTAAAGACAGATTTAAGTCAAGATTTTGCCGATTTAGGAGCATTTTAGATAAAGAAAAAAAAAGTTACTTAGGTTCGCTAGGAAGGATCTCTACATCAGAGCCTTCCTGAGAGGTCTACTGCTTTAAGATGGCGGCTGTTTACTAACGCACGTAGTCCTTAAAACATGTTGCCAATGCTGCCATGTCTGTCATTTGCATCTAGTTCTATAATTATGTGATATCTACCGTATCATGTGGGCGTAGTTTGTAGGCTATGGCTACAGTCAGGTATTATTGGAGCCACCTAGCATCGCGTTTGCAACGGCGTTTTCCCCACTCCTGCTCTCTCGTCTCCCTGAGTCCGTCTCTCTCAGACTTTTTTTATTCAACCAACTTAGTAACGCATAGTAACACACGCCTTTCCCGCCTCAGTAACGGTAACGGCATTGCCAAGATGAGAAAAGTAATTAATTAGATGACTCATTACTGAAAAAAATAACGCCGTTATATTCTAACGCCGTTATTAACAACACTGTTCACTACATTTGTATGTTCAATCATGAAATGGTGATGACTGGAAGGATTTTGGCAGAGATGTCTGGTCAATGTCTGACATTGTGGAGTTGAGGTTATTGATAATTTCATGTTTTATGGAGGGGCGATAAAACTTTACAACGAAAAATCAGAGGGTCTTGAACTGTATACTTGATTTAAATATGGCAGTATTTGGAGAGAATGAGTTTTGAAGGTCAACAAGAAGTCAAAAATGGCGGTTTTAAATAGAAACGTGCGAAATTTCCGATTCTTAGATTATTCGCGATTCGGCCATGGAAGATTCGAGAACGATTCACAAATATCCAAGTTCCGATTATTGAATTATACCAGGTAAAGCGGAAGTAAAACACAGTCAGCGCGGTCTTTGGGACGCAATGAGGAACGGACCGAGAGTAAATATCATGTTCAACTCATGCCGCTAGATAAAAAAACAATCATACCAGACTGCGGCTGATAGCCGCTACAAACAACGCCCAGTCGCTAGTTGCTACAAACATACGGCTACAGTACTGTAGATATCATATATATGTAGAACTAGATGCAAAATGACAGACGACGTCGGTGTTAGAACATGTATTATTGAAAGACAGACTTTCCGGCGTAAGTAAACAGCCGCCATCTTAAAGCAGTAGACCTCTCTAGAAGGCTCTGTTGTAGCGAACCTAATTAACTTTTTATCTCAAATACTCCTAAATTGGCAGAATCTTGTCTTGAATCTATCTTTAAATGATGAAATACTTTTAAAACTTTGACAAAAGTAGACAGAAGGGAAATTGTGGAATAACGGGAGCAATTTTAACAACTGTAACAGTTGATTCACAACATTAAAGTAATTGAATGTAGTTTAAAGCTGCTGATACAGAATGGGGACTGGAGTTTTTTATTTACTGTTATTTTTGTATATTTGTATACTGTTATATGTTAACTTGATACTGAAATAGTTGTTTGGTTTAGCCTGAGAGGAATTCTGAACAATTTTGGAACTAATGTACAAAACATTTTTAAAAAAAAAAAGGGGGGGATGGTGCATCAATAACCGTTTTATAATCGAATTAGAGCCTCTGAATCGTAATCGTAATCGAATCGTTAGGTGCCCAAAGAGTCCCAGCTCTAGTTTTAAACCAAGGTGACGAACTAACTACCGTATTTTTCGGACTACAAGTCGCACCTGAGTATGAGGCGCATTTTTGGGGGAAATTTACTTGATAAAATCCAACACATAGAACAGATGTCATCTTGAAAGGCAATTTAATATAAAAATACAATAGGACAGGGGTCCCCAACCTTTTTTGCACCACGGACCTGTGTTATTTGGGTCTTTTTTTCACGGACCGGTTTTCTGACAAATTTTGCAACCCATCAAAAATTGCAACGATGCGGTTCTGCGCATGCGCGTAATGTTAAACATAGCCCCAAATGCAGCGATTCGAAAGTAAACACTACAAACTTTCTTGAAAGAAAGGAATATTACCCTATGTTTGATCATGAAAGGACCTGTAGAAAAGTTCTCCTCAGATACATCCTGCCATGTAAGCTGCACACAACAACTTCACACCGCTCTCACCATTAACGACTTCGCCTTGTCGTTAAACATTAATTAAGAAGCCCACTTCACAAGATACGATTTTGGAAATTGTAGCAAGGTTTTCAATGCTCTTGTAGCGATGTCAGGATATTCCAGAATGACTTTAATTCAGAACCTCGGGAGAGTTATTGTCTCAAATGTACGTTTAATAAGGTCGCTGTCATTTGCGATCTCTACAAGTTGATCTTCCTGTTGCACAGACATGCTCGAATCACTCGGTTTATTCATAAATGGGTCACGAATCCACTCCTTCGCAGTTCGTGGGTCTTCGAGGTTGTAGTCTCGTCAGGTGCCCTTTTCGCCTTAAAAATATCTCCAAAGACGTCTGTTTTCCAGTCATCTTCGCGCGTGTGGGGGCTAATTATTTCCGGGAACAAATGTGCTGCGCCCGAGGCCTAGCAATACGTTATTATCGAGGACAAGCGCACATAGATATATTATATACACAAGATGTACTGCTAGCAATCCAATCAATGGATTTCTATGATGACATTCTAAACTATCCCGTAGTATTTTATCTAGAGTATACAGGGATGTTGGTGTGTTAAGCAGGGGCGCAGGGTTAATTCAGCCAGAATGCGGTCATTATTAAATTATTTTTTTCTGTGCGGCCCGGTAGCAAATGCGCCACGGACCGGTACCGGTTATGCTGAATAAGTGTACAGTGTACAGTGCGTGAACAATGAAATGCGAATATACTGTCCTCACCAGGACGCTACGGTTCGGTCCTGGCAATACAGCGAACTTCCAAATGACGATGCTGGTCGTCCGTATAATTTGCTGAATCAATTTCGTCCTCGATACCGAACAGGTTCGCATCAATGTAAATAAATGATAATCAGGTGCTAATACAGCAATGACACAAATGGTTAGCATGCGTTCGCTAGCACATCGTTCAAACAACCACACAACTGGCTATAAGTGTCCGATCGCGGGTGGAAAACACACAACAACAACAGAAAAGATGATACACAGAGGTGTTGCCTGTGTAGAGATATTTTAAAAGCATAAACAATGAACGTAGGTTCGCAGCCGTGTTTCTTTCTCGCTAACTCGCCCACTCACTCAGACCTGCGTCCGTCTTCTTCTGGCGTGTGAGCGCTCCTCTTCGCGTAAAAAAAGTGCGAGTGTGCCTCCACGTGGGCGTGAGAGCGCCACAAACTAAAAGCATGCATTTCAATATAAAAAAAGTCAATAATACAATTGAACATACATTGCCAAAGGCAGAACGCGAACGTAGCCATAGCTATAAAGAGTTTTTCAGATAACTAAAGCATAAAGAACATGCTAACAAGTTTACCAAACCATCAGCGTCACTCCAAAATACCTAAACAACATGTGAAATGATATCATAATGTGTTAATAATTTCACACATAAGTCGCTCCTGAGTATAGGTCGCACCCCCAGCCAAACTATGAAAAAAATTGCGACTTATAGTCTGAAAAATACGGTATGTATTTTTAGACATAGGTACCAAAGACTTGTTAGTCGACTACTGATAGACATGTCTACCAAGTTTCGCATTATAAAGTGCTACCGGGGCTGCATTGTACTTTGACCAAAAGGAAATTGCTCGAAAATGGCTGGTTCATGAGCTTTTTAGTGGGGCTACTATAGACAGACATTGCACATTTATACAGCAACATACTCCTAATTTGTCATGGACATTAAAGCTGGACAATCTTAAATTATCTGGAACACAATTTAGGTGTGTTTGTGCATCTACCTAAGGCTGCACGCATCATTTACTCCACGTCATAGTGTGTCCTCGCCAATAAAACACGTCAACCTTTCCCCGACCTACTCATACATACCCGCTATAAAACAATGAAAATGTGCTTAGCAGCTATGATATAGAGCTAATTTTGTAATTAGCCAGCTGATTAGGCAAAGGGCCACTCCCAATTGTGCACAGTGCACGTGACTGACTATAAACCAAAGTCCTGGCATTGTGGGCACAGGAACAAAAGTGAAGATGAATGTTATAATGAGGCTTCTTAGACAAACACATTTTTTAACCTGAATTTTTCAGCAAAATTCTTCATTCTGCAAAACTGATCATCCAAATTATGAGAGGCGTGCGAAATTTCCGATTCTTAGATTATTCGCGATTCGGCTGTGGAAGATTCGAGAACGATTCGCAAACATCCAAATTCCGATTATTGAATTATACCAGGTAAAGCGGAAATAAAACACAGTCAGCACGGTCTTCAAGATGCAATGAGGAACGGACCGAGAGTAAATATCATGTTCAACTCATGCCGCTAGATTAAAAATAGATAAATAAATAAATAATACCTGACTGCGGCCGTCAGCCGCTACAAACAGCGCCCAGTTGCTAGTTGCTACAAACAGCGCCCAGTTGCTAGTTGCTACAAACATACGGCAACAAACGGCTATGGTAGATATCACATACCGTAATTTCCCGAATATAAGGCGCACCCGTGTATAATGCACACCCCAAATTTACTTGTAAAATCTAGGGAAAATTATATTAAGAACATGTGTCAATCTGATTACTTCCACTGTAATTTCATACACTCATTTTAATCTATTTTCAGGGGAAATTAAAAAATGAGAGGATTTCTAACTTTCTAATTTAAGGTATCACATATATAATCCAAATTAAATGGGAGAAAAACTATGCATCCATCCATTCTGTTTAGTGGAGATCCTAGAAAAAACTCATTGTTTTAGAAACAATATATACAGTATACCAAAATTTCAATTATGTGGCACATTACTAGTGAGAGAGAATAATTTTTATAGTTTAAATATCCTTTCAAATAAAGAATATTTATTTACATTTAGGGCTGCAGCTATCGAATATTTTAGTAATCGAGTATTCTACTGAAAATTCCATTGATTAATCGAGTAATCGGATATAAAACATTTTATTTTAGGTAAAGAGCAATATAAATTTACATGAGAAAACAAGCCATTTCACCTTATATTGAACCATTTTTAGACAATCAATATCTTTGTTTTTGGTGTACATTGTTGAAAACAGCCAACGATTGGATCTCAGATTTGACTAGAAAAATAACAAATTCACTGCTTTCACTCAAAAAACGTATGATCTGATATATACATTTCTTATTTCTCACCTAAAAATGTCATCACATTTGATAAAACACAACATTTAAAAGTTAGGTCTTTTTCCCACGCATTTCCATTGAATTTTATGACACCTAAATCGGACATATGTCATTTCCCTTCCCCGGCTTCGGAGAATGTAAACAAACCAAGAGGCGTGACAGCTAGCCGACATGTTAACCCGAACCGAGTGATGTTTCAGTCTTCGAAGCGGAAAATCCCACATAACTAGCCCGGATTATTTGACATGACGACTGGGTTGTCGATTGTCTTTGCGGATCGGCAAACCACCCGGCGGAGAGCAGTTTACAGTTCGTTCCCCGGAGGAGGGCGGCTACAGTTCTTGTGCAGCTAACGTGCAGCTAATGTGCACGAGGAGAGCTTTTTACATGCCTGTCAATGATCAAACGTAAGTAGTCCTTTATTTAAAGAAAGTTTGTAGTGTTTACTTTGTCATCGCTGTATTAATATTTGACATAGAACAAAACAAGATGTTTACTCATTTCCTCGCAAGTCCAATGGTCCCACAGTAGTCAGGCTTGGCCAATATCCACGGTGAATGGGAACCTTTTGAAACTCCAAAAAGGCGCACACGCCTCTCCCACCGCCCCCACAAAGCAAGATTTTTCTGCAGCCGTTTGGCTGGCGTGATGCGAAAAATAAACGTATTAATCCGCAAAATCAGCTGAATCCTTCGTCCTCATACACAACAGTACGGCTGTTTAGTGAAGAGGACGCCTTCTCCCATACACGTCACAGCGCCCTCCTCCTCAATGCAAGACCGAAGCCGGAAGTCACTCATTTTCATGGCGCGGGATTCAAAAAACTAAATAAATGTAGCGATCGCTTCCACACACATCCAAGTGGTCCATATCACTCAGGAGCATAAAATACCGTGTGTATTATGAAATAAACATGCTTTTTCGTGTCACATGCACTTTTAAGTATTTTATTTACTGTTTTTAACAGTTAACTTGATACTGAAATAGTAGTTTGTTTAGCCTGAGAGGATTTTTGAACAATTTTGGAACTAGTGTACAAAAAATTAAAAGCGGGGATCTGCGCCCAAGAAGTGCCACTTTTGCAGATTTTCATTCTTTTCTAGTTTATCTCTTAGCAGAAGGACAACAGTATTGGCGTGTGTGCTCATGCCGGCATGTGTAACTTTTTTTTCCTCGTCTCGAAGAGCAGCAATCCCTCTGTCGCTGACTGTCAGCGAAACGTAGAAGGAACTTTACAACAAGAGTGTGTGTGTGGGGGCATTGAAGGGGCTTCACTGTCCCTTTCAGGCCAATAGACGGAAAGCGATACAGGGGGGGTGAATGGCTTTTCCGCAACCAGTTGACTTGGATGTGAGGCGGCGGGGGGTCCGCAGAAGGGATGAGGGAGGCGGGGGGAATTACAGCTTTATCTTGTCATCGTAAATTAACACAGGGGGCTCGGAAATGCTTCACTGACCTCCTCATCCCTTCCCTACCTACTCCACACACACATGCGCGTACTGTAAATATACTTCACTTAACAGCATTCTGCTCATAATGAAACCTCTCGATAAGGAAGCTGCTGTTTATGATAGTGTCCCAATGATTGTAATCTGGCTAAAAGGCTGTTTTATTGCCAGTCAAGTTCCCAGAGTGCGGGATTGGATCGCTAAAAAGCAGTTAAATCAGGAAGGTGAGCAACATTTTCATTTTATGTTAGTGTTATGCATATCTTTGCAGCAGAAAAATAAAAAAATTAAAAAGCATGCAAATGAGGCCAAGGAACGCATCCTGTCTGGGTAACGTGCTAATGGACAAGCACTAATTGTTTTGCTAACACAACACAAATCAATAAACATATTTTATCAGTTTTTTTTTTCCCACCTTTATCTTTTGAAGGGTGCGATTGTGTATTAGCCTTGTGTATAACGACCTAACACTATACAGCGGTTGGTTTTGCATGCCAGCGATGCTCTTATGAATCAACACCGACGCACTGGAATAAACGGAATAAGTAAGATTCTGGAATATTTTGATTATATGGCGGAAAACACAGACAAGACTGAAAAAGCAGTTTCTGCTCTTGCACTCGTCTTTAAAAGAAACTCCTGTATTTTAAGCCAAAACAACTGTTGTGTTTGATAGAACAATATGTCCATATGCTGTAATAGCAGATTCATGGCGTATTAAGCCCCTGAACTATGGGGCAGTTTACATGGCGACTCTGCGACACAAAGACGCAATGACTGAGTAGCGGACTCGCCTCGTGTACATATGGTGTCGGCGAAGACGAAAAATTGTGAATCCTGCCTCCAAAGTGGAAGAATCCGATTGCGGAGGGTTGAGGGGGGGGCTTCCTCGGCATGCCTATCAAAGGCTCCTGCAGCGCGAGACCGCGTCGTTAAAGTCAGCACTCGTACACGTCACATTGGGCGTGCACAGCGGTGCTACAAAACATTAAAAACAGCAAATGTGGTGGAATGTCAGCTTTAATTTACTGTTTTGAAAATATTTTTTAATCAAAAATGTCGAACGTTTCAATTTTTGTGCCTTTTTGAACAAAAAAAAAATGACATTGCTTCAAGCGGGCGGACATATTTTTTTCCAGGCTGAGAGAGCTTGGTGGGGTCATTCTCTGTCGCCCTGTAAATCTGCACTGCCCCCTAGGGCCTGGCATGAATACTACATCGTTTTCATGCGGAATTGCGTCATTGCTCAAAAGGAGACGCAAATGCAAATTTGAAATTGTTCTTATTCTCGGAGAGTCACCATAAAAACGGCCCCTATATTTAGTTTGTCTGTTTTACCCTGAAAGACCCCGTTTACAGACATCGCGCAACCGCTTTTGTTTTAACCCAGCCATAAAACGAAGGTAATTAATTATATTAATTACTCAAAATGTCTGTCATTTTTAGCTTAGAATCATTAATTGATGTCTAATATTTCGTTTGGAAAAAAAACTTTAAACATGCATATTTTAAACTTTTAAACAAATGACATCACAATGAAAAAAAATGGCGTCTGTAAAAAAGTCACGGATATCTACCTCATAACTATCACTTAATTGTTTATTTTTTGTTACTGTCGCATTTTCCCCCGATATGTTAGATGATAAATAATCGATCCAAACAAAGAAAAATTGAAAAATTACGTTGAATTTAATGCCAGCAATATGAAGCAATTATCAGAGAATCCCAAAATTTGAAAAATAAGGTCCTAATGAAACCTTTTATTCAAATTTGTAAAAAGAAAAGTCAAAATGAATATGTGTAATAAGCGCTCAGATATCTATACCCCTTGCTAAATCCTGTTTGTTTTTCTTATGGAAACTGCAGATGCATGTGTTGACTTACATCCATAATTTTTTCCCCCAAAAAGAAATGTCAAAATTCTGAATTAGTCTCAAAATCATGAAACTTTAGGTGTATCAAATGTGATACATTTGGCAATATAGGGTTAAAAGGGTAAATATATGATAAAAAAAAATCTCGACCACTCCTTGATGTCTGAGATTTCTGCATCGTGACCCTTGTTATATTACCATGTTTCACCCATTAAATTCCCAAAAATCCAGCTGTGGCCATTCACAGCTGTGTCTTGACACTCAGTGATACATGCGACATGTTTTTGGATCAAAACAAGGTAATATTTCGTTAAAGTCATGGCGTCTGTAATTCTGCTCTCGCGTGCTCTCACCTCCAGATAGGGTTTTGCTGTCTAAAAAATATAAATAAATTAAAAAAAAGCCCTCCTAAACCCTAACCTTAACCTAACCCCTAACCTATCCCTAACCCTAAACCCTAACCCTAACCTCCTGTCCAAAATTTTTCTTTGCCCAGAAAATAAAGATTTTAAGCTTTCCAATGATGTATCACACATGCATATCGGACATTTCTGAAATTTGGCCAAATTGGGGGTCTCAAAGTCAAGTCACCTGAGTGTTTTCCGCCATATGTAAATGTCTGAAACTGGGAATACCTTTTGTGTTCACATCGCAGTTCAAACTAGATTCCATCCAGATGAAATCTCCTTTCACCAAATCACAAAATCAGATTTGCCTGAGCAAATCCACGTAGTTTGTCTTCGAGCTCATCCCGTTTGGAGTTTGAGGACCTCCGAGTCAAAACTGACAGAGTCTGTGTTTAGCCGTGGCATGTGAAGGGATTTGCTGCGAGTGTGTGTGTTTGGCTGCAAGTGGATGTCATGGAGATTGGCAGTTCTGGCGTGGAGCGAAGTCTTTACCTCCCTGCAGGAGCGATCAGTGACATTCTCGTAAATGTGCCGGCGCCCGCGCGTGTGGATGTATTTTAGTCGAGCAGCTGTTTCCAGCTCTTCCCACTGTCGCATTGTCCGTGTCTTGATCCTCGACGACGCGCCAGGCATCAAATACTTCACACGTGCACCTTGCACAAGGATAGAGGGGTAGTGTGGGTATGTGTGTTTTTCGTGAGGCTGTGTTGGCTCAGTTAAGTGTTTTTAAAGCAGATGAGCTTAAGACAAAAGTTGCTTAATTCGGTTCCATTGCAGAGGCAGTAAAGGGATAAAGCCGAGTGAGGCGCAATTTTTACTTTGTTCCAGTCATTTGGAAGAGAATTGACATCTGCAAACTAAAGGCAGAACCGCCCACACCGGCAGCTAACCGCGCGTATGCAGTGGCGCACGCAGACCTGGGGCGATCTGGGTGTCAAACAAAAAGGCACAAGTTGCTCACTCGCGACGAGGACAGGGCAGGAATGTTTAAAAAGGCGAGCGTTCGCACGTGGGAATAAATGCATGCTGATGAGGAAAAGTTGGACAAATCGCGTTAGCTGAGGAGCGCGGCGGCGCACCTGACACTACTTTGGAACGTCTCCCTCTCGTTTCTCTGTCTCGGATGCAAATGGTTAGGCTACAAAGTGTCACTTGCTTGGATTATACACTTCATTTATGTAGCCTTTAGGATGAGGCTGTCTCACTTCACACGTGAACCCTAATGGAGCAGGCTTTAGCATTGTTCTGTCCCTGCTAATTTGCCGCGATTGGGAAATGACCTTCGTTGTTGAACCAGATGACATTCTTCTCCACCGCTCGCTCTCACACACTTCACTCATTCTTGTTTGTTTTGTTTGCGCGACATCTTTCTCGAAAGAAAAGTGCGCGTCTGTTTTAAGTAGGCGCTGGATTAGATAAATGGGATGTGACAGGTGTGACCGCTGCCTTCAAGATGCCTCCTTTCCTCCCTCCCCGCTCCTTCGCTCTGTCAACTTGCTCATTTCCTCTAATAACATCACCTCGCGCTCTCTTTTACCCCCCCCCCCGACGCATCCCTCGCTTTTTTACCAGTCTGCCTCCGCCTCGTTTCATTTGCATGGCGTGTGCTGGCGATGATGCAACTCATAATCACAGGGACGTTTGGGTTTTTGAAGTGTGAATTAGCCTAATCTGTCCAACAGGAGTGCATGGTTGGAAGGTAGGAAGGAAGGATGTGACAAAAAAAAACAAAAAAAGTACTTTTTTTTCACCACTGATGGCGTCAAGACAATGCATGGAATTCTTAAGTTTCTATATTACACACGCTCAAGTAGAAAACCTCGGTGTCAGGATTAGCGATGAGACAGCATAGAATAGGATGCCAACATACACTCACAAGGGATTCACACAAATACTGGGTTCTAGACCACATGGCTGATTTGTGCACACTCCATCCCTCCCAATCACATCCACACCACACCATCACTCAGACCCTCCCCTTTCCTTGGTTATCAGCCTCCCACATTGTGTCAATCGGAAATACAACTAGCTAACGATAGCACCAACCTATTTATAGTTAGTGTAGGAGTTCAATGTATTTCTTGTTAGGGCCCAAGCACTAAGCATGCGAGAGCCCTATTGTAATGCAAAGGATTATCATTATTCTTTTTTCAGGGCAAATAAAAATGGCCAATTTGGAGGCCTGAACATGCACGAAAACTAGAGACGTGCAAAATTTCCGATTCTTAGATTATACGCGATTCGGCCGTGGAAGATTCGAGAACGATTCACAAACATCCAAATTCCGATTATTGAATTATACCAGGTAAAGCGGAAATAAAACACAGTCACCGCGGTCTTCAGGACGCAATGAGGAACAGACAGAGAGTAAATATCCTGTTCAACTCATGCCGCTAGATAAAAAAAACAAAACAAAAAAACAGTAATACCTGGCTGCGGCCGTCAGCCGCTACAAACAGCGCCCAGTTGCTCGTTGCTACAAACATACGGCAACATACGGCTATGGTAGATATCACATATATCTAAAACTAGATGTGAAATGACAGACAGTGGCCGTGTTAGATCATATACCAAGAACTAGGTGCGAAACGACAGACTTTCCTGCGCTAGTAAACAGGCGCCATCTTAAAGCAGTAGACTTCTCTAGAAGGCTCTATAGTAGCTAATCTAATTACTTTTTATCAAAAAAAAAAAAAAAAAAAAAATCGGCAAAATCTTGACTTGAATCTATCTTTAAATGATGAAACAAAATGATCAAAATGAAAATGAAATAAAACGCAGTAAGCGCAGTCTTCGGGACGCAATGAGGAACGGATCGAGAGTAAATATCATGTGCAGCTAATGCCGCTCGGTAAAAAAAAACAAAAACAAAAACAATAATACCTGACTGCGGCCGTCAGCCGCTACAAACAGCGCCCAGTTGGTAGTTGCTACAAACATACGGCAACATACAGCTATGGTAGATATCACATATATCTAGACTAGATGTGAAATGACAGACTTTCCCGCGCTAGTGAACAGGTGCCATCTTAAAGCAGTAGACTTCTCTAGAAGGCTCTGTTATAGAGAACCTAATTACTTTTTATCTAAAATACCCCTAAATCGGCAAAATCTTAACTTGAATCTATCTTTATATGATAAAACAGTTTTAAAACTTTCACATATCGAAAGTAGACATGAGAGAAATTATGGAATAACGGGCGCAATTTTAACAACTTTAACGGTTGATTCACAACATTAAATTAATTGAATGTACTTTAAAGCTGCTGATACAGAATGGGGACTTGAGTATTTTATTAACTGTTTTTAAACGGTAAATTGATACTAAAATACGAGTTTGGTTTATTTAGCCTGAGAGGATTTTTGAACAATTTTGGAACAAATATACAAAACTTTTTTTTTTTTTAATGCGGAGGGGGGCATCAATAATTGATTTATAATCGAATCGGAGTCTCTGAATCGTAATCGTAATCGAATTGTTAGGTGCCCAAAGATTCCCACCTCTAATGAAAACTCACCAAAATTTGGACACACATCCAGCTTTGCCTAAATTTTGATAATATTGCAAGGTTACGAAAAAATGTGACAAAATGTCTCAGTGGCGCCCCCTTGAATTTTTAAAAAAGACCTCTCCTATTAGGTTATTTCAACGTAAAGCAATGAAATTGGGGGAGTCAATACCTTGTGCAAAACTGCTCCAAAAAGTCTCTTGCATCCATATTCCAAACCCTGCAGGAAATCGGGTATTTTGGATCGAATGTGAAATTTTTAAAGGGTACACATTTCACACCTTGTCGCTCAGTGAGTTAGTTGGATCCTCTTCAAAATTGGTGAGAGTGTGCATGAGACTCATGAGATCCTACAATGGTGCATTTTCATTCATGGGTCTGACCTTGGCGGGCTGCCAAAGTTGGCCATTTTTTGGACAAAACCACAAATTCAGTAAAAGACAGATAACTCCTTGATACAACATTCAATCTTTTTCATATCTGGCATGTATGTGATTGCCTGGCACAGCCAGACTATTCTCCCTGTATTTTTCAAACACTGTGAGAAATAGTCTGGGACCCAGCCCATTAACGGCCTCTCGAGCAAAGTACAAAATCAATCGTCCAATCAGATTCATTTATTTGCGTGAAGTGTCCTTAACGAGTAACATCACTCTTGCGCGCAGAAAGTCGTGTCTACAACAACACAGATGGCGAACGGGAGAGCCGAGAATATGTTCCAATCTGCGGTAAAACCAGTTTTAAATGACCAAAAACACATCGAAACAAGTCATTGACAACAGTCAACATGGCTCGCGCTAGCTATGTTGAATAAACTTCTCCATTCTGCGCTCACGCTAATTACTTGTCGCTTTAACGTCACGTCTGCCCGTCGCTGATTGGTCCACTCCGCTGTTTGCTGTGGCTTGCTCCGCCCTTGGAATTTGATCCGCCGGACGGTGGCCAGACTCAATCGCTGGAACAGCGGTGAGTCTGGTATATCAGGCAATGTATGTGAGGTATCCCAGCCTGAACATGACGGCATTGAAATAGTTCCCATTAGACCTGGCGCCCCCTGCTGTACACAGAAAACGGCCTTATTTACGAGACTGGCTCCTCCTCCTAGGGAAAAAAAACAATTCACCTCAAACCTGTTTCAGGGGAGCCATTAGACATGTGTTCAGGTGCCTGATGAAAAATATTGACGTTTTGTTGAAGCGGAGCGGTCCAAACAGGAAAGTGAATTTTGTTTCACCACAAATTTTGAACAGTCATAACTTGGCAGATATACAACATATCTGCTTGTGCTTCTTCTGTCTCTCTTTCCCTCTTTTCTTCTGTTCCCCCATAACCCCTTCCTGTTCGCTGCTTCCCCCTAATAAACGAGGTACGTTGAATGATCAAAATGGAAGTATATCATTCTCCCATGCGACACATTAAAACTGTTTAGATCAATCGGACACTTAGACCTTCATTCTTCGTGTCAAGCAGCTGAACCGGACAGGTTAAAAGCTGTTCCACTTCCATAGTTTTCTGTAGCTTCCACCTGACTTCTAACTTCAGCTTGCCGTCAACTCATCCGCCTGTCATTCGTGTACATTAGGTTACACAGTAACCACGTCATGCTCGGTGCACAATGTATGTGTAGAAACGCAGGCAGAATTAATGAATTATTGAGCGTTCTGACTTATTCAGAGTGTGAAAACACAGGATCGAAGTGAGCTAAAGCCAGAGAGTCGCCCAAGTGGAGGGAATTCCGAGTGACAATGGCCACCTTTTCCCCTTGTCTTGTCAATCTCAAAAAATGACATCTGAAGGATTATTACAGCATCCGTATTTACAGCGAATTACAGTGCCCTCCATAATTATTGGCACCCCAGAAAAAGATGTGTTTTTTAGCTTCTAATATATATATTTTTTATTCAAATAATATGGGACCTTAATGGAAAAAAAAGAGAAAAATCCAACCTTCAATACAAGTGCATTCATTGAGTGGGGAAAAAAATCCCACATAAAGAAAAAAATATTTGACATCAAATAATGTGTGTCACAATTATTAGCACCCCTGGTGTTAATACTTTGTACAACCCCCTTTTGCCAACAAAACAAGGTCTGGGGACTGAGATGGCCATGGGAGGAGCTTGATTTTGTGTCTGGTGAACCATTTCTGTGTAGATTTGGCCATATGTTTAGGGTCATTGTCTTGCTGAAAGACCCAGTGACGACCCATCTTCAGCTTTTGGGCAGAAGGCAACAGATTTTGATTTAAAATGTCCTGGTATTTCAAAGCATTCATGATGCCATGCACCCTAACAAGGTTCCCAGGGCCTTTGGAAGCGAAACAGCCCCACAGCATCACTGACCATCCCCCAGACTTCACAGTGGGTATGAGGTGCTTTTCAGCATGCGCATCTTTCGTGGCATGCCAGACCCACTTAGAGTGTTTGTTGCCAAAAAGCTCAATCTTGGTCTCACACAAAAATACACACGGTCCCAGGCTTCAACTGGGAGCGTGTGCTTTGGTCAGATGAGACCAAAGGCCCTAGGAACCTTGTTAGGGTGCATGGCATCATGAATGCTTTGAAATACCAGGACATTTTAAATCAAAATCTGTTGCCCTCTGCACGAAAGCTGAAGATGGATCGTCACTGGGTCTTTCAGCAAGACAATGACCCTAAACATATGGCCAAATCTACACAGAAATGGTTCACCAGACACAAAATCAAGCTCCTCCCATGGCCATCTCAGTCCCCAGACCTTGTTTTGTTGGCAAAAGGGGGTTGTACAAAGTATTAACACCAGGGGTGCTAATAATTGTGACACACATTATTAGATGTCAAATAATTTTTTCTTTATGTGGGATTTTTTCCCCACTGAATGAATGCACTTGTATTGAAGGTTGATTTTTTTCTCTTTTAAGGTCCCATATTATTTGAATTAAAAAAAGATATATATTAGAAGCTAAAAAACACATCTTTTTCAGGGGTGCCAATAATTATGGAGGGCACTGTATATTTGTCATCTGCTTATCTCGATGACTTAGTTGTGGACTGTGATCGGAGTATCACGTTCCCCTTCCAGGTTGCACGTTAATCATTTGCCAATGATCTCCACCCAAATTCACACGAGTTACATCAGACCTGTCTCTCCATCACGTGCCCGCTCACCCACACACGCATAAACAATGTATGCAGTAAGTGTGCCACAGGTTTCGAGGTGATGTTTGCCGCCCTACGAAAGGATTAGCCAAAGATTAACTCAGTGGACCATTGACCCTTCTGAAGGCTAAGAGCTGAGCTTGACTGACTCAATTGGTTCTGGTGTCCTCACAGCCAAAATTAATGCTATTTTGCTTTCATTTTTCATTTCTCAGGAGATAGGTTGAAGGAACGTCTTGGGTAAATTTGCACGAATCCAAACACCCGACTATGTCTAAACATGAACATTGGGAAAATTCCTGCATTTCGATGAAGTCCGTATCTGCAAAGGTGTCCAATTTGATGCCGTTCCAGGTTGCTCGGCCTTGGCGCTCTTATGCATCTACACTGTAGCTGCTTTGTTACAGCGCGGAACGGACTGCGCGCTCCCTCTCAGTGTCACTGTTAATTGGGCTGAGACGGTATTAAGTCAATCTTCCAAACAAATGCCACCTCAATTGGATTGAAGGCTGGACTGTACTCGCCATTCAACCTGTTCTCATGAAGCCTCGAGGGCCGATCCAAAAGCTAAAACTTTATAAATTAAATCAGGCTTTTAATTCATGCTCAGTTTTGAGGGTGAGTAGAGACAGCAGGATATTTATTCACGGCGACAGCCTGGCACAAAGAACAGAGCATTACCGTTGGCTCCGTATATGATATTTTGTAGCTGTCATGCCAGTTGTTCAGTCTTTTGTGATTTGAGTCCTTACATAAATTTACCGCTTGACAAAGTGCCAAATCTTTGCTTCGCGCCATTAACAGTCTTGCAAGACAAAAGTAGCGGCGCTGAAACTCGGCCTTACGAGTTGTGTACGGTAACATTGGAAGGCGCTCAAAGCTGAGCAGCGGAAGGCTTTGTAATGAAGCGGTAGCGTGCGTCCGAGAGTTTTGTTTCATGTGCCGGTTCTGTCAAGTACCTCCAAGTCAGTCAAATGCAGATTCCAGTGGAGAATAAGGAAAAAGTGTGCCCTAACTTACGAAAACTGGCAAAGGATTAAAGTCCAAATTCGGAGTCATGCTGGGATGGGAGAAAAGGAGAGAATAAAGGGAGCAAGATAAGGAGATTATTGTCCTTATTCATGCAACTAATGACGAGTTTTGTGCTCAAGTCCACAATAGTGAGTCAAAACCAAGAGGTTTGGGAAGTGAGACAGAGGTCAACACATGCATCTGCAGGTTCCATAAGAAAAACAAACAGTATTAAACAAGGGTTATAGATATCTGAGTGCTTATTACACATATTCATTTTGACTTTTCTTTTTACAAATTTGAAAAAAAGGTTTCATTAGGACCTTATTTTTCAAATTTTGGGATTCTCTGATAATTGCTTCATATTGCTGGCATTAAATTAAACGTTATTTTTCCATTTTTCTTTGTTTGGATCGATTATTTATCATCTAACATATCGGGGAAAATTCGACAGTAACAAAAAATAAACAATTTAGTGATAGTTATGAGGTAGATATCCATGACTTTTTTACAGACGCCATTTTTTTTCATTGAGACGTCATTTGTTTAAAAGTTTAAAATATGCGAGTCAATCATTTTTTAAGGTCGTTTTTTTTTTTTTTTTTTTCCTCATACGAAATATTAGACATCAATTAATGATTCTAAGCTAAAAATGACAGACATTTTGAATAATTAATATAATTAATTACCTTCGTTTTATGGCTGGGTTAAAACAAAAGCGGTTGCGCGATGTCTGTAAACGGGGGTTTTCAGGGTAAAACAGACAAACTAAATATAGGGGCCGTTTACAGGGTGACTCTCAGAGAATATGAAAAATTTCAAATTTGCATTTGAACAATGTCGCAATTCCGCATGAAAACAAAGTAGTATTCATGCCAGGCCCTAGGGGGCAGTGCAGATTTACAGGGCAACAGAGAATGACCCCACCAAGCTCCCTCAGCCCGGAAAAAAATATGCCCGCCCGCTCGAAGCAATGTCATTTTTCTTTTGTTCAAAAAGGCACAAAAATTGAAACGTTCAACATATTTCATTTAAAAATATTATTAAAACAGTAAATTAAAGCCGACATTCCGCCATATTTGCTGTTTTTAATGTTTAGTAGCACCGCTGCGCACGCCCAATGTGACGTGTACTAGTGCTGACGTTAATGGCGCGGTCTCGCGCCGCAGGAGCTTTTGATATGCATGCCGAGGAAGCCCCCCTCCACCCCACGCAATCGGATTCTTCCACTTTGGAGGCAGGATTCAGATTTTTTAGTCTTTGCCGACACCATATGCAAGCAAGGCGAGTCCGCTACTCAGTCATTGCGACACCATGTAAACTGCCCCAGAGATTGGTCTTTACTTAGCATTCTAATATCACTCCCGTTCCAGGACCTGGATGGCTCCAAGGTGAACTCCCTTAGCCCTTACCCCCTGCACAATGCTACCTCACCGGGCAAAGATGAAGGCGGGGCCGGGGCTCGACCGTGCGGCGACGGAGGTTCGGCCGCTGGCGCCCTGGGAACTCCGGAGAGACGCAAGGGTAGCCTGGCGGACGTGGTGGACACACTGAAACAACGCAAGATGGAGGAGCTGATCAAAAATGAACCAGAAGGTCAGTTTTTCTCTCCCTCTCACTCTCTTTTGGCTTTCTTCTCCTCTCTCTGTCATTCTCTCTCCTTCTGTTGCGAACCCACACGAGAGTCTTTGTTGTTGTTTTTTTCCACCTCGCAACCAGACAGCATCAGCTATATGGGCCCATTGTCCACCGAGCTTTGCATATTTAGCACCGCCGCCTGTGAGAAGCTTCCCCGCGCACCCTCCACTAGCTCTGTGGTTCTTGTTTGTCATCTGGCTACCTTTGTAACCTTAGCTACGGAGCCAGCCACCCTGTCTACCAATGATAGACACCTAATCACAGACGCTGCATCGCTTAGTGTCTGAAATTAAGTCTTGGCTTTTGACAGTCGGGGTTAAAATTAGCCTTTGGCCAACTCTAATTACCCCCTGGCAGATAACTAGGCGCTTAAGTCACTACATGCAACAGATAATGGCGATAAGGAGATCGCCAACAGGTGTCCATCCCCTGATAAAAATATGTTTTATTGGTGGATGCCTTGGTTGTTTGTCGAAAACAACTTCCGACTAATGTTTCACTGCAGCTTCTCATGACATTCCGCCCCAAAAAGGTTACCGTGGAGTGAATAAAACACAATAACTGTGTTTACCTCCCTTTGTAGGTACTTGTTTGGCCTATAGTTTCCCCTAGTGCATCAACAGGCTTTCATTTCAAGCTGTGATGTGCTAACCTTATTTTTCGGGCTTTTCTCGAGCGCTTTTCAATGCGGTCAAGACCGCCGCTGGTCCGCTTTCTCGCTGTCTGCTTGTTTTTATTCCAGTCGATAGAGAGGCCTGTTGTGGCAAACACGGCACACTAACACACAAAAAAGGAAAGGAGGAGGGGAAAAACTGCTGTTTGACGAGCTGAGCTGTAATTGAGGTGTGTTTTGGGTTGTTCGCTGCTTCAGTGGACCTCGTGAACTGGCACGGAGGGGGGAAAAAAATACAATAATGGATCTTTATGAGTAAGCCAGGGCAAGGAACGCGGCAGAACGTGTAAAGAGGTATAGAATGAGTAAAATAGTTCAAAAGTGATCTAAAGCGCTGGCGTCTTCATAGACACCACCCCCATTAGTGGCGAGGCGGTGATACATACCAACCCGGAGCATTATCGTCTCTGGGTTCAAATGAAATGGGCCAACAAAAGCTTCCCTAGACCTTATGCACACAAAACCCAGACTGGGCAAGAGAGAGAATAGAAAGACAAGGAAAAAGGGGCGACGCTGGGAGATGAGAGCGAAGGGGCGGCATTGAAGGCGAGATAAAAATCCGTCTTCTCTGCCCGGCGAGCTATTGTTTGGCTGCGTGGCTCACAAAGGCCATTAGCAGCAAACAGCAGGTTGGGATGAAAATTTAATGAAGGCTTTAATCATTATGAAAGGCCTCGAATATTACTGCTCTCTCTCACACACAGACCCTTGCATATCGCTTCCAGCTGGATCAATGACACACACTTTTTAGAGGAGCGGGGATGAGAACAAGGACCCAAAGACAAAAAAATGGGTCAAAAAACAATAAACGCCTTCAAACCAAAAGAGGAAACTGGACTTGGCCTTGAGCTAAACTTCACACATACAAAAGATGTCACACACAAAGTAAGTTTACAGCTTGTGTTGCTCTACTTAAAGTAGATGAATGGTCTTGCTAAGAATACTAAGGTAGAATATATACACAGTACCTATGAGGATATACGTATATGCCTGGCCAGATCCCCGCATTTTTACGCGTTGATTCGTAACGTATGCTTTGTATGCTCTTGTGTGAGTTTGCGTTCAATGCGGCTAATAAATGACTAGCCATGTTGTCCCCCATGGCCCGACCCGACCATGCTCCACTGACTCCCCTGCTCTCCATTCATCTTGCGTCTTACTCCGCCGACCACCTGCTACCCTTGAGATACACTCCAAACACACACGCACATACGACAGCCCAGGTGCACGGATGCACACACGTACACATTCCTCAGGAGCAACAAGGTGGAAGAAGCTAAGAACGCAGCACCACCTTGTCTGTATAATGACATGATGTGTTTGTCGGGGCGAGGGGATGCGGAACAATGAGAGAAGGTGTTAGGGTACATGGTGTGAACAGTGGCGCTTTGAGAAATTTTTCATAGGGGTGGCTAGATGGGGTAACTTAAAATTTTGGGGTGGCACACCAGAACTAAAAGTCATAATTTCAAGGTTTTCATTATATTATTGCAGTAAAAAGGTTAGGGGAAAGCTATCAGAAAGACTTAAGGAAACGGCTACTGATATACTTTGGTGTATTGTGTATATAGATGCACCGATACCGATACTAGTATCGGCAGGGGGCGCCAATCCGGCCAAAATGGTGGTATCGGTGTCGGCGAGTACCAACAAAGACTGCGCCGATACCATTTACCGGTCCATTATTATAACATTTGACCGCAGCCTTTTTTTTTTCTCCTGGCGCTCACTACACTTTGTCTCTGTGTTGTGTGATGACACGTGAACACCAAACAGCTATCGCTATTGGCCTGCTCCAGACCAATAAGAACGGGCCAATAGCCACTTCTGACCAATGACATGGCCGACATGGCAGCGGTCGGGAAATATTTCAAAATAGAAATCCCCTCAATTAAAATCAATGGCTGCATGCAAGATTTGCAGCCTTAAAGTTTCGAGATGTGGAGTTAAATCGGCCAGTTTCAATACCTCGAACCTGATAAAACATTTGAAGACGAAACGCGAACGAACACAACGAGTTTGAGCCTGCAAGAGCAGGACTGCTATCCAGAGGAAGCAGGGCGCTGGACCGGAGCAACTATCTCTGGTCAGTTCACTTCGTCTACTTTACTTTTACTGTCTTTTAATGAAAGAAACGCCACAGTAATTTGGGAAGTGTTTCCAAAGTAGGGTTGCCACCTTTCAGAAATAGAAATAAGGGACCCACCCCCTCCCGAAAAAACGAGGCTAATAGAGAGACGGGATGCTGTGGTCAATTATTATTACTTATAATTGTGAGCGTCCGCAAATGCGGAAACAAGGTTGGACCTAGAAGCGGACAACAAGCGGGGGATAAATACAAGGGTTTAATGATTGCAAACAAAAAATAACACGCGATCGCGGGATAGTAGAAATAACAAAAGGAGTCCGTGACAGCAGGTCGACGGAGCTCAATACTAAAAACTCGAAGATTAACTAAGACGATAGGCAGCGAGCCAAAAAGCCAAAATAAAAACACTCAAATACCTGCACAGGGTAGAGGTTACAAACGAGTGCAGCACACTAACAGAAAAAACCCAATGCAGGTTCGTAACAAGCAAATGTAGCGAGACTATAGTGCGAGATGTCAAATGGCGATCAGCAAAGCAAATATCTCGGCAGCCTTCTCTGAGCTCACCCGTGCTTAAATGCTGCGCTGATAAGCCCGCATTGGATTCAGGTGCGACGTCAGGAACGCCCCCACTAACATCCCAGCAACAAAACACAATCTAAACAGCAGCAGAATGTGACAATAATTTCATGAAAGTTGCACTGTTTGGCCTTTGAGAGGTTCAAAAAAAGTTTACTCAGTTCATTCAGAGTTTATTATTATGAACTTATTTTTACTTTCTTACTGTTGGGCTAGTATTATACTTTGTACTAATCTTTTTCCTATTTTGCAAAGGTAAGCAACAGCCTGACAAAGCCTTGATAGCAATGATTTCACATCCAATTATGTAGCTCTTTGGGGGGGGGGTGATTTATATATATATATATATATATAATCGGGGTGGTATCGGTATGGTATCGGCCGATACTGCACAGCCAGGTATCGGTATCGGGGCCAAAAAATGGTATCGGTGCAACACTAATTGTGTATAGGGTTGTTCCAATCATGTTTTTTTGCTCCCGATCGTTTTAGTTTGAGTATCTGCCGATCCCGATACTTCCCGATCCGATTGCTTTATTTTTTGCTCCCGATTCAGTTCCAATCATTCCCGATAATTTTTCCCCATCATATATATTTTGGCAATGCATTAAGAAAAAAATGAATAAAACTCGGACGAATATATACATTCAACATACAGTACATAAATACTGTCTTTGTTTATTATGACAATAAATCCTCAAGATGGCATTTACATTATTAACATTCTTTCTGTGGGATCCACGGATAGAAAGACTTGTAACTCTTAAAGGATAAATGTGACTTTGTATATTGTGACTAAATATTGCCATCTAGTGTATTTGTTGAGCTTTCAGTAAATGATACTGTAGCCATGCCCAAATGAATGATGGGAAGTGGAACCATGACCGTGCGTAGTGCTACCAATTGATATATTTTCTCTGCGTTGGGAACTAACAGAGGGTATGAAGAAAAAGATCAATTATTGCCTAGCTTCCCCACATTGCTTCCCACGATATTTCTAATCGTAGGGAGAGGGATTGTAAGGCTTTAGCCAATTAAAAAAAGGCTCCACAGGCTTCCAAAATTCACTCTACTCATTTAACGCTGCCTTTTAGGTCTCTATCTAGGTAAAACGGCGCCATTACGGATTGACCGCGACAATACGTGAGTGGGTCGTGCAGCGCATGCATTAATTGCGTAAAATATTTTAACGTGATACATTTTTTAAAAAAATTAATTACCGCCATTGCCGGGATAAATTTGATAACCCTACCTTAAGCCAAAACTAAAGACTCTGGATGAGTGTAACATATAATGTCTGTAACGTTAAATACAATTAGAAAACAATTTAATTAAAATATATATATATATTAAAAAAAGGCATGGCCGATATTTTTTTGCCGATTCCGATACTTTGAAAATGACGTGATCGGACCCGATTGATCGGTATGCCGATCGATTAGAGACACAATTACAGATGTCCCGATCGATCGGGACATCTCTAATTGTGTAATATTTGATGTTACGAATGATTTAATGTGCATAGTCCATAACTGTCCAGTCAAGATTTTGAGTTCCACAACAATTCTGTTCTATTGTGTTATGTATACAGTATAGGTGGGTGCAAGGCTGAAGGGTGGCGACATGCAAATGTGGATGTTTTAATTAAATGATGGGTTGGGCGGTTGGACATGGATGTATTGGGTAATGGCTAGAACGGGATAGGCGGTCAGATTGATGGTTATGTTGGCAGATGGATTTATACCTTATCCTGTATCGAGGAAGGCGTCCACCAAGGGGTCGGATCCTTACCTCTCTACTTTATGCCTTCACCTGACACTTTAGATAGCACATGGATGCTCCACAGCAGGTTTACAGGCACGCCGGCAACCTGCAGGTCAAGCGCAATGCTGTTTTTTTCCCCTTTTTTTATGGCTAAGGCGTACTTGCCGTTTCGCAGTGCTCCCAGGCACCGGTCTCCATACTGAGAATGCCAACTCAATGACAGATGTCGCGCAACACGCACATACACACACAGCACTACATCTACTTCCAAGGCAGTGAGGGATCCAAGGGCTTGCTTTTAGAGCGCACTGAGGCATTTTATAGGACAGCACTTAGGCAAAGCCATTGTGCCAGACAAGCACACACTGGCCGCGACTCCCTCACGCCTCCGTTCACTCCAGTGGGTGACAATGGGAAGGGCGGATACATCTTGCCAAGGAGCAGGAGAGGGAGAAAGAAAAGGAGGGTGGAAAAAAGGAGCTTGATAAGTGGAAGGATCGGGGCAGTCTTTCGTTCATCCGTCCATCAGACCGCCTCCCCCTACCCCTTTACTTTTCTTAATCCTTCCAGTGCCGTGCTAGCACACATAATAAACACCAACAATGCATATACAGTACCCACGGGGACCTTTAACTCCTAGGCTGCCATTGACAGCGCTAAACGCAAAGTCCCCTGGACGGGGGCGCTTTCTAATAGGCCTGAACGATATTGGAAAAAACTATTGCTGCGATTTTTTGGGGGGGTTTGCGATATTATATTGCGATATTAAATTAACCTTATTATATATCTATTTTTAAAGAAATTTTCACTAGATGACTTGAATAGCTGTTTGGAAAGACGTTGGATGACTCACAATGACCACAGTGTACAGTGATCCCTCGTTTTTCGCGGTTAATGGGGACCAAAACCCGCCGCGATAAGTGAAAAACCGCAAAGTTGCGCACCCCGCCCCCCAAATTTTTATTTTTTTGTGTGTTTGCTCAATGTATTCATTCAGATTTAGCATTGGAAAGAGATACATATAAAACATGTTTTTTCTCACTTTTTCCCCCAAAGTATGATTTCGAAAAATGTGTGTATATACATATATATATATTAGGGCTGTCAAAATTAACGCGTTAACTAGCGGTAATTAATTTTTTTAATTAATCCCGATAAAATATTTGATGCAATTAACGCACAAATGCCCCTCTCAAACATATCAAAAGGACAGCAAAGTGAAAGGTCTACTTGCTGTGTTTTTTTTGGAGTTTTGCCGCCCTCTGCTGGCACTTGGGTGCGACTGATTTTATAGGTTTCAGCACCCATGAGCATTGTGTAAGTAATTATTGACATCAACAATGGTGGGCTACTAGTTTATTTTTTGATTGAAAATTTTACAAATTTTATTAAAACGAAAACATGAAGAGGGGTTTTAATATAAAATTTCTATAACTTGTACGAGTTATTATCTTTTATTTGTTTTCTATATTTTTTTATAAATATTTATATATTTTATTTATTTATATATTTATATTTTTTATTTATTATTTTTGTTTATCTTTTAAGAACTACAAGTCTTTCTATCCATGGATCACTTTAACAGAATGTTAATAATGGTAATGCCATCTTGTTGATTTATTGTCATAATAAAGAAATACAGTACTTATGTACCGTATGTAGAATGTATATAACCATCTCGGTCTTATCTTTACATTCCAACAATAATTTACAGAAAAATATGGCATATTTTATAGATGGTTTGAAATGCAATTAATTGCGATTAATTATGATTAATTAATTTTTGAGCTGTAATTAACTCGATTAAAAATTTTAATTGTTTGATACCCGTAATATATATATATATTAATAAATGGTTTTCAGCACTTCAAATGTAATAATTATGATCAGTTTTAAACATAACTGTCCAACCAAATCATTTTTGAACAAGAATAAAGTACTGTAGAAGGAAAATGCTTGGCTTTATTAAATACTTCTGTTTATCTACTTTAGCTGTGACATTTGGAGTGACATGGAGAAATTACAAACTCCTCATGATCACTTCTGGCATTTAATTTATATGTCTCAAACGTCTCCACACACACACACACACACACACACATTCATTCCAAAGCGGCTTCCTTGCAGAAACAGTTTAACAAGTTAAACGATGATTGACAGCTGCTGCGCTGTGATGTCCGCTTCTTTGGCAAGATCAAAGATACCAGCATCGTTAACTTTAATAAGCAAGTGCTGCAGTGACTGTGAGATTCAAAGAGCTGGGAGAGGGAGGGTGTGAGGCTGTGCGCAGAGCAGAAAGCAGGGCGTATGTGGATTCAAAAAAATAAAAACTATCGCACGTCCTCGCGATGGGACTATCGCGCGCGCACACATTTCGCCATGGCGATGTTTAAATGATATATCGTTCTGACTTACTTTTTACGTGAATTTTTACTCTGTTTAATAGTGAAATTTACTTCCCAAAAAATCCAGTTCAATCTGTCGATCACACCACTATAGTGTCAGTTAACTTCATTGGCGTGCAATTCAATTCAAATGACGATCCAATTTTCTTTTTTGTTTTGGTTTTCGCCTCCCTTTTGTGCTATTAGAAAGCGGCGACATCACGCACGGACAACCTGAAGCCTATTGTGCGGCCGCCCATTGTTGCCCCGATGAAAGCCGCATTCAAGTCACTTCTCTTATTGAATTGTTTTGCGTCCGCTTTTCTTTTTTTTCCCCTGCGCCGACGTTCTCTTCGAGACAATCGGTGGGGATGAAACTCCCATTCTGCCTTTCTTCCCGGTCCAGATGAGCGATATCGAGGAGATGAATAGTATGTGTGTCCCCGTGTGTGCGTTGGGAAAAAGCGGTGCCGAGGCTTTTGTCCGATACAGGAGCATAAAGGGGCTTAGAGAGAGAGCAGAGAGGGTCCTGCGGTTTTCCTGATGGTCTGTGTGTGCATGTGAGTGTGTGTGTTATCGGCCTCCCGGCGTGGCATTAAGTTAAGGACAAAGGCTTGAGGTTCATGAATCAGCCCTAGCTTCCAAGCTTGGCTATTGTGGCCGAGTCACAGTGTGAGTGTCCTGCAGCATGCTGAGTATGTGCATACGTGTGTGTGTGTGGCCATATCTGGTGACCAGGCAGGTGGGGTCAATATGTGTATCTGCAATTTTGTGCATCGCCTCAGTCAGAAGAAATTGTTTTCCAGGCAAGCGGACGTCAGACTGTCCCGCACAAAAGCCGCCTGTCACACAGATCCCGAAATAATTGACAGGCCCCCCTCGTCGGCCCCAGCCTTTCACTTCCATTCAGCGACGTGTCTTCCAATCAAATCAAGGGAATCCGCAATTTATCTCTTCTTCTCATAAACTCTCCTCATTTGCACGCCCTGTTGTTGTTTTCCTTCGCCCCTTCTGTTATTCGCCTTCCCCCGTCTCTCCATTACCATGGAGAGACAGTGGAATGTTTTCCTTTTTTTGGGGGGGGGCTGCATAATAACTTCAAGGTTAATGAGTTTTCTGCACCAAACCTTATCCACCGGTTTACTTCACGGGGATATTGAAAAAGTCGAAAAACATTGCACGAGAGAAGACGGCGTTGGATATTTTTTAAATTGATCCTCGTTGGTGATGTACATTGATTGATTGATTTTTATTTCGAGCAATAACAACAAAAACAACAAGTATGGGAAAAAAATAAATAAATAAAAATAAAACAGTAATGATGATTGTAACAAAATAATAACAATACATATACGTGTAGCTCGAAAAGGAGTGGGAAGAAGCCGAGCTTTTTTGTGTCCCACCCAGGGCCGGCCCAGCCTATACACTGACTATGCAGCTGCTTAGGGCCCCTGACCACTAGGGGGGCCCCCAATCTGGCAATTGTTTAATTTATATTCTATTTTTGTTTACTACAGTTTGCTTTATTTGACTTTTGTGAGTTTTGATACTTGATTACAAGCTTAAAAAAATAAAAGTTCTTTCTTAACTTCTTTCTTTCCTCTTTTAGAAAAAGGTTTGGCTCTATCTACTGTAAGTACTGACAATCATTTGGGGTGAGAAGTTTGAAGTATGCAGTGCAACAAAATATGGACGTATGGGTTGGATTGCATGGATGGGTTTCACAGTACACTGTGACGAAATGGTGGGCCAAAAATATGGGCCCCTTTGCTTAGGGCCCCCAAATGGCCTGGGCCGGCCCTGGTCCCACCCCCATTTCACTCCAAAAATTCCATAGGAATGCAGTCACTTCCCTACAACAGCTGTACTAATCTACTATTGTACTGTACTACATTCTGTTCATTCGGAACACTTCATTGAAAGAAGTGACCCGGAATTGCCCCAAAATCAAGCAATTCTTCAGAAATGTCATTTTCTAGTTCATGAAACAAACGAAACGATGTATAATGTTTGATTTGGCAAACACTGAGCTATTGGCGTCTATAGAGAATAAATCAACCGTCTTGTAAACGTGGCTAATAAGTGTTGAGCTGTTTATAACATTTTGCCCCTCTCATGTTCCCAGATAAGGAAGGCATGTAATAACCCTTCTAATCCTTTATTGGAATCTTCAGATGCCGTCATTCCTGTCAGCCATGTCATCAGATCAAGATTTAAGCCCCTTCATGGATGTGAAAAGCCTTAAACGGTTTGATTCGTAGCAGGCGATTGGTGAACGTAGTCCTTATTTGCATGGTGGGACTCTGCGTTTTATAGGTAACAATTATTAGTACCTACGGATTTCTGCTATTTGGTACGTCACAATCATTTTGTCATAAAGAGGAGCAACAAGTCTGTTTGAAGAACACAAATTAACCCATGGCCAGCCGGTCAGACGGAGGCTCCTGCAAATGAAGTGCTGGTGTTGTCGTGGAGCACCCTGGGGCGAAGGGGGGGTGCCAACGGTGCGGCCCCGGGCCCTTATTGTTGCCAGATGTTGGGAGACAGGAAGCCGAAATCTCCACCCCCGTCCTCAGTTCCTATTCTTTTCCAGCTTGGCGAGCGTCCTATGCTCTTCAGGATTGATTGTTGTCCTTCCATCTTCTCCCTGATCCTCACCATCCCTCCTCTTCCCCTTGGCATCTTGCCCTCTCTTCTCATCCCCCTCATCCACTAGCTTCTCTCCAGCTTCCCTCCATTCATGCTTCCTCTCTCCTCCTCCCTGGCTGGGCTCAGGAGCAGCGAACAGGTGTTGTCTCCTTTTGATTTGGGTGCGTTCGGATTAATGTTGTCAGCTCAGCTGTTGAAACAACTGCCGCCGCCAGATGCCAGTCAGTTCGAGGCTGGAGCTGTCACCTCCACGCACACACGCACGCAGATGCAATCTCGCTCGTACACGCGGGTCCTCTTGGCTCATTGTTACACCGACGGAGCAAATCAGCTGCTGGATGCCAGTCTCGCTTGTAGCCCAGGTGGGTTTTTGTGTTGCCTTTCCAAAACATCGCAGTCAGAGTGTGACGCGATAGCCTGCTGATTGTTAACGCACAGCAGAGGTACGACTGCATGCTCACTCGGCCTAACGAGTGTTTACCTACAGTCCCTTCCTTTCAACCTGCCTCCCTCAAACTTTGACACATACGTGATTCGTGTTTTTTATTTGACGCCTCGGCATTTGTCACCGTTTTCTTTGGCGTGGAACTCTGCCTACACACAGAGTCTTTTTTTCTTTTAATTTAGTACCCGCATCCTGCTTGATGTGCGAGTAGAAATTTGATTAAGTATAAATCATCTGGAGTTTTTGGTGTGCTCGGATTTCACAAGCGTCCATTGTGTGTTGTGGAGGGAAGAGAGTTTAGTAGCGGTTTGGGCAAAGCGACCATTTTTTCTGAGAAGTTGAATTCTGATTATTTTGTTGACAATAAGTACCATCGTGCTGCTACACAAGTTGTACTCAATAAATATTTTGTAGTAAAATATATAACATTAAGACTACAAATTTAAATGATACGCAAAATTAAAAAAAAAAAAAATCTGATACCGAATGAATGATAAAAAGAGAATAAAACCATTGTTTCGCAAAGCAAAACAAACATTTGAGAATGTTGCACCCAGTACTTGGACAATTAACTAAAAGTGAAATAAAACAGCAGCTATTTTTTTTCTCTTAATTTAACAAAGTAAATTTATGCCAAAATAAAACTTCCAATAGCTGATTTGATAGATATTTGAAAAAAAAAACTAAAAGAAAATTGATGAAAAAAAAAAATCTAATCAAAACTCAGTATGTACAGTGGGGCAAATAAGTATTTAGTCAACCACCAATTGTGCAAGTTCTCCTACTTGAAAAGATGAGAGAGGCCTGTAATTATCAACATGGGTAAACCTCAACCATGAGAGACAGAATGTGGAAAAAACAAAACAAAATCACATTGTTTGATTTTTAAAGAATTTATTTCCAAATTAAAATGGAAAATTAATATTTGATCACCTACAAACAAGCAAGATTTCTGGCTGTCAATGAGGTCTAACTTCTTCATACAAGGTCTAACAAGGCTCCACTCGTTACCTGTATGAAAGGTACCTGTTTTAACTCGTTATCGGTATAAAAGACACCTGTCCACAACCTCAGTCAGTCAGTCACACTCCAAACTTCACTATGGCCAAGACCAAAGAGCTGTCGAAGGACACCAGAGACAAAATTGTAGACCTGCACCAGGCTGGGAAGACTGAATCTGCAATAGGTAAAACGCTTGGTGTCAAGAAATCAACTGTGGGAGCAATTATTAGAAAATGGAAGACATACAAGACCACTGATGATCTCCCTCGATCTGGGGCTCCATGCAAGATCCATGGCTTAAAAATAATAACAAGAACGGTGAGCAAAAATCCCAGAACCATACGGAGGGACCTAGTGCATGACCTACAGAGAGCTGGGACCACAGTAACAAAGGCTAGTACACGTCCAGGCCCGTCTGCGGTTCGCTAGAGAGCATTTGGATGATCCAGAAGAGGACTGGGAGAATGTGTTATGGTCAGATGAAACCAAAATAGAACTTTCTGGAAGAAACACAGGTTCTCGTGTTTGGAAGAGAAAGAATACTGAATTGCATCTGAAGAACACCATACCCACTTTGAAGCATGGGGGTGGAAACATCATGCTTTGGGGCTTTTTTTCTGCAAAGGGACCAGGACGACTGATCTGTGTAAAGGAAAGAATGAATGGGGCCATGTATCGAGAGATTTTGAGTGAAAATCTCCTTCCATCAGCAAGGGCATTGAAGATGAGACGTGGATGGGTCTTTCAACATGACAATGATCCAAAAAACACACAGCCAGGGCAACAAAGGAGTGGCTTCGTAAGAAGCATTTCAAGGTCCTGGAGTGGCCTAGCCAGTCTCCAGATCTCAACCCCATAGAAAATCTGTGGAGGGAGTTGAAAGTCCGCGTTGCCCAACGACAGCCCCAAAACATCACTGTTCTAGAGGAGATCTGCATGGAGGAATGGGCCAAAATACCAGCAACAGTGTGTGAAAAGCTTGTGAAGAGTTACAGAAAACATTTGGCCTCTGTTATTGCCAACAAAGGGTACATAGCAAAGTACTGAGATGAACTTTTGGTATTGACCAAATACTTATTTTCCACCATGATTTAACATTTACCAATGTTATAATTACAGGCCTCTCTAATATTTTCAAGTGGGAGAACAATTAGTGGTGCACTAAATACTTATTTGCCCCACTGGAACTAGTATAACTACAGCTAAAAATATAAAAATCAAATTAATGCGAAGCACATAGCGATACAATTAAAAAAACAAAAAACTGTAGATTACGGTAGATTTTAACTGCATATTACAGATATATCTTCCGAAAATATGCCATCCTAGCCATTAACTCTGATAGCATTTCTCTAAATTAACATTTCCCCCACCAATATTCCAAATTCGACATGCCGTGCTAAACTTGAAAGCGCTTTTCCCGTGTCAATTTTTGTATATTTCCTGACTAAACTCTTGTGAGAGCTCATGGCACGAGACATCGGAATTGTCCAACCACCCGCCCGACGACTCCTCATACTTGTGTGCTAGCATGACACTGGACAGTCTTATGATCGGCTCTCAAGGAGCCGCTTTACCCCGCACACTGGACACTTGTTTGGGAGGTCACGTCGGTTTATCTGACACACTCTTACACACAGCCTGCACAGTCTGAAACTCAGCCTTCTTTTTTTTAACCATTTTTTTCCCCCCCTTTCAACGATCACGCCCTCCTTGTGTGTATTGTAATTATACTAACAAGGTTACGGACCAAGGTTATCCTACGCCAACAAAGTCTTTGGTATCTGCCGAGCTAAACATTGTTAAGACAATTATCCCACTCAGGGAGTCATGGGTGTCTTGTCAGGGAAAGACATGCGAGAATTCAATCTCTCCAAACACAAAAATACGATCAAAATATTGGAGACGATTACAATCGGTGAAATCGATTCGGTTCCCAACTGCTTTTTCGCTGGCTGCAGATGGCACGAATGAGCTCGAAGTGGTTTGGCTATCATCATTCATTACAAAAAAAAATGTCATCTTCCCATGGAAAATGTGAGGAAAAAGCTCTAAGCGCACACATGTTAGTCAGCCGAGCATTCCTGTGACGTTTGGACTCCTTATTGCCGTCGGTCTAATGGTTCTCACATGCCAGTCGGCCTTATCTTAGAAGAAGACAATGCGGGCCCTTTTCTGCCCCTTTTTAGGAGTTTACAAGGCATTCTTGTCTGATAGGATAAACACTTGCAAGCTGAGACAAAAAAGATGGGGAAACAGACATCAAAAGTGAAGTTATCATGAAGGATTGCATCAAAACTCTAGTTTATGCACAGAAATAATTTTGCCCTTCTCACAACTTAACATATTTCAACTGAATTTCAACCATGAATAATGCAGTGGTCAACCATATACTGGTCCTTCTAAAAAAATTAGCATATTGTAATAAAGTTCATTATTTTCTGAAATGTACTGATAAACATTACTTTCATATATTTTACATTCATTACACACAACTGAAGTAGTTCAAGCCTGTTATTGTTTTGATATTGATGATTTTGGCAAAAAAGAAAAACCAAAAATTCATATCTCAAAAAATTAGCATATCATGAAAAGGTACTCTAAAGAAGCTACTAACCTAATCATCTCAATCAACGAATTAACTCAAAACCCCCCTGCGAAAGATTCCTGAGGCTTTTAAAAACTCCCAGCCTGGTTCATGACTCAAAACCGCATTAATGGGCAAGACTGCCGACCTGACTGCTGTCCAGGAGGCCATCATTGACACCCTCAAGCAAGAGGCTAAGACACAGAAAGAAATTTCTGAGTGAATAGGCTGTTCCCAGAGTGCTTTATCAAGGCACGTCAGTGGGAAAGAAAAACTGTGGCAGGAAACTCTGCACAACCAGAAGAGGTGACCGCACCCTTAGAAAGATTGTGGAGAACAGCCGATTCCAGACCTTGGGGAACCTGCAGAAACAGTGGACTGAGTCTGGAGTAGAAACATCCAGAGCCACCGTGCACAGGCGTGTGCTGGAGCCATTTTTTGACCTGAAACAGCGCCAGAAGCGCCTGACCTGGGCTACAGAGAAGCAGCACTGGAATGTTGCTCAGTAGCCCAAAGTACTTTTTTCAGATGAAAGCAAATTTTGCATGTCATTCGGAAATCAAGGTGCCAGAGTTTGGAGGAAGACTGGGGAGAAGGAAATGCCAAAATGCCTGACGTCCAGTGTCAAGTACCCACAGTCAGTGAGGGTCTGGGGTGCAATGTCAGCTTCTGGTGTTGGTCTACTGTGTTTTTATCAAGGGCAGTGTCAATGCAGCTAGCTATCAAAAGATTTTGGAGCATTTCATGCTTCCATCTGCTGAAAAGCTTTATGGAGATGAAGATTTCATTTTTCAGCACGACCTGCTCACAGCGCGAAAACCACTGATAAATGGTTTACTGACCATGGCATTACTGTGCTCAATTGGCCTGCCAACTCTCCTGATCTGAACCCCATAGAGAATCTGTGGGATATTGTGAAGAGCAAGTTGAGAGACACCAGACCCAACACTGTGGATGAGCTTAAGGCTGCTATCGAAGCATCCTGGGCCTCCATAACACTTCAGCCGAGCCACAGGCTGATTGCCTCCATGCCACGCCGCATTAAAGCAGTCATTTCTGCAAAAGAATTCCCGACCAAGTATTGAGTGCATAACTGATATAATTGGATGAAAGTTGATATTTTTTGTATTAAAAAACACTTTTTTGTATTGGTCGGAGGAAATAAGCTAATTTTTTGAGATTTTTGTTTTTTCTGGACTTTTTTGCCAAAATTATCAATATTAAAACAATAAAAGGCTTGAACTCCTTCAGTTGTGTGCAATGAATCTAAAATATATGAAAGTAATGTTCATCAGTACTTTACAGAAAATAATGAACTTTATCACAATATGCTATTTTTTTTAGAAGGACAAGTAAATGGCCCGGTAGCTACTAACGTGCTGATTGTCAGTATTTCAGTACCCAAGTAACACTATACAACAACACGACATGTTTCTGAAACCCCCAGCACCTGGCCAAGCACCAGGTAAAAAAAGACCACTCGAGAAAGAGAGTCACCGGAGAAGTTGAGGGAAAGCGAAATCCAATATGAAAAACAAAGGGGGAGAAAGTTTCAGTTCTAGTGGCAAGACCACTGGAATGGCGTAACGCAAGCAACACATCAATTTTGCTCATTAATATTCACTATGTTAGCAATTGTCACTAAGCGGGTCAACCTCCTGTTTGTGCCTAATCGTAAATGCATGGAAATAGTGGACAAACGAGATGTTTACTGAGCCAAACCTACCAATTCTGTCCGTAAATGATGTCCCTGGTGCCAAATTCACTGGTAAAGATGTGGAAGAACATACAATTGTTCAGTTAAAGAGATGGCTTGAGTGTCGAGGGCTGAAAAAGACGAGCCGACCTGATCCAGAATTAGCTTTTTTATCGACACCTTTTTCTTGTGTGCATTGCCTTACGCCACTGACAATGACATTTTCCTGTTCAAACAATCCATCCTTTACCACCATATGCCCTGTCTTTCTTATATATTATATCCTCTGGTTGTCTTACGTCTTTGACCATTCTTGGGGGCAATTTACATTGTTATTTTTGTGTAGCGATCACATTACGTCAGAAACTCGTTCAGTACGCCTCCGTTCCGAACCGAGCCCCACGTGCCGAAACGGTTTAATGCAAATACATGTACCGTTACACCCTTAGCGGGCAGGGCAGCTTTAAAGCACTCATCAGTGATTGGGCACACAGCTGACTTAAAATGTTTGGTAAATATTGGTTTCAATTGCTCTTTCATTCTCCTTAGGCAGAAGGTTCACTTACTTATTTCTCTCTCCTTCTGTCATTTTTTTTGCATGCAATCATCATTAAAATATGTAAACCTATAAATGTCTGGGTGGTTTTAGTTAAAGCAGACACTGTATTTTCATCTGTGTGATTTTGACTGTTGGGTCTAAAACTCGTTCTTTAACTTAGTTATTTACCCAAGGCAAGCTGACGAAAGGCAGGGCATAAAGTGAGACGGAGTCAGAGAGTTGAGGTTTTTCAACCTGCAGGTTGGGAGAGCCAGGAGACATGTTCCGCGACCAATGTCTCATCGAAGTCTCTCTCCGAACTCCCCCACGCTGCTAACTTTTTTTGAGGGCTTGTTGCTGGGCAGAATACAGTTACAACACTGTTGTCCAGCGTGGCAGTATTCTAGTCATTGATTGAGCAATCACACTCTTGGTTGAATTAACAGCCACACTCTTGAGCGGGCAAGATATCTTTGTTTTGAACACACATTTGCACTCAAGGTACTGTAGCTTGGTGGAAAAGTACTGAGACGTTGTGTGATGAATCAACATATGTGTGTGTATCTATCAGCAGAATGTGAGCAATCGCCGGTAAGCACATGATTATGGGCTATAACTGTATTCTTCATAATAGCTTGGGAGCTGTGGGAGAGCAAACTGGCATAATATATTTGGCATATAAAAACAAGCTTATCTTACATTGACAAAGATCAGATCATATTTGATGGGGATTTTATGCAGAAATGTGAGAAATTCCAAAAGGTTCAGATACTTTTTCATACCACTGGATAAGGCTTAGCAGAGAATGAGTGAAATATCTCAAATCAAGGCAAAAATCATCAATTTTCCACCTTCGCTTTCACCTGAAAAACGCCTTTAAGTCCGCTAGATTTGATTGTTCGCCCAACATGCAAAGCAGCATGCTTGTGTCAAGAGCTTCTCGCTGCGCTGTCTGTCGCCCTGCCATCGCGTTGACAGGCAGACGAAAAATGTCACGACTCACTAGAGAAAACGCACGTGTGTGCGTAAGCGCCGTCGGTCTGTTGTATTGCTAATGCGCGGGTCCGTCGGTGGCCCCCGTACACGGCAGGGCCCAACACACAATGTCTTCTTTTGTTGTCACGTTAAAGTGATGCAATAAAGCCGCGCAGTGACAAGGACGGCCCGCGGGCCACTGCAGTGTGACAGGGATGTGGAGCGAGCTCATGTATGTGTGTGTGCGTGCGTGCCTGCGCGTGCGGAGCGGAGACAAGAGCACTGAAGAGGGGTTATTGCCACAAGACAGATTGCAAGTGTCATTTTCCATTACGGCAGCCTGAGCCACAGCGCACGGCCTCGGCCTACTTTAACGAGATGTTTTTGACAGGAAGAGATGTGCGTGCCTTAATAGAATGGCAAAACTATTACATTGTCACCTCAGGTGCGGAAATCGGAATTTTCGGAGCGGGTTTTGACAAGGATTCGATTTGAAACGTAAAAAAAAAAGGGAGGAAATGTGGATTACGAAGCATCAGTGGGGAAAGGTTTAACTGGAAATAGGCAGTGGTCGCCACAGCAACGGTGGGAGATGTTGATGCACTGCTGTCATTTCCGGTTGACACATAGTACACTAATAGAAATTCATATATATTTTCAGGAGGTAAAATAAAAAATCATGCACAGGGCCGGCCCAGCCTATACGCAGACTATGCAGCTGCTTAGGGCCCCTGACAACTAGGGGGCCCCCAATCTGGTAATTGTTTAATTTATATTCTATTTTGTTTACTACAGTTTGCTTGATTTGATTTTTGTGAGTTTTGATACTTGATTACAAGCCTAAAAAAATAAAAGTTCTTCCTTAACTTCTTTCTTTCCTCTTTTAGAAAAAGTTTTGGCGCTATACTGTAAGTACTGACAATCATTTGGGGTGAGAAGTTTGAAGTATGCAGTAAAACAAAATCTGATTATTATACAAAATATGGACGTATGGGTTGGATTGCATGTATGCGTTTCACAGTACACTGTGACGAAATGGTGGGCCAAAAATATGGGCCCCTTTGCATTATTTTGCTTAGGGCCCCCAAATGGCCTGGGCCGGCCCTGATCATGCATATTCATTTTATTCACTTCTCAAGATTTATTCATAATTACCGCTGTAGGTGGAACCAGGGGTGAAAGTGGCTAGAATTTTGCCGGAACTACGCAATGTGAAGGTCGCCACGGAGCCACAAATTTTATTTATTTATTTATTTATTTATTTTTTTTGGGGGGGGGGCAAAACCTCTCAAACTACTGAAATGCAAAGAAAACTGTTTTAGCAGTTATTTCTATAACACATACAGTGGGGCAAATAAGTATTTAGTAAACCACTAATTGTGCACTAATAGTTCTCCCACTTGAAAATATTGGAGATGCCTGTAATTGTCAACATAGGTAAACCTCAACCATGAGAGACAGAATGTGGAAAAAAACAGAAAATCACATGGTTTGATTTTTAAAGAATTTATTTGCAAATCATGGTGGAAAATAAGTATTTGGTCAATACCAACAGTTCATCTCAATACTTTGTTATGTACCCTTTGTTGGCAATAACAGAGGCCAAATGTTTTCTGTAACTCTTCGCAAAATTTTCACACACTGTTGTTGGTATTTTGGCCCATTCCTCCATGCAGATCTCCTCTAGAGCAGTGATGTTTTAGGGCTGTCGTTGGGCAACACGGACTTTCAACTCCCTCCACACCTCCTGGCGTCAAAATGATAACAAGAACGGTGAACAAAAATCCCAGAACCACACGGGGGGACCAAGTGAATGACCTACAGAGAGCTGGGACCACAGTGACAAAGGCTACTATCAGTAACACAATATGCCGCCAGGGACTCAAATCCTGCACTGCCACATGTGTCCCAATGCTGAAGAAAGTACACGTCCAGGCCCGTCTGCGGTTCGCTAGAGAGCATTTGAATGATCCAAAAGACGACTGGGAGAATGTGTTATGGTCAGATGAAACCAAAATAGAACTTTTTGGTATAAACACAGGTTCTCGTGTTTGGAGGAAAAAGAATACTGAATTGCATCTGAAGAACACCATACCCACTCTGAAGCATGGCGGTGGAAACATTATACTTTGGGGCTGTTTTTCTGCAAAGGGACCAGGACGACTGATCTGTGTAAAGGAAAGAATGAATGGGGCCGTGTATAGCGAGATTTAGAGTGAAAATCTCCTTCCTTCAGCAAGGGCATTGAAGATGTGACGTGGCAACAAAGGAGTGGCTTCGTAAGAAGAATTTCAAGGTCCTGGAGTGGCCTAGCCAGTCTCCAGATCTCAACTCCATAGAAAATCTGTGGAGGGAGTTGAAAGTCTGTGTTGCCCAACGACAGCCCCAAAACATCAATGCTCTAGAGGTGATCTGCATGGAGGAATGGGCCAAAATACCAGCAACAGTGTGTGAAAAGCTTGTGAAGAGTTACAGAAAACGTCCGGCCTCCGATATTGCCAACAAAGGGTACATAACAAAGTATTGAGATGAACTTTTGGTACGGACTTATTTTCCACCATGATTTGCAAATAGATTCTTTAAAAATCAAACAATGTGATTTTCTGGTTTTTTTTTTCCACGTTCTGTCTCTCATGGTTGAGGTTTACCCATGTTGACAATTACAGGCATCTCTAATATTTTCTAGTGGGAGAACGTGCACAATTAGTGGTTGACTGAATACTTATTTGCCCCACTGTACAAAAACTGATTTTCATTCAAAATTGTATTTTTTTCAATGATTTGCAAAATAAAAGTTAACAAAACAGCAATAACCCCAACCTCCATCTCCTAATTTTTATTTTCCCTCATTTCCTCACATACTAAATGCCAAATCTCAATTTTAACTACTTCAGAAAATAGGATATATATTAAAATTTAATGTAAACATTTACTTTTTTAACCCTTTATTGCTGAATGTAACACATTTGATATACCTAGACTAATTCAGAATTTTGACATTTCTTTTGGAAAAAAGTCAAGACATGCACCTGTAGGTTCCATGAAAAAAAAAAACAGGATTAAGCAAGAGTTATAAATATTAGAGCGCTTATTACACATATTCATTTTGACTTTTCTTTTTAGAAATTTGAAAAAAAGGTTTCATTAGGACCTTATTTCTCAAATTTTGGGATTAAAACTACCTATGATAAATAAGCCTCAACTCTTACGTTGCTCATAAAAATTTGATCCATTTTATGTTGCATTGCCCTTTTTTGTCGTATCAATTCAAAAAGATTTTTTTTTTTCTTCTTGCTGATCCAGATAACATACACATTTGAACCAATCAGAGCTAACCATCTCTGCTGTTCACATGTCAGTATGTTAGTCAATTGAATGGATAAATTAATCCAGACATTTTGCTTTGCTGCGTGCATTCGCACATTGACGTGACTCATCATCGTAAGCATAGGCGGATCTACTATTCAGGCGAAGTAGACGATCTTAGGCCCCCAACCAGTAGGGGGCCCCCAACCAGCTGCCCTTGCCCCAATGAGCAACGGCTTAGGCCACCGGAGCCAGCAGCACCTCCAACTATTAGTCATGCATAATTATGTCAGCATACCAAACAAACAAATAACAAAACAAAAAAGAAAGCCATTTGAATTCTGCATTTATATTATCTTCGTTTATTTCGAACACATGAGCGAACGTGCTCTCCATGAGAGCCAAAGTGCAGTGAGGGAAAAGTTGAGAACAGGCCTGTAATGCCTCTTTTAACTTTCTTCTTCTTCACACCGAACATAAAATACACAACAGCACACCCTGTGGCGAAACAATGTAGTACATTTCCAATCAGTCATACAATAACACTCAACAGCTGGTTAACAGCAAAAGCACGTCATGTTCGTCATGTAAATAATGATTTCTGGAGTTAATCCCACATACTTCAGAATTAATAATGTGTTGAGTAAATACTACATAATGCAGAATAAGAATAGCTTTCAAATGACACTTCATGACAAATCTGATTGGCAATGAATAATTATTATAATTATTATACTATTAGTATATATAGTAGTATACTATGATAATATTGCTAGATTTTTTTTTTAAGAATTGTTCTGAATAATGTCAGTGTTCTGAATCTGTTTACCTTCCATTCTTTTGCACTAGTAAATGCTATCAGCCTTTAACCTCATTGTTTATTTGTGATTAATTATTGTTATTTACATGATTATTTGCACTTTAATAAAGAATTGAAGTGTTCCAAAATAGTTTTGTGAATTAATAAGCGTCAACAAAAATTTCATTGCTAAATTAGTAAAAAAAAAATAAATAAAGAAAATTATTAGATTCGTCGATTAATCGTAAAACTAGTCGGCTGACTAATCAGGAGAAAATTTGCCGTTTAGGACAGCCCTAGTGTACCAGAACATATTTCCTCCACTCTTTTCTCACCTTTTTAACCCCTGACCCAGGGCCGGCCCAGGCCATTTGGGGGCCCTAAGCAAAATAATGCCAAGGGGCCCATATTTTTGGCCAACCATTTTGTCACAGTGTACTGTGAAACCCATACATGCAATCCATTCCATATGTCCAAATTTTGTATATTAATCAGATTTTGTTGCACTGCATACTTCAAACTTCTCACCCCAAATGACATGTAATGACAAGAAAATGGACGTTTGCATGGATAAACGGCAATGCGTGCCACATTATTCACGATTCTCTATTAACAACGTATAAAATGAGGTTACCAGATTGGGGGCCCCCTAGTGGTCAGGGGCCCTAAGCAGCTGCATCGTCTGTGTATAGGCTGGGCCGGCCTTGCCCTGACCCATGAAGAGGGCCCCTGGATATGTTCGCCTTAGGCCCCAAAATTGCCAAGTCCGCCACTGATCGTCAGACTCAGATAACTGCAGCAGCTGGGGAAACCTCCATGCAGTCCGTGGAATAAAAGCAATAATAAATATTGGTGGAAACGAAATACGCTACACATGCACTTTATTATACTTTTTATTAACAGTTGTGTATGTAAATCTGATGTTGGTAGATTATTTTCTTCTTGGAGCTGAAATGCGTGTGTGGCAGCTGAGATTTTTTTTTTTTTTTTACATAGCGTTTTGACAGTTGCTGTCATATTTTCGGAATCAAAGCACCGTTTACCGGAACAGCATTCCTGCCCTGAATCTTTATACCGGAACTGCGTTCCTGACCGTTCTGGCCCACTTTCACCCCTGGGTGGAACCCAACATATTTGTCCACATTGACCTCATCGATTGTTTCTCTGTGTCTCCAAAGTGTTTCAAACTTCAGTAATTACACAACACAATGCACTAATGAGGGTATTTGTTAACCAGGCAATTAGCAGGCAGTAAGTGGAACGGCTCCAGCCACGAAAAACTTAAAGTGATCCTCGATCTTTAAGACAAGTAATTCTTATAAGATAAATTTTAGTATGAGTTATAATAATTTGATATTAAGTTAAAGTTTGTAAAATTATTTTAAGTGATAGGTCGCCATTTTTGTTACGTCGCAGTGCGTGACGTCACTTGGCCCGTTGCCGAACTTTCAGCGTGTCACTCTTAGCTACCCCAACATGTCATCGGTTCTGCCCTTCCAATTTGAACCAGATCTGAAAAGTGAAGAGAAGGACAGCATTGTCGGTCGTTCACAAGACGAGCTTCAGGGGAAAATGCGTGCAGCAAATACCTGATAAGACAAAAGTTGGGCAAAACTGGTGATGCGAGAGAGTGCTGTTGTTGGGAACTCCGGTTAGGAGCGAGAGTGTATGCTGTTGGGAACTCCGGTTTTATTAGCAGATATTCAAGGTAAGCATATTGCGTTTAGACAGCAAAAGGAGAAAAATTGGTAAAAAGTAACTGACTTTTACTTTTAAAGTAACTTCGTTACTTTGATAATAAAGTAATCAGTAACTAGATTACTTTTTGGAGGTGTAATCAGTAATTAAATTACTTTTTTAAGTAATCCGTGACAACACTGCATGTATTTAAGGTAGAAGATCACTTTAAGGCGAACCAGTCGAGCACCGATACAAACGTCTCGACGCTTTTGTCAAGCGTTTTCGTGAGGATCGAGGTCGCCTAGGTAATTAAGAGAACGGTATACGTGCCCGAGACTGTGCAAAAGGAGCATTCTCCCTTGTTGGAGATACCGTCGCTAATTTCCCCAAGCTTGGCTGGAGAAAAAGAACAAAAACAAAGTAAACACTAAATGCAAGAGGAAGGGAAAATGTTTGTCGACGACTTTCTCGAATGTCGCTCCAGATTTGTTGTTTTTTTCCCCCATTTTTTGCCCTTCATCATTCTTTCGCAAAGTCGCGCCCTCGCCGCTATTTCCGACTGCCAGTGTGTGTGTGTGTCGCGCGTGTGTGCGTGCCGATCGGGCTCTCCGAGATTTCATGCCAGTATCAGAATTGGCTGCGGGTTTGGTTCAAATCAAATTGGACATAAGCACCCACAACACCATCTGTTAGGCAAAGGCAAGCGGAGTGAAGGGCAGAACTCTATGTGCGGATAAATGGATTTTCAATTTATTAAATTGTTGACTGACACCCTCTGAAATTTTCACTTTCCGCGTCGCCGCCAACTATTCTTAGAACGCCTCGTTTAAAGCGATACGGACATCTCGCTTGAGCTGCTAATAATAGCGTGAGGAAAGAGACCTGCTGTTTGGATTCAGGAGAAATAACTTGTAATAACTCTGAAGGGGATCATTATCGAGTAAACATTTTGTTTTGGTGCGTGCGGACTTCCTGCGGTCGCGCGTCGTGGCTGCCAAGTGTTTTATTAATACTAACTAAACTTGGAGCGCGCTTGCGCATCAACATTCAGTTTCTCTCGTGTCAGCTTCAGTGGGAGTCGCAAAGTAAGATTATTGACGGTTGGCAAGTGCCACCCTCTCACGAAATCAAGCAAGTAATTGGTGCTGCGAGTCACTCACCTCGCAAAAGGTGGACAGAAGCTTGTTGCGATATTCTCTCTCTTGAACCCCCTCCTTCCTTACCACTCGTCTTGGCAAAGCCATTTGGACCGACATTAGAGGGAATCAATGAAAATGTGTCCAGACACATGGACCGGCTCAACCAAACATGAATTGATCATCAAAATAACAACATCATCATTTGGTAAGGGAGCATGTTGGAAGGGGGGGGATAGCCAGACTGCTAAGCAAATGCTTCAGTAGGAATCTTTTCAAATTATGCATTCATAATGTAGAAGAGAGGATCCTGTCCGGAGCAATGTTAGGAACACCGCAAAATCAAACCAGACTGCTTGACTTCAGGTTGACAAAAGGTTACTAGACTACTTCCAGAACCAATATGTCGTAAGTAGAGGTACCACAATATACACCTGGGGTCCAGTTTGGTCCGGCCACCTTAACAAAAACAATTTTTTTAATTGTAAAAAAAAATAAAATGTTTTTTTCCAATAGTGTTATTTATTTCCTGGATTTTTCTGTGAAGAATCCAGAGAGCGTTATTTGGTTATTACCTATTTAATTAATAGTGTTATTAATATATTATATTAGGGCTGCAGCTTTCGATTATTTTAGTAGTCGATTAATCGATGAACTAGTTAGTTCGAAGGATCGCGTAATCGGATAAGGAACATAAAAAATTAAAATGCCTGACCTGAGCCTCAAACGGTATTAAATAAATAAATAAATGTGGATATACTGTATGTACAACCAAAAAAAAAAAAAAAAAAAAATGGCTAACCTACATAACAAAATTCCGCTAGCTTAAATCCTATAAAATGCCAACATTTTTTAATTTTTTTTTAAACAATACTCTTAACAAATAGTTCAAACACATATTCCCACAAAAAAATTCTAAATATACCTTTATCTAAATTACAAATGCATTACCAAAAAAAAAAATGTTAGCTCAAACAAAAACTTAGCTTATGTTGATCTTAACAGGGAGCAGCTGGATTCAGCCATTTGAAATTAGGTGGAATAGAGGGCAGCATAACCACCCAAATTAATAAAATTAAATGCAAACACTTTCAAAACAAACCATTGCAACGCCACTTTAATGAAACGAATACTCGAAGCAGCAAAATTTAATTTGAATATTTTTTTTGTAATCGAATACTCGAGTTAATCGATTAATCGTTGCAGCTCTATATTATATTATGTTATATTTAGGGCTGTCAAAGTTATCGCGTTAACGGGCGGTAATCAATTTTTTTCATTAATCACGGTAAACTATTTGACGCAATTAACGCACATGCCCCGCTCAAACAGATTAAAAGTGTTTTTTGTCTCCCTCTGCTGGCGCTTGTGTGCGACTGATTTTATGCACCATGAGCATTTTGTAATTATTGACATCAACAATGGCGAGCTACTAGTTTATTTTTTGATTGAAAATTTTACAAATTTTATTAAAACGAAAACATTAAGAGGGGTTTTATTATAAAATTTCTATAACTTGTACTAACATTTATCTTTTAAGAACTACAAGTCTTTCTATCCATGGATCGCTTTAACAGAATGTTTATGTTAATGCCATCTTGTTGATTTATTGTTATCATAAACAAATACAGTACTTATGTACAGTATGTGTAATGTATATATTCGTCTTGTGTCTTATTCCATTCCAACAATAATTTACAGAAAAATAAGGCATATTTTAGAGATGATTTGAATTGCGATTAATTACAATTAATTTTTTAGCTGTAATTAACTTGATTAAAAATTTTATATATATTATATTATATATTATATATATTGTCTTATACTATATTATTTTCATTTTATTTACTTTTGTTCCATGAAGAATCCAGAAAGGGTTATTTGATTGTGGCTTTCTGTAAAACAATATTTTTTTACATTTAGGCACTCCTGCAATCGTCACACTTTTTCTGTTACAAACTGACCTCGGCCCCTCATCGGAGAAGGGAAGGGTTATGTGGCCCTCACAGGAAAAAGTTTGGGGACCCCTGATATACACAAACCTATTCTGCCAACTACTTTCACAGACACTCCTATATACAGTGGTATGAAAAAGTATCTGAACCTTTTGGAATTTCTCACATATCTGCATAAAATCACCATCAAATGCGATCTGATCTTTGTCAAAATCACACAAATGAAAATACAGTGTCTGCTTTAACTAAAACCACCCAAACATTTATAAGTTTTCATATTTTAATGATGATAGCAGCAAACGATGATAGAAGGTGAAAAAATAAGTAAGTGCACCCTCTGCCTAAGGAGACTTAAAGAGCATTTGAAACCAATTTTTACCAAACGATTTAAGTCGGCTGTGTGCCCAATCACTGATGAGTGGATTAAAGCTGCCCTGCCCACTATAAAACACACACCTGGTACGAAATGTCTTGATGAGAAGCATCGTCTGATGCGCATCATGGCTCGGTCAAAAGAGCTGTCTGAAGACCTGCGATCAAGGATTGTTGATTTGTACAAATTTGGGAAAGGATACAAAACCATCTCTACAAGTCTGGATGTTCATCAATCAATAGTCAGAGAAGTTGTCTACAAATGGAGAGTTTGGCACTGTTGCTTCTCTACCAAGGAGTGGCAGTCCACCAAAGATGATGCAAAGAGTTCAGCGCAGAATACTCGAGGTAAAAAAAAGCACCCAAGAGTGTCTGCTAAAGACTGACAGAAATCACTGGCACAGTCCAATATCTCTGTGCACACAATAACTAACATGTAGAAGAATAGTCTTCATGGGAGGACTCCACAGAGGAAGCCACTGCTGTCTAAAAAACATTGCTGCTCGTTCAATGTTCGCAAAAAGGCACTTGGACACTTCACACAAGTTTTGGAAAATATTTTGTGGACTGCTAAAACCAAAGTTAAATTTTTGGGGGGTAACACACAACGCTATGTGTGGAGAAAAAAATGGAACAGCTCCCGACATCAACACCTTATCCCCACTCTGAAGCATGGTGGAGGGAGCATCATGATTTAGGGCTGTTTTGCTTCTTTGGGGCCTGGACACCTTGCAATCATTAATGGAAGCTTGAATTCAAAAGTTTGTCAGGATGTTTTGCAAGAAAACCTGAGGGCGTCTGTCAGACAGTTGAGGCTAAAAAGAGGATGGATGCCGCAACAAGACAATGATACAAAACAAAGAAGTAAATTAACTTCAGAATGGTTTCAGAAGAACAAAATACACGTTCTGGAGTGGCGAAGTCAAAGTCCAGACTTAAACCCCATTGAGATGGTGTGGCATGCCCTAAAGACAGTGATTCATGCCAGACATCCCAGGAATCTGACTGAACGACAGCAGTTTTGTTGAGAAGAACGGGCAAAGATTAGTCCTGATCGATTTGCCAGACTGATTTGCAGCTACAGGAAGCGCCTGGTTGAAGTTATTAATGTCAAAGGGGGGGGGGGGGGCATAAAATTTGAAATGTGATAGTTCACTGACTTATTTTTGCCCCGTCTGTCCTCGTTTGCATACTATACTCATTAAAATATGAAAACCTCTAAATGTTTGGGTGGTTTTAATTCAAGCAGATTGTTTTTTCATCTGTGTGACTTTGACAAAGATCAGATCATACTGTATTTGATGGTAATTTTATGCAGAAATGTGAGAAATTCCAAAAGGTTCAGATACATTTTCATGCCACTGTATATCTGTACTGCTGTGGTAGTTGGTAAAATCTAAACCATGTTGACAGGGTCGCGCTGTTTGAATTCTGACTAATTTGCACCCAGTAAACATTACAATATTTAAAAATTGTGCCACTTAGTTAAACTAACTCTGGATTTAAAAGAGTATGTTTTGTTACGAAAAAGAACAATTTACTTGAATGACATGAATAACATTTATTTTTTGTGTGTAGTAAATTTAATAAAAGGTGCCGCAAAAACATGAATCTAGTGCAAATAAACTTATTCTAGTTCCATAATGTATTATGTACAAACAAGAGACGTAGCTGTTGTTTTCTCATCAGTGTGATTTTGACAAAGATCAGATCATATTTGATGGTAATTTTATGCAGAAATGGGAGAAATTCCAAAAGGTTCAGATACATTTTCATGCCACTGTATATGTATGTGCTGTGGTAGTTGGTAAAATCTAAACCATGTTGACAGGGTTGCGCTGTTTGAATTCTGACTAATTTGCATCCAGTAAACATTACAATATTTAAAAATTGTGCCACTGAGTTAAACTAACTCTGAATTTAAAAGAGTATGTTTTGTTACGAAAAAGAACAATTTACTTGAATGACATGAATAACATTTTTTTTTTTGGGTGGTAAATTTAATAAAAGGTGCAGCAAAAACATGAATCTAGTGCAAATAAACTTATTCCAGTTCCATAATGTATTATGTACAAACAAGAGACGAAGCTGTTGTTTTCTCATCAGTGTGATTTTGACAAAGATCAGATCACATTTGGTGCCGATTTTATGCAGAAATGTGAGAAATTCCTAAAGGTTCAGATACTTTTTCATACCACTGTAGGACTCCGATTCCCTGAATGTGCATTAGTTCGGATGATGCCGTTAAAACAACTAATTGTGTTCTCTTCACTGGTGTTGTACTTAAGATCACACGACCCAAGAACAAGAAGCGTCCTAGACAAGAACCCACAGACAAAAACCAGGACCGAAACTTTCGGAAGTTGAGACTGAACAAGACCAAGACTGTAAAAATCTTGATAGAAAATCCCGAGTCTGACTCTCTCTCCAAGACTTTCCAGAGTCGAGACTGAGAAAAGACAAAGATCCTCAACTCTTAAGAGAAAAAACACTAGTGATGCCATTATCTGTTCAGATTTTGTCTCACCAGAAAACTGCACTCTGCTACATTAAAGAGTCCAAAGAATGATAAGTATCCCGTTCTAGTTATGCTCGCTCTGATTTAGCCTCTAACTCGGTTAAGATAACACACTTAACAAGTTAATAACATGACAGTGGCAAAGATTTAGGTCTCGCCCTAACTGGGTTTTAATCTCATCGCGCCATCCTACGTAAACATACTCCGTCTGCCTCTTGTCACATTCTCGCCGCCGTCTCAATACTTCAGTGTTCAGAGTGGGGTGGGGGGGGGCGCGACCGGGTCCTAGACAAACGCCGCCATCGCTTGTATAATTGCTTATTCAACGCTGACCCCTGCTCCGCTCGGGAAGGCGGTGAGGGAGGATGAAGGAGGAAGTGGCGGGAGGAGGTGGGCTAGCCGAAGCCGCATCTTGGCTGCCAAAGCAAGTCAATGTGGAGCCTGTTTACCCTTTTTTCGGAGGGGTGGGGGTCCAAAGCCAGGGTCTTTTTCCTGTGGACCCTCCTCCTTCATCCTCAGTCTTCCTCAGAGCCCGGCTGGGCCTGGCGCTGGCACAGAGGCCCCTTTGTTGTGCACCCGAAGGTCTCTTTCCACATCCCCTCCTCCATCATTCCACCTCCACCTCGCCGTTGCCTCCCTCCCTTTCACAAATATGAGATAATAGGAAAAACGGAGCTGGCCACTTGTGGTGACTCAGGGCAAAAAAAAAAAAAAAAAACATGCGGGCGAACAATAGAAAGTGTGAAAGCGAAACGAGAGATGGCACCGTTCCCGAGCTGGAACGCGACCCGCCTTTCTCGCTTACTGCAAGAGCCAAAAAATACAAAATACATATATATAAGTTAAATCTTCATGGACTTAGTGTGCAGATATAACCCGACCCAGCGTGGGCACAAATGTTTACCGCCTTTTCCCTCACACTCATACGAAGAAACGCTTTTTCGGTGGAAAGCTTTTTAGAATACAGTTTTTAGTTTCATGCGGTTTCTGTCAACCCTCAGGAGGCGGGAGAAGTTGAAAACTATTTTTTCATACAACTGTCGAGCTTAATTATAGACAAAAATAAAACTGAACTTGAATTCAAGTGGAAAATGCGTTAATAAAATTAGAGGACAAAATGTGGCTTTTTTAAAAGTCATCGGCTGGCATTGACAGCACTAGACGTCCAATTGGATTGGAATTTTTTTTTTTTAATTGACCAAAAAAAGTCACTTAGCCCTATAATATATATGGCGGAAAACACTCAGGTGACTTTAAGTTCCGCTCTGAGACCCCCAATTTGGGCAAATTTCAAAATTGTCCTGTATGCATGTGTAATACATCATTGGAGAGCTTAAAATCTTTATTTTCTTGTGGAAGAAAAATTTTGAGCAGAAGGGCATTTAAATAAAAAGGAAAAAAAAATTAAACCCCTAAACCCTAACTCAAGGTGAGAGCATAATTAAACACACTATGATTTTAACGAGATTTTATCGCGTGCTTACCTTATTTCAATCCAAAAACTCCATGGAGCATGTATCACCCAGCGTCAAGACTCAGCTCTGAATAGCCACAGCAGGACTTTTTGGGGATTTTATGGGTGAAACACGGCGATACAACAAGGGTCGCGATGCAGAAATCGCAGACATTAAGGAGTGGTCGAGATTTTCTTTTTCAAATATTTACCCTTTTCAACATTTTTTCCCCCAAATTTTCTTTGTCTGGATCGATTATTTATCATCTAAAATATCGCGGAGAATGTGACAGTAACAAACAAAAAAACAAAAAAACAATTAAGCGATGGTTACGAGGTAGATATCCGTGACCTATTTACAGACACTATTTTTTTTTATTGTGACGTAATTTGTTTAAAAGTTTTAAATATGCGAGTTTTTGTTTTTAACTCATTGTCATTGTAATTGTCAACATGGGTAAACCTCAACCATGAGAGACAAAATGAGGGGGAAAAAAAAGAAAATCAGATTGTTTGATTTTTAAAGAATATATTTCCAAATTAGAGTGGAAAATAAGTATTTGGTCACCTACAAACAAGCAAGATTTCTTTCTGGCTGTCAAAGAGGTCTAACTTCTTCTAACGAGGTCTAACGAGTCTCCACTCGTTACCTGTATTAATGGCACCTGTTTTAACTCATTATCGGTATAAAAGACACCTGTCCACAACATCAGTCAGTCACACTCCAAACTCCACTGCGGCCAAGACCAAAGAGATGTCGAAGGACACCAGAGACAAAATTGTAGACCTGCACCAGGCTGGGAAGACTGAATCTGCAATAGGTAAAAGGCTTGGTGTAAAGAAATCAACTGTGGGAGCAATTATTACAAAATGGAAGACATACAAGACCACTGATAATCGATCTGGGGCTCCATGCAAGATCTCACCCCGTGGCATCAAAATGATAACAAGAACGGTCAGCAAAAATCCCAGAACCACACGGGAGGACCTAGTGAATGACCTTCAGAGAGCTGGGACCACAGTAACAAAAGCTACTATCAGTAACACAATGCGCCCCATGCAGGGACTCAAATCCTGCACTGCCAGACGTGTCCCCCTGCTGAAGAAAGTACATGTCCAGGCACGTCTGCGGTTCGCTGGCGAGCATTTGGATGATCCAGAAGAGGACTGGGAGAATGTGTTATGGTCAGATGAAACCAGAATAGAACTTTTTGGTAGAAACACAGGTTCTCGTGTTTGGAGGAGAAAGAATACTGAATTGCATCCGAAGAACACCATACCTACTGTGGAAACATCATGCTTTGGGGCTGTTTTTCTGCAAAGAGACCAGGACGACTGATCCGTGTAAAGGAAAGAATGAATGGGGCCATGTATCGAGAGATTTTGAGTGAAAATCTCCTTCCATCAGCATGGGCATTGAAGATGAGACGTGGCTGGGTCTTTCAGCATGACAATGTTCCCAAACACACAGCCAGGGCAACAAACGAGTGGCTTTGTAAGAAGCATTTCAAGGTCCTGGAGTGGCCTAGCCAGTCTCCAGATCTCAACCCCATAGAAAATCTGTGGAGGGAGTTGAAAGTCCGTGTTGCCCAACAACAGCCCCAAAACATTAGCCTGGTACTCCAGACTCACCGCTGTTCCAGCTATTGAGTCCGGCCACCATTAAGCGGCAGCAAACAGACGAAGTGGACCTATTAGCGACGGGCGGGACGAGGGACTTGCGCGCGGAAGTCAACATACGAAGAGAGCGGAGTTTGTTCAACATGGCTAGTGCGAGACAGACTGTTGTCAATGACTTGTGTTGATGTGTTTTTGGTCATTTAAAACTGATTTTACCGTGGATTGGAACATATTCTCGGCTCTCCTGTTCGCCATCTGTGTTGTTGTGGAGACGACTTCCGACGCGGAAGAGTGACGTTGCTCGTTAAGAACACGTCAGGCGAATAAACGAATCGGATTTATCGATTGATTTTGTACTTGCTCGAGAGGCCGTTAACGGGCTGGGTCCCAGACTATTCTCTCAGTGTTTGATAAACACAGGGAGAACAGTCTGGCCGTGCCAGGCAACCAAACCATCACTGCTCTAGAGGAGATCTGCGAGGAGGAATTGGCCAAAATACCCTCAGCAGTGTGTGAAAAGCTTGTCAAGAGTTACAGAAAACGTTTGGCCTCCGTTATTGCCAACAAAGGGTACATAGCAAAGTATTGAGATGAACTTTTGGTATTGACCAAATACTTATTATCCACCATGATTTGCAAATAAATTCTTAAAAAACAAACAATGTGATTTTCTGGGTTTTTCTTCCACATTCTGTCTCTCATGGTTGAGGTTTACCCATGTTGACAATTACAGGCTTCTCTAATATTTTCAAGAGGGAGAACTTACACAATTAGTGGTTGACTAAATACTTATTTGCCCCACTGTATAAAGAAGCATGCTGATGGGACTAGGAGGTCACAGTTTAAGTTGTATGCACGCACACCCTCAACCGCTACGCACACACACACTTACAGTACATGTGTCCATTTCTGGATTGTGTTTATCAAGAGGGTCAGTGTGCGTTCATTCCGTGCCAAGTCCACACCATCAATCAACATCTCAGAAGACTACAGCGTGGCTCTTCTCCCGTCTTCTTTCCATTTTTTTGCCATCCTCTGCACAATGAAAGAGCCTCTTGGCTTTTTATTAATAGTTAAAGTGGTCCCCGGCCTGTCACTTGGGACAATGGCTGCAGCCCTGTTAATAAATAAAAATACTAACTAGAGATAGAGACAAGAGAGGCCAAGAGAGAGAGAAAGAGGCTGCCATTTGTTGTTCCCTCTCACTTGTCAAAGCTCTTTGGCTTAAAAGCCTCTGTCATTGTTGAGGAAGAGGAGGGAGGGCGGGAGGGACGAAGAGGGAGCACCAGGGGCTAATAGCACCTGTTGGGGTGATGGTAAGACAGCTGTCAAAGAGGGAGGGAAACACGGGAACACTCTTTCTACCCGATGAGAGCCGGGGATGAGGAAGTTCTCAATTGATTGGTGAAAAAGCAGCTCTGTTGAGATCAGGAGCTGATTCGGGCCTCTGGAGACGTCGCTCCAGTATGTAGGACACGCTCTAGTGCGTATGTGTGTGCGAGCAGAGCTCGTATTGTCATATGTTGGCGGAAGACGCGTGCAGGTTGGCTGAATTTCTCCAGAAAGCTCCTGGACAGAAGTTTTCCGACATTCGAGAGGGATGCGAGTAATATCTTTAAAAAATATCAGCAATAGGGATGACTGCAATCCTGAGCCGTGTTTTATTTTAAATCCTTTGTACTGTGAATTTTTAGGGCAGTTTTGGGTCCTTAAGTGTGCCATTGGAAAAGCATGGGAATATTTTGGTCCAATTTGATTGGAACCATATTTTTAGCAACAAAATACAATCTGTGTTCACCTTGATTTTGTGAATCAGATAAAATGCAGGACTAGAAGCGGGAACTAATTGTTACCTCACGATACGGTACGATTTGCGATACAAAGCTCACGATAACAATCTAACGATACGGCGATACAACAATACATTGGTCAGGAAATCATACTAGGATAATCTACAAACAACTAATAAACAGAAAAACAAGCTGCGAATTGGAATGAGTTTATCACTAGAAGACGTCCAATCCGTTTGAAGTGGGAGGGATGGCAGCGAATGAACATTCGTTCATTCACTGCCATCCCTCCCACTTCAAACGGATTGAACGTCTATGGCCGTCATTGGCAGCCATTGCCGGGCAATGAGGTAATTTTGGGCCATTTAAGGTCATTTACAGTGGGGCAAATAAGTATTTAGTCAACAACCAATTGGGCAAATTCTTCTACTTGAAAAGATTAGAGAGGCCTGTAACTGTCAACATGGGTAAACCTCAACCATGAGAGACAGAATGTGGGGAAAAAAACCAAAATCACATTGTTTGATTTTTAACGAATTTATTTCCAAATTAGAGTGGAAAATAAGTATTTGGTCACCAACAAACAAGCAAGATTTCGGGCTGTCAAAGAGGTCTAACTTCTTCTAACGAGGTCTAACGAGGCTCCACTCGTTACTTGTATTAATGGCACCTGTTTAAACTCATTATCGGTATAAAAGACACCTGTCCACAAGATCAGGCAGGAGCATATCGATAACCTTTTGGGATACAAAGTATCACGATATATCACCATTTCGATATTTTGTCACACCCCTATGCAGGACTAGGACTTTTTTGGCATTTGTCCCTTAATTCTCAAAAATTTTGTGTGACGTGCCGAAAAAATGGGTCGATTTTAGTCAAAGCCTTCCCGGTTATAAAGACGCGGGCAGGCTGTCTCCCCACAAGTGAAATGAAGATGTTTTCCTCTTCAACATCTGTCTTGTCATTTCAGTTCATGAAGTGATGGAGCGGGAATAATCTGAGAACAAACAAATCTATGCCTCATCCGTGAGCTTGGTGCTGTAGTGTATAACGAAAAAGTGAGGTTGTGTTTGTTTTGTGGCTGTTTGTGCATTCGAGTGTGTGCGTGTGTTTGTGTTGGCTGACAGGGTTAAGCTCCCTCTCTGCACCCCACAGTGTTAAAAAGCTCCCTCAGTGCTAAGACCTTCCATCCCAAGTGCAGATGGCTCCCGGTAAATTACATTTGCGGTGCTTCTCTTTTGTCTCATCCCTCACTACAACTTCACTTAGAGAGCAACCTTGACTTACAACAGAGATTTTTTTTTTTTTTTTTGCTTTGTGTTGTGAGAGAAAACCCGCCGGTTTTAATTGATGCTTTCGAAATTATTTTACCAATACACTCTTACCTCAGAGACAGTGTTGTCAGTAAATTAGTTAGTAACGCGTTACTGTAATCTGATTACTTTTTTCAGTAACGAGTAATCTAACGCGTTCATTTTTCTACACCAGTAACCTGGTTAAAGTTAGTGTCCTTAGTGTCTCTGCGTTACTATTTTTTTCATTGCTTCATAACTAAAGATGTCCCGATCGATCGGCATCATTTTCAAAGTATCTGAATCGGCAAAAAAAAATATCGCACATGCCTTTTTTTAATTTATATTTATATTTTTAATTAAATCGTTTTCTAATTGTATTTAACGTTACAAACAAAATGTCTTACACTCATCCAGAGTCTTTAGTTTTGGCTTAAAGTAGGGCTATCAAATTTATCGCGTTAACAGCGGTAATTTTTTTTTTTTTTAATTACTCACGTTAAAATATTTAACGCAATTAACGCATGCGCTGCACGACCCACTCACGCATTGTCGCGTTCAATCCATAATGACGCCAATCTACCTATATATAGAGCTAAAAGGCAGCGTAAAATGAGTAGAGTGAATTTTGGCAGTCTTTGGAGCCTTTTTTTAATTGGCTAAAGCCTTAAAATCCCTCTCTCAACAATTACAAATATCGTGGGAAAGTAATGTGGGGAAGATAGGTAATAGTTGATCTTTTCCTTTACACCCTATGTTATTTCCCAACGCAGAGAAGATATATCAATTGGTGCCACTACGCACAGTCATGGTTGCACTTCCCATCATGCATTTGAGCAGAGGTTAAATGGCTACAGTATAATTTATTGAAAGCTCAACAAATACACTAGATGGCAATATTTAGTCACAATATACAAAGTCGGATTTATCCTTTAAGAATTACAAGTCTTTCTATCCGTGGATCCCTCTCACAGAAAGAATGTTAATAATGTAAATGCCATATTGAGGATTTATTGTCATAATAAACAAATAAAGTACTTATGTACTGTATGTTGAATATATATATTCGTCTGAGTTTTATTCATTTTTTTCTTAATGCATTGCCAAAATGTATATGATCGGGAAAAATGATCGGGAATGATTGGAATTGAATCAGGAGCAAAAAAAAAAAAAAAAAAAAAAGCAATCGGATTGGGAAATATCGGGATCGGCAGATACTCAAACTAAAACGATCGGGATCGGGAGCAAAAAAACATGATTGGAACAACCCTAGTTTGTAGCGACTGTCGGCTGCTGCTTTTTCCTCTCCGCACGTTGCGTCAGCGCGTTGTCCCGCATTTAAAGTAGATCAGGCAAAACGTGATGCTTAGAGCTGGCAAAATTAAAACGATTCCTCGAGGCGCACAAAATCACTCGGATCAGTTTTTAAACTCAAGTTACTCGAATTGCTCGGGTATTCGTTTCAGCTCTATTAGGTACACAATCTGAAACGCAATCACCCTCAGCCATCCTAGTCAAAACGGACTGGACGAATATTGTAGTCATGTACAAAGAGCATTTTGAATAGAAAATGCTAAAATAAAAGGTTCACGGTACGTGTTTCCATGACAACCTCTTAGCTATTTCCTGTTTTGGTCTCGCGTTACGTGTTGTGGGACTGAGGCGGGTGGACATTCGCGTCGAGTGTTGAGACGTTGCGAGGGAATGTTGATCTGTGGATATCCATGAATGAAGGTGAGTAATTTTCCTTCATTCTGGAGGGTATCAGCAAAAGGTTAGACCCCCTACATGCTCGGCCGTTTCGTAGCTTTGCCGTAGCAACAACGGGCAGTCATCGCTCCAAGTTGGCAAGCTTTGTTTACATGATATGCGTGTTGCACATTTATGCCGTGAGGTGATGTGTTTGTTTAGCATCTGTGGGATGTGTTGTAAGTCCGATTGAGTGTAAAGTGCTTAGTTGCCGCCACGTTTTGTGGCCAAATTGACCGCGTGTGCGTTGAAAGGAGTACTTCCGGGTTGTACACGCGCATCTGCGCCCGCCACCACCTTTGCAATTTTGTGCAGTCAGTTTGCATTGTTTTACATTGGCACTGATATGCTGTTAACCATAACCCAAAATTCAGAAGATTTGACATTAGGCTTAATCTTAGAGTTAGCGGGGTTTAATTGGTCGGTGGAGTTGATTTCAACAAATTCCAAGCAGTTTGTCAGATATTTGTTAGTTTCAGGGCTCCGGAGTGGCTAAGCTAGCGCGAAATTCTGATATTCCCCTTTAAATTCAATCATCGGAAAGTCAATTACATGTGATGACATTTTTCTGTTGTCGTCAGGGCCGGCCCAGGGCATTTGGGGGCACTAGGCAAAATAATGCCAAGGGGCCTATATTTTTGGCCCACCATTTCAAATGCATATTATGCCAATATTTCGTTTTACCACAATCAGCGGAAGCCGTACATTTGCCGTTGCCGACAGGTGACAACTTGCTCGGCTTTACTTGATTCGCTCCGGGCATTGGCCCTGCGGCCAATGGCAATTACCAGTACAACATATTGACAAGCTCAGCTGACAACAACATTCAAGTCGGAGTGTCTTGCACAACAACAACAACAACAACATCAACAACATCCCATATTGCCTTGATACTGTTGTTTCTTTTCTTCTCCGATTTTGTACTTCTTTCGTTTCTCTGCACCAGAAAGATAAATTCTCTTCGACGTATTCGTGCATCTATTTTCCAAGCAAGTTTGAGCACCAATCATCGCAAACCAGGTTCAACGTCACTCCCCAGGATGCCAGATTGTAATGACAAGAAAATGGATGTTCGCATAGATAAACGGTCATGTGCGCCACATTATTCACAATGCTCTATTAACAATGTATAAAAGGAGGTTGCCAGATTGGGGCCCCCGAGTGGTCAGGGGCCCTAAGCAGCTGCATAGTCTGCGTATAGGCTGGTCCGGCCTTGGTTGTCATTCTTATGTTGAGGCGGCAAAGGGAGAAAAATGGGTAAAAAGTAACGATAGATTACTTTTAAAGTAACTTGGTTACTTTGATAATGAAGTAATCAGTAACTAGATTACTTTTTTGAGGCGTAATCAGTAATTAAATTACTTTTTCAAGTAATCTGTGACAACACCGCTCAGAGACTTGCATCTCAAAGTTCGAGAACTGCGGTCGCTCACGTGTATTACAAGCGTGTTCTCGTGTGATATCTTACTCATTGAACATCACAACACCGGCGTTTTTTTGTGCGTGCGTCGAGGCGCTCACGTAAGCGAGTGAGTGTGGGGAAACAAAGCGCCGGCTGATAATGTGTCCATTGTGCCGGGTGCATTAAGGCCCTCTTTGTCTCAGGGCCCACAGGGCTAATGATTCTCTAGCAGCAGGTGAGAGGCAAAAAGCCTCTCGCACTTCCTCTCCCTCCGCTCTCCACTTGTCTCTCGCTTTGTCTTGCCGCCGCTCGCTTCGCGCTTTTCCTTTTTTCCCCCCCATTTCGCGCCTTTGTTTTTGTTCCTCTGATTTCCTCTCGCTCGATTATCAGCGTCCCTCTCTACCTTTCTGTCTCTCCCTCACTCTGCTCCTGCTGATGCGGCCATTAGGCTGAGCCGCTGCTGCCTTTATTACAGCAAATGGACTTTAAAGGTGCTTTATTGTCATATTGGCCAGCCGACTAAATCTCTCTCTCTCTCCCTCTCTCTCTCTCTCTTTCCTGTGCGTCCTTCACTGAACAGAAGCTCCCAGCATTGAGAGGCTGTTGTCAAAGGACTGGAAGGACAAACTTTTGGCCATGGGCTCAGGGCACATTGGCGAAATTAAAGGTAGGTTACGAATCGCGACTTCACGCCGAGCATCTGAATAGCAAGTGCCCAAGAGTTATAAAAGACTGACTCACTATTCACATATGTGAGGAGAAATAGAGGAACTGAAAAACAAAAAGTCTTTTCTTATTTCCAGTTTTCTAGACAATCATTTGTTGATGAATTTGCCCTCAAAACTCCTAAAGAGCTCTCTGAATGCAACATTTGTATCACGGCCGGTTAACCCGCCCCATCATACCCTAGTCTTTCCTATCCCCAAGAACTAATTTAGACCCATCTAACAACTTCAAGAGCACCAGACTGAGCAGACCAAAGCACAGGAAAGAGACTTGATTTGCAGGAGCCAAAGAAAAGTATAAAAAGAGGAATATTTGCCAGCATCGGTGCATCATTAGGTAGCGAGATATGTAATCAAAGAGCTTCGCAGTGAGCGCATAGCTGTGGCGAGGGTGTGCTCCATTGATCAAACCTCGCTCTTTTTTTCCCCAAGCGCCCCGCTGTGCTGACATTTCCGTGTAGGGGGCGTCCTGCGTGGCGCCCCGTTCGCCGACAGATGGGGGAGGGCAAAATCAGGAGTGCACATCGAAGTGTGTGTCTCTTTTGACCACACAAAACAGTACTTTTAACGCAAGGCCTTTACTTGAAACTCATTAGGTACCAGAGCAGCAGCTATCGAATATTTTAGTAATCGAGTATTCGACTGAAAATTCAATCGATTAATCGGAAAAAACATTTTTTTTAGGTAAAGAGCAATTATAAATATTAGAGGTGGAACGGTACATGTATTTGTATTGAACCTTTTCTGTACGTGGTGCTCGGTTCGGAACGGTGGCGTACCAAACGAGTATCTGACGTAATGTAACCCTTACTTTTCGAGCCTTTAAGTCGATCGGGTTACAGTTTCTTTGTGTAGATTATATTTACTCCGTCTTCTCTACTATAATGAGGACCAACACGGTAGGACAGTATAACCCAGAAACGTCAACAGCGCGAGAACGCAGTGAAACGCAGGCGTTAAAGTCAATCAGCCAATGCACAATCCAGTCGGAGTGCGGCCGCGTGTTAGACGCGTCCCAGAAGCGGCTCAACGCGACGCACGCGAAAAGAACGGCAGAGTTTATTATTTGACACGAGACACGACCCTCCCGCGTCAATACTACTACCGGTAGCTAGGATCGGGCAGACCGGAAGTCACTCGTGTAAAAATACGGTGGATCCGGTCGATTTTCAAACTAATATGCAATCGTAACCCACTTTTTGAGTCCATCAGATCTCTTGAGTGGTAGATCGGGGCACAGTTGACTTGTCTTTGTTGATTTACTGCTGTCTTCTCTGCTATAATAATAACCAACACGCCCCATGTTCAATACAAAACCCTCCTACCACAACAAAATAAGTAGGAACTAATATTCACATAGGAACTAAAGTTATACAACATAAAATATACAATATAAATGAATACTACATCACATTTGTAAAATATAATCACATAATAAAATAAATAATAGCCCATTTAAATAAAATAAATTGAAATGGGCTAAAACACCTGTAATTAAATAATAAGAATAATACACAGATCCTGCTTACACAATTAAATTGATTAATTTCTGTGTGGCGCTTTAACTTGAGGAAATTCTCCAATAAAGCTTTTGAAAACCGTTCATAAGAAGAAAAATAAGATTCATTGAGGCTTTCATTTAAAAAATACATGTTAAAATCTTTGTCATTGGGAATGCTTTTCTCTTTAGCACAGGACTTCTTTTTTCTTCTTTCTTTCAGAAAGAAAGCTGACCAATACGCGGGGTCTGAAAGGCAAATTGCAGTTGGATTATCTTTAAATACCCGCTACTTTTTGAGCAGAATTCTAGCTTTGTACAGGCTAATGTTCCTATTGTTGAAAGCACAAAGGTGTGTAATAAACAACTGACACATTTATATTTTGCATTTTGTTTTCTTACTGTACCGAAAATGAACCGAACTGTGACCTCAAAACCGAGGTAAGTACCGAACCGAGATTTTTGTGTACCGTTACACCCCTAATAAATATACTACGGCTGTCAAATGATTAAAATTTTTAATCGATTATTGGAACGATAAGACAGAAGACGGATATATACATTCAACATACTGTACATAAGTACTGTATTTGTTTATTATAACAATAAATCAACAAGATGGCATTAACATTAACATTCTGTTAAAGCGATCCATTAATAGAAAGACTTGTAGTTCTTAAAAGATACATGTTAGTACAATTTCTGGAAATTTTATATTAAAACCCCTCTTAATGTTTTCATTTTAATAAAATTTGTAAAATTTTCAATCAAAAAATAAACTAGTAGCTCGCCATTGTTGATGTCAATAATTACACAATGCCCATGGGTGCTTAAGCCCATAAAATCAGTAGCACCCAATCGCCAGCAGAGGGCAACAAAACACCAAAAAACACAAGTAACAAGTGGACATGACACTGTGCTGTCATTTTAATCTGTTTGAGCGGGGCATGTGCTTTAATTGATTCAAATATTTTAACGTGATTGATTTTTAAAAATTAATTACCGCCCATTAACGCGATAATTTTGACAGCCCTAAAATATACATGAGAAAACAAGACATTTCATCTAATATTGAACCATTTTTAGTCAATCAATGTCTTAAATATTAATGTATATTGTTGAAAACAGCCAACAATTTCATCTCAGATGTGACTAGAAAAAAAAAAAAACTCATTCACTGCTTTCATTCAAAAACTAGAAATCATTAAAAATAATCTAATTTCTTACCTAAAAATGTCAATTACATTTGATAACACACATCACTTAAAAGGTGTTTTTCCCACGTGTTTCAACTGAATTTCTATTTGTGTCAAGCTATTTTTAAGTTCTAGTTAGGTTTTAAGTTAGTCGAAACTAAGTCCTCATAGGATTTTGAGTTTTTGCAGTGTTCAACTTAAACGTATGATACCTGCTGTATTGGAGCACATTGGGGACCAGTGCTAGTTGGCGTTTTATCCAGCAATGACTACTGAGCTAAAATCGACTGTTAGCTTTATTATGTTTTTATTTTACACCCTAATCACTCTACAGCGCTATGTTTTTACAGATTAAATAAAGCCTGTATGTAAGACATGTTAGCAACGCATTGACAGTAGTCATAATTAATTGAAACCTAGCCCTCCGCAGGGCTAACCTTACCTGAGCAAGGGACAGTTACGTTAATCTTTATTAGCGCTGAGAAGTCTACTGCTTTAAGATGGCGGCTGTTTACTAACGCCGCCGAGTCTGTAATTTTGCATCTAGTTCGATACACATGTGATATCTATGAGACCGTATCAGACGCTACCTGCTTCTACGGTAGCATACGCGGCCGTAGTTTTTAGCAACGTTGGTATAGTTTGTAGTAGAGATGTCCCGATCGATTGGCATCGGGTCCGATCACGTCATTTTCAAAGTATCGGAATCGGCAAAAAAATATCGGACATGCCTTTTTTTTAATATTTATATATTTTTTAATTAAATAATTTTCTAATTGTATTTAATGTTACAGACATAATATTTTACACTCATCCAGAGTCTTTAGTTTAGGCTTAAGGTAGGGTTATCAAATTTATCCCGTTAACGGCAGTAATTAAATTTTTTTTTTAAATTTATCATGTTAAAATATTTAACGCAATTAACGCATGCGCTGCACGACCCACTCACGCATTGTCGCATTCAATCTGTAATGGCTCCATTTTACCTATATATAAAGCTAAAAGGCAGCGTAAAATGAGTAGAGTGAAATTTGGCAGCCTTTGGAGCCTTTTTTTAATTGGCTAAAGCATTACAATCCCTCTCCCTACGATTAGAAATATCGTGGGAAGCAATGTGGGGAAGAAAGGTAGTAAATGATCTTTTTCTTAACACTCTTTTTTATTTCTTTTCTATTTTATATATCAATTGGTACCACTACACACAGTCAGGGTTGCACTTCCCATCATGCATTTGGGCAGAACAGTTAAATGGCTACAGTATCATTTACTGAAAGCTCAACAAATACACTAGATGGCAATATTTAGTCACAATATACAAAGTCACATTTATCCTTTAAGAATTACAAGTCTTTCTATCCGTGGATCCCTCTCACACAAAGAATGTTAATAATGTAAATGCCTTCTTGAGGATTTATTATCATGATAAACAAATACAGTACTTATGTACTGTATGTTGAATGTATATATTTGTCCGAGTTTTATTCATTTTTTTCTTAATGCATTGCCAAAATGTATATGATCGGGAAAAATGATCGGGAATGATTGGAATTGAATCAGGAGCAAAGAAAAAAAAAAAAAAAAAAAAGCAATCGGATTGGGAAATATCGGGATCGGCAGATACTCAAACTAAAACGATCGGGAGCAAAAAAACATGATTGGAACAACCCTAGTTTGTAGCGACTGTCGGCTGCTGCTTTTTCCTCTCCGCACGTTGCGTCAGCGCGTTGTGCCGCATTTAAAGTAGATTGGGCAAAACGTGATGCTTAGAGCTGGCAAAATTAAAACGATTCCTCGAGGCGAACAAAATCACTCGGATCAGTTTTTAAACTCAAGTTACTCGAATTGCTCGGGTATTCGTTTCAGCTCTATTAGGTACACAATCTGAAACACAATCCCCCTCAGCCATCCTAGTCAAAACGGACTGGACGCCTATCACCCAGGGTCCCCCCAGGATTGATAAATCTAAATTCAAGACTTTTAAGACCTTTTTTAATGCCATTTCAACTGAAAATTAATACTTTTCTCGCACCCATTATTGAGATCATATTGAATCATATTAAATAAATAAAGCACTGAACATCAAATTTAACCTCAATTACTAAGTGTGTTTGACAAAAGAATGCACATATATTGAAGATACAATTAAAACACATTTAAAGTGACTTAAATATCATAGCGGCGGCCAATGTAACTTCCTCCCTCTTCGCAGTAAGAGGAAAAGCGGTAAACAAACATCGCAATTATAAACATAGCAAGCTAGAAACAGCTAACTTAAACTGAAAACATGACCAAAATTAAAATGTCAATTATTACGTCGGGCCGGGCCAGGGTTCTTTCTCGCTAACTTTTTGAAATAACTATATATTAACGATGTATGAATGATAAACTAAGATAAACTAAATAATTTGGATTAAAAAAAAAGAAGGCGCTGTATGGTCATTGCAGAGCCAGAGCGTGCCTAAACGCCCTTTCTAATCTTCCCCTCTGCAAGTCCGCAAAACCGCATCTGTTTATTTATATTTAACAAACTTTTCCAGCGTTATTTCGTTTTTTTATTTTTCTGCCAACTGAGAATTCGTTATAAAAGACAGGCTTTTATGCAGACATCGTCACAAATGTTATCACACAAAACGCGGGTCGGGCTTACCCGCGGACCAGTTCGGATCGGGCTGGATTTTTTAGGCCCGATTTTACCTCTATTTTAAAGTCTTGATGAGCTTAAATTGGCTGCAGTTACGAAGTCGGGAATGCTCCCTCCGGAAAAAAAAAAAACACGATTTGACCAACATTTTGTTTAACAAACTTTTCCAGCGTTATTTCATTGTGTAAATGCATTTATAATGTTCATAAAAATATGTAGACTATTTAAACATTAAGAAAATGTGTTTTTTTTTTCCTGCTAACTGAAAATTCGTTACAAAACACAGTTACGACATCGGGAACGCTCCCTCTGGAACAAAACGCAATATGACCAACATTGTGACAGCCGATGCAGACCAAAAAAGACGCAATATAATTCAATGCTTTTTTAAATACTTTTAATAACCCGCGGGTACCATGATCACCGTCAATGAGTTAACCTACCGTATGAAAGAATAGATTCCTGTAGTTTTAGGGTTCTAATATAAAATTATAAAGTTACTGTGGAGTCAGTGTTAAAAGAGGTTATTTTTTGAGAAGATCTGGTTAATCTGTCACTGTCAACAGCAGCCAATGAATTAAAGCTTTGACTCTGGCGATAAAGTTAACTTTGACAGCACTAATTATATAAATTAAGAAAGTTGGCAGGATTTCTTTTTTCTTTTTATGCCGAAGCAACCCGTAGGCAAGCAAACTGTATACAGCGTCCGCAATAGGAAAATCAAGTTACACCCCACCGTGTAGTAAACACTTAAATCAAACTAATCACTGTAATCCACTTATTTACACTAACTGGGTTGCTCTCTTCATGTGAATATAGTTGCTAATAATCTTCCAGACTTTGTGGATTTTTCTGCTTCCATCTTGGCCCCTCTCCTTCCTCATGGGAAGGCTGGGATGGGCGGTCATTAATTAGCCCCCCCCAAAACCGAGCGACAAGCATTCCATTGTTACAAATTGGTTAATTACGTGGAGAGTTTTCGGGCTGTAATAATCACGCCGTGGAGGGGAGAATCCAGTGATCGATTCTTCCTCACAGCAGCTGAAGAAACAAACTGATGTGAGGAATTGGGAGGGGGGATAGAAGTTCTACGAAAGTGGGGGTGCTCGTGAGGGCGCTTTGTCTCTCCGTCTGCTCTGGTTTACTGATTAAAGCCTCGCATCTGATGCAAGGAAAGAATAAAAAGCAGCTTCATCTTCACACACTTTTTTGTACTCGTACACCTCGCCACACACGGAACTGTGCGCCCCCCCGGTTAAGCGTGTTTGCATTTGTGCATGGAAGTGTGTGCGTGTGTTTGACCCCCCCCCCGAGACAAGAAAGCTTCCTTTGATCCATCGTTTCACCTTTACAACCCACCCCCTACTACCCTTTAAGTTATCCCCTCTCACTTCACCCCCCCCTACTTGAACAGGCCAACGTTTTTCAACACAGGACCCTTTCTTGTCTTGGTCAGCTTCGGCAACACACACACACACACAAGCGTTGGCTCTTTCTGGCTTTACAAAGGTGCGTCTGTACGTTAGGACAGCGGCCTGTTTATTTTTCCAGCAGCCAGCCCGCCCTACAGTTGCCGTTATTGTTCATTGTTGGCGGGCGGATTGAGGGAGAGGTGACTGGACGGGGGTTGAATTGGGTGGGGCATCGGTAGGTTGGGGCGACTACCAACCGGGAGGACAAATGAATGACTCTTACCTTGCCGTCACGGTCAAAGGCCGGGTCAGGCTCCGTGTAGCACATTGTCTTCACATCCATTCCGCATGTCCTTCTTTCCACCCCCAATTTTTTCTGGCCGTCATCTGGTTCGACTGGTGGAGGAATGCAGCCCTCTTTAAGGTAGCAGCTGAGGAACAATGGAGGATTGTATTCATCACACACACACACACACATTGACACGATATATAGTCAACCTTAAACTGGTGGGTACAAGTAGACATGAGGACCCTGCGCTGATTGTGCTTCTCCTTAACTACATCCTGTTGAATGATTTAGGCCTTGTGTTTGGATACGTAATTGTGTATGTGTGTAAGTGTGTGTGTGTAATGGAGCTGGTATGTCAGGATCTGAGGGGTCAAGGGTCAGGCCATGCTAAATGTGAGCAGAAGGCTGGTTGACTGCAGGGTAAACACAGACCAGACACACTTTCCTTCTCTCTCTCTCTCTCGCACACACAAAACGCTCAATAGCTACTGTTCTTAGGTAGAAATTTTTAAATGTAGCATTTTTTTTCTTGTTGAATTCCAGTTTGCTTAACCTGTTGACAAATGTTTCCTCTTCTGGTCTTTTGCTTCACTATAAATGAAGCAATAAAGACAATGATGGATGTTCTCTGCAGTAATCACGCAGGAAAAAAACAGTCAACATCTGGTTTTACAACACACCTTCCGTCGAAGGGACCTTAAAACCCCAAACCGGTCATATATTAGATGGACCAACAAGCCACGGATAGCTTTACACTACTTTGTTGTTCCTTGCCCTTTCTGACCCGACTCCCACAATCCTCTCTGGCCTCTGGATAGAAGACATCCGTATTTGTATTCTTGACAAACTTTGCCTGCTGAGTTGAAGTCAGTTTCCTTTCAAGGATTACACTAAACCGCCCCCTACGCTCTTGTTCAGGTACCCCAGACAGCCTTGCGGAGAAAGAGCGCCAACTCATGGGCATGATCGGCCAGTTAAGCAGCCTGAGGGAGCAGCTCCTGGCTGCCCACGAGGAGCAGAAGAAGCTGGCCGCCTCGCAGATGGAGAAACAGAGGCAGCAGATGGAGCTTGCCAAGCAGCAACAGGACCAGGTACACAATCATTCCACAACAATACCGACATTTCAAATGAAGCAAGTTCAGGTATGGTGATTTTTCAGCAATGAGGGGTTAACCTCAACGCATCTGACTGAACAAGACGAGGAAAAAACTTATGCATGCATTCATTTTCAGCATATTGGACTATTGCAACTAGGAGCGTGACAATATATCGAAATGGTGATATATCGTGATACTTTGCATCCCAAAAGGTTATCGATACGCTCATGCCAAGAATCGAGATATCGTTTTGAAAAGGTATCAATGTTTAAAAAAAAAAAAAAAAAAAAAAAAAAAAAAGGAAAGAAAACAAGAAGTTGCTACCAAAATCTTACTACATAATAGTGTTTCAGTGAACTCAATGGCAGCCATTGACAGTCACTTTTTCCGATTTTTAGGGCATTTACAGGTCACTTTCTGTTCATTTTAGGGCATTTACAGATAACTTCCTTTTGAGTTTGAGTCACTGCCTATTCATTTGTGGGATTCCCGGCTCACTTCCTGTTCTGTAACCCAAAAGCAACAGGAAAGTGCCCATAAAATGCCCCCAAATCAACAGGAAGTGACTGAAAATCAACAGGTAATGACCTAAAAGGGCCCAAAATCACCTCCTTGCCTGGCATTAATTGGCTGCCACTGATGTCTATCGAAGTGGGAGGGGTTAATATGCTGCCACCCTCCCAGTTCAAATGGACTGGACATAAACTTAGAGCAGAAGGATGAATATAGCTTGTTTTTTCTGTTTATTAGTTTTTTTTTTGTAGTTTGATTTCCTGACCAATGTATTGATAATCGCTGTATTGCTTTATTGTGAGATCATCGTTATCGTGAGCTTCATATCGGAAATCGTATCGTAGGGTACCAAGAGGTTCCCACCCTAATTGCAACGGTATATTTACAGGTCTTGATAAAAATCAGTCAGGAAGCTGCAGCTAGTACAGAATGCTGCTGCCAGAGTCCTTACAAATACAAGGAAATTGGACCACATTAAACCAGTTTTGAAATCGTTAACTGGCTTTCAGTGAGTCAAAAAATAGACTATAAAATACTACAAAACACTTAATGGCCTTGGACCAAAACACATGCTTGATTTGTTAGATTCCTATGAAACATCTAGACCCCTAAGGTCGTCTGAAACTGGTCTCCTGTAAGTTCCAAGAACAAGAACCAAGCAAGGTGAGCCAGCATTTAGTTATTATGCTCCTCACCTCTGGAACAAGTTACCTGAAGGTCTGAAGTATGCTCAAACTGTTAGCACTGCATATCCATAACTGTCTATATATTTCATTCTATTTGCTTTCTATTGTTATCTACATTGCTGATTTCAATTATTAGCAGTATTAGTAGTATTTGTAGGGTTGTTCCGATCATGCGTTTTTGCTCCCGATCCGATCGTTTTAGTTTGAGTATCTGCCGATCCCGATATTTCCCGATCCGATTGCTTTTTTTTTTGTTCCCGATTCAATTCCAATCATTCCCGATAATTTTTCCCGATCATATACATTTTGGCAATGCATTAAGAAAAAAACGAATAAAACTCGGACGAATATATACATTCAACATACAGTATATAAGTACTGTATTTGTTTATTATGACAATAAATCCTCAAGATGGCATTTACATTATTAACATTCTTTCTGTGAGAGGGATCCACGGATAGAAAGACTTGTAATTCTTAAAGGATAAATGAGACTTTGTATATTGTGACTAAATATTGCCATCTAGTGTATTTGTTGAGCTTTCAGTAAATGATACTGTAGCCATTTAACTTTTCTGCCCAAATGCATGATGGGAAGTGCAACCATGACTGTGTGTAGTGGTACCAATTGATATATCTTCTCTGCGTTGGGAAATAACATAGGGTGTGAAGAAAAAGATCAATTACTACCTTTCTTCCCCACATTGCTTCCCACGATATTTCTAATCGTAGGGAGAGGGACTGTAAGGCTTTAGCCAAGTAAAAAAAGGCTCCAAAGGCTGCCAAAATTCACTCTACTCATTTTACGATGCCTTTTAGCTCTATATATAGGTAAAACGGCACCATTACAGATTAAACGCAACAATGCGTGAGTGGGTCGTGCAGCGCATGCGTTAATTGCGTTAAATATTTTACCGTGATAAATTTTAAAAAATTAATTAATTACCGCCGTTAACGGGATAAATTTGATAACCCTACCTTAAGCCTAAACTAGAGACTCTGGATGAGTGTAACATATTATTTCTGTAACGTTGAATACAATTAGAAAACAATTTAATTAAAAAAAAAAAAAAATATATATATATATATATATATATTAAAAAAAGGCATGTCCAATATTTTTTGCCGATTCCGATACTTTGAAAATGACGTGATCGGACCCGATCGATCGAGACATCTCTAGTGGGAATGTTAAGATATAATGAATGTGAGACAAGCGATACACTGCCGAGTACTCATATAGTCGTTTTCTGTGCATCACTAACAGTTTAGAGTGAGTCTTAACACAATAATGATAACAGATGGACTTGTGTCGCTAAGTGTGTCGATGCGACAGCGCTGACCCTTTGGCTGCGAGCTGCGACCAGATGAGATCCGTTCGTTAATATTTCATTCCCTCTGTCGTGCAAACAGGGCATCCGAGACATCCACATGTGTCGTACGCCCCACTTCCCGTACATGCAGGCCGTCTATATTCTGTACATTCTAACAATGTGCTGTTTTTGTCCTCAGATTGCCCGGCAACAGCAGCAGCTCCTGCAGCAGCAGCACAAAATCAACCTCCTGCAGCAGCAAATCCAGGTGAGGCCGCTTTGTGAGCGCGCAACCGTGTGATGATGATGCATGGGTTTGTGTGTCTGTGCATGTTAATGTATGTTTCACAATGTGTGAGTCAGCACTAGGAAGGGTGTTTGTCTCAGCATTGAGCCAAATTGGAGGGTCAAGTCAGCATTCCTCACGTAGTCGTTCAAATGAGAACTTTTTGGGCAAATTAAAGTGAAATGGGTTCATTTACAACATGACAAAATATGTAGATTAGAGATGTCCCGATCACGTCATTTTCAAAGTATCGGAATCGGATATGCCTTTTTTTTAATATATATACTGTATATTTTTTAATTAAATCATTTTCTAATTGTATTTAACGTTACAGACATAATATGTTACACTCATCCAGAGTCTTTAGTTTAGGCTTAAGGTAGGGTTATCAAATTTATCCCGTTAACAGCGGTAATTAATTTTTTTAAATATTCATCACGTTAAAATATTTAACGCAATTAACGCATGCACTGCACGACCCACTCACGCATTGTTGCGTTCAATCTGTAATGGCGCCGTTTAACCTGTATATAGAGCTAAAAGGCAGCGTAAAATGAGTAGAGTGAAATTTGGCAGCCTTTGGAGCCTTTTTTTAATTGGCTAAAGCCTTACAATCCCTCTCCCTACGATTAAAAATATCGTGGGAAGCAATGTGGGGAAGAAAGGTAGTAATTGATCTTTTTCTTAACACCCTATGTTATTTCCCAACGCAGAGAAGATATATCAATTGGTGCCATTACGCACAGTCATGGTTGCACATCCCATCATGCATTTGGGCAGAACAGTTAAATGGCTACAGTATCATTTACTGAAAGCTCAACAAATACACTAGATGGCAATATTTAGTCAAAATATACAAAGTCACATTTATCCTTTAAGAATTACAAGTTTCTATCCGTGGATCCCTCTCACAGAAAGAATGTTAATAATGTAATAATGTAAATGCCATCTTATGGATTTATTGTCATAATAAACAAATACAGTACTTATGTACTTTATGTTGAATGTATATATTTGTCCGAGTTTTATTCATTTTTTTCTTAGTGCATTGCCAAAATGTATATGATCGGGAAAAATTATCGGGAATGATTAGAATTGAATCGGGAGCAAAAAAAAGCAATCGGATCGGGAAATATCGGGATCGGCAGATACTCAAACTAAAACGATCGGGATCGGATCGGGAGCAAAAAAAAAAAAAACATGATCGGAACAACCCTAATGTAGATCGTATAATTCTGACTATAAGTCGCACTTTTTGCAGTTGTGTCGCACAAACCCGGGCAGGATTGAGCTAACCGACTTTAAAAAATGGAAGTATTGTCCTTTTTGGGGTGCGACACTGCAGCCTCTATGTTAGCCCAGGTGGCTCGGAACTAATAGCTCGGGTCTTTCTAAAGGCAGATGACACTGAATTTTGAGCTGAGAAAGGCCCGCTTTGTATCACCGAGACGCCCCGTCCAAGACGGAACGCACACACATGCATACACATCCCCTCTTAAACCCCCCGTGAGTTGCCCATACACAGTTTATGTGATAAGGCGCCTTGTGATAGCATTTGTGGTGTAAAGCAGCTGTGTTTATTTGCTTTGTGCGAGTTCAATTATAAATTGTTCCCCTGTTTTTTTGTTTTGTGTCTCGCAATTGTGTCGTCGGGGAAGACTCGTCTGTGTGTTCTGGATCGCGTTCGTCTTGGCCTCCGCGTGTGCGTGCATTTGCCGCAGCTGTGTGTGTCGAGCTATAAACACGTCCGCTCATGATTCACTCCCTCACGACCCCGCCGAGACAAAGCACTCTTTTCCCATGACTTTGCAACCTTTTCCCAAACAAGCGTCTCTCCGTCGAACGGGCCCCCCTAACAATAGCCTCTCACATGCCGCGGGGCAGGAGGGGGCAGCTGTCGGCATCCGCCACTAAGTGTACGTTTGCTCGTATCTCGAAAACGATGCCCCGCGATCAAACGGGGGCCGCTGGGCATCAAAGAGTTTGCTGGAGAAAACGCGCTGCTTAATCATTCATGAAGAGATTGTCCGCACAATCCCACAATACAATGGCCTGCCAGATCGAGGGCACCAGGTTCACTATGTTGGGGTTTGTGTGTGCGTGTTTTGTGTCTGTATGATAAGCCCCTTGTGATTGCGTTTCCCCCTAACGAGGCCGAGTTCAGCTGTCCCTTCTTGTGTCTCTCTCTGTTTGTAGTGCGCATGTGTGTGTGTGAGTTGGCTTTGTTGGGCCCGAAACCCCCAAAGGCCTGCGAAGAATGCTTTCAAGCGTCCACTTGGACGAGGTGATGAAATGAAACGAATGATCAAGCTCATGAAAAAGAGAGTAGAGTGGCACACATCTTTGTGAAAGGAGGACAAATTATTTATTGTCCTTGCATCCAGTTTACTTTTTTTATTCTTATTTTTTTAAAACCCTGAGCTCCAGATTTGAAGATAGGCCATTGAACATGATCCAACCGCGCTTATTTTGCACTCAACACACGTGTTCATTGTATAAGTGCTCATTAGTAGAGGCGTGCGAAATTCCCGATTCTTAGATTATTCGCGATTCGGCCGTGGAAGATTCAAGAACGATTCACAAACATCCAAATTCCGATTATTGAATTACACCAGGTAAAACGGAAGTAAAACACAGTTAGCGCGGTCTTTGGGGCGCAATGAGGAACGGACCGAGAGTAAATATCATATTCAACTTATGCCGCTCGATAAAAAAAAACAATCATACCTGACTGCGGCCAACAGCAGCTACAAACAACGCCCAGTTGCTAGTTGCTACAAACATACGGCTACAGTAGATATCATATACAGTGCCTTGCAAAAGTATTCGGCCCCCTTGAACCTTGCAACCTTTCGCCACATTTCAGGCTTCAAACATAAAGATATAAAATTTTAATTTTTTGTCAAGAATCAACAACAGGTGGGACACAATCGTGAAGTGGAACAAAATTTATTGGATAATTTCAACTTTTTTAACAAATAAAAAACTGAAAAGTGGGGCGTGCAATATTATTCGGCCCCCTTGCGTTAATACTTTGTAGCGCCACCTTTTGCTCCAATTACAGCTGCAAGTCGCTTGGGGTATGTTTCTATCAGTTTTGCACATCGAGAGACTGACATTCTTGCCCATTCTTCCTTGCAAAACAGCTCGAGCTCAGTGAGGTTGGATGGAGAGTGTTTGTGAACAGCAGTCTTCAGCTCTTTCCACAGATTCTTGATTGGATTCAGGTCTGGACTTTGACTTGGCCATTCTAACACCTGGATACGTTTATTTTTGAACCATTCCATTGTAGATTTGGCTTTATGTTTTGGATCATTGTCCTGTTGGAAGATAAATCTCCGTCCCAGTCTCAGGTCTCGCGCAGATACCAACAGGTTTTCTTCCAGAATGTTCCTGTATTTGGCTGCATCCATCTTCCAGTCAATTTTAACCATCTTCTTCCCTGTCCCTGCTGAAGAAAAGCAGACCCAAACCATTATGCTGCCACCACCATGTTTGACAGTGGGGATGGTGGGTTCAGGGTGATGAGCTGTGTTGCTTTTACGCCAAACATATCGTTTTGCATTGTGGCCAAAAAGTTCAATTTTGGTTTCATCTGACCAGAGCACCTTCTTCCACATGTTTGGTGTGTCTCCCAGGTGGCTTGTGGCAAACTTTAAACGAGACTTTTTATGGATATCTTTGAGAAATGGCTTTCTTCTTGCCACTCTTCCATAAAGGCCAGATTTGTGCAGTGTACGACTGATTGTTGTCCTATGGACAGACTCTCCCTACCTCAGCTGTAGATCTCTGCAGTTCATCCAGAGTGATCATGGGCCTCTTGGCTGCATCTCTGATCAGTTTTCTCCTTGTTTGAGAAGAAAGTTTGGAAGGACGGCCGGGTCTTGGTAGATTTGCAGTGGTCTGATGCTCCTCCCATTTCAATATGATGGCTTGCACAGTGCTCCTTGAGATGTTTAAAGCTTGGGAAATCTTTTTGTATCCAAATCCGGCTTTAAACTTCTCCACAACAGTATCTCGGACCTGCCTGGTGTGTTCCTTGGTTTTCATAATGCTCTCTGCACTTTAAACAGAACCCTGAGACTATCACAGAGCAGGTGCATTTATACGGAGACTTGATTACACACAGGTGGATTCTATTTATCATCATCGGTCATTTAGGACAACATTGGATCATTTAGAGATCCTCACTGAACTTCTGGAGTGAGTTTGCTGCACTGAAAGTAAAGGGGCCGAATAATATTGCACGCCCCACTTTTCAGTTTTTTATTTGTTAAAAAAGTTTAAATTATCCAATAAATGTTGTTCCACTTCACGATTGTGTCCCACTTGTTGTTGATTCTTGACAAAAAAATTAAATTTCATATCTTTATGTTTGAAGCCTGAAATGTGGCGAAAGGTTGCAAGATTCAAGGGGGCCGAATACTTTTGCAAGGCACTGTATATGTAGAACTAGATGCAAAATGAAGACGACGGCGGTGTTAGAACATTATTGAACAGAGATGCGAAATGACAGACTTTCCGGCGTTAGTAAACAGCCACCATCTGAAAGCAGTACTAAAGCAGTGACTTCTCTAGAAAGCTCTGTTGGAGCGAACCTAATTAACTTTTTATCTAAAATACTCCTAAATCGGCAGAGTCTTGTCTTGAATCTATCTTTAAATGATGAAATAGTTTAACAACTTTGACAAAAGTAGACAGAAGGCAAATTATGGAATAACGGGAGCAATTTTAACAACTCTAACAGCTGATTCACAACATTAAATTAACTGAATGTAAGTTTAAAGCTGCTGATACAGAATGGGGACTGGAGTTTTTTATTTACTGTTATATGTTAACTTGATACTGAAATAGTAGTTTGGTTTAGCCTGAGAGAGGATTTTTGAACAATTTTGGAACTATTGTAAAAAACATTAAAAAAAATAAATAAATAAAATAAAATTTAAAAAAACAAAACAAAACAAAAAAAAGGGAGGGAGGGTGCATCAATAATCGTTTTATAATCGAATCGGAGCCTTTGAATCGTAATCATAATTGAATCGTTAGGTGCCCAAAGATTCCCAGCTCTACTCATTACTGTCCAGAAGTCAGTGATTGACTTGTTTGTTGCGTTGACTAATTGATTTTTACCTGGAATTGGCATCGTTAATAAGCCATTAGACAAACGCTGTCTGAGATGAGGAGTACAGTGGAGGTCAACTGCAGTCTTTCTAGTTACAATCTGCGCTAATATAGTCGATGATTGGTTTGTATTTTAGAACTCGGGGCACAACAACCAAAATTCACTATGCGACAGCTCTCAATTTGAAAAACCAAGGTAGACACTCCTAAATCAAGGTACAGCAAGATATGTTATTTTCTATGTGGTTAAGTGTTAAGTGTTCCATAACCCAGAGGCTTTGGGTTCGATTGTCCGCCCTGATGAACTCGTCTCAGTATCCTTGAGCAAGATACTGAACCCCACTTTGCTCCTGGAGCTGTGTCACCAGTAGGTAGATGAGGATATAGTGTGAAGTACTTGGAGGACCTTAAAGTTAGGTATACAAGTACTATACAATAGGGATGCACGATATCCATTTTTTTGAAACAGATACCGATATCGATAACTTCCTGCTCCTCAAAGCCGAAACCGATATCGATAACCGATAAAAAATTTTTAAAAATGTATAATCTGAGTTTTTGAACACCTGGAGGTTTAAAAAAATAAAAAAACTAGTGGTGGATTCAACATAGATTTGCCTTTGATCTCACCAGATTTTTCATAATGACATGAACAAAACAGTGCGTTTCACTTCTGCACTGCCCGACAGCCAGCTAAGAATGAATGCACTTCCATAAACCACAAGGCTTGGTCTTTTCTTGCTTTTATGAGAAGACACTCGTCTTAATATTGTGAAAGTACAACAGAAAAAAACATATTCAATACTCAATTTACAACAAACTGCTCAATACACTTCTATACACAACTATTATATGTATAGCATAGCACACTAGCTTGAGTATTGGCTGGCTTCTATAACACAACAACTTATGAAGTTCTGTACATATGACCCTTCACCACAGAAGTAAACATATATTGCACATCCATATGTTATAGTAAACATAAAATACTTACATATATTTCCGAGGCGGAAACGTAACAGAAAGCACTCACGATTGTCAATGCTACCGCTAAACACTGCAATGTGTAAGTGAATGCACCAAACTACTGTAAGAAAAATTAGATGCAGTGAATAATTCTGACCAGCAGATGGCAGCAATGGCCCGCAAATGGTCAACTGATTACCCATACCAGTGTGTACTGTAAACTGTAAAGCCAGCAAAGTACATATTATCGGTCCTATTAATAATGTTATTGGATTTATCGGGATGACGTCATAATTCCTATTATCGGACCGATAATTATCGGACCAAAAATTATCGTGCACCAGTAGTATACAACTCCATTCTGGACTATAAAGTTATAGTTCGGAAAAAGTCCTGAACTGTCAACTTTAGGCCCACTTAAACATATCTTTTAAAATCCAACTAGACATAGACACGTATGTAACCCTAAACCAGTACTTCTCAATTAGTGGGGTGCCAGAGAGCGATGCCAGGGGTGGCGCATGTGACCTCGGGGAACATGCTATTTTTTTTTTTTTTTTTGCCATACTAGAATAAAGTGTACTTGCACATCCACTCAGTGGGTCGCAGTGGCGCTCTCATTTCCAGAGTGCGCGCAGTATTTTTTAACTAAGCAAGAGAACACAGAAATGAGATATGAAGAGCTTTGCGCCGTTTTCGCAAGCCGTTTTCCGGCCGGACTCACGCAGCGACCCAATGTCTTTTCCGGTTCTCACGTGTCTGCCCGAGAAGTGCCATTTTCGGCTTGGGATTGTCACGACGACTGCCCTCACCTATGGTTCTCCCTCAGCCGCCAAGAATGCGCTTTTTACGGGCCCTTTGCCTTTTGGCTTTGACTTTTAATACAGTGGGAGATGAGAAAAGACCACTGTTTACTGTGTCTAAAAAATATTATAGCGGACAGCTGGAAGCCAAATCAATTAAGACGCCAATTAAAGACATAATACCCCTATCTCATTGATAAATCGCTTGATTGTTTTTCAGCGAAAACGTGCCGAATATTGCCAACAATTGTCCCGTTTTGTCAGTGTTATATCAGTAAACCAGTGAGCACTGTTAGCATGCTTACTGCAAAATAACCCCACACCATTGCAAAGGTGGTGATACTGTGAGCAGCGAAAATAAAAACTGTCCTTCTGTCCAAAGACACTTTTTTTTCTTCTATTCAGTTTTGTTTTTCGGTCAAATTTTTTGGCATATTGTCACTTCTAATCAATTTGAATTTCTTATTATTTACCAATTTTATTACATGTTATTTTTCAGTATAAAATGGTCAAAAATGTACCTGGAGTGTATTTTTACAGTTTGGATGTGACTTTTTTTTCAATTCAGGCAAATTGATGTACGTTAAGTCTTCTGTTACAAACAAAACAATGTTAATAAAGTTATACTTTGTGTGCGCTTGGAATAACACACATGCGAATCTTTTTTCTGCGCCCCCCGCCAAGGGCCTCCTTGTTAAGTTTCGAAAGGGTGAGCGTGTTCTCTCTCGTTCTAATTAGGCGACTCGTCTCCGAGGCTCCCCCCGGTGGCCGCCGTGCCGGGAAGCGCGACGGGGATGAAAGCAGCTCACCTGCGGAGAGTCTGGGGTTTATGTTGAGAGCGTGAAGAATAGAAGGCAACAGTGGATTCAAACACAAAAAGATGAGGGGACGCGGACATCTCGGCGGCTAATGAATCAAAAGGTCACCGGAGCGAAACGGACGGTTTAGCGCGTCTCAACTTTTCTCCGTCTACCTTGCCTTTCATCTCATCAAGCGCGCTCGCAAGAAAGCGTAATGGGGGGCGGAGGCTAGAGAAGAGAAAAAAATGGTCAAATGACTAAAGCCACCTGATGCTTTGACTGCTTTAAGAGAGTCCAGACGCGACGGCGACAGCGGCTAACAAGCCGTCCATTAAGGTTAACCCGCGTTGCTAACTCAATCACTCGACCTACCTGGTGTAGTCACAAGCTCAGCACAGGCTTTCATTCATTTTCACACACACACACAAACGCCACAACACAACACTCATACTGAAACAGCTAACCCAATTGTCTGGATAATTGTTTAATCTCCTTCATTGAACAGCTACTGGCGCAATTTGGGTTTTCCCTGCAGACAGGATGCTCTTTCTAGGGGTACAATTTGACAGGGTTAAAGTTTCCTCTTCCTCTTTCATTCCAAAAATGAGATGAATCAGAGCATTGGCCAACTAAACATATCTTAGCTTTAAGCAGGGTACCCCCAGGATTGATAAATCTAAATTCAAGACTTTTAAGACCTTTTTTAATGCCATTTCAACTGAAAATTAATACTTTTCTCACACCCATTATTTAGATCATATTGAATCATATTAAATAAATAAAGCACTGAACATTAAATTTAACCTCAATTACTAAGTGTGTTTGACAAAAGAATGCACATATATTGAAGATACAATTAAAACACATTTAAAGTAACATTATAAAGTCTGTCAGAATTTTAAACACACACACACACGCACACAATAATTATGGACAAAAAGAGGAGGAGGACAGGTCTCAGACCAGTCATCTTCTTTAACAGGCTAGCCGCTAGTGCACCTGCCAAGACCCCAGAGAACATGGCTAACTCTCGAGTTAAAACGGCGAAATTCACATTCATTCGAAAGGCAAACCGAAATGTTTAAGCAGGTCCACTGCCTTCGCATGACCCATAAACTGCAACCTAAAGTATCTGGATGTAACTTGAGCCCCTATCACATACTCCAAAACAACAGGAATATCGCGGGACTTAACCGTGCAGCAGTTGTGTGTGAAAACAATTTCCTGTGTCGACTGACATGGGAAGCAGTGTGCGTGAAAGCAGACGTTAAATTCCCGGCTCACAGCAGATGGCTGGTGACTTAAATATCATAGCGGCGGCCGATGTAACTTCCTCCCTCTTCGCAGTAAGAGGAAAAACGGTAAACAAACATCGCAATTATAAACATAGCAAGCTGGAAACAGCTAAATTAAACTGAAAACATGACCAAAATAAAATGTCAATTATTACGTCGGGCTGGACTTTTTAAGCCCGATTTTACCTCTGTCTTAAAGTCTTGATGAGCTTAAATTGGCTGCAGTTACGAAGTCGGGAATGCTCCCTCCGGGAAAAAAAAACACGATTTGAGCAACATGATGTTTAACAAACTTTTCCAGCGTTATTTCATTGTGTAAATGCATTATAATGGTCATAAAAATATGTAGACTATTTAAACATTAAGAAAATGTTTTTTTTTCTGCCAACTGAACTGTTACATAAGACAGTTAAGACATCGGGAACGCTCCCTCTGGAACAAAACGCAATATGACCAACATTGTGACAGCCGATGCCGACCAAAAATGACGTAATATCCGAAACAGCTCACCAATGGACTCATTTGAAGTATATGAATGGTGGTCTGTTTTGGTGTTCAGAATCCACAATACTTCTGCCTGCAGGGTTTTCGTTCCACCGACAAACGGACGCATTCCCGATGCAGAGGTGGATGGATTCTCCGTTTTGCCGGTTGAGGTGGTTTGGCACGCACGAGTTGCATTTCGATTTCTAGTGCAGTGCATCGTAAAAATTCTATGCGTCATCTTCGTTATGGATTGAAAAAAAAAAAAAAAAAAAAAAAAAAAAACTTCGTCACGGATATAATTTAGGTTGCACTGAGATGTTCTTGAAAATTAAGACCACGGTGAAAAAAATCCAGACTTACAACAGCTAATTTAATACTTTTAATACCTTTAATATTGGAAAACTAAATTCAATGCTTTTTTAATACTTTTAATAACCCGCGGGTACCCTGTTTAAGGGATTCAAGTCTTGTCACCTGTTTCGGACTGAATACGGTCCAGTGTTGTGCTCAAATTAACACTATACGATAACAAGACTAAGGCTAGGTTCATACTACAGGTCTTAAAGTGCATGTGACACGAAAAAGCATGTTTATTTCATAATACATGCGGTATTTTATGCTCCTGAATGATACGGACCGCATGAAAATGAGTGACTTCCGGCTTCAGTCTTGCATTGAGGAGGAGGGCGCTGTGACGTGTACAGGTGAAGGCGTCCTCTTCACTAAACAGCAGTACTGTAGTGTATGAGGACTATGGATTCAGCTGATTAATACGTTTATTTACATCACGCCAGCCAAACGGCTGCAGAAAAATCTTGCTTTATGAGGGAGAGGCGTGTGCGCTTCTTTGGAGTTTCAAAAGGTTCCCATTCACCGTGGATATTGGCCAAAACAAGCCCAACTACTGTGGGATCATTGGACTTACGAGGAAGTGAGTAAACATCTTGTTTTGTATTATGTCAAATACGAATACAGCGATTACAAGGTGAACACTACAAACTTTCTTTAAATAAAGGACTACTTACGTTTGATCATTGATGCGCACGTATAAAGCTCTCCTCATGCACATTAGCTGCAGGTTAGCTGCACAACAACTGCAGCCACCCTCCTCCGGGGAACGAACTGTAAATTGCTCTCCTCCGGGCGGTTTGCCGATCCGCGAAGACAATCGACAACCCAGTCGTCATATCAAATAATCCGGGCTAGTTATGTGTGATTTTCCGCTTCGAAGACTTTGTAACATCACTCGGTTCGGGTTAGCATGTCGGCTAGCTGTCACGCCGGGGAAGGGAAATGAAATATGTCTGATTTAGGTGTCATAAAATATCGTTCGGGAGGTACGACAGTAAAGGTGAAGTCGACAGTTTTGACCATTATGGAGTAATTTTGCATGTCATCCTGAATAAGTGCATTTTTATCATTTCATATCCCATTTAGCATAAGACTTATTTGTCATGACCGTGCCATTTATTTAGCAATTGGGGAAAATACTTGGATAAAAAGAATATCCTGTTGAAATATTGAAGTAAAGAGACAGAAACAATGACATTTTGTAGCTCTCTTCGTCGCATTTTCCTCGTTGTGAATAGTTTCCCCTCGACGGGCTGACTGGTCCTTCTCAAGCCATTTATTTAGCTATTGGGGAAAAATACTTGGATAAGAAGAATATCCTGTAAAAATATTGGAGTAGAGAGACTGAAACAATGACATTTTGCGGCTCTCTTTGTCGCGTTTTCCTTGTTCTGAATAATTCCCCCTCAGTGGGCTAAATAGTTAAATCGATGAGCCCAGTTTCCCGCTGACATCATCCACCTGTTGGGGACGCTAGAGCCCTATAATGGTAGGCGTGGCTAACCGGCAGATTAAAAGACTAATTTCTCGTCATCTGCGCTTTGCTAAATTGTTGTATATAGTCGAATCGTCTCAAAATATGATTCTAATTCACATAATAATGCTATTTAAGACTTTTCTCCTGTTGTATGGAGACAGGCATGGCTACAGTATCATTTACTGAAAGCTCAACAAATACACTAGATGGCAATATTTAGTCACAATATACAAAGTCACACGTCTTTCTATCCGTGGATCCCTCTTACAGATAGAATGTTAATAATGTAAATGCCATCTTGAGGAATTATTGTCATAATTAACAAATACAGTACTTATGTACTGTATGTTGAATGTATATATTCGTCCGAGTTTTATTCATTTTTTTCTTAATGCATTGCCAAAATGTATATGATCGGGAAAAATTATCAGGAATGATTGGAATTGAATCGAGAGCAAAAAAAAAACCAATCGGATCGGGAAATATCGGGATCAGCAGATACTCTAACGATCGGGAGCAAAAAACATGATCGGAACAACCCTAATATTTATTATCGGTTATCGATATCGGTATCGGCTTTGAGGAGCAGGAAGTTATCAATATCGGAATCGGTTTCAAAAAATGGATATCGTGCACCCCTAATACAAGACAAAACGGGGATTATTAACGTCTGTTATTTGTGTCCTCTTTTTGGAAATCAAAATATGATCGCTCTGGAATGACATACAGCTAGCATGTGTACCGTAATTTGTTTTGATGCTTCTGCGCATGCGGGTCTCTTTGCTGAGCGCATCTCGGACTGCGAATTAGTGCGCATGCGTGATACTTGAACGGTCTCAATGGACAAAGGCAGTCTGAACGGGCACGCCAAAAAAACGATATGGCAAAAAAATCAGATCTGTGCATTAAGACCTGTAGTATGAACCTAGCTTTAGTAGTTTTTCCAAGTAGGGAAAAGTCCAAAATAGCAGTTATGACATGGGACAGCATGATGAGCAGTTTATGAATGGATATCTCTGATAAATCCCTGCAATCAGCGCTAATCAGCAGACTGGCCCATCATCCATACATAGAAAGTTAATGGAGCGGTATTAGAAGCTCTCTTGCTTCAAATTAATTATTGGTTCTCTCCCCTGTTCAGCAAAAGGTCATCCAGGTTTTGCATTAATTGCCGCAGCATATGGCCGCCAACAGATTTTAGCCGAGGGACTGGCACTTTAGCGGAGGCTATTTTTTTTCCCCGCGCAATCAGATGCGGGCCATATTGTGCGACGCTGGCAGCTATTGTTCAGCGCATTAACTTCACAGAGCTAATTACTCCCCAATAATAACTTTACCTTGGAGTTTTTTTTTTTTTTTTTGGAGAAGCGCGCCGCGTGCCAACCAACCTGTTTCGCACCCCATATGTTAATTAGCGGCCACATCTTCATTATGCCGCGACGGCGCTTTAAGTTCAAGCTGTGCCGCCTGGCGCGTGGTGAACGCAGTCTCCGCTCGCTGCCAATTATTCTCAACTCTTGCTCCCCACGCCGCGCCGCCTTCTCCCTCTCTTGTTCATTCTGTTCGCTCTATCCGCCGCTGAGAACTTTCTCTCGCCAGGACGATTCCTCCTGTCGTCCGTGGCCCTGTGAAACTTCTCACTTTCTCTCCAGATACTCTTTGCAAACATTTAGCGCTGATTAGAGATGCTTTCTCTTGACGGGCTCTCATTTGTCCATTTGTATTTCTTTCAAACGCGTTGTTTGTTTGATGGCTTTTGGATGTGGAGGAGGGGTTGGCGAGATTAAAAGCTCCTCCGTCTCAATGCCGCCTAGAGTCTACTGAGCGGCGGTGTGATGTTTTGTCTGTGCCGTTGTAAGGTTTTCATGTTCACTTTGGGACTGATGTGAAAGAGAAGCCGCCGAGAGTGTTATTCCCTGAAGTGCCTGCTGTTTTCAGATGTGCCTCGTCCTTTATACGTGAAGATGTGGAGATTGTCTGATAGATGCGGCCTCGCTTTCTCACGCGAGCGTCTCTTTTCCTTTCTGTCACACTTTTGTCTCTCGCTTTCGGGGAGACTCCTCTCCCTCTTGTTCCACGACTCCGAAATGATGTTAAAGTATTGCGGTGAAGACTACATCCACATTGTAGTACCTTTACAATTGCAGAGACATTCAGCATTTTCGGAATCAACTTAACGAAGAACAAGCCAGAAACAAAACATTTCTATATCAGTGCTGTCAAGTTAAATCTGGAGATAGGAAAGAATACCATAAGAGAAAAGAATGCTAGAAAGTATGTTGAAATATAGATTATAAATAAGGATTTAGTTAACTACTAATTGTGCAAGTTCTCCCACTTGAAAATATTGGAGAGGCCTGTATTTGTCAACATGGGTAAGTCTCAACCATGACAGACAGAAGGTGGGAAAAAAATCCCAGAAAATCACATTGTTTGATTTTTAAAGAATTTATTTGCAAATCATGGTGGAAAATAAGTATTTGGTGTATACCAAAAGTTCATCTCAATACTTTGTTTTGTACCCTTTGTTGGTCATAATGGAGGCCAAACGTTTTCTGTAACTCTTCACAAGCATTTCACACACTGTTCCTCCATGCAGATCTCCTCTACAGCAGTGATGTTTTGGGGCTGTCGTTGGGCAACACGGACTTTCAACTCCCTCCACAGATTTTCTATGGGGTTGAGATCTGGAGACTGGCTAGGCCACTCCAGGACCTTGAAATGTTTCTTACGAAGCCACTCCTTTGTTACCCTTGCAGTGTGTTTGGGATCATTGTCATGCTGAAAGACCCAGCCACGTCTCATCTTCAATGCTCTTGCTGATGGAAGGAGATTTTCACTTAACATCTCTCGATACATGGCCCCATTCATTATTTCCTTTACAAAGATCAGTCGTCATGGTCCCTTTGCAGAAAAACAGCCCCAAAGCATGATGTTTCCACCCCCATGGTTCACAGTGGGTATGGTGTTCTTCGGATGCAATTTAGTATTCTCTCTCCTCCAAACACGAGAACCTGTGTTTCTACCAAAAAGTTCTATTTTGGTTTCATCTGTCTATAACACATTCTCCCAGTCCTCTTCTGGATCATCCAAATGCTCTCTAGCGAACCCCAGGCGGGCCTGGACGTGTCCTTTCTTCAGCAGAGGGACACGTCTAGCAGTGCAGGATTTGAATCCCTGGCGGCGCATTGTGTTACTGATAGTAGCCTTTGTTACTGTGGTCCCAGCTCTCCGTAGGTCATTCACAAAGTCCCCCCCGTGTGGTTCTGGGATTTTTGCTCACCGTTCTTGTTATCATTTTGACGCCACGGGGTGAGATCTTGCATGGAGCCCCAGATCGAGGGAGATTATCAGTGGTCTTGTATGTCTTCCATTTCTAAAAATTGCTCCCAAGGTTGATTTCTTTACACCAAGTGTTTTACCTATTGCACATTCAGCCTGGTGCAGCTCTACAATTTTGTCTTTGGTGTCCTTCGGCAGCTCTTTGGTCTTGGCCATAGTGGATTTTGAAGTGTGACTGACTGATGTTGTGGACAAGTGTCTTTTATACCAAAAATGAGTTAAAACAGGTGCCATCAATACAGGTAACGAGTGGAGCCTCGTTAGACCTCGTTAGAAGAAGTTAGACCTCTTTGACAGCCAGAAATCTTGCTTGATTGTAGGTGACCAAATACTTATTTTCCACTCTAATTTGGAAATAAATCACACAATGTAATTTTCTGTTTTTTTTCCCACATTCTGTTTCTCGTGGTTGAGGTTTACCCATGTTGACAATTACAGGCCTCTCGAATCTTTTCAAGTAGGAGAACTTGCACAATTGGTGATTGAGTAAATACTTATTTGCCCCACTGGAAGTCTGAGCCTCACATTTTCCTTTAAATCTTTTGTAAGGTTGCTGGTATCGATGTGAAATTGGGGTTTTTATTCATTTTGGCCTTATTAAGTCTTTAAAAGTCTTAAAATTGGCTTGTTGAATCCTGCTGAGACCCTGTTAATGTGTTTTTAGTAAGGCTTGGAACTAATTAGGCGATATACGTGTAAAACCAGATTCATTATATGAACATATCGGAATACAAAAGCCAATCCGGGATGAATTAATTTCACATGTAGAGGTACCACCGTATATGTAAGTGATGTGATTGTAGGTGAGCAAATCCTTTTTTTCCCACTGTAATTTGGAAATAAATTCTTTAAAAATCAAACAATGTGATTTTCTGTTTTTTTTCCACATTCTGTTTCTCATAGTTGAGGTTTACCCATGTTGACAATTACAGGCCTCTCTAATTTTTTCAAGTAGGAGAACTTGCACAATTGGTGGTTGACTAAATACTTATTTGCCCCACTGTTTACTTTTATTTTGACATTCTCATGGGAAATATGTTCCCTAGCGGAGTAAAATATTGGAAAACACTAATCTAATCTAATTTTGCAGATGTTAAGGATCCCAAATGAGAGGGAATGCAAGGGGGATGCTCTTTTTAATCAATCAATTATTCAGTCAAGGGCTGGGCTAATAGATTGCACCATCCAGTGTTTAACACCGCAAGCTTGGAGTGAGTCCGTCCACTCCAAAATGGGGAATCCCAACACTTAAGCCCATCCAGTATCTGGAGGTTTTTGACCCACGTGACTTCGCCTTGTGTGCGGTGCCACTGAGCAGCCCAACAGCTGTTAAGTCGACTATTATTACAGCAACATATGGGTTGGGAATTATTCTCCTCTCCTCTGCTGCTTGATCTTTTTCTCTCATTGTGGAGAATCACAATTGTCAGGCGATGTCTGCCGATTGTACGCCTGCTTTTGTTTTTGCTGCGTGTTCCGATTAAAGCGGACATCGACAGAGGCGAGAAGGATCTTATAAAGGGTTTTATGTGGTATTTTCATTCACAATGAAAGGAAGCGAAGCCACGCAGATGTCAGTCGCCCATGTGTGTGTGTGTCTCCTATCTCCTCCTCCCTATGGCGCGTTACAGTATCCCTAGCCAGCTCCACTCCAGCATATGTCCAATTAGGCCTGAAAGGCAAAGCGGAACTGTTCTGCCTGTGATTCGTCCCCGCGGGGGGCCTGTCCGAGCGCCGCGCTGGAACGCCTCTCGCTTTCTGATCGCGGCGCGTGGTTTATGCTTAACCAAAAAATGCTGCTGTAATTATTGTTTTTTTGTGAGGGAAAGGGGGGCGCTTGAAGAGAGCACTATTCCCTCGAGTCGGGATAGTTTGATTACACTGTTGTTGGCATGCCGACACACAAGAGGAAGAGGGAGGATACACAGTATTTACTGTACACACACAGACGCAGGTAAAAGTGTTTTAGTAGTAAACAACCACTTCAGGTGCCCTTATCACTCAAATGTGACTGGATGATTCCGCGGCGCATCTTTATGATTGCGCCATTTCACATCCATTTTCCCCACATCAGACGGCTTTTATCTGACTATTATCCTATTCAGGGATGTCACCAGCATCAAACGCAGGAGGACAATGTCAAAGGTCTAATCACCGTTTACTTACCGCACTTACAGTTGTGGTCAAAAGTTTACATACACTTGTGAAGAACATAATGTCATGGCTCTCTTGAGTTTCCAGTTATTTCTACAACTCTGATTTTTCTCCGATAGAGTGATTGGAACAGATACCTCTTTGTCACAAAAAACATTCATGAAGTTTGGTTCTTTTATGACTTTATTATGGGTTAACAGAAAAAGTGATCACATCTGCTGGGTCAAAAATATACATACAGCAACACGAATTAGCAATTTCTTGTGAGTGATTATTGACTTGGACAATCATTGACTTGAACAAGTCAGGAAAGTCACTTGGAGCCATTTCAAAGCAGCTGCAGGTCCCAAGAGCAACAGTTCAAACAATTGTTTGGAAGTATAAAGTGCATGGCACTGTTTTGGCACTGCTACGATCAGGAAGAAAACGCAAGCTATCACCTGCTGCTGAGAGAAAATTGGTCAGGAGGGGGAAGATTCAACCGAGAATCACCAAAAAGCAGATCTGCCAAGAATTAGAAGCTGCTGGACCACAGGTGTCAGTGTCCACAGTCAAGCGTGTTTTGCATCTCCGTGGACTGAGGCTGCCGTGCGAGAAGGAAGCCCTTGCTCCAAAAGCGGCACCTTAAGGCTCGACTGAAGTTTGCTGCTGATCACATGGACAAAGATAAGACCTTCTGGAGGAAAGTTCTGTGGTCAGACGAAACAAAAATCGAGCTGTTTGGCCACAATGCCCAGCAACATGTTTGGAGGAGAAAAGGTGAGGCCTTTAACCCCAAGTACACCATGCCTACCGTCAAGCACGGTGGTGGTAGTATTATGCTGTGGGGCTGTTTTGCTACCAATGGAACTGGTGCTTTACAGAGAGTAAATGGGATAATGAAGAAGGAGGATTACCTTCAAATTCTTCAAGATAACCTAACGTCATCAGCCCGAAGATTGGGTCTTGGGCGCAGTTGGGTGTTCCAACAGGACAATTACCCCAAACACACATCAAAAGTGGTAATGGAATGGCTAAATCAGGCTAGAATTAAGGTTTTCGAATGGCCTTGACTTAAACCCCATTGAGAACTTGTGGACAATGCAGAGGAAACAACTCCATGTCTGAAAGCCATCAAATTTAACTGAACTGTACCAATTCTGTCAAGAGGAGTGGTCAAAGATTCAACCAGAAGCTTGCCAGAAGCTTGCCTAATTGAAGTGAAAAAGGCCAAGGGACATGTTACCAAATATTAGCGCTGCTGTATGTATATTTTTGACCCAGGAGATTTGATCACTTTTTTCTGTTCACCCATAAGAAAGTCATAAAAGAACCCAACTTCATGAATGTTTTTTGTGACAAAGAAGTATCTGTTCCAATCACTCTATCAGAGAAAAATTTAAAGAAATAACTAACTGGAAACTCAAGAGAGCCATGACATTATGTTCTTCACAAGTGTATGTAAACTTTTGACCACAACTGTATACCTGCGACTTATACTCAGGCGTGACTCAAAGTTTGAAAAAATGACGGTATTTGGTTGAAAAGGAGCTAAAGTTTGTATTTCCGGACCGTTTCTACAGTGAAAATGAGAGCCAGTCTCTCGCGTTTGTCCTTTTCTCCACGCATAAGCAGCTTGCATCTTTTTTCGTCGTCCCTCTGTCACCTTTCTCCCGTCTCAAACTGTACGTCCGTCCATCACACGCGAGCCTTTGTGCGTTGTTTTTGGCAGCGCGTCGCTTTGTGCGACCATCTGTCTCCTCCTTCTCTCTCTTTTTCCGACTCCCCCGTCTCTTCTCCTTCGCTCTGTCTTGGCTCTCCTGCCAAAGACGCCCGATCGGAGTTTTTTTCTTCTTCTTCTTTTCCTTTTAAAAGCCCACGAAACCTTGTGAAGTCGCGTGGCTCTCTGCCGAAGAGCGGCGATATGCTTACGTCGGAGCGTGCCAGTGAGTGTGTGCGGCCGGGTTCAATGGAAACGCGTCATTTTTCAAATACAAGGGCCAGCTGCTGGGAACTGTCCGCACTCCAGGAAGTGTGTGCATGTTGATGTCATGTGTGTGTGTGTTCCATATGTCACATGATCTATATGAATGCATTATCTTAAACTCTCAAGGCTCACGACCAAAAAAATGTGTCTATTTCAGTGAATAAATGAATACAAATCACAAGCACTTAAATACTAAGGATTTGACAAACTGCCTGCCACTGACGGCAATAGACGTCCAACCTATTTCAACTGAGAGTCGCTTCAAACCTTCCCTGTCGAAATGAATTGGACGTACCCTAATTTTCGCACTATAAGGCGCACCTGACTATAAGCCGCCACCCGCCAAATTTGGCACGAAAAGGGCATTTGTTCAGAGATAAGCCGCACTGGACTATAAGCCGCAGCTGTCCTCACTGTATTATGGGATATTTACACCAAAAGATATTAACCGGTAACACTTCGATTGACAGCGGCATCATACGACTGTCATAAGACCAAATGAACCACCATGAAGCTATGAACCAATTGGCTGCAAAGTTTCCTTGCTTCAAGAAGCTTTATTTGGCCATTGCTGCTCCCTTGGAATAGACAGTCAACCTCTGCTGCCACCTGCTGTCAACACTGCTGTTGTCCAACATGCCTCCTAGCATGCATTGCACCGCTACAGATGCAAATAACAATCAAAATTCATGTTCTGTGCTAATTATTTTTTCAGTTACTTTTTGAGGTTTTTTTTCATTAATTGCTAGTTATGGTATTTGTCAACACTTTATTTGACAGTGGCGCCATAAGGCTGTCATTAGATAAGATAATTATGACATTACACTGTCATGAGCATTAGTGAATGCTTTTACCAGATGTCATTTAGTGTTATCTGGAAAATTATTTCACTTTTGAATGGATGAAAAAGATCCAAGATTGACTTAAATGGAGTCAGTGAAACAATTTGCCAGATGACACTTAATGACGTAAGCATTCAGCATTCATAATAGTGTCATGTCATAATTATGACGGTCTTATGACGCCGCTGTCAAATAAAGTGCTACCTATTAACCCATATAAATCAATAAATAAGCCGCACTGGACTATAAACCGCAGCATTCAAAATGACGGGAAAAAGTAGCGGCTTATAGTCCGAAATTTACGGTATATGGTCGTCAATGGCAGTGAATGTGTTAAGTGTTGTTTTAAATTAAAATGTCCCACTCACCTTGCACTATCATACCCTAGTCCAGTATTTCTCAAATAGTGGGGCGGACCCCCCAAGGGGGGCGCAGAGCGATGCTTGGGGGGGAGCGCATGTGCCCTTGGGGAACATACTTTTTTGCCCTACAAGAATAAAGTGTAATTGCACATCCACTCAGTGGGTGGCAGTGCCACTCTCATTTTTAGTGTGTGCGCAATATTTTTGAACCAAACAAGAGCACACAGATAGGAGCACTGGAGATATGAAAAGCTAAGACAAGGAAATATGACGAAGCGTATGCAGCATTTGGATTTTGGCTTTGACTTTTAGTACAGTGGGAGACGAGGAAAGACCGGTCTACTTACTTTGTCTAAAAATGTTTGCAGCGGACAGGAGGAATGATTTTTTTCAGCGAAAACATGCCGAATATTGCGAACAATCCTCCCGGTTTGTCAGTGTTACATCAGTAAACCAGCGAGCACTGTCATATAATGATATAAGTTGGCATACCAAGTTGCTCAGTGCAAAATTACTCCACAACATCGGAAAGGAGCTGATACTGCCAGCAGCAAAAATGAACTGTCCCTTTGTCCACTGACAACGTCGTTTTTGTTCTATTCATTTTTGTTTTTTCGGTTTAATTGTTTGGCACATTTTCCTCGTGAGTCAATGTTGCGAATCAATTTGAATTTATTATTATTTATTGACTTTTTTAAATTGTATTTTTCAGTATCAAACGGTGAAAAAATCTTGAGTGTATTTTTACAGTATGGATGAGTTTTTTTTTTTTTCAACTTTATTGTTAGTTGCTCTATATTACTTTTTTCTTTAATATTAAAAAGAACAATGTTATGCAGAGGAATATTTTATATACAAATGATACTACAGTATATTTACAGTGGTGGCAGAGAGTTGAGGGGGGCGCGGAACGTTTATGTCTTCCTGGGGGGGGCATAACAGAAAATAATTGAGAAGCACTGCCCTAGTCTTTCCTTCCTTCCTTCCGTCCTTTGGATGTCGATTGCTGTCAATGAGTTATTAACCAAAACAGGTAGTCCCAGGGTTACGACGTACCTGACTTATGTGATTTTGAGTTGACAACGCTGGACTCCCATGCGCTGTTTTGTGTCCAGTCGTTTTTTTTTTTTTTTCTCGCGTAAACAGTACCTATTTCCCGATCCAGTTTTTTTTACTTTTTTCTCTCCCCTCCCTACTCTTTCTCTCAGCAAGCCGACTCCCTCGTGAGTAAAGCAAAACAGCCACTGGCTATAACGGCGTTTAACACAACGTACCTCACAGAATCGTATTTTTTACTTTATTAATATAACGTATTACACATGTTTTTGAATAGTAATTTTAAGATTTAGGGGTATTTAGGGGTACTAAAAGGGTTAATTCCGACTGATGAAATTCCGGTTATGTCGCCAGCGTAGGAACGAAATTTGTTCGGGGACTTTCTGTATTTGGTTGCATCTCAGTTTTTCTCTACAGCATCCAATTTCTTAACTATAGGATCCTCCTATTTTATTTAAAAATATTAGGGCTGTCAAACGATTAAAATTTTTAATCGAGTTAATTACAGCTAATTAATTAATTGTAATTAATCGCAATTCAAACCATCTATAAAATATGCCATATTTTTCTGTAAATTATTGTTGGAATGGAAAGATAAGACAAGACAGATATATACATTCAACTTACAGTACATAAGTCCTGCATTTGTTTATTATAACAATAAATCAACAAGTTGGCATTAACATTATTAACATTCTCTTAAAGTGATCCATGGATAGAAAGACTTGTAATTCTTAGAAGATACATGTTAGTACAAGTTATAGAAATTTTATATTAAAACCCCTCTTCATGTTTTCGTTTTCATAAAATTTGTAAAATTTTCAATCAAATAATAAACTAGTAGCTTGCCATTGTTGATGTCAATAATTACACCATGCTCACTCATGGTACTAACCCATAAAATCAGTTGGACCCAAGCGCCAGCAGAGGGTGCCAAACACCAAAAAACAAGTAAAAAACGGACATTACACTGTACTGTCATCTTAATCTGTTTGAGCGGGGCATGTGCGTTAATTGCATGATATATTTTAACTTGATTAATTTTAAAAAATTACGTACCGCCCGTTAACGCGATAATTTTGACAGCCCTTAAAAATGTATATTGACGTTTTTCTTAAAAAGGATATGTCTACTGTTATTCTAATTGTGTGAAAGTGGTAACAACATAATCAGCATAATATCCAACTCAAATTGTTACCCATTGTTATGACTCATATTATTTCCTTCCCTCACTCTCCCTCCCTGCATTCTCAGCAGGTCCAAGGCCAACTCCCGCCGCTGATGATTCCCGTCTTCCCCCCAGACCAGAGAACCTTGGCGGCTGCGGCGGCCCAGCAGGGCTTCCTCATGCCCCCTGGCTTCAACTACAAACCTGGCTGCAGTGAGTGGACTTTTCCAATCAAACTCACTCAAGTCGATTGAGTCTAAATAACCATTTGTCTTCTTTTTTTTTTTTTTTTTTTCCTAATTATTTAAAAATCAACGTGCCTTTTTTTTGGTCTATCACACTCCGGCTGTGTGGCAATGTGTTGTTTACCACGATAAAGAGACAGAGAAAGAGAAGGAGGCACTTGCCAGGGGATGGCTGGGAATAAACTCTCCGTAGGGGGGTATCAAAATGGAGGGTGGCAACGTGACCTGCCCCAGGTTCTCCTCACATTAACACGGGCCGCAGCCAGAACGGGTTTCCAAACGCGGCCCACACACACGCACGAGCGTGCAAGCCAGGGACGCGTTTGCAATATAGCAAACACAAAAAAATAAATACTGACACAAATAGGACTCAAGTGTGCGCGGAACAACCGCCGCAAGAAAAACCTTTGAGGATTTCACAGCTTCTCAAACAAGTCGGCTACATTTTAATAGAGCCACCCACACCATTGAAGCCCACCTAAAGACTCGGTCAAGTGGTGGGCTCGTCTTTTTGTAGCGTCTGCCAAACCTTACTGGACGGAAACCGCTCCATGGCGCATTTTGTCGAAGTTGAACATGCATATTTTCTTAGGTTTTTAAAATATATTCATATCTTCCTACAAGATTCCTCAACCGTACTACAAACTTTTCAAATGTAAATGCCAAGAAACAAAATGTTCTCCTATTGATCATTTGTATGCATTCGTCTAACGACAGCACTGGCCAAAAGTATTGGCACCCCTACAATTCTGCTAAATTTCTCCCAGAAAATGATTGAAATTACAAATGCTTTGGTAGTAAGATATTCATTTATTTTGCTTGCAATGAAAAAAACACGAGAATGAAAAAAAAGAAATCATTATCTATTTACACAAAACTCCAAAAAAGTATTGGGACCCTTTGAAAAAATCATGTGATGCTTCTTCAATTTGTGTAATTAACAGCACTTGTTACTTACCTGTGGCACATAACAGGTGGTGGCAATAACCAAATCACACTCGCAGCCAGTTAAAATGGATTAAAGTTGACTCAACCTCTGTCCTGTGTCCTTGTGTGTACCACATTGAGCATGGAGAAAAGAAAAAAAGACCAAAGAACTGTCTGGGACTTGAGAAGCAAAATTGTGGAGAAGCATGGCCAATCTCAAGGCTTCAAGTCCATCTCCAAAGACCAGAATGTTCCTGTGTCTACTGTGCGAAGTGACATCAATAAGTGGAAAGCCCATGGCACTGTGGCTAATCTCCCTAGATGTGGACGGAAAAGAAAAATTGACGAAAGATCGTGCGGATAGTGGATAAAGAACCTCAACTAACATCCAAGCAAGTTCAAGCTGTCCTGCAGTCCGAGGCCACAACAGTGTCAACCAGTACTATCCGTCGGCATCTCATTGAAAAGGGACTCGATGCTAGGATACCCAGGAAGACTCCACTTCTGACCCAGAGACATAAAAAAAAAAAAAAAAAAAAAAAACCAGGCTGGAGTTTGCCAAAACTTACCTGAGAAAGCCAAAAACGTTTTGGAAGAATGTTCTCTGGTCAAATGAGACAAAAGTAGAACTTTTTGGGAAAAGGTATCAACATAGAGATTACTGGAAAAAAAACAAGACCTTCAAAGAAAAGAACACAGTCCCCACAGTCAAACATGGCGGAGGTTCCCTCATGTTTTGGGGTTGCTTTCCTGCCTCTGGCACTGGACTGCTTGACCGTGTGCATGGCATTATGAAGTCTGAAGACTACCAACAAATTTTGCAGCATAATGTAGGACCCAGTGTGAGAAAGCTGGGTCTCCCTCAGAGGTCATGGGTCTTCCAGTAGGAGGATGACCCAAAACACCATTCAAAAAGCACTAGAAAATGCTTTGAGAGAAAGCACTGGTGACTTCTAAAGTGGCCAGCAATGAGTCCAGACCTGAATCCCATAGAACATCAGTGGAGAGATCTAAAAATGGCACTCAAATCTCAGAGACCTGGAGCAGTTGTCCGAAGAAGAATGGTCTAAAATTCCAGCAGAACATTGTAAGAAACTCACTGATGGATACCGGAAGCGGTTGTTCGCAGTTATTTTGTCTAAAGGTTGTGCTACCAAGTATTAGGTTGAGGGTGCCAATACTTTTGTCCGGCCCATTTTTGGAGTTTTGTGTAAAATGATATATATATATATTTTTTTTTCATTCTGTGTTTTTGCATTGCAAGCAAAATAAATAACGATATTACTACCAAAGCACTTGTAATTGCAATCATTTTCTGAGAAAAATTGAGCATTACCTTTTAGAATTGCAGGGGTGCCAATACTTTTGGCCAGCACTGTAAACCAATTAGCTTAACGCTAAAATATCATTTAAGAAATGCTATAGTCTAAAAATCAAACAACTTAACACACATAAAGTAGCAATGGCGGCAAAAAAGCAGTTACTCACAGGCTATTTTTCTCTCTTTGTGTTGACAACAAATATTACTGGAGTTTGTTTTCCACTGTTTTTTTCCCTGCAGGAAGAACACAAAAAAGTCTTTCAATAATTGTTTTATGGAAAGAAAAAAAGCTTTTCCTTTTTTTTTTTTTTTAAATAGCAAAAATATATTTTAGGACCAACAGTAATATGGAAAAATATGTCAGGAAAGAAAAATTGGCTGAGACCTGGACAAATGCACATTACTGTACATATTAAAGCCAAGAGAGTGGTTATAATGGTTCAAAGCTGAAAGACATTCCCAGGTCAAAATGCAATGATTTAGCATTTTTCTTTTATAGAGACTTCATTCCACACCTTTAAATTTACTTTGCATGACAATTAAGTACAGCAGCAGCCCCCTTTAACTCTCTTGCTAAGTAATTACAGCTATCTGCCCCTGCATGTATTATCACTAAGACTTTTTCCTCCTTGAAAGGATATAGGCTGGCCAAAGTATATATATGGCGGAAAACACAGACAAGGCTGAAAAAGCCGTTTCTGCTCTTGCACTCCTTTTTAAAAGAAACAGCAGTATTTTAAGCCAAAACAACTGTTGTGTTTGATAGAACAATACGTCTATATGCTGCCATAGCAGATTCATGGCGCATTAAGCCCCCGAAGTACTTTTAATTTGTCCGTTTTACCCTGAAAACCCCCGTTTACAGACATCGCGCAACCGCTTTTGTTTCAACCCAGCCATAAAACGAAGGTAAATAATGATATTTATTATGCAAAATGTCTGTCGTTTTTAGCTAGAATCATTATTTGATGTCTCATATTTCATTTCAAAAAATGGCGTTTGTAAAAATGTCACAGATATCTGCCTCATAACTATCGCTTATAGGGTTTTTCCGATCATGTTTTTTTGCTCCCGATCCGATCCCGATCGTTTTAGTTTGAGTATCTGCCGATCCCGATATTTCCCAATCCGATTGCTTTTTTCTTTTGCTCTCGATTCAATTCCAATCATTCCCGTTAATTTTTCCCAGTCATATACATTTTGGCAATGCATTAAGAAAAAAATGAATAAAACTCGGACGAATATATACATTCAACATACAGTAAGTACTGTATTTGTTTATTATGACAATAAATCCTCAAGCTGGCATTTACATTATTAACATTCTTTCTGTGAGAGGGATCCACGGATAGAAAGACTTGTGACTTTGTATATTGTGACTAAATATTGCCATCTAGTGTCTTTGTTGAGCTTTCAGTAAATGATACTGTAGCCATGCCCAAATGCATGATGGGAAGTGCAACCATGACTGTGCGTAGTGCTACCAATTGATATATCTTCTCTGTGTGGGAAATAACATAGGGTGTTAAGTAAAAGATCAACTACTACCTTTCTTCACCACATTGCTGCCCACGATATTTCTAATCGTAGGGAGAGGGATTGTAAGGCTTTAGCCAATTAATAAAAGGCTCCAAAGGCTGCCAAAATTCACTCTACTCATTTTACGCTGCCTTTTAGTTCTTTATATAGGTAAAACGGCACCATTACAGATTGAACACGACAATGCGTGAGTGGGTCGTGCAGCGCATGCATTAATTGCTTTAAATATTTTAAAGTGATACATTTTTTAAAAAATTAATTACCGCCGTTATCGGGATAAATTTGATAACCCTACCTTAAGCCTAAAGTAAAGACTCTGGATGAGTGTAACATATTATGTCTGCAACGTTAAATACAATTTGAAAACGATGTAATTAAAAAATATACGCATATATATTAAAAAAAAGGGATGTCCGATATACTTTTGCCGATTCTGATACTTTGAAAATGACGTGATCGGACCCGATCGATCGGGACATCTCTAATCGCTTAATTGTAATTTTTTTGTGACTGTCGCATTTTGTCCGATATGTTCGATGATAAATAATTGATAAAAACAAAAATTGGAAAAAAAAAAAAAAACGTTTAAAAGGCTAAATATATGAAAAAGCAAATCTTGACCACTCCTTGATGTCTGCCATTTCTGCATATGTTATATTACCATGTTTCACCCATAAAATCCCCCAAAAATCCAGCTGTGGCCATTCACAGCTGTGTCTTGGTACTCAGTGATACATGCTAGATGGAGTTTTTGGATCGAAACAAGGTAAGTACACGATAATATTTTGTTAAAGTCGTGGCCTCTGTAATTCTGCTTTCGCGTGCTCTCACCTTCAGATAGAGTTTTGCTGTTTAAAAAACATTTTGAAAAAATTTAAATGCTCTCCTGTTCAAAATTTTTGGTAACACTTTATAATAATTATCCGTTTACTAGTTAATAGATCATTAGTAAACTGTTTATAAATGATTTATTGTTGATTTGTAAAGTATTTGTTAAGTTTGTTAAGCATTTACAGGGTGTTCTTAACCTGAAACAGAGTTTGTGTTGAAACGTTTCAAGTTTTTGTGTGTAACGTTTGGAATTTCTATCTTTTCAGGTTAAGAAATGCCGTTTACTTCAAAAGAAAAGGCATTTTGATGAGGCATTTTGCAGGCAGCGCTCATGTTGCAAATTTATGAAAATCTGCCATAGAACCAACAAATATTTGTGCTTTTCTTTGTATATTTAACCAATAAAACTTATGACCTTCAACATAAAGTGTATATAGTTTAGGGCTGCAGCTATCGAATATTTTAGTAATCGAGTAATCGACTGAAAATTCTATCGATGAATCGAGTAATCGGATAAAACAAATATATTTTTAGGTGAAGAGCAATTATAAATATACATGAGGAAACAAGACATTTCATCTAATCTTGAACCATTTTCAGTCAATCAATGTCTTTATTTTCGATGTATATTGTTGAAAACAGCCAACAATTGCATCCCAGATGTAACTAGAACAAAAAAAACAAAAACAAAAAAAGAGTAATTCACTGCTTATACTCAAAAAACATTTAGATCTTATATATATATATATATATATATATATATATATATATATATATATATATATATGCCGTTACGCTTGTTAACACACATCACTTAAAAGTTAGGATTTTTTCCCACGTGTTTCAATAGAATTTCTATTTGTGTCAAGCCATTTTTAAATTCTAGTTCAGTTTTAAGTTAGTCTAAACTGTAAGTCCTGATAGGATTTTGAGTTTTTGCAGTGTTCAAAATAAATGTATGATACATGCTGTATTGGAGCAGCAGTGCTACTTGGTGTTTTATCCAGCAATGACTACTGAGCTAAAATTGATAGTTAGCATTATTGAGTTTTTATTTTACACCCTCATCACTCCACATCGCTATGTTATGTTAAAGCCTGTATGTAAGGCACGTTAGCCACGCATCGACAGTGGTCATAATTAATAGAAACCTAGCCCTCCGCAGGGCTAACGTTACGTGAGCTAGTAACAGTAACGTTAATCTTATTTATTAGCGCTTAGCGCTCTACAGCTTTAAGTTGGCGGCTGTTTACTAACGCTGCCTAGACGCGGCCGAGGCTGTCATTTCGCATCTAGTTCAACATACATGTGATCTCTATGAGACGCATCAGACGCTACCTGCTACCAACGTAGCATCGTGCGGGCTAGTATTTAGCAACGTCGGCGTCGTTTGTAGCGGCTGTCGGCTGCAGTAAGTTTTTTTTTTTTTTTTGCTTCTTCCTCTACGCACGTGACATCAGCGCGTTGTCCCGCATTAAAAGTAGTCCAAGCAAAACGTGTTGCTTAGAGCTGTCAAAATAAACGATTACTCGAGGTGAATAAAATTACTCGGATCAATTTTTAAACTCGAGTTACTCGAGTTGCTCGAGTATTCGTTTCAGCTCTAATATAGTTTTATTAAGATCCATCAACTAGCATGGGCATTTAGAATGGGGTCAACCACATTGGAACACCCTGTAAATGCTTAACAAACTGTTAACAAATACTTCACAAATCAACAATAAATAATTTCTCAACAGTTTACTAATGATCTATTAATTAGTAAAACGGATAGTTATTATAAAGTGTTACCAAATTTTCCTTCCCCCAGAAAATTAAGATTTTAAGCTTTCCAATGATTTATCACACATACACGTCGGACAATTTTGAAAGTTGGCCAAATTGGGGGGTCTCAGAGAGGAACTTCAAGTCACCTGAGTGTTTTTCGCCTTATATATTTTAGTTTAAATGGATTGTATGTCCATCAGTGATAAATCGTCCACACGATTGGACGCTGATCTACTGTACTCTCATTAGTTTGTGCAGGTGTACCTAATGGAGCGTCCACTGAGTGCCAATGACAATGGAGCAGGCGGACGTAAAAAGAAAATTTTTTAAAATGATGAAAAGCGAGGAGAGGAGTGCAATCGGTGGTGGCAGCTCTTAATTACAACACGGCGGCCCGCTTTATCAGAATCCCCTCACCTCGCCGCTCTTTGTCAGAGGGTATTAGGGAAGGAAGACACACAATCAGGCTTTTCATTAAGGACCCGCCGCACAAAGGGCAGCTTTAACAGCTGCAGAGAAAAGAAGGCGGGGGAGTAGAAGAGGACTGAGGGCAAGCAGAAAAACAGGGATTGAACAGCTACTTGTGAACCCTTGTTTGCTTCTCAATATCTGATCAAAAATACAGACTAAAATAATCATTGGTTAATTTTTTTTTGGACAGGTGACCCGTACCCTCTCCAGATCATCCCTACTACAATGGCGGCGGCTGCAGCTGCCACGCCAGGTCTGGGACCCCTTCAACTACAGGTAAGGAGCTCAATCGCTACGAAAAAACACATAAAATTTGGCAAAAATACAACAAAAGTCATCTACTGCACAGCTGCCCGCTCACGCATTCGGGTTAAATAAGGTCAAGCACTAGTGTACGACAATCCGTGCGCACCTGTCAGTCCGAACGCGCACCGCGGGAAGAAATAAGAAAGCTGTGTGAAATTCTATCAGCGCCAACGTTTCCCAGCGCCACCGCTGATTTCATTACGACTCGCCCAACTGTGTGTGTTTATCATGTCCTCAGATCACTGCTGCAATTTAGCCGCCCATATGTTGCGCCGTGTTCCGACTCGCTTCAAATCTCAGCTTTGTTCACCCCCGAAAAAAAGAAATAAAATATCTTTCACACACTCACATTGAGATTAAGGCTTTGTCAGAGATTTGGACGGGCTCAACGAGTCTAAATCTGTGGGGGGATTTCTTTTAGGATCAACTAATTTGTTATATATTTAGTCTTTAGGTCACCGGAGAAGCGCAAAGTGCAGTATTTTCTGGTCTATAAGTCTCACAATCTTTTTTCGTTTGGCTAGGCCTACAACTTATTCTATATTCTCTCTAATAAAAGTGCTAGTGCGACTTACATATGGCGGAAAACACAGACAAGACTGAAAAAGCAGTTTCTGCTCTTGCACTCCTCTGTAAAAGAAACTGCTGTATTTTAAGCCAAAACAACGGTTGTGTTTGATAGAACAATATGTCTATATGCTGCCATAGCAGATTCAAGGCGCATGAAGCCCCCAAACAATTTTTAATTTGTCCGTTTTACCCCAGAAACCCCCGTTTACAGACATCGCGCAACCGCTTTTGTTTCAACCCAGCCATAAAACGAAGGTAATTACCCTCATTTTCGCACTATAAGGCGCACCTGACTATAAGCCGCAGCCCACCAAATTTGGCACGAAAATGGCATGTGTTCATAGATAAGCCGCACTGGACTACAAGCCGCAGCTGTCCTCACTGTATCATGGGATATTTACACTAAAAGATATTAACCGGTACAACCTTATTTGACAGCGCCATCATACGACCGACTGTCATGAATGACACCAAATGAACCATCATTAAACTTTGAACCAATTAGTGCACAGCTTTATTGCTTCAAGAAGCTTCATTTGGCCATCACTGCTCCCTTGAGGGAGACAGTCAACCTCTGCTGCCACCTGCTGTTGACTGTTGTCATCCAACATGCCTCTTAGCATGCATTGCAGCGCTACAGATGTAAATAACAATCAAAAATCATGTTCTGTGCTAAATATTTCTTCAGTTACTGTTCCAATTGTTTCATCAATTGCTAGTTATGGTATTTGCTAACACTTTATTTGACAGTGGTGCCATAAGACTGTCATTACACAATCAAAATTATGACATGTCTCTGTCCTGAGTATTCATGAATGCTTATAACAGATGTCATTAAGTGTTATCTGGCAAATGATCTCACTTTTGAACGGATGCAAAAGATCCAAGATGGACAAAAATTGAGTTAGTGACATAATTTGCCAAATGACACTTAATTACATACGCATTCAGTAATGTCCATGATAGTGTCATGTCATAATTTTGATGATCTTATGACAGTCTTATGACACCGCTGTCAAATAAAGTGTTACCTAAAAAAAAATCAACAAATAAACCGCACTGGACTATAAGCCACAGGTATCTAAATGAAGGAAAAAAGTAGCGGCTTATAGTCCGAAAATTACAGTAATCATGTTTATTATTAAAAATGTCTTGTCATTTTTAACTGAGAATCATTAATTGATGTCTAATATTTCGTTAAAAAAAAAACAACTTTTAAAAAGTATTCACTCGCATATTTTAAACAAATTATGTCACAATGAAAAAAGTGGTGTCTGTAAAAAAAAAAAAAATCACGGATATCTACCTCATAACTATCGCTTAATTGTATTTTTTTGTTACTGTCGCATTTTCTCCATAATGTTAGATGATAAATAATCAGTCCAAACAAAGAAAAAATTGAAGAAAAAAAAATGTTTAAAATGGTAAATATATGAAAAAGAAAATCTTGACCACTCCTTGATGTCTGCGATTTCTGCATCGCGACCCTTGTTATATTACCATGTTTCACCTATAAAATCCCCCAAAAATCCAGCTGTGGCCATTCACAGCTGTGTCTTGACACTCGGTGATACATGCTACATGGAGTTTTTGGATCGAAACAAGTACGTGATAATATCTTGTTAGAATCATGGCGTCTGTATTTCTGCTCTCGAGTGTTCTCTCGCCACCAAATAAGGTTTTGCTGTTTAAAAACATTTTTTTTTTAAATTTTAAAAAATGCTCTCCTGTTCAAAATGTTTCTTCCCCCAGAAAATTGAGATTTTAAGCTTTCCAATGATGTATCACACATGCATATCAGCCAATTTTGAAAGTTGGCCAAATTGGGGGTCTCAGAGCGGAACTCCAAGTCACCTGAGTGTTTTCCACCATATGCTTCTTCCATATATGCGGCGTACTCGGGTGCGATTTATACTCCCAAAAATGCAATTACCGTATTTTTGCGGACTGTAAGTCGCAGTTTTTTTTTCATAGTTTGGCTGGGGGTGCGACTTATACTCTGGAGCGACTTATGTGTGAATTTATTAACAGATTATTATCTCATTTCACATGTTTTTTTTTCAAACTAAAGCGCAAGAGGGCGCTCAAGGCCTGTGTTTCAACACTGACGGTAACTTATAAAACCAAATAAAAACAACTCAGAAGGGCTGGACAAAATGGCACTGAAAAGAAAATCATATTCTGCAGATAACTAGGCGTGCAAGCAGGACTGAACAGGCCCTCGCAGTTTGGCGCAACTCGGACGTCACGCAAACTCGGAAGGCATGCAGGTCAGGGTTGTGGCAGATTGTCCCCCTCTCGTAATCTCATGAGAACTTAACTTGCTCGAAACTCCCTTCAATTCAAGGGGGCGCCACTGAGCCATTTTGCTATCGTTGTTTTGTAATGTCGCAAGATTATCGAAATTTACGCAAAGCCGCATGTGCGTGCAAAATTTGGTCAGTTTTCATGCATGTTCAGGCCTCCAAATATAAACTGTACTATAAATCGATAAACCTTTCACATTCGATCCAAAATACCCGATTTCCTGTTAGATTTGGAATATGGGTGCAAGAAACTTTTTGGAGCAGTTTTGCATAAGGAATCGACTCCCCAAATTTCATTGCTCTATGTTGAAAAAACCTAATAGGAGAGGCCTTTTTTAAAACTCCTTTCTGTCACCACTAGTTGGCGCTTTAGGGTTGATGCAAATGACTCCTACAGGACCCGTCAGAGTATGACTCTCAACAAGCACGGGAAGTTTGGCGCAGATATGTTGTACAGTATATCTGCTGAGTTATGACTGTTCAAAATGTTCACATTCATTTTCACTTTCCTGTTGGACCCTTCTGCTTCAACCAAACCTCAATATTTTTCATCAGGCACCTGAACACATGCCTTAAGGCTCCTCTGATGCAGGTTTGAGGTCAATAGATTTTTTTCCCTTGGAGGAGGAGCCTGTCTCGTAAAAAAAGGCATTTCCTGTTCCCACTAGGGGGTGCTAGGCCTAATGGGTTATATTTCAATGCACTCTTGTTAAGGGTGGGATACCGCACATATATGCCAGATATGAAAAAGATTGAACGTTGTGTGAAGGAGCTATTAGTCATTTACTGAATTTGTCATGTTGCCGAAAAAATGGCCGATTTTGGCACCACGCCCAGGTCAGACCAATGAATGAAAACGCACCATTTTAAAAACTTAAGATCTCATATGTCTCCTGAACAGTCTCACCAATTTTGAGGACGATCCAACAAACTCCCTTGGCGAAAAGGTCTCAAATGTGCACCCTGTAAATCGATAAAAAATTCACATTGGATCCAAAATAACAGATTTCCTGTTGGGTTTGGCATATGGATGCCAATTCTTTGTCTGGAGCAGTTTTGGACAAGGTATAGACTCCCCAAATTTCATCGCTCTAAGCTGACAAACCCTAATGTTATAGGCCAATTTTAAAATTTCAAGGGGGCACCACTGAGGCATTTTGTTGCATTTTTTTGCAACGTTGCAAAATTATCGAAATTTAAATTTTGCCACATGTATGTGCAAATTTTGGTGACTTTTCGTGCATGTTCAGGACTCCAAATTGGCCGTTTTCATTTGCCCTGAAAAAAAAAAAAAAATCTTTTGCGTTACAATAGGGCCTTCGCACGCTTAGTGCTCGGGCCCTAACTAGTGGAATATGCATTTGAAAAGCAGCATCGAGCAGCAGAAAGAAAGTTTGGAGTTAGCGAGAAAAAAAGCTAATAGCTAGGTGGCCTTTCAAGATGACATGTCTGTTCTTGGTGTCAGATTTTATCAAATAAAATTTCCCCCAAAAATGCGATTTATACTCCGGTGTGACTTCTATGTTTTATTCCTCTCCATTGCACATTTTTTATCTGGTGCGACTCATACTCAGGTGCGACCAATAGTCCAAAAAATACGGTACCTATCAAGAATCTTTTATAAATTCAAAACCACAAGCACACAATTTCTCAACGTGGTGAAGAACACTGATTTATAGTGCCGGTAACAACACGAAAGTATCCTTTGAGTGGTCGGTGTTCTGCGAAAAATGTATTAATCTCCTAACGATTTAAAGCGTTAGTACAAATGGGAGTCCTTCTCACACTCAATGTCGGCTTAATGCCACATCCTGTGCTGTTTTTTTCATAGCGACCGAGTGGACAAGGTTGGCATTTAGCATCTTAATCTGGCGGGGGATGAGTGTGACATTGTGCATTAGACTGTATTAATCTGGCTCTTTTATTGACCCTTGATATTATTGATATTATCCACACAAATGGGCCGGGAAGGACAAGCGAGACCCGTGGATATAAATGCACTTAAGCGAGGAGAGGAAAAAAGGTGGCGTTTTGTGAATTGTGTGTGTGTGTGTTTGTGAGTGTGTGTGGTTTAAAGAGGGTCAATGGTGTGGGTCAGGCATCATATGGAGAGGCAGATGTTGGAACATATTGTCCTGGATTACCGAGCTGTACACCGGAGAAATGGATGACAGGCGGACAACAGACAGACAGGCGGTGAGGGCGGAAGAGGGAACAGTGAGACGGTACGACAATTGGGAAATCAATATGGCAATTGCATTTCTCACATAGCTAAATATCCTATTAGCATACAGTTAAATTGACTCTATGGAGTCCGTTTTTCGTCTTTCGCATTCAGATGGACAGGAAGCGGGACAGACAGACATAGAGGAATCCATTAGAAGTTTTGGCACAATGATCCCCAGTGTCCGCGTAAACAATAGCGGCCCGATTGAAGCTCTTGATGACAAAGAACGAGCCGGGATCTGGTAATCTGACTAAAACCGCAGATTATTGACCCAGGAACGTCACATACATAAAACTAGCCACCCACTAAGATGACAAGAAAAGGCAGACTAATGCTAACATTCTCACACACAATGACAATAGTGTTACCTCACTCTATTATAGTTTATTGTCTTCATTAATGTTTTCATGAGGACTTTCAGTCTGGATAATTTACACCTTTTAACTAGGGCTGTCAAACCATTAAAGTTTTTAATAGAGTTAATTACATCTTAAAAATTAATTAATTGTAATTAATCGCAATTAATCGCAATTCAAAGCATCTATAAAATATGCCATATTTTTCTGTAAATTATAGTTGCAATGGAAAGATAAGACACAAGATGGATATATACGTTCAACATACGGTACATAGGGACTGTATTTGTTTATTATAACAATAAATCATAAAAAACAAGATGGCATTAACATTATTAACATTCTGTTAAAGCGATCCATGGATAGAAAGACTTGTAGTTCTTAAAAGATAAATGTTAGTACAAGTTATAGAAATTTTATATTAAAACCCCTCTTAATGTTTTCGTTTTAATAAAAAAATAAACTAGTAGCCCGCCATTGTTGATGTCAATAATTACTTACACAATGCTCATGGGTGCTAAAGCCTATAAAATCAGTCGCACCCAAGCGCCAGCAGAGGGCGGCAAAACTCCTTAAAACGCAATTAACATGTGGGCATTTCACTGTACTGTCATTTAAATCTGTCTGAGCGGGGCATGTGCGTTAATTGCGTCAAATATTTTAACGTGATTCATTAAAAAAATTAATTACCGACCGTTAACGCGATAATTTTGACAGTCCTAATTTTAACGTGATTAACTAGAAAAAAATAATTACAGCCAGTTAACGCTATAATTTTGACAGCCCTACTTTTAACGTAATGAATTTCAGATTGAATTTTCTCATGACACCTTTAAGTGTTTTTGTCAATAATGCTTTGCCTGGACATGTATTCAGATTTGCTGTTGCATTAGGGGATTAAATGGGGGATAAAAAAAAAAAAAAAAATGGACGAGATGTTTGTCGCACGTCTGAGGAGTGACATTTCAAATTCCTTATTCTCATCCCAACAACTATGATTGCGTTTCCCTCCTTATTTGTTGATTCACCGTGTGTGTGTGTGTGTGTGTGTATGTGTGTGTGTCACCACACTTGTGCTCCTCAAGCCACCCCAGGGGGCTCTGCGCTGTCACTTCCTGTTTGTTGACATGCACGCCGTCGTGGCGACGCTCAGGGCGTACTCGGCAGTGCCTCTGTCCTCCAGTGTGTGTGTGTGTGTGTGTGTGTGTCGGCCCATTGAGCGAGCTTTGAGTGACGGGAGCTGGCCTTGTAATGGAACTCAATTCAGTCTGCAAATAAAGCGGCCTTTGAAGCACTGGTCCGAATATGGCAGGACACACACACACATTGCGCCTGTGGTCCACTCGCTAGGGGGTGTGGCTGGTGGGAGGGCGACGGGCAGCACAGAGCAACTAATTGAAGCACGGGCTGATCCGATCTCAGCGAGCCGGCCTAGTCGGCGGACCGTCGCGGCCCGCTTCTGCCCCCCCCCCCGTCGCTACGCGCACCGGTGGCGGCGCTTCCTGTCTGCCGAGCGGTCCGCAATTATACTTCCTCCCCTCTGAGTTGAGAAGAGCAGCAGATGCTGCGACGCCAAGCGGAGATTTAGATGCAACACGAGCCCAAGCATCTATTTGCTGTAAAAGTCACTGAAGTGGGCAGAGACATTTTCAACATATTGTGTGCTAACTGTGTACTTACTAATTAGCTTGTCATTATTCTAATTGGCATCTTAATTGCTCTATAAGAAGGGACTGGTCTGTTCAAATTTTCGAAGAAAACCAGGATCCTTTAGCTCAAAAACGTGATGTAATAGAGAAAGTTTTTTTTATAACCAGCTGTCAGACCTAACTATAAAATACTGCTCTGAAATGTTAATAAATTGACGGTCAGAAGTCCATTTATTTAAGTACATTTTTCAAGTTTTGAACCAAATACACTTGGAATCCGCATAGAAATTAAGATTTGAACCCCGAACTGCGAAGCAGAGGAGCTAACCACGAGGGGTGTGACAACATATCGAAATGGTGATACTCTGTATCCAAAAAGGTTATCCATATGCACCTGCCAAGAATCGAGATATCGTTTTAAAAAGGTGTCAATGTTAAAAAAAAAAAAAAAAGGAACCAACAAGTCATTATCAAAATAATCAACTATAATAGTGTCTAAATTAACTCTATGGCTGCCATTGATGGCACTCGACGCCCAATCCATTTAGACTGCGAGGGTCGAACGAACATTCATTCATTCGAAACCAGAGCATTCGCAGTCACTCTTTCTGATTTTCAGGCCGTTTACAAGTCAATTTATGTTCATGTTAGTGCATTTACAGGTCGCTTCCTGTTGAGTTTGAGAGTCGCTGCCCATTCATTTGGAAGATTCCTGCTCCACTTCTTGTCCCGTAACCCGAAATCAACAGGAAGTGACTCATACCGTAGGGCAAATAAATATTTAGTCAACCACCAATTCTGCAAATTGTCCCTACTCGAAAAGATTAGAGAGGCCTGTAATTATCAACATGGGTAAACCTCAACCATGAGAGACAGAATGTGGAAAAAAAACAGAAAATCACATTGTTTGATTTTTAAAGAATTTATTTCCAAATTAGGGTGGAAAATAACTATTTGGTCACCTACAAACAAGCAAGATTTCTGGCTGCCAAAGAGGTCTAACTTCTTCTAACGAGGTCTAAAGAGGCTCCCCACTCGTTACCTGTATTAATGGCACCTGTTTTAACTCATTATCGGTATAAAAGACACCTGTCCACAACCTATGTCAGTCACACTCCAAACTCCACTATGGCCAGGACCAAAGAGCTGTCGAAGGACACCAGAGACAAAATTGTAGACCTGCACCAGGCTGGGAAGACTGAATCTGCAATAGGTAAAACGCTTGGTGTAAAGAAATCAACTGTGGGAGCAATTATTAGAAAATGGAAGACACACAAGCCCACTGATAATCTCCCTCGATCTGGGGCTCCAAGCAAGATCTCACCCCGTGGCGTCAAAAAGATAACAAGAACGGTGAGCAAAGATCCCAGAACCACATGGGGGGGGGACCCGCCAGGGACTCAAATCCTGCACTACCAGACGTGTCCCCCTGCTGAAGCCAGTACACGTCCAGGCCCGTATGCGGTTCGCTAGAGAGCATTTGGATGATCCAGAAGAGGACTGGGAGAATGTGTTATGGTCAGATGAAACCAAAATAGAACTTTTGGGTAGAAACACAGGTTTTCGTGTTTGGAGGAGAAAGAATACTGAATTGCATTCGAAGAACACCATAACCACTGTGAAACATGTTGGTGGAAACATCATGCTTTGGGGCTGTTTTTCTGCAAAGGGACCAGGATGACTGATCTATGTAAAGGAAAGAATGAATGGGGCCATGTATCGAGAGATTTTGAGTGAAAATCTCCGTCCATCAGCAAAGGCATTGAAAATGAGACGTGGCTGGGTCTTTCAGCATGACAATGATCCCAAACACACAGCCAGGGCAACAAAGGAGTGGCTTCGTAAGAAGCATTTCAAGGTCCTGGAGTCTCCAGAGCTCAACCCCATTGAAAATCTGTGGAGGGAGTTAAAGTCCGTGTTGCCCAACGACAGCCCCAAAACATCACTGCTCTAGAGGAGATCTGCATGGAGGAACTGGCCAAAACACCAGCAACAGTGTGTGAAAACTTGTGAAGAGTTACAGAAAACGTTTGACCTCCGTTAATGCCAACAAAGGGTGCATAACCAAGTATTGAGATGAATTTTTTGTATTGACCAAATACTTATTATCCACCATGATTTGCTAATAAATTCTTTACAAATCAAACAATATGATTTTCTGTTTTTTTTCCCACATTCTGTCTCTCATGGTTGAGGTTCACCCATGTTGACAATTACAGTCCTCTGTAATATTTTCAAGTGGGAGAACTTGCACAATTAGTGGTTGACTAAATACTTATTTGCCCCACTGCAAAATGCCCGGAAATCAACATGATCTGAAATGCCCAAAAATTACCTCGTTGCCTAGCATTGGCTGCCACTGATGACCATAGACGTCCAATCCGTTTGAAGTGGGAGGGATGGCAGCGAATGAACGAATGTTCATTCGCTGCCACCCTCCCACTTCAAATGGATTGGATGTCTACTCGTGGTAAACTCATTCCAATTCACAACACAAGCTTGTTTTTCAGTTTATTAGTCGTTTTGTAGAATATCTTAGCCTGATTTCCTGACCAATGTATCGATAATCGTCGTATCGCCATATCGTCAGATCATCGTTATCGTAAGCTTTGTATCGCAAATCGTATCGTGAGGTACCAAGAGGTTCTCATTCCTACTAACCACTACCTCACCATGCTATCCTAACAAGTTCAGACGCCAGTTCTTTTATTCTTAAATCTGTGACAAACTCCCAGTGAATATTGTCAGTGACAGACAGCAGATTATTCCACAGTCAAATATGAGTTCTTCCCAAACTGTTCTTTTTTTTCCCCCTTCTGTGCGCGCCAGCTCGATTGACTCACTCTTCTTATTTGTCTAAAGAGAGACAAATGTCTGTATCACGACAGCAGAGGGGATCGGGAGTTACGGCGGCTGTCGGGGCTGATGGAGAGAGGTGCAAACAGAAAGAAAGATGGAGAATAGCGAAGACGGCATCTCTTTTTTTTTTTGGGCCATTTGCATAAGCAGCCTTTGTTTGGCTGCGGTGGCCGACCGCCAAGCCCCAACAGAAGGATGCAAGTTAAACTATAGAAAAAAGACGGAAGCGTAGTTGCATTCCAGAAAACAAAAATCTGAAATAAATAATCTTAACTATTAAATTGGAAGGAAAAAAAAAACGCGCATGCAAACGCATCTGTTGGTTCTCGCGAAAGCCACGTTTTTTTGCTCTTCAGAAGCCAGAGCGACAATTTGTCGGCATCTCGGAGATTTGTATTAAGCCGCATGAAAGAGACTTGAGGAATACTGAAGCCCCTTCCAAGTTGTCGCAAACACCGCCAGACACTGTTTAGTGTTATTCACTGCGATTGCATAAATAGTCCGACAACATAATGCTGCTTAATTAAATGCGTAGATAATGGCGGTAAACTGTTTTGTTCCTCTCAAAAAGCAGATTTAATTAAAACAAAATAGAGGGAAAAGTGTCCCACGCTTGGCATTGGATAACTTTTTGGGGTTTTCACCTTGAGCAATACTCAGTATGACCTCGATATCCCACGATGCACCTCGAGGGGACATCTCTGGGCCTGTCAGAGAGGCTGTTAGCGCTTCTCCCGAGGGGGTTTGGAAAGAAGGAGGTAAGAAGGAGTGGCGATGTCCCTTTCTGTGTCGCGCAAACAAACCCGGCCACTAATGGCCTCTTCTTCGCGAGCTTTTTAGCTTCTTTTTTGTTTGCGCTCGCCAGTATTCATTTATTCATGCTGCCCCTTTCTCCTCCTTCTCTGTCCATCCCCCCTTTTTTCCCCCTCCCGACACTGCAGCAGTTGTACGCGGCTCAGCTGGCGGCCATGCAGGTCTCCCCCGGGGCCAAGCAGCACGGCCTGGCGTCCCAAGCCAACCTGGGCACGCACTCCCCGCCCACCAACGCACACGCGCAGAGCGACAAGGGCCGTAGCTCCCCGCAAGCTAACAAGACCAAGGTAAACACGAGGTACAAGTACGCTTGTGCGGTAATACTAGAAAAGCCAATTTCCCGACTGAAAAATTGATTGCAAAGGCCAATTTCGATATTTTTATCCCATATGCGACAAGTAGCTGATTGAGCAGAAGTTTTTTTCAAATCCGAACTATGCGGATATAAATAGTAGAGGTCTTTGGGCACCTAACGATTCGATTATAAATCGATTATTGATGACAAGCACAAACCCCTCAAGCTATTAGCTGCTTTCAATGTTTCATACATTATAGGGGTGCACAATATCCATTTTTTGAAACCAATACAGCTATCGATAAATTCCTGCTCCTCAAGGCCGATACCGAAACGATAACCGATTTTATATACCCTAATTTTCAGACTATAAGCCGCTACTTTTTGCCCTCATTTTGAATCCTGCAGCTTAACGTCCAGTGCGGTTTATTTGTTGATTTACTTGGGTTAATAGGTAACGCTGTATTTGACAGAGGCGTCATAAGACTGTCATAAGACCGTCATAAGTATGACATGACACTGTCATGAGCCATTGACTTCATAATACTTGACATGACACGGGAAACAGGACGATCCGTAGGGGGCCTATTTTCAAAAACTATAATTATGACATGACACTATCATGGGCATTACTGAATGCTTATGACAGATGCCATCAAATATCATTCGGCATCAGAGGTTGCGCTAGACATTTTCGTTGTCTGTCATTTTGACTGACAGGGTCATAAAAATCCGGTCATAATCTATTTTTACCCGTCACTTACATTTTTAAAATGATAATGATGACATATTCAATAGTATTTAGTTTTCATTCATTTTTAATTAATATTGTAACGCTTGCTTGGCGGCGAAAAATTAGACACGGAAGTCGTGGTATTTTTCTCCCTCTTTTTACTCTGCTTACCGCCAACAACACCAACAAAACAACAACTCCGCCCCCTATATAGACCCCAATCACCAACATCACACAATGATCTTAATTGTGGTTGTCAGCCCAAAATCTTCTAAATATATATTAAATGCATCTTACCAGATATAAAATGACTACTACATAGTCTGTGGTGATCGTTTGGTGCCCAGATTTCTTGTCGAATTACAGCAGTCCATCTCGCTCTCCTCTTCGGGTCTCTCAAAATACGGTAGAACTTCAAGTCTCTCCGTCTATCTTCTCTGTTACTGCAACCAACCGCCATCCAAGCCTTCACCATTTTGGTTATTACTGTTAACGAGCAGAAAGACACGCCATAATAGGAGGCATGTACGTAGCGGTAATGTGTAACCACGACGAGCTGACACACAATATGGCGTCTCCAGTCAGTGGGGCGGAGTTGTGACGTCATGTGATTGGGGTCTATACACAGGCGGCAATCTAGTCCACCAATTGGATGACCCGCTGGCACACCGGGTGCACCAATAAGAACCTCGCGTTGACGTGTCAATCACGGTGCCGCCGCCAGACCCCGGCGACGCTACAATATTCTGACAGAATAGCCAACGACGTCATGCATTAAGAGAGACAATAGCTAATTAATGTGCTCACTCGCCACCCTGTGGTCTGGGGTGTGAAATGCAACCTGTCAAAATGACGGACGGACTTCAGTTTTTTCCGTCACCGTTTTAAAAAAACGGTCAACGACGGAAAATATTCGGTTAACGCGACCCCTGTCCGGCATATTATGTCATTCTGTCCAGCTGGGATCTTTTACATCCATTCAAAAGTGAGATAATTTGCCTGATGACACTAAATGACATCTGTTCTAAGTATTTATTCATGCTCATGACAGTGTCATAATTATGACTATCTTAGGACAGTCTTATGGTGCCATTGTCAAATAAAGTGTTACCAAACACCAAAACTATCAATTAATGAAACAACCGGAACAATACCTGAAGAAATAGCACAGTACATGAATTTTGATGGCTATTTACATCCGTAGCGCTGCAACGCAGGCTAGGAGGCATGTTGGTCGACAACAATGTTGGCAGCAGAGTTTGACCGTCTCCCCCAAGAGAGAAGTGATGGCCATATGAAGCTTCTTGAAGCAATGAAGCTCTGCAGCCAATTGGTTCAAAGCTTCATAGTGGTTCATTTGGTCTTATGACAGTCTGATGCTGCTGCTGTCGAATAAAGTGTTACCGATGAATATTTTTTGGAATTAAATATCCCATTATACAGTGAGGACTACTTCGTCCTATAGTTCAGTGCGGCTTATCTATGAACAAATGTTGTTTTTGTGTCAAATTTAATGCGTGGCGGCTTATAGTCAGGTGCGCCTTATAGTCCAGGATTTACGGTATATAATTTTTCTATGTATATTCACCAGAGTTTTTGAACACCTGTAGGTCAAAAATACTAGTGGTTGATTCAGCTTAGATTTGCCTTTGACTGAACCAGAATTTTCATGATGACATAAACATTATTATAATGAAAAAAACAAAGACAGTAACAAAACTTTGCATACTGGAAAAACAGGAGTGGAAACAAACACACAAATCCCAATCTGACACCGTGCCAAAAATATTATTAATAGGGCCGATAATATATTATGTTATCGGATTTATTGGGATGACCGATAATTATCGTGCACCTCTAGTTCTCATTCTTTTAATGATAGATTTTATTTCAGTTCACGATAATGTTTGCTCAGTTCGAGTTTTTGTCATGTTGTCATTTAACACACGAGGCTATCATAAAGCCACATTTAAAGTGACTGCAAATTATACAATACACTGCTATTAGTATGAAAGTCCAATTAGTTTCAGTCTTAAAGTGAAAATGAAGGGCACTTTGTCGAGTGCATTCCTCCTCCAAATTTAATTTATTAAAAAAAAGAAAAAAAAACTTTTTTTGTTTTTAGTGAATGGAACAGCCCCAAAATTCAATTAGTTCTTTTTTTGGCTCGTGCCGCACCCCTTGCGCCCACTCAGTTCAGTGAAAATTGGCAAAGTTGCATCCTTGGCTGTGCTCGAGCTCTCCAAGAGGATGCTGATTATATTACAAACGCTTGCTGTAAATCATACCAGAAATTAAAAATGCATTTGCATTCATTGACGACGTGTGGTATAGTATATTGTGTTTACGTTGGCTTTCTCTAGTGTTACGACACAAACGCTGTCAATGTTTGTCTTAATGTGACGTGCGCATGGTCCCTCCTTTCCTGTCTTATCAAACAATCAGCTCTCCTGATAAAACCTCAGCACGACGCCGTATTGCTGTTTGTGCCATTTTCGCAGCTGACTAGCCAATAGTGGCGGCGGGAGTGGAATTCAATGAATTCATGGTCACCCTTTGTGAGCTTGAGCAGCCATCCATACATACGGACACATGCTCTGTTCGTGTCCTAATGTGGTTTCCTCTATTATGAGATGTTCTACAATTAAAAAAAAAAAAATCATAAAATGTCTTTACTCAGTAAGATTTAATCATTTATCATTTTTGCTGAGGATAATGCATAAGCCTCTGAGTGTTGTCTGTCTACACGTGTTGCGATACCCTTAGATTTCAGATAGTTGGCTAATTCTGTTAGCCTGTGTATGGGATATTGCATTGTGCGTGAGCCTTAAGCTAAGAGAAGGTGTGTTGTTTACCGACATTTAGTGTGATTTATAGGCACACTCTAGGGGTGTAACGGTACACAAAAATCTCGGTTCGGTACGTACCTCGGGTTTGTGGTCACGGTTCGGTTCATTTTCGGTACAGTAAGAAAACAAAATGCAAAATATAAATGTGCTGGTCGTTTATTACACACCTTTGTGCTTTCAACAATAGGAACATTAGCCTATACAAAGCTAGAATTCTGCTCAAAAAGTAGCGGGTATTTAAAGATAATACAACAACAATTTGCCTTTCAGACCCCGAGTATTGGTCAGCTTTGTTTCCTGAAAGAAAGAAGAAAAAAGAAGTCCTGTGCTAAAGAGAGAAGCAATCCCAATGACAAAGATTTTAAAATGTATTTTACAAACGAAATGCCTCAATGAATCATTTTTTTTCTCTTTTGAACGGTTTTCAAAAGCTTTATTGGTGGATTTTCTCAAGTTAAAGCGCCACACAGAAATTAATCAATTTAATTGTGTAAGCAGGATCTGTGTATTATTCTTATTATTTAATTACAGGTGTTTTAGCTCATTTCAATGTATTTAAATGGGCTATTATTTATTTCATTGTGTTTATATTTTACAAATGTGATGTAGTATTAATTTATATTGTATATTTTATGTTGTATAACTTTAGTTCCTATGTGAATATTAGTTCCTACTTGTTTTGTTGTGGTAGGAGGGTTTTGTTTTGAACACGGGGCCGTGTTGGTTATTATTATAGCAGAGAAGACAGCAGTAAATCAACAAAGACAAGTCAACTGTGCCCTGATCTACCACTCAAAAGATCTGATGGACTCAAAAAGTGGGTTACGATCGCATATTAGTTTGAAAATCGACCGGATCCACCGTATTTTTACACGAGTGACTTCCGGTCTGCCCAATCCTAGCTACCGGTAGTAGTATTGACGCAGGAGGGTCACGTCTCGCGTCAAATAATAAACTCTGCCGTTCTTTTCGCGTGCCTCGCACTGAGCCGCTTCTGGGACGCGTATATCACGCGGCCACACTGCGACTGGTGTGCATTGGCTGATTGACTTTAACGCCCGCATTTCACTGCGTTCTCCCGTTGACGTTTCTGGGTTATACTGTCCTACCGTGTTGGTCCTCATTATAGTAGAGAAGGCAGAGTAAATATAATCTACACAAAGAAACTGTAACCTGATCGACTCACAGCCTCGCAAAGTAAGGGTTACATTACGTCAGAAACTCGTTAGGTACGCCTCCGTTCCGAACCGAGCACCACGTACCGAAACGGTTCAATACAAATACATGTACCGTTACACCCTTAGCACACCCACAGTTACTGTTGTTATGTGGATTTATGAGAAAACTGCTATATGATGAGATGTTCCACAATAGAAAATGCAAATAATCGCTTTAAACTCATTTAGTTGCAGTATTTCTTTTACATAGGATAAAGAATATAAATCAGGGAATTGCCTGTCTATAAGTGTTGCTTCACCTGCTGAGTTGAAATATAATAGCCTGTGTATTGGAGGTTGCACTCTTGGCTTTATGCTTGTCAGTTGGGCCATTTTTAAGTGCTTTGCTGCCATTTTGTGGGTTATATGGGCAAGTACATTTTTCTTTTATTTGGTATCAATTCCTTAGGGATACTCAGAAGCAGTCCTGTGATTCCACAAAATACCCACATCCAAGAAAAATGCCCCCAAACGGCTATAAAAGTCGACATAAACTCTAGTTACGCGCATTTACTGGCAATAAATAAAAAATAGAAAATCACTATTTAACACCAACACAAGCGTCTTTTAAACAACGACTTCCATGAGTTGTCCGACATTTAAAACAAATGTGTTCATGTGCTCTGGGGTCCGTGCGTGATCTTCCCAATTTCCCCTCAGCCTTGAAAATTCTCACGAGAACAAGCTGTGTGATTCTGTTGACAAGCGGGGTCACATCCACATCATCGCCGGAGCAAACCTACTTCCACCTCCCCGCGCGTCTTATTATCATATATATGGACTTGGGCTGACCCCAGAGTGCTGCGGCCCATGGCGGAGGAGCCGTAATAACCTCCCCCCGCCCGGCGAGAGCGGCTGACACGCGCGCGTACCCCGGAGGGCCCCGTGAAGCCCAAATGGCCGAGTGACCGCTGTGCTCTCTGCTCATCTCTTCTATCATCCGCTATTTTACCGCCCTTCACTCTCTCTCTCTGTTGCTCTCTTCGGGCAAGTGACATGTATATTTCAGAGGTGCCTTTCCCCCTGTGGGCTCCGTCTCAGGTCTCGAGTCATTTAGAGACCCGCTGCCTGCCTTTGCTCACAGCTGTTTGGACTCAGGCACACATCGCTTAAGTGCTTTACCCTCGGGTGAGACACTTGTGCACATTCATGCACACACGCGCAGGTGGTGAAGAAGACACAGTAGTACACACATGCACAAATCACTGCAGCGTTCTTATACACAAGACTGCATCTTTGGATGTATAGGAAACTGTACTGTCACCCTTGGCCTGATTTAAGTTTTTTATGAATCGTTTTAGTTTCATTTATTTTCTATTTCCAAGACCTGGATAATTGTTCCCATGAGGATTTGATGTCAGTAAAGTGTAAATTTGGGGGGATAGAAATTCCAATTTAAATAAAAATATGAACCCACATATTGAAGAGAATTATTATTGACACTGCTTTTCTATTCCCAATTTCATTACACCCAGTTTTTTTCTGCTTATACAGTGGGGCAAATAAGTATTTAGTCAACCACCAATTGCGCAAGTTCTCCTACTTAAAAAGATTAGAGAAGCCTGTAATTGTCAACATGGGTAAACCTCAACCATGACAGACAATGTGGGAAAAAAAACAATCAAATTGTTTCATTTTTAAAGAATTTATTTCCAAATTAGAGTGGAAAGTAAGTATTTTCTCACCTACAAACAAGCAAGATTTCTGGCTGTCAAAGAACTTCTTCCAACGAGGCTCCAATCATTACCTGTATTAATGGAACCTGTTTTAACTCATTATCGGTATATAAGACACCTGTCCACAACTTCAGTCAGTCACACTCCAAACTCCACTATGGCAAAGACCAAAGAGCTGTCGAAGGACACCAGAGACAAAATTTTAGACCTGCACCAGGCTGGGAAGACTGAATCTGCAATAGGTAAAACGCTTGGTGTAAAGAACTCGACTGTGGGAGCAATTATTAGAAAATGGAAGACATATAAGACCACTGATAATCTCCCTCGATCTGGGGCTCCATAAAAGATCCCCGTGGCGTCAAAATGATAACAAGAACGGTGAGCAAAAATCCCAGAAGCACACGGGGGGACCTAGTAAATGACCCACAGAGAGCTGGGACCACAGTAACAAAGGCTACTATCAGTAACACAATGCGCCGCCAAGGACTAAAATCCTGCACTGCCAGACTTGTCCCCCTGCTAAAGAAAGTACACGTCCAGGCCCGTCTGCAGTTCGCTAGAGAGCATTTGGATGATCCAAAAGAGGACTGGGAGAATGTGTTATAGTCAAATGAAACCAAAATAGAACTTTTTGGTAGAAACACAGGTTCTCGTGTTTGGAGGAGAAAGAACACTTAATTGCATCCGAAGAACACCATACCCACTGTGAAGCATGCGTGTGGAAACATTATGCTTTGGGGCTGTTTTTCTGCAAAGGGACCAGGACGACTGATCTGCGTAAAGGAAATAATGAATGGGGCCATGTAACGAGAGATTTTGAGTGAAAATCTCCTTCCATCAGCAAGGCATTGAAGATGAGATGTGGCTGGGTCTCTCAGCATGACAATGATCCCAGACACACAGCCAGAGCCACAAAGGAGTGGCTTCGTAAGAAGCATTTCAAGGTCCTGGAGTGGCCTAGCCAGTCTCCAGATCTCAACCCCATAGAAAATCTGTGGAGGGAGTTGAAAGTCCGTGTTGCCCAACGACAGGCCCAAAACATCACTGCTCTAGAGGAGATCTGCATGGAGGAATGGGCCAAAATACTAGCAATAGTGTGTGAAAAGCTTGTGAAGAGTTACAGAAAACGTTTGGCCTCCCTTATTGCCAACAAAGGGTACATAACAAAGAATTGAAATGAATTTTTGGCATTGACCAAATACTTATTTTCCACCATGATTTGCACATAAATTATTTAAAAATCAAACAATGTGATTTTCTGTTTTTTTTCCCCCACATTCTGTCTCTCATGGTTGAGGTTTACCCATGTTGACAATTACATATTTTCAAGCGGGAGAACTTGCACAATTAGTGTTTGACTAAATACTTATTTGCCCCACTGTATACTGTACCCAAGAAACTACTTTATTCCAAACACACACATCCTCTGTCCCTCTGGCTCTTTTGTCACTCGGCTTGTTTTCCAGATTGTTTCATCAGCCAAGAGAGACACAAAAGCAATTGTATTAATTCAACATTCCCAGCCTCTCACAGGCTTTGGAGGCCTCGCACACATGATTTAAAGCTTGTTGAACAATGCCTCGCACACCCGTACACACAACAAGTGGGTCCAAGCCTCTCAGCTTGACTGTCTCAACTAATTCCTCCACATTGGCATAATGCAGGTTGGCCACCTTCCCACCATAGGATTTGCTTTGGCTCAGGGAGGAAATTCCCCCATCCACTGTACAAGAGGAAGAAGCATTATCTATTTGTAATAAATATTCAAACGCATTCCCCAGCCAAAGCCCACCATAATATGGGTCAGGATTGAGAAGATCCCCTCTCAGTTGTTTTATTTTTCTTCCCTACTCTCCTGTGTTCTCATTGTCTCACCGAAGGCATCTTTGGGGGGGTCTCCCGATTTAGCGACGACTCCCCCCCCTCCACCTAATGAAGGACAATCCGGTTAGGCCTCGCCGCACACACGAAGCCTTCCAAAGTGCAGGGGGGCTTAATTGGAAGAGCTTAATTGAGTTGTGAGAGGCTTAAGGAGTGGGAATCAGTGAAAGTCAGCCTTAATGAGTGGATATACCCCACTGTATTGTACTGCCCAACCTAAGCAGCGATTCAACTAATTACTACATGGAAAAATGAAGAGAATTTATTTCCCTCTTTCAGGATTGTTTTCAATTTTTCCACAAAATAGCCTCAAGTGCAATTCACTGTTAGGTGAGGTTCGCGCCCTGATTGCATTAGGTCGTTGCCATGACGATTGACGCGACAACAACCCCCGGACTTCAAATATAGGAGCTGGCAATCTGAGGAAACGGAGGTGTGATCCTTCCACACAGGCCTGCATGCGGCATGCGCACGTCCTTCCGTCCCCACTGGAAAGCGATTGGACTCGTTTGCATGTGAATGTCAATGGCATGCGCCCAGTTGTGCGTCCAGCCAGACGGGCTCCGAGAAGGTCCGCTCCCCCGAAATGCTAGTCACAGCGGGCGACACTGTGCTGTTTTGGTTTTTGCAGGACAGTGAGGGCGCACAGCCATTGAACCTGTCGGCCAAGCCTAAGGCATCCGAGAGCAAGTCACCCAACTCCCCCCCAACTTCCCCACAGGTCCCCGCTGCCGTTGCCGCTGCCGCCAAGCTGGGCCCCGCCGGCTCCCTGAAGCACAGTGTCGCCCCCTCCAGCATCGGAGGACCTCCGGCTAGAGTCAGCTCAATAGGTTGGTCTACTCTTTATGCATATACACACACACTTTTTGAATAGAGTACAGTGTATCACAAAAGTGAGTACACCCCTGGCATTTCTGCAGATATTTAAGTAAATCTTTTCATGGGACAACACTGACAAAATGACATTTTGACACAATGAAAAGTAGTCTGTGTGCAGCCTATATAATAGAGTTCATTTATTTTCCTTTCAAAATAACTCAAGCTATAGCCATTAATAGCTAAACCCCTGGCAACAAAAGTGAGTACACCCCTTAGAAACTATGTACTAGGGTTGTTCCGATCATGTTTTTTTGTTCCCGATCCGATCCCGATCGTTTTAGTTTGAGTATCTGCCGATCCCGATATTTCCCCAATCCGATTGCTTTTTTTTGCTCCCGATTCAATTCCAATCATTCCCGATAATTTTTCCCGATCATATACATTTTGGCAATGCATTAAGGAAAAAAATGAATAAAACTCGGACGAATATATACATTCAACATACAGTACATAAGTACTGAAGCCTCTTCTGAAGACAGTACACAAGAAAGTCCGCCCGTCTCATCCATGTGCTTTGTTGAAACGTCTTCAGCACACTGTTTGCGGGCTTTCTTGTGTACCGTCTTCAGAAGAGGCTTCCTCCTGGGGTGACAGCCATGCACACCAATTTGACGTAGAGTGCGGCGTATGGTCTGACCACTAACAGGCTGACCCCCCACCTCTTCAATCCCTGCAGCAATGTTGACAGCACTCCTGTAACAAGTCACGTGACATTTTGGAGGGAAAATGACAAGCTGTACTCAATTTGGACATTTAGGGATGTACGTAGCTTCTAAGGGGTGTACTCACTTTTGTTGCCGGGGGTTTAGATTAGAGATCGATCGGGTCCGATCACGTCATTTTCAAAGTATCGGAATTGGCAAAAAAATATCAGACATGCCTTTTTTAATATATATACAGTATATACATATATATGTGTATATTTTTTTTTAAATTAAATCGTTCTCTAATTGTATTTAATGTTACAGACAAAATGTCTTACACTCATCCAGAGTCTTTAGTTTTGGCTTAAAGTGGGGCTGTCAAATTTATCGCGTCAACGGCGGTAATAACATTAAAATATTTAACGCAATTTACGCATGCGCTGTACTACCCACTCATGCATTGTTGCGTTCAATCTGTAATGCCACCGTTTTACATATACATAGAGCTAAAAGGCAATGTAAAATGAGTAGAGAATTTTGGCAGCCTTTGAAGCCTTTTTTTTAATTGGCTAAAGCCTTACAATCCCTCTCTCAATAATTAGAAATATCGTGGGAAGCAATGTGGGTGAGGTAGTAGTTGATCTTTTTCTTAACACCCTATGTTATTTCTCAACGCAGAGAAGATATATCAATTGGTACAACGACGCACAGTCATGGTTGCACTTCCCATCATGCATTTGGGCAGAAGTTAAATGGCTACAGTATCATTTACTGAAAGCTCAACAAATACACTGGATGGCAATATTTAGTCACAATATACAAAGTCACATTTATCCTTTAAGAATTACCATTCTTTCTATCCGTGGATCCCTTTCACAGAAAGAATGTTAATAATGTAAATGCCATCTTGAGGATTTATTGTCATAATAAACAAATACAGTACTTATGTACTGTATGTTGAATGTATATATTCGTCCGTGTTTTATTCTTTTCTGAATGCATTGCCAAAATGTATATGATCGGGAAAAATTATCGGGAATGTTTGGAATTTAATTGGGAGCAAAAAAAAAAAGCAATCGGATCGGGAAATATCGGGATCGGCAGATACTCAAACTAAAACGATCGGATCGGGAGCAAAAAAACATGATCGGAACAACCCTAATCACGATATATCACCATTTCGATATTTTGTCCCACCCCTTGTACCTAATGAGCCAAACTGAAATGTATTGCGCATACTGTCATTGACATAGAATTTGACTAAAATGCTTGGAAAAAAAAAAAAAATTCTGAAAGTTCTAACAGCATCTGTGTGTTATTCAGTATAACTGCGTCCCCAGTTGCTCTTATGACATTGACATCTAATGCAACAACCCGAAGCACATCATTCTCCTTCACATTCCATACGTTTAGTTTTTTTCTATTTACGCTGCCATGACGCATAACCAAATTGCACATTTGAGCCAGGCTGCGCCAATACAAATTTTGAAACGCAACATTCCTGGATCCGCTGTCGGCACATCACCAAAAATAGCAGTGTTCCCTGCAAGTCCCGCCATTGTCGCTGGCGTAATCACCCCCGACCATATGCACCCTCACGCACGTAAATAAAATATGACATAAATGAATCACCGTTTTGTGCGCTTAATCCATTTTTCACGCCACGCTGATAGTTCAAATATTTCACATATGTAACAAGCTATAATTAGTGTGTTTGTGTTGTTGTTTTTTTTCCCCTCCCCTCCTCCGTGTCACTATTTCCCTGCCGGGCCTGCTGCATTGTTATGTGTTTATTAGTGACTGAAAGAGACATGAAGTGGTGATGGGGGAGGGTGGAGAGATGCAAGAAGGATTAACAACCTTCCTTTTTTTTTTTGAAGCGAGGGAATAATAAAATGAGGCACGTATGACAGACAGGAGGTATCACCAATGAGATTAGAGAAGCTTCTTACATGAGCCAGGACAGAAAACACAACTGAAACGCACACAAACGCATCATTCTGTCATTTCCCCCCATCTGAGTTCTCGGCTAATCTCACTGTTTTTCAACAAATCGCGGGATTTAATATCAGATTAGTGGATTTGCGGTCCCAGATGTTTTTTGTTCGGGAAAAATGGATTACAGTGTTTAAAGTTTGTGCGTGATCCCAGCGGAATATTCGGACGCTTTTGTGATGAGCCGCCGTCGCCGCGGGCCCATCTGTTGCCATCGGGTTTACCCGGTCAACAGCGCATTTGTTACTCCGGTTTGTAGCCGTATTAGGGTTCTTGTTGCAGGTTCAGAGGGGATTGGAACGACGGACAAATTGGAAAAGAGTCTAGACGTGCTCGTTTTGATGCGGCAGGGGTAGTTTGGGAATGTGTCTTTTATATTTTTTTGGTGTGATGGACACAAAAAGATCATTTTTTTTCATCCAACCCAGTTAAATCTTTGCTAAAATTGAATTTGTGCTAATAACGGCAGCATCGAAAGTCATGCTTTCTTTAAATCGATAGTTACTTAAATGTAATTATTAGGGCTGTCAAATGATTACAATTTTTAATCGAGTTAATCACAGCTTAAAATTTAAATAATCGTAATTAATCGCAATTCAAAATATCTCTAAAATATGCCATATTTTTCTGTAAATTATTGTTGGAATGGAAAGCTAAGACTCAAGACAGATATCTGCATTCAACATACTGTGCATACAGTGCCCTCCATAATTATTGGAACTAGAGATGTCTCCAATCACGTCATTTTCAAAGTATCGGAATCGGCAAAACAATATCGGCCATGCCTTATTTTAATATATACAGTATATATTTTTTAATTAAATCATTTTCTAGTTGTATTTCACGTTACAGACATAAATATGTTACACTCATCCGGAGTCTTTAGTTTAGGCTTAAGATAGGGTTATCAAGTTTATCCCGATAACGGCGGTAATTAATTTTTTTAAAAATGTATTGTGTTAAAATATTTAACGCAATTAATGCATGCGCTGCATGACCCACTCACGTATTGTCGCGCTCAATCTGTAATGGCGCCGTTTTACCTATATACATCTTCTATTCAGTAGAGTTACTAACTTATGACTACTTAAGTTGTTGAAATTGTCCCAAATTTCTATCCTCTATTCAGGAAAACTTATCAGCTTTGTTAAATGAAAGTAAGAATTTTTAAAATCTTTTTTTTAACATTCAGAGAATGATAATGAATGATAATGTATATATTCGTCACAGTTTTATTCATTTTTTTCTTAATGCATTGCCAAAATGTATATGATCGGGAGAAAATTATCAGGAATGATTGGAATTGAATCGGGAGCAAAAAAAAAAAAGCAATCGGATCGGGAAATATCGGGATCGGCAGATACTCAAACTAAAACGATCAGCATCGGATCGGGAGCAAAAAAATATGATCGGAACAACCCTAATTGGTACCCCTGAAAAAGATTTTTTTCAAAGAATATGGGACCTTAATGGAAAAAAAGAGAAAAATCCAACCTTCAATACAAATGCATTTATTCAGTGGGGAAAAAAATCCCACATAAAGAAATAATTATTTGACATCAAATAATTTGTGTCACAATTATTAGCACCCCTGGTGTTAATACTTTGTACAACCCCCTTTTGCCAACAAAACAAGGTCTGGGGACTGAGATGGCCATGGGAGGAGCTTGATTTTGTGTCTGGTGAACCATTTCTGTGTAGATTTGGCCATATGTTTAGGGTCATTGTCTTGCTGAAAGACCCATCTTCAGCTTTCGGGCAGAGGGCAACAGATTTTGATTAAAAATGTCCTGGTATTTCAAAGCATTCATGATGCCATGCACCCTAACAAGGTTCCCAGGGCCTTTGGAAGCGAAACAGCCCCACAGCACCACTGACCCACCCCCATACTTCACAGTGGGTATGAGGTGCTTTTCAGCATGCGCATCTTTCGTGGCACGCCAGACTCACTTAGAGCGCTTGTTGCCAAAAAGCTCAATCTTGGTCTCACACAAAAATACACATGGTCCCAGGCTTCAACTGGGACCGTGTGTATTTTTTATGTCAAATATTTTTTTCTTTATGTTGGATTTTTTTCCCCACTGCATGAATGCACATGTATTGAAGGTTGGATTTTTCTCTTTTTTCCATTAAGGTCCCATATTATTTGAATTAAAAATATATATATATTAGAAGCTAAAAAACACATCTTTTTCAGGGGTGCCAATATTTATGGAGGGCACTGTAAGTACTGTATTTGTTTATTATAACAATAAATCCACAAGATGGCATTAACATGATTAACATTCTTTCTGCTAAAGGGATCCTCAGATAAAAAGACTTGTAGTTCTTAAAAGATAAATGTGAGTACAAGTTATAGTAATTTCATATTAAAACCCCTTTTAATGTTTTCGTTTAAATAAAATTGGTAAAATAGCTCGCCATTGTTGACGTCGCCGAGCGGGATGTCACATGGGCTCCCGCCGTTCTTCGACAGTGTCTTTAACTACGTAAGATTGTGATTGAAATACACCACAAGGTGTCAATGGCGAGTTTTGAATTAATTAGGGATCTAGCCAAGGCTAAGTCTGAGTAAGTTGTATGTGTATTTTGCATAGCTATTTTGATTGGGAATGCCAGTTCTCTTTGCATCGAGCACTTTTCTTTTTGTGAACATTATTTTTTTGAGAGATAGGACTATTAATTTTGCTTTCACTAAATGATACTGTAGCAATTAGACTTCTCCACCCAAATGCATGATAAGTTGGGCAACCATAACTGTCAGTGGTGGCTGCAAATGTTCTGCGTTGTGTTCAATAATGCGTGTTAAGAAAAAAAAATAATCTCCTGTAATTCTTCTCCACGTCGCTCACCACATTAGATATGCCAATATACGGCACGGTCCAATGAACACCTGCATATCTCGGTCTCTTAGCTCTGTCAATGAGCAAAAAACAGTGTCATTGTAATCTGAGGCAATGCATGAGCATGTCATTCCGTGCATGTGTTAAATGCGTCAAATATTTTAACGTAATTAATTTTGAAATTACCGCCCGTTAACGCGATAAATTTGACAGCACTAGTAATTATGTGTCTAACTAATATTACACAAATGGCTTTGGAGTAGGATTGTTCCGATCATGTTATTTTGCTCCCGATCGTATTAGTTTGAGTATCTGCCTATCCCGATATTTCCCGATCCAATTGCTTTTTTTTTTTTTTGTGCTCCCAATTCAATTCCAATCATTCCCGATCATATACATTTTGGCAATGCATTAAGAAAAAAATGAATAAAACTCGGACAGATATATACATTCAACATACAGTACATTCAATATACAGTACTGTATTTGTTTATTATGACAATAAATCCTCAAGATGGCATTTACATTATTAACATTCTTTTTGTGAGAGGGATCCACGGATAGAAAGACTTGTAATTCTTAAAGGATAAATGTGACTTTGTATATTGTGACTAAATATTGCCATCTAGTGTATTTGTTGAGCTTTCAGCAAATGATACTGTATCCATGCCCAAATGCATGATGGGAAGTGCAACCATGACTGTGCGTAGTGCTACCAATTGATATATCTTCTCTGCATTGGGAAATAACATAGGGTGTTAAGAAAAAGATCAATTACTACCTTTCTTCCCCACATTGCTTCCCACGATATTTCTAATCGTAGGGAGAGGGATTGTAAGGCTTTAGCCAATTAAAAAAAGGCTCCAAAGGTTGCGAAAATTCACTCTACTCATTTTACGCTGCCTTTTAGCTCTATATATAGATTAAACGGCGCCATTACAGATTGAACGCGACAATGCGTGAGCGTTAATTGGGTTAAATATTTTAACGTGAAAAATTATTTTAAAAATTAATTACCGCCGTTAATGGGATACATTTGATAACCCTACCTTAAGCCTAAACTAAAGACTGGATGAGTGTAACATATTACGTCTTTAAAGTTAAATACAATTAGAAAACGATTGAATTAAAAAAATATATATATATTAAAAAAAGGCATGTCCGATATTTTTTTGCCGATTCCGATACTTTGAAAATGACGTGATCGGACATCTCTACTTTGGAGCATATTTTTGTCTGATCTGGATCTGTTTGAAGAAACATGATCCAACCAAATCTTTGCATGAAAGTTTCTGATGTGGCAGTTTATTTAATGTCAGTAAAATGTCCTTTTAGAAAGTAACTACAACTAATAATACTACCAAAAAAGTGAGCGGTGCCGACATCTCTCCATCCATCATTCTAATGCCTAACAGACCCCGAGGCAAGTCTCTCCATCATCTCTCCGTCCATCCATCTTCCCATTTGAAGTCAAATTGATGGCCTGTCACTGCCTTCAATTTCAAACACTTTTTTTGCCGTGCGTTTGTCACCGTCGCCAAAGTTTGTGAGCGTCCGAAATGCTCTTTGCCTGTCGGGAGGGATTTGGGGAGGGGGGGGATAAAATGTCTGTAGTGAAATACAGAGAGTAACAGAACCCTCCCCCACTATTTGGGTCACATACACTTGTCTGGATGGTTGGCATCACTGTCATTTTAACACACACATTGACGTGGTTAAGAATACCTCCCTCCTTTTTTCGGGAGATTAAAATTGACTGCCGTCACCTTTTTCTTCTCTCGGCCCCTCTCACGTCCAGATTCCCCCCCGACTTCTAAAAGAGTTCACAGCTCTGTCATTACCAATCTGAAGCCGGTAATCTGGCCTGAGATGGCATTAGCGGGGGCGGCTTAGTGCAGATAAAGGCCCCCTAAGCTAGCGGTAGCTCTTTGTTGGCGGTGATGGAGTATTTGAGGGGTTACCTGAATGGAAAAGTGTCATTAAAGATGTTTTATATATATATATAAATATATCGCGGAAAACACAGACAAGACTGAAAAAGCAGTTTCTGCTCTTGTACTCCTCTTTAAAAGAAACTGCTGTATTTTAAACCAAAACAACTGTTGTGTTTGAAAGAACAATATGTATAGATGCTGCCATAGCAGATTCATGGTGCATTAAGCCTCTGAACCATTTTAAATTTGTCCGTTTTACCCCGGAAACCCCCGTTTACGGACGTCGCACAAACGCTTTTGTTTCAACCCAGCCATAAAACAAAGGAAAATAATTATATTTACTAGGTATGTCCCGATGTCTGATCATGTCATTTTCAAAGTATCGGAATTGGCAAAAAAATATCGGACATGCCTTTTTTTAATACATATATTTTTTTAAATTAAATCGTTTCTAATTGTATTTAACGTTACGGACATAATATGTTACTCTCATCCAGAGTCTTTAGCTTAAGGTAGGGTTATCAAATTTATCCCGTTAATGGCGGTAATGAATTTTTTAAATAATTTATCACGTTAAAATATTTAACCCAATTAACGCATGCGCTGCACGACCCACTCACGCATTGACGCGTTCAATCTGCAATGGCGCTGTTTTACCTATATAGAGAGCTAAAAGGCAGTGTAAAATAAGTAAAGTGACATTTGGAAGCCTTTGGAGCCTTTTTTTAATTGGCTAAAGCCTTACAATCCCTCTCCCTACGATTAGAAATATCGTGGGAAGCAATGTGGGGAAGCAAGGTAGTAATTGATCTTTTTCTTATCACCCTATGTTATTTCCCAACGCAGAGAAGATATATCAATTGGTAGCACTACGCACAGTCATGGTTCCACTTCCCATCATGCATTTGGGCATGGCTTCAGTATCTTTTACTGAAAGCTCAACAAATACACTAGATAGCAATGTTTAGTCACAATATACAAAGTCACATTTGTCCTTTAAGAATTACAAGTCTTTCTATCAGTGGATCCCTCTCACAGAATGTTGATAATGTAAATGCCATCTTGAGGATTTATTGTCATAATAAACAAATACAGTACTTATGATGAATGTATATATTCGTCCGAGTTTTATTCATTTTTTTCTTAATGCATAACCAAAATGTATATGATCGGGAAAAATTATCGGAAATGATCGGAATTGGGAGCAAAAAAAAAAAGCAATCGGATCGGGAAATTTCGGAATCGGCAGATACTCAAACTAAAACAATCAGGATCCGATCGGTAGCAAAAAAAAAACATGATCGGAACAACCCTAATATTTACTATTCAAAGTGTGTCATTTTGAGTTTAGAATTATTATTTGATGTCTAATATTTTGTTTTAAAAAAATAAAACTTTAAAAAATTATTCACTCGCATATTTTAAACTTTTAAACTAATTACGTCACAATGAAAAAAAACGGCGTCTGTAAAAAAGTGACTTTTTTTGTTACTGTCGCATTTTCTCTAATATGTTAGATCAGGGGTCCCCAAACTACGGCAGCTATCGATTATTTTAGTAGTCGACTGATCCATGAACTATTTAGTTCGAATAATCGGGTAATCGGATAAGGAACATAAAAAATTAAAATACCTGAGCTGAGCCTCAAACGGTACAAAAAATAAATAAATAAGGATCTATGTACAACACAAGAACAATTGGCTAACTTAGCAAAAGTCCGTTAGCTCAAATGCTATGCTTTTTTTTTTTTTTTTTTTTTTTTTTACAGCGCTCTTAACAAATGGTTCAGACTCATATTACCACAAAAAACAGCTAAATATACCTATAAACTAAAATACGAATGTAATGAAAAAAAACTTTAGCGCAAACAAACTTAGCTTAGGGGACCCCTGTGACCCCGTTAGTTTGGGGACCCCTGTGTTAAATGATAAATAATGGATCCAAACAAAGAAAAATTGAACAAACAAAAAAAAGTTTAAAAGGGTAAATATATGAAAAAGAAAATCTCGACCACTCCTTGATGTCTCCGATTTCTGCATCGCGACCCTTGTTATATTACCATGTTTCACACATAAAATCCCCCCAAAAATCCAGCTGTGGCCATTCACAGCTTTGTCTTGACACTCAGAGATACATGTTACATGGAGTTTTTGGATCGAAACAAGGTAAGTACGCGATAATATCTTGTTAAAGTCATGGTGTCTATAATTCTGGTCTTGCGTGCTCTCACATCCAGTTAGGGTTTTGCCCCTTAAAAATTATTTTCTGATAGCGGAACTTCAAGTCAAGAGTGTTTTCCGCCATATATATAAAAGAATGCACATTTGTGCATGTTTAAATCTAAGGGCAGGTAGCTTGAAGCCATGCCAGCTCGGAGCGCATTCTGACTCAAATCAGTTCCCCTCCTCCTCCTCAAGTGTATGCTAATGTCTTTACCTCATGGCAAAATGGAAAACGCGTTCCCACGAAGCGCCAAATGTGAATTACGTTCACTTCATTTCAAACGACAACAAAAATGCCGCCGCTTGTCTTAGCAGACTTGCTGTCATCGCTGTCGTCGGGAGCCTACCTGAACGACCACGAGGCCGTGACCAAGGCGTTCGCTGAGGCCCGACAGATGAAGGAACAGCTCAAACGGGAGCAGCAGGTGCTGGACGCTAAAGTGGCGGCCGTTAGTAGCCTCGGACTCAACAACGGACGTTCCGACAAGGTAAAGAAGTGACACCCACAAAAATCACTCATTTCAACCTTGTTGAAAGGCTATTTACAGTGGGGTAAATAAGTATTTAGTCAGCCACTAATTGTGCAAGTTCTCCAACTTGAAAACATTGCAAATCATGGTGGAAAATAAGTATTTGGTCAATACCAAAAGTTCATCTCAATACTTTGTTATGTGCCCTTTGTTGGCAATAACGGAGGCCAAACGTTTTCTGTAACTCTTCACAAGCTTTTCACACACTGTTGCTGGTATTTTGGCCCATTCCTCCATGGAGATCTCCTCTAGAGCAGTGATGTTTTGGGGCTGTCATTGGGCAACATGGACTTTCAACTCCCTCCACAGATTTTCTATTGGGTTGAGATCTGGACACTGGCTAGGCCACTCCAGGACCTTGAAATGCTTCTTACGAAGCCACTCCTTTGTTGCCCTGGCTGTGTGTTTGGGATCATTGTCATGCTGAAAGACCCAGCCACGTCTCATCTTCAATGCCCTTGCTGATGGAAGGAGATTTTCACTCAAAATCTCTCGATACATGGCCCCACTCATTCTTTCCTTCACGCAGACCAGTCATCCTGGTCCCTTTGCAGAAAAACAGCCCCAAAGCATGATGTTTCCACCGCCATGCTTCACAGCGGGTATGGTGTTCTTCGGATGCAATTCAGTATTCTTTCTCCTCCAAACCCGAGAACCTGTGTTTCTACCAAAAAGTTCTATTTTCCATAACACATCCTCCCAGTCCTCTTCTGGATCATCCAAATGCTCTCTAGCGAACTGCAGACAGGGCTGGACGTGTACTTTCTTCAGCAGGGGGACACGTCTGGCAGTGCAGGATTTGAGTCCCTGGCGATACATTGTGTTACTGATAGTCGCCTTTGTTACTGTGGTCCCAGGTCTCTGTAGGTCATTCACTAGGTCCCCCCGTGTGGTTCTGGGATTTTTGCTCACTGTTCTTGTTATCATTTTTGATGCCACAGGGTGAGCTCTTGCGTGGAGCCCCAGATCAAGGGAGATTATCAGTGGTCTTGTATGTCTTCCATTTTCTAATAATTGCTCCCACAGTTGATTTCTTTACACCAAGCGTTTTACCTATTGCAGATTCAGTCTTCCCAGCCTGGTGCAGGTCTAAAATTTTGTCTCTGGTGTCCTTCGACAGCTCTTTGGTCTTGGCCATAGTGGAGTTTGGAGTGTGACTGATTGAGGTTGTGGACAGGTGTCTTATACCGATAATGAGTTAAAACAGGTGCCATTAATACAGGTAATGAGTGGAGCCTCGTTAGACCTCGTTAGAAGAAGTTAGACCTCTTTGGCTGCCAGAAATCTTGCTTGTTTGTAGGTGACCAAATACTTATTTTTCACTCTAATTTGGAAATAAATTCTTTAAAAATCAAACAATATGATTTTCTAATTTTTTTTCACATTCTTTCTCTTATGGTTGAGGTTTACCCATGTTGACAATTACAGTCCTCTCTAATCTTTTCAAGTAGGAGAACTCGCACAATTGGTGGTTGACTAAATACTTATTTGCCCCACTGTATCTGTTCGAGCTCACTAAATCAACAACTAAAATTAGTCACACAAGGGTTAAGATCTTTCAACACTTGTTCCAGATTGTTCCTCGGCGCAATCACTATATTTTTTTTCCACTCACTATTTTCTAGCCTTTTTTGTCACTGTAAAAGTGTTATAAATCCGAGTATGTGTGTGAGGTGCACTGCAGGGCTGCGCGTGTGTGTGTCAGGGCGGACGTTAATGCAAAGTGACTGCGCGGCTCCTTGCCAGCGTGGCTAAATTGTGGTTATTTGTTAAACACATCATGTCTGGAAAACACGCACGGGTACGCAGGCCGGTTTATTTACTCTTATGTACTTGTATTAGATGTACATATTGCTTTATAATGGTGTCACTTGACTAAACTACTGAACCATCTGCCATCTTGTGGAGGAAAGTTTAATAGTTCTGCCTGACATTAAACATCACTGGTATTCTTGTGAGGGAGATGATTTCTCAGCCCGTGCGTTAACTTCTGCTTACCCCCCTTTTTGGCTTTGTTGAGCCTCAGCGACCGGCCCGGCGACAACAGAGTCGTCTCTGACACTCCGGGAGGGATTAGTTTTGTCGCTACTTTGTGTCTCGGCGCCCGTGTCAGCCGCTCAATCCACTTTTCCCGTGTACGGCGCTGGGGCTTAATGTCAGACTAGGCTGCCATCCACTCTGTCTCCCTCTTCATCCCCTCCTGTACAAAAGTGTGTGTGTGTGGCATCACATTTAATCTTAATATCTGAGCGTGTGGAAGACATTATGTCTTTTTTCCCTCTAAAATGAGCTCTGATCACTTGTTTGACACGCAGATAATTCTCACAAATCTCTCTGCAGATGACTCGAGTGAGATAAATGGCTCTCTCTTCTATTTAACTCAAAATGTAGAGGGAATAATAGTCAACAATTAAACTGTTTTGAGCTAAAAACGTGCAGCCGGCGCGTTAGGGTCGCGTCAAAATGGAGACTGTTTGGAAGGTTGTTTTAGAAGACAACACTGGGTTGCTTCCCGCTCTTAATCGTATAATTAAACTGTAAAAAGAAAAAACAAAATGCCTGCCAGTGCGGGTGGCGTCAAGTTCCAGTGCGCATTAAGCATGTAAATGTGCAGTAAATCAGGCTTTTATTGGCTAGAATAAATACTCAGTGGGCCACGCGGCGTGGCCTCACTTTCCCTCTAATGCGTCGACCCGTGGGTGCCTCGGCGAGAACCGCCGCGTTCGCCTGGCGCAGGTGGTTTCGAATCTAAAACGCTCGTAAACATTCAAAGCGGTGTGTCGGTTCACATTCAAAAGGTGCACGTGGATGCTTTTTGGACAATTAGCTTGAGTGCTGTGACTTTTGAAGTTGAAGCAAAATGGGTTTTCAAAGTTTTTTGTCGGGTTTGTCCAGGACAAGGCGGCCTTGGAGAGTTTGAGTCAACAGCTAAAGCAGCAGGCCGAGGACAAGTTCAGCCATGCCATGCTGGACTTCACCATGAGCGGCGACTCGGACGGTAAACACGCAGACACGTCAACACAAACAATGGAAAGGTCATAATTAGAGATGTCCCGATCGATCGGGTTTTATTTTGAGTATCTGCCGATCCCGATATTTCCCGATCCGATTGCTTTTTTTTTTTTTTTTTTGCTCCCGATTCAATTCCAATCATTCCCGATAATTTTTCCCGATCATATACATTTTGGCAATGCATTAAGAAAAAAATGAATAAAACTCGGACAAATATATACATTCAACATCCAGTACATAAGTACTGTATTTGTTTATTATGACAATAAATCCTCAAGATGGCATTTACATTATTAGCATTCTTTCTGTGAGAGGGATCCACACTTGTAATTCTTAAAGGATAAATGTGACTTTGTATATTGTAACTAAATATTGCCATCTAGTGTATTTGTTGAGTTTTCAGTAAATGATACTGTAGCCATTTAACTGTTCTGCCCAAGTGCATGATGGGAAGTGCAACCATGACTGTGCGTAGTGGCACCAATTGATATATCTTCTCTGCGTTGGGAAATAACATAGGGTGTTACGAAAAAGATCAACTACTACCTTTCTTCCCCACATTGCTCCCACAATAATCCTAATTGTTGAGAGAGGGATTGCAAGGCTTTAGCCAATTAAATAAAGGCTCCAAAGGCTGCCAAAATTCACTCTACTCATTTAACGCTGCCTTTTATCTCTATATATAAGTAAAAGGACGCCATTATAGATTGAACCCGACAATGCGTGAGTGGGTCGTGCAGCGCATGCGTTTACTGCGTTAAATATTTTAATGTGATTAATTTAAGAAAAATTAATTACCGCCGTTAACGCGATAAATTTATGGCATACTTTATGGCCCTACTTTAAGCCAAAACTAAAGACTCTGGATGAATGTAAGACATTTTGTCTGTAACGTTAAATACAATTAGAGAACGGTTTAATTAAAAAATGTATATATATTAAAAAAAAAGGCATGTCCGATATTTTTTGCCGATTCTGATACTTTGAAAATGACGTGATCGGACCTGATCACATCTTTAGTTCTATCCTCATTAAACGTGAAGTTGTTCAGCTTTTCAGATGACAAACAAGGCAATTGCGCTTTTTGATGCTTTTTACTTCCTTCACTTTTGACAATTTGTAAACACATATGTACACTTATGTTCAAAACGACACGCATTTTAACAAAACTCTTCGCACAAAACAATTGGTGTTCAAATGTCCATCTAGTCTGATTTATATGTAAATTCAGTAGATTAAATGAGCCTAAATTACCTAACAAAAGTCAGCTAGCCAAAATGCTACAAATGCTAAAGTACTTACAATTCTAATAGCAAATCGCTCCCCCATAACTCCACGGACAGTAGCTCTAAACTTAATTACAAATGTATGCACAAAGATATATTAGCTGAAACAACTTACCATATTTTTCGGACTATAAGTCGCACCTGAGCATAAGTCGCACCAGCTATAAAATGCCCAACGAAGAGGAAAAAAAACAAATAAGTCGCACTGGAGTATAAGTCGCATTTTGGAGGGAAATTTACTTGATAAAATACAACACATAGAACAGATATGTCATCTTGAAAGGCAATTTAAAATAAAAATACGATACAGAACAACATGCTGAATAAGTGTACAGTATGATAATAATTACACGATGCATGAACAACGAAATGCAAACATGTATGTTTAGGTAACATAGTTATTAAGAGTTATTCAGATAACTATAGCATAAAGAACATGCTAACAAGTTTACCAAACCATCAGTGTCACTCCAAAACACCAAAATAACATGTAAAATGATATAATAATGTGTTAATAAATTCACACATAAGTCGCTCCAGAGTATAAGTCGCACCCCCAGCCAAACTATGGGGAAAAAAACGCGACTTATAGTCTGAAAAATACGGTACATGTCAGACGTCCAGCCAAACCCAACGCTGCCAATAGAGGGCAGTGTATCCTCCATCACTAAACAAAATACAATACACTTTGGAATTTTTTGGATAGTTATTTTGAGATTTCGGAGTACTTATAGGGTTCATTCCGATTTAAGTTGAAATTCCGGTTATGTCGCCAGCATAGGAACGGAACTCGTTCGTAACCCGGGGACTACCTGTATTACCGTATTGGCCCGAATATAAGACAGTGTTTTTTGCATTGAAATAAGATTGAAAAAGAGGGGGTCGTTTTATATTCGTGGTGTAGACATTATACCCATTCACGACGCTAGATGGCGCCAGATATCATTGAAGCGATGTTCTGTCATGACAGATCTCGGCTACTCTCAAGTTTAACCAGTTTGCATTATTTTATTGCAATGTTTTTCCTTATCCAGATTTGTTTCAAGACTACAGTTACAGTTAGACTTCACTTATTGCAATTTTGTTGTTGTTTTATCACAATAGATTGGTTTAATTACATTTCAAAAACCAGAAGCCATTCATTTATTAATGTGATTGCACTTTAGTTTACATATTTAAATGTTCAAATATTAAGATTTGAATGAGGCAAAATAACATGCTTTTTCTTTCAAATATATTGTTTAGGGCTGTCAAAATTATTGCGTTAACGGGCGGTAATTAATTTTTTAAATTAATCACGTTAAAATATTTGACGCAATTAACGCACATGCCCCGCTCAAACAGATTAAAATGACAGCACAGTGCAATGCCAACTTGTTACTTGTGTTTTTTGGAGTTTTGTCGCCCTCTGTTGGCGCTTGAGTAGGATTGATTTTATGGGTTTAAGCACCCATGAGCATTGTGTAATTATTGACATCAACAATGGCGGGCTAATAATTTATTTTTTGATTGAAAATTTTACAAATTTTATTAAAATGAGGGGTTTTAATGTAAAATTTCTATAACTTGTACTAACATTTATCTTTTAAGAACGAAGTCTTTCGATCCATGGATTGCTTTAACAGAATGTTAATAATGTTTATGCCATCTTGTTGATTTGTTATAATAAACAAATACAGTACTTATGTACCGTATGTTGAATGTATATATCCATCTTGTGTCTTATCTTTCCGTTCCAACAATAATGTACAGAAAAATATGGCATATTTTATAGATGATTTGAATTGCGATTAATTACGATTAATTAATTTTTAAGCTGTAATTAACTAGAATAAAATTTTTAATTGTTTGACAGCCCTAATATTGTTAAAATCATTTGTTTCAGATGTGCTGTAATTATTTTTTGTATGAAAATTAATTTGGTGTTCACAAATTCTTTTTTTCCAAACTTGGGCCTTGAAAAAGGGGGTCGTCTTATAATCAAGGCTGTCTCATATTTGGGCCAATACGGTATATAATTTTTAATTTATATAATTTTACTAGTCCATATTTAAAAGTTATGCCTCTTCTGATATCGCTAAATGTTCTTGTATGTTCAAATTTAACATCCAAATATCCTTCTACTGCTAAAACTTTCTTTTTTTTTAATACTTATCAGGCTCCCCGAGCGTGTCCGACTCGCGGATATTCCGCGAGGCCCGGGGTCGCGGCACCAGCGAGCCGCACATCAAACGCCCCATGAACGCCTTCATGGTGTGGGCCAAAGACGAGCGGAGGAAGATCCTGCAGGCTTTCCCTGACATGCACAACTCCAACATCAGCAAGATCCTCGGTAAACAAACACCTGAGTGCTCGCCACTCTTTCCTTCAGCGCCGTCCCGTTGCATTTCTCGAAACCAAAGCTACGCTCGCGGTGATTTCCATCCAAATGGCTGGGGAGCGCACGTCTCTGACAAATGATGGTATAATTCATTACGCGTTAAACAAGCAACGCGCTGCCTGACATTTCCCTCGGACCGCCGGGATCAGCTCTGACATTTTAAAGAGCTTCTAAGCGTTTTGGAAGGCTGGGAAATCTGGTTTTAATAAACCTCCTTTCTCTCTCTCTCCAGTGGTTCTCTATCTCTCCCGGCCTCAATTGCTAACAGATCGCAGAACAGACGAGAACAGCCAAGTGCTGACAGCTTTTAGCCATTAAACATACAGTAGTCGAGTGCAAATTCAGACCAGATATGAGGCTGCGCTAGAGGGAAACAGGCGCAAGATTACACCCACACACACGCTTGGTTGTGATCCACGAGCTGAAGCGCCGCTGACGGGAACAACCCTCATTAGTGTGGATGAGTACCTGGCGTCCCCTCATTAACCCCACTTTCCCCGAGTGGATGCGGCTCCCGCTGTCGGTGACGGACGCGCAGACTCAATTTAAGCCTGTTCGTCACATCTTGATTGTCTCGTCATCCAGTCTTCGTTATGTTAATGATTCATCATTAGCGGGTAATGATTGGCGCTTTGTCCTGCCTTGCTAATTGGCCGCGGTTATTCCGCAACGAGAAATTGATGGGGGTAAATTCGGTGCCAATATGAACTTGTAGGGGAAAGAATAGGCTTGTAACAATAGTAACTTGTGTTTGTTGAGGTCAATTTTCTGTCAAAACAAGATTCAGATTCAGAATATTTATTTTCATTTTTACAAAAAGCACAACGAAACTTTGTTTGGAGCATCCATACAGCTCATACACACAAGAGCAAGCAAACAAGTATCAGCAAATGTCAACGATGACGCTAGAGTTTGTCAATCACAGAATCCCCGCGTTACCTCTACAGCAAAACAAAATGTCCCTGAGAAATGAAAATCGCTTACCGTGACAATTGAGCGGGGAGCCAACACACTCCAGCAAGGCGGCAAAGGAAGTCCGCCAGCGGGTCACGTACAGATCGCCTGGCTTTGTTCAACATTTGTTGATACTTGTCTGCTTGCTCTTGTGGGATTGTAATCAATAAATCTCATTTATTCTGCATTTTCTAATCAATAAACATTGTCTATTTTGCAAAAGTGTGCCTGTTACTGATTCACCGCGAACCTGGAATTTTCGGAAAACAGTTATCGTGCCATCAAAATCTCATACCGGCACATGCCTAAGCGCAACAATGCAAAACAACTTGCAGTCGTTGCAAAAATAACGATAACATGTCATAAATTAGAACTTGTAACTAAAGTAACTTGTAATTGTGGAGGTACATTTGCTGAAAAACTTTTGTACTTTGTGTAGTTGGACAAAAAGATCATGTAGTAGAACTAAATATATTTGTAGTAAATTTGCTTTAACTCCAACTAGATTTTTTTGTGCTAAACCACAAGCATCTTTAAAAAAAAAAAAAAAAAAAAAAAAAAAACTTTTATATTGATGCAAGTGCATTACTTTCTACAATTTAATTTTGGACTAAATTTACCTCGGTAAATTCCTATATATCCTTGTACTTTGTACAACCACACGTTGTTGTTGACTGTTAGGTCTAAAACACCTTCTTCAATTTAGCTGTTGACCCAGAGCGAGGTGACAAAGGCAGGACACAAGGAGGCAGGAGTCAGAGAGTAGACTTTTACCAAGCTGCAGTTTGGGGAGAGGTCTGAGATCGGGCAACGTGACTAAGAGCGTCTCATCGAAGTCTCTCTCAGAGCTCCCCGCGCTGCTGACTTTTATTGAGGGCTTGATGCTGGGCAGAATATAGTTACAACACTGTTGTCCAACGTGGCAGTTTCGATCGGGCAAGTTCGTTATTCTAGTCATTGATTAAATTAACAGTCACACTCTTGAGCGAGCAAGATAACTTTGTTTTGAACACACATTTGCACTCGAAGTAGCTTGGTGGAAAAGTACTGAGACGTTGTGTGATGAATCAACATATGTGTGTGTATCTATCAGCAGAATGTGAGCAATTGCCGGTAATAAAAATGTAAGCACATGATTATGGGCTAAAACTGTATTCTTCATAATAGCTTGGGAGAGCGCGTATAATAGCTGTGGGAGAGCAAACTTGTACAACCCGCAGAGTATAATGGTCATACAATCAAGCATATCTTACATTGACAAAACTTCTCTTTTAAAGGTTCGCGCTGGAAAGCCATGACCAACCTGGAGAAGCAGCCGTACTACGAGGAGCAGGCGCGCCTCAGCAAGCAGCACTTGGAGAAGTACCCCGACTACAAATACAAGCCGCGGCCTAAGCGCACGTGCCTCGTGGACGGCAAGAAGCTGCGCATCGGCGAGTACAAAGCTATCATGCGCTCTCGGCGACAGGAAATGAGGCAATACTTCAGCGTGGGGTCAGTCGATTTCCTACTCACCCTGCCATACTCTAGTCTTTCCTGCCCTCTCTTTTGAATGTCTTTCAGTGGGACTGCACGAGTTTAAAAATATGTCACTCTGCGTTCCAGGCAACAGAGTCAACTACCCCTTTCGTCGGCGGGCGTAGTCTACCCAGGTGCCCTCTCCATGGCGGGCATGCCGTCGCCGCAGATGCCCTCAGAGCACTCCAGCATGTCGAGCAGCCCCGAACCCAACGCCAACCACCACCACCCCCACCACACCTCGTCCCACATGGGCGGGCTGAAGGGCGACGAACCCCGCATCAAGGAGGAGGAGCTTCGGTTAGACGACAGCAACGGCGACGTCTACGACGACTTCGACTACGAAGACGAGGAGGCCGACTACGCTAGCGACAACGAGAATCACATCGCCCAATAGGCGGAGTTTCCCGTCACTCGCCCCGCCCTTTATCCCCCCCCAAACCCACGAGAGTCCCGATACCAGCATCCGACCAATCAGCTGAAGCGTAGGACCGCCACCCACACTGACTGTTACACAATCTGGGAGGAAGACAAAGCCAGCCGGCCCTTGTTGCCGAGGAGCATAAAAGACGTCACTCCGGGGAAAAAAAAAAAAGTCGCAAAACAGCGGACCTGTCACGGGCCGAAACAGACGACACTTTAAAGACGGCGGACCTTTTTTTTCTTAAGACACTTTTTAAAAAGAGAAAAAAAACTGCTTTTTTTCCCGTTCTCGGTTCTATAATATTCTCACTCAGGTACACGGTGCCAATAAGTGGCTTGTGAATGTGATTTGTTGTTTTTATTTGTGCTAAGTTTGAATAATAATAGGAAAAAGAGACATTTCTTTTCCCTCCCGGTTTCTCGTGAAGCACCTGAAAGACACCACCTTTAGTTTCAAGAAGAAAAAAAAAAAGATCTATTCCTGGAGATTTGCAGTTTTTCAACCCCCCATACCTGCGCCCCTTACACGACAAGGACGTTGAGGGATTCTATTTGTTTTTTGTTTTTTTAATTTATAATTTTATGGGTGGGCTTGACGACAAGAAGCACTGTGTTTTGCGAGACAATCCACCCGCTCATCTCCGCGAACAGCAGTGCGACATGGTTTGAACCATGCAACCGCGTGTGTGCGTGTGTTAGCTCTTAAAAAAAAATGACAACTAACTGCTGTTTATCAACTGTCCCACACACGCACACACACATTTTGTGTTTTCCCCCTGCTGACCTCAGCGGGCCGCCAGTCAGTGTTTCCGTTTTGTATTTGAATACTGTATTTTTATTATTTCTCTAAACTGCCTCTATTCTAATCTTAACAATAATTATAAGGATGGTCAGCTATGTTTAGTAAGTTATGTACAGTATAATTTATTTTTCTTCTCTATATCGGGTTTCTATGACTTTATTTTAGCTTGTAGTTAATAGATCCGAACGACACCCTTGTTTTGTTTGGTTCCTTTTATTTTTATTTTTGTCTTAAACCTCCGCAGGGTGGGGTCCGCAAAACCCATTTCTAAAAAGCACTCAGACTCTAGTCAGAGAAAAGAAGAACATGATATTTTTATTATAATTATTATTAAGTTTATTTGTAATGCTTATTCTTAATGTATAATGTGAAGATTTTGTTTAGTTTTTTGGTTTTTTTTAACCCCCAATGTTTACTTGGACGGTTATGCAGTGGAACATCATTGGCTGGCACCCACACACGCGTGCACACACACTTAAGAGATTATTCATGACAACCAAACAAGTCCTATGCTGTCTTTTCCTTTTATTTTCTTGGGGTTTTTTTTACATTTAGATTAAATCTGTACATATTAATGTGTTTCCTTTTTGTTTTAATCATAGGAAAGCAGTGTTTACCCCACCAATGGTGTTCCGCTGTGTGCACGCGGCGTCTTAAACTCCATAAGGAGCCTCTTTTATTTCTTTTTTTCTTTTCCGGGGTTGCTTTTTTTGAGCTTCACGGAGCCATGACTTCTCATGACTTGACTTTGCTGTACAGCCAGCCCTGTTATCACGCTACGATGCTGGAAAGAGGAGGGGAGACGGGTGGAAAGGCGGGGGGGCGTTAGGACGTCAATCATCCCTGCTGGAAAGGTCGGGCCCCCCCCCTCGTCCCCGTATCGAGACAATGAAGAAGGCGATCGTATTATTTAAGACAATCAAAGTCATGTGTGGAGCTCAAAACTAAGTGAATTATAACGTAAACAAAAAAACAAAAAAAATCTGACCATCTCAACTTGAAAAATCAAGAAAGATAATTATGTAAATATAACATAGAGTTATAGATTTATATTTTGTTCATAACACAGTGTAATATAAGTTGTATATTTGTTGTTTTTTTTCTTCGCTCCTCTCTCTTCCTCTGTCTCTTTTATTGATGTTTATCCATGCCACAGGAGTCGCGGTACTCTCACACACACGAGGAAAAAAAAAAAAAGAAAATTATTAAAGAAACAACGCAAAATTAAAGAAAAAGGAAAAAAAGCCGTGGGCTACCACCACCATCTGTTCTAAGTTCACTTTTTTTCAGTATTACTGCCAAACGAGGCTCTAATAAAGACAGCGATGTGTTCGGTTAACTTTTGTGTCTCTCCTCATCACTTCTACATTATTACGATTGCAAAATGCACAAAGAGAAAGACAGTTCTCTCAAAGCAGCTTCCTACTTGTGTTTTGCAGGTTAGCAAGTTCACACAATTTAATGTTATGCTAACACTGATGCAGGTCGGACCTACAGTAGCAAAACCAATGGTGTGTCCCCCACATCCAAAACTATGATGTCTTTTTACTAGGGCTGTCAAACGATTAACATTTTTAATCGAGTTAATTACAGTTTTCATCGTAATTAATCGCAATTCAAACCATCTATAAAATATGCCATATTTTTCTGTAAATTATTGTCGGAATTAATGCTGCAATGATTAATTGATTAACTCGAGTATTCGATTAGGAAAAAAAATGTTCGAATTAAATTTTATAGCTTCGAGTATTCGTCTAATTAAAGTGGTGTTGTAATGGTTTATTTTCAAAGTGTTTGCATTTAGTTTTATTGATTAGGGTGGATGCACTGCCCTCTGGTCTGCCTCATTTCACATGGCTGAATCCAACTGCTCCCTGTTAAGACCAACATAAGGTAAGTTTTTGTTTGAGCTAATGTTTTTTAATGCGTTCGTAATTTCATTTATAGATATATTTAGCCGTTTTTTGTGGGAGCATGTGTTTAAACCAGGGGTGTCCAAACTTTTTGCAAAGGGGGCCAAATTTGGTGTGGTAAAAATGTGGAGGGTCGACCTTGGCCTTTACGTAGAACAATATATTTAAGCAAATTTTAGCAAGCCATTCTGTGTGTCACATTTGCTTTATTATTATTATTATTTTTAATGATTTAGGGCTGTCAAAATTATCGTGTTGACAGGTGGTAACTAATTTTTTTAATCAATCACGTTAAAATATTTGACGCAATTAACGCACATGCCCCGCTCAAACAGATTAAAATGACAGCACAGTGTCATGTCCACTTGTTACTTGTGTTTTTTGGTGTTTTTATCGCCCTCTGCTGGCGCTTGGGTGCGACTGATTTTATGGGTTTCAGCACCATGAGCATTGTGTAATTAATGACATCAACAATGGCGAGTAACTAGTTTATTTTTTGATTGAAAATTATACAAATTTTATTAAAACATTAGGAGGGGTTTTAATATAAAAATTCTATAATTTGTACTAACATTTATCTTTTAAGAACTACAAGTCATTCTATCCATGGATCGCTTTAACAGAATGTTAATAATGTAAATGCCATCTTGTTGACTAATTGTTATAATAAACAAATACAGTACTTATGTACCGTATGTTGAATTTATATATCCGTCTTGTGTCTTATCTTTCCATTCCAACAATAATTTACAAAAAAATATGGCAGATTTTATAGATGGTTTGAATTGCGATTAATTACGATTAATTAATTTTTAAGCTGTGATTAACGCGATTAAAAATGTTAATCGTTTGACAGCCCTAAATTAATTATTTCAACAATCTCGCAACTAGCCCTGTAATCTTGTCGTACATGTCAGCGTGTCTTGTTTGTTAATATTGCCTCACAATTAACTCTTTAAAAACAATTACTGTCTCTTTGCAAATGACGCAGACACAGTTGTTGCATGTTTTAGAGAAGAAATATAGTAGTCCAATTTCCACCTATCCTTGAAGCGTTGGCCGTCGCAGTCAACTTTCTTTTTTTGTTGATTGTCGCCATTTTAGAAACGGGGTATAAAGGGTAAAGCGGTATAATCTTGCTTAGAGTGCTGCTGGCTTTTAGTGGGTAAATGAGGAGCAGCACTTAGTGTGTAAGCTACTTCATATGCTGGGAGCAGTACTGCTGACCAATTTATTAAGTCTGTGTGCGGGCCAGACGTTATCGATTTTATGACAGAGGCTGAGGGCCGGATGAAATTTGACCACGGGCCGCATTTGGCCCTCGGGCCGGACTTTGGACATGCCTGGTTTAAACCTTTTATTAAGAGCATTGTTTGGAAAAAAAAAAAGAAAAAAAAAAACTTAGCATTTTATAGCATTTAAGCTAGCGGACTTTTGCTATGTAAGTTAGCCAATTGTTATTTTGTTGTACATAGATCCTCATTTTTAATTTTTTTTTTTAAATACCGTTTGAAGCTAAGCTCAGGTATTTCAACTTTCATGTTCTTTATCCGTTTACTCGATTCGAACTAACTAGTTCTTTGATTAATCGACTACTAAAATAATCGATAGCTACAGCCCTAGTTGGAATAGAAAGATAAGACACAAGACAGATATATACATTCAACATACTGTACATAAGTACTGTATTTGTTTATTATAACAATAAATCAACAAGATGGCGTTAACATTATTAACATTCTGTTAAAGCGATCCATGAATAGAAAAACTTGTAGTTCTTAAAAGATAAATGTTAGTACAAGTTATAGAAATTTTAGATTAAAACCTCTCTTAATGTTTTCGTTTTAATAAAATTTTCAATCAAAAAATAAACCAGTAGCTCGCCATTGTTGATGTCAATAATTACACAATGCTCACTCATGGTACTGAAACCCATAAAATCAGTCGAACCCAAATGCCAGCATAGGGCGGCAAAACACCAAAAAACACAAGTAACAAGTGGACATGACACTGTGCTGTTATTTTAATCTGTATGAGCGGGCATGTGCGTTAAATGCGTCAAATATTTTAACGTGATAAATTCAAAAAATTAATTACCGCCCTTTAACGTGATAATTTTGACATTTCTAACAGTGGCTGCTGCTGGCTGAAAAAAACTTCTCATATTGCTAATATCTAATGTGCGTGTGTGTAAGGGTCAAGTCATCAGCCAATCAAATGTGCGTTTAGGAGGGGAAAAAATGGAGATTATATAACGCAAATAAGATTGCTTTAAAGCATCCTGTTTTGTGTTTTGTCCCAACCGTCCCTATGCAAACCTACCCCCTTGATTTCAAATTAGTGTGTAGAGTTTACGTAAACTGAGCCACACACATTTAGGTAGCCATAGCATCAGTGCTAATGTTATAGACATTGCAATAATTCATTTTGAGCTTTAATACATTTATACCATTTGTCTTTAAAAAAAAAAAAAAAAAAACTTCAGTCATTCATAATTTGAACTCTACTGTTGTGGGATACACAAATATTTAAGCCAAAACATCAGCTAATATTGCAGAACTACACTATTTTGTATGTGGTGTAAACACTCAGGTGACTTGAAGTTCTGCTCTGACACCCCCAATTTGGGTGGGTAGATAGAGCCGGCTCTCGAGGGAGGGTGCCGGCTCTCATCGTTCACTTCTTTGTACCGGCTCGTTCACGACCGACACATCACTATTTATTAGTCCTCCGTGCTAACCGGCAACATTTCCTACAACCATGGCAGGTGCTTGGCCTGTGTATCAGATTGCATGCTGGGAAAGGTGCTCACGTCCCATTGAAACCAGTTCGAACCTCATTAAACAAGACAGAAGAGTGAGTGAATCCTCTACTCAGCCAGTGAGCTCAATATAGGCGAAAAAATGTATAAAGACCGATCTTTAATTGATGCTCACACTTTCCGCGGGTTCAAAAACACACAACCCCACTCAGCGCGCTCGTGAAAATCGTGTCCTTCTCGTGCGTCCATATGCTCGCCAATCAACTCCCAAGGAAAAAAAAAAAACACTGTGCATAAAGCACAGTTGAAAGCACTCAAATGGAGATGATTTTTGCTCATTAGCATAGCCTGTCTTTCTCTCTCTCACATACACACACATATAAATGCCCTTTTGATGCAATAAAGAGGGGTACAGATCGGCAACTCCTCCAGTAAGTGAAGGACTTAGTTGTTCTCTGGGCGTGATGAATTTTTCAGAGGCAGCCTGGAGGTAAAACCTGAGAAAAAGGTTTATGTTTGAATAGTTGAGGAGCAAGAGAGGGGATTGGGATTCTTTCTTCCCTCTTTATTGTCAGCCGTACGCAAAGTACTCAAAGATTAAATCTCACTCGCACAGCCCAAGGTGCACTGTAGGAGTTAGATCAGCTTAAAGCGCAATTATCCACTTGGCTATTTCCATCACAATACTTGGAACAAAGCGGCAAAACTATTACAGTGGGCCGGTATTTGCATTTGCATTGATTTCTAACTTTTTTCTGCTCGGATTTAAAAAAACAAAAACAAAAAAACAATCCAAGCATGCTTGTGAGTAGTTTGTGCAACAAAACTGTGGGTGTTTAGTGGGGGAGAAAAATGGAGTGAAAACGATGTCACATTAATGATTTAAAGTCGGTAATAGGATGTGCTGTGACGCTCAGCCGCCAGCTAAACTGAGTTTAAGGCTGCGGCGTTAATGTATTCATGAGGAGGAGGGATTACGGCGAGAGACGAGTGAGCCCAGTGCGGAAGAGGAGCATCGGCCAAAAGGCCTCGTCGACAAGACTGCGTTTTGAGGTTACGCGGCGGGGAGTAATCTGTATGAAACCAAATGCAGTATTCACAATAGAAAATATTTATTCATCACATTTTAGTCACACTCACCCTGCCCTGTCTCACACTAGTCTTTCCTCGCTTGGACTTCGATAGCCATCAATACCAATTAATGATTTATCTCATTTTTGGGTGCAGATGTCTCAGTTTTTATACTTTCATGTCCCGTTTTAAAAAAGTATTTCAAAAAGAAAAACCTTATTGTAACAATTACATTTAGATTTAAACAAGAGATACATTTATCCAGTTCAGATGAAACATAGCTGAGTATTTTTCCCATTGATATACAAATGCAAGGCATTATTTGACTGGTATTTATCATGAAATTAAAAAAAAGATAGCAAAGCATAATAGTAAAATTTGATTTACGATAACCTCTATGACAATGGCATTGTATTATCTTCATAAAGTCATCAGAACACCACCCTTCAATTGGATGTAGGGCTGCAAAGTAGTTGATTAATCGATGGACTGACTTGTTCAAATAATCGAGTAATCGGAAAAGGAACATGAAAATTAAAATACCTCAGCTGAGCCTCAAACTTTTTTTTTTTTTTTTTAAATTAGGATTTATGTACAACAAAAGAACAATTGGCTAACTTACATAGCAAAAGTTCGCTAACTTAAATGCTATAACATTTTTCTTTTTTTACAATGCTCTTAACAAATGGTTCAGACTAGGGCTGTCAAACGATTAAAATTTTTAATCGAGTTAATCACAGCTTAAACTTAATTAATCGCAATAAATCGCAATTCAAACCATCTATAAAATATGCCATGTTTCTGTAAATTATTGTTGGAATGGAAAGATAAGACAAGACGGATATATACATTCAACATACTGTACATAAGTACTGTATTTGTTTATTATAACAATAAATCAACAAGATGGCATTAACATTAACATTCTGTTAAAGCGATCCATGGATAGAAAGACTTGTAGTTCTTAAAAGATAAATGTTAGTACAAGTTATAGAAATTTTATATTAAAACCCCTTTTAATGTTTTCGTTTTGGCAAAATTTGTAAAAATTTCAATCAAAAAATAAACTAGTAGCTTGCCATTGTTGATGTCAATAATTACATTACATTATGGTGCTTAAACCCATAAATTCAGTCGCACCAAAGCGCCAGCAGAGGGAGACAAAAAACACAAGTAACAAGTGGACATGAAACTGTTCTGTCATTTTAATGTGCGTTAATTGCGTCAAATATTTTAATGTGATTAATTTAAAAAATTAATTACCGCCCGTTAACGCGATAATTTTGACAGCCCTAGTTCAGACACATCTTCCCACAAAAAACGGCTAAATATACCAATAAACTAAATTATGAATGCATTAAAAAACATGATCTCAAACAAAAACTTAGCTTTCGTTGGTCTTAACAGGGAGCAGTTGGATTCAGCCATGTGAAAAGAAGCAGACCAGAGGGCAGTGTAGCTACCCTAATCAATAAAACTAAATGCAAACATTTTCAAAATAAACATTACAACACCACTTTAATCAAACGAATACTCAAAGCAACAAAATTGAATTTGAATTTTTTTTTTTTTTTTAATCGTTGCAGAATTAATTGGATCTCATTAAATGGTACCCAATAATATTTTCCCACTCTGATTGGTGGCTAGAATAAAGCACTCCTTTTGTCGGAAGTCAGCTGGAAAGAAATTACATATCATGAGCACATGTTGAGTTGTTCCTTGCCTAATAAGCCATCCTACAACATGACACGCGCTGCATCGTTAAACGCGGCGACGCATCCGTAAACATCTCATAAAATAAAGGACGAAAGTAGCCAAGCTGCAAAAACATCCGTCAGGGCTCATCTGCAAAAGAAGGCCGTTAATATTAGGTGACTGATGCATTAAGAGTCCATAAAATGGTCCCATATCAGAAAACACAAGCACTCAAGCCATAAAACAAAAGTAACGTGACGCCGCAGTGTGGAATTAAATAGAAATATGTATGCATGTGTAATGTTTAACTCTTACGCACTCTTAAGTCAAATTTGACAGCCGTTAAAATGACTATTTCATTCCGAAATTTCCTTATGTGACCCCAAAAAATGCAAATGTTTTAAATGTCATGCTTCAGTGCCAGAAAATAAACAGCATTTAGTGTATTTGAGATTATTACTTTGCATGTCACGGTACGAGGCTCGACCCGAGGGCCTTCGAGTGAGACAAAATGGTGGAACGTGAGCAAGCAGATATTAGGCATCGGCGTTTTGAGCGACAGCCTAATGTGACGAGAGTGGCGGCGTGTGAGGGACAGGCGTGGCGCGCGACGTAGCAGCGAGGCCCGCGGGGGCTGATCCCGGACCAAGAAGCTGGCTCGGTATCCGCCACCCACCCCTCCCCAACCCCGCTTCGTCACTCTTGCTGCCGTTGGCTGGCCTACTTTTGCCCCTGTCCATCAAATGACTATTTTTTTTGTGCATTTTAGTATACGTGAGTCGTTCTCACTGTTAAATAACACTCAAGCTCGATTCAACTTTTATAAAAATTCAGCCCCTGAAGACAGTTTCACTTTGCAACATGAGACTTGGTATATGCAGTGGTATAAAAAAGTATCTGAACCTTTTGGAATTTCTCACATTTCTGCAAACAATCCCCATCAAATGTGATCTGATCTTTGTCAAAATCACACAGATGTAAAAACAGGGTCTGCTTTAACTAAAACCACCCAAACATATATAAGTTGTCATATTTTAATGAGGATAGCATGCAAACAATGACAGAAGGGGGGAAATAAGTAAGTGAACTAGTGCTGCAACGATTAATCGATTAACTCGAGTATTTGATTCGAAAAAAAATATTGGAATAAAATTGTGTTGCTTCGAGTATTCATTTAATCAAAGTGGCGTTGTAATGGTTTATTTTGAAAGTGTTTACATTTAGTTTAATTGATTAGGGTGGATACACTGCCGTCTGGTCTGCTTCATTTCACATGGCTGAATCCAACTGCTTCCTGTGAAGACCAACATAAGCTAAGTTTTTGTTTGCTAATGTTTTTAATGCATTCCTAATTTAGTTTAGAGGTATACTGGGCCATTTTTTTGTGGGAATAGAGTCTGAACCATTTGTCAAGAGCCTTGTAAAAACAAAAATGTTAGCATTTTATAGCATTTAAGCTAGCGGACGTTTGCTATGTAAGTTGGCCAATTGTTCTTTTGTTGTACATAGATCCTAACTGTGTTTTTTTTTTTTTTTAATACCGTTTGAGGCTCAGCTCAGGTATTTTAATTTTTCATGTTCCTTATCCGATTACTCGATTATTCAAACTAACTAGTTCATCGATTAATTGACGACTAAAATAATCGATAGTTGCAGCCCTAAGGTGAACCCTCTGCCTAAGGAGACTTAAATAGCAATTGAAACCCATTTTTACCAAACAAATTAAGTCAGGTGTGTGCCCAGAAGCTGCCCTGCCCACTATAAAAAACACACCTAGTAAAAATTGTCTTGATGAGAAGCATTGTCTGATGTGCATCATGGCTCAGTCAGAAGAGCTGTCTGAAGAACTGCAATCAAGGATTGCTGATTTGTATAAAGCTGCGAAAGGATACCAAACCATCTCTAAAAGTCTGGTTGGATGTTCATCAGTCAACAATCAGAGAAGTGGAGAGCGTTTGGCACTGTTGCTTCTCTCCTAAGGAGTGGCCGTCCACCAAAGATGACGCCAAAAATTCAGCGCATAATACTCAGAGAGGTAAAAAAGAACCATAGAGTGTCTGCAAAAGACTTACAGAAATCACCGGCACAGTCCAATATCTCTGTGCACACATGAACTATATGTAAAACTATGGCCAAAAATGGTGTTCATGGGAGGACTCCATAGAGGAAGCCACTGCTGTCTTAAAAAACATTGTTGCTCGTTTAACGTTTGCAAAAAGGCACGTGGACACTCCACAGAAGTTTTGGCTAAATATTTTGAGGAGTGATGAAACCAAAGTTGAATTGTTTGGGAGTAACACACAACGTCATGTGTGGAGGAACAGCTCACCAACATCAACACCTCATCCCCACCGTGAAGCTTTGTGGAGGGGGCATCATGATTTGAGGCTGTTTTACTACCTCGGGGCCTGGACAACTTGCAATCATTAATGGAAGAATGAATTCAAAGGTTTATCAGGATGTTTTGCAAGAAAACCTGAGGCCGTATATCAGATAGAGGATGGATGCTGCAACAAGACAATGGTCCAAAACACAAAAGTAAATCAACTTCATAATGGTTTCAGAAGAACAAAATACACTTTCTGGAGTGGCCAAGTCAAAGTCCAGACTTGAACCACAAATCAAGCAAGCAGACACTGTTATTTCATCTGTGTGATTTTGACAAAGTCCAGATCACATTTGAGGGTGATTTTATGCAGAAATGTGAGAAATTCCAAAAGGTTCAGATACTTTTTCATACCACTGTATGCCCGAACTGAGCTAACCCACAAAAACCTCAGGAACCTATCCCCAAAACGATACAGGGAGTCTGCCATATTTGTTTGAATTATCAATTTTGGCTATTTTCAGAGGACTTGCAACATAAATTAAACCCCTTTGGTCGATCATAAGTAGATGCACAAAAACAACGAAACAATCCAAGTCTAAAAGTCAGACATGTAGGTTTGACGCAATCATTTTATCATCATTCAAGAGAAATGTAAAAGTGTCGACCCACTCCCGAAAAGTGGCAAGGTTGGTTGAAAGCCAATTGCTACCAAATTTGCACCACCTGTACTAGACAGATGGGCGACGCAGAATTGAGGAAAGACTTCTCTTCGCCGCGTGTGGGCGTGGAGCATCGTGGCAAAGTTTGACGACTCGCCACAAAATAACAGATAGAAAAACTTTCATTTCGATGAAAGTTCTTGCTCTGGAGAGCATTAAAATATTTGCACGCACGCTTAATCGGATGTGATGTGATAAGAGAGTGCAGGTGTACTTGACGGTAAGTCATTAGACAGAGACAGTGATGTAAGACGATAAGAGGAAGCGATCTGATGGCTCGTCAGCTGGTGCCGTGTAGGTGGATAGATAGAACTTTTCATGGGAAAACAGGCGTGCAGCCCGTGGGCGCTTTAACGTCATATTCCATGAAATGTATATAATTTTTTCAGAGAACCGCACTCACACACTAGGTTAGGGGACTGTTATTCTCTCTTCCCATCGACACCCTAATGCACACATGCAAATATTATGCTAATGGTATGTTAATTGGCGGCGTAGCTGCAAAGCAGCCCTGCTGTTCAAATGGCTGGTGAGAAAATAGGTGGGGTCAGTCGCAAGCTGTAAAAGCAGCTCGAAACACAAATAAACAAAACCCTCGGGGATTAGCGGAACAAGGGCCAGTGATAAACGGATGAGCGGAGAGACAGGGAATACAAGGGGCTGCCGGCGAGGCTGGGAGGGCGGGGGGCAAGGGAATCGGCTCAGGGATACGGCGACATGAAGAGGCAGAGGGACAAGGAACGAGTGCGGGGAGATGGGCGAGGATGCTCTAAGAGGGATTAAAAGGGGACATGGGACAACATGAGGTAAAACAAATAGTAGTGTAGAACAGGAGGTAAATAAAAGGATGGAGAAATAAATGCAAAATACGGCTGGATTAGGAAGGGGGGAAAATTGGTGGCATAAGAAAGTAAATACAGATTAGATATTAGGGGTGTGACAATATATCTAAATGGTGATATATCGTGATACTTTGTATCCCAAAAGGTTATTAATATGCTCCTGCCACGAGTTGAGATATCGTTTTAAAAAGATGTCACTGTTTAAAAAAAAAAAAGATAAAAGGGAACCAATATACGTCATCTGACCAAAGCACACGGTCCCAGTTGAAGCCAGGGACCGTGTGTATTTTTGTGTGACCAAAGCACACGGTCCCTGTTGAATCCAGGGATCTTGTGTATTTTTGTGTGAGGCCAAAATTGAGCTTTTTGGCAACAAACACTCTAAGTGGGTTTGGCGTGCCACGAAAGATGTGCATGCTGAATAGCACCTCATACCCACTGTGAAGTATGGGGGTGGGTCAGTGATGCTGTGGGGCTGTTTCGCTTCCAAAGGCCCTGGGAACCTTGTTAGGGTGCATGGCATCATGAATGCTTTAAAATACCAGGACATTTCAAAATAAACCATTACAACGCCACTTTAATTAAACGAATACTCAAAGCAGCAAAATTTAATTCGAATCTTTTTTTTTTCTAATCGAATACTCGAGTTAATAGATTAATCGTTGCAGCACTAATTATGATATCATTTCACATGCTATTTTGGTGTTTTGGAGTGACACGGATGGTTTGGTAAACTTGTTCGCACTTTCTTTACGCTATAGTTATCTGAATAACTCTTAATAGCTATGTTACGTTAACATTAGAGGCGTACAAAATTTCCGATTCTTAGATTATTCGCGATTCGGCCGTGGAAGATTCAAGAACGATTCACAAATATTCAAATTCCGATTATTGAATTATACCAGGTAAAGCGGAAGTAAAACACAGTCAGCGTGGTCTTTGGGACGCAATGAGGAACGGACCGAGCGTAAATGTCATGTTTAGCTCATGCCGCTAGCTAGATAAAAAAAAAAAAAAAAAACAATCCTACCTGACTGCAGCTGACAGCCGCTACAAACAACGGCCAGTTGCTAGTTGCTACAAACATACGGCTACAGTAGATATCATATATATGTAGAACTAGATGCAAAATGACAGACGGCGTTGGTGTTAGAACATGTATTATTGAACAGAGATGCGAAATGACAGACTTTCCGGCATAAGTAAACAGCCGCCATCTTAAAGCAGTAGACCTCTTTAGAAGGCTCTGTTGTAGCGAACCTAATTAACTTTTTATCTAAAATACTCCTAAATCGGCAGAATCTTGTCTTGAATCTATCTTTAAATGATGAAATAGTGTTAAATCTTTGACAAAAGTAGACAGAAGAGAAATTGTGGAATAACGGGAGCAATTTTAACAACTGTAACAGTTGATTCACAACATTAAATTAATTAAATGTAGTTTAAAGCTCCTGATACAGTAAACAAATATACAAAAATAACAGTAAATAAAAAACTCCAGTCCCCATTCTGTATCAGCAGCTTTAAACTACATTCAATTAATTTAATGTTGTGATTAACAGTTGTTAAAATTGCTCCTGTGATTCCATAATTTCTCTTCTGTCTACTTTTGTCAATGTTTTAAAAGTATTTCATCATTTAAAGATAGATTCAAGACAAGATTCTGCCAATTTAGGAGTATTTTAGGTAAAAAGTTAATTAGGTTCGCTACAAGAGAGCATTCTAGAGAGGTCTACTGCTTTAAGATGGCGGCCGTTTACTTACGCCGGAAAGTCTGTCATTTCGCATCTCTTCAATAATACATGTTCTTACACTGACGTCATCTGTAATTTTGCATCTAGTTCTACATATATACGATATCTACTGTAGCCGTATGTTTGTAGCAACTAGCAACTGGGCGTTGTTTGTAGCGGCTATCAGCCGCAGTCAGGTATGATTGTTTTTTTATTTAGCAGCATGAGTTGAACATGATATTTACTCTCGGTCCGTTCCTCATTGCGTCCCAAAGACCGCGCTGACTGTGTTTTACTTCCGCTTTACCTGGTATAATTCAATAATCGGACTTTGGATATTTGTGAATCGTTCTCGAATCTTCCACAGCCGAATCGCGAATAATCTAAGAATCGGAAATTTTGCACGCTTCTATTAAGCATGTTGTTCTATATTGTATTTTTCTTTAAATTGTCTTTCAAGATGACATATCTGTTCGATGTGTTGGATTTTATCAAGTACATTTCCCTCAAAAATGCGACTTATACATGTTTTTTTCCTCTTCGTTGGGCATTTTATGGCTGGTGCGACTTATACTCAGGTGCGACTTATAGTCCGAAAAATACGGTAAATTTTAATCTCATCTTCACACTTTACACTATAACTTTCTACCACAATGCTGCTGTGCACATATCAAAATTTATACTTAATGCTGCAACTGTCACAGACAATCCAAATATGAATGAAAGTAAGCGCTCAAGAGATTTCTGATCTCGTGTTGCAAGACATAATTGTTCGGAGTATTGAGAGTTGGGAAACATTTACAGACAGTTCAATAAATAAGGAACCCAGTGGGTTTTCTACAAATCTGTCAAGGGGGCTTTGCGAGCTCCGGGCCTGGAGCGTTTCTACTCATGTGGTGTAATGTGCGAGAGCTCGGCGGGCCCTGGCAGGAACGTCGCTATTTGGAAGCAGTCAGTGTCCACTGCATGCCAAGCAGCCACAAGATCCCCCTACTTCTCAAAAACAACCCCCGCTGGAGCCCCGGTGGCTGCCAGCTTCTCAGACAGCCTACCGCTGACCCCTCCGGACTGGGAAACTGTCGTCCGGCCAAGGGAAGAAATTGTCTCCACGTTGGCCTCTCACTCGTCCCCTGGAAAGACCGACCGAGGGGGGTTGTAATTCTAATTCCATCGCCTGGGTCGCTTCATTTGGCTCCAAGATTTAAAAGCCCGTTTATTTGTCTCTTAGCTTTGGACGCTTCTTTGTCGCCACAAAGAATTCTCCCCACGTGCGTGACACGGGCGCCAAAAGCCACAGCTGACAGCCATGTGTCCTGACAGTTGACTTTGAATCCCACTTGAGACCAACTTGCTTTGTTTTGCACATTATTTTCAGTTTTCAAGACGAAGGGCGGACAGAAAAAACTTGTCAGCCTGCATTTGTAACCGCGTTAGCACCAGCTGGCCTCGTCTCCCTACTTCCCCCGGGCTGGAATTGTTGGATTTTTTTTTCTGGCAATTGGGACAAATCCAGGTCAATCCAGAACTGAAGAACAAAATGACTAAGCAGAAATTATATGCGCTAATTGCTCTGACCGTTGGGTCGACCCAAGGCAGGTGCTTTATTTTTCATATTGAGCTAATGTTTTTCAACGTAACTGGAAGTATTGGATGAACAAACGTGTTATTCATCATTTTAGAAAGTGAAGAAGCAGAATATAGGGCATAAAAGATACACGACGCCTTTTTATCACAGAAGCCCAACGCGTGCGTCATGAGCAAGATTGACGCACCAAGTCTCGTAATCAGTTCTCCCGGACAGTCCACAACAAATGGTGGGACAGTCTATCCTAACACAAGGAACACAGGAGAACACTCGATATCCAACTGATAACACGACTGACAAGACTCCAAGAGCACCTATGATTTGTTGTTGTTGTTTGTGTTTCTTTTCTTCTGTTCCCCCATAACCCCGTCCTGTTCGCTGCTTTGTCATAAAAAACGAGGTATGTTGAATGATCACAATGGGAGTATGTCAGACTCTCAATGTGAAAAATTAAAACTGTTCAGACTATTTACTACTACTACTACTTAGACGTCCATTCTCCGTGTCAAACAGCTGAACAGGACAGGTTTAAAAAAAAAAAAAAAAAATGTTCACATTCGGTTTGTCCTTCTTGACATCACAACGGCTCTTGGGATATGTAGTCTTTTGTGCTGCTTTCAGTTTTGAAAAAGGACAGGAAATGATGGAAATATGGAGATAGATACATGGGCCATGCAGCGTTTTAATGCATATTTATGAGTGCAATAAAACTATAAAACTCAAATGACATTATCTCCCGTTTTACTTGGTCGATTGACTTCATATAAAAACTGATGTGGACTAGTGTTGTATCGGTCGCGAACGATTCGTTCTTTTTGAACGAATTGTTTTGGTGAACGAGACCGAACTAATCATCATCTGCACTGATTCGTTCTATGAAGGTGGTGCTTGTTCGCTGCGTGGGAGGGCGTTGAGCAAGCGGCAGCGTCTTCTGACATCGCACACGACCAATCAGACGGCAGCCTCATCGCGGGCAGGGGAGGGAGCGGAAACAGAATCAGGGCGTTTGTCACTCACGTCCACGTGTGGCCAATAAGCAGCCAGCGTGCAGGCAGGGGGGCAAGACTGAGTTTTGTCACTTCCCGTTCAGTGACTCGGTCCTCCGGTTCCTGACCTAGCTTGCTGCTAACTTGATTTTCCAGTAATGACTATGCGGTGAACGAATCAGAAAATGAAAGGAAATGACTTTGTCACATATTTGTTAACGTGGAACCTATCAAATGCTGCTCAAACAGACAAAAACACCACACAAATCTAGCGAGCATTGTTTAGAGTAGTACTTTTCTCAACAAACTCGTGACTGCCTATGACGGCATACTATCAAATTTACAGTAATTTAAAACACGGGTAGCTACGAGGCAAGCAAAAGCTGAGCTGCGGTCGCGTGACGGCAGTGAAGCGGGCAGAGAACTGTCACTATATGGAGGCTTCATGGCAGCGATATTTACCTCATATGTGCACAGAAAAAAATATTTAGTATGATCACCATAATACTGATTTGCAATGAAACTGTATATACATGTCAATTTTTTCCCGAGTGTTTTATTTTTTTTTTCGTGTCAGCGTGTCGGGTGTTGGTTGGTTTGACAAATTATGTCAATCCGTCCATCATGTGCTACTCAAGCGCCCAAAACAACGCACGCAGACACGGGAGATGTCGCAATATGTCTACATTTTTCTTAACAGACTAATGAGAGTAGAAAGGCGACATCGTAAAGAGCTAACAATTATTTCTCGTCAGCATTTGACGATCTGAGATGCGGGGATGACAGGGGAGCTGACCGGATTATTTTATTTATTAATACCAGTGCAACAAAACAATATGATCACCATAATACTGATTTGCAATGAAACTGTATATACATGTAATTTTTTTCCGAGTGTTTTTTTTTTTTTTCGTGTCAGGTGTTGGTTGGTTTGACAAATTATGTCAATCCGTCCATCATGTGCTACTCAAGCGCCCAAAAACAAAGCACGCGGACACGGGAGATGTCGCAATATGTCTACATTTTTCTTAACAGACTAATGAGAGTAGAAAGGCGACATCGTAAAGAGCAAACAATTATTTCTCGTCAGCATTTGACGATCTGAGATGCGGGGACGACAGGGGAGCTGACCGGATTATTTTATTTATTAATACCAGTGCAAAAATTCAACACGATCATCTTAATACTAAAAAACAAAAATACAACAGAGCGAGATGTAAATATGATGTGTTGGTCGTTCCATATTCAGAAATTAAACTTTCGATGTATTTTTGTTTTCGTGACAGCAAACATGCTGTATATGTGATTGTATGTGTGATCAAGAACCTGCTAAAGAAAGTCCGTGCGCCCCCGCCCCCTACTCCCCTCACAAAAGGAAAATGTTTAACCGTGTCCTAAATCGAAATGCAAGCACGAGCCATGACTTTGAGCCCATAGAACTAGGACAGACGACGCGGAAGTTCTCCCTCGCTTTTGCAGCAGCAGGAGGGAGACGAGGCTGTCTGTGAAAGCAGAATGATACCGCCTGTCACTCATTTCTGAAACTACGACGAGTGGTCAATGTGGAAGAGAGGGAGGGACCAAGCAATGTCACTTCCCGTTCAGTTATACTGCGAAGCGGTCTTTGGTGATTCGTTCGGCAACGTCACTTCCCGTTCAGTAACCGAACGATTCGTTTGGGCGGGGAGGGAGATGAGGGGGGCGAACGATTCGTTGAACGATTTGTTTGAACGAATCTTTTTACTGAACGAACCGGAATAGATTCGTTTACTCAAGTGAACGACAAATCTCGTCACTAATGTGGACATCAACTTCCGCACTTTCAAACGAGACCAACCAGCGGCACGTGGGTGACGTAATTACAGCGTGACGAAGCTTCAAAGACGATATGCGTAAACGCGTCGCTGCCGACACGTTCGGTGTTAAAGGGTTAAACCTTTCAAAATGGAGTCAGTACAAAGGGTTAAGACGAAGGTGAACGCGCGGAGTTTGTCCTTCTGGCCGGATTGCAGGCATCCCGCCGGCCCGGCTCGTTGGATCTGCGCCAGCGCAGGTCCGGCGGTTCGGCTGGTGAGATTCCGGCGGTCTGGCTAGAGGGTCAGATTCCTTGAAAAGATAGCTTGTTCTTGAATATTCAGCATAGCAACTTGAGTGAAAAATTGTCATTATTGTGCTTTTGTCAAGCTTTCAAAAATAGCAAAGATAGACACAACTGAAGGATGTGCATCCTGAAGTGAAAAGTTTCTCAGGTGAGACTTTAATAAGGGTCACAAAATAGCCACGAAAAAATGAAAAATGAAGTCAGTCAGTCAGTCTGTTGTTCAACAACTGACAATTGATTTGCATAGACGAGGCGACAGGAAGAGTCATGATCGCGAGGGGATTGTGGGTTGAAAGCTAAAACTTGGAACAGATGCTGAGGGTAAGAAGGATTTCCTGGATGGAGGTGTCCTAATGGCGTTAATGTCAATTCGTAGACTAACCATTAGCGCCCCTTCGCCAAGGCTATGCCGTAATGGCCTCGCCTGGCTCCGGCCACTCGTCTGCATGCAGCGGATCTAGCATGGATTTATTCTGATGTTCCTAGGGATTACACCCTCAGTGAGCTGTGTATTATGAGTAGATTTAGATCCATAACTCCTGAAGATAAGTCAGCGAGAGAGGGGGGCGGTTGGAGTGATTGTTTAAACGGCATGTTCGCCATGAGTGCAATTCAGGACAATAAAGATAATTTGGGGGCATTTCCTTCAAAGGAAATTCAGCCTGGAAACTTATGCAACATTAAATTTGGTAGTCAGGTCTACGATGGGTTGACCAACAGAAATTCTCCAAAAATTCAAAAATCTCCAGTTGTCTTAAGCGACACTTTTTTTTCAAAATGCAAAATAACCGACGGAATGGCTTTGCGACTTATTATAACGCTTGATCTTTATTTAAAGCAATATTTTACGGTGAATATAAACACCTCACATGAGTCGGAACTCGGTGTTATGGAGCGAGACATCAACTCTCTCCCTCTTGTCCCGTTTGTTCATGGACATAAACGCTCCACGTTGAGTGCGGCTAAGCCGCCACACGCCGACATTCTTTACAAGGCCCGGGAGAGCCCGCTCGTGACCGCAAATGAACACAGGCCCATAAACACAGACGGAGCTTGACGTTAACGCACGAGCCTGCCAGAACACTCCAGTTCTGTGGGATAGCTTGACCTAAAATGATGTTTGCGATGTCAACATTAACCCTGATGCTGAAATGCAACTGTAAATCAAGCGTCCTCCGTGCATTTCCTATTGTTTGACAGCCGCGCCTGCAAAGGACATTTCCTCATAGTGCACATTCATCTCTATCTAGTCCTCCTAAATAATCCTTTTACAGCTCAATTATCCAGGAACTGCTAAATTCTACGAATTCGGCGGGTCGTGTCAATCAGTCTTGAAATGCGACCTCGTGCCACTTTATCGACGCGCCGTGTCAACTGTCACTTTACAGACAGGAGCAAGCCGTCTCCAAACTGTTCCGATAAATAAACAGGCGGTGCAAGAGGACAGCTTTTCCTCTCTCAGCGGTGAGCGTGCGATCTCACAAGTGTCAGATCCACGCAGACGGTGACAGACAGACGCGATGTACCTGTGTCGCACATACCCACTCGCTTGTGATTCATTTTATGGATTATGTTCTTTTCCTCCAAGTGTTGAAAACTTTCAAACCATCCGACTCTCCCTCCTTATATTATTCACGGTAGATTTTTTCAAAGACCGCTGACAAATGTTGATGTTATGACCTCGGCGAGAGCGGCCATCTTTTATCGAGTTACTTTCAAAGAATGTATCGGTCGCTTTGTCGGACGCACAAAAGAAAATCCCTGAGAGAAGATGGACCTTGTGACTGGTGGGGCACTGAAATTGAACAATGCAACGAACTGAATTTCAACACTTGAACTAACTTTTGCTTCGGCAGAGGAAAAAAGTGTACTGAAATAATCCTTCACCTTAGGGCAGGGGTCCGCAACCTTTTTTGCACAACGGACCAGTGTGATTTGGGTCTTTTTTTCAGGGACCGACAGGGGTGAAAGTGGGCGGGAACGGTCAGGAACGCAGTTCCGGTATAAGATTCAGTGCCGGAACCCAAGTTGTCTTCCTTTGCCCAAAAGTGTTTTCCACCTGTAAACCAATGAAAAAAAAAAAACTTATGCGTTCATTTAATTGTGCCATCCTACACCAACTGATTAGCAACAGACTAGCAGCAGTTAGCATGTGTTTCAGCCGCTGCAGTACAGTAGCTATAGTAAATCATGTTAAACATCATCATAATTACAATCGTCATCGTAATAACAATATCAAAACACAACAAGTTGTTTCATGATTTTAAGCTTTATCAAGATTTTAGCTTTAGTATTTTTGGAGCATTGTACACATGAAAACGCAGGGATAGGAAGAACATACCTTCGATAGCACAGCATCAACATGGCGACATAAACACCGGTCTTTGTGGTTGCACGGGCTTGGTTCCATAACTGCCTTCATGAACATGTTGTCCTCCTATGTCGTGATGATGGCAGATGGATGCGGTATTTCCAAATTGTCTTTTTATGAAGGACTTTGATGAGTGATGTCACTCCAGCTCCATTGTTGTTTTGGTTAGAAAATGTGAAAAACGCGAGCAGAATTACGAAAGTAAAGTGGAAGTACCTCGGAAACTTGTCTTTAACGAAAATTTTCTACCTTGCAGATTATGCCACAGGCTTTCATTAAGAACCTTTCAAATAACTGTCTTAAAATTGATGGAAATATGATTCATCAAAACGTAAAAGTCCAACTCATTGGTTAGTCTGCGTTTGTTAGAAAAGACCCTTTCAGACTGAAGGGAAAAGGTACCGTTCTCGCACACACCATATAATTGTTTACATTAGTATAACACATTCATTTAACTATAGTTTAGGCAGACTCCACGCAGTGGCCTTGAACACAGTAAAGTGAATCACCTTATCAGCGCTAATGAGGGGGAAAAGGAAAAATGGTACCGTTTCTCGTAGGCACCGTCTAACTGTCTGCATTACTCGAACACACGTATTATAATCAATCAGGGAATAGTATCATTTCTCATATTCACTGTAGGACTGCACTACTCTAACACACCTAATGAAAAATAAATAGCACACCATAGTTTAAAGAAACAGAATAGATACACAACGCCATCTTATCACAGAAGCCCAAAACGTGTGCGCCACCAGCAAGATTGACGCACCAAACTCTGGCAATCGGTCCTCCCGAGCGCTTTGCCCTAAAACAAATAGTGCCAGCCCGGATAACAAAGTTGATAGCAGGCGCTTGTGACGTCAAGACCAGCGTCGGTCGCTGTGGCAACCACATCCCATCCACGCACGAACCTAAACAGCCTGAAACCGGCCAGAGAGGGATGATCCCAAAGCAACGCCTGGACACACCTTCAGCCGGCCCACGGACTTAAAAAACACTGGACATTGAGATAAGACAGATTTTGCTGCTCGGAAACATGTAGCCTTGTTTTGGATCCAGAATTGTCCCTCCGTCGTCTGTATTTGCCTTGTTTTTGACCATTGTCGACGAATAAATTGTCAAGCTGCTTTCGGCGAGTCTTTTTCAAATTTTTGGAACATGGAGTCACTACAAAGGGTTAATATCAGAGGTGAACGCGCGAAGTTTCGCCTTCCCGGTTGGTGCGCGCGGCGACAGCATCGGCAGAGCGGCACTTTTTTCAGCTGTCGCTGTTTCCGTGCGGCTTGTCTGGGGAGGCGAATTTCAACAAGACATGTGCTGAACTCTGGTTAAATTCCAGGTTTTAAACAGCCCTTATGTCGGAAAGCAAATTCCTGGCTCGACACGGACAATAACTGGGTCGCGCCCTAGTATAATGCAGATACAGTCCCTCGCCTACCCAGCATTAGAAAGCGTGAGTCGCCAACATTAGACAACTCTGAAAATGGTAATTCCCGGTACATCTCCCTATGTCCGAAAACCATGACATGGGTAAATCCCACGTCACCTTACAAGGGTTAGCGGGAAATTGTGAGAGAATTTTATTCATGCTTAAAACACAACCATTATACATCATATTTTGTATGCTTTTTGTTATGCTTCCATGAGAACATTGTAGCATTCATCTGTTGAGTGTGCCTTCTCATGGCCTTGACTACTGTAGACTGTATCACCATATGCCCAAATATGGACTGTTATGTTCCTGTGTTGTTCAATATGCCCTGAATGAATAAAAGGGAGGACTGTGGTTTCTTATCATCGTTCTAGCCGGGACTAGCGCTCAAGGTCTCAGCTCAAAGATGTTTTTGTATGGAAAAATACCCAGGTTTGCAAGGTGATGAGTTTCATTTCTTAGTAAGTTTCGTTTCACGGTGGGCTTCGGCACCGCCCTTTCAACAGTATAAATGTCCAGCCTCTATTGTACTTCTTTGTACTTTCTGGCTGATCACAGCTCCTGGCTGAGTCACATCGGTTTGTACACGAGAGCTCTTGTTCATAAAGCCTTCGAAGAAAAGCAATCCATGGTTGGGGTCGTATTCATTTCTCTAATCGAGCTATCGAGGTAACACTTGTCTTGAAGTTCAAATTTGAGCTTCCCTGACAGAAATAAGTCTGAAAGCTTTACTGTTCTTGTAACTGGAATGATATTTCGTTGCTCTGACATGTGCAAAGACAATAAAACATTTCATTGTATTCTGTTTTACCTACCTGATTTTAAACCAATCGACCATCATTTTTCCTAAATTTCTTTCTAATTGATTCTTTGAAAACATCTTACAATCCTAGCTATAAGTGGAAGAACGCTCGGAGGGACCACACAGGGATAAACAAACCTCATGAGGGAGGAAGTAGAAGATGGATGCGGGTTGACACGCGGTATGGCCGCAAATCTTTTGAGGTCGTCAGGAAAGCGATAGCCCCTCTGCCAGTCGCCCCTCGGTCGGGATTCCGGGGAGGTTGGAGCCGGACCAGAACTCGTTCACAGTGGTCGGGTTGTCAAGTTAGACCCTGAGGTGGAAAGATGAGCCTGGAGACTCACTTTAGCCTTAAGTGACACAGAAAGGAGCAAACAGCTTAGTAAAATGCAATCCGGGGGGGGAACAAGTGTAACTTTTCATCATTATAAACGGAATCACTCGAAATCTTCACCGCCATAGATTTTATTCCATTGCATGTCTTTCGTTGTTTTGTGTGCAAGCAGTGCGTTGTCGGATGTGCCCCTGTTTTTGCACGCCGCCCGTTTCTTCCCCTACGCAAATCTCGCGGTGACATTTGGGAGCAATTTTGATGTGCGCCCGCAAAGGTTGTCAAGGGATTAATCTCATCTCACGCTGGGGCGAAAGAAGCAAAAAAAAAAAAAGGCTTCCTCCAAGAATTAAACACAATTTACCCATCAAGACAAGTCTTTCAGGACGGGAGACAAGCATAAATAATATCTCCGCGGTCCAGATTCGCTAATTTACAAGCTTAGCATCTCCAAATGTTATTAACAGCAATGACGAGGTTAACAGAAGGCGCTGTAGGGAATGATTTGTTATCCGGGCGAGCAGCAGCAGGGAAAGAAAAAGCACATGTTGGAGTGCTCAGATAGAAACAGACACATACCTGACACCCCCCCCCCATCCTTTCTCCATCTCTTCCCACTCCCACAATGCAACTGCGCTCACCTCGGGCTGGCAGATCCTGAACTTGGCACGGCCCTTGCTAATGTTCTTTTCCCTCCCGTCTCATTCTCCTTTCCCCTTTTTTCTTTCCGCCCCTTCCGCTTCTTTGCGTTTTTCTTCCCACTCGAGGCTTCAAACATCAAATGGAACATTTGGGGAATTTTGGCATCCCCTTCACATGTTGCGACGTTTGTGAGGCGCTTCCAAAAACATGTCTTTGTCGCTTCTGACAATCGATATCGACCGGTCGATGTAGGCTTATTATTAAAACACACATTTTACATGCACTGTTAAAAGCACACTATGAAAGAGGTTGGGGACCCCTACTTGAAAATACTGTTCAGCGGTTTCTGTCTCATTGACTGAAAACCAAAAAAAAAAAAACTTTTTTCTACATCCACCTGTTGACATTCAAACTGAAAAGTAGAAAGAAAATGGTCATTTTGCTCTCCTTGCACAGTCCAACACGAGTCATTCCTGACCTCCCTTTTCCTAATCCTGCTGGTTTTATGGTGTATCCTTCAACAACTACTTTGTAACGCTACTTATAGATACAGTGCCCTCCATAATTATTGGCACCCCTGAAAAAGATGTGGTTTTTAGCTTCTAATATTTTTTTTTAATTCAAATAATATGGGACCTTAATGGAAAAAAAGAGAAAAATCCAACCTTCAATACAAGTGCATTCATTCAGTGGGGAAAAAATCCCACATAAAGAAATAATTATTTGACATCAAATAATGTGTGTCACAATTATTAGCACCTCTGGTGTTAATACTTTATACAACCCCCTTTTGCCACCAAAACAAGGTCTGGGGACTGAGATGGCCATGGGAGGAGCTTGATTTTGTGTCTGGTGAACCATTTCTGTGTAGATTTGGCCCATATGTTTAGGGTCATTGTCTTGCTGAAAGACCCATCTTCAGCTTTCGGGCAGAGGGCAACAGATTTTGATTGAAAATGTCCTGGTATTTCAAAGCATTCATGATGCCATGCACCCTAACAAGGTTCCCAGGGCCTTTGGAAGCGAAACAGCCTCACAGCATCACTGACCCACACCCATACTTCACAGTGGGTATGAGGTGCTTTTCAGCATGCGCATCTTTCGTGGCACGCCAGACCCACTTAGAGTGTTTGCTGCCAAAAAGCTCAATCTTGGTATCACACAAAAATACACACGGTCCCAGGCTTCAACTGGGACCGTGTGCTTTGGTCAGATGAGACCAAGATTGACCTTTGTTGTGTTGTGTTTGCTGATTTTATCCTTTAGATCAGACATGCCCAAAGTGCGGCCCGGGGGCCAAAAGCGGCCCATTGTCAAATTTCATCCGGCCCCAAGCCTGTGTCATAAAATCAATAACGTCTGCCCCGCACACAGAACTAATAAATTGGTCAGCATATGAAGTAGCTTACACACTAAATGCTGCTCCACATTTACCCACTAAAAGGCAGCAGCACTCTAATCAACATTACCCCGCGTGACCCTTTACTCCCAATTTTCTAAAATGGCGACAACAAAAAAAAAAAAAAAAGAAAGTTGACTGTGACGGCCAACACTTCAAGGATAGGTGGAAATTGGACTATTTCTTCACTAAAATTCGCAAAAACTGTGTCTGCCTCATTTGCAAAGAGACAGTCGCTGTTTTTAAAGAGGTCGATGTGAGGCGATATTACTAAATAAGACAAGCTGACATGTACGACAAGATTACAGGGAAGATACGTAGCGAGAAATTGAAGCAACTTAAAGCTAGTTTAATTTTACAGCAGCAAGAGCCCAAGAGATGAAAGAGAACACCACAAAGGCTAGTTGCAAGATTTTGTGGAAATTATTCATTAAAAAAATAAATAAATAAAGCAAATGTGACACACAGAATGGCTTGCTAAAATTTGCATCAATATATTGTTCTATGTAAAGGATGTCAGCCAAGGTCGGCCCCCCACATTTTTACCACACCGATTCTGGCCCCCTTTGCAAAAAGTTTGGACACCCCTGCTTTAGATGGAAAAATAGAAATGGATATTTGCATTCCTTGTGCTCACCATGCCCGGACCTACCCTTGTCTTTCCTGTCCTCCTTTTTTCGGTCCTATTGAGTAACGGTGTTTCCCTTCTCAGCGGTAACGCTCCTCATAGAAAGGTAGCATACACTGCTGGCCAAAATTATTGGCATTCATGCATTTCTGTCAGATATTGCTCAATATCTCCCAGAAAATACTTGATACTTGTTGCTTGCTCTTGTGGGATTGTAATCAATAAATCTCATTTATCCTGCATTTTCTAATCAATAAACATCGTCTATTGAGCAAAAGTGTGCTGGTTGCTGACTCACCGCGAACCCGGAAATTTCGGAAAACGATGAAACGAGCAAGTTAGACAGCAGCCTTTAAAAGAAAAGTCACATCTGTTTTGTTTTCTCCTAGATTCTGGTAAGTTGGAGAAGTTGTCAAATCATATTATTACCGTAAATATTGTCAGTTTATGGTAATGTTTTGAACTACCAATATGCTATGCTTGTGCTGTGTTCCACCATTCAGTAAAATGACATTTCTGTATCTGTAGACGAGCTGTTTTCTTGTATTCTTCTATTTATTGGCGCTAAAATTAGGGTGCGCGTTATAAACGGGTACAATAATTTCCCCTAGATTTTACAAGTAAATTTTGGGTGCGCATTATACACGGGTGCGCCTTATATTCGGGAAATTACGGTAAATGCAAATATGAAATGTTTTGTCTTCTCGAAGAGTCACCATGTAAACGGCCCCTTAATCATCTTTTTGTATCGGTATTCGACGTTTGCACTTTCTCCCCTTTAGACTCAAAAACTGTTATATCCAAATGTTTAAAATGTCTGTTAACACTTTCTTGTGTCGCCATTCACAACACAAAAAGTCACACTAACTAAATAACGTTCTCGCTCCGATATTCAAACTCTCTGTGGCGCTTCCAAAAATGTGTTTGTCACTTTGGTTTTGGTCCTCCCGCCAAATGTTTTGGTCCGATTCAAACTTTTTTATTCCCCTCCCCCGTAAATAACAAGGTGCCTCCCGAATTTGGAATGCTGCACCTTTTTTTTTTTCTGAGCTGACAAGGCGCGAACACCCTGCATCTCGACGCCTTTTGTGCGCGCGCGTAGGCGTGCGTGCGCGAATGCGTGTGTGCCTTCCCAGGGAGAATATTTTTGATCTGCGCTGGCTGTTTATCTTGCCGGAACAGGAGTCTCCCGTCACTCCAGCCCCTTTCTGATCCTGACAGATGAGTTCAACCTGCAGCCCGCAGCCACTGAGAGGAAGGGAGGCGAGGGGAGGGGGATGCTTGGCGTGGGTTTGTGTGCGAGAGAATGAACAGATGGATACAGGGGAACAGGAATAGAGGTGAAAGTAAGGGAAAGAAAGGGAGAGAAGAGTGGAGGAGAACAGAGAGGCTGCTTAGCCTCACCTGCCAGTCTGTGTTAGCAGGGATGAGCCAGAGTTCCTGCTTCTGGAAGCTTAGTGTCAAAGGTGGGACTGCGGGGCTCTGTCTGACACGCGTACGAGTGAGAGAGTGCGTGTGGGGGCGTGTGCCTTCGTGCCCAGTAGGGGTTCCCCCTGCACCGTTCCCACTTCGCACCTCTTCGCAAGATCACCTCCGTCTGTTGCCGTCACTGCGGGCAGATGACTTGCTCCTCCGGAAATCAGGACACTTTCATCTCCATCCGACTCATTGGATGATACATTTGTTTCACTTTTTTTATTTGTTTGAATTTGAGGAGTCATTTTAATCATGTATGGGAAAACTAGGTTTGTGAGTAGGGGTGTGACATAATATCGAAATGGTGATACCTCGTGATACTTTGTATCCCAAAATGTTATCGATATGCTCCTGTCAAGGATCGAGATATCGTTTTAAAGTGATCCTCTAACTTAAATACATGTAGGCTCTAATAATAATATATAAAAAAAATAATTTTGTACTAAAATATCTTGTTAGAAACACATAAAATGTTAAATCAATGACAATATTTTATAATATTTAGTACATATTTTGACCTAAACTCGCGAAAAAATGACACGATGTGCTGCTTTTGGATGCAATTTCCAGTCAAATGGAAACAAGGGGTGTGAAGTGAGTGGTCAAGATGGAATTATTCTTTTTAGTGAATAAATGTGCATAAGTGGAAGCTTCTCCCCCTTTTTGGTCCCTGTATGCACGTATCCTACCCACCACGCGTTACAACTGGCGCCCGAACATTTTTCCTGGATCCTCAGTCAAGTACGGGATCCGTCTATTTTCTGGATCCGACGGTCCCACCGCGTCTGCAATATTGGTTTCTGATCTGTCCATTTTTTTTGATTCGTCGGTCCCACGGCGGCTTTTCGGATCCGTCTATGTTGTGGAATCGATGGCCTGATCGCGGCTGCGACATTGCTATGGGATCGGTCTAATTCCTGGATCTTCGAGTGAGTAAAAAACGCGATTTGGATTACTATTGCTATCTTTTTTGTTGACTATTCTTCATGGGAGTTTTTCCCAAATCATACCAAATAATTAAAGCACTATGGCACGCTACAGTGACGACAGTGACTCTGACGTGGACCTTACAACAATGTTGGAGTTTGTCAGGGAACGCGTGCGTACTGCTGAGCTCCCGAGTGAAGAGTGGTCAAGGTGGAAATATTATTTTTTGTGAATAAATGTGCATAAGTGGAAGCTTCTCCCTTTTTGGTACTTTTATACACGTATCTTACCTACCACGAGTTACAATGTACAAGACATGGATTACACAAGGTGTGCTCTTTGGCCTGTACTGTATGTAAAGCACAGGACAGCTCTGGATGCTAACAATCTACATAATTATATTGGGATAAGTTTGAAAACGCAATATGCCTACCTTGAATATCTGCTAATAAAACCGTACAGCATACACTCTCGCTCTCAACCCACAGTTCCCAACAGCACTCTCTCGCATCACCAGTTTTGCCCAACTTTTGTCTTATCAGGTATTTGCTGCACGCATTTTTCCCTGAAACTCATGTGTTCTGACAAATTTTGCACAGAGCAGGACTACCCCGAAGAGGACACCAGTGAAAACACACGGCGGGCTTTGTTAATTTATTTGCAATGCTTGACCCGCGTTACATTGTTCCCTTGCGGACATATTTCTCCAACAACGTATTCCCCGACATTTATGAAATGGCATGCAAAGCCATCGAAGATGACTTCGCTAAAGCACATAGTTTCGCCGTGTCCACTGATAGTTGGACGTTCCGTGCTACAGAGAGCTACTACCTAACTGTGACGATCCACTATAATTCATACCTGTCAAGTTGTACGGTCTCGGCGTAATTTGTACAAGTGAGCACTGAATTTTAAATATGTACGCCGTACGTTACGTTCAAATTCTATACGTTTTTCGTGCGTTACGGTTTTTTTTCCCTCCGTTCGTTAATATGTTGGTTGAATGACGCGAGAAAAGTCAGAGGCACGAAGAGGGAAGAGTGTTTTTTGTGACACTGTAGCAAACGCGATGCTAGGCTAGGTGGCTCCAATATTTACTGACTGTAGCCGACAGCCTACAACCTACGCCTAGATATCTCATGCATATAGAACTACATGCGAAATGACAGACTCGGTAGCGTTACTAAACAGCCGCCATTTTAGAGCAGTAAACTTCTCAGAAAGGCTCTGTTGCAGTGAACCTTCCTAGTGAACCTAAGTAACTTTTTATCTAAAATACGCCGAAATCGGCAAAATCTTGACTTGAGTCTGTCTTTAAATGATGAAACAGTTTTTAAATTTTCACATGTCAAAAGTAAACAGAAGGGAACTAATGCAAAAACGGGAGCAATTTCATCAACTTTAATGGTTGATTCAGAACAATAAATGACCTCCAAACATAGCAAAGTTTACTATGTTGGTTGTTTTTTTTTAACAAAATGAAAAAAAAAACATGAAAGGTAACACCAGTTACTTTGCCAAGTAACTTTTTTACTACTGTTTGTGTATTTCAGTAGTCAGTCACTAAACTAGCCAAAGAGCTAAGAGGCATTTTCACAGTCGAACATGTTTACATTTTAAGTGTTTATTTCATTTTCTGAAAAGCAAAATAAAGGCAGTTTAAAAAAAAAAAAAAAATGCAAAAAGCAAACCGAAACCGAACCGAAACAGTGATCCCAAAACCGAGGTTCAAACCGAAACGTGGGCTAACTGAACCGTTGCACCCCTAGTGATCACATATCATTATGTCAGCCAATTGAATTGATAAATGAGTCCAAGCGTTTTGCTTTGCTGCGTGCATTCGCACATTGACGTGACTTGTCATCGTCAGACTCAGATAACTGCAGCAGCTGGGGAAACCTCCATGCCGTCCGTGGAATAGAATAAATAATAAATATCGGCGGAAGCGGATTACCCTACACAAGCACTTTATTATGCTTGTTGTTAACACTTGTGTATGTAAATCTGATGTTGGTAGATTGTTTTCTTCTTGGAGATGAAATGCATGTGTTGCAGCTTTGTATTTTTCTTTTTCTTTCCATAAAATACTCCAAAATCAACAGGAAGTAACTGAAAATCAACAGGTAAATGACCTTAAATAGCCCAAAATGACCTCATTGCCTGGCATTGGCTGCCACTGACGGCCGTAGACGTTCAATCCGTTTGAAGTGGGAGGGATGGCAGCGAATGAACGAATGTTCATTCGCTGCCACCCTCCCAGTTCAAATGGATTGGACGTCTACTAGTGATAAACACACAGCCGAAGGATGAAAATTGTGTTTTTCTGTTGATTAATTCTTTGTAGAATATCCTAGAATGATTCCCTGACCAATATATCGATAATCGTTGCATCGCCATATCGTCAGATCATCGTTATCGTGAGCTTTGTATCGCAAATCGTACCGTATCGTGAGGTACCAAGAGGTTCCAACTCCTACTTGCGAGTGTAGGAGAGACTCGGGGGTCTGAACATTTACAGTTGCAGGGGAGCACAAACAAAGGGCTCGTGAGTCTCTGGGATTTGAACCCGTCCATTGAACCGGAGTAATTGGGAGCACGAACGACACACGTCGAGACCGATAGCTATTGCCGTGTAAGGCAGTCACCTTAACACAAACTCTCTCGTTTCTTTACATGAGCCGTCCTCACCTCCTGAACCGTCCATTCACAGCTCGCCTCTGAATGGGAAGGAAGCTCATTCCATTCACCGTCGGATATCTCCGCCAAGAGAATGTCGCCTAAGCGTAGGGGGGGGTCGCACCTTTCACCTCACCTCGCCCTGGCCCTGGAATGGGTTGGAAAAAAAGCAGGTTTTTATACAAAGTGAAGATGACATTTTGTCCCAAGCAGCACAGCAAAGGAAAGCCTTGACTCGGTCACCTTGTTGTTGTATCTGGTGCAGCTGTAAATGCGGAATAATTTCATTTTCAAATAGCCCAAATTGTCTGAAAAGCACCCAGCAAAGATGTTTGTCGGCTTTTATTTGATTAAAGCGCTCGCGTCTTGTGAAAAACGCCGACAGGATTGCGACCCCTCATAGAGAGAACGCCGCAACCTGGGTGGTTCAGCTCAGAAAACATCAGATTGGAGCCTTTTTTTTCCTTTATATCTCCAGCCTGCTATTAACTTTAAAGTCGTGTCTCGTCTTTGTTGTCACCAATGTTTTTCTGCGTCACTCGCGCTCACAATGGCAACAGTGCTCAGTTGGTCTAAGGTGAATTGCGCGCGCCAGATCCATTACACGACACATTTTAAAAAGAAACAAATATATTATATATACTAGAGATGCACAATAATATCGGTCACCGATAATTATCGGCCGATAATGGCAATTATGACGTCACACAGATAATCCAGATGAAACGAAATTCAACCGATAATGCCAATCCGATAATTATACACTTAATTTCGCCTCCAAATGTGCGCAATCAACAGTTTTGTCCAATTCTGCTAGTTTTAAAGAGGTGTTTTTGCAGTGTAGTAATGTGATATATGTTAGGAATGGCTTACTTTTAAAGGCATTTTTGTGCAACTTGGGTGTTTACTCTTGAAGTAATTGTTGCCAAAATCTTACCATTACACAATGTCATTGCCATTGTTTAGATGTTGGAATTTATTACTTGTTCACATTTGATGTGGAAAAAAATAGCACTAAATTACATTTTTGCACAGTAACATTTGATCTTTGTATACTTTAAAATTTTACATACATATTTGAATAGAATTATCGGCGTGACATTATCGGTTATCGGGTGGAAGGGGCAGGAAATTATCGGTTATCGATATCGGTTGAAAAATGTATTATTGTGCATCACTAGTGCGCAATCAACAGTTTTGTCCAATTCTACTAGTTTTAAAAAGGTGTTGTTTGCAGTGTAGTAATGTGATATATGTTAGGAATGGCTTACTTTTAAAGGCATTTTTCTGCAACTTGGGTGTTAACTCCTTAAGTAATTGTTGCCAAAAGCTTACCATTACACAATGTCATTGCCATTGTTTAGTTGTTAGAATTTACTACTTGTTCACATTTGATGTGGAAAAAAGATAGCACTACATTACATTTTTGCACAGTAACGTTTATCTTTGTATACTTTAAAATTTTACATACATATTTGAATAGAATTAACGGCGTGACATTATCGGTTATCGGGTGGAAGGGGCAGGTAATTATCGGTTATCGATATCGGTTGAAAAATGTATTATTGTGCATCACTAATATATACACACAGTTTCTTAAAGTGATCCTCTAACTTACATACATGTAGGCTTTAATAAACCACAATTGTTCTCTTGTACTAAAATATGTTGTTAGAAACACATAAAATGTTAAATCAATGGCAATATTTTATAATATTTAGTCCATATTTTGACCGTTAGTTGGCGCCATGGTTTGCGGGCTTGCAGTGATGACGTCATTGGTATCTTTCGTGTTCAACAATTGCTTATTGCTGCATAAACTCGCGAAGTAAAATGCCACGATGTGCTGCTTTTGGATGCAATTTCCAGTCAAATGGAAACAAGGGGAGTGAAGTGAGTGGTCAATGGTGGAATTATTATTTTTAGTGAATAAATGTGCATAAGTGGAAGCTTCTCCCCCTTTTTGGTCCCTGTATGCACGTACCTTACCCACCATGCGTTACAACTGGCGCCCGAACATTTTTCCTGGATCCTCAGTCAAGGAGGGATCGGTCTATTTTCTGGATCCGACGGTCCCACCACGTCTGCAATATTGGTTTCGGATCTGTCCTTTTTTTTTTTTTTTTTGATACGTCGGTCCCACAGCGGCTTTTCGGATCAGTCTATTTTTTGGAATCGACGGCTGCGACATTGCCATGGGATCGGTCTAATTCCTGGATCTTCGAGTGAGTAAAAGACGCGGAGTTGGATTACTATTGCTATCTTTTATGTTGACTATTCTTCGTGGGAGTTTTCCCCAAATCATACTAAATAATTAAAGCACTATGGCACGCTACAGTGACGACAGTGACTCTGACGTGGACCCCACAACAATGTTGGAGTTCGTCAGGGAAAGTGTGTTTGCTTACTGCTGAGCTCCCGAGTGAAGAGTGGTCAAGGTGGAAATATTTTTTGTAGGGGTGTCAAACAATTAAAATTTTTAATCGAGTTAATTATAGCTCAAAAATTAATTAATCGTAATTAATCGCAATTAATCGCGATTCAAACCATCTATAAAATATGCCATATTTTTCTGTTAATTATTGTTGGAATGGAAAGATAAGACCGAGATGGATATATACATTCAACATATGGTACATAAGTACTGTATTTCTTTATTATAACAATAAATCAACAAGATGGCATTACCATTATTAACATTCTGTTAAAGCGATCCATGGATAGACAGACTTGTAGTTCTTAAAAGATAAAAATAAATAAAATATATAAATATATAAATAAATAAAATATATCAATATTTATAAGAATTTATAGAAAATAAATACAAGATAATAACTAGTACAAGTTATAGAAATTTTATATTAAAACCCCTCTTCATGTTTTCATTTTAATAACATTTGTAAAAATTTCAATCAAATAATAAACTAGTAGCCCGGCATTGTTGATGTCAATAATTACTTACACAATGCTCATTGGTGCTGAAGCCTATAAAATCAGTCGCACCCAAGTGCCAGCAGAGGGCGGCAAAACTCCAAAAAACACAACAAGTACACCTTCCACTTTGCTGTCCTTTAAATATGTTTGAGCGGGGCATTTGTGAGTTAATTGCATCAAATATTTTAACGGGATTAATTTAAAAAATTAATTACCGCTCGTTAACACGTTAATTTTGACAGCCCTAATTTTTTGTGAATAAATGTGCATAGTGGAAGCTTCTCCCCTTTTTGGTACTTTTTATACACGTATCCTAGCTACCACGCGTTACAATGTAAAAGACATGGATTACACAAGGTGTGCTCTTTGGCCTGTACTGTATGTAAAGCACACGACAGCTCTGGATGCTAACAATCTACATAATTATATTGGGATAACTTTGAAAACGCAATATGCTTACCTTGAATATCTGCTAATAAAACCGGACAGCATACACTCTCGCTCCCAACCGGAGTTCCAAACAGCATACACTCTCGCATCACCAGTTTTGCCCAACTTTTGTCTTATCAGGCATTTGCTGCACGCATTTTTCCCTGAAGCTCGTCTTGTGAACGACCGACAGTGCTGTCCAGCTCTTCACTTTTCAGATCTGGTTCAAATAGGAAGGGTAGAACTGACGACATGTTGGGAAAGCTAACGAGTGACACGCTGGAATTTCGGCAACGGGACCAGTGACGTCACGCACTGCGACGTAACAAGAATGGCGACCAATCACTTAAAATAATTTTACAAACTTTATTAAAACAAAAACATTAAGAGGGGTTTTAATATCAAATTATTATAATTCATACTAACATTTATCTTTTAAGAATTAATTGTCTTAAAAATAGAGGATCCCTTTAATTCAAGAGTTTTATTTGTTCTGCAACTATTTAAATTATTCACTTTTGAAATATCATTCATTACACTGCAATGCATGATCGTTTGCTGATTTTGGCATAGGATAAAGAATATATGACAGCAAAGTGTTGTGTGAGCTGTCAGCATGTATAACTAGAGAGTGTGAAGTTAGTTTTTCCTCCAAGTCTATAATTCCCGAAAGATCGATGTCAATTTGGTAAGGGATTTGTATTGAACTGTTTCGGTACAGGGTGCTCGGTTCGGAACGGAGGCGTACCGAACGAGTTTCTGACGTAATGTAACCCTTAGTTTTCGAGGCTGTGAGTCGATCGGGTTACAGTTTCTCTGTTTAGATTTACTCCGTCTTCTCTACTATAATGAGGACCAACACGGTAGGACAGTATAAGAAACGTCAACGGCGCAACAACTTGGCCGCCGCGAGAAACAGTGAAACGCAGGCGTTAAAGTCAATCTGCCAATACACACCAGTCGCAGTGTGGCCGCGTGTCAAAAGCGGCTCAACGCGACGCACAAGAAAAGAACGGCAGAGTTTATTATTTGACGCGAGACACGGCCCTCCTGCGTCAATATATACTACTAGCTAGCATCGGGCAGACCGGAAGTCACTCGTGTAAAAACACGGTGGATCCGGTCGATTTTCAAACTAATATGCAATCGTAACTCACTTTTTGAGTCCATCAGATCTCTTGAGTGGTAGATCAGGGCACAGTTGACTTGTCTTTGTTGATTTACTATTGCCTTCTCTGCTACAATAATAACCAAAACGGCCCCGTGTTCAATACAAAACCCTCCGACTACAACAAAACAAGTAGGAACTAATATTTCACACAGGAACTAAAGTTATACAACATAAAATCTACAATACAAATATATACTACATCACATTTGTAAAATATAAACACAATGAAATAAATAATAGCCCATTTAAATAAAATGAAATGAGCTAAAACACCTGTAATTAAATAAGATCCTGCTTACAAAATTAAATGTATTAATTTCTGTGTGGCGCTTTGAGAAAATCCACCAATAAACCTACTGAAAACCGTTCATATGAAAAAAAAAAAAAAAAGATTCATTGAGGCATTTCATTTGTAAAATACATGTTAAAATCTCAATTCTACCTTTATATAGACTAATGTTCCTATTGTTGAAAGCACAAAGGTGTGTAATAAACAACTAGCACATTTATATTTTGCATTTTGTTTTCTTATTGTACCAAAAATGAACCGAACCATGACCTCAAAACTAAGGTACGTACCGAACCAAGATTTTTGTGTACCGTTACACCCCTACAAGATAGTAACCTTTGCTATGTGTGGAAGTCATTTAATGTTGTGAATCAAGGGTTAAAGTTGTTAAAATTGCTCTCGTTATTGCATTAGTTCCCTTCTGTCTATTTTCGACGCGTGTAAGTTTTAAAACTGTTTCATCATTTAAAGATAGATTTTTAAGTTAAGTTTTGCCGATTTAGGAGCATTTTGGATAAAAAGTTACTTAGGTTCACTAGGAAGGTTCTCTACAACAGAGCCTTCCTGAGAAGTCTACTGCTTTAAGATGGCGGCTGTTTACTAACGCATCTAGTTCTTTATTATACATTTTGCTAATGCCGTGTCTGTCATTTGCATCTAGTTCTGTATATATGTGATATCTACCGAAGCATCATGTGGGTGTAGTTTGTAGGCTATTGGCTACAGTCAGGTATTATTGGAGCCACCTAGCATAGTAGCATTGCTTTTGCAACGGCGTCACACTCCCTTGCCTCCTCCCCACTCCTGCTCTGCTCTGTAGTCTCCGTGAGTCCGTCTTTTTCAGACTTTTCTCGCGTGAGTCAACCAACATCGTAACGGATAGTAACGGACGCCTTTCCCGCCTCAGTAACGGTAACGGCGTTGCCAAGATGAGAAAAGTAATTAATTAGATTACTCACTACTGAAGAAAATAACGCCGCCATATTCTAATGCCGTTATTAACAACACTGAGTGCAACTCTCTCAAAGAAATTTATAAAAATGGCAAAACTTGCAGAACAAAAACCACAACGGGGGGTTGTGAAATGAAGGAGATGGAAGCGCCACCAAGCTGACAGCGAGCAGGCTTGACATTTGGCCTCTCGTAATTAGGCAAGTGCCAGATTCCGTCCCGCTAAATCTCCGCTCGGGATCATTATTCTCGACGGTGTTGACTTCGCCGCGTCCCGCCCGCTTAAGCCCTTCTCAGTGAGCGACCCCCTTCCCTACCCGCCGCCGAGACCGCCCCTCCTCCCCTCTTCTCTTGTCCGTAAATATTGCAGCCAAAATTACATTACAGTTTTGAGCTTGCCTCCCCCTTAATTGCTTGCCCTCCAAACACAATCTGCTTTGGCAATACATAAGATGCTATGGGAGTTAACAGCGACAGTGAGTTGGCAGCGAGGGAGCCGGGCGCCGGTCTGGGAAGGGAAGGGGGGGAACGAGGATGCGCGGAGACGGGGAGATAAAGTGCGGAGGAGAGTAGGAGAGGAAGTGATCACACGCAGACAAGCCGGGGAACAGCAGACAGATGCCAGAGGAGCATGCCTGTCATCCATGGATGGGAGACACCGATTAAAAATGAACAAATCTGTAAAAACGTATATACAAAACAATGATTTGTACATGCATATTTATAACATTTTTAAATAAAATACTGTGATTAGGGCTGCAGCTATCGAATATTCTAGTAAGCGTGTATTGGACTGAAAATTCTATCAATTAATCAAGTAATCGAATAAAACTAGGGCTGTCAAAATTATCGCGTTAACGGGCGGTAATTAATTTTTTAAATTAATCACGTTAAAATATTTGACGCAATTAACGCATATGCCCCGCTCAGATTAAAATGACAGCAGAGTGAAATGTCCACTTGTTAATTGTGTTTTTGGGAGTTTTGTCGCCCTTTGCTGGCGCTTGGGTGCGACTGATTTTATAGGCTTCAGCATCCATGAGCATTGTGTAAGTAATTATTGACAACAATGGAGGGCTACTAGTTTATTTTTTTGATTGAAAATTTTACAAATTTTATTAAAACAAATACATTAAGAGGGGTTTTAATATAAAATTTCTATAACTTGTACTAACATTTATTTTTTTAAGAACTACAAGTCCTTCTATCCATGGATCGCTTTAACAGAATGTTAATAATGTTAATGCCATCTTGTTGATTTGTTATAATAAACAAATACAGTACTTATGTACCGTATGTTGAATGTATATATCCATCTTGTGTCTTATCTTTCCATTCCAATAATAATTTACAGAAAAATATGGCATATTTTATAGATGGTTTGAATTGCAATTGTGATTAATTACGATTAATTAATTTTTAAGCTGTAATTAACACGATTAAAAATTTTAATCGTTTGACAGCCCTAAATAAAACATTTTTTTTTCGAGTAAAGAGCAATTATAAATACAGATGAGAAAACAAGACATTTCACCTAATATCGAACCATTTTCAGATAATTAATGTCTTTATTTTCGATGCACATTGTTGCAAACAGTCAACAATTGCATCTCAGATGTGGCTAGGAAAAAAAAAACAAATTCACTCAAAAAACCTACGGCTCTTATAAAGAAAAAAAAAAAACAACAACTTATTTCTTACCTAAAAATGTCATTACGCTTGATAACACATCACTTAAAAGTTAGGTGTTTTTCCCAGGTGTTTCAATTGAATTTCCATTTGTGTCAAGCTATCTTTAAGTTCTAGTTAAGTTTTGAATTAGTCTAAATTGTAATTCCTGATAGGATTTTGAGTTTTTGCAGTGTTTAAAATAAATGTATGATACCTGTGGTCAGTGTTGTTAATAACGACGTTAGAGTACAACGGCGTTAGAGTTTAATGGCGTTACTAACGGCTTTTTTTTTTTCAGTAGTGAGTAATCTAATTTATTACTTTTTCTCTTCTTGGCAATGCCGTTACCATTACTGAGGATGTAAAGACGTGCGTTACTATGCGTTACTACGTTGATTGAATGACGCGAGAAAAGTCTGATGGACACGGACTCACGGAGACGAGAGAGCAGAGCTGAAGTGGGGAGGAGGCAAGGGAGTTTTGACACCGTTGTAAACGTGATGCTAGGTGGCTCCAGTAATAGCTGACTGCAGCCGATAGCCTACAAACTACGCCCACATGATGCTACGGTAGATATCACACACATACATATGGCGGAAAACACAGAAAAGACTGAAAAAGCAGTTTCTGCTCTTGCACTCCACTTGAAAAGAAACTGCTGTATTTTAAGCCAAAAGAACTGTTGTTTTTGATAGAATAATATGTCTATATGCTGCCGTAGCAGATTCACGGCGCATTAAGCCCCCAAACTATTTTTAATTTGCCCATTTTACCCTGAAAACCCCCATTTACAGACGTCGCGCAACAGCTTTTGTTTCAACCCAGCCCTAAAACGAAAGTAGTTAATTATATTTATTATTCAAATTGTCTGTCATTTTTAGCTTAGAATCATCAATTGATGTCTAATATTTCGTTAAAAAAAAAAAAAATTATTCACTCACATATTTTAAACTTTTAAACAAATTATGTCACAATGAAAAAATTGGCGGCTTTAAAAAAGTCACGGATATCTACCTCATAACTATCGCTTAATTGTATTTTTTTGTTACTGCCGCATTTTCTCCGATATGTTAGATGATAAATAATCGATCCAAACAAAGAAAATTTGAAAAAAACGTTTAAAAGGGTAAATACCTGTATATGAAAAAGAACATCTCCACCACTTGTTGATGTATGCGATTTCTGCACTGCGACCCTTGTTACCATTACCATGTTTCACCCATAAAATCCCCCCAAAATCCAGCTGTGGCCATTCACAGCTGTGTCTTGAAACTCAGTGATACATGCTACATGGGATTGCATACATGCATCATGCGGGCGTAGTTTGTAGCAACGTTGGCATAGTTTGTAGCGGCTGTCGGCTGCTTAAGGTATTATTGCTCCTCCCTCTACAGACGTGACTTTAGCGCGCTGTCCCACATTAAATGTAGTCCAGATAAAACGTGATGCTTAGAGCTGGCAAAATTAAACGATTCCTCGAGGCTAATAAAATTACTCAATCAATTTTTAAAGTCGAGTTACTCGAGTATTTGTTTCAGCTCTAACTGTGATGAACTGAGGATGCGAAAGTTGAAGCACAAAGTAGCGAGGGATCACTGCACTTGCATAATTTGCGTAATTCATTTTCAAATTTTATCCTAAAAGGCATTAATATTCAGTACTGTACCATCAGCTGCATTGCCACCCTCTCCATAAATGCCAGGTGCTGTGAATCACGAATGCGAGTGTTCACACGTCTGTAATGTACACAAAACTAATGTTCTCGCTTTTCTTTTAACACGCATTCATCACTGGACTTTGCTAGCCAGACACCATCACACAACTTGTGTAAATACCACTTATCATTAACCACTTTGGTAGGAATGGTTTGCGATGTGTTTTAAATGCAAAAACATTGAACTCCTTAAGTGGCAATGATGTGCCATCGACTACTTGTTAGGCAGCACTAAAGCAAATTTTCTTAGTATTAAAATCACTGTTGTGCAAAAATGGTATCTTTTCACATAAACCTACCTGCAGTTTCTCTGTTTTTCTATCCAAAATGTTCTTGTACTATACAGTATCATTAAAAAAAGCCGCACTGGAGTATAAATCTCATTTTGGGGGACTTCTATTTTATCAGAGACAAAGAAAAAAATATTATACATGACAGCAATAACAACAAAACATCAGGCTAAACAGCCGTTATCAATAGGTGTAGCTTGTTTACGAAAATCTTATTTCAAATCACTACCAAATCCTAGTCTTCAGTTTTGGTATCATTTTCGCCAATTTTAGAAGGAAATGGCACGTTGCAGTCGTAAGTTGCAGGCCCAGCCAAACTCTGAAAAAAATTGCATTTTATTAGGGCTGCAGCTATCGTTTATTTTAGCAGTCGATTAATCTATTAACTCGGGCTGCAGCTATCGATTATTTTAGTAGTCGATTAATCGAGAACTAGTTAGTTCGAATAATCGAGTCATCGGATAAGGACCGTGAAAAATTAAATACCTGAGCTGAGCCTCAAACGGTATAAAAAATAAATGATAAGTACAACAAAAGAACAACTGGGTAACTTACATAGCAAAAGTCCACTAGCTTAAATGCTATAAAATGCTAACTTTTTTTTCCAATGGTCTTAACAAATGGTTCAGACTCATATTCCCACCAAAAATAGCTAAATATACCTACAAACTAAATTAAGAATGCATTAAAAAACATTAGCACAAACAAAAACTTAGCTCATGTTGGTCTTAATAGGGAGCAGTTAGATTCAGCCATGTGAAATGAGGCAGACCAGACAGCACTGTATCCACCCTAATCAATGAAACTAAATGTAAACACTTTCAAAATAAACCATTACAACGCCACTTTAATTAAACAAATACTCGAAGCAACAAAATTTCATTCAGATATTATTTTTCTAATTGAATACTCGAGTTAATTAATCGGTGCAGCACTACTATCAACTAGTTAGTTCGAATAATCGAGTCAACGGATAACAAACATTTTATGCGGTGCAGAATCAATTTTAAGAGATGTAAAACAAAGGCTTGCTAAAATTGCCCTTTCAAAAGAGCATTAACTTTGGACTCAAAATTCCCGAGTGTTTCTTCAACTATGCAAAATTGCATTATCATTTTAAAAAAAATACCCGCGCTTGGCCTCAAACGGCATTAAAAAAAAAATGAATAAATGAGGATCTAAGTACAAGAAAAAGAACAACTGGCTAACTTGAATAGCAAAAGTCCACTTGCTTAAATGCTATGAAATGCTAAAGTTTTGTTTTTGTTTTTTTTTTACAATACTTTTAACAAATTGTTCAAACACATATTCCCACCAAAAAAAAAACAAAAAAAAACCCTAAACATACCTACAAACTAAATTACGAATGCAGAAAAAAACATGTTAGCTTATGTTGGTCTTAACAGGGGGCAGCTTGATTTAGCCATGTTAAATGAGTTATGTCATATTCTCTGTTGCCACTAGAGGGCAGTGTATCCACCCAAATCAATCAAACTAAATGCAAACACTTTCAAAACAAACCATCATAACGCCGCTCTAATTAAACGAGTACTCGAAGCAGCAAATTTTGATTCGAAGCTTTTTTCTCATCAAATTACTGGAGTTAATCGATTAGTCGTTGCAGCACGATATTTCATAGTCCAGAAAAAACAGTAACCACTCAAACAAGAACACTAGAAATTGGATGGCTAAACACAATGTGACTTTTATCACCAATTGTCATTTTGTAAATGCTTCACATAAGACAGGAGATGTTTGCTAGTTTTTTACAGCATCACTAGTGTTGGGCATCGTTTGAAATTGAACGATTCCGATTCCGAATCCACGTTTCGATTCCGGTTCCGAACGATTCCCGATTCTTTTAGGAGGCAAGAGTCAAAAAAAAAAAAAAAAAATGCAGGGTCCAAAAAATTGCATAGTTTATATTAAAGTCTTAACTTCTCGACGTTTTTTAAATTAAATTAACTTCTCACAGGGCTAATTATAACTTCTATATAAATTAGGGCTGTCAAAATTATCGCGTTAACAGGCGTTAATTAACCCTAACCCGTTAATTAATTTTTTAAATTAATCACGTTAAAATATTTTACGCAATTAACGCACTCCCCCTGCTCAGACAGATTTAAATGACAGTACAGTGAACTGCTTGTTAATTGTGTTTTATGGAGTTTTGCCGCCCTCTGCTGGCGCTTGGGTGCGATTGATTTTATAGGCTTCAGCAGCCATGAGCATTGTGTAAGTAATTATTGACATCAACAATGGCGGGCTACTAGTTAATTTTTTGATTGAAAATTTTACAAATTTTATTAAAACCAAAACATTAAGAGGGGTTTTAATATAAAATTTCTATAACTCGTACTAACATTTGTAAAGCGCTTTGAGCGCCTTGAAAGGTAGAAAAGAACTACAAGTCGTTCTATCCATGGATCGCTTTAACAGAATGTTAATAATGTTAATGCCATCTTGTTGATTTATTGTTATAATAAACAAATAGTCCTTATGTACTGTATTTTGAATGTTTGAATCTTGTGTCTTATCTTTCCATTCCAACAATAATTTACAGAAAAAGATGGCATATTTTATAGATGGTTTGAATTGCGATTAATTGCCATTAATTATGATTAATTAATTTTTAAGCTGTAATTAACTCGATTAAAAATTTTAATCATTTGACAGCCCTAATATAAATATCAGTCTTCAAACCCGAGCAATTTTTTTCCCGCTCGGCGGTCAGGGCATCGAAACAAGGAATCGAAATTTTAAAATTCGAATGATTCCGGGAGCATCGGAGTGTTAGAACCGGTTCCCATCGATTCTCGATGCCCAACCCTAAGCGTCACTCATCCGACTGATGTCCGCGTCTTAAAGAAAACAGGTTTAATCCGTCCCAGTCAATCATTTGGGATCAGAATAGAAGTACAAACTCCAGCTAAAACCACCCGGCGCGCACCATCAAAAACTATATATAAAATAAAAACACTAGCTCCAAGCTTCTTTCCCTGTTGGGGAGACAAAGTTGTGTCTTGCCGAGCGAGTCCATCACAAAGCGTTGGCTAATCTGGGAGATGGTGACAGCGGCGCGCTTTCGCCGTAAGCCTGCCATTAAACGCTAATCCTGATGATGATGAGCGAGAGGGAGAGCAAAGGGGTTGGCTGTAAATATCAATAACAAATAAGAAAAAAATGTGGCATGACCGTTTCGGCCCTTATGCATGGGCGGGGGAGTTAATCTCTGCAGGCGTTGTGACAGTCAATTAGCGGTAGAATAGTCGGCCTGCTTAAAAGTAAATGTTTCATGTGTGAGTTTGTGTATGCGTGTGTGAGTGGAGATGTTCTATAATGACAAGTATCTCTCTGTCAGCTCCCCTGGAGAGCAGATGGGAGATGAGCCTGCCAATGAGACAAGAAGAAAGAATGTGTATGCGCGCGTGCGCGCGTCAGACATGCATATGCGCACACACACACACATGCGTGTTATCTGTACATCCGCTTTCGGACAGTTTGACGAATGCCGTTGACAGCAGTACATTTTGTATGTGACATGAGTCAGTGTTGTTTAGTGTGCATTTTTCCCTTACAGGTTCGCTAAGTTCAGTTTTGAGAAACAGAAAGTTTCCACAGAATTATTGGCAAGGGTTCCGTTCTATGCTGCTCAACTTTTTCTTTTTCTCACTTTTTTTTTTTTTTGGGTATTACAGCGATGTGATCAATAGTGCCAATAATGAATGATCTAAGAGTAACAGATGGGATCATCTTTTGCTGTTTGCGACAAGTCTGCCAACAGTGTCAATTTCCCAAAAAAAGTTTTTCACTTTGCTACATTTGTGTGGCCTCACTGAAGACAGATTGCATTAAGAATTAACTATCTATTCATTTATTTATTATTATTTTTAATGAATTTCAATCAAACAACTGCACTCTTTTCATGTTGTTTTTCAACGTGCTGCAGAGTCATGTAATGAATTTGCCATGAATGAAAATAGGTCCTTAAATGAACCCACCATTATCTAAATATATATACCGTTCAATATTTAAATCAACGTGAGAATACGTTCTGGAAATTAAAGGAAATTGTGCAACTAAAAAATTGCTGTCTTACTCTAGTCTTTCCTGTCCTCCCTCTTGGACGTTTATCGGCATCAACGTCTATGAGGATTTATTTGCTGTGCTTTCATGTTAACTAACGGACTAAAACAAGACAATTTTCAGTGCTGGCCAAAAGTATTGGCACCCCTGCAATTCCGTCAGATAATGGTGTTATGGTTATACTTGTATAGCGCTTTTCCACCTTTCAAGGCGCTCAAAGCGTTTTACACTACATCGCCATCCACCTACTGGTGACGCAGCACCAGGAGCAATGTGTTCAGTATCTTGCGCAAGGATACTTAGGCAAGTTCATCAGGGCAGAGAATCGAAACCACAACCTCTGGGTTGGGGGGACAACTACTCTACCACTGAGCCACACCATCCCCTGCTCAATGCTCAATTTCTCCCAGAAATGATTGCAATTACAAATGCTTTGGTAGTAAAATCTTCATTGATTTTGCTTGCAATAAAAAAACACAAACGAGAATTAAAAAATTATTTAAATCATTTGACACAAAAATCCAAAAATGGGCTGGACAAAAGGATTGGCACCCTTTAAAAAATCATGTGATGCTTCTCTAATCTGTGTAATTAACAGCACCTGTTACTTACCTGTGGCACATAACAGATGGTGGCAATAACTAAATCACACTTGCAGCCAGTTAAAATTGATTAAAGTTAACTCAACCTCTGTCCCGTGTCCTTGTGTGTACCACATTGAGCATGGAGAAAAGAAAGAAGAGCAAAGAACTGTCTGACGACCTGAGAAGCCAAATTGTGAGGAAGCATGGGCAATCTCAAGGCTACAAGTCCATCTCCAAAGACCTGAATGTTCCTGTGTCCACCATGCACGGTGTCATCAATAAATGTAAAGCCCATGGCACTGTGGGTAACCTACCTACACGTGGACGGAAAAGAAAAATTGACCACAGATTTCAACGAAAGATTGTGCGGATGGTTTATAAAGAACCTCGACTTACATCTAAACGAGGGTACAACAGTGTCAACCCATACTATCCGTCGGCGTCTGAATGATAAGGGACTCTATGGTAGGATAACCAAGTAGACCCCATTTCTGACCCAAAGACATAAAAACGCCAGGCTGGATCTGCCAAAATTTACCTGAGAAAGCGAAAAATGTTTAGAGCTTTTTGGGGAAAGGCATCAACATAAAGTTTACATGAAAAAAAACGAGGCCTTCAAAGAAAAGAACACGGTCCCCACAGTCAAACATAGCGGACTTTCCCTGATGTTTTGGGGTTGCTTTGCTGCCTCTGACATTGGACTGCTTGACCATGTGCAGGGCATTTTGAAGTCTGAACAATACCAACAAATTTTGCAGCATAATGTATGGTAGAGCCGGGCGGTACACCAAAAATTTACCGTTACCGAAATTCTTCAGGATGACCGACGTCATTTTGACCATGTCGGTAAATTCGGTCATTTATAAAAGACAAAAATATCGTCTTTTCATCCTGCTTTGACTCTGTGTTGTTCTTCTACGTTCATTCCCCTTTAAGAAAGCAGTCAGTGTGCTTACGTTTTAAGTCACGTGGTTATCAGGAAATACAACAAACAGAAGCCCATTAGGCTAACACTAGCGGTTAACACTACAAGCAAACGTTATGGAGTCGCGCTTAAGGGAGCTTCGCCAAAACTTTCACCCGACACTAAGTAGACTCTTGGCGGCCTCCAGACGGGCTTTCACCCGCTGTCCTCCCTGGTTTTCACGATTTCTGGAGAGGGTGCTTTCAGTGATTTTTACTGGTAGCCAGGCCACAGGCTAACGCTACAAATGAACCTGATGGAGCACTTTTAGCTCTAGAGCATATATTTTTCTATTTATTTATTTATCAAATATATGTTTATATATACTGGAGTGCCACGTCCAATTTCGTTGTTCACAATGTTCTGTTGTTGACAATGACAAAGACTCATTCTATCCTATTCTAAAATGCTCTGGTATAAAAAAAAAAAAAAAAACTGAAAGCTTGAAGTAAACACTTGTGTTGAGTACGGTAATTATGTCACAGCAGCCATTAACAATAAGTTGTCTGTTTGAACAGTCGTCGTATCGGTTTTTATAATGTTGTACATTGTTCAAGTCATACAAGCTGTTATAAATCTTCATACATGAATTCTTATTGTTTACAAGAAATTTCCATATACTTAATGTTTAGACTGCATGTACAATTGTTAAATTGAAAGCTGGCAAATAAATCAACGAGAAACGGTTAATTTGTATTTCATGCATTGATTCAGATTTTCAAATTATATAACAGTACGCTTGGGCGAATTTATCATCATTTATCGTTATCGAGGTAAATCTGCTCAATTTACAGTGATCCGTACTAAAGGCAATATTGCCCAGCCCTAATGTAGGGCCCAGTGTGGGTCTACCAGCAGGACAATGACCCAAAACAGGCTTCAAAAAGCACTAGAAAATGGTTTGAGAGAAAGCACTGGAGACTTCTAAAGTGGCCAGGAATGAGTCCAGACCTGAATCCCATAGAACAGCTGTGGAGAGTTCTGAAAATGGCACCCTTGAAATCTCAGAGAACTGGAGTAGTTGGCCAAAGAAGAATGGTCTAAAATTCCAGCAGAGCATTGTAAGTAACTCATCGATGGATACCGGAAGCGGATGTTCGCAGTTATTTTGTCTAAAGGTCGTTCTACCAAGTATTAAACTGAGGGTCCCAAAACTTTTGTCCAGGCCATTTTTGGAGTTTTGTGTAAAATGTAGGGCTGTCAAAATTAGCGCGTTAACGAGCAGTAATTATTTTTTTTAATTAATCACGTTAAAATATTTGACGCAATTAACGCACATGCCCCGCTCAAACAGATTAAAATGACAGCATAGTGCAATGTCCACTTGTTACTTGTGTTTTTTGGAGTTTTGTCACCCTCTGCTGGCGCTTGGGTGCGACTGATTTTATGGGCTTCAGCACCCATGAGCATTGTGAAATTATTGACATCAACAATGGTGGGCTACTAGTTTATTTTTTGATTCAAAATTTTACAATTTTTATTGAAACGAAAACATTAAGAGGGGTTTTAATATAAATTTCTATAACTTGGACTAACATTTATCTTTTAAGAACTACAAGTCTATCCATGGATTGCTTTAACGGAATGTTAATAATGTTAATGCCATCTTGTTGATTTATTGTTATAATAAACAAATACAGTACTTATGTACCGCATGTTGAATGTATATATCAGTCTTGTGTCTTATCTTTCCATTCCAACAATAATTTACAGAAAAATATGGCATATTTTATAGATGGTTTGAATTGCGATTAATTGCGATTAATTACGATTCATTAATTTTTAAGCTGTAATTAACTCGATTAAAAATTGTAATCATTTGACAGCCCTAGTAAAATGATAATGATTTAATTTTGTTATTCATTCTCTTTTGAGTTTTTTCATTGCAAGCAAAATAAATGAAGATATTACGACCAAAGCGTTTGTAATTGCAATCATTTTCCGGGGGAAATTGAGCATTATCTGACAGAATGGCAGGGGTGCCAATACTTTTGGCCAGCACTGAATGCCTTTTACAGATGTTTGATTGTTTAACATCGTTCTCTGGAACACTTTAGTATACACTCGCAGATGACATCAAATGGACAAAAGTGTTCACGTTAGCATGTTTGAAGTAAAAACTCAGATAAACAGCTGCAGCTTTTAACTTGTCCGTAGAGGTTAGGTCATAGAGTTTTGATACATCCGAAAAAGGATTTAATAGGCAATGGAAAAAATATGAGAGGCCCGGGAAATCAAAAGTAAGCCGAAAATACTTGGAGACAAATAAAGTCTCAGTTTGTTAATGCGGGTGGAGAGGGGAGGCGGGGGATTGGGAGTGAAACCAGCTTCGTCTCCAGCCTCTAAGGGGAGGTCAGGGGCAGCCACCTAGGTGCCCTTAACCCGAAACGGGGAGGCTAAACTGGGCCATGGGGTGTCCCCCCGGTCCCTCGGATGCCTTTCCCAGCGGCGGGAGGATTCAGAGGCCGGTCCGTCAAAAAAACGTAACCCAAGGGGACGGGACAATAGCCAAGAATGCGTGTTCATGTGGTAATGCAATCAACATCACATCCAACTGGAAGTTATGTGCCCATAAACCTTGTTGAAACGTGCAAAGACAAAGTTTTTGGGTGAACGCACATCTGTTAGGGTGGCTTAGAAGAAGAAATTTGTATTGTGACAGGGAAAATATCAATTTATGCTTTTTCTGTCAATATTTACCCTCATCTTTTTGTGTGCTTGAATCAAACGTATGTCAAGGAGTTGAAATATTTGTGAGTCTCAGAGGCTAAAGAGCAGGTGGAGGCCACAAAACGAGTGCGCAGATTCTTTTTGTACTGTCATGGAGAGCGCTTTGAATGGGCGTAAAGCGTGTGTGAGGCTGGATGATGGATTTGAACCTTGAGCGCGCGGAGGAAACAAGTGACAAATGTAATGAAACCGCATGCCTAAGAAATCCAAAGAATCAAAATGTCAGGTCACTTGTATTTTTCTTTTTCCTTCCCTTTTTGGTGCTTGTGAAAGTCTGTTTGTGGCCTTTCAAAAATGTATAACAAACTTTCTATGTGTAGGTGCTTTCAATTTCGAGGCAACATAATGCGGCACAGCTTCCATGGAATGATAATGTGGAATTTTAATCTTGTCCATTTCTCTAGGATTAATTGAAAATAAGTCAAACTATGGCGACATTTGTTGTTCGTCCCTGCAGTTTGTTGGAAGAAAATGACTGTTTACGAGTATTATAGGTCAAATTAAGTGTGTTGAATAGTTCTTAAATGTGGTTCGAAAATGTGTCACCAACACGCCACCGGTGAAATTCTGTGTGTGCGTGCGTGTGTTAATCACCTGTAGGCTGCTGGTCGGAGGGGCTTGTCGAGTGAGGTTGAGTGAGCAGCACACATGCACTCCGACACACACACCCACGCTTGTCGCCGCCAAGTCCACGCCAGAGCCAAGACCTTGTGTGTTTTTCGAACAAGAAAAACATTTTGTTTACGCTTTAGGGCGAAAGTCATCGCTGCCTCCCCAACCAGCCGCCGCCACGTCGTCAACACGCAGAGTCGGCATCTCGTAACCGACAGAATAAGTTCCCAAAGTCCTTTTTGATCACATGCGAGGATATTCAGAAAAAAATGACGTTTGTGCTATAGTCTGGTGGTTACAAATGAGGATTAAAATAGTGTATACCGTATTGGACCGAGTATAAGATGGTGTTTTTTGCATTGAAATAAGACTGAAAAAGTCTTATACAGTGATACCTCTGCTCACGAAAGCTTAAGTTTAAGAACATTAAATTCGCGAGCATATAGTCTCTGCTGACGAACTAGTTTTCGGCGGACGAACCAAACCACGCGGTCGAACAGCGCCACGAGAAGCTGACGCACGCTCACGGCGTCCCAGTTCGTCCCCTCCCTTTCGTTGAGTGCGGACGTGGTTTGTGTTTGATAGACATTTTGGACCATATTGAGTGTACTTTTGCTATTATGAGACCGAAAAAGACCCCACCACAGGCTAGTGTTAAGCCTAAGAAGAAATTAAAGAAAATAAGGTATATTTTTGTGTAGTTTTAAGGCTTATTTAGTAGAAAATTATGTTTTATGGGGACCTGGGAACGGATTATTCTCATTTTAATGGTTTCTTATGGGAAATAAATGTTCGGAAGACGAACTTTTCGCCTTACACACACTTTCTGGGAACCAATTATGTTCGTAAATTGAGGTATCACTGTACTGTATTCGCGGTCTAGACATTATACCCATTCACAACGCTAGATGGCGCCAGATATCATTGAAGCGATGTTCTGTCATGACCAGTGTTGTTAATTATACTTTAAAAAAGTAATTAATTACAGTTACAAATTACTTCTACCAAAAAGTAATTGCATTAGTAACTCAGTTACCTGAATTTAAGAGTAATTAGTTACTTGGCAAAGTAACTAGTGATAATTTTCATTTTTTTTTTTTTTTTTTTCCCTCAAAAAAAAAAAAAAAAAAAGGTCACACAATGTGAAGTTTAAAGGGTTTTGGGGACAATTGGCCCTAGCCCAATTCTTTACCCTCCACTTAACTAGACACAAGGGTATTGCGGTAACTAGATAGTAACCTTTGCTATATGTGGAAGTCATTTAAAGTTGTGAATCAACTGTTAAAGTTGTTAAAATTGCTCCCGCTATTGCATTAGTTCCCTTCCGTCTACTTTCAACATGTGTAAGTTTTAAAACTGTTTCATCATTTAAAGACAGATTTAAGTCAAGATTTTGCCGATTTAGGACCATTTTAGTTCAAATAAAAAAAAAATTTTAATTGGTTCGCTAGGAAGGATGTCTACAACAGAGCCTTCCTGAGAGGTCGACTGCTTTAAGATGGCGGCTGTTTACTAACGCATGTAGTCCTTAAACATGTTGCCAATGCAGCCGTGTCTAACATTTGCATCTAGTTCTATAATATGTGATATCTACCGTATCATGTGGGCGTAGTTTGTAGGCTACAGTCAGGTATTTTTGGAGCCACCTAGCATCGCGTTTGCAACGGCGTCTTTCCCACTCCTGCTCTGCTCTCTCGTCTCCGTGAGTCCGTCTCTCTGACTTTTTTTATTCAACCGACTTAGTAACGCATAGTAACGCACGCCTTTCCCGCCTCAGTAACGGTAACGGTGTTGCCAAGATGAGAAAAGTAATTAATTAGATTACTCACTACGGAAAAAAATAACGCTATTAGTAACGCCATTATATTGTAACGCCATTATTAACAACACTGGTCATGACAGATTTCAGCTACTCTCAAGTTTAACCAGTTTGCATTATTTTATTGCAAGGTTTTTCCGTATTCAGATTTTTTTCAAGACTAGTTACAGTTTGACTTGCAGTTGCTTCAATTTTGTTGTTTTGTCCCAATAGATTGGTTTATTTACATTTCAAAAACCAGAAGCCATTCATTTACGCATGTGACTGCACTTTAGTTTACATATTTAAATGTTCAGATATTAAGATTTGAATAAAGCAAAATATCATCCTTTTTCTCTCAAATATGAAGTGGGGAGAACAAGAATTTGATACACTGCCGATTTTGCTGGTTTTCCCACTTGCAAAGCATGTGGAGGTCTGTAATTTGTATCATAAGTTCTCTTCAACTGTGAGGGACGGAATCTAATACAAAATAAACAGAAAATCACGTTGTATGATTTTTAAATAATAAATTTGCATTTAATTGCATGAAATAAGATACATCACAAAGATCGAACTTAATATTTGGCACAGAAACCTTTGTTTTCTATTACAGATACCAAACGTTTCCTGTAGTCCTTGACAAGGTCTGCACACACTGCAGCAGGGATTTTGGCCCACTCCTCCATGCAGATCTTCTTCAAAGCATTCAGGTTTCGGGGCTGCTGCCGGGCAACACGGACTTTCAGCTCCCTCCATAGATTTTCTATCGGGTTCAGATCTGGTGACTGGCTAGGCCACTCCAGGGCCTTAAGATGCTTCTTACGGAGCCACTCTTTAGTTGCCTTGGCTGTGTGCTTTGAGTCGTTATCTTGCTGGAAGACCCAGCCACGACCCTTTTTCAGGGCTCTCACTGAAGGAAGGAGGTTGTCAGCCAAGATCTGGCGATACATAGCCCCATCCATCCTCCCCTCAATATGGTGCAGTCGTCCTGTACCCTTGGCAGAGAAGCAGCCCCCCCCCCAAAAAATGATGTTTCCCCCTCCATGTTTCACGGTTGGGATGGTGTTCTTGGGGTTGTACTCATCCTTCATTTTCCTCCAAACACGACGAGCCGAGTTTGGACCAAAAAGTTCCATTTTGGTCTCATCCGACCACATGACCTTCTCCCATTGCTCTTCTGGATCATCCAGAGGCTCAGTGGCAAACTTCAGACGTGTCTGGACATGCACTGGCTTCAGCAGCGGGACCTTGCGTGCGCTGGAGGATTTTAATCCATGACGGCGTAATGCACAGGTGTCAAACAGATTCCAGATAGGGCCTAGTAGGTGCAGGTTTGCTTTCCAACCAATGAAGAGAACACCTTTTCACCAATTAGATCTTTTACATGTGTAATCAGTTAAACTTTGTCAGGTGCTGCGTGTTTCAGCAGGAAGTTCATTGGTTAAACTCTCTGCGCGTTATCAGTTGGAACAAAATCCAGCACCCACTAGGCCCTTTCTGGAATCGGTTTGACACCTGTAGCGTAATGTGTTTCCGATGGTTTTCTTCGAGACTGTGGTTCCAGCTCTCTTCAGGTCATTGACCAGGTCCTGCCGTGTAGTTCTGGGCTGATCCCTCACCTTCCTCATGATCAGTGATGCCCCACGAGGTGACATCTTGCATGGAGCCCCAGAACGAGGCAGATTGACATGTCAACTTGAACTTCTTCCATTTTCTAAGAATCGCTCCAACAGTTGATACCTTCTCACCGAGCTGCTTGCTTATTTTCCTTTAGCCCATCCCAGCCTTGTGCAGGTCTATTATTTTATCCCTGATGTCCTTACACAGCTCTTTGGTCTTGGCCATTGTGGAGAGGTTGGAGTTTGTTTGTTTGAGCATGTGAACAGGTGTCTTTTATACAGGTAACAAGTTCAAACAGGTACAGTTACTTCCGGTAATGAGTGGAGAACAGGAGGGGTTCTTAAAAAAGAACTAAGAGCCGAAATATTTACTAGTTGGTAATGTATCAAATACTTACTTCATGCAGTTAAATACAAATGTATTATTTAAATATTATACAACGTGATTTTCTGGATTTTTGTATTAGATTCCGTCCCTCACAGTTGAAGAGAACTTATGATACAAATTACAGACCTCTACATGGCTTGCAAGTGGGAAAACTAGCAAAATCGGCAGTGTATCAAATACTTAATGTTTTCCCCACTGTATGTTGTTATAATCATTTCTTTCAGATGTACTGTAATTATTTTCTGTATAAAAATTAATTTGGTGTTTAAAAAGTCTTTTTTTCAAACTAGAGTCTTGAAAAAGAGGGGGTCGTCTTATAATCAGGGCCGTCTTATATTCGGGTCAATACGGTAGTAACCGTACGGCACTTGTATTTATAGTTACAGTTGCAATCGCTGCCAGCCCTTCCTAGTTCAAATAGTTTGGACGTCTGTCACCGTCAAAAATGGACTTTGTTCAAAGTGAAACGCCTCGTGTTGGAAATAATCCCGGAGGATTCGGTGGGAGTACATCATTGGATCAGGATGCTGAATATCAGATTTTTCCTCCGAGCATCCAGAGAGGGACACGCCCACCATCTGATCGACACGTCCACATTTGTCTATTTTTCATCACATATCCCTTAGATCATCTTTTTTTTTTTTTTTTTTTTTATTTTGGTGTCCGTATAATTCCTTTATTCTTCACACCCAAATCAAGTAGCTCTGCGCGCGGCAGATAAATAGGAATTCCGAAACTCCAATGGTTCATTTGTCATGGTGTGAATTTCCAAGAGTGGAATCTGGAAATAGCTCGAGTGTTCAAGCGCAGCTGCAGCCTGAGGCTCGGTGGCATGTAGGAGGCTTTGGTGATATTTGCTTTATGCATATTTTCTACTAGGGGGCATTTTTTTTTTTTTTTAGTAGGGGGGCAGATATGCACTTTTCCTATTGCAAAACACACAGAATAGATTTTATGTGTTCATCGTAGGAGGCTCGGCCTATTATTCCGCGATGACATTACAGTTTTAATTGAATTGAATGCAATTTATTCTTAAGAAAACTTTTAATTAAGTGCCATATGGACAGATTGCGGCGTAGCGGCCTCCGTGGTATTCCCTCGGGGACATTTGCTGCATAATTAAGAATATGAACTGTAATGACACACTGAGATATCACAAAGGTAGAGAAGGGGGGGCCTCTAAATAAGCGACGCATTGGTGAAGCAGGGCTTGGATGGGCTCTCAAGGGATACGGAGGAGGATGGAATGAAGGGATGGCAAAAAAATCATCCTTGCAGTACCGGAGATAGCCACTGGAGGCTGGCTTCGAAACCGAACAATTTACATTCAACTCAATGTAAAAAATGTTTGATTTCACCATCAAAATAAACGGTTTAGTGCAGTAAAAACTTTAAATTCCGCTTGGATGGTGACACTGCTTCATGATAATTGTACAGGGGTGAATTTTCATTGTACCACACTCCTTTAAAGCAGGGGTCGGAAACCTATGGCTCACGAGCCAGATCTTTATTTATTAAAAAAAAAAAAAGTTTCGTTATACTCCTTTGCACATTGCGCGAAACGGCGACGGTCACCGGTTTAGGGGTGTAGCTATCGAATATTTTCGTAATCGAGTAATCGACAGAAAATCCTATCGATTAATCGAGTAATCGGATAAAACATATTTTTTAGGTAAAGAGCAATTATAAATATACATGAGAAAAAAAGACATTTAATATTGAACCATTTTCAGTCAATCAATGTCTTTATTTTTGATGTACATTGTTGAAAACAGCCAACAATTGCCTCTCAGATGTGACTAGAATAAAATTTTTTTAAAAAAGACCAATTCACTGCTTTCACTCCAAAACTTTTAGATCTTATAAAAAATATATATATTTCTGACCTAAAAATGCCATTACGCTTGATAACACACATCACTTAAAAGTTAGGTGTTTTTCCCACGTGTTTCAATTGAATTTCCATTTGTGTCGAGCCATTTTTAAGTTCTAGTTAAGTTTTAAGTTAGTCTAAACTGTAAGTCCTGATAGGATTTTGAGTTTTTGCAGTGTTCAAAATAAATGTATTGTAACATATCAGGCTATAATATGGCGGGGATATTGGCATACGTTCCTGAATGCACCGCGTGACGTGCGGGGGTGAGGGAGGTGCGGGAGAGCGAGAGACGGAGCCTTCCTGTTGTTGTTGTCGTTCCACAAGTTCCCGAAAAAGAAATAATTGCAACCTAACGAAGCGGGTGACTCTTTGTCAACATTACAGTATGATACCTGCTGTATTGGAGCACATTAGGGGCCAGTGCTACTTGGTGTTTTATCCAGCAATGACTACTGAGCTAAAAGTGACAGTTAGCTTTATCATATTTTCATTTTACACCCTCATCACTCTACAGCGCTATGTTTCACAGATTAAATAAAGCCTGTATGTAAGACACGTTAGCCACGCACGACAGTGGTCTTAATAGAAACTAAGAGTGTGACAATATCTCGATACAGCGATATATCCCGATATTTTGCAACCCGATCGGTTATCGATATGCTCCCGCCAAGTATCGATACTTTAATTTAACATATTGGCCATACAATGGAGTATGGATGCTGTAAACTGCTCAATGTTTGTTGAGCAATTCCTTGGCGGTCCTCTAGGGGCGCTCGGAAGTGGTGGTGAAGGTAAAGTGCGTACAAGTCGTCTAGAGAAGAAGAGAGGAAGCTCCAAGTGGGTGGAAAAAATAAAAAAGCTCCGTGAGAACGGTGGAGGAAAAAATGAGAAAAATATTGCTACAAATCACACATGGGGACACACTTTAGATTTTACGTCAACAAGAAAGGAAGTAAGGTGAACAAAGACTTTGCTGTATGCAAGAATTGTCTAACAAAAATAAGGTTCACTGCCAGCTGGTGATGAAGTGCACACCGGATTTCTTCACTCCTTCGCATTCATCACTTGAGGTAAGAAAGTTTTGCAATGTAATTGATTTTTAATTTACATGTATTATTTTGATGACATTTGGTGTTGAATGATATAAAATAAACCACGACCATAAACTGGATGAAAATGAATATCGAACAAGCCCAGATGAATTTACCGATTTATTTGATATTATTTGAGAACCACTTTCTATCTAGTTTACTACACAAACTGTTATTACTGCCATTTTGATACAATAAGCTATAAAAATGGTTTGAATAGGTTCCAAGATATATAAAGTGATGTGCATGATAATTAATGTAGCCTACAAATTAAAAATAGGTCATTATTGCATTTTTAATTTCTATACATTCAATTCATTTTTTTTTTTTAATTCAAAACTTCCAACACACACACACACACACACACACACACACACACACACAAATCAGGATTTCAACTCAAAAGCTATGAATTAGCTAATATTTTTTGATTTATTTTGTTGTTTTTAAGGTGAGGAAGACTATGAGCAAGTCTGACATCTCAAATGCTGAAGCAGATAGTGGAAGTGCTCAAACCAACGCTTTTGGCAACAAAGGTCATATACGAAGAAAAGACCCACCAATTTTATCGTTGCCCCACTCCAAGCTCAACTGCTGACACCTACAGCACTAGTTTTTTTTAAGATTTAAAACTTTAAAGAAATTAAGGGTGCCATTCATCATGATCTCTCCAAGAGATATCAGTGGTTGTGGTTTGTTTCCTCTATATGTGCAGGTGCAAATTTTGCAGTAGATTTATATTTTACAGCAATGTTGCACAGAAAAGGTGTCACTGTTTAATAAATGACTTAAACAGTATTTTGTCTATTTTGAAATCTTTTTTCTTTTTTCGTTTCAACAGTTGTATCGTCTTGGTGACTCACGAGCAGTGTTGTTAATCTTACTGAAAAAAAGTAATTAATTATAGTTACAAATTACTTCTCCCAAAAAGTAATTGCGTTAGTAACTCAATTACCTGAATGTAAGAGTAATTAGTTACTTGGCAAAGTAATTGGTGATAATTACTTTTTTTTTTCCCCTCAAAAAAAAAAAAAAAAAAAAAAAAAAAAAAAAAAAAACATTGGCCACACTATGTGAATTTTTTTGTGAAGGTTTTTGGTACAATTGGCCTGAGCCCAATTCTTTACCCTAATTTACCCTTTACCCTGAATCAACTGTAAAAAGTTGTTAAAATTGCTCCCATTATTGCATTTGTTCCCTTCTCTCTACTTTCGACATATGAAAGTTTTAAAACTGTTTCATCATTTAAAGATAGATTCAAGTCAAGATTTTGCCGATTTAGAAGTATTTATATAAAAAGATTTAAAAAAGATAAAAAGTTACTTAGGTTCGCTAGGAAGGTTCTCTACAACAGAGCCGTCCTAAAAAATCTACTGCTTTAAGATAGCGGCTGTCTACTAACGCATTTAGTGCCATGCAGTGTTGTTAATTTTACTTTAAAAAAGTAATTAATTACAGTTACAAATTACTTCTCCCAAAAAGTAATTGCGTTAGTAACTCAGTTACCTGAATGTAAGAGTAATTAGTTACTTGGCTAAGTAACTAGTGATATGTTTTTTTCTTTCTCAAAAAAAAAAAAAAAAACACACACACACAGGTCACACAATGTGAAGCTTAAAGTGTTTGGGGGACAATTGGCCCTAGCCCAATTCTTTACCCTCCACTTAACTAGACACAAGGGTATTGCGATAACTAGCTAGTAACCTTTGCTATGTGTGGAAGTCATTTAAAGTTGTGAATCAATCGTTAAAGTTGTTAAAATTTCCCCCGTTATTGCATTAGTTCCCTTCTGTCTACTTTAAACATGTGTAAGTTTTAAAACTGTTTCATCATTTAAAGATAGATTTAAGTTAAGATTTTGCCGATTTAGGAGCATTTTAGATTTTAAAAAATTACTTAGGTTCGCTAGGAAGGATCTCTACATCAGGGCCTTCCTGAGAGGTCTACTGCTTTAAGATGGCGGCTGTTTACAAACGCATGTAGTCCTTAAAACATGTTGGCAGTGCAGCAGTGTCTATCATTTGCATAGATTACTCATTACTGAAAAAAATAACGCCGTTAGTAACGCCGTTATATTGTAACGCCGTTATTAACAACACTGCTCACGAGTCACATGTTTGCTCTCCTTGGCCAAGAAAACTGAGTGTCTTCTCTCCTTATTTTTGGGTGATTTTACAATGTCTACCTAAGGATCTATTTTTGAACTTGACAAATATCATGTATCCAATTTCTGACCAATATATCGATAATCGCTGTATCGTGATATCGTGAGATAATCGTTATCGTGAGTCTTGTATCGCGAATCGTATCGTATTGTGAGGTTCCCTGAGGTTCCCACTCCTAATAGAAACCTAGCCATTCCAATTCCATTCCAATAATAATTTACAGAAAAATAAGGCATATTTTATAGATGGTTGAATTGCGATTAATTGTGATTAATTACGATTAATTAATTTTTAAGCTGTAATTAACTCGCTTAAAAATTTTAATCGTTTGACAGCCCTAATATATATACAGTGGGGAGAACAAGTATTTGATACACTGCCAATGGGTTTCCCATTGACTGTGTATCAAATACTTGTTCTCCCCACTGTATATATTAGATTAGTCGACTAATCGTAAAAATAGTCGGCTGACTGATCAGGAAGAAATTAGTCGTTTGGGACAGCCGTAGTCAGATTTCAATTTAAAAAATACCCATTTTACGTGTAGTTAATTTCCCATTGATTAGCACCGTTTAAAACTAGCTAAAAGTCAAGCGCGACAAGGAAGTGAGCAAACAAGATGGCAGAGCTTCCAAAAACAAGAGCGGGCGAGTTTTTTAAAGGAGCGAAAGGGAAGCACGGGCCCGAACTGATCTAAATGGACCCCCCTGCAACAAGAACAAACTCATTTCCAGAGCGTCGGTAGCCAGACTTGAAAACAATTATCAGCCGTCTCCACCGCCCGCGTGGAGGAGTTGCCTGTTTTGTAGGGGTCTCTTTGTTTTTCTCAAGGACATATTCATTATTTCAGATGAGACCCATTTGAGACCAAATAAAGACTTTCTCTCTCGGCGCCGTCACGCTCGCCGCGGCTGTGATGTTGCATCTAAGAGGATGTGAAAACGAAAATGTTTGAAAAGGAGTCTGATGAAAGCGCTTCTCGGCCACTAATGCATGTTCATTAAGTTCAAATTCGCTTTTATTTCTATCTCCTTTTCACATTTGAATCCAGGTGTTAATGTCCGTGTTGTTGTTTTGTCTCCCCCCTCGTTATTTTCTCCGAAGATTGTGTGGGAAAAAATGTTCACGCAGTCAATGACATTGGTAACATTCAGGCAACAAAGACAACAAAACGAGCAGAAAGAAAAACGGGCCTTTTATGACGAGTCATCTAAATGGCTTTGGGTTGGCGTTATACTAAAAAGTTGTCGGGCCGTCGGGTCAAACACAAATGGAATATAAACAGATAAGGTCCTGTCTCACCTGCCCGCATGCGAGCACAATGAATGGCCTCTGTGTGGATGAAAGCTACGCTAACTACCGCGCGCAAACACAACACACTTCAAATGGCCTTCAAGAGCGCCGCATTCCACATTTAATTGGAGCAAGAAAATGCGGTACTCCGCCGCCCTCCAAAGTAAACTCCTCGCAGCCAATCGTACGAGGGCGGGTCTCCGCCCTCCCGAAATAGGCACAGATGACCTCTTGTTTGCAACGTGAACACGAGCGTAAACATGTTTTTGTGCGCTGGGAAGTACATTGAAGTCTTTTTACAACCTTGATAAATGCGTGTTTAGCGATTAACTCATTGGCCGCCATTGACGGCGACTGAAATCCCATTCATTTTGACCAGTGGCGGACTTTTTGGCAATTTTGGGGCCTAAGGCGAACATATCCAGGGGCCCTCTTCATGGGTCAGGGGTTAAAAAGGTGAGAAGGGTGTGGAGGAAATATGTTCCGGTACACTAGTGCTGTCCTAAACGACAAATTTTCTCCTGATTAGTCAGCCAACTAGTTTCACCATTAGTCGACTAAGCTAATAATTGTCTTTTTTTTTTACTACTTTAGCAATTAAATTTTTGTTGAAGCTTATTAATTCGCAAAACCATTTTGGAACACTTATATTCTTTATTAAAGTACAAATAATCACGTAAATAACAATAGTCACAAATAAACCATGAGGTTAAATGCCGATAGCATTTACTAGTGCAAAAGAATGGAAGGTAAACAGATTCAGAACACTGACTTTGCTTTTCCAACATTATTCAAAACAATTCTTAAAAAAAAATTCTAGCATTATTATTATAGTATACTACTATATATATATATAATAGTATAATAATTATTCATTGCCAATCATAATTTGTCATAAAGACTGTCATTTGAAAGCTATCCTTAGTGTAGAACCTGTATTCTGTAGTATTTACTCAACGTATTATAATATTAATTCAGAAGTATGTGGGATTAACTCCAGAAATTGTTATTTAGATGACGAACATGAAGTGCTTTTATTTTGAAATGTTCACCGGAGGTACGTTCGCTAAACCGCTAACCGAAAGCTTTACACTCCGTGAAAAAACATTCTTCGTGAATGCTTGTGGTGTCACTAATAGATTCATTTTTTTTTCGTTGGCAAATGATGTTAACCAGCTGTTGAGTGTTATTGTATGACTGATTGGAACTGTACTTCATTGTTTCGCCACAGGGTGTGCTGTCGTGTATTTTATGTTCGGTGTGAAGAAGAAGAAGAAAGTTAAGAGGCATTAGCGGCCTGTTCTCAACTTCTCCCTCACTGCACTTTGGCTCACATGGCGAGCACGTTCGATCATGTGTTCGAAATAAACAATAGCCGATGTGCAAAGTAGCAAGTGAGCTGTAAAAATAGCGAGCTTAGTGGCGTGAAAAACGCGGGAGGGCTATGTGAAGCTAACGAGCAGCTAAGCGATGCTAAACGGAGCTCAGCGAAGCTAAACGGTGCTAATTGAAGCTAAGCGACTGATACTCAGTCCGTCGTTGTGGAACAGTCCATTGTAGTGCGTGTGTATGGGGGAGAGATAATATAAATGCAGCATTCAAATGGCTTTCTTTTTTGTTTTGTTATTTGTTTGTTTGGTATGCTAACATAATTATACATGATGAATAGTTGGGGGTGCTGCTGGCTCCGGTGGCCCAAGCTCTTGCTCATTGGGGCAAAGGCAGCTGGTTGGGGGCCACCTATTGGTTGGGGGCCTAAGGTGATCGCCTACTTCGCCTGAATAGTAGATCCGCCTATGATTTTGATTGAGGCCTTTCATGGTTTCCTGGTATTCGTCAATATCACAAATGATTTTCTTTTGATCATCATCAATGGGAGTGAATGATTTAAACTAGGGCTGCAGCTATCGATTAATCGATGGACAAGTCAGTTCCAGTGTTGGGAATAACGCCGTTATAAATAACGCCGTTACATAACGGTTAGATACACCCAGGTATACAATTTTATGTATACCTGGCCATAGCCATATGGTGGTAGATTTGTGTCTTAATTATTCAATCCCAAAAAAAGTTGCTTCAATTAAAAAAAATGAATTCTGAAAGCAAGAATAAATTTGAAACTCAAAAAACTCCAAAAAAATGCATGTGAAAGCTATTTTTCTTTGAATATTTTTTAATTTTTTTCTTTTTTTTTGATTGAAGCAACTTTTTGATTGAAGTAATGTCGATTTGTGTTCGGGCCACATTTTGGCTAGGACATTTTTCTCTTTCTTATTCAATCATAAAATAAGTTGCTTAAAAAAAATATAGATCTTCAAAAAGAAAATTCACTTCAATCAAAAAAAGAAAATTTCAATCATAGAAAAAAGTTTTTGAATGCGAAAAAATATTTGAGATTGAAAAATTTCCATTTGAACACTTAATTTTTCATTGAAACAGTTTTCTTTGATTGAAGCAATCCTTTTTGTGTTTGGGCCATATTATGATTGGGACATTTTTGTCTAAATTATTCAATACACAAAAAAAGTTCAATAAAAAAATATATTTTTTAATCAAAGAAAAAAAATCATCTTTAAAAATATTTTTTTCTTATATATATACATATATTTGAATTATGTGCAAAGCAAATGACTAAGGTGCTCGAAAAATAATTTTGACCCATTATAAAAATGTTTTTTTGTTCATTTCAGTTTCATTTCAGTTTTGTTGCCGTTTTATTGCTTTACAACTTATATATATAGGAAAGTCAATTACATGCAATGACACTTTTCGGCCACTGGGGGAGGGGGGGCTGGGGCCCCCTGGCCCCCCCTTAAAATCCGCTTATGTGTCACAACCCTAGTACTAATACAGCACTAAAATGACATCACTGGTATTGGAAATAACGTGGCAATGCTGTCCAGCAGGTACGTTTCGATCTAGTTTCCTACTGATGGTCGCCCAAACAAAGATGGCCGCCAGCTACGCACACGTGGTTGGAGTTTAGTCATGCTTCTGCTGTGACAACAAGTCAACAACTCAAGAAGAATCACTAGAAGATGTCCGATCCATTTCAAGCGGGAGGACATTCGCTGCCACACCTTTAGAACTGTCTAGCACAGTCAATGGCAGATGAGTTCCGCAGGGCTATGATGGCAAATATTTTACATTAAAGTGAGTATGGACTAATTTAGAATTTTTTAAAATTGTATACTGTACTGTATATTTAAAAAAAAAAACTAGGGCTGTCAAAATTATCGCGTTAACGGGCAGTAATTAATTTTTTGAATTAATCACGTTAAAATATTTGACGCAATTAACGCACATGCCCCGCTCAAACAGATTAAAATGACAGCACAGTGTCATGTTTAGTTGTTACTTGTGTTTTTTGGTGTTTTGTCGCCCTCTGCTGGCGTTTCGGTGCGACTGATTTTATGGGTTTCAGCACCATGAGCATTGTGTAATTATTGACATCAACAATGGCGAGCTACTAGTTTATTTTTTGTTTGAAAATTTTACAAATTTTATTAAAACGAAAACATTAAGAGGGGTTTTAATATAAAATTTCTATAACTTGTACTAACATTTATCTTTGAAGAACTACAAGTCTTTCTATCCATGGATCGCTTTAACAGAATGTTAATAATGTTAATGTCATCTTGTTGATTTATTGTTATAATAAACAAATACAGTACGTTGAATGTATATATCTGTCTTGTGTCTTATCTTTCCATTCCAACAATAATTTACAGAAAAATATGGTATATTTTATAGATGGTTTAAACTGCGATTAATAACGATTAATTCATTTTTAAACTGTGGATAACTCGATTAAAAATTTTAATCCTTTGACAGCCCGAAAAAAAACATCTCGGCCAGTTGTCAGAATCCATATCAGGAGCCAGAAAATTGTATCGGTGCAATACTAATCAAAATACAACCATTCATCGCATGAATTTTTGGATGATTTTGAAGTATAAAAACATGTCTTGAAAAACTGCATTGACTAGAATTTATAATATAACACAAGTACACATGCAGAAAAACTCACATTCATTTTAATTCCATACTATTCAGGCTTTTTTTTTTTTTTTAATGCAGAAGAAATGCTATCGCACTTAGTCGCTATTTGGGCTGCTGCAACCTCACTGGAGCAATCCGTACACTTTAATTCACAGTTTGAGTCCACATGGGAAATTTCATGTAAGCTGCGAGTACAAAGGGCACTTGAATTGTACCACATTCATATACACGGTATTATTAATTTTTACACTTTGTGGGCAAACGGACAAGTCGATAATGCCGTTTCAGGCTCGCGGTTGACATAATCTAGGACATTTGTTATTTATTTTTAATTTGTCAATCCGTGATTTAGACGCTGGAATAAATAAAGTGTCTGAATGCAATCTGGATTAAAACCTTTTATAATTGTGAGTATTTATCCATGAAAATCCACAGCTGAAATGTTTTAAGAGGATGTGAGTTTTTATTTAACACACACATACACACACTAGGTTGGGGGGGGACATCTGTGCTTGAACGCTGACCAAAAAAAAAAAAATTCCACAGCGACTTCACTCACAATACAATTTTGTTGGAAGTGTGAGAATTTGTTTCAAGTTGATGGCAACAGCCTCCATTTTGAGTTGACTTTGATATCACTCCGCGAACAGTGAAATGTGTGGAGAAGTGTTGCGTTTAGGGCCTGCCATCTGTACCATCTCCAACTGCAAAGCACTCGAGATGCTCGAAAATGCAAAAGCGACAGTCGGGTGGCTCTTAAACGGGTCATTGCTGACATCTATCGGCCGCATGGAGAACGACAAGCGCTGAAAATGGCTGGAGAACTTGACGTTAACGTTTCATACTGCATCCCACTGTCAATTGATCACTTTGTGAAGTTTTCATTGATATGATTTGGAATAAAATTGTGGAAAAAGTCCAATTTCACTTTATCTACGTTTCATTTTCTTGTCAAATTTCTTCTTAATCTGCAAAAATCACGAATCCCAAGGCAAAAAACCTACGTTATTAAAGGAACATTCTATCCATAGTTTTTATTTACCATTTGATTTCTCTTGGGAAGCACAAGAGCGCTGTGCATTAATGCCCGCTTGCTAGATTTACTGGTGCTGACCATAGCATCAGTGACAAATCTAGCTGCTATACATAATTCCCACTCTGTCTCAAGTCGGAAAAGCTTAGGACGTGCGCGCCAGTACTAGATAAAAGCAGGCAGAATGGGTGTTAAAAAATACGAAAATAAAAAAAAAACATTAAAAAAAAAAAAGGCACTAATGCTTCCATAGAAACTGTCGCTTTAGACAACTCATCTGTCAGCTCATGAAGTGCACGTCTGTTGAGGAATTAGTCCAACTGACTCACTAAGTATGCTGAAATCTTTGTACACACTGTTTCAGTTTCATTTAATACACATTCAAAAATGTTTGAAAATGACAACCAAATGATGGATACCTGAACGACCTCACACCTGCGCCGTCCACTAATGGCTCCTTTCGTATCTGCACGTGTGATGATCCCATTCGAAAACCTTGAGAAGATGGAAACGTATAAATAAACATTGTTGTGTGTTTTCCCCTCATTTGCATGTTTGTGTGAGCGCACCTGCAGTGGTAAAATGCTAAATATGCCACTCAAAAGCATCAGCCATTGCGGCGCATGTAATTTCAAAGTACAAATGCTTAGTTAGTTAAAGTAGTTAAATAGCACTGAATTAGGGCTGTCAAACGATTAAAAATTTTAATCGAGTTAATCACAGCTTAAAAATTAATTAATCGTAATTAATCACAATTCAAACCATCTATTAAATATGCCATATTTTTCTGTAAATTATTGTTGGAATGGAAAGATAAAACACAAGACGGATACATACATTCAACGTACTGTATTTGTTTATTGTAGGGCTGCAGCTATCGATTATTTTAGTAGTCGATTAATCGATCAACCATTGGTTCAAATTATCGAGTAATCAAATAAGGAACATTAAAAATTAACTTACCTGAGCTGAGCCTCAAACACTATAAAAAATAAATAAATGAGGATCTATGTACAACAAAAGAAAAATCGGTGCTAACTTGCTAATGCTAACTTTTTTACGATGCTCTTAACAAATGGTTCACACATATTCCCACAAAAATAGGCTATATATACCTATAAACTAAATGACAAATGCATAAAAATGCAACAACAACAACAAAAAAAACATTAGCTGAAACAAAATTTAGCTTATGTTGGTCTTAACAGGGATTCAGCCATTTGAATTGAGGCAGAAGGCACTGTATCCACCCAAATTAATAAAACTAAATGCAAACACTTTCAAAATAAACCATTACAATGTCACTTTAAATAAACAAATATTCGACTCAGCAAAATTTAATTCGAATATTTTTTCCTAATCGAATACTCGAGTTAATCGATTAATCGTTGCAGCACTAGTTTATTGTAACAATAAATCAACAAGATGGCGTTAACATTATTAACATTCTGTTTAAGCAATCCATGGATAGAAAGACTTGTAGTTCTTAAAAGATAAATGTTAGTACAAGTTATAGAAATATTATATTAAAACCGCTCTTAATGTTTTCGTTTTAATAAAGTTTGTAAAATTTTCAATCAAAAAATAAACTAGTAGCTCGCCATTGTTGATGTCAATAATAATTATGGTGATGAAAGAACCCATAAAATCAGTCGCACCCAAGCGCCAGTAGAGGGCGGCAAAACACCCAAAAACACAAGTAACAAGTGGAAATGACACTTTGCTGTCATTTTAATCTGTTTGAGCGGGGCATGTGCATAAAATGCGACAAATATTTTAACGTGATTAATTTTAAAAATTAATTAACGCCCGTTAACGCGACAATTTTGACAGCCCTATACTGAATCAGAAAAATAAATAAGTTTTCCAACTCGGCCCCGTCGTATCCAAACCCTAACTGTTCTCCCTTGCGATCACGATGTAATGCTACTTATAACCAGGTAGCATACAGTGGTACGAAAAAGTATCTGAACATTTTGGAATTTCTCACATTTCTGTGTAAAATCACCATCATATGTGATCTGATCTTTGTCAAAATCATCCAATCCATCCTCTTTTTAGGTTCAACTGTCTGACAGACGCAGTGGCGCCACCATGGGGTGGCCACGGACCCCACTATAAATTTGTAGGCCACCCCGCTTGGCAGTATATGGTATCCCTGTTGGGAAGTACTTTTTATGTTTTGTTCAATCAGTAATAATTATTTTTGTGTCACATTAACATTGTGTTGGGAAATATCAAGTTAAGATATGATTGCCTCTGTCCTTGCTTTTATTTGTATCTGCATGCACCTGCTTTTCCCAGTAATTATTTTGTTTTGTTAAATGTACACCTTATGCCTAATATATACATAACACAATAAAACAGAATTGTCTCAAAATGTTGACTGGACAGTTATGGACTATGCACATTAAATCATTAGTAACAATACACCAAAGTATATCAGTAGCCGTGTCTTTAAGTCTTTCTGATAGTTTTCCCCTTTTTACTGCAATAATATAATGAAAACTTTAAATTATGGCTTTTAGTTTTGGTGTGCCACCCCAGGATTTTAAGTGGCCCCATCTGGCCACCCCTATGAAAAATTTCTGGAGGCGCCGCTGGACAGACGGTCTCAGGTTTTCAGCAAAACATCCTGGTAAACTTTTGAATTCATTCTTCCATTAATGATTTGCAAGTTGGCCAGGCCTCGAGGCAGCAAAACAGCCCCAAATCATGGTGCTCCCTCCACCATGCTTCACGGTGGGGATGAGGAGTTGATGTTGGTGAGCTGTTCCATTTTTCCTCCACACATGACATGTGTTACTCCCAAACAATTCAACTTTGGTTTCATCAGTCCACAAAAATATTTTGCCAAAACTTCTGTGGCGTGTCTAAGGGCCTTTTTGCGAACGTTAAACAAGCAACAATGTTTTTTGTTTGTTTTTAGACAGCAATGGCTTCCTCTGTGGAGTCCATTCGCCATTTCACCATTCTTGGCCATAGTTTTACATATAGTTGATGTGTGCACAGAGATATTGGACTGTGCCAGTGATTTCTGTAAGTCTTTAGCAGACACTCTAGGGTTCTTTTTTACCTCTCTGAGTATTCTGCGTCATCTTGGCATCATCTTTGGTGGGGTGGCGTGGCTCAGTGGTAGAGTAGTTGTCCCCCAAACCAGATATTGTGGGTTCGATTCGCCGCCCTGATGAACTCGTCTAAGTGTCCTTGAGCAAGATACTGAACCCCACGTTGCTCCTGGTGCTGCGTCACCAGTAGGTAGATGGCGAGATAGTGTAAAGCGCTTTGAGCGCCTTGAAAGGTGGAAAAGCACTATATAAGTATAACACCATTTACCATCTTTGGTGGACGGCCACTCCTTGGGAGAGAAGCAACAGAGCCAAACCCTCTCCATTTGAAGACAACTTCTGTCAACTGATGAACATCCAGACTTTTAGAGATGGTTTTGCATTCTTTCTTAGATTTATACAAATCAACAATCCTTGATCGCAGGTCTTCAGACAGCTCTTTTGACATGGTGCATATCAGACAATGCTTCTCATCAAGACATTTCTTACCATGTTCGTGTTTAATAGTGGACAGGGCAGCTTTAAATCACTCATCAGTGATTGGGCACACACCTGGCTAAATTGTTTGGTACAAATTGGTTTCAATTGCTATTTAAGTCTCCTTAGGCAGAGGGTTCACTTACTTATTTTTCCCCCTTTTGTCATTGTTTGCATGCTATCCTCATTAAAATATGAAAACCTATAAATGTTTGGGTGGTTTTAGTTAAAGCAGACACTGTATTTTCATCTGTCTGATTTTGACAAAGATCAGATCACATTTAATGGTGATTTTACGCAGTAATGTGAGAAATTCCAAAAGGTTCAGATACTTTTTCATACCACTGTAAATACTCAATCATGCTTCCGTCTCGGTCACCAAAAAATGTCATTCCTGTCATTGTCCACCCTGTCATTATTGTCCGTTTACAGTTAAACCATCTGCGCTTTTACGATAGCGTTTCCTACACAACCGACAAAAGCGCAACGGGATTCTCTTATAATTTTAGGTAATTGTTGCCTCATAATGTGACGTCTTGCTGTCTGGGATTTGACAATAAGACACGCCGTCTGTCTGAGAGCACTTGCAAACAATGTATAGTGAATTATTGGCGGGAGAATTCTAGACAAATAGGATTGGGCTCTTGTTCTACTCCTAACAACAATGGCTTATAGAGGATGAGGACTATTTGAGCTTCCGGGCCCTGCTGGGAGAAAGGCAAACGGAAGAAAGCGAAAGAACGACAGCCCGTTTGATCCTGAACGTTTGAAGCAGACAATCCTCTTTGTAATGATAACACATGGATTTTTTTGTTTGTTTTTTGGAGTGCGCGCACTCATCCTCCTTTTCGCGCTATTGTATTACAGGCAGGAGCGCGGGCATTGTAGCACCCGCCGCTAATCTGCTAGTGAAATCTTTAGGCCCGATGTGGTGATGAGCAGCTGTCTGCGTCGTGGGAAGCGCCGCTAATCTGCCTCGGTATCTTTTAGCCCCCTCGTTTAACTCTCTGATCCTCCCCCATTATGCCTCCCTTGTCATCGAAATGTGCCACCAAGCTTGGCAAGCTGTGCCGGAATGTTGGACTGATAAAAAAAAAAAAACGAGGAAGCAGCGACTCCTTACGAGGCTTATGACATTTTGTGACAATGTTCTCGCTTTTTAGTTCAAGAAAATGTAAATATATATACCGTATTTTTTGGACTATAAGTCGCACCTGAGTATAAGTCACACCAGCCATAAAATGCCAAAAGAAGAGGAAAAAAACATATAAGTCGCACTGGAGTATAAATCGCATTTTGGGGGGAAATTTACTTGATAAAATCTAACATATAGAACAGACATGTCATGTTGAAAGGCAACTAAAATTAAAATTAGGGCTGTCAAAATTATCGCGTTAACGGGTGGTAATTATTTTTTTTAATTAATCACGTTAGAATAGTTGACGCAATTAACGCACAGGCCCCCCTCAAGCAGATTAAAATGACTGCACAGTGCAATGCCAACTTTTTACTTGTGTTTTCTGGAGTTTTGCTGCCCTCTGCTGGCACTTGGGTGCGACTGATTTTAATGGGCTTAAGCACCCATGAGCATTGTGTAATTATTGACATCAACAATGGCGGGCTACTAGTTTATTTTTTGATTGAAAATTTTACTAATTTTATTAAAACGAAAACATTAAGAGGGGTTTTAACATAAAATTTCTATAATTTGTACAAACATTTATCTTTTAAGAACTACAAGTCTTTCTATCCATGGATCACTTTAACAGAATGATAATAATGTTAATCCCATCGTGTTGATTTATTGTTATAATAAACAACTACAGTACTTATGTACCGTATGTTGAATGTATATATCCATCTTGTATTTTATCTTTCCATTCCAACAATAATTTACTGAAAAATCTGGCATATTTTATGATGGTTTGAATTGCGATTAATTACGATTAATTAATTTTTAAGCTGTAATTAACTCGATTAAACATTTTAATCGTTTGACAGCCCTAAAAAAAATACAATAGAGAACAACATGTTGAATAAGTGTACAGTATGAAAATGTTACATGATGCATGAACAACGAAATGGGAATGTGGCCGGTATGTTAACGTAACATAGCTATTAAGAGTTATTCAGATAGCATATTCTTTATGCTATAGTTAACAAGTTTACCAAACCATCAGTGTCACTCCAAAACCCCAAAATAACATGTGAAATGATATAATGTGTTAATAATTTCACACATAAATTGCTCCAGAGTATAAGTCGCACCCCCAGCCAGAATATTAAAAAAAAACGACTTATAGTCCGAAAAATACGGTATATATTTTTTTTATTAAATACTAATTATTGCATGTGTCACTGTGCGCGCTAGAACCCTAGTGTACTTCCTACTGTACTTACTAGAGTCCATCAGGTTGAAGTAAAGTACAGTAGCTTTTTGCAATTAGTGCTGAGCTAATTATTGATAACCTCCCTTTGTTAAACAATATACACACCATCCAGTTTAATATAACAAAGTCAAGTATTGTACAATGAGTTCAGGAATGAGTTGTTGTTTTTTTTCTTTCTTGAGATGAAGTCAGGGTGAAAAGATATTGGATTGTGTTGTTAATTAATGTCTGTGTTATTTGTGCGGATGAGTGGAGGAGGGAGATAATTGAATTATTGTCAGCGAGCTGGCAAGGCAGCGCTATAATTGTCTGAATATATAAGAGTGTTCACTTGAAGAAGACAAAAAGTAGGTCTTACATTGTTGCATTTCTGATTAGGCTTTAATTTCACTCCGAGGATGGCATGATATAATTTTCTTTATTATACTTTATAATGTGCATCTATTGTACCAATGTACGTGGTTGCTTTTGCAGCTCTTCTTTTAACCTACAAAAACAGTTAACGTGAGAAAACGTAATTAAATTATAATAACTAGGGTTGCAGCTATCGAATATTTTAGTAGTCGATTAATCGATGGACTAGTTAGTTCGAATAATCGAGTAATCGGATAAGGAACATGAAAAATTAAAATACCTGAGCTGAGCCTCAAACGGTTTTTTTTTTTTTTAATGAGGATCTATGTACAACAAAAGAACAATTGGCTAACTCTAGCTTAAATGCTATAAAATGCAAAAGTTTTTACCAATGCTCTTAACAAATGTTTATGGCTGCAGCTATCGATTATTTTAGTAGTCGATTAATCGATGAACTAGTTAAGTTCGAATAATCGAGTAATCGGATAAGGAACATGAAAAATTTAAATACCTGAGCTGAGCCTCAAACGGTATTAAAAAAATAAAATAAAAATGAGGATCTATGTACAACAAAAGAACAATTGGCTAACTTACATAGCAAAAGTCCACTAGCTTAAATGCTATAAAATTCCAACTTTTTTTTTTTTTTTTTTTTTTACAATGCTCTTAACAAATGGTTTAGACACGTAAGCCCACAAATCAGCTAAATATACCTATAAAATAAATTATGAATGCATTAAAAAAAACATTAGCTCAAACAAAAACTTAGCTTACATTGGTCTTAACAGGGAGCAGTTAGATTCAGCCATGTGAAATGAGGCAGACCAGAGGGCAGTGTATCCACCCTAATCAATAAAACTAAATGCAAACACTTTCAAAACAAACCAATACAATGCCACTTTAATTAAACGAATACTCGAAGCAATAAAATTTAATTCGAATATTTTTTTTCCTAATCGAATACTCGAGTTAATCGAATAATCGTTGCAGCACTACAAATCTTTGACACATATTCCCACAAAAAAACGGCTAAATATACCAATAAACTAAATTATGAATGCATTAAAAAACATCTCAAAGAAAAACAGCTTACGTTGGCCTTAACAGGGAGCAGTTGGATTCAGCCATGTGAAAAGAGGCAGACCAGAGGGCAGTGTATCCACCCTAATCAATAAAACTAAATGCAAACACTTTCAAAATAACCATTACAACGCCACTTTAATTAAACGAACACTCGAAGCAACAAAATTTCATATTTTTTTCTAATCGAATACTCGAGTTAATCGATTAATCGTTGCAGCACTAATATTAACTTAATTAGCTGCCATTGGTGGCACTAGACGTCCAATTCATTTTGACTGGGCGAGGTAAGATGAGCATTATTTATTTGATAGGGACAGTGAGTGCACATTATTAGACACATTTAAAAGACATGCCGGATTATAGCAAAAATGCTAATTTACATCCGCGGTCCATAGGCAGGTAATGGAACAGAAAGACGTAGGAAGACATAAGAGAGAACAAGAGATTACAATAAACCAGGACAGAACAATAAATTGCTAAGACGTTAAAAGTTACAGGACTGGTTTACTTTCAACCACTGCTTGAAATGATCTTACTGGCCTTTACAGAGATAGATTTTTGACCAAAGGTTGTTTTTATGAGTGGTACCTCAGAGTCCCCTCCAGAGGCGGCCCTGGTCCTTAGACCACTGTGAGCCCCTTTTTATCTTTTGTATTTATTTTTTAAGTCCAACATTGGAGAAGTCAATGTACCTTGTACATCAGACAAGCATTTTTTAAATTCTCAAGGCTCAATAAATCGTACTATTGATAAATATTACAGGGCTGTCAAACGATTAAAAATTTTAATCGAGTTAATTACAGCTTAAAAATTAATTAATCGTAATTAAACGCAATTCAAACCACCTATAAAATATGCCATATTTTTCAGTAAATTATTGTTGGAATGGAAATATAAGACACAAAACGGATATATACATTAAACATACTGTACATTAGTACTGTTTGTTTATTATAACAATAAATCAACAAGATGGCATTAACATTAACATTCTGTTAAAGCGATCTTGTAGTTCTTAAAAGATAAATGTTAGTACAAGTTATAGAAATTTTCTATTAAAACCCCTCTTAATGTTTTCGTTTTAATAAAATTTGTAAAATTTTCAGTCAAAAAATAAACTAGTAGCTCGCCATTGTTGATGTGAATAATTACACAATGCTCATGGTGCTTAAACCCATAAAATCAGTCGCACCAAAGCGCCAGCAGAGGGAGACAAAAAACACAAGTAACAAGTGGACATGACACTGTGCTGTCATTTAATCTGTTTGAGCAGGGCATGCGCGTTAATTGCGTCAAATATTTTAACGTGATTAATTTTTTTTTTTCTAATCAATCACCGCCCGTTAACGCGATAATTATGACAGCCCTAAAATATTACAAACAGGGAATGACATTAGTTTTCTGGCAAAGACCTTTAACTATTTTTTAGAGAGTGATCCTATAGAATTGCATGTATTAACACCTGCCAGTTGCCAACATGAAATGCAATATTCAATGTGTGAGCAAATCATTGAATGCAGAAACATTCTAGCAGCCCCAAATGTTATGAAAGGTCAAATTTGTTTAAAATTGTTCAGGTTGAGTTTCACTGAATTACACATTCTTCTAATGTGGATCTTAAAAGACAGTGTGGAATCAAGTGTCATTCCAAGGTACTTAAGTTTAGGGACATTTTGTAGTTCCTGTCCTCCCAAAAATACACCTGATTGTTTGATGTCCAAAGGTCGCTTCGTAAACATCATACAGTTTAAGTTGTGTTTAGTAGTCGGCAAGATTTGTAAAGCCATCATGTGAAATGTCTTGAATATTTCTTGCACATTCACAGCCAGTACTCTCTGTATATCATTGTCAGTGGCATGGATTGAGTTAATAATGCATGAAATTAATCATTTTAAGTCCATTATGAAACGAATATGACGTACTTCTTGCAATCTTTTTTTGTCCATCAGTGTGTTAACATCTCACTTTGCCGTGGTAGTTTGTTACTCAAATTAGCATGCTACATACACTTGCAGCTATGCTAACTAGCGAAGAAGACTTGATTATTTTTCTGATTTGATTTGAATATGGTGTTGCATTGGTTTGAGTAAAAACACTCGATTACCGCTAGAAATATTAACAACTTTTAAAATTGAAGCGATGAGTTACCTTCTCCCCGTAGAACTGAAAAATAAGGTAGACTAGTCAGGCTTTTTTGAGGTGATGTACACAACGCGATTAGTAATCAAATGCCACAGGAATCATCAGGTGCACTTGCGAGCGTAGAATTATATTTGCCTCCCTCAAACGCTGGTGGATGCTGCCGTCTTGCGGAGAAAATGTGTCATTGCAGTTAAATTTCCTGCATTGCTTTCAGTGAATCAAGAAGCAAAAAGAATATAAGAGTAAATACTTTATTTTTCTAGGTTTGTTTACAGTATGTTCAAATAGTGTTGCACGTCTATTCACTTACAATATGACCTTTAAAAAAAAAGAGCAAAGATATAACATTACTGTACATTATAAACAATATACAATAATGACCAGAGAGAACATAGAAAAAAAAAAAAAAAAAATCACACAACTAAAAATCTTGCTTTGGAGATGATGTTTGTTACAGTTACTAGATGTAAACAGTCCCCTTTTCACATTTCAAAAGCTCTCTTGCATGGATTTGTGACTTCAAGTCTGCTCCCCCAATAATAACTGGCACGAACGATGGACCTTATTTCCAAACCTTATCAAGTAGAAAATAAGAGCACACTGGCGAAACAACACTTCATCTATTTTGTCAGCTGTGGAAAATGAGCAGAGAGAATTCTATTCACGGTTGCATTTAAATCACTTGCTCAGGAAGCTCTGTATTATTGCAAAATTTAAAACAATGATTAAAAATACACTTTTCTTGTTAAAAGTGGTTGATTTTTCTTACATCAAATCACAATGGCCTCCATTAAATCATTTATCTGTTGGTCCTTACATCAGTTGTTTTGACCTCCTAAGAAATTTGCCCCTACTTTTCTCTGTCCACATTTAAACATTTGCTACAAGTCAAACTTTGGTCTCATTCCGAGCGACACCCGAGCAGCTTGATGAATACGGAATGCTGAAACGGCCCTTTTGTTTGGATCTCCTCCCGACCATTGTTTTGACCCTGACTTTCCACGCTTAAAAAGACGCACACACAACTCTAGGGAGGCGGAGCACATGGCATGCTGGCCTGAAAACAAGGACGTCAAAACAAAAGCCGTTCAGTATGTTTTGACTCGCGCTTCCAGGTGACACACAAAGTGCATCGCCTCTCGAGGGGGGGGTTTCCATGGGAGTCTCCAGGTGTAACTATTAGTGCTCCCCTCTTTTACCCAGATACAAATGAACATGCAACGCTTCACATTCGAGCGGGTTGTTGAGTGCGTCTGCCACCTCCATTTGAACCGAACTCACCCGCGTCGCACGTAAAAAAAGTCTTCCCGGCGTCTGCCCACGGAGGGCGCTCTATACTTGTCGTGAGAGAGGCACTGAGGAAGAGTATGAGGAAGAAGTGGGAGCGGGGTCGGGGACGGGGTGGGGCTTATTCTGGTAGGCTCAACACGGCGACCTCGGGTTTCATCTTGAAGTACTGGTTGAAGCGCAGAACTGCGTATCTAGGAAGAGGGGAGAAAAAGGATTAACCCTTTCATCACATTTAACTCATTAGCTTCCATTGACGGTGCTCGACTGCAACGGGCAAATGAACATTAAATTCAGAGGAATTAGTGCAAACTTACTCCAGGAAGTCAAAGTCAATGGTGGAGAATTTGGCTTGGATCAGAGCCCAGAGAGCCCAGAAGAAATGTGATGCCTGCAAGTAAAAAAAAAAAAAAAAGATCTTAAAACAGTTCCCTTTTGTTTCTTTGCATGAATCAGACACCATAGCAACAGGAACAAACACCATTTTTTTGGACATCATTAACAGAGTACTTATAATCGTAATGGCTTGTGGCTGTAAAAGCACTCACCAGAGCAAACCGGTTGACTTGCACGTAAAGGGTTTCCACTTCCCTTTCGGTCACCTTGTTGCTGTGGCCTTTGTGCTCCTTGTAGGCTTCCAGGTACGAATGCAGCCACTCCAGTTGGAAAGGCCGCGAGGGGTAGTGGCTATAATCCACTTCGTTCAAACCTGAAGAGAAATGAACATTAATTAACTTACCTTAAAGTGCATGAGACATGAAAAAGCATATTTATTTCATAATACACGCGGTATTTTATGCTCCTGAATGATATGGACCGCTTGGATGTGTGTGGAAGCGATCGCTATATTTATTTAGTTTTTTTTTAATCCCGCGCCATGAAAATGAGTGACTTCCGGCAACAGTCTCGAGCTGAGAAAGAGGGCGCTGTGACGTGTTCGGTAGAAGGAGTCCTCTTCACTATACAGCCGTACTGTTGTATGAGAAGGACAAAGGATTCATCTGATTTTGCGGATTAATACGTTTATTTTTCGCATCACGCCAGCCAAACGGCTGCAGAAAAATCTTGCTTTATGAGGGAGAGGCGTGTGCGCCTTTTTGGAGTTTCAAAAGGTTCCCATTCACCATGGATATTGGCCAAGCCCTACTACTGTGGGACTATTGGACTTACGAGGAAGTGAGTAAACATCTTGTTTTGTATTATGTCAAATATTAATACAGCGATTACAAAGTAAACACTACAAACTTTCTTTAAATAAAGGACTACTTATGTTTGATCATTGACAGGCATATAAAAAGCTCTCCTCGTGCACATTAGCTGCAGGTTAGCTGCACAACAACTGCAGCCGCCCTCCTCCGGGGAACGAACTGTAAATTGCTCTCCGCCGGGCGGTTTGCCGATCCGCACAGACAATCGACAACCCAGTCGTCATGTCAAATAATCCGGGCTAGTTATGTGTGACTTTCCGCTTCGAAGACTTTGAAACATCACTCGGTTCGGGTTAGCATGTCGGCTAGCTGTCACGCCTCTTGGTTTGTTTACATTCTCCGAAGCCGGGGAAGGGAAATGACATATGTCCGATTTAAGTGTCATAAAATATGGTTCGGGAGGTGCGACAGTAAAGGTGAAGTCGACAGTTTTGACCATTATGGAGTAATTTTGCCATGTCGTCCTGAATAAGTGCATTTTTATTATTTCATATTCCATTTAGCACAAGACTGTTATTTGTCATGACCATGCCATTTATTTAGCAGTTGGGGAAAATACTTGGATAAAAAGAATATCCTGTAAAAATATTGAAGTAAAGAGACAGAAACAATGACATTTTGCAGCTCTCTTCGTCGCGTTTTCCTCGTTGTGAATAGTTCTCCCTCGACGGGCTGACTGGTCCTTCTCAAGCCATTTATTTAGCTATTGGGGAAAAATACTTGGATAAAAAGAATATCCTGTAAAAATATTGGAGTAGAGAGACTGAAACAATGACATTTTGCGGCTCTCTTCGTCGCGTTTTCCTCGTTCTGAATAATTCCCCCTCAATGGGCTGAATGGTAAAACCGATGAGCCCAGTCTCCCGCTAACGTCATCCACCTGTTGGGGACGCTAGAGCCCTATAATGGTAGGCGTGGCTAACCAGCAGATTAAAAGACTAATTTCTCGTCATCTGCGCTTTGCTAAATTGTTGTATATAGTCGAATCGTCTCAAAATATGATTCTAATTCACATAATAATGCTATTTAAGACTTTTTTTTCTCATGTAGTATGCTCTTTAATACTGACTAAAATCTATTCTATTTTATACTTACCGGCAAACTCATTGAAATGATTGCCAATGTCGAAGGCCTGGTAATTGTACCCAGCGTACTCGTAGTCAATGAACTTGACATTTCCTGGAAGGAGAAGCGGTGTTGTTTACACAGAGACATGGGAAATCATGCAAAATCATGCTAATGCGTTTTTTTGGCCCTTTGCTAACTCAGAATGTGAGACTGTTGATTGGCTTTTTCTGTCCAACTGGACGCGCCAGGAAAAAAATAATAATAAAATATGGGGGTTCAAGAAAGAGTTTGCATTTTGAGAAGCTTTTGCGTTAATGTAGTTAACAGAAAAAATGGTCGTCTGAAACTGAGTTATCAGCTTGCAAGTGACAGCTGCGATAATACTCTCTCTGAAAAAAAAAACGCAGAGTCAGCGTAGAGAGTTATAAAGGAACGTGGCGAGGGACGTAAGCCAAGACTTGTTTGACCAGAACGTGAAAGCGGGGTAGGTTGGCCGTCATAAAAGTAGAGGATACGACACATAAAAAAAGCACTTCCAGGTGAAATATTAGCAAAGTGAGCAAAAAAAGCCAAGCGCGGTTACATAACGGCGTAACTAGAGGCATGCAACATTAGCCATTTGTCCGTACTTTGCACTTGTATCATGAGAAGATCTATCTCAAAATACAAACCCTTGCTTGACATGCCCAGTTGTGACAGAATAAGAATTTGGAAGGGAAACCAAATAAACAGGATTAGGGATGAAACAATCATTTTTTTGTTTTAAGTTTTCTTTTGTTTGAGGTGATGCTGGACTACAGAGAAAGACACTTTGAGGTGGGTTACCAGGTGGAGTGTGGGTCCTAGCGGGACACAACTGAACACCTCCAGGCAGTGGCTATAGCCCCCCCTGTGCAGCAGATGAAAAGGTTGGGGCAAACATCTTTCACACATGCTCACTGGCTCACTGACAAATTTGCCTTGTTGCCTCCCCGCATGATATTCAAAGTCCACCCCCTATTCCCGACGTGACCTAACATTTTTTCGCAAAACACAGCCCTCCAATGCTCCCGTCTCATTGGTCGGCTGCCAACCCAATGGTGTGACACCTTTTGCCGCTCCTCCGAATGATGTCATCTTCTGAGGTGAAACGCAATTTCTCCATAAGCAACAAAAAGAGACAAAAACATCCATCTCAACCGAGCTTGAAACACGATTCCGCAAATGTGCAACGGAGTGGGCGTCGGCCTAATCCGAGTGACACAGGATACCGTGTTTTTGCTGAAACAATGACTCCTTGTTTAACGGACAAAGCCGTGGATTGTGCAGTTTAACTCTAAAACATGTTTTGCGGAAGCGTGTTTCAGCTTGGTATAATGTGGCTATTAATAGGAGAAAACCAGGTGAAAGAAAAAAGGTGGCATCACCCGCTTGGCAAGAGGCCTAGTAATAAAAGTGAGGGAGGGACAGCATTGGAAGGTGCCATGGCTGCCATGACTTCCTACACAAGCGAAGTTTGCCGCTCTCCATTGGCTCCCCGGGGGCAGCCGCCGCCTCGGCTGTTCCTCCTATGGGAGAGAGGCTAGACACAAGGAGCTGTGAGAATGGCCCCGCCCCTCGGGACGAGGGGGGCTGACAGCTCGGATGCACCCCGCCATTATTACACACCCTATTTCTCACTCGGCTGTCCCCAAAGTTAACCTGACGTTCACTTCTAAGAATGTATCCTGTGCATTTGTTTTGTTTTTTCACAGCAATTACCGTATTTTCCGCACTATAAGGCACAACTAAAAGCCTTACATTTCCTCAAAAGCAAACAGGTCTCACAGCAACTCCATCTAATGGATGCATAATGTAACCCCAGCCTGTAGTGTCTATTCTATGCGCCTTACATATGAAAAAAAGTTTTTAAATGGGCCATTCATTGAAGGTGCGCCTTATAGTGCGGAAAATACCATACTCAGTATGTACTAAGTATGTGACTGAATTCAAAAAAATTATAGCTGACAATTACAGAAATTTACAGTAAGTAACATGACTGACGTAGAAGAATTTTTATTGTTTAACAGCTGGAAAACTAGGGCTGGGGATTGGTTACTATTTTTTCAAAAGTAGTATTTAGCACACTTTATTTTTAATTTACTGTCGCATCAATGAAACAGTCTACAGTGGGGCAAATAAGTATTTAGTTAACCACTAATTGTGCAAGTTCTCAGACTTGAAAATATTAGAGAGGCCTGTGATTGTCAACATGGGTAAACCTCAACCATGAGAGACAGAATGTGGAAGAAAAACCCAGAAAATCACATTGTTTGATTTTTAAAGAATTTATTTGCAAATCATGGTGGATAATAAGTATTTGGTCAATAACAAAAGTTCATCAATACTTTGTTATGTACCCTTTGTTGCCAATAACGGAGGCCAAACGTTTTCTGTAACTCTTCACAAGCTTTTCACACACTGTTGCTGGTATTTTGGCCCATTCCTCCATGCAGATCTCCTCTAGAGCAGTGATGTTTTTGGGCTGTCGTTGGGCAACACGGACTTTCAACTCCCTCCGCAGATTTTCTATGGGGTTGAGATCTGGAGACTGGCTAGGCCACTCCAGGACCTTGAAATGCTTCCTACGAAGCCACTCCTGTTTGGGATCATTGTCATGCTGAAAGACCCAGCCACGTCTCATCTTCAATGCCCTTGCTGATGGAAGGAGATTACCACTCAAAATTCCTCGATACTTGGCCCCATTCATTCTTTCCATTACACAGATCAGTCGTCCTGGTCCCTTTGCAGAAAAACAGCCACAAAGCACGAGGTTTCCACCCCCATGCTTCACAGTGGTTAGGGTGTTCTTCGGATGCAATTCAGTATTCTTTCTCCTCCAAACATTAGAACCTGTGTTTCTCCCAAAAAGTTCTATTTTGGTTTCATCTAACCATAACACATTCTCCCAGTCCTCTTCTGGATCATCCAAATTCTCTCTAGCGAACCGGAGACGGGCCAGGACATGTACTTTCTTCAGCAGGGGGACACGTCTGGCAGTGCAGGATTTGAGTCCCTGGCGGCGCATTGTGTTACTGATAGTAGCCTTTGTTACTGTGGTCCCAGCTCTCTGTAGGTCATTCACTAGGTCCCCCCCGTGTGGTTCTGGGATTTTTGCTCACCGTTCTTGTTATCATTTTGACGCCACGGGGTGAGATCTTGCATGGAGCCCCAGATCGAGGGATATTATCAGTGGTCTTGTATGTATTCCATTTTCTAATAATTGCTCCCACTGTTGATTTCTTTACACCAAGGGTTTTATCTCTTGCAGATTCAGTCTTCTCAGCCTAATGCAGGTGTACAATTTTGTCTCTGGTGTCCTTCGGCAGCTCTTTGGTCTTGGCCACAGTGGAGTTTGGCGCGTGACTGACTGAGGTTGTGGACAGGTGTCTTTTATACCGATAATGGGTTAAAACAGGTGCCATTAATACAGGTAACGAGTGGAGCCTCGTTAGAAGAAGTTAGACCTCTTTGACAGCCAGAAATCTTGCTTGTTAGAAGGTGACAAAATACCTATTTTCCACTCTAATTCTTTAAAAATCAAACATTGTGATTTTTTTTTTTTTTTTCCACATTCTGTCTCTCATGGTTGAGGTTTACCCATGTTGACGATTACAGGCCTCTCTAATCTTTTCAAGTAGGACAACTTGCACAATTGGTGGTTGACTAAATACTTATTTGCCCAACTGTATATTATTCAGACAATGAGTTTAGCTAATTTCAACTCAGAGTTAAACGAACCTACTGTCTACAATGGCTGATACTGATACTGTTTTTCTGATTCGGTGTTATCCAAACTGCCTTTACTCTCCCCGCAGCCCATTACAAACATGCAGCAATGAGTGAAATGTCCCAGGTGAAGAAGTTGAGATGCAGTTGACGCCGTCCTACCTCAGCGAAGCACTCGCCACACCACAAATCAGCCACACAACAATTGCCAGACGCGCCACGAAAGGTTTTACTCACCATCCTGCTTGTTGTAGATGATGTTTTTGCACAGTAGGTCGTTGTGGCACAGCACCACCGGGGAGCCCAACACTGATAAGCTCTGCTGGAGCCACACCAGTTCTTCTCGGAGGCAACGCGGGCTGGGCACTTCCGTGTTCAACCTGGAGATGGAATAACACAAGACAGTATGGGCTACCTAAATCAACGCAAAGGTTAGCTTGGGTGAAAGCTCAGCCATTGTTTGTTTTAGATTTATCTTGGGTAATAACACAGACGAGTTGTTATTGGCAGTCAAATTCTTTGCCAATGCCAAAGTGCATTTAAACCCTCATTCAGCTACCGGCATGTCGCTAAAAATAGGGTAGCCAAAGTGAGCATTTTTTTAGCGAAGGAATTCTATTGTTCTTCAACTAATACGCAATAAAGACTATGACTATTCGCCCTAATAATGAACATTTTAAATGGAATTTATGACAAAGCAAGGCTGTGACCTAACCTAATCTGCATTTTTCTTTATCAGGAAAGTCAAGTCAGAAGGATTATCGCAGTTATAGTTTGCACATGTGCGAGCGCTTTTATCAGGAAAGTGATTTCGCCCTTGCGGATGTTTTTGAGACTCACTTGGAAGGCCAGGATCGTCACTTCACGTGCAGATAAGAGAGAGCCAATGGCAAAATTATACATTTCGGTTGAACATTTTCGTATAGGGTTGTTCCGATCATGTTTTTTTGCTCCCGATCCGATCCCGATCGTTTTAGTTTGAGTATCTGCCGATCCCGATATTTCCCGATCCGATTGCTTTTTTTTTTTTGCTCCCGATTGAATTCCAATCTTTCCCGATAATTTTTCCCCATCATATACATTTTGGCAAAGCATTAAGAAAAAAATAAAACTCGGACGAATACATACATTCAACATACAGTACATAAGTACTGTATTTGTTTATTATGACAATAAATCCTCAAAATGGCATTTACATTATTAACATTCTTTCCGTCAGAGGGATCCACGGATAGAAAGACTTGTAACTTTGTATATTGTGAGTAAATATTGCTATCTAGTGTATTTGTTGAGCTTTCAGTAAATGATACTGTAGCCATGCCCAAATGCATGATGGGAAGTGGAACCATGACGGTGCGTAGTGCTACCAATTGATATATCTTCTCTGCGTTGGGAAATAACATAAGGTGTTAAGAAAAAGATCAATTGCTACCTTGCTTCCCCACATTGCTTCCCATGATATTTCTATCTAATCGTAGGGAGAGGGATTGTAAGGCTGCCAAAATTCACTCTACTCATTTTACGCTGCCTTTTATGTCTCTATATAGGTAAAACGGCGCCATTACAGATGCGTGAGTGGGTCGTGCAGTGCATGCATTAATTGCGTTAAATATTTTAACGTGATACTTTTTTTTTTTAATTAATTACCGCCGTTATCGGGATAAATTTGATAACCCTACCTTAAGCCTAAACTAAAGACTCTGGATGAGTGCAACATATTATGTCTGTAACGTTAAATACAATTAGAAAACTATTTAATTAAAAATATATATATATATATTAAAAAAAAGGCATGGCCGATATTTTTTTGCCGATTCCGATACTTTGAAAATGACGTGATCGGACCCGATCGATTGGAATGCCGATCGATCGGGACATCTCTATTTTAGTACTCACCTCGCATTCTTCTCGGGGTCCGTGAAGTACTTTGGGATGAGGGAGAAGTACTTGCCCATCTTCAGCCATAAGTCCGACTGGGGCACCCAGCCATTGTGAGCGTGAATGGCGTGATACTTGGCGAGCTGTCTGGCAATGAGCCTGGTGAAGTAGACAATGGGATTTCATGAATGCCAAACTAACTGGAGCGCAGCTAGCAGTGTTTACAGTGTTCACGGGTTATACGGTGGTTTATTATTCATGCCCTTATTTTAAAGTGTGTTTTTTTTAGATTGGAAAATTTGTTTACAGTCATTCTATTGCTTAAGGGTATACCTGAAAACAGGCTGGCTTCGGATGTGCTCCGGTTCAAGAGCGGTTCCTTGCAGAAACTCGTAGCACAGGCCGTTGTTGAAGGTACAGTAGAGACGCGGGGCACAGCGGTGCGCGTGAAGCACTCGGAAACTCTTCACCTCATTCTCGCGGTCGATCAGAAGCTCGGTTTTATTCCCGTAGATGCGAACGAGGACCACGTCCTGCATGGCCGCGCCCACGTAGCAGCCCAGCAGTTTGTTGGTGATACCGTCTGTGAAAAACTGGAGAAGCAAGAATGGGGAAATGATTTGGAACATATGTCTGCATTTTTTTTTTGCGCTGTTACATAACTTGAGGAAGTATGTTGGGATCAAGCCAGTCTGTTTTGAAGGCTGGGAGCATTTTGTTCTAGCTGTGTTGTGCAGGGGTGTCAACATACCAGCCGCTAATTGTTATCTCTGTGAGGCACCGACTGGGAATGACAGGAATTTTATTTTCATGTGGACACATTGACTGGCATTTTGCTGAGTTCCCCGTTTGTTTCTTTCATTGAGGAAGATGGGGAAGAGGGTCAGGCGCGTGACTGACTTCATCCTGGCTGTGTTGACACCCCTACCCCTGCACACCATAACTCAATGGCTGAGTGGCAGTGTAAAAATGCAGGTCAGCCTCCATCTCGAGTTGGATAGACAATTATTTGTTGCAATAGCAGAGAATTCGATTCATACAATGCAAAACACATCAATAGGAGTTAGCTGCCCTTCAACAAGGGAGCATCATTTGTATATTTATCCAGTTTTCGTGCAGTGGGATTAATTTCCACATCAAGGAATGCTGGGAAATACATGCAAGGTGTTTAGGTGTACCTAATAAAGTGACTCGATCTGTCCAAAGAAAGCTGGCGAAGCTTTAGGTCGTGACTTGGAAATGACGCAGATGCAAACAGCGAAAGGAAAAATACCAGCAACACGACTGTAAATAAACCACTAATACTTCACGATAAATGCTATTTTTATATATCTGTGGTACATTCTACTTCCACGGTGGCCATTTTTAAACAAGGAAGTTGTCGTTCAGCCTTCTTGAATGCACTTTCGAGAACTAGAATACGGTTTTGTGACACTTAGACTAAAAAAAATAATAATAATAAACTCCCACCTTCATTTTGACCTCTGATGGTTTCCAGTTCGGTCTCAGCTCCTTGACCAGCTTCAACGCACCGGTCCTGTAGTCTCTCTCCTCTACTGTCACGTCTATTTTCGGCACGGCCGGAGCCTCTTCTGGTACGTGAATGTAGTTGGCCATGTTTTTGTTTTGATTCGTGGTATCGACGTAAGCAAAGTAGCTGGTATGAGCAAGAAGCAAAGGCAAATGTGATGGACGTTTGACAATCTGCTGTACTTAATCTCAATGACTGAGGACAGTATGCGGCAACGCCTCTGTATAAACCCCCGCCCACTTGGTGGAAACGTTCGCTCGGTGCATGACGGGAAGCAAAGTCCAAAAGAAGCGCTCGATTCATATCACAGCGTACACAGGTTTAAAGCTACGCACCCAGTCTTGGCTAATTTACCGAAACTTTCATGTTTAAAACCTCAACCACGCGTTTTCAGCAATGAAATACGGTTATGAATGTTTAAAAACAACTTTTTATTATCAACAACGCTCTAAACTGATTAATTATTAGTGTGTTCTTATGTAACTATTCCCGGCACTTCTTAGTGTTTATACTCAAACATCCACCAGTTAAACCCAAACGCCGTGGGCTATTGACGTCACATCCGATAGCCGCTTCGAATGGGGTGAGCTGAGCTGTACACTGTGCGTCAAAGTCTGGACGTTTTAAATGTCAGCTGCTCGGCTTTGTGAGCCAAGTAGGCGGACATAGAGACGACAAATCCACTCTACCTAAATGGATCGCTGTCTAGTTTCGTAGACGACTAGACTTTACCCTTTCAGTACCAGTCAAATCTGACAAGTTTAATCATGGTTGATCTGGAACATATGAGCATAACATGCAAATGTCAACACCTCATAACACTCAAATTCTTCTCTGCACATTCTGGATTAACTCGTGTTAGTATGCTGAAACAGCATGTTCTTCACAGTTGAACACCCTGTTCCTAACACTTCATAATAAGGCCATTTTGTTGTTGTCTCAGGCTGGATAAGAATTGGAGTAACATGTGATTCCTCATCAGATAAAGAAGCAAATCAGGCTTTTGTGAAGTCATCGAGGACAACTGATCTACAAGATTAACCTACCGTACTTAACGCTCATCCATTCCATGACATGACCCAAACAAAACATTGTCCTGCTGAGTCACAACATGGATTTATTCCTGGTATTTTTGATGACTCATGCCCCAGCTATTTAATTAGTTAACCTTCTACAACCATTAACAGTCACACAGTCAATGTGTGCAATTTGTTAACTACTGACAAGTGACCTGAAACATAATGTGGAAAAAGGCTGGAAGAATTTTTGTGTGTGTATGTGCAGATGTGTTATTTTAACCCCGTCCTTTCTACAAAATGTCAACAAATGTCAATGTCCTTCCCAGGCACAAGTCAGTGCTTAACATTTCCTTAATCAAAGTAGTCTTCTATATCAACATTAGGGTTGAGAAGGTCCTCCCCATATTCTGTGAGATCCATTTTGTTTAAAATAAGGTTCTCAAATGTCTCTTCTAAGTCAGTTTCTCCAATCAGCACTGCTCCAACCATCCTGCCTTTTTGTAGAACCACCTGGAAGCAAAAACAAATGAGTTCTGTGCAAAAGTCTTCTGACTACACGTCCAGCTCAGTAAGGTCACCTTGACATACTCCTGGTCTTTGGTGTAGCGCAGCAGCAGCTCATAGTCTGACCCCAGCCCCTGGGCGTTAAACTTCCCGAGCAGGACAACCTACAAACGGCGTGTGGGAGGATGGATGATTAATCTGACAACAGAGGTAGCAAAAGTACTCATACCTTGTAGTTAAAGAATTTTGTAATATGCGAAAATAACTCGAAGCAGAAATCCAGCTCGATGGCTTCCGATAAGACCCGTGCGGCCATGCATCGCCCGGCGTGCCATCCCATCTGACGAGCTTGCGTCCACAAACGCATCTACGCGCAGCATATAAGCAACATTTTCAAACTTAGTCACAGTTTTAAATGTGTTGTCAGCTCACTTGCTGCCACAGCTCACTGTGCTCCCAGCCTGCCGTGCATACGTCTCCGGCGGCGTAAACGTCAGGCTCCGACGTCACCATGTGGTCGTCCACTCGGAGGCCGCCGTCTTCTGCCAGAGTGAACTGAAAAAGAATAAATTCGTACGATGTGCGTTTATATTTCTTTGAAATATGACTTTACGTGGATACTAGAGGTGTGCATCGGCACTGCCCTCACGATTCGATTCGATTACGATTCGGAGGGCCACGATTCGATTCGATTCAGTTCGAGTCGGCAATGCATCGCGATGCCTTAAAGCCTGGGATGCATTAAAATTCTAAAGCAAAGCATTTTTCTCGTGAATCATGAGGCCTCACAAGCGGTCAGACATTAAACAACTTTTTATTGGCTCTTGTGTCACTCCTGGTTGAAGTCAAATGAAAATACTTTCAGATATATATATTTAAAAAAACAGATCACAGCATTTAATTGGTGCTTTGAATGAGACCAGGGCTTTTGTCTTTTCTTTTTTTTTTTTTTTTTTTTTTTTTACACACAGTCCAACATCTGAACTCCTGTGCAACATCAGTAATAACAGTCACTGTATTTTAGTCACAACGACCCATCACTAAAAATATTCAAGTAAATATTAAAGAAAACGACAAAGAAAATATTGTAGTGCAGCAGCATCTTTATCGTAATATCAATCCAGGGATCAGTTCAGTTGCAAACAAATTGCAATGTAGAACAAAAGTCAAATGTAGGCCTAGCCCACTATATATGTGCAATCAACTTAGAAATGCAATCAGTAACTACCACATAACAATAAAAAATAATGAATTAAAATGAAGTGCAGCAGCATTTTAGCAGCCATAACAATCAGTTTCAACATGAGGAAATATCAGTTTTTTGCAATCGAGAGAGCAGGGAGATAGTAGAGGTTAGATCGGGCCTAGAAAATCCAGCCCGACCCTACACGGCCCGCTGGTATTGAAGCCCGTGGCTTGGAGTGACGTGAAAAAAAAACGCAGCAGCAATTTATTTTCATTTCTTCGAGTTGGCAGAAAAAACGCAAGTTTTCTTAATGTTTAAATAGTCTACATATTTTTATGATCATTATAAAAGCATTTACACAACGAAATAACGCTGGGAAAGTTTAATATAAAAGAAAAAAAAAACATGCGATTTTGCTGACACGCAGAGGAGAAGATTCAAAAGGATCACATTTGTGTTGCCTTTGTGTGCATACAAAAGTGTCTTTCGTAACAAATTCTCAGTTGGCAAAAGAAACGCAAGTTTTCTTAATGTTTAAATAGTCTACATATTTTTATGATCATTATAAAAGCATTTACACAACGAAATAACGCTGGGAAAGTTTAATATAAAAAAAAAAAAAACATGCGATTTTGCAGACACGCAGAGGAGGAGATTCAAAAGGATCACATTTGTGTTGCTTTTGTGTGCATAAATAAAAGTGTCTTTCGTAACGAATCGCAAGCACCACAGCGGAGGAGAAGAAGAAAAAGCGGGCGGCGCCACTGCGTTCATGTGCGTGCACAAGCAAATGCACAATACAGAGAGCCCGCTCTCGGTTTTATCCCATTTTTTTAAAAATAATTTATTAGTCCGGCGCGGCGGCCCGACCCGACCCAAACGTGAATGCTTAACATTTTGGGCCCGACCCGACCGGTTCGGGCACAAGATCTAACCTCTAAGAGATAGGACATAACATAACAATGGCTGATGAGGAGAAAGAGGGAGCGAGAAAGATTATTGATGCACCTAAGACATTGAAAGCAGACATCTAGAGACATTTTGGCTTCTACGAGGTTGGTGGGAAACTTGACCAGAGTTATGCAGTGTGTAAAAAATGGAACATGACAATAATAATACAAATGGGGAAACCAAATCCGTTGCATCACCGCAATTGCGCAGAGAAGATTTTTGAACGTACTTATATATTTCAAAATGCGCTGAATTGATTCGCCTTGTTGCCCGCATCGAATCGAATCGTCCATGCCCCGCATCAGGATGCATCGCCGCATCGATTATTGTTGACACCACTAGAGGATACGTTACTTACATTGTTGCCGTGCAGAAACGGCTCCGTGTTGGGCGTCACACCAGTGGCGCTCACGACAAAGTCGCACCCAAACGTCTTGCCGTTGGTCAGCTTTACGTAAACTGGCCACTTTCCTTCTGGCAAAAGAGGGAGAAAAAAAGCATGATAAGAATGGAAGAAAATGTTTTGAAAGTATTAATCTAGGTCACATTTTTGAAACTATTCTCACCAGTATCGAGTGTGTATGTTTCCAATTGGGAATTGAGCATCTCTTCGGAGGTGAAGATTGTTTCCACCTCACACTGATATTCCACTGAAACTCTACGGGATGCCTGAACGCAAAAATGGTTAGAACAGGTTTATTTCCAACATAAACAAACAAAGCTTTAGGTTCCCACCTGCTCTGCTCCTTTAAGAACAAGCCCTCGGTGCCAATCGGGACCGAGCGCGCTGCCGGGCTCCGTGTGACCGGGGCCGCGTCCTCGCGTGTGTCGATCTGGGGAGGCAATGGTGCACGTGAGTGGACGGCGTGAGAAAAAAAAGATGGTTTTAACAATAAGACCTGCAGTGAAGGTTTGGGCCTCAGTTGTGTAGCGAGATCTCTTGCACGGAGCGGCTCGCTCTGGCTTGTCGGCGCCCAGCGACGGCACGAGGAACTTTGCCGCTCCCGCGTCAAAGAAGGTGTTTCCGATGGCGTTGTCCTTCACGGCCCAGATCACCTCGCAGCCTTCCACTTCATACCTGAACAAGAGTTTTGGTCAATGTTGAGATAAACTAGCAAACGAAAAAAATATGTACTCACACTAACTCCAATGCAATCCCTCCATTTCCGACGACGACTATCCTCCTGGCTTTAGTTAACTGCTTCTGAAACTCCTAAAATGCAAGCAAACACATTAGTTTGAGAGTGTTTAGCTGGAAATTTAAAAGCTCTGAACGGTACCTGAGCACTGTCTGTGTCCCGAATCCCCAGCACATACGGCTTGTCGTGGGTTAGCAGCTTTGGTCTAGCCCCGCTGCAGATGCAGAGCATCTCATAGCCATAAATGTGTCCATCTGCAGTTTCTACAAGCTGGGAATCAGGAAATTTCAAGAATAATACAGGGTGTCCATAAAGTCTTTTTCCCATTTCAAAAATGTATTAAAAATGCAATTGATTAAATATTTCATTCAAATTTGTTCTATTGTATTCAGCGTTTATTGGAATTTTTTTTACCTCTTTTATAATACACTGCTACATGGGCACCATTAGTTGCACGAAGCACATCAAGACGGTACTCGATTTCTTGCCATGTTCGCTGTAGCATAGCCTCATCAATTGTGGCAATGGCATCAGTAATCCTTCACTTATGATCAGTAATGTCCCTTATCTTTGTTCGATACACAATATCTTTATAGAAAGAAGTCATTTCCAGACCAATGGATTGGAAGGGATGGGCCAATTCCTTGGCCGCCACATTCACCAGATATCACTCCCCTGGACTTCTTTCTATGAGGCTACGTTAAAGATATCGTGTATCGAACAAAGATAAGGGACATTGCTGACCTTAAGCGAAGGATTACTGATGTCATTGCCACAATTGATGAGGCTATGCTAATGCTACAACAAACATGGCAAGAAATCGAGTACCGTCTTGATGTGCTTCGTGCAACTAATGGTGCCCATGTAGAAGTGTATTAAAAGAGGTTAAAAAAAACTTCAATAAACATTGTATAGAACAAATCTGAATAAAATAGCTAATCAATTGCATTTTTAATACATTTTTGAAATGGCAAAGAGACTTTATAGACACCCTGTACATGTTTTTTTTTCTAATAAGGTTTTGAGTTGCGGTGTAGTGTGACCATGAACCCACAAGATGGCGATATTTGATACATCAACAGTTTGTATTAATAAATCTAGACAAAAATACTGAAATAACAACATATTTAACAGAAAGGTGAATTATTAACTTATTACTCCTTATCAGCCATACTTTTGCACCACTTAGATCATTCTACAGAAAATAAATAGTCAAGTTTTCCCCCCAAAAAAATGCTTACATGTGATTGTGCCAGCAGTGTTTTAACAGGCGAGTGAATGACAGTCAGGTTAGGGAATTTTTCTTCCAGAACACTGGTAGGCTGCTCCTCCACATCAAACTCTTCTAAAACCTTGGCCACCTTTTAGAGACAAACAAAACATGTCGTTATATATCACTTTCACTGCCAATGACGATGATAGACGTCGAATCGCTTCTCATCCTGCCAATTTAGTTTGCCACTCCCTCCCAGTTCAAATAGACGTCTTTTACTGTCAATGACAGCCAATGAGTGAAAGGACTATTCATTTCCTCTTTCTGTCGAACCTGCTTATAGTTGGTCACTGCCTTTATGTGGGAGCCTGCGGTAATCAGAGCGACGTCAGCTGAAGGTAAACTGTATGACAACTGTCAGGACACATACACAGGAAAATCATGTTTAGCAATTTTACGCCGTTTGAATGGCTGGTAATACTTCACCTGCTCAACACACGTCACGCCCGCAATGCCACCACCGATGACGACAAATTTGAACGTTTTCCGTATTTTACTCTCCATGGTACATAATTATTGACTAAATGTATGATAAATTAATCCTATAGATAGCTGTGACTAATTTATGACGTGGCTAGCTAGGCTACTGTCAACTCACTTCCTTGTTTACATAAACTACGGCAAACGATAAGGACATTTACACAAACTACGGCAAGTGGCAAGCGATTTTTTTTTTTTTTTTTAAATTTAAAACTATATTATGTCATGCTTATGGCGGAAAACACAGACAAGACTGAAAAAGCAGTTTATGCTCTTGCACTCCTCTTTAAAAGAAACTGCTGTGTTTTAAGCCAAAAGAACTGTTGTGTTTCATAGAACAATATGTCTAAATGCTGCCATAGCAGATTCATGGCGCATTAAGCCCCCAAACTATTTTCAATTTGTCCGTTTTACTCAGGAAACCCCCGTTTACAGACGTCGCGCAACCACTTTTGTTTCAACCCAACCCATTTCAACCTAACCCATAAAAGGAAGGTAATTAATTATATTATTCAAAATGTCTGTCATTTTTAGCTTAGATTCATTCATTGATGTCTAATATTTCATTTAAAAAAAAAAAAAAGACTATAAAAAATCATTCACTCGCATATTTTAATCTTTTAAACAAATTATGTCACAATGAAAAAATTACAGATATCTACCTCATAACTATCGCTTAATTGTATTTTTTGTTTGTTTGTTTGTTACTGTCATATTTTGTGTTATGTTAGATGATAAATAATTAATCCAAACAAAGAAAAATTGAAAAAAAAAATGTTTAAAAGGGTACATAAATATATGAAAAAGAAAATCACGACCACTCCTTGATATCTGCGATTTCTGCATCACGACCCCTTTTATATTACCATGTTTCCCCCATAAAATCCCCCCAAAAATCTAGCTGTGGCCATTCACAGCTGTGTTTTGACACTCAGTGATGAATGCTACATGGAGTTTTTGGATCGAAAAGAGGTAAGTACGCAAAAATATCTCGTTAAAATCGTGGGGTCTTTAATTATGTGCTCACCTCCAGTTAGGGTTTTGCTGTTTAATTTTTTTTTTTTTTATGCCCCCCTGTTTAAAATTTTTCTTCCCCCAGAAAATTGAGATTTTAAGCTTACACATGCATATAGGACAATTTTGAGTTTGGCCAAATTGGGGGTCTCAGAGCGGAATTTCAAGTCACCTGAGTGTTTTCCGCCATATATATATATATATATATATATATATATATATATATATATATACAGTATATATAGAACTAGATGCGAAATGACAGACACGGGGGCGTTAGCAACATGTACAGCAGGGGTCCCCAAACTACGGCCTGCGGGCCGGATACGGCCTGCCTCCACATTTGTTCCGGCCCCCTGAACAGTACCAGAGAGCATTTTGATTTTTTTTTTTTTCTCAAAAGTGTTATTTATTTGCTGGCCTTTTTCTGTGAAGAACTCAGAGAGGGTTATTTGGTTATTATCTATTTAATTAATAGTGTTGTTATTATTATTTATAATTATTATATTATTATTTTTATTTTGTGTACTTTTGTTCCGTGAAGAATCCAGAAAGGGTTATTTGATTGTGGCTTTCTGAAAAACAATAAATTTTTACATTTAGGCACTCCTGCAATCGTCACACTTTTTCTGTTACAAACTGACCCCGGCCCCCCATCAGAGAAGGGAAAAGTTATGTGGCCGTCACAGGAAAAAGTTTGGGGGACCCCTGATGTACACTATAGGCACTAGATGCGTTCGTAAACAGCCGCCATCTTAAAACAGTAGACTTCTTAGGAAGGCTCTGTTGTATAGAACCTTCCTAGCGAACAAGTAACTTTTTATCTAAAATACTCCTAAATTGGCAAAATCTTGACTCGAATCTATCTTTAAATGATGAAACGGTTTCAAAACTTCCACATGTCAAAAGTAGACAGAAGGGAACTAATGCAATAATGGGAGCAATTTTAGCAACTTTTAACGGTTGATTCAGGGTAAAGTGTAAATTAGGGTAAAGAATTGGGCTAGGGCCAATTGTCCCAAAAACCTTTTACACTTCACATAATGTGACCCGAAGATTTTTGGGTTTTTTTTTGTTTTTGTTTGTTTGTTTGTTTTTATGAGGGGGGAAAAAAACATGTAAATTATCACCAGTTACTTTGCCAAGTAACTAATTACTCTTACATTCAGGTAACTGAGTCACTAACACAATTACTTTTTGGGAGAAGTAATTTGTAACTATAATTAATTACTTTTTTAAAGTAAGATTAACAACACTGACCGTATGTGTTTGTGTGTTTGTATGTTTGTATCAACTAGCAAGTGCGCATTGTTTGTAGCGGCTGTCGGCCACAGTCAGGTATTATTGTTTTTCTTTATCTAGCGGCATGAGTTGAACATGATATTTACCGTAATTTTCGCACTATAAGGCGCACCTGGCTATAAGCCGCAATCCACCAAATGTGACACAAAAACGGCATTTGTTCATAGATAAGCCGCACTGGACTATAGGCCGCAGCTGTCCTCACTGTATTATGGGATCTTTACACCATACGATATCAAACGGTAACACTTCATTAGACTGGGGCATCATACGACGGTCAGAAGACCAAATGAACCACCACGAAGCCTTGAACCAATTGGCTGCTAAGCTTCATTGCTTCAAGAAGCTTCATTTGGCCATCTCTGCTCCCTTGTGGGAGACAGTCAATCTCTTCTCCAACCTGCTGTCAACACTGTTGTTGTCCAACATGCCTCCTAGCATGCATTGCAGCGCAACAGATGTAAATAACAATCAAAATTCATGTTGTGTGCTAATTATTTATTCAGTTATTGTTCTAGTTGTTTCATTATTGCTAGTTATGTTATTTGGTAACACTGTCATGGGTATTAATGAATGCTTATAACAGATGTCATTTAGAGTTGTTCGGCAAATTATCTCACTTTTGAATGGATGTAAAAGATCCGAGCTGGACATAAATGGAGTTAGTAACATAATTTGCCAGATGACACTTCATGACATCTGTCATAAGCATTCAGTAATGCCCATGACATCTGTCATAAGCATTCAGTAATGCCCATGACAGTGTCATGTCATAATTATTAGAGATGCACGATAATATCGGTCACCGATAATTATCGGCCGATAATGGCAATTATGACGTCACACAGATAATCCAGATAAAACAAAATTCAACCGATAATGCAATCCGATAATTATATACTTGATTTAGCCTCCAAATGTGCGCTAGTGACGGGATCTGTCGTTCACTTGAGTAAACGAATCCATTCCGGTTCGTTCAGTAAAACGATTCATTCAAACGAATCGTTCAACGAATCGTTCGCCCCCCTCATCTCCCTCCCCACCCAAATGAATCGTTCGGTTAGTGAACGGGAAGTGACGTTGCCGAACGAATCACCAAAGACCGCTTCGCAGTATAACTGAACGGGAAGTGACATTGCTTGGTCCCTCCCTCTCTTGCACATTGACCACTCGTCGTAGTTTCAGAAATGAGTGACAGGCGATATCATTCTGCTCTCAGAGACAGCCTCGTCTCCCTCCCGCTGCTGCAAAAGCGAGGGAGAACTTCCGCGTCGTCTGTCCTAGTTCTATGGGCTCAAAGTCATGGCTCGTGCTTGCATTTCGAATTAGGACACGGTTAAACATTTTCCTTTTGAGGGGGAAGTCGGGGTTTGGGGTCGGGGGCGCACGGACTTTCTTTAGCATGATCTTGCTCACATATACAATGCTGCTGCTAACAGCCAACGCGGCATGCCTGCTGTCACGAAAATAAAAATAAATCGAAAGTTTAATTTCTAATTATGGAACGGCCAACACATCATATTAACCTCTCGCTCTGTTGTATTTTTGTTTTTTTATTATTAAGATGATCGTTTTGAATTTTTGCACTGGTATTAATAAATAAAATAATCCGGTCAGCTCCCCTGTCGTCCCCGCATCTCAGATCGTCAAATGCTGACGAGAAATAATTGTTTGCTTTATGATTTCGCCTTTCTACTCTCATTAGTCTGTTAAGAAAAATGTAGACATATTGCGACATCTCCCGTGTCCGCGCGCTTTGTTTTTGGGGCGCTTGAGTAGCACATGATGGACGGATTGACATAATTTGTCAAACCAACCGACACCCTCTGACACGAAAAAAAAAAAAAAAAAAAACAATCGGAAAAAATTGACATGTATATACAGTTTCATTGCAAATCAGTATTATGGTGATCATACTAAATATTTTTTTTTTTCTGTGCACATATGAGGTACATATCGCTGCCATGAAGCCTCCATATAGTGACAGTTCTCTGCCCGCTTCACTGCCGTCACGCGACCGCAGCTCAGGTTTTGCTTGCCTCGTAGCTACGCGTGTTTTAAATTACTGTAAATTTGATAGTATATCGTCATAGGCACAGTCCCGAGTCTGTTGAGAAAAGTAGAACACTAAACCATGCTCGCTAGATTTGTGTGGTGTTTTTGTCTTTTTGAGCAGCATTTGATAGGCTCCACGTTAACAAATATGTGACAAAGTCGTTTCCTTTCATTTTATGACTCGTTCACCGCATAGTCATTACTGGAAAGTCAAGTTAGCAGCAAGCTAGGTCAGGAACCGGAGGACCGAATCACTGAACGGGAAGTGACAAAACTCAGTCTTTCCCCCCTGCCTGCACGCTGGCTGCTTATTGGCCACACGTGGAAATGAGTGACATACGCCATGATTCTGTTTCCGCTCCCTCCCCTGCCCGCGATGAGGCTGGCGTCTGATTGGTCGTGTGCGATGTCAGAAGACGCTGCCGCTTGCTCAACGCCCTCCCACGCAGCGAACAAGCGCCACCAACTTCATAGAACGAATCAGTGCAGATGGTGATTAGTTCGGTCTCGTTCACCCAAACAATTCGTTCAAAAAGAACGAATCGTTCGCGACCGATACAACACTAATGTGCGCAATCAACAGTTTTGTCCAATTCTGCTAGTTTTAAGGAGGTGTTTTTGCAGTGTAGTAATGTGATATGTTAGGAATGGCTTACTTTTAAAGGGATTTTTGTGCAACTCGGGTGTTTACTCTCTAAGTAATTGTTGCCAAAAGCGTACCATTACACAATGTCATTGCCATTGTTTAGATGTTGGAATTTACTACTTGTTCACATTTGATGTGGGAAAAAACATAGCACCAAATAACATTTTTGCACAGTAACATTTGATCTTTGTATACTTTAAGATTTTACATAAATATTTGAATAGAATTATCGGCGTGACATTATCGGTTATCGGGTGGAAGGGGCAGGAAATTATCGGTTATCGATATCGGTTGAAAAATGTATTATCGTGCATCACTAATAGTTATGACGGTCTTATGACAGTCTTATGACACTGCTGTCAAATAAAGTGTTACCAAATACCATAACAAGCAATTAATGAAACAACTGAAACAGTAACTGAATGAATAAATAGCACAGAACATGAAATTTACATCGTTATTTACAGCTATAGTGCTGCAATACATGCTAGGAGGCATGTGTTGCCTATTAACCCCCCAAAAAAATCAACAAATAAGCCACACTGGACTATAAGCCGCAGGAGTCAAAATGAAGGAAAAAAGTAGCGGCTTATAGTCCGAAAATGGCGTACTGCAAGCAACACGTCACTTCCGGTCATTAATATTCATGACAGTAGCTACTGTTGCTAAGTAGGGACAAGCCACCGTTTGTCCCTAATAGGAAATGAATGGAAATCGTGTACGAAGGAGATGTTTACAGAGCTAAATCTACCAATTCTCTCCGAAAATGATGTGCCTGGTGCCAAATTGACTGGCAAAGATGTGGAAGAACATAAAAATGTTCAGTTAAAGAGATGGCTTTCGTGTCGAAGGCTGAAAAAGACGAAAAAAACGAGCCGACCTAAGCATAGCTTTAGCTTTTTTATCGACGCGACTGACAATGACATTCTCCTGTTACAACAAGCTATCCTTTACCATCAGCCCTGTCTTTCTTATATATCCTCTGGTTGTCCTACGTCTCTTACCGTTCCTGGGGGTAATTTAGCTAGCTTTGTGTAGCGATCGCAAATGCTACTCGGTGACAGCCAACGAACACCTTTAATTTTTTTCCTATTGTTAACAAATCTTAATTCTATAACTTATTTACACTTCCCCCTTACTAAAGCTGTTTTTTTTACAACAGAAAATGTTACAGTGGCAGTCAGATACCATTTTAATTCTTCTTAGGTCATTCATTGTCAGACAGAAGCAGCGCCCGGCACGTCACGCCAAAAAATAAGTTAAAAATATCAAAATGGCTTACCTATTTGTCCTCTGAAAGACAATGCCAACCCAACGAAATGTTTGCTGCATAAATGTTTACTGCCGAGCTGGCGTTAAAAGTCCGCAAGTTGGTTCAGTCTTCACATTTTCTCCTCCGAGTTTTTAGTTTCGGGAAACGTATGAAGAAAACTTCCTTCATATGTCGTAATGTCTAGAGTCGTTTCTACAAGTTCCAAAAAAGCAATGTGTGATCAGCATGCTCGTTTTTTGAAAGATTACCGGAGAAAAGTAGCAGATTTTCCATTGCTTCTATGCGAGGGCGGGTCTAAAATGTCCCACTTCCGCTTTACGATGCGACGTCACGGGCTAAAAATAGCCTGCGTGCGGTACGCCATTACGGTACTCTCGGTCCGTTCCTCATTGCGTCCCAAAGACCGACCGTGCTGACTGTGTTTTAGTTCCGCTTTACCTGGTATAATTCAATCATCGGAATTTGGATGTTTGTTTATCGTTCTCGAATCTTCCATAGCCGAATCACGAAAAATCTAAGAATCGGAAATTTCGCACGCCTCTAGGGAACAGTGTAGTTTTAAAACAACACTTTCCATTATTAAAGATACTTCCGTTTGTTTTTTGTTTTTCGCATATAATCCTAACACCAAGGCATTGTTAGAATTGAAATAATAAGTGCACCTGTAATGTCAGAGATTAATGGGGCCACCTATTCATGAATACGTCCATCAGCCTACATTAGTGCAGTGATATAAACAACTCCACACGGGATGGAAGTGCAATGTAATTTCCGATCGGTTGTGACTGCATTGCTTTTTTCTTTTAATTCATGGCACTTGTTCATGTTTCCCGACACCTTTTATGTACATTTTAACCACATGGGTGTCAGACTGAGATGATCAGGTCATTGATAATCTAACACAGGTTAATGTCGTGCGTCATATTTGCCCCTCTTGATGTTCATTATGCTACCCTAAATCACCCCAGCAGGAAGACAACACAATGCTCTTATTTAATACATTAAAAAGCGCTTCCTAAAGGAATGCCGCATTCCATTTTTGTGTAATATTATAATGCAACCAGTAATTGAGTCACCTACATTATGAAGACCTATAAACACAACCATCCAATATATTCAACAGTTATATTTGCTGCATCTACAGATTCTTCGCATTGAAATTTTTTTTTTTTTTTTAATCCGATAAATCATTTCTCAATGAAATTTAAGGTTAAAGTAACTCGTCAGCAGGGCCGGCCCAGGCCATTTGGTGGCCCTAAGCAAAATAATGCAAAGGGGCCCATATTTTTGGCCCACCATTTCGTCACAGTGTACTGTGAAACTCATACATGCAATCCAACCCATACGTCCATATTTTTTATATTCATCAGATTTTGTTGCACTGCATACTTCAAACTTCTCACCCCAAATGATTGTCAGTACTTAAAGTAGATAGCGCCAAAGCTTTCTCTAAAAGAGGAAAGAAAGAAGTTAAGGAAGAACTTTTATTTTTTTAAGCTTGTAATCAAGTATCAAAACTCACAAAAGTCAAATAAAGCAAACTGTAGTAACAGAATATAAATTAAACAATTGCTAGATTGGGGGCTCCTTAGTGGTCAGGGGCCCTAAGCAGCTGCATCGTCTGCGTATAGGCTGGGCTGGCCCTGCTCGTCAGCATACCAATGAATTTTGCAGAAACCGGCATAGCTTGTTTCTGTGTATTTATTTAAACTAGTTGTGCCTCATAATCTTTATTTGACAATAATTATGAGAAGGTAAGATGATCAAAGACAAACAAATTAATTTGTGTTGTCAAAGTTAAAGCAGCCTTTAATTTTGACAGCACTCATACATTTATACAATCGTGTGCTTTATTAGGCAGAAAAACCTTTGTATAATTTTTAGGGCTGTCAAACGATTACAATTTTTAATCGAGTTAAGTACAGCTTAAAAATTAATTCATCGTAATTAATCGCAATTAATCGCAATTCAAACCATCTATGAAATATGCCATATTTTTCAGTAAATTATTGTTGGAATGGAAAGATATAGGTATAAGATAAGATAAAGTAAAGTAGGGCTGCAGCTATCAAATATTTTAGTAGTCGATTAATCGATGGACTAGTTAGTTCGAGTAATCGGATAAGGAACATGAAAAAGTTAAATACCTAAGCTGAGTTTCAAACGGTATAAGTTTATTTTAAAAAATGAGGATCTATGTAAAACAAAAGAACAATTGACTAACTTACATAGAAAAAGTCCGCTAGCTTAAATGCTACAAAATGCTAAGGTTTTTTTTAAATGCTCTAAACAAATGGTTCAGACACATATTCCCACAAAAAAAACGGCTAAATATACCTATAAAATAAATTACGAATGCATTAAAAAACATTAGCTCAAACAAAAACTTAAGTTGGTCTTAACAGGGAGCAGTTGGATTCAGCCATGTGAAAAGTGGCAGACCAGAGGGCAGTGTATCCACCCTAATCAATAAAACTATATGCAAACACTTTCGAAATAAACCATTCTAACGCTACTTTAATTAAACGAATACTCGAGGCAACAAAATTTAATTCGAATATTTTTTTCTAATCGAATACTTGAGTTAATCGATTAATCGTTGCAGCTCTAATATAAAGGTATATATTCAACATACGGTACATAAGGACTTATTTATTATAACAATAAATCAACAAAATGGCATTAACATTATTAACATTCTGTTAAAGCGATCCATGGATAGAAAGACTTGTAGTTCTTAAAAGATAAATGTTAGTACAAGTTATAGAAATTTTATATTAAAACCCCTCTTAATTTTTTCGTTTTAATAAAATTTGTAAAATTTTCAATCAAAAAATAAACTAGTAGCTCGCCATTGTTGATGTCAATAATAATTATGGTGCTGAAACCCATAAAATCAGTCTCACCCAAGTGCCAGCAGAGGGCAACAAAACGAGTAACAACAAGTAACAAGTGTTAATGACAATTTGCTGTCATTTTAATCTGTTTGAGCAGGGCATGTTTTGACGGGATTAATTTAAAAAAAAAAAATTAACGCCCGTTAACGCGATAATTTTGACAGCCCTAATAATTTTATTTTCAAATCAAGTCAACTTCATACTTTGTCACACTTTTTATTGTTTTTATTCATAGCATTAGTTGTTCGTACATTCATATCATGCCACTGTGGAAGAGCGCTGAAACAACACTTATAATAAAACACAATAAACAAAAAAGGCACTGTAGCTTAAAGTTTTGAGTTAATTGGAGCAATTCTTCATTAATATTGTACATTTATTATTTACAGCCATCACTACTTATAATACTAGAGAGGAAGGTAGTAACTAGGAGGCAGAAGTCGGTCCCTCTTTCCATAGGTGGCAGAACCAACGTTTGTTGGCGTGTACACGGTACCAATGGTGTTACTTGAACGCACCAGAAAGTCTGCTAGTCTTTGGGTGACGCACGTTGCCGTGTTGCATTTCCTTTTCTGGACGGAGTGGCTAAAACGACAAGAGAAGATGCAATCAAGTGCAAAAATACCAGAGTGACTTCACTCAGAGATAACCCACCTGTTCATATCCTGGAGCCCTCGTTGGGATCGTGCTGCCATGAGACTGAGGAATGGGTTGGAGAAGGGGAACATGGGCACGGACCATTCATCGCCCTCATCGCCGAATGAGTTTGAACTTGAGTGTCTGAATCACAAATGAGAAACCGGATCGCACTGAGCTGATGACCACCTCTTGGAACCACAGTCCCAAGGGGGAGAAGAAAGAGTGGCCACTTAAATCCCCCCATTTCACTCCACGTCTTCTCTGAGATGAGCACAATTTGGCGTGATGACCTCCAGTTAAACGCCTACATGAAAAGCGTGTTCACTTACCTGTTGCTCGGGGCGGCGGCGACACAATGCAGCAACGCAAACGGTAGTAGGACAAATGCAGAAATCCTTAGGTGATGCATGGTGATCTGAGAAAAGAAAAAAAAAAAAAGTTACTTTAAGTGCAATACTTACTGCATATAGGGATGGTTCACATTAAGTCCATTAAAAAAGTATTTACTGTATTAAGTAATATGAAGTATTTTCCATTTCCACTTTATTTTTTTTCAACTAGACTAAAAAGGAAAATAATACTGCTCCTATACATTTAAAAATATAAAAACTATTAAAAATATTGCCCATTGGAGAATATCTATTCATTATTGAATATGACAAAATTCTTTTAATTATGTTATAGTACTTAAAATGTATTCACATTTACATTATATAACAATACAACTATATATTTTAAAATATCTATTTAACAGTAAAAGCAAATTTTAAAAAATAGCCTATGTATGCAGTACATTACAGGCTAAGAAGTAAACATTATTGAATTAGTACTCACAGAAATAAAAACATCCCAAAATTCAATGTACTTACATTACTTAGCTGATGCTGGTCTATTGCTGCGCAGTCCCGAGGTTTGCCATGCCGTCTCCCAACGCGCCAACACTTATACTTGCTGCGCTCAAACCACTTGTGACATCAACTCTCCAAATATAGCTGAATGAATGATGTGGACCCTTGATCGGTGTGGATGGGAGGTGGTCTTGCTTGGCATATACTGTATTCATAACTATGCTTATAACCTTAACACGCCAACTTTCACAACACTCGCACACACCGGAATCTGTCATTGGCGTTCGTGTAAGAGATGTGAAAAACAACACTTGGGAAGGAGGCCGACACACCTCCGGATGCTTCCCGAAGTTTTAGGTGACCCCAACTCTGCCCCTCTCTGCTCCGCTCTGACTTTATGAATAATAAATGGAATGTGATGACGATCATTAATAATAAAGAGCGGCTCATTATTTTAATGGGACCAACAAGTGAGAATGTATGAATGAATAAATTGATTACATGAGCAATGAAACATTGATTTTACTGCATTATATAACGGTACATACTAGGGTTGTTCCGATAATGTTTTTTTGCTCCCGATCCGATCGTTTTAGTTTGAGTATCTGCTGATCCCGATATTTCCCGATCCAATTGCTTTTTTTTTTTTGCTTCCGATTCAATTCCAATCATTCCCGATAATTTTTCCCGATCATATACATTTTGGCAATGCATTATGAAAAAAATGAATAAAACTCGGACGAATATATACATTCAACATACAGTACATAAGTACTGTATTTGTTTATTATGACAATAAATCCTCAAGATGGCATTTAGATTATTAACATTCTTTGTGTGAGAGGGATCCACGGATAGAAAGACTTGTGACTTTGTATATTGTGACTAAATATTGCCATCTAGTGTATTTGTTGAGCTTTCATTAAATGATACTGCAGCCATTCAACCCAAATGCATGATGGGACGTGGAACCATGACTGTGCGTAGTGCTACCAATTGATATATCTTCTCTGCATTGGGAAAATAACATAAGGTGTTAAGAAAAAAATCAAATGTGACCTTGCTTGCCGTTATTGGGATAAATTTGATAACCCTACCTTAAGCCTAAACTAAAGACTCTGGAAGAGAGTAACATATTATGTCTGTAACGTTAAATACAATTAGAAAACACTTTAAGTAAAAATATATATACATTAAAAAAAGATATGGCCGATATTTTTTTGCCGATTCCGATACTTTGAAAATGACGTGATCGGAACCGATCACATCTCTAGTTGACACTGTTGTACCCCCGGACTACAGGACAGCTTGAACTGGTCTGGATGTTAGTCGAGGTTCTTTATCCACCATCCGCACATCTTTCTAGTCAATTTTTCTTTTCAATCCACATCTAGGGAGGTTAGCCACAATGAAATAGGTTTTATACTTATTGATGACACTGCGCACGGTAGACACAGGAACATTCAGGTCTTTGGAGATGGACTTGTAGCCTTGAGGTTGCCCATGATTCTGAAGTCCTCAGACAGTTCTTTGTGCTTCATTCTTTTCTCCATGCTCAATGTGGTACACACAAGGACACGCGACAGAGGTTGAGTCAACCTTAATCCATTTTAACTGGCTGCAAGTGTGATTTAGTTATTGCCACCACCCGTTATGTGCCAGAGGTAAGTAATAGGTGCTGTTCGAGACACATTCGAGAAGCATCACATGATTTTTCAGAAGGTGCCAATACATTTGTCCGGCCTATTTTTGGAGTTTGGGGTAAAATTATAATAACTTCATTCTTTTTTTTTTTTTAATTCTCTTTTGCTTTTTTTTTTTTTTTTTTTTTTTAATTGCAAGCAAAATCAATGAAGATTTCACTTCACTTCCAAAGCATTTGTAATTGCAATTTTCTGGGAGAAATCAAGCATTATCTGACAGAATTGCAGGGGTTCCAATAATTTTGACCAGCACTGTATACTCATCTTTGAGCCTTGCCTAGTTAATTTAACTGACTGTTATTTTTTGTCCATTTAGTCTTTCCTCCCCTTTGTGAGTCACACTTCCAAAAACAAAAGGCATGTTTCCAATGGACTTTTTTCTAGTTAATATTTACTCATGAACTACCCCACCTTAAAAGTGTGATTCAAATGACTGTAAAACAAACACGGGTCCAATTGAAGTGAAAATAACCTTGTCCACGTGGGTTGAATGTGCATACATATGCAAAAATATGCCATTTTCACTGCACTTTGAACACTATATGTTCATATACCTGTATAGCACCCATATCTGTTTTGCATTAATGTAAAAAAATTCTACGGGAGCATAATTAAGGTTGCGCAATTCTGTCAGTGCACTGAAAGCTGCTGTTTTTGAGAGCGATTGTGGCACTAGGGTCATTGGGTTCACAACAAGACAAGCTGAAACAGTGCTTGTGAAATGGATTCCCCTGTTTTGAACTTATTTCAATAGATTTAGAACCTTTTGGGACACAAATTTTCTTTAATACTATAGAAAAATAAGACATTTAACAGCATAAACCACCATTTAAACTGAGCAGACTGATATTTTCACAAAAGTCTATTGGCCGGATGCGTTTCGGCTTTTTTGCTAATTTTTTCTTCATCGCCTGCAGGAGCGAAGCCATTGTTAATAACCCCGTCGACGTCCTTTGCACTGAGTGTATTATTCGTCATTATTGATTGGGGGTTGAGCTCAACTTCACGTTCGTCTTCCTTCTTCTGGAAATGCTTTCGGAGGAGGATTATCACAGCTAATGTGAAGAAAAAGGAGACCCCGCAGAGACCAGAGACTAAACCAAGGAAGATTACCCTGTAAAAAAAAAAAGAAAAGAAAAAAAGTAGGGGTTAATACCTAGGGCGTATGTATTGTCCGAACATTGGTAGGGACGATATTACAGTAATGCACATAATGCAAACAATGATCCAAATGAGGGATGGCTAGCTTGACATCATTGTTCCTTGTGGATGCTGGCCTTACCGCAGTAGTTTTGCAGGTTAGCAAGTTTAATGTTATGCTACCTCTGATGCAGGTCGGACTTTCAGTCGCAAAATTAGTCGTGTTTCCTCCATTTCCACAACATTGACGTCTTTTTACATGACATACAGTGGCTGCTGCTGGCCAAAAAAAAAACTTCTAAATATCCCTCCTCTCCAAGTGGGTGGCATGTTGTCCACATGTATCTGTCGTGACTGTGTGAGTCTTTGTGGCGGGACGGGGGGCTTCAACTCATCAGCCAATCAAACGTTCGTTTAAGGACGGGGGGAAATGGACCGGCACATTCAGCAAGTAAAAACGGATAAATGTAAGTCTGAATACAATGAAAATAATTCACTTAATAATGGTAGGGTCTATTCTATCATTACAAGATATGGGAAGACTTATCTAAATTCCCTATATAACTGAACTCTTTGCATAATGCAAATAAAAGTTCCTTAAAAGTTGTTTGGGACAATTTTAGCATCCTGAAAAGTTGCTAGTATTTAGTCCCTACCGTCCCTATACAAACCCACGCCCTTGCCTAATACAACAATTGGCGTTGTTAGACATGAAACCCAAATGTTGTCATACCTGTACATATCGGCATCATAGATCCGACAAGCTCCTTTTCCGCCACAGTTTTTTACTGACCACTTCAAGCAGGTTAGATCAATAATTGCTCCGAAATAAATCGGCGCTGGGATCCCACCTATTGAAAAACCAGTTGGAAACTCAAGTAAGGAAAGACAAGGGTGGGACAAGGCAACTCTTACCAAGGACTCTAATGATCATGGTCTGCAATCCCAGGGCGAGGGATTTAAATTGTGGGGTGATGCATCTGGAATAAATGTAAATATTTGAAAATATATCATGTGAAATAAGAGTTTAGTTATTTTTGCAGTCATTGAGAAAACACCTTATGATAATCATGTACGCAGGCGTGATTCCTAGGGAGTTAATGAAGGCGCTCAGGACCGACACGGCCATATAGGAGGTGAAACTTCGGCTGCAGCTTTTGGCTTGGGGGCACTGCCCCAGTTTCACAGACGTGCTGCTGCCCGCCGGGTATGACACGGACACGCAAGTGCAGTTATGGAACACCTGTGAGAGAACGTATTCTGTATCGACACATGTTTGGAGTGTTTCTCCGCAATAGCCGTACTGTTTCTTTGCCGTATCCACTATAGCCGAGGCAGCCGGCCAAACACGGCGTGATGTACGTGATTCCGCTGTCCGAGCACACCGGGTCCCAATCGTCCGGCGAACACGAACAGTTGCTGTTGCACTTGGAGAAAAGATTCCGCCTACCGTGAAACACTCCCGGCGTCCTGTCAGTGATACAGCAACTAAATAGCAATATAGCAAGTTTGCAAACAGTACCCCATGCTAACCCGTTGTATGAGGTGGTGAGTCCAGCCACGGGGATGTTATCACACTTGGTGCTGAACTTGAGCAACAAGAGTAGGTACGATACGAGTGACACGGCGAGGGAGAACTGAGCTCCTGATATAATGCTCAGTTTGTATCGCTTCATCACGACACCACCCAAAAAGATCCCCAAGGCGACGGCCGGGATTGTCAACAACCCTGTGAGGAAAAACAGTAAAAAAGGGCGTTTGGATCTCAATTTCTCCTTGCACTCCTTCCTCTTCCTTATGTGAGCTACGATACACAACTACTAGATGTATTTTGCAAACTTAACAAATCCTTTGAATTTGTTTATCGATGTTAGAACTAGGGCTATCAAACGATTAAAATTTTTAATCGAGTTAATCTCAGCTTAAAAATTAATTAATTGTAATTAATCGCAATTCAAACCATCTATAAAATATCCCACATTTTTCTGTAAATGATTGTTGGAATGGAAAGATAACACACAAGACGGATATATACATTCAACACTGTACATAAGTACTGTATTTGTATATTATAACAATAAATCAACAAGATGGCATTAACATTACATTCTGTTAAAGCGATCCATGGATAGAAGGACTTTTAGTTCTTAAAAGATAAATGGTTAGGACAAGTTATAGAAATTTCATATTAAAATACCTCTTAATGTTTTCGTTTTAATAAAATTTGTAAAAATTTCAATCAAAAAATAAACTAGTAGCTCGCCATTGCTGATGTCAATAATTACACGATGCTCATTGTGCTTAAACCAGACATGTCGAAAGTCCGGCCCGGGGGCCAAATGCGGCCCGTGGTCAAATTTCATCCGGCCCCCAACCTCTGTCATAAAATCAATAACGTCTGGTCCGCACACAGACTTAATAAATTGGTCAGCAGTACTGCTACTAGCATATGAGGTAGCTTACACACTAAATGCTGCTCCTCATTTACCCACTAAAAAGCAACATTACTCTAAGCAACATTACCCCGTGTGACCTTTTACTCAAAATTTTCTAAAATGGCGACAATCAACATAAAAAAGTTGACTGTGACGGCCGACGCTTCAAGGATAGGTGGAAATTGGACTTTTTCTTCACTAAAATACGCAACAACTGTGTTTGCCTCATTTGCAAAGAGACAGTTGCTGTTTTTAAAGCGCTCAATGTATGGCGATTTTACCAAACAAGACACGCTGACATGTATGACAAGATTACAGGGAAGATACGTAGCGAGAAATTGAAGCAACTTGAAGCTAGTTTAACGTTACAGCAGCAGTGTTTCACAAGAGCCCGAGAGTCGAAAGCTTAGCCACAAAGGCTAGTTGCGAGATTCTTGAAATTATTAATTTAAAAAATAATAATAAAGCAAATGTGACACACATAATGGCTCGCTAAAATTTGCTGAAATATATTGTTCAACATAAAGCACGTCAGCCAAGGTCAGCCCCCCACATGTTTACAACACTAAATCTGGCCCCCCTTGCAAAACGTTTGGACACCCCTGGCTTAAACCCATGAATTCAGTTGCACCAAAGCGCCAGCAGAAGGAGACAAAAAACACAAGTAACAAATGGACATGTCACTGTGCTGTCATGTTAATCTGTTTGAGCGGGGCATGTGCGTTAATTGCATCAAATATTTTAACGTGATTCATTTAAAAAATTAATTACCGCCCGTTAACGCGATCATTTTGACAGCCTTAGTTAGAACAGATCGTTTGCCCTTTCCTGGAGAAAGAAAGACTAAGAGCTACCATGGTAGCATGTAAAGCGTGTAGAAAATGTCTCCTTTAGCCTTTATAGGGCAGCTGATTAATGTTATAAATCAGGGGTCTCAAACTTGTGGCTGGGGGCCACCTGACGAGGTTTTTTTTTCTTTTTTTCAATATAAGAAAGCAGAGTGACGTTATTTTGACCTCTGCCAGTAGGCGAAGGTTATGTATTCAGGATGATCATACAGAACACCTAAAGGGAAATCAACAGAAATGAAAATACATTTAAACCATGTGGTGCGCACCACATACTATCTGAAGCGCACCAGATTATTTCTCCGCAATCTGGTAAACATTAGTATTAGCGTAATTTTCGGACTATAAACTGCTAGTTTTTTCCTTCATTTTGAATCCTGCGGTTTATAGTCATTCATTCATTCATTCATTTTCCATGCCGCTTTTCCTCACGAGGGTCGCGGAGGTGCTGGAGCCTATCCCAGCCAACTACGGGCAGTAGGCAGGGGACACCCTGAACTGGTTGCCAGCCAATCGCAGGGCACAAGGAGACATACAACCGGTTTATAGTCATGTTCGGCTTATTTGTTGATTTATTTGGGTTTCATAGGGAACACTTCATTTGACAGGGGTGTCATAAGAACGTCATAATGGCACGATCATAGGCATTACTGAATGCTTATGACAGATGTCATTAAGTGTCATCCGGTAAATTATGTCACTAATTCCATTCATGTCCAGCTCGGCTCTCTTACATTCGTTCAAAAGCGAGATAATTTGCCAGATAACACCAAATGACATGTTATAAGCAGTCATTAATGCTCATGATAGTGTCATAAAATAATTATAGTTGTCTTAAGACAGTCTTATGGTGCCACTGTCTGGTAAAGTGTTACCAAATACCTTAACTAGCAACTAATGAAACAACTGGAACAGTAACTGAAGAAATAATTAGCACGTGAATTTTGATTATTTACATCTGTAGCGCTGCAATGCATGCTAGGAGGCATGTTGGACAACAACAGTGTTGACAGCAGGTGGCACCACAGGTTGACTGTCTCCCACAAGGGAGCAGTGATGGACAAATGAAGCTTCTTGAAGCAATGAAGCATTGCAGCCAATTGGTTCAAAGCTTCATGGTTTGGTCTTATGACAGTCGGATGATGCCACTGTCAAATAAAGTGTTACCGGTTAAAATCTTTTGGTGTAAATATCCCATAATACAGTGAGGACAGCTGCGGCTTATCTATGAACAAATGTCGTTTTCGTGTCAAATTTGGTGGGTGGCGGATTATTGTCTGGTGCGCCTTATAGTGCGAAAATTATGGTATATAGCATTTCAGATAGCGGATTTTTGCTATGCAAGTTAGGCAATTGCTGTTTTGTTGTCTTTAGATCCTCATTTATATTTTTAAATATCGTTTGAGGCTCAACTCAGGTGCTAGTTGAGATTGAAGTAAAGCTCAACTAAATCCTCTAACATCATTTTTAGCACGCCGAAATTGCTGGTGTCCGATGCATGTTTGCTATATACCTATGCTAATATATGTTATAATATAATGCTAATGTTGACCAGATTGTTACTGGTGCACACCAGATTCTATTTGGTTAGCACCAGATGGTTTATTTTATTTATTTTCTGTTGATGTCCCTTTAAAGGCTCCGTATTATTATCCAACATGGTAATGATATGACATGACAATTTTTTAATATGAAACAGAAGACGTGTTTATATTTGGGGGTGATGTGGAGAGAAAAGGAATTTTCCGATAACTTGATAACAGATTAGCCAATTAACTGAAATTTGCAAAGTTTGTGATATGATCAAAAGAGAAACAAAGGTCACAGAGGTCAATTTGCCTGCATTAGCGGATGTCTGCTCTCTCAGAGTGGTCTTCTATTTACCTATGAGGAAGTTGGCTCTGGATGCCGACTGTCCAAACTGCTGCTCTATATATTTGGCGTTAAAGGTGAACATGCCAACAAACGCGTTGAACTTCAGGGTATTGCCAATCAAGAGCAGGATGAAGATGGGATCGCACAAAAGGCGTTTCAGTGAGGGAAGGAACCCTAAAGGAGATAAAGGTGATAATCCTGCGATATTCAGGATGGTGGTGAGCGACATCGGACTTGGTCTTACCTTTGGCGAGTTCTTTAATTTTTTTTACTGGCTCGTTGTTGGAGGAATCCGTCGTTGGTTCGGCAATTTTTTCCACAAGTGAGGGTTTGGCATCTTCGACCTCGGGGGAATGGGGTAAGAAAAAGAAAGGAAGGCTGGAGATGAAGAGGAGGGCGGCGGACACTAGCATTCCCAACCACCAGGCTCCCACCCAGCGGGCGTCTTTGGGGGAGATGGTCACACTTTCTGGAGAAAATAAATGATGCTTTAAACTGGATAAACTATCAAACCTGAGACAAAAAAAATCAATAAAGTACAAAATGACTATCTTGAATCCAATTTCTCTCATCTCCCCCTGTTTGTGCTGTTAGCCCTCTAAGACAAAGTAACAACTACACTGATAAACAAACTACAAATCGTGATTAGCTTTCCATTCTCCCAATGGCGTGCGTGTGCTAAGCAGGAAGAAAAAAGTTCCAACTCACCCATATCAACAAATCCAATATCAACATATATATTAGCGCAATAGGACCCAAGGAGGTAGCCAAATATAGGGCCAAGGAGAGCGATGGTCTGGAGACAAGCTGCCAAACAAAAAAAAACCACACACAAAAAAAAAACACTTGATTTTCTGAACGCACAGATCAAATAAACCGTCCAGGAAATAACATTTACCAATATAGAAGGGAGAGTTTTCCGCTTTAGCGAAGTCATCAATGTACGAGATGCCCAGAGGTGTGACGGGTGTCTCCCCGATCCCCCTCAACGCGTTCCCCAAGAACACGTAGATCCACATATTGGAACCGGACTTCTCGCACGCTGTGCAAACACAATGAATGGTAATAAAGGAATGCCTATCACCAACGGTGTAGGCTTAAATAGGGACGGTAGGGACATAACACTAGCAACTTTTCAAGATGTTCAAATTCTTCCCAACAACTTTTAAGCTCCTTATTTGCATTATATAATGAGTTCAGGTATATACAGTGAGGCAAATAAGTATTTAGTCAACCACTAATTGTGCAATTCTCCCACTTGAAAATATTGGAGAGGCCTGTAATCGTCAACATGGGTAAACCTCAACCATGAGAGACAGATTGTGTAAAAAAAAAAAACAACAGAAAATCACATTGTTTGATATTTAAAGAATTTAATTGCAAATCACGATGGAAAATACGTTTTCTGTAACTCTTCACGAGCTTTTCACACACTGTTGCTGGTATTTTGGCCTATTCCTCCATGCAGATCTCTTCTAGAGCAGTGATATTTCGGGGCTGTCGTTGGACAACACGGACTTTCAACTCCCTCCACAGATTTTCTATGGGGTTGAGATCTGGAGACTGGCTAGGCCACTCCAGGACCTTGAAGTGCTTCTTATGAAGCCACTCCTTTGTTGCCTTGGCTGTGTGCTTGGGATCATTGTCATGTTGAAAGACCCAGCCACGTCTCATCTTCAATGCCCTTGCTGATGGAAGGAGATTTTCACTCAAAATCTCTCGATACATGGCCCCATTCGTTCTTTCTATTACACAGATCAGTCGTCCTGGTCCTTTGCTGAAAAACAGCCCCAAAGCATGATGTTTCCACCCCCATGCTTCACAGTGGGTATGGTGTTCTTTGGATGCAATTCAGTATTCTTTCTCCTCTAAACACGAGAACCTGTGTTTCTACAAAAAAACTTCTATTTTGGTATCTTTTGACCATAACACATTCTCCCAGTCCTCTTCTGGATCATCCAAATACTCTCTAGCGAACCGCAGACGGGCCTGGACGTGTACTTTCTTCAACAGGGGGACACGTCTGGCAGTGCAGGATTTGAGTCCCTGGTGGCGCGTTACTCATAGTAGCCTTTGTTACTGTGGTCCCAGCTCTCTGTAGGTCATTCATTAGGTCCCCCCGTGTGGTTGTGGGATTTTTGCTCAACGTTCTTGTTATCATTTTGACGCCATGGGGTGAGATCTTGCATGGAGCCCCAGATCGAGGGAGATTATCAGTGGTCTTGTATGTCTTCCATTTTCTAATAATTGCTCACACACTTGATTTCTTTACACCAAGTGTTTTACCTATTGCAGATTCAGTCTTCCCAGCATGGTGCAAGTCTACAATTTTGTCTTTGGTGTCCTTCAAGAGCTCTTTGGTCTTGGCCATAGTGGAGTTTGGAGTGTGACTGACTGAAGTTGTGGACAGGTGTCTTTTATACCGAAAATGAGTTAAAACAGGGGCCATTAATACAGGTAACGAGTGGAGCCTCATTAGACCTCGTTAGAAGAAGTTAGACCTCTTTGACTGCCAGAAATCTTGCATGCTTATTTTCCACTCTAATTTGGAAATAAATTATTAAAAAATCAAGCAATGTGATTTTCTGTTTTCTTTTTTCCACATTCTGTCCCTCATGGTTGAGGTTTACCCATGTTGACAATTATTGGCCTCTCTAATCTTTTCAAGTAGGACAACTTGCACAATTGGTGGTTCACTAAATACGTATTTGCCCCACTGTATATGTTATATTTCTCTTATAGAGTATTCGACGAGGAATACGATAGACCCATTAATTACACTTTTTTGGAAAAATCCCCATTTCTTTAAGTAGTCACATGAATAATGAGGTGGCCTGTGAAAATCAACGTAATACAACTCGCCAAGGACTTACCAGAGAGTACTTGGTGAGTCACTCTTTAAACAATCATGTGGTATTAATAGTTGATTGTACTTACTTAAACATGTATAGTCTACGTGACATGATTAGTGCTGATTAGGATTGAAATCAGAATTCAGAATTGTTAGATAATCTGCCAAATGATTCCATGGTATTGAAATACTCCCTACAGTTGTCGCTGCGACAGTGCAGTAAAGCTGTGTGTGCTAAATCTGTTGGCCTTTTGGGGGCCCCTGCTGGCTGGGGGCCGTAGGGGACGCGACGCCTCTGCTAATATTGAGACTAAACCTACGCCTTTGCCAATCACACTGTTCTGCTGCCTATCTCTAATATGAAAATGATCATGAGAGTCATGAAGCAGAATTGAATTCCAGACATGAAAGTAAGAGGAGGACATTTTCGGAATAGTTGAAGCAAAGCCAGCATTTTCAGTTTACCAATGTATCATTCTGTTTCTTCTTAGTGTTTAATGCTTCGACATTCCAGAGGAAATATTTGTTCGCTACCTTTCCCTGTTTCTAAGCAGCTTAATTCAAGCGAGGTTTCTGTGGGAACGGAGTTGTTTGTGCTCAGTGGAAAACAAAAGTTAATCCACAGGGAGTTGTCGTGGAGTCGTACCTTGTGTCGTGTTCTGAAGTGTTTGATTCCAGTGGCTGACATTGGTTTCAGGCCTGACACAGGCAATGGTGCTCGAGCTGTCATTTTGGGACGAGGCGATGACCGTGTCGTACTTATACCTAAAAGATAATGATTCAGGTTATGTCTTTTTTTGTGTTGGCAGTTGGTTTTAAACTGTTTTGATTTGCACAATATTTCATTTTACTATTTATTTTCACTTAATATAGTACTTAAATGTGGATCCGGAACTTTCTTACGGTCCCATGAAGAAATGCGTCAGTCCGGTGAGAAGAGCCCCCGCCGCCATAAGAACGGAGCCCCCCGCGATGAGCCTCGGTCGGTGCATCTTGGCACCAAAATGGCTGACCACGGCTAGAAACAACAGGTTGCCCATTTCAAAACCCCCGTCGATGAGGCCTATGCGCAAGCTGGAGAGGTCGAATCGCCTCTCGAGTTGTGTGATGGCGCTCTTGATGAAGGTTCCAGCGAGGGTTTTGCAGAAATAGGAGAAGGACAGCGCCACAATAAACATCTGGAGAAGATGAAAAAGGATTACCTCTTACAAATACTAGGCTTGTTCCGATCATGTTTTTTGCTCCCGAACCGATCCCGATCGTTTTAGTTTGAGTATCTGCCGATCACGATATTTCCCGATCCGATTGCTTTTTTTTGTTCCCGATTCAATTCCAATCATTCCCGATCATTTTTCCCGATCATATACATTTTGGCAATGCATTACGAAAAAATTGAATAAAACTCGGACGAATATATACATTCAACGTACAGTACATCAGTACTGTATTTGTTTATTATGACAATAAATCCTCAAGATGGCATTTACAGTATTAACATTCTTTCTGTGAGAGGGATCCACGGATAGAAAGACTTGTGACTTTGTATATTGTGACTAAATATTGCCATCTAGTGTATTTGTTGAGCTTTCAGTAAATGATACTGGAGCCATGCCCAAATGCATGATGGGAAGTGCAACCATGACTGTGCTTAGTGCTACCAATTGATATATCTTCTCTGTGTTGGGAAATAAAATAGGGTGTTAAAAAAAGATCAATTACAACTTTGCTTCCCCACATTGCTTCCCACGATATTTCTAATTGTAGGGAGAGGGATTGTAAGGCTTTAGCCTTTTAAAGAAGGCTCCAAAGGCTCCCAAAATTCGCTCTACTCATTTAAAGCTGCCTTTTAGCTCTCTATATAGGTAAAACGGCGCCATTACAGATTGAGCCCGACAATGCGTGAGTGGGTCGTGCAGCGCATTCATTAATTGCGTTAAATATTTTAACGTGATACATTTTTTAAAACATTAATTACCGCTGTTATCGGGATAAATTTGATAACCCTCCCTTAAGCCTAAACTAAAGACTCTGGATAAGTGTAACATATTATGTCTGTAGCGTTCAATACAATTAGAAAACGATTTAATTAAAACATATATATATATTTAAAAAAGGCATGTCTGATATTTTTTTGCCGATCCCGATACTTTTGAAAATGACGTGATCGGACATCTCTAACAAATACCGTACTTAGGAAATCACTGGAAGTGTATAATACCTTGAGAGCTGAGATGTTGCACCGTCGTTTTTTGCTGACATCTCCGTCAGAGACGCAGAGAGCCTGCTGGCTGGTGATTTTGCTTTTTTCGTCCATCATTAAATCAGGCTTTCACCACTCAATCCTGCTGCTAGCATGGAAATACACCATCGATCGACTGTCAAAATAGTGGATTCATTTACCAAGCAATTAAAATTAATTGTGGCAGCCCTAGTATCGAGTATAGTACAGATCACAAATAATTCAGGAAATATTGTTATTTTAAATTGAAGTTAATAAAAACAATGCTACATTGAACTATACAATGTAAATATCACCTGTCTGCTGCAAAAAACAGCGTTTTAGCTAAATGTCAACCGACAGAAGGACCTGAAAAACCACTGTGAGACATCTCAGGTAACATGACAGGTGTTTACTCTTAGTTCTTAATGCAAAGTGGTATGTCTTCTCTTATAACTGAGGACTGAGTTAAAATTCAAAGTTGTATTCACCTACTAAATTCAAATGCATGTGCATAAACAAGCCAGTGAACAAGCAGAATCCAGTACCTAGTGTATCCTCAGAGGCATCTTCTCTCGGGGTTGCCGGCCATGTCGGGGAGAGAAAAAAAAAAACTTGGTGAACCAGATTCGCTCTCCTGCTTGCTTGTGGTGCGGGACAAAAGGCCGTGCACATTTTTATTCCACTGGCATGCAAGTGCCTCCAGGAGGGCAGAGCAACAAGTAGGGAGAGGTGGAGCAGCCTGATTATTTGGAAATCACAAGGAGTATGTGCAATAACTCATCTATTTATATATTGCACTGAAATTTCAGTTTTAAATGAGTCATAGACTGATGGACAACTAACAGATGACAAGGCTTTAATTAAGAGATCAACCTCAATATGTGCTTTATGCAGTGGCGGACTTGGCAATTTTGGGGCCTAAGGCGAACATATCCAGGGGCCCTCTTTATGGGTCAGGGGTTAAAAAGGTGAGAAGGGTGTGGAGGAAATATGTTCTGGTACACTAAGGCTGTCCTAAACGACAGATTTTCTCCTGATTAGTCACAAATAAACAATGAAGTTAAATGCTGATAGCATTTACTAGTGCAAAAGAATGGAAAGTAAACAGATTCAGAACACTGACTTTGCCTTTCCAACATTATTCAAGACAATTCTTAAAAACAAATTCTAGCAATATTATTATAGTATACTACTATACATAATCGTAGTATAATAATTATGATAATTATTCATTGCCAATCATATTTGTCATGAAGAGTGTCATTTGAAAGCTATTCTTAGTGTAGAATCTGTATTATGTAGTATTTACTCAACATATTATCATATTAATTCTGAAGTATGTGGGATTAACTCCAGAAATCATTATTTATATGACAAACATGACGTGCTTTTGCTGTTAACCAGCTGTTGAGTGTTATTGGATGACTGATTAGAACTGTACTTCATTGTTTCGCCACAGGGTGTGCTGTCGTGCATTTTATATTCGGTGTGAAGAAGAAGAAGAAAGTTAAAAGAGGCATTACAGGCCTGTTCTCAACTTCTCCCTCACTGCACTTTGGCTCATGGTGAGCACGTTCGATCATGTGTTCGAAATAAACGATAGCCTACGTGCAAAGTAGCAAGTAAGCTGTAAAAATAGCGAGCTTAGTGGCGTGAAAATCGTGGGAGAGCTAAGTGAAGCTAACGAACAGCTAAGCGATGCTAAACGGCGCTAAATGAAGCTAAGCGACTGATACTCTGTCCGTCGTCGTCATGGAACAGTCCATTGTAGTGCCTGTGTGTGTGTGTGTGTGGGGGGGGGGGGTAATGGTTTTCTTTTTTGTTTTGTTATTTGTTTGTTTGGTACACTGACATAATTAAACATGACGAATAGTTGGCGGTGCTGCTGGCTCCGGTGGCCCAAGCCGTTGCTCGTTGGGGCAAGGGTAGCTGGTTGGGGGCCCCCTACTGGTTGGGGGCCTAAGGCGATCGTCTACTTCGCCTGAATAGTAGCTCCGCCTATGGCTTTATATTTAGTTCTTTGGATTGTTTCAAGAACACTCTTACAAATTTCCGATTTAAAAAAATAGAATAACAATAATAATAAAAAAATTTTTAAAAACACACACACCTTAGTTGGAGTAGGCATGTAAACAATTCGGTGAGTAAGTCTAAGGGGTTCGGCGAAGGTAAAGAAACGCATAGCCCTATTTTCGTACGCTGATTAAATCTAGGCAAAGTGGCTTTTTAGACCAGGTTTTGGGCTGGTTTGTTCCCACTTTACAGGCTTAACCATTTCTTTTAACTGCTAGTCCTCGATCTGATGGGTGGAGGAACTGGTTTGCTCAGTGGGAGGTTGACTTGCACTTGGTATGAGGGGAATACAACAGACCAATGGGCAACGTGGTCTTAAATGTTGACCTGCTGTCAAAATGAGAAGAATTTTGAACGGGAATCTGCTAAATTATTAGCTTGCTTGCTTAGACATGGTAGAAAACACCCAGGTGACTTGAAGTTCTGCTCTGAGACCCCAAATTTGGCCAATGTGCATGTGTGATACATCATTGGAAAGGTTAAAATATCCATTTTCTAGGGAAAGAAACATTTTGAACAGGAGGGAATTTGTAGACACCTTAAAAGTAAGTCAAATCAGGTGAGTGAAAAATAGACATTTGTGGACTTTTTGGGGATTTTATGGGTGAAAAACGGTAATATAACAAGGGTCATGATGCAGAAGTCACACACAAAAAGAAGTGGTCGAGATTTTGTTTTTCAAATATTTACCCTTTAAAAAAAAAAAAAAAAAAAAACGTGTCTTTGTTTGGATCCATTATTTATCATCTAAAATATCGGAGAAAATAAGACGGTAAACAGACACACAAAAAATACAATGAAGCGATAGTTATGAGGTAGATATCCGTGACCTATTTACAGACACAATTTTTTTTCATTGTGACGTAGTTTGTTTAAAAGTTTAAAATATGCGAGTGAATAATTTGTTTAAAGTCGTTTTTTAAAAACTAAATATGAGACATCAATTGAGGATTCTAAGCTGAAGATGATAATTTCAAATAATAAATATAATTACTTACCTTCTTTTTATAGCTGGGTTGAAACAAAAACTGTGTTGCGCAGTGTCTGAAAACTGGGTCTCCAGGGGAAAAGGAGAAAATTAAAATTAGTCCGGGGGCCTAATGCGCCATGAAACCGCTATGGCACCACATAGGCAGATTGTTCTCTCAAACACAACAGTTCTTTTAGCTTAAAATACAGCAGTTTATTTTAAAGAGGGGCGCAAGAACAGAAACTACTTTTTCAGCCTTGTGTGTGTTTTCCTTAATATATTGGTTTTGATTTGAATTTGAAAGGGGAAAAAATGCTTTATTATCTCATTCCGAAGGGTTCGGTGAATCAACATGTGAACTTTTTGGGGTTCGGTACCTTTAGCAAGGTTAAGAACCAGTGCTAGTTACTAAACGGCTCTGAAACAAGATGGCCGACAAGTGACGGCACTTCTCTGTTGGCTCACGGAGCGAAGCACACATCTAGTTATACGTATATGAAGCCAATGAACCTGCCGATCTATCAAGTATTTTTGTTGATTTTGTTTTCATTTTCCATTCTCGTAATATGACTATTTTCAATAGATAGTGTCGTATAATAATCATCAATGGCCATAAAAGAGACGAAAACTAAGTTTATGAAGCCCAAGAAGAAATCAGCAGAGCCGTAGTACTAGTAGAGCTCGGCCTGTAACTAGTTTCCTGCACGAGTGTGGAAGCAGTTTCAAAAAGTCCCCACAGGAGGGCAACCGTGAGACAAAAATGTCGTATTTTGGCAATTTTAAAAGAAAGTCCTCTCTAGTTCTCAATAAGAATTACAACAGGGATTTGTCAAAAAACATACTAAAGTAGTGCATAATAATGGGGGCATAAAAAGTCGTTTTGTTCGTAGTAGAGCCGTTTATCTACACAAATTTAGATATCTTATATGAGGGAGAGATGTCACTTGTTGTCTGTTTTCGGCCTTCCTAACGAATTGAAACATGCTAATTTTGCACTCAAACTGATGCAGTACCTAAATATGAATAACATTGATTTCTAGCAGTACATTTGTTTTTGATAAAACGTGAGGAATGTATTGAAAATGGTCAAAACACAATTTTTGTTTCACGGTCGCCCTCCTGTGGGAAATTTTAGCAACTGCATTCACTGAAGTGAACATGAGCTCGCGACGCGTTGATTTGTCGTCATCACGCGGAGACCAGTTGATGACGTCGATTTCGAGTTCTTTGTTACTCTGCAATCTTTTCGCTTGATTTTTGAGTAAACCCTCCGAACCCAGTATTTTCTACAGTTCATAAAAAAATTAATGATAAACGATTTCAATACAATAACGACTTGATGAGTTTTCTTCTCGCTCCAAAGCATTTCGTCTTGTTTTTTCGCTGTATATAACATTTTCAATCATGTCATGTAATCATAACCAATGACCATTAAAGAGCAGAAAACTAAACACAAAGTTTTTCAAACCCAAGAAAAAGTCAGCGGACCCGTAGCACAGTAAATACTTTTTAAATTTAGCTGCGCTTATGCCACATTGCACCCATTAGTGGCGAGTCACGGTAACTAACTGCACGAGTGTGGAAGCAATTTCAAAAAGTCCCCACAGGAGGGCAACCGTGAGACGACAAAAATGTCGTATTTTGGCAATTTTTAAAAGAAAGTCCTCTCTAGTTCTCAATCAGAATTAAAGCAGGGATTCGTCTAAAAACATTCTAAAGTACTGCATAATAATGGGGGCAAAAAAGTCGTTTTGTTAGTAATACAGCCGTTTATTTACACAAATTTAGACATCTAAGGGGGAGGGATGCCGCTCGCGGTCTGTTTTCGGGCCTTCGTAAATTAAAACATGCGAATTTTGCACTCAAACTGACGCAGTACTTAAATTTGATTATTATTGATTTCTAAGAGTACATTTGCTTATGATAAAACGTAAGGAATTTCTTCAAAATTGAAAAAAAAAAAAAACATTTTTTGTCTCACGGTCGCCCTCCTGTGGGGAATTTTAGCAACTGCACCCTCTCAGGTGACCGTTAACTATCCCGTTCATCACGCAGAGACCATTTGATGAAGTCCACCGTTCTCTGCAACTTTTTTCCCCCTTGTTTTTGTGTGTGTAAAAACTCCCATTACTTCCCACAGCCAGGAAAAGATTTAATACTCGACGCTGTCACAACACTCACGACTTAATGAGTTTTACCTGCGCTCCAAAAGCGTTTCAACTTAGTGTTTTGGTTTCAAATCTGCTTTGACCTCCAAATATTCCAGGACTATAATTAACAGTATTAAAATTCCTCAAACAGATTTTTTTTTTCATCAATCTCATGCGTAATGATAATTAATGACATTTTTAATTTCTCAATGGCGTTTGTGTGCTATGGACACCCTGTGTGACTCCTGAATAAAGATCATATATATATTAGGGCTGTCAAAATTATCGCGTTAACGGGCAGTAATTATTTTTTTTGATTAATCACATTAAAATATTTGACGCAATTAACGCACATGTCCTGCTCAGACAGATTTAAATGACAGTAGAGTGAAAGGCCCACCTGTTAATTGTGTTTTATGGAGTTTTGCCGCCCTCTTCTGGCGCTTGGGTGCAACAGATTTTATAGGCTTCAATACCCATGAGCATTGTGTAAGTAATTATTGACATCAACAATGGCGGACTACTAGTTTATTTTTTGATTGAAAATTTTACTAATTTTATTGAAACGAAAACATTAAGAGGGGTTTTAATACAAAATTTCTATAACTTGTACTAACATTTATCTTTTAAGAACTACAAGTCTTTCTATCCATGGATCGCTTTAACAGAATGTTAATAATGTTAATGCCATCTTGTTGATTTATTGTTATAATAAACAAATACAGTCCTTATGTACCATATGTTGAATGTATATATCCATCTTGTGTCTTATCTTTCCATTCCAACAATTTATTTTACAGAATATATATATATATATATAATATAATTTACAGAAAAATATGACATATTTTATAGATGGTTTGAATTGCTATTAATTGCAATTAATTACGATTAGTTAATTTTTAAGCTGTAATTAACTCGATTAAAAATTTTAACCGTTTGACAGCCCTAAAATATATATATATATATTGCAATAAACGGAGCACATATTTAAAATTATAGTACCCCTTCTGCTTGTTAAAAAGAAGTAGTCCCAATGTCCCAAAAATGCAATAAAATCTTATTATAAATCGAGACTACGGCCATAACAAGACCATAAACAACTTATCATAAAATATATGTCATGTTGACAAATGCTGGTTGGCAGCATATCAGTCAGTCAGAAGTGATAAACTTGTAGTAATAATGACAAATGAAGAAAAACAGTCGTGAAATTCTTTTTGAAAAGTAACAATCCGTACAATTGTACAAATATACATCATACAAATTATGAGCAGTAATTACAGATTAAGGAAGTGTTGACTTATTCGCCTGCTCCTAATGAGGACATGTAACAAGTTCGTGTGCACAATAACCCACAGAATATGTAACGAAATATGATGCACATTTGTTTTGTCGTCCCGTTTCTTGATATAATACAAAACAAAATATACACACACTAAAAACCCTTGTTGGAGTTTCTTACTCTAATGAGAATCCTTGAGTTATTGACGTCAACTCTAAAAAGGGTGATACTGTAGTGTCATTGCCTATACATACCACAAAATAGCAGCTAATGAATACTTTTGTCTAAATGAAGCGCCCCAGCTTCCAATTCTTAGCAAGTATTAAAATTTGGAACAAAAATGTTAAATAGTGCTCTCTTTCTCTGTGTCATCTTTGTTTTGGTCAATATTGATATTTGCGTGTCCGTTCACTCCGTTCTCCTCGACTCCGTTTTCCTTGGCTTGCTCCCTTAATGCTAACTTCTTCTGTCTCTGAACAATCTTTCGATACAGGCCCAACCACATCACGTTCGCCACGAAGTACAGTCCGCTGACCAACCCCATGAATGTCCACCTGGAATGTATTTGCTTCGTTATTTGTCAAATCTACATTTGTTTTAATCTGGATTTAGCGCGCCGCTCTACCTGAACGCATCGGCGTCGTACAGTCGGCACGCGCCGCGGCCTCCGCAGTGTTTGGTCCCCCACTTTAAACAGGTTCGGTCAATCAGGGCTCCGAAATATATGGGAGGAGGTATCCCACCTTTAAAGAAAACATTTCGAGTCACATTTGCTCATGTACTTGTAAGCAATTAATCGACTCACCCAAAGTTCTTACGATCAACGTCTGCATTCCCAAAGCCAGAGACTTCAAGTCTTGTTGAATGGATCTAAGCAGCACTATGTAACCCGGGGTGCCGCCGCACGCTGATATAAAGGAGCCAATCACGGACAGAGCCATGTAAATTTTGAAAACTCGATCGCAGTCGCTTTTCCTAGAACACTGGCCCAACACCGCTGAGGTGTTTTGGCTGGGACTGATCATTTCCGTAATGCAGGAACAGTTATGGAACACCTGCAAACACAGGGGAAATACAGTGAGGCAAATAAGTATTTAGTCAACCACCAATTGTGCAAGTTCTCCTACTTGAAAAGATAAGAGAGGCCTGTATTTGTCAACATGGGTAAACCTCAACCATGAGAGACAGAATGTGGGGAAAAAAAACAAAATCACATTGTTTGATTTTTAAAGAATTTATTTCCAAATTAGAGTGGAAAATAAGCATGCAAGATTTCTGGCTGTCAAAGAGGTCGAACTTCTTCTAACGAGGCTCCACTGTATTATTGGCACCTGTTTTAACTCATTATCGGTATAAAAGACACCTGTCCACAAGCTCAGTCAGTCACACTCCAAACTCCACTTTGGCCAAGACCAAAGAGCTGTCGAAGGACACCAGAGACAAAATTGCAGACCTGCACCAGGCTGGGAATACTGAATCTGCAATAGGTAAAACGCTTGGTGTAAAGAAAACAAGTGTGGGAGCAATTATTAGAAAATGGAAGACATACAAGACCACTGATAATCTCCCTCGATCTTGGGCTCCATGCAAGATCTCACCCCGTGGCGTCAAAATGATAACAAGAACGGTGAATAAAAATCACAGAACCACACCGGCGGACCTAGTGAATGACCTACAGAGAGCTGGGACCACAGTAACAAAGGCTACTATCAGTAACGCAATGCACCGCCAGGGACTCAAATCCTGCACTGCCAGACGTGTCCCCCTGCTGAAGAAAATACACGTCCAGGCAGGGCCGACCCAGGCCATTTGGGGGCCTTAAGCAAAATAATGCAAAGGGGCCCATATTTTTGGCCCACCATTTCGTCACGTTGTACTGTGAAACCCATACATGCAATCCAACCCATACGTCCATATTTTGTATATTAATCAGATTTTGTTGCACTGCACACTTCAAACTTCTCACCCCAAATAATTGTCAGTACTTACAGTAGATAGCGCCAAACCTTTTTCGAAAAGAGGAAAGAAAGAAGTTAAGGAAGATTTTTTTTTTTTCTAAGCTTGTAATCAACTATCAAAACTCACAAAAGTCAAATAAAGCAAACTGTAGGAAACAAAATAGAATATAAATCAAACAATTGCCAGATTGGGGGCCCCCCAGTGGTCAGGGGCCCTAAGCAGCTGCATAGTCTGCGTATAGGCTGGGCCGGCCCTGCGTCCAGGCCCGTCTGCGGTTCGCTAGAGAGCATTTGGATGATCCAGAAGAGGACTGGGAGAATGTGTTATGGTCAGATGAAACCAAAATAGAACTTTTTGGTAGAAACACAGGTTCTCGTGTTTGGAGGAGAAAGAATACTGAGTTGCATCCGAAGAACACCATACCCACTGTGAAGCATGGGGGTGGAAACATCATGCTTTGGGGCTGTTTTTCTGCAAAGGGACCAGGACGACTCATCTGTGTAAAGGAAAGAATGAATGGGGCCATGTATCGAGAGATTTTGAGTGAAAATCTCCTTCCATCAGCAAGGGCATTGAAGATGAGACGTGACTGGGTCTTTCAGCATGACAATGATCCCAAACACACAGCCAGCACAACAAAGGAGTGGCTTCGTAAGAAGCATTTCAAGGTCCTGGAGTCTCCAGATCTCAACCCCATTGAAAATCTGTGGAGGGAGTTGAAAGTCCGTGTTGCCCAACGACAGCCCCAAAACATCACTGCTCTAGAGGAGATCTGCATGGAGGAATGGGCCAAAATACCAGAAACAGTGTGTGAAAAGCTTGTGAAGAGTTACAGAAAACGTTTGGCCTCCCTCCGTTATTGCCAACAAAGGGTACATAACAAAGTAGGGTTGTGCCGATCATGTTTTTTTGCCCTTTGATAGTTTTTTTCGATCCAATATTTCCCGATCCGATTGCTTTTTTTTTTTGCTCCCGATTCAATTCCAATCATTCCCGATAATTTTTCCCGATCATATACATTTTGGCAATGCATTAAGAAAAAAATGAATAAAACTCGGACGAATATATACATTTAACATACAGTACATAAGTACTGTATTTGTTTATTATGACAATAAATCCTCAAGATGGCATTTACATTATGAACATTCTTTCTGTGAGAGGGATCCACGGATAGAAAGACTTGTAATTCTTAAAGGATAAATGTGACTTTGTATATTGTGACTAAATATTGCCATCTAGTGTATTTGTTGAGCTTTCAGTAAATGATACTGTAGCCATTTAACTTCTGGCCAGATGCATGATGGGAAGTGCAACCATGACTGTGCGCCGTGGTACCAATTGATATATCTTCTCTGCGTTGGAAAATAACATAGGGTGTTAAGAAAAAGATCAACTACTACTTCCCCACATTGCTTCCCACGATTATTCTAATCGTTGGGAGAGGGATTTTAAGGCTTTAGCCATTTAATAAAGGCTCCAAAGGCTGACAAAATTTACTCTACTCATTTTACGCTGCCTTTTAGCTCTATATACTGTATGGGTAAAACGGCGCCATTATAGATTGAACGCGACAATGCGTGAGTGGGTCGTGCAGCGCATGCGTTAATTGTGGCAAATATTGTAATTAGAAAACGATTTGCTTAAAAAAAAATATATATATATATATATATATATATATATATATATATATATTTATATGTTTAAAAAAGGCATGTCCGATATTTTTTTGCCAATTCCGATACTTTGAAAATGACGTGATCGGACATCTCTATAACAAAGTATTGAGATGAACGTTTGGTATTGACCAAATACTTATTTTCCACCATGATTTGCAAAACAATTCTTTACAAATCAAACAATGTGATTTACTGTTTTTTTTTTTTCCACATTCTGTCTCTCATGGTTGAGGTTTACCCACGTTGACAATTACAGGCCTCTCTAATCTTTTCAAGTGGGAGAACTTGCACAATTAATGGTTGACTAAATACTTATTTTCCCCAATGTAGGTATAAATTGATGTTTTCATTGTAACAGACTCCCTGCTTTCTTACGATTTCTTTTCCAGTGCCGGTGGAGGTTTGACAACCAGCCAGACAGGGAGAAGCGTACGTCATCCCGTTGTAGGCGCAAACTGGATCCCATTGCTTCATCGAGCAGGAACAGCCGGCGTTGCATTGTGACAACAGCGTTTGCGGCTGGTAGGACACATCGGGGATTCTGGTACGACCAAATGTATTATTTAACAACATGACTTAAAGCTCTCTGCTAACAGCGGGAACAAAAATGTACGATGTTTTCGGGCTGGTCCTAGCATACTTTTTGTGACATCAGACTTGAACAGTCACTCACCCTTGATACGTGACAGTGAGGCCGGCCACCTCTGCACTTTCGCAATGAACGAAGACCTGCACAACCAGCAGGCAAAAAGAGCAAATTGATGCCGTTATGGATACCCGGGCTGCCCCGATCACTCCTAGCTTGAAACGCTTGAGAACAAAACCTCCGGTAATGATGCCTAAGGCAACTGCTGGCAAATTGAGGATACCTGCAGAGATGAATAATCACGATTACTCTTCCGTTAGTGCTGTTATTACAGCATAAAAGATCTAACTATGAATGTTGTGGTCATTGACTTCACAACAACCATAAAAGTGGCGTAAATAAACATCGAAAACTGTTACCAAACAATGACTTTAACTGAGAAACACAATCCCACTTCCTTACAATAACATCTTTGTTCCTAGCATCCTGTGTATGTTATACCTATGAGGAAAATGGCCTTGGAGGCCGACTGGCCGTAGATTTGCTCCAAGAACTTTGGCTTGAAGGTGATCATGCCCATGAAGCCGTTGACTACCACGAGGTAGGTGAGGATCATTAGAGAATAGATGCTGTTCCTGAAGAGTCTTTTCAGAGAAGGAACAAAATCTGAAGAAAAAAAATCAAAATTTTTTTGAGTCGCAGAAAATGTTTTTACCAGGTTTTAAGGTTATCTAAGCGTTCGTGACTGGACTAGAGTTTAAATTTCTGGGTCATTCAACTTTTGCCCAGATTGCATTACAACTCGTTACTTAAGGTCCATGGATTTTATCAGTTAATAATTGAACATTCAAATGTCCAAAATACCTTAGTTCTGCTGTATAAACTTTTTTCATGTTTTTCATGGTACCTTTAGCCATCTCCTTGAAAGTAACTTCTTTTTCTTGGTGATCCTGGTCTGGGAGGAACTGATCTAGCTCTGCCTTTGTGTCGAGCTCCAGACCTTTACTCTGGTCCTTCTCCTTCCCCTGCTTGGGAAGAGACTTGGGCAGGAACCAGAAGGGGATACTGGAGAGCATGATAATAGTGCCGGTCGCGATAAAGCCCAGCCACCAGGCTCCGACCCAGCGGGAGTCCTTGTAGTTGATGGTCACGCTATCTGGGAATGGAATTTGGGTTAAGAAAGCCAAGTTAGGAAAGGTTAACTGAGCCTCTTTATTGAGTATGGACTAATCTCTCTAGATGAATTCGACAATGAACTCCAGAGATAAGGAGTCACTTAACCCACCAAACGGGTTAAAAGGGCAATAGGAAAACATGAAGTGTCGTTTCGCACCTAAATTGACGAATCCAATGTCAACGTAGATCTTAGCGAGGAAAGATCCCATCATGTAGCCGAACATGGGGCCCAGGATTCCCACTGTATGGATGCAGGCTGGCATATCGAGGAAAGCACACATATAAGATAGCATTAAGCTAGGCAACTTTAATTACCTCCTACACTGCTGGCCAAAAGTATTAGCACCCCTGCATCTCTGTCAGATAATGTTCAAACTGTGTGTGTAGTCATAACAAACCCAAGTAAAAAGGAGTATTTTCCTCTTTTGAAAAGTCATCCAGGTAGGACACTCCCAGAGGCATGATGGGAGTCTCTCCAATCCCTCGCAGCATGTTGCCCACGAATACATAAACCCACATGGATGAACCGGCTGCCTTCTCGCAATCTGAAGGGTTTGACATGATTTAGAAAGGAAGTGAATGACAACAAATTGTTTGTTATGCACTAAAGATGTCCCGATTGAGTCCGATCACGTCATTTTCAAAGTATCAGAATCGGCAAAAAAATATCGGACATGCCTTTTTTAAATATATATATATATTTTAATTAAATTGTTTTCTAATTGTATTTAACGTTACAGACAAAATGTCTTACACTCATCCAGAGTCTTTAGTTTTGGCTTAAAATAGGGCTATCAAATTTATCGCGTTAACGGCGGTAATTAATTTATTTTTAATTAATCACGTTAAAACAGTTAACGCAGTTAACGCATGCGCTTCACGACCCACTCACGCATTGTCGCGTTCCAATCTATAATGGCGCCGATTTACCTACGTATATATAGAGCTTAAAGGCAGCGTAAAATGAATAGAGTGAATTTTGGCAGTCTTTGGAACCTTTTTTTAATTGGCTAAAGCTTTCAAATCCTTCTCTCAACCATTAGAAATATCGTGGGTAAGCAATGTGGGTAAGAAAGTTAGTAGTTGATATTTTCTTTACACCCTATGTTACTTCCCAACGCAGAGAAGATATATCAATTGGCACCACTACGCACAGTCATGGTTGCACTTCCCATCATGCATTTGGGCAGAACAGTTAAATGGCTACAGTATCATTTACTGAAAGCTCAACAAATACACTAGATGGCAATATTTAGTCACAATATACAAAGTCACATTTATCCTTTGAGAATTACAAGTCTTTTTATCTGTGGATCCCTCTCACAGAAAGAATGTTAATAATGTAAATGCCATTTTGAGGATTTGTTGTCATTATAAACAGTACTTATGTACTGTATGTTGAATGTATATATATATATACATATATGTATATATATGAATGTAAAAAAAAAAAAAGCAATCGGATCGGGAAATATCGGGATCGGCAGATACTCAAACTAAAACGATCGGGATCGGATCGGGAGCAAAAAAACATGATCGGAACAACCCTATTATGCAGAGTACCTGCTCGGTCTGCCAAATTATCAGTGTCGATATCGGTCAAACTGTGGTTGGATGAACATGGCAGAATGCTTTCAGTGTTATTGTCCGTTGAACTGCGAGTCATGCTGGTCTCGTATTTATACCTAAAAGAATAAATACCCATGTTTTTTCAATATATTGTTAATATAAGTTGACTTATAATTTCTGAGTGAATACTGACGGGCCCTGCAAAAAGTGAGGTAGGCTAATAAGAAAGGAGCCGGAAGCCATGATCAAGCAGCCAATAGCAATCAGTCTGGGACGATGGAGCTTGGCACCAAAGTAGCTCACAAAGGCTATTACCAACAGGTTGCCTGCAAAAGGAGATGAATTATTATTATGGAAATCAAAATTTGGGGTTTTTGAAATGATAAATCAGTGCACAAACCCATTTCAAAGCTGCCATCAATGACCCCAATAAGCGAGCTGGGGATGTCAAAGCGTCTTTCAATCTGGGTGATGGAGCTCTTCATATACGCCCCACCAAAGGCTTTGGCAAAATATGCGAATGCCATTGATGCGAGAAAGAGCTGAGAAGAAAAATGCTATTATCGTACACACTAAAAGTGAACATGAAAAAATGCAGTATAACCTTTGCAGGTGAATTTTAGTAAATTAATTTAAAAAGTATGACAGAATATGCACAATTTTGGCAGAAAACGCTTTAAAGTACATTGTTGTAAAGTTAAATGAATATACCTGAATGTTTTACTTATGATTTTTTTTTTGGTGTGTACAGCGGTATGAAAACGTATCTGAACCTTTTGGAATTCCTCACATTTCTACAAAAAATCACCATCAAATATGATCTGATCTTTTTCAAAATCACACAGATGAAAATACAGTGTCTGCTTGGACTAAAACCACCCAAACATTTATAGGTTTTCATATTTTAATAAGTATAGTATGCAAACAGTGACAGAAGGGGGAAAATAACAAAGTGAACCCTCTGCTTAAGGAGACTTAAAGAGCAATTGAAACCAATTTTTACCAAACATTTCAAGTCAGGTGTGTGCCCAAACACTGATGAGTGGTTTAAAGCTGCCCTGCCCACTATAAAACACACACCTGGTCAGAAATGTCTTGATGAGAAGCATTGTCTGATGTGCATCATGGCTCGGTCAAAAGATCTGTCTGAAGACCTGCGATCAAGGATTGATTTGTATAAAGCTGGGAAATGATACAAAACCATCTATTAAAAGTCAGGATGTTCATCAAGTGACAGTCAGAGAAGTTGTCTACAAATGGAGAGAATCTGACACTGTTGCTTCTCTCCCAAGGAGTGGTCGTCCAGCAAAGATGACGCCAAGAGTTCAGCGCAGAACACTCAGAGAGGTAAAAAAAGAACTGTAGAATTTCTGCTAAAGATTTGCAGAAATCAATGGCACAGTCCAATATCTCTGTGCACACATCAACTATATGTAAATGAACACCAAGAATGGTGTTCATGGAAGGACTCCACGGAGGAAGCCACCGCTGTCTAAAAAAAACATTGTTGCTCGTTTAATGTTCGCAAAAAGCCACTTGGACACTCCACAGAAGTTTTGAAAAAATATTTTGTGGACTGATGAAACCAAAGTTGAATTGTTTGGGAGTAACACACAACGTCATATGTGAAGGAAAAATTGAACAGATCACCAACATTAACACCTCATCCTCACCGTGAAGCTTTGTGGAGGGAGCATCATGATTTGGGGCTGTTTTGCTACCTCAGGGCCTGGACAACTGCAGTCATTATTGGAAAAATGAATTCAAAAGTTTATCAGGATGTTTTGCAGGAAAACCTTAGGCCGTCTGCCAGACAGTTGAAGCTAAAAAAAAGCGGATGGATGCTGCAACAAGACAATGATCCATAACACAGAAGTAAATCAACTTCAGAATGGTTTCAGAAAAACAAAATACAGGTTCTGGAGTTGCCAAGTCAAAGTCCAGACTTGAACCCCATTGAAATGCTGTGGCATGGCAGCGATTCATGCCAGACATCCCAGGAATGTGACTGAACTACAGCAGTTTTGTAAAGAAGATTAGTCCTGATTGATGTGCCAGACTAGTCTGCAGCTACAGGAAGCCGGTTCTGTCCCAGCTGCCTTCAAACAGGCTGTAGTCAGACCTCTTCTTAAAAAAACCCATCTCGACTCCTCTGTGCTGTCCAATTTTAGACCCGTCTCCCACTTGTCTTTCCTTTCCAAAGTTGTTTTTATTCAATTGCAAACCTTCTTAGAGACAAACTCCACCCTTGACAAGTTCCAATCAGGTTTCAGGTCCAGACACAGCACTGTCAGCATTGTTAAAAGTACATCACGACATTGCCCTTTCTGTAGATAATGGAAACCCGGCTATCCTTGTTTTACTGGACCTCACAGCAGCATTCGATACAGTTGACCATACAGTCCTTGTATCTCGTTTAGAACATGTCATAGGTATCCGTGGTAACGCTCTAAAATGGTTTAAATCCTACCTACAACATAGAACATTCTCGGTAATGATTTCCTCCTCACAAACTTCTCTGTCTTGCGGGGTACCGCAAGGCTCTATTTTAGGGCCTGTTCTTTTTGTGCTTTATCTCCTACCTTTAGGATCAATTATAAAAAAAACATAATATCGCTTTTCATTTTTATGCTGATGACCTGCAGCTTTATCTGCTCCTGAGACCTAACAAAAAAACTGCTCTTGCTAAATTGATGGAGTGCATATCTGATGTGAAGCAGTGGCTTGCACAAAACGTTTTAACGAGAGCAAAACTGAATTTATTACTTCTGGCACACCTTCCATGATGAAAGCCCTTCAGCCCAACTCTGGCGCTCCGGCTGACATTTTTAAGACCCACGTTAAAAATCTCGGAGTGATATTCGATAGCAGGCTTAACTTAAAACAGATTAGTTCTGTTGTAAGAGCAAGTTTTTTCCAGCTTCGTCTCTTAGCCAAAGTGAAGCCTTTTCTTAGTCGCCACGACCTTGAAAAAGCAATTCACGCTTTGAAAGCTCAAGGCTGGACTACTGCAATGCACTTTATGTTGGCCTCCCCAAGTCCTCGATTTCTCGGTTGCAACTTGTTCCAAATGCTGCTGCTCGATTTTTAACAGGTACACCTAGACGTGAGCATAAAACCTCCGTGCTATTATCACTCCACTGGCTTCCAGTCCATTTTAGAATTGATTTCAAACTTTTACTGTTTGTTTTTAATTCAATTAAGGGCCAGGCTCCATCTTATTTATCGGAAATTTTACCTTTTCGTAACTCTGGCAGGACTCTTCGCTCGACCGGCCAGCTTCTTTTAGATCTTCCGAGGTCGAAACTTAAACAGTGGGGAGACCGATCCTTTGGGGTTGCTGCCCCCAGGCTGCGGAATAGCCATCCCCCCGAAATCCGCACCACCACGGATGTAGGTCTTTTTAAGTCTTGGCTAAAAACACACCTTTTTAGACTCGCCTTTTACAAAGATTAGGATAGCCTGGTTTTATTTGCTTAAGGGCTTTTTTAATGTTTTTGGATTTTATCGGTTTTATTGTTTTTGCTGGACTTTTATTGCGATGCGCTGTCTTTGTTTTATTTTTTGTTTTATTTCTTGTTTTTATTTTATTTAAATGTCATTGTATAATATTCCTGCCTTTTATTTATCTTGAGCCATGTTTTGTTGTAAAGCACTCTGAGGGCCTTTCGGTTTTTGTAAAGGGCTATATAAATAAATCTGATTGATTGATTGATTGATTGAAGCGTCTGGTTGTAGTGATTACTGCCAAATGGGGCGCCACAAAATATTAAATGTGATGGTTCGCTTACTTATTTTTCGCCCTTCTGTCATTGTTTGCATACTGGTCTTATTAAAATATGAAAACCTATAAACGTTAAAGCAGACAGTTTTTCCATCTGTGTGATTTTGACAAAGATCAGATCACATTTGATGTTTTTTTTTTGCAGAAATATGAGAAATTCCAAAAGGTTCGGATACTTTTTCATACCACTGTATAGAACAGATCATATTATAGTCTCAATGAACAATAACACTATTCCTAATACATAGACACATTTACAATACAATAAACAATTTCTGTATTCTACAGTGCTTACAATTTGGCAGTATGTAACAAATAATTTTATGTAACTGTTTGCTGATTAACATTACATAATTTACTCCAAACAGCGCCGACTGATAAGCATGTCTGTCAAGTTAATTCCCTGATTGACAGCACATAAAAACAAAAAAAATCACATTAGTGTTTTATTGCCTCATTACTGTTAGTAAGGGATAAATACATGTTTATTGTACCTGCACACACACACACATTTTTGCAACAGAACTGTTTTGCAGTTGAGCAACAGTAATATTTTTTTCATCGTATTTAAACATGTTTGTTTGCGCTAACCTTGAGCTTGGAGCAGCAAGCATCACGCGGCTTGGTGGACTCTACACTCATGATGCTGCTGTAAGACACCCAACCTAAATGAGAAGGTTATACTTTTACTACAAAAATATCGTCATGCACCACAATTCTAATAGGAGATGCTTTAAAATTCAGTTTTCTCGCAATATGGATTTTAACTGTGTAAGTTCCAAGAGAGTCATTTTAGTTTTAACAGTAGAAAAAAAAGCTCAAGAAAAAGTCTTTACCTCAGAAGCAGCAGTGGTCCTAATCAGGATAAAATGGATGTGAACAAGTAGTCTACAGATTTGTAGTACCTGGCAGGACTTTGTGCTGAGAGCTTATCACAAACAAACTATCACATCACCTGTAATCAGTAACCTAAACACTCATGTGCACTTGTTGATCATGTTGATAATAGGCCGCTCCGGCTCGTCCTTTGACATACACACACAAAAAAACGTGATGGCGCTACCTGGTTAAGGTCCAACCCAGGAAAAGTAAGTGCAAACAACTGGCGGGGAATCCACAGTTGCATATCCTCCCCCTGTGAACATCACTCGCAAGTACACAGCACAACAAACAGCAGCAGCGTGAAGCGAACCCGGACTTATTCACAAAGCTCCACGTGTGTCTTTTTACTTTGCTGTTTTTCAAAATCCAGCGCTTTCCTCTCCTGCAAAAGTATAGCTTTTGTTAGGCGAGTGTTCCCCCCTCCCCGTGCCTGATCAAAGTCTTCCTGCCCTATTGATAGTCCCGAACAATGGCTTTCTCTTATCGGGAAATCCTCGCTACTTAATCCGATCATATTTACATACAGTGTAGTACAGTGCTTAATTTGTAAATCATAAGGTGCCGGAACTAGAGTTGCCGATCGATCGGGTCCGATCACGTCATTTTCAAAGTATCGGAATCGGCAAAAAAATATCGGACATGCCTTTTTTAAATATATATATATATTTTTTTTTAGGGCTGTCAAAATTATCGCGTTAACGGGCGGCAATTACATTTTTTAATTAATCACATTAAAATATTTGACGCAATTAACACACATGCCCTGCTCAGACAGATTTAAATGACAGTACAGAGAAATGCCCACTTGTTAATTCTGTTTTGTGGAGTTTTGCTGCCCTCTGCTGGCGCTTGGGTGCGACTGATTTTATAGGCTTCAGCACCCATGAGCATTGTGTAAGTAATTATTGACATCAACAATGGCGGGCTACTAGTTTAATATAACATTTCTGTAACTTGTACTAACATTTATTTTTTAAGAACTACGTCTTTCTATCCATGGATCGCTTTAACGGAATGTTAATAATGTTAATGCCGTCTTGTTGATTTATTGTTATAATAAACAAATACAGTCCTTATGTACCGCATGTTGAATATATATATCCATCTTGTCTTATCTTTCCATTCCAACAATAATTTACAGAAAAATATGGCATATTTCATAGATGGTTTGAATTGCGATTAATTGCGATTAATTACGATTAATTAATATTTAAGTTCTAATTAATTCGATTAAAAATTTCAATCGCTTGACAGCCTTAATATTTTTTAATTAAATCGTTTTCTAATTGTATTTAACGTTACAGACATAATATGTTACACTCATCCAGAGTCTTTAGTTTAGGCTTAAGGGAGGGTTATCAAATTTATTAATTTTCGGCGGTAATTTTTTTTTTTTTTTTTTTTTTAAATGTATCTCACGCATTGTCGCGTTCAATCTGTAATTGCGCCGTTTTATCTATATAGAGAGCTAAAAGGCAGTGTAACATGAGTAGAGTAAATATTGGCAGCCTTTGGAGCATTTTTTTAATTGGCTAAAGCCTTACAATCCCTCTCCCTACGATTAGAAATATCGTGGGAAGCACACCCTATGTTATTTCCCAACGCAGAGAAGATATATCAATTGGTAGCACTACGCACAGTCATGGTTGCACTTCCCATCATGCATTTGGGCATGGCTACAGTACCATTTACTGAAAGCTCAACAAATACACTAGATGGCAATATTTAGTCACAATATACAAAGTCACATTTGTCCTTTAAGAATTACAAGTCTTTCTATCTGTGGATCCCTCTCACAGAAAAAATGTTAATAATGTAAATGCCACCTTGAGGATTTATTGTCATAATAAACAAATACAGTACTTATGTACTGTATGTTGAATGTATATATTCGTCCGAGTTTTATTCAATTTTTTCGTAATGCATTGCCAAAATGTATATGATCGGGAAAAATGATCGGGAATGATTGGAATTGAATCGGAAGCAAAAAAAAGCAATCGGATTGGGAAATATCGGGATCGGCAGATACTCAAACTAAAAGGATCGGGATCGGATCGGGAGCAAAAAAAACATGATCGGAACAACCCTACTAAATATCATACTAATTAATATACAAGCGATTATTCTTCACCAAAATGGCATAAAAACACATTGGTTCTAATATGGGTCGTTTTTGACCCACTTATGGAAGAATGTCGGGTCCAGTAACTTGTGCATCTAAGGGTTAAAAACGTTTTTATATTATTATTTTCGATACACGAGAGGTGCCAGATCTGCCCAAATAAGTCCCGGAACACAGGGAGGCCAAAATCAGGAGGTGCAGGATCTTGTTCTGGCAGGATCCGGCACAAATAAATCCCTGGTGTAGTATCATAGATTGCGAATTGGACAGATTTTTTTTTTTTTTTTGTTAAATGTAAATCTACATATTGGAAGCATTCGGAGAAAATCCATTTACAACATTGAATTCACAGTGAATTAGTTTTAATCTCGTCATCCCAACCACGAAGCTGTCAATAGGTTACTGTAGTTCCCCCTTTATGCAGGCCCAATCAAAGCCCATTATGGAGCCATTCTCCCTTTTCGCACTCAGCCGTCCGCACGCTGATTGTCTTGGCTCCTGAGTGCATTTGTGTCATTCATCTGCAGTCGTAGAGCCACGCCGCATGTCCGCAGAGATGACTTGTACAGTGCGTCAGGACCAATCAATACTGGAGCGGGCAGACAATAATGATGGTTAAGTATGTCGGCTGGGGTTGTGAGCATAAGGGACATGCAGGGAGGCTGTTCCTGGAATCATGGACACGATTAAAAATCATTGAATCGGAAATGTTTTAGACTGGCTGGCTGCGTATGTTTAATCAGTCTGTGTTGTTCACTGCCACTGGATTTTTGATGTCATGGGAATATATTTCATGGCTGTGTTTTCATGTACGTTGGTTCATAGACTTCATAATGTATTGATGGGACATGGGGTGTGGGGCTGATAAATATGGGGCCTGCGTTGTTGGCGAGGCCGTCAAAACCGAGTGTAATCACAAAGAGCTTTTTTGTTGAAAATTCTTGTGAATAAATGCTAAAATTCCTGAATTCTTTATAGATATGGACGTAAAACCGTCTCGATTCTTGGTTAAAAGCAAAAAAAACAACAACAACAACAACGTGTAGTTAACATTTATTTTACGTAAATATGCCAAAGTACAATGCTAGTCTGTTAGTAAATGTAGCTAACGGCCGGCTGATGTAAACAGAGCTTATCCGGTGAAAATTCTTCTGAATAAATGCTAAGATCCCCAAATTCTATATAGATATGGACGTAAAACAGTCTCGATACTTGGTTAAAAGCGAAAAAACAACAACATGCAGTTAGCATTTATTTTACATAACTATGTCGACGTACAAAACTAGACTGTTAGTAAATGTAGCTAGCGGCCGCCTGATGTAAACAGAGCTTATCTGGTGAAAACTTCTGAATAAATGCTTACATCCCCAAATTCTTTATAGATATGGACGTAAAACAGTCTCGATTCTTGGTAAAAAGCAAAAAACAAAAAAAAAGTGCAGTTCGCATTTATTCACGTAAATATGTCAAAGTGCAATGCTAGTCTGCTAGTAAATGTAGCTAGCTGCCGCCTGATGTTAACAGAGCTTATCTGGTGAAAATTCTTGTGAATAAATGCTTAAATCCCCGAATTCATTATAGGTATGGACGTAAAACAGTCTCTATTCTTGGTAAAAAGCAAAAAACAAAACAAAACAAAAAATGTGCTGTTAGATCATTTTCAAAGTGTGCGAAGTATTTTTGAACAAAACAAAAGCACACAGCAAAGAGCACTGGAGATATGACGAGCTAAGACGAGGAAATATGACTAAGCATATGTAGCGTTTGGCTTTGACTTTTAATACAGTGGGAGACGAGGAAAGCCCAGTCTGTCTAAAAATGTTTGCAACGGACAACAGGAAGCCACATCAAATAAAATGTCACTTATAAATATGAGACCCCACTCACATTGATAAGCCACTTGATTTTTTTTTCAGCCAAGACGTGCCGAATATTGCCAACAATCATCCCGCTTTGTTTCGCAGTGTTACATCGGTAAACCAGCGAGCACTGTTAGCATCATATAAGGTGGCATATCAAGTTGCTCAGTGCAAAATAGCAAAAATAAAACAATGACACGGTTGTTTTTGTTTGATTAATTTTTGTTTGTATGGTTAAATTGTTATTTGAATTTCTGAGTATTTATTGATTCTATTAAAAAATTATTTTTCACTATTTGATGGTCAAAAAATGTACCGTGAATGGATTTTTTGTAAATTGGATGTGACTTTTTTTTTTTTTTTTTATTCAGGCAAAGGGGTGCACTTTATGTCTTTTCTATAGTTTATTGTAAGTGGAGCTATATATTTTTTCTATAATATTAAAAATAACACAATATTATGCAGAGGTATACTTATATTAATAATTTATAGGCAAATGATACAAATACAGTGGCAGCAGAGAGTTGTGTGGTGGGGGAGGGCACGAAATGTTTATGTCCTCGGGGGGGTGGGTGGTGGGGCGGCGTAACAGAAAATAATTGAGAAGCACTGACTTAGAGAAATGATCATTGAATGGGGAGCGGTTGGTTCTGGTGAGGATTGCGACACCTGGTGGCTGAGACAATGTGTCTCATTTGTTTCATATTTTGACTGATGTCTTGGCCAGTGGCCCAAAAAATATTAACTTGCTCATCCCCTGGCCAAGATGCAACCACCCACTAAGTTTGACGAAGTGCAATTGATAGGCTCCAAATAGTATGATAACTTCTTATTGAGGTTGCAGGAGTTGTCTATGATCATGCTGCTGAGCCTGTAAAATATGAGGAAGATAGGTGAAAGAAAAATGGGGATTTCACATTAAAAATCTGAGCATAGTACAATTTACTGGAAAAAAAACTCATGTTTTACAGTGCCCATTATACAGGGGGCAGCATTCTCACATTGTTATAATTAAGACACAACTGATGCCATTATTATAAATCATGTATGTATTTATTTGAAATATATATTTTAAAATTTGACGTTTTGGTTTTAAGATGTTCAATATATGATACATCCAATAAGAGACTATGATTAGAGTTTCGCTGCACGTGCTCTTTCTTTTTTGGCATGTGCAGAGAGACTTGGGTCATATGACGCCCTGCCTGCCCCCGTCTTTGAAAATAAACCACCCTTGCGTCACACCGACGCGCCCGATGACGAAGTGATCCACATCATCATCTCCCAACTCTCTCATCAGGACCACAGGGAGGAGATGCGCGCAACTTTGCTGCTCTTCCGCGCAGTTGACACTCCGAAGTGGGGAAAAGCGTCGATTAGTTAAGTGTTTGGAGTTGCGCATCCTCTATGTCGCGAAAGCAGACGGACCATGACTACAACCTGCGGAGTATGAGCAACCTAATGGGCGAGCGCTGGAGGAAAACCAATGACGGAGGAGAGCGGAGTCTCATCAAGACTCCGTCCAACGCCAGCGTCAACAGCCTGCAGGTGGCCGCGTCCTCCGCCTCTTCCTCCGGCGGCGCCCCGGTGGCCTCCGCCACCTCCACCGGGGATTTGGAGCGGGCTGCGCGCAAGCAGTTCATGCAGGATGTCACGCCGGGTTTCGTCTACGTCCTGTCCGCCTTCTCCGCCTTGGGGGGGTTCTTGTTCGGCTACGATACCGGGGTTATCTCCGGGGCCATGCTGCTGCTCAAAAGGCAGATGGAGCTGAGCGCCTTGTGGCAGGAAGTGCTCATCTCAAGTACTGTGGCCGCGGCCGCCGTCGCCGCCCTACTCGGCGCCTTCCTAAACGGGCTTTTCGGGCGTCGGGTGTGCATCCTGATCGCCAGCTTCTTCTTCACCGTCGGCGGCATCGTGCTCGGCACCGCGCCGGGCAAAGAGGTGCTCCTGACGGGGAGGGTTGTCGTAGGAGTGGGGCTCGGTGAGAAGCTATTAAACACTTTATTGTTTGATTGGCACTATATTAACGATGGAAAGTTGCAAAAAGTTGTCATGTACATTGTGGTAATGACGCACGCACATTTTTTTTACCCCCCCCCCCCCCTTTTTTTTTAGACGCTTGTAGCTAATAAGTATCATACAAAAAATTATATGTATTTTGTTATTTCTTTACAAATCAACTATTTTATAATTATCATGATTGTATTATGTATTTTAATTGACGTTTTCAACTTGATTTATGATCTTCTTTGGAAAAGATTTTACATTCACTGCCACATAAAATCATTTTCAGCTGGGACGGCTGGCATCGAGTAATCGCGTTTCACTGCCATTGACGGCGATAGATGTCCAATCCAATTTGACAGACAGGCTGGCTGTGTTCGAACGATCTATCTCCATCAATTAGTTAAAGCAGGCGTGTCCAAACTTTTTGCAAAGGGGGCCAGATTTGGTGTGGTAAAAATGTGAGGGGCCGACCTTGGCTGACATCCTTTACGTAGAACAATATATTTAAGCAAATTTTAGCAAGCCATTCTGTGTGTCACATTTGCTTTATTACCGTATTGGCCCGAATATAAGATGGCCCTGATTATAAGACGACCCTCTCTTTTACAAGACTCAAGTTTGAAAAAAGACTTTTTGAACACCAAATTAATTTTTATACAGAAAATAATTACATTACATCTGGAACAAATGATTTTAACAATATATTTGAGAGAAAAAGCATGTTATTTTGCTTCATTCAAATCTTAATATCTGAACATTTAAATATGTAAACTTAAGTGCAATCACATTCGTAAATGAATGGCTTCTGGTTTTTGAAATGTAAATAGACCAATCTATTGTGATAAAACAACAAAATAGCAATAACTGCATTAATCATCAACGTGAAGTCTAATTGTAACTGTAGTCTTCAAACAAATCTGAATAAGGAAAAACATAGTAATAAAATAATGCAAACTGGTTAGACTTGAGAGTAGCTGAGATCTATCATGACAGAACATCGGTTCAATGATATCTGGCGCCATCTAGCGTCATGAATAGGTATAACGTCTAGACCGCGAATATAAGATGATCCCCTCTTTTTCAGTCTTATTTCTTAAATTTAATAATTTCAACAATCTTGCAACTAGCCTATGTGGCGTTCTCTTTCGACTGTCGGTCTCTTGTGAAATACTGCTGCTGTAAAATTAAACTAGCTTCAATTTCTCGCTACGTACCTTACCTGTAATCTTGTCTTACATGTCAACGTGTCTTGTTTGGTAATATCACCTCACATTGAACTCTTTAAAAACAGCGACTGTCTCTTTGCAAATGAAGCAGACACAGTTGTTGCGTATTTTAGTGAAGTAATCGTCCAATTTTTACCTATCCTTTAAGCGTCGGCCGTCGCAGTCAACTTTTTTATTGTTGATTGTCGCCATTTTGGAAAATTGGGAGTAACGGGTCACACAGGGTACTGTTGCTTAGAGTGCTGCTCCCTTTTAGTGTGTAAATGAGGAGCAGCATTTAGTGTGTAAGCTACTTCATGTGCTGGTAGCAGCACTGCTGACCAATTAAGTCTGTGTGCGGGCCAGACGTTATTAATTTTATGACAGAGGCTGGGGGCCGGATGAAATTTGACCACGGGCCGCATTTGGCCCCCGGGCCAGACTTTGGACATGTCTGAGTTAAAGTATTGTACTGTAAAATATGAACAGCATTTTTCTGAACTTAATCTCCATTTTTAAAAACCTTTTTCATCTCATATTTTCCCATTACTTTATACTTTAATTTTCTCAGCAGTTCCTTTTAAACACTGATTCGGAAAAGAGTTCGGAAGTGCTGTCAAAATTCAACTTTGACTATCACTTTCAAGCTCTAACAGTGACATCTTTAACTTTTGCAGCTCCTATTTTGCATTTTCTGGGTGGCTAGTAATTTCAAAAACCCTTCCTTCAATGCTCTCAGTCATTCAAAAAAAAAAACAAAAAAACTATTTTATAGCTTTTTCCCACTTTAAAGCCACTAAGTCCACACACACTAAGCTAAACTTGTTTGCATCTCCTCCTCCAGCACTGATGTTTGCAATTAGCGTAGCTGCTAATTACACAGCTTGTGCCCACCAAGCCGCATGCCTCAAGCTCTCAGACAACTCTCAGTCTTTGCCATTATAATCATTAGGATCTTTATTAGATTTGCTCGGCCACCATTGCAGGATGAAGGGAGAAAAAGTCTCAGCACTCCCCTGTGGATGCTACACTTTTAGTGTTGATAGCCTCCATCAGATGGCAGATATTACAGATGACCTCTGCTTCCATTTTCTGCAAAGCTTTTTACACGCAGCTTTACTTTTTGATCACAATTCAACATATGTCCCCAAATTATTTATGGTGTTGCGCACGATTCACCCACTCTCCCTGAGGACAGCGTTGTTAAAAACTGACTTCTCATGCAGAGCAGAGCGCAACTGCAGAATATTTTCAGCACAACCTTATCATACCATTCGAAACTGATATACTGTGCATACAAAGCAAGGGCGTAGGTTTGGTCAGTTTAATTAACGTCAACAGTAGAAAACACAAACAGAAGGACACTTCTAAGAGGCTTCCTAGTTTTGCAGGTTAGCAAGTTCACTCAGTTTAATGTTATGCTTACTCTGATGCAAGTCGGACTTTCAGTAGCAAAATTAGTAGTGTGTTTCCCACCTCCACAACACTGGCGTCTTTTTAAATTACTTACAATGGCTGCTGCTGGCCGAAAAAAAAAAACAAACTTCAATTATCCCTCGTTTTCGAAGGGGGCGGCATGTTGTCGACATGTATTTCTGTCGGGGCTGTGTGAGTGTGAGCGTGCATGTATGTGTGTGTTGGGGTTGGGTCGAATCATCAACTAATCAAACCTGCAATTGAGGCGGGCGGGGCATATGAAAATAATTAACTTAATAATGGTAGGGACAATTCTATCCTTACAACATATGGGAAGACAATCTAAATTGTCTGTATAACATAACTCATAGTACAGTGGGGCAAATAAGTATTTAGTCAACCACTAATTGTGCAAGTTATCCCACTTGAAAATATTAGAGAGGCCTGTAATTCTCAACATGGGTAAACCTCAACCATGAGAGACAGAATGTGGAGAAAAAAAAGAAAAAAAACAGAAAATCACATTGTTTGATTTTTAAAGAATTTATTTGCAAATCATGGTGGAAAATTAGTATTTGGTCAATACCAAAAGTTCATCTCAATACTTTGTTATGTACCCTTTGTTGGCAATAATGGAGGCCAAACGTTTTCTATAACTCTTCACAAGCTTTTCACACGTTGTTGCCGGTATTTTGGCCCATTCTTACATGCAGATCTCCTCTAAAGCAATGATGTTTTGGGGCTGTCTTTGGGCAACACGGACTTTCAACTCCCTCCACAGATTTTCTATGGTGTTGAGATCTGGAGACTGGTTTGGCCATTCCCGGACCTTGAAATGCTTCTTACGAAGCCACTCCTTTGTTGCCCTGGCTGTGTGTTTGGGATCATTGTCATGCTGAAACACACCAGCCACGTCTCATCTTCAGTGCCCTTGCTGATGGAAGGAGATTTTCACTCAAAATCTCTCGATACATGGCCCCATTCATTCTTTCCTTTACACAGATTAGTCATCCTGGTCCCTTTGCAGAAAAACAGCCCCAAAGCATGATGTTTCCACCCCCATGCTTCACAGTGGGTATGGTGTTCTTCGGATGCAATTCAGTATTCTTTCTCCTCCAAACACGAGAACCTGTGTTTCTTCTATTTTGGTTTCATCTGACCATAACACATTCTCCCAGTCCTCTTCTGGATCATCCAAATGCTCTCTAGCGAACCGCAGACGGGCTTGGACGTGTACTGGGTTCAGCAGGGGGACACGTCTGGCAGTGCAGGATTTGAGTCTCTGGCGGCGCATTGTGTTACTGATAGTAGCCTTTGTTACTGTGGTCCCAGCTCTCTGTAGGTCATTCACTAGGTCCCCCCGTGTGGTTTCTAGGATTTTTGCTCACCGTTCTTGTTATCATTTTGACGCCACGGGGTGAGATCTTGCATGGAGCCCCAGATCGAGGGAGATTATCATTGGTCTTGTATTTCTTCCATTTTCTAATAATTGCTCCCACGGTTGATTTCTTTTCACCAAGCTTTTTACTTATTGCAGATTCAGCCTTCCTAGCCTGCTGCAGGTCTACAATTTTGTCTCTGGTGTCCTTCGACAGCTCTTTGGTCTTGGCCATAGTGGAGTTTGGAGTGTGACTGACTGAGGTTGTGGACAGGTGACTTTTATACTGATAATGAGTTAAAACAGGTGCCATAATACAGGTAACGAGTGGAGCCTCGTTAGACCTCTTTAGGAGAGGTTAGACCTCTTTGACAGCCAGAAATCTTGCTTGTTTGTAGGTGACCAAATACCTATTTTCCACTCTAATTTGGAAATAACATGTGAGTTTCTGTTTTTTTTTTCTCACATTCTGTCTCTCATGGTTGAGGTTTACCCATGTTGACAATTACAGGCCTTTTTTTCAAGTAGGATAACTTGCACAATTGGTGGTTGACTAAATACTTATTTGCCCCACTGTATATCTGTCGGGGGCTGTGTGAGTGTGAGCGTGCATGTATGTGTATGACGGGTCAATCAAACCTGCAATTGGGGGGAGGGGGGACATAGGAAGACAATCTAAATTGCCTGTATAACTGAACTCATTATATAATGCATATGAGGTCGGTCATAGGTTGGTGGGGAAAATTTGAGCATCCTGAAAACTTGGTAGTAGGGTTGTTCCGATCATGTTTTTTTTGCTCCTGATCCGTTCCCAATCGTTTTAGTTTGAGTATCTGCCGATCCCGATATTTCCTGATCCGATTGCTTTTCTTTTTGCTCCCGATTCAATTCTAATCATTCCCGATCATTTTTCCCGATCATATACATTTTGGCAATGCATTTAGAAAAAAATGAATAAAACTCGGACGAATATATACATTCAACATACAGTACATAAGTACTGTATTTGTTTATTATGACAATAAATCCTCACGATGGCATTTACATTATTAACATTCTTTCTGTGAGAGGGATCCAAGGATAGAAAGACTTGTAATTCTTAAAGAATAAATGTGACTTTGTATATTGTGACTAAATATTGCCATCTGGTGTATTTGTTGAGCTTTCAGTAAATGATACTGCAGCCATTTAACTTCTGCCCAAATGCATGATGGGAAGTGCAACCATGACTGTGCGTAGGGGCACCAATTGATATATCTTCTCTGCGTTGGGAAGTAACATAGTGTCTTCAGGAAAAGATGAACCACTACCGGTCTTCCCCACATTGCTTCCCACGATATTTCTAATTGTTGAGAGATGGATTTTAAAGCTTTAGCCAATTAAAAAGAGGCTCCAAAGGCTGCCAAAATTCTCTCTACTCATTATAGGCTGCCTTTTAGCGCTATCTATAGGTAAAACAGTCTTTATAGATTAAACGCGACAATGCGTGAGTGGGTCGTGCAGCGCATGCGTTAATTATTTAATGTGATTAATTAAAAAAAATTAATTCAATACATTTGAAAGCCCTACTTTAAGCCAAAACTACTCTGGATGAGTGTAAGACATTTTGTCTGTAACGTTAAATACAATGAGAAAACGATTTAAATAAAAAATACATATAAATATATATATATATATATATTTTTTTTTTAAAAAGGCATGTCCGATATTTTTTTGCCTATTCCGATACTTTGGAAATGACGTGATCCCGATCGATCGGGACATCTTTACTTGGTAGTGTTATGCCCCTACTGTCCCTATGCAAACCTACGCTCTTGATACTAAGTAAGTGTATATACGTCATTTTTCCTGGATGAATTGGCGAACAGATTGCTTGTTTTATTCATTTTTGTTCTCAACAAATAATCATTTAAGGCTCGAGTTACAATGCCAATGCCAGATGTTCATCATTTTGTTTCTTGCAAAATAAACAGTTCTAAATTGAGAACGAGTAGACATTTACACAATCAAGCGCTGTTTGTTTGTAGATGGTGGTGGTCGGGGAGGGTGGAGAAGGGAACTAATCACCAAGTCCTTCATTAGGTCATTTTGCTTGTTAATTTCATATTTTCTGCGCCTTGCCATCAGCATCTTTTCCCATGCAGATGAATTCATTACACAAGCACGCATGAACCAGGCCTTGATGGAACAGGAAATACATTCTGGCATCACAATTAGCTGCCGGAGATGCTATTAAGGAAACATTTTTTCATGGCGCGCTATTATTCTGGCCGCAGACTGTCAATTGCGTTCTCAAATTTACATTACAAAACCCGAGATGCCAACAGCTTAGCATTTCTGAAATGGACTCGCTGCAAAAAAAGGTCAGGGAAAGTGTTTATTCCACCAGGAAATGTCGCACACACCAAGAGTCACGGTTGTCTATTGAATAGAAGACTCTGGTTTGTTGTCGCTTGGCAAGTTCTTGTTAAAATGACCTTTTAAACAAGAGCTGTTGTGTTGCGATCGCATGTTAGCGTGATTGCCAAGCAATCATTGCATCTTTTGAGTGATGCAGCAGTCTTGTAAGGAATCAAAAAAAGTCAATCATTCTCGGCCTTGTTCAGACTGGAAGGCAAAATCGGATTTTTAGCCCATCCATATTGAATCCGAACAGATTTGGATGAGATGAATCTCAGTCTGAACAGCTCAAATGGGATTTAACTCTCCGTAACATCACTCTGTACTGGGTGATGCCTTCGTTACTGGAGCAACTTGTAAGGTGTGCCACAGTGAACTTAAAGACGAGCCGCGCATTCGACATTTTTACCTAAAATAAATGCTACCTGCACGTTTTTTTTTTTTTTTGCTTTTAACCAAGAATCAAGACTGTTTTATATTCATATCTATGAAGAATTCAGGGATTTCAGCATTTATTCACAAGAATTTCAATGTAAAAAGTTCTTTGTTGTGGTAAGGTGGCGCCACAGCAGGGGTCGCGTTAACCGAATATTTTCCGTGGTTGAGCGTTTTTTTACAACGGTGACGGAAAAAACTGAAGTCCATCTGTCATTTTGACAGGTTGCAATTAACACCCCAGACCACAGGGTGGCGAGTGAGCATATTAATTAGCTATTGTCTCTCATGATGCATGACGTCGTTGGCCTTACTCGGAAAAATGTCAAGGCAACTGAGTGTCTGACGTTTCTTCAAAAAGCCCCAAAACGACGATGGTGTTGATAAAAGAGGTGAAAACAGAGGGACTGATGCAGTGAAGGATGACACCGAATCAAGTGAATCGCTGGTTCACTCCTCACTGCGGTGAGCAGTTGAAAACGCCGCCAATTACCAAGAAGGGCAGAATTGGTAACACGGTGAAAGCGGCATAAAGCCAAAAAAGCGGACCAGACTAGCCAGAGCCTGAAATTATTTCAAGGAAAATATGGAGGGTGCCACCACTGTGTGTACTCTTTTTGCTAAGCTGAGCTCGCATACCACGGTAGCACGTCGGCTATGAACGAACACTTGACGCGCCGTCACCCAGGTGTATTTCAGAAGACAACAGGAAACAACAAGCTAGCGGATTGTAAGTCCATACAACTTTCTAACAATTTTTTAAAAAATTGGAAGTTGCCTTTATGTGCGTCGTATCAACGTGCATTTTTATTTAATAATAATAATTTAGAAAAAAAAAATATATATATATATATATATATATATATATATATATAATGGAATTATATAATATTTTATTATTATTAAATGTATTAGGATCATGGAAGGTCCCACTTGGGGGGAAATATATATATATATATATCCTGTATATACATAATATAATAAAAATATATATGGAAACACAGTACTGGCCTGCTTACTGTAATCCATGACTGCACTAATAGTTACTTTATATTATATTGTATTATTGTGTATATACATATAGTGACTGCATCAAGATATAGTCATTTTAAAAATTTAAGTGACGGGTAAAAATAGATTATGACCGGATTTTTATGACCCTGTCAGTCAAAATGACAGACAACGAAAAAGTCTAGCGCAACCTCTGTGCCACAGTGAACTTAAAGACGAGCCACACATTCGACATATTTACGTTAGATAAATGCTACCAGCACATTTTTAAAAACCAATAATCGAGACTGTTTTACGTCCATATCAATAAAGAATTCAGGGATTTAAGCATTTATTAACGAGAATTTCAACGTAAAAAGCTTTGTTGTGGTTAGGGTGGCGCCACAGTAAACTTAAAGACGAGCCGCACATTCGACATATTTACGCTAAATAAATGCTACCTGCATGTTTTTTTTAATTGCTTTTAACCAAGAATCGAGACTATTTTATGTCTATATCTATAAGAATTCAGGGATTTAAGCATTCACTAGAATTTTCAACGAAAAAAGCTCTTTGTGATTCCACTCGGTCAGCTTTGACGGCCTCGCCAACAATGCAGGCACACTATTTATCGGCCCCGCGTCCCGTCAAATAACATTATAAAGTCTATGACTCGAGTAATATTATTCTGAAATAATGCTACTGTTACTTGAGTCAAATTTTTGGCTACTCTACCCACCTCTGACACTAACACAAATAACATTCATAACAGTCTATATTCTTGATCCTCTGGCTAGAACAACTAGCATTTTTTTCACGATTCAAAAATGTTTCTTTATTCCTTTACAACGTGAAGCTACAGTGGGGCAAATAAGTATTTAGTCAACCACCAACTGTGCAAGTTCTCCTACATGAAAAGATTAGAGAGGCCTGTAATTGTCAACATGGGTAAACCTCAACCATGAGAAAGAGAATGTGAAAAAAAACATAAAATCACATTGTTTGATTTTTAAAGAATTTATTTGCAAATCATGGTGGAAAATAAGTATTTGGTCACCTACAAACAAGCAAGATTTCTGGCTGTCAAAGAGGTCTAACTTCTTCTAACGAGGCTCCACAAGTTACCTGTGTTAATGGCACCTGTTTTAACTCATTATCGGTATAAATGACCCCTGCCCACAACCTCAGTCAGTCACACTCCAAACTCCACTATGGCCAAGACCAAAGAGCTGTCGAAGAACACCAGAGACAAAATTGTAGACCTGCACCAGGCTGGGAAGACTGAATCTGCAATAAGTAAAACGCTTGGTGTAAAGAAATCAACCGTGGGAGCAATTATTAGAAAATGGAAGACATACAAGACCACTGATAATCTCCCTCGATCTGGGGCTCCATGCAAGATCTCACACCATGGCGTCAAAATGGTAACAAAAACGGTTCGCAAAAATCCCAGAACCACACGGGGGGACCTAGTGAATGACCTACAGAGAGCTGGGACCACAGAAACAAAGGCTACTATCAGTAACACAATGCGCCGCCAGGGACCCAAATCCTGCACTGCCAGAAGTGTCCTCCTGCTGAAGCCAGTACACGTCCAGGCCCATCTGCGGTTAGCTAGAGAGCATTTGGATGAGCCAGAAGAGGACTGGGCGAATGTGTTAGGGTCAGATGAAACCTAAATAGAAATTTTTCGTAGAAACACAGGTTCTCTTGTGTGGAGGAAAAATAATACTGAATTGCACCATACCCTCTGTGAAGCATGGGGGTGGAAACATCATGCTTTGGGGCTGTTTTTCTGCAAAGGGACCAGGACGACTGATCTGTGTAAAGGAAAGAATGAATGTGGCCATGTATCAAGAGATTTTGAGTGAAAATCGCCTTCCATCAGCAAGGGCATTGAAGATGAGACGTGGCTGGGTCTTTCAGCATGACAATGATCCAAACACACAGTCAGGGCAACAAAAGAGTGGCTTTGTAAGAAGCATTTAAAGGTCCTGGAGTGGCCTCGTCAGTCTCCAGATTTCAACCCCATAGAAAATCTGTGGAGGGAGTTGAAAGTCCATGTTGCCCAACGACAGCCCCAAAACATCACTGCTCTAGAGGAGATCTGCATGGAGGAATGGGCCAAAATACCAGCAACAGTGTGTGAAAAGCTTGTGAAGAGTTACAGAAAACGCTTGGACTCTGTTATTGCCAGCAAAGGGTACATAACAAAGTATTGAGATGAACTTTTGGTATTGACCAAATACTTATTTTCCACCACGATTTGCAAATAAATTCTTTAAAAATCAAACAATGTGATTTTCTGTTTTTTTTTCTACATTGTGTCTGTCATGGTTGAGGTTTACCCATGTTGACAATTACAGGCCTCTCTAATATTTTCAAGTGGGAGAACTTGCACAATTAGTGGTTGACTAAATACTTATTTGCCCCACTGTATCATAAAAGTTTTCAACATACTTTTACTTGGATGCAAATAATGAACATTGTGTTAGGCGGTTTCATAGTGATTATTGATGTCCCCGCTCTGCTTCATGCCATTTCATCTCCTAGATTTTCATTTAAACTCAGTTTGAGACAAAACAGATCTTCCCCCAAATTTGATTACGACTGGACACGCTATTCTATTTCTCTCCGCCGGATTAAATCACCGCTCAGGAGGGCTTTTTCTTCTTTCACTCTGGAATCGACGACTTTTTTTATCCAAGGAGTTTTTACTCTGCCTCCCTCATGTCGGAATCCTAATTAGCCTCCGCTATCCTCGCTGTCAGTGATGGAGGGTCGAGTGAAGTATCTGCCTCTGATCAAGTGTGTGTGCCTGGAGGCTTGGCAGGCCAGTTTAAGAAGACAATGACTTTTGTGTGTGAGGACAGAGAAGCGAACCTCGTTAGCTGCAATGTGATGAGGAATACAACCACTGTGGTGGAGCATTTCCAGAAAACTCTTAAAAAAAACACTCAGTTGAATCGAACCTGAAAATAGTGTTGTTCCAACGAGAGACAGCCTCACTCCCTCTTGTTTACCAAGGCTGAAAATGTCAAGTGACTTTTGACCTTTTCCGCCGTCGGCGCGTACGTGTTTTCACTCGGAAAAGAAGTGAAACGGACACGATCATTAGTCACCTTCTCGGGAAATGCGCTTTGAATGAAACGAGGCCGAGCTGGGCGGCGAAAGCGTCGAAAAAGACGGGATATTGGTTTAATGAGAAGAATACAGATGGAAGCAAAGCTGCATTATGCCCCTTGTGTATTCAAGAGTGTTGTTAATCTTACCTTAAACAAGTAATTAATTACAGTTACAAATTACTTCGCCCAAAAAGTAATTGCGTTACTAACTCAGTTACCTAATGTAAGAGTAATTAGTTACTTGGCAAAGTAACTAGTGATAATTTTTTCTCCCAAAAATAAATAAATAAAACAGGTCACATAATGTGAAGTTTAAAGGGTTTTGGGGACAATTGGCCCTAGCTCAATTCTTTACCCTCCACTTAACTAGACACAAAGGTATTGCGATAACTAGGGTTGTTCCGATCATGATTTTTTGCTCCCGATCCTATCCCGATCGTTTTAGTTTGAGTATCTGCCGATCCCGATATTTCCCGATCCGATTGCTTTTATTTGCTCCCGATTCAATTCCAATCATTCCCAATAATTTTTCTCGATCATATACATTTTGGCAATGTATGAAGAAAAAAATGAATAAAACTCGGATGAATATATACATTCAACGTACAGTACATAAGTATGTATTTGTTTATTATGACAATAAATCCTCAAGATGGCATTTACATTATTAACATTCTTTCTGTGAGAGGGATCCACGGATAAAAAGACTTGTGACTTTGTATATTGTGACTAAATATTGCCATATAGTGTATTTGTTAAGCTTTCAGTAAATGATACTGCAGCCATTCAACCCAAATGCATGATGGGAAGTGGAACCATGACTGTGCGTAGTGCTACCAATTGATATATCTTCTCTACGTTGGGAAATAACATTAGGTGTTAAGAAAAAGATCAATTGCTACCTTGCTTCCCCACATTGCTTCCCATGATATTTCTAATCGTAGGGAGAGGGATTGTAAGGCTTTAGCCAATTAAAAAAAGGCTCCAAAGGCTGCCAAAATTTACTCTACTCATTTTACGCGGCCTTTGATCTTTCTTTACAGGTAAAACGGCGCCATTACAGATTGAGTGCGACAATGCGTGATTGGGTCATGCAGCGTATGCATTAATTGCGTTAAATATTTTCACGTGATACATTTTTTAAAAAATTAATTACCGCCATTATAGGGATAAATTTGATAACCCTACCTTAAGCCTAAACTCAAGACTCTGGATGAGTGTAACATATTATGTCTGTAACGTTAAATACAATTAGAAAACGATTTAATTAAAAAAATATTCGTATATATATTAAAAAAAGGCATGGCCGATATTTTTTTGCTGATTCCGATACTTTGAAAATGACGTGATCAGACCCGATCGATCGGGATGCCGGAATGCCGATCGATCGGGACATCTCTGGAATCAACCGTTGAAGTTGTTAAAATTGCTCCCTTTATTGCATTAGTTCCCTTCCGTCTCCTTTCAACATGTGTAAGTTTTTAAATTGTTTCATCATTTAAAGATAGATTTAAGTCAAGATTTTGCTGATTTAGGAGCATTTTAGATAAAAAAAGTTCCTTAGGTTCGCTAGGAAGGTTCTTTACAACAGGGCCTTCCTGAGAGGTCTACTGCTTTAAGATGGCGGCTGTTTACTAACGCATGTAGTCCTTAAAACATGTTGCCAATGCATCCGTGTCCGTCATCTGCATCTAGTTCTATAATATGTGATATCTACCGTATCATGTGGGCGTAGTTTGTAGGCTATCGGCTACAGTCAGGTATTATTGGAGCCACCTAGCATCATGTTTACAACGGCGTCTTCCCCATTCCTGCTCTGCTCTCTCGTCTCCGTGAGTCCGTCTCTCTCAGACTTTTTTTATTCAACCAACTTAGTAACGCATGCCTTTCCCGCCTAAGTAACGGTAACGGCGTTGCCAAGATGAGAAAAGTAATTAATTAGATTACTCACTACTGAAAAAAATAACGCCGTTAGTAACGCCGTTATATTCTAACGCCGTTATTAACAACACTGGTATTCAAACATTGCCTTGCTAACATATTGGGGTTAGCCATCCAGCTTCACTTTTGTTGAACTACCTTCTACTCACGATGAAAAGATTACAAATCTTTACTGTCAGGGACAGAAAACATTATCGGATTTGTTGTCCTGAAAGCAGCCGCCACGCGGTGCCTGACTGGAGACTGCTTGGCTGGTTTCCTGAGTTGGTTGCCATAGCAACAGGTAGCCACGTCGGCCATACGGGCCAGGGTGGTAGAAGGAGGAAGACGGGATGATTATGGGGTTGGTGATTGTGGGGGAGTTGTGTGTACCAAGCAGGCTATTAATAGAGCCGACATGACATGGCTGCACTAGTAACTCAATTTACTTTCATAGCAAATCAATCCTACTCATTGAAATGAAGGGAAATTCCATTAACAGGCCTTGAAAAAAATTATTAGGCTAACACTGACGACACTGCATGTCCAATTCATTTTGATCACAATAGATCTTTTGTCAATACTATATACTGCACAACTGTGGTGGATGAAGTAATGTATTGTTTAGTAGTGTAAAAGTAAAAAGTACCACTTCATATTTGAACTCATGTAGAGTTACGCAAAAATGCACTTACCACTTTTTTTTTGGCAATAAAGAAATACCAGAAAGGCGTCAAATGACCCCGATACCAAACTGACTACTGGGCTTTGTCAAAAAATAGACCAAATAAAGAAGCAATCAAGCAGGCCAACCCCCTACACACTCCTGTGGAGTCGCTGCCTCGGTGTGAAGGGGGGGTTTCACTCTGGATAGCTGCAGCTAGCATCTTGAATATAAGGGGCCGTTTACATGGTGACTCTCCGAGAATACGAAAAATGTCAAATTTGCATTTGCGTCTCCATTTAAACAATGTCGCGATTCCGCATGAAAACGATGTAGTATTCATGATTTACTGGGCGACAGAGAATGATGCATTTTGACCCCACCAAGCTCCCTCAGCCCAGAAAAAAAATATGCCCGCCCACTTGAAGCAATGTCATTTTTCTTTTGCTCAAAAAGGCACAAAAATGTAACGTTCAACATATTTCATTTAAAATATTATTAAAACAGTAAATTAAAGCCAACATTCCGGCATATTTGCTGTTTTTAATGTTTAGTAGCACCGCTGCGCACGCCCAATGTGACGTGTACGAGTGCTGACGCTAACGACGCGGTCTCGCGCTGCAGGAGCCTTTGATATGCATGCCGAGGAAGCCCCCCTCAACCCCCCGCGATCAGATTTTTCCACTTTGGAGGCAGGATTCAGAATTTTTCGTCTTTGGCTTCCGTCTTTGCCGACACCATATGCACGCGAGGCAAGTCCGCAACTCAGTCATTGCGTCTTTGTGTCGCAGAGTCGCCATGTAAACCGCCCCTAAGAGAGGCGGGTGGACTTCTTGGTGGGTCTTGCAAAGGAATTGGCTCACTCTCACGTGGGCACAAAGAAGGCGCAGAAGGAAAAATTGCTCCGGCAACAACCTCCAACACCGAGCCCTGGGAAAAGGGTGAAGTGTCCTGTCACCACATAAAAAACGTTTTGTTTTGTTTTTTATTACACCGTCCCTTCTACTGTAGGCTAACTGCAGCTTTTGGAAGATGTAAAAAGGTTGTCCACCCGATTGCCTGCCTGAGCGGTCCACTGTCCGACAAGCAACAACTGTTTTGCCCAGCTGGACAAGGGGGGGAGATAAACTGACCTCTAAAGGTGTTCATTGCCTTAGACAACCATCCAATGGCACCTTTCTGTCTCCATACAGTTTAAACACCCATATAGTATATGTGAGACATACTGTAAGTCTGACCACAGTATGGTTCCATGCATGAAGTTTAAAAAAACAAAAAACAAACAAAACCTAACTAGTATGTTTCATTTAATTTACACAGAGGATAAAACTGAAAGAGTTGAAGGGACAAGTAAATGCTTAAAAAGAAAAGTCACATCCTGTCAGTAGTTGTGTCTATTTTATGGTGGCTTTTTCACCACAACCTGTCTTCACCACAACCTGTCTTCTGGGCTCGAAAGTGACAACAGGCCAGCTTGAATAACACCAGTTTACCTTTCCCCGATCAGCCAAGGCACCCCTGCCCTGCAAACACTCAAGATGCTAATTGGAGCAATCCAACCCTGTGGTTTTGCGAGTGTGAATGGGAATGACTAATGAGGACCACAGTGCTCACAAAAGAAATGCTGATTAGGGTCAGATGATCCTTCTCTGGTTACAAAAGTGATTTGTATCAACTGACCCTTGGTAGTTCTAGTGTCAACTTTGTTACATTCCACCACTGCTGTACATATCCCATGTTACCTCTCTCGTCCCTCATCAGGCATCGCGTCGATGACGGTGCCAGTGTACATCGCCGAGGCGTCGCCGCCGCACCTCCGCGGTCAGCTGGTGACGGTGAACACCCTCTTCATCACCGGCGGGCAGTTCACCGCCAGCCTCGTGGATGGCGCCTTCAGCTACCTGCAGCGTGACGGATGGAGGTCAGACCTGTTTTTAGTCCAATTATACCAAAGGCCAGAAGATCTTACTCAGGGTGAAACTAAAATGTCAACAATTTAACCATCCACGAGTTGCCACATCTGCACATTTGCACCGTACAGTAGACTGTCTCTTATCTGATATGTTTTATCACCCTCCCTTTCCTCCTCCTTGAGTAAGAATAAAAGCCCATGCTGAGTTGTGAAATGTCAGTAGATAACAAATGTCGTTTCTCCTTCACGTGCAGCCCTGGTGTTTCCGATTGGAAACATTTAAACTTGTACGCATGCAATATTCTTGAAGGTGTAGCTCTACTCGATGCTTTTGCCCAAACAGAAAAAAACCTTTTACCGTATTGGCCCGAATATAAGACGGTGTTTTTTTGCATTGAAATAAGACTGAAAAAGAGGGGGTCGTCTTATATTCGTGGTCTAGACGTTATACCCATTCACGACGCTAGATGGCGCCAGATATCATTGAAGCCATGTTCTGTCATGACTAATCACAGCTACTCTCCCCATTCACGACGCTAGATGGCGCCAGATATCATTGAAACGATGTTCTGTCATGACAGATCTCAGCTACTCTCGAGTTTAACCAGTTTGCATTGTTTTATTGCAATGTTTTTCCGTATTCAGATTTGTTTCAAGACTACAGTTACAGTTTAACTTCACTTTGATGGTAGTTAATGCAATTTTGTTGTTTTATCACAATAGATTGGTTTATTTACATTTCAAAAACCAGAAGCCATTCATTTACGAATGTGATTGCACTTTAGTTTACATATTTAAATGTTCAGATATTAAGATTTGAATGAGGCAAAATAACATGTTTTTTCTCTCAAATATATTGTTATTAGAGATGTCCCTATCGATCGGATCACGTCATTTTCAAAGTATCGGAATCGGCAAAAAATTATCGGACATGCCTTTTTTTTTTTTTTTTAATATATATATATTTTTTAATTAAATCGTTCTCTAATTGTATTTAACATTATAGACATAATATGTTACACTCATCCAGAGTCTTTAGTTTAGGCTTAAGGTAGGGTTATCAAATTTATCCGATCCGGTTAACGGCAGTAATTAATTAAAAAAAAATTTTTTTATCACGTTAAAATATTTAGCGCAATTAACGCATGCGCTGTACGACCCACTCACTCATTGTCGCGTTCAATCTGTAATGGCGCCGTTTTACCTATATATAGAGCTAAAAGGCAGCATAAAATGAGTAGAGTGAATTTTGGCAGCCTTTGGAGCCTTTTTTTAATTGGCTAAAGCTTTACAATCCCTCTCCCTACGATTAGAAATATCGTGGGAAGCAATGTGGGGAAGAAAGGTAGTAATTGATCTTTTTCTTGACACCCTATGTTATTTCCCAGCGCAGAGAAGATATATCAATTGGTACCACTACGCACAGTCATGGTTACACTTCCCATCATGCATTTGGGCAGAACAGTTAAATGGCTACAGCAGACATGTCCAAAGTCCGGCCCGGGGGCCAAATGCGGCCCGCGGTCAAATTTCATCCGGCCCCCAGCCTCTGTCATAAAATCAATAACGTCTGGCCCCCACACAGACTTCATAAACTGGTCAGCAGTACTGCTACCAGCATTTGAAGTATCTTACACACTAAATGCTGCTCCTCATTTACCCACGAAAAGGCAGCAGCACTCTAAGCAACATTACCCCGTGTGACCCTTTGCTCCCAATTTTCTAAAATGGTGACAATCAACAAAAAAGAGATAGGATCAAGGATAGATGGAAATTGGACTTAGTTCTTCACTAAAATACGCAACTGTCTACCTTATTTGCAAAGAGAGTCGCTGTTTTTAAAGAGTTCAATGTGAGGCGATATTACCAAACAAGACACGCTGACATATACGACAACATACAGGGGAGATACGTAGCGAGAAAATGAAGCAACTTGAAGTTAGTTTAATTTTACAGCAGCAGTATTTCGCAAGAGCCCGAGAGATGAAAGAGAGCGCTAGTTGCGAGATTGTTGAAATTGTTAATAAAAAAAAAATAATAATAAAGCAAATGTGACACACAGAATGGCTAAAATTTGCTTAAATATATTGTTCTACATAAAGGACGTCAGTCAAGGTCGGCCCCCCACATTTTTACCACTCCAAATCTGGCCCCCATTGCAAAAAGTTTGGACATCCCTGGGCTACAGTATCATTTACTGAAAGCTCAACAAATACACTAGATGGCAATATTTAGTCACAATATACAAAGTCACATTTATCCTTTAAGAATTACAAGTCTTTCTATCCGTGGATCCCTCTCACAGAAAGAATATTAATAATGTACATGCCATCTTGAGGATTTATTGTCATAATAAACAAATACAGTACTTATGTACTGTATGTTGAATGTATATATTCGTCCAAGTTTTATTCATTTTTTTTTTAATGCATCGCCAAAATGTATATGATCAGGAAAAATTATGGGGAATGATTGGAATTGAATCAGGAGCAAAAAAAAAAAGCAATCGGATCGGGAAATATCGGGATCGGCAGATACTCAAACTAAAATGATTGGGATCGGATCGGGAGCAAAAAAACATGATCGGAACAACCCTAATTGTTATAATCATTTTTTTCCGGATGTACTGTAATTAATTTCTGTATAAAAATTAATTGGGTGTTCAAAAAGTCTCTTTTCAAACTTGAATCTTGAAAAAGAGGGGGTCGTCTTATAATCAGGGCCGTCTTATCTCTGGGCCAATACGGTATTCCAAAATGAAGGTGCCCGTGTCTGCTGCTCTTTTCATTTTCACAGTCGCTGCCTCCTTCCAATTAGTCTTTGCTCTCCGCTTCTCTTGTTCTTACCCATTCAGTAATTTTAGGATTTCTAAGCCACCTCTTTGTCAGAATATGGTGAACTCTTGATTTTGTGCTGAAGTGAACACAGAGAGCTTTTAAGAGCATTTCCCCCCCTCTCAATGTGATCACTCAGCATTGTGTGTGTGTCGGGGGTGGACAAATCTGTTCAATCTGGAGTCTAGACGCTGCAAATTGTTACTGACTTCCGATGTGGATAAATCAAACTCAAACCAAGAGCGTTGTGCACATTTTCGTATATAACGCGAGTTAAGTGGCAGGATTGCGGTAAATGTTAAGGTTATTTCCAGGTCTAAATTAAGCCTTGACATTTCCCCCCAGGGTTTGATTTTAATGAGCCCCCCGTTGCTGGCAAGGAAATAGCTTGACAGGAGTCGAAAGCTTCCTGTCAAAACTGTAGAATTAGTCTATGAATACCCTGTTTCCGCCTTTCCAGGTACATGCTGGGCCTATCGGTGCTGCCCGCCATGGTCCAGTTTGTCGGGTTTCTATTCCTGCCCGAGAGCCCTCGCTGGCTTATCCAGCGGGGTCTGACGCAGAAAGCCCGCCGTGTGCTCAGCCAGATACGAGGCAACCAGAACATTGACGAGGAGTACGACAGCATTAAGAACAGCATCGAGGAGGAGGAGAAGGACGGCGGAGGAGGTGAGACGCGACACAACTAAAGATTGTAACACAACCTGGATAAAACGGAGAAGTATGTGTGACACCAAAACTGAGAACGTTGTACTCTGTCTGCACACACAACACATGTTCCTGCCGAGCGTTCCCTGCTGTTACCCTTCACCGACTGTGCCAAGGAACATTATTCACACGTCTTTGCAAAAGCGGTGAAGCCTGCAGCCTCACAAAAATTAATATCTACAAATAGGGGTCAGTGGCGCCACCAGGGGGTGGCCAGAGGTGGCCACGGCCACCCCTATAAATTGGTTGGCCAGTTTATCATTAGATTGTTGTAGCATCAGTTATGCATTTCATCCCAAATGAATGCATTTATTTTGTTTTGTTAAATGTAGGGCTGTCAAATTTATCACGTTAACGGGCTCTAATACATTTTTAAAAATGAATCGTGTGGAAATATTTATCACAATTAATGGCGGGATAATGGAGGGATGGCAGCGAATCCCACTCCCACTTCAAATGGATTGGACGTCTACTAGTGATAAAATCAACCCAATTCATAGCAAAAGCTTGTTTTTTCTGTTTACTAGTTGTTTGTAGACTATCCTAGAATGATTTTCCGACCAATGTATCGATAATCGTAGTATCGCCATATCGTCAGATCATCGTTATCGTGAGCTTTGTATCGCAAATCGTATCGTATCGTGAGGTACCAAGAGGTTCCCACTCCTATCTACAAATATTTTGTCTCACTGATGGTGACAGACATCCAAAAGGGAGGGCAGGAAAGCCAAGGGTATGACAGCGCAGGGTGAGTGCGACATTTTAAATTAGCGCATTACGCACAGTGATTACAACGAGTCTTGGGAAATTGTCCAATTTGTCTCCCCTACGTTCAATCACAGTGATCACTAATCTAGCAATTTTACTTTTCCCCGAGTTCTCCTTGGCCCACGCGCACACACACGTCCCTCAGTGTTGTGGCCAGTCACCGAAGAGACGCGAGGGAATCACTTTCATCCTGTATCTAATCAACCTTGACAACTGAGAACACCATGTGTCTGCCAGGAGTGCCATCCAAACATTCTCTCGGGGCCGCGTGGCCTGCAGTGAAGAGGAACCTTCATTACGCTCTTAGACACACACATACACACACTTGTGTGAAAACACACTCGCAGCAGCAGCGGACTCATTGTGTACTCAGCTGGTTCTTTTTCATTTCGGCATCTCTCCTGCTGTTTTGGTCAGTATTATCCGGTTAAATCCTGTAGTTAACTGTATTTGTTCCTCTGTGACATGTTTAGCAATGTTATTTGCATTAAATTAACAAGGTTTGTTAAAATGTAAGTATTTAGCTTCCCTTTTTATTGTTTTTGCTTGTGTTTGTGGGTGTCTGCCAAACACCCGAGCGCAATTAAAGGAAAGCAATTACATTGCAAAGTACACTGATTCCAGGGAAGAACTATTTTGGCACTCTAATTTGCTGCTTTAGTGTTCAGCTTTTATTTTTGTTTTATTCTTCATTGTGCTTCAGTGCTTTTTAAAATGCTTCTTGGCATTAATGAATTCTACATCTATAATGCCCTAATTTAAAAAGTGATACTTAGAGATGCCGATCGATCGGGTCCGATCACGTCATTTTCAAAGTATCGGAATCAGCAAAAAAATATCGGCCATGCCTTTTTTAAATATATATATATTTTTTAAATAATTCGTTTTCTAATTGTATTTAACGTTACAGACATAATGTTACACTCATCCAGAGTCTTTAGTTTAGGCTTAAGGTAGGGTTATCAAATTTATCCCGATAACGGCGGTAATTATTTTATTTTTTAAAATGTATTACGTTAAAATATTTAACGCAATAAAAGCATGCTCTGCACGACCCACTCACGCATTGTCGCGCTCAATCCGTAATGGCACCGTTTTACCTATATAAAGAGATAAAAGGCAGCGTAAAGTGAGTAGAGTGAATTTTGGCAGCCTTTGGAGCCTTTTTTGAATTGGCTAAAGCCTTACAATCCCTCTCCCTATGATTAGAAATATCATGGGAAGCAATTTGGGGAAGCAAGGTAGCAATTGATCTTTTTCTTAACACCTTATGTTAGTTCCCAACGCAGAGAAGATATATCAATTGGTTGCACTACGCACAGTCATGGTTCCACTTCCCATCATGCATTTGGGCATGGCTACAGTATCATTTACTGAAAGCTCAACAAATACACCAGATGGCAATATTTAGTCACAATATACAAAGTCACAAGTCTTTCTATCCGTGGATCCCTCTCACAGAAAGAATGTTAATAATGTAAATGCCATCTTGAGGATCTATCGTCATAATAAACAAATACAGTACTTATGTACTGTAGGTTGAATGTATATATTCGTCCGAGTTTTATTCATTTTTTTCTTAATACATTGCCAAAATGTATATGATCGGGAAAAATTATCGGGAATGATTGGAATTGAATCGGGAGCAAAAAAAAGTAATCGGATCGGGAAATATTGGGATCGGCAGATACTCAAACTAAAACGATCAGGATCGGATCGGGAGCAAAAAAACATGATCGGAACAACCCTACTTATAGTCAACGTTCCCTCTAATTTTGCATGTGTCTGAGCAGACACACGAGCACCCTGAGCAAACTGAGGACCACTGTGAGCAACATCAGATGTGTACGCCGTGGCCACACACCAGTATCACGCCTGTTCAAAATCTTGGATCATAGCAAGTTACATGGCTTATTAAAAGAATGAAAATACAGCAGCAATTTGCATTCGTTTACTTTTAATATAAATTGATTTGGCCCAATTAAAATGAAAAAGACAAAGGTCTCATTGTTCATGAGATGTGTACTATGATATATGTGAGAGTCCTACTATAACCATGGGAAGACTCCTGCTTTGACCTGGAAAAGGTCCACTTGTGACATAGGTGAGTTAATAAATAAAACATAATGAACAACCACAATGGGAGTATATCAAACTCCCATATTAAAACTGTTCAGACAATTTGAACACTCAAGATTTCTATTCTCCTTGTCTAAGCAGCTTCAGTGGGGCAAATAAGTATTTAGTCAACCACCAATTATCCAAGTTATCCTACTTGAAAAGATTAGAGAGGCCTGTAATTGTCAACATGGGTAAACCTCAACCATGAGAGACAGAATGTGAAAAAAAAGTCACAGAAAATCACATTGTTTGATTTTTAAAGAATTTATTTCCAAATTAGAGTGAAAAAAAAAAAGTATTTGGCCACCTACAAACAAGCAAGATTTCTGGCTGTCAAAGAGGTCTAACTTCTTCTAACAAGGTCTAACGAGGCGCCACTCGTTACCTGTATTAATAGCACCTGTTTTAACTCATCATCGGTATAAAAGACACCTGTCCACAACTTTAGTCAGTCAAACTCCAATATTGCCAAGACCAAAGAGCTGTCGAAGGACACCAGAAACAAAATTATAGACCTGCACCAGGCTGGGAAGACTGAATCTGCAATAGGTAAAACGCTTGGTGTAAAGAAATCAACTCTGGGAGCAATTATTAGAAAATGGAAAACATACAAGACCACTGATAATCTCCCTCGATCTGGGGCTCCATGCAAGATCTCACCCCGTGGCGTCAAAATGATAACAAGAACGGTGAGTAAAAAATCCCAGAACCACACGGTGGGACCTAGTGAATGACCTACAGAGAGCTGGGACCACAGTAACAAAGGCTACTATCAGTAACACAATGCGCCGTCAGGGACTCAAATCCTGCACTGCCAGACGTGTCCCCTGCCAGACACGTCCAGGCCCGTCTGCGGTTCGCTTTAGAGCATTTGGATGATCCAGAAGAGGACTGGGAGAATGTGTTATGATCAGATGAAACCAAAATAGAACTTTTTGGTAGAAACACAGGTTCTCGTGTTTGGAGGAGAAAGAATACTGAATTGCATCCGAAGAACACCACACCCACTGTGAAGCATGGGGGTGGAAACATCATGCTTTGGGGCTGTTTTTCTGCAAAGGGACCAGGACGACTGATCTGTGTAAAGGAAAGAATGAATGGGGCCATGTATCGAGAGATTTTGAGTGAAAATCTCCTTCCATCAGCAAGGGCATTGAAGATGAGACGTGGCTGGGTCTTTCAGCATGACAATGATCCCAAACATACAGACAGGGCAACAAAGGAGTGGCTTCGTAAGAAGCATTTCAAGGTCCTGGCGTGGCCTAGCCAGTCTACAGATCTCAACTCCATAGAAAATCTGTGGAGGGAGTTGAAAGTCCGTGTTGCCCAATGACAGCCCCAAAACATCACTGCTCTAGAGGAGATATGCATGGAGGAATGGGCCAAAATATCAGCAACAGTGTGTGAAAAGCTGGTGAAGAGTTACAGAAAACGTTTGGCCTCCGTTATTGCCAACAAAGGTTACATAACAAAGTATTGAGATGAACGTTTGGTATTGACCAAATACTTATTTTCCACCATGATTTGCAAATAAATTCTTTAAAAATCAAACAATGTGATTTTCTGTTTTTTTTTTCCACATTCTGTCTCTCATGGTTGAGGTTTACCCATATTGACAATTACAGGCCTCTCTAATATTTTCAACTTTGAGAACTTGCACAATTAGTGGTTGACTAAATACTTATTTGCCCCACTGTATTCAGGACAGGTTAAAAAAAAAAAACAAAGAAAAAAATCTCACTCAGTTTCACCGCTTGTTCTTCTATTTGCGCATACAGTAATTTTTGACAGCCATTCCATCTTAAAGAACCACATTTCTTTTTTTACTTTGGCTTAATAAGTATAGTATCGCTGCCCGTTCCTTTCGCCATGATAAAAGGTTAGCATTTGCGTCTCAACGCTGCACTGTTGTTTGCTAGCTAACCTGCAAGGAACTTATGGGCTGCGTAGCGTAAGTGAAGTGAACTGTGAACACATTATTGGCTAGACACCTGTTGCTCATTCGCGTTGCCGTATCGAACGCACCAATAGAAGTGTTATGCTACGGCGCTGACTGTAGTCCTCGTGACACTACAATACGTTTCTGTTGCATCAATTTTCTTGTGCGCCGAGTTTGTGCAAGCAGTGCGTGATTGCGCACGCGCGCAGCTTAGAGGGAACATTGCTTATAGTCCAGAAAATACACTAGTGTATATGAGTAAAATATACATAAAGTTTGATTCATTTAATGTTTTCATTTTTCCCTTTTTTTTTTTTTTTTTTAAATATTCATTAACATCATTTATGCTGCACAATCGTTACGTTATTTCTAATAAGAATAGAACATTTCCAACACAAAACCCTGCAATTAACCTTTGTCTCTGACACATCCAGACTAAAATCTTTAACGTGATTGGCCAATCTCTTCATTTGTGGGAATGCATGATGTCACCATGCCCCTTCTGACATATTCGTTACCATGGGAACAACCCGCCATCCCATTTTCCCCCTCTCACGTCAGATAATTAAAGTGCATATCATTGTCTGAACATACTGGGTGAAAAAAATTCTCAAAAATCTCATTGAAGATGACTGAAAAGGTAAGTTGTGTGTTGATATAATAGAAGAGCGTTATTGTCATAACGGTCGAAGGCCTGCTATTATGTTGTCATTTTTCATGTGAAACTTTATTAGTCACTGGATTGAATTCATTGATTTATGAGGCACGGCTTGTTCGTGAATTGGAACGGTTGGCTGATTCACATGTATTCACCCCAAAAATTGTGTATATATCTCAAAGGGCACGTCTGGACACTGACTGATGGGAACACTGTGTCCCTTTGGCTGTAAAATGGAACAGTTTGTCTTTTGAGAAAGGCGAGAAAGGTTATGAAAATGCATCATGAAATCAGTGAACCCTCACAAAGTATACAGTTTTGGTATCATAGGGTTAAAATTTCCTCAAATTAATTCCTGGATGATAAATTGGTTTAAAGGCGTTACAGACTTTGTCACAACAAGGTTCCAATTGATTAAAAAAAATTTTAAAATTTTTTTTAGGTACACTGGTCGCCATATGTTTCGCTTGAACACTCTGTTACATGCCGGAACGATTGACCTTTTGTCAAATGGAGAACCTTATTGATTTTGGCAACTGATTCGAGACATCTGAAGTGTATGTAAGACACGCCTCAACAGGAAAATTTAAAAGAAATTTCAGGATACGAAAGTAACAAATACAGTAGGCCCCCCCAGGGACCGCCCTCGCGGTGTAGGGTCGGTCGCCAACGGGCTTACACTCACTAGGGATTCACACGATTACTGGGTTCTAAATCACCGAGATGATTTGTGTACACTCCACCCCTTTCTATCACTTAGCTTATAGACTCCTCCACCTTCTTCCCCCTCTTTCCCTTGTCAACAGGCCCCCCACATGGTGTCAACCGGAAATACATTTAGCTGACGATAGCACCAACATATTAGTAGTTAATGTAGTTAGCGTTCAATGTATTTCTTGTTGTTGTTTGTGTTTCTTCTCTTCCTTCTCTTGTGTTTCTTTTTTCTGTTCCCCCGTAACCCCTTCCTGTTCGCTGTTTTGTCATAATAAATTAGGTATGTTAAATGACCACAAAGGGAGTATGTCAGACCCTCAATGTAAAACATTAAAACTGTCCAGACTATCCAGGCAGACTTCCATTCTCCGTGTCAAACAGCTGAACAGGACAGGTTTAAAAAAATAAAAATAAAAATACAGTATGGCTGGTACTCCCAGCTCCCAGAGTTTCCTGAACGTAACATACTTATAGCTGCTCTGCCATTGGCTCATTGGCATCCAATTGGCTAAGACGGAGCTCTACTGTTCATTACTTCTGGCGTCAGGCATTTATAACATGGAAGATGCTCTGACTCTCCCCATTAGCGCAAGAAAATAAAAAATAAAAAAAATTATTAGGCTTGTTGTTAGCAATTGTGTATGTACATCTGACGTTAGTTAGTTTTCTTCTTTAATTATCTTTTTTTTTTAAACATGGAGGTTTGATAGTTGTAGTGATATTTTCGGGCCGTTCCGCCTCTGAATTTTATACCGGAACGGCGTTCCGGACCGTTGAAGCCCACTTTCACACTTGCATATAGCTGAAATTTGAACTACAGTGGTATGAAAAAGTATCTCAAACTTTTGCAAATTCTAACCTTTCTGCATAAAATCACCATCAAATGTGATCTGATCTTTGTCAAAATCACACAGGTAAAAATAAGCGTGTCTGCTTTCACTAAAACCACCCAAACATTTATAGGTTTTTCATATTTTAATGAGGATAGTATGCAAATAATTACAGAAGAGGGAAAAATAAGTAAGTGAACCATCACATTTAATATTTTGTGCCCCCCCCCTTTCGGAGCAATAACTTTAACCAGACGCTTCCTGTAGCTGCAGATCAGTCTGGCACATCGATCAGGGCTAATCTTGAGCCATTCTTCTCTACAAAACTGCTGTAGTTCTGTCATATTCCTGGGATGTCTGGCATGAATCACTGTCTTTAGGTCATGCCACAGCATCTCAATGGGGTACATGTCTGGACTTTGACTTGGCCACTCCTGAAAGTGGATTTTGTTCTTCTGAATCCATTCTAAAATTGATTTACTTCTGTGTTTTGGATCATTGTCTTGTTGCAACGTTTTAGCTTCAACTGTCTTACAGACGGCCTCAGGTTTCCTGCAAAACATCCTGATAAATGTTTGAATTCAGTCTTCCATTGATGAATGCAAGTTGTCCAGGCTTGAGGTAGGAAAACAGCCCCAAATCAGTATGCTCCCTCCACCATGCTTCACCGTGGGGATGAGGTGTTGATGTTGGTGAGCTGTTCCATTTTTCCTCCACACATAACGTTGTGTTTTACTCCCAAACAATTCAACTTTGGTTTCATCAGTCCACAAAATATTTTTCCAAAACTTCTGTAGTGTTTTCAAGTGCCTTTTTGCGAACATTAAACGAGCAACATCGTTTTTTTAGACAGCAGTGGCTCCCTCCCATGAACACCTTTCTTGGCCATAGTTTTACATACTGTATAGTTTATGTGTGCACAGAGATATTGAACTGTGCCAGTGATTTCTGCAAGTCTTGAGCAGACACTCTCCGGTTCTTTTTTACTTCTCTGAGTATTCTGCGCTGATATCTTGGCGTCATCTTTGGTGGACGGCCACTCCTTGGGAGAGAAGTAACAGTGCCAACTCTCTCCATTTGTAGACAACTTCTCTGACTGTCGATTGATGAACATCCATACTTTTAGAGATGGTTTTGTATCCTTTCCCAGCTTTAAAGAAATCAACAATCCTTGATCGCAGGTCTTCAGACAGCTCTCTTGACAGAGCGATGATGCACTACAGACAACATCAAGACATTTCTTACCAGGTGTGTGTGTGTTTTATTGGCAGCTTTAAACCACTCATCAGTGATTGGGCACACACCTGACTTAAAATTTTTGGTAAAAATTGGTTTCAAATGCTCTTTAAGTCTCCTTAGGCAGAGGGTTCACTTACTTATTTTCCCACCCTTCTGTAATGTTTTGCTGCTATCATCGTTAAAATATGAAAACCTATAAATGTCTGGGTGGTTTTGTTAAAACAGACAGTTTTTTCATCTGTGTGATTTTGACAAAGATCACATCACATTTGATGGTGCTTTTATGCAGAAATGTGAGATATTCCAAAAGGTTCAGATACTTTTTCATACCACTGTAACTGAATATTAAATGAATTGGTTTATTTACACTCATACATACGGTCTGTAAGTTTTAGCCTAACCCGTCACTGGATCCCCTATTTCTCTCGACGACTATTAATAATTCACGGTGTTTGAGCATTTTTATGAAACTCCACTGCGGGCCCCAAGCCTGTTTAAATCCACACAGAAATCATAATGAGAGCACGGCCGCTCTTTGCTTCGGGGATGACAAAACATGCGGACAACAGGCGTTCTCATTGGAATTTAGTTTTGCATTGAATGTAATGAGCAATAATCAGTGACTGACATTTAAGATATTTGAAAAATAAGTGAGCATAGGACAGTGCTTCTCAATTATTTTCTGTTATGCCCCCTTCCAGGAAGACGTAGACGTTCCGCACCCCCCCAACTCTGCCGCCACTGTAAATATACTGTAGCATCATTTGTATATAAAATTCCTATTATTTAAAGTACACCTCTGCATAACACTGTGTTCTTTTTAATATTAAAGGAAAAAGTAATATAGATGAACTTACAAAAGAGTAAAATAAAACAAAAACACATCCATACTGTAAAAATACACTCAAGATAAAATTTTTTTTGACCGTTTTACACTGAAAAATAAAATTGAATAAAATCAATAATAATTTCAAATTGATTAGCAACATTAACTCAAACAATTAGACCGAAAAAAAACAAAAATTAATAGAACAAAAACGGCTATGTCATTGGACAGTGGGACAGTTTTTGATTTTTGCTGCAGGCAGTATCAGCTCCTTTCCTATGGTGTGAGGTTATTTTGCACTGAGCAACTTGGTATGCCACCTTATATGACATTGACAGTGCTCCCTAGTTTACTGATGTAACAATGACAAAGTGGGAGGATTGTTGGCAATATTCGGCACGTTTTCGCTGAAAAAAAAAAAAAAAATCCCTGCTCTCCGCTGCAAACATTTTTAGACAGAGTAAACAGGCAGGCCTTGCCTCATCTCCCACTGTGCTAAAAGTCAAAGCCAAATGCTACATACGCTTCGTCATATTTCCTTGCCCTAGCTTTTCATGTCTCCAGTGCTCTTTGCTGTGTGCTTTTGTTTGGTTCAAAAATATTGCACACACGCTGAAAATGAGAGCAGCACTGCCACCCACTGAGTGGATGTGCAATTACACTTTATTCTAGTACTAGAGTTGTTCCGATCATGTTTTTTTGCTCCCGATCCGATCGTTTTAGTTTGAGTATGTGCCCGATCCCGATATTTCCCGATTGCTTTTTTTTTGTTTTTGCTCCCGATTCAATTCCAATCATTCCCGATAATTTTTCCCGATCATATACATTTTGGCAATGCATTAAGAAAAAAATGAATAAAACTCGGATGAATATATACATTCAACATACAGTACATAAGTACTGTATTTGTTTATTATGACAATAAATCCTCAAGATGGCATTTACATTATTAACATTCTTTCTGTGATAGATTGTGACTAAATATTGCCATCTAGTGTATTTGTTGAGCTTTCAGTAAATGATACTGTAGCCACTTAACTGTTCTGCCCAAATGCATGATGGGAAGTGCAACCATGACTGTGCGTAGTGGCACCAAATGATATATCTTCTCTGCGTTGGGAAATAACATAAGGTGTTAAGAATGAGATCAACTATTACCTTGCTTCCCCACATTGCTTCCCACGATATTTCTAATTGTTGAGAGAGGGATTGTAAGGCTTTAGCCAATTAAAAAAAAGGCTTCAAAGACTGCCAAAATTCACTTTACTCATTTTACGCTGCCTTTTAGCTCTATAAATAGGTAAAACGGCGCCAATATAGATTGAACGCGACAATACATGAGTGGGTCGTGCAGTGCATGCGTTAACCCTTGAGAGTCGAAGGACGCGCCGGCGCGTCCTCAGCGCACGTCGTCTTTGAAGCACCCTCGCGTCTTAATTACGTCACCCACATGCCGTTGGTTGGTCTCGTTTTAAAGTGCGGAAGTTGCGGTTTACTCTCGTTGTTATTTGAAGTCAATCGACCAACTAAAACGTGAGATATTGTCATTTAAGTTTTATAGTTTTATTGTCCTCTCAAAAAAACATTAAAACGCTGCATGGATCATTTGTTTATGTCTATATTTCCATAATTTCTTGTCCTTTTTCAAAACGGAAGCTCCATGAAAAAAACACAAATCAAACGAACCCTTTCGAAGTCACAGTGGAAGCACAAAATGCGTTTTTTTTTTTTTTTTTATAAATATAACTGCCGTGCGAGGTTCCACCGAACGAGAGGCAGGAGTGTTCTGACGCAGCGACGGGCGAGCGACGGCCGTTTGAATCAAGCAAGCGGGCGAGCGACTTTGTGTGACTTTGAGGATGAACGGAAAACTAAATTTAGCGCAAGCAATTGTGCTTTTTGATCAACTTGAGGAAGAGGGTGGTCCAAATTCGTCATCATCGTCTTCTTCGGAAGAGTCCTCGAGTGAAGATAGTGACGGATTTGAACACGTGGGTGACGCCATCGACGAGCAGAGGTAAGCCAACTCACTTTTTTTTTTTTTTTTTTTTAATGCTGTAAAAGTTTCTTTTGATATTGCAAGACAAAGTTAATTTTGATGCAATATAAGTGCGTGTTTGTGTATGTAATAATAAAATGTGCATATCAGATCAAAGTATAATTTGTGGTCTTCTTTCTATATGAAGATTAGGGATGTAGCACATATTCAGCTACGGTATTCTTTCTATTGTCATACATATAGATTTCCATTATTATTTATTGCTGTATATATTTTTATTTTATACTTTATTATTTTCATAAATACTGACTTTTGTTTCATGTACATTTATAGTGACAATCAAAGTAAAGTGAAATGAAAATGGAAGGGTGGAAAGAGGACCGACACCCCATGGAAGTGTGGGCTGTGATGTAGCCCTGTGTCTAATTCCAGGACGAAACTGCTTTTCGGAGTGGCATGCCTGAAAAAAAATTAACTTGTTTATTGTAAATATTTTTAAAAATACTTTTTTCCCCAATGTTATATATATATATTTTTTCCCACAATCAGTCTTCTCAATTTGTGTATATAAATGTGTGTTCAAGAAGCTTGATTGTGTGTACATAGTTTTCATCAGGTGATGGGCCGCAATACCTAAACTCATAAAGAGATGGCCTCTAAACACTTTTTGTGTTAGATGGTATATTTTTTCACTGTTCTTCACTGTTTGGTCTGCTGTATATAACCTGTTTTGACTAGAGCATGTATAAATGCAAAAAACGCCTATGGCTATACCTGTTGTTTATGTTGAATTGTCAAATAAAAGACTATTTATTCTAAATTTTTTTGGTTGAATGTTCATCCTAACATGTTGAATAAATATTACAAAGTTTCAAAACGGTTCGTTACGCATGTTTGGTTGTCAATTGGACATCAATATTAAAAATTTTGACAAAACGATTTTGGAATTTTTGGTCTTTTTGGGCCCAAAATTATGATTTATAATTGGTCAGTGAAGGAAACAACAGTTTGGACATGAAGTTCAAGGTGTCACAAAAAAAGGGACCAAACCAGGCCATCGTAAACAATTCTGTCTTTGAAATATAAAGGCAACTTCAAAGGCATGCAAAATCAGACAAAATAGGCCCAGACCTTAAAGGGTTAATTGCGTTAACGTGATTAATTAAAAAAAAAATACCACCATTAACGCGACAAATTTGATAGCCCTACTTAAAGCCAAAACTAAAGACTCTGGATGAGTGTAAGACATTTTGTCTGTAACGTTAAATACAAATAGAAAACGATTTAATTAAAAAAAAAAAAAATTATATATATAAAAAGGCAGGTCTGATATTTTTTTGCCGATTCCGATACTTTGAAAATGACATGAAATCTTTAGCAATTACACTTTATTTTAGTACGATAAAAAAGTATGTTCCCAAGGTCACATGCGCCACCCCCAGCATTGCTCTGTGCCCCCCTGGGGGGGCCCGCCCCAGTATTTGAGAAGTACTGGCATAGGAGATTACAGTTAGTACCTCTCAATTTAACGTCTTGGAATGCATACCAGAGGCTCCGCTTATTAATCTTCTTTCATTCTTTCTCCTCCCTGCACTAACAAACACAAAGACGCTTCCAGACGTGTGGCGCTTTAATGCGAACAGACGATCTGATTGCAAAAACAACGAGAAAACAACGCGTCCCAACTGGGAAATGACGCATGCTGCGTTAGAGGAGACTGCAAAACTGTGGCGAGAGGAGAGAAGGGAATTATCTGCATCTTTACTAGAGTAATTGGCTTTTTCGTAGAGGCACACTGAGCCAAATTCGAATGCTCCGGATGAATCCTTTGTGCATTTCACCGTTGCAGCTGGCAGGATCAATTGTCTATTCATTAGAGTCGAAGAAAAGCATTGATCTTTTACATATTAGCAGGCACTTCAGAGTGCTCAGCGTTCATTATCGTATTGTTGGACAAAATCGATAGTCGAGGAGCGTGTAGTTGTTCTGGCTGAGTTGAAAAAAATGCTTTAATTGCATTAAAAGTAGATACATCGTGTTGTTCAAGCCGCCGAGATTTACCTCCTGTCCTTGCTCTGTATGCTATTGTAAGCCAGTAATTGGACGATTAACTCGGCCAAATAGCCTTTTCTTTAACTATTCAACACTGCTAATTGGATGTTATCCAAACTTTGAGGAACATTCAGAAGTTTATCGAAATAGTGCTGTTCTAAAAGGCAATACCAAAGTCAGAATGGATAAATTGGCTGGCTCGTCTATTGCATATCTTAACCAGCTTCGTCAAGTTCCTCTCTAAGATCAATGACGAGCAGAACATAACAGTGTGACCGCTCTCGAAATAATGCATGATTAAGTCATTGATCGAGATCTCATTCAAGCCACCACCAAGGTCATCTTGCGCCTGGGGGGAAAAAAAATGCAAATTCTACTTATCTTGCTTCTTTCCCCTGTCAGAAAGTGTCTTTAAAAAGCAGATATTGACGATTTCTTTTTTTTTTTTAAAGGTCCAAACTGATTCTCAGATTGTCTCTATTTAAAATGACTAGCATCTCCTTTTGTGAGTGAAGCCATTTGCCCGTATTGTCTGTCACCTATAATTTTCATTAGCGTTGATTCACTGTGATTCAAGTCTCATAATATACCAAAGCGCACAAAAATCTATCCTTTTGTTAAATTGTGAGTTTCAAGGTGATTCCGATGTTTACGGTCTATACTATATTGTTATTTAACCACCCTTTTGTCCAGAAATATTAAAACACAAATTACAGTGCGTTAGTCATTGTTGGAATTCACCCCCCCAGCCAAGCCACACGCGGGAGCGTGCCAACTGGGAAGGCGGAAATTCCGTGCGTTCACTCCCTGTGTTAACCCTTTGTACTGACTCCATGTTCCAAAAGTTTGAAGAAGACTCACCGAAAGCAGGTTGACAATTTATTCGTCGACAATGGTCCAAAAACAAGGCAAAAACAGACGATGGAGGGACAATTCTGGACCCAAAACAAGGCTACATAGAAAATGTTTCCGAGCAGCGAATCTGTGTGATCTCAGTGTCCAGTGTTTTTTAAGTCCGTGGTGGAGTAGGCCGGGCCGAAGGTGTGGTTCCGGGCGTTGCGTTTGGGACGTTCCCTCTGTAGCCGGTTTTGGGCAGTTTTGGTCCGTGAACGGATGTGAAGTGGTTGCCACAGTGACCGACGCTGATCTTGACGTCCCAAGCGCCTGCTATCAACTTTGTTATCCGGGCTGGCGCTACTTGTTTTAGGACAAAGCATGCTGGTCTTTGTCCTTGTTCGTTGTCGGGAGAACTGATTGCCAGAGTTGGTGCGTCAACCTTGCTCGTGACGCACACGTTGGGCTTCTGTGATAAGATGGCGTTGTGTATCTATTCTGCTTCTTTAAACTATGGTGTGTTATATATATTTTATATTAGGTGTGTTAGAGTAGTGCAGTCCTACAGTAAGTATGAGAAATGATACTATTCCCTGATTAATTCTATTACGTGTGTTCGAGTAATGCAAACAGTTAGACGGTGCCTACGAGAAACGGTACCATTTTTTCATTTCCCCCTCTTGAGCTCCGATAAGGTGATTAACTTTACTGTGTCAAGGGCATGGAGTGAAGTCTGCCTAAACTATAGTTAGATGAATGTGTTCGACTAATGCAAACAATTATATGGTGGCACAGAATTCTCCCATATATTTGTTAATATGTACATCCCACAAAATTTGGAGTACTTTATTTATTTATTTTTAATACAGTCACAAAAACGAGCTACTAAAAGTTTCTAGAGTGGGAAATTGGGTCAAATTAATAGTGTTGCAGGTACAAAATCAAAGTACCACGTACGGGACCTTGACTCCACTTGGAGTCGTCAAAAGCGTTGCTAAAACTGGGCAAAACGCACTGTTTCACGTACAATTGGCGTGCTTCAGGGGTCATGCTTAAAGGGCAACTGAAGAACTTTCCGGATTTTGGTGTAATTTTACAAATATAAAATTTGGATGAGTTCGTCAAAACAACCATGACATTATCAACATGTAATTGCAAGGATAATTTGCGTTTTTTTTTTTTTAAAGTTTTTTTGCACTCCGTTAAATGTCCCTTCCCAAACCCGGTAGTGTGACGACGCTCTCTTAATTTTGGGAAACTGAGTGGCGACTGACTTGCAACCCTTTTTTCATTGTGTTGAGGGTTTCCGCCGCTTAATTTTTTATGTTTGGCTTCCTGGAAAAAAAAAAACACAGCAGCATGAAAATACTGGATGAATCCTAATTTTAATTTAATAATTTTTAAAAATAATTTCTTGGTGATCAAATAAAAATGCCTCAGTCAAAGCAGCATCTATTTGACGCTATTGTTCCCTCTAAAAACAGGCAGACCTTGATGTTGATGCTGTAGTACAATAGTCATTGTTCTATTGAGATGTATTAGGTACATTAGGGCCTGGCAGGTGGATCGTTTTATATATAGGCTTTACATTTACCCTGTGACGGGCCAAAAAAACATCGAGCCAAGGACCTATTTGGTGCTGGGGACATTTGAATTTACATAATACCTATTGATATAGTAATAAAATCACATGTGTAGACGACCTGTCACTTATGACAGGCCAACAGCAACAACAAAAAATGTCGCACTTCAACAAACAGGCAGTAGGAGTCCACCTCGTTTATCAATAAAAGCCAGTAATGGTCTACTTATGTCTTTGTTAAACCAAGGTTGCATTGTTGTAGGTTTTCAAAGCTGTCGTCGCTGAAATGATGAAAACAATGAGCCGATTGGGGACCTGTATGCATGCTCACAAAAACGGTCCAAACCTTTGCATAAGAAGTTTTTTTGGACCACCATAGAGTCTCGAGTCTTCCTGTGAGCAAATCATCGCTTCACATCGAGATGGCATGACGAATCTCGCGAGTAAAACCCAGAAAATGTTTGCAATATATGGCGAGGATAGCGTGGTGCTATATTTCCCTGTTCAGAGTGGTGGCGACGCTCCCTGGATGCTACGTCATCAGGTAGCGGTCGACAGGGTGGTGCGTCCCTCGTTGCTATGGTGTTGCTATGGCCATGACTCAAAAACTACGTGGTCAGTTATTTTTTATTTTTTTTAATGTGATTTTTTTGAGACAGCGAATGATGCATTTAATACAATTCAACCGAGTAAAACACTCAAGAACGAAATCCGAAAAGCTCTTCAGTTGCCCTTTAAGTACTCCACACTTGCAGTGCATTGCCCCACAGATGAAGCCAAAAAGTTTGATCTTTTTGTCTTTTCCATTGTTAGTCAGCCTTCAAATATACTCTGTACCGCACCAAGAAAAATCTAAATGTGGAAAACAAAACAGCGTTCTCCAAACTCTTCGCTGTTCTGGCTCTCTCCTTATAAGCAGCTGGTGAATAATTGAGCACGCCAGATCTGTCTTGATTCCTCCCTGTGTGGCTGTCAGCAATCCATGCATGGATGAAGGAATATTGAGCCAGCCAACCAAGCGCACGTTGTAACGGTTGTATTTCAGGCTGCCATTTGTACATATTTTTCAACCAAATTAAGACTGAGTTGTTTATTTTCAGCATGACTTTTGACCCCTGCTATTGAACAGTCAAGTATGAGGTATTGCGCTCCTGCTCTGATGATGAGAGGAGCTGAGTGGAAGAATAATTAGAAAGGGCGACAGGTTGCCTGCTAAGCCTTTCGTTTTTGATTGCGGCAGTTTTCCGTCACGTGTGCAAGGTCCTCATGTGCTTTGATTGCGCCTTCTTAAACACCTGTCACCAACATGCTATAATTTAACATAACGCAAGAATCAGCCATTCGTCATGCTGCTGGAAACCTGCCCTGTATCAACTTTAGGCTCCATTAGCAAGCAACAAATGGAAATATCCGACATGACTAATGATGCTCAACAGGTACTTTAATTGGCCGTGCGGGTTGAGGTGTTTCCTGAAAGGGGGTTGGCAATGAAAAGGGATAATTGAAGAGTCCGTGTAGTGAATGTTAAACAGGCTGAAGAAAAACTGCATTCTTTTCTTATGAAAAACCTCCTGTGTAATCTATGTTGACACAGTGTGAGGGCGCTTTGTATTAGCAGCTTAGTGTGGTAAACAGTGATTAGTATTGTTTGATCGAGTGCAAATAATTTTCACAATAAAACCCTTGATGTGCGAATTCATGTCTGGACTAACAAAAACTGTAGAGTACTTTTGTATGACCTCTGAGGAATGCCAGTGATATATATATTAATGGACAACCCGTGTAATTGAGATGACGAATTATCGTAAACAAAGCAGACAAAGTCAGAAGGTTTAAGGGTGAGAAAATTGTTGTTTTAAGCCGAGGTGGGTCAAATGACCCATACCTCCGTACGAGTAGGGGGAGTCTATGCAGCTCAAGCTCTACCCCCTCCTTCCGACTGTCGCTCCCTAAATTGCAGACAGGCTTTATAAATTCAAGCACTGGTTTGTCAATAGCTGCACTCAGTAGAAAGTGCACCTATAGTATATAGTCGGGTTCCTCAATAAGTGGACCCGGTCCACGACCGGACCACGGAACACCTCTCTGCAGATCCGGAGCAAATGGCACTAAACGTATATTATTTGTCTGAATCGCTGATCTATCGCTATGCGCTACTATTCTATCGCTAAATTCTGTTTCATTTTTAGTCAAATAGCTTCCATGTTCCCACTTCTGTTGTCATCTCTAAGACAACGATGCGCTGATTGGCTGAGAGAGCCTGCATGGATGCGCTGATTGGCTGAGAGAGCCTGCATGCTGCTAGCTAGGTAGAGTGGACGGAACGCAGCAGTGTGAAACACGAGTCGCACCCGGCACTTTGCTATCTGTTTGCTCACATACCACCAGTAGAAGACCGAATCTAACGAAATGGCATGCTCGAAGTTGACCAAGAGAAGAAAAATGGACAACGAAAATCGTCGTTCCAATGAGGAATGGACTGACAAATATGCGTCCATTTTACCAACTGCAAGTAACAAACCTATGTGGTTAATATGCTTCAAGACAGTTGCTCTGATTTAACGTGAAAATGTGAAACGCCATTATGTTAAAGAGCACTACTCTTCTGGAGAGAGGTTTCCTCCTAAATCAGAATTGAGAAGGCAAGAAATTAACAGGTTGATGCAGTCATATCAAGAGTCAAGGAAGGTTATTGTGAAATCTATGACACAACAAATTGCTCACTCAGTGTTGGCCAAACATAAGAAGCCGTTTTCTGATGGAGAAATAATAAAAGAGTGTATGACTAAAGTGATGGCAGTAATGTTCGAAGGAAAAGAAAAGGAGGAAATGACAACAAAAATCAAACAAATCTCACTCTCAGATTCGTAAACTACAACACGCACTGAAGTACTGGCTGATGATGTGAGTTAACAGCTTTGTGACCCCCAAATGCCATTTCACTCATTGAGCAGTGTTTTACAGTTAAAGTTACAGTCAAAATTTATTATGTTTGCACCTTAAAGTGCCTGTGACATGAAAAAGCATGTTTATTTCATAATACACACTGTATTTTATGCTCCTGGATGAAATGGACCGCTTGTATGTGTGTGGAAGCGATCACTATATTTGTTTAGTTTTTTGAATCCCGCGCCATGAAAATGAGTGACTTCCGGCAACAGTCTCGAGTTGAGAAAGAGCGTTGTGATGTGTACGGAGGAAGGAGTTCTTTTCACTATACAGCCGCACTTTTGTATGAGAAGGACTAAGGATTCAGCTAATTTTCCGGATTAATACGTGTATTTTTCGCATCACGCCAGCCAAACGGCTGCAGAAAAATCTTGCTGTACGACGGAGAGGCATGTGCGCCTTTTCGGGGTTTCAAAAGGTTCCCATTCACCAGTGGATATTGGCCAAAACAAGCCCTACTACTGTGGGACCATGGGATTTACGAGGAAGTGAGTAAACATCGTGTTTTGTATTATGTTAAATGCTGGGATCATTTTAATATATAGGTGGCCTTCATTTTGTGGCTGACATGCTCCTTGTCCCCTCGGCCGACAACCGTGGCTTGTTGCACATCCCGCCGCCGGGAGAGTACTATACTCTGCTTATTCCCCTCTTTGTGTGCCTGGTGTTCTGTCAAATTTTCCGACCGATCAGAAATGGCAACTTTGAGTTAAAAATAGCTGCGAATACAGCGATTAGAAAGTAAACACTACAAACTTTCTTTAAACAAAGGACTACTTACGTTTGCTCATGGATGGGCATGTAAAAAGTAGGGGTGTCAAACGATTAAACATTTTAATCGAGTTAATTACAGTTTAAAAATTAATTAATCGTAATTAATCGCAATTAATCGCAATTCAAACCATCTCTAAAATATACCATATTTTTCTGTAAATTATTGTTGGAATGGAAAGATAAGACAAGACGGATATATACATTCAACATACGGTACATAAGTACTGTATTTGTTTATTATAACAATAAAGCAACAAGATGGCATTAACATTATTAACATTCTCTTAAAGCAATCCATGGATAGAAAGACTTGTAGTTCTTAAAAGATGATAAATGTTAGTAAAAGTTATAGAAATTTTATATCAAAACCCCTCTTTATGTTTTCGTTTAATTAAAATTTGAAAATTTTCAATCAAAAAATAAACTAATAGCTTGCCATTGTTGATGTCAATAATTACACCATGCTCACTCAAGGTACTCACCCATAAAATCAGTTGGACCCAAGCGCCAGCAGAGGGCGCCAAACACCAAAAAACATTTTAAAAAAGTAATTAATCGTAATTAATCGCAATTAATCGTAATTCAAACCATCTCTAAAATATACCATATTTTTCTGTAAATTATTGTTGGAATGGAAAGATAAGACAAGATGGATATATACATTCAACATACAGTACATAAGTACTGTATTTGTTTATTATAACAATAAATCAACAAGATGGCATTACCATTATTAACATTCTGTTAAAGCGATCAGTGGATAGAAAGACTTGTAGTTCTTAAAAATAAATGTTAGTACAAGTTATAGAAATTTTATATTAAAACCCCTCTTCATGTTTTCGTTTAAATAAAATTTGTAAAATTTTCAATCAAAAAGTAAACTAGTAGCCCGCCATTGTTGATGTCAATAATTACTTACACAATGCTCATGGGTGCTGAAGCCTATAAAGTCAGTCGCACCCAAGTGCCAGCAGAGGCCGGCAAAACTCCGAAAAACACCTTTCACTGTGCTATAATTTTAATCTGTTTGAGCGGGGCATTTGTGCGTTAATTGCGTCAAATATTTTATAGGGATTAATTTAAAAAATTAATTACCGCTCATCAATGCGATAATTTTGACAGCCCTAGTAAAAAGCTCTCCTCATACACATTAGTTGCACATGTTAGCTGTACAACAACTGCAGCTGCCCTCCTCCAGTGAGTCTCTCGCTGTTTACGACTTCGCTGTGTAGTAAAGCATTATTTTGCCATATTCGTGTTGACCATTTGGCAGCTACACGCTCCTCCGACATCGGCCAGTTTGTTCGGCGGTCATTGTTCAGCTGCTTTCCCGGCGAGCTGTCCTGTTCGTGTAGCAGGGGAACGAGCTGTAAATTCCTCCCCGCCGGGCGGTTTGCCTATCGGCGAAGACATTCGACAACCCAGTCGTCATGTGAAATGATCCGGGCTTGTTATGTGTGATTTTCAGCTTCGAAGACTTTGAAACATCACTCGGTTCGGGTTAGCATGTCGGCGAGCTGTCACGCCTCTTGGTCTGTATACATTCTCCGAAGGGAAATGACATAAGCCCGATTTAGGTGGCATGAAATATCGTTCGGGAGGTGCGACAGTAAAGGTGAAGTCGACATTTAATTATGGAGTAATTTTGCCATGTGGTCGTGAATAAATGCATTTTTATTATTTCATATTCCTTTTAGCGCAAGACTGTTATTTGTCATGCCCATGCCATTTATTTAGCTATTGGGGAAAAATACTTGGATAAAAAGAATATCCTGTAAAAATATTGGAGTAGAGAGACTGAAACAATGACATTTTGCGGCTCTCTTCGTCGCGTTTTCCTCGTTCTGAATAATTCCTCCTCAATGGGCTGCATACTAAATCAGATGAAATCGTGACTCCACTGACGTCATCCACCTGTTGGGGACGCTAGAGCCCTATAATGCTAGCCGTGGCTAACCGGCAGATTAAAAGACTAATTTCTCGTCATCTGCGCTTTGCTAAATTGTTGTATATAGTCAAATTGTCTCAAAATATGATTCCAATTCACATAATAATCCTATTTAAGACTTTTTTCCCCCTCCTGTCGTACGCACTTTATTCACAGAGCTTGTCATTTATGTTCTGTAAATGTGAACATGTACTGTATTACTTGCACGTTATCTTTTTTGTCCAGCAGTCTTTTACAGTTACAAAATGTACTGTCAATAGTTAGTTTGCACCTTGATGACAGATGTAGTCAATTATTTAGTGTACATGTGTAAACATTGTACTTGCATGTTTTTTTTTGTTTTTTTGTGTATTTTTATTTTAAGTCAAGAAAAGGTTTTGTTAATTTATATTTATTTAATCAGAATGTGCACTGTATTTTTGTTTGGTCAAAAGAAAACCACCTTTACCACCTTCGACCTGCCTTGTACTTGACCGATATTAATAAATGGACCCATGCTTTTATGAAAAAAATGTTGGTTTTTTAATTTTTTGTTGTTGTTGTTGAAAGCCTCTTTCTTCAATCATTTTGTGTTTTTATTTAGAGGATTGTTATATATAGCTATATATAGGTATAGAAATGAAAAATACATTAGTTCATCATTCATTCCTTTTCAACACTGCTCATCCTTGTCAGGCTCGCAGAGCTATCAGTATCAAACGAAACTGTCACGTGATTGATGATGTTTGAAAAAAATTAGGTAACTCATCACACAGTTTCGGAATATCAGCAAAATTAGACATGGAATATTCTGGAGCAATTTGAGCTTTTGAAAAGAGATGATTCTAACATCTATACCTACACACCCCTCCACCCACAGCAAACATTTTACGAGTGAATGGCGTGTGAATAGGTCTAAGGTGACGACTTTGCTGGCTACAATTAGCTTTCTTTGTCAAGACTGATGGCTTTGACTGAATGATGGGCCATCATTCCCTGTGGGAGGAGCGAGAGAATAAGAGTCTGGGCATAACTGGAACAGCAGATTAAAAAAAAAAAAAAAAATGGCTAGGTGTTTTTTTGACTGGGGTAAGGTACAAATGACATTTTTTCGGAGTGATTTCAAAAAGTCATGACAGCACGACACTAAGTTGAACAAGCACAAAGATTTTTTCCCACAGGGGTTTGGGTCACTTGACCCTGCTCCACGGTCTTAATAACGGAAAATGTCTTGCAATTATTCAGCAATGCACTAAATCACGACGCTTGTGGTTTTCCTGTTTGTTTGTTTTTTTTCCCCCCCACATCACCGCCATCCATTCGTTTTCAATATCTCATCTGATTGAATTACAGCAGGGTGGATCTCCAGAGAGGAAATGAAGCTGTGTGTATCTCTGCTTGTGTATTAACCTCACGATGTGCATGCGCGTCTGATTCAGTTCTCTGTTAGGGTGTGAAATGAAGAACATTAACTGATCGATAAACTGCATTTCAAGAGTAAAAGAAGCTCTTCTTCATGACATCAGGCATATAAATCTTGATATCCCTCACAGCTAATCTGATAACTGGAAATCAAGAGATCCTACTCCACCATCTTAGCACCAATGGATATGGTTTGGCCTGTTTTTCTGACTGTCCGCGCGTGAAGCCCTTCTTCATAACGTTGCACGGTCTTAATAAAATAAATAAATAAATAAATAAATAAACTATAATAAAAGGCTCATGGGAAATATTTACAGCATTTTTTGTATTATTTTTCATCTACAGTGATATATGAGTGTAATGTTGAGATCAAAAAAAAAAATCAGACTCGAGATTTAATGCCCGGCTGTAAACAGCAACTTAAAAAAAATAAAGAAAATGTAGCTTTATGTCTAGCCCAGCTGTTATTTCTCATTACCACTTTGTCTGTGTATGTTTGTCTATGTCCAAGATAACTCACGAACGAAGAAAAGGATTGTTATTAGAAAAGTCCCGATTGATCGGGTCCGATCACATCATTTTCAAAGTATCGGAATCGGCAAAAAAATATCGGACATGCCTTTTTAAAATATATTCAAGTACTGTGCAAAAGTTTTTGGCAGGACACCTGCCTAAAACTTTTGCACAGTACTGTATATATATATTTTTAATTGTTAAATTTATTAGGATCATGGAAGCTTCCACTTGGGGAAAATATAGACATACAGTATATCCTGTATATACATAATATAATAAAAATATACTGTACTGTGCAAAAGTTTTAGGCAGGTGTCCTGCCTAAAACTTTTGCACAGTACTGTATATATTTTTTAATTAAATCGTTTTCTAATTGTATTTGACGTTACAAGCATAATTAATATGTTACACTCATCCTGAGTCTTTAGTTTAGGCTTAAGGTAGGGTTATCAAATTTATCCCGATAACGGCGGTAATGAATATTTTTTAAAATGTTTCACGTTAAAATATTTAATGCAATTAATGCATGCGCTGCACGACCCACCCACGCATTGTCGCGCTCAATCTGTAATGGCGCCGTTTTACCTATACAGAGAGATAAAAGGCAGCGTGAAATGATTTGAGTGAATTTTAGCAGCCTTCGGAGCCTTTTTTAAATTGGCTAAGCCTTACAATCCCTCTCCCTACGATTAGAAATATCATGGGAAGCAATGTGGGGAAGCAAGGTAGCAATTAATCTTTTTCTTAACACCTTATATTATTTCCCAACACGGAGAAGATATATTAATTGGTAGCACTACGCACAGTCATGGTTCCACTTCCCATCATGCATTTGGGCATGGCTACAATATCATTTACTGAAAGCTCAACAAACAGACTAGATGGCAATATTTAGTCACAATATACAAAGTCACAAGTCTTTCTATCCGTGGATCCCTCTCACAGAAGGAATGTTAATAATGTAAATGCCATCTTGAGCATTTATTGTCATAATAAACAAATACAGTACTTATGTACTGTATGTTGAATGTATATATTCGTCCAAGTTTTATTCATTTTTTTCTTAATGCAATGCCAAAATGTATATGATCGGGAAAAATTATCGGGAATGATTGGAATTGAATCAGGAGCAAAAAAAAAAGCAATCGGATCGGCAAAAACTAAAACGATCGGGATCAGATCGGGAGCAAAAAAACATGATCAGAACAACCCTAATGGTTATCAAACTTGTTCTTATAGTTTGTACTTGCCTCTTGCAGCTTCGTCCTACTTGCCTTGCTCCTCATTCGCCTGTGCAGCGTTACAGTTTTTTTTTTTTGGAATGCTTATAAAGCTGCTTTCAGCATTTCCCAACTCTCCAATCAGAGATATTTCTAAAAGTGCCATTAAAGTCAGCGCGGAAGTACACCACTGAGTGAGTCTGGGCTTTCCTTTCTCAAAGAAGTCTGCTCAGGAGAGCATCCTCCTACACACAGCTGCTTCCCTTTTGACAACATTGGTTTGCGGATGCTTCACATTTGCAGCCCTCATGCCTCCCACTTGCCCGACTTTATCTGTCTCTCTGTCCGCTATGGTTGTCGGGTCGCTCTCTCATCCTATTAAGACTTTTGTTTCCCCGCGGAAAGTGCTTGTCGGCATGCTGGCTGGAGATCCAGTTTCGAAGAAGAGCTCATCTGGAAAAACAAAAGAAATAGATGCTTGGGTGGCGAGCAATCAGCACCACGGATAGCTCATTGAGCCGAACAATGCAGTTTTTCGTGGATTATCTTTAATTACGCTACTTTGAACACTGCTCACCTATTATCTGTCGTGCTCAATGTACTCTGAATTGCTTTAATTGGGCTTTTTGCTTTTTTTTTTTTTTTTGGCCGTCTAAGTCACGCTGGAATGACTATATAATGCCGTTGCATATTCAAAACTAATACTACACCACACACTGGAAGCTTATCTAGTTTAAGCCATCTATGATAGTGATTTAGCAACAAAAGCTCATGCACAATAATTCAACTCATGTCTTAAGTTAGCAGTGTATTTCCTTAGAAATTTAATTGTCCTGTGTTTTCCATCTCCAGATGGTCCAGTGATCTGGCGCATGCTTACTTACCCCCCCACGCGGCGAGCACTCCTGGTGGGCTGCGGCCTCCAGATGTTCCAGCAGCTCTCCGGAATCAACACAGTAATGTGAGTTAAGCCAGACTAATGGGTTGTTTTGATGATTTGCATACGCAGACAACACTTGCAAGATTTTTTTTAAATGTCAGTGATAAAATGAGGCGCAACAAACAGTGTTGGTTGTCAGATATTCACTCTCTAAGGAAGCAGTACTTCTAAATGCTCCTCTTGTTACATTGTTTTTAAGTGCAATTTTACTCAACAGTATTTTTCCTCCTGCTATTATTATTTTTTATTAACACATTTATACACATTTACAAACAAAAACGGGCTCACACATTTTCAACATTCTAACAAGAAACCACAAATAACACTCCATCATAATATACAAATTTCTACTTGTTTGCCATGTTTGTATTCATACACACGCACTACACAACATACACACGCGTCACTACACAACATACACACACCCACACACACACTCGATCACAGGGCTTTACAAAGAAATATTAACTTTCTCAAACAATGAAACCAAATTGAGAGCTTTTTGCTGCTTGATCAATTTCAGAGATCTATACCATATATGAAACTCATTCATCCAATGTTTAAAACAAGGTCTTGTTTTAAAGTACCTGCATTTGTGAATGAAAAATTTTCCAAGTAGTACAATCACATTAACAACAAAAACCAAATCCTTATTTTTGCAAGACACACCAAACTTAATAGACTCTACTGTCCACGTTGAAAGATCAATTTGTTTGGACTGAAGCCAGCTCCGCATATCCTTCCAGAACAATTGCACTAGGTCACAATGAAAAAACAAATGATCAATATTAGGGTTGCTCTGATCATGTTTTTTTGTTCCCGATCCGATCCCGATCGTTTTAGTTTGAGTATCTGCCGATCCCGATGTTTCCCGATCTGATTGCTTTTTTTTTGTGCTCCCGATTCAATTCCATTCCCGATGTTTTTTCCTGATCATATACATTTTGGCAATGCGTTAAGAAAAAAATGAATAAAACTCGGACGAATATATACATTCAACATACAGTACATAAGTACTGTATTTGTTTATTATGACAATAAATCCTCAAGATGGCATTTACATTATTAACATTCTTTCTGTGAGAGGGATCCACGGATAGAAAGACTTGTGACTTTGTATATTGTGACTAAATATTGCCATCTAGTGTATTTGTTGAGCTTTCAGTAAATGATACTGTAGCCATTTAACTGTTCTGCCCAAATGCATGATAGGAAGTGCAACCATGACTGTGCGCAGTGGCACCAATTGATATATCTTCTCTGCGTTGGGAAATAACATAGGGTGTTAAAAAAAAGATCAACTATTACCTTTTTTCTCCACATTGCCTCCCACGATATTTCTAATTGTTGAGAGAGGGATTGTAAGGCTTTAGCCATTTAAAAAAAGGCTCCAAAGACTGCCAAAATTCACTCTACTCATTTTACACTGCCTTTTATCTCTCTATATAGGTAACACGGCGCCATTACATATTGAGCGCGACAATGCGTGAGTGGGTCTTGCAGCGCATGCATGAATTGCTAGCGGGATAAATTTGATAACCCTACTTTAAGCCTAAACTAAAGACTCTGGATGAGTGTAAGACATTTTTTCTGTAATGTTAAATACAATTAGAGAACGATTTAATTAAAAAAATAAAATTAAATTAAAAAAGGCATGTCCAATATTTTTTTGATGATTCCGATACTTTGAAAATGACGTGATCGGACCCGACATCTTTAATCAATATCCTCTATGTCATTTTCACAAAACACACAACAATTTGTCTGAAAATTAAATTTAAGTCTCAAAAAGTCATCAGTGGGATAAATTAAATTTTGGATCTTAAATTGTACTTCCTTAAATTTTGGAGGTATCGGAAATTAAAGATATTTTGTCCTGAAGTCCTTAATCTCTGCCTTGTTGAAGTCCCTCAGAAAAACATGTCTTTTTGTTGGACCGGGAAACAATTCCTGACACAAAAGCATCCTTATAAACTTACTGGATTTATATTTATATCATTTAAATCAACACCTTGTATGCGGAGCTGTCTCAACCCAGGGGAGACATTATAGTGCAAAATACCTTCTCTGACCATCGAAATCAAAGGTGAAGGAACGGTTTTTGTTAAAGATGTCCCGATCGATCGGGTCCGATCACGTCATTTTCAAAGTATCGGAATCGGCAAAAAAACTATCGGCCATGCCTTTTTTTAATATATATATATTTTAATTAAATCGTTTTCTAATTGTATTTAACGTTACAGACATAATATGTTACACTCATCCAGAGCCTTTAGTTTAGGCTTAAGGTAGGGTTATCAAATTTATCCCAATAACGGCGGTAATTAATTAAAAAAAAAATCCCGTATCACGTTAAAGTATTTAACGCAATTAATGCATGCGCTGCACGACCCACTCACGCATTGTCGCGCTCAATCTGTAATGGCGCCGTTTTACCTATATAGGCAGCGTAAAATGAGTAGAGTGAATTTTAGCAGCCTTTGGAGCAGTTTTTTAATTGGCTAAAGCCTTACAATCCCTCTCCCTACGATTAGCAATATCATGGGGAGCAATGTGGGGAAGCAAGGTAGCAATTGATCTTTTTCTTCACACCTTATGTTATTTCCCAACGCAGAGAAGATAAAATTGGTAGCACTACGCACAGTCATGGTTCCACTTCCCATCATGCATTTGGGCATGGCTGCAGTATCATTTACTGAAAGCTCAACAAATACACTAGATGGCAATATTTAGTCACAATATACAAAGTCACAAGTCTTTGTATCCGTGGATCCCTCTCACAGAAAGAATGTTAATAATGTAAATGCCATCTTGAGGATTTATTGTCATAATAAACAAATACAGTACGAGTTTTATTCATTTTTTTCTTAATGCATTGCCATGATCGGGAAAAATTATCGGGAATGATTGGAATTGAATCGGGAGCAAAAAAAAAAAAAAAAAAAGCAATCGAATCGGGAAATTTCGGGATTGGCAGATACTCTAAAACAATCGGGATCGGATCGGGAGCAAAAAACATGATCGTCACAACCCTAGTTTTTTTATCCTATTAAATTGCCTAATCGAACATTTAACATTAAATTTTGTGCAAAACTCCTCATACTGTAGTATATTCCCATTTTTGTCCAGAAGATGAGCAATTGCCCAAACACCTTTTGAATTCCACTCTTCTAAATAAATTGATTTCCTTTTCCACTGATTATACCGGTTGTTTCATATAGGTGTATTATGCGGAGAAAAATTATGTTTGAAAATCATTTTCCAGTAGAGGAGCACTTGTTAATGATTTCCTCCAGCTATTAAGAATGTCCATTTGCTGCCAACCATTCTAGTTCAAATGGATTGGACATCTACTAGTGACAAAAGAGCCACATGATTGCACAAATCTAAACCGATTTTCCATTTGAAATAAAACAAATTTTCCATCTCTGTCGTTCCCATTTAACCCAAATGCATTGAGACAGATGCACATAGTGTAGTGGCGCGCTATTAAATCACAAAGCATTTCATAACGCATCATCCGCCAAGGACCCGGGGGCGACTGGGACGAACTGAGCACCTTATTCTTCTTTTTCCTTCACTCCTAACCCTTGTTATCTTTCCATCTGTGTCTGTCTCGCCGCCCCTTTGAGATGAACTATATTACCAGGCTCTGTAAACAATCTGAGGATGTGTGCTGTTGCCTGGCAACCGTCGGAGCTAAGGCAATAGGCTAAGTGTGTGCGCTCGTGCTGTTTTATTAAAAGCGCGTGTGGATTGTTGTTACTGACGTCGCTTGCAGGATTAAATATAACTGATGGAGAATTTGGAAGTGGCACCTGTGATAAATAGGATTTGGGCCCCATTGAATGCCCGTCTCTCTTTAAATGTACATTTATCTTCATCCTGACCATCAATGTGAACAGCTCAAGGCTTTGTATTTTCCTCCCTCACCTCAAGATCCATTTACATTGATGTGCCATCAAGATGGTGCCAGTGATTGCATTTTGTTTACAACTGCCATTAAAGTATCTCTGGTGTCTGACAGGAAAATTCACGATGTTAATGCTTTTCAATACGTATCGACATTTGAGTTTTACTCATTCGGTGACGTGTATTTATGTCTTTTACTATTTTCACGATGGAAACTGAATGTTGGTGTTGACACACAGCGGCCTCACATGGTCCTACAGACAAATGTCATGTCGAAAAATGTTGGATTTGGTTAATTAATTGATGTTTACAAGCAGTCTAATCAAACTCAAACCCCCTCCTCTTCTGTGCAACCAAATATAGTCATTTTTGTAATTGGGAACATTCCTATTATCACGCTAATCACACACACAAGCGCGTTAAGCACGTACACACTCCACTTAGGCACAACCCTCTCATTTGCTTAATACACAGCTTGAGCAGATGTCATTAATGAAGCTGCACGTTATGGATGTGAAGTGAGCGTATTACATTTTCTACTCGAACGAGTTTGAGTTTCTCTTTACGTCCCTCATACATAGTACCTTCAAAACTGTCATAAATACTGCATATACAGTGCTGGCCAAAAGTATTGGCACCCCTGCAATTCTCTGGCTCAGTTTCTCCCAGAAAATAATTGCAATTACAAATGCTTTAGTCGTAATATCTTCCATTTATTTTGCTTGCCATGAAAAAACACAAAAGAGAATGGAAACAAATTAAATCATTTAATTCAATATCGCGTTAACGGGCGGTAATTAATTTTTTAAATCAATCACGTTAAAATATTTGACGCAATTAACGCACATGCCCCGCTCAAACAGATTAAAATGACAGTACAGTGTAATGTCCGCTTGTTACTTGTTTTTTGGTGTTTGGCGCCATCTGCTGGCGCTTGGGTCCAACTGATTTTATGGGTTAGTACCATGAGTGAGCATGGTGTAATTATTGACATCAACAATGGCGAGCTATTAGTTTATTTTTTTATTGAAAATTTTACAAATTTTAATAAAACGAAAACATTAAGAGGGGTTTAAATATAAAATTTCTATAACTTGTACTAACATTTATCTTTTAAGAACTACAAGTCTTTCTATCCATGGATCGCTTTAAGAGAATGTTAATAATGTTATATTGTTATAATAAACAAATACAGTACTTATGTACTGTATGTTGAATGTATATATCCATCTTTTGTCTTATCTTTCCATTCCAACAATCATTTACAGAAAAATATGGCATATTTTATAGATGGTTTGAATTGCGATTAGTTATGATTAAATAATTTTTAAGCTGTAACTAACTCGATGAAAAATTGTAATCGTTTGACAGCCCTACATTTTACACAAACCTTCAAAAATGGGCCGGACAAAAGTATTGGCACCCTTTGAAAAATCATGTGATGCTTCTATAATTTGTGTAATTAACAGCACCTGTTACACATAACAGGTGGTGGCAATAACTAAATCACACTTGCAGCCAGTAAATGGATTAAAGTTGACTCAACCTCTGTCCTGTATCCTTGTGTGTATCACATTGAGCATGGAGAAAAGAAAGAAGAACAAAGAACTGTCTGAGGACTTGAGAAGCAAAATTGTGAGGAAGGATGGGCAATTTCAAGGGTACAAGTACATCTACAAAGACCTGAATGTTCCTGTGTCAACCTTGCGCAGTGTCATCAATAAGTGTAAAGCCCATGGCAGTGTGGGTAACCTCCCTAGATGTGGACGGAAAAGAAAAATTGACGAGAGATTTCAAAGAAAGATTGTCCGGATGGTGGATAAAAAACCTCGACTAACATCCAAACAAGTTCAAGCTCTCCTGTAGTCTGAGGGTACAACAGTGTCAGCCCGTACCATTCGTCGGTGTTTGAATGAAAAGGGACTCTATGGTAGGATACCCAGGAAGACTCCACTTCTGACCCAGAGAAATAAAAAAAGCAAGGCTGGAGTTTGCCAAAACTTACCTGAGAATGGCAAAAACGTTTTGGAAGAATGTTCTTTGGTCAGATGAGACAAAAGTAGAGCTTTTTGGGAAAAGGCATCAACATAGAATTCACAGGAAAAAAACGAGGCCTTCAAAGAAAAGAACCCGGCCCCCACAGTCAAACATGGCGGAGGTTGCCTGATGTTTTGGGGTTGCTTTGCTACCTCTGGCGCGGGACTGCTTCACCGTGTGCATGGCATTATGAATTCTGAAGACTACCAACAAATTTTGCAGCATAATGTAGAGCCCAGTGTGAGAAAACTGGGTCTCCCTCAGAGGTCACGGGTCTTCCAGCAGGACAATGCTTCAAAAAGCACTAGAAAATGGTTTGAGAGAAAGCACTGGAGACTTCTAAAGTGGCCAGCAATGAGTCCAGACCTGAATCCCATAGAACACCTGTAGAGAGGTCGGAAAATGGCGGTTTGGAGAAGGCACCCTTTAAATCTCAAAGACCTGGAGCAGTTGGCCAAAGAAGAATGGTCTAAAATTCCAGCAGAGCATTGTTGAATCTTTGCTGTACATATGTCCAAAACTGTGTCAATGTTTACACTTGGTACTGATGGGTATTTATTTTATGGGTTTGCACTTTGCACTTTACCAACTTAGCTGTATGAGCTGGATGGATGCTCCAAACAAAGTTTCGTTGTGCTTTCTTTGTAACAATGACAATAAATATTCTGAATCTGAATGTCATTGACGGATACTGGGAGCGGTTGTTTGAAGTTATTTTGTCTAAAGGTTGTGCTACCAAGTATTAGGCTGAGGGTGCCAATAATTTTGTCCGGCCCATTTTTGGAGTTGTGCGTAGAATGATAATGTTTTGATTTTGTTCCTTTCTCTTTTTTGTTTTTTCATTACGAGAAAATAAATGAAGATATTACTACCAAAGCATTTGTAATTGCAATATTTTCTGGGAGAAATTGAGCATTATCGGACAGAATTGCAGGGGTGCCAATACTTTTGGCCAGCACTATAGTATAAAATTGTAAATTTTACCAGGATGTGGACAACAACCATAAAAACTCAACTAATTGGTCACAGTCAAACCCTGTGGGAAATCTGGGTCGCTCACTTGGCATTTAATTTGTGACTGAAATCACATTTAATTACATTGAGTTTTAATGACGGTGGCTCCTGATTTGAAGTTGCATGATTGGTTGTTTTTAAACTCATTATGATATATCATATTACTGTGTGTGTACGCATTGTAAAATGTAGGCCGCATCCCAAGATAATATTCAAGTCCCTCCAATGCAAAGTCTCGAAAAACAACACAATTTCCTATCCATTTATTTTTCATTTTCTTTTGACACCTCTATCCATTATGCACTAGTTTGCCTTTCTTTCTTATCCAGTGGGAGCAATTTTCTCAAAGATACCGCATGCCCCTCTCAGTTTTGAGTGGGGAAAAAAACAGTTGCTGGGGATGTGATTGTAGTGCTATAATGATCCCAACAAGGTGATAGCATCTTCTCACTCACCAGTCTCACACTTTTTTCTTTTATCCAAACTTCACCTCTCTGTCTCGATATCCAGCTGTCACTCCCATCTGTCTCCTTCCTGCCTGTTTGTTTTGACATGTTTTGACCTTTCCAGAAACATTAGTAAGCGCTATATGTCAATGTAAAGGATCTATAAGCGTGGGGTCGTGACTCTTAAGACGATGGATCAATAATGCTGCAAGAAGCACATTTGAAATTCTATCGGCAAGAAAACAGTTTTGCTTGGTTTAAACCTTGTGGCAAGAAAGAATACTTTATTCGTATGGGAAATTCCCGGAACTCACACAAAAGCTCAAACCACTTCTCTGTATGGCTGGGTAGTAACGCGCAGGACTGGGCGATATGGCCTTAAGGACATATCACGGTAAATTGAGCAGATTTACCGCGATAACGATCACTGACGATAACTTAGTGGACTGTCATATAATTTGAACATCTGAATCAATGCATGAAATACAAATTAACCATTTCTCGTTGACTTATTTACCAGCTTTCAGTTTAACACATTGAACAATTGTACACGCAGTCTAAACATTAAGTATATAAAAATTCATTGTAAACAATAATAATTCAAGTATGAAGTTTTATAACAGCTTGTATGACTTGAAAAATGTACAACATTATAAAAATCAATACGGCAACTGTGCAAACATGTCATTGTAACGCAAATGACTTACAGCTTGAACAGTACACTTCAAACAAACAACTTATTGTTAATGGCTGCTGTGACATAATTACTCAACACAAGTGTTTACTTCAAGGTTTCAGGTTTTTTTCCCAGAGCATTTTTTTAATACATGCACGCACACATGCCCCCAACACAGACACACACACATTAAAGCTATATTGCTCTTATGCCAATGAAACATTTAAAATTTTATGATGGCAGTAATGACATAGAATAAAGCAAGCACATACAGAAAAATATCTGTGGTTATTTAACGGTCATATTATAGGTTTCACTGTTGGATTGTAATTTATGCTGAATGCTTTACCATCTTAAAAGCTATCAGAGAAATCACACACACACACAGATACTAAATAACGCGACATACTAATTGCTGGATGCAGTCCGTGCCCAATCTACTTATTAAGTTCAGCCATTTCCACAAGGTTTGATCTGCTATCTGATTCCATCATGTTCATTTGTAGCGTTAGCCACTAGTGTTAGCCTGTGGCTTGGCTACCAGTAGAAAGCACTGAAAGCACCCTCTCCTGAAGTAGTGAGAACCAGAGAGGACAGCTGGTGAAAGCCCGTCTGGATGCCGCCAAGAGTCTACTTAAAGTCGGGTGAAAGTTTAGCGAAGCTCCATTAAGCCACACTCCATCACGTCTGCTTGTAGCGTTAGCCACTAGCGTTAGCCAACCGGGCTTCTGTTTGTTTGACTTCCTGATAACCACGTGACTTCATTCGTAAGCACACTGACTGCTCTCTTAAACGGAAATGAACATACCCGAACAACACAGAGCCAAAGCGGAATGAAAATACGATATTTTCTTGTTTTATTAAACTAACGAATTTCCCGACATGGTCAAAATTACGTCGGTCATTGTGAAGAATTTCAGTAACTGTAAATTTTCGGTACACCGCCCAGCTCTAGTAACCCGTTACATTCACACCGTTACATTTACTTGAGTAACCTTTTGAGAAAAACGTACTTCTCAGAGTAGTTTTACCACACCATACTTTTTACGTTTAGTTGAGTAGATTTGTGAAGATGAAATGCTAGTCTTACTCCGCTAATTTAGGCTTCTACTGAAGTGACTACATTTTTCCTCTTTATTCTACATACTACTAGTGGTTTGCAAGTTTCACCAATGAGACGCCGCAACAATAATCACGACTCCATTATACCAATCAGATGTACCAATACAGTCACATGTCGACAGACAAGCTTAACGTCGGAAGTCCTGTGATCACGCCGGTCTGCTCAATCACGTGGTGTCTTTGAAGCACCGTAAAAAAATAATTATTACAGCAATTTCATGATCGGACGTATGTTTTCTTCACTAGAGGGCACTCATGCTCTTTGGACAGGTGATGTTTCATTTCTCTAGATTTTTCCAGTCAGAATTTGATGATTTAATGATATGGTAATGTCATACGGTATAGTACAGTATAATAATAGCAGTTCTTATAGATGATGATGTGCTGAAAAACAAATCTGACATTGTAAGCAGTTAGTCAATAATTGAGTAGAATACTCAATACTCGAATACTTTTCTACTTGTATTTGAGCACATTTTTTGGATGACTTTTACTTCTACTTGAGTAATACTATTTTGAAGTCATGCTACTCTTCCTTGAGAACATTTTTTTGGGCTACCCTACCCACCTCTGCTCGTAGGTACTACAGCGCCACTATTCTGCAGATGTCAGGCGTGCGAGATGACCGGCTAGCCATTTGGTTGGCGGGACTGACCACCCTCACCAACTTCCTGTTCACTCTCTTGGGAGTGTGGCTGGTCGAGCGAGTGGGTCGGCGGAAGCTTACCCTAGGCAGCATCGTAGGTAAGACGGAGACAAATGAGGCCTTCATTTAAAACCTCACAAACCCTGTTCTGTGAAGTAATTAAACATACAAGTAATAAGATTGTATAACAGTAGGGCTTATCCATCATGTCTATTTGTGAGTATACAATGGGGCAAATAAGTATTTAGTCAACCACTAATTGTGCAAGTTCTCCCACTTGAAAATATTAGAGACGCCTGTAATTGTCCATATGGTTAAACCTCAACCATGAGAGACAGAATGTGTGTGTGTGTGTGTGTGGGGGGGGGGGGGGGGGACTGAAAATCACATTGTTTGATTTTTAAATAATTGATTTGCAAATCATGGTGGAAATTAAGCATTTGGTCAATACCAAAAGTTCATCTCAATACTTTGTTATGTACCGAAACATTTTCTGTAACTCTTCACAAGCTTTTCACACACTGTTGCTGGTATTTTGGCCCATTCCTCCCTGCAGATCTCCTCTAGAGCAGTGATGTTTTGGGGCTGTCGTTGGGCAACACGGACTTTCAACTCCCTCCATAGATTTTCTATGGGGTTGAGATCTGGAGACTGGCTAGGCCACTCCAGGACCTTGAAATGCTTCTTACGAAGCCACTCCTTTGTTGCCCTGGCTGTGTGTTTGGGATCATTGTCATGCTGAAAGACCCAGCCACGTCTCATCTTCAATGCCCTTGCTGATGGAAGGAGATTTTCACTCAAAATCAATCGATACATGGCCCCATTCATTCTTTCCTTTACACAGATCAGTCGTCCTGGTCACTTTGCAGAAAAACAGCCCCAAAGCATGATGTTTCCATCCCCATGCTTCACAGTGGGTATGGTGCAATTCAGTATTCTTTTTCCTGCAAACAAGAGAACCTGTGTTTCTCATAAAAAATTCTATTTTAGTTTCATCTGACCATAACACATCCTCTTCTGGATCATCCAAATGCTCTCTAGCGAACCGCAGACAGGCCGGGACGTGTACTTTCTTCAGCAGGGGGACACGTCTGGCAGTGCAGGATTTGAGTCCCTAGTGGCTCATTGTGTTACTAATAGTAGCCTTTGTTACTGTGGTCCCAGCTCTCTGTAGGTCATTCACTAGGTCCCTCCGTGTGGTTCTGGGATTTTTGCTCCCCGTTCTTGTTATAATTTTGACGCCACGGGGTGAGGAGGGAGTTGAAAGTCCGTGTTGCCTAACGACAGCCTCTAAACATCACCGCTCTAGAGGAGATCTGCATGGAGGAATGGGCCAAAATACCAGTAACAGTTTGTGAAAAGCTTGTGAAGAGTTACAGAAAACGTTTGAACTCCGTTATTGCCAACATAGGGTACATAACAAAGTATTGAGATGAACTTTTGGAATAGACCAAATACTTATTTTCCACCATGATTTGCAAATAAATTCTTTAAAAATCAAACAATGTAATTTTCTGTTTTTTTCCCCCACATTCTTTCTCTCATGGTTGAGGTTTACCCATGTTGAGAATTACAGGCCTCTCTAATATTTTCAAGTGGGAGAACTTGCACAATTAGTGGTTGACTAAATACTTATTTGCCCCACTGTATTTGTGTTCAAAATAACTCAAGAACGAAAAAAGGGATTACAACCAAACTTGTCAGATATGTTTTCATTATGAAACTGAAGAGGTGATTACATGTGAGGTGTTTTTGTGTTGTGATTTTTGTTATTAATCATGATAAGACATTTGCAAACATCATCTTGCAACTTTTATTAATGCTTACTTATTGTTTCCTGAATGTAACAATAAAATGTGGGGTTCTTTATCTCACAGGCACATGTCTGGGCTTGTGTCTGTTAGCCGTGGGCTTTCTGTTATCGGCCCAGCACAGTCCCGCTGTCACCTTACACCCACTGAACCCCTCCATTGCCAACTCTACCTGCCTCAATTATCAGTGAGTATTCAAAATTGACCCAGAACATACCGAGTGCATGCCAAGGTTAGTATATTCACACTCACTCATTGATTATAGGAGTCACTCGTCATGTTTTAAAAAAAAAAAGTCCCTCAGAAGTGTCGTTAAATGGGAACCCCGTGTTGCTTTCCTGGGTGGTCAAAGAAAATTGAACTCTGTGTAGCCGCAGCGGTGTTCTAAAAGCACTCATCCCTTTAATTTCCCACCGTCTTCATCTTTGTGCGTTTGTGTACTTGATCGTGCTGCAGTGAGTCCATTATGTGTTGCCCTGATGAAAGCGCACTGTTGCTCTGGGGCTTCATTTGGTGCCTAAGTGACAGTAAATTGGAACAAAAAGGGCATTTGAAGCTCCGTGAAAACCTTGCATTAATGTGTTAGTGGAAGCTGCATTTGGTGTTGACATTACAAAAGACTTCAGAATTTATCAAATTGTATGACAAAAAACTATGAAAAGAAAAATGATTCATCCTTATCTTATATGCTGATTATTTATTGCAATTCTTTCAGGCTGTGCGAGCCGTGCATGCTGGACCCCGCCTGTGGTTTCTGCTACCGGGACAACGGCTCGGTGCTGCTCACCTCCTCCTGCGTCCCGGTCAATAGGGCCTCCACTGAGCAGGCGGCGTGGGGCAGGTGAGTCACAGGATGCAGGTGTGTACTGTGTGCACCCAGGGGGAGGGTTATCCTTAAGGTATCGGATATAAATAGCCACTCAATGTGCTTGTTACTAGGTGTTCTAATTCCAGCCAGATGAGAGAGCACACTTACTGGGCCTACAACTACTGCCCCACTTCCTTCTCCTGGCTCGTCTTGCTAGGATTGATGTTCTACCTGGCTGCTTTTGCACCAGGTAAATAAAACACACTATTGCGTGGAATATTTTTAGACACACTGTTAAGATGTCTTTTGTTACTTCAAGGAATGGGACCAATGCCTTGGACCATCAATTCTGAGATCTACCCGCTGTGGGCGAGGAGCACGGGTAACGCATGTGCAGCAGGCGTCAACTGGACCTTCAACGTCCTGGTTTCGCTTACGTTCCTCCATTTGGCACAGTATTTCACCTATTATGGTCAGTTCCTAGGAACACATTATTATCTAAACTTATTAGATGGGAGTTTTACAAGGCAAACGCCCATCTAATAGAATTCAACTTCAACAAAAACAACTTCAATTTTTTAAATTAATCACGTTAAAATATTTGGCGCATTTAACGCACATGCCCCGCTCAAACAGATTACAATGACAGCAGAGTGTCATGTCCACTTGTTACTTGTGTTTTTTTGTGTTTTGTCGCCCTCTGCTGGTGCTTGGGTGCGACTGATTTTATGGGTTTCAGCACCATGAGCATTGTGTAATTATTGACATCAACAATGGCGAGCTACTAGTTTATTTTTTGATTGAAAATTTTACAAATTTTATTGAAACTATAACTTGTACTAACATTTATCTTTTAAGAACTACAAGTCTTTCTATCCATGGATCGCTTTAACAGAATGTTAATAATGTTAAAGCTATCTTGTTGATTTATTGCTATACTAAACAAATACAGTACCTATGTACCGTATGTTGAATGTATATATCTGTCTTGTGTCTTATCTTTCCATTCAAACAATAATTTACATAAAAACATGGCATATTTTATAGATGGTTTGAATTGCGATTAATTACGATAAATTAATTTTTAAGCTGTAATTAACTCGATTAAATTTTTTTATAGTTTGACAGCCATACTTTATTTCCAGGGATGCATCTGGGAAATTAAAAAAAGGGGCCGGTGCCCCCCTTGTGTCTGAAAACGGGGCCAAATTCTAAAATTGATGGGGCCCGATTTAACTAGATTGCCGAAGTATATAAAATAGGGCTGTCAAAATTATCGCGTTAACGAGCGCCAATTCATTTTTTAAATTAATCCCGTTAAAATATTTGACGCAATTAACGCACAAATGCCCCGCTCACACAGATTCAAATGACAGCACAGTGAAAGGTGTACTTGTTGTTTTTCGGAGTTTTGTCGCCCTCTGCTGGCGCTTGGGTGCGACTGATTTGATAGGCTTCAGCACCCATCAGCATTGTGTAAGTAATTATTGACATCAACAATGGCGGGCTACTAGTTTATTTTTTGATTGAAAATTTTACAAATTTTATTAAAACGAAAACATGAAGAGGGGTTTCAATATAAAATTTCTATAACTTGTACTAACATTTATCTTTAAAGAACTACAAGTCTTTCTATCCATGGATCGCTTTAACAGAATGTTAATAATGGCAATGCCATCTTGTTGATTTGTTATAAATACAGTACTTATGTACCGTATGTTGAATGTATATATCCATCTTGTGTCTTATCTTTCCATTCCAAGAATAATTTACAGAAAAATATGGCATATTTTATAGATGGTTTGAATTGCGATTAATTGCGATTAATTAATTTTTAAGCTGTAATTAACTCGATTAAAAATTTTAATCGTTTGACACCCCTAATATAAAACTGATTGAAATAAACCAAAATACATTCATTGGTGCATGATATTTCTAAATTGCAAATGAAAAACCATTATTTGAGTAAAATCTATTTTTCTAATATAACAACAAACAATTTTAATTCAAGTCAAAGAATTTTCATACCTTAGCCACGTGTATTTCTTCAGCCACTCTTTCTGTAAGATGTGATCATATTTTTTCGTATCACCATTGTCATTATCACCAACGTTTGTAATAAGTTCGTTTTTGTTGGGTCTAAAACACCTTCTTCAATTTAGCTGTTGACCCAGAGCGAGGGGACAAAGGCAGGACACAAGGAGGCAGGAGTCAGAGAGTGGACTTTTACCAAATGCAGTTTGGGGAGAGGTCTGAGATCGGGCAACGTGACTAAGAGCGTCTCATTGAAGTCTCTCTCAGAGCTCCCCGCGCTGCTGACTTTTATTGAGGGCTTGTTGCTGGGCAGAATATAGTTACAACACTGTTGTCCAACGTGGCAGTTTCGAGCGGGCAAGTTACTTATTCTAGTCATTGATTAAATTAACAGTCACACTCTTGAGTGAGCAAGATAACTTTGTTTTGAACACACATTTGCACTCGAAGTAGCTTGGTGGAAAAGTACTGAGACGTTGTGTGATGAATCAACATATGTGTGTGTATCTATCAGCAGAATGTGAGCAATTGCCGGTAATAAAAATGTAAGCACATGATTATGGGCTAAAACTGTATTCTTCATAATAGCTTGGGAGAGCGCGTATAATAGCTGTGGGAGAGCAAACTTGTATAACCCGCAGAGTATAATGGTCATACAATCAAGCATATCTTACAGTTTTTTCATCAAAACAATCCATATTGTCAGTTTTCATGCGTTTCTCTGGTGGCGGCAACGTTTCACTATTCAAAGTTTCGTCTGCTTTCGAATCATTTCCATTATCCACTAAATTCGAATCATTACCAGCAGTTTGCTGCAATGAATTGTCACTACCCTCCACAGACTTATTCGATTGTTTCTTAAAAAACGAGAATATGTTTGTTTTTAATGTCTTTTAGAGTTTTACTCCTGTTCTCACGCTCCATATTGCAACCATCCGCCATGTTCGATACTGCAATGCACCATGGGTAAATGAATATTCGATTATCTCTTTCGGAAGTTTCCGGCGGATTACGGAAATGCCCGAGATAGCCCCTACCACGACTTTGGAACGCACCGAAACAAATGCATGGTGATTATGGCTAGATATCGGTAAGGCAAGATGGCAAACGACGAAAGTTAAAACCTCTGAAGGAAAACGAACAGTTTTCAATTGCTGTTTAACTAAATTTATTTCTCTAGCTATTTTAACGGAAGTATGTCATATGTTGCGCAGATCATGTAGCAATATGCGCCAATCGTAATAGACCTGCGCCGGTGCAGCCGCAGTGGAGTTACAAAGTTGGGCCAGTGGCTGTCAAAATGCGTAAATGGCGCAAGGGCTCGGCCCAGATGCATCCCTGTATTTCTTTCTTTCAACATCTTATTCTCTGCGTTTTTTTCAGCGCAGTGCACAGCCCTAAACCGTTTGACCGATCGACACCATTCAATTATCGAAATTACCAGAATTTTCGCACATCGCAGGGAAATTTTTGATTGACAACCAAAAATTTTCCATTCACCTGTAAGCGCAGGTTTTTTGAAGAAAAAAAAGATTAAAAATGGATATAGACCTACAATTTTTGACCAAATCACATAATTTACACATCCAAAATTCCAGGACAATGAGGAGCATAAACGTTTTTGGCAAAAACGTAGTTACCCCAAAATTCAAATCAACAGAAAGTGACTCCAAAACACGCTATTATTGACTGGATGGGTCTTAACTCTGTATCTACCACAGCAAAGCTGCCATCACAATTTCTGTAGAAACTGTAGTTACTAGTATATAAATGAAATTTTTAGGCTTGTTCTGATCATGTTTTTTTGCTCCCGATCCGATCCCGATCGTTTTAGTTTGAGTATCTGCCGATCCCGATAGTTCCAGAGCAGATCGCTTTTTTTTTTTACTCCCGATTCAATTCAATTCATTCCCGATTATTTCTCCAAATCATATACATTTTGGCAATGCATTAAGAAAAAAATGAATATAACTCGGACGAATATATACATTCAACAGACAGTACATAAGTACTGTATTTGTTTATTATGACAATCAATCTTCAAGATTGCATTTACATTATTAACATTCTTTCTGTGAGAGGGATCCACACTTGTAATTCTTAAAGGATAAATGTGACTTTGTATATTGTGACTAAATATTGCCATCTAGTGTATTTGTTGAGCTTTCAGTAAATGATACTGTAGCCATTTAACTGTTCTGCCCAAATGCATGATGGGAAGTGCAACCATGACTGTGCGTAGTGGCACCAATTTATATATCTTCTCTGCGTTGGGAAATAATATAGAGTGTTAAGAAAAAGATCAACTCCTTCCTTTCTTTCCCACGTTGCTTCCCACGATATTTCTAATTGTTGAGGGAGGGATTGTAAGGCTTAAGCCAATTAAAAAAAGGCTCCAAAGACTGGCAAAATCCACTCTACTCAATTTACGCTGCCTTTTAGCTCTATATATAGGCAAAACGGCCCCATTATAGATTGACCGCAACAATGCGTGAATGGGTCGTGCAGCACATGCGTTAATTGTGTTAAATATTTTAACGTGATTAATTTAAAACAAAATTAAATACCGCCGTTAACGCGATAAATTTGATAGCCCTACTTTAAGCCAAAACTAAAGACTCTGGATGAGTGTAAAACATTTTGTCTGTAACGTTAAATACAATTAGAAAACGATTTAATTAAAAAAATATATATATATATATATTTAAAAAAGGCATGTCCGATATTTTTTTGCCGATTCCGATACTTTGAAAATGACGTGATCGGACCCGATCACATCTTTAGAAATTTTGTCTGTGTGTGTGTTTGTTCCCTATGCACTCCGAAACATCTGGGCGGATTTTGATGAAATTGTACACAGTTGTAATTTGTTTCTGGGAGTGAGAGTTCTTAACGCCATCTTTTAGGGAAAATATGTCGCAATTGGCTTTGAAATTTTACAGTATGTGCTGTGATGGTACGTTGTGACTTTGAGTACTCGACAACAAGAAGCTGCACTTAAAAAAAAAGTATAATTTTCCAGAATATTACGAAGTGGTTCATTTCAGCTGGATATTCATACTGTAGCAACTGTTATTTATTATGTGTTAGGTCCGCAATGGTTCATGGGTAGTTGTGGCACACACATGACAGAGTGGTTGTTGTCGTTAAACTGTTCTGGGGTTTTCTGTTCAATTCAGGCGCCGTCTCTTGGGGTCGTGTAGTGTATGGGCACAAGAGCAGCAAGTGCGAAACATAAATACTGTCTCCCTCATTATTCTCGAAGTCGCTTGCCACAATACTGTACACAGTGATGGAGAAGCGAGTATGACATAACACTAATCAAAAAAATTGTTTAAAAGAGTTATCACTCTTGCTGGAGCACCTTTTCTATCACACTTTTAAAATGATACTAATTGCTAATATGCTAAGTGGGCTTTTCTAATCTGTAAAATGACAATATTTGGAATTACAAGAAACAAATTGAAATAATGTTTGACCTTTACTTTGTCCGTTAATAGAATGAGTGGAAGTAAAAATTTGATTGAGAAATCCTGAGATTTGCTGAGGGTTTTAATCTGCCGCTGTGACATTTTGTTCTCTTTTTTTTTCCTCCCTACAGGGGCATTCTTCCTCTACTCTGGCATGGCTTTCCTGGGCTTCATCTTCATCTATGGCTGTCTACCGGAGACCAAATCTCGCCGGCTGGAGGAGATCGAAGCTCTCTTCGAAAACCGTCTGTGCTCTTGCGGCGCATCAGATTCTGACGAGGCTCGGCAGGTGGAATACATCCGGGTCAAAGGGTCTAACTACCATCTATCGGACAACGACGCGTCGGATGTAGATTAAATATATGCCTGTTATGTTGAGGTGAGATCATCCGATTGACCTTGTGAATGTTTTGTCAGCTCGTCCTTTGAATCGACGCCAAATTTGGAGACAAATCTCAAGATGCGAACCACAAATATGTCAAGTGAGGACATCGTAAGACAGTGCGTCTTCTTCATGGACACAAATAATGGTCACAAAGCCCATATAAGTATTGATCATTTCACTTTGGCATCCACTAAACGTGGCATGTATGAAAACATTTCCATTCAAGCTTTGTAACACAGCAGACTTTTAGTTTATTTATGGTAGCTCACAGCTTTTATTTTTACAGAAATGCAAAGAGAGTGGGCAGCTGAAAACGGCAAAACTAGTAGCACTGAACATGCTGCATATTTCCCAAATGTGAGATTGTAAACAAAAAGTTATTACATACAGTTTAAATGCAAATTTATCAGAGAACAATGCAGTAATGCTAGTGTGTGTACCACTTGAAAGAGCTTATAGAACTGTACTAAAAATTCTCCATTTTCATTCATTTATATTCACATGCATTCATCCTATATTAGGAATTTGGTTTTGGTGTTTCACTTCATTTCCAAGCACAGTATTACATCTGGCAAGCTAATTGTTGTGCCTGTGTTTTGTGGCGGTGCCTCTTGGTCGTTTTCAATCCAAAAATTGTGTGAGATCCTCATTTTTTTTTCTTTAACTACTGTTTTGGCTTTATTTTTTGGTCTTCCACTACAGCCTTATGTACAAATAGATCAAATTCATGTTATTCTTGTGTCACAAAGGTAGAATTTGACTAGTATGTATGCCGAAGGTGTGACAATTCACTAGTTTCTCTGGTAAAAATAGTTAAGATTGTACACTTGCAATCACAAAAAGTTATTAGGTTTAAATGCAAATTCAACAAACACGCAAAGTTTTTAAATATTTAATTATCTCGCGTAAAACTAGAGGGCGCTAACTTAACTGTATTAAACATTCTCCATATTCATTCCATTCATGGAAATATTGTCATATTTGTACTTTGTAGTTGGAGAGCTACCATCAACATGTGTAACGTGGTTTTAAAAAAAAAAAAAAAAATTTTGTACTTCTACAGGTTCACATTCCATTTCCAGGCTTCGCGATTGGTGACCAAATATTTTCAGTGATTGCTTCACGCGGCACCGTCACAGTGTATTGTGTTAGCCTTTTAGCAGTTGTGTTAACACTGTCCACTTGTTGAACGGTCGTGTATACTGTAGTGTTTCACGTTACCCTGTGCGTTTCTACACTTTTCAACAGAGTAGAGAAAGACAGTGTGACTTGTCGTATGTTTAATGTCCGAGCTGTAAAATGTTTGGCTAGAGTTTATATTCTATTACAAAAAACATCTTTTGAGTGTGTGGGAATGAAATAAAGAGTTGACTAAGTAACACAGTGGTGCTTGAATTGAATGCTACTTAAAAACATGGGGTGTTGCACTCGAACAACGTGCAAGAAAAAGGTACGCTTTCTTATCTGAATCATTTCCTCTGGTTTGACTGCTTCAGCATGAGCAAAATGTCAGCAATTTCACGTGTTTCCGCTTCCTCGCTATTAGTGGCTTCGACTTGCCTTGCTTCTTTCTGCACGCCTGCTGAGACAAATGACACATAAAGCGGTGTAACAGTGATTTTCAGGGATTAACTTCACTTTCAAAAGAAAAATGTTACCTGAAGTGTCATATTTTGGTTGTCTTTCAACAACTGCTTCCCTTTTAAAGGTTTTATGCTTCTGGAATGAACTCTTGCGTTTAATCTTATGCGAAAAGCGCACAGATTCCTTCTTTTTGCTATGCTTTTGCCGCCTTTCACGCTTTGCCATTTCCTTCAGAGGAGCTTCTGTGTAGCCAGTGTGCCCCCTGATGGCTTCCTGGTGTTGTGGTGCAAAGGCATGACCTGAATGTCCATATTTTTGTGTTCTATCAACAACTGCACTTTTATTTTTGTTCATCCGGAATGGCATCTGTGAACTCATTTCACGTTTACCCCAATGCAAAAAGTCCATAAATGTGGATTTCTGCTTTTCCCCAAAGTTTTGCTGCCTTCCACAGTTTGCCATATCCTTCCAAGGAGCGTCTGTAAAGTCATTGTGCCCCCTGGTGGCTTCCTGGTGTTGTGGTGCAAAGGCATGGGCTGAATTTCCATATTTTTGTGTTCTTTCAACAACTGCGCTTCTAATGTTGTTGATTCGGAATGGCATCTGTGAACTCATTTCACGTTTACCCTCGTGCAAAAAGTCCATAAATGTGGATTTCTTCTTTTTCCCAAAGTTTTGCTGCCTTACACAGTTTGCTGTTTCCGTCCGAGGAGCGTCTGTAAAGCCATTGTGCCCCCTGGTGGCTTCCTGCTGTTGTGGTGCAAAAATATGACCTGAATTTCCATCTTTTTGTGTTCTTTCAACATCTGTGCTTATGATCCAGAATGGCATCTGTGAACTCATTTTACGTTTACCCTTCTGCAAAAAGTCCATAAATGTGGATTTCTGCTTTCCCCCAAAGTTTCCACACATAGCCTTTTCCTCCAAAGGAGCTTCTGTGAAGCCAGTGTGCCCCCTGGTGGGCTCCTGCTGTCGTGGTGAAAAGATATGACCTAAATTTCCATCTTTTTGTGTTCTTTCAACAACTGAGCTTCTATAGTTGTTCATCCAGAATGGCATCTGGGAACTCATTTCACGTTTGTCCTCATGCAAAAATTCCATAAATGTGGATTTCTGCTTTCCACACATAGCCATTTCCTCCAAAGGAGCTCCGGTGTAGCCAGTGTGCCATCTGGTGGCTTTCTGCTGCCGTGGTGCAAAGCCATAACCCGAATTTCCATATTTTTGTGTTCTTTTAACAACTTCGCTTCGAATCCGGAATGGCATCTGTGAACTCATTTTTTTACGTTTGCCCCCATGCAAAAAGTCCATAAACGAGGATTTCTGCTTTTTCCCAAAGCTTTTCTGCATTCCACACATAGCTGTTTGAGAGGGGGCTGTCAACAAGCTGGACTTAGCGGTGACATGGCCTGACTGAAAAGTGGACCCGTGGAGGGTTTGAGTTTGTGAATTTTTGCATTGACCAACTTCCGATCTCGGTGCAAATACTGACTGATGATTGCATTCTCCACCCTAGTGATGAATAGAAATTAGAAAGTTTGTGAATTTAGAACAGAATACAATCATTGCCCAAAGTACAACGAGATTTGAAGCTTCGCCGTAATGTGCACCACATAAAATGAAAGCAAAAGTACAATGAGGTAATAAGTGATACCGCTACTTATGAATATCTCGACAAACAGAATTTTCAGGGTAAAACACGCCTCAACGGGAAAATATTATCGCTTGTTACGAACTAAATTTCAGGATATGAAAGGTATTTTATATCTGGTACTCGCAGCTCCCAGACTTTACTGAACGTAACATAATTATAGCTGCTCTGCTATTGGCTATTGCCTAGCATTCCTGGCATCCAATTGGCTAAGAGTGACCTCTACTACTGTATGTGTATGTGTGTACAGGGTCCCCCCAGGATTGATAAATCTAAATTCAAGACTTTTAAGACCCTTTTTAATGCCTTTTCAACTGAAAATTAATACTTTTCTCGCACCCATTATTTAGATAATATTGAATCATATTAAATAAATAAAGCACTGAACATCAAATTTAACCTCAATTACTAAGTGTGTTTGACAAAAGAATGCACATTTATTGAAGATACAATTAAAACACATTTAAATATAAGGTCTTTCAGAATTTTTTTCCCAGGATTTTACACTATTATTGTAAAGCAACTTCAGAAATTACATTTGCAATACAACAGGTTTCCCTTTTAAGAGGACCTAGTCAAGGTGGTAGGTAGGTGATTGTCAAGTTGGCCACCTTAACTGTAAAGTGCTTGAAATTGGCAGTGAAAGTTTAAAAAACAGCCACTAAATGGCAGTAGTTTACCATTAATTACCACAAAATAAAAAAGCTACACATGATCATTTCCCTTGGTAATCGTTTTTTTTCCTAATCACATTACAAGAAGTATACAAAACACATGTTCATCTTTTGTTAGCTATTGAAGACATTTCTTTTAATCAGGTAGAGAAAATCCATACTCTTATTTAATCAAGAAAAACATTTAAATATACCAGGAGGTGTTTTACTATCACCTACATTATAATTTACCTATCACCATGCCATGTTATTCAGACCACCGTTACCCTGCACTCGTTCCAATAATAGACAGTGTCAACCGTGTTGTGTATCTGAGAGTGATGGTGAATCTACGACTCAAGTTAATCCATGCTAAGGCTAGTGCACCTGCCAATACCCCATTGAACATGGCTAACTCTTGAGTTAAAACAGCAAATTTCACATTAATTCGAAAGGCAAACCGTGCAGAAATACATTATTGCATCTAACACATTTTAATTGGAGAAATTGGCAACTTACTTTGAAATGTTAAGCAGCTCCACTGCCTTCGCATGACCCATAAACTGCGACCCAAAGTATCTGGATGCGACTTAGTCGCCGATCCAATACCTCACATGCTGGTCCAACTGTTTGGACTTGGTTGTCTTGTTGAGACTTTCGTCGAACATAACAACTAAGGCATCTGAGCAGTTCCTTGCGTTAGCACACAGAACTGTGCGATTGCCTGCTGTTGTGATGTTTATGCTAATGATGCTAGCGGCGCGCACGCACGAGGTGCAGTGCATCGTAAAAATTCTACGCGTCATCTTCATTGTGGATTAAAAAAAAAAAAAAAAAAAACTTCGTCACGGATATAATTTAGGTTGCACTGAGATGTTCTTGAAAATTAAAACCACGGTGAAAAAATTTCAGACTTACGACAGCTAATTTAATACTTTTAATACCTTTAATAATGGAAAACTAAATTCAATGCTTTTTAAATACTTTTAATAACCCGCGGGTACCCTGGTGTATCCCAGCGTCCTCTTTATTCGCCAGAGTGTATTCACCTTTATTCATTATTATTGTTTTTTTTATATTATGCAAAACTGATTTTATGTTTATTGTGCAATAATCTAATTGTGGCATATATTTGTTACAGGTTTCAATGCATTTTTATGCATCATAAAAGATTTATGTCTGAATTTTGGGTGGCTTAGAACGGTTTGGGCATTTACGTGGAAAAAAACGTCTGTACTTACAGAATTTTCAAGTTACGAAACTACTTCCAGAACCAATTAATTTCGTTGGGAATAAAGTGAATAAGTGACTTGCAGCCAGTGGAGACAGTTTACAGTACTCAGACTAGGAGGGAGATGGCTGACTTGATATGGTTTATTAACCAAGCAGTAGTAAGTTTGTAACTTACATCATTGGATTCTGAACTCGGGTAACTCCATCTGGAAAGGGATGTTGCTGAATATCCACGACCCTTGATTGGGTGGTCTGTGTGTGGGAGGAAGAAACATGATTATATTTTCATATTTGAAGAATGAAGAAGTTTAATGGAAGGGTGGACTTACTAAAGTTTAAAATGGAGTTCGGGACCTGTGAAGGAATTACGTATGTAAATTTAGGATTAAGTTGTTCAAAAGTCACTACAGTGGTACTTTACTGCATAGTTTCATGAATATCTGCTTACCTGTATACCAACAGCGTGTAGCTTAGGAACAGTTCTAATCACAAATGAAACAAACACAAAAAAATATGTTAGAATATGTATACACTTGTGGTTGGATGTTACCTACTGTGGGATTAAAGTTTACACTGAGGCGTCATCTTTGATATATGTATTTGTAATTTCAAGCCCAGAAGGATGATCTGAAGGGTTCCGAGTGAAGTCCAGAGGGGTTTCTTTTTGGAACAACTCGTTCATGGGGTCTTCGTATCCCAGGTGTTGTTCAGACCCTTCACTGGAGTATCAAAAATATCAGTCTATCTCATATCAGATGCCTTTTATGTGGTCAAATTGTTCTTACTTGGCTGTTCCAAAAATGGACGTCAAAGGTGGTGTAGCTGGGTTAGAAGACCAGATGAAGTCTTTGGTTGTCTCTCCAGGTTTAGAAAAAGGCAGAAACTAAAGAAAATTATGAGCAAATGTGATACCTCAAATTTTGTTTATATTACTTTATGCTATTGTGTTCTGGTGCAGGTTAATCCAGATGATTTGAGACAGAAAAAAAGTTTTAAATAAATTAAAATAAATAAATAAAGGACCACTTTCCCTTTTACCAAATTGATACTTACCTCCCAATTTCTGAAACCTGTTGGGATATGGCTTCTCGTCTCAATTTGAAGACTAAAAAAAGCAGAGATTGAGTCAATATTTTGGCCAGCATCATATAGGCCTACCGCTTGTACCCGCACTGAGGTTGGCGCTCAATCTCAACCGGATTCAGTTTATTTTGCATCCTCCTATTTCTTCAGTATTCCTAACAGGGAAGAGACATCAAAATGCTGTTATACTAAGATGGGAATGTTGTTGTTTTTTAAATTCCATGTTAAATTCACAGTTTTACCTGTGTTAGCTAATCATTTCTCGTCAAGTGGTGCCTGGAATGAAGTTTACGTTTAGCATAAGATGCTAAACTACCATTACGCTACCATTACCATTTTTCTGCAAAGTCGTCAGCAGAAAAGTCAACAATTTTTTGAACCGCTGACAGCTTTCAACACGGGCTCAGAATTGTTTAAAAATAGGTAATTAAACGTTACGCTTCTAATGGATTAAGAACAACAAACATCAATTAATAAACAATCTGCAACAAACAAAAGTGATTTATATCGATAAGTTATAACAGAATGGGTTGTTTTACCACACCGACGACAGGGCAGATGTTCTGAACTCCTTCACTGCTCTGAAATTCTTATTCGTCTTTCAAATAGCACTTGTTGGCCATTTTGTGTCAGTGCAATTCGCTAAACATAACACTATTCAAGTAGTGTACTTTGAAATATTATTCGCTAAAACGTACTTATCGGAACAGAAAACTTTTTATATGGGTATTACGCTAAACTGCCGGAATATAGAAGAGGACATTACGCACATTGCTAATGACCTGTTTCCGTTTATGGAAAACCATGCTTTTATTTCGAAGGATAAAAGATGGCAAGAGTGCCGCAAATCGTAACGACTGCCGAAAAGTCAAAGAAGCAATCAAAACGGCGCGCCCATGAAAAGATACACGTTGTACGTCGCCGTCGAGGTAATAATGAGAATTAACACAGAATTTTAAGCTTCTGACGGTTCTCAGCACTTGTTTGTTGAGGGAACAACGTTAGTGTTGAAAGTTTCGTTTTTAAAATGTGTTTAGTATATTCTTAGTATTTCAGCTAAGTTTCCATCCACTTGAGGGTGCTGTCGCCTTAGGTAACAACTGTGCTTAGCCAACAATGAGTCTATTAGTATCAGTATTGTTTGCAATGATCATTAACTAAGTTATTTGTGTTACAATTATGTGTTCATATTACATATTAAGATGTATGTCAGGTTAAAAGACTGTCAAGGATAAAATGTAATTAATGTCAAGGCAATTTATGGTGATAAATAGGTTAAAAATGACAAGGTAAAAATACTGTCAGTTAGTGATTGTGTTAGTTTATTTGTTTGTACCGTAGCTCTTATGGTGTGTTTACATCAAGGTTGGAAATAAAAGTTGTAAACCATCAGTTTGAGGGAACATCTTTCCAACCGAGGATGCTACACACAGGTGCTGTAAATTATTGGCTGGCAAACGTGTTCGTTGTGAATAGGTAGGAATTGATGTTTAAAAGTGGTACATTTTGTGTTGCATACGTCTGAGATAACTTCTATTGCATCCTTCATTGTATGAGAATTGATTTAGTCCAGTGCGGTTTTTAACAAATCATATTAACATAGTTTTGATTCAGTCAAAATGTAAATTTTTCAAAATCAGATTCCTTATTATCCAGTCCAACCATTGCATTTTTAACAATTTTGAAAAGGCAGGCCGCTTAGAATAAACGCTCCCATTATGTTTATCGAACGTGACGACGCTAAGCATTTTGCGAAATGGAGTTTACGAATGCTATTTAGCATCTGCTTTGGAATAATACTTTGAACATTTAGTCCTTATTCAAGCTTGTGTATCGTTATGCATATTTATTTACATCAATGTAAAATATGTGTCTGTACGGTATGTCATTTGTATTTAATATTAATCATGAAAGCTAATTTCAATCATATTACATATTAAATGTCATGTTAACTGGAAAAAGTGGGGAAAGCTGTCCTCATTTTGAGTTGAAAAGTGTTTCAGTACTATTTGACAAGTTCAAATTTTGTCTTCACAAGCCCCTAATGGAGACTTGTGCCGTGTTTCACCAACAGATCGATGCATTTGTCAATAATCTAAAAGCTGTGTGCCTTAGCTCGGAGGTGCTCATAAAGTGTAAGTGATGGACCAATAACCCAAGCATAGCTGTGATATTGTTCACCATTGACTGTTTTCTCCATTAGGCTAGCGGATATAAGCACGTCTGCCTATGAGTTCGGTGTGATTCATCACTGTATCTATATGAGAGCTTATCAATTACCTTTATGGGATGTTTTTTTGCAACATGTTGAGGAGGCAGGGCAGAATACATCAAAGTGAAGTACTACAACTCAAGGTGAGGTCGACCATTTTCCCTATACTTTGAGAGTTTTAAGACAGGTTGAGTGCACTTTAGGGGGACAGTAAAAGGTTTGATGTTTGTTTGGAATGGAAAAAAATACAAGGTCTTAGAAAATCTTGTTTGGGTTTTTCTTTTGAGTGTTGTTCCCACAAAATGAGTTTAAAAAAAAAAAAAAAAAAAAGGCTTTGCAATTAATGGTATTGCAATGAGTGGAATACCATCTCTGAGCATTTTAACTAATCCTAATGTGCTGTACTAGTAAAATACCATTTTTACTCGGTAAAACTCAATTTACTTGTGTTACTTCAACTACTAGTATAGTTAGCTTATTTTTGTTGTAATAGAAGATACTAAATGGGGATACTTTGCTCTCATTTTCTGTAGATTTTTAATCACTTTTAATTTTCTTGTGTTTTCAGGTCACTTCTTGCCAACAGAGCTAGGCGTCCAATCCATTTTGACTAGGAGGGGTGAATTTAATTCCACATCATTCATTTCTCATTGGAAATGAATGCAGTCATTGGATACAAATGGGGATGCCTTTGACAAATTTTGGGGTAAGCATACATTTGTGGAAAACACTATACTACTTTTGTGCACTTGGATTTCCTGTTTTTTTTTTTTTTAATGTGTAATTTACTTGATTTGGATTAAACAAAACATAGGACAAGATGCATTTTGGAAAACAATACAATATATAATGGTGCGTCATATAACTTTGATATAAATTTCTTTCATTTTATTGGTTGTCACACTTGCCATAATTTGACCACCAGAAAGCGGTATTAGCAGTATCAGATTGTAAATGATCATATAATTCCAAAATTTTGAAACAAACCCTCTGTTGTCAGTATACTACTTTCTATTATTCCTGGAAGCGAGCTAAGCTAAGATCTTAAAAGTGCTATTAAAAATAAAAACGCAAATAACATTTAAAGTAGAAATGGGCAAAGCCAGAAGTGTCTACAGCTTCTCCTACTATTATTTCTGGTTTGTCAATCTGAGCTTGTCAAGATAATTTGTTCCAATTGGATCAATATTATTTGATCTGATCATAATTTTAATCCGAACTCTGATCAGATTGAAGTAGCTTTGTTAAAAGTTGTTGATCCAATCTGATTGAAACACAGCCATTAAGTTAAAGGTCAATTTCAAAATTAATCTATTCTGTTCATGAGCTTTAACCAATGGGTTTCTAGTTGTAAAGTGTTACCATGGACAAAGCTACAGTTTTGATTGACCTTCTCTCGCTAACCTGTTGCAAACGAGCTGTTCATTTTAGCTAGTTGGACTCGATTTAATTCAGTGTTTAATAGTTTTTGAATATACAACACATGTCGTTGTATTGACTTAAGGTAGAATATTCTTCAATTTCCTTTGTTGATGCGCCTTCTGATTTGATTAGAAAACAGTCAAGCTCAAGCATGTCATTTTTACTGAGCTTTTATGTGCTCCATTGGCGCGCCAGACTTTAAACACAGCTATTTGCGCATTGAACAAGCACGTGTGTGTGTTCATATTGCGTAGCAGGAGGGCATTTACATGTTGTAATAGGGTCTATATATCACGGCTGTCCGTTTCATGTTGCAAACGAGATGGAATGTGACATCTTTGCTCTGCTTGGTCACATCAAGACGGCGCAGATTGCTTTATTTACTTTACAGCTTGTGAGCTGGGCCCGCTTGTCAGACTCCAAAATACCACACGAAGCCAAACATTCATTTTCCATCCAGTTTGTTTCGAAATGTAGCCTTGGAGAAAGCTCTTCCACTCAGGAACGAGCGCGCCTAAAAAAGGTTGTCGCGCACAAAAGATGTCCAAGGATGATGTAGGAGGCCGTGAAATGGAACAGAAACTTTTTTGTTTTTGTCCTCAGTTTTACCAAGAAGCAAAACATAACCTGGTCCCTACAGACACACACAAATATTCCCTTGTGAGTTTTTCAATTAGCTAACTACAATGGCACTGAATAGAGTTTGTGTGGACACTGGCGCGTTTTTATAGAAGCGCCTGTCCCCCTGTGGACAGCAATTACCTACCTGGCTGGAGGGGAGATACAGGCAATTGTCTCAATGTGAGTGTATTATATGTCCAACCAGTTTGTGTAGAATAAATCAAGGCTTAAGAATTTTTGGAATTGAGACAGACCTTTTAAAGTTTGCTCCCAAGAACGATGATGAATAAAAATTTTCAAGGCCAAATTGCACCTACATTCGACATGTCTTATCTCTGCTCCCCTGGGTGTCAATTTACGCCTTGGGTCCATTTTATTGATTTGCTTAGACGTACACACGTGTAAGACTCTGAAAATCCTTTAAGACAAGATCAAATGTGGACTACAAATTGACGGAAGCATGTTTTTAACGCACGGTAATTGTCCCAGCTCTAAAGGTGGCAAAACAACTGCGCTCTGTTCCCATGACGATCAGGATCTGCTAGGTTAATTAAAGCCGCCGTGACAGACGGGTTAAAATGCATAGGCTGCCATTAGACCAACATAGAGCAAGGCAATCAATCAATCGAGCTATGGCTAAATTACTGTATTTAAAAAAAACAAAAACGCGTGGAACAGTCGTACATGAAGATGATTTGTCTATCACTTTAGACATGACGTCATTGATTGAATGCATCGGCTAACAGTTAAGTACCTTAGAGCTTATGCTTTCCGAGTCAGCATAATCAGATGCATTCCGACGTCTTATCAGTCCTGTTTATCAAGACCTGGCATTCTATGGAGCGCAAATGAGGCTGATGTTTTTTGAAGCAATCAATTACCAATAGTAGTGGGAAGTGAGGCAACTAACGAGGGTGTGAGAGAATTTTATTCATGCTTAAACACAACCATTATACATTATATTTTGTATGCTTTTTGTTATGCTTGCATGAGAACATTGTAGCATTAATCTGTTGAGTGTGCCTTCTCATGGCCTTGACGATCGTAGACGGTATCAATATGCCCAAATATGGATTGTTATGTTCCGTTGTTTTTCAATATGCCCTGAATGCATACAAGGGAGGACTGTGTTTTCTTGTCGTTGTTCCAGCCGGGACCGGAGCTCAAGGTCTCAGCTCAAAGATGTTTTTGTATGGCTAAATACCCAGGCTTGTGAGATGATGAGTTTCGTTTCTTGGTTGTTTCGTTTCACGGTGGGCTTCAGCACCACCCTTTTCAACAGTATAAATGTCCAGCCTCTATTGTACTGCTTCGTACTTTCTGGGTGATCACAGCTTTTGGCTGGGTCGCATCATTTTGTACCCAGGAGCTCTTGTTTATAAAGTCTTCGAAGAAAAGCAATCCATGGTTGGGGTCGTATTCATTTCTGTAATCGAGCTAACACTTGTCTTGGAGTTCAAATTTGAGCTTTCCTGACAGAGGGAACTTGGTGAATGGATATGATTGGCAAAAAACTCATGATTATCTTGCCTTAAAAGATGAATCTTGTAATGTCTGGTGAAAAGAGTAAGTCAATATGAGAACACTTTGGGATGCAACCAGGAAGGAAGGAAGAAGTAGAAAATGTTAGGTGTCCCCAGCCCGGGACCTCTCGCAAGCATCTGACTCCCAATTTCTAGGCTTCATTCAAGAATTAAAAACCCATGAATTCATTCAATCGCAGATGAACTGTTCAATTTATGGTTTCATTCAAATTTGGCTCCTCAGAAGTGAGTCCATTCTACTTGCTCAAGAAGATTTTTATCGGTGCTGCTCTGGGAAATTGTCTTTCCGCTTGGCTGTTATCCTTTACACCATCTTGTCATGTGTTTTTGTCATATTTTCAATATCTTATCCGAAGAAAGCGGACACGCGTGGATTGTTTGGTTTTACAGTCCTGTCGAGGAATAATTACATCTCCTAATTGTGTCAAGTTGGAGCTCCCGTGAGAGAAGCACTGCTTCAAAACAAAGAAAGATTAATAAGGGAGCAATCTGACGGAGTGTGGGTCTGGTGGGCGGGTTGGAAGATGTGGGCAAGCAAAGCATAATCACTTTATGTGATTGCTATCTGGAGCCGTGAATCACAATTAGCAGGCTCTTTGTCAGTTTTGCCGGGTCCATTTCCATGATTAGACCCAGCGTCTTGTTAACTAGCATCCTGTGCTAATATTTGGAATTGATCGTCTTTCCTTCCATTTCAGACAATTCTAGAACGAGCTAGTCGATAAAACAAAGACATGTTTTAAGCTAACTAAGACGATGTATCTCAATATTGGCACCCTTAACTGCTACTATTAATTAAATGAAGACATTTGGTTGACATAAGAATATTTTTTTTACAGTGGAGGAAATCAAATACTACTACTACTGACAGTTTGCATACTCAGCCTGCTCTGTCATTCCCTGTCTTCCCTTTCCTGTCCATATTTTGCCTGTGGAACATAGTTACTGTTCTATAAGTTCAGGCTTTTGTCTATCTTAATTATAGGCAAATTGAGAGACAAAGAGACTTTCCTTTCTCTCTGTTCACAAAGAAGTCTCATCCACTCCAAAACCTTTGTAGCTGGCTTCCGCCTCTCTGTCAGCGCTGTTAACAAGCCCAACGGTTGTCCTGGTTACCTGCAGATAAGCCGCTAGCCTAATTTAGTTAGTATGTTATCTCCACGAAGAACAGGGAAATGGGCAAATGAAGCACTTTGATGCTTTACCACCACCATCCCTTTTCTGAGAGATTTGCTAGATTACTTTGCTGTAGGAAAAGTGCAGTTTTTACAAGTTTAACGCAAATTTTTCACTCTATGTGTGTAGGAATGCAGCTTTCCAAGCATCACCTGGGGTAATTGTGAAGGATGCTAATCTGCGATTCAGTTTGATAGTGTCTACATGAAATATTCACGCTCCTCTCTGCGCAATAAGCTGCTAGCAAGCCTCTTTGTGGCATCATCATGCGTATGATATTGGCAAGGGGCTCCCTGTGAGAGCATACTGTATATGTGTATGACATGCGGAGGAATCAGACGAGTATGATACTTGACAGTTGTTCACCTGAAGCGCAGACACCAACGTCCTTCACGACCATCTGCCTTTCGTTCACCGTTAATTGATTTGTCCTTGTACAGAGGTTTCTTCGGGGATTGGGTGGTGGTACTTCGACAGATGTTTTGCAAGGAGCCTATTGAATGTACATGGGGAGGAAAAATAATTTTGTGTTCCTATCTGAATCATGTCACGTTTTGTCTGCCTTTACCTCATATGTTTGACTAATGAGCATGGGTGGAAAGTAATGAATTACATTTGCTTTTGTTACTAAAAGTAGGTTTTTTGGGGGGTAAATTGTCATTTTTTATCACGCTTTACAGGAAACCATAGTATGTTAAGAAAAATGGATCACATTGCCGCCAAATTGTATGCTCCTGCTCACAGTCACCATAAATATCATGTCTAAATACGGGACTGGACGGCTGTCTTGCGTCAGAGAACTTGGTAAGGTAAGTGATCTCTTAACTAAAATATTCTTAAATTGCTAAATTTTTACAAAATAATTCTGAACAGATTTTGAGAAATTATTAACAAAATTTGTATATATTCTTTCTTATTAACGCATCTCTAATGTTTATGATGAACCAATGCAGATTGAAAATTGGTCGAACATTGAACAATATATAGCTACTATTTCAAAGTACACGCCATCAAAGACATTGTAAACTTAAAGATCAAGGTAAGTCACAATATTGAACAAATAGCGAATGCAAGCAGCTATGAGTTGGCATCTTAGCATTGATAATTTACATCACATTGAGAGCAGGACTAATTACAGGGTTTCCCCTACATGTAAGAGATTGTGGTGCACCGCCACACCAAAATAAAAGCCTTGAAAATGAAATGTTTTTTTTTAAAAGGTCGTTTCAAACTAGCGGCAGCCGAGTGTAAAGAGTTCAGCGGCAACCTATTCTTTGTGTATTGTAATGACTGTAACTATGTGCGGCCCCCATAAGAGACAATTGGACTCGGGAGCTGTGGCGCAGGGAGAAGCGAGTAGGAAGAATGGCAGAACGGGCGAGATAGCAAGAGATAGTGGTTGCATGTCGCCGCAGCCCGCTGTTATCTTTCTTATTATTTTTCTTTAGTATTGTTACCACAATAAAGTGGGTAAGCCAATATTGACTTTTCTCCTTCTTCCCCATATCCGGGGCAGTGCAGTAGTTTGGATCGGACTTTTTGGCGAAAGTGAGCGGTGGACGGCCGTCTTGGACGGAAGGCCAAGTTTGAATTAATCTGCGCCAAGAGGCGGGGCCCAAAATGCGCCGCCGTGCTAACGTCAACAACGAGGGGCAAGGGTACTTATATCTGTGCTATCAGGCTGTTTCGGCATACGAATATACGCAATCACGGCTGACGAAACGTTGATAAATACGCTTTTTTCCCAAGTTTTGTGAGCTCTGGGACACTCTAAAAATGACTGTCATACCTCTTCTTGCTAAGTTAATGGTACCTCGATGTGAGTTTGTGTGGAAATGTAGTTCACGAACAACAACAAAAAAACCTATTCACCTTCTCCCGGAAACTAATAAAACTCTTTACACGGCTATTGGAATTCCCCCTCCTACTCCTTGAAATGGGTCCGTTAACAGAAGGACCATAATTTTTGTGGTAATGTAGTACGTATTAGGGCCAAATAAAAGGAAAAAGGACTAAGACGGGGGTCTGCAACCCATGGCTCTAGAGCCATGTGCGACTTTAGCGCTGCCCTAGTGGCTCCCTGGAGCTTTTTTAAAGCTTTTTGAAAATGGAAAAAGATGGGGGAGGGAAATATATTTTTTGTTTTAATATGGATTCTGTAGGAGTACAATAATGAAAGCTAATTATGTATTTGTAGCCAACTTAGTCATTTTAATAGTAGGCTAATATGGCTAATATCGATACATACAGCCGGTGTTGCTTTCATTATAAGGCTTACACAAAGCTTTTTTTTTTTTTTTCCGGCTCCAGACATACTGTATCAATTCTTTTTTTTTTTTTTTTTTTTGGTCAAATATGCCTCTTTCATCATTTTGGGTTGCCGACCCCTGGGTCACTATGAGATATAAGTTGTACTATTGCTACGAGAAAAAAAGTCTCATTATTACATAGGGTAGTGTAGCTGTAACCAGCTACGCATTTTACGTACCGTATTTTTTGGACTATAAGTCGCAGTTTTTTTACATAGTTTGGCTGGGAGTGCGACTTATACTCCGGAGCGTCTTATGTGTGAAATTATTAACACATTATTATATAATTTCACGTGTTTTGGAGTGACACTGTTGGTTTGGTAAACTTGTTAGCATGTTCTTTGTGCTATAGTTATCTGAATAACTCTTAATAGCTATGTTACGTTAACATACCGGCCACGTTCACATTTCGTTGTTCATGCGTCATGCAACATTATCATACTTTACACTTATTCAGCATATTGTTCTCTATTGTATTTGTATTTTAAGTTGCCTTTCAAGATAACATATCCTTTCTATGTGTTGGATTTTATCAAGTAAATTTCCCCCAAAATGCGACTTATACTCCGGTGCGACTTATATGTTTTTTTCCTCTTCGTTGGGCATTTTATGGCTGGTGCGCCGTATAGTCTGAAAAATACGGTACATGTATCGTAGGTGAGAGCTACGACATTAGCTTGGCTAATGAAATATTTCAAATATATCTTTGTTATGGTCCTTCATGGGGGAAAAAAAATTCGCTGTGGCAGAAAGTTGTCCTACTCCGATGCAGCCCACCACCACAGCTTCAAAAAATCCTAGGGGAAACCCTGAATTACCATTTACTTTGAGTAAATTTTAAACGAGCTACTTTTTACTTATGAGCAGACAGGTCAAAGTCTCCCTTTGCCGCAATTTTAAGAAAAATTCACTTGTAAATTCATTGCACATGGGGAAAAAAAATTGTCTATTCCGTTGCCAAACTATACAGGAGTATTTGGGATTTCTGTGTATATGGAAAATATCAATAGCCTTAAGTTGCGGCATGAGGACCCCAAACGGTGCCTGTGGAATCATCCCCCCTCCCAATTAGCATGACAGCTCCACAGCATGTTGTCTTCTCCTCTCCTGTGTGAAGAGAAAGCCTAAACTAGCTGCTCGTAATTGCTCCGCGGGTCTATTCCCTGGTGCTTGCGCTGAACAATGGGATCAGCTAATGTACTGGTGTCAGGGAAGGTTAAACGTTTTCGCCGTCATTATAAAGCAATTAAGCTTTTGGAATGGCGATGAGCCTAAATATGATCCGCACTCTAGGTTTGATGACGTAAACGAAAGCTTGGGGTGGAAAATACAGTATAGTCACTTCCTAACACAAGGAGGATGGAGAGTGGTTGATGTTGTGAGAAAATATGTAGGCTCACAAATTGTTTTATGAAGGATTTAAGATACGTAGCAATAACATTGACCAAACATTGTTTTGTTTTATGTTATTATGGGCGGTAAATAATGAATTCAATATACAGTATTGGCTCAAATATAAGACGGTGTTTTTTGCATTGGAATAAGATTGAAAAAGAGGGGGTCGCCTTGTATTCGCGGTCTAGATATTATACCTGTTCATGACGCCAGATATCATTGAAGCGATGTTCTTTTATGACAGATCTCAACTACTCTCCCCATTCACGACGCGAGATGGCGCCAGATATCATTGAAGCGATGTTCTCTCACGACAGATCTCAGCTATCAGTTTTTAACCAGTTTGCATTATTACATTGCAATGTTTTTCCCTATTCAGATTTCTTTCAAGACTACAGTTACAGTTAGATTTCACTTTGATGGTTAATGCAGTTATTGCAATTTTGTTGTTTTATCACAATAGATTGGTTTATTTACATTTCAAAAACCAGAAGCCATTCATTTACGAATGTGATTGCACTTTAGTTTACATATTTAAATGTTGTCATCATTTGTTTCAGATGTACTGTAATTACCGTAAATTCCGGACTATAAGCCGTTACTTTTTTCCCTCCCTCAGTATCCTGCGGCTTATAGTCCAGCGCGGCTTATTTGTTGATTTATTTGGGTTAATAGGTAACACTTTATTTGAGAGCAGCGTCATAAGACCGTCATAATTATAACACTATCAAGGGCATTAATGAATGCTTATGACAGATGTCATTGTCATCCGGCAAAATATGTCACTAACTCCATTTATGTCCAGCTTGGATCTTTTAAATCTATTTAAAAGTTAGATCATTTGCCGATGACACGAAATGACATCTGTCATAAGGATTCATTAATGCTCATGGCAGTGTCATGTCATAATTATGATAGTCTTATGGCACGACTGTCAAATAAAATGTTACTAAATACCATAACTAGCAATTAATGAAACAACTGGAACAGCAACTGAAGAAATAATTGGCACGTAACATGAATTTTGATTGTTATTTACATCTGTAGCACTGCAGTGCATGCTAGGAGGCATGTTGGACGACAACATTGTTGACGGCAGGTGGCAGCAGAGGTTGACTGTCTCTCCAAGGGAGCAGTGATGTCCAAATGAAGCTTCTTGAAGCAATGGTGGTTCATTTGGTCTTATGGCTGTCATAATTATGACATGACACTATCATGGGCATTACTGAATGCTTATCACAGATGTCATTAAGTGTCATACGGCAAACTATGTCACTATCTCCATTTATGTTCAGCTCGGATCTTTTACATCCATTCAAAAGTGAGATAATTTGCCGGATAACACTAAATGACATCTAGTGTAAGCATTCATTAATTGTCATAACAGTTTCATGTCATAATTATGATTGTCTAATGACAGTTTTATGGGGCCACTTTCAAATAAAGCGTTACCAAATACCATCTATAGTAATAAATGAAACTGAAACAGTAACTGATGAAATAATTTACAGAGAACATGAATTTTGTAGTGCTGCTATGCATGCTAGGAGGCATGTTGGACGACAACAGTGTTGACAGCAGGTGGAGCAGTGATGGGCAAATTAAGCTTCTCAAAGCAATGAAGCTTTTCAGCCCATTGGTTCAAAGCTTCATGGTGGTTCATTTGGTCTTATGACAGCCTTACGGTGCCGCTGTCAAATAAAGTGTTATCGGGTACTATCTTTTCGTGTAAATATTCCATAATGCAGTGAGGAGTGCTGCAGCTTATAGTCCAGTGCGGCTTATCTGTGAACAAATGCTGTATTTGTGTCAAATTTGGTGGGCGCGGCTTATAGTCAGGTACGCCTTATAGTCCAAAAATGATGGTATTTCCTGTATAAAAAATTTGTGTTCAAAAAGTCTTTTTTTCAAACTTGAGTCTTGAAAAAGAGGGGGTCGTCTTATAATCAGGAAGGTCTTATATTCTGGCCAATACGGTATTACTTGCAATTTATTATTCAAAATCATTAATTTGAACTCTTTACAAAACATGCTCACACAGTTGTTCACAAAAAGTTGAACCTAATCCTCCGTGTGTAGAAGACGGACAGTTGCTTAAACTCCTTCAGTTCCATTGACAATAACAGATTAACTAGATCATTTTTCGGCACAAAATATTTCAAGAAATATAATTGTTAATCTTGAACATCCAATATTTTGTCTTTACGGTGTATTTAATAGAATTTATGATGGCTATATATACATATGTTTCTGAATAAAAAATAAAATAAAAAAAAAACGAGCAATCAGTAAACTTTTTCCAGCTAACTGTGGCAACACAGCATTATTGTCGTCATAAAATTCAATGCAATTGATCAGCACTAAAAGAAACTCAAGTGAGAGCGACCATTCGTCTTCATTGACCGCTCGCTCAGTGTGAAACGCTTAATTAGTGCCATCCAATAGCAGAGATTAAAAATCTGGCTTTGCTGCATTTGCTTTGAAGCGCTTTTCATTGATTTTATTTCCTTGTACATAATTGGATGACTTCCATTGATTGCACTCTTGAAAACAAAACACTTTGCATTAATGTAGAAAAGGTCCCATAAAAATTTCTTGTCTTTATAAACAGCTACAGTGCGTTATGTGCCTTTATTTAAATATTCATTTTGTTTTTGTGTATTTATAAGTGTTTAGGTATTTCATGAATAACATAAATCAGTATTTTTACACACAAAGAATACTGTATCCCAAAGCCTGTCATATTAATTAAAATGACTAAATCACGACAAGTTTAAAAAAAAATCAGGAGCCAAATGAGCCAGCATTTTTTTTTTTTTTTTTTGAACGACTCATTGAAGTGAGAGAATCCCAAAGATCCAGCTCCACCTAAGGATCCATAAATTTTTACAGGGAGTACCATCTGTTACCTGACAACAACAACAAACCTGCTTTCATTGTATAAAAATAATCTCAAGGAGGCTCTTTGAAGTGCATTCTTAGTTTCCTATCTCATTCTGGATCCTATCATGCAATCCATTTAATTAACAAAGTGTAATAACGATGCAAGCGAGCCAACCAATACTGTATAATTACAACATCACAACTTGGAAAGCATAAGCGGTGTGGTTTCTAGGCCCATGGGTACCACAGTGTTGGTGCATTGCTATCCCCATTGTGGTACCCAAAGGGGTTAAGATTCAAAATGGCCGCTAAATCGACTTTTAGGTAAGCTTGAGAACAATAAACCGATACGACCGGATATCCGGTTTTACAGGTGAGAGATACAGCTGTATTGATTGTAAAGTTCCCATTCCACAGTAATTAGCCATTAAATATTCAATGAACCGATAGTAGAGATAGAATTCGGCTATCGCGAGCACAAGAATCGGCTTCTAATGCCTAGTTCAATGCATTGCTTAATATGATAATAATTTAGCTTTTACCTCACATGCTGCGCTTGTGTCATTCACCACACAGCGCACTTAGATTGTGACCGCCTCAACTTCCCATTCATTTCGGCAGAAGCGCTAGTAGTTGCCGTCATTACCTGATCGTCACGGGCGTGTCATAACAACGCGAGAGCTAACAAAACCACTGTAACGCACGCTCCGTAGCGTTTTCTTCACAGCCCAAAACGAAACTAGTAGTGGCAACGAAGCAACATGCTAAAACAATGGACAGTTTGCGCACCACGCCAGCGACGTGCAGCGATTGATTTTCAACGCCCCCCGGAAAACAAAAGTCGGACTTTGAAGAGACGAAGGCAGCCAGGTCTGTTCGAGCTAGTGTGAAGTGGTACAGAGATCGTGAGTTTTTAATATAGTTTTTAAAATAACCCACTACAATGGTGGAAAGGGCGGCATATTCTTTCCACGAAACGCTTAAACATGAACATGTGGATCAGTTGATCTTCCTCAAGAAAAATCTGCCCTTCAAAAAAGATATAGACAGTGATGAGGAATAAAAAAAAAATGTGGAAGCACAGGCATAAGTGAATGACTTTTCTGTGTATAAGGTTAAAGTAATGATTAGCGACTTGTCTGTCTAAAATGCCATGTCTCCCCCCCCCCCCCCCCGTTATACCAGTGGTAAAGCATAATTTATTATTTATTTATGATAACACTAGCAGGTTTAATTATTTTTTTCTAGAGCTGCTGCATATGATTAAAATTTTCTGCTTGTAGATGTTTACGTTGAAAGTTTGCACTTAAATTACTTACCTATTGTGTTTAAAACACCAGGAAGTACAGTAATTGAATTACTGCACTTTATTATTGTCTGTCCCTGGAGTTTTATTTTATTATCAATCCCATCCAACAAAATGACGGTCATATAGTAAGCTTTATTTTTTATTTTTTTCATAAAAAAATAAAACATAACATTGGTATGAAATTTTGTTGTTTAATTTAATCTTTAGTCTTTTTTATATGTTTAAAATACTGTACGAACACACACAGCAAATGTTTGCTATAGTATCGTTTTCAGTCTGTATCGAACCGTATCATTCTTAAACTGTATCTTAAATGCTATAAAATGCTAGTTTTTTTTTTTTTTTTTTAAATGCTCTTAACAAATGGTTTCAGACACATATTCCCACAAAAACATGCAAAATATACCTATAAACTAAATTATTAATGCATTAAAAAACATTAGCTCAAAAAAAAAAAAAAAAAAGTAGCTTACGTTGGTCTTAACAGGGAGCAGTTGGATTCAGCCATGTGAAAAGAGGCAGACCAGAGGGCAGTGTATCCACGCCACTTTAATTAAACGAATACTCGAAGCAACAAAATTTAATTCGAATATTTTTTTCCCAATCGAATACTCGAGTTAATCCATTAATCGTTGCAGCACTAATTGTATTATTGACTTTTTTTTATATTGAAATGCATGGTTTTAGTTTGTGGCGCGTTCACGCCCACGTGGGGGCGCAATTGCACTTGTTTACGTGAAGAAGAGCGCTCACACGCCAGAAGAAGACCAACAGCTACTTAGCTCTGAGTGAGTGGGCGAGTTAGCGAGAGAGAAACACGGCTGCGAACCTACGTTCATTGTTTATGCTTGTAAAATGTCTCTACAGAGGCAACGCCTGTGTGTGTGTCTCATCTTTTCTGTTATTTTTGTGTGTTTTCCACCCGCGATCGGACACTTAGAGCCAGTTGTGTGGATGTTTGAACGATGTGCTAATGCTAGCGAACGCATGCTAACCGTTTTTGTCATTGCTGTAAAAGCACCTAATTATCATTTATATACGTTGATGCGACCCTTTTTGGTATCGAGGACGAAATTGATTCAGCAAATTATACAGACGTTCAGCATCAACATTTGGGAGTTTAGCCCGCTGAATAGCCAGGACCGAGCCGCAGCGTCCCGGTGAGGACAGTATATTCGCATTTCGTTGTTCATGCACTCTACACTTATTCAAAATGTTGTTCTCTATTGTATTTTTATTCGGGCTGTCAAACGATTAAAATTTTTAATCTAGTTAATTACAGCTTAAAAATTAATTAATCGTAATTAATCGCAATTCAAACCATCTATAAAATATGCCATATTTTTCTGTAAATTATTTTTGGAATGGAAAGATAAGACACAAGATGGATATATACATTCAACATACGGTACATAAGGACTGTATTTGTTTGTTATAACAATAAATCAACAAGATGGCATTAACATTATTAACATTCTGTTAAAGCGATCCATGGATAGAGGGACTTATAGTTCTTAAAAGAAAAATGTTAGTACAAGTTATAGAAATTTTATATTAAAACCCCTCTTAATGTTTTCGTTTTAATAAAATTTGTAACATCTTCAATCAAAAAAATAAACTAGTAGCCCGCCATTGTTGATGTCAATAATTATTTACACAATGCTCATGGGGGCTGAAGCCTATAAAATCAGTCGGACCCAAGCGCCAGCAGAGGGCGGCAAAACTCCATAAAACACAACAAGTGAGCGTTTCACTGTACTGTCATTTAAATCTGTCTGAGCGGTGCATCTGCGTTAATTGCGTCAAATATTTTAACGTGATTAATTTAAAAAATTAATTAACGCCCGTTAACGCGATAATTTTGACAGCCCTAATTTATATATTAAATTGCCTTTGAAGATGACATGTCTGTTCTATGTGTTGGATTTTATCGAGTAAATTTCCCCCAAAAATGCGACTTATACTCCGGTGCGACTTATATATGTTATTTTTCTCTTCGTTGGGCATTTTATGGCTGGTGCGACTTATAGTCCAAAAAATACGGTAATTGAAAGTACACAGTAAACATGGCTTCAGAATTGTCGTTGGAGTAAAACGGAAGTGCCACGACTTGGCTGCTGGAATATGAATGAGGCACGAAAATAAGAATATATAGCATCTCACATATTTATATATCACTGGGATTAATCGGTCATTTGTAAGAGTTGTCCTTGTGTCCTTGGATAATGCACACACATGGTTGGAAAAGAGTGCACCTGATTTAACTGTGATGCACAAAGGCACCACTCTGATGTGTCTCATTAATTCTTCAACTCGGTGTGGACGGACGCGGGGGATGAGGAGACTTCCCCGGCGTCTCTCGAACGCTTTGAAATGGAAGTGTAGTTTAGCAAGGATGCCTTCGAGCTCTAAACGGACACCCCAGCCCCCCTGTTCACATACAGTCAGTCAGTCTTATGCAGGAATCTTGCAAACTGCTGCGACTGTTTCGGCCTTGTCAAGCCCGGAAACATCATAAAAATACTTTTTTGATTCCCAGGGAGCAGTAATATGGAAATCAAGAGACGATAGCGCTATGCAAGGGAGGTAATAACCCAGGTGCCGCAATTAAGGGGGTGGCGCTCGTTTTACGTTCCCATGTGTTAAATTAGCAATCCTCATGCGTTCTGATCACCCTTAAATACCGTAGGTTATGATTTACAGTACAGCTGATTGCGCAGCATTGATTAGCTCGATGTCTAGGACAAAATAGTTAACGCTTTAGGTTTGAGAGCAATAATGTGTCGCTGCTAAAAGTGCACAGATCACAATTTTCTGGCTGATCACAGATTTTTAAAAAGCCTGACCTGCCATCTTTTGTTTTTTCATAGACAACTGCATGCACCTTTATTTTTCTGGAGAAGAGCACTACTAAATTAGATCGGGTCTTTATTTTTTTGTTGTTGCATCCTTTAACCTTTTAATACTGGGTTACTTACGGATTGTGAGCCAAATGTGAGCCTTTAAAACAGGTACAGTGATACCTCAGCTCACGAACGCTTAAGCTCACGAACTTTTCGCCTCAAGAACATTAAATTCGCGAGCATATAGTCTCTGCTGACGAACTAGTTTTCAGCGGACGAACCACACCACGCGGTCGAACAGCGCCATGAGAAGCTGACGCACGCTCACGCCGTCCCAGTTCGTCCCCTCCCTTTCGTTGAGTGCGGACGTGGTTTGTGTTTGATAGACATTTTGGACCATATTGAGTGTACTTTTGCTATTATGGGACTGAAAAAGACCCCACCACAGGCTAGTGTTAAGCCTAAGAAGACATTAAAGAAAATAAGGTAGATTTTTGTGTAGTTTTAAGGCTTATTTAGTAGAAAATTATGTTTTATGGGGACCTGGGAACGGATTATTCTCATTTTAATGGTTTCTTATGGGAAATAAATGTTCGGAAGACGAACTTTTCGCCTTACACACACTTTCTGGGAACCAATTATGTTCGTGAGCTGAGGTATCACTGTATTATCCAACTGAATTCACTCACAAGGGAAAGACAGAGTAATGAAGCCATCTAGCACACGTAAAACAGTGACAACAAAGTGACTATTGCAGAGGTCACACAACCAAAATGTTGAAAGAGCCATATTAGACAAAACAAAAAACAAATATGTCTGCAGCCACAAAAAAATTAAAAACCTTATACTAGTATAAGCCTTAAGTTATGCTTCCACGTCAGACCTGCACCGTCAAGGAAGACCCGATTTACCACCCTGCGCCGTAGCCTGACGCAGTCCTATTGATTTTTCAAACCCTCGCGTCACGTCAATGCATATGACGTGGCGGAAATGGACTGTGATTGGGCCGCTCAGACTGTTGTTTCCGGTTCAGTGCGAAATCACCGCCATTCTCAAACATTATTTTTCTACATGCGAAAATTGACCAAGCCGACGAGAGTACATTGAAGAGCAAGTCTCGTCAAGACATCATAAAGATTGCCAAACGGCAAGGTCAGCGATTGTATAAAAAAAAAAAAATTTAAAAAAAATGGAAGAACCACCAAGACGTGTGTGTTCAGAATCGAATGGCCACAGGAAGCGCCAGCCAAAAACTGCCATCTTTTTATCACTTTGTTGTCGTATTTTTGATTGGTGCACTTCATCATTTATTGTGTACATATGTTTGCTGTGAGTCTGTGACTTATTTACGTGTCACACTTCAAGTATATGAAGAATAAAGCACAGGTTTGGTGTCAAAAGAGTTGTTTTGATGTTTAATTTTCAACAACAAACATTTCACACAAGATACATCATCACTGATTGTGCCTCGGTGCTTTTATGATAACGTTAACATCAAGGCTTCCAACACAGTTTGGGAAGTTCCAGAAATCTGCTATGGCTTCCCACTGGCTGGTTGTAGAACACGTCAAACAAATCGGGCTGGAGGGCTTTGCAGACCTCGGACAAAACGCTGGACGCAGTACTCGACGCCAGTTTGAAGCTAGCCGCCACAGCTAGCTGGTTTTCACCCGAGGCTAGAACTCTCTCCGAGGCATCAAAAGTTGGAAAGACCGCCTCGAAACAGTCTTCTGTGTCGCCTGCGCCTCAACATTTGTATGATCAACATTTATTCAATGTTGATGAGCTGAAGATCCACATTCAAGTGTTCCATCTTGCATTGTTTATTTTTTTCTCAACAAGCATGGCCCAAAACCATTCAAACATAATGCAATACCCATCTAGTGGCTTGGCAGTGAATTACAGAGCAAAGCGTCTCCTGTCCGGGGAACCCTCGAAAGTCGAATGACGCCGTAGTCGCTGCGCCGTCACCGCAACGCGGAAGCATAACTCAGGCTTTATAATGAAGGCAACACGTGTGCTGTGGGCGGCGACGCCTTTGGAAAGCTTTTTTTTTACAGGGAAAAGGCCACCCCATTCTGCATAATATGTTGCTAAAAGCGAGCAAACGAGGCAACAAAAGCAAATCATGCGTACGGTTCGCAATACGGTTCGACTCATGGCGAACCGTATTGCTAAAGCTAAGAAACCTTTCATGATTGGAGAAGAACTCATTGTCTGTGACCAAAGATATTTGCCGTCAAGTTTTAGCAGAGGTCGCTGTTAAAAAAGGTTGATTTAGCGTATGCTGAGTTACATTTTCCCTGCACTTAATGTTTGTTTTAGCCCTGTCATGTTATTCTATATTTACTGTATTTTCTGCCACACATTGACAGTCTCACAAAGGCCTGTATCACGCTGGTCTGTGGTGCAAAAAAGGTTGGGGAGCACTGCTATAGAGAATGACGCACTACGTTAATATGCTGTTGTACGATGCCGCCTCAAGTTTAACTTAATTACAATATTAATGAATTAGAATCATGTTTGTCCTCCTACAGAAACCATATTAAAACTAGGGCTGTCAAACGATTAAAGTTTTTAATCGAGTTAGTCACAGCTTAAAAATTAATTAATCGTAATTAATCGCAAATCAAACCATCTATAAAATATGCCATATTTTTCTGTAAATTATTGTGAATGGAATGGAAAGATAAGACACAAGACGGATATATACATTCTACATACGGTACATAAGTACTGTATTTGTTTATTATAACAATAAATCAACAAGATGGCATTAACATTATTAACATTTTCTTAAAGCAATCCATGGATAGAAAGACTTGTAGTTCTTAAAAGATAAATGTTAGTACAAGTTATAGAAATTTTATATTAAAACCCCCTCTTAATGTTTTCGTTTTATTAGAATTTGTAAAATTTTCAGTCAAAAAATAAACTAGTAGCTCGCCATTGTTGATGTCAATAATTACACCATGCTCACTCATGGTACTAACCCATAAAATCAGTTGGACCCAAGCGCCAGCAGAGGGCGACAAAACACAAACACAAGTAACAAATGGACATGACACTGTCATTTTAATCTTTGAGCGGGGCATGTGTGTTAATTGCGTCAAATATTTTAACGTCATTAATTAAAAAATAATTTAATTTAATTTTGACAGCCCTAATAAAACCCAAAAATATACCCCCCCTATATTTCCATTTTATACACATTTTTGAAAAAGCTTCGGGGAGCCACTAGGGCAGCGCTAAAGAGCCGTGGGTTGCTGACACATGGACTGGCACATGGCTGAAACAAATTCCACGCTTTCCCTTTAACATAGTGTAAATGTTTTTTAGGGGCAAGAAAATATCGTGTTAATGTCCACAACCAAATGCTAGCAGGCTAATCTGGCTAACAGACGCTAAACACGATCGGCGGACAAGTGCAATCTATATTTTAGTGATCAACGGATCCCCACAATTTATGAAACCGGCATCTTTACATCATTACAAAAATGCATACAACTTAAAATATCCTGAAACCAGTGTTAAAATATCAATCTTCATAAATGAGTCAAAGCCATTTTATTTTGGTAGTAAAGCTACAAATAAGATGTTTATTGACATATTGAAAGGTAGCCATGTAATGATAATTAAGAATAATAATTTACAATAAATTATAAATAAAAACGATTATGTAAACAATTGAAATCACACATTAATTCATTCTTAAGGGTCTGCTCAAAAGGTCGCAACAGATCGATTCTTGAGGTAACGTCCTGGAAAGGTCGCACAATTTTAGTAAAACATTTACAACCACAGTGTGAAACCAAAAGTCAGTACAAATTTTTAAAGGCAAAATTACAAATCGTGAAAAATATCCCATTTTCTCAGAGTATAAAAAAATGTCGCCTTCAATGCGACAAGTAAGGAACCACAAGAATGGGAGTTTTACCAAACTTCTGTGTGCTCGCAAAAACTGTAAAATTGCTGAGGTTGCAAAAAAAGTGTTCAAGTGAACGAATGCTACAGTACATGTCCTCAGCAACAGTAGTATTACAATTCACTGACAATATGATGTAAAAAGTGCCCTGTAAACAACTACACAGTTGTAACAGATAAGAAGGCGTTATGGACTTCAGAGTCTTCGGGAACACGCGCCCCGTGGCTCATCAGTTCTTGGATGGTCATCCAATTATCAAGAATCTTTTTATTGCGCTTCTTCATCATCTTCTTGTGACTGAGCTCCAGGATGTTTATCTCCTTGTTGCCCTCAGCGCCGCTAGCTAGACCCTCCTTCAGACACTCAAAGCGGCTCTTCTGCATGAATTCCCTCCTCTTCCTCTGCTCCCTGGCTCGCGCCAGATGCTGCTTCCTCTCCTCTTTGCTCCAGTAGCGACCCATCTTCATCTCACTCATGGCGTCGTCGTCCGTGGTCATATCGCCGCTACGCTCTTCTCGGATCCTGAGCGCTCGCTCCCTTAGGATACGGTCGCGAGCGGGTCTGCGGGCAACGTAGCGAGAGCCGTCTGCCCGCACTTTTACCTTCCATTCCAGACGTGGTTCCCCAGAGCGACCGTTCCGGTTGACCGGATCCCGGCAGACGCTCAGGACACTCAGCTGGCTCTGGGAGTACTCCAAGGATGAGTGCTGTTGTAGCAGCTGCATGTAGCTCTGTAATAAGAACTAGTGTTAGTTAAATTGAGTTTTTGTTCGCAAATTCTTGTCTGTGGTTTGAAGTAACTACTTAATTGGCTGTAATTTTCAGATTCTAATCTCAAACATGCTGGGATGTCTTGTTGTCATACCAACCTGAAGTTGCCGAGATCTGAGCGAGCCATGGTAAGGACTGGTTTGGTATGAGGCAAATTGCGGTTTTCTTCTTAGATCTTTGGTTTTCCGCTTCTTTTCGCAGCGCTCATCGTCCGCAGGGAGCGCCGGGTCGGACTCTGATCTAGATGGGTTACTCTGGTCCGGGCTGCTTGAGAAAACGGCGCTGGTATCTGCTTCAGCAGCGTGGTTCAGTGAAGCCTGAGACTTAGGAATGGGGATGGAACAGGAAGACTCTGCAGAGGCTATTTGGAGGTTCTTCTGGTTGGTGAGGCTGATGCATCTCTGCAGAGAGTGCTCTGGAGATCGCTCCCTTCCTAGAGGAGTGGTCCGAGCACTCTCTGCTGTGTTGTAGGCACTGGAGCTGTCTTTCTCTCGGGTCTTATCACTCTGAAGGTGTTCGTGGATGTCTGCTAGCCTCTTGTACCTCTGACCAGGCGAGGAAACTGTGGTCATAGAAGTGTTTGTCTCCTTGGTTTGGTGGGCCTGCATGATGTTCTGACACTCCAGCTCAATGCTGCGTAGTTCTTCATTTAGCATCCTCAGCTCTTGTTCCACTCCTTTACCTTCCTCAGCCTCCTCAGCGCTATCCCCATCCCCTCCTCCTTGCTCCATGAGGCTGCACTCGATACTATGTCGAATGGAGTACACGCCACACTCGACACCTTTGCGGATTTGACACTTGACTTCCAGAAGTTGCTGAAAGTGATTCTCCAGAGCCATACCTTGGCTTTCAGCTAGCAAGTCCTGTGGTAGCGCAGTGCTACGCCTGCTATGTGGATTTTGGGCTCGCCATTGTTCCCTCAAGCACTGAGCTGGACTCTTCCTGTATAGTCTGGCCAATAACTGTTGGTGCTCGGGACTGTCTGTACTACAGCCAAACCCGCTGTCTTTGTCCTGGCTATTGGACGAGCAGGTAGCCGTATCGGTTGTCCTTTCTTCTTGAGCCTACGGACAAAGAATCAAATCGTTTCCCTTCCAAATCTCTATTTGCCAATTCTCACCTCGTCTTTTCTGAGGTTGCAGTCTTTCTCCATCTTCAGTTGCTCATCATCAAGCCATACATCATCGTCTATCTGAAAACCAGACCAAAATCTTTTTATTAAAAGAAGAACCTAGATAGGTTGTGAAGACGACGCCCATGATTGTGACCTGTGTCTCTGGCCTTGTCACCAGCAGGACGATGCTCTTCGCATTTTCTCCTGCCAGCAAAGAAACAGCCTTCTCTCTGTCTTGTACCACATGGCCGTTTATCTGCACACAAAAAGCATGTCTGTAAAATTAGCTTTTGTGTGCTTGTCCAACAAGCCCAATCCCTTTTTAACCCACACATCACGACCATCTGTAACCCTCCCAGCTATCATTATCTCTATCGCTAAGCATGCTCCACTACAGGTGCGGCAAGCGCACCGTCCAACCTCTCCAGAGTCTTTACCAGCTACACAATTAACTCTTCTTTGACAGGCGGTGTTCATCTTTTCTCCTTTAGAGTAATGGAGCTGCCATAAGGAGATAATGGGGCTGCGAGGACAGTGGACAGTAGGGCCTATGATTTTTCACAGAAACACCACAGCATGAAAATTAATCGCTGAGATACGAGTATAGTTTTTTGTTGTTGTTGTGTTTTTGCTAGCCTTTGTTTTTTCCCTATGTAATGTTGGTAGGAAATCATCTGCCTTTGCAACTTAATGGTGTATCTTCTTCTCGCTTAATGAGAATCTAAACACGACTGAGACAAAGAGCCCTTTCAGAAATGATATTGTGCCTTCTGGGTAGGCCTTAGGACTCACTCGAGGAAGAGCTTACTTGTAAAATACGGTCTCCATTTTTAATGCGGCCGTCTCTTGCGGCTAAACTGTGTGGCTCCACCTGCATGAAAACACACACCACATTTAATTTCAGTGATAGCACATGAAAAGGAGCCAATAATTTGAACAAAGACGTTGTTGACGTTATAAACAAAGAACCTCAGCTAGCTTTCTGTGTGCTTACCTGCCGTAAGATAAGTTTCCCCTTCTTAGGGGACAATGAACTTGAAGAACCTCAGCTAGCTTTTTGTTCGTGGATGAAGTGTGTCTTAGTGCATATATAGTGCCCTCCATAATTATTGGCACCCCTGAGCATCACTGACCCACCCCCATACTTCACAGTGGGTATGAGGTGCTGTCTAAACGCCAACAAGCTGTTTGGGAGGCATGCACGGAGAAAACCTTTCCTCACTCACAATCATAAACGCAAACGTCTGGAGTTCGCCAAGCGGTACTGGGGCTTTAACTGGGACCGTGTGCTTTGGTCAGATGAGACCAAGATTGAGCTTTTTGGCAACAAACACTCGAAGTGGGTCTGGCGTGCCACGAAAGATGCGCATGCTGAAAAGCACCTCATACCCACTGTGAAGTATTGGGGTGGGTCAGTGATGCTGCGGGGCTGTTTCTCTTCCAAAGGCCCTGGGAACCTTGTTGGGGTGCATGGCATCATGAATGCTTTGAAATACCAGGACATTTTAAATCAAAATCTGTTGCCCTCTGCCCGAAAGCTGAAGATGGGTCGTCACTGGGTCTTTCAGCAAGACAATGACCCTAAACATATGGCCAAATCTACACACAAATGGTTCACCAGACATAAAATCAAGCTCCTCCCATGGCCATCTCAGTCCCCAGACCTTGTTTTGTTGGCAAAAGGGGGTCGTACAAAGTATTAACACCAGGGGTGCTAATAATTGTGGCACACATTATTTGATGTCAAATAATTATTTCTTTATGTGGGATTTTTTCCCCACTGAATGAATGCACTTGTATTGAAGGTTGGATTTGTCTCTTTTTTTTTTTTTCCCATTAAGGTCCCATATTATTTGAATTAAAAAAATATATATTAGAAGCTAAAAAAACACATCTTTTTCAGGGGTGCCAATAATTATGGAGGGCACTGTATTTACCCTTAATACTTAACCATGCTAATTGTGTCCGAACAAGGCCGTACCTGGCTGACATAAATGGCCATGTCCTCCTCTTCATCAGTTCTGTAGCACAACGTCAGGCCCAGCTTTTCTTGAGTGTTCTGCTTCGATAACTCCACTTCCTGTTGGAGAAAGCAAAAACTTTCCATTTATTAGCTTGCTGAATTCCGAATTAAATAAATAGAAATGTATTACTTTGTTACACCTTTATTAATATTTATTACACATGAAATTATATCAGCTACTGGAAACTGGGCCCAAATGATGGCTATGTCCCTGAACTCCAATGTACCTTAATGGTTGTTAAGTGAACCAAGCAGATGGGGTTTAGGTTAGTAATCCAATAAGGTAAATAACATACTTTACGGGTGGAGGGGCCAGCCAAGATTGACAGTGGAAGTAATTAATTTGTATGGCATTGAACCTTGTGTTCAGAATTGACCTTCAAAGGTTGCGCTACGGAAGTCATTTATGCTAATGTATGATAACTTCTGAACCTCACCGTTTTATTACACTGCTTGATTTCTCCAATGCATGACAGACAAATTTAAAACCAGGATCAGACGCCACCAACACGTGATGTCGTCAAGCTGGAGTGGCTTGAAATGGTAGAGTGGTTCAATAGGACGTGATTAGGTCTAATTTGTATCAAGCTAGCCGTGACATCTAATCTGATTTCCGCTGCCAACAATGGCATTGTGTGAGTTTGGCATCTTCATTTACGTGCAAAGACCTCATTTAGCAGCAGCCGCCGCCCATGTAGAAATGGTACACAGCGAATGTGCATTTTCTCAGCAACATCTGTTCACCACATTTCTGCTTAATTGCCACTTAACATTTCTATTATGTCTAATTGAAAAGAAATGATTGCTGCAGCTAATGTTCATTGCTTTCACACTGTGATGACGTGGCGTGTATGTCTTGACTGTAGAACAAGATGCCCTCATTAATTTTAAGTCAATGGAACCATGATTTCATTTGTTCCTCTTTATGAAACATCCTAGACACGATTATTCCTGAAATTGGAGCTCTACCGCAGGCCAAATGAAGCAACTGCTGTGCATGTGGAAGGTTCGAAAAACCTTATTCTCTAAGAATTTAGAGTGAATTGGTAGCTTTAAGCTAAACTGTGCTAGCTCACTGTCTGCTACAGTGTTGTCACTATCAGACCTGTTACATACTATAGGTACTTGTTACAAAGTACTGTATATGTCCTGGCTATCTTCCTAGCAAGCCATTATCCTCTTAAAATCTTACAAGATGTTTTTTGTATGTGTGTTTCTATTCGGCCTGAACGATATTGGAAAAAATCATTGTTGCGATTTTTTGGGGGGTTGCGATATATTGCGATATTATATTGTGATATTAGAAAAAAATTATATATATATTTTTAAAGAAATTTTCACTTGATGACTTTAATAGCTGTTTGGAAAGACTTGGGATGACTCACCATCACCACAGTGTACAGTGATCCCTCGTTTTTCGCGGTTAATGGGGACCAGAACCCGCCGCGATAAGTGAAAAACCGCGAAGTAGCGCACCCCCACAATTTTTAGTGTTTTTTTGTATGTGTGTGTTTTTTGTGCTCAATGTATTTTTTCAGATTTAGCATTCGAAAGTGATTTAAAAAATGTATATAAAATGGTTTTTTAAGCACTTCATATGTCAAAATTATGATCAGCTGTGACCGTTGGAGTGACATGTAGAAATTTCAAACTCCTCATGATCACTTCTGGCATTTATGTCTCCAACGTCTCCACACACACACACATTCATTCCAGCGCGGCTTCCTTGCAGAAACTGTTTAACAAGTTAAACGATGATTGACAGATGCCCGTGTAAAGTCTGCTTCTTTGGCCAGATCAAAGCCATCGTTAACTTTAATAAGCAAGTGCCGCAGTGACTGAGAAGAACAAAGGGCTAGGAGAGGGAGGGTGTGAGGCTGTGCGCAGAGTAGAAAGCATGACTATATGGATTTTAAAAAAAACAAAAAAAACTATCGCACGTGCTTGCGATGGGACTATCGCCCACGTGCACATCGCAATGGCGATGTTTAAACGATATATCGTTCAGGCTTAGTTTCTATACTTTTAGCTACTCGGAGTTGTTGCCGACTTCCAGATTATACTAGTGAACTGTCAATCAGGAACAACTCCAGGGACTATCCTGTCTCATTCATCCAGTCTGAAAGCCCTCCATGTTTCAGTTAGATACACACGAGTGGACGGCGCTAAGTGAGGATGCTGAAATGTGCTACCTGGCTGCCAATCTGACCTTGTTGTGATTGTGAAAACCCTCTCATCCATATCGCGCAGCACGGCAGGCCTCATCTGGCAGCTAGGAAGCCCTAATGACCCACAATGCCGTTCGCTGAACCAGGAAGTGCCCATTAATGGTTGACGGCAGCTCGTCACTGTCACAGACAATCACACACGGGTCCTCTTCTGGACTGCTGTAATGTATGCGTTGCAATGGCGCGCACACAAAAACAATACTACATGTCTTCTCGTGTGCACATTATCGTACTAGTTTATAATGTGTGTGTGTGTAGCACTGATTTGGTTCAAAATTAGCTCAAATGCTGACCAAACTTTATTTATTAGTGTGAATGTTGCAAAAACCTGGGTAATTCACGTACTGTGGCGTATAAATTTTGAAAAGGTGTTTCCACTGTGCTTTTGCGATATATTTTAATGTCGAATCGTTTAAAAACATCCTGAAAGCATGAAAACTTCTTCAATATTTGCATTTGTGTTTCTTAATTGAGGCTTTTCCATTACCAGTTTTGCTGCCTTTAATGTTAACTGGTAAATGGTAATGTAATAAAAAGGAAGAAAAATGCTACCGTACCTCATAAACGTAAGCTCCCGATCGTTCCACTTCAGAGGGTATATTTGACAGGTACTCGGGACATTCATAGAACTCGTGTTCCATTGTGTGGATTGAATGGCAGCTGATAAGAAAATAGCAGTGATTTGAACACACTATCAGGAATAAAACTTATAACATAAAAGTGACTACTTTGCCAGGCCTTTTGAAAAAAAAAAGTATCACAAACCTGTCAGACAAAAGGAAAGGACAGACGTCAGGCACAGGTGGCGTCACTGGTCGAAGCTTGGCTAGCGCCATAATATGCTCGAAGGTGATATCTGTTTGTGTGCAGACGTCTGTCAAGCACGCCTCCTGCGACAGACCAGCTTGGTACTGTGCAACTGGTCGGATGACCTGGACAACAATGGGGTCTCGCTGTATAGCCTCTCCCTCGGTCTCATCCTGCTCCACCTTGGAGAAATTACGTCTGTTCACCTGAGGGAAGACGACCGTAAAGCTATGTTTAGCTACAGAGTCAAATAATGGTAAAATATTATACCATAGGAGCGCCTGTAGTGTAATTTTAATCATATTCCTCAACTGATATGAATCAGTTTTATTTACCCTGCATCCTAATTAACCGCAGTGAGCCTATTAGATAAATAATAATAAAACAGATTTCATGCAGCAGTAGGCATGTATTTTATTACTCCCTGTAAGATATGAAAAGGACACGCCACATGGGAATGAGGTGGGGGTGAACGTGCTCACCTAAGGACGTCAAAGTGACTGACACCAGTCAGCTAACCTGAAAGCAAATGTGTAAACAGCCAATGTATTATATAAAGGGCTGTCAAACAATTGACATTTTTAATCGAGTTAGTCAACTTAAAAATTAATTAATCGCAATTCAAACCATCTATAAAATATGCCATATTTTTCTGTAAATTATTGTCGGAATGGAAAGATAAGACACAGGACGGATACATTCAACATACTGTACATAAGTACTGTATTTGTTTATTATAAGAATAAATCAACAAGATGGCATTAACATTATTAACATTCTGTTAAAGCGATCCGTGGATAGAAAGACTTGTAGTTCTTAAAAGATAAATGTTAATACAAGTTATAGAAATTTTATATTAAAACCCCTCTTAATGTTTTCGTTTTGATAAAATTTGTAAAATTTTCAATCAAAAAATAAACTAGTAGCTCGCCATTGTTGATGTCAATAATTACACAATGCTCATGGTGCTGAAACCCATAAAATCAGTCGCACCTAAGCGCCAGCAGAGGGCGACAAAACACCAAAAAAAACAGTAGTAACAAGTGGACATGACACTGTGCTGTCATTTTAATCTGTTTGAGCGGCGCATTTGCGTTAATTGCGTCAAATGTTTTAATGTGATTAATTAAAAAAAAAAATAACCGCCCGTTAACGTGATAATTTTGACAGCCCTAATTATATATAAACACTGACACATAATATTTCCAAAAAGCAAGACTTTGTTGACTTATTAAACCAAAAATGCAAACTTAATGGAATGAACACACTTGAGTGCTACCACTATAAAATAAAATAAAATTAATGCCATATTTATAGAATAATCGACTCTTTGGTTGCGAAACTAAAGGACTTTTTTTTTTTTTTTAATCTGATTTTCTAAGGATAGCAAAACCCATTCTAGGTCACATGGTTGTCATCTGCAAATTAAACCCATCGTCAACCACTACTGCGTCCCAGCACACGTCTTGAGATTGGGGTTAAAAGTAGCACAATGAAGGTCAGCCCGAGGCCTCCAATCTGCTCAAGAGTCAACCCCTTTAAAATGTCTCAATGGCTTTTATCTTTTGCCGATAAGAGATGCCGTTTTATTTGTGGTTGTCGCGTAGAGATAACAAAAACTCATCGCTGAATCTGTTGGGTAGGGCGTCATTGTTTGGCCCAAAAAAAAAAAGACATTCCTCATACACGACATCATCTCCCGAAAGGCTTGACACGGCTACAATGTGATTGGTTGCAATAACTGCGCAGATAAAGCGAGCGCGACTGAAAAGGATTCACAATGGGCCAAAGGACAATAAGCTTCTGGGTATTCAACCTCGCTTCAGATCACGATTGTTGTGAACTTCACTCCAAGTGTCATTCTATGCCGGTGAATGAGCGCTATGTTACAAGGGAATGAAGCGCAGGTGGCGGTGGGCGCCCACAATCTGCTGCAATCTCGTCTGAGAAGACCGTAGCTGTCATAAATGTCTCATTTCAATAATAAAAGTGGAAGAGGGGACTTTGAGTGGCAGGCTTCAGTGAATCGCATTGACCCTTGCCTCGTGACTGTGTCATGCAGGAAGACATTTTTGCAAAGGGAAAACAACTCTTGGGTTGAGGATTGGAACAGTGGCGCCTCCAGAAATTTTTCATAGGGGTGGCCAGATGGGGCCACTTAAAATCTTGGGGTGGCCAAAACTAAAAGCCATAATTTCAGGTTTTCATTATATTATTGCAGTAAAAAGGTCAGGGGAAAACTTAAAAGACTTAACGACATGGCTACTGATATACTCTGTGTAATATTTGATGTTACTAATGATTTAATGTGCATAGTCCATAACTGTCCAGTCAACATTTTGAGTTCCACAACAATTCTGTTTTATTGTGGTATGCATATATTAGGCATAAGGTGTGCATTTAAGTAGGGCTGTCAAACGATTAAAATTTTTCATAGAGTTAATCACAGCTTAAAAATTAATTAATCGTAATTAATCGCAATTCAAACCATCTCTAAAATGTGCCATATTTTTCTGTAAATTATTGTTGGAATGGAAAGATAGACAAGACGGATATATACATTCAACACACTGTACATAAGTACTGTATTTGTTTATTATAACAATAAATCCACAAGATGGCATTAACATTATCTACATTCTTTCCGTGAAAGGGATCCACGGATAGAAAGACTTGTAATTCTTAAAGGATAAATGTGAGTTTGTATATTGTGACTAAATATTGCCATCTAGTGTATTTGTTGAGCTTTCAGTAAATGATACTTTAGCCATGCCCAAATGCATGATGGGAAGTGGAACCATGACTGTGCGTAGTGCTACCAATTGATATATCTTCTCTGCATTGGGAAGTAACATAAGGTGTTAAGAAGATGGTTGTTAAGAAGGTGTTAAGATCAATTCCTTCCTTGATACTGTAGCGACTTAACTATTCTGCCCAAATGTATAATGGAAAGTGGTGCAACCATGACTGTGTGTGGTGGCTGCAAATGCAATATCTTCTCTGCGTTGGGTACACTACAGGGTGTTAAGAAAAAGATCAATTCCTGTCATTCTTCCCCACGTCGCTTCCCACAATATTTATAGTCTCGTGGGAGAGATGACAAAGCTTTTGCCAATTAAAAGCACGGTCTCAGTGAATGCTTGTATCTACTCCACTCACTTGCACACTGCCTCTTATCTCTGTATATAAGTAAAACGGCACCATTGTAGGCTGTTTGCGGCAATGCGTGAGTGACTCGTACCACGAATGTGTTAATTGCAATAAATATTTTCACGTGATTAATTTAAAAAATCAATTACCGCCCGTTAACGCGATGACTTTGACAGCCCTACATTTAATAAAACAAAATAAATGCATTCATTTGGGATGAAATGCATAACTGATGCTACAACAATCTAACGATATACTGGCAAGCGGGGTGGCCAGGGGTGGCCGTGGCCACTGGCCGCCTGGTGGCGCCACTGGATTCGAATCCAACAGTGAAACCAAGTATTGTGTGTCTTCCATAAAACGACTCATAACAATAAACTCAACAAAACAAGTTCAAACGAACTACGACTACCTGGATGGAATGCATTTTTCAAATAACTTTGAATTAATTTAGAAGACTTTATGTATTTTATGTGGCAATTACTTTTTTCAGGTGACTTTCAAAATTTTCAGGTCTTCGCTATTATTTTTATGGGCTTTTACATCATACAGTGCTGGCTAAAAGTATTGGCACCCCTTCAATTCTGTCAGATAATGCTCAATTTCTCCCCAAAAATGATTGCAATTACAAATGCTTGGGTCGTCATATCGTCATTTATTTTGTCTGCAATGAAAAAACACAAAAGAGAATGGGGAAAAAAATTAAATCATTATCATTTTACACAAAAGTCCAAAATCGGGTCGGACAAAAGTATTGGCACCCTTTGAAAAATCATGTTACCTGTTACTTACCTGTGGCACATAACAGGTGGTGGCAATAACTAAATCACACTTGCAACCAGTTAAAATGGATTAAAGTTGACTCAACCTCTGTCTTGTGTCCTTTTGTGTACCACATTGAGCATGGAGAAAAGAAAGAAGACCAAAGAACTGTCTGAGGACTTGAGAAGCAAAACTGTGAGGAAGCATGGGCAATCTCCAAAGACCTGAATGTTCCTGTGTCTACCGTGCGCAGTGTCATCAATAACTGTAAAGCCCATTGCACTGTGGCTAACCTCCCTAGATGTAGACGGAAAAGAAAAATTGACGAACATTTTAATGAAAGATTGTGCGGATGGTGGATGAAGAACCTCGACTAACATCCAAACAAGTTCAAGCTGTCCTGCAGTCCAAGGCGTCAACCCGTGCTATTCGTCGGTGTCTGAACGAAAAGGGACTCTATGGTAGGATACAGAGGAAGACTCCACGTCTGACCCAGAGACATAAAAAAGCTAGGCTGGAGTTTGCCAAATACCTGAAAAAGCCAAAAACGTTTTGAAAGAATGCTCTTGGGTCAGATGAGACAAAAGTAAAGCTGTTTGGCAAAAGGCATCAACATAGAGTTTATAGGGGAAAAAAACGAGGCCTTCAAAGAAAAGAACCCGGTCCCCACAGTCAAACATGGCAGAGGTTCACTGATGTTTTGAGGTTGCTTTGCTGCCTCAGGCACTGGATTGCTTGTCCGTGTGCATGGCATTATGAAGTCTGAAGAAATTTTGTAGCATAATGTCGGCCTAGTGTGAGAAAGCTGGGTCTCCCTCAGAGGTCATGGGTCTTCCAGCAGGACAATGACCCAAAACACACTTCAAAAAGCACTAGAAAAAAGTTTGAGACAAAGCACTGGAGACTTCTAAAGTGGCCAGCAATGAGTCCAGACCTGAATCCCATAGAACACCTGTGGAGAGATCTGAAAATGCACCCTTCAAATCTCAGAGACCTGGAGCAGTTGGCCGAAGAACAATGGTCTTAAATTCCAGCATAGCATTGTAAGTAACTCATTGATGGATACCGGAAGCGGTTGCTTGCAGTTATTTTGTCTAAAGGTTGTGCAACCAAGTATTAGGGTGAGGTTGCCAATACGTTTGTCCGGCCCATTTCTGAAGTTTTGTGTAAAATGATTTTGATTTAGTTTTTTTTTATCCCGTTCTCGTTTGTGTTTTTTCATTGCAAGCAAAATAAATGGAGATATTACAACCAAAGCATTTGTAATTGCAATCATTTTCAGTGAGAAATTGAGCATTATCTGACAGAATTGCAGGGGTGCCAATAGCTTTGGCCAGCACTGTAGGTGTTTTGTTATGAAAGATATCATTAAAAAAAATATGAAGACAAAGCTTCAGTTCAAATTCAAATTCTTTAGCTAGCTAGTTGCTTGCAAGCTGTTAAGACAAAGCATAATTATCTTTGTCTACTAATGTACTGTAAATATTTTTCATTTCAGCATTGCATCAATGAATCAAAGTGACAAGGCATTTAATGGGAGTCAGTTAACCAAAAATGCAAATCAAACGGAGAGCGAGCGGTAAAGATGCCCGCTCTCGGACATAAAATGCGGGTTCAAGGAGACAGGGCGCTCCAATGTACACTCAAGTGGCAATGAGTGTCCTTCACCAGTTTACAGACTTAAGATCGTACACAAAAACAGCCAATTAGTCCTGCATCCAGACTGGAGCTAAGCTTTCCTCTCTGGAGATGAATTCCAAATGAATAGATTAGGGCTGTCAAAATTATCGCGTTAACAGACGGTCATTAATTTTTAAAATTAATCACGTCAAAATATTTGACGCAATTAACGCACATGCCCCGCTCAGACAGATTTAAATGACAGTACAGTGAAATGCCCACTTGTTGTGTTTTGTGGAGTTTTGCTGCCCTCTGCTGGCGCTTGGGTGCGACTGATTTTATAGGCTTCAGCACCCATGAGCATTGTGTAAGTAATTATTGACATCAACAATGGTGGGCTACTAGTTTATTTTTTGATTGAAAAATTTACAAATTTTATTAAAACGAAAACATTAAGAGGGGTTTTAATATAAAATTTCTATAACTTGTACTAACATTTATCTTTTAAGAACTACAAGTCTTTCTATCCATGGATCGCTTTAACAGAATGTTAATGCCATCTTGTTGATTTGTTGTTATAATAAACAAATACAGTCCTTATGTACCGCATGTTGAATATATATATCCACCTTGTCTTATCTTTCCATTCCAACAATAATTTACAGAAAAAATATGGCATATTTTATAAATGGTTTGAATTGCGATTAATTACGATTAATTAATTTTTAAGCTGTAATTAACTCGATTAAAATTTTTAATCGTTTGACAGCCCTAGAATAGATATTCGTTTATAAATATAAAAACATTTTGCAATCTATGATGAAGCTGAAGTATTCGTCCCAGGCCCAAGGTGATAGTAGAAGATTAAAATTGCGAGGCAGACCTGCTTCTGGTGCACTTTATTAGGACCATTTTTGGGAACTTAATGGGGTGTTCAAAATAGATTGAAAATGTCGAACCTATCAGCAATGAAAACTAGATAGACGTACAGTAAAATGTGCTTTACGATATACTGAAATTAGAGCGATAAATCGCAGAAAAATGACAAAAATGAAAAAATTCATGTGCTCGTCAATAACTTGTTTGTTCACAGTCTTGTAAATGGAGTAAGAATACGGACAAATAACCTCTGTCCGCTAGAATGAATACGCCAAAGTAGTATTACAGTTAAAAAGCTTCAATTTTCTACCATTTACAATTAAAATAAGCCTTTTAAAATAGGTTTTGGCTAAAGGCATAAAACACTTGGAAAGTGGATTATTTTCCTCAAAAGACCTAAAAAAAAAAATCAAAGATTCATGTGATGTCTCTTTGCATAAAACAAAAAAGCCTGGAGTGTGAACTCAATGTTTTTCCATCATCGCAACTTTTTAAATTAATTTCACTGATGCATGTTTCAGGAACATCCAGCTCATTAGCATTATTCATATGAGGTTTGCCCTTTGGTGGAGAAAAAGTGAAGACTACTCTTAGAATTCTGCATGAACAAGTTAAAGCTTTAAGAATCTGCATTTTACTGTAGTAGTAGTAATATTAGCCATTTTCTTCACCTCCACACCATTAGGAACTTCCAACTCCCCAGCCTGAGGGCGCAAATGTGTTATATTTACGTGCCGCATGTAATCATACCCCCCGACTACCCAGATGGTTTTGTGCTATTCAATCCGTAACTGGACTCGAGGCTTCCCCCGAGCGGGCCTAATTGACTTCCAAACTCGGCTAAGTTAAGTGGGAATTCAACACCGTTGCTTGCTGTAACCGCATCCCCCCGTTGGACCACCAGCATCCTTGCTTCATTTTTCCCAAAATTTGCCTAATTTGAAGAGCAATGGATGAGCTTTCTTTGGAAGTTTTTTATTTATTAATTATTTTTTTTATAATCTACGTAGTAAATATTGTGATTTTGGAGCCTGACATGTTACACTTCCACAAAAAACAAAAACGTAATAGCGTGCTTCTAATTCTGGCTAGATATATCTAGATACAATGCCCTCCATAATTATTGGCACCCCTGAAAAAGATTTCTGTGTAGATTTGGCCATATGTTTAGGGTGATAGTCTTGCTGAAAGACCCAGTGACGACCCATCTTCAGCTTTCGGGCAGAGGGCAACAGATTTTGATTTAAAATGTCCTGGTATTTCAAAGCATTCATGATGCCACACACCTTAACAAGGTTCCCAGGGCCTTTGGAAGCGAAACAGCCCCACAGGATCACTGACCCACCCCCATACTTCACAGTGGGTATGAGGTGCTTTTCAGCATGCGCATCTTTCGTGGCACGCCAGACCCACTTAGTGTTTGGTTCCAAAAAACTCAATCTTGATCTCATCTGACCAAAGCACACGGTCCCAGTTGAAGCCCCAATACCGCATGGCGAACTCCAGACATTTGTGTTTATGATTGTGTGTGAGGAAAGGTTTTCTCCGTGCATGCCTTCCAAACAGCTTGTTGGCGTGTAGACAGCACCTCATACCCACTGTGAAGTATGGGGGTGGCATCATGAATCTCAGTCCCCAGACCTTGTTTTGTTGGCAAAAGGGGGTTGTACAAAGTATTAACACCAGGGGTGCTAATAATTGTGACACACATTATTTGATGTCAAATATTTTTTTATTTATGTGGGATTTTTTTCCCCACTGAACGAATGCACTTGTATTGAAGGTTGGATTTTTCTTTTTTTTTCCCCATTAAGGACCCATATTAGTTGAATTAAAGAAAAATTAGAATCTTTTTCAGGGGTGCCAATAATTATGGAGGGCACTATACATATCAAATAGGCTTCAAGGCAAAGAATACCCACCCTAAAACCGAGACAGTGGATTTTGTGGATTCTGGCCTTTTTACGGGTCTTAACAAAAAAATCATTCAGGATGCAGCTCATTCAGAATGCTGCGGTCAAAGTCTTCAAAAAATACATGAAAATTGGAGCATATGACACAAAATGTGAAATCATTCCACTCAAAGGAGACTTTAAAATTTCACTTTGAATGACCTTGTGTTTAACTGAGCTATACAAATTGTCCTCGCCTTGTATGTCAAAATAACAAATGACACGATGCGTTTCCGTTCCCCCCTTCATTCTTTATCCTATCATCTCTGCTAATTGGCCCAGGCTGATAACAACTGATAAGTCCTCGGAGTTGACATTTTTACACAGTCGTAAAAGTAAATCAGAGAAAGTGCAATAAACACATTTTATGTGACCTTTATAGATACGCATATATGCGTGGGGATCTTTTCACTTTTTTTTCTACAAGGGGTAAATTGCGTCCACCCCAGAAAGGCTTTTATTCCGGGCTTATCGCAGCCAGCACAGAAGGATTGTTGCCCTTTTCACCCCTCCCAAACAAGCGTACTTTTCAAGGCTGAGGAAAGTGGACATGAATCCATAGCTTATGAAACTGTCAAATTACACCATACAACACCATTGTATCATTTCACCTGATCTGGTCTAAAAATGCCATATGGAGTGGCCGGCTGTGTGTGGACTGGACCGGACTGAGAAATGGTCTAAACTCCCCACGGTGCCGTCTAACAGACCGGACATGTGGCTAAGCATCTGTCCCTGGTGGACATAACCATGACGCAGTCCAATACGCATATGATCAAATACTGTAATTCTTTCACCGATTCCTTCACTTATTTAAATGGAAACTGTGTATTGAGTCCAATTGGGGGGGGGGGGGACAAAAACACAATGATTGTTTCAAGCGCAACTTTCAACTTAGCACATACGAGAGCCCAACGTTGAAGAACCAGAAATGGATAAAAGATATGTTGTAAATCTTATTTTGATATACGCAAAATTTCACATTCACTGTGTAAAATATGCTAATCAAAGACCAAATTTTCATGTTTTGGGGAAAATGTTTCTTTATATTTGGACGATTTAAGTTCCTCTTTGAACCCCAAAGCGACAAGGACCAAAAGACTTTGCAAACAGTACGGCTTGTGTTAAAAATGACCCCGACCATTTTTTTTATTTTGTTGTTGTTGTTGTAAATCTGTTGATTGTATGTGAATGGTTCGCCCATTATTTGTAGTTGTTTTTGTGTAAATAAAGTTTAAAAAAAAAACATAAGAGAGCAGATTTCTGCCTCAGCAGACAAATTCAAAGCCTAGCAAGTTTGATCTTTCCTCCGTTTGTTTGAATAGATTTTTTTTCTTTTTAGATTTTTGAATAAACGCTGATAAAGCTCACCAAAAACCAAACATGTAACAACAACAAAAACATTTACGATTTGCTCCAGTTTAAAATACAACTAAAAGACAACAAAGTGAGCGATTTTTAATCTCTTGACAATATATGCCCCCTCAAATCTTTCATCTTTATTCCACTCAGGCGGTATCCGTGGAAACCAAAAATGCTCCGCGGGAGAAAAACATGAGTGAGTCGGGATGGAGGAGGAGAAGATTTGAGAATTGCGGGATGATGAAAGGAAAACGCGGCAAGGGGATAGCGGGCAAGTGTAGCGCTTTGAGGTAGAGGACAAAAATCGCAATTTTGGGGGGGGGGTTGGTTTCAATATGGATTTTCTGGGTGTCACCTACTTTTTAAATAAATTGATAACTGTTTTGATTGTCAATTCACTCATTAGCTGTGATTGACAATGCTAGACAGCCAATCTATTTGAACTGGTAGGGTGGCAACGAATGAGCGTTCGTTCAAATTGTCTTTCTGATAGTTTTCTACAACCATATAATTATCATCTGAAATTCCAACATGTTTCTGAGCTAGTTTCGTTTCACGGCTCACCTGTGCAATCTCATACAGCAACTTGTAGTGCTCCTCCCGCTTCTGCAAGGTGCACAAATTGCAGCCCATGGTTGCCAGGGAGACGGCGCGCCGTCGACCGGAGTGAGCGCCTGAGCTCCCCCGCGGGGCTGAAACGCGCTCCTGCTCCTCGGCTCCTCTCTCGCATACCTCAGAGGAATCCCCTACTATGTGTGAAGACGCGCATTACTTCACTGTAGCTTGGAATTTGTGTCCTTCATAAGGATGAGTGAAAGCACCTAGCTGTTTTCTTCTCCTTGTCTTCAGTCTCTCTCTTGGTGTGTGAGCTCACACTTGCGCGTACGGACACTTTTGGCACAGGCAGACACACCTCCTCCCGCGCGGGTGGGCTTCCTATTATTGGCTGAGAGGGAAGCTGTTTCATTGGTGCGCAGGTGTATTTGTTTATTTAAGCCAAACAATTGTCTTAATGTTCAATCCAGTTATCATCTAGTACGCGCAATGCAACCGGACTTGGCGTGAAAATCAATCTGCACTCTCATAGATTTTGCAGTCACCAAACTGATGCCGCTCCGACACTTTGACAAGGGCATCGGACCGGGTTGACACACAGGAAGAAACGCAGACTACTATTGATTAGCTTCAAATTAGCTATCAGTCCAACTGGCCCCTCTCCACTCCAAAGTGGGTGGTTGCGGGGAAGTGAATATTCACCCCATTTCGGCAATGGAACCTTCTTATACACAATTATAGCTAGGGACAATTGAGAGTGTTCAACTGACCTGAAATGTATTGGATTAAGGTTGGCATTAGGGATGGGCGATACCAGTGATTTTGGATTCGATCCGATACCAAGTAACACCGAGGCCAAATATTGCGATCCCGATCCGATATTGATACTGGAAGTTCATATATATACAACCCTGCAGAGTTCTCAGCCATTCTGATATCTAATGTACAACTACAGCAAGCACTAAAAAACTATTAAAAGTCTATTTGTGTCAAATATGCATTGCAATGGAAAAACTGCTGCTTTTAATGACTAGCAAAGCAGTTTCCCTACAAACTCACAAACCAATCCATCAACAACAAAATCTGGTTAGTCAGTCTAACTCTTTAACCATGACCCTTAAATTCATATGCACAGAACATTTCCCTGCTACACGTTGTATTTGATCAAATTTTAATTTTACCTAAGTCAAATATTTTTGATTTAATTAAAGAACAAATTAATAGTAGCATGTTACCACCCTCTAACGGTAGACCATTAAAAACAAATCCAATAAACAATAGTCACGTGCAGTTTTTGAATTTTATTTTACTAAAGCAATTTTTAAACAGATTTTGAAATAATTGAAACAGACCTTTAACAAAATGAAAATAAAATAGCAACAAAACATAAGAAATCAAGCATTTGTTTTTAACATAAAACAATATGGAAGAATATATTTCACAGAAAAATAAATGTTAAACAAAATAAATATTAAACGTAAGATATTTTTTAAAAGTGTGCACAAAAACATACCCAAAAAATAGACAAAGAAAATATAATATATTAATTCGAAATATCGATACTTTTGCTTGGGGATCGAGTCCTAAAACATAATGCGCTGGATCGAAATATCGATATTTTGGTATCGATCCGCCCATTCCTAGTTGGCATTAGGGTTTTCTGTACCACTACAAGCACTAGCAAACACTCAAAAACAACTCAAATGAAACAAAAATGCAATGATTAGCAGCTTTCGTACCGAAGGAACGATCCCGGTTCCCAGAACCTTTTGGAGGACGATAACGTCATTTTGTTTGTTCGCACATGTAGGCACAAGGAACTCGAGTTCCGAGAACCATTTTAGTTCCTACTCTGAGGTATAGACTTTCAGTCGGGCTGTAGAAACTCAATTACATTGGTGTTTGGTCATTCCCTGAAATCAACGGCTAGGCCTCTTCCAAAGTCTCGCGTTTCGAGCAGCTGCCATATTTTTAAAAAGTGCCCTGTACTAAATCGGTGTGAACTTCATCTCGTCGTTAGATGCAGGATTTGCTCGCCAATGGAAACTATTCCGTTCAAACATGCAAGAATTGCCGCTGCTCGTGCAGACTACAACGCTACAGCAGTTCGTATCAGTTGACGTACCAATGTGTGAACACGACTGCCTGGCGAAGGATCGTTCCTATAACTACTGGAAAGGCTTATAGTTATATGAACTAAGTACTCATCTTCCTACACTCCAAAAGCAGCTATTCTTACAAACACTGCCTTGAACTTTGGTGTTAGAGAGCTGACTTCCGCCTTAGCAGACGAATTCAAACCTTTGCCATATTTGGTGGAATGGACACTCCAGTCCTTCATGCTCTAAACCCTGTGAGACAGGGAACGACTACAGTGGGGCAAATAAGTATTTAGTCAACCACCAGTTGTACAGGTTCTCCTACTTGAAAAGTTAGAGGGGCCTGTAATTTTCAACATGGGTGAATCACAACCATGAGAGACAGAATGTGGAAGAAAAAACCGAAAATCACATTGTTTGATTTTTAAATAATTTCCAAATTAGAGTGGAAAATAAGTATTTGGTCACCTACAAACAAGCAAGATTTCTGGCTGTCAAAGAGGTCTAACTTCTAACGAGGCTCCACTCGTTACCTGTATTAATGGCACCTGTTTTAACTCATTATCGGTATAAAAGACACCTGTCCAAAACCTCAGGCAGTCACACTCCAAACTCCACGATGGCCAAGACCAAAGAGCTGTCGAAGGACACCAGAGACAAAATTGTAGACCTGCACCAGGCAGACTGAATCTGCAATAAGTAAAACGCTTGGTGTAAAGAAATCAACCGTGGTAGCAATTATTAGAAAATGGAAGACATAAAGACCACTGATAATCTCCCTCGATCTGGGGCTCCATGCAAGATCTCACCCCGTGGCGTCAAAATGATAACAAGAACGGAGAGCAAAAATCCCAGAACCACACGGGGGGACCTAGTGGATGACCTACAGAGAGCTGGGACCACAGTAACAAAGGCTGCCAGGGACTCAAATCCTACACTGCCAGAAGTGTCCCCCTGCTGAAGAAAGTACACGTCCAGCCCCGTCTGCAGATCGCTCGAGAGCATTTGGATGATCCAGAAGAGGACCGGGAGAATGTGTTATGGTCAGATGAAACCAAAATAGTACTTTTTGGTAGAAACACAGGTTCTCGTGTTTGGAGGAGAAAGAATACTGAATTGCATCTGAAGAACACCATACCCACTGTGAAACATGGCGTTGGAAACATTATGCTTTGGGGCTGTTTTTCTGCAAAGAGACCAGGACGACTGATCTTTGTAAAGGAAATAATGAATTGGGCCATGTATCGAGAGATTTTGAGTGAAAATCTCCTTTCATCAGCAAGGGCATTGAAGAAGAGACATGGCTGGGTCTTTCAGCATTGCAATGATCCTAAACACACAGCCAGGGCAACAAAGGAGTGGCTTCGTAAGAAGCATTTCAAGGTCCTGGAGTGGCCTAGCCAGTCTCCAGATCTCAACCCAATAGAAAATCTGTGGAGGGAGTTGAAAGTCCGTGTTGCCCAACGACAGCCCCAAAGCATCACTGTTCTAGAGGAGATCTGCATGGAGGAATGGGCCAAAATACTAGCGACAGTGTGTTAAAAGCTTGTGAAGAGTTACAGAAAACGTTTGGCCTCCGTTATTGCCAAAAAAGGGTACATAACAAAGTATTGAGATGAACTTTTGGTATTGACCTAATACTTATTTCCCACCATGATTTGTAAATAAATTCTTTAAAAATGAAACAATGTGATTTTCTGTTTTCTTTTCCACCTTCTGTCTCTCATGGTTGAGGTTTACCCATGTTGATAATTACAGGCCTCTCTAATATTTTCAAGTGGGAGAACTTGCACAATTAGTGGTTGACTAAATACTTATTTGCCCCACTGTACATACAATAGGGAACATACAGCTGTCGAAGAAACTGGTAACTCTGAGTGATGGTTCATGGTCCCAGATATGTAAGGAGAATGACAGACCATAAATAGCTAACGAGTGATGGTAGTAACAAAATGGGAAAACGAAAGGGTCAAGATGATTTATCTTCACAAGAAAACAGACGAAGAAGACTGCGCAGATACGTCATCTTGCTTATCACCAGTCATGCAGGTACAAGGACCATAGCGGGGCAGTCAAGGGCGACAGAGCACGGCCAGATACAACCCCCGAGATAACACTTTCGAATGAGGTGACATCACCGGCTAATGAATTTCCCTCCCCTACCTTTCAATTCAGATGGACAACTTGAGAACATCCCACTAATTCTAACATAAAATGGTAGAGCTGTGGCATTTCATAAGGTGATATCATTTATGACCTCCACCATCTTTTTTATTGTTCATACCACCCTCTTTCGTCCATCGTTTCAATTTTATCGTGCCTTTTCCATTGCGCCGCTATCCCATTCCTCAGACTCTTGTAAAAGTTTAAAAGACAAAAGTGTTCGAGGTCTGCGTTGGGAATCATCGTATTCCGCGAGGAAAAGGTCAAATCTCAGTCATGTTGCAAAATGAGGAAGAATTGCCCAAAAATCAACAGGGCGTGACCCGATATTGACCCAAAATCAACGGAAAGTGTGACTAGGGTTGAAAAAAATGCAAGTTAAGTGCACAGATCCTATTGATAACATGTACCGTGTCCTCTTAAGTGCTTGGTTAATAAGACAAAACCTTGGCGTAATTCAATTAAGTCTTCATGTCCTAAAGCAACGGCGTGAGAAAAGCCTGAGGGTGCCTCACTCACGGCTCTCACTCTCCCGACGCCATACATTATTTACCACTGTGAGCCATTCATCTGGCTAAAAACACAATTAGACCACACAAAGCTAGAAGCAAGGGGGTGATTCTAGTACAGTTATCTTCCCCATTGTTTTATTTCCCTTCTTGTAATTACATTTTAACTATTACTAATAAAGTACTGCTGAAATGCAATTCTCGCAATGACTGACATTTCATTATCAAATTAACGAAACAGAAGCAAGGCAAGATAACATTCAACTAGGCACGAAGCAGACTTTTTGGTCCAAAATGCGCATTGTCTTACCAATCAAATCACTGTTGCTGGGTTTTATGCCTGAGCAAGACTGTAGAAAGTCAATGTTTTAGAAGCAGTGTCACCTGACTCCCTTTTGGGGCTGGCACTTGATGCAACACAGCAGTTTTAAGCACTGTCCAGTGTGGAATTTGAGACCGTGGCAGCTTGTTGAAGTGAGAAACTGACAGCCAAAGTGGCATCAGAAGAGATTGCCTCACAAATCGTTTTTTTTCTCGTATTGTTTTATAAATGTTCCATGTTTTTTTTTTTTTTCATGCTTTTCTAAGAAGAAAACAATGCACCACATTATTTATTTGCATTTTCCAATTGAATTTATTTTAATTCACATTTTAACAGGTGAAAAACTGTATCATGATTCATTGACAACCATTGATTTTTAAAGGCTACAGCTAAGGAAAGTCCAATTCCAAATCGAAAGCATTACATGTCACTTTCCTGGCCACCTGCATCCCAAAAGACAATTCAATTCTCTGGAATCAATTGCTGTTTTTGTGCTCCGTCTACCTCAAGGTCGCTGCATTTTACATCCACCAGTGTCTGTTGCTTCAATCCTAATTACAGTACAGTACATAGTCATACACAAATACCCTCTCTGGCGTGCCACAGTGTTACTGGCATGACCACACTGTGTTAACCTGGTGGCACCACTCCAATAAAAGCCGCAGTGGAAAGTCGTCCCCCTCCTGCTCTAACGGCGCTAGCGGGCCTCTTAAACTTGCAACACATCTGCGCCAGTATTGAACTGTACTTTCATGGACTAAAGTGCCTTGTTGTGACTTTTGTCCTCTTTGTACACCTGAAATCCGAACACTGAAGCATAGTATTACTACATTCTAATTTTTGTTGTTGTTTTTTTAGTAAAATTTTGTATGAAGTGCAACACATACACCACACCGAATCAAACTGCATTGTTGTAAACGTCAAATACGTAGGTCTAGCTACAGTACCGTATTTTTCAGACTATAAGTCGCAGTTTTTTTCATAGTTTGGCATGGGGTGCGACTTATACTCAGGAGCGACTTATATATGAAATTATTAACACATTATATCATTTCACATGTTTTCCGAAATTTCCGGGTTCGCGGTGAGTCAGCAACCAGCCCACTTTTGCTCAATAGACGATGTTTATTGATTAGAAAATGCAGAATAAATGAGATTTATTGATTACAATCCCACAAGAGCAAGCCACAAGTATTAAAACAAGACTAAGTGGTAACGATGACGTTAGATCTAGTTTGTCAGTCCCAGAATCCCGGCGTTACCATTACAGCACAACAAACTGTTCCTTAACAATGAAAATCGCTTACCGTTGACAAATGAACGGGGAGCCAAACGTTCCAACAAAGCGGCGAAGGAACAAAGCCAAGCGACCCGTACGTAATCCTCTGGCAGACTTCCGGGGAGTTGGGGGAATCTCCCCACTCTTAAAGGTATGTCTGACGCGGGGACACGGGTGGCCACTCCCTGCCCCCACGAAAACGCACCACCCGAACTCGTGAGATACCCCCCCCAGTTGAGGCTCCCAGCGGTTAAAGTAGAATGTTATCTCGTGAGATTCCCTCCTAACTATGGGACCCAAGGTGAAAAACATTAGAAGTTGTTACAATCTAGGTCACAGAAGCAATCATACATCACAAAGGCATAATGAGCTAATGTTAAGGCATCACATAATATTTTCCCCCATCATTCCGCCCTTTGACCTGAAGTAAATTAGCACAACATGTTATTTTGGTGTTTTGGAGTGACACTGATGGTTTGGTAAACTTGTTAGCATGTTCTTCATGCTATAGTTATCTGAATAACTCTTAAAAGCTATGGCCACATTCGTGTTCTGCCTTTGGCAATGTGTGTTCAATTGTGTTATTGACTTTTTTGTATTGAAATGCATGCTTTTAGTTTATGGCGCTTTCACGCCCAAGTGTGGGCGCTCTCGCACTTGTTTAAGCGAAGAAGAGCGCTCACACAGCAGAAGAAGATGGACAGCTATGCAGCGTCTCAGCGAGTAGGCGAGAGAGAGAGAGAGAGAGAGCGAGAGAGAGAGAGAGAGAGAGAGAAACACAGCTGCGACCCTACGTTTTTTGTTTATGCTTGTAAAATATCTCTAGAGGGGCAACGCCTTAGTGTATCATCTTTTCTGTCTTCGTTGTGTGTTTTCCACCCACGATCGGACACTTAGAGCCAGTTGTGTTATTGTTTGAACGATGTGCTAATGCTAGCGAACGCATGCTAACCGTTTGTGTCATTGCTGTAATAGCAGCTAAATATCATTTATTTACGTTGATGCGAACCTGTTTGGTATTGAGGACGAAATTGATTTGTATTATTTCTATTTTTAGTTTCACTCTTCAAATGATGGTGTCATAACGACGGCCAAAATATAGTAAGCAAATTATACGGACGGCAAGCATCATCATTTGTTAGTTGAGCGAGCTGTATAGCCAGGATCGAGCCGTAGCGTCCTGGTGAGGACAGTACATTCGCATTTCGTTGTTCATTCATCATGGAACATTATCATACTGGACACTTATTCAGCATGTTGTTCTTTATTGTATTTTTATTTTAAATTGCCTTTCAAGATGACATATCTATGTGTTAGATTTTATCAAATAAATTTCCCCCAAAAATGCGACTTATACTCCGGTGCGACTTATATATGTTTTTTTTCCTCTTCGTTGGGCATTTTATGGCTGGTGCGACTTATACTCAGGTGCGACTTATAGTCTGAAAAATACGGTATATGGCTGTAGCTAGCTACCTGTAACTCCTGGAAATTGTATGCTTTACATTGGAGTTCTCCTGGGTCGTGTCAAGATATGGTCAGGGTTGCATGTAAAGACGTGTGGTGGGGGTGGTGCCTCCATATCTGTGAGGCCATCATTGGGTGCTACAGATGAGCTCAAGAAGGACAAGCCAGCTGTTCCTCCATTGTCCAGGTGCTTAACTGGATTACAGGGGGCACCAGGCCAACATATACACACTTTGACACAAAGTGTTAACCTCAGACTTAAAAAGCAGATGGGGGAGCAAGGACTAAACCCTCTCTGGCTTTATGGATATGGACTTTAAGAGCAAACCAATCAATCCTGAAAGATTATTCAATTGAACACACAGGATTTCCTTCATTTTCCATGCTAATTTTCTTCCTCGAATTAATGTGGTCTTAATCTGGTGCTCTACAGTCCCCGATAAAGAAGAGTGTGTAAGATTAGTCATGTGCCACTGAGTTTTGAGCAATGTCGTCTCACTTCCTGGCTCCAGATGCCCGCTTCCTCTAAGTGTCTAATCCTAACTGGATGCCAGACATGCACCTGCATGGGAGATAAAGACAAGTCCATTGTGTCCTGTGTATTAACATGCTTCTTTTCGAGAAAGACTAATGAGTAAGAAAGATGAGGGTCAAAAGACAGTTTTGTGTAAGTACAAACTATATTTCCAGGGTTAAACGATTGACATTTGCCGTAATTTTCGGACTAAAAGGCGCACCTGACTCGAAGCCACCACCCATCAAATTTGAGACAAAAACGGCTTTTCTTTATAGATAAGCCGCACCGGACCATAATCCGCAGCTGTCCTCACTGTATTATGGGATATTTACAGCAAACGATATTAACTGGTAACACTTTATTTAACAGCAGCGCCATAAGACTGTCATAAGACCGTCATAATTAGGACATGACACTGTCATTAGCATTCATGGATGCTTAGGACAGATGTCATTTAGTGTCAAATTATCTTAGTTTTGAATGGATGTTAAAAATCCAAGCTCGATATAAATGGAGTTAGTGACACATAGCGACACTTAAAATGCCTTTGACACGAAAAAGCATGTTTATTTCATAATACACAAGGTATTTTATGCTCTTGAATGAAATGGACCGCTTGAATGTGTGTGGAAGCGATCACTAGATTTATAGAGTTTTTTTAATCCCACACCATGAAAATGAATGACTTCCGGCAACAGTCTTGAGTTGAGAAGGAGGGCGCTGTGACGTGTACAGAGGAAGGAGTCCTCTTCACTATACAGCCGTACTGTTGTATAAGAAGGACTAAGGATTCAGCTGATTTTGAGGATTAATACGTTTATTTTTCGCATCACGCCAGCCAAACGGCTGCAGAAAAATCTTTAGGACGGAGGATCTGTAGGAGAGAGAGGCTTCAAAAGGTTCCCATTCACCGGTGGATATTGGCCAAAACAAGCCCTACTACTGTGGGACTGTGGGACTTACGAGGAAGTGAGTAAACATCGTGTTTTGTATTATGTCAAATGCTGGGATCATTTTAATATGTTGGTGGCTTGCATTTTGTGACATGCTCCTTGTCCCCTCGGCCGACGACCGACAGCTTGTCGCACATCCCCCCGCCGGGAGAGCACTAATAGTATACTCGTCTTATTCCTCTCTTCATTCAAGTGCCCGCTGTTCTGTCAAATTTTCCGACCGATCAGAAATTGCAACTTTGAGTTAGAAATAGCGGTGAATACAGCGATTAGAAAGTAAACACTACAAACTTTCTTTAAATAAAGGACGACTTATGTTTGATCATGGATGGGCACGTAAAAAGCTCTCCTCACACACATTAGCTGCACAACAACAGCAGCCGCTCGCCTATGACTCTCTCTGGCTGTTTACGACTTCGCCGTGTAGTAAAGCATTATTTTGCCATATTCATGTTGACCATTTGGCAGCTACACGCTCCTCCGACGTTGGCCGGTCCGTAGTAGCAGGGAAACTAGCTGTAAATTGCTCTCCGCTGGGCGGTTTGCTGATTGGCGAAGACAATCGACAACCCAGTCGTCATGTGAAATGATCCGGGCTAGTTATGTGTGATTTTCCGCTTCGAAGGCTTTGAAACATCACTCAGTTCGGGTTAGCATGTCGGCTAGCTGTCAAGCCTCTTGGTTTGTTTACATTCTCCGAAGCCGGGAAAGAGAAATGACATAAGCCCGATTTATGTGGCATAAAATATCGTTCGGGAGGTGCGACAGTAAAGGTGAAGCCGACAGTTTTGACCATTATGGAGTAATTTTGCCATGTCGCCTTGAATAAATGGATTTTTATTATTTGAATGAATGAATTTATTGTCATTGTCATCATCATCAAAATCATTGACAGTTTCAGAGTGTGGAATTTTACCCGAAGGAAAGACGAAGACAGACAAGGAAGACGGGAAAAGCAGATGCTTATCGAAACCCGTCCCCCAACAGCCCGGGACGCACAAACAGCATGTTGTGTATCAGTCCAGTCATAGTCTTACACATTTCGTTCAAAAGTCATTGATTGCCATGGATTTTCACATATTGTCAATTTGAGTTTGAATTTCACATTCCAAGACTGTTATTTGTCATGACCATGCCATTTATTTAGCTACTGGGGAAAAATACTTGGATAAAAAAAATAATATCCTGTAAAAATATTGGGAGTAGAGATAATGAAACAATGACATTTTGCGGCTCTCCTTGTCACGTTTTCCTCGTCCTGAATAATTCCCCCTCAACCTGCTGACTGGTCCTTCTCAAGCCATTTATTTAGCTGTTGGGGAAAAATACTTGGATAAAAAGAATATCCTGTAAAAATATTGGAGTAGAGAGACTGAAACAATGACATTTTGCGGCTCTCTTCGTCGCGTTTTCCTCGTTGTGAATAATTCCCCCTCAATGGGCTGCATGCTAAATCAGATGAAATCTTGACTCCGCTGACGTCATCCACCTGTTAGGGACGCTAGAGCCTTATAATGGTAGGCGTGGCTAACCGGCAGATTAAAAGACTAATTTCGCGTCATCTGCGCTTTGCTAAATTGTTGTATATAGTCTCATCGTCTCAAAATACGATTCTAATTCACATAATAATCCTATTTAAGACTTTTTTTTTCTCATGTCGTACGCACTCTGACATCTGTCATAAGCATTCATTAATGCCCATGACAGTATCATGTAATAATTATGACAGTCTTATGACGCCGCTGTCAAATAAAGTGTTAGCTATTAACCCAATTAAATGAACAAATTACCCGCACTTGGCTATAAGCCACAGGGTTCAAAATGAGGGGAAAAAGTAGAGGTTTATAGTCTGAAAATTCTGGTACTGTATGTTAGTTAGTTAACTATGTTAATACAAACATCCTATTATGCTTGATACTCTCTACCTGCAGCCATTCTATGAGCGTTTTCTCTTTTCCTAATGAGCCAAGTATCCCTGTGATTGATTGTTTGAACGGATGGGTGGGGCTTCAGACCTCCTGCTAGGTGTAATCTACTGCCAAAGTGGCTAATAAAAACATTTACTATTCCCGTGATGGCTGTGAGGTTAAAAAATCGAATGAGAAGAATACATTTTTACCATATGTACGTGGACTATATCAACAGACTTTTTTGCATTTATTTAGCTGACCGGGGCCTGAGCATCTGTTTTTCTATTCTTTATGGCTTACTGAGGGATGTTATATGGTTGGCGCCGGCCTCCACGCAGATAATTTGGCACACAAAGACCCGACAGGTAAAAAGGATCAGATGGCGTCTGATGGAGTCTTTACGGCGCTAATGAGGATTGTCAAAGAGATACACAAACTTAAAGTGCGTACGACACCAAAAAGCATGTTTATTTCATTTTTCCAGCTGTGTTTTATACTCCTGAATGAAATGGACCGCTTGGATGTGTGTGGAAGCGATCGCTTTATATATTCAATTTTTTGAATCCCGCGCCATGAAAATGAGTCACTTCCGGCTTCAGTCTCGGGTTTAGGACGAATGCGAATGTGACGTCACCCGGGTCAGCATCTCACGATACAGCATTACTTTATTGCGTGCAGATGGACTGCGGATTCATCTGATTTTGCGGATTAATTAGTTTATTTTTCGCCTCACGCCAGCCAAACGGCTGCAGAAATTTGTTGCTGCACCAGGGAGAGGCGTGTGAGCCTTTTTGGGTTTCAAAAGGTTCCCGTTCACCGCAGATATTGTCCAAAACAAGCCCTACTACTGTGGGACTATTAGACTTACGAGGAAGTGAGTAAACATCGTATTTTGTATTATGTCAAATACTGGGATCATGGCACAGGTTTTAATACAGGGGTGGCTTGCATTTTGTGGCTGATTGTCCACCTAAAATGCCACTCGGCCGACGACCAGCGGCTTTTCGAACACACCCCCCCCTCCCCCCACCGGGAGAGCGCGTTTACTCTGCTTATTGTCCTCTTCGTGTGCCCGGTGTTCTGTCAAATTTTCAACCCCATCAGAAACTTTATGAAAAAAATGGCCGCCAATACAGCAATTACAAAGTAAACACTACAAACTTTCTTTAAATAAAGGACTATTTACTCATGTTTGATCATGGACAGACATGTAGAAAAGTTCTCAGACACATCCTGCCATGTTAACTGCACAAAACTGCACGCCGCTCTCTGTTTACGTGTTCGCCATGTAGTAAAGCATTATTTTACGCCATATTTGTGTTGACCATGTGGCAGTTACGCGCTCCTCCGACATCGACCGGTTTGTCCGGCGGTACTCTCCGGCTGTTTCCCCGGCGAGCTCTCCTGTCCGTAGCAGGGGAACGAGCTGTAACTTGCTCGCTGCCGGGTGGGTTGCCAATCGGCGAAGACAATTGCCAACCCCGCCGCTGTGTGACATGATCCCGGGTTGTTTTGAGTGATTTTTCACTTCAAAAGCCGAAAATAGACTTTGAAACATCACTCGGTTCGGATTAGTATGTCGACGAGCTGTCACCCCTCTTGGTTTGTTTACATTCTCCGAAGCCGGGGCAGAGAAATGACAAAAGCCTGACTAACTATGGTGGCATAAAATATCGTCTTGGAGGTGCGACAGTAAAGATGAAGTCGACAGTTTTGACCATTAGTAATTTTTCCATGTCGTCTGAATAAATGCATTTTTATTATTTCATATTTCATTTAGTACAAGACTGTTATTTGTCATGACCATACCATTTATTTAGCTATTGGGGAAAAATACTTTGATAAAAAGAATATCCTATAAAAATATTGGAGTAGAGAGACTGAAACAATGACATTTTGCAGCTCTCTTTGTCGCATTTTCCTCGTTCTGAATAATTCCCCCTCAGTGGGTTGAATTCTAAATCAGATGAAACCATGACCCTGCCTACGTCATCCTCCTGTTGGGGAGGCTAGAGCCCTATCATGGTAGGCGTGGCTAATCGGCGGATTAAACGACTGATCTCTCGTCATCTGCGCTTTTCCAAATTGTTGTATACAGTGGGGCAAATAAGTATTTAGTCAACCACTAATTGTGCAAGTTCTCCCACTTGAAAATATTAGCGAGGCCTGTTATTGTCAACATGGTTAAAACTCAACCATGAGAGACAGAATGTGGGAAAAAAAACAGAACATCACATTGTTTGCTTTTTAAAATAATTTATTTGCAAATCATGGTGGAAAATGAGTATTTGGTCAATACCAAAAGTTCATCTCAGTTCTTTGTTATGTACCCTTTGTTGGCAATAACGGAGGCCAAATGTGTTCTGCAACTCTTCACAAGCTTTTCACACACTGTTGCTGGCATTTTGGCCCATTCCTCCATGCAGATCTCCTCTAGAGCAGTGATGTTTTGGGGCTGTCGTTTGGCAAAACGGAATTTCAACTACCTCTGCAGATTTTCTATGGGGTTGAGAGCTGGACACTAGCTAGGCCACTCCAGGACCTTGAAATGCTTCTTACGAAGCCACTCCTTTGTTGCCCTGGCTGTGTGTTTGGGATCATTGTCATGCTGAAAGACCCACTCACGTCTCATCTTCAATGCCCTTCCTGATGGAAGGAGATTTTCACTCAAAATCTCTCGATACATGGCCCCATTCATTCTTTCCTTTACACGAATCAGTCGTCCTGGTCCCTTTGCAGAAAAACAGCCCCAAAGCATTATGTGTCCACCCCCATGCTTCACAGTGGGTATGGTGTTCTTCGGATGCAATTAAGTATTCTTTCTCGTCCAAACGTGAGAACCTGTGTGACTATTAAAAAGTTCTATTTTAGTTTCATCTGATCATAACACATTCTCCCAGTCCTCTTCTGGATCATCCAAATGATATGTAGCGAACCGCAGGTGGGCCTGGACGGGTACAGGCTTCAGCAGGGGGACACGTCTGGCAGTGCAGGATTTGAGTCCCTGGCGGCGCATTGTGTTACTGATGGTAGCCTTTGTTACTGTGGTCCCAGCTCTCTGTAGGTCATTTTCTAGGTCCCCCCGTGTGGTTCTGGGATTTTTGCTCTCCGTTCTTGTTATCATTTTGATGCCACAGGGTGAGGAGGGGGTTGAAAGTCTGTGTTGCCCAACGACAGCCCCAAAACATCACTGCTCTAGAGGATATCTGCATGGAGGAATGGGCCAAAATACCAGCAACAGTGTGTGAAAAGCTTGTGAAGAGTTACAGAAAATGTTTGGCCTCCGTTATTGCCAGCAAAGGGTACATAACAAAGTATTGAGATGAACTTCTGGTATAGACCAAATACTTATTTTCCACCATGATTAGCAAATAAATTATTTAAAAATCAAACAATGTGATTTTCTGGGTTTCTTTTTCCACATTCTGTCTCTCATGGTTGAGGTTTACCCATGTTGACAATTACAGGCCTCTCTAATATTTTCAAGTGGGAGAACTTGCACAATTCGTGGTTGACTAAATACTTATTTGCCCCACTGTATAGTCGAATCATCTCAAAATATGATTCTAATTCACATAATAATGCTATTTAAGACCTTTTTTTTTATCCTGCCGTACGCACTTTAGCTAGCTGAAGGTCAAAATGCTATTTGGTATTCAATAAAATCCATTTTTAGGAACTTTTTACTTGTTTAAAATCAAATATTGAACCTGGTAATCTCAGATTTTTTTAAAAAAGAAAATGTACAAATGGTTGGCATGTATCAAGTCTCAGAAGCGTTTTAACACCACCCGTCAGACAGGATTGGACTTGTCATCCACAGCCAGGGTGCTGTTGCTTTTAATCAAATCACTCTTAGCGAGCGGATTTTTTTGGGGAAGGGGGTATGTTGTCATGGTAACACTGCTATATGACAGAGGGGCCCTAGGTGGAGATCTGTCAGTTAAATAGATTCGATATGCTGTAGACATGCTCTAATGATGATACTGTTAAAACTCCATTGCACTATTTCTCAAATGTACTAAAATATGGGTCATGAATGTAGAATATTAGCATTGTTACATCTTAAATTGCAAGAATTGGTTCACTTCCTATTTTAGCACATTTTTGGTCACTTCCAGTTGATTTTTTTGGGGCAAAAAGTTAATGGAACTGTTTCTCCGTTGTGCTACCTAGCACATTGTAATCCACACAGTACAATACGCATGTACAACCATGATTTATAGTTGACACTATGTAATCTTCTGCACTGCTGTAAACATGCCAGTCCACTAGGTGGTACAATCAGCCTCGGTGACCTTGCAACAAAATGCCCTACATTCTTTAACCATTTAACCCGAAGCAGGCGATAACGTCCTAAATAAAATAACGTACAATCAATTTGTTAGAAGTAAGAAATAAACGGCACATTGCTACTCATGCATGAAATTCCATAGTAATTTGTATTTCCTGTAAGGTGTGTCATTTCTTCAATAATAAATAATAGGCCGGTCCAATTATAGATCTAATATAGATTTATGTTCCTGGTTTAAAACCTTTGTTGCCTTTCAATAAGTGTCACAGGTCATAAAGCTAGTGTCGAAAGGTCACCTCAACCTGCATATAATACAAGGAATATCACATTACATACACTGGCACTTAATGACATTTAAAACTAGAAATTATTCCTTAGAAACCTCATTTTTGTGGTTGTCGTTTGCATTTGTGTCAGAAGGCTTGCTGTATTATTTATCATGATTTTATGCGTGGGATTTACTAGTTAAAATTACAGCTTTTACAGGGCAAATAAAAATGGTAGGACATTTATGAGGTTGCATACATTCTCGTTAATTTATCCATGGTGTAAAATGAGCGCCTCCTTCACAGTCAAACACATGTACAGTGTAGTGTATATTTAAGATCTTCTTTCTAAGGAGTTTCCTGGCTTTTTGTGATCACTATTTGACCATATTAGGTGAAACCCTGCGACCTTTGAACTCATCCTAACATTTACTCGAGGGATGGATTAGGGATGCTTACATTTGATTGGCTAAAATTAACTAATTGTCTGCCCTTATCTCAGATCACCACTTCCTGAAAACACTTTTTTATTTAATTTTGTTTACCACTATTACGCATCATAAAATGAAATTCCTGTGTTTTTTCCTCCTTCAATTTATTAAACAATAATCTGTTTGGATGGACATGATAAAGGTGCAATCTTTCCCTTTAAAGAAGTTTTACTACAAGGACATTAAGAAAGTGCAAACATGGTCTTTTCCAAGCATTAGCATTTTTCACTTATGCAGCATAATTTGATGCTTTAAGCTGGTAACAGTCATTAAAAATGCATCTGCGTCAATTTAGGCGATAAAACATTAAGTGGCTACTTTGACCCCGGTTAGTTAAAAGCTGGGAAAATTAGCATGGGTGAAATTGATTACTGTGAATATAAATAAAAAGTAACAGTCAATGAGAAAAATTGCCATTGGTGTTTTTCCAATGAAAAAAAGTAAAAGTCAATGACAAAAATTGTCATTTTTTTCCCCATTAGGGATTTTCAATGACAAATATTTTCATTTATTTATTTGTCCATTGTTATTTCTCTTTATTCATTTATTGATTTTTTCCATTCATTTTTTAATTTTGGCAATCCTGTGATTCCAACGAATATGGCGCCATCTGCTGTTAAAAAATATACATCACATGTCAGTTTTTGCTGCTGTCAGTTGTCTTTTTTTTAATAGTTTTTTAGGGGCTCTATTAACATTTTTTTATAGACTGTAAAATTAAAATATTGGTATTATATTTGAAAATAATATTTTCCCTGCAATTTAGAATCCCAACTTTCTAAAAACTGCTTGAAAAATGTTGACAAAAGATTCCATTGAATGTGGAGTAGTGGTTTAATAAATAACAGACGTGTACATTAACTCTTGACAGTCACAATTATGCAGATCTTTAAACACAATCCGATTGCTTGTTATAGTGCTTCTCGTGAGTAACGATTGCTTGTGATTTTCCATTGTACACGGACTCCAAACAGGTGAAACAATTAAAAAAAAAAAAAAAAAAATAGAATCCATAGCCTCTCATGGCGTTGACCCTACAGTCCCATAATGCACAGTGCTAGCAACAACGCAGAGACGAGGCTAAGCGTCGGTGTGGTCATGGAGGCCTTGCCTGGAAAAAAAGCAGAGTTAATGTGACACAAAAAGATTGAAATCAGTCGTGACTGAAGCTTTACCTAAGAGTTCGATGGTCCTAACAGGACCGTCGCCACCTTCGTAGCGTCCACGGACCATGAGCTCATAGTCTCCAAACTGAGGCATAGGGAAGTCCATGAAGTGCCAACCTGTGACGTAGACTTTCCCATAGATGTAGCCGGTCTTCCGGAACATGACCTGAGAAGTTGATGAGAATTTTCAATTTAAACATTTTTTTCCGGCTAGGTACGTAGAGCTCACCTTGTAATAGAGCGGGAAGGACACGTTCCCAAACCAGTCGTACGCGATGTGATCCCACCACACGTACAACCACTTTCCAGTCCAGGAAATGAAGCGCCACATCCTGGGGGGTTCCGCCGGCGCTGTGACGAAACACGACATTCAGCAGAGTATTCTTGTGATTTCGTTTTTAGTGTGTCGGTAGTCTTACGTGGTCTTTTGGTGAACATCTCGCAGTGTTCACCTGGAGGACCAAGCCCTGCTCCGTTAAAGGCACGGACCTCGATTAGGTAATGCGAGTCAGGCAGCATGTTCTCCAGCCTGGTATAGTTTGCGGTCGCGTTAACAAATATGCGGTTGGCTCCTGGCTCCGTGTCGTCATACTTTCGCCAGTATTTAACCTAGCATGGTCTACAAGTCAGAAAGCTGTTGTTTGTGTAAGTGGCATTTGCAGCTTCTACCTGGTAGCCCTCAATGTACTGTTGCAAACCCGTTCCTGTGTCTACAACAGGAAGCCACCACACAATCGCTTCAGTTGAGGACACCGGCCGAGCGTAGACGTCTGTTGGAGGCTCACTTGGTACTAGAGAACACAAAAATAGTGCTTGTAACTCAAAAAGTCTGAAGATCCGAGCTACACCAGGAGCACACTTACCATCTCGAGGGTAGTAGATAACCTTTGTGAGGCTGTAAGGTCCATCTCCCTTCACATTGAAGGTCTTAATCTTCACTTGGAACTCCCGCACCAGCAAGTCCTCCTCACCAGGGAGGAAGAAGGAGTCCTTGTGAACGTAGCGCCTTGTTTCCGGGTCGGAGATGGTCTCGTACCACCAGTCATACCCGTCGTGGGGCTTGAAGGCCACAATATAGCCAAACTTTTTGCCGTAGAAGTACCACGGCTGCACAGGCTGTGAGGAGAAGAAACACTGGTCTCTTCATGCCTCTCACCGCGAAGCCAAGAGCTTGGTGAGCGTCGTCACGTTTCCCGATGTTAGCTAAATATGTCGCAGAAACGGTTTATTTACCGTCCATGTTATGATTATCTCGCCATTTCGACCCCCGTAGCCTTCCACGTCTGCGGGACTAACAACCGGAGCTAGGCGGGAGGGTAAAAATATTGTAAATTAAGCATATATCAATGTTCCGATACGTGTTCGCTTACGGGCGTCCCAAGTTTTGATCTTGAGCGACGGAATGCTGGCCTCCCCTGAGCCGTACTCATTGGTAGCGATGATCCGGAACTGGTACTCCATCCAGGGGTACAGGTCGGTGACATCGGCCCTCTCCACCGTGCCGTCGAGGAAGGTCGGCGCTTAAATACATCAAAGTTATAAACAATCAAATGATTTTGAAAGTCGGTTAATCGTTTTGAGACTTTGGTGAGTTAATATTACTGCAATTTACGGAGTTCTTGGTTGTACTCACAGGTGCTGGCGTTTCTCCAGTCATCCTCGTGCAGAGCCCAGTAATGCCTGGTTTGAATGGTGTAATGGAGAATAGGACTGTTGTGGTCAGCTCCTTTTGTCCACAACAGCTTCACCCACGTGTCTCCGATGTCCTCGATACGGATTACACCAGGAGGTCCCGGGACACCTAAGGTACAACCCTCATTTATTCTACTAGTCCTTCTTTAATACAAGAAAAAACTGGACTGACCGATGACTTTTAAGTCCGCGTACGCCGTGTCGCTGTCCACCACGGTCTGCGCCGTACACGTGTAGCGGCCCTCGTGCCAGATTTGTGTGTTCTTGATGCGCAGGTTCCCACTGCCTTCAACGCTCTTCAGTAGCAAGCACCATAAGGTTGTTGATATAGTTTCAAATGATTTGTGAGTAAACTGTCACCTCACAACGACGAAATAGAAGGTGCTAAAGTCGTTTCTGATCGTCTATTTGAGAAATAAGTTAAATTGAGAGGCTACCATGATGCGCTCGTAGTGTGGCCACTCAGTGTTGAAGTCGATGACCCGGAAGTCGATGGCCCAGATGAAGGTGATGTCCAGCATGGGGTCATAAGAGGCTGAACAGGCTAGGACCACCTCGTCGCCCACCCTCACTTCTGTGTCTTCGGGAGCTACCGTGATGCTAGTAGCCTCTTTGTAAAGAAATAAAAATAATATTCACTTGCCTACTTTTGTTACAATACTATTTTGTGTAAATTTACAAAAATAATCCATTTTACTAGCGTCGAATGTTCACTTCTAGTCCTAGCTAGCTCCTATTATATTAGGGTGTGTTTTCCGAAATTTCCAGGTTCGCGGTGAATCGGTAACAGGCACACTTTTGCTCAACAGACGATGTTTATTGATTAGAAAATGCAGAATAAATGAGATTTATTGATCAAAATCCCACAAAAGCAAGCAAACAGATATCAAAAACAAGCAAACAAATGGTAACGTGATGCTAGATTTGAGTTTGTCAATCTCAGAATCCCCGCGTTACATTACAGCACAACTAGTTGTCCCTCATAATGAAAATCGCTTACCGTGACAAACGAGTGGGAAGCCAACAACACTCCAGTAAAGCGGCAAAAGGAGAAAGCCAAGCGACCCGTCTGTGACACAGGGCCGCGCCGCTCGGGGGCGGAAGTTGGCCTCTCCGCCTCCGAGGGGTGCGTCCTTACAAAACCGGACATTTCCGGGCCACCCGTGAAGTCCGCCAGCGGGTCACGTACGGATCGCCTGGCTTTGTCCTTTTGCCACTTTACTGGAGTGTTGCTGGCTTCCCACTCGTTTGTCACGGGAAGCGATTTTCATTTCTAAGGGACAACTAGTTGTGCTGTAACGTAACACGGGGATTCTGAGATTGACAAACTCAAATCTAGCATCACGTTACCATTTGTTTGCTTGTTTTTGATATCTGTTCGCTTGCTTTTGTGGGATTGTGATCAATAAATCTAATTTATTCTGCATTTTCTAATCAATAAACATCGTCTATTGAGCAAAAGTGTGCCTGTTACTGATTCACCGCGAACCTGGAAATTTCGGAAAACAGGGTGACCAAACGTCCTCATTTGCCCGGACATGTCCACCTTTCACGTCGTGTCCTTGTCATCTGGCCGGATTTTATAAATTCATGAAAAAGTCCGTTTTTTTAATGATTTTTCACGGGACCAATTTGAAGAGAATCCCTCCGGCCGCTGGGGGGCAGCGCTTGCCTGCGTTGACGTGGCTCCTACTAGTAGGTGCGGGAGAAGAGTACAGTTAACCCCTTGTATTATGGGGCGCCATCTACTGGGTTGACGGTTTGGCAAGAGAACAGGCAGTCACGGACTACAATAAGGAGTAGTTCTAAGAGACGTTTATAGTGCTCCGTACACCTTTCTGTAAGTTTATCTCCGGTTAATGTCGCTCATGTGTCTTCTATTTTATTTTGGGTTGTACGTGTACAAAGAGATGCAGTATGTTGTATTAGTCTTATGTTAATTGTCCTGCGTTCGTGTATTTGGTTGAATGTTAGTATTGTATTCTAAATAGGAGCGCCTGCCCAGTTGTTAAGAGTTTTTTACGATAAAAACGTATATAATGGCAACTGTTGACTTCTGTTGAAGCTTTGTACTGGTGTGATCTGTAAAATTGCATTTGGTGTCGCATCGTTGCGCTGCCGATGATTGTAAACTTTTAGAGCAAAGTTTGATTTTGCCTCGTCTCCTGGTACTCGTTAATAGGGTATCTATCGGTGAGCTAAGCCGCGCTAGGCATGTTGGGAAACGTAGTTTTCAACTTCTGCGTTTGGAAACATGCTGGTGGAATAGTTTGTCAGTTCATTTTGGTTAGTGTTTGCGTGCAATCTCGAACATTGAATGAGAACAAAAATTGAGTGGGAAAAACAATTTCTCAACGACAATTGTCGTGATAGTAATTTATAAAAATGTTTATGTGGCACATCGCCTACTGTGTGTCTGTATTGACTGTACTATATTTCCACGGGTGTGCATGATATTTTTTTTGTCATTATTTCAATCGGGTTTTTTGTTGTTGTTTTTTTTTGCGTTTTTATTGTTTGATTATGTTTGAGTAAGAAGAAAGCCTGTTGAGTAAAAACTTATTTCCATATAGTATGTAATATATACTATATGGTAAGCCTGAACGATATATCGTTTAAACATCGGCATCGCGATGTGCACGTGCACGATAGTCCCATCGCAAGCACGTGCGATGTTTTTGTTTTTGTTTTTTTTTAATCCATATACGCCTTGCTTTCTACTCTGCGCACAGCCTCACACCCTCCCTCTCCCAGCCCTTTGTTCCTCTCAGTCACTGCGACACTTGCTTATTAAAGTTAACGATGGCTTTGATCTGGCCAAAGAAGCAGACTTCACACGGGCATCTGTCAATCATCGTTTAACTTGTTAAACAGTTTCTGCAAGGAAGCCGCGCTGGAATTAATGTGTGTGTGTGTGTGTGTGTGTGTGTGTGTGTGTGTGTGTGTGTGCGTGTGCGTGTGCGTGTGTGTGTGGAGACGTTGGAGACATATAAATGCCAGAAGTGATCATGAGGAGTTTGAAATTCCTACACGTCACTCCAACTGTCACAGCTAAGGTAGATAAACAGAGGCATTTAATAAAGCCAAGCATTTATCTACTACTACTATCTAGTACTTTATTCTTGTTAAAAAATGATTTGGTTGGACAGTTATGTTTAAAAATGATCATAATTTTGACATATAAAGTGCTTAAAAACCATTTCATATACATTTTTTAAATCACTTTGGGGGGAAAAAGTGAGAAAAAACATGTCTTATATGTATCTCTTTCCAAACAGCTATTCAAGTCATCAAGTGAAAATTTCTTTTAAAAAAAATATATATATATACATTTTTTTTTTTAATATCGCAATATAATATCGCAATATATCGCAAACCCCTAAAAAATTGCAATCATAGTTTTTTTCCAATATCGTTCAGGCCTACTATATGGCAATATTTTTTTTTTAACAAAATGGAATTTTTCTGTCCATATGGAGGAGGCACACATTAAACATATTAAATTGATATAGGCATCTTTGAGTGAACTTCGGGTAAAATTCAAGTATCTCGAGGCCAGGCCGAGTGTCCGATTTTTTGGAAATCAAAATATGGTCACCCTATATTATATGTCAAATGATTTTGATACAGCACACTGACCCGTGATCATGAGATAACCCGAGCTGTTAGCCTTTCCTCGGTCATTCTCAGCAAAGCAAGTGTAGAAACCTTCATCGTTTTTAGTAGCGTTGAGGATTTCAAGAGTACCGTCAAACATAATGGAGATGCTACAAAAAAAAGCACAAAGTTAGAGACTGCCAGATGAGTGCATGGATGAGTCCCACTGACCGTGAATTGTTAAAAAGCAGCTCTTTGCCCTTGGTCCATGTAAAACGAGGCCTGGGCGCCGCTCGAGGTTTACACTCGATCAAAATGCGACCGTCCCGGGCACCAAGGAGCTGTTTCTTCAAGGGATTGAACTCAAATGTCGGTGCGCAAGCTACGGGGAATATGTTGAAATGTTAGCATGCCACAGTTAGAAAGCGGACTCGTCCATTTTTGTTTGAGCTCACCAATCACTCGCAGCTCAGCGTTGGCGTATTTGATGCCCCAGTAGTTCTCGGCAATGCACTGGTACATGCCGGAATCATCAAATGTCAGGCTGGAGAACTTCAGCTCACCTTTTCCTGACTATGAAAACGACAAATAATATGTTAATGTAAGATTTAAATCATGATGGACAATAAAATATTCTCCACATTTTTTGTTGTGAATCCAAGCATTACTCTCACCACAAACTGCAGATTCACCCCTTTCCCAATGCATTTTTTAATGAGCTTCAATTATGTCTAATGTACACACATACTGTAATTTCTGGATTATAAATCCCACCCACATATAAATCACACTAACCAAAAAAAAAAACTAGGGCTGTCAAAATTATCACGTTAACGGGCGTTAATTTTTGTAATTAATCACGTTAAAATATTTGACGCAATTAACGCAGATGCCCCGCTCAGAGAGATTTAAATGACAGTACACAGTGAAACGCTCACTTGTTGTGTTTTATGGAGTTTTGCCACCCTCTGCTGGCACTTGGGTGTGACTGATTATATAGGCTTCAGCATCCATGAGCATTGTGTAAGTAATTATTGACATCAACAATGGCGGGCTACTAGTTTATTTTTTGATTGAAAATTTTACAAATTCTATTAAAACGAAAACATTAAGAGGGGTTTTAATATAAAAGTTCTCTAACTTGTACTAACATTTTTCTTTTAAGAACTACAAGTCTTTCTATCCATGGATCGCTTTAACAGAATGTTAATAATGTTAATGCCATCTTGTTGATTTGTTGTTATAATAAAAAAATAGTCCTTATGTACCGTATGTTGAATGTATATATCCATCTTGTCTTATCTTTCTATTCCAACAATAATTTACAAAAAAATATGGCATATTTTATAGATGGTTTGAATTGCGATTAATTACGATTAATTAATTTTTAAGCTGTAATTAACTTGATTAAAAATTTTAATCGTTTGACAGCCCTAAAAAAAACATGTGGCACAATAAATCACATTTTCGAATTTTAATTTTGCATAGACCAACACTAAACATTATACATTTTGTAATAACAATAACATGGAGAGCAACTACCCAAATACTTAATTCTTACTGTTCGTGGACACTCACTATATAGCCATCTTTATACCAGCGGATGAACGGGAAAGGCTTCCCCGATGCAACACAACGCATTGTATGTTCAGAACCAATGTCCATTTGAGTGTTGTTGATGGTCTCGGCCCACTCAGGAGCAGCTAGAAACCAATCAAATTCAGTTATGCTCATTCCGTGCACTACCAGGGACGGGCGTTGGACACTCACACTCGACGTAGAGCCAGGCCTTGTGCCAGTCCTTCCCTTTGGTGTTGATGGCCTCACACTCGTAGCCCCCCACGTCTTCGTACTGGACGTTATAGAGGTGCAGCACAGCGCCTGATTCGCTTATCTCGTGGTTGGCGGGCAAGTCCGTGGCATCCACCTTTCTCCATACAATGTGAGGAATGGGACTGTGGGAAAATTTCACAAATTTTAATCGCGTGAGATTAATTGCGATGAATCACATTTTGTTGAAAAATGTATTCAAAAGCAGTGTTTAGCAAACTTATTTTAAATATACTGTAGTATTAATGAAATACAGTATGAATCTACGATATCAACTCACAATGAGTTAATGCACAGTTAAACTGTGTTAATTATCATGCGAGGTAACTCTGAGTTAAGTCCTCTAGCCTTAGATTTTTTATCATTTTTTATAGGGTTGTTCCGATCATGTTTTTTTGCTCCCGATCGTTTTAGTTTGAGTATCTGCCGATCCCGATATTTCCCGATCCGACTACTTTTTTTTTTTTTTTTTGCTCCCGATTCAATTCCAATCATTCCCGATAATTTTTCCCGATCATATACATTTTGGCAATGCATTAAGAAAAAAATGAATAAAACTCGGACCAATATATACATTCAACATGCAGTACATAAGTACTGTATTTGTTTATTATGACAATAAATCCTCAAGATGGCATTTACATTATTAACATTCTTTCTGTGAGAGGGATCCACGGATAGAAAGACTTGTAATTCTTAAAGGATAAATGTGACTTTGTATATTGTGACTAAATATTGCCATCTAGTGTATTTGTTGAGCTTTCAGTAAATGATAATGTAGCCATTTAACTGTTCTGCCCAAATGCATGATGGGAAGTGCAACCATGACTGTGCGTAGTGGTACCAATTGATATATCTTCTCTGCATTGGGAAATAACATAACCCACTCTACTCATTTTATGCTCCCTTTTAGCTCTATAGGTAAAATGGCGCCATAACAGATTGAACGCGACAATGCGTGAGTGGGTCGTGCAGCACATGCGTTAATTGCGTTAAATATTTTAACGTGATCAATTTTTTGTTAAATTCTTTACCGCCGTTAACGGGATAAATTTGATAACCCTACCTTAAGCCTAAACTAAAGACTCTGGATGAGTGTAACATATTATGTCTGTAACGTTTAATATAATTAGAAAACGATTTAATTAAAATATATATAAAAAAGGCATGTCCGATATTTTTTTGCCGATTCCGATACTTTGAAAATGACGTGATCGGACCCGATCGATCGGCATCTCTAATTTTTTCGCAACAGTTTAAAATCGCCCAAAATAGACTGTCAATCAAACATACTTCCCCAGAGCAAAACATTCCAGAGTTATGTTGGAGGCCAGCAGCGCTGTCGTGTCTGGGAACTTCACCCTGATGTCTGCTGGGTATTTCCTCTCCTCACCTGAAACACAAAACCTTTGCTCCAACACTAAGGCTAGGTTCATACTACAGGTCTTAATGCACAAATCCGATTTTTTGCCATATCGGTTTTTTCGGCGTGCCCCTGCAGACTGCCTTTGTCCATTGAGACCGTTCAAGTATCACGCATGCGCACTAATTCGCAGTCTGAGATGCGCTCAGCAAAGAGACCCGCATGCGCAGAAGCATCAAAATAAATTACACATGCTAGCTGTATGTCATTCCAGAGTGATCATATTTTGAATTCCAAAAAGAGGACACAAAAAACAGACACTGATAATCCCCGTTTAGTCTTATATTCAAAGTTGATATGGACTGATAGAACGCATACACACACACACACACGAGCCTTGACATGTGTGCGTGAAATGACGTGGGTGCGTCAGTTTGCCCCGACTCGGCCATGTGTGCAACAATGAAATATTGCTCATTCAGCGCACAGAATGAAAATTGAAAATTGTAAGGCTTATTCTGTTCTTTATTTTAGTTTTTTATGACTTTGGTCAAGCCCGCTTCGTGCTTAAAAGCAGAGTTCAAGCTAGGCGCTAATGCCTACATGGCTGCCGTCCTCCGTGCGTCTTGCTTTTTGCTGACATAATTGCTGCATGAATTCCAATTTGGGAGTCTTGACAGTTCAGACCGCCAGTCACGTTCTGAAAAAATGTGGCCCAGATCGGATTTGAACCACGTACAAAAGTGACTCAGATCGGATTTGAAATGGTCCACTTTTATGCGACTTGTCCCGTTCAGACCGTCAAGTTAACGCCTGACTCGAGTCGGAAAAACACGAAAAAAATTGGATTCGTGCATTAAAACCAGTTGTATGAACCTAGCTTAAACAGATCTTTTGCTTGACGATGTCTAAAGGTATTGTTCAGGTCCCTCTGACTGATTTCTTTCACTGACTCTGGCGCAAATTTAATTTGGTTTCTGATCTTATCATGCTCTTCTGATTTATTGTCATCTTATATAGTTATTTTACATGACACCATAACTTTTGTTTAGTTTGTCTCTTCTGCAAATGCATCTTGGGGGCCATAAACCCATTCTTGGTTTGATTAGGCAATTAAATATTGCTGAAACATCATCTAATGAATCTATCTGGACCATAAGAGTATGTCTACATGACTCACCATCGTCTGGTGGCAAGGGAATGAGTGGGATGAACTTGGAGAAGACACTCTTCCCTAAAACTGGGCTGGAGACGAAGCAGGAGTAGTTTCCCGCATCCTGAGCCTCCACTTTTGAGATGTACAGATTGCCGGTCCTTTGCGAGACAAAACGGCGGCGGTCCATGTTGAGGAACACTGGGAACTCGTTGAAAATCCAACGGTAAGACACCTCCTCTGTAGGAAAAGGACATGTTTTACCGGAGTGGTCCAGTAGAGGTCCTTGTTGGTGTCTTAATACGCACCTGGCCACGCTTTGGGCGGTGCACACAGCAGAACCGCACCTTGTCCTTCTTTTACAGTAACAGGGTCTCTTTCCTCTTGAGGAAACTCCTCAAGAACTTCAACACAGATATTGCCACTCATTTATTCATGGCAATAAATCATTTATTTTGGATTGGCATGTTCTCACATCCAAACTTGACGCGGGCCTCCTTGCTGATGACTGTCCCGTAGATGTTTCGAGCCACGCAGATGTACGTGCCGGCGTGTTTCTTCTGCCTCGGGTTGTTGATGACCAGGTTACCGCCCACTAGGCTGTAGTGCTCATCCGGCTGCTCCATTAGCTTGATCTCCCAATTGTCACGGCGCCACCTAGAAGCCCATCCAAGAAATGACCATTCAAAAGCAACAAGAGGAGCACTCTGAGTAAGCAGATAGCACATAGACACAGTTTGAATACCTGTATGAGGCTGGTGGGTTGGCCCGTGCCCTGCAGTTCATTGAAATCCTTCCATCGGGTGAGTCCTCAGTGTAGACCACATCTACTGGCTCCTCCTCAAAAATGGGACCATAACCAGTCGCTTCGTCTGTAAATGACATAACCATAATCATGACGATAATACAAAAACCCCCAAAACTTTGATTTTTTTCTTTTTTTTTTTTTAAACTCACCTCCAAATATCCTGGGTTCCCCAAACAAGATGGCCACTGGGAAGAAGACACACGTCACAGATTATATACTCAATATAAGTATAAATCCAACCATATAAACTAGTATAATATTCTTGAATATTTTTGGTTTCTGACAGTCTCTCATATTTCATATATTCCTGTCTAACAGCTAGCAAGAAACTAGCTAGCTCATTTCTCATTTCTTTGATCGTAACGCTTTCAACTAGGGCTGCAGCTATCGAATATTTTAGTAATCGAGTAATCGACTGAAAATTCTATCGATTAATCGGATAAAACCTTTTTTTTATTTTTATTTTATTTTAGGTAAAGAGCAATTATAAATATAAATGAGAAAAAAATGACATTTAATCCAATATAGAACCATTTTCAGTCAATCAATGTCTTTATATTCTATGTACATTGTTGAAAACAGCCAACAATTGCATCTAAGATGTGACTAGAAAAAAATTCACTGCTTTCACTCAAAAAACTTCTAGATCTTATAAAAAAAAAAACAACAACATATTTCTTACCTAAAAATGTAATTACGCTTGATAACACACATCACTTGAAAGCAACGTGTTTTTCCCACGTGTTTCAATTTAATTTCCATTTGTGTCAAGATATTTTTAAGTTCCAGTTAAGTTTTAAGTTAGTCTAAACTGTAAGTACTGATAGGATTTTGAGTTTTTGCAGTGTTCAAAATAAATGTATGATGCCTGCTGTATTGGAGCACATTAGGGACCAGTGCTACTTGGTGTTTTATTCAGCAATGACTACTAAGCTAAAACTGACAGTTAGCTTTATTATGTTTTAATTTTACACCCTCATCACTCTACAACGCTGTGTTTTTACAGATTAAATAAAGCCTGTATGTAAGACATGTTAGCCACGCATCGACATTGTTCATAATCAATAGAAACCTAGCCCTCCGAAGGGCTAACGTTACGTGAGCGAGTGAGAGTAACGTTATATTTATTAGCGATGAGAAGTCTACTGCTTAAAGATGGCGGCTGTTTACTAACGCTGCCCAGACGCGGCCGAGTCTGTCATTTCACATCTAGTCGTAAATGCATGCGATATCTATGAGACGCATCGGACACTACCTGCTACCACACTAGCATCATGCGGGCGTAGTTTTTAGCAGTGTCGGCGTAGTTTGTAGCGGCTGTCGGCCACGGTAAGTTTTTATTTTTTTTATTGCTTCTTCCTCTATGCACGTGACGTCAGCGCGTTGTCCCGCATTAAAAGTAGTCCGGGCAAAACGTGATGCTTAGAGCTGGCAAAATTAAACGATTCCTCGAGGTGAATAAAATTACTGTTTTTAAACTCGAGTTACTTGAGTTGCTCGAGTATTCGTTTCAGCTCTACTTTCAACCCATGTGACAACCAACCCTGTTCCCCCCTACACGTACACACATACAGCATACCTGTAATGGGGGCAAAGGAGATGATGGCAAGTGGCAACAAAGCAGTAGAAGCCATCACAACCCTGATTGAACCTAAATCAACAGGAGGTGACCTGAAATGAACAGGAAGTGACCCGTGGTAGTTAACTGACCAGCAGAGCAAAACATATTTTCTCCAGAAATTGTATTAATAATTGATTTCAAAAATTTATAACTGTGTTTATTATAGAGCTGGGCAATAGCTACTCATTTTAATCTCGTGAGATTATTGCATTATTGCACTGCTATTATTAATGAAATCTATATTAATTCATTGGCTGCCATTGACAGCGATAGACATCCACTCTAGGCAGCAATCATGTCCGGTGACTGTTTTATGCATTCATGCATGCATGTTTTATGTTTTCGTAATCCAAGTTTTTAAAATGCTATTGCACTATATGGATGCGCTCCCAGTTACATCAGCATGCACTGAGTGCAGTTGCTCCCGCGTGCACTGCTGATGACTCAACAAAAACTTGCACTTCACCACCCATCCTGATGCATGCAGGCATCATCTCATGTTTTTCTTTTAAAAACGAAATTTCATTTACAAGTACATCTCTATCAAACTGAGACCTAATTCTATTTTTTTGTAAATACGTACTTATCAATACAAATCACATAGCCACAGTCCTCTCATCATCACAATTAATACGCTGCTTCCTCGCCATGTAATCCCGGCCCAGATCCTCTTTCAATCTCGTCAGAATAAATTTAGGTCAGCAAATGTATTAAGAAAAAAAAAAGCCTTCATGATGTCCACATCCAAACAAGGCTGACCTATGAATGAGTAAACAATATAATGTCAGTTTGTAGTTGTTTTAAAGCACCGCAAACACTATGGTATCATTAAAAAAAATATTTATAAAAATAAAAATGAAAGTGCGCAAACCAATGACGATTGGGGGACGGGGGGGGGGGGGGCTCTGCATTGCGGTAATCCGGTCCCACCACCCGGTCTACTTCCACGATGTTCTCCCTCTAACAATTACCCACACAACTCACAAAAATACATTAGTCTTACCTTCTTTTCCTTTTTATAACGCTGACCGTGAAATACTTGTGCTTGTTTGGATTTTGCGCACCCGGACACGAACCGCATCGTCCCGGAGTCGCACATCCAGACCTGAAGCAACTTTTCTATTGGAGGAGAAGGCAAGGTCGACACATGACAAAAAAAATGGCCAATGAGAGAGCAGGGATGAGAGGGACTCTCCTACATATAACACTAGATGTCTGAAACGCTGTTATAAGCCAATGGAAAGTAGCGTCGTCACTTGTCGGCCATTTTGTATCAGAGTCATTCAATAAAAATAACAGTCAATGGAGTGTGTTATTTGAAATCGCTATAAACTGCTCAACTTTCTGGCAATTTTCATAAACGTGAGAAATTAAGTAATATTACTGCGTACTTGATAATACTTAAAACATTTTTTTTAATCTGACATGAATCACAGAAACATTAAATGGCTTGTTATAAACAAAACTGTAAATGTGTCAGAAATTCAGTACACTTCTGACTTGGACATCTAGCCTTATACATACATTATATGTATATTTATATATGGCGGAAAACACTCAGGTGACTTGAAGTTCCGCTCTGAGACCCCCAATTTAGCCAACTTTCAAAATTGTCCGATATGCATGTGTGATACATCATTGGAAAGCTTAAAATCTCAATTTTCTGGGGGAAGAAAAATATTGAACAGGAGGGCATTTTTAAAAGAAATTAAAAAAAAGTTTTTTAAACAGCAAAACCTATCTGGAGGGAGAGCACGCGAGAGCAGAATTACAGACGCCATGACTTTAAGGAGATATTATCGAGTACTTACCTTGTTTCGATCCAAAAACTCACTGAGTGCAGAGACACAGCTGTGAATGGCCACAGCTGGATTTTGGGGGGATTTTATGGGTGAAACATGGTCATATAACAAGGGTCACGATGCAGAAATCGCAGACATCAAGGAGTGGTCGAAATTTTCTTTTTTATATATTTACCCTTTTAAACGTGTTTTTTTTCTATTTTTTTGTTTGACTCGATTATTTATCATATAACATATAGGAGAAAATGCGACAGTAAGAAAAAAAATAAAATTAAGCAATAGCTATGAGGTAGAAATTCGTGACTTTTTTACAGACGCCATTTTTTTCATTGTGACATAATTTGTTTGAAAGATTAAAATATGTGAATGAATAATTTTTTAGAGTTTTTTTTTTTTTTGTAAAACGAAATCTGAGACATCAATTAATGATTCTAAGCTAAAAACGACAGACATTTTGAATAATAAGTATAATTAATTACCTTCGTTTTATGGCTGGGTTGAAACAAAAGCGGTTGCGCAACGTCTGTAAACGGGGGTTTTCAGGGTAAAACGGAGAAATTAAAAATGGTTCAGGGGCTTAATGCGCCATGAATCTGCTATGGCAGCATATAGACATGTTCTATCAAACACAACAGTTCTTTTGGCTTAAAATACAGCAGTTTATTTTAAAGAGGGTTTCAAGACCAGAGACTGCTTTTTCAGTCTTGTCTGTGTTTTCCGCCCTAATACCTATTTTTTGAGAATAGAGGTCTGAAAATTGAAATTATAATGCACTACAATATTTTACACATTAAAAAGAGCGTGATTTTTGAAAAGGTAATTCGTTTGATTTTTTTTTGTTTGTTTTTTTTTTTTTGTATTTTAGTATTTAATATTATTATTTATTTCGTGCACTGTTTTTTGTTTGATTTCACGTTTTGCAAACTGTTGCAATAAGTGGTGTCCAATTGTAGTCATTTTTTACATCAACTATTTAAAGTGAATGGGGAAAAAAATGTTTATTTGACACCATAAAATGATAATGTTTTTATTATAATTTATTTGACGCACAAAGAAAATGCATTGAATTTTTTTTTAATAACCTTCCCAAATTATTGAAGTCATTTTGGAATTAAAGTATATTCAAGTGGAGTGTAATGAAAATAAAACGTTTGATTTGAAATAAATTTGAAAACAATTTTTTTCACTGAGCAGATGACATTTACTACTACAACCACTTTATGATACTCAATGTATTCGATTAGCATTAAAATTGGTTCATAAAATACACGTATTACTCATTTTTATTAATAATGTGTAAATAATTTAACTCGAAACATTTGTATAATACAATAATAAATGCAATGTATTTATTGCACGAATATGGCAAAACTCATTCCCTGCCATTGACAGTGATAGACGTCCGATCCATTTTGACTGGGAGGAGGCTGGCCATCCCTCCATAAAATCGGATGGGAAATTATATTACATACACAGTACGTAATGCCGATTTGAAATCTTGAAGCCAACATTTATTATACTTTTATCCCCCCCGTTTTCACTTCATTTAAAATACAAAATATTTTTTTGTCATGTCATACCGAAGAGTAAACCACTGAACAGCCTCTTTCATGCTTCGAGTAACATTTCGCGGCATTTGTGATGCATCCAGTCGGGCCCGTATACTTTTAAATCATGTGACTGTGTATTCATATATTTAAAAAACACAACATGTGTGTGAACAAGACAGGTGTCACCAAAATAATCTCATATAGAGCTTGTGAGTTCAGAAAAAAGAAATAGCACAGCAAATTAAACTTGTAAAATAGTCTTTTGTCACACTACCCATAATGCATGTTGTTTTTTTCACACTCTGGTCAAACTGGTTATTTACAAAATAAAGACGCACGGAAATTTGAAACGAGCTAAAAACTTGATGCAAGTTATGATAAACGGCAGGGGAAAAAAAATCTCTGAGGATGAGCAGACGACTCCTGGAAGGAAAGAGGCAGAACGCACGTTTAACACATGCATGTGCACACACGGACACACAATGGCACTCATGCACCCACGTTTGTTTGTAAACAGTAAACGACATATTGACCGTAGAGTGTCAACTGTAACAACTTTCCCACATTCATCATTCCCGTTCGAATAAGTGCTACTACTAGGAAAAAGCTTTGACCTTGCACTTAACATTCCACGTTATATTTGGAATGTACTTTTTTTTTTTTTTTTAAGTGATCAATAAATGCACATCATCGGGCAAAACTTTGGGAAGAGCTGCATATTCTAATGGTTCCACTGATTTGTTTTAGTAGATTAAGCTAATTTCCGGACTATAAACCACACTTTTTTTTCATTATAATGTTAAAATATAGAATTTTACGTGTTTACATGTTAGGATAATCAATTAAGAGCTGTGTGTTTTGTCACTGCCACACAGTAACTGAAGCTAATTAACAACATCAGTGCTAGCTAGCTGTGAAAGTTGTTTCGACGCCAAGTGTTTATGAAGTAACTCAAGTGTCAAATGGCGTATGATATACACTTTAGTAGTGCTGGCGCGTTGTAGCTTGCCAAGCTAAAGGAAGCTAACGTTAGCGATAGCTGATCATGAAGGTGCCAAATTTTGCTACAATCTAATTTTCTTTTGTAGTTAAAATAATACTAGTGATTCAGATACAGTGGGGCAAATAAGTATTTAGTCAACCACTAATTGTGCGAGTTCTCCCACTTGAAAATGTTAGACAGGCCTGTAATTGTCAACATGGGCAAACCTCAACCATGAGAGACAGAATGTGAAAAAAAAAAAAACAGAAAATCACATTTTTTGATTTTTAAAGAATTTATTTGCAAATCATGGTGGAAAATAAGTATTTGGTCCATACCAAAAGTTAATCTCAATATTTTGTTATGTACCCTTTGTTGGCAATAACGGAGGCCAAACGTTTTCTGTAACTCTTCACAAGCTTTTCATACACAGTTGCTGGTATTTTAGCCCATTCCTCCATGCACGTCTGGCAGTGCAGGATTGGAATCCCTGGCGGCGCATTGTGTTACTGATAGTAGCCTTTGTTACTGTGGTCCCAGCTCTCAGTAGGTCATTCACTAGGTCCCCCAGTATGGTTCTGGGATTTTTGCTCCCCGTTCTTGTTATTATTTTGACGCCACGGGGTGAGGAGGGAGTTGAAAGTCCGTGTTGCCCAACGACAGCCCAAGACATCAATGTTCTAGAGGAGATTTGCATGGAGGAATGGGCCAAAATACCAACAACAGTGTATGAAAAGCTTGTGAAGAGCTACAAAAAACGTTTGGCCTCCGTTATTGCCAATAAAGGGTACATAACAAAGTACTGAGATGAGCTTTTGGTATTGACCAATTACTTATTTTCCACCATGATTTGCAAATAAATTCTTTAGAAATAAAAAAATGTGATTTTCTTTTTTCTTTCCACATTCTGTCTCTCAAGGTTGTAGGTTTACCCATGTTGACAATTATAGGCAGCTCTAATATTTTCAAGTGGGAGAACTTGCATAATTATTGGTCGACTAAATACTTATTTGCCCCAGTGTACGAGGCAAAGACAAATGGCAGACGACATACATATTGACCCAAAAATACGACTTATAATCCGGTAAATACAGTTTTTATTTAGTACACGATATTTTTCTTCATCTATCAATGCCAGTGTTCTTTTGTGACATTTTATTCAGTCGGATATTTTTATATCTCTTATTACCGTTCATGAAATTGTGCATAATTCTGTGGCTGGTGAGTGTTTTGTTTCCCCCGCTTGCAGCTATTCACCCCCTTGCATCACGGTGGTCTCCGTGCAGTTAACGTGTGGTTTAATGCATAATCGCCTGCATCGTGGTTGTTGAGAAATGTTAGCAAAGGATATCAAATGGCACACTCTCACGCACTCATACAGCCAAATCTCCTGATACATTCCTTTCTATATTGCTCTAAAGAGTCTTTGCCGAGTTTGTCTCAGGAGGTGCGACAGTGGTGAAAAGGGAGGTTGCCGTCAAAGTTAAGCTGTCCAAGGACGTCGGGCTAGACGAAGGAGTTCATAGCGTTGACCGGCGACGGCGCTTCGGAGCTCTCGTTGCCCTCGTGCGTGTCTTTTTCCTTCTTGCCGCTGTACTGGCCGATGAAGGAACCGTCCTCGTTAAACTGGCCGTCCCCGCCCTCTCCGTAGTCCACCAGGCTGTCGTCGCTCTCGTCGCGACGCACCGTACCGTTAGATGGCGTCCGGCTGCCCTTCAGCGGCTTGTGATCCTCAGTGTCACTGTTAGATAAGAAGATTTTGGAACCAGACATGACAAAATGCAGGATGCTTGAATTTTAATACAAACCTTGAAGTGAAAGTTGCTGAGGTGAGAGGTTATTCTTAAATCATTTTGTGAATTTTTTTTAAGTGATAACACAGTTTTTCCGGATTAAAACAAGTCAATTTTAAGACTTTAGAATGTTTTTGAGACCAATTTAATGATAATTCAATGTCAATTCAATGTTTTGTCTAGGACTAAAACTAAAAGAGTGAATGGAATTAGGTTGATTAAAATGGACCAAAAAAAATGCTTTTTGCTCATTAGTTAGTTGTTAGGTTTGTTTCGATTTGGCCTTGCCTCTATGTTGTGTTTGGCATAGGGGTCCGGTGATTGGGGGGTCTCTGCAGCTTGGTGCAACGTTCTATATACAGTACAAATAGCCGCATAAAGTGAAAACGTACGAAATGGGACTTCTAAGAAACAGTTAATTATTCCACTCACCTGTATTCTCCAAATGTGCCATCGTCTTCCTTCATTGGCTGGATTTCTGGGTCTTGGTGGGCTTCTTCTTTCTCTTTCACTACACAGAAATTAATGGGAAAATTTCAACGAGTCACTTTTGATTGATTTTGCAGCATTTGTATATGCCTGATCATGGATAACAACGTACTATTGTTTTTGAGCATCCCCAAAAATATTACGCGTGAATTAGAGATGTCCTGATTGATCGGCATCCCAATCGATCGGGTCCGATCACGTCATTTTCAAAGTATTGGAATCAGCAAAAAAATATTGGACATGCCTTTTTTTAATATACAGTATATATATTTTTTTAATTAAATTGTTTTGTAATTGTATTTAACGTTACAGACATAATATGTTACACTCATCCAGAGTCTTTAATTTAGGCTTAAGGTAGGGTTGTCAAATTTATCCCGTTAACGGCAGTAAATAATTTTTTTAAAAAATTTAGAGAGTGTAGATTTAGATTTAGAGTAGGTTTAGATTTTTAGTGTAGAAATTTAGTAGAGTGAATTTTGGCAGCCTTTGGAGCCTTTATTTAATTGGCTAAAGCCTTACAATCCCTCTCCCTACGATTAGGAATACGATTAGGAATATCGTGGGAAGCAATGTGGGGAAGAAAGGTAGTAATTGATCTTTTTCTTAACACCCTGTTATTTCCCAACAGGGGTCGCGTTAACCGAATATTTTCCGTCGTTGACCGGTTTTTTAAAACAGTGACGGAAAAAATTGACGTCCATCTGTCATTTTGACAGGTTGCAATTCACACCCCAGACCACAGGGTGGCGAGTGAGCATATTAATTAGCTATTGTCTCTCTTGATGCATGACGTTGTTGGCCTTACTCGGAAAAATGTCAAGGCAACTGATTGTTTGCCTGTCAAGGCCAGACTCTTCACCCTGTATTTTTCAAACACTAAGAGCAAAGTCTGGGACCCAGCCCATTAACGGCCTCTCGAGTCCAAATCAATCGACAAATCAGATTTGTTTATTTGCGTGACGTGTTCTTCACGAGCAACGTCACTCTTGCGCGCCGGAAGTCGTCTCTACAACAACACGGATGGCGAACGGGAGAGCTGAGGATATGTTCTAATCCGCGGTAAATTCAGTTTTAAATGAGCTAAAACACATCAACACGAGTCATTGACAACAGTCTGTCTTGCGCTAGCTATGTTGAATAAACTCCGCTCTCCTCTTATGTTTACTTCCGCGCGCAAGTCCCTCGTCCTGCCCTCGTCGCTTTGCTAACGGCACGTCTGGCCGTCGCTGATTGGTGCACTCCGCTGTCTGTTTGCCTCTTGTTAAGCTTGTTCGGACAGAATATTAATTAAAAATGAAAGAAAACTAAATACTATTCAATATGTCATTATTATCATTTTAAAAATGTAAGTGACGGGTAAAAATAGATTATGACCGGATTTTTATGACACTGTCAGTCAAAATGACAGACAACGAAAAAGTCTAGCGCAACCTCTGTTTCCCAACGCAGAGAAGATATATCAATTGGAACCACTACGCACAGTCATGGTTGCACTTCCCATCATGCATTTGGGCAGAACAGTTCAATGGCTGCAGTATCATTTACTGAAAGCTCAACAAATACACTAGATGGCAATATTTAGTCACAATATACAAAGTCACATTTATCCTTTACGAATTACAAGTCTTTCTATCCGTGGATCCCTCTCGCAGAAAGAATGTTAATAATATAAATGCCATCTTGAGGATTTATTGTCATAATAAACAAATACAGTACTTATGTACTGTATGTTGAATGTATATATTCGTCCGAGTTTTATTCATTTTTTTCTTAATGCATTGCCAAAATGTATATGATCGGGAAAAATTATCGGGAATGATTGGAATTGAATCGGGAGCAAAAAAAAGCAATCGGATCGGGAAATTATTGGGATCGGCAGATACTCAAACTAAAACGATCGGGATCGGATCGGGAGCAAAAAAACATGATCGGAACAACCCTAAAATAAATACGATTTCTTGCTCCGTGGTGACTTTCACGTGGGGGAGTTCCGGCAAGAAATTCCAGCCACTTTCACCCCTGTCTATATGCCAGAAAACCATGTTTCACAGTAAGGACATGTTTTTGACCACTGTGCATGTTTGTGACCACTAGGCATTTATCAACAGGATGTCAACAATTTTGAGTCTAAAAGTACCTGGATACTTCCCACCCTTGTTCCTCTTGATGAAGCAGACGATGAGGAGCACCAGGATGAGCAGAGCGATGGCGCACATCAGCCCGATGAACCAGCCTTGGGTGGCGATGTCCACATGTCGACTAGGTATGGCTAAAAACGCATAAAGTTGTTGGAAAAAGTGTGGAAATTCAATATTTTGGGGTAAAAATGTTAATTTTACGGTGGTATAGAGGATCATGATGTGGGGAAAAATGGTCATTTTGGCAGTCCAGCGTGCTGACTGCTGGGCTAGAGACTTGACATGGATATAAAATGGGTTATTATGCAATGAAATAAGTGAAATAAAAGAGCGAGGGAAGAATTATATGAAACTTGATTCTAAGATTATTTTACTTAAACTTGACATGCTAATGATGGATGAGGCTAATGAAAGAAAAACAACTACTGCACATTGAGGCATGCCGCCTCACCTGGCACTGTTACCACTTCTTCATTAGTGGTGTGGAGCGCCGGCCCGCCCGGGTCACGCGCTACCACACGAACCCTATAGGATGTCCCTGGTTTTAACCCTTTTAAAATATGCGAATGAGAGCCATTTACAGACTCCTTTTTCCAGTCCTCTTTGCCTGAAATCGAGAGTTGTGGGGGAAGATGAGAACTTTACTTACGGAATAATTTGAAGATTGTATTACTTTTAACACGGATGGGGATCCTTACTGTTTTCTACCGTGTATTCCACATAAATGTTCTTATGGTGGCCAAAGTATTCCCAAGTGATCAGAGCGCATTCTTCCGATACAGATGTGTTCACTATGCCAAATACAGGGTCTACAGAAGGTGCTAAGTACACAAAAAGTACTTTTATTACAAAATGTGGGATTAATACACTACTGCAAAAGTTAGGGATATTCAGTTTCCTGGTGAAATTGTTGGATGTATTGCGCCTAAAATGCACAAGAGTAATGATTTTGCAAATGTTTTGCTGTCTGTTTCTTAGATTTGTTCTCAGAACAAGTTAATGTACTCGGCCTGATATCCCCAATTTTTGTAAGTAGTGTAGTTATTTTTTATGCAGGTATTTAAATCCTTAAGAGAAATAAATGTTCCAAAATTAGAGGGTAATGCTGTGTACCCTTGTGAAGCGGGGGGTGCGCAGACTGAGTGACAGGGGAAGTTGGGAGAAGAGGGGGCTCTGTGGGGCCTGAAAGAACACGGAAAATAGTGAGACAACTCAAGAAAGTGACCGTCCTCATGCGTGAGCGTGCAGACAGCATGCGCTTTTATCCTGTTGTATTGATAAATGCAATAAGCAAATGTTTTTAAAAGGCTAAATTCACGAATTCACGAATAACATCAAAGGATTGACGTTTGTTCATCTTTGCTGTTAAGTGCAGTGAAATAAGCACATGCGGGATTAACATGCACATCAATACGTAGTGTTTATTGAGGTAATTATTCGTAAAACTCAAGTAGTTAGTAATGCATACAAAAACAAAAGCACAATTGCGATTACATCTAACAAGTGTTGATGTAAAAAAATTAGGGCTGTCAAACGATTAAAAATTTTAATCGAGTTAATCACAGCTTAAAAATTAATTACCGTAATTTTCAGACTATAAGCCGCTACTTTTTTCCTTCATTTTGAATCCTGCGGCTTATAGTCCAGTGCGGCTGATTTGTTGATTTATTTGGGTTCATAGATAACACTTTATTTGATAATGGCGTCATATGGCCGCCATAATAAGTGCTTATGACGGATGTCATTAAGTGTCATCCAGCAAATTATGTCATGAACTCCAGCTCTGATATCTTAAATTCATTCAAAGGTGAGATCATTTGCTGGAACAACAACGAAACAACTAGAACAGTAACTGAAGAAATTAGCACATAACATGAATTTTGATTGTTATTTACATCTGTAGCGATGCAATGCATGCTAGGAGGCATGTTGGACGACAACAGTGTTGACAGCAGAGGTTGACTGTCTCCTCCGAGGGAGCAGTGATGACCAAATGAACCGCCATGAAGCTTTGACTGCAAAGCTTCATTGCTTCAAGAAGCTTCATTTGGTCTTATGATGCCACTGTCAAATAAAGTGTTACCGGTTAAAATCTTTTGTTGTAAATATCCCATAATACAGTGAGGACAGCTGCGGCTTATAGTCCAGTGCAGCTTATTTATGAACAAATACCGTTTTCTTGTCAAATTTGGTGGGTGGCAGCTTATAGTCAGGTGCGCCTTATAGTGCGAAAATTACGGTAATCGTAATTGTCTCAATTCAAACCATCTATAAAATATGCCATATTTTTCTGTAAATTATTGTTGGAATGGAAAGATAACACATAAGACGGGTATATATATTCAACATACCGTACATAAGTACTGTATTTGTTTATTATAACAATAAATCAACAAGATGGCATTAACATTATTAACATTCTGTTAAAGCGATCCATGGATAGAAAGACTTGTAGTTCTTAAAAGATAAATGTTAGTACAAGTTCTAGAAGTTTTATATTAAAACCCCTCTTAATGTTTTTGTTTTAATAAAATTTGTAAAATTTTCCAACAAAAAATAAACTAGTAGCTCGCCATTGTTGACGTCAATAATTACACAATGCTCATGGATGGTGCCATAAAGTCAGTCGCACCCAAGCGCCAGCAGAGGGCGACAAAACACAATCTTTGGGCAGCTAACGATTCAATTACGATTCAGAGGCTACGATTCGATTATAAATTGATTATTGATGACCCCCCCCCCCCCCCCCCCCCGCTATTAGCTGCTTTTAATGTTTTGTGCATTACTTACAAAAACTGTAAAAAAAAAAAAATAAATAAAAATAAAAAAAAAAGGCTTAAATAAACGACTATTTCAGTATCAAGTTAACAGTTAAAAACAATACTCAAATCCCCATTCTGTATCAGCAACTTTAAACTACATTCAATTAATTTAATGTTGTGAATCAACCGTTAAAGTTGTTAAAATTGCTCCCGTTATTCCATAATTTCCCTTTTGTCTACTTTCGACATGTGAAAGTTTTAAAACTATTTTAAAGACAGATTCAAGTCAATATTTTACCGATTTAGGAGTGTTTTAGATAAAAAGTTAATTAGGTTCGCTTGGAAGGTTCGCTACAACAGCCGTGCAGGGAAGTCTACTGCTTTAAGATGGCGGCCGTTTACTAACGCCCGCATCTTGCTTTCTGTAGATGTGCTGCTAACGCCACCGAGTCTAAATAGAATCTAGTCCTATATAAATATGATATCTACCGTAACATTATGTGGACGTACTTTGTAGCAGCTGTCGGAGGCAGTCAGGTATTTTGTTGTTTTTTTATCTCGCGGCATGAGTTGAGCTAGAGCCGTGAGTTGAGCATTGGCATTACCCGAGGGGCCGGGTAATGACAAGCATGATGTTTAGCTACTCTCGCTCCGTTCCTCATTGCGTCCCGAAGACCGCGCGGCGCGCTGAGTGTGTTTTACTTCCGCTTTACTTGACATATTTCAATAATCGGAATTTGGATGTTTGTGAATCGTTCTCGAATCTTCCACGGCCAAATCGCGAATGATCTAAGAATCGGAAATTTCGCACACCTCCAAAAAAAAACAAGTAATAAATGGGCATGACACTGTCATTTTAATCTGTTTGAGCAGGGCATGTACGTTAATTGCGTCAAATATTTTAATGTGATTAATTTAAAAAATTAATTTTGACAGCCCTAAAAAATACAATATTAAACATCTACTCATTCTTAGTAGTATTTTCTCTAAAAAAAAAAAAAAAAGTACTATTAAACACTATAGTATTTTTAAACATGCAAAATGAACTACTTTACTGGTTACCTTTGCCCATCTCGACAGTGGGACGAGTATGAGCTTCAAAGAGAAGGGGTGAAAAAAAGACATAGTGGCAAGAGTGGTAGAATTTCATGCTCTGTTTTTTGTTTTTTTCATAAATGGTTCCATGTTGTGACGCATAAGTCTGAATTACTTACTTGTTTCCATAGCGGTGGAGGCCTCTCTAGTGATGTTGGCGCCAGCGCCTTTTATGGTCTTTGCACTCAGGTAAAACCTGTAGAGGACGCTTGTGTTCAGGTTGTCCAGAGTCACAGTGGTCTCATTAACCAGAAAATCCATGACATTGACAGGCCCCACTTCAGTGTTATTAATGACTGAAAAGAGAAAACGGAAGAGAGTAGTATAGTATGTACGTTTTTTTTTTTTTTTTTTTTAAATACTAAGACATGAAGTTGTTGTTGGTACCTGGCTGGTATTTTAGAGTATATCCTATTAGGCGTCCGTTTTTCTTTAATGGGGGGTCCCATTCCAGAGTCAGAGAGTCCAAACTGGGATTCAGGACCTTTAAAAAAGGTGGGCCTGGAACTGAATCAGAATAAGAAAATAGCTCGTAATGCTACTTACAGTAAAGATAGGTAGCATATACCGTATTTTTCGGACTACAAGTCGCACCTGAGTATAAGTCGCACCAGCCATAAAATGCCCATCGAAGAGAAAGAATACATATATAAGTCGCACCGGAGTATAAGTCACATTTTGAGGGACATTTACTTGATAAGATCCAACAAATAGAACAGATCAGTCATCTGTAAAGGCAATTTAATATAGAAAATACAATGCGAATATACTGTCCTCACCAGGACGCTACGGCTCGGTCCTGGCTATACAGCGAGCTAAACTCCCAAATGACGATGCTTGACGTCCGTATAATTTGCGGAATCAATTTCGTCCTGGATACCAAACAGGTTCACATCAACGTAAGTAAATGATAATTAGGTGCTGTTACAGCAATGACACAAACGGTTAGCATGCGTTCGCTAGCATTAGCACATAGTTCAAACAACCACACAACTGGCTTTAAGTGTCCGATCGCGGGTGGAAAACACAGAACAACAACGGAAAAGATGATACACACAGGCGTTGCCTCTGTAGAGATATCTTACAAGCATAAACAATGAACGTAGGTTCGCAGCCGTGTTTCTCTCTTGCTAACTCGCCCACTCACTCAAGCTGCGTAGCTGTCCGTCTTCTTCACGTAAACAGGTGTGAGTGCACCCTCATGTGGGCGTGAAAACGCCACAAACTAAAAGCATGCATTTCAAAATACAAAAGTCAATAATACAATTGAACACACATTGCCAAAGGCAGAACGGGAACGTGGCCATAGCTATTAAGTTATTCAGATAACTATAGCATAAAGAACATGCTAACAAGTTTACCAAACCATCAGTGTCACTCCAAAACACCAAAATAACATGTGAAATGGTATCATAATGTGTTAATAATTTCACACATAAGTCAATCCTGAGTATATAAGTATAACACCATTTACCATAAGTCGCACCCCCAGCCAAACTATGGGAAAAAATCTGCGACTTATAGTCCGAAAAATACGGTACATATAGTAGTATAGTATACATGGTGTACAAACCTCCCTCAGGTGTCTGGAATTGTTTTTCTTGACTCTGAGGACCTTCTCCTTTGCTATTTAGGACCCTGATAAAGATATTGTAGAGGCTGTAGGGTTCAAGGCCTGGCAGACGCCCCTGTGTCCGGTTTCCACTGAAAATCAGAACGTGCTCTTGCGGCTCTTGATCCACTTCCTCCTCAGTCTCATGCAAGCCCCGCTTGCGATGGAAGTATACCTGGGGGAAAGTTTGAAGGATCTCTTGAGGTTACTGCATTTTTTGAGGTTGCTTGAGTACCCGTCATACTTATTTTTGACATTCGAATTGACCGAAGTCAGGAGCTAATGTGGAGTATGCCGTGCCGCTACAGCTAAACTGAGCTAATCCAAAGGGACAGTTTGTGAGCTAAGGTATTAGCCAAAACCTTAAGTAAAGGTGTGTGTGCTGATGAATTGCTGTAATGTTATAGCTTGCTAAGCTAATGGTAGCTTACATTAGCATAAGCACTAGCTAGCCATCATGTTGGTTTTGTTGATAGTAACTGCGTTTAGCTACTTGGTGAAGACAAACGGCGACAGATTTTGTTAGTTTTTATTGACAAGTTCCTTTTTCACACTTAAAACTACTTTGACACAAATACCAGAGCTTTATTAAAACACTGTTATCCTACAATATAATTTGTCTGTGCTTTGTTAGCCTGGCCCTGATATTACAAGCAACTCAAGTGTCAGGGTTGATATGACAAGCTAGTGCGGAATGATCCTTCACATGTCAAGCTTCCAAAGGGATCGCATGCGTACACAACCTTCCTCCGCTCAAGGTTATTCATTTTATTTGTTCACGGCAAGGTCTGAATCATACCTTGTAGCCCTTTAGTTTTCCACGGACTGAGTTCGAGGACACTGGCTCCCAATGCACTTCAGCCATGGTGCTGTTGTGAACAGTGACCAGGATGCCATCAGGGGCGGCTAAAGGTACTGAAGTGTAATATAAATGGGAACCAGTTAGTTAATTTTTCGAGAAACTGAAAAAAAAAAAAAAATTCACTCACAGTCTTCCCCGGAGTATCCAATGACGACTTCAGCCTCTGGTCCGTTGCCGTAATCGTTGAGTGCTTGAACTTTAATCTCATAAGGAACGTAGACAGGGACCCCAAACACGACAAAATGGGACTCATTGGCCACCGTCTTGGAAGACCAATCTTGATCCACATCCCTCTGTCTCCATAGCACCTTGTACTCCAGGCCGGGCCCATTTGACTGGAATCCTGTTAGTGACTAATCAGACATTTTAGTTCATGTCTGTTAGCTGCTTAACTCATTCCCTGGCAAGCAAATGTACTTTCTTACTGTCCAGGAGATGACCAGGTTTCCAGGTTCTGTTCCTTCTCCTTGAACATTTGATGGATTCTCATCAGGGGCTAAAATTTCAAAGAAATCAAGCTCCATTGATAGGCTACTTTTACATTTTTACTAGGACTGTCAAACAATTAAAATTTTTAATCAAGTTAATCACAATTCATACCATCTCTAAAATATGCCATATTTTTCTGTAAATTATTGTTGGAATGGAAAGATGAGATAAGACTGATGTATACATTCAACATACTGTACATAAGAACTGTATTTGTTTATTATAATAATAAATTCACAAGATGGCATTATCATTCTAAACATTCTTTCTGTGAAAGGGATCCACGGAGAGAAAGATTTGTAATTCTTAAAAGATAAATGTGAGTACAAGTTATAGTAATTTTGATAGTTGGTATATTGTGACTAAATATTGCCATCTTGTGTATTTGTTGAGCTAAACTTAATGTTTGAATAGAGTATTATTTTTCATACCTATTTTGATTGGGAATGCTAGTTCTTTGCATTGAGTGCTTTTTTTGAGAGATAGGAATATTATTTTTGTTGTGCTTTCACTAAATAATTCTGTAGTGACTCAACTGTTCTTAACTGCCTAAATGCATGATGGGAAGTTGCGCAACCATGACTGTCAGTGGTGGCTGCGAATGGTATATCTTCTCTGCATTGTGTTCATGACAGGGTGTTAAGAAAAAAACTCATCTCCTGTTATTCTTCCCCACGTCGTTCGCCACTATCGTTATAATTGTTGTGGAAGAGATGCTAAAGGTTATACCAATAAATAGCTCCAATGAATGCCTGTGTCCACTCCACTCTCTAGTCTCTGCCTCTTAGCTATCAATTTACGTAAAACGGCGCCATTGTAGTCTGTTCGTAACAATGCGTGAGTGAATCCTTCCGTGCATGCATTAAGTGCGTTAAATATTTTAACGTGATTAATTTAAAAAAATAATTACTGCCCATTAACGCGATAATTTTGACAGCCCTAATTTTTACTAAAGTATTACCCCTGTCTGGTACCTACCTGCTGGGTTGGTTCTGTACTGCCGCGACGGCTGACTGGGTTGGCTGTAGCCCACTTGATTCTTCGCTAGAACTCGGAAGGAGTAGTAAACATACGGTGAGAGGTCCAGTTGCGCCTTGTTGCTCATACCAGCAACTTCTGTCATGTTAACCCAGACGCCGGGCTGGTGTAGCAAATCTTCGTACTGGATCAAAAACTCTTTAGAAATAAAATGACATGTATCTTGCACATTACATAGTTAGACGTAACACTCCGCCACAATAAAAAAAAATGTTTTAGGTCTGACAGCTGTTTTTAAATACATATGAAACAAGTCATCGCAAAATTCCTTTCCTGACCTCTTGGACTTAATTACCCAGAAATGTAATCTCTTCTGTTTAGGGTTGTTCCAATCATGTTTTTTTGCTCCCGATCCGATCCCGATCGTTTTAGTTTGAGTATCTGCCGATCCCGATATTTCCCGATCCGATTGCTTTTTTTTTGTTGCTCCCGATTCAATTCCAATCATTCCCGATAATTTTTCCCTCTCATATACATTTTGGCAATGCATTAAGAAAAAAATGAATAAAACTCGGACGAATATATACATTCAACATAAAGTACATAAGTACTGTATTTGTTTATTATGACAATAAATCCTCAAGATGGCATTTACATTATTAACATTCTTTCTGTGAGAGGTTTCCACAGATAGAAAGACTTGTCAACTTAAAGGATAAATGTGACTTTGTATATTGTGACTAAATATTGCCATCTAGTGTATTTGTTAAGCTTTCAGTAAATGATACTGTAGCCATTTAACTTCTGCTCAAATGCATGATGGGAAGTGCAACCATGACTGTGCGTAGTGGTACCAATTGATATATCTTCTCTGTGTTGGGAAATAACATAGGGTGTTTAGAAAAAGATCAACTACTACCTTTCTTCCCCACATTGCTTCCCACGATATTTCTAATTGTTGAGAAAGGGATTGTAAGGTTTTAGCCAATTAAAACAAGGCTTCAAAGGCTGCCAAAATTCTCTCTACTCATGCGTTTTAGCTCTATGTATACGTAAAACGGTGCCATTATAAGATTGAACGCGACAGTGCGTGAGTGGGTAGTGCAGCGCATGCGTTATTTGCGTTAAATATTTTAATGTTATTACCGCCCTTAACGCAATAAATTTGATAGCCCTACTTAAAGCCAAAATTAAAGACTCTGGATGAGTGTAAGGCATTTTGTCTGTAACGTTAAATACAATTAGAAAACGATTTAATTAAAAAATGTATGTATATATATATATATATATAAAAAGGCATGTCCGACATTTTTTTGCCAATTCCGATACTTTGAAAATGACGTGATCGGACCCGATCCGATCGATCGGGACATCCCTACTTCTGTTTCATATTACAAACATATCATGCAAGTTTAATTTCATTAGTTACTCAGTTATCTTGAACACAAACATAGGTCACCTCCACTTTCTGTAGGTATCACCGACTGACGAAAATAAAAACAGATGTCAGACCTGAAGAATTATGTTGCCCAGAGTAATCTAATTTAAATACTTTGCGTGGGACTGTTGTTTTCATCTCCAGGAATCCAGGTGAGCTGAACGCTGCGCTCAGTCTGGTCAGTGAGTTCCAGATCAGTAGGTGGGTCGGGTATCTCTGTGAAAATATGATGCTCCTTAGAATTACTGAAAAGAAATACTCATTACGTACAACAGAACATAAACAAATGTTAGTCAGATGAGAATGAGGGTTTAAGAGTGCAGACAAAGTACATGACAACACTGTGGACAGTGTTTGTTTACCGTAGACAATAGCTGGAGTAGGAGTAGCCTCTGAGAGAGCAAGAATCAAGAGTAGAGTACACAAAGTTAGTATAAGTGAAACAAACGCAAGACGGCAGAAGACAAGCTGGAAAAAGTCATCAGTTCTGAAAATAGAAGCACAACTATCTCGACATTGGCGCGGGAAAATAAAGAGAAAAAGTACCGACGACTGTTAGCGTTGCGCTAGCAGAGTCCTGGTCCAGAGTTGTGTTCATGATGCACGTGTAAGTGCCTTCATCTTCATCTGTTACATCTTTGATGACTAAACTGTCCGTGTCCACCTCAAACCTATACAAATTACAATGATTTCACCTTATTTTCATCTGAAAAAATGGTGCGCTCAAGTGTACCTTTCGTCGTCTGGGAGCTCGCCGCTGTTTTTCAGCCAGGTCATGGTAGGGACAAGAGACGGGTCGTGCTTGACTTTACATTCGAACACGGCGCTCATTCCTCGCTGTACCACCTTGTATTCAGGTTGCTTTAAGATGCGTGTGGGCTCTTTCACCTCCAGAAAGACATGGTTCTCCTTGATGCCAAGGTTGTTGGTGGCAATGCACGTGTACTTGCCGCTGTTTTGCGACTGGGCCACATTGATCTCCAGAGTACCGTTCTCGTGGATCACATAGGGGTCTTCACGTTTGATGCTTATTTGGCTATCTTTGAACCTATAAAGAATGGCATACATTTAAGTGAGGATGTTTCTGTGGGCAATCCGAGGGAAATTATGTATTTTCCTGACTATAAGTTGCACTAGCCGCTAAGTCACTAAGTGCTAGCATACTATAAGCATCCTCTAGTTTAGCTAGTGACAACGTTGCAGTACTTTGTCATCGTTCCTCAACTTTCATAGCAAGCACACAGCCTTGTATTTCACCTGAGTGTCAGTCGCAGGCCTAGCCAACACTTTGAAAAGAAGCGCGACTTAACGTCCAGAAAATACATTATATGTACAGTGGGGCAAATAAGTATTTAGTCAACCACTAATTGTGCAAGTTCTCCCACTTGAAAATATTACAGAGGCCTGTAATTGTCAACATGGGTAAACCTCAACCATGAGAGGTTTGATTTTTAAAGAATTTATTTGCTAATCATGGTGGAAAATAAGTATTTGGTCAATACCAAAAGTTCAACTCAATACTTTGTTATGTACCCTATGTTGGCAATAACGGGGGCCAAACGTTTTCTGTAACTCTTCACAAGCTTTTCACACACTGTTGCTGGTATTTTGGCCCATTCCTCCATGCAGATCTCCTCTAGAGCAGTGATGTTTTGGGGCTGTCGTTGGGCAACATGGACTTTCAACTCCCTCCACAGATTTTCTATCAAGTTGAGATCTGGAGACTGGCTAGGCCACTCCAGGACCTTGAAATGCTTCTTACGAAACCACTCCTTTGTTGCCCTGGCTGTGTGTCTGGGATCATTGTCCTCTGAAAGACCCAGCCATGTCTCATCTTCAATGCCCTTGCTGATGGAAGGAGATTTTCACTCAAAATCTCTCGCTACATGGCCCCATTCATTCTTTCCTTTACACAGATCAGTTGTCCTGGTCCCTTTGCAGACAAACAGCCCCAACGCATGATGTTTCCACCCCCATGCTTTACAGTGGGTATGGTGTTCATCGGATGCAATTCAGTATTCTTTCTCTTCCAAACACGAGAACCTGTGTTTCTACCAAAAAAATTCTATTTTGGTTTCATCTGACCATAACACATTCTCCCAGTCCTCTTCTGGATCATCCAAATGTTCTCTAGCAAACTGCAGACGGGCCTGGACGTGTACTTTCTTCAGCAGGGGGACACGTCTGGCAGTGCAGGATTTGAGTCCCTGGCGGCGCATTGTGTTACTGATAGTAGCCTTTGTTACTGTGGTCACCGTTCTCACCGTTCTTGTTATCATTTTGACGCCACGGGGTGAGGAGGGAGTTGAAAGTCCGTGTTGCCCAACGACAGCCCCAAAACGTCACTGCTTTAGAGGAGATCTGCATGGAGGAATGGGCCAAAATACCAGCAACAGTGTGTGAAAAGCTTGTGAAGAGTTACAGAAAAGGTTTGGCCTCCATTTTTGCCAACAAAGGGTACATAACAAAGTATTGAGATGAACTTTTGGTATTGACCAAATACTTATTTTCCACCATGATTAGCAAATAAATTATTTAAAAATCAAACAATGTCACTTTGTTTTTTTTTCCCACATTCTGTCTCTCATGTTGACAATTACAGGCCTCTCTAATATTTTTAAGTGGGAGAACTTGCACAATTAGTGGTTGACTAAATACTTATTTACCCCACTGTAGTTCTTACCATGTGATGGTTGGTATCGGTGAGCCAAAAGTGGCACAGTGTAGCAAAGCAGGGCTGTTGGTGATGACCTGGTACACTTGATTTGGAGGAGTTAGCACCCTCGGGGGTTCAGCTACATGACAGAACCCCAAAATCTCCATTAGACTCATGAAACTCGATAGCAACACTGATTCGTACTTACCGAGTACACTAACAAAGGCGTTGGCAATCAGGTAGCCAAATTCATTGGAGGCGTTACATTGATAAACCGCACTGGAACCGGATTGTACACGGCTAAGAATCACCGTATCGGCATCCACCTTGCGGGTGTGGTCTTCAGGCGCGTCTAATATGGTAAAGATCAGATAAATGAAGTAGACATTTAAAATAATACAGTAATATGTAAGTGCTGTACTCACTTTCTATGGGAACTCCATTGACAAACCAACTAATATCTGGTTTAGGGTCTCCACTGACTTTGCAAGTGAGGATTCCGGTCTCATTTGGGGCGAGGATCAGGTTTCTGGGAGCGCTGATCCAGAATGGAGCAGCTGTTAAATAGGAATGAAATAAGAAAAAGGGAGAATCCATTCTAGTGTGTAAGATTTCGAGGTTTGCAAAGGTGTTCCTACCTTTCACGGTGACTTTAATAATATGGTGTGCTGTGCCAAGGCGGTTGGTGGCGGTGCAGGTGTAGTCGCCAGCATCGGCTTCATTCACGTCCGAAATTTTCAGTGTTTTCTTGTAGTTGAGGAAGGAAACCCTGCTGGTCGGTAGTTCACCGCCGTCTTTTTGCCATGACATCTCTGGAGTGGGCCTGCAATGATAACAGTTATTAACTTATCTGAGTCCACTATTTGAGTTGCTCCACTGAAACCAGCTTTTATTTAATCAAGTGTTCCCCAAAAAAGAGACTAATGTTCCTAATTCACTTTGGCCAACTTTTTGTGTGTAACACCACCAAAGGTTGTCATTAAATTGGGCTATGCTAGGCCATAAAAGATTGAAAAACACAAAAGAAATAAAATGCCCGGGATTTATGAATTATTATTTTTCAAGGTTTTATTCCCTTTTTTTTTATATTTGAACTTTTCCAAAATTATACATATATTTTAAATCTATGAATTTTGTCTAAATTGAATGTACTGAATTGTTTATTTATATACTGTATATTTATTAGGGCTGTCAAAATTATCGCGTTAACGGGCGGTAATTATTTTTTTAAATTAATCACGTTAAAATATTTGACGCAATTAACGTACATGCCCCGCTCAAACAGATGAAAATGACAGTGTCATGTCCATTTGTTACTTGTGTTTTTTGGTGTTTTTTCGCCCTCTGCTGGCGCTTGGGTGCGACAGATTTAATGGGTTTAAGCACCATCCATGAGCATTGTGTAATTATTAACATCAACAATGGCAAGCTACTAGTTCATTTTCTGTTTGAAAATTTTACAAATTTTATTAAACGAAAACATTAAGAGGGGTTTTAATTAAGACTGACAAAATTATCGCGTTAACGGGCGGGCGGTAATGAATTTTTTTTTAATTAATCACGTTAAAATATTTGACGCAATTAACGCACAAATGCCCCTTTCAAAAAGATTAAAATAACAGCACAGTCAAATGTGTACTTGTTGTGTTTTCCGGAGTTTTGGCGCCCTCTGCTGGCGCTTGGGTGCGACTGATTTTATAGGCTTCAGCACCCATGAGCATTGTGTAAGTAATTATTGACGTCAACAATGGCGAGCTACTAGTTCATTTTTTGTTTGAAAATTTTACAAATTTTATTAAAACGAAAACATGAAGAGGGGTTTTAATATAAAATTTCTATAACTTGTACTACCATTTATCTTTTAAGAACTACAAGTCTTTCTATCCATGGATCAGTTTAACAGAATGTTAATAATGGTAATGCCATCTTGTTGATTTATTGTTATAATAAAGAAATACAGTACTTATGTACCGTATGTTGAATGTATATATCCATCTTGTGTCTTATCCTTCCATTCCAACAATAATTTACAGACAAATATGGCATATTTTATAGATGGTTTGAATTGCGATTAATTACGATTAATTCATTTTTAAGCTGTAATTAACTCGATTAAAAATTTTAATCGTTTGATACCCCTAGTTTTAATATAAAATTTCTATAACTTGTACTAACATTTATCTTTTAAGAACTACAAGTCTTTCTATCCATGGATCGCTTTAACAGAATGTTAATAATGTTAATGCCATCTTGTTGATTTATTGTTATAATAAACAAATACTGTACATATGTACAGTATGTTGAATGTATATATCCGTCTTGTCTTTCCATTCCAACAATAATGTACAGAAAAATATGGCATATTTTATAGATTGAATTTTAATCGTTTGACAGCCCTAATATTTATTGATTAGTACATATATTTATTGATTAGTTTTAATAATTTCCCATGGCAAAATATACATGGACCGCACTGTGGTCAAATAAGGGGCCGCAAAGTATTGCCCCACGGGTCTCAACTGGTCCCTAGGCGCAAGTTTGAGAAGTATATTTTATCATTATTATTTTATCATTGTAAGTAGAGCAATCATAAGCATTGAGAACAAAAAATCTACTCACAAGCCCTCTGCGATGCATTCCAGCTCAAGCGTCTCCCCACGGAGGACCATCTTGGTGCTGGTGGCGCCCAAAGGCATCATGAAACCAGGACGTCGCTCTCCCGTCGGGTTAGCTAATTGCGAGACAAGAGCGAAAACGAGATCAGATTGAAAGTTTTTTGCCGCTTTGTGACTGGAAAGTAATGAAGCAAGCCATTGGGGGCATCAAAGTGGTAGCGAGGGCGGAAAATGAGGGAAAAGCCTGGTCAAATAGAGGGTTCAAAATGAATACCCTTCTTTTCACCCTTAATTTTTCTGTGTGCAGGGTTGAGTTTTTAGGTACATGTCACATGGTTGGGCCAGGAGTGGACTGAATCTAATTTTCCAGGCATGAACCAGAAACACTCACCACTAAAGTTAGTGATATTGTATAAAGAAGTCTCATTCAATGTATCCACTGTAACAGAAAAGAATCACAAGCATGCAAAACGGACAAAAAATATTTCATTTTGCATTGGGCTTTTCTTATTAATGTACATTAGCGGACTCACTCTCGAGAACTGTGACGGAGATAGGCTGCTTCTGTTGGATGGTTTGGGTATATGGGAAGCGAGCATAGCAGATGTAGTCATTTCTGTTATCCTCTGGGAGGACATTGGAAAAGTATAAGTCTCCGTTCAGGGCCTGGGAGACTCGATTGTCCAGTGGCAACCGCTGGAAAACTGAAAATGACAATAGAGACATTATTTTTATACATCGGACGAAAAGTTGATATAGTAAATACTATCATTGGTGTTTTTACACAGTATATCAGACAGTAAATCGATATAGTTTAGGGTGACCTTATTTTGATTTCCAAAAAAGAGGACACTCAGCCCGGCCTCAAGATGATTGAATTTTACTCGAAGTTCACTCAAAGATGCCTGTATCACTTTAATATATTTAAAGTGTGCCCTCTCACTCTGGATGGAAACATGCAGTTTGAAAAAAAAAAAAAAAAATAATAATAATAATGACAATATATATATATATATATATATATATATATATATATATATATATATATATATTAGGGCTGTCAAAATTATCGCGTTAACGGGCGGTAATTATTTTTTCAAATTAATCGCGTTAAAATATTTGACGCAATTAACGCACATGCCCCGCTCAGACAGATTTAAGTGACAGTGCAGTGAAATGCCCACTTTTTAATTGTGTTTTATGGAGTTTTGCCGCCCTCTGCTGGCACTTGGGTGTGACTGATTTTATAGGCTTCAGCACCCATGAGCATTGTGTAAGTTATTATTGACATCAACAATGGCGGGCTACCGGTTTATTTTTTGATTGAAAATTTTACAAATTTTATTAAAACGAAAACATTAAGAGGGGTTTTAATATAAAATTTCCATAACTTGTACTAACATTTGTCTTTTAAGAACTACAAGTCTTTCTACCCATGGATCGCTTTAACAGAAGGTTAATAATGTTAATGCCATCTTGTTGATTTATTGTTATAATAAACAAATACAGTCCTTATGTACCGTATGTTGAATGTATATATCCATCTTGTCTTATCTTTCCATTCCAACAATAATTTACAGAAAAATATGGCATATTTTATAGATGGTTTGAATTGTGATTAATTGTGATTAATTACGATAATTCATTTTTAAGCTGTAATTAACTCGATTAAAAATTTTATTCGTTTGACAGCCCTAATATATATATATATATATATATATATATATATATATATAATATAATGCAGACCCATAGAAATGTAGTCCAGTCAATACACATACACACAGTAGGCTATGTGCCAACTAAACATTTTTATAAATTACTATCACGCCAATTGTCCTTGACAGATTGTTATTCCCATTCAATTGATATTCTCATTCAATGTTCTTAATTGCACACAAACAAAAACCGAAATAAACTGACAAACTATTCAACCAGCATGTTTCCAAACGTAGCAGTTCAAAACTACGTTTCCCATAATGCCTAGCGCAGTTTAGCTTACTGATAGCTAGCTGAGGCAAAAATCAAACTTTGCTATTAAAGTTTACAATCATCAACAGTGCAACGATGCGACACCAAACGGGATTTTACAGTCAAAGCTCCGACAGAAGTCAACAGTTGCCACTATATACGCAGGGGTGCAAGTGGGCCAGAACGGTCAGGAACGCAGTTCCGGTATAAGATTCAGGGCCGGAACGCTGTTCCGGTATACGGTGCTTTGATTCCGAAAATATGAGGGCAACTCTCAAAACGCTATGTAAAAAAAATAATAATAATAATAATACAAAGCTGCCACACATGCATTTCATCTCCAAGAAGAAAACAATCTACCAACATCAGATTTACATACACAAGTGTAAACAAAAAGCATAATAAAGGGCTTGTGTAACGTAATTCGTTTCCACAGATATTTATTATTTACTTTATTCCACGGACGGCATGGAGGTTTCCCCAGCTGCTGCAGTTATCGGAGTATGACGATGACGAGTCACGTAAATGTGCGAATGCATGCAGCAAAGCAAACCGCCTAGACTCATTTATCCGTTCAATTGGCTGACATACTGACATGTAATCACCAGAGATAGTTAGCTCTGATTGGTTCAAATGTGCATGTTTTCTGAAACACAAAAACAAATTTAAAAAGTTTGTTGAATTGATGCGACAAAAAAGGGCAATGCAACAGAAAATGGATCAAATCTTTAAGAGCAAGGCAAGAGTTAAGAAGGCTTATTTATCATATTTATTTTATTTGCTGTGATGGGGAAGTTCAGATCATCTTAGCTGTCAATGTGCACTTTGGATTTATATTTGTTCATTTATGTTAGGCTACTTATTCATCTCCTTATGATTTAAAAAAGTCAATGTTTGCACAATATTCAAAATATATTCCATTTCACTCTGCATAGTATAAGTCATTTGTACTTTTGTTTCTGAATGTATGTTACTAATATCTTCATTATTAAAAATCACAACAAAAACTAAATGTTTATATTAACTTCAATTTTAATTGATTTTGAGATTGAGATTTTAGTTGAAATTGAGATTTGGCATTTAGTATGTGAGGGAATGAGGGAAAATAAAAATTAAGAGATAGAGGTTGGGGTTATTGCTGTTTTTGTTAACTTTTATTTTGCAAATCATGGAAAAAATACAATTTTGAATGAAAATCAGTTTTCGTATGTGTTACAGAAATAACTGACCAAAACAGTTTTCTCTGCATTGCAGTAGTTTGACCCCCCCCCCCCCCCCCCCAAAAAAAAAGTAAATAGATACAATTTCTGGCTCTGTGGCGACCTTCACGTCGGGTAGTTCTGGCAAGAAATTCAATTGCACAGTCATGGTTGCACTTCCCATCATGCATTTGGGCAGAAGTTAAATGGCTGCAGTATCATTTACTGAAAGCTCAACAAATACACTAGATGGCAATATTTAGTCACAATATGCAAAGTCACATTTATCCTTTAAGAATTACAAGTCGCAGAGAAGATATATCAATTGGTAGCACTACGCTCATGGTTCCACTTCCCATCATGCATTTGGGCATGGCTACAGTATCATTTACAGAAAGCTCAACAAATACACTAGATGGCAATATTTAGTCACAATATACAAAGTCACAAGTCTTTCTATTGTGGATCCCTCTCACAGAAAGAATGTTAATAATGTAAATGCCATCTTGAGGATTTATTGTCATAATTAACAGATACAGTAATTATGTACTGTATGTTGAATGTATATATTCGTCCGAGTTTTATTCATTTTTTTCTTAATGCATTGCCAAAATGTATATGATCGGGAAAAATGATCGGGAATGGTTGGAATTGAATCGGGAGCAAAAAAAAAAGCAATCGGATTGGGAAAAAATCTGGATCGGCAGATACTCAAACTAAAACGATCGGGATCGGATCGGGAGCAAAACAACATGATCGGAACAACCCTAATAGTTATTATTGTTACGGGTAGTTTTATCAAGACTTACTGTTATCCATCCAAAATATGACAGGAGGAGGCAGACCAGCTGGGGGGCGACACTGCAGCACCAGTGAGACCCCCTTCTGCACTGTGATGGCCTCAAGTCTTTCTTTCGACCACAAGGGGGACCCTGGGAGTCAGATATAATGTCACTCAAGTACGTTCTTCCAAAAATTTGAATCCATCTATGAATTCTTACTGGACTGTCTGATGACAATGTTGTTGGAGACAGCCGTGCCGTGATCATTGTGGGCTGTGCACTGGTATGTCCCTTCGTAAGCTTCGGCTTTTTCCCCGCTGATGTCAATGACCAAAGTTCCCGAACCAGGCTTCATTAGAACTTTCGAGTCTTGCTCCACATCAAAATGGCTGCCATTCCTCGTCCAGGAAAAGCTAAGAAGGAAAAATACCACTAACTCAGTGGTGAGAGATGCTAAAGTGCTGTTGTGGGGAGTGTGGTTTCTCACTTGGGGTGAGGCTTCCCCTTGGCTTCACAGTGGATGACAATGTTCTCCCGTGGGTCAAAGATGTAATCCTTCGGTGATTGTAGCGTAATAGTGGGGGGCTGGGGCACTGCAGAAGCAAGAGTTTTTATTAAGAAGTATAAAATATTGTTTTTAACACAAAATGAGCATGCAGTGACACGTCACAGCAAGCCGTAAAAGGATGGGACAAAATTGAAATGGGTTGCATATGAACCACACTAAAAAAAGCATTTTCATACCAAACTGGAATTGCATGCAGCAATGCAAGTAAAAGAACAAAAAAGCTCACACTAGAGGTCACAATTGGTGCAAACTTACATCCTTCCAGGACCTTAGCTTTTTGTCCATCAGGAGAACGCAGACACAGCGACAGAATATTATGGAAAGGTGTTAGTTTTTGCAGTGAGCTAGAGATCACAGCTTCAGAGTGAAAAACTTTATTCATTGTATTTGGTTATTGTTGTGTTATTTTTTTCCTATAGCTTGATGGCTTAGTTATTATGAATGAGGAAGTTGCACTGATGCTGAATAACCACTGTAGGAATGACATCTCTGAGGGTAATTTACGCGAGAAATCTGCTAGTGTCATCTAGTACCCTTTTAGCTCCACCCAAAGAAATCTTACATTTTTAGTACAGTGGGGCAAATAAGTATTTAGTCAACCACTAACTGTGTAAGTTCTCCCACTTGAAAATATTAGAGAGGCTTGTAATTGTCAATATGGGTAAACCTCAACCATGAGAGACTGAAAAAAAAACCCCAGAAAATCACATTGTTTGAGTTTTAAAGAATTTATTTGCAAATCATGGTGGAAAATAAGTATTTGGTCAATACCAAAAGTTCATCTCAATACTTTGTTATGTACCCTTTGTTGGCAATAATGGAGGCCAAACGTTTTCTATAACTCTTCACAAGCTTTTCACACGCTGTTGCCGGTATTTTGGCCCATTCTTACATGCAGATCTCCTCTAGAGCAATGATGTTTTGGGGCGGTTGTTGGGCAACATGGACTTTCAACTCCCGCTGCAGATTTTCTATGGGGTTGAGACCTGGAGACTGGCTAGGCCACTCCGGGACCTTGAAATGCTTCTTAAGAAGCCACTCCTTTGTTGCCCTGGCTGGGTTTTTGGGATCATTGTCATGCTGAAAGACCCAGCCACATCTCATCTTCAATGCCCTTGCTGATGGAAGGAGATTTTCACTCAAAATCTCTCGATACATGGCCCCATTCATTATTTTCTTTACAGAGATCAGTCGTCCTGGTGCTTTTGCAGAAAAATAGCCCCAAAGCATGATGTTTCCACCCCCGTGCTTCACAGTGGGTATGGTGCAATTCAGTATTCTTTTTCCTCCAAACGAGAGAACCTGTGTTTCTATCAAAAAGTTCTATTTTGGTTTCATCTGACCATAACACATTCTCCCAGTCCTCTTCTGGATCCTCCAAATACTCTCTAGCGAACCGCAGACGGGCCTGGACATGTACTTTTCTTCAGCAGGGGGACACGTCTGGCAGTGCAGGATTTGAGTCCCTGGCGGCGCATTGTGTTACTGATAGTAGCCTTTGTTACTGTGGTCCCAGCTCTCTGTAGGTCATTCACTAGGTCCCCTCGTGTGGTTCTGGGATTTTTGCTCCCCGTTCTTGTTATCATTTTGACACAATGGGGTGAGGAGGGAGTTGGAAGTCCATGTTGCCCAACGACAGCCCCAAAACATCACTGCTCTAGAGCAGATCTGCATGGAGGAATAGGCCAAAATACAAGCAACAGTGTGTCAAAAGCTTGTGATGAGTTACAGAAAACGTATGTTATTGCCAACAAAGGGTACATAACAAAGTATTGAGATGAACTTTTGGTTTAGACCAAATACTTATTTTCCACCATGACTTGCAAATAAATTCTTTAAAAATCGAACAATGGGATTTTTCTGTTTTTTTCCACATTCTGTCTCTCATGGTTGAGGTTTACCCATGTTGACAATTACAGGCCTCTCTAATATTTTCAAGTGGGAGAACATGCACAATTAGTTGTTGACTAAATATTTATTTGCCCACTGTATATTGCACTGAACCAAAGACTTTACCATAACTTAAAAGTAGTATTTTTGAAATAGGAAGTTACTTCTCAATCATCCCATACATTAGCGAGATCCAATGAATAGCTATATCAAAAGTCTTCCAACTGTTCTTGTATTAGACATAATTTCATCAAATTTCATACTGATGAGGAATTTAAAATCCTTACGGTCAAGGGGCACTTCCAACGCTGATGTCATGTGGCTCAAGAAGATCATGAAAAGAACAGCTCCGGAGCTAGCGGACCTCATCCTTTTCTTGGACACGTTAAAGTCCATATTGTCTGGCTGGACCCTGCAGAGCAGAATGAAATTATTGTAGTCCAACACTTTTCTTAATGCAATGCTAGCTAGCTTCTTTTAGCTTTGGTGTAAAAGCATATACAACACAGATAAGGTTGCATTCGTGAGTGTCATTTTTGAGTCACTCACATGACATCTCTACGGCCCTTGAGGTGAAATCAAGTGCCAATTATGAGAGCATCCCACGTGTTTGCCTGTAAACATTGTGCCATGCGAGGCCACCCGAGCGGAATGATCGCAGCGTGAGCAAGCTAGTAACCGCAGGCCACTGCAGTCTTTCGTAAAGATATACCCGTATATGTGCAAACAAAAGTAGTGTGTGAACATTGGCTTATAGCGTGTGTGCCCTGTTGCAGTTTTTGTAATTGAAATTCTGTTTAAATTCAACTGTGCTCAGTTATTTCTTGCAATCGGGGGGCGGGGGAGAATGTTTGGAGTCAAGATTTTATCCAGCTGAGCTCGGCAGAGTGTCTGAGCTAATGAGGCCTTAGGCTAAGGCTAATTACGATCAAACGTCCAACTGCATTTTCTGTTCACTGATACCAAAGAGAAGTTAATGCCAACACTAATGTTGTTGTCTCACAAAAAACAATATTAACTTGAAACTGACAACAAATATTCTCTACAACAGACCACAAAAACAATCTTCTTCTACAATCCTGATATGAGAGAAGTGTTTGGCTTGTGGGCGTCTCATCGCTCATCCTCTGACTCATAGGTGAGAATCAAAGGTCAAAAAGACACCCCGCAGCTCTCAATCCATCCGTGTCCCTTCCACTTCAAGTATTTCTCCAGGGTAGAAGCTAGCTATTTAGCTAGCTTTGACCATCCAGTTTCATAAATCATTACCAAAGCAGTTTTATCTCCAGCACATAAGATATGAGGTGAGAAAATAGGCCAACATCTTGAGAGAAAAGTCCAGACAAACTATTTACAGATATGGGACACAGACTCAAGGTTAAGTGCTTCGTTCCAAGCTACATTCACACCGGAGACACTACGTAGATAAACGTTTTCCCACACTACATGGGAAAGCATGCAAGTTGTGATGCAAAAACAAGGAATCCCACATTTTTTTGGGATGTCTCTAGTGAATTGCATTTTATACAATCTCTTCAAGGACGAGACTAAAACCCATCAGTAATTGCTGACTCCATCATAGGCGAAATTGGGAGTTGCCGCCGATCGCACGCTAACACAACATACCCTCCCCCTTTATTCCGGGGCGGTTGGCCATTCTCGCATCATCCGCACAATCCCTGCTGGCTTTGTGAAGTGCTGATGGTCAGCGAGATGCGGCCCGTGTCTCTCTTACATCCGCAAGCGCGCCGACCTATTGTCCTCTTGTGTTGTTTACTGGCGGTATAGCGCTGAAATGGCAGGGCCACTCCAGGGCATGAAGTGACAACATTTTTCAACATTTGATATTTGTTGAATGAGATATGCCTAAATAATCAATGAATCAATCCGGATCGATTTATCATTACACCCTGGGTTAGTACAGTATTGATTTGTGGTCTTATTCACCACCATTAAAGTGGGTGGTCCATTGTTGCCATGGCCATTACACAAACCATAGTTTCTGTGATTTTACAGTGCTTTTTAGGCTCAAATTAGGACCTACTGTTGCATACCGCGTCTTGTTTCAAGGCAAAGCATTGGAGTTTATAAGAGTACAAGAGAGAGTATAAGTCGCACCAGCCAAAAAATGCCACCGAAAAGGAAAAAACATAAGTCACACTGGATTATAAATCGGTATTTTGGGGGGGAAATTTATTTGCTAGAATACAAAAGAGAACAACAGGCTGAATAGGTGTACGGTATGGTAACATTACATGACGCTAGAAGTTAGAGCGTGCCTAAAAAATCTAGCGCGACCCGACCAGTCCGCGGGTATTAAAGCCCGACACGGCCCCAGCCCGATCAAATATCTTGATTTGCTTGCCCGAGCCCGAAAACCCCCGAAATTTTACGTTTTATATGTAGGCACGAGCCCGAAAAAAAAACAAAATTTTATGTTTTATTTGTGAGGACTCAGGACAAGGAGGAAATGCGGGAATGCGATGCGTGGTTGCGTTTTGTGTAGGGCTGTCAAACGATTCAAATTTTTAATCGAGTTAATTACAGCTTAAAAATTAATGAATCGTAATTAATCGCAATTCAAACCATCTATAAAATATGCCATATTTTTCTGTAAATTATTGTTGGAACGGAAAGATAAGACACAAGATGGATATATACATTCAAAATACTGTACATAAGTACTTTATTTGTTTATTATAACAATAAATCAACAAGATGGCATTAAGATTGACATTCTGTTAAAGCGATCCATGGATAGAAAGACTTGTAGTTCTTAAAAGATAAATGTTAGGACAAGTTATGGAAATTTTATATTAAAACCCGTCTTAATGTTTTCCTTTTAATAAAATTTGTACAATTTTCAATCAAAAAATAAACTAGTAGCCCGCCATTGTTGATGTCAATAATTACACAATGCTCATGGGTGCTTAAGCCCATAAAATCAGTCGCACCCAAGCGCCAGAAGAGGGCGACAAAACTCCAAAAAAACACAAGTAACAAGTTGGCATTGCGCTGTGCTGTCATTTTAATCTGTTTGAGCGGGGCATGTGCGTTAATTGTGTCAAATATTTTAACATGATTAATTTTAAAAAATTAATTACCGCCCGTTAACGCGATCATTTTGACGGCTCTAGATTTGTGTGATCACGTTTGTGACGATGCCGGTGCATACATGCATAACGATAACAAATTAAAGCCTGTCTTATGTAACGAATTCTCCCAGTTAAACAAGACTGTAAGATGGATATTCAATAATCATTTATATGTTTTATATTTGCGTGTCTGTTCTAACAGGCGGATAGTGGATTTGACATTTATTTTAATCTCCTCGAGTTGTTGAAAAAAGTTTTCTCAATGTTTAAATAGTCTACATATTTTTATGATCATTATAAATGCTTTACACAACGAAATAACGCTGGAAAAGTTTGTTAAATATATTTCTCGTATGAGACCAAAGCGCCACATTCGTTTGCATTCAGCGAAGCCGACACAGGTTTCCTATAGCATCTTCAACAATCAATTTGAATCCTTTCCATATCCCACTCGTACCGCAGTTGTTTGCTTTTCAATTCCCCTGTCTTTAGTTTGTTTTTCACTCCTATAGCTGCTCCATATCGAAAAGGAAATACCAGGATGCTGGCGAAGTGCACCAAGGCGCGGGAGGGGAAGATTGAAAAGAGAGCCACTGCATTCACGTGCGCAGGCATGCACAGCGCCTTTATTTTATTTAACATCCATATATCATTTTAGTATAAATATATGAATATATTTTTATTAGGGCTGTCAAAATTATCGCGTTAACGGGCGTTAATTAATTTCTTAAATTGATCACGTTAAAATATTTGACGCATTTAACACACATGCCCCACTCAAACAGATTAAAATGACAGCAGTGTCATGTCCATTTGTTACTTGTTTTTTGTCGCCCTCTGCTGGCGCTTGGGGTGCGACTGATTTTATGGGATTTTCAGCACCTTGAGCATTGTGTAATTATTGACATCAACAATGGCGAGCTACTAGTTTGTTTTGTTTGAAAATTTTACAAATTTTATGAAAACAAAAACATTAAGATGTTCTAACTTTTATCTTTTAAGAACTACAAGTCTTTCTATCCATGGATCGCTTTAACAGAATGTTAATAATGTTAATGCCATCTTGTTGATTTATTGTTACACTAAATAAATACAGTACTTATGTACAGTACATTGAATGTATATATCTGTCTTGTGTCTTATCTTCCCATTCCAACAATAATTTACAGAAAAATATGGCATAATTTATAGATGGTTGAATAGCGATTAATTACGATTAATTAATTTTTAAGCTGTGATTAACTCGATTAAAATTTTTAATTGTTTGACAGCCCTAATTTTTATTTTTTTTAAAAAGTTAGCAAGAAAGAAGTCGGCCCGACCCGACCGTAAATAATCACACATAAGTCGCTCCAGAGTATTAGACGCAAACTATGAAAAAAAGCTGCGACTTATAGGCCAAAAAATACGGTAGTTTTTATGATATGGTTGATCAGACAGATGGTATCAAACCATTATAGCTTGAGTGGGGTTAAATGCACTCTGCAATGTCAACAAGAAAGGACCTATGATGGGGAAGAAGGGCCAGGAGGTGAGATGAGAGGAGATTTGATGCTGCCTTAGCGGTGCAACAAGCTGGTGGTACCCCCCCTTTCCTCACCCACCCATCTGTTCATTGGGATTATTCGCAGAGTGGGTAGGACGGTCGAAGGGGACATAATTTCAATCTTTTTTGCCATTCAACATAACACCCTGATGATGACTCACTATATGGCCTAACACGGTGACTTTTCAGGTAATGATGAAAGTAATAGGAGTTGCCATGTTATGTAATGTTCTGGACATGTGGTTAACCTTGAGGTGATTCTGGGCACGGCAACGACTCTAAAAATAATCCGCAAAAACAAGCTATTTTACCGTATATACACAATAATAAATCAAGAAGAGGTGTTCCTTACCTGTGAGGATGCAACCAAAGCTCTTCCCTTTAGGAAAATGGTCCAGATCTGCAACAAAGTGATGAGTTTAATCTTTTAAAAATCTGTAGAGTAACAGGGTTGCATTAATAATAGCTTTTTCTCCGGCGTAGAAGCTAGCTTTTTAGCCATTACTGCTGAACAAAGGTTATTAGGTTTGGTTTCTAGTTATTTAAAAAAAAAATAAATAAAGATATTTTAGTATTTTGTATGTGAAATATTTAAAATTCTAGGATCATATTCTAGGAAATTTAGCCACGTTAATACAGTGGGGCAAATAAGTATTTAGTCAACCACCAAGTGTGCAAGTTCTGTAATTGGCCTGTAATTGTCAACGTGGGTAAACCTCAACCATGAGCGACAGAATGTGGAAAAAAAACAGAAAATCACATTGTTTGATTTTTAAAGAATTTATCTCCAAATTAGAGTGGAAAATAAGTATTTGGTCACCTACAAACAAGCAAGATTTCTGGCTGTCAAAGAGGTCTAACTTCTAACGAGGCTTCACTCGTTACCTGTATTAATGGCACCTGTTTTAACTCATTATCGGTATAAAAGACACCTGTCCACAATCTCAGTCAGTCACACTCCAAACTCCGCTATGGCCAAGACCAAAGAGCTGTCGAAGGACACCAGAGACAAAATTGTAGACCTTCACCAGGCTGGGAAGACTGAATCTGCAATAGGTATAATGCTTGGTGTAAAGAAATAAACTGTGGGAGCAATTATTAGAAAATGGAAGACATACAAGACCACTGATAATCTCCCTCAATATGGGGCTCCATGCAAGATCTTACCCCGTGACGTCAAAATGATAACAAGAACGGTGAGCAAAAATCCCAGAACCACACGGGGGGACCTAGTAAATGACCTACAGAGAGTTGGGACGACAGTAAGAAAGGCCACAATCAGTAACACAATGCGCCACCAGGGACTCAAATCCTACAATGCCAGACGTGTCCGCCTGCTGAAGAAAGTACACGTCCAGGCCTGTCTGCGGTTCGCTAGAGAGCATTTGGATGATCCAGAAGAGGACTGGGAGAATGTGTTATGGTCAGATGAAACAAAAATAGAATTTTTTGGTAGAAACACAGGTTCTCGTGTTTGGAGGAGAAAGAATACTGAATTGCAACCGAAGAACACCATACCCACTGTGAAGCATGGGGGTGGAAACATCATGCTTTGGGGCTGTTTTTCTGCAAGGGACCAGGACAACTGATCTGTGTAAAGGAAAGAATGAATGGGGCCTCGTATCGAGAGATTTTGAGATTCTTCCATCAGCAAGGGCATTGAAGATGAGACGTGGCTGGGTCTTTCAGCATGACAATAATCCCAAACACACAGCCAGGACAAAAACAGAGTGGCTTCGTAAGAAGCATTTCAAGGTCCTGGAGTGGCCTAGCCAGTCTCCAGATCTCAACCCCATAGAAAATCTGTGGAGGGAGTTGAAAGTCTGTGTTTCCCAACGACAGCCCCAAAACATCACTGCTCTAGAGGAGATCTGCATGGAGGAATGGGCCAAAATACCAACAACAGTGTGTGAAAAGCTTGTGAAGAGTTACAGAAATCGTTTGGCCTCTGTTATTGCCAAGAAAGGGTACATAACAAAGTATTGAGATGAACTTTTGGTATTGACCAAATACTTATTGTCCACCATGATTTGCAAATAAATTCATTAAAAATCAAACTGTGATTTTCTGGGGGGTTTTTTCTTACACATTCTGTCTCTCATGGTTGAGGTTTACCCATGTTGACAATTACAGGCCTCTCTAATATTTTCAAGTGGGAGAACTTGCACAATTAGTGTTTGACTAAATACTTATTTGCCCCACTGTCCATGTGTTGTCTGCTACTGACAGTGACAACAACAATGAGGGAGGACAGGAAAGACCAGGGTATGATAGGGCATGCTCAGCAAATTGCAGTGAATGAATTAAAAATCAGTGCCTTTATGTTTGTAATTAGTGAAAGCTTTTTGTTGTAAAGAGAGCAATCCAATCTAGTTTCTGTAGGCGTTGAGGGAGTGGCCAATAAATGACCAAATTAGACCTCTAATCAATAATCGCAATGTCTCCAGCCATTTATATTACTTTTACCAACATCAGGGTCAAAAGACACGCTTGAACGTATATAAATATGCCCCAAAGGCTTCTCTCCGTGACCGTGAATGCATTATGATAATCTCCAGAGAGACTCTCCATTCATCTCACATTAGCCATCCAAATTTGACAAAGAAATGCAGCCCTGTCCGGACACGGAGCCATTAAAAGCGCCTTCAGCTGGGCTTTAATAGGCCAGGAACGGCGACGTTTCAATTGATTGGCTTGTATGGGAGATTTTAAAAAAAGGGGTCTTTCCATTGAAGCGACCCTCGGTGACACGCGGCTGAGTAGCTGCTGCTGCTGCAGAGCGACAGATTGGAGGGAGAGTGGCGAGCCAGCCCCAAGCTGTGACACGTTGCCATGGAAACAAACGCATATAGGAAGCGAGATCAAAGATGGCATCCATTTGTTTCAGCTGTCACCATGAGAAATTAGAGGCTTGTACGTTTTAACCGACTATTCCTGAAATGGTGAGCAATTAGCATTACAAGAAGCTAAACACCTAGTTTCTGTAATATGTAACGGAAAGTCATCAAAGTCAAGGATTATTTATCAAGTTTTTTTAAGCCCAAATGTCTTTTCATCAGAAAACAATCTGAGCTGAAAGTGAAACAAAAGCAAACCCACAGCAATTAAAAAAACAAAAAAAAGATTAAAAGTATTAATAGATCGCTTGGCAACGCTTCCTGTGATTGCTATGAAAATGGAAATATTCCCTCGAGAGCGAGGCATGACAACCGTGACATCATCATGACCGTTTGTCTAATGAGAGAAGCTGCGTGGAACAAAAGAACGTTGCACTTGGATTTACTGTTTGTGAATGAATTAGCCGTCGATGTGACTTTTTATGGACCTACTGGGAATAAACATGCAGCATGCGACTGAATATTTTAGCATTGAGCGTGTGACAGGGGGCAAAGGACTCTGCGATAAGAAAACTGACCCTGGGCGTGAATAGCTATGAGTGAGTTTGTGTGTGCAAGTTGCTCCTATATGGCTGTTTTCGTGATAAGACCTGAGTCATTCCAGAATTGGAAGACATTTTAGCTTCAAAATTCTTGATAAATAGTAGAGATGTCCCGATCGATTGGGTCCGATCACGTCATTTTCAAAGTATTGGAATCGGCAAAAAAATATCGGCCATGCCTTTTTTAAATATATATATATATTTTTTTTTATTAAATCGTTTTCTAATTGTATTTAACGTTAGACATAATATGTTACACTTATCCAGAGTCTTTAGTTTTGGCTTAAGGTAGGGTTATCAAATTTATCCCGATACCGGCGGTAATTAATTTTTTAAAAAATGTATCACGTTAAAATATATAACTCAATTAATGCATGCGCAGCACGGCCCACTCACGCATTGTCGCGCTCAATCTGTAATGCCGCTGTTTTACCTATATAGAGAGATAAAAGCGTAAAATGAGTTGAGAGAATTTTGGCAGCCTTTGGAGCCTTTTTTTGATTGGCTAAAGCCTTACAATTCCTCTCCCCTACAATTAGAAATATCATGGGAAGCAATGTGGGGAAGCAAGGTAACAATTGATTTTTTTCTTAACACCTTAAGTTATCTTCCAACGCAGAGAAGATATATCAATTGGTAGCACTACACACAGTCATGGTTCCACTTCCCATCATGCATTTAGGTTGAATGGCTGCAGTATAATTTACTGAAAGCTCAACAAATACACTAGATGGCAATATTTAGTCACAATATACAAAGTCACAAGTCTTTCTATCCGTGGATCCCTCTCAGTGGAAGCATGTTAATAATGTAAATGCCATCTTGAGGATTTATTGTCATAATAAACAAATACAGTACTTATGTACTGTACGTTGAATGTATATATTCGTCCGAGTTCTATTCATTTTTTTCTTAATGCATTGCCAAAATGTATATGATCGGGAAAAATTATCGGGAATGATTGGAATTGAATCGGGAAATATCGGGATCGGCAGATACTCAAACTAAAACGATCGGGATCGGATCGGGAGCAAAAAAACATGATCGGAACAGGTCTTCACTTTTCTCGTTTTCTGCTATTTAATCATCTATAAAAGGTAATAAACCAGCAAAGGCTCGATAAGCTTAGCTTGCATAGCAAAGGTCATTTTTTTGTTACAATATATACAGCATGTTTTGGTATTTTCTCCATCGAAATATGAAGGAATTTTGGAACTACCCACCAAGTATCCTGCCCTACTGGGTCATATCAGAGGGATTAGTCCAATAACTAGGTGACTGTAAACATTTCAGTGGCACAATTGTGAAAAGTGTGGCACCTGCAGACCGTCACACGCACCATCTGTGTGCGTGATGAGATTTTTAGGGGGAAAGCCGCAGGCCACTTACAAAACATCTGCTTCAATGTTTCGGCTGTCCCCAAAAACATGATAAATGACCTAATTAAAGTAATGTGTGTCATATTGCCACGCTCCAAAGTGGCCCATCGAGTGTGCTAGTATGTCTCCAAAACACAACCAAACTCATCAAGTGCCGTTTTAATTCTGTCTTACAATGTCCTTCAGATGGGATGTAACACACAAAGACATGCACTCGGCAATAAAAGCACAGTAAGAGCAGAGTTTAATCAGAGAGATTTACAACCCGTTGGAAGTTTTTGTCCCTCCCCAACCCTCCCAAAGAGGTTAAAAGGACAAATCTCCTGCTCCTGCAGTTCCCACCCTTGACATGCCTCAGCAGTATCACGATGGAGTCATCAGAAATGTCACACAGGGATGGTTCATAAAAAAAGAAACAGAAGCAGCATTCCTCGATGGCTGATAATGTTGCGATTGTAGAGGAGAGCTCCCTTGGAGAATGGATCTAATATAGAGAGGATTGGCATAGATTAAACATGTATCCAGGCACTCAAATATGACTACTTGCCCAATTCAGATTTTTTTTTTTGTGTGTGTGTGTGTAGCCTTTTATTTTGCAATAGAACGCATCGATGAAGTGACACGCATGCGCGCAAAATATGTCGTCCCGTACTTTACGGAATAAGTATGGCGGCTTTTGCGGGAATAGCTTCATTTTTCGCCTGTTGATGATGTTTAGGTCAATTTTGTACAAATGACCATTTATACAAAAGACCCATCGCTTACATATCTGATTTGTATCCACATATGGGGAAAAACGGAATTCACGATGACGATAAAGGTATTTACGATAACGAGGTATCGTCTTGTCTTGGCTGACTAAAACATCACGAAACATTTGCCAGTTTACGTCTAACAAGATTAGATGTAAATACTATGGCTACGTTCATACTACAGGTCTTAATGCACGAATCTGATTTTTTGCTAAATCTGTTTTTTTGGCGTGCCCATTCAGACTGCCTTTGTCCATTGGGACCGTTCAAGTATCACGCATGCGCACCAATTCGCAGTCCAACACGCGCTGAGCAAGACGACCCGCATGCGCAGACGCATCAAAACAAATGACCACACATTCTGGCTGTCATCCGTCATTCCAGGGATATCATATTTTGCTTTTTAAAAAGAGGACACAAATAACAGACATAAATAATCCCCGTCTGGGCTTATATTCAAAGTATATGAATCGATAGCATGCACGCACTGTCCGTGCATGTCACACACACATACGGGCAGTTTGCCCCGACTCTCGGCCGTGTAAGCAATGTTGAAATACGGCTCATATAAAGCAGAGAGAAAACCGATCATTCTCAGGCTTATCCTCAACCCATTTTTATTTTTTTTATGACTGTTGTCAAGTCCGACCCTTCCTAAAAAGCCGTGTTTAAGGCAAGCTTGGCGCTAATAAGGCACAGCTGCACCGCTACCGTAGCGTCTCTCTCGCTTTTTGATGACGTAATTGCTGCATGAATTCCAATTTGAGAGACTGGACTGAACAGACCGCCGCGACAGTCTGGAAAAACGTGGCCCAGATCGGATTTGAACCACATACGAAAGTGACCCAGATCGGATTTGAAATGGTCCAGTTCTATGCGACTTGTCACGTTCAGACCATCAAGTTAATTCCTCACTCGAGTCGGAAAAACACGAAAAAATCGGATTCGTGCATTAAGACCTGTAGTATGAACGTAGCCTAAGTAACTTCTGTCAGATGTTGACAATGCATGACATTTTTTGCCTACATTTCCAAAAAGAAAGTACCAAGAGGCCTCAAGTAGTTAATATGCGGACTGCCAGCTTCTCTCATACCAAATCCAAAGAACGTCCGACAGTGCTTCCAAAACTGTATCCCCCAGAGATTTCAGAGGCCTCATCCAGCGAAGCCAAACCTTCAGTGACAAGACATGTCAAAGATCCACTGGTAAAGGCTCCCCTATCTCCCTTGGCAAAGAAAAAACAAAAGGGGCAGAGGAAGACAAAACGGAATGAGGGTAAACAGTGGATGGGTATGAAGCCGGAGGATGCCTAGGAGACGACTAATATTGACTGACTATAGGCAAAGTGTGTGTGGTAGGAAAACAGACGCAACCTAATATTTGTCTTGTCTTTTTGAGAGTTTGGTAGGAAGTTGAATAAAAAGTTCTTTAAATCTGCTACTTATGAGCAAGAAAGTGGATCTTCTTAGCTAGCTAGCCAGCCAGCTAATCTGTGGTGACAGGGTATATGTCATTGAAAGACAAATTGGGAAGTAAAAAAAAAAAAAAAAATCACAGTTGCCGACTCAAGCAGCTTCAACGTCTCCCCTGCGCACTCCCGCATGGCACGCCAGACAGAGTAGCCAGCTGTTAAAAAAAAGGGAAGCTGCGACTATGGTAACACAAAAGGCCTCGAGTCAGCAGTTTGCCACTCGGAAAACATGCTGTCTGTGCTAATGAGCCGAGCCCGAAGCAAAGAAACCTGGGTCATACCCCGGGACAGGCTATGACTCCATCTGAGCAAACATGCCCTGTTTCATTTGCTGGTCTTTAAAAATTAACGTGCCACTTTCAGTGCTATTAGCCCAAAAAAAGTCACCAATTTTTTCAGGTTACGGCTTCTTGAACCACTGTTCACTGTTCAAAAATTGTTACATTTAAAAAAAAATGCTGCAGCACACGAGGCAGAACAACTACAATTTGTGTTACAAGTAGGGTTGTTCCGATCATGTTTTGTTGCTCCCGATCAGATCCCGTTCGTTTTAGTTTGAGTATCTGCCGATCCCAATATTTCCCGATCCGATTGCTTTTTTTTTTGCTCCCGATTCAATACCAATCATTCCCAATAATTTTTCCCGATCATATACATTTTGGCAATGCATTAAGAAAAAAAATGAATAAAACTCGGACGAATATATACATTCAACATACAGTACATAAGTACTGTATTTGTTTATTATGACAATAAATCCTCAAGATGGCATTTACATTATTAAAATTCTTTCTGTGAGAGGGATCCACGGATAGAAAGACTTGTGACTTTGTATATTGTGACTAAATATTGCCATCTAGTGTATTTGTTGAGCTTTCAGTAAATGATACTCTAGCCATGCCCAAATGCATGATGGGAAGTGGAATCATGACTGTGCATAGTGCTACCAATTGATATATCTTCTCTGCGTTGGGAACTAACATAAGGCGTTAAGAAAAAGATCAATTGCTGCCTTGCTCCCCATGATATTTCAAATCATAGGGAGAGGGATTGTAAGGCTTTAGCCAATTAAAAAAAGGCTCCAAAGGCTGCCAAAATTCACTCTACGCATTTTACGCTGCCTTTCATCTCTCTATAGGTAAGAAGGCGCCATTACAGATTGAGCGCAACAATGCATGCAGCGCATGCATTAATTGCGTTAAATATTTGAACATGATACATTTTATAAAAAATAATTACCGCCGTTAACGGGATAAATTTGCTAACCCTACCTTAAGCCTAAAGTAAAGACTCTAGATGAGTGTAACATACTATGTCTGTAACGTTAAATACAATTAGAAAACGATTTAATTAAAAAAATATTTATATATTAAAAATAGGAATGGCCGATATTTTTTTGCCGATTCCGATACTTTGAAAATGACGTGATCGGGACATCTCTAGTTACAAGTAAAAAAAAAGAATAATAATAATAAAAATAAACAACAACATGCACATTACTTATACAATGAAATCCATAAAATTCTTCAGTCGATCGAGAACCAGGCGAGGAGGTCAACTTTTGCCGACTAGAAAAAACAGTATTCATATATTTCTGTCAATGTAAAGAGTATATAAATTAATTTGGACAATTCGGTATTAGTAGCGATTGCATCATTACTGTAAAATGGTTGCACATGATACAATGTAGCTTCCCAAAATCATGTGAAGGAACGAAGCATAAAATATGTATCGCCAGAGCATCCCTGGTTGCTAGCCAAGTCATTAAAATAGTTAATTATGGTGTTTTTAGCTTCAAAATATGAATAAAAAACAGCTGCCGTCTTTAAATTAGAAGAAAAATCGGCCCGGGTCCACCAAGGGAGCAACATTCCATGCGGAGATTATCACCACATTTAATGTAGTGATAAACGATTTCTCCGATGCGACCACAACGTAAGTGGAACGGCTGTGGTTTTATGATCAAAGATGGTTCTATTTTAAGCTACAAATGGAAGAAGCCACACAAGTCTTTTTAGCATCTGTGGAGAAAGATGCTAGGAGGAAATAAACCTTAAAAGGTACTGAAAATTGAACATCCAGAAGTCCAGACATGCAAAGTAAAGGGCAAATGAGATGCAAATTTTAGATCAGGACACAATCAGACAAAAATTGTGAGGGGAGTGCTTTTTGCTAAATATTTATAGGTTAACTTTTCTCTCCATACATGCGATGACAAGTGTTTGCTTTACCAAAGGATTTATGTGTTATACAATGTCACACCGCGGCCTATTTTCATACACATAACGTATTTTATGTTTATATAAGCTGGTGACAATCGTCAACACACTTTTGTGGTGAAGTCAGACTTCCTGCGAGAGGTTAACACACTTTTGTGGTGGAATCAGACTTCCTGCCAGAGGTCAAATTACAGTTAAGAGATGAGCGGAATCTTACTTTGTATTGTTTCGAAATTAGTTTGTCTATTGATTAACAATGAGAATTGACTCTTCTCATGAGAAGGATGATTAATTTAAATTAAAGTCAAAGAGCTGTAAAAAAATACAAAAAATGAATGCGATGTATATATATATTTTTTTTAATTAAAAAGTGCAAAAATGGTTTTCCTCTTTATTTTTTTTTAAATTAAAAATATAAAGTCAAAACATTAAAAATAGTTTTAAAATGCCCCAAAAAATACTGAATACTTTTTTATCAAAAAGTTTTTAAAAAATCAGTTTAACAAATATTTTTCCACCTTTTTCAATTAAGTGTAATTTATGATAAAAAAAAAAAAGTACTAAGCAAATACACTGCTGGCCAAAACTATGGGCACCCCTGCAAATCTGTCAGATAATGCTCAATTTCTCCCAGAAAATGATTGCAATTACAAATGCTTTGATAGTAATATCTTAATTTATTTTGCTTGCAATAAAAAAAACAACACACAAACGAGAATGGGAAAAAAAATTGAATCATTATCATTTTACAAAAATGGGCCGAACAAATGTTTTGGCGCCCATTGAAAAATCATGTGATGCTTCTCTAATTTGTGTAATTAACAGCACCTGTTACTTACCTGTGGAGCATAACAGTTGGTGGCAATAACTAAATCACACTTGCAGCCAGTTAAAATGGACTAAAGTTGACTCAACGTGTGTCCTTGTGTGTGTACCACATTGAGCATGGAGAAAAGAAAGAAAACCAAAGAACTATTTGAGGACTTGAGAAGCATAATTGTGAGAAGCATGGGCAATCTCAAGGTTACAAGTCAATCTCCAAAGACCTGAATGTTCCTGTGTCTACCGTGCACAATGTCATCAATAAGTGTAAAGCCCATGGCATTGTGGCTAACCTCCCTAGATGTGGACGGAATAGAAAAATTGACGAGAGATTTCAACGAAAGATTGTGCAGACGGTGGATAAAGGACCTCGACTGACATCCTAACAAGTTCAAGCTGTCCTGCGGTCCGAGGGTACAACAGTGTCAACCCGTACTATCCGTCGGCGTCTGAATGAAAAGGGACTTTATGGTAGGATACCCAGGAAGACCCCACTTCTGACCCAGAGACATAGAAAAGCCAGGCTGGAGTTTGCCAAAACTTACCTGAGAAAGCCAAAAACGTGTTCTCTGGTCATATGAGACAAAAGCAGAGCTTTTTTGGAAAATGCATCAACATAGAGTTTACAAGAAAAAACACGAGGCCTTCAAAGAAAAGAACATGGTCCCCACAGTCAAACATGGTGGAGGTTCCCTGATGTTTTGGGGTTGCTTTGCTGCCTCTGGCACTGGACTGCTTGACCGTGTGCATGGCATTATGAAGTCTGAAGACTACCAACAAATTTTGCAGCCTAATGTAGGGCCCAGTGTGAGAAAGCTGGGTCTCCCTCAGAGGTCATGGGTCTTTCATCAGGACAATGACCCAAAACACACTCAAAAAGCACTAGAAAATGGTTTGAGAGAAAGCATTGGAGACTTCTAAAGTGGCCAGACCTGAATCCCATAGAACACCTATGGAGACATCTGGAAATGGCACCCTTCAAATGTCAGAGACCTGGAGCAGTTGGCCAAAGAAGAATGGTCTGAAATTCCAGCAGAGCATTGTAAGAATCCCATTGATGGACACCGGAAGCGGTTGTTCGCAATTATTTTGTCTAAAGGTTGTGTTACCAAGTATTAGGTTGAGGGTGCCAATACTTTTTTCCGACCCATTATATGAGTTTTGTGTAAAATGATAATGATTTATTTTTTTCCCCCCATTCTCTTTTGTGTTTTTTCATTGCAAGCAAAATAAATGAAGATATTACTACAAGAGCATTTATAATTGCAATCATTTTCTGTGAGAAATTGAGCATAATCTGAAAGAATTGCAGGGGTACCAATACTTTTGGTCATCACTGTATTTATTATTTGAAAATTAATAAAGGATAAAAAACAGGAAATGCTTTTTTAAAATGTGAAATAAATAAAAGGGTTGAATAAGTGAAAAAGTGAAAATAAGGATGAGTTTGACACTCATGGCTTCTACACTCATCATGTGACCCTGGCATCTTGATAAGTAGGAGCTCTTTAATGGCTTCTTTGACCTAAATCCTCACTCAACTGTGTTAAAAAAAAATGTGTTTTAGTCCTACTGTCCCATGAATTAAGATGGCCACAACCAGTGAATCTGGTATCTCTCTTTGAATTCATCCCCTCCCTCCAGTTGTATTTCAGACACGTCCCATAGCACAGCTGGTGATCCCAGCACCATGTCGATCATTGGTCTTGTTTTATTCCTCTTCGCTGGATTGACCCCCCTTTTTTTTTCACAATTCTGCACTTTCTGATGTCAGTTTTCGTTCCTTTCAACATTTCCCTTTTTGACTCAGAGGTGCAAGTATACCGGAGGGCGCACTTAGGCAGGTGTTAATATTCCCTTCTCCCTCCCTGGCTTATGCGTGTCATCACCGCTGGAGGGGTGCTGATGCTATTAAGCTAAAAGTATACAGAATTATCTCAGTGCTAATTCTGCTAATTCAGCTGTTGTGTCCACAGAGTTTAGCATTAGCCATTCCATTCAAATGTGGCAATATTCAAAACGAAAAGAGGCATCTAGAATTCAAATCACACAACAGTGGGCAGGTATGCAAAGGAATTGGGGTAGAAGTACATGTGTAGCTAATATTTAAACACAATAAAAGTAGAAGCCTGAATTCTCATTACAATTTTGTTTTAATCAACTACAATATTTCTACACAACTACTAGCTTTTGCGCTACTGTACATTTAAAAGCTCTCATCAGTCAACACAACATCGGTCTTAAATGAATTCATACTAAAACATGCAGTTTCTGAGTCAATCGTCCTGAGACCGAGAAAAAAATAAATAAAATAAAACTTGAAAATAAAAGCATTTAAAAATGTTATCGAATAATATCAACATTGGTTTTTCATTATTGGTTTTGGGCCAATAAGCATGTTGCCCTCAAAGCTGATGTAGAAGCCTTCTGCCTTTGCACAAGGGCTGGTCACAGCTGAGCACAGCTTCTTATTGTTTTACAGAATGTTTATTCGGAAAACCTTGAAGTTGTTACATTTATCATTATTAAAGCATCCAAGGGACAGCACAATACAAACACAATCTAGGATTCAAATCACACAAAAGTGGGCAGGTATGCAAAGGAATTGGGGTAGAAGTACATGTGTAGCTAATATTTAACCACAATGAAAGAAGAAGCCTGAATTCTCATTCTCACAATTTTTTTTAATCAACTACAATATTTCTACACAACTAGCTTTTGCGCAACTGTACATTCAAAAGCTCTGACCGGTCAACACCTGTCTTAAATGAATTCATGCTAAAACATGCAGTTTCTGAGTCAGTCGTCCTAAGACTGAAAAATAATTTTTTAAAAAATACTTGAAAATGGAATTGCTGATAATATCTGCCCATAAAAGCATTTTAAAATGTTATCGAATAATATCGACATCGTTTTTTTTATTATTGGTTTTGGTCCAATATGCACGTTGCCTTCAAAGTTGGTGTAGAAGCCTTCTGCCTTTGCACAAGGGCTGGTCACAGCTGAGCACAGCTTTTTTTTCAGAATGTTTATTTGGAAAACCTTGAAGTTGTTACATTTATCATTATTAAAGCATCCAAGGGACAGCACAATCCAAACACAATCTAGGATTCAAATCACACAAAAGTGGGCAGGTATGCAAAGGAATTGGGGTAGAAGTACATGTGTAGCTAATATTTAACCACAATGAAAGTAGAAGCCTGAATTCTCATTACATTTTTTTTTTAATCAACTACAATATTTCTACACAACTAGCTTTTGCACAACTGCACATTTAAAAGCTCTCATCAGTCAACACCTGTCTTAAATCAATTCATGCTAAAACATGCAGTTTCTGAGACCGAATAATAACAAAAAAAATAAAAATACTTGCAAATGGAATTGCCGATAATATCTGCCCATAAAACATTTTAAAATGTTATCGAATAATATCGACATCGTTTTTTTTAATTATTGGTTTTGGTCCAATATGCACGTTGCCTTCAAAGTTGATGTAGAAGCCTTCTGCCTTTGCACAAGGGCTGGTCACAGCTGAGCATAGCTTCTTATTTTTTAATTATTTTTTTTTTTTTTACAGAATGTTTATTTGGAAAACCTTGAAGTTGTTACATTTATCATTATTAAAGCATCCAAGCACAATACAATTAGGCACAATATGTTCACTCTGCATCAATTTGATATCTGTATTGGATTTTTGGAGTTGGATGATATCGATTAAAAAGTCATTGTCAGACAACTCCACTTAAAAATATTTTTTAAAATACCAAATATGTGAGTGCCCCCTAAAATGCTACAACTAGCTTCTACTCCTGATGAAAAGCTAACATTGGTGTGGATTTGCAAAACTGTTACCTAAATTTCTGATAGTTTATAGCAAACATTGATATCTTGATTAAAAAAATAACAAGTAACATCTACCTAAACTGCAAGCATGTAATCCTAAGAAAAACTACCATTTGTACAGATTTGCCATTTGATAATGCAAGTATTATAAACATTGATTCATGTCATAAAAACATAAATCTGTAAACTGAGCTAATAAAGCCTTGAAATTTTCATGACCTCTTATTGATGAATATGTATCAGGAAAAAAAGCCAAAAGTGAACGCTTACTTTTCAAGAATGTTCAAGCCAAAATGTCCTCCAATTCTGGAATCAAACTAGACTGACATAAATCGAAGCAAAAATCATTGCTATCACATTTTCCCTACCCATTTATTTGCATCAACAACAAAAGCCTAGCTAAAACCCAGTATATGCATCATCTGTCAATGAAAGCGAAGGCCCATATGGGGCTAATATCTGCACCGTCTGCGTGTGAAATGACACAGGGAAATGCTTACAGCTGGGCCGGCTGCAACAATGAAGCGAAGCTGCTGCTACTACAAACCCCCGCAACCCACTTCCACTACAAAAGCATCCCCCTGCAGGGATGTCCGTGGACTGTCTTTCATCATGAGATGCAAAATTCACCAGACTCCAGATTGAAATGAATAATCCCCCCCCCCCCCCCCCCATACGTGAGACCGACTGCTCACCGAATCAATGTGCACTGCACCATTATTCCCCAGCATCTCCTTATAAATAAAATATTGGTGTTCAAACTCACCGCCTGCTGTAAATCTGGCTGTGGCGTCCTCCCTGTTGCCCCAGATCCGTGCGCGATGCCGGTGGGGGGGTGATGATGAGGGAGAGCGTCCGGCCGGCACCGTGCGTCCGTGGTCCGTCCCTCTCGGCCACTGCAGCAGCAGACTGGTCCTCACCTTCACTCTTCCTCCGCTCCACCTCCCCCGCCCTTCTCCAACACACGCCGCTGCCAAAACCAGTGTCGACAAAGATCGTCTGTTGATAAGAATTCTCACTCTGACCTGGAAAACCAGCATTTATCATTAGGCAGAAAATGATCCAATTTTATGATCTTTCACTTGAATAGATTAACATTGGTATATCATTAGATTAAATATAATCATCGTCCTTTCATAAACAAAGACGTTTTTCTTGTTGTTGAGTGAAACGAAACTGCATCAGAGTGAGAGTTCAGCCTTTCTCAGTTTTGTTGAAATCTGCCGTTGAAGTGAGTATTGCAGCAATAAAAGCCTACAATATAATGTCATCCAGATTTCAATAAGAGATTATGAGGCGTTTATGTTATGTCGTATGATGTAGACGAGCCCAAACAGGGATTGGAGCTGAGAATTAGTAAACGCTAAAGGGAAGAACGGAATTGGTTGTCAAAATTTTGGGTTTTTCAAGAACATAGGTGTTGTTTGTCATTTGCAGTGGCTTTCTTAAGGCGTTTTTGGGCCCACAGCCCAATTGTGTACACCACAAAAATTTGTTTTTTGCAGACACAAATGCACAAGTAAACATGTGTAAGTCCATAGCCAAAGAAATCTATATAAAATATTTGAATTAGGGCTGTCAAAATTATCGCGTTAACGGGCGGTAATTAATCACGTTAAAATATTTGACGCGTTTAACGCACATGCTCTGCTCAAACAGATTAAAATGACAGCAGAGAGTCATGTCCACTTGTTACTTGTGTTTTTTGGTGTTTTGTCACCCTCTGCTGGCGCTTGGGTGCGACTGATTTTATGGGTTTCAGCACCATGAGCATTGTGCAATAATTGACATCAACAATGGCGAGCTACTAGTTTATTTTTTGTTTGAAAATTTTACAAATTTTATTAAAACGAAAACATTAAGAGGAGTTTTAATATAAAATTTCTATAAGTTGTACTAACATTTATCTTTTAAGAACTACAAGTCTTTCTATCCATGGATCGCTTTAACAGAATGTTAATCATGTTAATGCCATCTTGTTAATTTATTGTTATAAAAAACAAATACAGTACTTATGTACAGTATGTTGAATGTATATATCCATCTTGTGTCTTATCTTTCCATTCCAACAATAATTTACAGAAAAATATGGCATATTGTATAGATGGTTTGAATTGCAATTAATTAATTTTCAAGCTGTGATTAACTCGATTAAAATTTTTAATCGTTTGACAGCCCTAGTTAAAATATTTGATGCATTTAACGCACATGCTCCGCTCAAACAGATTAAAATGACAGCACAGTGTCGTGTCCACTTGTTACTTGTGTTTTTTTGTGTTTTGGCACCTTCTGCTGGCGCTTGGGTGCGACTGATTTTATGGGTTTCAGCACCATGAGCATTGTGTAATTATTGACATCAACAATGGCGAGCTACTAGTTTATTTTTTGTTTGAAATTTTTACATATTGTATTAAAACGAAAACATTAAGAGGGGTTTTAATATAAAATCTCTATAACTTGTACTAACATTTATCTTTTAAGAACTACAAGTCTTTCTATCCATGGATCGCTTTAACAGAATGTTAATAATGTTAATGCCATCTTGTTAATTTATTGTTATAAAAAACAAATATAGTACTTATGTACAGTATGTTGAATGTATATATCCGTCTTATCTTTCCATTCCAACAATAATTTCCAGAAAAATATGGCATAGTTTATAGATGGTTTGAATTGCGATTAATTACGATTAATTAATTTTTAAGCTGTGATTAACTCGATTAAAATTTTTTAATTGTTTGACAGCCCTAATTTGAATAGAAAAACATTTAGTAATATAAATAAGTCACATCAAGTAAAATAAACGTACACACTTGAGTTGGACTTTTCACAAAATATGCTCAATGGGCTACTGTTGTGTCATTACAAATGGCCAATTCTTCTCGTTTTTCTGCGGAGTACATTTTGGCAGCCCTCGGGGACCCTTTATTGGCCGGGGCTCCAAGCAACTGCCTGGCTTGCTTGTCTGTTAGGCCGGCCTCTGGTCACTTGGTATTTGGATTTCCTTTTAAAATGATGACAATCGTCTGGGGGAAAAACAACAATCAAGAGTTGTTTTTTCTTAATGGCTGCAATAGACGTCCAATCCATTTGAACTGGGAGGGTTAGCAGCGAATGAATAAATGTTCAGCTCTCCTAGTTTAAGTAATCCATTCTGTAAAATCCTATAAAAGTAATAGTGAAGACTTTTAAAAAAGTAACATAATTTCCAGACCATGTCGATTTTTTTCCCCCTTTCAATACTTATATTGCTTGTAAGAACCCCGACCCCGTTCTCCCCCGTTTATATATCGCCTAAGCATAATATTCAACAGCTACTGTTGATACATGAAGATATGTGCAAGTGTTGACTTGCCGGTGGGATATATTCAACACCTCGATGTAGTTTAGCACCCAGATGGCTGCAGACAGTGTTGACATTGATGCAAGGCTGGGCAAATAATGTTGTTTTTGTGTGTTTGCAGGTATGTGTGCCAGCAAGAGGAGACTGGAAATGTGTGGAGCAATGCTAGTGTGCAGAACTTCTCCGTTGATGGGCTGACAATAACTTTCAACACAAGGGAAGCCTTTAATACACTTAACTAAGTCTGACATTGGCCAGATTCCTACTTTTGAATTGTTAGTGTTTACACATGTGAGTCCGCTTTGCTTGGGCCTCTGACAACCCGAGGGACGTTTTTGCTAGGGTGCAAGACAGCAGCAGCAAATTGATTGATTTTAAATTAAATTATATTCATCTTAAAGAGAAAAAAATGCTGTCTTAATTAGAAATACTTGACACTTGTGGGTGTCGAACTTTCAGGCAAGAAAATGGATCAGGGGTTAAAAAAGTGAGAACAGGGTATTGAGGAAATATGTTCCGGTACTCTGTACAACTAGAGCTGTCCCAAACAACTATTTTTACGATTAGTCGACTAATTTACTATCACCTCCCCCACCCCCCTTTTTTTTTTTCTTTACTAATTTAGCATATTAAATTTTTGATGACGCTGATTAATTCACAAAAACATTTTGGAACACTTAAATTCTTTATTAAAGTACAAATAAACACGTAAATAACAACAATAAATCACAAATAAACAATGAGGTCAAATGCTGATAGCATTAACTAGTGCAAAAGAATGTAATGTAAACCGATTCAGAACACTGACTCCGCCTTTCCAACCTAATTCAAAACAATTCTTTAAAAAGATATATATCATTAATATTATAGTATACTACTATATATATAATAGTAGTATAATTATTCATTGCCAATCAGATTTGTCATAAGGGGTGTCATTTTAAAGCTATTCTTAGTGAAGAATCTGAAGTATGTGGGATTAACTTCAGAAATCATTATTTATATGATGAACATGACGTGCTTTTATTTTGAAATGTCCACCGAAAGTACGCAAACAGTAAGCTTTACACTCAGCTAAAAAAGCTCTTTTTGTCATTGCATGTGGTGTCAGCAATCAATTTTTTTTCTCTCTTTTTTTTTTTGGTTTGCAAATGCTGTTAACCAGCGATTTTTCATTTTTTGAAGTGTCACCTTTTAACCGCAAGTTTGCGTTTTGGAGATGACTTCCAATGTTTTATAGCATGCTAAAGTAGGTTGTGTTTTTTCCCCATTAGCCTCAATGTAGCAATGCTAACGTTTCCAGTGTTTAATATGGATGTGTTTCCTTATTTTCTATGTCTGAACTTTAATTCTGCGGCGTGTTGATGACCAATAAACATCTGTAAAAGGAACTGTTGTCTCATATGCCATCAGCACGCACGCACGATAAAACGCATCCGTGAAAATTACCGCGCTCATTTTTATTTGCCGTGCGATAAATGGACTCATTGCATATCACGACAGGCTTAGCAACTTCAATAAAACATGTCGCTAGTTAGTTGAAATGGACTTACGATCTGCAAGCTTGTAATTGTCTCCTGTCGTCTTCCAAAATTACAACTGGGTGACGTGCAGCCAAGCTTGGCATTGAAGAGACGGGACACAACAGTGTACCCTCCTTTGTTCCATTGAAATAAGTCAATGTTTTGGCCACTCTGGTGTGCTTTTTTGGCTTTGTGCGGCTTTCCCCGCTTGCATACCAAGCGTCCGTCTTTAAAAAAAATCCCCCCCCTTAAAAATTTTCTCCTCGGATCTACACAATTCACGTAAGTCATCATTTTTTACTTAAAAACGGCAATTTTCGCCGAAAATGTTTCATGCCTGATTAATGTCAACAAAGTTCCTAAAAAATGTCCTCAAAATAGCTCTCAATAAATCTGTTAAGCGATGAGTCGCGCATTGGTGATTAATCTTACTTCATTTTTGCGAATAAACATGCAAACTTTCAAATTTTCAGCAAATGAGAGCGCCTACACAGATAAAAATGAGAAGTGGAGCAGTTGCTAGGGAACGTGCTGAGACAATTTTGCCCAGCTTTTCTTTTTTTGCACTCCAGCAAAAGCGTAGGAGGGGGGGAGACAGACAGCTCCTGCCACTCCACACAACTACCAAGGAGGAATGTGCGAATATGGAACTTTGTCATGCCTCATCATGTAAACAAAGCCCTGTGAGACAGTTTGCTTTACCGGAAATACACTGTATTAATCTCGCCCATCATTTGTTTCATATTGCCTGATGGTCGGGACTTAAACCATGTTTGGCACTTCATTTCATTACAAAAAATAATGACCTTTATCACAAAATGCTATTTTTTTAGAAGGACTAGTACAGGTATTTTGGTTTGCAAAGATGACATTGTCTCTATCTTATGACAACTCATTTTTTTATTCCATGAAATTTGACAGTGACAGCGATTGGATTAAAGTGTTGGCAAATCACACGGCTGACGCAGGCTTATTTCTTTGAAAAAGACGAAAAACCTTTGGTCAGATGAAGTTGGATTGAAATAGCACATCCAAGTATGATTTACATATCTAGAGGTTAAGAATGAACACTAAAGTGCATGTCTCCATGATGTTCTTAATGTGCAATACTGTATCTTAAAAAGTCAAACCAAAAGGTATTTACATGTTTCCAAAAACTATAGGTAAAGCTGGGCGATCTTTTCATTTCGCTCCATTGTTATCACACTTTCTTTTGAAAGATTCTGCCATGAAAACATGGAACTCAACATTTTTTTCACATAATGAAGTAAATAGGAGCACCGAATACCTCTCACAAACAATACTTTGTTGATATAACTTGTTTTTTTGCAGCGTACAAAGTCTGAATATAACCACATTCAGTGTGAATATCCATTGCAAGGCAATGCTATTTTTGTAAGCGAGTGAATATCGCCTTCCATTGTGCATTAGCATTAAGCTAGCATTCGAAAAAAGTTTTGTATTGTCGTTCTGAAAATCGCCCAGCTGTATTCTTATAGGCATTTGTGGAAGCATGCTAGTGGTTATTGACAATTAAAATCATTTTTCAAGTAGATCATTAGGTAAGAATGTAAACATTATATAACAATTGATGTGCTAGCTAAATGTCCTGTAGAAATTTGATTCCTGATCATGACCAGATTAGTTAAAGTTTGGAGGTGAACGGCGGGCCCTCGTACATATCGGCCTTGAGCTTGGCCCACTCGGCCATTCTCTGGATGACGCCCTTCTCCTGGGTCAGCACGCCGGCCGCTTTCCTTAGCTTAGCGTCGTTTCGCTCCAGGTAGCGCTCGCCTTCACCCATGAGGAAGTTCAGCTTGTCTACTCGGCTCTCGTTCAGCGGCACGTCTTCGCTCATGTAAGGGTTGAATCGGAAGTAGGTGTCCGGGGGCAAGAGGGCGTCCAGCATGGTGTGCACCTCTGGAACAAGGACAGATGAAGTTAAATGTACCGTATTGGCCCGAATATAAGACGGTGTTTTTTTGCATTGAAATAAGACTGAAAAAGTGGGGGTCGTCTTATATTCGCGGTCTAGATATTATACCCATTCACGACGCTAGATGGCGCCGGATTATCATTGAAGTGATGTTCTGTCGTGACAGATCTCAGCTACTCTCAAGTTTAACCAGTTTGCATTATTTTATTGCAATGTTTTTCCAATGTTTGCAATGTCGTAATGCTTACATTTCAAAAACCAGAAGCCATTCATTTACAAATGTGATTGCACTTTAGTTTACATCTTTAAAGTGCATGTGACACGAAAAAGCATGTTTATTTCATAATACACGCGGTATTTTATGCTCCTGAATGATATGGACCGCTTGGATGTGTGTGGAAGAGATTGCTATATTTATTCAGTTTTTTTTTTTTTAATCCCGCGCCATGAAAATGAGTGACTTCCGGCTTCGGTCTTGCATTGAGGAGGAGGGCGCTGTGACGTGTATGGGTGTAGGCGTCCTCTTCACTAAACAGCCGTACTGTTGTGTATGAGGACTAAGGATTCAGCTGATTTTGTGGATTAATACGTTTATTTTTCACATCACGCCTGCTAAACGGCTGCAGAAAAATCTTGCTTTATGAGGGAGAGGCGTGTGCGCCTTTTTGGAGTTTCTAAAGGTTCCCATTCACCGTGGATATTGGCCAAGCCCTACTACTGTGGGACTATTGGATTTACGAGGAAGTGAGAAAACATCTTGTTTTGTATTATGTCAAATATTAATACAGCGATTACAAAGTAAACACTACAAACTTTCTGTAAATAAAGGACTACTTACGTTTGATCATTGATAGGCATGTAAAAAGCTCTCCTCGTGCACATTAGCTGCACGTTAGCTGCACAACAACTGCAGCCGCCCTCCTCCAGGGAACGAACTGTAAATTGCTCTCCGCCGGGCGGTTTGCCGATCCGCGAAGACAATCGACAACCCAGTCATCATGTCAAATAATCCGGGCTAGTTATGTGTGATTTTCTGCTTCGAAGACTTTGAAACATCACTCGGTTCGGGTTAGCATGTCGGCTAGCTGTCACGACTCTTGGTTTGTTTACATTTTCCGAAGCCGGGGAAGGGAAATGACATATGTCCGATTTAGGTGTCACAAAATATCGTTCGGGAGGTGCGACAGTAAAGGTGAAGTCGACAGTTTTGACCATTATGGAGTAATTTTGCCATGTCGTCCTGAATAAGTGCATTTTTATTATTTCATATTCCATTTAGCACAAGACTGTTATTTGTCATGACCATGCCATTTATTTAGCAATTGGGGAAAATACTTGGATAAAAAGAATATCCTGTAAAAATATTGGAGCAAAGAGATGGAAACAATGACATTTTGCCGCTCTCTTCGTCGCGTTTTCCTCGTTACGAATAGTTCCCCCTCGACGGGCTGACTGGTCCTTCTCAAGCCATTTATTTAGCTATTGGGGAAAAATACTTGGATAAAAAGAATATCCTGTAAAAATATTGGAGTAGAGAGACTGAAACAATGACATTTTGCGGCTCTCTTCGTCGCGTTTTCCTCGTTCTGAATAATTCCCCCTCAATGGGTTGAATAGTAAAACCGATGAGCCCAGTCTACCGCTGACGTCATCCACCTGTTGGGGACGCTAGAGCCCTATAATGGTAGGCGTGGCTAACCGGCAGATTAAAAGACTAATTTCTCGTCATCTGCGCTTTGCTAAATTGTTGTATATAGTCGAATCGTCTGAAAATATGATTCTAATTCACATAATATTGCTATTTAAGACTTTTTTTCTCATGTCGTATGCTCTTTAAATGTTCAAATATTAAGATTTGAATGAGGCAAAATAACATGCTTTTTCTCTCAAATATATTGTTATAATCATTTGTTTCAGATGTACTGTGATTAGTTTCTGTATCAAAATTAATTTGGTGCTCAAAAATTCTTTTTTCAAACTTGAGTCTTGAAAAAGGGGGGGGTCGTCTTATAATCATGGCCGTCTTATATTCGGGCCAATACGGTACTCTTGAAAGGATTTCGAGGTGAGACTTATGGTACCTTCTGTATCTGTGGCACTGCTGATGACATTGGTGAGCTTAGCTTTGAGGCTCGTGTAGGTGGTGCCGTTCTTTCCCACCACTTCGTGTCGTCCTGTGCCGAGAGAGACCACGCACTGTAGCGGCGTGTTCGGCCAGAGGCACTTACACTCGTGGATGGCCAACGCTGTGGGGTTGTTGATCAGGAGGCCTCCGTCCTAAGACAAAGTTGCGCTTTTCAAACCTCGCCACACATCAAATGCCTCCTAGCTTGTTGGAATAGCTGACCCAAATCATGCCAGACTAACAAATGAATAAATGCAGTCTTCCGGTTTAGTGCGTCTGCTATTCGTCAGGCTGCTCCAACGTCCAGTTCTGGTTCTTCTCGAAGTGCTTTTTTTTTTTTTGGGTTGACACCTACTCAAACTGTCCAAGCTTCTTGTCATACCTGATGGAGATCTTTCCCAAGAACGTATTCCTGGAAGTAGCCCGGTGCTGCCGAAGATGCCCTGATGGCTTGCCACATTTTGTATTTGCAGTCTCCAAGGTAGTGCGACCTCACCCCTGGCATGAAACTGTAGTTTCGGAACACAAAGGCCTTCAGTGGAAGGCCTCTGTTCACGAGGGTGCTTACAGCTGACACCTGGTGGACAAATTGGATACTGAAAATGCAGCCGTGTCCAATTTTAGAATTATTATTACATTTTTTTTGTGTGACTCACTTTAGGACAGTTTGGATCTCTGGAACTTTCTATCATACATCCCTCCCCTAAGCGTTCCCTGTCGAAAAGAATCACTAGTCGCAAGATGGCTTGGAATATGAGAACCATTCACAAGAACCGACACGTACTTGAGGATGTTTTCCCAGATTTCACTGTCATAAAACGCGTGGCTCCAGCCCATCTTGACCGCCCCGACGATGACATTCTGCTTAAAAACATCCGAGCCCAACTTCCTGTACATCTGCTCGCATTCGTCCAGGGGGATCTGAAAAATCCCTAGCATGAAAGCCAGGATGGCACCTAAAAGCAAACCAAGACAAGCTTACTGAAGCGAAATTCTCTAGGAAAAACTCGACGTCGTACCTGTGCTGACTCCACATATGTAGTCGAATAATTGGTGCACACGCTTTCCAGTCAAGTTCTGCAGTTTGAGGAGGGTCTGCAAGGCCAGGAGTCCTCTAGTTCCCCCACCGTCTATGGCCAAAACGCGGATTCCTCTGCCTTTTACCGGCTCGGTGTAGCCTACCAAAGCCAGGGACTCTCTCACAGCTGCCTGAAAGCGGACATCTTTTGCCTGCCGCAAACGTAGCAAGCACGGTATAGCTTTCTCCTGTATCAAGATAAATTAAAAAATCGTGTTCAACGACACGTACAGTGGATTTTTATCACTACTTACAACTGTTTTAACACTAAATGCAAAAAAATAATGTAAATTAATGATGTGGCAGGCCATATCATGGGGGGAAAAAAATGATTCCTACTCACCTTGATGGCCACGCCACGCGTCTCTGGGAACTCTAGCAGATGACAGCTGAGTTCCTCTACTCGACTGGTGAGCATCTGAACATCGCTGACTCTCTGTAGGCCTTTCACAAGGGCTCTGGTCCTGTTGTCAACACTCACCCTGGCTTTAATCTGGAGCACATGACACAATCCAACCAATTAATTCAAATAAAACCCCTTAAAAAAACTAAATGATCTGTCTTACCTTTTCCATTTGAGCCAAAAGTTGCTGCTGCTTGGCCTCATCTGCCTTTTGAGCTTCACCGTCCACCTTCTCCACAGGAGCTTCTACTACACTAGCAGGAGGGAGTTTGTCTTTCTCAACAGTTTTAGCATCTCCTCGGAATTTGGGCACCAGCGGAGCGATGTAATTTCCCACGAAAGCTCGAACGCTTGGACGAGGGTAGGATAGATAGTGGGTGAAGCCTTTTTTAGGTGAGCTGTTAAGAACCGGGCTTTTTGTTTCAAGACCGTCCGCTGGTTTAGCCTCTACGTGAGCGGGATCCTTTGAAGGTGCGTCCATGTTCTTGTCCTCGTCCAAAGTGACGGCTAAAGGATTTTCTTGACCTTGCGCTCCTTTTTTGTTATCTTCTGCTACACAGTCGACATCGCCTACGGTGGCTTCAGGAGGTGGCGAAACATCAGGTTCCTTCGATGTGACCTTCTCGGGTTTGACCAGAACCTTTTCTGCATGGGCAACGTCCACCACAGAGGGTCCTGGCTTCAGACGGGAGAACTTGGAAATGAGGTCTGTGCTTCCTACTGCCTTGGTGACGCTGTCTAGTGTGGTCCTGATGCGAGACATGCGTATGACAGCTCGCTGAAAGTCGAAAAGACTTAAATTAATGATTCATAAAAAGGCACAGGAATATAATTTAAAAAATAGATATTGTTTCCCCTCCCATTTTTAAACTTTGAACTTAGCGTCCCCTTTTAAAAATGATTGCCGAAATCGTTTTTACAAAAATGTAAACACAAAAATTCCAGTGACGAGTGGATGTCATTGACAAGAATTCGAGTCTAATATTGCAATTTAACTCTACACAATGTTGACAACTTGTTTTATAAGTGTTCACATAATATTAAAATAACGACAACAAAGTGTGTATTTACCTGATAATACAAGCGCAAGCTAAAGCATTCATTCGGAGCCGTAGCACGTAAACAGGAAAAAGACAGGAAATGACGTTCCTTCGTTTGTTTTTAGAAAATTATTATTTTTTTATTTCCCCTGTGTTGATCTACAATTTCAAGGATACAGTTACAATGTGTATGTCGTTTGTGAGCCATTTTAAATTACGAAATTGTATAAACAAACAAAAAAACAAGATTCAACACTCAACAACGAATTTTCAAGTATTTAATCTGTACACATATTTTAAAAATAAAAAATAACAATTGCTTTCATCCTGCAATAATTTGGTCCCGATTATTGTTAATTCAATAGCGGAAATTACTGTAATCCTGAGACGACGTGACGTCATTGCGCCCACTGGATGAAGTTACAGAAAATCCCCACAGGAGGGCAACCGTGAGACAAAAATATCGTATTTTGGCGATTTTAAAAGTAATTCGTGACTAGTTGTCAATCTAATTTACACCCGGGATTCATAACAAAACATACTAAAGTACTGCATAAGAATGGGAACAAAAAGAGGTTTTGTTCGTAGCAGAGCCGTTTATTTAGACAGCTGAAGATATCTTTGATGAGCGAGAGATGCATCACGCGGTCTATTTTTGGCGTTCGTAACGGCTTAAAACATGCAATTTCTGCCATCATATCGATTTAGTGTTTATATATGATCAATATTGATTTCGATGATTACAGTTCTTTTATATAAACGTTGAGCAATTCTTTGGAAATTGACAAAAAAAAAAACGTGAGATTTTTGTCATTCACTGTGGCGACTTCTACTTGATAATTGTGACGTCATCACGCAGGGACGACTTGATGACGTTGCTTTTGCGTTCCGCTGTACTCCAACCTTTTCGGTTGTTTTATGTATAAATCTCGATGTCAGTATTTTCTACAGTCAATTAAAAAAAATATGTTCAACGCTTTCAATACACTAACGACCTTATGAGTTTTCTGCTCGCTCTAAAAGCGTTTCCCCTTGTTTTTTCGTCAGCAACAACTACTTTCTGTACTCAAAAGACCAAGGTTCCTTGCGAATCGAGTACGAACGCGCAGTTTCCTTTCAAAGAGCTATCAGGGACACTCTCGCGTTCTTATTTAATGTATTTTTCTTGAGTTATTCATTCGTTCATTTTCCATGCCGCTTTTCCTCACGAGGGTCGCGGAGGTGCTGGAGCCTATCCCAGCTAACTACGGGCAGTAGGCAGGGGACACCCTGAACTGGTTGCCAGCCAATCGCAGGGCTTGAGTTATTCATTAAAAAAAAAATAAAAAAGTTAAAATCTGTCATCAACATACTATTTAAATGAACAAAACTATGACTCAGATTTGATTAATTTAATTAAAATGATTTTTTTCATTTTTCATTCACGTAATTTAACAAATTTCAATAGATAGTGGTGTGTAAAAACTAAAAATAAATAAAAGAACCAATGGGCATAAAAATGCAGAAATATAAAAACGCCCCAAAACCGTGAAGCCCAAGAAGAAAGACCCATAGTACAGTTAAGTTTTTAAATGTAGCCCCCAAATCAATTAGCCATCTTACTGCCACGACGTCAATTCGCCCATCAATAGCTAGTACTGTACTGATTTTCTGTCTATTTCTGTGTTTGTATTGCTGTTTATTCTGTCGTGTTGTTGTTAATAATACAACAACAACAAAAAGCTAGTACTGTAACTGTAGCTGACTGCACGACAGTGAATGCAGTTTCAAAAAGTCCCCACAGGAGGGCAACCGTGAGACAAAAATTTCGTATTTTCTCAATTTTAAAAGAAGTTCCTCGCCTGTTCTCAACATAATTAACACCAGGGATTCATCGAAGCCCATACTAAAATCCTGCATAAGAATAGGGGCAAAAAAGTTGGTTTTGTTTGTAACAGAGGCGTTTATTTAGACGACCGAAGATATCTTTAATGAAGGAGAGATGCCTCCCGCGGTGTCTTTTTTTTTTTTTTTGCATTCGTAACGGATTAAAACGTGCTATTTTGCCCGCATTTCAATGCAGTACTTAAATATGATAACTATTGATTTCTAAAAGTACTTTTTTTATATATATAAACGGCGAGGAATCGCTTAAAAATTGACAAAACACAAAATATTTGTCTCACGGTCGTCGTCCTGTGAAGATTTTGAGCAACTGCGTCCACTGTGGTGACAGTAAACTAGCTACTATGAATGCAAAACTGCAAAAATATGGGTAACAATTAGGATTTTTTTTAAAAAAATTGTTATAGTGTTACATATCGCTTTCCCCCTACAATACTGTACTGCCAAGACCCTGTTTTGTATATATAATAGTGTTAATTAAAAAGAAAGAAAGAAAAAGTGTAGACCGTGACGTCATCAAGCAGCGACCAGTTGACTCCAGTTTCGCTTTATTATTCTGCAACCTTTTTTTGTGTAAAGCTTTCACCACACTAACGACTTCATGAGTTTTATCCACGCTCCAAAAGCGTTTAGCCATGTTTTCCCGCCATATATTAGAGATAAAAATAATATTAAAAAATAGTTATTAGTTAGTTTAGTAATATTAATTATTATTCAAATTAAAATGAGCTGTGCTTATCTTAAATCAATTAGCTATTTTAATGCCACGACGTCAATACGTTGACCAGTAAATAGCTAATCATGGTAGCAATCTTACTGCACGACAGTGGATGCAGCTTCAAAAAGTCCCCACAGGAGGGCAACCGTGAGACAAACATTTCGTATTTTGGCCGTTTTAAATGAAATTCCCCGCTATTTAACAACATAATTTACACTTGGGATTCGTCACAAACCCACACTTAAGTACTGCATAGTAATGAGGGCAAAAAAGTAGTTTTTGTTTGCAACAATGCCGTTTAGACAACCGAAGATACAGGGATTTTTAGCAACTGCACCAACTGTCTTCGCAGTAAACTAGCTCAGGGAGACCGGGAAGTCCGTCTAAATTATGCATATTCAAACTCCACACGAGTTGTGGACACCGACGATTGTCTTGACACCTGCAAAAAAACATGGCGAACCCTGTTATGTATGTCAGGAAACTCTAAATATTTGAATTGAATTAAATTAGTGAAGTTACGTCAACGAAAATACCAACAAGGTCCTACATTTAGTTCTGGTCTAACTTTCTTGCACAGTTACGAATCGGAAAAAAACGTGTTGATCTGAAATGAAACGGCTACAGTCGAGTACTTTATTGCCGCCTATTGATGTATTTGCTAAAAATCACCACACGAGGGCGACAATGAAAGGTAAATCTCGTGTTTAGTCATTTTATTTCCCACAAATTAGTCACTTTTTTTGCAGCACACTTCTACTCCTGGGAATCAATATAATCCAGACTATTACGAACTGTTTATTCAGACAACCGGACATATTTTATATACAGGCGAGATTACTTTAAATGTAATTAATAATCCTATTAAAACTTGGTGTTTTTGCCCTCCTTTGTTTTGGTATGGTTAGTTTTCATTTTCAGGGTTAGATTTGTATTGATTAAAAAAAAGTTGTGTTTTAAAATGGACAAAAGACGAGATTTATGGTTCATCTTTAGCGTAAGTACATCTAGCTGTTTCTCCGTTTCATGACATTGATATGTATAAAATGTATGCCTTGAAACAATTTGTTATTGAAAATATTTCCTCATATTTTGAACATACATACACACGCAAATTTTATGAAAAATGTTTTCTCTTAGAAGTCTGCTGGACTTGAAATCTCCCTCCATCTCGCCGTGCGAACAAGAAAAGTAGTGAGTAACGTTCTTTTCAACACAAAAAGCTGTTTATTTTCAAAATATGTCTACATTTGGTATGTATTTAACTCAATTGGCTGCCACATCCAATGAACGGGTGGCCTTTTATTTCTCTAAAATAACAAAGAAGAAAAAAGCCACATCAAGATTGGCTACTAAAATATTACGCAGAAATATTTTGTGTGTTTATCCAATTCTCCATTGTCTGGGGCATACGTTGTATTTATATAAATAAACAAATAAATAAATAAAGGAAATTACAAATAAAAAAAAATAGTGTGTCCGGTTCAATTGATAAAATATTTAATCCTCAAACCTGAAAGACAGTTTGGCAATATTTTCATATTGACTGTGAATGTACTGATCATAGCCACTAGTAGGCGCTGTTGGATTTGGCATCTTTAGTGTTTTGAAGACAGACACAACAGGCTCTCGATGGACTTGAAGAAAAAGTCCAATTTGACAATGGGGAAAAAAAAGGCTCATTAAAAACTAGTCAATAGTGTATTATTGTATAAAAGTGTAATGTTTACACAACGTTTCCCCAGGGATAAGAAAGTCTTTCATGTGGTTCTATTGATGGCGGTTTAATAATGAAAGCGCTCATTTTCAACTTGTAACAACGTCATGCATTCCGGCGCTCGTGTAATGCGATGCAAATCGATCCTTTTGTGCATTAAAGAGTCACGCCATGCATATTGATTGCGGCATAATGTTTTAAGGTACCGTATGTTCCCCCGCCCCCACCTGCTATATTTGATTGATGAAGAAGCCTGAATAATATAAGCCAACATACGCCTTAAATGAGCTCCACTGTCTAAATCGATCGACTTTTAATGTCTGCTTGGGTGTTTAAACAGTGTCTGTCCACTTGTAATGTCTGTTTATCAGGAGCAGATGAACCGTGATACTCTGGCTCCTGCTAGTGGTCTGAAAATGAATAGCTTTCAAAGTGCAGTTCAGTTGTATTTAACTTTGAAGTGCAATGTATTTGCATCTTTAACTCAAGAATGAATAAGGGGATGATCAAAATTTGCAGGATGTTTGGAATATGAGAAGTGATGACATTTTGGGGTCATGAGGTCGAAGGTCACACAGGTCAGAAAAGGATATATGCAATAACTTCATAAGAGATGAGCCAATTTCAGCCAAATTTGCTTGATAAGCGTTTTAATGCAAAGGGTCACAAATATGGCAATGATTTGAATTTGAGCTTATGATGAATGCTTCTTTAATTGTTCTTATAGCGTATTTTCTGGACTATACGTGACGCTTTTTTCATAGTTTGGCTAGCAATTGCACTCTTTATTCCAAGTAAACCTTGGATTTTATCATAAGCAGAGTTTGGGGGGGGGGGGCAGGCCCCCCCGGTGGCCGAAAAGTGTCATTGCATTTAACTGAGCAATAAAGCAAACAAAAAAAAAAAAAATGAAATTAACAAAAATAATATATTTTTATAATGGGTCAAAATTATTTTTCGAACAGATCATGTTACTAGCACCTTAGACGGTCATTTGCTTTGCATATTATTATTATTATTATTTTTAATTAGGGGAGGGCAATATTTCAAATGATTTTTTTCTTTGTTTGAATTTTTTATTTATTTATTTTTTTTATTGAAACAACTTTTGGGGGGATTGAATGATTTAGACACAAATGTCCTACCCATAATATGGCCCAAACACAAAAAGTATAGCTAAAATCAACATTTTTAATTCAAAATTAAGTGTTCAAATGCAAATATTTGAGCCTTTTTTTTTTTTTTTTGCATTCAAAATTTTTTTTCTACGAGTGAAATTTTTCTTTTTTGATTGAAGTGATTTTTCATTTGAAAATATATTTTTTGTTTGTTTGAATAAAGACAAAAAAAGTCCTAGCCAAAATGTGGCCCAAACGCAAAACAACATTACTTCAAGCAAAGAAAAATAGCTTTCAAATGCATTTTTTTGGGGAGTTTCAAATTAATTTTTGCATTCAAACACATGCTTTTTGATCGAAAAAGACACAAATCTACCTCCATATGGCTCCGGCCAGGGGATACAATTTTTGACTGGGGTAACTACATTGGCATGTCACCGGCGCGCGAACCATATTCAATGGATGACGATCTTGGCGAAAAGTATAGCTGTCCTAATCAACCTGATTTAGAATTCAGCTCAAGAATGATGGGAAACAAAAAAAAGCTCATTTTCAACTTATTATTATAAATATTCTTGTAAGTAAATTTTATTGCTGACACAGCGTTTTGGGGTCATCAACATGTTGTGCCCCCCATGGCCCAAAAGTCAAACTCCATCTATGGATTTTATTGTTAGAAAATGACATTTTCCATCTATTGTAGATGTACAAAACGCTTCAAATATTGTAAACGGAGTCCTTTCTATTCCATGGTAATACACAGACGGCAGAATATAAAGAAGCCGAGCATGACTGTCGAGTGGCCACAACACAGCTGCTGCACTCCTGGATCATTTCCTCTCCTCTTCTCTTCCTTTCCTTCCTTTTCGTTCTCATCCGGCGCTCCGGATTTTTCGTCACGCTCTGCGGATGTTTTCGTAGTAACTCGCCGATCGCCGGATTGGACGTCTAAAGCCGTCAATGGCACCCAAGGAATGAAGAAGCACGACTTTTATTCCTTTGCACGCCTCCTGCTGGCATTTAACGAGATGCTCATCAGAGCGAAGCGGCGCGAGCATTATAAAAAGTTGACGAGGCTCACCCACACGAAAGCTGTCATTGCTTTTCTTTGGGGCCTTTGTCTCGGCGAGGGTTCTCTTCTTGTTCACTAGAGGAGCTCTTGGTCGCGCCGCCTCTTGAAAAGAAGCTATAAAACGCTCCTCTTATCTGCCGCCCCGCAATCTTCGCACACTGCAGGCCTCTCCCTTCCTCTCCTTGTTCCTTTTTTGCAAGCGCTTGAAAAGAAGTCACCGCATCGAAATCATTAAAAGCCTGGCATTTAAGCACCGGCCAGTCGTTTGGGGAAACAAATGTCAACCTCATAAAGTCCAGCTTGCTTGAATCAGACGATATGCGAAAATTCAAATATCGCCTGTGTTGGAATGTAAGTACTCTCTGAGCTTGAATGATGCGTCAGTTTTATAAAATATACACATAACTAGAGTTGTCCGCAGTGCTTAATTTGTAAATCATAATTAAAGTACATATGACAGCACAGGGATGACGAGACGGGGACAAGTACCGGAACATACGCAGAAAATGGTGCTGAAAACAACACGCAATTGCCCACTTGCCATGCTGTGGGACTTACAAGCCTCAATTTCAGATAATATCCATTGTATAAATGAAAGATATCCCGATCACGTCATTTTCAAAGTATCGGAATCGGCAAAAACTGACATGCCTTTTTTTAATATATATATTTTTTCATTAAATTGTTTTCTGATTGTATTTAACGTTACAGACAAAATGTCTTACACTCATCCAGAGTCTTTAGTTTTGGCTTAAAGTAGGGCTATCAAATTTATCGCGTTAACGGCGGTAATTAATTTTTTTTTAACTAATCACGTTAAAATATTTAACGCAATTAACGCATGCGCTGCACGACCCACTCAGGCATTGACGCGTTCAATCTATATTGGCGCCGATTTACTAAACGTCAGCGTAAAATGAGTAGAGTGAATTTTGGCAGTCTTCAGAGCCTTTTTTTAATTGGCTAAAGCCTTAAAATCCCTCTCTCAACAATTAGCTATATCGTGGGAACGCAATGTGGGGAAGAAAGGTAGTAATTGATCTTTTTCTTAACACCCTATGTTATTTCCACTACCACTACGCACAGTCATGGTTGCACTTCCCATCATGCATTTGGGCAGAAGTTAAATGGCTACAGTATCATTTACTGAAAGCTCAACAAATACACTAGATGGCAATATTTAGTCACAATATAAAAAGTCACATTTATCCTTTAAGAATTACAAAAGTCTTTCTATCCGTGTATCCCTCTCACAGAAAGAATGTTAATAATGTAAATGCCAGCTTGAGGATTTATTGTCATAATAAACAAATACAGTACTTATGTACTGTATGTTGAATGTATATATTCGTCCGAGTTTTATTCATTTTTTTCTTAATGCATTGCCAAAATGTATATGATCGGGAAAAATTATCGGGAATGATTGGAGTTGAATCAGGAGCAAAAAAAAAAAAGCAATCGGATCGGGAAATATCGGGATCGGCAGATACTCAAACTAAAACGATCGGATCGGGAGCGAAAAAACATGATCGGAACAACCCTAGTATAAATGTTATGACAACAATTTGCAATTATTTAGGCTATACTCTGCACACATGCCGCAAATTTCCCAAGTTTTTTTTTTTTCTTTTCAATGTCAGGGGCCTGATTTGTTGGTCCAGCTTTTCAGTGCATCAACAAATCTTGGACACTTTCAAATGATGTTCCATTTTTATAAACAACATGCAATTCTTGGGATTTGTTCCGGGAATTAATTTATGCATATTAATATTATTATTAGGGCTGTCAAACGATTAAAATTTTTAATCAAGTTAATCACAGCTTAAAAATTAATTAATCGTAATTAATCGCAATTCAAACCATCTATAAAATATGCTATATTTTTCTGTAAATTATTGGTGGAATGGAAAGATAAGACACAAGACGGATATATACATTCAACATACTGTACATAAGTACTGTATTTGTTTATTATAACAAATCAACAAGATGGCATTAACATTATTAACATTCTGTTAAAGTGATCCATGGATAGAAAGACTTGTAGTTCTTAAAAGAGAAATGTTACTACAAGTTATAGAAATTTCATATTAAAACCCCTCTTAATGTTTTCGTTTTAATAAAGTTTGTAAAAATGTCAGTCAAAAAATAAACTTGTAGCTCGCCATTGTTGATGTCAATAATAATTATGGTGCTGAAACCCATAAAATCAGTCGCACCCAAGCACCAGCAGAGGGCGACAAAACCCCCCCAAAAAAGTAACAAGTGGAAATGACACTTTGCTGTAATTTTAATCTGTTTGAGCGGGCATGTGTGTTAAATGTGTCAAATATTTTAACGTGATGAATTTAAAAAATTAATTACCGCCCGTTAACGCGCTAATTTTGACAGCCCTAATTATTATATTTGATACATTTTTTAAAAACGTTTTTATATTCTTATGTATTTTCTATACACGAGAGGTGCTGGATCTGCGCAAAAAAGCCCCGTAACACATGGAGGCCAAAATCAAAAGTTGCCGGTTACTGTTCCGGCAGGATCCGGCACAAATGAACCCCTGGTTGTCCGATGTTATCGGGTAGCTGATAATATCGGCCGATAAAAGCACTTTAAAATGATATAGGATAATATCGACACAGGTTTTTGGCCAATATACATGTTGCCTTCAAAGTGAATGTAAAAACCTTTGTACAAGGGCTGGTCACAGCTTAGCCCTGCAGTTATGCTTATTGGCCATTAGATGTCTCCAAACTCAGATGCTTTGGATTTGTTATGTTAGCAGACCATTAGCATTCATTATGCAAAAATTAAATGCACAATAATAGGGATTTGATCTGATGAGCGGAGCTCTTACTTTTCAAAATGACGCCGTGCAAACAAGAAGTTGTGAATTGTAAGAAACAAAGTTTTTATTAAGAAGATCTATCATCAATTTTCATGATTTTTTTGGATGCCAGCACAATAACGTAGTGTACACATTTGAAAAATTCTTGTTTCTGAACCAAGTGTTTGCTCAAACACTTTCCCAACAAACCAAAATGAAGTCCGTGTTTGCTATGTTTTTTTTCTACGCCAACAAAAGCACATGAACAGACTCGTAATTACCAATTAGTAAGTGGAAAGGATCATCTTTCCCAGAGCATGTGAAGGCAGCATTAATTTGTTCTCCTGTAATGATAGCAAGAAATGGGCGGAGCCTTATTATAGCTCCTAATGAACTCAGACAGCGGAATGCTAGCATAGCAGAGGTAATGTAGCCTATTTGGCTCTGTTTGTTTGTGTCGGTGATAACTCAAAATTGAATAAATGGATGATCGCACGTGCAGGATATGTTTGGAACATGAACTGCAAGAGGTGATTATATCTTGGGGTCATGAGGTCAAAGGTTACAGAGGTAAGAAAGGGAATTTAACAATAAATTGACCATGTATTAGCCTATTTCATTCAAATTTTCAGGATTAATGATATGATTATTACTATATTAATGCAATATATGTTTAGATAATTGATTTAGAAAAATGTCTGTATTCAAGAGAGCGCCCGCTCTACCAAATATGGCGATATACAAACTGACAACAAGTTAGCACGTACCTTTAACTAACTCATAACTAACAAATTTGGAAAATATTTAAAAAAACAAATGTCCGTCAATTTAGCATCATACAGTGGTATGAAAAAGTATCTGAACCTTTTGGAATGTCTCACATTTCTGCATAAAATCATCGAATCTGAGCTGACCTTTGTCAAAATTACACAGATGAAAAAACAGTGACTGCTTTAACTAAAACCACCAAAAACATAAGTTTTCATTTTTTAATGAGATAGTATGCAAACAATGACAGAAGGGGGGGGGGGGGGGGGGGGGGATAAGTGAACCATCACATTTAGTATTTTGTCTCTTTCTTTTGACCGAGCCATGATGCACATTAGACAATGCATCAGATAATTCTTATCAGGTGTGTGTTTTATAGTGGGCAGGGCAGCTTTAAACCACTCATCAGTGATAGGGCTCACACTTGATTTAAATTGTTTGGTAAAAATTGGTTTCAATCATAGGCGGAGTTTGACTTTAGGGGCGGGGGGCACAACATGTTGATGACCCCGAAACGCGGTAAAATTAACTTACAAGAATATTTATAATACTAAGTTGACAATAGGCGTTTTTTATTTCCCATCATTCTAGAGGGGAATTCTAGATCAGGCTGCATAGGCCATATCTTTCGCCAAGATCGTCATCCATTGAATATGGTATGCCCGCAGGTGTTGTGCCAATGTAGTTACCACCGTCAAAAATTGTATCCCCTGAGCGGAGCCATATGGAGGTAGATTTGTGTCTTTATTATTCAATCCCCCAAAAAGTTGCTTCAATCAAAATATACATTTTCAACCAAAAAAAATCGCTTCGATAAAAAAAAAAAGTTTGAATGTAAAAATAAATTTGAAACTCAAAAAAAAAATGCATGCGAAAGCTATTTTTGTTTGATTTTTGTTTGATTTTTTATTTTTATTTTTATTTGTTTTTAATTGAAGCAACTTTTTTGATTAAAGTAATGTTGATTTGTGTTTGGGCCATATTTTAGCTAGGACATTTTTGTCTTTAATATTAAATCAAGAAAGAAAGAAAAAAATCATTTGAAAAATAAAATTGCCATCCCTAATATTTATTTTTCAAATGAAAATTATTTGCATAGCAAATGACCGTCTTAAAAAAAATTTTTTTTTTTTTTGTTCATTTTATTCTTGTTGCAGTTTTTTTGCTTTACAATTTATATTACATGTAATGACACTTTTAGTCCACCAGGGGGGCCTTCCCCCCCTTAAAATCCGTTTATGGTTTCAATTGTTCTCTAAGTCTCCTTAAGAAGAGTGTTCACTTACTTATCCCCCCCCCCCCTTTTGTCATTGTTTGCGTGCTAGCTTCATTAAAGTATGAAAACCTATAAATGTTTGGGTGGTTTTAGTTAAAACAGACAGTTTTTTCATCTGTGTGATTTTGATCAAGATCAGATCACATTTGATGGTGATTTTATGCAGAAATTCCAAAAGGTTCAGATACTTTTTCATGCCACTGTAGCTATCCTGTCTCCTCATTCTTGACCCATGTGCCGTATTTCATATTGCAAAGTCAAAATTGCTCTTTCCCGCATCGACCCGCTCTTCCCCCATGTAGGTCGCTCATTGCTAATCGCTAAGTCCAATCAGTGGCTCAATACCATGACGAGCAGCAGGAAAAAGAGCACAACGGAATTCCCTGGGCGGTGCGTTGTCGTCGCTCGGGAACAAATTGGCGCACGTGCTCCACTTCCTGTTTGAAGTGCTGGAGGGAAGCCCGCTATCTCTGCGGACGCCCGAAGGGGCCTCGCTGGCTTAATAGCCTGTGCGGGTGAGACGAATACCAGCCAATAAGAGCCGTGCGGCTGGTCCAACAGGGAGTGATAAAAGCACAGCTCAGTGCGACGCGCATCATTTGTTTGATAAACGAGCCGAGAAGCACAGTGTGGACGCTCACGGAGGCCGCTTAAAAGGCACAAGAGGGAGGTTAGACAATCTCCTCCCGGTGAGGAGCTTCTCGCTGACATCCACATTTTTTTTTGACACCAGCACACCTACTTGTGGTTCGATTAACCTTAACCCCCGAAACATGAAGCTGAAGTCCGTGGAATCATTGTGGGGGGTTGCGGCGGCCATATTGATGGATGGTGTGAAAAACAAGTCAGCTGATATTGATAAGCGCCAATCGATTGTTAACGAGTTCTCTGAGCGATGACCTTGCAGTTAGAATAACATCACCAACAGGTCAACACCGAGCCAGCAGTTTACATACGTGTACTTGTTCTACAAGCCCAAACTGCTCTGTTTACAAAATAAATGTAATTTTCACACATCGCCTTGGTTCTTGTTCCCTCAGCCCACCTGCCGCCAATGTTTTTCTCGACGGCCGGTGTTCATCCCGATCCCAGACGGTCGCAGCTGTCTTGTCACATGGGCTTTTATTTGCGCGGCCGCCCACCGGGAATGGCGGGCAAAGGTCAGCGTCGTTACCGCCGCTCGTTTGACGGAGGAACGAAGCCATTTCGCCGAACATCAACACCTGTAAATCCTTCTCGTTTTGCGTTCCGTCACCCAAGGGCGTAGGTTTGCGTAGGGACGCAAGGGACATAACACTCGCAACTTTTTAGGATGATCGATTTGTCCCCAACAATATTTAAGCAACCTTATTTGCATTATATAATGACTTCAGTTATATAGGTCATTTAGATTGAATTCCCATATGCTGTAAGGGTAGAATTGACCCTTAGATTTACCCCTTTTCACTTGCTGAATGTGCCAGTCCATTTTTTCCCTTCAAATACGTTTGATTGGTTGATCGCTTAAACAATATGTTGACAACATGCCGCCTCCTCCACCCCCATCAAAGAGGAGAGATATTAAGATTTTTTTTCAGTCAACAGCACCAGCAGCTACTGTTATTAGTAGAAAAAGACGTCAATGTTCTGAAGGTGGGGAACACACCACAAATTTTGCTCCTGAAAATTCGATCTGAGTTAGCTTAACATTAAACTGTATGAATTTGCTAACCTGCAAAACTTGAGGAGGAAGCTGCTTAGAGAAGTGTCCTCAAGTATGTGTTTTTTCCTTAAACTGTTAGAAATGTAGTGAACTGAGGTTTACTCCCTTTTCTCCAATTGTCATATTTATTTTATTTATGTGGCCTTAACCCTTTAACACCGAACGTGTCGGCAGCGACGCGTTTACGCATATCATCTTTGAAGCTTCGTCACGCTGTAATTACGTCACCCTCGTGCCGCTGGTTGGTCTCATTTGAAAGTGCGGAAGTTGATGCCCACACCAGTTTTTATTTGAAGTCAATCGTCCAAGAAAAACAGGAGATAATGTCATTTGAGTTTTATAGTTTTTATTGCACTCATAAATATGCATTAAAACGCTGCATGGGCCATGTATCTATCTCCATATTTCCATCATTTCTTGTCCTTTTTCAAAACCGAAAGCAGCACAAAAGACTACATATCCCAAGAGCCGTTGTGTAGTGATGTCAAGAAGGACGAACCGAATGTGATCATTTTTAATAAATTTCCGAGCGAGGCGCCAACTATTGAAAGGGAGGCATGCGAAGCAAGCAACGGCCGGTTGGTTTGAGTGAGCGACTTTCAAACGTGCAGAATGAATCTAAAACTATTTTTAGCGCAAGCAAATGCATTATTTCATTAACTCAAGGAAGAAGATGTGCCGTATTTGTTGGTTTTCATGGGATGAGTCGGCGTCTCGACGAGTAGAAGTGACAGCAGCGCGCAAACGGCGAAAGAGTAGGCTGTGTGACATTGTGTGTGACACAGCTCTGTGACCTGTTCAAGAAGCTTTATTGAGTGCGCAAAAAAAAAAAAAACTTCAAAAAAATCCATCCCCCTCTTGAACTACTTGTCAATATTTCTTAAAATACTTTTTTTCTGTGTTATATATATTTTTTCTTCACTATAATCTTTTCAATTTTTATGTAGATGTGCGTTCGAGAAGCTTGATTGCATGTACGTATATACTTTAGATAAGGTGATGGGTATAACACCTAACTTCACAAAGAGATATCCTCCAAATCCTTTTTGTCTTATGATATATATAATTTTTTTTTCTCACTATTTTGCACAGTACATAACCTGTTTTGACTATAGTTTGTGTAAAGGCCAAAAACGCCTATGACCATACCTGCTGTTTGTGTTGAATTGTCAAACATAAAACTATTCAATCTTTTTTTCTATTGAATGTTTATCCTAACAAGTTGAATAAATATTATCAAGCTTCAAAACGGTTGGTCGAGCATGTTTGGTTGTCAATGGGACATCAACATTACATTATTTTGTAAAAAGATTTGGGGATTTTTTTTGTGTTTTTGGGTCCAAAATTTGGATTATAATTGGTCAGTGAAGAAAACAACAGTTTGGACATGAAGTTCAAGGTGTCCTGAAAAAAGGGACCCAACTTGGCCAATGTAAACAATGTTTTCTTTGAAATATAAAGGCAACATCATTTGGCCAAAATAGGCTTAGGTGTTAAAGGGTTAAAGGAGCTTTCATTTTCTGTTGAGTTTGGCTGGACTTGTGGACAAAAGCAGTAGTGTTTTATCTGAAGGAATTTTTATTTATTTTTGTTATTCCCTGACTAAGAAGTTTTTTTCATTTATATTAAATTAATTCATTTAGACAAACAATGTTGAGTGGTCTCGAGATAAATGCTTTTTTTTTTTTTTTTTTGCATTATTCCTGTATGTATTGTGTATGTTAATGTAATTTATGTTCAAATATTGCAATTTAAATTTGCTAATTAAATCCAGACATTTGTTTTCAAAATGTTTCTTTAGTAGTTTTTGAAAACAAAGGTTTGAATCAAACGGTTTATCACCTAAACCAAACAGATGAAAGTTAGCACAAGTCAATACAGACTTATTTTGTATTGATCATTTAGCCTATCAATTAATTAGGTTGATATTGGTGAGAAATGTAGCCCTGACCCGCATTCACCCAATCAGTTTGGTCTTATTAATGTCCTGTCCCCAGCAAAAATTGTACATGCAGATTATGCTGGTCTATCGTCCCTACCAATTTTGAGACCAAACCTACGCCCTTGCCGTCACCATCCCGAGACTTTTTTTTTTTTTTTTTTTTTTTTAAGCCGGCAGTCAAACGCTGGCTTGATAATTTCACCGGGCATCGATCGAGACACGACAAAAGAAGTTCCATTAGACGGTGTATTGAATTGAATTCACTTAAGCGCCCTCCGGTTTTCACCAAATAGCAGGTCACGGCCCAACGAGAACGGCGGCGCGCCAAATCAATCGGCGTCATGGGGCGCTGCGGGCAAACACACAGCGTTGGCTGCCTTGCTGTGCCAAACTATTTAGTACACAGACAAAACAGCCGTATATTCTTTATCCTCTGCAAAGAGCGATTAATATTATTGCAGCATATTTAAGACTGCTTGTATGTATTTTGCTGTGTTTGTTTTTGACTACAAGTGACCAACTCATTATTATTATTAGTTTTTTTTTAGTGGATTTGCTAGCTTTTATGAGTGTTAGCTTTCATTTTTCTTGAAATTGTTAGTGTTAGCAGCATTAGGTTATGTTTTCGTAAATTGGGTGATTTGTCAGGTGCAAGATAGAGAAAGAAGAAATAAAATAATAAAACTCCAAAAAGATAACATTTTTAAAACATCTACAGTATTCTGTCATGTTGTCGTTTGGTGGCATCAATATGAAATTAAATGAACAAAAACGAACTGATTCGTGTCATTCAGAGTTTTTCGTTTTCAGTTAGTTATGGTTTGATCATCTTGTCAGTTCTTGTTTTCATCATATTGTTTGTCTTTGTTCCGAAATATCATTTCATGGCAAAGGACTAAAAATTACACTGCTGTCAGGTAATGCTCAATTTCTCCTAGAAAATGATTGCAATTACAAACGCTTTGGTAGCTATATTTTCATTTATTTTGCTTACAATGAAAAAACACAAAAAAAAACAAACAAACATATACTATTACACAAAACTCCAAAAATAGGCCTGACAAAAGTAGTGGTACCCTCAGCCTAATACTTGGTAGCACAACCTGTAGACAAAATAACTGCAAACAACCGCTTCGGGTATCCATCAGTGAGTTTCTTATAATGCCGTCCTGGAATTTTAGACCATTTTTCTTTGGCCAGCTGCCCCAGGTCTCTGAGATTTTAAGGGTGCATTCTCCAAACTGCCATTTTCAGATCTCTCCACAGGTGTTCTATGGGATTCAGGTCTGGACTCATTGTTGCCCACTTTAGTGGTTTCTCTCAAACTATTTTCTAGTGCTTTTAAAGTGTGTTTTGGGTCATTTTCCTGCTGTAAAGACCCATGACCTCTAAGGGAGACCCACATTTCTCACACTGAGCCCTACATTATGCTGCAAAATTTGTTGGTAGTCTTTAGACTTTAGAATGACATGCACATGGTCAAGCAGTCCAGTGCCAGAGGTAGCAAAGCAACCCCAAAACATCAGGGAACCGCCACCATGCTTGACTTTGGGGACTGTGTTCTTTTCTTTGACAGCCTCGTTTTTTTTCCCCTGTAAACTCTATGTTGATGCCTTTTCCCAAAAAGCTCTATTTTTGTGTCATCTGACCAGAGAACATTCTTCTAAAACGTTTTTGGCTTTCTCAGGAAAGTTTAGGCAAACTCCAGCCTGGTTTTTTTATGTCTCTAAGTCAGACGTGGGGTCTTCCTGGGTATCCTAACATAAAGTCCCTTTTCATTCAGACGCCGACTAACAGTATGGGTTGACACTGTTGTACCCTCGGACTGCAGGACAGCTTGAACTTGTTCAGATGTTAGTTGAGGTTATTTATCCACCATCCGCACAATCTTTCATTGAAATCTCTCGTCAATTTTTCTTTTCCATCCACATCTAGGGTGGTTGAACATTCAGGTCTTTGGAGATGGACTTGTAGCCTTGAGATTGCCCATGCTTCCTCACAATTTTACTTATCAAGTCCTCAAACAGTTCTTTGGTCTTCTTTCTTTTCTCCATGCTCAATGTGATACACACAAGGACACAGGACAGAGGTTGAGTCAACTTTAATCCATTTTAACTGGCTGCAGGTGTGATTTAGTTATTGCCAGCACCGGTTATGTGCCACACGTAAGTAAAAGGTGCTGTTAATTACACAAATTAGAGAAGCATCACATGATTTTTCAAAGGGTGCCAATACTTTTGTCCGGCCCATTTTTTTTAGTTTTGTGTCAAACGATTTATTTTATTTTTTTTATATATATATATTCTCTTTTTGTGTTTTTTCATTGCAAGCAAAATAAATGAACACATTACTACCAAAACATTTGTAATTGCAATCATTTTCTGGGAGAAATTGAGCATTAGCTGACAGAATTGCAGGGGTGCCAATACTTTTGGCCAGCAGTTGTATTTACGGTAATGTGGTGCATAGAGTATTTACAGAGTATGTCTTTGTAAAAAAAAAAAAAAAAAAAAAAAAAAATATATATATATATATATATATATATATATATATATATATATAAATAATAGGGCTGTCAAAATTATCGTGTTAACGGGCGGTAATTAATTTTTAAAATTAATCACGTTAAAATATTTGACGCAATTAACGCACATGCCCCGCGCAGACAGATTTAGATGACTGTAGAGTGAAATGCCCACTTGTTAATTGTGTTTTATGGAGTTTTGCCGCCCTCTGCTGGCGCTTGGGTGCGACTGATTTTATAGGCTTCAGCACCCATGAGCATTGTGTAAGTAATTATTGACATCAACAATGGTGGGCTACTAGTTTATTTTTTGATTGAAAATTTTACAAATTTTATTAAAACGAAAACATTAAGAGGGGTTTTAATATAAAATTTCTATAACTTGTACTAACATTTATCTTTTAAGAACTACAAGTCTTTCTATCCATGGATTGCTTTAACAGAATTTTAATAATGTTAATGCCATCTTGTTTATTTATTGTTATGATAAACAAATACAGTCCTTGTGTACCGTATGTTGAATGTATATATCCATCTTATGTCTTATCTTTCCATTCCAACAATAATTTACAGAAACATATGGCATATTTTATAGCTGGTTTGTATTGCGATGAATTGCAATTAATTAATTTTTAAGCTGTAATTAACTCGATTAAAAATTGTAATCGTTTGACAGCCCTAAGAAATAATATTCGCTAAGGGTCTGGCATTGTCGTTCTTTCTAACACGATTTTAATAAACTCCCTCGGTTTTATTGTGTCAAAATTGACATCCAGGTTCAAGTTGACTTGCACAAAATAAGACAACAGATGTCCAATCCAACCTGAGAGACAGTTTCTTGACTTTAGATTGAAAAGCCGTGACTGATAAAACTTGGAAGCAATAAAGGGAAGACAGAAGAAGTCATTATTAGAGATTAATGAGTTTTTTTGGGGGGGGCGGCAAAACGTTGAGCGGTGGGCCGCATTGTCGACAAATTGGGGCGAGTGATGTTTTTTTTTTTTTTTGGTCTGTCACGCTCCACAGCTCGCGAGTGTTCGGGCTCCTTCAGATGAATTGTCACTCCCGACTGAAGTGTTGAAACAGGACGGATTTGTCCGAATTCCATTAGTTGGCCCTTCACGTCCTATGTAGCCAACCTACGGGATCATTATCACTCTGTATCGTTGCGCTCATAAATCAGCATTCTTGCCAAACCCGGTGTGATTATCGGATAATCGATCGCGGGCGTGTTTACCGGCCAGTCGTGACTAATGAGCGGCGAGAAAAAAACACAACGATTAAATTCTGGCGGGAACGCCGCTTGGAGAATTTAGAAAATCTCTCAAACTTTTATCAGCCCGAGCGCAGATGTTTAAATATTAATACTGAGCTGAAGAATTTCATGAATACAAGAGGAGGAGCTTCAACGTTGGTGGTTTGGTAGTTAGCGTTATTTAGCGGTGACACGACGTTACCAGGATTCTTCTTAGATATGTTGCGTAAATTGAATTGAAAACAATATTTAATGTTTGTTTTATTGCTTTCACTGGGTTTCATCATACGCCTGCCATTTTCTTCCCCGGGATGCCGGCGGACATGTCGTCGGCGAACCCTGCCGAGTTTGCCTCACGCCGCTCCCTCCGACAACAAACTTAGTTAGAAAGTACTTTCGGATTTAATCATAAAAAATGGAGGGCGGCCCGCATGGTTCCTGTCAGCACGGCAATCTTTTTTCATCATTTCATCTCCTTTAATCAAATGGAGGGAAATGATATCAGGCCGCTCGTGAAGCGTATCCCGCACTGGAAGAGTCCTCGTGGGAGGAGGAGGGTGGCATTCCGAGGTCGCAAATGGATGAGATGGATTATTAATGAGTTGAATATGAGACGGGTGGAATGCTACAGATCCTTATCAGCGGGAAGGCTGACGCCGACTAATTGCGATTGCCATCAGCTGCTTGAACCGGGCGGAAGCGTGCCGACGGCCATTTTGGTGGTGAGCATTGGAAACTCTGTAGTTCTGTTTCAAGCAGAAATGTGAAGTAATTTCATAACATGCCAAATAGGGTCAGAATTAAAGTAATTAAACATTGTCCAACAAATAAAGCATGAAAAAAAATAATTTATATGTTGTATATTTGACAAAATAATCGTGTTTCCGAAGTTCGAGCCTGAAAGGGGACGAACCCGGAAGTGATACGTCACACCGAGAACAGCGATGGCAGCGCTCCATACATACGGCCGCCATACAAAGCCCTTCAAACAATGATTCAAACAGCGATATAAGCGATAGATCGAGCGCAAGGGAGAAGATCCAAGTTTTTGAAGAGTTGGAGGAAGAAGAGGAGGTTGGAATTTCATGTTGGACCTCACATGTATTAGCCAGACGCTAATCAGGATGCAAACAATGTGGTAAAATATAGGCTGTTATTATTTTCATGATTTGAAGATGCAGGCATTTTGTCTATCTGATGACATTGTTAACAAAAATAATAATCAGACTTCATGTTCATTTTGGCAGATCCGGCAGCTTTCGTGCATATAAAATAATAATATAAAAACGTTGGGGGGAAAGAAGGAGATGAGTCGTTGATGGCTTTCTCCACTTTATTGTGGCAACAATAAGAAAACATAATTATCGCGGACTGCCGCCACATTCAACCGCGAAGTTTTGCTTCTCGCTCATCTTCCCCTCGCCTCCTACTACTCACAGCTCTCCAGTCCCAGCGTCTCTTAAACGGATCGTGCATAGTGTCTTGTTATGAGCTTTTTGTTGACAAAGGTATCGAACACACGATGTGCTGACAACTTTGTTTCTTTACTAGAAACTGCAATTTCTGGAGAAATTACTTCTGGTCTTTGCCGTGTGGAGATACAGATCTTACCCCTGCCCAGGGCTATCAATAGAATGGACAAACATGCCCGTCAATGGCATTAAACAAAGTAAATGCCATTAGAAATGAATGGGAAATTTGGACGTCTATGGCCGTCAATGGCAGCACCCTTCAAAAGCGTCAATGGAATCGGGGAAGTTTGGTGGACACGTCCTATTGATATCTGGTCATTTCCTGTTGATTTGGGGAATTTTTTGTTTTTCCCATTGAAAATGAATGGGAAAATTTTTAGACGTCCATGGCCGTCAATGGCATTAAGTTACATAGGCGTTGATAGAATTCAAATCCATTAGCATCAATAGATTTGACATACATGGCCGTCAATGGCAACAATGCAATGCAGATTCTATTGGAAATCCCATTGAAAGTGAATGGGACATTTCCCATTAAAAATGAATGGGAAAGTTTTTGGCAAATTCCCGGGGAACCGTATATTTTTTCCAAATCCTGTATGCAATCTTTATGCCCCTCACCGTCCCGGAATTTTTGATGTCCAAATTATGTGATTTGGTTTAAAAAATTGTAGGACAAGTAGCGTTTTGAAAAAAAAAATTTAAATCGGAAAATCGGCATTTACGTGAAAACAGAAAATTTTTCGGGGCCGTTTGACAAAAAGCCACAGTCACACAAAAATTCCGGACGTGTCGATATCTGAACGGTGCCGATCGGTGCAGCGGTACGGGCTGTGCGGCGCGCCGAAAAACACGGAGAATACGTTGATTAATAAATAAATAATAATAAAGTCGCAGAATAACATTATCTGGCTTTGCCAAAAAGGCAAAGACCAGATAATTAACAGATGGAGCCAACAGTACGAACACAGCTTGGAGCTCTCGGCAGGAAGTGGCGTCTAATGGCGTGAGGAAATGTAGTTTTTTCACACAAGCGAACAGATTACAAAGCACCACTTCAGTGTTGTCCCGAGACTACATTTCCCATGATTCACTGCGTGACCTGCGCGCTTGCTGATTCGCTGTGAGACATTAAAACCAACACGTTTGTTGTCAATTGTCACCTGTCAGTGGCTTTCGTAAAACACAAACTAGAAGGCTATCAAGCGATCATCGTGAAAGAAACGCCGAACCGTACAAATAGAATGCAATGCTTGAAGCATGAAGGTGGAAATACATAATACAAATACAAATAAATGTGCACAAACTCACGGGCGGTGTGTGTCTCTTACGGCAACGTGACCGTGAATTACCGAGACGCCGACCCGCTTATATGCACATCCACACCCCTTTTCCCGATTGGCAGTGGATTAACCCTTTCGGACAAGATCGTAGATGACGCGAAATTTAAACACGCTTAACCTAGCGAACCCAACAACAACTATGATTGGGGATTGCCACGAGTTAGTTTTTGGCTAACGTCGCTAGCTTCTACGGTTCATTCCAAAAGTTGGCAGCTCTGCTTTGACAAAGTAATCAGTCATCTGTCCAAAAATGACACTTACTTTTTGGCAAATCCTTGATCATAAGCAGACCGGTTAAGGAAGCAGGCATCTTCGAAGTGTTGGCAGCAGAGAACACTACTCGATGATGGCGTGAAATTCATTCGCTTCGTGTGAACGAAGATGTCCGTTTACGTGACCTGCTATCCTTTGGCCACTCATACAACTTTTCGTTTGAGTGAGAACAAAACATCGCCACACACCGCCGTGGCATTTTACCGAGAAGCAATGCAACAAACGATACTGTTCTATGGCGGACTTCCCTCGCACTTCTCAGTGTGACGTAATTTCCGAAGATTTCTGAAGAAAAGCATTTTCGTTGTCAAGGGCGTTGCTATGGGTTAAACAAAGAATCAGAAAGGGTTGCGTAAAAAAAAAGAAAAAATAACGAAAATATGCTTATAATTATGGTTGTTCCGATCATGTTTTTTTGCTCCCGATCCGATCCCGATCGTTTTAGTTTGAGTATCTGCCGATCCCGATATTTCCCGATCCGATTGCTGTTTTTTTTGCTCCCGATTCAATTCCAATCATTCCCGATAATTTTTCCCAATCATATACATTTTGGCAAGGCATTAAGAAAAAAATGAATAAAACTCAGACGAATATATACATTCAACATACAGTACATAAGTACCGTATTTGTTTATTATGACAATAAATCCTCAAGATGGAATTTACATTATTAACATTCTTTCTGTGAGAGGGATCCACCGATAGAAAGACTTGTGATTCTTAAAGGATAAATGTGACTTTGTATATTGTGACTAAATATTGCCATCTAGTGTATTTGTTGAGCTTTCAGTAAATGATACTGTAGCCCTTTAACTTCTGCCCAAATGCATGATGGGAAGTGCAACCATGACTGTGCGTCGTGGTACCAATTGATATATCTTCTCTGCGTTGGGAAATAACATAGGGTGTCAAAAAAAAGATCAACTACTACCTTTCTTCCCCACATTGCATCCCACGATTATTCTAATAGTTGGGAGAGGGATTGTAAGGCTTTAGCCGTTTAAAAAAAGGCTCCAAAGGCTGCCAAAATTCACTCTACTCATTTTACGCTGCTTTTTAGTTCTATATACTGTATTGGTAAAACGGCGCCATTATAGATTGAACGCGACAATGCGTGAGTGGGTCGTGCAGCGCATGCGTTAATTCCGTTAAATATTGTAGCGTGATAAATGTAAAAAATATTAATTCTCGCCGTTAACGCGATAAATTTGATAACCCTACCTTAAGCTTAAACTAAAGACTCTGGAAGAGTGTAACACAGTATGTCTGTAACGTTAAATATAATTAGAAAACGATTTAATTAAAAAAAAAATATATATATTAGGGCTGTCAAACTATAAAAATTTTTAATCGAATTAATTACAGCTTAAAAATTAATTAATCGTAATTAATTGCAATTAATCGCAATTCATACCATCTATAAAACATGCCATATGTTTCTGTAAATTATTGTTGGAATGGAAAGATAAGACACAAGATGGATATATACATTCAACATACAGTACATAAGGACTGTATTTGTTTATTATAACAATGAATCAACAAGATGGCGTTAACATTATTAACATTCTGTTAAAGTGATCCATGGATAGAAAGACTTGTAGTTCTTAAAAGAAAAATTTAGTACAAGTTATAGAAATTTTATATTAAAAACCCTCTTAATGTTTTCGTTTTAATAAAATTTGTAAAATTTTCAATCAAAAAATAAACTAGTAGCCCGCCATTGTTGATGTCAATAATTACTTACACAATGCTCATGGGTGCTGAAGCCTATAAAATCAGTCGCACCCAAGCGCCAGCAGAGGGCGGCAAAACTCCATAAAACACAATGAACAAGTGAGCGTTTCACAGTACTGTCATTTAAATCTGTCTGAGCGGGGCATCTGCGTTAATTGCGTCAAATATTTTAACGTGATTAATTTTTAAAAATTAATTAACGCCCGTTAACGCGATAATTTGGACAGCCCTAATATATATTTAAAAAAGGCATGTCTGACATTTTTTTGCCGATTCTGATACTTTGAAAATGACGTGATCGGACCTGATCGATCGGCATCCCGATCGATCGGGACATCTCAACTTATAATTGTTTAGCCATTGATATTATTCAAAAAAATGGTTGGCCAACCTTAGTTCACATTTCTGCTTCAAACGTCATTTGCTCAAGAAAAACATCCCCGAGTCTGCAAAGTTTTAAAGATATCCGAGGGCTATGGACATGAAAGATTACATCATTGTCAGCTCCATTCAAGTGAGAACGGGAGTACACCATGTGGCCATCCCGAGCCCCTGTCAATTTTCCATCGATTTACAAGGTCTGACTGACTTTTCCAAGAATCAATGGTGTTTTTTATGTAACTTTCTGTTTGTTAAACTTTCGCTTCTTCTCTCGTCTCCTTCCAGGCGGGATGTCCCTGGAGTGACCTTGGGGGTAATGAGTTCCTGAGCACGAGTCAGTAAAGCTCGCAACTCAGCCCCCAACCATCACTGACCCACCCCTAACACACACACGCACACTACGCTCAACCCACAAAGAGACGGAAGGCGTAGTGCGAGGACAGAGGATTCCCATGAAAAGAGCCTAGAGGACTCAACAATTTTCTCCCGACATACAACCAGCACACCTCGGGATCAAGTAAGTGCGTCTTAGGCGGGAAAACTTGCGGATAAGCGGAGGCCGCTTTCAAGTTTGAGGTGAAACTCTGGGAGAAGTTAGGTCAGAAGTTGTTTGCGTTATCAAAACTTTTAAAACATCCCGGTTTTGGAGGTACTGTTAAACTGATTTTTTTTTCTGTGAATAGTACTAAGACTGAGTAAGGGTATGAAGATGACCGAGTGACTGGATTGTAAACATGCTGCTCTGGGTGAAAGGTACTGGCATGCAACAGAGGTATGTTTTGGGCCTGATAATTCTCTGTGGTTTTGTTTTAGATGTGAGATGATGTCTGTGTCAAAGAGAACTGGAAAATACTGATTGGGCAGTAGTATCAAGACGATTATTCCAAGGTGGGACAGTATCTAAAAAGTAAACCGGTGTGAAATTCAGTTTTCCACAACTCGCCAGTCTCATCTGAAAATGTTTGGATGCGGGTATATTTCCCCTGCCTGCGCGCCGTTTGACGCGGCCCACTTTTTTCCCAGGATTCGTCGATTTGGGTCAGGCCTGAGCGGAATGACAAACCCCTCAGCGGGCGTATTGTATCGCCACCGTCCATCCGCCGTTGCCATGGCGTTCCTCGGCAAACACTCCGCTGTCTTATATGCATTCCCGCCGCGGACAAAAGCGACCCCTCCTCCTCCGCCCGACTCCCCCTTCAAAATGAGGTGTCAACACACGGCGGTGGTCGGAATGAAAGAGGCGGATGAGCCGGGGAAGTTTTCCGAGGAAGTTCTCAACACAATGCGCGTCGGGCGGGGGGCGGTAAACTCATAAACAAGTCTCGCACCCCTTCCTCGCAGTTGCCTTTAAGGAGACCTTTGGGACCGGACCACGTGACGCTGCCTATAGAGCACAAAGGGGCTTCGTCTTCCTCCTCCTCTTCGTCCTGCGTCTTTGAGGAGCGCTTCACCGCAGAGGAGCAATAAGGCCACTCCGGGGGTGTCCTCACGAAGGGGTGGGGGTGATGTGAAAGGCTCTATAAGAGTGGGAAGAAGGGGATGCTCACAGTGAGTGGTGCATTCACTGACCCCCTCCACCTCAGCGACCATTCACAGGAACAGAATGAACCTCGGCGGGAGGCCCCCGAGGAGGAGCGGCGAATAGAAAGCAGGAGAATGAGGGCGCAAGGACACAGGGAGGGGGAGCGCTTCCCTCAAATGCCCAAAGACATCTGACCATCCTCGAGAAGTTTTCTCTTTGCACTTCTGTTCCATGTCAGTACCTTTCAGACACGACACAGGTGGTAGATCTGTTTCGGTTTTCCGATGTGTCTCCCGCAAGGCCCGAAGAGCCTCCGATCAATACAATCTCTTACATTTTGGAGCCATTGTGACCACGAGTGGATTCTGAGCCGATACTAACGATATTGTAATCAGTCCTTTAGAGCGAACGGCCGGCGCAAACACCGTTCCGCCCACATCGATCGCGAGCGTCACCGCGGAACGCCGACCGCCACTTAGCGTCTTCATTTTTCCGATCCGATTACTAACAGCGCTCATGGTTTTCCGTTTGGCGATCGGTTCTTTCGCCGATGCTTTCGCGTATTTCTGCAAGTTTATACAAACGCAGAAAGAAGGAAAGCGGAACATTCGTGAGAAGCATTAGTATTCTGTCTGTATTGCATGCTGTGAGACAGCCGGTCTTTGCAAACAAACAACCAGGAGAGGACGGGGATGTAGGGGAGCTTTGTTTTCTTCTCTGTGTTCCGAGTTCACGTTCTGCAAAAATCAGCGGAATGGCACCTTGACCTACAGTGGGGCAAATATGCATTTAGTCAACCACCAATTGTCCAAGTTCTCCTACTTGAAAAGATTAGAGAGGCCTGTAATTGTCAACATGGCTAAACCTCAACCATGAGAGACAGAATGTGGGGAAAAAAACCCAGAAAATCACATAATTTGATTGATTGATAATTTTTAAAGAATTTATTTCCAAATTAGAGTGGAAAATAAGTATTTGGTCACCTACAAACAAGCAAGATTTCTGGCTGTCAAAGAGGTCTAACTTCTTCTAACGAGGCTCCACTCGTTACCTGTATTAATGGCACCTGTTTTAACTCATTATTGGTATAAAAGACACCTGTCTACAACCTCAGTCAGTCACACTCCAAACTCCACTATGGCCAAGACCAAAGAGCTGTCGAAGGACACCAGAGACAAAATTGTAGACCTGCACCAGGCTGGGAAGACTGAATCTGCAATAGGTAAAACGTTTGGTGTAAAGAAATCAACTGTGGGAGCAATTATTAGAAAATGGAAGACATACAAGACCACTGATAATCTCCCTCGAACTGGGGCTCCATGCAAGATCTCACCCCGTGGCGTCAAAATGATAACAAGAACGGTGAGCAAAAATCCCAGAACCACACGGGAGGACCTAGTGAATGACCTACAGAGAGCTGGGACCACAGTAACAAAGGCTACTATGAGTAACGCGCCACCAGGGACTCAAATCCTGCACTGCCAGACGTGTACCCCTGCTGAAGCCAGTATACGTCCAGGCCGGTTTGCGTTTCGCTAGAGAGCATTTGGATGATCCAGACGAGGACTGGGAGTGTTCTGGTCACATGAAACCAAATAGAACTTTTTGGTAGAAACACACGTTCTCGTGTTTGGAGGAGAAAGAATACTGAATTGAGCCATACCCACTGTGAAGCATGGGGGTGGAAACATCATGCTTTGGGGCTGTTTTTCTGCAAAGAACCACAACGACTGATCTGTGTAAAGGAACAAATGAATGGGGCCATATATCGAGATTTTGAGTGAAAATCTCCTTCCATCAGCAAGGGCATTGAAGATGAGCTGTGGCTGGGTCTTTCAGCATGACAATGATGCCAAACACACAGCCAGGGCAACAAAGGAGTGGCTTCGTAGGAAGCATTTCAAAGTTCTGGAGTGGCCTAGCCAGTCTCCAGATCTCAACCCCATAGAAAATCTGTGGAGGGAGTTGAAAGTCCGTGTTGCCCAACGACAGCCCCAAAACATCACTGCTGTAGAGGAGATCTGCATGGAGGAATCGGCCAAATTACCAGCAACAGTGTGTGAAAACCTTGTGAAGAGTTACAAAAAATGTTTGGCCTCCGTTATTACCAACAAAGGGTACATAACAAAGTATTGAGATGAACTTTTGGTATTGACCAAATACTTATTTTTGACCATGATTTGCAAATTCTTTAAAAATCAAACAATGTGATTTTCTGTTGTTTTTTTTTCCACATTCTCTCTCATGGTTGAGGTTTACCTATGTTGACAATTACAGGCCTCTTTAATCTTTACAAGTAGGAGAACTTGCACAATTGGTCGTTGACTAAATACTTATTTGCCCCACTCTATCCTGATGGAATCTCCAAAGGTTACAGGTGTGTAAGTATTAAAAGTGATACTGTCAGGTGTTAAATTCAACCCCCAATCCCTTTCCAGGTCTAGTCCATCTGAACTGGGGGGCTGGCAGCGAATGAACGTTAGTTCGTGACGGATGAGGGATGTCCAATCCCCGCCGCGCCCCCGCCTCCCGCTCATTCAGAGTAAATAACCGCCGACGCTGTCGGGAAATAAGACTGTCACGGCGTTCCCCGACCAGAGCGGATTGAGTCTCTCGCCCGACCGCAAGCTGGCTTTGATACATGGAAGGTCGAGGCGGCGATGCCGGCGGAGAGGGAATTTTCCGCCAGCGGGTTGTTGTTTGTCACATTTTAGCGCTGTATTAAAGTAGACGTGTAATTATGAACTCGTAGGCGGAAAGAACAACACGGGCAAACCTCTAGGAGAGCCTCTTGCATTGCAATGGGTGGCGGTGGAGGCTGATTGGGGACAGAAGATGGAGGATGAGCGTATCTGAGTAAAATTAACCAGAAAGTCGTACATTTTGGTTTGAGACAGTCATTTTTGCGTTAGAAAATCTCATGAGGGGCACACAAAAAAGTTTCAGGGCCCCATTTGTGAAATTGAACAGGAAGTTCTACATTTTGGCTGCAAGTATCCATCTTGTGGCCAAGTCCAGGCCTGGTACATTGGCGAACTCCCACTCGGGAATGCGTCCAATGGAGCCCCGTCAAAGTTTGAGGCTCATTCCTCGCTTTGGCCGTGAACTCTTTGGCTCGGATCATCTCGGGCAATAACTCTCTCAGCCACCGGAGGCCAGCGCGGCGATGATAAGGTCATCTTCTCAATATGTGACGGGGAAAAAAGAAAAATCCATCGGAGCATAGACGGGGGTCACGGAGGAGGCGCGTACATCACCCGCCGGGCTCGTAAATAGAAGGAGTGCGGCCGACGACGTGCTCGCGCCTCCGGCAGGCGAACGGCGAGGCCATCAGCAGCTTTTGTTTGAGGCCGAGAGATGAAAAAACGGCGTTCGATACCGTCACCGTAGGTCGGCGATGGCCGGAGTCATTACAATAGATCAAGAGGGTCCTCGGCTGACAGCGGCAACACCGCGGGACTGCTGCGGCCATCAAAACAAAGCCACATATTATGGAAAGGAAAAACAAAAAGACAACAGTGCTTGCGGGATGACTGGACTATATTTTTATCGAAACAAAACATGAAAATCATGGACCTTGATTTAATTGTATAATTTATAAAGGGATTATTATCAACCTTGCAAGATTCAGTTGGGCAAATAAGTATTTAGTCAACCACTAATTGTGCAAGTTCTCCCACTTGAAAAAAAATATTAGAGAGGCCTGTAATTGTCAACATGGGTAAACCTCAACCATGAGAGACAGAATGTGAAAAAACCCCAGAAAATCACATTGTTTGATTTTTTTAAAGAATTTATTTGCAAATCATGGTGGAAAACAAGTATTTGGTCAATACCTAAAGTTCATCTCAATACTTTGTTATGTACCCTTCGTTGGCAATAACGGAGGCTAAAGGTTTTCTGTAACTCTTCACAAGCTTTTCACACACTGTTTCTGGTATTTTGGCCCATTCCTCCATGCAGATCTCCTCTAGAGCAGTGATGTTTTGGGGCTGTCGTTGGGCAACACGGACTTTCAACTCCCTCCACAGATTTTTCTATGGGGTTGAGATCGGGAGACTGGCTAGGCCACTCCAGAACTTTGAAATGCTTCTTACGAAGCCACTCCTTTGTTGCCCTGGCTGTGTGTTTGGCATCATTGTTATGCTGAAAGACCCAGCCACGTCTCATCTTCAATGCCCTTGCTGATGGAAGGAGATTTTCACTCAAAATCTCTCGATACATGGCCCCATTCATTCTTTCCTTTACACAGATCAGTCGTCCTAATCCCTTTGCAGAAAAACTGCCCCAAAGCATGATGTTTCCACCCCCATGCTTCACAGTGGGTATGATGTTCTTCTGATGCAATACAGTAATCTTTCTCCACCAAACACGAGAACCTGTGTTTCTACCAAAAAGTTGTATTTTGGTTTCATCTGACCATAACACATTCTCCCAGTCCTCTTCTGGATAATCCGAATGCTCTCTAGCGAACCGCAGATGGGCCTGGAGGTATACTGGCTTCAACAGGGGGACACGTCTGGCAGTACAGGATTTGAGTCCCTGGCGGCGCATTGTGTTACTGATAGTAGCCTTTGTTACTGTGGTCCCAGCTCTCTGTAGGCCATTCACTAGGTCCCCCCATGTGGTTCTAGGATTTTTGCTCACCGTTCTTGTTATCATTTTGATGCCACGGGGTGAGATCTTGCATGGAGCCCCAGATCGAGGGAGATTATCAGTGGTCTTGTATTTCTTCTATTTTACTAATGACTCCCACAGTTGATTTCTTTACACCAAGCGTTTTACCTATTGCAGATTCAGTCTTCCCAGCCTGGTGCAGGTCTACAATTTTGTCTCTGGTGTCCTTCGACAGCTCTTTGGTCTTGGCCATAGTGGATTTTGAAGTGTGACTGACTGAGGTTGTGGACAGGTGTCTTTTATACCGAGAATGAGTTAAAACAGCTGCCATTAATACAGGTACCGAGTGGAGCCTCGTTAGAAGAAGTTAGCCCTCTTTGACAGCCAGACATCTTGTTAGTTTGTAGGTCACCAAATACTTATTTTCCACTCTAATTTGGAAATAAATTCTTTAAAAATCAAACAATGTGATTTTCTGTTTTTTCTTTCCAAATTCTTTCTCTTATGATTGAGGTTTACCCATGTTGACAATTACAGGCCTCTCTAATCTTTTCAAGTAGGAGAACTTGCACAATTGGTGTTTGATTAAATACTTATTTGCCCCACTGTATATGACAAGAGAAATGTTCATAATTAATATGGATGTCCGCTCTTTCAAATAAGAAGATGCTTTGAGTTTGGCCGCTCAGGCAGAAGTCTGCTCTCTCAGAATGCTCCCCATAGTTTCATTTGTTAGCATTACCTGTTGATACAACATACAAATGACAGTTTGGACGCATTTTTTCCTCGTCACCCTCTCATGGAATACTAGCACCTTAACTTTAAATAAATCTCACAAGACGTTACCTTGTCTCTTCTCTTGCTTTTATTTAACTTGAAATTGACCTTGACGCTCCCGAGCTCTCTCAAGTGATGCGATCAGTCCTCGGAAGCCTTTTAATTCCTCTGCTGCATCTGGTGATGCGTTACTTTGCGTTGACTGCCCTGCCGTCCATTAAAATTAATTAGGCCCGTTTGAGTGGCGCGCCGCTTCTGCTGCCGGTGGTGTATATATATATATATTTTCTTCTTTTGTATGACGTGAGAGGTGGCGGCGTGGGTTGCGCATTCAACACTGTCAGGTTTGGCATCCGTGAGGGAAATAATGTCGGCGTGGGTGGTGAAATCCACACAAGCTTGCTTGCTCGCCACCAAAATGGAAGGAATTGGATATAATTAGGCAGGATATGTTTGTTTATTTAACGCACTGGCTGCCAATGACGGCGATAGACGTCCAATCATTGGGAACGGGAAGGCTTGTCGGCCCTTCCCATTCCAATGGATTGGATGTCTACAAGTGACAAACTCAAAGAGACTCATTAAATTACTTTAAGCAGGCCAGAATCGTAGTTTTGTTCTTTCCGTAACACTCCAAGTTGGCGCAAAAACGTACTCAAAATTGGAACGTTAGTAACTGTCAAAAAAAAGAATTAGGGTTGTTCCGATCATGTTTTTTTGCTCCCAATCCGATCCCGATCGTTTTAGTTTGAGTATCTGCCGATCCCGATATTTCCCGATCCAATAGCTTTTTTTTGTGCTCCCGATTCAATTCCAATCATTGCCGATCATTTACATTTTGGCAATGCATTAAGAAAATGAATAAAACTCGGACGAATATATACATTCAACATACAGTACATAAGTACTGTATTTGTTTATTATGACAATAAATCCTCAAGATGGCATTTAATTTATTAACATTCTTTCTGTGAGAGGGATCCACCAATAGAAAGACTTGTAATTCTTAAAGGATAAATGTGACTTTGTATATTATGACTAAATATTGCCATCTAGTGTATTTGTTGAGCTATCAGTAAATGATACTGTAGCTATTTAACTGTTCTGCCCAAATGCATGATGGGAAGTGCAACCATGACCGTGCGTAGTGGCACCAATTGATATATCTTCTCTGCGTTGGGAAGTAACATAGTGTCTTAAGGAAAAGATCAACCACTACCGGTCTTCCCCACATTGCTTCCCACGATATTTCTAATTGTTGAGAGATGGATTTTAAGGCTTTAGCCAATTAAAAAGAGGCTCCAAAGGCTGCCAAAATTCACTCTACTTATTTTACGCTGCCTTTTATCTCTCTGTATAGGTAAAACGGCGCCATTACAGCTTGAGCAAGACAATGCGTTAGTGGGTCGTGCAGTGCACGCATTAATTGCGTTAAATATTTTAACGTGATACATTTTTCTAAAAATTAATTACCGCCGTTATCGGGATAAAATTGATAGCCCTACCTTAAGCCAAAACTAAAGACTCTGGATGAGTGTAAGACATTTTGTTTGTGACGTTAAATACAATTAGAAAACGATTTAATTAAAAAATATATAAATATTAAAAAAAAGGCATGTCCGATATTTTTTTGCCGATTCCGATACTTTGAAAATGACGTGATTGGGATGCCGATCGATCGGGTGCAACCATCTTTAAAAAGAATGTTAAAGTTCTTACAAAACTGACTTTCTCGTCTGTCATTCTCAGGTGATTTAATTCCGGTTTCTATTCCGCAATCAGATATTTCCTCGCTCTTTACGCATTCTCCAGGCGGTTGTTTACGCGCAAATCTCTGGAGTGGCGTCCGCTCACAGATCACAAAGGCTTCCAAATAAATCCTGTTCAATATGCGGCCGGAGGACATGCCGTCTCTATCTCTCTCCGAGCGACTTTGTCCAAGGACGCCGGCGAGTTTATTGTCTGGGATCAAACGCGGAGACGGGCGGGAGCGATTGCAGCTGCTGCTTTGCATTCCGCCGCGCCGCTCCGCCGCGCTCCGTTCATCTGGGACGCATGATGGGCTTGGATCACCACCAAGTAAACTCCAAAACAAAACAAAAAAACAAGTGAGCACCTGTAATGCCGAATCGTGCATCCGAAGACGGTCCTTGGTGAAAAAAAGGTTAGAGACCTAAAGTACAAAATCATTTTTGTTAAGTTTACTTAGAGTTTTAGGCAGACAATTGTCACTATGATCCGAGTCACATGTACATCCCGAGCAGTGTTGTCACAGATTACTTGAAAAAGTAATTTAATCACCAATTACTGATTACTCCTCAAAAAGTAATCTAGTTACTTTACTGATTACTTCATTATCAAAGTAACTAAGTTACTTTAAAAGTAATCTATCAGTTACTTTTTACCCATTTTTCTCCCTTTGCCGCCTCAACATAAGAACTGACTTCCCGATGATTAAATTTAAAGGGGAATTTCAGAATTTTGCTGTAGCTTAGCCACTCCGGAGTCCTGAAACTAACAAATATCTGACAAACTGCTTGGAATTTGTTGAAATCAACTCCACAGACCAACTCAACCCCGCTAACTCTAAGATCAAGCCTCATGTCAAAACTTCTGAATTTCGGGTTATGGTTAACAGCATATCAGTGCCAATATAAAACAATGCAAACTGACGGCACAATGATCAACAACACACAAGTGGATTGTACATTGCAATAAACACAAAGGTGGTGGCGGGCACGGATGCGCGTACAGCCGTGCACATTAACAACCCGGAAGTACTCCTCTCAACACACACGCGGTCAATTTGGCCACAAAAAGTGGCGGCAACTAAGCACTTGACACTCAGTCGGACTTAGAACACATCGCACAGATGCTAAACGAACACATCACCTCACGGCATAAATGTTGAACACGCATATGATGTAAACATATGTCGTTGCTAGGGAAAAGCTACGAAACGGCCGCGCATGTAGGGGGTCCAACCTTTTGCTGATACTCTCCAGAATGAAGGAAAAATACTCACCTTCATTCATGGATATCCACAGATCAACATTCCCTCGCAACGTCTCAACACTCGGCGCAAATGTCCACCCGCCTCAGTCCCACAACACGTGACGCGAGACCAAAACAGCAAATAGCTAAGAGGTTGTCATGGAAACACGTACCGGGAACCTTTTATTTTAGCATTTTCTATTCAAAATGCTCTTCGTACATGACTACAATATTCTTCATTCTACATACATTATGAGGCAATGAAAAAATAGTAATGCGGAGACACTACGGAAACTAACTTTAATCAGATTACTGGTCTAGAAAAATGAACGCGTTAGATTACTCATTACTAAAAAAAGGAATCAGATTTCAGTAGCGCATTACTAACTAACGCGTTATTGACAACACTGATCCCAAGTCTACATCCCGAGACCTGTTATGGTCGAGTCGAGTTACGAGGTTATGCCGAGTCGAGTCTTGAGGTCGTGTCGAGCCGAGCCAAGTCACAAGGTTGTAAAGACGAGTCGTGTCAAGTCAAATGATTGTCGAGTCAAGTCACAGGTTGTTCCATGAGGGCGTAGGGAGATTGGTTAAGGCGACAAGGCAGATCAATGGCAGGTGGATAGTTTGTAGTTGAGACACCTGACCGAGTCTCGAGTCATCGTCTCACGAGTCAAGTCGAGTCTCAAGTCTCGGACCCTTCCAGCTCAAGCGAGTCAAGTCCGTTTTTTTCCTTCAAGTCCAAGTTGAGTTACGAGTCAAGTCCCTGTGACTCGAGTCCAATTGTTTGATCAAATAACCGTTTAAGGAATTTACAAGTGAAGCCATCTCATTGGTTCATTTGTTTTTAGTACCTCAAAATTCTAAAGAACTAATCCTGACCAGTGTTGGGCACGTTACTTTAAAAAAGTAATTCGTTATAGGTACTCACTACTTCTTCCAAAAAGTAACTGAGTTAGTAACTGGATTACTCTATAGTAAAAGTAACTAGTTACCAGGGAAAGTAACTCAGAATTTGAAATTTTCTGAGCGGTATTCGAGTGAGTTGAATAGAGAAGAACAGACAGGTAGTTGTGTTATAGAACCTTGTGATATCTGTTGCACCTCACCAGCAACAGATTTATCCTACACTTGAAGTGCAACAAAAAATAAACAGATTTGAATTGCTTACCACAGATGTCGACAAAAGCTTTGCCCCGGGACATAAATGACACTTTACATGCACGTTCTTTCCTTTAATTTCGACCAACTTGAAATAGTGTTTATATCTCCACCTCGAATGCTCTGCCATCATATCCCTCTGCATCTGTGTGTTTGCCGCACGGGCTGTTCCGGTTTGTGTGTGAAAACACCGGCTCTGAAGTACATGCGCTATTAGGTTCGAGCGTTTACGTCACAGAATGGGGATCACGTGAGATTTGACAACAACGCAGCCATATTGGAAGCAGGTCTGGCTCGCAGGACATTAAACTTTAATTTGCCAGTTCGATAAAGAGACAAACTCGTTACTAAGGCGAAGAACAGAAGTGTGATCAAACTTAAGGATGTGAACAATGTTGACCATTACGAGCAAGCAGAAGACAAATGGAGTAAAGATGTCGATGGGCTTCCACAATTACGCGAAATGGACATTCTGCAGTATTTATTGTTTGGTGTGTGTTACTAAACTCATCAGCGATTCCGAAATTACAAATCGCTACAAAGCTACGAACAGTTTTGCTGCGGATGGGTACAGGACCTGCACATTATGACCGTATCAAATGGCAAATAAATCGTTCTTGCAAAGGTAGGCTATGTGTGTTTACTATTTTCATTGCCATGAACCAGAACGCACCCCAAGTCTTGGATGACAAATAAACAGAACAGAGTAGACTCGCTTCGACTGGTAGTTTCTTCAATTTATTCAAAGTAAGTAACGCACCGCTTTTGACCGTCAGTAACGGTAACGGCGTTGTAACGGTGGAAAAAATAAGTAGTTAGATTACCCCGTTACTGAAAAAATAACGCCGTTATGTAACGGTGTTATTTATAACCGCGTTATTCCCAACACTGATCCTGACAATAGTCAAAGTTCCGCGTCGGTAGCAGTCCTGTTTTAATTTCATCGCAATAAAATCTCCTGAATAGTTCCTCTGGCCCCAGCGCACAATGGTCCTCCAAAAGTTCTGAGTTCCCAGAGGACAAAGACGCGACAAACACTTAATGGAAGTCATCCGAATCCCTCCGTCCAAAGCCCGAGACGCCGTCTTATCTTCAAAAGCAATAGGATCCCTTTTTAGTGGCAAGATGAGGAGTTTTTTTTCATCCTTTTATTGCTTTTGCAAAGTCACGACGGCCAAGAGTCGGGCGCGTTTTGCCACAAGCGTCGAATCAATCCACGGCAGCCGCCGGCCTCATTAGGGTCGTGTTCGAGCAACCTGATTTAAATTTCGCATTCAAAGAGTGTTAAAAGTTATATGCAAGTTCAGCACGGGATTATGATTCATTCAAAGTGACACCGGGATGTTGTTCTCCCTGCCGGGGATATGTGAGGACTGTACCGTGATTCTTTTGAAAGGGGAAAAAGGACAATTAGGACCATCAGACATCAAAACGCTTGTGATCAGCATGTCAGCTTGCATGGATCAACGTTTTTAGTGTTATGGGTGTCATTAGCAGACAAGTTGTATATTAGGGCTGGGCAATGATTTAAAAGTTTAACCACGATTAATAGCACAAGCTACTTGCAATTGTCATACACACTACACTATCTACACGTTTATTTCAAATCTGCTCACATTTTATTGAAAACATGAGGAGCACTCTGAGGGAGCAGACTTCTGCCTAAGCAGCCAAATTCAAAACATCATCATATTTGGTGTAGTGGGCACTCCCTTTATTATTTTTTGTTGTTGTTATTTTTTATTTATTTATTTATTTTCCCTTTAGGCGTGACAAATCCAAACAAACATACAGCATTTATATGTGTTTACAATTAATTCAACCCGAAAAGAAAAAGACTGACGGGAGAAGCCGAAGCTTATTGAAACCCGTGCCCAGTATACCACATAGGACGCAGAAAATATCGAATATCAATTTTTGACATTCAGATTTCGTAATGATTATAAGTTTTTATTTATTTATTTATTTTTTTATAATAACCATCCCCTCGGATTGTTCATTTTCCCAATAGTCCATTGTCGATCGTTGCAATGTGCTCGTTATGTTGATTAGATCTAGTAGATTAGTTCATAATTCAATCATTAGTTTATTCCAGGCATGTCCAAAGTCCGGCCCGGGGGCCAAAAGGGCCCTTGGTCAAATTTCATCCGGCCCCCAGCCTCTGTCATAAAATCAATAACGTCTGGCCCGCACACAGACTTAATAAATTGGTCAGCAGTACTGCTACAAGCATATGAAGTAGCTTAACACTAAATGCTGCTCCTCATTTACCCACTAAAAGGCATCAGCACTCTAAGCAACATTACCACAGGTGACCCTTTACTCCCAATTTTGTAAAATGACAACAATCAGCAAAAAAAATGTTGACTGCAACGGCCGGCGCTTCAAGGATAGGTGGAACGTGGACTATTTCTTCACTAAAATATGCAAGAACTGTGTCTGCCTCATTTGCAAAGAGACAGTCGCTGTTTTTAAAGAGTTCAATATGAGGCGATATTACCAAACAAGACACGCTGACATGTACAACAAGATTACAGGGAAGATACGTAGCGAGAAATTGAAGGAACTTGAAGCTAGTTTAATTTCACAGCAGCAGTATTTCGCAAGAGCCCGAGAGTCGAAAGAGAGACTAGTTGCGAAATGGTTGAAATTATTAATTTAAATAAATAAATAAATAAAGCAAATGTGACACACAGAATGGCTTGCTAAAATTTGCTTGAATATATTGTTTTACGTAAAGGACGTCAGTCAAGGTCGGCCCCCCACATTTTTACCACACCAAATCAGGCCCCATTTGCAAAAAGTTTGGACACCCCTGGTTTATTCAGTTGATTCGATCCAGAAGATAGGGAATAGCTGCGGACCAATGGCAGGCCGTGTCCGCCACCCTCCTTTTATCGACTTAATCCTCGTCACGGTTTTTGTTCCTTGCTGAATCCCGAAGAACATTCATCTCAAGGTTGTGCAGCTTCGTAGTAGGTTGCATCGCCATTCTGGTTGTGGCCTGGGGGACTGGCGTCGCTAGGTCCCTTCAGGCAACCGGGCTTGCACTGGGATCAATTCACTCAGTGTGTCCGTCAACTTTCACTGTAGTCGGGCTGACGACAACCACTTCATAAGGACCGTCCCAGCGATCACTGTCCCCACCTGGCACAATCAGAAGCTGCCAGCAGCGCACCAAAACGAAACATCCTCTAAATCGTTCCACTTCAAGTGTGGTCAGACACACCGGCTGCCAGCTATCCTCCACAATATCCAGACTTTAAGGTGTTTTCCAGGCAGGCGCGTTGTCCAGGTTCTGACCGCATTGTAAAGCAGGACAGTGACCATTCGACCAGTTCCATGTAGCTACAGAATTTGAAGTCAATTGTCTGTGCATTTACAGCCAACAGCCAATTAGTGCTGTCAAATTTATCGCGTTAACCTGCGGTAATTAATTTTTAAAATTAATCACGTTAAAATACTTGACGCATTTAACGCATGCGCGGAATGACCCGCTTATGCATTGCGGGTTGTAAAGTTGTAATGCGGGTTGCATTACAATGACGCTGGTTTTTGAACATTGAGAGCTAAGAGGCAGAGAAAGCCGTCTGGACACAAGCGTTCATTGGACCGCGCCGTTTATTGGCATAAGCTTCGGCAACTCCTTCACAACAAACATAAGTATCATTTAGTGAAAGCACAACAAAAATAATATTCCTATCTCTCTCAAAAAAATAATGTTCCCAAAAAGAAACGCGCTCAATGCAAAGAGAACTGGCATTCCCGATCAAAATAGCTATGCAAAATACACATAAAACCTACTTCGACTTTGGTCAAACCCTGTTCAAAGATTTCGTTTAGCTCGACAAATACACTGGATGGAAATATTTAGTCACAATATACAAACGATCAGAGGTCTCGTACGTTGTGAAGCCAGCACTCAAACGACAGTGAATGGACCTGTAAACAGGGAAGTACGGTGTCAGTCGAGGGACAAAACACTCTCATTGGCTTGATTTCTAAGTAATTTAAAACTCGCTATTGACACCTTGTGGTGTATTTCAATCACTATCTTACGTAGTTACAGACACTGTGGAAGAACGGCAGGGAGCCCAAGAATGGCGAGCTACTAGTTTATTTTTTGATTGAAAATTTGACAAATTTTATTAAAACGAAAACATTAAGAGCGTTTTTTTAAATCAAATTACTAATTAATTTTTCTTTTACTATTAATTTTTAAATTAATTTTTAATCACGTTAAAATATTTGACACATTTTACGCACATGCCCGCTCAAACAGATTAAAATTACAGCAAAGTGTCATTTCCACTTGTTACATGTTTTTTTTTTGTGTTTTGTCGCCCTCTGCTGGCGCTTGGGTGCGACTGATTTTATGGGTTTCAGCACCATAATTATGATTGACATTAACAATGGCGAGCTACAAGTTTATTTTTTGATTGAAAATTGTACAAACTTTATTAAAACGAAAACATTAAGAGGAGTTTTAATATAAAATTTCTATAACTATATTATAGAAATAACTGTATATAACTGTATTAACATATAACTGGATTAACATTTATCTTTTCAGAACTACAAGTCTTTCTATCCGTGGATCCCTTTAACAGAAAGAATGTTAATAATGTTAATGCCATCTTGTGGATTTATTGTTATATGAAAGAAATAGAGTACTTATGTACAGTATGTTGAATGTATATATCTGTCTTGTGTCTTATCTTTCCATTCCAACAATAATTTACAGTAAAATACGGCATATTTTAGAGATGGTTTGAATTGCAATTAATTACGATTAATTAATTTTTAAGCTGTAATTAACTCGATTAAAAATGTTAATTGTTTGACAGCCCTACTTAAAAATGTAAACATTTCTGTTCTCATCATATCTACCCTGACACATTTGAGTTTAATAGGCTAATCTGTTGACCTTTGTGACCTTTGACCTCATGACATTCAGAACTGATGCCAGTTTCTCTTGTGAACAGAATCTTTTTAGAATCAGACTAAAACGTTTTCTCTGGTCACTCACTCTCACGTTAAGGAAGCATTTGAATTGTTACAGTAACTACAGCCGACGTTGGTTATACAGTATAAAGTACCGTATTGGCCCGGATATAAGACGGTGTTTTTTGCATTGAAATAAGATTGAAAAAGAGGGGGTCGTCTTATATTCGCGGTCTAGACGTTTTACCCATTCACGACGCTAGATGGCGCCAGATATCATTGAAGCGATGTTCTGTCATGACAGATCTCAGCTACTCTCAAGTTTAAATTAACTACGGTAGTTTGCATTATTTTATTGCAATGTGTTTCCTTATCTAGATCTGTTTCAAGACTACAGTTAAAGTTAGACTTCACTTTGATGGTTAATGCAGTTGTTGCAATTTTTTTGTTTTATCACAATAGAATGGTTTATTTACATTTCAAAAACCAGAAGCCATTCATTTAAGAATTTGATTGCACATTAGTTTACATATTTAAATGTTCAGATATTAAGATTTGAATGAGGCAAAATAACATATTGTTATAATTAGGGTTGTTCCGATCATGTTTTTTTGCTCCTGATCCGATCCCGATCGTTTTAGTTTGAGTATCTGCCGATCCCGATCTTTCCCGATCCGATTGCTTTTTTTTTGCTCCCGATTCAATTCCAATCATTCCCGATAATTTTTCCCGATCATATACATTTTGGCAATGCATTAAGAAAAAAATGAATAAAATTCGGACGAATATATACATTCAACATACAGTGCATAGGTACTGTATTTGTTTATTATGACAATAAATCCTCAAGATGGCATTTACATTATTAGCATTCTTTCTGTGAGAGGGATCCACGGATAGAAAGACTTGTAATTCTTAAAGGATAAATGTGACTTTGTATATTGTGACTAAATATTGCCATCTAGTGTATTTGTTGAGCTTTCAGTAAATGATACTGTAGCCATTTAACTTCTGCCCAAATGCATGATGGGAAGTACAACCATGACTGTGCGTCGTGGTACCAATTGATATATCTTCTCTGCGTTGGAAAAGAAAATAGGGTGTTAAGAGATGATCAACTACTACCTGTCTTCCCCACATTACCTCCCACGATATTTTTAATTGCTGAGAGAGGGACTGTAAGGCTTTAGCCAAATAAAAAAGGCTCCAAAGGCTGTCAAAATTCTCTCTACTCATTATGCCTTTTAGTTCTATATATTGGTAATATGGCGCTTTTATAGATTGAATGCAAGAATGCGTGAGTGGGTTGTGCAGCGCATGAGTTAATTATTTAACGTGATTAATTAAAAAAAAATTAATTACCGCCGTTAAAGCAATAAATTTGATAACCCTACTTTAAGCCAAAACTACTTTGGATGTGTGTGACATCTTGTCTGTAACGTTAAATACAATTAGAAACCGATTTAAATTAAAAAAAATATATATATATTTAAAAAAGGCATGTCCGATGTTTTTTTGCTGATTCCGATACTTTGAAAATGACGTGATCGGACCCGGAGATCTTTAGTTAGAATCATTTGTTTCGGATGTACTGTAATTATTTTCTGTATAAAAATTAATTTGGTGTTCAAAAAGTCTTTTTTTCAAACTTGAGTCTTGAAAAAGAGGGGGTCGTCTTATAATCAGGGCCGTCTTATATTCGGGCCAATACGGTATAATCAACAAATCTATTTAGAACCTTCAAAAATACATTCCCTTCAATTTTTCCTCTTTCTAAAGGTACAGTAATTCTTTCTCCATCCACATTGATCTTGACAGGTCATTTATTGCTCCTGTCAAGTTTCGCTGACAACCTCACAGAAACGTTAAATTTCACCGCCGCTCCCAGCCTCTTCAACATCAAAGTCTGTTATGTTTGCCCCCAGATGGCACGTAGCCAAAGGCGAGCACTCGATAAAGTTGTTCAGCATTTTTTTAAAAAAAATTCGTATTCAGGATGCAGTGGAGCGCACGAGCCGCCGTGATGGCCCTGCTGGTGCTCACCGCCATGGCGGCCGAAGGAGGAAAATCCGACAAACAAGGTGCCGTTACGCATAAATGATAAGTACGGTTTTACTGTCCGGTACATTGGAAAATAAAGTTTTGGGGCGCTCCCCGCAGGCAAGAAGGAGCGCAAGTCGGACTGCGGCGAGTGGCAGTGGAGCGTCTGCGTGGCGAACGAAGGCGACTGCGGCCTGGGCACCCGCGAGGGGACGCGCACCGGCACCGACTGTAAGCAGACCATTAAGACGCAGCGCTGCAAGATTCCCTGCAACTGGAAGAAGAAGTTTGGAGGTCAATAGACGCATAACTATTCATACCATCTGCTGTGAATTTCAATGAATTTGTCATCAGTAGACATCCAATCCATTCGAAGTGGGATGAACGTTCCTTCCACTTCAAATGGATTGAATGTCTATCGCCGTCAATCAGTTGAAGAAGAGTTTGCAAGAAAAAGTCTCTCTCTCACCACCGCATTGCGCTTGTTGAGTTTTCCGTCTGGGTTCTCGCTCCGCATCGGTGGACATCGCCGCCCGCCATCCCCCGCCTGTCGTCGCTGCTGTCAGGCCCTCTTTTTACAGTCTGAGCGGCTCACATTTTAAAACACTTGTTCTCAACAAGTCCCGGAAGGCGGCCTATCACACGTAGGGATCCTGTCCGTTGCGTCCCAGAAGCAATTTGAAAGTCTCTCTCAGACCGAAAGTCTGTGACACTTTTTGGGGACTTTCAGTCTTCCAACGATATCAATCACATCCGTACATTCAATCCAATTACTAAACAATACCAACTCTCACCCAATTATGATCTGATCCTAAACGGCAGTTCAGTCCTGTTTTGAAATGATCTGATTAGTGCTGCAACGATTAATCGATTAACTCGAGTCATCGATTAGAAAAAGAATATTCGAATTAAATTTTGCTGATTCGAGTATTCGTTTAATTAAAGTGGCATTTTAATGGTTTATTTTGAAAGTGTTTGCCTTTAGTTTTATTGATTTGGGTGGGTACACTGCCCTCTAGTCTGCCTCATTTCACATGGCTGAATCCAGCTGTTCCATGTTAAGACCAACATAAGCCAAGTTTTTGTATGAGCTAATGATTTTTTTAATGCATTAGTAATTTACTTTATAAGTATATTTAGCCATTTCTTTTTGGGAATACATGTCAGAACTATCTGTTAAGAACATTGTTTAAAAAAAAAAAAACTTTTTAGATTTAGAGGCTACGATTCAATTATAAATCGATTATTGATGACCCCCCCACCCCCACCCCCCGCTATTAGCTGCTTTTAATGTTTTGTACATTGGTTACAAAAACTGTTTAAAAAAAAAACAAAAACAAAAAAAAAAACAAAAAAAAAAAATTAAAAAGCCTCACAGGCTTAAATAAACTACTATTTCAGTATCAAGTTAACAATTAAAGACAATAAATAATATACTGAAATCCCCATTCTGTATCAGCAGCTTTAAACTACATTCAATTAATTTAATGTTGTCAATCAACCGTTAAAGTTGTTAAAATTGCTCCCGTTATTCCATAATTTCCCTTTTGTCTACTTTCGACATGTGAAAGTTTTAAAACTATTTTAAAGATAGATTCAAGTCAATATTTTACCGATTTAGGAGTATTTTAGATAAAAAGTTAATTAGGTTCGCTTGGAAGGTTTGCTACAACAGCCTTGCAGGGAAGTCTACTGCTTTAAGATGGCGGCCGTTTACTAACTTTCTGTACATGTGCTGCTAACGCCACCGAGTCTATTTTGCATCTAGTCCTATATAAATATGATATCTACCGTACCATTATGTGGACGTACTTTGTAGCAGCTGTCGACAACAGTCAGGTATGTTGTTGTTTTTTTTATCTCGCGGCATGAGTTGAGCTAGACCCGTGAGTTGAGCATTGGTATTACCCGAGGGGCCGGGTAATGACAAGCATGATGTTTAGCTACTCTCGCTCCGTTCCTCATTGCGTCCCGAAGACCGCGCGGCGCGCTGAGTGTGTTTTACTTCCGCTTTACTTGACATATTTCAATAATCGGTATTTGGATGTTTGTGAATCGTTCTCGAATCTTCCACGGCCGAATCGCGAATAATCTAAGAATCGGAAATTTCGCACAACTCTAATAGATGCAATTACTACTTACTTGCATACTTAGCTATAGACCCTACCCACGTGACGTCACAACTCCGCTCTCCTGACTGGTGCCGCCCACTTGTCCGGCAACACACCGTGTTGACCTGTTACGGCTACGTACATTCCTCCTATTTACGACGTGTTTTTCTGCTCGTTAACATTAATAATCAAAATGGTGAAGGAGTGTGTGGCGGTCGGTTGCAATAACAGAGAAGATAGACGGAGAAGACGGAGAGACTTGAAGTTCTACCGGATTCCGAGAGACCCGGAGAGAAGAGAGTGAGATGGGCTGCTGCAATTCGACGAGAAAACTGGGCTCCAAACGATTACCACAGATTATGTAGTAGTCATTTTATATCTGGTAAGATGCATTTAATATATATTTAGAGGGTTTTGGGCTGACAACCACAATTAAGATCATTGCTAGGCTAATCGCCGACAACATACACGTATGTATGTAGTGAGTGCTATCGCTAAACCATATACTGTAAACATTAAAAGCCCTAGCTCCATTGACAAATGACATGAAATACATTAGACTTGACAGTGGATGTTAGCAAGAACAAAAGATTTTGAATTGAAAATTTCGTAACTCACCTTCCGAGCACAAGATTCCTGCCGAATTTTCGTGTACGAGGACCTGTTTCACCCAACCAGCAACGTAGCATTTATAAGCCTCCAAGCTCTTAAAGTTTTTCAAACTTTCGTGAGAATAGGCTGATTTTGTGTGGACAAGATAGTTGTAAATATCAGGGTCAGGCAGAGACGGCGAAGGCAGCCGGTCAAAAATCATCGATTTAGGCATCAAATATGGATCTGGCGACCGTATAGAACGAAGCTTTTCCACATAACGCCTTTTATGCAACACATCCAGTGAGTTTACGGCATCAGAAAGCACCGGGTCTTCCATGAAATGCATTTTAAATTCCTCGATCAATTGAAACCAATGCTAATAGAGAGACAAAATGACGGACAAGTGGGCGGAACCATACAGCGAGCACGTGGTTTTATGACGTCGGTGGGTAGGCTCTATACATACACGGTAACATGAAAAGAAACAAGAACGTGAACAAAACAAACCTCTGGGGCGTAAATAAACTGAGGGACATGGTTAATGTTCACTTGTAAGCACAAACGATTCGGATGCACTTCAATACAAAATTCTAGTGCAGAAGGCAACGGGGATGAGTGGCAGGTGGGCTGATAGGGGATTCTGTTGATGAGACATGCTCGTATGCCACCTAATGGGACGCCAAGACACTTGGGGAGACGAAGCGAAAAAGAGGGCTCGAATGCCACCTCGCGCTACGGCGAGGCACTCGAACACGCCAAGTTAGAAATAAGCATTTCTGGATTTCAGTCATCGCTCGTATCGTGAAAATTTGCTCGCGTAATAAGACTCATTTTCTCTCGTGACGATGCTCGTATTGTGAAAAACCCGTAAGCTCAGGTGCTCGTTTTATGAGGGTTCACTGTACGTAACTGTATACTTCACTCAACACCAATCTAGCGATATGAGGTAACTCAAATTTTCAGCACAGCTGTCGGTATGATGTCATTCCCTTTTCATCGCCCCTAATCTCGCGTCCAGTGAGTGCTCGGCTCGCATTAAGGCAGTTCGGGGGCTTCCTGCCAGCTTCCCAAGATGCCTCCTCCAGACACCAAAGGCTTTTTCAAGTGCTCAGGATGTCCCCGTGGGCTCCTTACAACAATCACCCAATTCCTCCCCCTTGATGAGCACCCTGGGAATTCGTCGGCGTTGACAAGAGGGTCTTTCATAAGCGCCGCTTTACCATTTTCCTCCCTCACCCCTTCGGTTCACAAAATGACGGCAAGAGACATATGAGCACGTGCAAATGGGATGTACAGCAGCCATTTCCCGGAGCAAATTGCATGCGTAGCCAGGGTGAATGGAAGGTGTCCTCCGTCTTATATCAAAGCGAAGCACATACGTGCAAGTTATTTGAGCCAGCGAGATTGTATCTGGATGTTATTTCCAGTACCGTACAGCAGCCGGGATGCTTTTGATTGGGCTCATCTGTTAGCAAATGCCATTGCGCACACCCGCCGCCATCTGTTCCCGTTAGCGGATGTCTTTAAGCGACCGTGAAGCGCTTTGACGGCAATAAGCGACTGAGATGTTGCTTTCTCTGGCAGGGGAGTGCAAGTACGACTTCCAGGCGTGGGGGGAGTGCGACCTGACCACGGGCAAGAAGAACAGGACGGGCGTTCTGAAGAGGGCGCTCATGGACGCCACCTGTGCCCCCACGGTCACGGCCAGTAAGCCCTGTGGGAAGATTCCCAAGGCCAAGCTGCAAGGTCAGCCCTTTAACGTGATACGATGCAATATGTTAGAATACAACAGAAACAATTCACAATATACCGTATTGGCCCGAATATAAGACGGCCTTGATTATAAGACGACCCCCCCCTCTTTTTCAAGACTCAAGTTTGAAAAAAGACTTTTTGAACACCAAAAATAATTTTTATACAGAAAATAATTACAGTACATCTGAAACAAATGATGTAAGGCTGTCAAACTATTAAAATTTTTAATCGAGTTATTTACAGCTTAAAAATTAATTAATTGTAATTAATCGCAATTCAAACCATTTATAAAATATGCCATATTTTTCTGTAAATTATTGTCGGAATGGAAAGATAAGACGGATATATACATTCAACATACGGTACATAAGTACTGTATTTGTTTATTATAACAAAAAATCTACAAGATGGCATTAACATTATTAACATTCTCTTAAAGCGATCCATGGATAGAAAAACTTGTAGTTCTTAAAAGATAAATGTTAGTACAAGTATAGAAATTTTATATTAAAACCCCTCTTAATATTTTTGTTTTATTAAAATTTGTAAAATTTTCAATCAAAAAATAAACTAGTAGCTCGCCATTGTTGATGTCAATAATTACACCATGCTCACTCCCCAAACCCATAAAATCATTTGGACCCAAGCGCCAGCAGAGGGCGCCAAACAACAATAAACAAGTAACAAGCTGACATTACACTGCTGTCATTTTAATCTGTTTCAGCGGGGCATGTGCTTTAATTGCGTCAAATATTTTAACGTGATTAATTCAAAAAATTAATTACCGCCCGTTAACGCGATAATTTTGACAGCCCTAAAATGATTATAACAATATATTATTATTATTTGAGAGAAAAAGCATATTATTTTTGCCTCATTCAAATCTTAATATCTGAACATTTAGATATGTAAACTGAAGTGCAGTCATATTTGTAAATGAATGGCTTCTGGTTTTTGAAATGTAAATAAACCAATCTATTGTGATAAAACAACAAAATTGCAATAACTGCTTTAACCATCAAAGTGAGGTCTAACTTTAGTCTTGAAACAAATCTGAATAAGGAAAAACCTTGCAATAAAATAATGCAAACTGGTTAAACTAAAAAGCTGAGATCTGAAAAAACATCGCTTCAATGATATGTGGCGCCATCTAGCGTCGTGAATGGGTATAATGTCTAGACCGCGAGTATAAGACGACACCCACTTTTTCAGTCTTATTTCAATGCAAAAAACACCGTCTTATATTTGGGCCATTACGGTACTCCATATCCTATGCACTGCAACAAACTATCATCGATTGCTCCTGATGGCTTCACTTGGATCTAAATGTCAACCCTAGTTCAGTGGTTCTCAAAGTGTGGCACGAGTGCCACCAGGCTCACTCTAGTACAGGGGTGTCCAAACGTTTTGCAAAGGGGGCCAGATTTGGTGTGGTAAAAATGTGGGGGGCCGACCTTGGCTGACGTCTTTTATGTAGAGCAATATATTTAAGCAAATTTTAGCAAGCCATTCTGTGCGTCACATTTGCTTTATTCTTCTTCTTATTATTTTTTATTAATAATTCCAACAATCTCGCAACTAGCCTTTGTGGCGTTCTCTTTCGACTCGGGCTCTTGTGAAATACTGCTGCTGTGAAATTAAACTAGCTTCAAGTTGCTTCAGTTTCTCGCTACGTATCTTGCCTGTAATCTTGTCGTACATGTCAGCGTGTCTTGTTTAGTAATATCGCCTCACATTGAACTCTTTAAAAACAGCGACTCTCTTTGCAAATAAGGCAGACAGTTGCGTATTTTAGTGAAGAACTAAGTCCAATTTCCACCTATCCTTGATCCTATCTCTTTTTTGTTGATTGTCACCATTTTAGAAAATTGGGAGCAAAGGGTCACACGGTGTAATGTTGCTTAGAGTGCTGCTGCCTTTTCGTGGGTAAATGAGGAGCAGCATTTAGTGTGTAAGATACTTCAAATGCTGGTAGCAGTACTGCTGACCAGTTTATGAAGTCTGTGTGGGGGCCAGACGTTATTGATTTTATGACAGAGGCTGGGGGCCGGATGAAATTTGACCAGGGGCTGCATTTGGCTACCCGAGCCGGACTTTGGACATGTCTGCTCTAGTAGTACTCAAAAGATTGACTGAATTCTATATTCCAAAAACCGACAACTCACTTATATTCAAAATAAAGGACAAAATATGCATGTTTAAGAACTGTTTATATTTGAATATTTATGAACGTGAACCTTGAGCACGACGCATTTGAAATTCCTGCAGTGAAAATGTGCCGCAAGGTCCAAGTTTGTTGCCAGGATGTCGAGTGCGGAAGCTCTTCTACAAGCACCTCGGATATTTGCAACTTCCCTTCCCCGCTCTTGTTTCGAGAAAGACACTTGCACAGTGTTTCACACCATGACAGCGTTCCTCCAGTGTTTTGGGAGTACGCTGACAACTGTCGCCCCTCCGCTCCCCCTCTCCTCACCGCCACACATTCTGCACTTGAGATTCCGACCGCCTCGACGTGCCGTTTTTATTACGGCAATTAGGCTGTTTTTCAAATAGACTCGATAACACCGTACCCTTAAATAAATAAAGGTGTCAGCGCCGGCCTCAGTGAAGAGCGAGCGGTTTTCTCGTACCTAAGTCCTGCTTGGAAGACAGCGTATGAATTATGGATGGACACGTCCGCGCCTCGCGTAGACACAGTAAGACTGTCTATTGCGCTGTCTGCTAAAAGAACCGAACCTCACCGACACCAACCAAACACCCGCTTGCTTACTGCATGTCAATGAGTGGCTGCGTACACGGGAAAGCAATTATGACACATTTTCGTTTCAATGATCAATATTTGAATCGGTGTGGTTTAAGTTTAAGAGCGATTGAGCGGTAGAGGTCGAGTACATTTTGACTGTGAGGACTGTCAGCGATCCTTTTAGTTTAGTTTAGTTCTCCATACATTTGTTATTTGCAAGGGCGTAGGTTTGGTCTCATTGTTGGTCAGGACGATTTTACAGCATAACCTGCATGAACACATTTTGCTGGGGACGGGCCATTAATAAAACTACCGTAATTTCCCGAATATAAGGGGCACCCGTGTATAACCCGAACCCCAAATTTACTTGTAAAATCTAGGGAAAATTATTGTACCCGTGTATAACGCGCACCCTAATTTTAGCAACAATAAATAGAAGAATACAAGAAAACAGAGCTGGTGTACAGATACAGAAATTTTACTGACCGGTGAAACACAGCACAAGCATAGCACACTGGTAGTTCAAAACATTACCGTAAACTGACAATATGCACGGTAATAATATGATCTGATAACTTCTTGAACTTTCCAGAATCTAGGAGAAAACAAAACAGATGTGACTTTTCTTTTAAAGGCTGCTGTATAACTTGTTCGTTTCATCATGATGAATAAATGTTTCCTCCATGGATTGATACGGTAAAATGAAAGTGAGAATGTAAGTCGGAAATCCGAGAGAGCTCATCGCTGTCGACACGACAGTAACAATAGGAACTATTGTTGTTTGGGTTTGAGTTTCCCGAGGGACAGATATAGTTGACAGACACACACAGGAAGTCTGTGTTGTTACGTTTGTTATGGTCCGAGTTGCGGAGCTGCAATAAACGTTGACTCAAATGAGTTCAAGAAACTAAATTCTGTGCTTTATTAAGAGTGAAAAAAGCAGAATTTAACACAGACGAAATCATTCGGCTGATCAGAGTGAAGTATTACCGAAACAAAATGGTGACGTCACGTAATGTAATGGTCGGCAACGGATCGCCGCATACGTTTCTTCAACACAACATGGCCGTGTCAATTAAAAAAAATATATATATATATATATGTGTGTGTGTGTGTGTGTATATATGTGTATATACATTATATGTATATATATATGTATATATATATATACACGTTTCTTCAACACAACATGGCTGTGTCAATAATAAAAAAAAAAAAAAATTATGTTCGCTAGAGAGCATTTGGATGATCCAGAAGAGGACTAGGAGAATGTGTTATGGTCAGATGAAACCAAAATAGAACTATTTGGTAAAAACACAGGCTCTTGTCCCAAAACATCACTGCTCTAGAGGAGATCTGCATGGAGGAATGGGCCAAAATACCAGCAACAGTGTGTGAAAAGCTTGTGAAGAGTTACAGAAAACATTTGGCCTCCGTTATAGCCAACAAAGGGTACATAACAAAGTATTGAGGTGAACTTTAGGTATTGACCAAATACTTATTTTCCACCATGATTTGTTAATAAATTCTTTAAAAATCAAACAATGCGATTTTCTGTTTTTTTTTTCACATTCTGTCCCTCATGGTTGAGGTTTATCCATATTGACAATTACAGGCCTCTCTAATATTTTTAAGTGGGAGAACTTGCACAATTAATGGTTGACTAAATACTTGTTTGCCCCACTGTATATCAGTTCCTCAAAACTGTTTTTCAGTTTTTGCGTTTATTTCAGATCGCTATTTCATCTCATCATCTCATTCATCTCATTTCTATCTCATCTCACTGGACTTTAGATCACATTTTGTTCCCAGTCGAAATGGATTGGACGTCTATTGTCAATGGTGGCTTTTGAGTTAATTCTGATGCAAAAACAGAAATAACATACACTCTAATATAATTCACTCATATTACAGAATACAATACCACACCTACAATTCTGAATCAATACGATCCACTCCAGTTGGAGTGCAATCCAATACAATTCCATCTGTAACGGTACCATGCAATTCAAATACAATACCATTCATGCAAGAAGCACTGTTAGACCTTTTTCTCTCATCTCTGTAAGCATTATTTTCGTTTTGCCGTTTTTTTTTTCCAGCACAACAATGAATGGGCTTTAATTATCTATCGTGTTCTGAGATGTGATTGCGCCTTTAGAATCTCAGGGCCTGCCTCGCTCCAGTACTGTATATCCACCTACTTAAGTGCGGGCTTGACGCGACGGCGTTAAAGGCGAGGTGAGGAGGTTAACTCACTATTCAAACGTAATCACACGCTGTTAGCTTCAAACTCCCACCCACTGCGGGAGGAATCAAATCCTGACGGCAGAATGTCAAACAGCGCGTGGAATATTTGACTGCGAGGCGGCAGGCCGGCCAGGAGTGAGTCACGGCCTTTTGTTAGCTCTGCAAACGAGGACGTAATTGACCCGCAAACACCACGCGGCGGCCGCTGCCAAATTGACGGCAGCCTTATCGCGCCCCGGCATATGACACGGACGCGCTCTGGCGTGTTTGCGGGCCGGCGCAAGTATGAGAGGTCTGAAGGGGCGAACACAAAATGATTTGCATAAAGAAGAAGAATGAAAACAGGAAGTCGCCCTGATTTTTCGAATGTTTTTATTACTGTATTCTGTCAGGTGATAAATCTCAAGTAGTTTCATGTCCAGTGTTGGGCACGTTACTTTAAAAAAGTAATTAGTTATAGTTACTCACTACTTCTTCCAAAAAGTAACTGAGTTAGTAACTGAATTACTCTATAGGAAAAGTAACTAGTTACCAGGGGAAGTAATTATTTCCGTTACTTTAAAAAGAAGTTGTTGTATGTCAAAGAATTTGAAATTTTCTGAGTAGTATTCGAGTCAGTTGAATAGAGAAGAACAGACAGGTAGTTGTGTTATAGAATCTTGTAATGTTTATTGCACCTCACCAGCAACAGATTTATCCTTCACTTGAAGTGCAACAAAAATAAACGGTAAACAATATAATGAAAATTTAATCAATTAAATCTCACTCTCACAACCTGAGACAACTTGTCAAGTAGACATAGCCTACTGTACTTCAAGTATTTTGACTTGAAATAGTGTTTATATCTCCACCTCGTAAAGGACAAAATTTTCCTCTGAATACTCTGCCATCATATCCCTCTGCATCTGTTTTGCTTGTGTATGTTTGCCGTACGCGCTGTTCCGGTTTGTGTGTGAAAACACCTGCTCTGATTGGCTTACCATGACACATGACTCTAACCCTCAGCCAATCACAATCACTTCCATCGCATCTATCCAGGTGATGCATTCAGGTAGCCTCGTCCCCCTACTCCTCCCGTCACCCTCAAAGCGTCTGCCTTCCTCAAGATGGAAGCAGCATTCTTGCTGGCTGACAGTGGGGGATGGGAACGAGGCTAGCATTCAGATGTAGCAAAAACAGAAATGTTAGCAAGCTTTGGAAAGGATTGTCTAATTGAATATGCAGGGATAAACAGCCTGGAGTCATAAGAAGTACGTGCTGTAATATTCTGATACAGAATTATCCAAGGCACCCTAAAGTGCACACGGCGCCAATATTGTTTTGCTCACATGAACCAGGAGTGAGTTAAAGACACGGCCTGCCGAGAGCCATACGTTTGTGTTAATGTTGAAGTTATATGTGCTATTAAAGAAACAGTGCCAGCATGTCCTGTGTGGTATATCTTTGCTAAGAAAAAGCACAAAACAAAACACGTGCGCGATTCTCGAACCTGAACGCACCCCAAGTCTTGGATAACAAATAAACAGAGCAGAGTAGACTCACTATGGCTGGTAGTTTCTTCAATTTATTCAAAGTAAGTAACGCACCGCTTTTGACCGTCAGTAACGGTAACGGCGTTGTAACAGCGGAAAAAATTTGTGTTGAAATTCGCCTCCCCAGACAAGCCGCACGGAAACAGCAACAGCTGAATAAAGTGCCGCTCTGCCGATGCTGCCTAGGCGAGCGCCAACCGGGAAGGCGGAACTCATCTCTGATTTTAACCCTTTGTACTGACTCCATGTTCCAAAAGTTTGAAAAAGACTCGCCGGAAGCAGGTTGACAATTTATTCGTCGACAATGGTCAAAAACAAGGCAAAAACAGATGACGAAGGGACAATTCTGGATCCAAAACAAGGCTACATGTTTCCGAGCAGCAAAATCTGTCTTATCTCAGTGTCCAATGTTTTTTAAGTCCGTGGGCCGGCCGAAGGTGTGTCCGGGCGTTGCTTTGGGATCATCCCTCTCTGGCCGGTTTCGGGCTGTTTAGGTTTATGCGTGGATGGGATGTGGTTGCCACAGCGACCGACGCTGGTCTTGACGTCACAAGCGCCCGCTATCAACTTTGTTATCCGGGCTGGCTCTACTTGTTTTAGGGCAAAGAGCGCTTTGTCCTTGCAGAACTGATTTGCAAGTTTTGGTGCGTCAATCTTGCTCGTGACGCATATGTTGGGCTTCTATGATAAGATGTGTATCTATGCTGCTTTTCATTAAACTATGGTGTGCTATTTATTTTATATTAGGTGCAGTCCTACAGTAAACTTGAGAAATGATACTATTCCCTGGTTAATTATATTACGTGTGTAAGAGTAATGCAAACAGTTAAACGGTGCCTACGAGAAATGGTACCATTTTTCCTTTTCCCCCTCAGGAGCCCCGATATGGTGATTAACTTTACTGTGTCAAGGGCACTGAGTGAAGTCTGCCTAACCTATAGTTAGATGAATGTGTTAGACAAATGCAAACAATATGGTGTGTGCAAGAACGGTACCTTTTCCCTTCAGTAGATTACCCCGTAACTGAAAAAAATAACGCCGTTATGTAACGGCGTTATTCCCAACACTGTTCATGTCACAAATCTGAGTTTATAACACTCAAATACCCTCATGACGCAAAGCACACGTTTTGAATCATAAACTAGTATTCAAAAGCAGTCTGTTTATTCTCTTTCTCCTCGCACACACACATTACGAGCTTCCTAGTCGGTTCATTACATTTGCTTGATTAGGATTTGATATTTTCATTTGTGACTAAATTGAATCCGTAAATCCCCTCATGTTTATTTCAGACAGGGAGTCAAAAATACCTCCGTCTCGAAGCAGGGAACATAGAAAAAAATCCTCCTTTTTGTGGACTTTGTCATTAACTTTATCGTCATGTTGATTTGTTAAATTAAAGGCAACGGCGTCCTCTTGTCGCAGCGCATATCGTTTGCCGTAATGCGGCGCAAACAGCAGGCAGCGGCGACGACAGCGGCGCTCCCGCATCCAATTCAATTCCCTTTAATGACCGCTCAGCTAAGCCGGAGGAATTCGATTAGCTCAAATGTGATTGGGAGAACATAACAAGCTGGAAGGACACAGAAACACATTTGAGGCACACTAGTGTGAAGCGGGGTGCGTTTCATTTTTGACACTTGTACCAACATCTTATGTTAATATGGGAATTTTCACGCACGCTTTACTCATTGGCTGATGTTCACAGCGATATATGAACCAGATCTGCTTAAAAATAATGAACTGGGTCATTTTTATATAGGTTGTCAGTTGTACATCACAGATTAGACACTAACAGAGCCTTACAGAACTAAAGTTAGCCCTCAGCCTAGCTTTTCTAGCACAATAGTTGCTAAAATGACTTTGGATACTTGATGGGGAATCTCCAATTTCACAAATACAGTGGTATGAAAAAGTATCTGTACCTTTTGGAATTTCTCACATTTCTGCATAAAATCACCATCAAATGTGATCGGATCTTTGTCAAAATCACACAGATGTAAAAAACAGTGTCTGCTTTAACTAAAATCACCCAAACATTAATAGATTTTTATTAGGGCTGACAAAATTATTAATCACGTTAAAATATTTGACGCAATTAACGCACATGCCCCGCTCAGACAGATTTAAATGACAGTAAAGTGAAATGCCCACTTGTTAACTGTGTTTTATGGAGTTTTGCCACCCTCTGCTGGCGTTTGGGTGCGACTGATTTTATAGGCTTCAGCACCCATGAGCATTGTGTAAGTAATTATTGACGCCAACAATGGCGGGCTACTAGTTTATTTTTTGATTGAAAATTTTACAAATTTTATTAAAACGAAAACAGTAAGAGGGGTTTTTAATATAAAATTTCTGTAACTTGTACTAACATTTATCTTTTAAGAACTACAAGTCTTTCTATCCATGGATTGCTTTAACAGAATGTTAATAATGTTAAAGCCATCTTGTTGATTTATTGTTATAATAAACAAATACAGTCCTTATGTACCGTATGTTGAATGTATATATCCATCTTGTGTCTTATCTTTCCATTCCAACAATAATTTACAGAAAAATATGGCATATTTTATAGATGGTTTGAATTGCGATTAATTACGATTAATTAATTTTTAAGCTGTAATTAACTCGAAAAAATGACCCAACTGTGTTCATATTAACTGCACAGTATCTTTGCATGATACCACTTACAACTCTGAAATTAAGGAAACAGATCAACAACATTTCTACTATTGTAACGGCTAATGCCAGCGCTGGTCGCGTACCGCCTCTAGAGGTTTTCCCATGCGGCCAAATACGAAGGGGCTTATTATGTCGCAAAGTACACATGAGTCCGTGTGATTTAAGCGCAAATGGTCTGTCTGCTGTTTCATTTTGTGTGACAAACAACATTTGTGGTAATGGCCGTCCATCCATCTCCCAGCTCTGTTTATTACAAACCCTGAGAGCTTTGTTTATTAGAGGCTGGCTGGCTTTCTGCGTTTCACAGGCGTACCTTTCAATCTGCATTTTCCCTCGCAGGGGAAGCAAATACTCCATTCCCGAGGGCACCGATGTGCCTGAGCCGTCTTTTTTTGCAGCCGGTAGAAAAATCCGAAAAACTGAATTTATTTGCCCATATTTATAATGCCGCAGAGACTGTTTGGCGACAGAAAAATACAGTAAGTTGAGTTTCGCTATCTACCCTAAAAATGAAAATGATGGTGGTGGACCAGAGTTGCACGAAAAATGAACTGGTTTTAGAATGACCACACAGTAACTGTAAGTGGCACTTAAAAATAGCCTAAAAGTGACAATATGGAGCAAAATAATACCTGTTATGCCATGTATTAGACAGCAAAAGACAGAAGACACCAACAATCGGGACAATGTGACATACAGTGGGGCAAATAAGTATTTAGTCAACCACTAAATGTGCAAGTTCTCCCACTTGAAAATATTAGAGAGGCTTGTAATTGCCAACATGGTTAAACCTCGACCATGACAGACAGAATGTGGAAAAAAAACCCAGAAAATCACATTGTTTGATTTTTAAAGAATTTATTTGCAAATCATGGTGGAAAATAAGTATTTCGTCAATACCTAAAGTTCATCTCAATACTTTGTTATGTACCCTTTGTTGGCAATAAGGGAGGCCAAACGTGTTATGTAACTCTTCACAAGCTTTTCACACACTGTTGATGGTATTTTGGACCATTCCTCCATGCAGATCTCCTCTAGAGCAGTGATGTTTTGGGTCTGTCGTTGGGCAACACGGACTTTCAACTCCCTCCACAGATTTTCTATGGGGTTGAGATATGGAGACTGGCTAGGCCACTCCAGGACCTTGAAATGCTTCTTACGAAGCCACTCCTTTGTTGCCCTGGCTGTGTGTTTGGGATGGTTGTCATGCTGTAAGACCCAGCCACATCTCATCTTCAATGCCCTTGCTGATGGAAGAAGATTTTCACTCAAAAATCTATCGATACATGGCCCCATTCATTCTTTCCTTTACACAGATCAGTCGTCCTGGTCCCTATGCAGAAAAACAGCCCCACAGCATGATGTTTCCACCCCCATGCTTCACAGTGGGTATGGTGTTCTTCGCATGCAATTCAGTATTCTTTCTCCTCCAAACACAAGAACCGGTGTTTCTACCAAAAAGTTCTATTTTGGTTTCATCTGACCATAACACATTCTCCCAGTCCTCTTCTGGATCATCCAAATGCTCTCTAGCGGACGCAGACGGGGCTGGACGTGTTCTGGCTTCAGCAGGCGGACATGTGTGGCAGTGCAGGATTTGAGTTCCTGGCGGTGCATTGTGTTACTGATAGTAGCCTTTGGTACTGTGGTCCCAGCTCTCTGCAGGTGATTAACTAGGTCCCCACGTGTGGTTCTGGGATTTTTGCTCACCGTTCTTGTTATCATTGTGACGCCACTGGGTGAGATCTTGCATGGAGGCCCAGATTGAGGCAGATTATCAGTGGTCTTGTATGTCTTCCATTTTCTAATAATTGCTCCCACAGTTGGTTTCTTTACACCAAGCGTTTTACGTATTGCAGATTCAGTCTTCCTTGCCAGGTGCAGGTCTACAATTTTGTCTCTGGTGTTCTACGACAGCTCTTTGGTCTTGGCCATAGTGGAGTTTGGAGTGTGACTGACTGAGATTGTGGACAGGTGTCTTTTATACTGATAATGAGTTAAAACAGGTTCTATTAATACAGGTAACGATTGTCACCTCGTTGGACCTTGTTAGAAGAAGTCAGACCTCTTTGACAGCCAGAAATCTTGCTTGTTTGTAGGTGACCAAATACTTATTTTCCACTCTAATTTGGAAATAAATTGTTTAAAAATCAAACAATGTGATTTTCTGGTTTTGTTTTCCACATTGTCTCTCAAGGTTGAGATTTACCCATGTTGACAATTACAGGCCTCTCTAATCTTTTCAAGTAGGAGAACTTGCACAATTGGTGGTTGACTAAATACTTATTTGCCCCACTATATGCTGTACTGTACCGCTGCCAAAGTGCTCTAATATGTGAAAACCAGTCAACTATCACAAGCTAATGTTAATGATACAGAAAAATGTATACAACTATCCAAAGGGCCGAAAAGCTAGACTGATACTGGGTAAATGTATGAATAATCTGTATAAAATCCCACTATCTAAGAATTTTCCATTTTTTGGCCAGTGTTGTCAATGGAATGCATTTTCAGGGATGGATTCTTGAGACTTTTTATGGATCTGCCCGTGATTGACATGCCTACCAAGTTTCAGGTGAAGTGAAACGACCTTTGGGAACTGAATTTTCAAAGAAAAAACAAAAAAGAACGGTGTTATTTCTGAGCTAGTGCCCAGGCTGGATGGTATCTCCAGAAAGATGAGCTTGATCTTCGATCCACGGATTCTCTGGACGGCTCCCATAATCCCCGTCAGTCCCGTCCCCGCGCCTGTTCTGGAATTGCAAACACGGCTTCCCGGTGGAGGTTAAACATTTCTGTTTTTGTTTGCTTTTTTTCCACGCCTAGGCCCTCTGATCCGTCTGCCGGAGGCCCACTGTATCTCTTCCATCCCCTGCGCAGCCTCCGCCCCCATCGCCATCCCGTCTCCCGTGGTAACCCCTCTGTTTCTCGGGGGGGCTTATCTCCCAACTGGCAGACACGGAAAATCACATCTCAGCCCAAGATTGCCGCTTCTGCGGCACGCCCGCCACTGTCAACCCGCCTTGTGTGTCTCTGCGGACGTGTGTGTGCGTCAGCCCATTTCTGCTGGCTTTCATTAGAACTGATGCACACGCAGCTGCCACTCAAACACCCTTTGAATGTATACATTTGGAGACACCGCTTTGAAGTAGACATTTTAGCGCCATTTCCAGGGGTAACTTCAAAGAGCAACTCATTCTCGAGATTTTGTCTGATTGCTTTTAAATTGGAACCGCATACACTAGACGGATGAACGATGCTAAATTGCGAATGGTTTGAGGTTTCGTTATTGCGTGTGGGTGGAAAAGTTTGATGGCTCGTCAAAAAACTCCATACGGTCGTGTCTGATCTGAACCAAAGGATTTGAAAATTCAGCCCCCGAAGCTGGTTTCTCTCAGCATCATGAAACTGTTGGTATGTCTATCACGAGTAGACCCACAAAAAAGTCTCAAGAAGGCATGCCTGAAAATACACTGGTAGTTTGCCATGTTGGTTTGAAATAATGTCATTTTAGAGGTCATTTCTCGAGACTTGCCACTTGTGTTTTTTTAGGGAAAAAAAAAAAAAATCAGCCCCCAATGCTGGTTTCACTGAGCAACATGAAACTCGGTAGGCATGTCTATCATGAGTAGACCCACAAAAAAGTCTGAAGAAGGCATGCCTGAAAATACACTGGTAGTCTGCCATGTTGGTTTGAAATAATGTCATTTTAGAGGTAATTTCTAGACATTTGCCACTTGTGTTTTTAAAAAAAATTCAGCCCCCGAAGCTGGTTTCACTCAGCAGCATGAAACTTGGTAAGCATTTCAATCACGAGTAGACCAACAAAAAAGTCTCAAGAAGGCATGCCTGTAAATACACTGGTAGTTTGCCATGTTGGTTTGGAATGGTGTCATTTTAGAGGTCATTTCCAGAGACTTGCCACTTGTCTTAAAAAAAAGAATTCAGCCCCCGAAGCTGGTTTCACTCAGCAGCATGAAACTTGGTCAGCATTTCTATCAGGAGTAGACCCACAAAAAAGTCTCAAGAAGGCATGCCTGAAAATACACTGGTAGTTTGCCATGTTGGTTTGAAATAATGTCATTTTAGAGGTCATTTCTAGACATTTGCCACTTGTGTTTTAAAAAAAAAAAAAATTCAGCCCCCGAAGCTGGTTTCACTCAGCAGCATGAAACTTGGTAAGCATTTCAATCACGAGTAGACCCACAAAAAAGTCTCAAGAAGGCATGCCTGAAAATACACTGGTAGTTTGCCATGTTGGTTTGGAATGGTGTCATTTTAGAGGTCATTTCTAGAGACTTGCCACTTGTCTTAAAAAAAAAAAAATTCAGCCCCCGAAGCTGGTTTCACTCAGCAGCATGAAACTTGGTCAGCATTTCTATCACGAGTAGACCCACAAAAAAGTCTCAAGAAGGCATGCCTGAAAATACACTGGTAGTTTGCCATGTTGGTTTGAAATAATGTCATTTTAGAGGTCATTTCTAGACATTTGCCACTTGTGTTTTTAAAAAAAATTCAGCCCCCGAAGCTGGTTTCACTCAGCAGCATGAAACTTGGTAAGCATTTCTATCACGAGTAGACCCACAAAAAAGTCTCAAGAAGGCATGCCTGAAAATACACTGGTAGTTTGCCATGTTGGTTTGGAATGGTGTCATTTTAGAGGTCATTTCTAAAGACTTGCCACTTATCTTAAAAAAAAGTCAGTCCCCAAAGCTGGTTTTACACAGCAACATGAAACTTGGTTTGTACGTACATTTAACATGAATAGACCCGAAAAAAAGGCTCAAAAAAGCCTGCCTGAAAATGAAGTGGTAGCTTGCCATGTTTAGTGTCACTTTAGAGGTCATTTCTCGAGACTTGCCACTTGTAAAAATCAGCGCCTGAAGCAGGTTTTATTTAACTACAGAAAACTTGGTAGGTAAGTAATTAGTAGTAAAAAATCTTCAGTGACCATGTCCAAAAGTAAGCCTGCCATTTTGGTTCAGAGCGGAGCATGTCATCACATCATGACTTTTAAACGTTCCTTTTCTTGGTCCTGCAGATGCCAAGAAACAGAAGAAAGAAGGCAAGAAGCGAGAGCGTGGCCAAACGGACTGATAAGGAGGAAGAGGAAGACACACGCAAGAGGAGGGCGGAGTCTACTATATCCCGTAGGCTGTAGCGGGAGAACGCCCGTGCAAATAAGACCCGTAGTGTTTATAATTAGCGTTATCTAGAAAGAAAGATGTTAGAATTAATCACTTAATAAGGATCAATCCACTGGAATATGTTATCATTTTGCTGCTTTTTATTTGTTGTTACCTCAATTTACCCTATTATTTTTTAATCCTATTAATCTGTGTTAACATCTACCCAACACAAACCCCCCTTCCTTCATTTTCCCAGAATGCAAAATAAAGGAATAAAAGATTTTTTTTAACATTTTTATTTCCATCCTGAAAGAATATGGCACAATTTTTAACCACTAAGATGCATGAAAAATCAACCATGTTAACTGTACAAGGGGCGGTTCAAGAAGGGGAATAAAAGGGGGGCATTCGGGTAGCTATGAAACACACGTATGTACATATTCAATCCTAACATATAGTTTATATAGATATATTTTTGTATTTACAAAGCAAACTTTTTTTTTTTTTTTCCACAAGTCACACACAAAAACACCTAGCAAAGCTGGTGGCATGGCCAAACGTTTTTTTTTTTTTGTGTGTGTCCACTTTTGGCATCTACCCGCTCAACATTGCAAATCATGCCCACACAAATTTTGTTCAAATAAAAAAAAAAACAACAACAAATAAACCAGTTAACACACGGTTTCTGTACACTTTGAAACGGCACACTTTGTACACTGATTATAAAATGTGTGTGAAATGTCACGTTTGTTCAGGTGAGTCTTTGGAAGCCATTTTGGAATCTCTCAGTTATGTTGCGCAGCTTAAATTAAAGCAGCTGAAGATCAGAGCTGAAACACCCAAGCACACAAAGAGCAATTTCGATTTTGTCATTCGTGTCTAAGGCACTTTGAAATTGCTCCGTACAATCTGGCGATATTTTCCGTTCCTCGCCCGTGCCGCAAATATACATTTTTTTGCGTCACCCCGCCATTTTCCTCCACGTGGGAGGGATTCTAGCCCTTTGACGAAAGCCGTGTGAAGAGGAGCCCGATTAGCTCTGACGGCACGACGACTACAAGAACAGCGACGATGTGGAATGGGGGCGAAGATATTTGGACGAGAACTGTATTTATTAGGGCTGTCAAAATTATCGCGTTAACGGGCGGTAATTAATTTTTTAAATTAATCACGTTACAATATTTGACGCAATTGACGCACATGCCCTGCTCAAACATTAAAATGACAGCAGTGTAATGTCCGCTTGTTACTTGTTTTTTGTTGTTTGGCGCCCTCTGCTGGCGCTTGGGTCCAAATGATTTTATGGGTTTGGGAAGTGAGCATGGTGTAATTATTGACATCAACAATGGCGAGCTACTAATTTATTTTTTGATTGAAAATTTTACAAATTTTAATAAAACGAAAACATTAAGAGGGGTTTAAATATAAAATTTCTATAAATTGTACTAACATTTATCTTTTAAGAACTACAAGTTTTTCTATCCATGGATCGCTCTTAGAGAAAGTTGATTTATTGTTATAATAAACAAATACAGTACTTATGTACCGTATGTTGAATGTTTATATCCGTCTTGTGTCTTATCTTCCCATTCCAACAATAATTTACAGAAAAATATGGCATATTTTATCGATGGTTTGAATTGCGATTAATTACAATGAATAGTATTTATTTGACGTTTACTAGTGACTAGTTTCAATTTAGAGCCAATAATTGGACGTCTATCATCACCAATGGCACTGAAAGAGTTATAATCAACACTAAATTAACAGCCAATGAATGCGTTAATGATTTTTATCTCGGGGGGAAAAAAAACACAAAACAAACATGAACCATTTTACAATTGGCCTTCCTCGCCACAAGAAGGCAGCATTAAGGCAGAAACCCAATTAGGTTCAACGAAGAATGACATGTTCATGCTTCAACAGCAAATGTTTGTACAAAAAGCTAAAGAAAGAACAAAATTAACCTTCTGGTGAGTACACCAATGTTTTATAGTCAACATTTTTGATGTATTTAATCATGTTTTAGTGATTGTGTGCTTTTTTTCAGCCGTGTTCTGAGGAAAATGACAGCTCAGCTGTCATATTCGAGCCTCCATTGCTGTCTATAAATGAACTCCAATAGGTATTCATAGAAAGAAAATTCTGTTGGGTAAGTGGAATAATAATAAAAATCTTGTCTTAATCTTGATTAAATAAGATAAAATAATATCCTTTATTGATGGGGCTCGGCATTTCGCCGCAATGCGCAGATATATGTCGCTGCTTTGTCACTCTATTGCCTAACGGGGACATCTGATGGATCTTAATATTTTTGCAAGCGACATTGTTTACTGACAAACTAAGTCCCTGACCTATAAAATGACTAAAACCATTGTATTGTTCTTATCTTAATGCATTCTAAATGAATGGCTGATATATTTTTTTAAAATAAAATCTTTCAATATGAATAATAAAGTCAGAGGAAAATTGTTGTGATGTGGTATTGCCTCTGTACTTGTGTTGAAGACAATAGGTTTTAATTTGCCATCACAAAATTTGAGTCAGAAAAATGAGAATCTGTAATGATTTAGGCTGCGGGTAATTTTGCCTACGCCAAGGGTGTCCAAACCTTTTGCAAAGGGGGCCAGATTTGGTGTGGTAAACATGTGGGGGGGGGGCGACCTTGGCTGACATCCTTTATGTTGAACAATATATTTAAGCAAATTTTGGCGAGCCATTATGTGTGTCACATTTGCTTTATTATTATTTTTTAATTAATAATTTCAACAATCTCGCAACTAGCCTTTGTGGCTAAGCTTTCGACTCTGGGCTCTTGCGAAACACTGCTGCTGTAACAATAAACTAGCTTCAAGTTGCTTCAATTTCTCTCTACGTATCTTCCCTGTAATCTTGTCGTGCGTGTCAGCGTGTCTTGTTTGGTAAAATCGCCATATATTGAACTCTTTAAAAACAGCGACTGTCTCTCAAATCAGGCACAGCTGTTGCGTATTTTAGTGAAGAAATAGTCCAATTTCCACCTATCCTTGAAATGTCTGCCGTCACAGTCAACTTTCTTTTCTTTGTTGATTGTCGCCATTTTAGAAAATTGGGAGTAAAAGGTCACACGAGGTAATGTTGCTTTTTAGTGGGTAAATGAGGAGCAGCATTTATTGTGTAAGCTACCTCATATGCTGGTAGTAGTACTGCTGACTAGAGCTGGGAATCTTTTGGCACCTAACGATTCGATTACGATTCAGAGGCTCCGATTCGATTATAAAACGATTATTGATGCATCTCCCTCCTTTTTTTTTTTTTTCCCAAAATGTTTTGTACATTAGTTCCAAAATTGTTCAAAAATACTCTCAGGCTAAACCAAACCACTATTTCAGTATCAAGTTAACATATAGCAGTAAACAAATATACAAAAATAACATTAAATAAAAAAACTCCATTCCCCATTCTGTATCAGCAGCTTTAAACTACATTCTATTAATTTAATGTTGTGAATCAACCGTTAAAGTTGTTAAAATTGCTCCCGTTATTCCGTAATTTCCCTTTTGTCTACTTTCGTCATGTGAAAGTTTTAAAACTATTTTAAAGATAGATTCAAGTCAATATTTTACCGATTTAGGAGTATTTTAGATAACAAGTTAATTAGGTTCGCTTGGAAGGTTTGCTACAACAGCCTTGCAGGGAAGTGTACTGCATTAAGATGGCGGCCGTTTACTAACACCGCATCTAGCTTTTTGTAGATGTGCTGCAAACGCTAACGAATCTATATTGCATCTAGTCCTATATAAATGATATCTACCGAAACATTATGTGGATGTACTTTGCAGCAGCTTTTCGGCAGCAGTCAGGTATGTTGTTGTGTTTTTTTTTTTTTATCTCGTGCCCTGAGTTGAGCTAGAGCCGTGAGTTGAGCATTGGCTTTACCCGAGGGGCCAGGTAATGAGAAGCATGATGTTTAGCTACTCTAGCTTCGGTCCTCATTGCGTCCCGAAGACCGCGCGGCGCGCTGCCTGTGTTGTACTTCCGCTTTACTTCGCATATTTCAATAATCGGAATTTGGATGTTTGTGAATCGTTCTCGAATCTTCCACGGCCGAATCGCGAATAATCTAAGAATCGGAAATTTTGCACACCTCTACTGCTGACCAATTTATTAAGTCTGTGTGCAGGCCAGACGTTATTGATTTTATGACAGAGGCTGGGGCCGGATGAAATTTGACCACGGGCCGCATTTGGCCCCCAGGCCGGAGTTTGGACATGTCTGGCCTACGCGATACAATTTCTCCTGCTTTGGGAGAAAACGCAAAGCCAAGTGGGCTCGACGCATGCGCTGAGACATCGGTATGGCACTACCCATCGCTACTGTGTGCTCCAAGAAGGCATGAAGAGAGATACAAAGACAAATTTACCCCTTTTATAAGTGTAATAATTTTGCTCCTGTCATCATGAGCATGAATTATTGAAATTTGGTGAAAATATTTGACGTTCTAGCTGTAATTATTACATTTATGATTTATCAAACCTTCTCCTACACTTATTATTATTAAAAGGAAATTCTTATTTTTTGTCACTTTCCCCCTCATTTAAAAAAAATCAAATAAAATGTTTTTTTTTGGGGGGGGGGGGGGGGGTTGTGCTCCAATTCTCTTGGTGGCAGCATACAACTGACTCACACAATGAGACGCCATTGAGACATCCACCCATAAAACACTAATATGACCTCCTAGCAGGGGTGAAAGTGGGCCAGAACGGTCAGGAACGCAGTTCCGGTATAAGATTCAGGGTCGGAATGCTGTTCCGGTACACAGTGCTTTGATTCTGAAAATAATCCGTTTCGCACCAAAATTGATCATTTATTTTATTCCACGGACGGCATGGAGGTTTCCGCAGCTGCTGCAGTTATGAATCTGACGATGATGAGTCACGTCAATGTGTGAATGCATGCAGCAAAGCAAAATGCCTGGACTCATTTATCTGTTCAATTGGCATTGACATGTGATCAGCAGAGATAGTTAGCTCTGATTGGTTCAAATGTGCATGTTTTCTGGAACAGCAAAAAAAAAAAAACGGTTGTTGAATTGATGCGACAAAAAAAGGGGAGGAGGCTTATTTATCACATTTAGTTTTATTTGCTCTAATGGGGAGGTTCAGAACATCTTAGCTGTCAATGTGCACTTTGGACTTAAATTTGTTCATTTATGTAAGGCTACTTATTCATTTCCTTATGATTTGAAAAAGTCATTGTTTGCACGATCTTCTAAATATATTCCATTTCACTCTGCGTAATATGAGTCATTTGTACTTATTTTTCTGAATGTATGTTTCTTATAACTTTATTATTATTTTAAAAAAGTAAATGTTGAAATTAACTTCAATGTTAATATACATCCTTAGTTCTTAAATAGTTAAAATTGAGATTTTGCATTTAGTATGTGAGGAAATGAGGGAAAATAAAAAATTAGGAGATGGAGGTTGGGGTTAGAGGCGTGCAAAATTTCCGATTCTTAGATTATTCGCGATTCGGCCATGGAAGATTCGAGAACGATTCACAAACATCCAAATTCCGATCATTGAATTATACCAGGTAAAGCGGAAATAAAACGTAGTCCGCGCGGTCTTCGGGACGCACTGAGGAACGGACCGAGAGTAAATATTATGTGCAGCTAACGCCGCTAGTTAAAAAGAAACAATAATACCTGACTGCGGCCGTCAGCCGCTACAAACAGCGTCCAGTTGCTAGTTGCTACAAACATACGGCAACATAGGGCTATGGTAGATATCACATATATCTAGACTAGATGTGCAATGACAGACTTTCCCACGCTAGTAAACAGGCGCCATCTTAAAGCAGTAGACTTCTCTAGAAGGCTCTGTTGTAGAGAACCTAATTACTTTTTATCTGAAATACCCCTAAATCGGCAAAATCTTGACTTGAATCTATCTTTAAATGATGAAACAATTTTAAAACTTTCACATGTCGGAAGTAGACATGAGGGAAATTATGGACTAACGGTCGCAATTTTAACGACTAACGGTTGATTCACAACATTAAATTAATTGAATGTAGTTTAAAGCTGTTGATACAGAATGGGGACTTGAGTATTTTATTTACTGTTTTTAACCGGTAACTTGATACCAAAATAGTAGTTTGGTTTATTTTGTCTGAGAGGATTTTTGAACAATTTTGGAACAAATATACAAAACATTATTAAAAAAAAAAAAAAAAACGGGGGCATCAATAATCGATTTATAATCGAATCGGAGTCTCTGAATCGTAATCGAATCGTTAGGTGCCCAAAGATTCCCACCTCTAGTTGGGGTTATTGCTGTTTTTGTTAACTTTTATTTTGCAAATCGTTGAAAAAAAACAATTTTGAATGAAAATCAGTTTTTGTATGTGTTATAGAAGTAACTGTGCTAAAACAGTTTTCTTTGCATTTCAGTAGTTTGAGAGGTTTGACCCCCCCCCCCCCCCCCCCCCAAAAAAAAAGGAAAAATAAATCAACAAAATTTCTGGCTCCGTGGCGACCTTCATGTAGGGGAGTTCCGGCAAGAAATTCTAGCCACTTTCACCCCTGCCTCCTGGTAAGTGAAATAATATTGCTCTTTGAATAGCTTAATCGCATTTCATTTACTGTCATATGATCAGAAAATATGTGCTGTCCAAATGTACATGTCATCTGAGCTGCAATTATGAGCTGTCCTTCATGTATGAAACTATTGAAGTGAATAAAACATAAAATGATGCAGTTACTTCCACTGACGAGCATTCTTGCGCTCTAGCTGAGCGTCTAATGGGCCAATTTTGATTGTAAAATGCTAATGTGTATGTTAATGTGCTCATTTCCCACCCATGACCACACTCTTCAAATCAGCCCGGCGGCCAGTGTGCATCCAAGAAGGACTTTCGGTGTGAAGGTATGTACACATAATGCTAATGTGAATGTATTACATTATAGACGAGAATGTAGCCCTTTTTAAATCACGAGCCGATGAGGCTGCGATCTGAAGTCAACTCCACACTTGGAGCGCAAAACCACACATCAGCACTCACACAACATACATTGATCCACGCACTCTAAAACAAACATTAATAAGCTCTGAGCTCCAGCTACCAGTTAGATGTTGCCGAGATTCCTAATGTGACAGTGCGCGAAAAAAATGTTATTGTCTGCCGTCAGCAAAAAACTATTACGTCGAAAAGTGCTGAGTGAGCAAAACGTAGGGACGAACAATCCATTTTTGTTGTCCAATTTTTCTGGACTAATAGGAAAAAAACTAAAAGTGACAGGTCCCAAAATTTGTCAGGTGAGTGGGTTTTAGTCGTGTTTTGAAAACAGTGGATCCAGTTTGAATATTTCGGGTGGCCAAAATATCCGTGGAAAAGATTCCAGGTGAAGACAAAGTATGGAGCTGCTTTGTACAGTTATCTACAAGTAAGTGTTGTCACTGAACCTAAAACACGTTTGGTTTGTAAATCCAGGCAGCCCTGTTGTCCCATTGTGGAGCTCTGATGTTGAAGTCTGTCCTGTAGTTGCGGGACGCTACTACTATTAGCTAGAGTACTTCCAGGTGGCAGAACGCGAGTAGTCACTCATCCGATTATTTCCACAAAAGATATGTATGAAATAGGGGTGTAACGGTACACAAAAATCTCGGTTCGGTACGTACCTCTGTTTTGAGGTCACGGTTCGGTTCATTTTCGGTACAGTAAGAAAACAAAATGCAAAATATAAATGTGCTAGTTTATGACACACTTTTGTGCTTTCAACAATAGGACCAGTAGCCTATACAAAGCTAGAATTCTGCTCAAAAAGTAGTGGGTATTTAAAGATAATAATCCAACAACAATTTGCTTTTCAGACCCCGCGTATTGGTCAGCTTTCTTTCTGAAAGAAAGAAGAAAAAAGAAGTCCTGTGCTAAAGAGAAAAGCTAAATTTAATTGTGTAAGCAGGATCTGTGTATTATTCTTATTATTTAATTACAGGTGTTTTAGCTCATTTCAATTTATTTTATTGAAATGGGCTATTATTTATTTTACTGTGTGTTTGTATTTTACAAATGTGATGTAGTATTCATTTATATTGTATATTTTGTTGTTTTGTTTGTATTGTATTGTTTTGTTGTGGTAGGAGGGTTTTGTAGTGAACACGGGGCCGTGCTGGTTGTTATTATAGCAGAGAAGACAGCAGTAAATCAAAGAAGACAAGTCAACTGTGCCCCGATCTACCACTCAAGAGATTTGATGGACTCAAAAAGTGGGTTACGATTGCATATTAGTTTGAAAATCGACCGGATCCACCGTATTTTTACATGAGTGACTTCCGATCTGCCCAGTCTGCTAGCTAGTAGTATTGACGCAGGAGGGCCGTGTCTCGCGTCAAATAATAAACTCTGCCGTTGTTTTCGCGTGCATCGCGTTGAGCCGCTTCTGGGACGCAACACGCGGCCGCACTGCGACTGGTGTGCATTCACTGATTAACTTCAACGGCCGCGTTTCTGGTGGCGGCCACGTTGTTGGCCCGTTGACGTTTCTTACTGTCCTACCATGTTGGTCCTCATTATAGTAGGGAAGGCGGACTAAATATAATCTACACAAAGAAACTGAAACCCGATCGACTCACAGCCTCGAAAAGTAAGGGTTACATTACGTCAGAAACTCGTTCGGTACGCCCCCGTTCCGAACCGAACGTCAAGTACCAAAACGGTTCAATACGAATACATGTACCGTTACACCCTTAGTATGAAACAAATTTGCTGAATCGTCTTTAACTGATTTTGCGAAAGACAACCTGCTGAATTTCACGATCCAGTTCTGGTTTGAAGAACAACAAAGAAACTGTAACCCGATCGACTCACAGCCTCGAAAAGTAAGGGTTACATTCCGTCAGAAACTCGTTCGGTACACCCCCGTTCCGAACCGAACGCCAAGTACCGAAACGGTTCAATACGAATACGTGTGCCGTTACACCCTTAGTATGAAACAAATTTGTTGAATCGTCTTTAACTGATTTTGCGAAAGACAACCTGCTGAATTTCACGATCCAGTTCAGGATTGAAGAACAACTGCTACAGAAATGGAACGCTCAAGCGATTGTAGTCTTCTTAGTTATATAAATAGGCTGTTTACTATCGACGCACAGATTTGTAAGTCAAACGGTAGCAGTCTACAAAAGGCTTGGCTTATTTACAAATTATGGTTGTATGCTTGAGGATTCATTCACTTTGACCAATGGTGTGTTGACTACTGGTGCCATCGGGAATCGCTTGAGCTTTTGCCACCCAGAAGTACGTGTGACTTTGAGGAGAGATGCTCGGTTGAGAGAAACGGAAGTAGTAGGACGGACGGTCATTCGGACAAAACATCTGCACCAATGTCTACCTGGCAGACCGAATGTTCTTGTACTGGCAGAGCAGCAGGTGCTTAAATGTCTTTTTGAAGGTGACGTTGCAGAGAGCGTAGCAGGCGGGGTTAATGGTGCTGTTGATGTAGCATAGCCAGTAGCCTAGCGTCCACACCGTGTTGGGGATGCAGCTAGAGCAAAAAGTGTTGATCAGCACCATCACGTTGTAAGGTGTCCACGTTGCTACAAAAGCCACCAGGATGGCCATGATGGTGCGCGTCACCTTCTTTTCACGTGACGGGGCCGCCTTCTTCTTCTTGTTAGGCGGTTGCTTGGTCATCTTCACGATCTTGCGGGCCACGTGGTTCTGTCGCTCGGTGGCGGGCACGATCTCCACCGTGGCGTTGGACGGTGTGTAGCAGTCCCCTTTGGGGGGTTTCGCTTTGATCTTGATGCAGGTCAGCTTGGATACGCCCGCCTTGGCGCGCTGGCGGGGGAGCGGTCGGCCGGGGTCGGCGGCCGAGTTGGTTGCAGACGGCGGCGTTTCCTCATCTTTCACGTTGGATGCGGCCACACTGCCCGAGGTGGAGTCGTTAGAGCTCTCCTTCTCCTCGCCGGCAGCGCCGATCTCCCTGGCCGCATCGTCGCCCTCGGTTTCGCCCTCGGCCGTGGTTGAGGTAGGCGCTTTGCCATTCTGCATCCTGCCGTCGTGCTGGTTGGCGCCGTCCTGGTTGCTGCAGTCCTCCGTGTTCTGGCTCAGGGAAGCCGCTCTGTTCTCGGCCGGTATGTTGTTGTTGTTCGGTTTGTTGTTCCTGCGCTTGGCAGGTGACAGCGGCTCGGCATTGCCTCCCGACGGCTTGCGATTATCCTTCTTGACACGGCTCTTGCTCGCTCTTGAGATTTGCCAGTAGAGCTGAATCATGATGATTACGGGCAAGTAAAAGGCGGCGATGGCGGTGCCAAAAGTGACTGCTGCGTTTGAGAAGAACTGAATGTAGCACTCCCTTTCTGGCACAGTCCGCCCGCCCACGATGAATTGCCAAAAGAGAATAGCCGGCGCCCACAGGATGAAGGACAGGACCCAGGCAGCGGCGATCATCATGCCTGCCATCTTGGTGGTCCTTTTAACAGGGTAGCTGAGGGGCTTTGTCACACAGAAGTACCTGTCAAAGCTTATGATGAGCAAATTCATGACTGAAGCGTTGCTGGCCACGTAGTCCAGTGCCAGCCACAAGTCGCAAACCACCGGTCCCAGAGGCCAGTACCCGATGACGATGTAGACCGTGTACAAGTTCATTGAGCAGAGTCCTATAATGAGGTCGGCGCATGCCAAGCTGAAGAGGAAATAGTTGTTGACGGTCTGCAGGTTCCTGTTGACCTTTATAGAGAGCATGACCAGGATGTTGCCGATGACAGTGACCAGGCTAAGGGAGCCAGCAACTAGCACGATGAAGACCACCTCCACCGTCTTGTAGGAGCTCTCACGCTCCTCTTCCGCATCGGTGTCATTGCCCTCCGAGGCGTTCCAGTAGGTGAAATTCAGCGCATCCATGTCATCGGCTCCTCTTCGTCGACGCCTCCTACTCGCGCGGAACCTGCGGAGGAGCACAAAAGAGAATTTTTGATGAAAAAGATTTTTCTACCCTTTGAAAGGAAAAGTGCTGTCACGTTAGCGTATTAATATTCTCGCGAACCGACATGTCTTCTAAACATCTGTTTGATAACCTCGGGGGGAACAATTGTAGAGGCATTGTAATGTCGCATTATTGAATTGCGCTGTCAAGCTGCCTACAAATCTTGAGAATGTGTTCAGAAATATGACATTTGGATTATTTAAAGTGAATAGATTCTCACTTTTGGGGGGAAAATAAAAAACAAATTTGGACAGGATCTAACTTTGTGGACTTAAATTGTGTGTAGGGCTGTCCCAACGACTAATTTTCTCCCGATTAGACAGCCGACTATTTTTACGATTAGTCGACTAATCTTATAATTTTTTTTTTTTTTTTAAACTAATTTAGCAATGAAATTTTTGTTGACGCTTATCAATTCACAAAAACATTTTGGAACACTTAAATTTTTTATTAAAGTACGAATAAACAGATAAATATAACAATAATAAATCACAAATGAACAATGACTTCAAATGCTGATAGAATTAACTTGTGCAAAAGAATGGAATGTAAACAGATTCAGAACACTGACTTCACCTTTCCAACATGATGATTCAAAACAATTCTTAGAAAAATACCTAGCATTAATATTATAGTATAGTGTAGTTCTATAAATAATAGTATTATAATAATTATTCATTGCCAATCAGAATTTTCATAAAGGGTGTCATTTTAAAGGTATTCTTAGTGTAGAATCTGAAGTATATTTGATTAACTCCAGAAATCGTTATTTATATAACGAACATGAGATGCTTTTATTTTGAAATGTTCACCGGAAGTACGTTCGCTAAACCGCTAATTTAAGCTTTACATTTATGTCATTGCATGTGGTGTCGGTAATAGATTTTTTTTTCATTTTGCAAATGCTGTTAAGCAGCGATTTTTCATGTTTGAAGTGTCACCTTTTAACTCCCAAGTTTTGGAGAAGGCTGCCTGTTTTATAGAGAACACCGGCTAAAGTAGGTCGTCTTTTTTCCCCATTCACCTCAATGTAGCAATGCTAACATATATAGTGTTTAATATAGATGTGTTTTCTTATTTTGTATGTCTGAACTTTAATTCTACAGCGTGTTGATGAGAGAACTGAACTGAAAAGAACTGGAGTCTCATATGCCATCAGCACGCACGCACAAATGTACGCAGGCGCGCGCAACGATATGACGCAGACGTGAAAATGACCGCCCTCATTTTTATTTACCATGCGATAAATGGACTCATTGCATATCGCGACAGGCTTAGCAACTACAATAAAACATGTCATTAGTTAGTTAGATGGACTTACAATCTCCTGTCGTTATCATTCACGGCCGACGTGCAGCCAAGCTTGGCATTGAAGAGACAGGACGCAACAGTGTACCCTCCTTTGTTTCTTTAAAAATAAGTCAATGTTTTGGACTCTGGTGCGCTTTTTTTTGGCTTTGTGCCGCTTTCCCCGCTTGCATACCAAGCGTCCGACATTCTGAACTTTCCACGCATATATTTTTTTAACCCTTCATTAACCGTCGACGGGATGTTGTGCTCGTCGACGGATTTACGTCATCGATGACGTCGACTATGTCGACTAGTCGGGACAGCTCTAATTGTGTGTCATGCGCATTTTTGACAAATTTCATGCTGTCAAGTGAAACTCACTGGCTGAATTTTCAAAATATACTTTGGGTTAGTACAAAAATCCTCTGGCCCTAATTAGTACAATGAGTGACGTAAGTAGTTATGCTGTATTAGAGTACGCAGTTGTGAACATTCACTTATCTGCTGTGCCAGAAATCCCCATTGGTTGCATTGGGGCATGGAGCTAAGCTGCCCTAATCCCCATAAAATGTTTAACACTGGCGATTTACGCCGGAGAAGCGCAACAATACAAACGGGACACACTTGTTTCCCGCCCAGTGGATTAGCGCGGCAGTGCTGATGGTCCCGCGGGTGTTTGCTCTTTGTCCTCTCCCTAAGCCGTGATGCACCTGAGAGCTCGGACACTCGCGCGAGAGTCCAAACAAATCCATCTGGCATCACTGTGGACACATCCCCACCTCACTTTGACAGGCTGCAACATCTCTGCAGGTCCCCGAGGTGCCTGAATGGAAAGACTTTTTTTTTTTCCTCCCCCTCCTTTCCGTTGACATGCTGAGCGAGTGGTCGCCTGGGGAGATCCACGGTGATTTATCTTAGCGTGGCTATCAATCATTAGGATCCCCTGATGTGCGTCCGCCCCGACCTCATCAAAACGCTGATGCCAATGATCGCAGTCTTTGACTGATGAACATAAGGCTAGTGCCAGCTTCCTTTCAGGCCGACATACCTCACACGGATGCCTAAATGGCTTCTTTTGTCTCAGGTATTAGCCTGCTGGACGCCGCCAGCGAATAAATGAGCTTTCCGTATTGTTCCTTGTTCCGATCTGCAGTTTGCTCACCAGAGCCGAAAATTGCTTATGCCCTTTGGGGAGCACAAAAAGGCCAACGCGCCACCTTTACCCCTCCCTACCATGTTCTGTGCTTGAAACAGGTGAGCGGAGAGCCTTGCCTTTTTAATTTGAAACCGCTTTTCCAGGTCAGCGCTTTTTGCTGGCAACAGGTGGCACTTGATGCCCCCATCGAGCACACCTTGTGATTTGCGGCCGTGGCAGATGTGCATTCCGGGTTCACGCTTTACATTGCCGATCCCACATAAATCCCTTAGGCATACGTGCCCCGCCATCCCTAGCGTTTGCATTTCCATCATTGGCAGCGCTCTCCATCAAGAGTTAGGCCGGCGTTTATTTGCCATTTGCAGACGTGCATGACCAGAATGCTAAAGCTATGATTGTGGCTGCACAGCTGGGGCGTGGAGAAGATTGGTTGGGTCGATGCACTCAAGATTTCTCTCTCCACAAATCACCCGCATAAGAAAGCGGATAAAGGAATAGATTTAAATTGAATTGACATATATTGGTCGATTTACAGTAAACAGCAAGTCATTGAGAACATCTATTAAACATGCAGACAACAGGATCTTCTGCAACAGATGTGAATACCACACCGTCAGTAGTCAGCCAATGTATACAGCTAAAATCCCGATTGTTGCTTTAGGGATGGTTCAACTAAACAATGCATGTTATGAGAGCAGATTACTCATTTCCTTTTCCCTGTTTTTACAAAATCCACCATCAAAAAGGCCAAAGTTTCAGACACTTGACCCTTGATGTTTACAACTTTGAAACATTTCCGCATAAAAGCCACACACATAACTTGGATTCCAATCATTACTGCAAGTTTTACGCTGTGGGACAGAAGTGGTCTCCTACTTTACCCATCATGCAAGAAAACCTTTTCGGTATAGATGTCCCGATCGATCGGGTCCGATCACGTCATTTTCAAAGTCTCGGAATCGGCAAAAAAATATCGGCCATGCCTTTTTTTAATATATATATATATATATTTTAATCAAATCGTTTTCTAATTGTATTTAACGTTACAGTCATAATATGTTACACTCATCCAGTCTTTAGGCTTAAGGTAGGGTGATCAAATTTATCCCAATAATGGCGGTAATTAATTTTTTAAAAAATGTATCACGTTAAAATATTTAACGCAATCAATGCATGCGCTGCACGACCCACTCACGCATTGTCGCGCTCAATCTGGAATGGCGCCGTTTTACCTAAATTGAGAGATAAAAGGCAGTGTAAATTGAGTAGAGTGAAGTTTGGCAGCCTTTGGAGCCTTCTTTTAATTGGCTAAAGCCTTACAATCCTTGCCTGGCTCTGCCAGACTGTTCTCCCTGTATTTTTCAAACACTGAGAGTATAGTCTGGGAACCAGCCCATTAACGGCCTCTCGAGCAGGTACAAAATCAATCAACAAATCAGATTCGTTTATTTGCGTGACGTGTTCTTAACGAGCAACGTCACTCTTGCGCGTCGAAAGTCGTCTCCACTACAACACAGATGGTGAACGGGGGAGCCGAGAATATGTTCCAATCCACGGTAAAATCGGTTTTAAATTACCAAAAACACATCGACACGAGTCAATGACAACAGTCTGTCTCGCACTAGCCATGTTGAATAAACTCCGCTCTCTTCGTATGTTTACTTTCACGCGCAAGTCCCTCGTCCTTCCCTCGTCATTTTACTAACATCACATCTGCCCGTCGCTGATTGGTCCACTCCACTGTCTGTTTGCTGTGGCTTGCTCCGCCCTGGAAATTGTACCTGCGTGAATGGTGGCCAGACTCAATAGCTGGAACTGCGGTGAGTCTGGTGTACCAGGCAATTACAATCCCGCTTCCTACGATTAAACATATCATGGGAAACAGTGTGGGGAAGCAAGGAAGCAATTGATCTTTTTCTTAACACCTTGTGTTATTTCCCATCGCAGAGAAGATTTATCAATTGGTAGCACTACGCACAGTCATGGTTCCACTACCCATCATGCTTTTGGGCATGGCTACAGTATCATTTACTGAAAGCTCAACAAATACACTAGATGGCAATATTTAGTCACAATATACAAAGTCACAAGTCTATCCGTGGATCCCTCTCACAGAAAGAATGTTAATATTGTAAATGCCATCTTGAGGATTTATTGTCATAATAAACAAATACAGTACTTATGTACTGTATGTTGAATGTATATATTCGTCCGAGTTTTATTCATTTTTTTTCCTAATTCATTGCCAAAATGTATATGATTGGGAAAAATTATCGGGACTGATTGGAATTGAATCGGGAGCAAAAAAAAAGCAATCGGATCGGGAAATATCGGGATCGGCAGATACTCAAACTAAAACGATCGGGACCGGATCGGAAGAAAAAAAACATGATCGGAAAAACCCTACTTTTCGGGCAACGTTTATCTTGTTACCGGAGTTGTAACTGAAGAGATTTGTGCTTCAGTTGCCTTGTTGTTTGACTTTTTCAGTTTGGGATCATCTCTATAAACCATTACCTTGGAGTATTATAGTTCAGAGTACTGTAATGGACTTTTACCCTATCAGAAAGCTCAGGAAAAGCACATTTTAGACGTATAAAGGCTTGTCTCCTCTCAAGGGTTTTGCTTCTCTAGCCCTGACACTTCGCTTTTACATACCTGCACTTTTTCAGCACTTTATCACTTTTCTGTGGATTAAGCCTCAGTGATAAAAATTGGACTCCCACAATGGAGCTACTGTATTTCTACATTGGCTGCAGAAAGGTTTTCAAGCCTAACAAGTGTGATTAATCGTATTTGGCACTAGTAGCATTGTGTGTACTTTCTATCAGAGGCAGGGTTCTTTAAGGTCGGCTGTTGTTGTATCGCAAATCTGCTAATATCTAATTTCAAGAGCTCAAGTTTGCCAAAGGACTTCTTGCCAAAGGTGTCAAACATATCTCCTGTAAGCAGGACATAAGTGGGGAATCAAATCCTGACAGGTGTTGTATTATCCCGCCACTAATCTCTCGGCGGGGGGGGATAAACGAGAGGCGGGTTCGGGAACGTTGCCTAAGTGGATGCTGTCACAACGCGGCTTGACTTGACGTTCCGTCGGTCAAGGATTAACATTCCGTCGGCTTTATTTCCAGCGGGCGCATTGGCACGGACGCTGATGGCCACTCGTGATTGACGGTGGCACGGCGCGTTTGCGTCTGACACTTTGTCACCGTCTACTGCCTGTTATTCGATGAAGAAGGTGCACTCTGCCTCGCTTCTTCTCATCTTCAGGCCCGCCGCCGTTAAGATGGAGAACTGTAAATAGCACAAACTGTCCAAGGGCAACGTTTGCTTTGCTTCTTTATCGCTTTGCTGTGAATCACAGGAGGACGTGTGGGGGATGGCAGGCCAAACGCAGAAACAATGAAGTGGAACAAATCCAACAGGCACCCACTTTATCTCGTCCCCCCGCCGCCACCGCTACCGTGCCTGCCTTTTCTCTGTCATCGCTATCAGCCGCTATCTTAATGAGCACCGGCTTTCCATCGAGGGCGAGTCCCGGCCAGCCAGCCAGCTGGAGCGATGCGCAAGGCATTCAGTGCACAAATGGAAGAGCCGAGCAACGCCATTAGGAATATTTAGATTGACACCGGCCTGTCAAGAGAACATCATGGGGCTTGTTAAACAAGATGTTGCAAATGTGCCTTTGTTTTTTTGTTTTTTTAATCACGCACGCAGTTTCATTTTTCCAAAGTAAATAACAAACTGAGGTACCTACACATGAATGCTTTGGCGCAATCCTCTGCTCGGTCAATCTTTTTTTTTGTATTTCACTGGCGGAATTGATTTGACCAACGCTTAAAATTGATATCTGAGAATTGCTATTAGCTTAATGCCCAGTTGCTATCTTCTGCAACAAGTTCAGTCAGGCTCAGTTATTTTTGGTTGCCTCAAAACAGGCTATAATGACCACAGCACAGACCTTAGCATTTGTTTGGCACAGATCTAAAACCAAACGGCAACAGAACAAGCACTCTTGAAAACATGCACCCGGGACAGGCTTTAGCTGAAACCCCAGAAGGGGCACAATAGCGTAGAGCCTCTTCGTGGTCGACTATCTCTGTAATGAGCCAGCTCATCGGCATGCACGCGAGCCGGAGAAGCAGGTGAGTCCCAAAGGCGGCGTACAATCTAGCAAGGGCGCGCGCTAACGGCTTTCCTGGGAAATGATCGTAACGGGCGGCAACGATAGGAAGATGCATTATACGGATGCATTATGATGGCATTCCTAGGCTAGCAGAGGCTCCGTTTCCTCAGAGTTCATCGAAGCAGAGACAAAGCCTGCGCGAGCCAGGAGATGACAACAATCAACCGAAGCGTGTTGTTTGGAAATGAACACAGCATATGGACCTAATGTTCATTTGCTCCCTTGTCTCTGAGACAACCAGGGACAGGTAGTCACGTACGTTTGCTAAGTAAGCACCGTAGGTTTTTTTCCGAAGACAACTTCAAAATTTTGGCAAGCGCTGATGCTCAGCTTAAGTTTCCAAGCGAGCGTCCTTGAGCCGCGTCGTAAATAACTCTCTCGGTCCGACTTGCACAACCAAAAGAGGAGACGTCTCATGAGCCGCTACAATCTGTTGGAAAAAGTTTGTGTTATTTGTAGCCTGAGGGTCGCTATTAACAGCTGCCGTGTCTCACTGATATCTGATCAACTTTAATAAGACGCTAAAGCTCCCCGTTGAGGTGGAATGGAAGCAAATTGCTGCAGGTGAGGCAGCCGAGCCCATCCCCTCCCGCATTACACATCTTCTCTAGAGAAGCTATTATCTTTCGATGTATGGAAATGTGCTAATTAAAGGCAAATCAGAGGAGGATTCTTGAGAGAGTTATTACTGTGAGATTACATTTTTAAATTACATATACAAGACGGCCCATCTTCATCTTCTTCTTATCCGTTTGTTTTCAAATGATGACAGATTTTTCTATGGGAGGTCGGAGGGAGGCGAGGGTGCCTTTGCCATTGACGGAGGTCGGAAGCGACACTGTCATTTTTCACAGATGGTGCAAAGCGGTCGCAATATCCAGAGCGTTGATAGAGGGCATCGTTTTTATGACTCTTTTTATGATTCTTGGAACACTGCAGGATGTACACTGTTAATTCCCCAGCCAGTTTGAGAAGTGTGCTCTTTTGACACACTGGCCCCCCTGCGGGTTCCCCCGGGAATGTCTGAGTCATTAACTTTGATCACACGATCACAGCTTGTTTCTCGCACGTGTTAAATCCAATCTACTTCCTGCTGAAATAGTACTACGATTTTAAACCAAATAGAAAAAGGACATTTAGTTCCATAGTGGGTATATTTTTGTTGTAATATTTAAATTCAAAGCCGGTCCATATGTCAACCATTAACAAGCTTCACCTTGCTTTCATTTCTTTGAGAATCTATATTGGCCAAAGACGTTTGTACATTTGTTCTAGAACCTTTTTGGTGCAATTTCAGGATTTAGAGTGCCTGTGTCACGTCAAAGCCAAGCCCTCTCTTTGGGTTGGACTTCCTTGGACATAGTAACCAGGAACCAGACTACCAGAGTTGCGTTCGTGTTTTATCAAAAAATCGCTAAAATGGTTCAAACCTGTCATGCTGTGTGGTGTACAAATAGCCGTTTGTCGTAATGTAGTACCCATGAGTTTCCGAACGCGAGAAAAAGAGCTGGACTACTACTAGTAAAGTTCGTCTGTGCTAAGAGGGCTAATTTTGCAGACACTGCCTCCGGCACGGTTTTGTTTGGTGCGCATTTTACACCTGAAAGCTATTCGAACTATGGACAAATGAAATCAGGTTTTGCTAAGAAATTGCTGCTGAAAACTGATGCGGTGCCCACCATACACGCGCAGCCACCTAAATGTCCCGAGATATCAAGAAAGAGGACGATGACTGGCTCTGATGAGACCACCCCACCACCCCAGGCTAACCAAAGGAGAGGAGTAGCCAAGCTCGAAATGGCCAGTACTCTTTTATAATAAAAAACACATCACACATTGGATATAGGACTTGACACATGTATAAATTATCGCTCGTAAAATATATAGAACAAATCCTCTAATCCCATTCATATTTGTGTCTGTTGGCAGAGCGAAAACCTATGATAGCACAATCAACGATAATTATTCTATACATTATTTTGCGGCCACGGTGTATCAGCTTCACAAAAAGAAATGCAAAACAAGCCATTCGGTGTTTCCCACATGATCTGTTGCCGGTGTTTCATCAGTGTGATTGCTCCCCTCAATGATCCTTTCATTAGGCTGCATTGGCTTTCGTTTGGGCTCAAATTGATAACCCAAAACACCAAAGAAAGGTTCATAACTCTCCTCGTCACCATTAGAAGAACGTTTGTTACGTTGGATTCGTCGCGACAACTAGAAACAATATTGTCCGCCACCATCGCCGCCATTGTTTCCTTGTTGTGACGTCATGCACCCAATATGCCAGATTTCCGGGATCTCGGGCGCCGGTCGTTTTAGCTTGAAAATCGATCCAAATTTCTATCATTTTCTTGGTGTTGCGATGTGTGTAATTACACGAAGTGGCATGATATGAATCCAAAAGGCATGCGTTCATGGATAAATGATGGAATATTAGCATTTCCCCAGGTGTTGTAATACCCTTTAAGGATTTTGTGACAACTCCAAAAGAACCAATTGAGAACCAAACTACAAGAGTGACAAAATATCATTTGGTACTGCGAAACGTTTTGAAGCAATCTAATTGAATTTATTTCCATGGTAATAAATACCCAAGAGGAGGACTTGAACAGTGACCAAATATTTGTTTCAGTTGATCTCGATACCCTTCTGGGTAGCTATATAAATGTTTTTACTAAAGTGCCCACCTGTCAGCTACGAACGAGCACCTCTCGTTAGGTTTTATGTCCTCCAACCAGCTATCCACAGAAGCACCACTCAAGACAAAACTCTATGACCTTGGTGTTGTCTTTTGGCTCACCGCACACTCAATGAGACATTATCCAGACTTTGTACCTTCAAGTGGAAAGAAGCCAAAAAAGATAAAAAAAAATAGCCTCACTCCCAGGGGGTGGTCTCTCCTTAGCAAATATACAGCCGAATTCTCTGGAGGGAACACAAAGCCCTTGGGCATGGACAACAACACACTGGAGGTTGTTGATAGGCGGGAAGAATGCCTGGTGCTCTGTCTAAATATTTATGTTGTATCTCAGCAGGCATCTGTTTAAGACCGTTCCCCCCAGTGGCCAGGTACCCTTGAGACAAGGGTGGATAGAGGGAGGGAAGAAACGGTGCTAGGAAATGAATGCAAATCTGTAATTATATCTCAGCAACTGAAGATCGCCATCGCTTTCATTTCCTGCCTCTCGCGCGTCCCAGTGTGACATCGCGGAGTTGTCTGGCGACCAGTCCTTGCACTCTTGATGGGCAATGGACTTTCGCACTAGCACACTTCAGCTTCTTCAATCAGACCGCAATTCAGGAGTTTCCGCAGTTTCTGGTGTTGAAGCGTCATTCTGTTTCATAGAAGCAGCACTCCTTGTGCTGGAATAACAAACTTTTCTGCTCAATCAGTCAATTCCTAAAAATAAAGGCCGCGTTCAGACAAAGCCGCCTTTTGAATTATTACCGTGGAAACCTGGGAAAAAACCAGCGGCTGTGTAATTACGACGTATTCATCCGTCCTCTGAATCTCGCTCCCTCGTGTTCCCGCTTGACAGCTTTATTCTCCGAGACGGGAATACCGCCGGACTCTCTACCTCGTTCAGGCCGACTAATTAGCGTTCACCCAAGCAATCCGCGTCGACGGCGGCGTCAACAAAACGCCTGCGGCCAATTGCATCCTAGCCCGAGGAAACTTGCTGTCGTTTTTGATTTGCCTAATTGGAGAATTTTTACATCATTCACCCTAAAGACAAAATCCATGGTAAAGGCTAACGTTTGACCCAATTTTCCACCAAGATAATATCAGTCATTAACTATAAATAATTCTGTATGTCCTGTTAAAGACAACTGGCCCAGGGCTCGCTGGTATTTTTTTTTCCATAAGTCAGAACCTGTCAACACAAGTTAACGTTGTGTCTTTTACTTCTTAATTTATGCGTCAACTTGGTGGCCGTTGGGAACAATTGAATCATTGAGCATTTCAAGGTTGTAATCTAACAGAAAGGCCTGCTACATAATAAAGTCAATTGAAGCAGCATATCGTTTAGGGCTGCAGCTATCGATTATTTTAGTTGTCGATTAATCGATGAACAAGTTAGACGAATAATTGAGTAATCGGAAAAGGAACATGAAAAATTAAAATACTTGAGCTGAGCCTCAAACGGTATTAAAAATAAATGAGGATCTTTGTACAATAAAAGAAAATTTGGCTAACTTACATGGCAAAAGTCCGCTAGCTTAAATGCTATAAAATGCTAACGTTTTTTTTCTCCAATGCTCATAGCAAATGGTTCAGAATCATATTCCCACAAAAAACGGCAATATACATACAAACTAAATTACGAATGCATTAAAAAACATCAGCCCAAAAAACAGCTTACGTTGGTCTTAACAGGGAGCAGTTGGATTCAGCCATGTGAAATGAGGCAGACCAGAGGGCAATGTATCCACCCTAATCAATAAACTAAATGTAAACACTTTCAAAATAAAACATTACAACGCCACATTAATTAAACGAATACTCGAGGCAACAAAATTTAATTTGAATATTTTTTTCTAATCGAATACTCGAGTTAATCGATTAATCGTTGCAGCACTAATATCGTTATTGTGCGAACCAATGTAGTTTGTGACTGCAGTGTGGATTGTTACTAGAGGTGGGAATCTTTTGGCACCTAACGATTCGATTATAAATTGATTATTGATGCCCCCCCCCCTGCACTTTCAATGTTTTGTACATTACTTTCAAAATTGTTCAAAAATCCTCTCAGGCTAAACCAAACTAATATTTCAGTCTCATGCTAACAGTTTAAAACAGTAAATAAAATACTCTAGTGGTGCAACGAATAATCGATTTAACTCGAGTATTCGATTAGAAAAAAAATATTCGAATTAAATTTTGTTGCTTCGAGAATTCGTTTAATTAAAGTGGCGTTGTAATGGTGGATTTTGAAAGTGTTTACATTCAGTTATATTGATTAGGGTGGATACACTGCCCTCTGGTCTGCCTCTTTTCGCATGGCTGAACAAATGAGCCAACTACTCCCTGTTAAGACCAAAGTAAGCTAAGTTTTTGTTTGAGCTAATGTTTTTTAATGCATTTATAATTTACTTTATAGGTATTTTGCTGTTTTTTGGGGAATATGTGTCTGAAAAATTTGTTAAGAGCATTGTAAGAAAAACTTTAGCATTTTATAGCACTCAAGCTAGCAAAGTTTTTCTATGTAAGTTAGCCAATTGTTTTAAAAAATTTTTTTGAATTTTGCATTTGAATTTTTCATGTTCCTTATCCGATTACTCGATTTTTCGAACTAACTAGTCCATCGATTAATCGACTACTAAAATATTCGATAGCTGCAGCCCTAAAATACTCAAGTCCCACTCTGTATCAGCAGTTTTAAACTACATTCAATTAATTTAATGATGTGAATCAACCGTTAAAGTTGTTAAAATTCTCCTGTTATTCCATAATTTCCCTTCTGTCTACTTTCGACATGTCAAAGTTTTAAAACTGTTTCATCATTTAAAGATGGATTCTACTTAAGATTTTGCCGATTTAGGAGTATTTTAGATAAAAAGTTAATTAGGTTCGCTACAACAGAGCCTTCTAGAGAAGTCAACTGCTTTAAGATGGCAGCTATTAACAACGCGGCAACTACTAAACTGTCATCTTGCATCTAGTTCTTTCTACATTTTCTACCAGCGCCGTCGTCTGTCATTTTGCATCTAGTTCTACATATATGTGATATGTACTATAGCCGTATGTGGTCGTATGTTTGTAGCAACTAGCAACTAGCAACTGGGCGTTGTTTGAAGCAGGTGTCGGCCGCAGTCAGGTATTATTTTTATTTTTTTTATCTAGCGGCATGATTTGAACATGATATTTACTCTCAGTCCGTTCCTCATTGCGTCCCAAAGACTGCGCTGACTGTGTTTTAGGTCTGCTTTACCTGGTATAATTCAGTAATCAGAATTTGGATTTTTGTGAATCGTTCTCGAATCTTCCACACCGAATCGGAAATTTCGCACGCCTCCAATTGTTATAGTGGAAAAATACCTGACACTTAAATGTCTGAATAATCTGCAGTAATATTAGTTGTTTTTTTTTTTTTTTTTTTTGGCAGAAGATGAGGACTAAGCCCTACTGTATTTTGCGGACTATAGGACGTTTTTTTTTTTTTTTTTTTTTTTAATACTAAGATTTGTTCTCAGGTCCAATTTACAGTCCCTGCACTTCACTGAAATCGATTTTTTTTTTCGTTCCTGTCACTTAATCCCAGGCTGGATATGCAATCACAGGCAGGCTCAGCTCAAGTGGCAGCGAACACAACTTCTTTTTCCCCGTTCGCCACAGGTCAAGATGTAGCAATGTCAAGCGTCAAACTAAGGTGCGCTTTGATCTGGCGGCGACCCGGTCTAGACGTCACGAAATTCAAAGCTGCCCCAACGGTACCTCGTTTTGAATAAAAGAACACTGTTGAAATTTGTCCGCGAACGTGATTGAAGTGATGTCAAGCGAGCGGAGACGGTCAGTGTTTGCAGGGTTCTTATCTTGATTGCAAGTGTGCTCAGTAAACAAGACAAAAGGGCCACCAGGATTCACCGGGAGAGCTTATTTGCCGCCAAGTGTGGCCACATAAACACAACGTCAAGTCACAAAGCAAATAGCACCGGTACACTCACACAGAGTCAGTGAGTTTATTATTATTATTTTTTTTTGTAGCTATATTTTACAGGCTCAATTTTTGGATTATGCTGCATGTCAATACGGCGTCTACTTTTAGAACGTAACCTTCACAATTTCTATGGCGGTTTTCTATCCATTCATTTGAAATGTCAGCGCTCCATATTACATCTGCTTTTCTGAGCCTTTTCATTTTTTTTCTCAAAACTCGATTGAGCTAATAGTAAGCATTGTGGAGTGAAAACACTTTAATGTAACCTTAGACTTTTGTGACAAAAAAACAGTCAAACTATAAAATGTCATCATCAAGGGCGTAGATTTGGTCTCAAATTGGTAGGGACGATAGACCAGCATAAACTGCATGTACAATTTTTGCTGGGGACAGGACATTAATAAGACCAAACTGATTGGGTGAATGGGCTACATTTCTCACGAATATCAACCTAATAATTGATAGGCAAAATGATCAATACAAAATAGGTCTGTATTGATTTATGCTAACTTTCATATGTTTGGTTTAGGTGATAAACCGTTTGATTCAAACCTTTGTTTTCAAAAACTACTAAAGAAACATTTTGAAAACCTAAATGTCTGGATTTAATTAACGAATTTAAATTGCAATATTTGAACAAAAAATACATTAACATACACAATAAATGCAGGAATGCAAAAAAAAAAAAAAAAAAAAAAAAAAGCATTTGTCTCGAGACCACTCAACATTGTTTGTCTAAATGAATTAATTTGATATAACTAGGGCTGTCAAACGATAAAATTTTTTAATGGAGTTAATCACAGCTTAAAAATTAATTAATCGTAATGAATCGCAATTCAAACCATCTATAAAATATGCCATATTTTTCTGTAAATTATTGTTGGAATGGAAAGACAAGATGGATATAGACACTCAACATACTGTACATAAGTACTGTATTTGTTTATTATAACAATAAATCCACAAGACGGCATTAACATTAATATTCTTTCTGTGAAAGGGATCCACGGATAGAAAGACTTATAATTCTTAAAAGATAAATGTGAGTACAAGTTATAGTAATTTTGATAGTTTGTATATTGTGACTAAATATTGCCATCTAGTGTATTTGTTGAGCTAAACCTAATGTTTGAATAGAGTATTATTTTGCATAGCTATTTTGACTGGGAATGCCAGATCTCTTTGCATTGAGCGCTTTTTGTGAACATTATTTTATTTTTGAGGGATAGGAATATTATTTTTGTTGTGCTTTCAGTAAATGATACCGTAGCGACTTAAATGTTCTTAACTGCCCAAATGATGATGGGAATTTGAGCAACCATGAGTCACAGTGGTTGCTGCAAATGGTATATCTTCTCTGCGTTAAGCACAATACATGGCGTTAAGAAAAATAAAAATAAATGTCTGCGTTGTTAATTGGCGGTGCTATGCACCGGCGATTCATGTTGGCTCAGTTAATCCAATTTCCTCCTGAAGAAAACGGCGGCGTACATATAAACACCGAGAGGCGTTGGATTGCTTTTTGTTGGTACTTTTATTAACAAAACAAAAGCATGTGGGGGACGCAGCACTTAAGCCTGCGCTAACTAGGGACTTTCTCTACTCTCTCGCTCCCGCTCGACCACTTTCTTCCTCACTGCGCAATCTGACAATGCCGGTCACATTGAAAATAACAGCGGCCCCCTTGGCGGATGCCGGTAACACCTGCGTCCACTCCACTTGCTTGTCTCTGCCCTTAGCTCTCAATATTCTTAGGTTTTGTGTTGGTTTTCTCCTAGTGTGACTTGTCTCTGTGATTGCCCATTGATTTCCCCTGTTGTGCCTTCTCCTAGTGTATCCTGCAATCTGCATCCTACTGTGTTACCCAGCTGTTCCTCGTTGTCTCATTACCCCTTGTCTGCGTGTGTGTATATAAGCACCCAGTTTCTTGTCACTCCTTGTTGCGTCATTGTCGATGTCAGCGTCTATGTCAAGGTCAATCGCCACGTTCATGTCAGCATTTTTCCCCAGTTCCTCATGTTCCTCGTCCTGCTTGGAAAGTAAGTTTATTAGTTAGTCTGACTTTTGTTTGTTAACAGTTTTTGGATCACCACAGCCTTTGTTTTGTACTTTGTGCTTTTTGTTTGAACCTTGCCTTCTTGATCCCCAGTCCTTTTGGTTGTATTTTGTGCTTTTTGTCAGTTATAATTAAAACCTTTTTGAGTTCTCTGCCACCTGCCTTGCATTATTGATTCCCTGCATTTGGGTCCACACAACCTGCCTACCCACGCATTTCCTGACAAATATTCTTCAAACGGCACCATTGTAGTCTATTCGCGGCAATGCTTGAGTGGGTTGTTCTGCGCATGCGTTAATTGTGTTAAATATTTTAACCTGATTAATTTTAAAAATTAATTACCGCCCGTTAACGCGTTAATTTTGACAGCCCTAGATATAACTGAAAAAAAAAAACTTCTTTGTCAGGGAATTACAAAAATAAATAAAAATGGAGCCTTTCTTCAGATAAAACACTACTGCATTTGTCCACAAGTTCAGCCAAACTCAACAGAAACTGAAAGGTCCTTTGGGCTGCTTTAAGGCCACATAAATAAAATAAATATGGCAATTGGGGAGAAGGGAGTAAACCTCGGTTCACTACAGTTTAAGGAGAAAACACATACAGGAGGACACTTCTCTAAGCAGCTTCCTACGCGAGTTTTGCAGGTTAGCAAATTCACACAGTTTAATGTTAAGCTAACTTAGATCTAATTTTCAGTAGCAAAATTTGTGGTGTGTTCCCCACCTCCAGAACATTGACGTCTTTTTACATTATGTACAGTAGCTGCTGGTGCTGTTGGCTGAAAAAAAAAAAATCAAATATCCCTCCTCTTTGATGGGGGGGAGGAGGCGGCATGTTGTCAACATAATGTTTAAGTGATCAACCAATCAAACGTATTTGAAGGGGAAAAATGGACTGGCACATTCAGCAAGTGAAAAGGGGTAAATGCAAGTCTGAACATATTGAAAAAAATTCTCTTACTAATAGTAGGGTCATTTCTACCGTTAATGCATATGGGAATACAATCTAAATGACCTATATAACTGAAGTCATTATATAATGCAAATAAGGTTGCTTAAATATTGGTAAGGACAAATCGATCATCCTAAAAAGTTGCTAGTGTTATGTCCCTTGCGTCCCTATGCAAACCTACGCCCTTGGTCATCATACTCTTTCATGCGTGCGAGGTAGAAGAAAACAGATATTTTTTGGAACTCTTTTCTTGATTTTGATTTGTTTGCTTTTTCTTCTTTTTCAAGCTCCGTCTGATGATTGCTCCATTCCCCCTGCCGAGCGGAGCTAAATGAGGTGTAGTGCCCGCACACACTCACACACCAGCCTAGAGTAAGGGATGGAAATGATGCCACAATTGATTTTAAAGCGACAGTACACATGTCTTTTGTGGGTCATTCAGCGTGTTTCCATAGGAACACAAATGCAGAACACATATGATTTATTTCTATAGGTGGAGCAATGTATGCCATGAGCACTTAAATAATGCTAATGTGGGGTTTCATTATGAACTGCAATTGAGGAGTTGGACATCGACTCGTGATTGAACTCATTTCAATTCATAGCAGAAGAATGAAAGAACCACGTAGTTGGAAATTTTTCAGTGGAAATGTTTAGGGCTGCAGCTATCGATTATTTTAGTAGTCGATTAATCGATGAACTAGATAGCTCGAATAATCGAGTCATCGGATAAGGAACATGAACACTTAAAATACCTGAGCTGAGCCTCAAACGGTATAAAACAAAAAAAAAAAATTTCGGATCTATGTACAACAAAAGAACAATTGCTAACTTACATAGCAATAGTCCGCTAGCTTAAATGCTATAAAACGCTAATGTTTTTTTTTTTTTTTTTTTTTTTTTTTTAAATACAATGGTCTTAACAAATGGTTCAGACACATATTCCCGCAAAACATACCTATAAACTAAAATACAAATGCATTAAAAAAAAACATTAGCTCAAACAAAAAATTATGTTGGTCTTAACACGGAGCAGCTGGATGTTGCCACCCCAATCAATAAAACTAAATGCAAACACTTTCAAAATAAACCATTCCAACGCTACTTTAATTAAACGAATACTCGATGCAGGAAAATTTAATTTGAATCTTTTTTTCTAATCGAATACTCGAGTTAATCGATTAATCGTTGCAGCACTAGAAATGTTTGTCGAATTGAGTACTTCTCAAATAGTGGGGCGCCCCCATGTGACTTTGGGGAACATACATTTTTGCCGTAGTAGAATAAAGTGTCATTGCACCCGCATTCAGTGGGTGGCAGCGGCGCTCTCATTTTCAGAGCATGCTCATTATTTTTGAACCAAGGGGTTGTGTGACAGAAAATAATTGAGAAGCACTGGTCCAATTACGTGTAATTTTAGTTTTCTCACAGAGGATAAAGAATACATGCTTTGTGAAAGTGTTGACATTGTCTCCATTTGTTGCCGCTATTTTGCGTTAATTAAACGACTAAAACTTAATTTCCATATCAATCCCACGTATCAAAACGAAAAAAATACCTTCTCATTGAAATTTTACCATAGCAAATGGAAGGCTTCACATCCCGCCATCGGCACATGGGGGCGCCAAACAGCACTGCCCTATCAGCAACAAGCAGCGCTCCCTCAGTTCCATCCATGCTCTTTCAAAAGGGTTTAAAAAGATCATAAACCTCTTATGAACGGATGACATTTGAGCAGCAACATGGCCGCCTGCCTTGGCACAATGCAGCCTTTCAGATTTCTACGTTACATACGAGGTCGCCGGCCTTTATCGGCGCTACAAATGATCCCGGAGAGCATTAGCATCATTAGTGTGGGGGCGGTGGCTTTGTTGTGCGAGGTGCACTTCTTTCAGGTGAGTCTATTGATCGATTTCAGGCTGCACACGTAGGAGTTTGCATTCTTCGCGCCTCTTGCGTAACCACCGCCGCCACTTTTTTTTTTTTAGCAACAACGTCCTGCGCGGGTGTGAAAAAAGGCTGCTAACGATTAGCGCTAGCCCAGCCAAAACCCAGATTCAAGCACGAGCACAGAAATGTGAGTTTATCATTTTTTTAATTGGCAGTATTCAGTGCCACTGGCAGCGATAGACGACCGTCAAAATGGATTGGACGCCTATCGCTGTCAATGGCAGCCAAGGACTACCCTATTTATTCTTGTCTAAGTCACTCAATCAATGTCAAAGTCTTTTGTTCACAAAAAGCCACCAATCCAGTTAATGGTTTGATGCTGGCTGAAATTAAATCAACCGAGAGAGCCTTTACCGGGGATTCGATTGACGGAATTGGATAAACAGCTGGAGTTTGTCGCGGGACAAAACTATGCCGCCGCAAATCCAATCACTGCCCGGCGTGAATATAAATAATTTTTCTATCCTTTCTAAATCTACGAAGTAAAGCCAGATAGGAGCAATCGCTTATCCGGATCACCACGTACAACCATTTTTCCATCGCCATTGATTCCCGCCGATTAAATTATCGTACGTGCATATTTTTTGCTATTAACGCTAGTCTGAAAAATGGATTTGATCAAAGCGTTTGGACTCCCCGGAGCTTCTGATTTCATTTCTTCAGCCTGCTGCATATCGCGCTGTTTAATAAAGCATAGACCGACAGATTAGATAATAGGAATCCACATTCTGCCTCTGAACTTGTTTGATTCCTGGCAGCTCGATTTTTCACAGAGACCATGGATTTCAAGATAAAACGCATCAATCTTGAAAACAGCATTCGTTTGTAAAACTTCAAAGCCAACCTGTAACGACTATTTATAGGAGTGGGAACGTCTTGGTACCTCACGATATGATACGATTTGCGATACAAAGCTGACGATCATGATGATCTCACGATATGGCGATACAACAATTATCGATACATTGGTCAGGAAATCAACCTAAGATATTCTACAAAACAACTAATAAACAGAAAAACAAGCTTCTGTTCTGAATTGGAATGAGTTTACCACTAGTAGACATCCAATCCATTTGAACTGGGAGGGTGGCAGTAGGGATGTCCCCATCCAGGTTTTTGCACTTCCAAACCGATACCGATATTGTTTTGCACTTCCAATTCGATACCGATACTGGCCGATACCGGCCTATCTGAGCATGTATTAAAGTTTAAAGTTATTCAGCCTCCTTATTTAGTTGTCAGACTCATATTCAAAAGGGTTTTAGTACTCTTGATAACAACTAGCCAGCTGAATTAGGTGAGTTTGAATAACACACAACGGTTGGCAACAAGAAACTGACCTGTTTATTCAGTGACAAACACAAAACATTATAAATAAGAAACAGAAATGGCATAGTCAGTCAGTAAAACGTGCAAATAATATTGTAAACAGTCTTAAAAAAGCAAAATACACAAACAACCTCAGTGGAAAATCCCACCAACCCCCCAAGCTATTAGATGCTTTTAACATTTTAAAACGGTAAATAAAATACTCGTCCCCATTCTGTATCAGCAGCTTTTGAACTACATTCAATTCATTTAATTTTGCGAATCAACTGTTAAAGTTGTTAAAATTGCTCCCGTTATTCCATAATTTCCCCTTCTGTCTACTTTCGACATGTGAAAGTTTTAAAACTGTTTTGAAGATAGATTCAAGTCAAGATTTTGCTGATTTAGGAGTATTTTAGATAAAAAGCTAATTAGGTTCGCTTGGAAGGTTCACAGCAGCTTACGAGGGAAGTCATCTGCTTTAAGATGGCGGCTGTTTACTAACGCATCTAGTTTTCATTACTTCAATGTTGCTAACGCAGTCGAGTCTGTCGTTTTGCATCTAGTTCTATATACATATGATATCTATTATCTCCGGTAAAACAACGTTGACGTAGTTTGTAGTGGCTGTCAGCAGCAGTCAGGTATTCTTGTGTTTTTTATCCAGTGGCATGAGTTGAGCTAAAGCCGTGAGTTGAGCACTGATGTTTACTTTCAGGATGCCATGCGGTCAGTTTCTCATTGAGTCCCAAAGACCGCGCTGTGTATTAGTTCCGCTTTACTTGACATATTTCAATAATCGGAATTTGGATGTTTGTGAATCGTTCTCGAATCTTCCACGGCCGAATCGCTCAAGGATGTAATGAGGGTTGGGCATGTTGTACCGTGGTTCTAAGTGTTGGATTGTGCGTCTTTACTCACGAGAGATAATGGCTCGTCATCCAGAATGAATTCTTCGGCAATGACTCTTGTTATTCCCTGGGACTGTCGAGTGCCAGTTTGTCACGCATAGCAAAAGTTTCTGCCATTGTTAGTTGCGTAGGACCTTTCTTTTTGTCTTCGGTTTTCTGAACATACTTCTTTTATTGTTTCTGGTGGTATTTCGCTAAATGCTTGATTAGGTTGGTTGTATTAAAACTTCTTACAGCTTTACCACCACGCTTGACTTTATTGTGGCATATGTTGCACTCTGCTTCTTCGTCTTTGTTGTCCTTTAAGGTGAAATGATCCCACACAGCGGACCTTTTTTCCAATAAAGTCTCTCGGTAAATTGGGAGACGGTAATGTGGTTTGTGCTGTAAAATGCGGACCGGATTTTAGGGAAACCGAAGCAAAAACTGGAATGGATTATGTAAATCGGTGCGCTGGAAAACCCGGACCGGACTTTAAAAAAAAAAAAAAAAAAAAAACTGGATCGGAAGTCTGGATCGGAATTTTTCCGTGTCGGCCGATCCGATATCGATGCGCATTTTTATGCCCATATCGGCGTTCAATCTGATCCAAATATCAGATCAGGACATCTCTAATACTGTATATATTTTTAATAAGATCTAAAAGTTTTTTGGAGTGAAAGCAGTGAATTAGTCGTTTTTTTTTTTATTTTTTATTTTTTTTATTCTAGTTACTTCTGAGATGCAATTGTTGTTGTTTTCAACAATGTACATCGAAAATAAAGACATCGATTGACTGAAAATGGTTCAATATTAGATGAAATGTCTTGTTTTCTCAATATTTATAATTGCTCTTCACCTAAAAATACGTTTTATCCGATTACTCGATTAATCGATAGAATTTTCAGTCGATTACTCGATTACTAAAATATTCGATAGTTGCAGCCCTTGAACCGAGTGATTCGAGCGTATCTGTGCAACAGGAGGATCAGCTTGTAGAGATCGCAAATGACGGCGACCTTAAACGTACATTTGAAACAACAACTCAACCGAGGTTCTGGATTAAAGTCATTCCGGAATATCCTGACATCGCTACGAGAGCATTGAAAACCATGCTACAATTTCCAACATCGTATCTTTGTGAAGCGGGCTTCTTACTTAATGCTTAACGACAAGGCGAAATCGTTAATGGTGAGAGAGCGGTGTGGAGTTGTTGTCTGCAGCTAACATGGCAGGATGTATCTGAGGAGAACTTTTCTACATGTTCTTCCATGATCAAACGTAAGTTAATAGTCCTTTCTTTAGGGTTAGGGTTTAAGTTTACTGTGTTTACTTTGGAATCGCTGCATTTGCGGGCATGTTTAACGTGACGCGCATGCGCAGAACCGCATCTTTGCAATTTTTGATGGGTTGCAAAATTTGTCAGAACACTGGTCTGTGAAAAAAAGACCCAAATAACACCGGTCCGTGGTGCAAAAAAGCTTGGGGACCCCTGCTCTAAAATGAACAGAAATTGACCTGTAAATGGCCTGAAAATCAGAAAGAGTGACTGTGAATGCTCTAGTTTCGAATGAATGAACGTTCGTTTGACCCTCCCAGTCTAAATGACTTGGACGTCGAGCGCCATCAATGGCAACCATAGAGTTATCTAAGACACTATTATAGTTGAGGATTTTGATAGCAACTTGTTGGTTCCTTTTTTTAAAAAATTTTTTATAACATTGACACCTTTTTAAAACGACATCTCGATTCTTGGCAGGAGCATATTGATAACCTTTTGGGATTCAAAGTATTCTGATATATCATCATTTCGATATTTTGTCACACCCCAAATTTGTAGTTTTGCGTTCATGTGTAATCATTCCGAAAAACAAATTTGTCCTTAAATGTACAGTATTGGACATTCCTTAATATCCCTCTTGGGAAAATCGATCCACTGGAATGATTTTCTTGGCTTGAATGAAGGAAGCTCTAGTCAATAACAGCTGATTTTTCCATGACGACAGTTAAGTAATCCGCACTTGGCCAGTTGATTGCGGCTTCCTAATTTTTTAATTCTTGAGGCTTTTCTGCTGCGTCTGAGTGAGTTTCCACCTTCTTAATGGCGTTTCCCAGCGAGGGCTACTCGAATCAAGGCCGCCCGCCATTGATCCGACCTCGCTTGCATCTCGGCGACCCAGATCCATCATGCCGCGTGGCCTCGCATGTAATGATGATGCGGCGGCCGGCGACTACTCGCTATCGACGTGTAACAAGTGCCACGCGCCTGTGATGTATCTCTTCATATTCCTCGCTTCCACTGAACTAATTTGCTGCAATGCGGGTGACTCTTAAGGATTCCTTTCCTCCAAAAAAGACGGATATTCCACGTAAATAGTTAACGCAAACTGTAAAATTGCTGTAATAAAACTTAAGTTCTTAGCACACTTGTTACTAGTGATGCTATCAAACATAATTGCCAAGAAGGAAGATGACTTGTAGTCATGAGTCGAAACAAAGTATCAAAATCGGAAACTGAGCGTCATGAGTCGAAACAAAGCGTCAACAGTCCGAATCTTTTGGAAGATTACAAATCAAATGTGCACACACGAGACTAGCGCTAGTAAACCAAGTGCCGAAAATCACGTACAGTGGGGTAAATAAGTGTTTAGTCAACCACGAATTGTGCAAGTTCTCCCACTTGAAAATATTAGAGAGGCCTGTAATTGTCACCATGGGTAAACCTCAACCATGAGAGACAGAATGTGGGGAGAAAAAAAAAAACAGAAAATCACATTGTTTGATTTTTAAAGAATTTATTTGCAAATCATGGTGGAAAATAAGTATTTGGTCTTTACCAAAAGTTCATCTCAGTACTTTATTACCCTTTGTTGACAATAAAGAAGGCCAAACGTTTTCTGTAACTCTTCACAAGCTTTTCACACACTGTTGCTGGTATTTTGGCCCATTCCTCCATGCAGATCTCCTCTAGAGCAGTGATGTTTTGGGGCTGTCGTTGGGCAACACACATTTTCAACTCCCTCCTCACCCCGTGGCGTCAAAATGATAACAAGAACTGGGAGCAAAAATCCCAGAACCCCAAACGGGGGGACCACGTGAATGACCTACAGAGAGGTGGGAGCACAGTAACAAAGGCTACTATCGCAAATCCTGCACTGCCAGACGTGTCCCCCTGCTGAAGAAAGTACACGTCCAGGCGCGTCTGCGGTCCGCTAGAGAGCATTTGGATGATCCAGAAGAGGACTGGGAGAATGTGTTATGGTCAGATGAAACCAAAATAGAACTTTTTGGTAGAAACACAGGTTCTCTTGTTTGGAGGAAAAAGAATACTAAATTGCACCATACCCACTGTGAAGCATGGGAGTGGAAACATCATGCTATGGGGCTTTTTTTCTGCAAAGGGACCAGGACGACTGATCTGTGTAAAGGAACGAATGAATGGGGCCATGTATCGAGAGATTTTGAGTGAAAATCTCCTTCCATCAGCAAGGGCATTGAAGATGAGACTAGGCTGGGTCTTTCAGCATGACAATGATCCCAAACACACAGGCAGGGCAACAAAGGAGTGGCTTCGTAAGAAGCATTTCAAGGTCCTGGAGTGGCCAAGCCAGTCTCTAGGTCTCAGCCCCACAGAAAATTTGCGGAGGGAGTTGAAAGTCCGTGTTGCCCAACGATAGCTCCAAAACATCACTGCTCTAGAGTAGACCTGCATGGAGGAATGGGCCAAAATACCAGCGACAGTGTGTGAAAAGCTTGTGAAGAGTGACAGAAAATGTTTGGCCTCCGTTATTGCCAACAAAGGGTACATAACAAAGTATTGAAATGAACTTTTGGTATTGACCAAATACTAATTTTCCACCATGATTTGCAAATAAATTATTTAAAAATCAAACAATATGATTTTCTGTTTTTTTTCCACATTCTGTGTCTCGTGGTTGAGGTTTCACCATGTTGACAATTACAGGCCTCTCTAATATTTTCAAGTGGGAGAACTTGCACAATTAGTGGTTGACTAAATACTTATTTGCCCCACTGTGTGCACGTTTATTAATGATAAACCAAGTGCAGCAACCTTGGAAAATAATTGTTCGGTCAATGAGTGCCACTTTTTTTCCATCATTCAGTTTGAAAATGTACATGAGAACGCAAATTAAAATCATCGTAGGATGGGAGTTTTCGGAGCGACTCCACGGTGTCATGTAATATGTCGACTGACACAAGCGTGTGCCATTATCTGAAGCTTTCACTCCCGCTCTCATTTCTGTCTCTGTCGTCGTCGTAGTCGTGGGCTCACGCCATTAATTCTCATCACACGTCACAGATGTTGACATTTCATTTACTCCGCTCCGCCGGGAATCACCTCAAATCAATTGAAGGCAGCTGGGAGACATGTTAAATCTTCCTAACAGGCATGCCTGTGGGCTAAAAGGAAAGTGAGCATTGTGTGTCCTGTTGAGATAAATTCCAAATGACGAGGATATGGACGGAAGCGTATGTAGCCTTCCCGTCATGAAAATGTAAACGAGCCGCTGGATTATTCGGCCGAGTGTGTCCGACATTTTTAGCGCGCTATCGACAGCTTGTACGCGTTGTTCTCATTGTTCATCTCCTCTATTGATGACGTAAAATGCTCAAACCGCAATTCATCATGGAGAACACGTCATATGTATTCCGGCTAAATGTTTTATTGGCTCTCAGGTCAACTATTGACTATTAGAAATGTTGGACACCTCAAGCCATTATGGTTGTGATAAAACCTCAGAAAAGATTGAAATTATCTGGTAAACAGTTCATGGTGTACCCCACCTTCCGACAAGTCATCTGAGATAGGATCCAATGTATCAGAGACCCTAGTGAGGCAAAGCAGTACAGAGAATGGATGGTTGGATGATAAATTTTGAGGACTGTAATCCCTCAAGGGCGCAATGGGATTGGAATCGTATGAAAACTACTATCCACCCACCAACATTGGATTCATTTTTGCCATATAATTTAAAAAAGGAATGTCTGTTCCTCGACTTCCCCCCTTTGGTTTGGACATCAGACAATAGGACAATGTTCAGATCAATGTAGTCCATCCAAGACTCGATCAAATAGGATCAAGCTACCAACTGGGAGATATACAGGGTGTTCCAAAATGTTTGACCCCATTTCGTAGGCCAATAATTTTGACAATTTTCATTGGAACGACCTCAAATTTTCACAGCTTGTGGAGAAACGTTTGGCATTTCTATCTTTTCAGGTTAAGAAATTTTGTTCACTTCAAAAGAAAAGGCGTGTTAGTATGCTCGGACTCAGTCACCGAAGACAGTGCAGCGTGCCTTCTTCACAAGTTTTGCAAAGACGGCACAAACTACATCGAATACCGCCTCGACGTGTGCAGAGTCACAGGTGGCGCTCATATTGAACGTTTTTAAAAATCTGTCATAGAACAAATACTCTCACCGGCCACTTTATTAGGTACACCATGCTAGTAACGGGCTGGACCCCCTTTTGCCTTCAGAACTGCCTCAATTCTTCGTGGCAGAGATTCAACAAGGTGCTGGAAGCATTCCTCAGAGAGTTTGGTCCATATTGACAGGATGGCATCACACAGTTGATGCAGATTTTTCGGCTGCACATCCATGATGCGAATCTCCCGTTCCACCACATCCCAAAGATGCTCTATTGGATTGAGATCTGGTGACTGTGGAGGCCATTCGAGTCCAGTGAACTCATTGTCATGTTCAAGAAACCAGTCTGAGATGATTCCAGCTTTACGACATGGCGCATTATCCTGCTGAAAGTAGCCATCAGAAGTTGGGTACATTGTGGTCATAAAGGGATGGACATGGTCAGCAACAATACTCAGGTAGGCTGTGGCATTCCAATGATGCTCAATTGGTACCAAGGGCCCCAAAGAGTGCCAAGAAAATATTCCCCATGCCATTACACCACCTTCACCAGCCTGAACCGTTGACACATGGCAGGATGGATCCATGCTTTCATGTTGTTGACGCCAAATTCTGACCCTACCATCCGAATGTCGCAGCAGAAATCGAGACTCATCAGACCAGGCAACGTTTTTCCAATCTTCTATTGTCAGATTTCGAGGAGTTTGTGCAAATTGTAGCCTCAGTTTCCTGTTCTTAGCTGAAAGGAGTGGCACTCGGCGTGGTCTTCTGCTGCTGTAGCCCATCTGCCTCAAAGTTCGACGTAATAATAATAATAATAATACATTTATTTCTAGTGCGCTTTTCAAAACACACAAAGACGCTTCACAAGAGACATGGAATCACAGTACGATAAAAAGGGATTAAAAGGATAAAAAATTAAAAGCACAATAAAAAGAAGTAAAAATATAACAGAGCTAGGGGTTATGGTGGGTAAGAAAGAGTGAACAGGTGTGTTTTCAGTCTAGATTTGAAAAGTGTTAGGGTAGATATGCTGCGAAGATCAGGGGGTAGGGAGTTCCAGAGCTGGGGGGCGCAATGACTAAAAGCTCTGGAACCCAAGGTGGAGAGGCGGACACGGGGGACGGAGAGGGGAAGAATAGTGGTAGAGCAAAGTGAACGTGTTGGATTGTTTAGACAGAGAAGATCGCAAAGGTAGGGAGGGGCCAGGGCATGGAGTATTTTGAAGGTGATGATGAGGATCTTGTAGTTGATTCTTTGTTTGACGGGAAGCCAGTGAAGTTTACGGAGTCACTGTTGCCTTTCTATCAGCTCGAACCAGTCTGGCCAGTCGCCTCTGACCTCTGGCATCAACAAGGCATTTCCGCCCACAGAACCGCCGCTCACTGGATATTTCTTTCTTTTCGGACCATTCTCTATAAACCCTAGATAGGGTTGTGCGTGAAAATCCCAGTAGATCAGCAGTTTCTGAAATACTCAGACCAGCCCTTCTGGCACCAACAACCATGACACGTTCAAAGTCACTCAAATCACCTTTCTTCCCCATACTGATGCTCAGTTTGAACTGCAGGAGATTGTCTTAAACCATGTCTACATGCCTAAATGCACTGAGTTGCCGCCATGTGATTGGTTGATTAGAAACTAAGTGTTGAGTGTGAAGAGCAGTTGGACAGGTGTACCTAATAAAGTGGCCGGTGAGTGTATTTGTACTTGTAACATAAAATGTATTTAGTTTCATTAAGATCCTTCGAGTAGTTTCTGAGATATGGGCATTTTTTATTTTTATTTTATTTTTTTTTCAATTAAACTGTTGGCCTTTAATCACCAGGACCTCCATGCCTTTGGGTAGAGCGTCAGATAAAACCCCCCTACACATTTCAAGGACTGAAATTTAAACAATCTATTTCCGCTAACTGGCAGCCTTTTGCGAAATTATGTCTAATTTTAGCTCGAAACAGGATCCAAATAAGATTTCCTAACGGGGGACACAGAAGATTATTAACGTCAAAATCGAAATCTGTCTGTTCTGTACGTCCGAAATGAGCCTTATCTCCACGGAAGGTGGCCCATCCATCAGCGATTCCTCGCGGCTTATCACCCTGCTCGAGTCCAGTCGCGCAATAATGATGTCAGGCATTCATCAAGCGCTGACACCTCACATTCAAGACCAAGACGCGTGCCCTTTTCCGCCGCCGCCAATCTAACCCTTGTATCTTCATGCATCTCACAGCAGCAGTTGCGTCCCATGGTCCCAGCTGACAGTTCTTCTGTAGTTAGAATTTACAGTGTGATACTCATGCACCCAATCGACAGCCACACAGTAGAGTGTCGTTATAAATTGAACATCTCGGACATTCGCCGCTCGGATGTCTCTCCGGACTGGCGGCATTGATATATTGCCGCGGAAGCTGCACGCCAGGAAGATGGCGCCGTGTGGGTCTCTTTTATTTTTTTGAACTCCTGTGGCGCATCATAAAATCCTTTCGGAGGACTTTGCCTTTTTCAGATGGATGAGCATGTGGCTACCAAAGTGCGGGAAGCCAGCTGTGACGCTGGAACGCAACCCATCATTCCCTCTTGTATTGTCAGACAGGACATGTTTTTTTCTTTTTGGGCTCAACTCAATTTCCCTGGACGGAAAAACAGCATATGAAATGTGCACAGGCTTTATAAAAAATTTCAGACTCAAGACTGAGGAAGAAAGCAGTGGCGCCTCCAGAAATTTTTCATAGGGGTGGCCAGATGGGGCCACTTAAAATCTTGGGGTGGCCAAAACTAAAAGCCATCATTTCAGGTTTTCATTTTATTATTGCAGTAAAAAGGTCAGGGGAAAACTATCAGAAAGACTTAAGGACACTGCTACTGATATACTTTGGTGTATTGTGTAATATTTGCTGTTACTAATGATTTAAAGTGCATAGTCCATAACTGTCCAGTCAACATTTTGAGTTCCACAACAATTCTGTTTTATTGTGTTATGTATATTAGGCATAAGGTGTACATTTAACTAGGGCTGTCAAACGATTAAAATTTTTAATCTAGTTAATCACAGCTTCAAAATAAATTAATCGTAATTAATCGCAATTAGTCGCAATTCAAACCATCTCTAAAATATGCCATATTTTTCTGTAAATTATTGTTGGAATGGAAAAATAAGACAAGACGGATATATACATTCAACATACTGTACATAAGTACTGTATTTGTTTATTATAACAATAAAGCCACGGGATGGCATTAACATTATTAACATTCTTTTTGTGAGAGGGATCCACAGATAGAAAGACTTGTAATTCTTAAAGGATAAATGTGAGTTTGTATATTGTTACTAAATATTGCCATCTAGTCTATTTGTTGAGCTTTCAGTAAATGATACTGTAGCGACTTAACTGTTCTGCCCAAATGCATGATGGGAAGTGGTGCAACCATGACTGTGTGTGGTGGATGCAAGTGCTATATATTCTCTGCCTTGGGTACACTACAGGGTATTGAGAAAAAGATCAACTCCTGTCATTCTTCCCCATGTCGCTTCCCACAATATTTATAGTTGCTGTGGGAGAGATGACAAAGCTTTTGCCAATTAAAAACATGGCCCCAATGAACGCTTGTATCTACTCCACTCACTTAACACTGCCTCTTATCTCTGTATATAAGTAAAACGACGCTATTGTAGGCTGTTTGCGACAATGTGTGAATGAGTCGTACCGCGAATGTGTTAGTTGCGATAAATATTTTCACGTGAATAATTTTTAAAAATTAATTACCGCCCGTTAACGCGATAAATTTGACAGCCCTTCATTTAACAAAACAAAATAAATGCATTCATTTGGGATGAAATGCATAACTGATGCTACAAAAATCTAACGATATACTGGCAAGCGGGGTGGCCAACCAATTTATAGGGGTGGCCGTGGCCACCCCTGCCCACCCCCTGGTGGCGCCACTGGAAGAAGGAGAGAATGGTCACAAAGTCCATTTGAACTGAGAGGGCTAGCACTGAATCAACATGTTTTAGTTGATGTTAATTACAACAGAAGGAAGGTTGTTGATCTGGTGACATGCCAAAGTTCCAGAGTGATCAATGTAAAACTGGCTCTTTTTTATTGCGGATCTGGCAGAACAATCGTGAAACAATGAAAAGCCATTTGCACGGAAAATCAAACACCAAAAAAACGTCAGTCGGCTTTCACTTTGCGACGCTCACCTCTCAGCGGTGCATAGCTGCCATCTTGAGTTGGCGGCAAGTCACCCATAAAATTACATTTTTCATGTTGCCCACACAGCGAGTGGCTCCAACACATATGCAAATTGTAAGTGTCCGTCGGCGAATCCTTTTTGCCTTCACCACGGAAGATTATAGCCAGCGCGGCTGCGGCTTTTAGGGCTCTAATGATGATAGCGTTGATGAATGGTAATGATGCGAGAGAGCGGACCCATCATGTTCGCTCGCCAGGCCTTCGCCGCCACCCTTTATAGCGCCACGGACCCGCACAATGCCCCCGTAATTCACACTATAGCACCGCTAATGTTCCTTCTTGTACTGCAACCCTGCAATGCAATTACGTTAGCAAGCCACATTAGCTTCTTTGTTAGGATTCAGGAAGCTTCAGGCTCATTTTCCCTGGGCAGATAATTGCTGTTTTTGTACCAATGGATAATTACAAATTGAATGGATCTACAGCAACTGCCATGGCGAGTCAAATATTGTGTGGAATATTATACCAGAAATAGAGTTGAGAAAAGGTAAAAGTGCTTAAAATTTTGATTCTAATACAGTGGGGCAAATAAGTATTTAGTCAACCACGAATTGTGCAAGTTCTCCCACTTGAAAATATTAGGGGCCGTTTACATGGTGACTCTCCGAGAAGACGAAAAATTTCCAAATGTGCATTTACATGGTTTCGTTTCCATTCGAACAATGTCGCAATTCCGCACGAAAACGATGTAGTATTCAAGCCAAGCCCTAGGGGGCAGTGCAGATTTACAAGGCGACAGCGAATGATGCACTTTGACCCCACGGGGCTCCTCAGCCCGGAAGAAAACATGCCCGCCCATTCGAAGCAATGGCATTTTCCTTTTGCTCCAAAAGGCACAAAAATGGAAACATTCATATATGTACACAATACAGACACAGGATTCAGAATTTTTCGTCTTCGCCGACACCATATGCACGCAAGGCAATTCCGCTACTCAGTCATTGTGTCTTTGTGTCGCAGAGTCGCCATGTAAACTGCCCCTGAGAGAGGCCTGTAATTGTCAACATGGCTAAACCTCAACCATGAGTGACAGAATACGGAAAAAAACTCAGAAAATCACATTGTTTGATTTTTAAAGAATTTATTTGCAAATCATGGTGGAAAACAAGTATTTGGTCAACACCAAAAGTTCATCTCAATACTTTGTTATGTACCCTTTGTTGGCAATAACGGAAGCCAAACGTTTTCTGTAACTCTTCACAAGCTTTTCACACAATGTTGCTGGTACTTTGGCCCATTCCTCCATGCAGATCTCCTCTAGAGCAGTGATGTTTTGGGGCTGTCGTTGGGCAACACGGACTTTCAACTCCCTCCGCAGATTTTCTATTGGGTTGAGATCTGGAGACTGGCTAGGCCACTCCAGGACCTTGAAATGCTTCTTACGAAGCCACTCCTTTGTTGCCCTGGCTGTGTGTTTGGGATCATTGTCATGGTGAAAGACCCAGTCACGTCTCATCTTCAATGCCCTTGCTGATGGAAGGAGATTTTCACTCAAAATCTCTCGATACATGGCCCCATTCATTCTTTCCTTTACACAGATCAGTCGTCCTGGTCCCTTTGCAGAAAAACAGCCCCAAAGCATTATGTGTCCACCCCCATGCTTCACAGTGGGTATGGTGTTCTTCGGATGCAATTAAGTATTCTTTCTCGTCCAAACGTGAGAACCTGTGTGACTATTAAAAAGTTCTATTTTAGTTTCATCTGATCATAACACATTCTCCCAGTCCTCTTCTGGATCATCCAAATGATATGTAGCGAACCGCAGGTGGGCCTGGACGGGTACAGGCTTCAGCAGGGGGACACGTCTGGCAGTGCAGGATTTGAGTCCCTGGTGGCGCATTTTGTTAGTGATAGTAGCCTTTGTTACTGTGATCCCAGTTCTCTGTTGGCCATTCACTAGGTCCCCCTGTGTGGTTCTAGGATTTTTGCTCACCGTTCTTGTTATCATTTTGACACCACGGGGTGAGATCTTGCATGAAGCCCAGGATTGAGAGAGATTATCAGTCTTGTCTTCCATTTTCTAATAATTGCTACCACAGTTGATTTCTTTACACCAAGCGTTTTACGTATTGCAGATTCAGTCTTCCTTGCCAGGTGCAAGTCTACAATTTTGTCTCTGGTGTCCTTCGACAGCTCTTTGGTCTTGGCCATAGTGGAGTTTGGCGTGTGAGTGACTGCGTTGTGGACAGGTGTTTTTTATACCGATGATGAGTTAAAACAGGTGCCATTAGTACAGGTAAGGAGTGGAGCCTCGTTAGACCTCGTTAGAAGAAGTTAGACCTCCTTGACAGCCAGAAATCTTGCTTGTTTATAGATGACCAAATACTAATTTTCCACTCTAATTTGGAAATAGTCCTTAAAAATCAAACAATGTGATTTTTTTTTTTTTTTTTCACATTCTGTCTCTCATGGTTGAGTTTTACCCATGTTGACAATTACAGGCCTCTCTAATCTTTTCAAGTAGGAGAACTTGCACAATTGGTGGTTAACTAAATACTTATTTGCCCCACTGTATATAACATTTTAAAATACTTCTAATGAAAAGATTTCTAAATGCAATTAAAGAAAAAATGTGTCAAATGTAAAAAAAATAGTAAGAAATGAAATTATTCATTAAAAGTAATTCATGTAAATGTAAAAATGAGTCAATCCATTACTTAAGAATTTAGACTTTGTTGTTGGTCTTTCTTTATGTTATACATCTGCTGACTAACAGCTACTTTTGATGAACAGTCAGAGCCAGACAGTTGGCAGGCGTACCCTGACCTCCTTTTAAACCTGCTCCAGGATAAATACTATGCGTGTTTCACGGTTGTTTTGCAGCACGGGCACGCCAAATATCAATAGAATCGAATCTGAACTTTTACACAACAAAATTGCATTCATCAGCGAGTCCCAATAAAGCGCTGCGGGGCTCCCGCGTCTTTCCCCGCATCTTCATACGACCGCCCAATCTATACGACATGCATAATTCATGCTTGCGATAGCGCCGCCATAAATAGATTTATCATCACGCACTAAACGAACGCCGGAGTGTGAATAAATGTTGAAGGGACACCATCCATCTCCCGGCCGACACACAAGTGGCTTCCGCGGTCTCAATGAATAATGCAGACAGAGTGAATGAGTGAGACAAAGCCTCGGTGCGTCACATGTTGCTATCAAAGAGATATTTGGAGGTGCCGACACTCCTGGCGGGCAACTCGCTAGGCCTGATCAATGGCCTGCTTCCATTAATTACTGTTTACTTTACCTCATTATTCTGCTGAAAGCCAAGAAGGACACAGCTGTAATTGGCGGTTGCCAAGACTGCACCACCTGTTGTGACGCCAAGGGCGTAGGTCAAGAGCGTCCCTCTCTAATTGTCTGACGCCTGATCCGAAGATGGACACCAGGGTGGCTGTACTTCATATGTTGACATTTTACGGTTAATTAACGGTCACAGGTGCCTAATCCGCCCCAGCGAGATCCGCCGATGATTAAAATATATAATAGTGTGGGAGAATTTCACAGGCGCCGTGCTCAGCATGCATGTATGCACATAAATCTGCTTCCTGCGTCGCCTGCATTCTTATGAGGAGATATAAATGAAGGCAACAAATAGAACAGTACAGCTACAAAGTTGCAATTACTAGCAATCACGGCTTGTCCCTCGGTTTCCATGACAATTAAGGTTGTTTGAGACTAGCGAAAGCCTAGTGTGAAGGGTTCAGTGGCAACCCATTTATTGTCATACCTGTCAACCCGAGGCCGTTGGCAATCTTACAAATAGTGACGTATGCCCTTACAAATTGGTAACGAATCTTACAACTAGAGATGTAGAGATCACGTCATTTTCAAAGTATTGGAATCGGCAAAAAAATATCGGCCATGCCTTTTTTTAATATATATATATGTATTTTTAATTAAATCGTTTTCTAATTGTATTTAACGTTACAGACATAATATGTTAAACTCATCCAGAGTCTTTAGTTTAGGCTTAAGGTAGGGTTATCAAATTTATCCCGATAGCGGCGTTAATTTAAAAAAAAATGTATCACGTTAAAATATTTAATGCGCTGCAAAATGAGTAGAGTGAATTTTGGCAGCCTTTGGAGCCTTTTTTTTAATTGGCTAAAGCCTTACAATTCCTCTCCCTACGATTAGAAATATCATGGGAAGCAATGTGGGGAAGCAAGGTAGGAATTGATCTTTGTCTTAACACCTTAAAGTGCTTGTGACACGAAAAAGCATGTTTATTTCATAATACACACGGTATTTTATGCTCCTGAATGATATGGACCGCTTGGATGTGTGTGGAAGCGATCGCTATATTTATTTAGTTTTTTTAATCCCGCGCCAGGAAAATGAGTGACTTCCGGCTTCGGTCTTGCATTGAGGAGGAGGGCGCTGTGACGTGTACGGTAGAAGACGTCCTCTTCACGCTACAGTGTACTGTTGTGTATGAGGACGAAGGATTCAGCTGATTTTGCGGATTAATACTTTTATTTTTTGCATCACGCCAGCCAAACGGCTGCAGAAAAATCATTCTGTATGCGGGAGAGGCGTATGTGCCTTTTTGGAGTTTCAAAAGGTTCCCATTCACCGTGGATATTTACTGTGGGACCATTGGACTTACAAGGAAGTGAGTAAACATCTTGTTTTGTATTATGTCAAATACGAATACAGTGATTACAAAGTAAACACTATAAAATTACTTTAAATAAAGGACTACTTACGTTTGATCATTGATAGGCATGTAAAAAGCTCTCCTCATGCTCGTTAGCTGTTAGCACGTTAGCTACACAACAATTCCAGCCACCCTCCTCCAGGGAGCGAACTGTAAATTGCTCTCCGCCGGGCGGTTTGCCGATCCGCAAAGAAACTCAACAACCGGGTCGTCATGTCAAATAATCCAGGCTAGTTATGTGTGATTTTCCACTTCGAAGACTTTGAAACATCCCTCGGTTCGGGTTAGCATGTCGGCTAGCTGTCACTCCTTCTGGTCTGTTTACATTCTCCGAAGCCGGGGAAGGGAAATGAGATATGTCCGATTTAGGTGTCATAAAATATCGTTCGGCAGGTGTGACAGTAAAGGTAAAGTCGACTGTTTTGACCATTATGGAGTAATTTTGACATGTCGTCTTGAATAAATGGATTTTTATTATTTTATATTCCATTTAGCACAAGTTATTTGTCATGACCATGATATTTATTTAGCAATTGGGGAAAGTACTTGGGTAAAAACAATATCCTGTAAAAATATTGAAGTAAAGAGACAGAAACAATGACATTTTGCCGCTCTCTTCGTCGCGTTTTCCTCATTGTGAATAGTTCCCCCTCGACGGGCTGACCGGTCCTTCTCAAGCCATTTATATAGCTATTGGGGAAAATACTTGGATAAAAAGAATATCCTGTAAAAATATTGGGAGTAGAGAGACAAACAATGACATTTTGCAGCTCTCTTCGTCTCGTTTTCCTCGTTCTGAACAATTCCCCCTCAATGGGCTGAATAGTAAAACCGATGAGCCTAGTCTACCGCTGACGTCATCCACCTGTTGGGGACGCTAAAGCCCTATAATTGTAGGCGTGGCTAACCGGCAGATTAAAAGACTAATTTCTCGTCATCTGCGCTTTGCTAAATTGTTGTATATAGTCGAATCGTCTCAAAATATGATTCTAATTCACATAATAATGCCATTTAAGACTTTTTTTCTGGTGTCGTATGCTCTTTAAGTTATTTCCCAACGTAGAGAATATATACCAATTGGTAGCACTACGCACAGTCATGGTTCCACTTCCCATCATGCATTTGGGTTGAATGGCTGCAGTATGATTTACTGAAAGGGACAGGGATTGTAAGGCTTTAGCCAATTTAAAAAAGGCTCCAAAGGCTTACAAATGTTTCTCTACTCGTTTTACGCTGCCATTTAGCTCTCTATGTAGGTAAGACGGCTCCATTACAGATTGAGCGCGACAATGCGTGAGTGGGTCGTGCAGCGCATGCATTAATTGTGTTAAATATTTTAACGTGATTCTTTTTTTTTTTTTTTTTTTTAATTACCGCCGTTATTGGGATAAATTTGATAACCCTACCTTAAGCCTAAACTAAAGACTCTGGATGAGTGTAACGTGTCTGTAACGTTAAATACAATTAGAAAACGATTTAATTTAAAAAAATATATATATATATTAAAAAAAGGCATGTCCGATATTTTTTTGCCGATTACGATACTTTGAAAATGAAGTGATCGGACCCGATCGATCGGCATATCTCTATTTTGTACATTAGTTCCAAAATTATTCAAAAATCCTCTCAGGCTAAACCAAACTACTATTTCAGTATCAAGTTAACATATAAAAGTAAACAAATATACAAAAATTACAGTAAATTAAAAAAAAAAACTCCAGTCCCCATTCTGTATCATCTGCTTTAAACTACATAAATTCATTTAATGTTGTGAATGAACTGTTACAGTTGTTAAAATTGCTCCCGTTATTCCATAATTTCCCCTTCTGTCTACTTTCGACATGTGAAAGTTTTACAACTGTTTTGAAAATAGATTCAAGTCAAGATTTTGCCGATTTAGGAGTTTTTAGATAAAAAAAGTTAATTAGGTTCGCTTGGAAGGTTCACAACAGCCTACTAGGAGGTCTTCTGCTTTAAGATGGCGGCTGTTTACTAACGCATCTAGTTTTCAATACTTCAATGTAGTTAACGCAGTCGAGTCTGTCGTTTTGCATCTAGTTCTATATACATATGATATCTATTATCTCCAGTAAAACGACGTTGACGTAGTTTGTAGCGGCTGTCAGCAGCAGTCAGGTATTCTTGTGTTTTTTTATCCAGCGGCATGAGTTGAGCATTGGCATTACCCGGGTCTATGACAAGCATGATGTTTACTTTCGGAACGCGATGCGGTCAGTTTCTCATTGCGTCCCGACGACCGCGCTGTGTATTCGTTCAGAATTTGGATATTTGTGAATCATTTTCGAATCTTCCACGGCCGAATCGCTCAAGGATATAATGACGGCTGGGCATGTTGTACCGTGGTTCTAAGTGCTGGATGGTGCATCTTTACTCACGAGAGATAATGGCTCGCCACCCAAAATGAATTCTTCGGAAATGACTCTTGTTATTCCCTGGGCTTTGGGACTGTCGAGTGCCAGTTTGTCACGCATAGCAAAAGTTTCTGCCAGTGTTAGTTGCGTAGGACCTTTCTTTTTGTCTTCGGTTTTCTTAACATACTCCTCATATTGTTTGAGGTGGTATTTCGCTAAATGCATGATTAGGTTGGTTGGTAAAAGTTCTTTTTAAAGTTTTAAAACTATTTCATCATTTAAATATAGATTCAAGACAAGATTCTGCCGATTTAGGAGTATTTTAGATAAAAAGTTAATTAGGTTCGCTACAACAGAGCCTTCTAGAGAGGTCTACTGCTTTAATATGGCGGCTGTTTACTTATGCCGGAAAGTCTGTTATTTCGCATCTCTGTTCAATAATACATATTCTAACACCGACGTCGTGTCATTTTGCATCTAGTTCTACATATATATGATATCTACTGTTGCCGTATGTTTGTAGCAACTAGCAACTGGGTGTTGTTTGTAGCGGCTGTCAGCCGCAGTCAGGTATGATTGTTTTTTTATGTACAACAATGAAAAAGAAATGCATTGGTGCTTGGAACTATAGTGAATATGCTTGGCGCTTTTCACTTGCTGACAGCGTTTACGTCAGGTTACGTGGCTCCTCCCATTTTGCGCTTGACGTGTACCGCTCTTCACACTGGGCTGAAGCTAGTGGGAAAAGGCCTTTAGGCATGGAGAGAATTTGTGCAAAAATGGTGTCGTGGGTATTGCCTTCGATTTGATTAGCCAATAAAGTAAAGCGGCAAAGTTGAGGTTAGATTGATACAATATTCTTACTGAAACTAGGGTTTTTCATATATGATTTGTAATAAATTTGCCAGAGGACACATTGAGGACGCATACAGTCGCTCAAAACTGGCTGTGCAGCGCTCGGAGGGAAGCAGGAACACGCGCACCACGTTGGACACAGGCCATCGATTTATGACAACACAATTACTGTATCTTGTTGCCCGCTTATTCAAGTTGTCTATGTCAAACACACAAAAGCACACACTTTCCATTTTCTCTTTATCTTAACATTTTCCATCTCGAGGCGCGTAGGATTCATGCACTCTCGGTGAGTGTATCTTGATTAGCCCTCGCCTGTGCAATTTCCTGCCAGATTATTGTGATGGATTCACAAAAATATCAATCAGACGGAGACGGACGCTTGAAAGTGGCTTTCATTAGCGGTCAAACACTTTCTGTTCTTGTCGCACACTCAAGGGCAATGTCTGTTTGTGAAGTGCATGTTAGCTTTCTGTCTCAGTGGTGACGGGAATTGAAAGTTTGTTTCGATGCACTATCAGTAACATCATGTAAAGAAACAAAATCACGTTGCTTCAGAACACTGTCATGTAGACAAATAACCACAATTCAACCAAAAAACACTCTCATATAAACAAATTACATCGATTTAAAAAGCCTGCTGTAAGACAACTAGCCGAGACAGCATCATTTTACAATGTTATCCCCACAGTCATGAAAAAAAAACATCGAATCAAAACACTGTCGCGTAAACTAGCTACAGTGGGGCAAATAAGTATTTAGTCAACCACTAATTGTCCAAGTTCTCCCACTTGAAAATATTAGCGAGGCCCGTAGTTGTCAACATGGCTAAACCTCAACCATGAGAGACCGAATGCAGAGGAAAAAAAAAAAAAAACAGAAAATCACATTGTTTGATTTTTAAAGAATTTATTTGCAAATCATGGTGGAAAATAAGTATTTAGTCAATACCAAAAGTTCATCTCAATACTTTGTTATGTACCCTTTGTTGGCAACAACAGAGGCCAAACGTTTTCTGGAACTCTTCACGAGCTTTTCACACGCCGTTGCTGGTATTTTGGCCCATTCCTCCATGCAGATCTCCTCTAGAGCAGTGATGTTTTGGGGCTGTCGTTGGGCAACACAGACTTTCAACTCCCTCCACAGATTTTCTATGGGGTTGAGATCTGGAGACTGGCTAGGCCACTCCAGGACCTTTGTTGCCTTGGCTGTGTGTTTGGGATCATTGTCATGCTGAAAGACCCAGCACGTCTCATCTTCAATGCCTTTGCTGATGGAAGGAGATTTTCACTCAAAATCTCTCGATACATGGCCCCATTCATTCTTTCCTTTACACAGATCAGTCGTCCTGGTTCCTTTGCAGAAAAAAAGCCCTTAAGCACGATATTTCCACCCCCGTGCTTCACAGTGGGTATGGTGTTCTTCGGATGCAATTCAGTATTCTTTCTCCTCCAAACACGAGAACCTGTGTTTCGACCAAAAAGTTCTATTTTGGTTTCATCTGACCATAACACATTCTCCCAGTCCTCTTCTGGATCATCCAAATGCTCTCTAGCGAACCACAGACGGGCCTGGACGTGTACTGGCTTCAGCAGGGGGACACGTCTGGCAGTGCAGGATTTGAGTCCCTTGCGGCGCATTGTGTAACTGATAGTAGCCTTTGTTACTGTGGTCCCAGCTCTCTGTAGGTTATTCACTAGGTCCCCCCGTGTGGTTCTGGGATTTTTGCTCACCGTTTTTGTCATCATTTTGACGCCACAGGGTGAGATCTTGCATGGAGCCCCAGATCGAGGGAGATTATCAGTGGTCTTGTATGTCTTCCATTTTCTAATAATTGCTCACAGAGTTGATTTCTTTACACCAAGCGTTTTACCTATTGCAGATTCAGTCTTCCCAGCCTGGTGTAGTTCTACAATTTTGTCTCTGGTGTCCTTCGACAGCTCTTTGGCCTTGGCCACTGTGGAGTTCGGCGTGTGACTGACTGAGGTTGTGGACAGGTGTCTTTTATACCGATAATGAGTTAAAACAGGTGCCATTAATACAGGTAACGAGTGGAGCCTCGTTAGAAGAAGTTAGACCTCTTTGAAAGCCAGAAATCTTGCTTGTTTGTAGGTGACCAAATACTTATTTTCCACCATGATTTGCAAATAAATTCTTTAAAAATCAAACAACGTGATTTTTAGTTTTTTTTTTTCCCCACATTCTGTCTATCATGGTTGAGGTATACCCATGTTGGCAGTTACAGGCCTCTCTCTTATCTTTTCAAGTAGGAGAACTTGCACAATTGGTTGTTGACTAAATACTTATTTTCTTCGACATATTTACGTAAAATAAATGCTAATGCTGGATAAAAGCTGGATGTAAAACAGCCTCAATTCTTGGTAAAAAGCGTGATGTTAGCATTTATTTTACGTAAATATGTCGAAGCACAATGCTACAGAGCTTCTCCGGTGACAATTCTTGTAAATAAATGTTTAAATCCCCAAATTTTTTATAGATTTGGATGTAAAACAGTCTCGATTCTTGGTTAAAAGCAAAAAAAAAAAAAAAAAAGTGCAGTTAGCATTTATTTTACGGAAACATGTCAAATAATATATATATATATACTAGTCTATCACCAAATCGGTGTTGTCCTTGTAATGTACTATATATGCTCGTCTGTCAATGTTGAGGAGAACTTGCACAATTGGTGGTTGACTAAATACTTATTTGTCTCACTGTATTTGTTGTCACAGATCAAAATGGCCTGACCTAAACACACGAGAACAAAATAATATTACGTAAACAATTCGAAACGCTGTCAGGTTAACGGTTACGTCGGTTTATAATCCGTGACGGTTACACGCAAGTGCTAGTTTCTTGATGTCGTCCTCCCGCTAAAGACGGATCGTCCTCCCCCGCGTGGCGCTGAAAAATAGCCGACTTATTTTGGCCTGCCGTGATTGATGGCCACTGGCGGAAATCAATCAGTTGCACTCGGCGGGCGCGCACTCTGTCTGTTGGTGGTGATAGGGATAACATGTCAGAGTGGACCTTCTCCATCTTGTCACTTTAAGCTCAATCAATAGTGCTTCCCCCACCGAGCGTACTTCTTCTACTCCGCACGTCGCAATCGATAACCCGGTGACCGGCGGAGCTTCGGAGCACAAAGCCAGGTGGCATCAAACACTCAGTGTATACACAGGAAGGCATTGTATTTTTCATGAAAACACCTCACAAAATTGCAAGGACAAAGTTACAGGTGGCACTAAAACGCCACTTGAATAGAACAGAAAGACCATTTTAGCGAGTCAGAAACTCCCGTAGAAGCGATTTCCAGAAAATATCATGACTTCAGGATCTGAAAAACATTTCACTGCATTATTCTATTGGTTTTCCATGACGGGTTTTCTTAAAATGAGCTTTTTGCTGCATCTTTAAAATACATACCGCGACGTTGTTGCTCACCGTCAGTCATAAGAGTGGGAACCTCTTGGTACCTCACGATACGATACGATTTGCGATACAAAGCTCACGATAACGATGATCTGACGATACAACGATTATCGATACATTGGTGAAATCATTCTGGGATATTTTACAAACAACTAATAAACAGAAAAACAAGCTTCTGCTGTGAATTGGAATGAGTTTATCCTTAGTAGGCGTCCAATCCATTTGAACTGGGAGGGTGGCAGCGAATGAACATTCGTTCATTCGCTGCCATCCCTCCCACTTCAAACGGATTGATCGTCTATGGCCGGTAGTGGCAGCCAATGCCAGGCAATGAGGTAATTTTGGGCCGTTTAAGGTCATTTACCTGTTCATTTTCAGTTACATCCTGTTGATTTTGGGGTATTTTATGGGTCTCTTCCTGTTTATTTTGAGTTACAGAACAGGAAATGACCTGGGAATCACCCAAATGAATAGGCAGTGACTCAAACTCAACAGAAAATGTCCTGTAAATGCCCTAAAATGAACAGCAAGTGACCTGTAAATGCCCTGAAAATCGGACAGAATGTGTGTGAATCCTCTGGTTTCGAATGAACGAACGTTCCCAGTCTAAATGGATTGGGTGTCGAGCACAGTCAGTGCAGCCTTAGCGTTAACTGAGACACTATCATACCTGTCAAGTTGTACGGTTTCGGCGTAATTTGTACAAGTGAGCACTGATTTTTAAATGTGTACGCCGTACGTTCAAGATCTGTACGCTTTTCGAGCATTCGTTTTTTTTTTTTTTCCTCCGTTCGGATTTTGTCACCGGTTTGGCAACGAGACAATGTGCGTTACTATGTTGGTTGGATGTAAGCCTGTCACAATATGCAATAATTCCATTTATCGCGCGATGAATGAAAACGAAGGCAGTAATTTTCCCGCTGCGTTTTATTGTCTCGCGTGCACGTGCGGCAGACGTGCTGTTAAAAGTTCGGATTCCTCGTTACCAACTGCACAAAATGCATCTTCGTTCCACGTCCGGCAAAAACTAGCGCCAGAGCCAATCGTTCCCATTATATCCTATTGTTCAACGTATACCGGCCGCATCAGTGCTCCGGAGTGACTGTGGACCATCTACGGCGCGCCGGTATTGTTGTTGACGTGTGGGCGCTCCCGTCAGGAGTGACATTTCACCCGGGGCGGCTATTTTTCGACACAACGCCGGATATTTACAACGAAGTCCGCCAAAACATTGTTACCGACTTGCCTGCTACGAACAACCTTGCTTTGACAACGAATAGCTGAATGAAATTAAGAGCGCTGTGCTTCAAACTCGTCCTGTTTATGAAAGTCGATTGTCATATGCTGGTGTTGTGTAGTAATGAGCAGACGTGTCTTCAGCGGCGTTTGCTAACTTTTTTAATGCGCGCACACACTACATATCATGAAATGGCAGTCTAGATGTGCTACGTTCCATGCCATTGGCTACGTGAGCCCAGAGTGATTATGGGACACGTAGTCCATATACTACATCGATGAATTCTAAACTGTCATGACTAAATGGAAGTTAAGAAGGCCAAATCAATCCATACCAGTGACTATAGATAATATTGCAAATATTGTTAATTCAGTACGTGACAGATGGATTCGGACCACAAATAGTATGTCTTGCTCATGTAATAAACCTAGCTGCTAAGAGAGCTGTAGCAATCAACAGTGTGCCCCGTCTCACTTTACAAACAGTAAAGATTGTTCTCAGCACTTTTATACAAAAAATTTTTACATCAGTAAGAAGTAACCACATACAGTGCTGCTCAAAAGTTTGTGAACCCCCTCAACATTTTGGAATTTTCTATTATTTCAACCTGATTTCCTAATCAATCAATTCAGTAGTTTTTTTTTTTTTTTTTTAACAGTTGTGTTGTCGAGACTAAATTAAAAAGAGTTTTCATCAACTGATGTAGGTGCAAAATTGAACTGTTTGGTCACAACCAAAACCGCCATGTCTGGCGAAAAGTCAACACTGCATACCACCAAAAGAACCTTCTCCCAACAGTGAAGCATGGAGGTGGGAATGTCAAGATCTGGGCTTGCTTTTCATCCTCAGGACCTGGACAACTCCACATAGTCCAGGGAATCATGAATTCTGAGGAATATTGTCAAATCCTAGAACATAACCTGACGCCATCTGTTTTGAAGTTAAAGCTTGGCAGAAGGTGGATCATGCAACATGATAATGATCCAAAGCATTCCAGCAATACAACCAAGGAATGGCTGAAAAAGAAGAAGATTCGTGTTCTGGACTGGCCCAGTCAAAGTCCTGACCTAAATCCCATTGAAATGCTGTGGCGGGACCTGAAGCGAGCAGTTCATGCCAGACGCCCATCAAACCTCTCTCAACTGACTGCGTTCTGCAAGGAAGAATGGGCAAAAATCCCCCAAAGTAGATGTGAGAGGCTGTTTAGTCACTACAGAAACCGTTTGGTTGAGGTAATCTCTGCAAAAGGAGGCGCAATATCCTATTAACTGAAGGGGTTCACATACTTTTGCACACATGATATCTGAGTTTTTCTTAAATCAACCACTTTTGTTAAATAAAGAATGACAATATAACTATTTCTTTTGTTTCAGTCCATTATTTGGAATGTCAGTATTGTGGATTTGGGTATAACTTAACATTTAATAAGGTTATTTTAGTTTTTTTTACAAAAAATCTGACCATCGCTGTGGGGTTCACAAACTTTCGAGCAGCACTGTAAATATTATGCACTAAAATGCATGTTTATATGATGGCAATTTAATTTTTGCTTGTTAGCAAAAAACAAAACAAATCAAAAACAACAAAACAAAAAATATAATTGTTTTTTTTTTTACAGAGCATTAAATGTATTGAATCGGATCGAAAATCGTGTCCCCCGTATCAAAAATTGTACTGAACCGTGATTTAACTGTATCGTTGCATCCCTATGGAACACCATTGCAGAAGCTATGACGGGAAAAGTTTTCATTTGCCTAAATGCTTAAGTTATTAAGTGCAATTTTTTTTTTTTTTTTAAACACATTTTATTTATTCTGTGTTTCTGTGCGGTATCAATATTGTTGTTTTTTTACTTAAGAGGCATGGTCTATTGTTTTTAATTGTGATTTCTTAAAAACTATTTTTTAATTTAAAAGTAAATATTTATCGCGTTTAAATGGGTGTACTTGATCTATTAATATATACTGTATTTTCACTGTTATTGTAAGTTGGTTAAAAAAAATTGGGGGGGCGCAATAATATCGCATATCGCAATAATTTATGAGAATAATTATCGCACACTAAAATTTGTTACCGCGACAGGCCTAGTTGGATGACGCGACAAAAGTCAGAGACACAGAAGAGTGTTGTGACGCTGTAGCAAACGCAATGCTAGGCGGCTCCAATATTTCCTGGCTGTAGCCGACAGCCAACAATGTACACCTAGATATCAAATGCTTATAGAACTACATGCAAAATGACAGACGGCGGCATTAATAAACAGCCGCCATTTTGAAGCAGTAGACTTCTCAGAAAGGCTCTTTTGTACTGAACCTTCCTAGCGAACTTAAGTACCTTTTTATCTAAAATGCTCCTAAATCGGCAAAATCTTGACTTGAATCTATCTTTAAATGATGAAACGGTTTTAAAACTTTAACAAAGTAGACAGAATGGAACTAATGGAAAAACGGTAGCAATTTTAACAACAGTCAGGTATGCACTATTATAGTGGACAATTTTGGTAGCATCTTGTTGGTTCATTTTATTATTTTTTTAGACATTGACACCTTTTCAAAACGATATCTCTATTCTTGGCAGGAGCATATCGAGAACCTTTTGGGATACAAAGTATCACGATGTATCACCATTTCGATATTTTGTCACACCCCTAGTCAGTCACCAGACATGCAAATACTTGATGACCGGTTTCTTATCTAATGTTGAGCCTTTCGCGTGATAACAAACATACAATTGTTCAGTTATACAAGCAAGCCTGTGGCCACAGTGTCTTTTAAATGAGTGCGCCCTAAAAAATTCAGGAAGCACATATCTGCACGCCTGCAGGGAGGAGATGCGCATCTTAACGATGGCATTAATTGCCTGGAGGATGTCGCTCACTCATGCATATTTGACACTTTTAGCCGCGCGCTCGCACCGCGTCCCCCAGCTAATGGATGCCGTGTGGCGCCGCGCTGCATACGGATCAGCCTCCCCTCCCGCCCCTGCGTCGCCTCACCGTAATGGCAAATGAGAGCCCTCGACGCCGGTGTCGGGGCATCGAACAACGGGCCACAAATGTGTGCAATGGCGCCTGATAACAAGGTGACAAGTGGACCCTGAGTGCGGGCAGATTGGACTCCGCGTCCTCTTGTGGACGCCATGACACCCATTCATGTCAAATGGGATGCGTTCAATGACATTTAAAACACTTTCAACGCCAAACAAAGGAGCAAAGGGGCAAGGACACTCAACACAATGAGGGCAAATACGTTGACCGTATTTGGTCGTTTTTGATGTGAAGTAACTCCTTCATCCCTAACGAAAAAAAATTCTGTTCATTTCAGTGCGTTGAGTAACAAATCCGATTGGCACGGGAGCGGTGACATAGATTCGCTTCATTTAATGACCGACTTCAAGCAAACTTTGCAGAATTTACATCACCTAGCAAATATTTTTGTGCGTAAGCAAAGAGCCCCACTTTGCATTCTTTACCTGAGACGATCTCTTTCCTCTCAGCGATTAACCTCTCGCTCCTGCGGCTCTATAAAAAGAAAGAAAAGAAAAACGTTTAACTCTCGTCGAGAGCCTCAAGGTCTTTACAAGCCAGACGTGCGCGCTGTAATAATAATACAGTGAGAAGAAGACGAGAGACTACATCAAGCAGGAGAAAGACAAAGTATGGATGGAGAATTCATTTGTACTAATGGATGCTACCTACTAGGCTGAGTGCACTGCTGCATTATGTAAATGGAACATTAAAGTAGATTTAACAAGGCCTAAATAATTGCTTTAAACAATTCCTGAAACATTACTTAACTCATTGGCTGACATTGACAATGACGGACGTCCAATCCATTTTGACCGGGAGGGCCAGCAGCAATCATCCCAGTCAAAAGCGGGTTGAACGTCCATCTCCGTCAACTGCAACGAATGAGTTGAAGACTCAAGAGTGGCCCTCGTTTGGACTTACAGGTCCAGCAGGGCTGCTTCTGCATCCTGGAGGGAGTGTTCAAGCGGGACTTGAATTCAAGAGGGCCAATAGGGAAGCAGGGGGCGGGTCTTCCTCCAGCTTCACGGTGATTCACCATGGTTGCTGCGCCGGAAAAAATTTCGAAACGTTAGCATTAGGGCTGCAGCTATCGAATATTTTAGTAATCGAGTAATCGACTGAAAATTCTATCGATTAATCGAGTAATCGGATATAACATATATTTTTAGGTGAAGAGCAATTATAAATATACAGGAGAAAACAAGACACTTCATCTAATATTTTACCATTTTCAGTCAATCAATTTCTTTATTTTTGATGTACATTGTTGAAAAAGGCCAACAATTGCATCTCAGATGTAACTAGAATAAAAAAAAAAAGACATTCTCTGCTTTCACTCAAAAAACGTAAAAAAGAAAAAAAAAATATATATATATATATATATATATTAGGGCTGTCGAACGATTAAAATTTTTAATCGAGTTAATTACAGCTTAAAAATTAATTAATCGTAATTAATCCCAATTCAAACCATCTATAAAATATTTTTCTGTATATTATTGTTGGAAAGGAAAGATAAGACAAGACGGTTATATACATTCAACATCCGGTACATAAGTACTGTATTAACATTATTAACATTCTCTTAAAGCGATCCATGGATAGAAAAACTTGTAGTTCTTAAAATATAAATGTTAGTACAAGGTATAGAAATTTTATAATAAAACCCCTCTTAATGTTTTCGTTTTATTAAAATTTGTAAAAATTTCAATCAAAAAAGAAGCTCGCCATTCTTGATGTCATTAATTACACCATGCTCAGTCATGGTACTAACCCATAAAATCAGTTGGACCCAAGCGCCAGCAGAGGGTGCCAAACACCAAAAAACAAGTAACAAGCGGACATTACACTGTACTATCATTTTAATCTGTTTGAGCGGGGCATGTGCGTTAATTGTGACAAATATTTTAACGTGATTAATCAAAAAAATTAATTACCGCCCGTTAACGCGATTTTTTTGACAGCCCTAATATATATATATATAAATATATATATATATATATATATATATATATATATATATATGGCGGGAAACACAGACAAGACTGAAAAAGCAGTTTCTACTCTTGCACCCTTTAAAAGAAACTGCTGTATTTTAAGCCAAAAGAACTGTTGTGTTTGATAGAAAAATATGTCTATATGCTGCCATTGCAGATTCATGGCGCACTAAGCCTCTGAACGATTTTAAATTTGTCCGTTTTACCCTGAAAACCCCCGTTTACAGACGTCACGCAACAGTTTTTGTTTCAACCTACCCATAAAAAGGTAAGTAATTATATTTGTTATTCAAAATGTCTGTCATTTTTAGCTTAGAATCATTCATTGACGTCTAAATTTTAGTTTAAAAAAAAAAAAAAAACTTAAAAAAATTATTCACTTCCATATTTTAAACGAATTACGTCACAATGAAAAATTTGCCGTCTGTAAAAAAGTCACACCTATCTACCTCATAATTATCAATTAATTTTGTTTTTTTGTTTTTTGGTACCGTCACATTTTCCCCGATATGTTAGATCACAGGTGTCAAACCGATTCCAGAAAGGGCCAAGTGGTTGCAGGTTTGCTTTCCAACCAATGAGGAGGACACCTTTTCACCAATTTGATCTTTTACATGTGTAATCAGTTAAACTTTGTCAGGTGCTGCTTGTTTCAGCAGGAAGTTCATTGGTTAAACTCTCTGCGTGTTATCGGTTGGAACAAAATGCAGCACTCACTTGGCCCTTTCTGGAATCAGTTTGACACCTGTGTGTTAGTAGATAAATAATCGATCCAAACAAAAAAATAATTTGAAAAATAACGTTTAAAAGGGTAACTATGTGAAAAAGTCCACCTTGTTGTCTGCGATTTCTGCATTGGAACCCTTGTTCTATCACCATGTTTCACCCATAAAATTTAAAAAAATCCGGCTGTGGCCATTCACAGCTGTGTCTTGACACTCAGTGATACATGCTACGTGGAGTTTTTGGATCGAAACAAGGTAAGTACGCAATAATATCTCGTTAAAATCGTGGCGTCTTTAATTCTGCTCTCACGTGCTCTCGCTTCCAATTAGGGTTTTGCTGTTTAAAAAAAGTCGAAAAAAGAAAAATGCCCTTCCTGTTCAAAATTTTTGTTTCCCCAGAAAATTTTAAGCTTTCCAATGATGTATCACACATGCATTTCGGACAATTTTGAAAGTTGGCCAAATTGAGGGTCTCAGAGCGGAACTTCAAGTCACCTGAGTGTTTTCCGCCATGTGTATATATATATATATATATATATATATATATATATAATATAAATATTTCTTACTTAAAAATGCCATTACGCTTGATAACACACATCACTCAAAAGTTAGGTGTTTTTCCCCACGTGTTTCAATTGAATTTCTATTTGTGTCAAGCTATTTTTAAGTAAAGTTTTAAGTTAGTCTAAACTGTAAATCCTGATAGGATTTTGAGTTTTTGCAGTGCTCAAAATAAATGTATGATACCTCCGTATTGGAGCACATTAGGAACCAGTGCTACTTGGTGTTTTATCCAGCAATGTCTACTAAGCTAAAATTGACAGTTAGCATTATTAAGTTTTTATTTTACACCCTCATCCCTCGACAGCACTTTTTTCACAGATTAAATAAAGCCTGTGTTTAAGACACGTTAGCCACGCATCGACAGTGGTCATAATTAATAGAAACCTAGCCCTCCGCAGGGCTAACGTTACATGAGCGAGTGACAGTAACGTTAATCTTATTTACTAGCGCTTTGAAGTCTACTGCTTTAAGATGGCGGCTGTTTACCAACACTGCTGACTCTGTCATTTCGCATCTAGTTCAACATGTGATCTCTATAAGACGCATCAGACACTATCTGCTACCACCATAGCATCATGCGGGCTAGTTTTTAGCAACTTCGGCGTCGTTTGTAGCGGCTGTCAGCTGCAATAATTAAAAAAAAAATAATGATAAATTTATTGCTTCTTCCTCTACGCACATGACATCAGCGCGTTGTCCCACATTAAAAGTAGTCCGGGCAAAACGTGATGCTTAGAGCTGTCACAAACGATTACTCGAGGTGAATAAAATTACTCGGATCAGATTTTAAACTCGAGTTGCTCGAGTATTCGTTTCAGCTCTAGTTAGCATTCACAGCAAAGACAGACCGAAGAACTTTTCACAATTGTGAAAGTTTTTATTTATTTAGTTTTTAAATTTAGTGCAGTAGTAGAAGTACAAATTTTACAACTCCATGTTCTTGTACAGTGACGTTTTATTGCCAAATTTTGGAGCCTGGTAGTTTCGTAACACTCTAGTTTTCAACCAAAAATCCCAGTTTCATCTTTTTAGGAATTAAACCGGAGTTAAAGGTTAAAACTAGAGATATCCCGATTGATCGGGTCCGATCACGTCATTTTCATAGTATCGGAATCGTCAAAAAAATATCGGCCATGCCTTTTTAAATTTTTTTTTTTTTTTTTTTTTTTAATTAGACGGTTTTCTAATCGAATTTAACGTTACAGACAAAATGTCTTACACTCATCCAGAGTCTTTAGTTTTGCCTTAAGGTAGGGTTATCAAATTTATCCCGATAATGGCGGTAATTCATTTTTAAAAAAATGTATCACGTTAAAATATTTAACGCAATTAATGCATGCGCTGCACGACCCACTCACGCATTGTCGCGCTCAATCTGTAATGGCACCGTTTTACCTATATAGAGAGATAAAAGGCAGCGTAAAATGAGTAGAGTAAATTTTGGCAGCCTTTGGAGCTTTTTTTATAATTGGCTAATGCCTTACAATCCCTCCCCCTATGATAAGAAATATCATGGGAAGCAATGTGGGGAAGCAAGGTAACAATTGATCTTTTTCTTAACACCTTATGTTATTTCCCAACGCAGAGAAGGTATATCAATTGGTAGCACTACGCACAGTCATGGTTCCACTTCCCACCATGCGTTTAGGCATGGCTACAGTATCATTTACTGAAAGCTCAACAAATACACTAGATGGCAATATTTAGTCACAATATACAAAGTCACAAGTCTTTCTATCCGTGGATCCCTCTCACAGAAAGAATGTTAATAATGTAAATGCCATCTTGAGGATTTATTGTCATAATAAGCAAATACAGTATTTATGTACTGTATGTTGAATGTATATATGAGTTTTATTCATTTTTTTCTTAATGCATTGCCAAAATGTATATGATCGGGAAAAATTATCGGGAATGATTGGAATTGAATCGGGAGCAAAAAAAAGCAACCGGATCGGGAAATATCGGGATCGGCAGATACTCAAACGAAAACGATCGGGATCGGATCGGGAGCAAAAAAACATGATCGGAACAACCCTAGTTAAAACAATAATGATAAAGTCAGGAAGATCAGGAAACGTGGTGTTTTCGTCTGCCAAGGAGATGAACCTCCCTGATAACGGCCTTCGGCATTGTTTTGACTCATCACACAGCTGAAACGCTATCTTCTTGTTTTGAAACGAAACAGCTGCAGCCGGAAAAAAAAAACTAATGGAAGTCGTTCCAGGAGACTTATGCGGGGAAAAAATGTGTCTAATGATCATGGCTTTTGCTGCTCTTACTCATTTATGACGTTCTCTAATGATTGCCACTTGTTCTTAAGACAGTGGAGAACATCCGAGTTCCGATAATTACGTCCGTCAGGGCTGTAAAACCGTGTGCACGCTGACCTAAGCCACTGTGGTTATCTTCACTCTATCACCTTCATCTCCTTTCATTCCTTAGGGGGAGGTTGACAAAGGAGCACGGGGGATAAGGGGAGCCTTAGCCTTGTTTTACAATAAATCTCAGACGAGTGTTGGCAGCTGAAAGCGGCGAATGCTGCCAGTTCGCACAAATTCTTGTCAAACGGAAGCTTCTTGGCAGCTTGTTGTGATGAAAATTTAGTAGATAGAAAATTAGAAAAGTAGTTGTAGAAAAAAAAACAGATGATGAATATGATGATCATTAAAACAAAATTGCAGTTTTTGTCGCAGCATGTTAATGATAGCCAAACCTCCCAATCAAAATGGATTGGTCCGTAGTAGTCAATGCCAGCTAAGAAAACGAAAATACACTGCTGGCCAAAATAATTGACACCCCTGCAATTCTGTCAGATAATACTCAATTTCTTCCAGAAAATGATTGCAATTACAAATGCTTTGGTATTTATATCGTCGTCTCGCCCACCCGGGCGGTATGGTCTCTCCTTTCAAGCTCGGATCCTCTACCAGAGGCCTGGGAGCTTGAGGGTCCTGCGCAGGATCTTAGCTGTCCCTCGGATTGCGCTCTTCTGAATGGAGACGTCGGACGTTGTTCCTGGTGTCTGTTGGAGCCATGCACCCAGCTTGGGGGTTACTGCCCCTAGTGTCCCGATCACTACTGGCACCACTCTTTCCTTCACTCCCCACATTTTCTCCAACTCTTCCTTCAACCCTTGATATTTCTCCAGCTTTTCATGTTCCTTTTTCCTGATGTTGCTATCGCTCGGGATTGCTACATCTATCTCTACTGCTATCTTCTGATGTTTATTCACCAACACTTTGTCAGGCTGGTTGGCCATCACCAGTTTGTCTGTCTGGATCTGGAAGTCCCACAGGATCTTGGCTCGGTTGTTCTCGACCACCTTCGGAGGTGTCGCCCACCTTGACTCTGGGGTCTCCAGTCCGTACTCGGCACAGATGTTCCTGTACACTACGCCTGCTACCTGGTTATGTCGTTCCATGTATGCCTTGCCTGCTAGCATCTTACACCCTGCTGTGATGTGCTGGACTGTCTCAGGGGCCTCTTTGCATAGCCTGCACCTGGGGTCCTGTCTGGTGTGATAGACCCCAGCCTCTATTGCTCTTGTGTTAAGGGCCTGTTCTTGTGCTGCCATGATTGGTGCCTCCGTGTTCTCTTTCAGTCCGGCCTTTTTCAGCCACTAGTATTTTTTTCCCATGTCAGCTACCTCCTCAATTTGTCGGTGGTGCACACCATGCAGGGGTTTGTCCATCCATGATAGCTCCTCAGGGTCCTCCTCCTTATTGGGCTTCTGTTGCCTGAGGCATTCACCTAGCAGGTCATCATTGGGGGCCATTTTCATTATGTACTCTTGGAGGGATGTAGTTTCCTCCTGGATCGTGGCTCTGATGCTCACTAGTCCTCGGCCTCCCTCTTTCCGCTTTGTGTAGAGCCTCAGGATGCTGGACTTGGGGTGAAACCCTCCGTGCATTGTAAGGAGCTTCCTTGTCTTGATGTCGGTAGCCTGCATCTCTTCCAGTGGCCAGGATACGATGCCAGCAGGGTATCTGATTACTGGTAGGGCATAGCTGTTAATGGCCTGGAGCTTATTCTTGCCATTCAGCTGACTCTTGAGGACCTGCCTCACCCTCTGTAGGTATTTTGTTGTGGCAGACCTTCTAGTTGCTTCCTCATGGTTTCCATTTGCCTGTGGGATACCAAAGTACTTGTATCTGTCCTGCACATCTATTATGTTGCCTTCAGGTAGTTCAGCCCCTTCAGTTGAGATCACCTTCCCTCTTCTGGATACCATTCGCCCACACTTATCTAGTCCGAATGACATCCCTTAGGCAAGGCCCTTCATGCTATATGCCTTTACCTCACAATGAGCGGAACAATCAATGATAGTCATACTGGCTCGAACGTCGCCCGGGTTAACAAGGTTTGCGTCAGGTGTTGGGGGACCAGGACAACCTGATGTCAAGTGGGCTACTGGAACAAGACACAGATGGAGGAGCAGGATATATATATATATATCTTCATTTATTTTGCTTGCAATGAAAAAAACACAAAAGACAATGGAAAAAGAAAAGTACCCTCAGCCTAATAAGGTAGGTAGTACAACCTTTAAACAAAATAACTGCGAACAACCGCTTCTGGTATCCATCAATGAGTTGTTTACAATGCTCTGCTGGTATTTTAGACCATTGTTCTTTGGCCAACTGCTCCAGGTCTCTGAGATTTGAAGGGTGCCTTCTCCAAACTATTTTCAGATCTTTCCACATGCATTTATGGGATTCAGGTCTGGACTCATTGCTCAAGTCTCCAGTGCTTTCTCTTAAACTATTTTCTAGTGCTTTTTGAAGTGTGTTTTGGGTCACTGTCCTGCTGGAAGACCATGACCTCTGAGGGAGACCCAGATTTCTCACAGTGAGCCCTACATGATGCTGCAAAAATTGTTGGTAGTCTTCAGACTTCATAATGACATGCACACGGTCAAGCAGTCCAGTGCCAGAGGCAACAAAGCAACCCCAAAACATCAGAGAACCTCCGCCATGTTTGCCTGTAGGGACCGTGTTCTTCTCTTTAAGGGCCTTGCTTTTTTTTTTCTTCCTGTAGACTCTTATGTTGAAGCTTTTTTCCAAAAAGCTCTTCTTTTGTCTCATCTGACCAGAGAACATTCTTCCAAAACTTTTTGGGCTTTCCCAGGTAAGTTTTGGCAAACTCCAGCCTGGCTTTTTTATGTCTCTGGGTCAGAAGTGGGGTATTCCTTGGTATCCTACCATAGAGTCCCTTTTTATTCAGACGCTGACGGATAGTACGGGTTGACACTGTTGTACCCTCGGACTACAGGACAGTTTGAGCTTGTTTGGATGTTAGTCGAGGTTCTTTGTTGACACCTCTCGTCAGTTTTTCTTTTCCGTCCACATCTAGGGAAGTTAGTCACAGTGCTATGGGCTTTACACTTATTGATTACACTGCGCACGGTAGACACAGGAACATTAAGGTCTTTGGAGATGGACTTGTAGCCCATGCTTCCTCACAATTTTGTTTTGACAGTTCTTTGGTCTTCTTTCTTTTCTCCAAGGACACAGGACAGAGGTTGAGTCAACATTAATTCATTTTAACTGGCTGCAAGTGTGATTTAGTTTTTTGCCACCACCTGTTATGTGCCACAGTTAAGTAAAAGGTGTTCTTAATTGCACGAATTAGAAAAGCATCACATGATTTTTCAAAGAGTGCCAATTAGAGATGCCGATCGATCGGGTCCGATCACGTCATTTTCAAAGTATCGGAATCGGCAAAAAAATATCAGACATGCCTTTTTTTAATATATATATATTTTTAAATTAAATCGTTTTCTAATTGTATTTAACGTTACAGACATAATATGTTACACTCATCCAGAGTCTTTAGTTTTGGCTTAAGGTAGGGTTATCAAATTTATCCCGATAATGGCGGTAATTAGTTTTTTAAAAAATGTATCACAATTAAAGCATGCGCTGCATGACCCACTCACGCATTGTTGCGCTCAATCTGTAATGGTGCCGTTTTACCTATATACAGAGCTAAAAGGCAGCGTAAAATGAGTAGAATGAATTTTGGAAGCCTTTGGAGCCTTTTTTTAATTGGCTAAAGCCTTACAATCCCTCTCCCTACAATTAAAAATATCGTAGGAAGCAATGTGGGGAAGAAAGGTAGTAATTGATCTTTTTCTTAACACCCTATGTTATTTCCCAACACAGAGAAGATATATCAATTGGTAGCACTACGCACAGTCATGGTTCCACTTCCCATCATGCATTTGGGAATGGCTACAGTATCATTTACTGAAAGCTCAACAAATACACTAGATGGCAATATTTAGTCACAATATACAAAGTCACAAGTCTTTCAATCCGTGGATCCCTCTCACAAAATGTTAATAATATAAATGCCATCTTGAGGATTTATAATCATAATAAACAAATACAGTACCTATGTACTGTATTTTGAATGTATACAGTATATTCGAGTTTTATTCATTTTTTTCTTAATGCATTGCCAAAATGTATATGATCGGGAAAAATTATCGGGAATGATTGGAATTGAATCGGGAGCAAAAAAAAAGCAATCGGGAGCAAAAAAAAAGCAATCCGATCGGGAAATATCGGGATCGCCAGATACTCAAACTAAAACGATCGTGATCGGATCGGGAGCAAAAAAACATGATCGGAACAACCCTAGCGCCAATACTTTTGTTTGGCCCATTTTTGGAGTTTTGTGTAAAAGGATAATGATATTTTTTTTTCCATTCTCTTTTGTGTTTTTTCATTGCAAGCAAAGTAAATGAAGATATTACTACCAAAGCATTTATAATTGCAATCATTTTCCGGGAGAAATTGAGCATTATCTGACAGAGTTGCAGGGGTGCCTATACTTTTGGCCAGCAGTGTATGTCTACGATTAGAATGAATTTTTTTGAGTACAATCCCTGCACCAGAAGGTGATATCAGTTAACTTTCGAGTTAAATTTTTCACTCCAGGAACGCAAAATAATGTCGGAGAGCCTTGGGAGGGAAAGGCATACTTGTTTTCAGCTGATAATTTAGTTTTGCTGTGGAACAGCTGCGATCAGACACCTTGGAGGTACACGCATACATAATTAGACTCAGACGAGCTGCCAAGAAATTTGTCGCTGATTGCGTGACGAGGAGTACATCTTAACCAACATGTTTTTTTTTTGTATATATCCTTGAAAATTTTTGGGAAGGGTTGTTGTTCGGGGGAAGTTTGGCATTCACGGAGGTGGCTGTAAGGGTGATTTTATTCGCCGTCGTCATGGTTTTGCCAGTCATGTGACTTTGGTGTTATTTAAACACTCGCGGAGAACTGTTATTTTCATCACAGTGAGCAACATGTGAAAGGGAGTAAACATAAATATGAGAGGGAGGTGATAAAAATGTAAAGCAAATGTGGTGAAATAACACCTACTTAACAGTTTTCAGTCTTCTCGTGCTTTATCACTTAATTTGGATTAATTTCATTACTTGGCGCTGCATAATTTTGCATTATGCTTTTGCATAATTATTTAAACATTTTTTGAAAGGTGTATTTCCGATACAAAGTTTAATTAAATTTACTTTAATAACTTTGGGCAGCAGGTTTTTTTTAATTTACAGAGCGCTTTGACATTTTACATGTAATTTAATTTCCTTCATTCTCTCACTTGTCTTTTGTCACCAACCCTCAGGACGCATTTTAAAAAGCGGGAAGCAAGCTATCTCCCCTCAAGGTAATCCAGCGCCGTAATCCAATCACATTTAAACCCTGTCACAGATGTATTAAAGCCTCACTTTCAGATTAGTGGAGTTCAGTCTTTAAGCTTTTTTGGAAACGATGAAAAAAAAAAGCTACGTAATTTTTTTGAGCAGCTTGGTTGGAATTCTTCTCAAATCATGACTCACTTTCTCGATTTGCTGTGTTTAATTGCCACAAACCTCCTGCAAAGTGTGTGATTATTCTCCACAATGGATCCACTCCAGTGGCAGGTTGTGCATTTAATACCTGGGACTAAATCAACCTCTTAATACCACCACTATCTCGCCGCAATAATAGAAACCGTCAATACGACACAAAAACGCCAAACAATGGCGCCACTTAAAACATTCGGAGTACTTAAAAAATCGTATTTATTGACCAACATGACAAAAACATTTACTCTTACCAACCAATCAGAGTGCAAATTTTAAACTGAAAATGGAAAACCTCATTGCTAGATCAGTTAAAGCGACACGTGTCAATAATACTGATTGTAAACGTGAATTCTGATTGGACCAATTAAAAAAAAAAAAAAAAAAACATCCACATGCAACTAAGCAGTGAAATGAACATAGTGTTGAAAATCATCAGGAGCAATAGCCTTCCATTAAATGTCATGTCCTGTCTATCTCCAGAATAATATGTATAAGTGTGTGTATATATATTAGGGCTATCAAACGATTACAATTTTTAATCGAGTTAATCACAGCGAAAAAATGAATTAATCGTAATTAATCGCAATTCAAACCATCTATAAAATATGCCATATTTTTCTGTAAGTTATCGTTGGAATGGAAAGATAAGACACAAAACGGATATATACATTCAACATACTCGACATAAGTACTGTATTTGTTTATTATAACAATAAATCAACAAGATGGCATTACCATTATTAACATTCTCTTAAAGCGATCCATGGAAAGAAAGACTTGTAGTTCTTAAAAGATAAATGTTAGTTCAAGTTATAGAAATGTTATATTAAATCCCCTCTTATTGTTTTCGTTTTATTAAAATTTGTAAAATTTTCAATCAAAAAAGAAGCTCGCCATTGTTGATGTCAATAATTACACCATGCTCAGTCATGGTACTAACCCATAAAGTCAGTTGGACCCAAGCACAAGCAGAGGGCGCCAAACACCAAAAATAAGTAACAAGTGGACACTGTACTATCATTTTAATCTGTTTGATAAATAATAAAATTTGTAAAATTTTCAATCAAAAAATAAACTAGTAGCTCGCCATTGTTGATGTCAATAATTACACAATGCTCATAAAATCAGTCACACCAAAGCGCCAGCAGAGGGAGACAAAAAACACAAGTAACAAGTGGACATGACACTGCCGTCATTTTAATCTGTTTGAGCGGGGCATGTGCGTTAATTGCGTCAAATATTTTAACGTGATTAATAAAAAAAATAAATTTTTGTTTTTTAAATATATATATATATATATATATATATATATATATTTTAATTGTTTTTCTAATTGTATTTAACGTTACAGACATAATGTGTTACACTCTTCCAGAGTCTTTAGTTTAGGCTTAAGGTAGGGTTATCAAATTTATCCCGATCACGGCGGTAATAAATTTTTTAAAAAATGTATCACGTTAAAATATTCAACGCAATTAATGCATGCGCTGCACGATCCACTCACGCATTGTCTTGCTCAATCTGTAATGGCGCCGTTTTACCTATATATATAGAGCTAAAAGGCAGCATAAAATGAGTAGAGTGAATTTTGGCAGCCTTTGGAGCCTTTGTTTAATTGGCTAAAGCCTTACAATCCCTCTGCCTACAATTAGAAATATCGTGGGAAGCAATGTGGGGAAGAAAGGTAGCAATTGATGTTTTTCTTAACATCTAGTGTTATTTCCCTACACAGAGAAGATATATCAATTGGTAGCACTACGCACAGTCATGGTTCCACTTCCCATCATGAATTTGGGCATGGCTACAGTATAATTTACTGAAAGCTCAACAAATACACTAGATGGCAATATTTAGTCACAATATACAAAGTTACAAGTCTTTCTATCGGTGGATCCCTCTCACAGAAAGAATGTTAATAATGTAAATGCCATCTTGAGGATTTATTGTCATAATAAACAAATACAGTACTTATGTACTGTATGTTGAATGTATATATTCGTCCGAGTTTATTCTTTTTTTTTTTTAATGCATCGCCAAAATGTATATGATCGGGAAAAATGATCGGGAATGATTGGAATTGAATCGGGAGCAAAAAAAAGCAATCGGATCGGGAAATTTAGGGATCGGCAGATACTCAAACTAAAACGATCGGGATCGGATCGGGAGCAAAAAACATGATCGGAACAATCCTAATATAAACATATTTACAGTATAATAATGTAATCTCCAGAGCGCTAGCATAACCAAAGTGTGTTCCGTCATCGCATCACGCTAACTGAAGTCGTCCATTTTTAAACACTACGAAGGAAATGAGCCATTGGTGCACACATCTTGAATATAATACGATAACTAGGCCTTGGCAGAGTTAACCGTGTGTGTCTTATCATTAAGAAATATAGTCCGTATGAATAAGTGATGTGCGGTTAATCTGCACAGGAAAGGCATGCGTCATTATTCCCGCATCGCTCCTTGCAGATGTTGACACTAACGTCTTATTATCCCGTGTTAATCCCGTGTTGGGATTACAGCGTTGCATCTTCTTGAGCTGCTCGTGGGGGAAAAAATGTCCCGCCAATTAGTCTGAAAGTGGGCGGGAAATGAGGAAGAAGATAAAATGACACATTTACTATGCAAATGGATGAGAGGTGAATTCCGACATTTGTTTCATTGCGGCGCAAATGCCCAAAGCTAACTTTTTTATTAGCGCCTGACCTTTATCCTGATGTCAGATTTTTGAGCCCAAATCCCGATAATCCCACTATAAAATATCCCATTATTGGAAAATGTGATGTAATGGTGCTTAACGAATCTCTCCGGAGGAATGTAGCTCAGAATAAATTGGATGGGTGTACAGATTTATGTACAGTGGATATCAAATGTCAGGTTTTTATGATGACAAGTAGAAATCATCAAAACTTTTAATGTGACCTATAACCTGTACTTTTTGCTCATCGATGATCTCGCCCTGTCGCACCGCTGTCCGTGTTCACGCTGTCAGTCAGGCGGGAGGACAAGGTCGTCTGGCTTTCCAGCAATTTTACACACTTTTCCCGCGCCATCGATCGCGGGGCCAACGAGGCTGAAGCAGAAGGGGGTCTCATCCCCAAGTCACCTATAATTGGAAGCTGTTAGCGGCGCGGGATGGGCCGGGATTACCAAGCAGCTTGGCGGCGTGTTGCCAAATGAGACAGAAGCGAAAGCGCCAATATCGACTTGCACGGGGGTCAAGCGAGTCGTCTTAATTGCTTTGCCGGATAGCAAAGCTCCCGTCAGATTTTGTCAATCACAAACGCGACACTAGTGGAATTTTAAGAGCTTCTTTATTGGCTCGTAATGAGACCCGTAATTAGTGCTTCATTAGCGGCGCAAAGGTCAACCTGTTTCACTCCAACCCAGCGGAAAAGTTCCAGCAGACACGGGTCATTCCCGGTCCCAAGCGCAAACAGTATGGAGCATTAGAGGTTGGTGCATGAATCGGAATTGCCGTATTTGACTTTGCACTGATCTTTATCAAAAACTCAAACCTTAGAGCTATGCCCTCTCCAAAGCTCTAAAGCAGTGGTGTCCAAACTATTCCCCATAGGGCCGCAGTGGGTGCAGGTTTTTGTTCAAACCCATCATGAGGACAACCTTTCACCAATCTGGTGTCTCACAAGTGTAATCACTTGACTGCAGTCAGGTGCTGCTTGTTTTAGCACAAACTTCATTGGTTAATCTGTCTGTGCTCGTTTGGTAGGAACAAAAACCAGGACCCACAGGGGCCCTTGAGGACAGGTTTGGACACCCATGCTCTAAAGCGTTAAAATGTGTATAACGAATATCAAGTGAATACAGTGGGGAGAAGAAGTATTTGATACACTGCCGATTTTGCTGGTTTTCCCACTTGCAAAGCATGTAGAGGTCTGTAATTTGTATCATAAGTTCTCTTCAACTGTGAGGGACGGAATCTAATACAAAAAAACAGAAAATCACGTTGTATGATTTTTAAATAATATATTTACATTCAATTGCATGAAATAAGTATTTAATAGATCACAAAAATCGGACTTAATATTTGGTACAGAAACCTTTGTTTGCTAATACAGATACCAAACGTTTCCTGTAGTCCTTGACAAGGTTTGCACGCACTGCAGCAGGGATTTTGGCCCACTCCTCCATGCAGATCTTCTCCAGAGCCTTCAGGTTTCGGGGCTGCTGCCAGGCAACACGGACTTTCAGCTCCCTCCATAGATTTTCTATCGGGTTCAGATCTGGTGACTGGCTAGGCCACTCCAGGACCTTAAGATGCTTCTTAGTTGCCTTGGCTGTGTGCTTTGGGTTGTTGTCATGCTGGAAGATCCAGCCACGACCCATCTTCAAGGCTCTCACTGAAGGAAGGAGGTTGTCAGCCAAGATCTAGCGATACATAGCCCCATCCATCCTCCCCTCAATACGGTGCAGTCGTCCTGTACCCTTGGCAGAGAAGTAGCCCCAAAAAATGATGTTTCCTCCTCCATGTTTCACAGTTGGGATGGTGTTCTTGGGGTTGTACTCGTCCTTCTTTTTCCTCCAAACACGACGAGCCGAGTTTAGACCAAAAAGTTCCATTTTGGTCTCATCCGACCACATGACCTTCTCCCATTGCTCCTCTGGATCATCCAGATGGTCAGTGGCAAACTTCAGACGTGTCTGGACATGCACTGGCTTCAGCAGCGGGACCTTGCGTGCGCTGTACGATTTTAATCCATGACGGCGTAATGTGTTTCCGATGGTTTTTTTCGAGAATGTGGTTCCAGCTCTCTTCAGGTCATTGACCAGGTCCTGCCGTGTAGTTCTGGGCTGATCCCTCACCTTCCTCATGATCAGTGATGCCCCACGAGGTGAGATCTTGCAGCTTGAACGTCAACTTGAACTTCTTCCATTTTCTAATAATCGTTCCAACAGTTGTTACCTTCTCACCAAGCTGCTTGCTTATTTTCCTGTAGCCCATCCCAGCCTTGTACAGGTCTATTATTTTATCCCTGATGTCCTTACACAACTCTTTGGTCTTGGCCATTGTGGAGAGGTTGGAGTTTGTTTGTTTGAGCATGTGAACAAGTGTCTTTTATACAGGTAACAAGTTCAAACAGGTGCAGTTACTTCCGGTAATGAGTGGAGAACAGGAGGGGTTCTTAAAAAAAGAACTGAGAGCCGAAATATTTACTAGTTGGTAATGTATCAAATACTTATTTCATGCAGTTAAATACAAATTTATTATTTAAAAATTATACAATGTGATTTTCTGGATTTTTGTATTAGATTCCGTCCCTCACAGTTGAAGAGAATTTATGATACAAATTACAGACCTCTACATGGCTTGCAAGTGAGAAAACCAGCAAAATTATATGCTAATCTGTGACTGGGACAAAGTGGCAACGGGAAGTATATCGTGCCTCACCACCTTGAGCAAAAGTGCTGCTTTCAAAGCCTCTCATTACTTCTGCTTTGCATTGAAAAGCGACATGTCCGGAGGGATGCTATCTTTAAATTATTGCGCTGCTTGTTGGAATTGGACTCCCGTCGTCTGGGTCATTTATTTCCAAAACACTCCCGCGCAAGGTCGATATTTGCAGGTCCCTGTCGGAAGCAGGAAATGCAAAACAGCTCAGCGGGCTACGTGTAACGTATGGCCCATCACCTCCATTGCTCAGGGACGTGCAAAAGTGATGTGTGTCGGGTTCGCGACAACTCTGTGCCCGAGTAAATGACCATAATGGCTATGGCCGGCGCTCTGTCAGGTATCACATTTGCACGATTCATCCAATGGGAACCCGGTCCCCGCTCCGTCCTCTCCGGAGTTAATTGCAAATTACGGTGTCACTTTTCACGGGGCTGCCGCGGCGCTCCCCGAGAGAGCCACTCGTCCAATTATCTGCCGGCCGCTGATTTATTTGGTCACTTCTTTTCTCCTTTCGTACGCCAGCCGCGCTGGCATTTTTCATTCGGCCTCACCTCCCACTTCATCATCCCGCTTATCCCGCCTACCTCCCATCGCCGTAATGATGCGCCTGGCCACTCGTCTCTGTAATGAAGGCTTAGAAGTTAATGTCCACTTGAATGCAAAAGTCAGGGGGAAAAAAACTTTCTGGCGCTCCTTCACAGGCTGTGGGAGTTTACTTCGAAAAAAAAAAGTTTTACTAGTAGTTACGGTTGTTCCGATCATGGTTCTTTGCTCCCGATCCGATCGTTTTAGTTTGAGTATCTGCCGATCCCGATATTTCCCGATCCGATTGCTTTTTTTTTTTTTTTTTGCTCCCAATTCAATTCCAATCATTCCTGATAATTTTTCCCGATCATATACATTTTGGCAATGCATTAAGAAAAAAATGAATAAAACTCGGACGAATATATACATTCAACATACAGTACATAAGTACTGTATTTGTTTATTATGACAATAAATCCTCAAAATGGCATTTTTCTCTCTTTCTGTGAGAGGGATCCACGGATAGAAAGACTTGTAATTCTTAAAGGATAAATGTGACCTTGTATAATGTGACTAAATATTTCCATCTAGTGTATTTGTTGAGCTTTCAGTAAATGATACTGTAGCCATTTAACTGTTCTGCCCAAATGCATGATGGGAAGTGCAACCATGACTGTGCGTAGTGCTACCAATTGATATATCTTCTCTGCATTGGGAAATAACATAGGGTGTTAAGAAAAAGATCAATTACTACCTTCCCCACATTGCTTCCCACGATATTTCTAATCGTAGGGAGAGGGATTGTAAGGCTATAGCCAATTAAAAAAGGCTCCAAAGGCTGCCAAAATTCTTATTTTACGCTGCCTATTGCTCTCTATCTAGGTAAAACGGCGCCACAATTGAGTGCGACAATGCATGAGTGGGTCGTGCAGCGCATGCATTAATTGCGTTAAATATTTTAACGTGATACATTTTTTTAAAAAATTAATTACCGCTGTTATTGGGATAAATTTGATAACCCTACCTTAAGCCTAAACTAAATACTCTGGATGAGTGTAACATGTCTGTAACATTAAATACAATTATAAAAAGATTTAATTAAAAAAAAAATAATAATAATAAATTAAAAAAAGGCATGTCCGATATTTTTTTGCCGATTCCGATACTAAATGACGTGATCGGACATCTCTAGCCTGGTACACCAGACTCACCGCTATTCCAGCTATTGAGTCTGGCCACCATTCCCGCGGATACAATTTCCAGGGCGGAGCAAGCCACAGCAAACAGACAGCGGAGTGGACCAATCAGCGACGGGCAGGGCAGACGTCACGTTATTAAAGCGACGAGGGCAGGACCAGGGACTTGCGCGCGGAAGTAAACGTACGAGGAGAGCGGAGTTTATTCAACATGGCTAGCGCGGGACAGACTTGTCAATGACTCGTGTCGATGTGTTTTTGGTAATTTAAAACTGATTTTACCTTGGATTGGAACATATTCTCGGCTCTCCTGTTCAGCTTTGTTGTGGAGACGACTTCCGACGCGCAAGAGTGATGTTACTCGTTAAAAACACGTCACGCAAATAAACGAATCTGATTTGTCGATTGATTTTGTACCTGCTCGAAAAGGCTGTTAATGGGATGGTTCCCAGACTATTTCTCTCAGTGTTTGAAAAATACAGGGAGAAAAGTCTGGCAGAGCCAGGCAAGGACATCTCTACTAGTAGTTGGTTTTTACAAAAACCCCATATATATTCTGAAATACTTCATCCCCATCCGTCTCCTTGTCACATCATTGACGAGGCATCCTGACCGAGCCGCTTTTGCCTGACAGGCCAGTCTAGGCGGCATCCAAGAGGAGGTGAAGCGCACTTAGCTGCATTTACATCCCAAGACTCTGCAGCGTTTCCTTCAGTTTGACCCTCCCCGCCGTCGCCTGTCAGTCACGGTTGGCCGCATCCTGCCAATTCCAAGAAGCTCTCTGTCTGCCACGATCACTCTTTTTATCAGCTGTCTGGCCTAAATGATGTTCCCAGTGAAAACATGGTTGTCACACCCATTCCCAAAGCTTTGTAACTTCTCAGCTTTGCTGCCCGAGCTATGCTAGGTGGGCTGACCCATGTTAGACCATCACTCAATGTTAGGCAGATAAAACTTCGGCATCTTTGGGGCAACCAAGTATGTCCAATGGCCGCTATAAATCCGACATGTCTGTTTGATGGCCCTCTCCTCGTCCCAGTCGGGCATTCCTGGCGGGGGGGGGGGGGGGGGGGGGCACCGTCTATCCGGCCCCTGTCAACTGCTAAAGTTATGACATCATGAAGCCACTCATAAGCCGTCGAGTTGTTTTGAGATGAAGGCGCATCAATTTTACAGGTGGGCTCTGCTGCCCGCCGGATGATTTGTGAGCTCTGGAAAATGAAGACGGGAACAGGAATGTTGCCAGAATCATAGGCGGATCTACTATTCAGGCGAAGTAGGTGCTCGTCCTAGGCTCCCAACCAGTAGGGGGCCCCCAACCGGCTGCCCTTGCCCCAAAGAGCAAGGGTTTGGGGTCACCGGAGCCAGCAGAACCCCCAACTATTCGTCATGTATAATTATGTCAGCATATCAATCAAACAAATAACAAAACAAAAAAGAAATCCATTTGAATGCTGCATTTATATTATCTCACCCCCACACACACGCACTCCAATGGACTGTTCCACGACGACGGATTGAGTATCAATCGCTTAGCTTCATTTAGCGCCGTTCAGCATCGCTTAGCTGTTCGTTAGCTTCACTTAGCTCTCCCGCGTTTTTCGCGCCACTAAGCTCGCTATTTTTACAGCTCACTTGCTACTTTGCACGTCGGCTATCGTTTATTTCGAACACATGAGCGAACGTGCTCTCCATGAGAGCCAAAGTGGAGTGAGGGAGAAGTTGAGAACAGGCCAACGGTTTCAATTTTGGTTTCTTGCCCCTGGTAGACCGAATTTGCACTTTCTTCTTCACACCGAACATAAAATACATGACAGCACACCCTATGGCGAAACAATGCAGTACAGTTCCAATCAGTCATACAATAACACTCAACAGCTGGTTAACAGCATTTGCTAACGAAAAAAAAAAATCTATTAGTGACACCACAAGCAATGACGAAGATTGTTTTTTATGGAGTTTAAAGCTTTCGGTTAGCGGTTTAGCGAACGTACGTCCGGTGAACATTTCAAAATAAAAGCACGTCATGTTCGTCTTATAAATAACGATTTCTGGAGTTAATCACACGTACTTCAAAATTAATATCATAATATGTTGAGTAAATACTACAGAATACAGATTCTACACTAAGAATAGCTTTCAAATGACACTCTTACTGACAAATGATCGACAATGAATACTTATTAGTGCTGTCAAGTTTATCGCGTTAACGGGCGGTCATTAATTTTTAAAATTAATCACGTTAAAATATTTGACGCAAATAACGCACATGCCCCGCTCAAACAGACTAAAATGACAGTACTGTGTAATGTCCGCTTGTTACTTGTTTTTTGGTGTTTGGCGCCCTCTGCTAACGTTTGGGTCCAACTGATTTTATGGGTTAGTACAATGAGTGAGCATGGTGTAATTATTGACATCATCAATGGCGAGCTACTAGTTTATTTTTTGATTCAAATTTTTATAAAACTAAAACATTAAGAGGGGTTTTAATATAAAATTTCTATAACTTGAACTAACATTTATCTTTTAAGAACTACAAGTCTTTCTATCAATGGATCACTTTAAGAGAATGTTGATAATGTTAATGCCATCTTGTTGATTTATTGTTATGATAAACAAATACAGTACTTATGTACCGTATGTTGAATGTACATATCCGTCTTGTGTCTTAGCTTTCCATTCCAACAATAATTTACAGGAAAATATGGCATATTTTATACATGGTTTGAATTGCGATCAATTACGATTAATTAATTTTTAAGCTGTAATTAACTCGATAAAAAATTTTAATTGTTTGACAGCCCTAATAATTATTATAATTATTATACTATTATCATATGTAGTAGTATACTATTGGCAATGAATAATTATTATAATTACTATACTACTATTATATATCGTACTATACTATAATAATAATGCTAGAATTTTTTTTAAGAATTGTTTTGAATAATGTTGGAAAGGCAAAGTCAGTGTTCTGAATGTTTACTTTCCATTCTTTTGCCATAGTAAATGCTATCAGCATTTAACCTCATTGTTTATTTGTAATTATTGTTATTTACCAGATTATTTGTACTTTAATAAAGAGTTTAAGTGTTCCAAAATGATTTTGTGAATTAATAAGTGTCAACAAAAATTGTATTGCTAAATTAGTAAAAAAAAAAAAAAAAAGAAAATTATTAGATTAGTCTACTAATGGTAAAACTAGTCGGCTGACTATTCAGGAGAAAATTTGTCATTTAGGACAGCCCTAGTGAACCAGAACATATTTCCTCCACACCCTTCTCACCTTTTTAACCCCTGACCCATGAAGAGAACCCCTGGATATGTTCGCCTTTGGCCCCAAAATTGCCAAATCCGCCACTGGGCGGAATGTGTACCTGCCGAGACCCTCGCGGAATGCTCCAAATATGTGCCACAGCTCTCGGCGCAGAGCAGAAAACGAGCACGGGGGTGTCGCGCTCTCTTATTTCCATCCCTGACCGACGGATTAGAGCCGTGTGCAGGCCGTGTTAGAGGAGTGGAACAGGAGAAAATGGGAAAATATATTCCCATCGTGTCATTGGAGACAAGCTAAATGCACAACGGTACCCTCTCAGATCGTCATTGTGTGGGGATGTGGCATTTTGTTACAGATCCAGTCTTACTCCTTGGATTTTGCGTGTTTTGAAAGAAATTTCCCAGATTTTGCTTGTCGGGGCATTCATCAATTTCGTGATTACGGCCACCATTTGGAATCTAATCATGTGACACCTATGTCATGACTCGGCATGTGCCGGTATGAGATTCTCACGGTATGATAACCTTAAGCAAAAATATCACGGTAATTCGGTATCACGGTATTGCAATTAAAGCTCTAAAATGTCTTACTTTGAGATATCTGGGTTAAAAGAAAAAAAAAAAATTCCATGAAACAAGATTTTTATTTTTGTAAACATATTAGCAAATTACAGCATAAGTACAATGTTAAAATGAATTTTTAAAAAAATTATAACGGAAATATTATAAATAAAATTTAAATAAATGGCATCCTTTAAGTATGCCTAAACCCACAGCCACAACTCAACATTATTACCATCAGAACAAAAATAATTGAATTATTTTGCATAAAAAGCACGTGTGTATAACTCGTATTTACGTTCTACTCACACTCTTTTTTTTTTTTTTTTTCAACACAGACAGTGCCAGAGAGAAAAAAAAAACACATTTTACCACCGCTGGACACACTAAACACGCTGGAGTTAATGCTCGTAACTGGTGGGAAAAGTTCATAACATTGTTTACTAAGCTTTAATTTTTTTTAGGGCTGTCAAACGATTAAAATTTTTAATCGAGTTAATTACAGCTTGAAAATTAATCGTAATCGCAATTCAAACCATCTCTAAAATATGCCATATTTTTCTGTAAATTATTGTTGGAATGGAACGATAAGACACAAGACGGATATATGCATACAACATACTGTACATAAGTGCTGTATTTGTTTATTATAACAATAAATCCACAAATGGCATTATTAACATTCTTTCTGTTTAAGTGATTTAAGGATAGTAAGACTTGTAGTTCATAAAAGATAAATGTTACAAGTTATAGTAATTTTATATTAAAACCCCTCTTCATATTTTCGTTTTAATAAAATTTGTACAATTTTCAATCAAAAGTTAATATAATAATAAGAAGAATATAAATAACAATAATAAGAATTGAGTGACCAAACTCTGAGTAATGCCAGTTCACTTTGCATTGTTGTTTAGCTGTGTGAGAATAGGGCCTCATTACTACAGACTGAAGTGCTTGTGTTTTTGTGAACATTATTTTTTTTGAGAGATAACAATATTATTTTTGTTGTGCTTTCACTAAATGATACTTCTGTTTGTTGTGAAGGAGTTGCAGAAGCTTATGCCAATAAACGGCGCAGCCCAAAGAACGCCTGTGTCCACTCGCCTTTATAACAGATCTATCTCTGTGCATATCTTACCCAAAATACAACAAGAGACACATAATTGCCACTAAAAGAAAGCAAACTTACCGAAATATGTGTGGAGCACAAAGCAACAGCATAAACGTCTCACAACTACTAATTCTCTCACTATTAGAAGGAATAACATTAGTATGGAACGGCGCTGCGCTGCCCCCAAGCGGCCGGTGGCATTCTCTTCACTCTTAATGTCCATAAACGGCGTCATTCAAATCTGTTTGAGGCAACGCGAGAGCGGCTCATTCAGTGCATGCGTTAATTGCGTCAAATATTTGAACGTGATTAATTTAAAAAATTAATTAACGCCCGTTAACGCGATAATTTTGACAGCCCTAATTTTTTTATAAATGTGAAATCATATTGGAGGTTTTGCCTCCTCGGCAGGCACCTTCCGCAACATTTTACATGTTGGTTGGCCCTCCTTTAAGCTGCTGTCGTCTATAACTTTTCTGTAGCTGAAGTATTCCCATTCCAGGAATTTCATTTTCTTTGATGGGGGAAAAAGTTCGGGAGTTTCACCTCCTCCAGCCGTCGTGCAGCACGGCTGATTCACTGACTTTGAGCAACAACCGGTGGGGGAGGGTTGAGCCTTACAGTTGCAAGTGAGGGATTTCTCCATGCATTTTTGGGACATAACGGGTAGCTAATACCTTAGGACGGTATGATAGAAAATTTTTGCGGTTTTGAAACCTTGATGTTTTCAAACCACGGTATACCTTGAAACCGGTAATCTGCACATGCCTAGTCATGACCAGTGTTGTTAATTTTACTTTCAAAAAGTAATTAATTACAGTTACAAATTACTTCTCCCAAAAAGTAATTGCGTTAGTAACTCAGTTACCTGAATTTAAGAGTAATTAGTTACTTGGCAAAGTAACTCATGATAATTTTCATGTTTTTTTTTTTTTTTTTTTTTTTTTTTTTTTTTTTTTTTTTTTTGGTGAAAAAAAAAAACAAGATCACACAATGTGAAGTTTAAAGGGTTTTTGGGACAATTGGCCCTCGCCCAATTCTTTACCCTCCACTTAACTAGACACAAGGGTATTGCGATAACTAGATAGTAACCTTTGCTATGTGTGGAAGTCATTTAAAGTTGTGAATCAACTGTTAAAGTTGTTAAAATTGCTCCCGCTATTGCATTAGTTCACTTCTGTCTACTTTCAACATGTGTAAGTTTTAAAACTGTTTCATCATTTAAAGATAGATTTAAGTCAAGATTTTGCCGATTAAGGACCATTTTAGATTTAAAAAAATAAATAAATAAATAAAAGGAGGTTAGCTAGGAAGGATCTCTACAACAGAGCCTTCCTGAGAGGTCTACTGCTTTAAGATGGCGGCTGTTTACTAACGCATGTAGTCCTTAAAACATGTTGCCAATGCAGCCGTGTCTATCATTTGCATCTAGTTCTATAATATGTGATATCTACCGTATCATGTGGGCGTAGTTTGTAGGCTATGGCTACAGTCAGGTATTATTGGAGCCACCTAGCATCGCGTTTGCAACGGCGTCTTCCCCACTCCTGCTCTGCTCTCTCGTCTCCGTGAGTCCGTTCTCTCTCAGACTTTTTTTATTCAACCAACTTAGTAACGCATAGTAATGCACGCCTTTCCCGCCTCAGTAATGGTAACGGCGTTGCCAAGATGAGAAAAGTAATTCATTAGATTACTCACTACTGAAAAAAATAACGCCGTTAGTAACGCCGCTATATTGTAACGCCGTTATTAACAACACTGGTCATGACTTTGGATTCCAATACTTGACAGTAACTCGCAGACCTGTCAAGTTATGCAAAAAGGGACCCAGGCACCAGAGCTAATTTACATGACTAGCCGGGATTCGCTTCCATGGCTTTTGGTGACCTTCACTATCACCATAACGAGGTTAAGGTTTGAAAATGTAAATTGAAGTTGCTGCCACCTTTTCTGCAAATTGGCAGTCGCTTGACTTCTCCCTTTGCCCTCGTATTCAGTGGCTGCGCCTTTAATGTAAATGTACTGTACGATGTAGGTCATTTTGTTAATTCTCAAGCGATTCCCTCTTTTTTTCTCCCCCAGGGAGGTCAGCCCTTATTGTATTATTATTACAAGCGCTTCCTTAACCTTGCCAGTGCAGGCGGGGAACCAAACGCCCTTTGGAGGTTTACACCGGTGTGCTGCTCCACCCCCGTAATATGCAAGTGCTTGTTGAGTGTAATTGACACGCGTGTGGCGAAACGCTGCATTTAAAAGCAGCTGGAAACACGGCTTCCTGTGGATGTGCCGCTCTCAAGGGTTCGGCATCGCTTTCAAACTACAGTTTGAAGACAGATGTGAATTCCGAAAGCTTAAAACAGAGTCAAAATCTGTTTATCGGTGGGATGTTATCACGTATAACGTCTGAAGTCGCTGAAAGAAGGTGTGATGGATCTGTTTCATCAATCCGTCCCTTCGCTTGTGTCTGCAAAGGAGTGTAGCGGGCGTTTAAAGAGGGGGTTCACGTGGTTGCGAATCCATCCAACAGGTTGTTTGTGTTTCGCAGTCTCTGGACTGTGTCGAGAGTCCCGTTCCCGTCTGGTCACAAATTCCACAACATGACCCAGATATGCTGGCATTTCTTCAAAATGTCAAGTTGTTCACCTGGAAGGACTTCCACGGCCTGTCACCCAGTGGACAGTCACGCCCGAGGGTACGAAGCGAGACACTTGTGCCGCTGTTTATCTCATCCAGGAATCGGGCTGCTTCCCGTGGTCCCGAAGGCACCTTCAAATCAGGACGGCGCCGGAACGCCATCGCGGCGAGACATCTCGTATTTTACGGCCATCATCTGGACGCCGTCCCGCGTTCGGTTTATAGATACAAAAGAAGACACGGTTAATAAATCCAAGGCGCTCGAGCGTGTAAAAAGGAAAGCGCAAGTTTACAATGCTACAGAAACAGGACATAAAAAGCTCTTCTTCCAAAAACTCCATTAAATTCCGATGACAGCCAACGGATGCGTTTCAATACAACTCAGTACAAGTACTGAAAAACATAAATAAAATGGCTTCTTTGAACTAAAATGAAAGATTTCTTTCCCTTTTCTGACAAGTATTTCACTCACTGAAATGTGAGCACGTTTAACCAGTCATCATGAAGACTACACTTGTGTTCCTTCTCATTCTATTTCACGCCCCTCTCAGTTCAACCATAGCCGATGAGTTAATTGTCAGATCTTGGCAATTTAGCCCATGTCTACGATCAGTGACGGACTTGGCAATTTCGGGGCCTAAGGCGAACATATCCAGGGGTCCTCTTCATGGGTCGGGTTAAAAAGGTGAGAAGGGTGTGGAGAAAGTATGTTCCTGTACACTAGGGCTGTCCTAAACGACAAATTTTCTCCTGATTAGTCAGCCGACTAGTTTTACGATTGGTCGACTAATCTAATAATTTTCTTCTTTTTAAACTAAATTAGCAATGAAATTTTTGTTGACGCTTATTAACTCACAAAACCATTTTGGAACACCTAAATTAGTAGTACAAATAATCATGTAAATAACAATAATTAATCACAAACAATGAGGTTAAATGCTGATAGCATTTACTAGTGCAAAAGAATGGAAAGTAAACAGATTCAGAACACTGACTTTGCCTTTTCAACATTTTTCAAAACAATTCTTAAAACAATAATAATTATAATAATTATTAGGGTTGTTCCGATCATGTTTTTTTGCTCCCGATCGTTTTAGTTTGAGTATCTGCCGATCCCGATATTTCCCGATCCGATTGCTTTTTTTTGCTCCCGAGTCAATTCCAATCATTCCGGATAATTTTTCCCGATCATATACATTTTGCCAATGCATTAAGAAAAAAAATGAATAAAACTCGGACGAATATATATATTTAACATACAGTACATAAGTACTGTATTTGTTTATTATGACAATAAATCCTCAAGATGGCATTTACATTATTAACATTCTTTCTGTGAGAGGGATCCACGGATAGAAAGACTTGTAATCCCTAAAGGATAAATGTGACTTTGTATATTGTGACTAAATATTGCCATCTAGTGTATTTGTTGAGCTTTCAGTAAATGATACTGTAGCCATGCCCAAATGCATGATGGGAAGTGCAACCATGACTGTGCGTAGTGCTACCAATTGATATATCTTCTCTGCCTTGGGAAATAACATAGGGTGTTAAGAAAAAGATCAATTACTAACTTGCTTCCCCACATTGCTTCCCACGATAATTCTAATCGTAGGGAGAGGGATTGTAAGACTTTAGCCAATTAAAACTAGGCTCCAAAGGCTGCCAAAATTCACTCTACTCATTTTACGCTGCCTTTTAGCTCTCTATATAGGCAAAATGGCAAAATATTTTAACGTGATACATTTTTGAAAAAATTAATTACCGCCGTTATCGGGATAAATTTGATAATCCTATTTTAAGCCCAAACTAAAGACTCTGGATGAGTGTAACATATTATGTCTGTAACGTTAAATACAATTAGAAAACGATTTAATTTAAAAAAAAAAAATTTTTTTAAAAAGGCATGTCCGATATTTTTTTGCCGATTCCGATACTTTGAAAATGATGTGATCGGACCCGATCGATCGGCATCCCGAGTTGGGGGTGCTGCTGGCTCGGTGGCCCAAGCCCTTGCCATTTGGGGCATGGGCAGCTGGTTGGGGGCCCCCTACTGGTTGGGGGCCTAAGGCGATCGCCTACTTCGCCTGAATAGTTGATCCGCCTATGTCTACGATACAGTATTTGCCTCAAAATCTCTACTCAAACCCACATAAATTGAGACAACAGCTTAGAACCAACATGGCAGTCATTCTTGTGACCAGCAGTTCTTCTTGAGACTTTTTTTTTTTTTCTCAGGTCTAATCATGATAGACAAGCCTAGCAAATTTCATGTGAAACTCGGGGAATAATTAAGAGGCATGTTTGCCAGATGAACGGCAAGGCTGAAGAACACCTGAGGCTTTTTTTTTGGACCGGCTTCCACTTCCACTGAGCTCCCTGTAGAATTCCACGCTGTTCGCCTGCTGCTGCAGCTTCTTTTTATAACGACGCTACTCTCACCGTGACTGTGAAAATGCTCTCAATTCCAATTGTATCCACGTTAGACCGAGAATGTTTCGTATGTTAAAAAAAATGCAGTTTCATTCAGATTAATTGGCATTTGGGATGGCTAATCGTTCGTATGATTAAAGTTTCACGAGCGAAAAAAAGAGCACCATCTTGTGTCTTGCGTCATATTTTCTCTTTTCTGTGAATACCCCGACAAATGCTGCATTGATTAGTGGGTTTTGTGTGTGTGCGAAACGCAATTACCAAACGGCGTTTGTTTGCCCGAGATAATCAACCCTCCTGCTTTCCATCCATCCCGCCGTCGCTTCACCAATCAATGGCCGCTTTAGTGCTACTTCATATTGTGAGGCTTCGCAATCACTCAGCATCTTGATAAGGAGCTAAAAGGGCCTCGGCGGCCATTTGTCGGTGCAGAAGAGAAGCTATCAACGCGGTCTTTTTGTCACTTGAGCACTGCTCGCTTCAGCACGAGAGAACACGTGACAAAACAAGATGCTTGAATATTTGTTTTTACAAAAAGAAAGGAGAAAAGTGCATCGGCAGATTGAACGTACCGTAATTTCCCGAATATAAGGCGCACCCGTGTATAATGCGCACCCCAAATTTACTTGTAAAATCTAGGGGAAATTATTGTACCCGTTTATAACGCGCACCCTAATTTTAGCACCAATAAATAGAAGAATACACGAAAACAGAGCTCGTGTACAGATACAGAAATGTCATTTTACTGACTGGTGAAACACAGCACTAGCATAGCATATTGGTTGTTCAAAACATTACCTTAAACTGACAATATTTACTGTAATAATATGATTTGACAACTTCTCCAACTTACCAGAATCTAGGAGAAAACAAAACAGATGTGACTTTTCTTTTAAAGGCTGCTGTATAACTTGCTCGTTTCATCATGATGAAGAAATGTTTCTTCCATGGATTGATACGGTAAAATGAAAGTGAGAACGTAAGTCGCAAATCCGACACGACAGTAACAATAGGAACTATTGTTTTTTGGGTTTGACTTTCCCGAGGGTCAGATATAGTTGACGAACACACACAGGAAGTCTGTGTTGTTACGTTTGTTATGGTCCGAGTTGTGGAGCTGCAATAAAATTTGACTCAAATGAGTTCAAGAAACTAAATTCTGTGCTTTATGAAGAGTGAAAAAAGCAGAATTTAACACAGACAAAATCATTCCGCCGATCAGAGTGAAGTATGACCGAAACAAAATGGTGACGCCACGTACAGTAATGGTCGGCAAAGGATCGCCGCATTCGTTTCTTTAACACAACGTGGCCGTGTCAATAAAAAAAAAAAAATCTGTTTATATACAGTATATATATATAATATACAGTGTCCTCCATAATTTTTGGCACCCCTGAAAAAGATGTGTTTTTTAGCTTGTAATTTTTTTTAAAATTCAAATAATATGGGACCTTAATGGAAAAAAAGAGAAAAATCCAACCTTTAATACAAGTGCATTCATTCAGTGGGGGAAAAATCCCACATAAAGAAAAAAATGATTTGACATCAAATAATGTGTGTCACAATTATTAGCACCCCTGGTGTTAATACTTTGTACAACCCCCTTTTGCCAACAAAACAAGGTCTGGGGACTGAGATGGCCATGGGAGGAGCTTGATTTTGTGTCTGGTGAACCATTTCTGTGTAGATTTGGCCATATGTTTAGGGTCATTGTCTTGCTGAAAGACCCATCTTCAGCTTTCGGGCAGAGGGCAACAGATTTTGATTGAAAATGTCCTGGTATTTCAAAGCATTCATGATGCCATGCACCCTAACAAGGTTCCCAGGGCCTTTGGAAGCGAAACAGCCCCACAGCATCACTGACCCACCCCCATTCTTCACAGTGGGTATGAGGTGCTTTTCAGCATGCGCATCTTTCGTGGCACGCCAGACCCACTTAGAGTGTTGTTGCCAAAAAGCGCAATCTTGGTCTCACACAAAAATACACACGGTCCCAGTTGAAGGCTGGGACCTGGCACCTCATACCCACTGTGAAGTATGGGGGTGGGTCAGTGATGCTGTGGGGCTGTTTCGCTTCCAAAGGCCCTGGGAACCTTGTTAGGGTGCATGGCATCATGAATGCTTTGAGATACCAGGACATTTTAAATCAAAATCTGTTACCCTCTGCCCGAAAGCTGAAGATGGGTCGTCACTGGGTTTTTCAGCAAGACAATGACCCTAAACATATGGCCAAATCTACACAGAAATGGTTCACCAGACACAAAATCAAGCTCCTCCCATGGCCATCTCAGTCCCCAGACCTTGTTTTGTTGGCAAAAGGGGGTTGTACAAAGTATTAACACCAGGGGTGCTAATAATTGTGACACACATTATTTGATGTCAAATAATTTTTCTTAATGTGGGATTTTTTCCCCCACTGAATGAATGCATTTTCATTGAAGGTTGGATTTTTCTCTTTTTTTTCCATTAAGGTCCCATATTATTTGAATTTTTAAAAAAAATATTAGAAGCTAAAAAAACACATCTTTTGCAGGGGTGCCAATAATTATGGAGGACACTGTATATATGTTTCTGTCTACATCCATGTACCCGTTTATAATGCGCACCATGATTTTACAAGTTGATTTAGGAGAAAAAAAGTTTGCGATATATTCGGGAAATGATGGTATTTTTTTATAATTCAAAACCAATTTTAACTAAAAAAAAAAAATAAACAAAGCATTCTGACATTGGCAGTTCTTGAAAACAGTCAAAACCACTGCACAAATTCCAAAATTGGAGTTGACGTTGTGGTGGCATCAGTTCTTTAGGTAAACAAGCATCCAGTGTCCTCAAATGATAAAAAAAAAAACTAACTCAAAAGAGGCCCAAAGCCTCAATGTTAACTTTGGCAATAAGTGGCAAATGCACAAGAATATGTAACATTTTACTGAAACCTTTTTTTAATAGAAATAAAAAATATTGGTATATATTGGCATATAGGTTGTTGTTCAGCCTTTGGCAATATGTGTTAAAAGTTAAAGTGTATTATTTACCATTATATTGGAATTAGGGCTGTCGAACTATTAAAATTTTTAATCAAGTTAATCACAGCTTAAAAATTAATTAATCGTAATTAATCACAATTCATACCAGCTATAAAATATGCCATATTTTTCTGTAAATTATTGTTGGAATGGGAAAATAAGACATAAGACTGATACATACATTAAACATACTGTACATAAGTACTGTATTTGTTTATTATAACAATAAATCAACAAGATGGCATTAACATTATTCACATTCTCATCAAGCGATCCATGGATAGAAAGACTTGTAGTTCTTAAAAGATAAATGTTAGTACAAGTTATAGACATTTTACATAAAAACCCCTCTTAATGTTTTCGTTTTAATAAAATTTGTAAAATTTTCAATCAAAAAATAAACTAGTAGCTCGCCATTGTTGATGTCAATAATTACACAATGCTCATGGTGCATAAAATCAGTCGCACCCAAGCGCCAGCAGAGGGAGACAAAAAACACAAGTAACAAGTGGACATGACACTGCTGTCATTTTAATCTGAGCGGGGCATGTGCGTTAATTGCGTCAAATATTTTAACGTGATTAATTTAAAAAATTAATTACCGCCTGTTAACGCGATAATTTTGACAGCCCTAAAAAACATAAACATGGATTAAAACAACTCAGATGAATGATAAACATTAGTCGTAGAACGTGTCGGGAGACGTGATTAAAAGCCTCCTGTTTAATAAAACACACACACGTGGTGTATGACTGATTGCTAATCGCGTCTCCTTGTTGTTGTCTGCTCGAATAGAGCGTGCCCAGTCACCCCGACGCGGGACGGATGCACTTGATAGTCAATTGACGCCATTTGCAATCATTCGTACGCAATGTGTGTGTGTGTCGTAATAAAGAGCAGGCATTTAATCACGGCGGAAGACTTGGGCGGACTGTCAAGCGTGTCCGTCCTGTATCAGGATGTCGGGGCGTGCTCGACAACAACAAGGAGCCGCCATTAGCAATCAGTCATACGCCATGTGTGTGTGTTTTATTAAAGAGGAGACCTTTAATCACACCTGAAGACACTTCCTGCCTGGTTGCCCTCCCCTCTACATTGTGATTGCAACGTGATTTATGTTCCCTGAGGGAGGCCCTCTTCTCTGCTCTCCCGCTGTGAAATATCTTTTCTATCAAACTGTAATCGGCCGTCATCAAATCGGCCGATTTTAATCTGCCAGGAAACAAATGATTCTGGGTGACATTTGTTGAATGTGTGCACCAACTTATTCAGATTTTGAAAACTGTCTGGATGGCAGCAAATGAGTTGAACAGAGAAAAAAACTAAAGTGTGCTGTGTAGTCCGTCGTGGCCACTGGGGGCAGTATAATATATCAAAGATTTAGGAATTCCGCAGTAAGGTGCAATGGCGTACCGCAAGCAAAACGTCACTTCCGCTCATTAATATTCATGACATTAGCTACTGTTGCCAAGTAGGGACAAGCCACCGTTTGTCCCAAATAGGAAATGAATGGAAATCGTGTACGAAGGAGATGTTTACAGAGCTAAACCTACCAATTCTCTCCGAAAATGATGTGCCTGGTGCCAAATTCACTGGCAAAGATGTGGAAGAACATAAAAAGGTTCAGTCAAAGAGATGGCTTGAGTGTCGAAGGCTGAAAAAGACGAAAAAAAGAGCCTACCTAAGCATAGCCTTAGCTTTTTTATCGACGCGACTGTCAATGACATTCTCCTGTTTCAACAAGCTATCCTTTACCATCAGCCCTGTCTTTCTTATATATCCTCTAGTTGTCCTACGTCTCTGACCGTTCTTGGGGGTAATTTAGTTAGCTTTGTGTAGCGATCGCAAATGCTACTCAGTGACAGCCAACGAACACTTTTAATTTTTTTATTGATAACAAATCTTAATTCTATAAAGTTGTTTTATATATGTACGTATATTTAACAGAAACAGTAACAGTGGCAGTCAGATACCATTGTAATTCTTTTCAGGTCATTCATTTTCAGACAGAAGCAGTACGGCACAACGTTACACACACAAAAATAAGTTAAAAATATAAAAATGGCTTACCTCTTTGTCCTCTGAAAGACCATGCCAACCCAACAAAATGATTACTGCATATGAAATGTGAATGGATTCACCGAGCTGGTGTTAAAGTCCACGCAAGTTGATTCGTCTTCACATTTTTTCCTCCCGAGTTTTTGGTTTCCGGAAACGTATGAAGGAAACATCCTTCATGTGCCGTAATGTCTAGAGTCATTTCTACAAGTTCCAAAAAAGCAATGCGTGATCGGCATGTTCGTTTTTGAAAGATTACCGGCGAAAAGTAGCACAAATTGCGTTGTTTCTATGCGAGGGCGGGTCTATAATGTCCCACTTCGGCTTGACTTCCGCTTTACGTTGCGACGTCACGGTCTAAAAATAGCATGCGTGCGGTACGCCATTGTATCAGTCATTCTTCGCAGAGGATAAAGAATATATGCCTGTGAGTTTTTTGTCTTTTTTTTAATATATATCATCTGGACACATGTTGCTAATCTTTAGCTTATGTCCAAATATGTGTTAGCATTTAGCTAGTAGATTAATTGGTAAGAAATGCGCTGTTCATATATCATGTTAGCACCAGCAGCTTAAAGCAGAAAATTCAGTCAAACACTTGCTTGTGTCTAAAAAAAATAAATCACGTTGGGTCACTCGTATCTCAAGGCACCACTGGAGAGGTACTAAATGCGGCAGTAGAACAGCATTCTATACTCTACAGCAGGGGTTGGGAACCTTTTTGACTGAGAGAGCTAAAACACCTATCAAATTTAAAAATGTGACTCCACGAGAGCCAAACAGAGTGTGTGTACATATACAGAGGAAGTGCGTGTGTGTGTATATATTATATAGTCGCCGAGTTGTCATTGATAAAAATCTCAGTTGCGTACACACCACATGGATTGGCTTTGCGTATATTTCCTGTAAGTGGAAACCACAACCAGGGGGACGTATGCATCCTTGTGGCCGAGACAGGTGGAGTCTCTCAAGGTAGCAGTTTCGTGAGTCTCACTCTCCTGGAAGTGGCAACAATTTCACTGGCGAAAAAGTCATAAAAGTGAAACCGATCACACGCCTGTGTGACTTGCGGTACCACAGTTCACTTTTGTGGTTTAATTTTCCTCTATGCATTTTTATTAACTATACTATATGTTATAGCCACGCTGCTGGCTAAGCGGAGAATTAACGCGTGAGGTGAGGCCTGTAATGCCAATCTCCGTGCAATCCTCGACCACCAATGGGCACCGAATTGAAGCATATCATTGCAACGTACGTTTGAAGGGTCCAAGATCACTGTGAGAATGCGCCATGAGCTCAGCACAGCTCATTCATGTCAAACGAGCCGGTTAGTTCCACGTTTAAGATTACGGGTTGGTGGAGAGCCAGATGAAAACACATCAAAAGAGCCAGATATGGCTCCCGAGCCATAGGTTCCTGACCTCTGCTCTACAGTATGTCTTTTTGGTAGCAATTTTAGCGTATATGAGTGACATTCCCCACAATAAAATGCTCTGAAATTCCACTTTCTTTCATGATTTTCTCACTTGTCTTTGCAATTCCACCAAAAAGCACACAAAAGCCAATAATCATTCTTATCTCCCAAGGGGTTCAAACTACCTTTCCCCTTTTTATATCCACACCCAAACCACAAATAAGCCATTTCAAAACAAGCGACCGGTTCCATTCAAGCCAAGCAGAGCCGTAATCCTTTTGCGCATGCAAAATCCACCCGGTGCGCACCTTTTGTCTGCGCTTTTACGCACGCAGGGCGCACCGCCGCGCTTTGCGTGTGAACCAGCATGCACCGTGTTTCAAGCAGTTCTGAGGAATACGCTTTTTGAAACAAATGATGCACCTTTCCCTCAAAGAACCACAAATAAATTCAGTTTGAGTTCAGTAAAGTTAATAAACTTGACTCTGTAATGAATGAGGAAAAATTCTTAATTGGGTTTATTCTTGATTTTGAATTAAAAAATGCATGGTCCATTCATGTGCGCCATTTGTTTAAAAAAAAAAAAAAAACGCAAAGGAATCCTCTTCCTTTCCTCAGTGCTCATTTCGTTTCCTGCGTCACGAACAGTCCAAATAATCTTTGCCTTGACGGTTTTTTAGCGGAAGGGTTCGAACCTCTTACCGCGATGGTGTGCAGTTAAGCAGCTTCACTTAAAATCTTACCCCAAAAAGGTGTCGTGTCTCACCTGCTCTCGCGCCTCGGTCACGGTCACGGTGCTGCTGCTGGTGGAGCGTTTCTCCTCCTGTGATGCTGCTGCTCGTGCGGCTGCGCTTCATCGCGCCGTGCAGCCCGCATGTGTGCGCGCGTGCTTGTGGAGGCGAGCGGCGCCTTGGCTGCGCACAAGGAACTGGGGGAGGCGCGTCAGGGTGGGAGGAAAGAAAGAAAGACTGAGGGAGAGAGAGAGAGAGAGGAAGAAAAGGGGGGCGTGATGACGCTCTTCATTTGGGATTTATGTGAACAATGAACTGCGTGCGTGAGTGTCTGTCAATTGTATTCAGACATTTCAGTAGGAACCCCTCGACAATAAGATTAAAATAATCCCATTGACGGCTGTAGATGTCCAATCCATTTCTAAAAATCTGCGAGTGAAATCATATTCTCCTAGAACATGCAATTTCTGGAGAAATTACTCTGGGTCTTTGCTCTGTGGTTATACAGATCTTAACCCCGCCCAGGTTGGCGTGGAGACATTTCGGGGACAATATCAGGTCACTTCCTGTTGATTTGGGGACATTTTTAGTTTTTTTTTGCCATTGAAAATGAATGGGGGAAAAAATTTGGACGTCCATGGACGTCAGTGGTATCGACTTAAATAGGCGTCAATAGAATCCAAGCACATTAGCATCAGTAGAATGAAAAAACATGATTAAATGCCATTGGAAATGAATGGGAAGTTTGGACGTCCATGGACATCGATGGCAGCACCCTCCATAAGCGTCAATGGATTCAGGGACATTTGGGGGACACGTCCTGTTGATATCTGGTCATTTCCTGTTGATTTGGGGACTTTTTTTTTTTTTTTGCCATTGAAAATGAACGGGAAAAAAATTTGGACGCCCATGGACGTCAATGGCAGCACCCTCCATAAGTGTCAATTGATTCAGGGACATTTGGGAGACACGTCCTATATATATCTGATCATTTCCTGTTGATTTGAGGACATTTTTTTTTTATCCATTGAAAATTAATGGGAACATTTTGGACGTCCATGGACGTCAATGGTATCGACTTAAATAGGCGTCAATGGAATCCAAGTACATTAGCATCAATAGAATGAAAAAACATAATTAAATTCATTCATTCATTTATTTTCCATGCCGCTTTTTCCTCACGAGGGTCGCAGAGGTGCTGGCCAATCGCAGGGCACAAGGAGACATACAACCATTCACTCACTCACTCATACCTATGGACAATTTAGAGTGTTCAATCAGCCTACCATGCATGTTTTTGGGATGTGGGAGGAAACCGGAGTTCCCGGAGGAAACCCACACAGCCATTGGAAATGAATGGGAAGTTTGGACGTCCATGGACATCAATGGCAGCAACCTCCATAAGTGTCAATGGATTCGGGGACATTTGGGACACACGTCCTATATATATATATCTGATAATTTCCTGTTGATTTGGCGACATTTTTTTTTTATCCATTGAAAATGAATGGGGAAAAAAATTGGACGCCCATGGACGTCAATGGCAACACCCTCCATAAGAGTCAATGGATTCAGGGACATTTGGGGGACACATCCTGTTGATATCTGGTCATTTCCTGTTGATTTGGGGACATTTTTTTTTTACCCATTGAAAATGAATGGGAAAAAATGTGTACGTCCATGGCCGTCAATGGCATCGACTCACAGATGCCTCAATGGAATCCAAGTATATTAGCATCAATAGATTTGACATACATGGCCGTCAATGGCAACAATGCCATGTAAATTCTATTGGAAATCCCATTGAAAGTGAATGGGACATTTCCCATTAAAAATGAATGGGCAAGTTTTTGGCCAATTTCCGGGGAACCGTAAATTTTATTCAAATTCTGTATATAACTTTGATGCCCCTCACTGTCCTGGAATTTTTGATGCCCAAATTTTGTGATTTTGTGAAAAATTGTGGGACTATTAAAAATTAAAAATCCCATTAAAAATGAATGAGCAAATTTTTGTCAAATTGCCGGGAAACCGTACATTTAAAAAAAAAAAAAAAATTCTCTGACTTTTATGTCCCTCGCCGTCCTGGAATTTTTGACGCCCAAATAGTGTGTTTTGGTCAAAAATTGAAGGATTAGATACATTTTGAAACTTTTATTTTTTTCCCCATTAAAAATGAATGGCCAAGTTTTTGGCAAATTTCCGGTGAACCGTAATTTTTTTCCAAATTCTGTGTATAACTTTTATGCCCCTCACTGTCCTGGAATTTTTTATACCTAAATTATGTAATTTGGTCAAAAATTGTAGGACTAGATACATTTGGAAAATTGCTTTTTTTATGGAAAATTGCCGTTTGCGGCGTAACGGAAAATTTTTCTGAGCCGTTTGTAAAATTCCCTGCGTCACGCAAAAATTCCGGACGTGTCGATACTTGAATGGTGCCGATCGGTCAAGCGGTTTGGGCTGAGCGGGGCGACGAAGGAATCCCATTTAAAAAACAAAAACTGAATAATACTATCTGGGTCTTTTTTTAAAGACCCAGATAACTAATGCAATAAAATCTGCACTATGAATGGAGGCCAATGTGCAGTCACATGTCAAACCATGCAGTTAATTTAAATTAAACACGGCGAAAAGAACGTTATTTCGCGTGTAAAGACGTTTAGACGACGTTCTACAAGTGTAAGACCAAACTTAAGTGAGCGCATCAGTATTCAGCATCTCAATCCAATCGGGCGGAGGTGGCTGCGGGGAGCGCGGGTGGTCCCCCCGCGTGTGGGAGACGAATGCTCTTTAATCAGGAGGAAGTTTGCGCTAAGTTGTTTACAGCAGATTGGATGCGTTGGCTGCACCTAATCCAAAATGAAAACAATCAAAAAAAACTCGCCTGACTTGCCGCGTGCGTGCAAGTAATCTCCGATTCCGTCATTGGAACTTTATTAACAACATCGCTCGCTTCACATATTCTGCATGTGAAAATACTTGAGTTTGGAGCGAGTATGCTAATTGCGTTTTGTTTTTATTTCTGCAGAACTTCAGTAAATGGGAAGGAGTTGGCGATGTTTTCTCCCATTTGCCGAGCGATTCGTCTTCCTATTTGGACTAATGGGGAGCGCACCACTTCAGCAATCCCCAAAGTGCTGCGGAAGCGCTTGCGACGTGCGCAGGTATTTGCCTTTTTCTTTTACACACTGTAATTAAAAAGCATGGTCATTTAGCGAAATGTTTATAGAAGTTCAGTAGGTGAGAATTTAAAGCCGTCGTTGACGGCGATGGACATTAGCCATCGCCGTCCAGGGTTGTTGCTATTATAATTAGGGCTGCAGCTATCGAATATTTTAGTAATCGAGTAATCGACTGAAAATTCTATCGAGTAATCGAATAAAACAAATATATTTTTAGGTGAAGAGCAATTATAAATATACATGAGAAAACATTTCATCTAACCTTGAACCATTTTCAGTCAATCAATGTCTTTATTTTCGATGTACTATATTGTTGAAAACAGCCAACAATTGCATCTCAGTTGTAACTAGAATTACAAAAAAAAAAAAAAAAAACTATTTCACTGCATTCACTCAAAAACCTTTAGATGTTATTAAAAAATAAATAAATAAATTAATTAATTAATTTAAAAATATATATATATATATATATATATTAGGGCTGTCAAACGATTACAATTTGTAATCGAGTTAATTACAGCTTAAAAATTAATTAATCGTAATTAATCGCAATTCAAACCGTCTATAAAATATGCCATATTTTTCTCTAAATTATATATATATTCTTTAAAATAAATTGTTGGAATGGAAAGATAAGACACAAGATGGATATATACATTCAACATACGGTACATAAGGACTGTAGTGGGCATTTCACTCTACTGTCATTTAAATCTGTCTATGCTGTCCTCACTCCGAAGCGTCTACTTTTTCCAAAGCTAGACAGCTAGTGAACGACGCCTTAATAATTCTTCCTTTTTCATCTGATTTATTAATAAAATGGCCTCAAACCATTGTCCTCTTTAGACCGTCGTAAAACTACAAAATAAAAGTACACAAGCATTGCATTAGCAACAACGTTAGCTTAGCACGCTATACAGGTTCACTAAACATAAACAAAAAGCGTCTCATACAAAAAATATAACATTTCGCTTACTAACATAATATTTACATTCTTTACAACAACCATACTTACGGACAAATCTTGTCCAAGGATCATATAAGCACAACATTATCAGCCCGAGATGTCGTGCAGCCATAATGAACTGGTAAGAAAACAATAAACCATGTCGCAAAGCGACCACAAGAGTTCGCTGTTGGATAGCATAAAAAGCCTTGCTGTAAAACTTACCAAAAGGCAGAAGACTTTCTGAGCGGGACATGTGCGTTAATTGCGTCAAATATTTTAACGTGATTAATTAAAAAAATTAATTACCGCGCGTTAACGCGATAATTTTGACAGCCCTAATATATATATATATATATATCCCTAAAAATGCCGTTATGCTTGATAACACACATCACTTAAAAGTTAGGATTTTTTCCCCACGTGTTTCAATTGAATTTCTATTTGTGTCAAGCCATTTTTAAGTTCTAGTTAAGTTTTAAGTTAGTCTAAACTGTAATTCCTGATAGGATTTTGAGTTTTTGCAGTGTTCAAAATAAATATATGATACACGCTGTATTGGAGCACATTAGGGACCAGTGCTACTTGGTGTTTTATCCAGCAATGACTACTGAGCTCAAATTGATAGTTAGCATGATTGATTTTTTATTTTACACACTCATCACTCCACAACGCTATGTTATGTTAAAGCCTGTATGTAAGACACGTTAGCCACGCATCGACAGTGGTCATAATTAATAGAAACCTAGCCCTCCGCAGGGCTAACGTAACTTGAGTTAGTGACAGTAACGTTAATCTTTATTTATTCGCACTTAGCGTCCTTTATTAGCGCTTAGCGCTCTACTGCTTTAAGATGGCGGCTGTTTACTAACGCTGCCCAGACGCGGCCGAGTCTGTCATTGCGCATCTAGTTCAACATACATGTGATCTCTATGAGACTCATCAGACGCTACCTACCAACGTAGCATCGTGCGGGCTAGTATTTAGCAACGTCGGCGTCGTTTGTAGCGGCTGTCGGTTGCAGTAAGTTTTTTTTTTTTTTTTTTTTTTTTTGCTTCTTCCTCTACGCACGTGACGTCAGCGCGTTGTCCCGCATTAAAAGTAGTCCGAGCAAAACGTGATGCTTAGAGCTGTCAAAATAAACGATTACTCGAGGTGAATAAAATTACTCGGATCAGTTTTTAAACTCGAGTTACTCGAGTTGCTCGAGTATTCGTTTCAGCTCTAATTATAATAGTATTCAGTGTAGTGCTGCAACGATTAATTGATTAACTCGAGTAGGGGTGTGACAATATATCGAAATGGTGATATACAGTATCGTGATACTTTGTATCCCAAAAGGTTATCGATATGCTCCTGCCAAGAATGGAAATATCGTTTTAAAAAGGTGTCGATGTCTAGAAAAAATAAAAATGAACCAACAGTTTGCTACCAAAATCTTCCACCATAATAGTGTCTCAATTAACTCTAAGGCTGCATTGACGGTGCTTGACGCCCAATCCATTTAGACTGGGAACGTTCATTCATTCGAAACCAGAGCGTTCAGTCATTCTTTCCGATTTTCAGGGCATTTACAGGTCATTTCCTGATGAGTTTGAGTCACTGCCTGTTCATTTGGGCGATTCCCAGGTAACTTCCTGTTCTGTAACTCAAAATAAACAGGAAGTGACCCATAAAATACCCCAAAATCAACAGGAAGTGACTGAAAATCAAGAGTCAAGAAATCCTACGCAACTAACACTGGCAAAACCTTTTGCTATGCGTAACAAACTGGCACTCGACAGTCCCAAAGCCCAGGGAATAACAAAAGCCATTGCCAAAGAATTCATTCTGGATGACGAGCCATTATCTCTCGTGAGTAAAGACGCACCATCCAACACTTAGAACCACGGTACAACATGCCCAGCCGTCATTACATCCTTGAGCGATTCGGCCGTGGAAGATTCGAGAACGATTCACAAACATCCAAATTCTGATTATTGAAATATGTCAAGTAAAGCTGAACTAATACACAGCGCGGTTATCGGGATGGCATTGTGTCCCGAGAGTAAACAACATGCTTGTCATAGACCCGGGTAATGCCAATGCTCGACTCACGGCTATAGCTCAACTCATACCGCTGGATAAAAAACACAAGAATACCTGACTGCTGCTGACAGCCGCTAAAAACTACGTCAACATCGTTTTACTGTAGATAATATTTATCATATGTATGTAGAACTAGATGCAAAATGACAGACTCGACGGCGTTAGCAACATTGAAGTATTGAAAACTAGTTGCGTTAGTAAACAGCCGCCATCTTAAAGCAGGAGACTTCCCTAGTAGGCTGTTGTGAACCTTCCAAGCAAATTAACTTTTTATCTAAAATACTCCTAAATCGGCAAAATCATGACTTGAATCTGTCTTCAAAACAGATTTATAACTTTCACATGTCGAAAGTAGACAGAAGGGAAATTATGGAATAACGGGAGCAATTTTAACAACTTTAACAGTTGAATCGCAAAATTAAATGAATTGAATGTAGCTTAAAGCTGCTGATGCAGAATGGGGACTTGAGTATTTTATTTACTATTTTAAAATGTTAACTTGATACTGAAATAGTCGTTTATTTAAACCTGAGAGGCTTTTTATACAATTATTGTAACTATTGCACAAAACATTAAAAGCATCTAATAGCTTGGGGAGTTTGTTGGATTTTTCACTGAGGTTGTTTGTGTGTTTTGCTTTTTTAAGACCGTTTACAATATTATTTGCGCGTTTTACTGACTGACTATGCCATTTCTGTTTGTTATTTATAATGTTTTGTGTTTGTCACTGAATAAACAGGTCAGTTTCTTGTTACCAACCGTTGTGTGTTATTCAAACTCACCTAATTCAGCTGGCTAGTTGTTATCAAGAGTACTAAAACCTTTTTCAACACGAGTCTGACAACTAATTAAGGAGGCTAAATAACTTTAAACTTTAACACATGCTCAGATAGGCCGGTATCGGTATCGGCCAGTATCGGTATTGGATCGGAAGAGCAAAACAATATCGGTATCGGGTCGGAAGTGCAAAAACCTGGATCGGGACATTGCTAGTTTGAACCTTTTGTTAGGAACATTGAAAAAAAAAGTTACCATTTTATAGCATTCAAGCTAGCGGACTTTTGCTATATAAGTTAGCCAATTGTTCTTTTGTTGTATATAGATTTTTTTTTTAATAGCTTTTGAGGCTCAGCTCAGGTATTTTAATTTTTGATGTTCCCGATCCGATTACTCAATTTTTCGAACTAGTTCCTCGACTAATCGACTACTAAAATAATCGATAGCTGTAGCCCTAATTCAGTGTCATATATTCTTTATATTCAGCGTGGGGATGGCGTTGCTCAGTGGTAGAGTAGTTGTGTCCCAACCCAGAGGTTGTGGGTTCAATTCTCTGCCCTAATGAACTTGCTTAAGTATCCTTGAGCAAGATACTGAACCCCACATTGCTCCTGGTGTTGCGCCACCAGTAGGTAGATGGCGATGTAGTGTAAAGCGCTTTGAGCGCCTTGAAAGGTGGAAAAGCGCTATACACCATTTCCCATTCAGCGTAGATTGTCAAGTGTCTTATAAGCGTGGTCACACAACAAATTGTCTCAAAGCAACATTGCATATTCCACTCTTATTTCATCTAATAATAAGAGGTTAAATCTTGATGAGTAATCCAATTAATTCATAATAAAAGGGGGGCACCCCGTCAATATAATGAACATTTGATATGTATCTTTCAGGTAAGTGTCCCGTGGGTTAATTGCTGTTCTTTTTTGACTGTTTCTATGTCACCAAATGAGTTGATTAGCATTTCCCTTTACTTTCTGGAGTGTCTTAATTGCGGGTAATTAAGTGAAGTGATGGCATTAGCCGCCATGGCGGTACAAAGCTTCAAAACGAGGTGCGCGGCATACATGAATACGTCTTTAACGCCGACACGTCCCCGCGGCTCTTATCTTGTTTTGTTATTCAGATGTGCGGGCATCAAAACACTCGGCCCTAGCAGCTGCTAGCCACAGCTAGTGCCCGCGTCCTGTTCTTTTATTCAAGCCGGAAGATAGTCCGTTCTTTTCGCACCCCGCCGAGGAGAACGCGCGCATTTGGCAGCTTTCTATTGAGGGCAGATGTTTTGATATCAAAGCACAATAAGAGGCAATTTGACCTTCCGCCACCTGCAGCCCAAAAGGGGAATACGCGGATTAAAAAGACAAATCTATGCAAAGCCAGCCGCTTTTGTGTCAGAAATGGGAAAGCGGGCAAACAGGCTCAACTTGGAAGTGCATTTCTGAAACTCAACAAACAAGCAAGAGTTGTTTGGGTCAGGCAAAATCATTCAATTGACAACTTTGTAAAGCCACCAGAATGGAAAATTACAGCTTGTGTGTGTGGGGGTAAACATTGCGCGGACTTGAAAAACTGCTTTTTTTCTCCAAACTTTTACAAGAAGGGCAAAACATACTTTCAAATTACTCTCAATCATCATTATTAACGTGATTGACGTGTTGTCAAAACGACGGTTTGGGATCAAGCGATGACGATTGTTTTTCTGCTCCAAGGAAGTAAATAACATTTTGTCTTATGGATAAAATAATGCTTCTACTAATCGACTATCCAAGGCTAGCAAACTAAGCTGACGATGATCACTGGCTACACTATTGCTCTTCAGTGTCAAGTTAAAAAATAGACCCTTAGGTAGACATTTGTAAAATTACCCAAAAATAAGGAGAGAAGACACTCAGTTTTCTTGGCCAAGGAGACCAAAGAGGGACTAGACAGAGGAATGCTAGATTACGCTGTATAGTCACCAAAACTGATCTAAGGAAAAAACCCTCCTTGCTCTTTTTATTAGGGGTTTGTGCTAACACAGAAGGGTGCCGCACTGAAGGGAGGGGGAAAGCAAGCTGGAGACACCCATGTGATTTTGGTTGGCTATGTGTGAGCATGTAGGTGGAACTAACTAAATACACGTGTGTAAGCAAGGGCACAGGTAAAGTGGTCAGAATGACCCAGACACTTCAGTTATGCAACGCTGCGGCCATGGAAGATGTCCTCGAATGGAAAATTGTCCTCGAAGGTCTAGACGAAAGTCTAGATGTCAGGTGCTGAAGATGTCCCGGAAGGTCTAGTTACGCAATGATGCGGCCATGAAGCAAGGCAGTTGTCATCCCGACCCTCTTTACTCTTTGTAACACTTAAACATTATACTACAACCTAGTATAGCAAGCAATTATCATTTACTGGTTATATCAGTAAGAAAAAATATGGCAATATGTATTATGTATGTATTAGGTATGTATGAGCACAAGCAAATATTCAATCAATCAAGCGAATATTCAATCAACCCTCGATAATTAACTCAACATTCAGTATGCTAAGTTAGTGTTTTTCCCAAAAAGTGCAGCTAATGGCTAGCTTTTTACGGCCTTAGACAAGGCTACCAATGCGGTCGGCGGCAGTCAAAGTGACAAATGGCGACCGGCTCGCTCGCTTTAAATCACCGCCCGGGAACGAGAATCATAAGGAAGGCCCTGCGGTGACGCGAACTGGGCGGAATCCCCTTTTATTTCCTGCTAATTACGCAGTAAATTCAGGCAGGGAAATGATTCAGCGCAATCAATTAGAAAATCAGGGAGAGACGGTCAAGCTCTTCGTGTCGTATTTATTGCTCCGTGTTAATTTTATCGGTTGTGGTTATTACAACAGAGAGTTTAATCGTCCCGCGAGATGAGCACAAACAGAGTGATTTACGAGGGGCCAGATAATCACCGGCTTCTCCAAAAAACAAGTTTCACGGATTCTGAATTTATTGTCAATGGGAAAGCTTGAGCAACAATGTTAGACTATCGAAAAATTAGGCGATTTAATACATCTGTAGTTCTTAGTAGTTACCACCGTAACGCGCCAACAAACAAAATCAAGCAAATATAGACAATGCCCGTGCTAGTAAATTTTTAATGATTTACTAGAATCTTGTAATCACAGCAGGAAGTGTTGACCTCCCTTGAACAGACGGAGGAAGGACGCAAGACTGACAAACATGCACCCCCAATGGGGAATCTGCCCACCCGGCATATGGCAAGGTGCCCTCATGCCAAGGTGTTAGCCGTTCAATATAAAAGTCAAAGTAGAGAAAGTTTAGAAGGAGGCCTAGTTATAGAAGGATTAAACATACAGTGGGGCAAATAAGTATTTAGTCAACCACCCCACCAATTGTGCAAGTTCTCCTACTTGAAAAGATTAGATAGGCCTGTAATTGTCAACATGGGTAAACCTCAACCATGAGAGACAGAATGTGGGAAATAAACCCAACAGAAAATCACATTGATTTTTAAACAATTTATTTCCAAATTAAAGTGGAAAATAAGTATTTGGTCACCTACAAACAAGCAAGATTTCTGGCTGTCAAAGAGGTCTAACTTCTTCTAACGGGGTCTAACGAGGCTCCACCTTACCTGTATTAATGGCACCTGTTTTAACTCATCATCGGTATAAAAGACACCTGTCCACAACTTCAGTCAGTCAAACTCCAATATTGCCAAGACCAAAGAGCTGTCGAAGGACACCAGAAACAAAATTGTAGACCTGCACCAGGCTGGGAAGACTTAATCTGCAATAGGTAAAACACTTGGTGTAAAGAAATCAACTGTGGGAGCAATTATTAGAAAATGGAAGGCATACAAGACCACTGATAATCTCCCTCGATCTGGGGCTCCATGCAAGATCTCACCTCGTGATGTCAAAATGATAACAAGAACGGTGAGCAAAAATCCACACGGTAGGGACCTAGTGAATGACCTACAGAGAGCTGGGACCACAGTAACAAAGGCTACTATCAGTAACACAATGCGCCGCCAGGGACTCAAATCCTGCACTGCCAGACGTGTCCCCCTGCTGAAGAAAGTACACGTCCAGGCCCGTCTGTGGTTCGCTAGAGAGCATTTGGATGATCCAGAAAAGGACTGGGAGAATGTGTTATGGTCAGATGAATCCAAAATACAACTTTTTGGTAGAAACACCGGTTCTTGTGTTTGGAGGTGAAAGAATACTGAATTGCATCCGAAGAACACCATACCCACTGTGAAGCATGGGGGTGGAAACATCATGCTTTGGGGCTGTTTTTCTAAGGGACCAGGATGACTGATCTGTATAAAGGAAAGAATGAATGGTGCCATGTATCGAGAGATTTTCAGTGAAAATCTCCTTCCATCAGCAAGGGCATTGAAGATGAGACATGGATGGGTCTTTCAGCATGACAATGATCGCAAACACACAGCCAGGGCAGCAAAGGAGTGGCTTCGTACGAAGCATTTCAAGGTCCTGGAGTGACCTAGCCAGTCTCCAGATCTCAACTTCTTAGAAAATCTGTGGAGGGAGTTGAAAGTCAGTGTTGCCCTACTACAGCCCCAAAACATCACTGCTCTAGAAGAGATCTGCATGGAGCAATGGGCCAAAATACCAGCAACAGTGTGTGAAAAGCTTGTGAAGAGTTACAAAAATGTTTGGCCTCCGTTATTGCCAACAAAGGGTATATAACAAAGTATTGAGATGAACTTTTGGCATTGACCAAATACTTATTTTCTTTAAAAATCAAATAATGTTATTTTCTGGATTTTTTTCCACATTCTGTCTCTCATGGTTGAGGTTTACCCATGTTGACAATCACAGGCCTCTCTAATATTTTCAAGTGGGAGAACTTGCACAATTAGAGGTTGACTAAATACTTATTTGCCCCACTGTATATTTATTCAAGTTTGGAATTGTTTGCAAAGTAACTACAAATGTATGGTCTTAAACCGCTGCTTTTAACTGATGGGCACATGCATGCTCAAGCGCACTGGGTAAGGGTGTAACGGTACATGTATTCGTATTGAACCGTTTCGGTACTTGGTGCTCGGTTCGGAACGGAGGCGTACCAAACGAGTTTCTGACGTAATGTAACCCTTACTTTTCGAGGCTGTGAGTCGATCGGGTTACTGTTTCTTTGTGTAGATTATATTTACTCTATTATAATGAGGACCAACACAGTAGGACAGTATAACCCAGAAACGTCAACGGCGCGACAACGTTGCCGCCAGGAGAACGCGGTGAAACGCGGGCGTTAAAGTCAATCAGCCAATGCACACCAGTCACAGTGCGGGCGCGTGTTAGACGCGTCCCAGAAGTGGCTCAATGCGATACACGCGAAAAGAACGGCAGAGTTAATTATTTGACGCGAGACGCGACCCTCCTGCGTCAATACCACTACCGGTAGCTAGGATCGGGCAGACCGGAAGTCACTCGTGTAAAAATACGGTGGATCCGGTCGATTTTCAAACTAATATGCAATCGTAACCCACTTTTTGAGTCCATCAGATCTCTTGAGTGGTAGATCGGGGCACAGTTGACTTGTCTTCTTTGATTTACTGCTGTCTTCTCTGCTATAATAACAACCAGCACGGCCCCGTGTTCAATACAAAACCCTCCTACCACAACAAAACAATACAATACAAACAAAACAACAAAATATAAAATATAGATGAATACTACATCACATTTGTAAATCACAAACACATAATAAAATAAATAATAGCCCATTTAAATAAAATAAATTGAAATGAGCTAAAACACCTGTAATTAAATAATAAGAATAATCCACAGATCCTGCTTACACAATTAAATTTAGCTTTTCTCTTTAGCACAGGACTTCTTTTTTCTTCGTTCTTTCAGAAAGAAAGCTGACCAATACATGGGGTCTGAAAGGCAAATTGTTGTTGGATTATTATCTTAAAATACCCGCTACTTTTTGAGCAGAATTCTAGCTTTGTATAGGCTACTGTTCCTATTGTTGAAAGCACAAAAGTGTGTAATAAGCAACTAGCACATTTATGTTTTGCATTTTGTTTTCTTACTGTACCGAAAATGAACCGAACCGTGACCTCAAAACCGAGGTACGTACCGAACTGAGATTTTTGTGTACTGTTACACCCCTAGCACTGGGCATTAGTAAGACGTTTCGCCGTGTAGGATATTTTGGCAGAACACCATTTCAAAATAAGATTTGTTCTTGGGCCCAATGCAATTTGAAAATATAGTTCTGAAAACTAAACTAATTGTCCAAAAAAGTTTGACCTTTAATCTGTATTTTTTACTATTTAGTTACAAAAATATGATATATAAATCGTGCAAAATGTCATTGTTAATTAAAATACACTGCAAGTCTGATGTATTATTATTAGGGCTGTCAAACGATTAAAATTTTTAATCGAGTTAATTACAGCTTAAAAATTAATTAATCGTAATTAATCGCAATTCAAACCATCTATAAAATATGCCATATTTTTCTGTAAATTATTGTTGGAATGGAAAGATAAGACACAAGACAGATATATACGTTCAACATACAGTACATAAGTACTGTATTTGTTTGTTATAACAATAAATCCACAAGATGGCATTAACATTCTCTTAAAGCGATCCATGGAAAGAAAGACTTGTAGTTCTTAAAAGATAAATGTTAGTACAAGTTATAGAAATTTTATATTAAATCCCCTCTTAATGTTTTCGTTTTATTAAAATTTGTAAAATTTTCAAGTTATAGAAATTTTATATTAAAACCCCTCTTAATGTTTTCGTTTTATTAAAATTTGTAAAATTTTCAATCAAAAAATAAACTAGTAGCTCGCCATTGTTGATGTCAATAATTACACCATGCTCAGTCATTGTGCTGAAAACCCATAAAATCAGTTGGACCCAAGCGCCAGCAGAGGGCGCCAAACACCAAAAAACAATTAACAAGTGGACATTACTCTGTACTGTCATTTTAATCTGTTTGAGCGGGGCATGTGCGTTAATTACGTCAAATATTTTAACGTGATTAATTAAAATAATGAATTACCGCCCGTTAACGCGATAATTTTGACAGCCCTAATTGTTTTTTGTTTTTTAACACATATCTTCTATTTTGACCTTATGGAAATAGTATGATTGGCGCATGTTTATTGTCGTGTCAACAGTGTTGTACTCGTAAAATATTTATATCAAGCCACTTTATGGGCCTATGTTGTTACTTCATCACCCCGGCAACTTGCAGCACATCGAGGCATCAACTGGCGTTTATTGCTCAGCTGTTTTGCTTAGCTAATACCAACAAATGATAAATCTTCGCCAAAGTGCCTTTGCGTGTCCAGTAATAGCCGACGTGTTCGTTTCGTATTGACAACGAGACTTTTTACAGTGCGCTATCGGATTGCAACGTAAGCGCACCTTAAGTCCCGCGTACGTTTATGACCTTTTTAAGTGTTGATATAAGCGGCGCCGCACGAGGTGCTCATTAAAGGCTAGCGTTGCCGTTTTTATGAAGATCGTCGCAGTGCGCCATTTGAGTGAAGTTAAGGTGAGAGCGAAACACAAGAGCGAAAGTGCGTGGAAAGCGTATCAGGAGACAACAGCCGCCACCGCCAATTAACTCGCTCGGAGAGTTACGACGTTCTCCGGAGTGCTCGCGCCTGGCCGGCCTCAACCTTTTGACCGCTCATCCATAAATTAGAGCCCATTAAGTGGCGCACCAAAGTAAGACCTTCATTAGAAGTGCTTGAAATATTCATCATTTCTTTCACAATTAACACTAACCTTCTCCTGCCGCCACTTTGAAAAGACATGTTTAGACACTCGCTCAAGCAGAAAGCTCTAGTGATTAGCTAGCGATGTGCTACGCTTGACTTACTGGAAAGTTAACGCAAAGTTTGAAAGGCCCTCTCAGTCTTTGTCACGGTTCAACGCCAACGTTTTTGATAGGATCCATCTCTTGGATGTTCAAACTTTATTGACAAATTGAGCAATTTAAGTGATCGGTATATCGTTCTGTTCCGAAACTTCAATAGTAATTATTTTATGTACCTAATAATCAGTGTTGTCACAGATTACTTGAAAAAGTAATTTAATTACTGATTACTGATTACATCTCAAAAAAGTAATCTAGTTACTTTACTGATTACTTCATTATCAAAGTAACTAAGTTACTTTAAAAGTAATCTATCAGTTGAGTTTTACCCATTTTTCTCCCTTTGCCGCCTCAACATAAGATTGACAACAGAAATATGTCATCACATGTAATTGACTTTCCGGTGATTGAATTTTAAAGGGGAATATCAGAATTTCGCGCTAGCTTAGCCACTTCGGAGCCCTGAAACTAACAAATATCTGACAAACTGCTTGGAATTTGTTGAAATCAACTCCACCGACCAATTAAACCCCGCTAACTCTAAGATTAAGCCTAATGTCAAAACTTCTGAGTTTCGGGTTATGGTTAACAGTCGAGATCCAATCAAATCATTTTCAAAGTATCGGAATCGGCAAAAAAAATATCGGCCATGCCTTTTTTTAATATATACATATATTTTTTAATTAAATCGTTTTCTAATTGTATTTAACGTTACAGACATAATATGTTACACTCATCCAGAGTCTTTAGTTTAGGCTTAAGGTAGGGTTATCAAATTTATCCCGATAACGGCGATAATTAATTTTTAAAAAAATGTATCACGTTAAAATATTTAACGCAATTAATGCATGCACTGCATGACCCACTCACGCATTGTCGCGCTCAATCTATAATGGCGCCATTTTACCTATATAGAGAGATAAAAGGCAGCGTAAAATGAGTAGAGTGAATTTTGGCAGCCTTTGGAGCCTTTTTTTTAATTGGCTAAAGCCTTACAATCCCTCTCCCTACGATAAGAAATATCATGGGAAGCAATGTGGGGAAGCAAGGTAGCAATTGATCTTTTTCTTAACACCTTATGTTATTTCCCAACGCAAAGATATATCAATTGGTAGCACTATGCACAGTCATGGTTCCACTTCCCATCATGCATTTGGGCATGGCTACAGTATCATTTACTGAAAGCTCAACAAATACACTAGATGGCAATATTTAGTCACAATATACAAAGTCACATTTATCCTTTAAGAATTACAAGCCTTTCTATCCGTGGATCCCTCTCACAGAATGAATGTTTTATAATGTAAATGCCATCTTGGGGATTTATTGTCATAATAAACAAATACAGTACTTATGTACTGTATGTTGAATGTATATATTCGTCCGTGTTTTATTCAATTTTTTTCTTAATGCATTGCCAAATATATATGATCAGGAAAAATTATCGGGAATGATTGGAATTGAATCTCGAGCAAAAAAAAAAAAGCAATCGAATCGGGAAATATCGGGATCGACAGATACTCAAACTAAAACGATTGGATCGGGAGCAAAAAAACATGATCGGAACAACCCTAGTTAACAGCATATCAGTGCCAATGTAAAACAATGCAAACTGACTGCACAAAATTGCACAGGTGGTGGCGGGCGCGGATGCGCATGCACAACCCGGAAATACTCCTCTCAACACACACGCGGTCAATTTGGCCACAAAACGTGGAGGCAACTAAGCACTTTACACTCAATCGGACTTAAAACACATCCCACAGATGCTAAATGAACACATCACCTCACGGCATAAATGTGCAACACGCATATGATGTAAACAAAGCTTACCAACTTGGAGCGATGACTGCCCGTCGTTGCTACGGCAAAGCTACGAAACGGTCGCGCATGTAGGGGGTCCAACCTTTTGCTGATCCCCTCCAGAATGAAGGAAAAATACTCGCCTTCATTCATGGATATCCACAGATCAACATTCCCTCGCAATGTCTCAACACTCGGCGCGAATGTCCACCTGCCTCAGTCCCACAACACGTGACGCGAGACCAAAACAGGAAATAGAAAAAAGAGGTTGTCATGGAAACATGTACCGGGAACCTTTTATTTTAGCATTTTCTATGACTCCAATATTATTCATTCTATATACGTTATGAGGCAATGAAAAAATAGCAACGCAGAGACACTAAGGAAACTACGGAGCCCCTAAGGTGACATGGAAGAAGAAGAAAAAAGAGAGGAAAAAAAAAAGTTGACGTTAAAAAAAAAAAAATTTGTGTCCCTAAAGGGACACGAAAGATTTTTTTCTGTCAAAGCAAAAAAAAAAAAAAAACGCCCCGGGAAAAAAAGACCCGGAAGTAAAAAAGAAAAATTGAGGTTGAAGCAAAAAAAAAAAACATTTTTTTTTTTTTACGTCGAAGCAAAAAAAAAAAAAAAAAAAAGAAAAAAAAAAAACACAACTTTGAAAAAAAAGTTAACATCAAAGCAAAAATAAAAAAATGTTGGAAGATAGTTGTGCTGTTTTTTTTTTGTTTTGTTTGTTTGTTTGTTTCTTATTTAGTTTCAATATGAAAAAAAAAAAGAATACTCAAATGTTGTTACTTAATTTGCTTGTACTATATTGGTTCAATAAACAAAGTTTACAAAAAAAAAAAAAAAAAAAGAAGATAGTTGTGCTTCCAGGTGAGTTTTGGAAAACGAATGAAGTCAACAAGGACCGCCAAATCACAGAACGTTTTCCGACGAAAATGTCTGGTTGAGTTTAAAACTCGCTTCAAATGTCTTCTGCTTATTTGGAAACCGTGCTTAATATCAAGAATTGATATTATGTCATCATATTTTAGGCCTATTTCAAAGTAAAACTCAATTAATCTGCTCCACGGGTGATCACGCCCCGTTGTTGCCATTGTTTACCTGCAAAACGCACGTATAAAAAAGTGGAATTATGTGTTTTTTCATTAAAAAATTGTTTTTTTTTTACTTCTGGGTCTTTTTTTTTTTGGGGGGGCAATTTTTTTTTTTTTTTTTTTTTTAACTTTTGTGTGTTTTTTTTCCCGGGCATTTTTTTTTTTTTTTTTTTGCTTCAACCTCAGCTTTTCTTTTTTACTTCCGGGTCTTTTTTTTTTTTTTTTACATTCGTGTTTTGTTTTGTTTTTGCTTTGACGAAAAAAATCTTTCGTGTCTCTTTAGGGGCACAATTTTTTTTTTTTTTTTTACGTCACCTTTTTTTTTTCTTCTTCCATGTCACCTTAGGGGCTCCGTAGGAAAGTAACTTTAATCAGATTACTGGTGTAGAAAAATGAACGCGTTAGATTACTCGTTACTGAAAAAAGTAATCAGATTACAGTACTGACAACACTGATTATAATATATAAAAAAAGGAGACTTTGATGTGTGAAATCCATAATAAATCTTTTTTTCTCCCAAGAAAAGACAGAATGATGCAACTAATCACATGTTTCAGTACATCAGCTCGGTGCGTTTCATCACTCATCCGGCATTCAAGGTTACGCGAAGTGACTGGCGCACAGCTCCACTTGATTGCTTTTGTCTTGTTTTTCCCCTCGCCTCGTCTCGCTGCGCCGACAATAATAAAAATCTGACGCTACCAAGAGGCCATGTAGAATGTTCACGGCTTTTTGCCTGATTAAAATTTCTCTCTTCATTTGCCAGCAATCACTGACTCCACCGATTCTTGAATTTGTTCTGTAAAAAACATAATAAGGAGCCACGCCGACATGACTGCGGAGTCTAGTATTCTTTTATTAATGGCGGATAGGGATTTAAAGTGTTTACATTTTGATTTATGTGTCCCTGCGTGAAAGATTAGCACGTTGTGTGAAATTAAACATGCCACGGCGGCGTTAGCTTAATTAATCAAAACTCAGAGGCAACAACAAAAAGGCAAAAAGCAACATTTTGCTCTTTACTATCAGTTAACTTCAGATTTACTCTTTTGGAATGAAACTTTTCTGCCAATTAGACCGAGCTGAATCAGCAAAATTAAAAAAACGGCGGGGGGGAGCCAAATTTCTAGCTCGGGCAAAGCTAATCAACCTCCTTGTTTGACGTATGCCGCCGTATACACGTAACATTAAGGAATATCAGTGTCTTCGGGGTTGGTTGCGCGCCATTAAGTCAACATTGACGCAACGCGGCGGACACAACACGGCGCGACCTGATTCAATTACTCGCAACGGGGCAAATATTTTCACATTTTCATATCACACATTCCCTGCAGTGCAGAGCCTGTCATGCAAAAGAAAGGAACAGGAGAGGTGGGCTTTTATGATGGCACGTGAATGCGTTTGACTGCCACCGCCGCTCACTTGGCGGATGATAAAACATGGCGGCAGCATGTGTGCGTCGCATCAAAAAATAGATATGTAAATTGTCTAGTTTGAGTCGAGTGGTGTTTTTCTTTAGAATTTACGGCAATAGACAACTAATCCATTGAAACCCTATCATTGACTGCCAGCTCCTACGAGCTAATAATATCAATGGTACGTTGACATTCAGTGGGGCAAATAAGTATTTAGTCAACCACCAATTGTGCAAATTCTCCTACTTGAAAATATTAGAGAGGCCTGTAATTGTCAACATGGGTAAACCTCAACCATGAGAGACAGAATGTGGGAAAAAAAAACAGAAAATCAAATTGTTTGATTGTTAAAGAATTTATGTCCAAATTAGAGTGGAAAATAAGTATTTGGTTACCTACAAACAAGCAAGATTTCTGGCTGTCAAAGAGGGCTAACTTCTTCTAACGAGGTCGAACGAGGCACCACTCGTTACCTGTATTAATGGCACCTGTTTTAACTCATTATCAGTATGAAGGACACCTGTCCACAACCCTCAGTCAGTCACACTCCAAACTCCACTATGGCCAAGACCAAAGAGCTGTCGAATTTTGTATGTATGTAAACATACACAATGATAACATGAAAATCTAGCTTTTCATGGTCAAAATATATCAGTCAAATAAATGTACAAATAAAATTTTGTGGTGTTTTTCCATTTTTCTATTTCCCATTGTGATCATTCAACATACCTCGTTTTTTAAGACAAAGCAGCGAACAGGAAGGAGTTATGGAGAAGAAACACAAACAACAACAAGAAATACATTAAACGCCTACACGAACTATGAATATGTTGGTGCTATCGTCAGCTAGATGTATTTCCATTTGGGGGGCCTGGTAACCAGGGAAGGTAAAGGGAGGGGTCTAGAAGATAAGTGATTGGGAGGGGTGGAGTGTACACAAATTAGCCCTGTGATCTACAACTCAGTAATCGTGTGAATCCCTTGTGAGTGTGAGCCCGTCGGCAACCAACCCCACACCGCCCCGTCGCTAATCCTGTCACCGAGGTCCCACACCCAAGCGCGCCCTATCACATCCTACCAAACATGCAATAGCCACGCAGACGAGGGGAGAAGCTGCGCAGGCGCCACCCCAGAGCCACGTACCCCACCAAGCCAACCCCGGGGGGGGCTCGGGGTGAGACAGCGGAGCCCATCCCTCCTCCCGCGGCCCAGCATAGGGGCCATCGTCACCTCCCAGGGCCACCCGCGCAACCATCGGCTGGCCTTCAGGGATGGCAAGAGGGCTGTGCCAACTGGCACGGCACACCACGGGGTCCCCCAACGGCCCACCAAGGCAGGGCACGCCTCCAACACACCAGCATCCAGCCGGTGACCTGTGCCAGAGCGCAGGGCGGATACCCGGGCAGAGAGTAGAGGGGAAGGTGGAAGCAGGAGAACGCCGAGGAGCCGCCCACACTCCCGTAGCCGGCAGCGCAGGCAGAAGGGAGGCCACGCCCCGGGAGCCGTGCCATAGAGAAAAACTGTGGGACCCACCTACCACCCTATTACTGTGGCTGCCAGGTCCCCGACTGGCAGCCATTACCCAGCTCCGTGATGGGATTTTGTGGGGAGGGTAGTGCAGTGTATGCATTAAAATAGGAGAGCTCGGCTAGGAGCATTGGGACAGCTGCATGGAATTTCTACCCAGCCGCCCATCCCACTGCCCTTTACTATGTTATTCCAATTTTAATCAGTCGACAAAGCAACGTATTTAAAAATAGCCTCAGCTGAATTAATCACAGCGCGTCTATTTACGTCTGTTAACAGTTAGCGTGTCGCTCAGAAGCCAATCTTTGAAGCTATTGACTTTTCTTTACGCGTGCTACAGAATTCCATTAAACAAACAAACAAGCGTCAAGGGACAGCCCATAACGCGTCTGACGCATCAAGCACACGTTACAGCGCTCACAGCATGTACACACGTTAGCAGCGTGTAAGCGCACCACTCGATATTTCATCTGTACGTATCTCGCAGGAAGGGGTCGCTTTTAAACTCGATAAATATTCATACATGCTAATAACAGTTATTAAAGCCAAAAGACGGAAATCCCTAGTAACTCCAAAGTTAAAGGGTTATTCATGAGGAAGTGTCATTGACGGCAATAGACCTACAACCCATTTGAAATGGATTGGACGCCTATCGCCATCAATAGTAGCCGTTCATGGCTTGCTCACGTGTCAACAGTAAAATTATGCACGGCTGAGATTGCAACAAAAACAAAAAAAAGATACCTGTGTGCGATATTGTTTTGAGGCAAGACAAAAGAAAACGTGGCGAATCCAGCGCGAGAGGCGCCAAGGGGCGAATGACGGTCGGGCAAAGAAAAGCAGTAATGGAATTGTCAGGGGCTCACATCATTGATTTAACGCGGGCACCGTCGTTGCTTTCTGTTGGCTCTGCTCACACATTACAGGTCAGGGGAAAAAAAGCAGAGAGTAATATTAAACACAAGAGCGCACTAAATTGATATCATTTCGCAAAACACATTACATGTATTTTTTTCCCTCAGTGTAATTGCATCCAAGCAGTGTGCAAGTATAAAAGCGTAATGAAATTGAAATGTAATTATTTGAAATTTTGTCCTTTTTTGCTAACAACCTCCGTGGGACTCGTAAGATTCAAAATGTAATGGTATAATAACATGTTTTTAATGTGTTTTCTTAACCCCCAAAGATTTTTTTTTTGTTATATGGTGGGGCAAATAAGTATTTAGGCAACCACCAATTGTGCAAGTTCTACTTGAAAAGATTAGAGAGCCCTGTAATTGTTAGCTAGGGTAAACCTCAACCGTGAGAGACAGAATGTGAAAAAAACAGAAAATCACAATGTTTAATTTTTAAAGAATTTATTTCCAAATTAGAGTGGAAAATAGGTATTTGGTCACTGTCAACTTCAAAAATAGACCCTTAGGTAGACATTTGTAAAATTACCCAAAAATAAGGAGAGAAGACACTCAGTTTTCTTGGCCAAGGAGAGCAAGGAGGGACTAGACAGAGAAATGCTAGATTACGCTGTATAGTCACCAAAATTGATCTAAAGAAAAACCCTCCTTGCTCTTTTTATTAGGGGTTTGTCCTAACACAGAAGGGTGCCGCCCTAAAGGGAGGGGGAAAGCAAGCTGGAAACACCCATGTGATTTTGGTTGGCTATGTGTGAGCATGTAGGTGGAACTAACTAAATACACGTGTGTAAGCAAGGGCACTTAGGTAAAATGGTCAGAATGACCCAGACACTTCAGTTATGCAACGCTGCGGCCATGGAAGATGTCCTCGAATGGAAGATTGTCCTCGAAAGTCTGGACGAAAGTCCAGACGTAAGATGCTGAAGATGTCCTCGAAGGTCTAGTTACGCAATGTTGCGGCCATGAAGCAAGGCAGTTGTCACACCGACCCTTTTTAACACTTTGTAACACTTAAACATTATACCTAGGAAAGCAAGCAATGATCATTTACTGGTTATATCAAATAAGAAAAAATATGGCAATATGTATTATGTATGTATTAGGTATATATGAGCACAAGCAAATATTCAATCAATCAAGCAAATATTCAATCAACCCTCGATAATTAACTCAACAGTCACCTACAAACAAGCAAGATTTCTGGCTGTCTAAATTCTTCTAACGAGGTCTAGCGAGGCTCCACTCGTTACCTGTATTAATGGCACCTGTTTTAACTCATTATCAGTATAAAAGATACCTGTCCACAATCTCAGTCAGTCACACTCCAAACTCCACTCTGGCCAAGACCAAAGAGCTGTCGAAGGACACCAGAGAAAAAATTGTAGACCTGCATCAGGCTGGGAAGACTGAATCTGCAATAGGTAAAACGCTTGGTGTAAAGAAATCAACTGTAGGAGCAATTATTAGAAATGGAAGACATACAAGAACACTTATAATCTCCCTCGATCTGGGGCTCCATGCAAGATGTCACCTCGTGGCGTCAAAATGATAGCAAGAACGGTGAGCAAAAATCCCACATCACGGGGGGGACTTAGTGAATGACCTACAGAGAGCTGGGACCACATTAACAAAGGCTACTATCAGTCACACAATGCGCCGCCAGGGACTCAAATCCTGCACTGCCAGATTTGTCCCCCTGCTGAAGAAAGTACACGTCCAGGCCCGTCTGCCTTCGCTAGAGAGCATTTGGATGATCCAGAAGAGGACTGGGAGAATGTGTTATGGTTTTTGGTAGAAACACAGGTTCTCGTGTTTGGAGGAGAAAGAATACCGAATTGCATCCGAAGAACACCATACCCACTGTGGAGCATGGGGGTGGAAACATCATGCTTTGGGGCTGTTTTTCTGCAAAGGGACCAGGACGACTGATCTGTGTAAAGGAAAAAATGAATGGGGCCATGTATCGAGAGATTTTGAATGAAAATCTCCTTCCATCAGCAAGGGCATTGAAGATGAGACGTGGCTGGGTCTTTCAGCATGACAATGACCCAAACACACAGCCAGGGCAACAAAGGAGTGGCTTCGTAAGAAGCATTTCAAGGTCCTGGAGTGGCCTAGCCAGTCTCCAGATCTCAACCCCATAGAAAATCTGTGGAGGGAGTTGAAAGTCCGTGTTGCCCAACGACAGCCCTAAAACATCACTGCTCTAGAGGAGATCTGCATGGAGGAATGGGCCAAAATACCAGGAACCGTGTGTGAAAAGCTTGTGAAGAGTTACAGAAAACGTTTGGCCTCCGTTATTGCCAACAAAGGGTACATAACAAAGTATTGAAATGAACTTTTGGTAATGACCAAAATGGTTTAGGTTTACCCTGGTTGACATTACAGGCCTCTCTAATATTTTCAAGTGGGAGAACTTGCACAATTAGTGGTTATCCAGGGCGTGTGTGGAATTGTCTGGTTAAATAATGATTTTTTTTCCCCCTGCCAAATGAGTCCCAAATGTTCCAAATTGTCAGCCGCATAATTAAACATTTTGTCCACGTTTTCCAAAAATGAACAAGTCACCAGATCAACTGTGTATTAGTATTGCACCAACTCTGTATTAAATCTCACATGCTGCTTTTTGACCCACACTCTTACTCTGTATTGCTGCCAAATAACCTCATAAACTTCATAGATTGCAATCGGCTAACATTATTGTCTCAAATCATTTTGTTAATATCCTGTGCTTTTTCAAAAGTAAAGTCTGGAAGTTCGACTTTATTCATGACTAACTTCTTTACAAAAAAATGATAAGAGTGCCTCTCGTTTGTCGGATTCGGCGAAGGTGCGTGCGACGGGTGATTAATAGCGGCATGGGCAGCGCTTTATCGGAACATACTAGAGGGAACGGGAGAACACGTGGTTTCAGGAGGAGCCTCTTTGCTGTTGGATGCCAATGCTGGCTCTCCAGATAAGAACATGGTGTTAAATGGGGAAGGGGTCCGCACCAAGTAGAATCCAGTGTGTGATTGACACCATTTTCGAGGAGAAACAAAGATAAGGCTCGTGCGTGTACACTTTTAACAGTCTGTCCCGTTTTATCGCTCGTAATATGACAAAGAAAACACGTCCCTCGTAGCAATGTTTGAACAGATTTTTGCTGATCAAACCTTATTAACTATTGCAGGTGTGCCTTAACAACTCACAAAACGAGGGAAAAAGAACATTTTTCAAGCGACGAGCCAAGTCGGCGACCTCCATTGATCTCCGCGTGACTCAAAATTAATTCCCGCCGCGGCTGGGAATGAATGGCGTCATTGTACTCCAGCGTGGGCGGCCATATTGCAGTATTGCAGTGAGAAGTGCGCCCGAATGAAAGAGGCGATACCGAGAAGGTGCTTAAAAGTGCTTTATGAAAGCACTCCACGCAGCAGGCCAGAGTTCCTCGTTCGGCTTCCTCCTCGGTGGACGCATTTGCCGACCAAACAACGGCAGACTGGCAGATAAAACAGCATATTCCATCAAAGACAAATATTACCATTGCAAAAGCGGGAGCAGATGGACTAGAAAGTGGAAAAGTGAGCCAACTGGGCGCAAACTGGCCAGTTCTTAGATTATTAGCTTTTCTTCCGTGGAAGATTCAAGAACGATTCACAAACATCCAAATTCCAAATATTTAACTCATTTGCTCTCAAAAACATATGAACACGTTCTGTTTTCAATTGCTTCAGTGTGCCAAAAACATATTTATACGTCTTTTGTTTTTTGTTTGTTTTTTTAATGACGAGGCATCTATAGGTTCCTATGTATCTAAGATACAATGCACAAAGCTCAAAACCCATTTTAAAACAATAAAATTCAATTCAACTTCCAAAAACTCCAAGCTCTTTGGGGGAAATGAGAAACCTTGGGGAGTACCACAGTCAGGAGAGATCCAGTCCCAGGACGGATAGACAGGATGCACCAGGACTGCTAATGGGAATTAGCAGACGGGGTGTTCTCCGAAATTTCCAGGTTCGTGGTGAGTCAGTAACAGGCACACTTTTGCTCAATAGACAATGTTTATTGATTAGAAAATGCAGAATAAATTAGATTTATTGATCACAATCCCACAAAAGCAAGCAAACAGATATCAAAAACAAGCAAACAAATGGTAACGTGATGCTAGCACAACTAGTTGTCCCTTAGAAATGAAAATCGCTTACCGTGACAAACGAGTGGGAAGCTAACAACACTCCAGTAAAGCGGCAAAGGGACAAAGGCCAGGTGATCCGTACGTGACCCGCTGGTAGACCTCACTGGTCGCCCGGAAATGTTCGGTTTTTGTAGGGACGCACCCCTCGGAGGCGGAGAGGCCAACTTCCGCCCCCGAGCGGCACGGCCCTGTCCAATCACAAACATTTAAGCTACTTTTGGTTCAGCCCCCTTGAAAAGGGGCTTTTCACATGGGACAAATGAGCTGTGCTGCAACAGATGCCAAAATATTATGGGTGCAAAACAAGTTATCTCTATGGGACTCAGGCGTGTAGTAAAACAATACTATGGTGCAAAACAAGTTATCTCGTGAGATTCTCAAGCGCGTCTCCTAACTGTGGGAACAAGGTGAAAAACAATAGAAGTTATTACAATCTATGTCACAGAAGCAACCATATATCACAAAAGCATAATGTAATATTTTCCCACATCAGAAGGAGATTTTAACTCAAAATCTCAACCCCATACAAAATCTGTGAAGGGAGTTGAAAGTCTGTGTTGCCCAACGACAGCCCCAAAACATCACTGCTCTAGAGGAGATCTGCATGGTGGAATGGGCCAAAATACCAGCAACAGTGTGTGAAAAGCTTGTGTAGAGTTATAGAAAATGTTTGGCCTCTGTTATTGCCAACAAAGGGTACATAGCAAAGTATTGAGATGAACTTTTGGTATTGACCAAATACTTATTTTCCACCATGATTTGCAAGTAAATTCTTTAAAAATCAAACAATGTGATTTTCTGGGTTTCTTTTTCCACATTCTGTCTCTCATTGTTGAGGTTTTCCCCTGTTGACAATTACAGGCCTCTCTAATATTTTCAAGTGGGAGAACTTGCACAATTAATGGCTGACTAAATACTTATTTGCCCCACTTTCGTTTAAAGCTGCTGATACAGAATGTGTCCTTGATTATTTTCTTTACTGTTTTGAACTGTTAAGTTGATACTGAAATAGTAGTCGGTTTAGCCTGAGAGGATTTTGGAACAATTTTGGAGCTAATGTACGAAACGGGGGGCATCAGTCATCGATTTATAATCGAATCATAGCCTGTGAATCGTTAGGTGCCCAAAGATTCCCCCCTCTAGCTGCTAGAACTCCCAGTCCAAATGGATTGGACGTCCGTCGGCGTCAATGGCACTGAAACACTTGCCTTGCGTTGTTGAAATCTAGCACAGTCTTTTAATATTTATATCCGAGTTTGACACTTTTATCTGCGTTCCCTCTGGTAGAAGAAAAATTCGGAACTTTCCGCCCCATCTGATAGCGCCTCGGTAAACAAACAACGCGTCCCGGTGGGAGCGAGCCTAGAACTTGCAGGTAAAAAGATTGATGTCGTATGTCCTCTCCTTTGTGCTATCAAGCGGCATCGCTAGCTGCTAATTAGGAAGCTGTAATGAACATGTTAAGACCAGCTTTCGGGCATCTGTACCAATGCCTAAACAGTGTGTCGGAAGCTTCACCGTGTTCTGTATTTTCTGGATTATAGGCTCCATCGCAATTTATTTATTTTTATTTCTATGTACAGTCCAAAAAGTACAGGATCTTTAAGAATGCCAAACGTCAAAGACAGCAAAGAGCAACAGAAGTGGTGGTGGAAGCTTGGGGGGCGAACCAATTGTGCAGTGTCACACTGCATTATGGAAGCAATAGATCCAAGACGATACCCCCATCCCCCCAGCTCTCACGGGCGCCCATCGCCAAACCCTCAGTCCCCGAGCCTTCTTTGCGGGTGTGCACGCCAGAATGTTTACCCGTCGAAGTGCGAATTCGGCACATTTTATCCGTCGGCCTGGAGATTTTGTCTGATTGCGCATGCCAGAATGTGTACGGTGAAGTGAAATTGTCTGAATTTTGAGTTTTTGTCATTGCGTGTGGGAGGAACATGACGGTAAACTTTGATGATTCACCTTAAAGCAGAAAACTCTGGCAGATGTACGTGTCAGTGCCTTGTCAGTCCAAACTTTTCTCCTGTTTTGAAGCTTGTATTGTTGTGTGCGTGGCGACACACAAACATACACAAGCGCATATGCAACCTGGAAAATAAGACCGCTGTCTACTTGCTGCTTTTTAGCATATTAAAAGTAGCTTGCGCCGGGTGTACGCTGTTTATCCTTCTAATCTCATTGCTCTCTTGATGGATTCTTGCACTTTTTGTATTAAAAAACAACAACAACAACGTTCCAGGCGCAGAGGAGAGCTGATGTTCAAAGACAAACTGCCCAATTTTCTTCCGATACGGGAAGTTTTTGCTCACCTAAGACCGAGCGAGAACTCATTAAATGATTATGTGCGCATTGTTTGGCATCTGAATAATTCATGCTCTCATGATTGCCGTGTTTGAATGTTTTCATGTCGGGCGGTGCACGGAAGCGGGGCGTTTGCAGTTGGGGTGCGCTCGTCTGACTTGGCCATAGGTAGAGTCTTACGTAAGAGTTCAAGTATTCTGATTATTATTAATATTATTCCTTCTATTCGGCAGTTAGCGTTGGCTCTGTCTCACAGTCGTCGTCGGGTCTCTTACACTTGCCACTCATCACCCGCTCTCCGTCTTTGGACCGTGACGGATGGGCGGCGGTTGCCTAGCAACACCATTCGGAAGCCAGTCCGTTTCATCTGTCCCGGCAACAAAAAGAGAATTAAAGCTTTTGAAATATTTGGAATCAAATGTTTTTGAACATTTTTGTCTCGGCGGAGGAAAGACTGATGCTGTAAGCTATTCCGAAACGAGCAAGCTGCCTTCTTAATGTACTGAAATTCTCAATGAAAATTCTGAATTTCTTTTCTGATGGCCATTTTCAGGCAAATGGTCATAAGAATGATTTCACTCAGACAACATAAATTACTCGCATACATGTTCGTCCTTCGAAAATGCTGAGCTGTGTGGCTGACCTTAGTAAAGCTCAAGGGCGTAGGTTCGCATAGTGACGGTAGGGACATATCACTACCAACTTTTCAGGATGCTTAAATTTTTCCCACCAACTTTTACACAACCTTATTTGCATTATTTAATGACTTCAGTTCTATAGATAATTTAAATTGTCCTCCCATGTTGTAAGGATAGAATTAATCCTACCATTATTAAGTGAATTACGGTACTTTCAATGTGTTGTTGTCCGGGCAAAAGAGGAGGTTTGGTCCCCCTACATTAGCACATCGTTCAAACCACTTCACAACTGGATTTAAGTGTCCGATCGCGAGTGGAAACACACGACAACACAAAAGATGATACATGCAGGCGTTGCCTCTGTAGATATTTTACAAACATTAACAAAGAACGTAGGCTCGTGGCACTGTTTCCCTCTCTCATTAACTCGCTCACTCGCTTGGATGAGGCACTTCTTCTTCACGTGAGCGCGTTCTTCTTCGCATGAGGAAGCGCAAGGGCGCCCCCACTTGAGGGTGAATGCACCATAAAAACTAAAAGGCATGCATTCCAATTAGGGCTGTCAAAATTATCGCGTTAACGGGCAGCAATTAATTTTTTAAATAAATCACGTTAAAATATTTGACGCAATTAACGCACATGCCCCGCTCAAACAGGTTAAAATGACAGCACAGTGCAATGCCAACTTGTTACATGTGTTTTTTGGAGTTTTGTCGCCCTTTGCTGGCGCTTGGGTGCGACTGATTTTATGGGCTTAAGCACCCATGAGCATTGTGTAATTATTGACATCAACAATGGCGGGCTACTAGTTTGTTTTTTGATTGAAAATTTTACAAATTTTATTAAAACGAAAACATTAAGAGGGGTTTTAATACAAAATTTCTATAACTTGTACTAACATTTATATTTTAAGAACTACCAGTCTTTCTATCCATGGATCGCTTTAACAGAATGTTAATGTTAATGCCATCTTGTTGATTTATTGTTAAAACAAACAAATACAGTACTTATGTACAGTATTTTGTATGTATATATCCGTCTTGTGTCTTAACTTTCCATTCCAACAATAATTTACAGAAAAATATGGCATATTTTATAGATGGTTTGAATTGCGATTAATTACGATTAATTAGTTTTTAAGCTGTAATTAACTCGATTAAAAATGTTAATAGTTCGACAGCCCTAATTCCAATATAATGGTAAATAATACACTTTAACTTTTAACACATATTGCCAAAGGCTGAACAACGACCTATATGCCAATATATACCAATATTTTTTATTTCTATTAAAAAAAGGTTTCAGTAAAATGTTACATATTCTTGTGCATTTGCCACTTATTGCCAAAGTTAACATTGAGGCTTTGGGCCTCTTTTGACCTCGTTGTGAGTTTGTAAGGTTGTGACTTCTGATTAAACAATACTCGATGCCAATCAAAACGTTTGTTCTTCTTTTCCCCCAAATTAGAATCGACAAGAGAAACGATAAAGAATCGAATCGTTAAGCAATATCGACAATGGAATCGGAAAAATCCTATCAATTCCCATCCCTGTTCATAGACATGCTGACCAAATTAATTTTTGCTCAATGAAAGCATCTGCGGGGGCGCCTTCCCGAATGATATGCCCTATTTTCAGTTGGTCTCGTTGAGTTTAAACGGTGAGAGGTGTTACTTTTCCATCATCTCCTCCGCACGTCCTCTTGGGCTCACTTTTTATCAAAGACGAGGCATGCAGGAGTGCTGGCACCTGCACGCTAAAGATTCCCAAAGTTACGGAGGAAATTCCCTTAAACCTTTTAAAGGCTGCTTACATTTTCTTCCACCTCGGGCTATCTGCAAAGCTCCCCTGCTGCTTAGTCGACCTTAAACTGCGCGATGTTTGGAGCAAAGCGAGGCTCACCTTTCGTGAGCGTCCCGCTGAGTCAGCAAGTGGCACCTAAAGTGAGGACGCCACAACAAAATAACAATAACGCAACACCGCAGCCTCGCAGACGGTTTCGGATGAAGGCGCAACGTTAGAGATTAATTAGCTTCGCCGAGGCTAGCTGCGTATTCCTCCCACCGATGCAAAGCAGTCTTACACCGGTATGATTGAACCACCTTAGTTTTAACGATGCTTCTCTCGTTAATGCATAGAAACGAGGGCACCGCTGACGTTGTTTACGCCGTGGTCTCTTTGACAGCTTTTTCCCAATGCTAGTGAAACCGTTGGGACCTATTAGCGGTCACAAGGCACACCGCAGTCAATATTTTAGTTGAATTGTGAGAAATGTTACTGTTCGGCTTAGGGAGAAAGGTCTAATTATTCGCCGGACTCCAATGTGATTTTTATTTCCACTCGCCTTTAATACGAGAAAGTGAACATCCTTTTCCTGTTTGGACTAATAAAGAGCAAAAGGAGACACTTTTGACTTTTATAAGCCAATTTTTTACCCCTCCGTCGTTTTTCTCTCGTAAAGTCCGGAGCGTCCATTAAATCAGGCTTTCTGCAAACATTTCCCAAATAGCCCTCGCAGGGACCTTTTGGGACAACAAAAATAAGAACAATGGCCATAGTAAGGGCTTTCCTTTTGTTTTTTGTTGTTGTTTTTTTTATTGCTGCGGTAACTGTTCCTGGCAGGAAGTGGATGTTGTGTAGCCAGTAAATACAATATTAGTTATGGAAGAAGGCCACAATATTTGGGAATGAAACTGTCATATACAGTGGTGCAAATAAGTATTTAGTCAACCACTACTTGTGCAAGTTCTTCCACTTGAAAATATTAGAGAGGCCTGTAATTGTCAACATGGGTAAACCTCAACCATGAGAGACAGAATGTGGAAAAAAAGCCCAGAAAATCACATTGTTTGATTTTTAAAGAATTCATTTGCAAATCACAGTGGAAAATAAGTATTTGGTCAATACCAAAAGTTCATCTCAATACTTTGTTATGTACCTTTCATTGGCAATAACAGAGGCCAAACGTTTTCTGTAACTTCACAAGCTTTTCACACACTGTTGCTGGTATTTTGGCCCATTCCTCCATGCAGATCTCCTCTAGGGCAGTAATGTAGTGGGGCTGTCGTTGGGTAACACGGACTTTCAACTCCCTCCAAAGATTTTCTATGGGTTTGAGATCTGGAGACTGGCTAGGCCACTCCAGGGCCTTGAAATGCTTACGAAGCCACTCCTTTGTTGCCCTGGCTGTGTGTTTGCGATCATTGTCATGCTGAAAGACCCAGCCACGTTTCATGTTCAGTGCTCTTGCTGATGGAAGGAGATCTTCACTCAAAATCTCTCGATACATGGCCCTTTCCTATGCACGGATCAGTCGTCCTGGTCCCTTTGCAGAAAAACAGCCCCAAAGCATGATGTTTCTACCCCCATGCTTCACAGTGGTTATGGTGTTCTTCGGATGCAATTTAGTATTCTTTCTCCTCCAAACACGAGAACCTGTGTTTCTACCAAAAAGTTCTATGTTGGTTTCATCTGACCATTACACATTCTCCCAGTCCTCTTCTGGATCATCCAAATGCTCTTTAGCGAACCGCAGACGGGCCTGGACATGTACTTTCTTCAGCAGGGGGACACGTTTGGCAGTGCAGGATTTGAGTCCCTGGCGGCACATTGTGTTATTGATAGTAGCCTTTGTTACGGTGGTCCCAGCTCTCTGTAGGTCATTCACTAGGTCCCAACCCGTGTGGATTTTTGCTCCCCGTTTTTGTTATCATTTTGACGCCACGGGGTGAGATCTTTCATGGAGCCCCAGATCGAGGGAGATTATCAGTGGTCTTGTATGTCTTTCATTTTCTAATAATTGCTCCCACAGTTGATTTCTTTACACCAAGCGTTTTACCTATTGCAGATTCAGTCTTCCCAGCCTGGTGCAGGTCTACAATTTTGTCTCTGGTGTCCTTCAACAGCTCTTTGGTCTTGGCCATAGTGGAGTTTGGAGTGTGACTGACTGAGGTTGTGGACAGACATCTTTTATACCAATAATGAGTTAAAACAGGTGCCATTAATACAGGTAACAAGTGGAGCCTCGTTAGACCTCGTTTGACAGCCAGAAATCTTACTTGTTTGTAGGTGACCAACTACTTATTTTCCACTCTAATTTGGAAAAAAATTCTTTAAAAATCAACCAATGTAATTTTCAGTTTTTTTTCTACATTCTGGTTCATTCACGGTTGAGGTTTACCCATGTTGACAATTACAGGCCTTTCTCATCTTTTCAAGTAGGAGAACTTGCACAATTGGTGGTTGTCTAAATATTTATTTGCCCCACTGTAAATTCTCTCCAAAGGAGCTCTGAAGTTGGTTTAAATGTCCGCTTGAAGTTCAGCAGAATATTCCAACTTGTGCTCTGTTGCCCTTCACTCGTCTCTTATCATTTCTTCCGACTCTTTGTCAGCACTTTCACATCCTCCAAACTCCCCTCAGCCTCAGCCGTCTCTCATTGCTCCCTACTTTGCAATATCCACATTCCCGGCCAAATGAGCCTTTCGCCCCGCGGCGCCGTCTCCGCTTGGCAGAGTAGGAATCTCGGCAAACTCGTTTCCTGCATGCGGCGGCGGTGGAAGTTGATAGGCGTCCATGCTTCCTACTTTACTATTCATGTGACGACATGGAATGGAGGCTTGTCGGGGCTCGATTGCGGGTAGCAGATTTCTGTTTGAAGGCCAGGAGAAGACTAGTATTTATTGTGAATAACCCAAGAATCAAAGTGAAATTCAAACAAGTGTAAGTTTTTATTTTCCATGCCTGAGAAAGATGGATTTTTAGGATCAAGCAACCTCGTGTATAGCCATTTTTACTCTCCACCGAGAAGACTTCATGAGATGGACTCCAATTACTACTAAGCCAAACCATACCACTACACACCAGTCTGAATTTTTCATCATCACCTGTGGGCGGACCGTGGCAGCACTGCGAAAAACTCCACAAGGTCAGGGCTGATCCAAGTGTCTAAGCCTGCCTTCCATCCAATCATCACACCAGATAAACCCAACGGATATACTTCCTCACTGCGTAGTCAATATTTTTGGGTTTCCTCGTAATTGGATGAGTAGGCGTGAATGAAACGGTCGTCTCAGGCAAGGCTAAAAACAGAACAGCTCCCCAAAGAAGGAGGTAACAGCTGGATGCCGGGTGAGAATTACAACTGCAGCTTCTCGTCATCAGGTTGCAGATGGGCAGGAAATAGATAGACACGTAGGAAAGGAAGGGAGTTAGGGGGAAGATCCATTAAATCAGAAGTCTTCCATGGATTTAATCTCGCAATTCCAGCTATCTTTCCCGTTCGGCCTCCTCTCACAGAATAATCTCCATCTTCATTTTCATTGGCTTTGCCATTAAATGTACATGTTAAATGCTGCATGTCTGCAGCGGGTTGCTATGTCCAAGTAGTCAGACATGTAATTTCCCACGGCGACCATCAAGCTCGGGCTCAATCGTAAATTTCAAAAACCTCCGAGACGGTAATTGCCTTAACCTCACTCACGAGGATTTCAAAGCTGTCATTTTTCCATCTCATTTGGCGCAGGAAGTCCGTCACGGGCGGCATTAACCTGCACTTAAGCTAATGCAACCTTCGACGAGTCTAGACAATCTTTAGCACCCGTCCCAGGTGACGAAAGTGACAACGACGAGAGACAAAGTGATACGTTGCTCACTCTTGGCAGGGAATACCCATCCTCGCTTGTTTTTCCCGCCGCTAATGACAGTCCCCAGTTAGTTATGAGAGCGTTCGAAGAGTGAGGTTCAGGGGGAGAAACGAAGGAACGTCACAGTGATTTATCGGCCTCAAACCTCAGCCCGCTGCACCCCGCAACCTCCATCAACCCGCCTCAGAGCTGCCCATTTATCTTTGCGCTACTTGTCTTCAGCGGGAGAAACGTCAGGAAACATTAGTCCGAGGTCTCCATTAACCCGAATCCTCGGAGTCCTTCTGGTAGAAACACGGGATACCCCAGTGAATTGGTTTGAATGCTATGACTGACTCGAGTTGGTGCACTTGACTTGACGTAGCAGAGTTCCTAGAGACATGGCACGCTCCAGTGTGCCGGTTCTATCCATTTTCTGACACCCCAGAGAAATTGCAGACTAAGATGATTTACACTTGTGAACTGCATTACAGACTCAAACAAAGCCTACTCTTACAATTCAGTTGTAGGCTTGTAACTTGATATCTTTTTCGCTATCTTGACTGACTGAAGTTACCAGACTCGTGGGTAACATATCAGCAGTGTTGTTAATCTTACTTTTAAAAAGTAATTAATTACAGTTACAAATTACTTCTCCCAAAAAGTAATTGCGTTAGTAACTCAGTTACCTGAATGTAAGAGTAATTAGTTACTTGGCAAAGTAATTGGTGATAATTTTCATGTTTTTTAAAAAAATCAAAACAAAAACAAAAAACAGGTCACGCAGTGTGAAGTTTAAAGGGTTTTTTGGGACAATTGGCCCTAGCCCAATTCTTTAGCCTAAACTAGACACAGGGGTATTGCGGACATTGCGATTACTAGATAGTATCCTTTGCTATGTGTGGAAGTCATTTAATGTTGTGAATCAACCGTTATAGTTGTTAAAATCTCTCCCGTTATTGCATTAGTTCCCTTCTGTCTACTTTTGACATGTGTAAGTTTTAAAACGTAAAATTTTCATCATTTAAAGATAGATTTAAGTCAAGATTTTGCAGATTTAGAAGCATTTTAGATCAAAGTTACTTAGGTTCGCTAGGAAGGTTCTCTACAACGGAGCCTTCCTGAGAAGTCTACTGCTTTAAGATGGCGGCTGTTTACTAACGCAGCTAGTTCTTTATTATACATGTTGCTAATGCAGCCGTGTCTGTCATTTGCATCTAGTTCTGTATATATGTGATATCTACCGAAGCATCATGTGGGCGTAGTTTGTAGGCTATCGGCGACAGTCAGGCATTATTGGAGCCACCTAGCACAGTAGCATCGCGTTTGCATCGGCGTCACCATCCGTTGCCTCCTCCCCACTCCTGCTCTGCTCTCTTGTCTCCGTGAGTCCGTCTTTCTCAGACTTTTGTCGCGTCAGCCACCAACACAGTGTAACGTTGATAAATGTCAACTGCTGAATCAAATTGCAATTCTTTATTTGTGGGAACTTATTGAACAACACGACTGCTGTCTCCCGCAGCCAGCGCACACATAACCCGCCAGAACAATCGTAACACAGGAAGGCACGTCCCTCGCTCTCCCGCACCTCCCTCACCCCGGTACGTCACGCGGTGCATTCAGGAACATATGCAAACACCCCCGCCATATTATAACCCGATTCGTTACAATAGTAATGCACGCCTTTCCCGACCTCAGTAACGGTAACGGCGTTGCCAAGATGAGAAAATTAAGTGATTAATTTGATTACTCACTGCTGAAGAAAATAACGCAGTTATATTCTAACGCCGTTATTAACAACACTGCATATCAGACTTTACAAAACTTAGTTTTCTGATTCCCTACTATAAAAATGCAAATTTTTGCATGTTTTCTGGCATTTGCCGTTACTTAAACCAACTTTCTTAGCGTAATTAATATGCAGAACCGTAATCTGTGTTTGGTAGGCTCCTCGGCGTTCCTTCCTCTCGCCATATGCTCAATGCAGCTCCGCGCTGTCCTGCAGGAGCTACCTCAGCTTCTGTGACGTGTGCGGAGGAAGCTCGCAGTCGCCCCGGGGTCTCGGCTGACACGAAAACCCAAATAAGGCAGAAATTCTGTCACAACAGCTTCCAGCGGTGGCGGGTTTGCGGGCCCGCGCCGTCTTGAAAGGCAGTGTCTACGGAGAGCTGTGTTCTGAAAGCACTCTGCGCTATGTTTAGGCCACGGGCGGCAGGCGGTAGCATCTCATTGTTGTGCCCACGCTCGATAACGAGCAAAGCGCACCTCAAGAGTCCGAGGTGTGAAAAGAGTAGCCGAGGATTGATGTTATTACTGCAGGGAGCGTTAATGGCACTCTGCTGTCGCCTGATGTGTGTAATTGCACGTGCAACAGCAGGTGTGAATACACGTAGCGGACAATGAGGGCAATGAGGGGATCGCCTCGGTCCAATAACTGCAAGGTGTGAACTGGGGTTACTTAGCAAATGTAAATTGAGCTGGCTTTATTGTATGGTGAAGCCAAGTCACTTTAGCGTCCTGAGTCACTAGAGTCTGTGTTGTTGGCCACCCACAATCAGTTTGATTGTTTTTCCATGGCCATTGACGGCCATTGACATCCAACACATTTCGACTGCGGCGTGCTGGAAGTGATCGTTCACTGTCTTACGAAAATGTTGCTTTTTAAATCTATTCAAATCCATCGGAAAAGTACATATATAATCTCTAACTACTGTCATTTTCGGACTATAAGCCACTACGTTTTCCCTCATTTTGAATCCTGCGGCTATAGTCCAGTGCGGCTTATTTGTTGACTTATTTGGATTAATAGATAGCTTTATTTGAAAGCGGCATCACAAAACTGTCATAAGACCGTCATAATTATGACATGACACTGTCATAGGCATTAATGAATGCTTATGTCATTAAGTGTCATCCGGCAAGTTATGTCACTAACTCCATTTATGTCCATTGGATCTTTTACATTGTTGGGTCTAAAACTCGTTCTTTAACTTAGTTATTTACCCAAGGCAAGCTGACAAAAAGCAGGGCATGAAGTGAGACAGAGTCAGAGAGTTGACGGTTTTCAACCTGCAGGTTGGGAGAGCCAGGAGACAGAGTTCCGCGATCAATGCTGTCTCATCGAAGTCTCTCTCCGAGCTCCCCCGCGCTGCTAACTTTTTTTGAGGGCTTGTTGCTGGGTAGAATACAGTTACAACACTGTTGTCCAACGTGGCAGTTTCGATCGGGCAAGTTCCTTATTCTAGTCATTGACTGAACAGTCACACTCTTGATTGAATTAACAGTCACACTCTTGAGCGGGCAAAATATCTTTGTTTTGAACACACATTTGTACTCAAAGTACTGTAGCTTGGTGGAAAAGTACTGAGACGTTGTGTGATGAATCAACATATGTGTGTGTATCTATTTATCAGCAGAATGTGAGCAATTGCCGGTAATAAAAATGTAAGGACATTATTATGGGCTAAAACTATATTCTTCATAATAGCTTGGGAGTGCGCATATAATAGCTGTGGGAGAGCAAACTGGCATAATATATTCGGCATACAAAAACAAGCTTATCTTACATACATCCATTCAAAAGTGAGATGAGTTGCCAGATAACACTACGTGACATCTGTTATAAGCATTCATTAAGGCTTATGACAATGTCATGACATAATTATGATTGTGTAATGACATTCTAATGACGCCAATGTAAAATAAAGTGTTACCAAATACCATAACTTGCAATTAATGAAACAACTGGAACAGAACTGAAGAAATAATAAGCTCAAAACAGGAATTTTGATTGTTATTTCCATCTGTAGCGCCGCGATGCATGCTAGGAGGCACGTTGGATGACAACATTGTTGACAGCAGGTGGCAGCAAACGTTGACTGTTTCCCCCAAGGGAGCAGTGTTGGCCAAATAGGCTTCTTGAAGCAATGAATTCATGGTGGTTCATTTGGTCTTTTGACAGTCGTATGATGCCGCTGTAGAAAAAAGTGTTCCCGGTTAATATCTATTGGTGTATGTATCCCATAATACAGTGAGGACAGCTGCGGCTTATATTCCAGTGCGGCTCATCTATGAACAAATGCCGTTTTCGTGCTAAATTTAGTGAGTGGCGCCTTATAGTCAGGTGCGGCTTATAGTGCGAAAATTACGGTTATGTATTAGGTGTAAAAAAAAAATGGTATTCACCATTGGCAAATTGTACCAGACAAGGTACAATTACATTTTCTTTCTGTTTTGGAAGAAGGAAAACAAGCTAAAAATTCCTGCTGTTTTGTGAAGTTACCCAAAAAGTCAGTTTCAAGCAAACCCGAGTGCCAGAAAGTATAAATAAAAATCCTTTCCATGCCTCCGAAAAGTGTTTTTGTCATAAACGTCCGCCCACCCCCACGAAGAACAACAAGCAACAAACAAGCGCGCCGGCTGCTCGTCAGCCCGACTGACAGTCGATATTCTCGGCCATTAACGCGTCGCCGCTGACACGCCGCTGTCCCGCGCTGCCTAACGAGCGCTTGCAAATGGCCGCCGGTGACAGGGAGAAACCGTGGCCAATTTTGTGCGAAAACACGCCACCCCTCTAGGCAGCGGCTGTTCTGGCAGGTGTCAGTCGGCAGAGGTGTGTATTGGACGCCCCCGGGCAAGTTGGAATTGTGTGGGTGCGCGCGGTTCGGCGGCTGAGAATCAATTGTCATGTCGGCCCATTAAGTTGATCTCCCGCCGTACGACTTGTCTTTGGAATCACGCCCTATCCAATCACTATTGTGCGCTGTATATTCAGGCTGCCATTATGTTGCGGTGTTCAAACATGGAGTGAAAAAGGCTCTTATGTAATACCCTGCAATGCACCTTGGCCAGTCAGAAACGACAAATGATTTACCGTTGCTGGGGAGTTTAATTTTTTCAAATAATTTCACTTCGCGGACTGATGCACTTTGTAACACTACTTATAGTCATACAGTGGGGCAAATAAGTATGTAGTCTACCACTAATTGTGCAAGTTCTCCCACTTGAAAATATTAGAGAGGCCTGAAATTGTCAACATGGTTAAACCTCAACCATGAGAGACAGAATGTGGAAGAAAAACCCCAGAAAATCACATTTTTTGATTTTTAAAGAATTTATTTGCAAATCATGGTGGAAAATAAGTATTTGGTCAATACCAAAAGTTCATCTCAATACTTTGTTATGTACCTTTCATTGGCAATAACAGGCCAAACGTTTTCTGTAACTTCACAAGCTTTTCACACACTGTTGCTGGTATTTTGGCCCATTCCTCCATGCAGATCTCCTCTAGAGCAGTAATGTATTGGGGCTGTCGTTGGGTAACACGGACTTTCAACTCCCTCCAAAGATTTTCTATGGGGTTGAGATCTGGAGACTGGCTAGGCCACTCCAGGGCCTTGAAATGCTTCTTACGAAGCCACTCCTTTGTTGCCCTGGCTGTGTGTTTGGGATCATTGTCATGCTGAAAGACCCAGCCACGTCTCATCTTCAGTGCTCTTGCTGATGGAAGGAGATTTTCACTCAAAATCTCTCGATACATGGCCCCATTCATTCTTTCCTTTACACAGATCAGTCGTCCTGGTCCCTTTGCAGAAAAACAGCTCCAAAGCATGATGTTTCCACCCCCATGCTTCACAGTGGGTATGGTGCAATTCAGTTTTATTTTTTTCCACCAAACAAGAGAACCTGCGTTTCTGCTAGTGCTGCGACGATTAATCGATTAACTCGAGTATTCGATTAGAAAAAAAATATTCGAATTAAGTTTTGTTGCTTCGAATATTCGTTTAATTAAAGTGGCGTTGAAACGGTTTATTTTGAAAGTGTTTGCATTTCATTTTATTGATTAAGGTGGATACACGGCCCTCTGGTTTGCCTCATTTCACATGGCTGAATCCAACTGCTCCCTGTTAAGACCAAAGTAAGCAAAGTTTTTGTTTGTGCTAATGTGTTTTGTGTTTCTATTAGGGCTGTCAAAATTATCGCGTTAATTAATCACGTTAAAATAATTGATTAATTAACGCACATGCCCCGCTCAAACAGATTAAAATGACTGCAAAGGGAAATGTGTACTTGTTGTGTTCTTTTTGGAGTTTTATTGCCCTCTGCTGGCGCTTGGGTGCGACTGATTTTATAGGTTTCAGCACCCATGAGCATTGTGTAACTAATTATTGACATCAACAATAGCGGGCTACTAGTTTATTTTTTGATTGAAAATTTTACAAAGAACTACAAGTCTTTCTATCCATGGATCGCTTTAACAGAATGTTAATAATGGTAATGCTGTCTTGTTGATTTATTGTTATAATAAACAAATACAGTACGTTGAATGTATATATCCATCTTGTGTCTTATCTTTCCATTCCAACAATAATTTACAGAAAAATAGGGCATATTTTATAGATGGTTTGAATTGCGATTAATTGCGATTAATTAATTTTTAAGCTGTAATTAACTCAATTAAAAATTTTAATCGTTTGACACCCCCAGTTTTAATGCATCTGTATTTTAGTTTACAGGTATATTTAGCGCTTTTTTTTTTTTTTGTGGGAATATGTGTCTGAACCATTTTGTTAAGAGCGTTGTAAAAAAAAAATGTTAGCATTTTATAGCATTTAAGCTAACTGACTTTTGCTATGTAAGTTAGCCAATTGTTCTTTTGTTGTCCATAGACCCTCTTTTCTTTAATTTTTTTGTACCTTTTGAGGCTCAGCTCAGGTGTTTTGATTTTTCATGTTCCTTATCCGATTACTCGATTATTCGAACTAACTAGTTCATCGATTAATCGACTACTAAAATAATCGATAGCTGCAGCCCTTCTGGGAGTTCTGGGATTTTTGCTCCCCGTTCTTGTTATCATTTTGACGCCACGGGGTGAGGAGGGAGTTGAAAGTCCGTGTTGCTCAACGACAACCCTGAAACATCACTGCTCTAGAGGAGATCTGCATGGAGGAATGGGCCAAAATACCAGCAACAGTGTGTGAAAAGAAGCTTGTGAAGAGTTACAGAAAACGTTTGGCCACCGTTATTGCCAACAAAAGGTTCATAACAAAGTAAATCAAACAATTTGATTTTCTGGGGGTTTTTTTCCACATTTTGTCTCTCTTGTTTGAGGTTTACCCATGTTGACAATTACAGGCCTCTCTAATATTTTCAAGTGGAAGAACTTGCGCAATTAGTGGTTGACTAAATACTTATTTGCCCCACTGTATGCTACTACCACATGCCTGAAATGTCCTAAGTAGCAATGCTACTGCCTTAGCGAGACGCCTTAAGTCATCGATCGCTGCCAGCTCTCCCAGTCAAAATGGATTAATCGTCTAAAGCCGTGAAGGGCAGCCAACGAGTTGACAAACTTTCCAATGTTTTTATGAGCAGCTTCGGTTGTTCCACATGGAAGCTTTTAATTTAGGAAAATTAGCTTTTCATCACCGGAGATATTCCATTTGTCTGGTGTGCACGGTATCGGGAGCCGGGGGCATGCTGGGCCCTTAATGGCGCCATCCTGGCAACAATTTTGGGCAGCACTGAGCACGTTTGCCTGTTGGCTCCAAATCATTTGGCCCAGGGTGTCGCTCCTTGCCAGTGTTTACGAGCCGCTTGATGGATGGCGTCCTGGCCGCCGCCTCCTCGCCGCCGGCGAACTGAGCTGATAAGTAAAAACGAAGCGGAGAGGAGGGTCTGTTTGGCTTTTTGGGGAGGGGACGGGATTCAAATAAGCGAGTCGGGGAGATGAATGACTCCTTTTTGCAAACAGCGGGATGTTACGACGTGACCGAAATGTAATAAAACAAACACCAGAGTCATTACAGCGCACGCACGTGTACATACAAATGATTTATATGCCCGGTAACAACAAGAAGTGCTTATGAATAACAAAGCAATTCTAGCTCTTCCAGTGCAATTGACGGTGATAGACGTCCAATCGTTTGGCTCTAATGTGGATTTTAAATGTTTGTCACGAGTGGATGTCCAATCCATTTGAAGTGAGAGTGAGAGTGCGGCAACGAATGAATGAATGTGGGACGTCTATCACAGTCAATGATACAAATACATAAGCAGGAAATTTGAAATTAGACAAAAAGCCAATAAGAAACAATAACATGAGAATTACTAATTATGCAAAACTAGTATACAGTGGTATGAAAAAGTATCTGAACCTTTTAGAATTCCTCACATTTCTACATAAAATCACCATCAAATGTGATCTGATCCTTGTCAAAACCACACAGATGAAAATACCGTATCTGCGTTAACTAAAACCACCCATAAATTTGTAGATTTCCATACTTTAAAGAGGATAGCATGAAAACAATGATAGAAGGGGGGGAAATAAGTAAGTGAACCCCTTGCCTAAAGTTAAAGAGCAATAGATCCCATTTTTACCAAACATTTGAAGTCAGGTGTGTGCCCAATCACTGACGAGTGGTCTAAAGCTGCCTTGCCCACTATAAAACACACACCTGGTAAGAACTGTCTTGATGAGAAGCATTGTCTGATGTTCATCATGGCTCGGTCAAAAAGAGCTGTCTGACAATCTGCAATCAAGGATTGTTGATTTGTATAAAGCTGGGAAAGGAGACAAAACCATCTCTAAAAGTCTGGATGTTCATTAATTGACAGTCAGGGAAGTTGTCTCCAAATGGAGAGTTTGGCACTGTTGCTTCTCTCCCAAGGAGTGGCCATCCACCAAAGATGACACCAAGATTCAGCGCAGAATATTCTGAGAGGTAAAAAAGAACCCGAGAGTGTCTGCTAAAGACTTGCAGAAATCACTGGCACATCCAACATATCTCTTTGCACACATCACTATATGTAAAACCATGGCCAAGAAATGTGTTAATGAGAGGACTCCACAGAGGAAGCGACTTTGCCCCAAAAAAACACATTGTTGCTCGTTTAATGTTGGCAAAAAGGCACTTGGACACTCCACAGGAGCTATGGCAAAGTATTTTGTGGACTGATGAAACCGAAGTTGATTTGTTTGGGAGTAACACACAACGTCATGTGTGGAGGAAAAATGGAATAGCCCACCAACATCAACACCCAATACCCACCGTGAAGCATGGTGGAGGGAGCATCATGATTTGGGGCTGTTTTGCAACCTCAGGACCTGGACAACTGCAATCTTGAATGGAAGAATGAATTCAAAGGTTTGTCAGGATGTTTTGCAGGAAAACCACCTGTCAGATAGTTGAAGCTAAAAAGAGGATGGATGCTGCAACAAGACAATGATCCAAAACACAGAAGTAAATGTACTTTAGAATGGTTTCAGAAGAACAAAATACACATTCTGGAGTGGCCAAGTCAAAGTCCAGACTTGAACCCCATTGAGATACTTTGGCGTGACCTAAAGACAGCGATTCATGCCAGACATCCCAGGAATCTGACTGAACTACAGCAGTTTTGTAAAAAAGAATGGGCCAAGATTAGTCCTGATCGATGTACCAGTCTGATCTGCAGCTACAGGAAGCGTCTGGTTGAAGTTAATGCTACCAAAAGGGGGTCCACAAAATATTAAATGTGATGGCTTACTTGTTTATTTTCCTGTTTTGTCATTGTTTGCATACTATCCTTAATAAAATATGAAAACTTATATATCTTTGGGTGGTTTTAGTTAAAGCAGAGTTTTTTCATCTGTGTGATTTTGACAAAGATCAGCTCACATTTGATAATTTTTTATGCAGAAATGTGAGAAATTCCAAAAGGGTTGTTTACTTTTCCATAGCACTGTATTTACTATTTTATAAATTAAAAAAAAAATAAGTAGGGCTGTCAAAATTATCGCGTTAACGGGCGGTAATTAATTGTTTTAATTAATCACGTTAAAATATTTGACGCAAGTAACGCACATGCCCCGCTCAAACAGATTAAAATGACAGCAGTGTAATGTCCGCTTGTTACTTGTTTTTTGGTGTTTGGCGCCCTCTGCTGGCGCTTGGGTCCAACTGATTTTATGTGTTACACCATGAGTGAGCATGGTGTAATTATTGACATCAACAATGGTGAGCTACTAGTTTATTTTTTGATTGAAAATTTTACAAATTTTAATAAAATGAAAACATTAAGAGGAGTTTTAATATAACATTTCTATAACTTGTACTTACATTTATCTTTTAAGAACTACAAGTCTTTCTATCCATGGATCACTTTAAATGAATGCGAATGTTAATAATGTTAATGCCATCTTGTTGATTTATTGTTATAGTAAACTAGGGCTGCAGCTATCGAATATTTTAGTAATCGAGTAATCGACTGAAAATTCTATCGATTAATCGAGTAATCGGATAAAACAAATATATTTTTAGGTGAAGAGCAATTATTAATATATATGAGAAAACAAGACATTTCATCTAATCCTGAACCATTTTCCGTCAATCAATGTCTTTATTTTCGATGTATATTGTTGAAAACAGCCAACAGTTGCATCTCAGATGTAACTACAATAAAAAATAAAAAAAAAAGACTAATTCACTTCTTTCACTCAAAAAACCTTTACATCTTATTGAAAAAATAATAATATATATACATTAGCCACGCATCGAAAGTGGTCATAATTAATAATTAATAATAATTGATAATAATTAATAATTAAACCTCGCCCTCCGCAGGGCTAACGTTACGTGAGCTAGTGACAGTAACGTTAATCTTATTTATTAGCGCTTAGCGCTCTTTATTAGCGCTTAGCACTCTACTGCTTTAAGATGGCGGCTGTTTACTAACGCTGCCCAGACGCGGCCGAGTCTGTCATTTCGCATCTAGTTCAACATACATGTGAGCTCTATGAGACGCATCAGACGCTACCTGCTACCAACGCAGCGTCGTGCGGGCTAGTATTTAGCAACGTCGGCGTCGATTGTAGCGGCTGTCGGCTGCAGTAAGTTTTTTTTTTTTTGCTTCTTCCTCTACGCACATGACATCAGCGCGTTGTGCCGCATTAAAAGTAGTCCGAGCAAAACCTGATGCTTAGAGCTGTCAAAATAAACGATTACTCGAGGTGAACAAAATTACTCGGATCAGTTTTTAAACTCGAGTTACTCGAGTTGCTCGAGTATTCGTTTCAGCTCTACAATAAACAAATACAGTACTTATGTACCGTATGTTGAATGTATATATCCATCTTGTCTTATCTTTCCATTCCAACAATAATTTACAGAAAAATATAGCATATTTTATTGATGGTTTGAATTGCGATTAATTACGATTAATTCGTTTTTAAGCTGTGATTAACGCGATTAAAAATTTAAAGCGTTTGACAGCCCTAATAATAAGAGTTACTAAGTCAACCCTATTCAAAGGAATATTCTGATATATAATCGGTAGAACCTACTATAACATAATTAAATAATGCAATAAATGCATTCTAATTGGCTACATATCCCGGTGACACAAGTGCGAGTTAAAAGCAGCAAGTCATCTTTCTAAAAGCACCGCAAGCTGACCCCCGAGCCACCGACGCGCTCGTTTGACCGATACCGGCGCTTATCATCTTGTCGTTGTTCCCTCACAAAATAGGACAACCTTATTAGGAACCCGGCGACTTGTTGCTATTTCAAGCGTCGAGTGCCTGCGGGTATATGTATGCAGACCCCAAGAGGTGTCCGTTGAAAAACGAGGCACTCTACTGCCCCCTCTAATTGAGGGGAGCGTGACAAAACGGCCAGGAGTGATTGGACGTCTATCCCCGTCAATGGCAGCCAATGCGTTAAAGAGAGTTTTACTTCGCTCCTGTTTTTGGACTGAAAAACGTGCAAAAAAAAAACTACGAGAACAAGACGAAGCTCTCGGAACGCTTGCGTTTGTGGAAAAGATGACCCATTGATTTTTTTTCATGGTGTTGTGCATCTGTGATCTAAAATCGTCCTCACCTCCGGCTCTCCCGCTCGCCCTGATAACTGAGTTTACCGTCACCGCGTTGAACTTTTAGAAAGGAAAAAAAGAAGATCTCGTTGCTCTGCCGCGCTGAGACGCCGACTGCGGTTTCCTTGGGGGAGTTCAAGTTAAACTAAAACTATTGATTTCTTTTTTGTTGTTGCTCTCGAGGGTCGTTTGTGTGCTTCCATTTTATTTTCTCCAGTGGAACCACTCAGCGGAACATGTCGGGATGAAAAAGCCCCAAAATATATCGCAGATAATAAATATTGTTTGTTTTGCTTTCTTGTCAAGCTGAAAAGAATATGTATCCATTAACTTTTTTATGTGTACAGTGGGGCAAATAAGTATTTAACCAACCACCAATTGTGCAAGTTCTCCTACTTGAAAGGATTAGAGAGGCCTGTAATTGTCAACATGGGTAAACTTCAACCATGAGAGACAGAATGTGGAAAAAAAAAACTGAAAATCACATTGTTTTTTTCAAGAATTTATTTCCAAATTAGAGTGGAAAATAAGTATTTTGTCACCTAAAAACAAGCAAGATTTCTGGCTGTCTAACTTCTTCTAACATGGTCTAACGAGGCTCCACTCGTTACCTGTATTAATGGCACCTGTTTTAACTCATTATCGGTATAAAAGACACCTGTCCACAACCTCGGTCAGTCACACGACAAACTCCACGATGGCCAAGACCAAAGAGCTGTCAAAGGACACTAGAGACAAAATTGTAGACCTCCACCAGGCTGGGAATACTGAATCTGCAATAGGTAAAACGCTTGGTGTAAAGAAATCAATTGTGGGAGCAATTATTAGAAAATGGAAGACATACAAGACCACTGATAATCTCCCTCAATCTGGGGCTCCATGCAAGATCTCACCCCGTGGCGTCAAAATGATAACAAGAACGGTGAGCATAGACACCCCCAACCCTGTCCCCCTCTTTCACTGGCCAATAGGCCCCCACATGGTGTAAACCGGAAATACATCTCGCTGACGATGGCACCAGCATATTAATAATTAGTCTAGATGTTCTATGTATTTCTTGTTGTTGTTTGTGTATGTGTTTCTTTTCTTTCTTCTCTTGTGTTGCTTTTCTTCTGTCCCCCCATAATTCCTTCCTGTTCGCTGCTTTGTCATAATAAAAAGGTATTTTGAATGATCACAATGGGAGTATATCAGATTCTCAATGTGAAACATTAAAACTGTTCAGACAACCCGGGCACTTAGACTTCCATTCTCTGTGTCAAACAGCTGAACAGGACAGGTTTAAAAAAAAAAAAAAAAAAAGAACGGTGAGCAAAAATCCCAGAACCACACGGGGGGACCTAGTGAATGACCTACAGAGAGCTGGGACCACGCCAGGGACTCAAATCCTGCACTGCCAGACCTGTCCCCCTGCTGAAGCCAGTAGACGTCCAGGCCCGTCTGCGGTTCGCTAGAGAGCATTTGAATGATCCAGAAGAGGACTGGGAGAATGTGTTATGGGCAGATGAAACCCAAATAGAACTTTTGTGTAAAAACACAGGTTCTCGTGTTCGGAGGAGAAAGAATACTGAATTGCATCCGAAGAACACCATACCCACTGTGAAGCATGGGGGTGGAAACATCATACTTTTGGGCTGTTTTTCTGCAAAGGGACCTGGACGACTGATCTATGTAAAGGAAAGAATGAATGGGGCCATGTATTGAGAGATTTTGAGTGAAAATCTCCTTCCATTAGCAAGGGCATTGAAGATGAGATATGGCTGGGTCTTTCAGCATGACAATGATCCTAAACACATAGCCAGGGCATCAAAGGATTGGCTTCGTAAGAAGCATTTCAATGTCCTGGAGTGGCCTAGCCATTGCCTGGCACAGCCAGACTATTCTCCCTGTATTTTTCAAACACTGTGAGAAATAGTCTGGGACCCAGCCAAGCCTAGCCAGTCTCCAGATCTCAATCCCACAGAAAATTTGTGGAGGGAGTTGAAAGTCCGTGTTGCCCAACGACAGCCCCAAAACATCACTGCTCTAGAGGAGATTTGCATGGAGGAATGGGCCAAAATACCAGCAACAGTGTGTGAAAAGCTTGTGAAGAGTTATAGAAAACGTTTGGCCTCCGTTATTGCCAACAAAGGGTACATATCAAGGTATTGAGATGAACCTTTTGGTATTGACCAAATACTTATTTTCCACCATGATTTGGAAATAAATTCTTTAAAAATCAAACAATGTGATTTTCTGTTTTTTTTTTTTTCCACTTTCTGTCTCTCATGGGTGAGGTTTACCCAAGTTGACAATTACAGGCCTCTCTAATATTTTCAAGTGGGAGAACTTGCACAATTAGTGGTTGACTAAATACTTATTTGCCCCACTGTAATTATTTGTAGTAGTATAATATAATATTTCCTCCTGTTAAACTGTTTCAGTTTCATTTTTCTTAATGATTAATTAAGATCATTTAAAAATACATAGTATTAAGTATTGAGCATTGTTTTGATGCCATCCCAGGTAATGCTGCTGACAGCCACTAGGGGTCGTGTTATTTTATGATTTGGGGACTGCTGCACAGCTGCTGTAGAGTAGTAACTTAAGGTATTTTGACTGACTAGACGTCCATTTGAATTGGGTGGGCTACCAAACCTCCAGTTGAAATGGATTCAACGTCTATCTCAGTCAATGGCAGCCAATGAGATGACATTTCATGACTGTAATTGCATGTCAAAACATCTATTCCTATTGAAATGAACGCAAAAAAAAGAAACTAAGGTATGGGCAATTAACTCAGAGTTAACTTGCATATTAACACCTTTAATTATTTTAACTGCACATGTACTTCTTCACTGCCACAGTTTGCCGCCATGGGTCCTCAGGGCCGTTTACATGGTGACACTCCGAGAAGACGAAAAATGTCATGTTTGCATTTATAGGGTTCCGTTTCCATTCGAACGATGTCGCAATTCCGCATGAAAACGATGTAGTATTCATGCCAGGCCCTAGGGGGCATTGCAGATTTACAAGGCAACAGCGAATGATGCACTTTGACCTCCTCAGCCTGGAAGACAACATGCCCGCCCACTCCAAGCAATGGCATTTTCTTTTGTTCAAAAAGGCACAAAAATGGAAACATTAAACGTATTTAAATTAGAAGTATTATAAAAACAGTGAATTTAAAGCTGACGTTCCGCCATATTTGCTGTTTTTAATGTTTAGTAGCATAGCTGCACACGCCCAATGTGATGTGTACGAGTGCTGACGTTATCGGCGCGGTCCCACGCCGCGGGAGCTTTTTATATGCATGCGGAGCAGACCCCCCTCAATCCCCCGCAATCGAATTCTTCCAATTTGGAGGCAGGATTCCAAGGTTTGCGTCTGACACCATACGAACGTGAGGCCACTCCGCAACACAGTCATTGCGTCTTCGTGTCGCAGAGTCGCCATGTAAACTGCCCCCTAGTTCAAATTAATCAGACGTCCATCGCCGTCAACGGCAGCCGTGACGTTCCGTGTACGGCTTCCAGGTGCGCCGATGACGCCCGGGCTTCGTTTTAAGTGCAGCGCATGAAAGGGGCTTCAAACCTGCCCTCCTCCTTCTTTTCCTTTGCTAATTAGCCAATTCAAAGATCTGAGGCGCGCGCGTGTGGGAGGATAATTTGGGTTAAGACGGCAACACGTGTCAGCCATTTATCGGCGTACACAACAAAGGGAGGGGGCAGCTGTGATCTGAAAGCGACTTCCCGCCTGTTACAAAAGCGTCCTTGCTGTTTATTCGGCATCATCGGGAACACTAATTTCTCCTTAAAAAAAACTCCACCCGGATGAACGGATTCCCCACACAACAGATTCAATCTGCTGGCAAAATGATTGATATTAATGTGGTTTTTTGTATCTGAGCCGGAGGTAAAAATGAAGCGAGTTAATGAAATAACGAAAGGCGCATCCCCGTGAAACCTGAAAAGATCCTTTAAGCGTTTTTTTTCTGGCACCGGCATAGCAAGCAGGCGTTTCGTCAATTTGTCTGTTATTCGGCGTGTCCTACTCCGAATATTGGGCTTAGCGGTGCTACTTTTGATTGACGCTCGCACTTGTTATCGTACTTTGCAGAAATGTACAGCCAATGTAAGGGTATACTGTATATGTTTGTATACAGTATGAGTAGTCAGAAGGTGACATGTAGTCATCACTTTGGGGCCCTCTGAAAACTTCGAAGTTTCAACAATATTTTCTTATCATATTACCACAATACAGCACTAAGGTGGTACCCTCTACTTACAAAAGTCTCTTCAAATAAAATTTTTCAAGTTACGACATGTCTCAACGGAAAAATATTGCCTCTTGTTAAGAAAGTAAGTTCAGGTTATGAGACGCAAAAGATACTTACAGTGGGGCAAATAAGTATTTAGTCAACCACCAATTGTGCAAGTTCTCCTTCTTGAAAAGATTAGAGAGGTCTGTAACTGTCAACATGGGTAAACTTCAACCATGAGAGACAGAATGTGGGAAAGACCCAGAAAATCACATTGTTTGTTTTTTAAAGAGTTTATTTCCAAATTAGAGTGGAAAATAAGTATTTGGTCACCTACAAACAAGCAAGATTTCTGGCTGTCAAAAAGGTCTAACTTCTTCTAACGAGGTCTAACGAAGCTCCACTCGTTACCTGTATTAATGTCACCAGTTTTAACTAATTATCGGTATAAAAGACACCTGTCCACAACCTCAGTCAGTCACACTCCAGGACACCAGAGACAAAATAGTAGACCTGCACCAGGCTGGGAAGACTGAATCTGCAATAGGTAAAACGCTTGGTGTAAAGACATCAACTGTGGGAGCAATTATTAGAAAATGGAAGACATACAAGACCACTGATAATCTCCCTTGATCTGGGGCTCCATGTGAGATCTCACACTGTGAACTAGTGAATGACCTACACAGTGCTGGGACCACAGTAACAAAGGCTACTATCAGTAACACAATGTGCCGCCAGGGACTCAAATCCTGCACTGCCAGACGTTTCCGTCCTGCTGAAGAAAGTACACGTCCAGGCCCGTCTGTGATTCGCTAGAGAGCATTTGGATGATCCAGAAGAGGACTGGGAGAATGTGTTATGGTCAGATGAAACCAAAATAGAACTTTTTGGTAGAAACACAGGTTCTCGTGTTTGGAGGAGAAAGAATACTGAATTACATCTGAAGAACACCATACCCACTGTGAAGCATGCGGGTGGAAACATCATGTTTTAGGGATGTTTTTCTGCAAAGGGACCAGGACGACTGGTCTGTGTAAAGGAAAGAATGAATGGGGCCATTTATCAAGAGATTTTGAGTGAAAATCTTTTTCCATCAGCAAGGGCATTGAAGATGAGACGTGGCTGGGTCTTTCAGCATGACAATGATCCCAAACACACAGCCAGGGCAACAAAGGAGTGGCTTCGTAAGAAGAATTTCAGGGTCCTGGAGTCTCCAGATCTCAACCCCATAGAAAATCTGTGGAGGGGGTTGAAAGTCCGTGTTGCCCAACGACAGCCCCAAAACATCACTGCTCTAGATGAGATCTGCTTGGAGGAATGGGCCAAAATACCAGCAAGAGTGTGTGAAAAGCTTGTGGAGAGTTACAGAAAATGTTTGGCCTCCGTTATTGCCAACAAAGGGTACATAACAAAGTATTGAGATGAACTTTTGGTATTGACCAAATACTTATTTTCCACCATGATTTGCAAATAAATTATTTAAAAATCAAACAATGTGATTTCCTGTTTTTTTTTTCTTCCACATTCTGTCTCTCATGATTGAGGTTTAGCCATGTTGACAATTACAGGCCTCTCTAATACTTTCAAGTGGGAGAACTTGCACAATTAGTGGTTGACTAAATACTTATTTACCCCACTGTATGTGCTTCCTGCAATCTGCTTTTAAATGTCGCGCCAGAAGTCATTCAACATTAGTGTGCATTATTCAACATTATTATTCCACATCTTTCAAGATTATTCATCATTATACGGGCATGGTTTCCCCAGGTATATTTGTCTTATTCAATTGTGCAGGATTCAATCGTATTATTGTAATAGATTTTGATTTATTCACACTGTTTTTTACTTTATACAAACATTAATCACAGTACTTTCTTTCTTTTGTTCATCATTTATTAAGCGGTCCATTAATGGCTTGTAGCATGTTGGTTTTCGAGCTCGAGTCATGTAAGCAAAAGGAAAAACATCCCGCAAAAGATGCTTGACTTTCAAAGTGAGCGGCCTAGGGCTATGGGAGACCAACTTGCATTTTGATGCAGTGCTGAACCAGGGCCAAAGCCAAACATCCTTGCCAGGGGGAAGATGAGTCTTTATTAAGCCCGTATATAATAACAATATTTGATCAAATAGCATAATGTTTCAGCGCCTTTGACGTCTATCAACGTCAGCGTTTAGCTTCGACGGTTGGATTTATCAGCATTTATCAGAATAAAATCTGTCCGTCCTCCACGTCCTGTGATGAAATTCGCGTCAAGTTAATCACAATGCTAATTGAAACTTAGCATCAGTGGGGCTGTAATTCATCAGGTGTTAAAGCATATTAGTTCATTCCTTGGCTAATCCCCCTCGAGAAGCGCAGTTAGTGAGGGTCTTGGTTCATCCCCTCGACCGTATTTTGTAGATTTATTGGTTTTCAAAACATTTTCAGTACTTGCTTTCCGCTTAACTTTCCATCGGGAGAGAGGCCAAGGTCAATGGCTTGGTTGTCCACCATCAAGCGAAAAGCATTTGGTGTGTAATAGTTTGCGCCTTTCCACCGTTATTTGCTTAATTAACTTTTTTCCCCTTTTTAATTAAGGTCAGCTTAAACATGTACACAAGCTGCAGAATGGCAAACAGCCCCCTTGAGACCCTACGTGCTCCCTGTTTGTTTCTGGTAAAAGTGGCTGGCCGCTGAAGGACACCATCGTAAGGTAAAAACAATAAAAGTCATTTAAATGTGATAATCCTTAAAAACTTTAAATATGTACTGTATTACAATTTACAGACCCAGATTTGTCACCTTTGCGCTCACCCTTAGAGCAAGAATGTCAATTAAAGCCAAATTTAAAAACGCGCGAGGTTCTAATCAAGCGCGTTAGGTGACCTCATTAGTGCGAAAGCGCAATTCTCTTGTAAGGCAATGTTATTTTTAATTACGCAACATGCCAGATGACTTTATGGCCTCGTAGGCAGCTCGATGGGGTTTCATTGCACAGGAATGGGGTTATTGGCTATATAAATCAGGCTAGTAATAACGTTCCTAAATGACGGACAGGAGAGGTGTTGCATTAGCTGGCCTGCATAGGCGGAGTTTGACTTTTGGGGCAGGGGGGGCACAACACGTTGATGACCCCAAACGCAGTGTCAGCAATAAAATTTACTTACAAGAATATTTAAAATAGAGCTGTCAAAATTATCGCGTTAATGGGCGGTAATTAATTTTTTAAATTAATCACGTTAAAATACTTGACGCAATTAACGCACATGCCCCGCTCAAACTGATTAAAATGACAGCACAGTGAAATGTCCACTTGTTGTATTTTTGGGAGTTTTGTCGCCCTTTGCTGGCGCTTGGGTGCGACTGATTTTATAGGCTTCAGCACCCATGAGCATTGTGTAAATAATTATTGACATCAACAATGGCGGGCTACTAGTTTATTTTTTGATTGAAAATTTTACAAATTTTATTAAAATGAAAACATCAAGAGGGGTTTTAATATAAAATTTCTATAACTTGTACTAACATTTATCTTTTAAGAACTACAAGTCTTTCTATCCATGGATCGCTTTAACAGAATGTTAATCATGTTAATGCCATCTTGTTGATTTATTGTTATAATAAACAAATACAGTACTTATGTACCATATGTTGAATGGATATATCCATCTTGTGTCTTATCTTTCCATTCCAACAATAATTTACAGAAAAATATGGCATATTTTATAGATAGTTTGAATTGCAATTAATTACGATTAATTAATTTTTAAGCTGTGATTAACGACATTAAAAATTTTAATTGTTTGATGGCCCAAAATATAATATAATACATAATATAAAATTTTTAAAAATTTTAACCAGTAATAAGTTGACAATGAGCGTTTTTTGTTCCCCATCATTCTAGAGGGGAATTCTAAATCAGGCTGCTCAGGCAATGCTTTTCGCCAAGATCGTCATCCATTGAATATGGTACGCCCGCTGGTGTCGTGCCAATGTAGTTACCCCAGTCAAAAATTCCGTCCCCTGGGCGGAGCCATATGGAGGTAGTTTTGTGCCTTTATTATTCAATCAAAAAAAGTTGCTTCAATAAAAAAAATGGTAACACTTTATAATAACTATCCGTTTTACTAGTTAATATCATTAGCAAACTGTTGATAAATGATTTTTTGTTGATTTGTGAAGTATTTGTTAACAGTTAAGCATTTACAGGGTGTTCCAATATGGTTGACCCCATTCTAAATGCCAATGCTAGTTGATGGACCTTATTAAAACTATATACACTTTATGTTGAATGTCATAAGTTTTATTGGTTAAATATACAAAGAAAAGTACAAATATTTTTTGGTTCTATGGCAGATTTTCATAAATGTGCAACATATGCGCTGCCTGCAAAATGCCTTAACAAAAGCCTTTTCTTTTTAAGTATACGGCATTTCTTAAACTGAAAAGATAGAAATGGCAAACGTTACACACAAAAACTTGAAACACCCTGTAAATGCTTAACAAACTGTTAGAAATACTTCACAAATCAACAATAAATCATTTATCAACAGTTTACTAATGATCTATTACCTAGTAAAACGGATAGTTATTATAAAGTGTTACCAAGAATATATTTTCAACTTCAGCTTCAATCAAAAAAAAAAAAAAAAAAAAAAAAAGTTTGAATGCAAAAATAAATTTAAAAGAAAAAAAAATGCATGTGAAAGTGATTTTTTATTTATTTTTTATTTTATTTTTTATTTTTTTGACTGAAGCAACTTTTTTGATTGAAGTAATGTTGATTTGTGTTTGGGCCACATTTCAGCTAGGACACATTTGTCTTTATTATTCAATCAAAAATAAGTTGCTTCAAAAAATATTTTCAAAAAAAAAATCAGTTGAATCAAAAAAAAAAAAAAAAAAAAAAATCAATCATGGAAAAAAATTTTGAATGCGAAAAAATATTTGAAATTGAAAAATTTGCATTTGAATACTTAATTTTTCATTAAAACTGTTTTCTTTGATTGAAGCAATCCTTTTTGTGTTTGGGCCATATTATGAGTAGGAAATTTGTGTCTAAATCATTTAATCCCCAAAAAAAGTTGCTTCAATCAAAAAAAATAATAAAAATCTTTCAAAGAAAAAAATCATTTGAAAAAATAAAATTGCCCTTCCCTATTTTATTTTATTTTTTTAATTATATGCAAAGCAAATGACCGTCTAAGTTGCAAGTTTACATAATTTGTTCGAAAAAAAAATCTTGACCCATCATAAATATATATTTTTTTTGTTCATTTCATACATTTTTGTTGCAGTTTTATTGCTTTACAACTTTTATATATAGAGGAAAGTCAATTACATGCAATCATACTTTTCGGCCATCGGGGGGGCCTGCCCCCCCTTAAAATCTGCTTATACTGGCCTGCGGTTAATAGTGAAAAAACGCAAGTTATTACTATTCAAAACGCGGCAATCTCACAACAGAGAAGTTCCACGGATATTTATAAATTGGATGAATTTCTGAATAGCGAACCCCGAAAGCTGGAGCTACATAAAAGCAGGTCATCGTCTGTTGTTCACATGTCAGAGTGGTTTTTTTATTCCATTGCCAGAAAAGACCCCACTCATTATCTCCTAGCACAAATGTGTTACACAGGCGCCGACAATGAGGATGAGCCTCCTTTTATTGAAATCACAATTAATCAGGCCGCCGCAAACAATGTGCCCGCGCCGTAATTCATCACCCGCGCTCCCTGCCATGTTGAAACATGCCTCCAAATATTTATTGTGCCGGCCGTGTAATTAGACGCGGCTACAGTCGGCACGAGAGGACGCGCGAAAGCGGTGATGAGTTTGTTAATTACCGCGCCGGACCCGCCTGACAGCCAAGCGCGAGTGCGCACGCCAAGTGATTAATGGTCCGAACGCAGAGTGCCGCAACCGAAACGGTTCATCTGGGAAGGGATCGAAAGAAACGTGCCGGTTACATTTTCATGTGGGAAACAACTAGGGGTGCAACGGTTCAGTTAGCCCACGGTTAAGTTTGAACCTGGGTTTTGGAATCACGGTTTCGGTTTTGCATTTCAAAAAAAAAAAAGCCTTTATTTTGTGTTTTCCGAAATTTCCAGGTTCGCGGTGAATCAGTAACAGGCACACTTTTGCAAAAAAGACAATATTTATTGATTAGAAAATGCAGAATAAATGACATTTATTGATTACAATCACACAAGAGCAAGCAAACAAGTATCAACAAATGTCAACGATGACGCTGGATTTGAGAAAGTTAACCCCAGAATCCCCGCGTTACCGTTATAGCAAAACGAAATGTCCCTTAGCAATGAAAATCACTTACCGTGAAATCCGCCAGCGGGTCACGTACGGATCGCCTGGCTTTGTTCCTTCGCCGCCTTACCGGAGTGTGTTGGCTCCCCGCTCATTTGTCACGGTAAGCGATTTTCAATGCTAAGGGACATTTCGTTTTGCTGTAACGGTAATGCGGGGATTCTGGGGTTGACAAACTCAAATCTAGTGTTATCGTAGACTTTTGCTCTAGTGCAGGGGTGGGCAAACCGGTCCTCAAGGGCCGCAGTGGGTCATGGTCTTGCTTCCAACTGACCCAGCACAGATAGTATAACCAATGAGAAATGAGAGAGCACCTGACTGCAATCGACTGATTGCACTTGTAAAACAGCAGATTGGTGAAAATGTGTCCTCTTAATGGGTTGCCACCAAAACCCGCACCCACTGCGGCCCTTTGTGGAATAGTTTGCCCACGCCTGCTCTAGTGGGATTGTAATCAATAAATCTAAGGGTTCTTCTGATCATGTTTTTTTTGCTCCCAATCCGATCCCGATCGTTTTAGTTTGAGTATCTGCCGATCTCGATATTTCCCGATCCGATTGCTTTTTATTTTTGCTCCCGATTCAATTCCAATCATTCCCGATAATTGTTCCCGATCATATATATTTTGGCAATGCATTAAGAAAAAAATGAATAAAACTCGGACGGATATATTCATTCAACATACAGTACATAAGTACTGTATTTGTTTAGTATGACAATAAATCCTCAAGATGGCATTTACATCATTAACATTCTTCCTGTGAGAGGGATCCACGGATAGAAAGACTTGTAATTCTTAAAGGATAAATGTGACTTTGTATATTGTGACTAAATATTGCCATCTAGTGTATTTGTTGAGCTTTCAGTAAATGATACTGTCAAGTTCAAAAATAGACCCTTAGGTAGACATTTGTAAAATTACCCAAAAATAAGGAGAGAAGACAGTCAGTTTTCGTGGCCAAGGAGAGCAAGGAGGGACTAGACAGTGAAATGCTAGATTACGCTGTATAGTCACCAAAATTGATCTAAAACTAAACTCCTTGCTCTTTCTTTTATTAGGGGCTTGTCCTTACACAGAAAGGTGCCACCCTAAAGGGAGGGGGAAAGCAAGCTGGAAACACCCATGTGATTTTGGTTGGCTATGTGTGAGCATGTAGGTGGAACTAACTAAATACACGTGTGTAAGCAAAGGCACTTAGGTCAAGTGGTCAGAATGACCCAGACACTTCAGTTCTGCAACGCTGCGGCCATGGAAGATGTCCTCGAATGGAAGATGCCCTCGAAAGTCTAGACGTAAGATGCTGAAGATGTCCCAGAAGGTCTAGTTACGCAATGTTGCGGCCATGAAGCAAGGCAGTTGTCACCCCGACCCTCTTTAAGACTTTGTAACACTTCAACATTGTACTCCAGCCTAGTATAGCAAGCAATAATCATTTACTGGTTATATCAAATAAGAAAAAAAATGGCAATATGTATTATGTATGTATTAGGTATATATGAGCACAATCAAATATTCAATCAATCAAGCAAATATTCAACAGATACTACAGCCATTTAAATTCTGCCCAAATGCATGATGGGAAGTGCAACCATGACTGTGCGTAGGGGCACCAATTGATATATCTTCTCTGCGTTGGGAAAGAACATAGGGTGTTAAGAAAATGATCAACTACTCCCTTTCATCCCCACATTGCCTCCCACGTTATTTTTAATTGCTGAGAGAGATATTGCAAGGCTTTAGCCACATAAAAAATGGCTCCAAAGGCTGTCAAAATTCTCTCTACTCATTATACGCTGCCTTTTAGCGCTATCTATAGGTAAAACGGCGTCTTTATAGATTGAACGCGACAATGCGCGAGTGGGTCGTGCAGCGCATGCGCTAATTATTTAACGTGATTAATTTAAAAAATTAATTACCGCCGTTAACGCAATAAATTTGATAGCCCTACTTTAAGCCAAAACTTCTCTGGATGAGTGTAAGACATTTTGTCTGTAACGTTAAATACAATTAGAAAACAATTTAAATAAAAAATATATATATATATATTTAAAAAAGGCATGTCCGATATTTTTTTGCCGATTCCGATACTTTGAAAATGACGTGATCGGACCCGATCTCCGATCGATCGGGACATCTTTAATAAATCTCATTTTTTCTGCATTTTCTAATCAATAAACATTGTCTATTTTGCAAAAGTGTGCCTGTTACTGATTCACCGCGAACCTGAAAATTTCGGAAAACATTTTGCTTTTAAGAAAATGAAATAAACACTTAAAATGTAAACATTTTTGACTGTTAAAATGCCTCTTAGCCCTTTGGCTAGTGTAGTGACTAACTACTGAAATACACACACAGTAGTAAAAAAGTTACTTGGCAAAGTAACTGGTGTTACCTTTCATGTTTTTTTTTCATTTTTTCCAAAAAATTAAAAAAAATCAAAAAACAAAAAAACATAGTAACCTTTGCTGTTTGGAGGTCATTTAATGTTGTGAATCAACCGTTAAAGTTGACAAAATTGCTCCCGTTTTTGCATTAGTTCCCTTCTGTCTGCTTTCGACATGTGAAAATTTTAAAACTGTTCATCCTTTAAAGATCGACTCAAGTCAAGATTTTGCCGATTTAGGAGTATTTTAGATAAAAAGTTACTTATGTTCGCTAGGAAGGTTCACTACAACAGAGCCTTTCTGAGAAGTTTACTGCTCTAAAATGGCGGCTGTTTACTAACGCTACGGAGTCGGTCATTTCGCATGTAGTTCTATATGCATGAGATATCTAGGCGTAGATTGTAGGCTGTCAGCTACAGTCAGGAAATATTGGAGCCACCTAGCATAGCATCTCGTTTGCAGCGTCACAACAAACACTCTTCCCTCTCCGTGTCTCTGACTTTTCTGGCGTCATTCAACCAACGTATTAACGCACATTGTCTCGTTGCCGAAACGGTGACAAAATCCGAACGGAGGGAAAAAAACGTAATGCACGAAAAACATACAGATTTTGAACGTAACGTACGGCGTACACATTTGAAAATCAGTGCTCACTTGTACAAATTACGCCAAGACTGTACAACTCGTTATAGTGGACCGCCACAGTTAGGTAGTAGCACTCTGTAGCACGGGACATCCAACTATCAGGGGTCAGGGCGAAACTATGTGCTTTAGCGAAATCATCTTCGATGGCTTTGCGTGCCATTTCATAAATGTCGGGGATTACGTTGTTGGAGAAATATGTCCGCTAGGGAACAATGTAACGCGGGTCAAGCGTTGCAAATAAATTAACGTGTGTTTTCACTGGTGTCATCTTCGGGGTAGTCCTGCTCTGAGAAAGTGATATCTGTGGGTGATGCCGGCTGAGGTGCGGGAGTCATGTTATAAGTAAGCCTGTCGCAATATGCAATAATTTAATTTATCGCACGATAAATAAAAATGAAGGCGGTAATTTTTCCACTGCGATTTAGTTCGGATTCCTTGTTCCCAACTACGCAAAATGCATCTTCATTCCAGGTCCGGCAAAAAATAGCGCCGGAGCCAATCGTTCCCATTATATCCTATTTTTCAAACGTATACCGGCCGCGTCAGTGCTCTGGATTGACTGCGGACCATCTCCGCCGTGCCGGTGTTGTTGACGTGTGGGCGCTCCCGTCAGGGGTGGCCTTTCACGCGGGGCGGCTATTTTTCGGTACAATACCGGATATTTACAACAAAGTCCGCCAAAACATTGTTACTGACTTGGCTGCTACGAACAACCTCGCTTTGACAACGAACAGCTGAATGAACATTGAGTGGCAAATAAAGAGCGCTTTGCTTCAAACTCGTCCTGTTTATGAAAGTCGATTGTCATATGCTGGTGTTGTGCAGTAATGAGCAGACGTGACTTCAGCGGCGTTTGCTAACTTTTTTAATGTGCGCACACACTGGATATCATGAAATAGCAAATTAGATGTGCTACATACCATGCCATTGGCTACGTGAGCCCAAAGTGATTATGGGACACGTAGTCCATATACTTCATCGATGAATTATAAACCACCATGACTGAATGGAAGTTAAGAAGGCCAAATCAATCCATACCAGTGACTATAGATTATGCTGCTGATATTGTTAATTCAGTACGTGACACAGATGGATTCGGACCACAAATATGATGTCTTGCTCATGTAGTAAACCTAGCTGCTACGAGAGCTGTAGCAATCAACAGTGTCAGTGTCGCCACACTTTACAAACAGTAAAGATTGTTCTCACCGCTTTTATACAAAATTTCTTCAGATCAGTAAGAAGTAAGCACATAAATATTATGCACTAAAATGCATGTTTATATGACGGCAATTTAATTTTTGCCCGTTAGCAAAAAAAAAAAAATTGTAAAAAAAATTCTATTGTTTTTAGTTGTGATTTGTTAAAAAGTATTTTTGAATTTAAGAGTATATATTTATCGCGTTTAAATTCTCACTGTGTTATTGTAAATTGTTTAAAAAAAAAATTGCGGGGGCGCAATAATATCGTAATAATTTATGAGATAAATTATCACACACTAAAATTTGTTATCGCGACAGGCCTAGTTATAAGTGTTGTCTTTAGCATAGGGAACAAGCGCTGAGCAATGCTTACAAATTTTATTTTATTTTATTTTTTCAATATCCACGGGGAAACTAAATGTTGCCACACCGCAGATTTGAAAGAAGCCGGTGCTTTCTCAAAATTCGGTCTCTCCACCCCTCCACTCGCCATAGCTATTTGTTTTCTTTCTTGTTTCACTTTCACTTCACTCGTGAGCAAGACAGGGCATTTCTCTGCTTCTATTACACAGGTGTTTGACAGCGGGAATTTCTCCACAGTGGTGCTTCACGTCACACACAGGCGCACAGAGCTCGACCAATTCATTCCACAAGCGTTCGGAAAAAATTAATTGCAAAACCGAAAAGGCGCGGTTCATAAAGGCGGATTGAACCGTACAGGGTGAACCGTACGGTTCGGCTTTGAACTGCAAACCGTTGCACTGCTAGTGACAACCCCTCCCCTTTGAGGGCTGGTTACCAATTTAATGTTGTGCAGGAACAGGTTTTATAGGTAAACCAATGACAAGTGTCGGGCAGGAACATTTTTCTCAGTTAGAAGAAACAGTTCTGAAGTAAAAAAGCTGTGGGTGTTCAGCAGGAACCAGTTTCCAAGGTCAGTCAACTGAAAATGTTGTGCTTTGCTAAACCAACAGGCATCCTATTTCAAATTGCGAGCTCTTACGGGATTAGTGCCGCTCGGCTTGTTTTTGCGGTCTTGTCGATGGCAACCCAAGAGATCCGGATGCATCTGGAAGTTTAACACGGGAGCAGGAACGTGCGTTTGCAACGCCACGGTGGAATGGCGCTCGATGTGCGTGACGACGACAGTAAAGTAGCGGGTCGTTTCGGCATGAAATGAAAACCACAACAACAAGCTGCTTGCTTTCCCAGCCTGAAGTGACCCGTCGTCAGAGATTTTATTTATGCGTGAGCCCTTCGACGCCGCCGCCTTCTTCTTCTCCGGGAAAACACAAGCGTGACTCCTAATCCGGCCGCAGAGTGAGATTAACTCCACTGCCGGCTGCCTGGAACCCTCCCATTTCTTTGTTTGTCTATTTCACGCATGCCCCTTTTGCTTATCTCCCTCAGCGCTCAACGCCATTCATTTTGTTCAAAAGTCATTGTCGCTGTGATTTCGCATTCTCGGAAGCAAAAAGCCTGCCCGCATTCAGATAAACACACTAGGCATCTTCACAAACAAGCGGACAAGGCTGCCGTCTTGACTCAAGCCAAAGCTGGAGGTCGAGATACTTGCATTTTGGACATCTTTGTTCTTTCCGCGATGTAAAGTCAAATTTGGTGGACACGGCTGTCATGACTAGACTGGCTTTTAAGTCTTAAGAAGCCTTGCTCGAAAGGAATGTCTGCCATTTTGAACAGATTTGAGCAGAATCATGCATAGGAATGGTTTCCACGTTTGGTGCCGACATTACCAAACTCAAAACTGATCTGGACAGATGGACCACACAAAATTCGGACTGATTATGCGCTTACACCTGTGATGCAATCACAGTTTCTTGGCCCCCACAATCCTCGGCCGATCCCGGCCTTCTGGAGCATTCCATATGCAATTAGCTTCCCACAGCCTTGGTGTTTATCCCCCCTCAAGCAGATTCACCCTACCATAGCTCATGTTACCTTGTACACCTCAATCAATAAATCAGCCGAACACCTCGACCTGTTGCCGACCTTTCTTGTGGATGACCGCACTTTGACAAAAGCTGGGCAAATTTCCCTTTTGAATAACGCCAACAGCAAGCCAAAAGTCCCTAAAGGATGTGTCGTTTCCGTACTGCGTACTGGAGGAAACGGGTAGCGTTAATCCGCGTGATGAATGTTCCTAGTAGCTCGGTGAGCCAAAACTGCTCTCGGGGTTTCTTTTTTAAAAAAAATTTCTAACGCAACTCGCCGCAATGTTCCGCCCGGGTCAAGAAGTCACGCCGGGAGGCAGAAAGTTGCACGCCGTGTGTTGTGCTATGTTCTGCCGGTTATTAAAAAGTTATGGGATTCACCCTAGGTGTCTGCAAAGCACGGGAGTGTTAGACTGTTACAAATAGCACATCATTTTAATTGCTGTAAAGTCTTTTCTCCCCGCACCAATTTCTCAAGACTTATTTGCATGCCATTTGCATTCAAGTGTATCAAAACAGCAACTGTTTCAAGCTCACAAGATACAGTTTTGATTTGTGTTTCCTTCGTACATAGCATCCCCACGACGGCAGTAGATGTCCAATACATTTGTTTTTTTTGTTGTTGTTGTTTTTTTTAAACCTGTCCTGTTCAGCTGTTTGACACGGAGAATGGAAGTCTAAGTTCCCGGATGGTCTGAACAGTTTTAATGTTTCACATTGAGAGTCTGACATACTCCCATTGTGATCATTCAACTTACCTTGTTAATTATGACAAAGCAGCGAACAGGAAGGTGTTATGGGGGAACAGAAGAAAAGAAACACAAGAGAAAAAAGAAAAACACAAACTAAAACAAGAAAAACATTGAACATCTAGACTAACTACTAATATGTTGGTGCTATCGTCAGCTAGATGTATTTCCATGTTGACACCATGTGGGGGGCCTGTTGACCAGGGAAAGAGGGGGATGGGGATGGGGGAATCTATAGGCTAAATGATTGAAAGGGGTAGAGTGTACACGAATCAGCTTTGTGATCTAGAACCCAGTAATCGTGTTAATCCCTTGTGAGTGTAAGCCCATTGGCAACCGACCCTATGCCGCCCCATCGCCAATCCCGGCACCGGGACCCCCCACCCGAGCGCGGCCTATCACATCCAGCCGCACGCGAGCCAGACCAGGCGCGTGAAGGCCACGCAGATGAGCTGAGACGCCACGTGGGCGCCAACCCAGGGCCACGGCCCCCACCCTGCCATCCCGGGGAGGGAGGGCCGGGGGGGGTTGTTTTCAGCGCAGCCCATCCCTTCTCCCGCAGCCCAGCAAAGGAGCCACCCCTTGCCTGGTATACCAGACTCACCGCTGTTTCAGCGATTGAGTCTGCCGACCGTCCGGCGGATCAAATTCCGAGGGCGGAGCAAGCCACAGCAAACAGACAGTGGAGTGGACCAATCAGCGACGGGCAGACGTAACGTTGTTAAAGTGACAAGTAATTAGCGTGAGCGGAGAATGGAGAAGTTTATTCAACGTGGCTAGCGCGAGCCATGTTGACTGTTGTCAATGACTTGTGTCGATGTGTTTTTGGTAAATTAAAACTGGTTTTACCGCGGATTGGAACATATTCTCGGCTCTCCCGTTCGCCATCTGTGTTGTTGTAGAGACGACTTTCGGCGCGTAAGAGTGACGTTACTCGTGAAGAACACGTCACGCAAATAAACGAATCTGATTGGACGGTTGATTTTGTATCTTGTTCGAGAGGCCGTTAATGGGCTGGGTCCCAGACTATTTCTCACAGTGTTTGAAAAATACAGGGAGAATAGTCTGGCTGTGCCAGGCAAAGAGGCCCCCGGGATCCAGGGTGGTCCCCCGGGCCACCCGTGCACCCATCATCCGGTCTTCAGGGATGGCAAGAGGGGACGCATCACCAACCCCACGCCTATCCCCACCCCCGCCCACCCACCAAGACCACGGGCCACAGCCGCCATGGCATGCCACGGGACCCCCAGCGGCCCACCAAGCCCAGGGCAGGGCAGGGTCCCCCACCGGTGCAGGCAACACCCAGCTGATACACCGGCACCCAGCCAGCGACCCGTCAAAGCGGAGGCAGGAGAACACCGAGGAACCGCCACGGGGTGACGCAAGATCGGGACCTCGACCCCCCCCCTTCGTACATAGCATCCCAACAACGGCAGTAGACGTCCAATACATTTGGATTAGAATCATCGCTGCCAGCCCGTCCCTACTGCTTGGTTTTTATCTGAATGTTTCAAGTACGTATTGATTAATTTGAAATGCGCTTCAGTGCCAGTCCGTTTCTTAAACTAAGCTGACCCGCGACCTCGCCCGAGCGCCGTTCGTATAATTGACGTTCGCAACTGTGAGCTGATGTCTGGCTACATTGGAAGCACATCGACCGCTAGCGGCGCGGTAAATTAAGGAAGGGAGAAGAATTTAAAGGAGGGAATTGGAGAGCAAAATCAATCAGCGAAATCAGAGCCAAGCCATCCCTTTTATTTTCCGTGGCCAGTCAGCCCGTTTTTCAGTCGGCCTCATCTTGTTCATTAGTCAGCTAGGTAGCCGCTTCATTAGCTATCCAGGACCGAACGGGACCTTTTCAGACGTTTTTGCACATCTAACACGTTTCCGAAGTCCCTTAACGACAATAAAAGCAAGACGAATTTGTAGGCTTGTTAGAAAATTTTACCTGGTGTCGTCTGCTTGAAAGCGATTCTAAATTAAGTCATGAGTGGAGAACCTTCGTGCGGTGGTCATTATTTTGTTTATTTAATTATGCAGATTAGCCATTTATATCGTCACAACCGGTACTATAACTTTACCTCCTCTCAGCATCGTAGCTTATAGGCTAACCATATTGTCATTTGTTTTGTCTAGAAAAAACTCCCTAGCTCGGCTGTATTTCCGATATCTCGCCGCTTTCTAGCCAGCCAAGCGCGGAGAGGGAGGTCAGGTGCGCCTATTCGCACTTTCTTACCGGCTATAATCAAGTGATTTGGTCCAACTTTATCTGAAAGCAAAGCTATGATTTATCTCTATCCCGGTTCCAAGATGAATGACCCCCCCGTGTAAAAATACAATTGGTGTAATTGGATCATTCTTCGCAGCGGCGCTCCATAACTCCTGCGTTATGTACCCCGGTGGCAGGTAATGTTTTTCATTATATGCCAGGCCAGTTTTATATATAGAAAACGTGTGGGAAGGGACTTTGCCCGCAGTCATTTTGCTTGCTAAGTCCCCCGTAGGTACATCCAGTATTGATTGGGAGTAGAGAGAGAGAGTCCTCGGCTAAATTTAGCAGGCGAAGCAACATACACGCAAAATGACAATCACCTGGGGTGGATGCTGGGAAATACTCACACGAGTAGACAAACAAAGGCCTCCCGTCGTACCCAAAAAGACAAAACAATAAAAGATTTGACGGCGCTAGCTGTGTCTAATTGGCTCCGGGTGCCATCGCCGAGGGTTCCTTCTTCCTACGGGCCGCGAGATTGACAATCTGGCACTCGGCTTTTTTCACAAATCTCCCCCAAAACCTTTAAGGGTAAAAGTAATGAATGCAGCCTTTGCCAAACTTTTGTATTCCACTTCAACAGGCCGGGTGATGCAGCAAGAGCTCACTCGGCGACATTCATACTAGCACAAAACCGAGTTCTTACGTGCCAAGTGGTCCAACCAGTGGCGGACTTGGCAATTTTGGGGCCTAAGGCGAAAATATCCAGGTGCCCTCTTCTTGGGTCAGGGGTTAAAAAGGTGAGAAGGGTGAGCTGTCCCAAACGACAAATTTTCTCCTGATTAGTCAGCCGACTAGTTTTACGATTAATAATAATAAAAATAATACATTTTATTTCTAGAGGGCTTTTCAAAACACACAAAGACGCTTCACAAGAGACATGGAATCACAGGACGATAAAAAGGTATTAAAAGGATAAAAAATTAAAAGCACAATAAAAAGAAGTAAAAATATAACAGCTAGGGGTTATGGTGGGTAAGAAAGAGTGTGTTTTCAGTCTAGATTTGAAAAGTGATAGAGTAGATATGCTGCGGAGATAAGGGGGTAGGGAGTTCCAGAGCTGGGGGGCGCAATGACTAAAAGCTCTGGAACCAAAGGTGGAGAGGCGGACACGGGGGACGGAGATTAGTCGACTAATCTAATCTCTTTTTTTTACTTATTTAGCAACTAAATTTTTGTTGACGCTTATTAATTCACAAAACCATTTTGGAACACTTAAATTCTTTAATAAAGTACAAATAATCATGTAAATAACAATAATTATTCACAAATAAACAATGAGGTTAAATGCTGATAGTATTGACTAGTGCAAAAGAATGGAAAGTAAACAGATTCAGAACACTGACTTTGCCTTTCCAACATTATTCAAAACAATTCTTAAAAAAAAATTCTAGCAATATTATTACAGTATACTACTACATATAATAGTAGTATAATAATTACAATAATTATTCATTGCCAATCATATTTGTCATAAAGAGTGTCATTTGAAAGCTATTCTTAGTGTACAATCTGTATTCTGTAGTATTTACTCAACATATTATGATTAGGGGTGTCAAACGATTAAAATTTTAATCGAGTTAATTACAGCTTAAAAATTAATTAATAGTAATTAATCGCAATTCAAACCATCTATAAAATATGCCATATTTTTCTGTAAATTATTGTTGGAATGGAAAGATAAGACACAAGTTGGATATATACATTCAACATACGGTATATAAGTACCGTATTTGTTTATTATAACAATAAATCAACAAGATGGCATTAACATTATTAACATTCTGTTGAAGCGATCCATGGATAGAAAGACTTGTAGTGCTTAAAAGATAAATGTTAGTACAAGTTATAGAAATTTTATATTAAAACCCCTCTTAATGTTTTCGTTTTAATAAAATTTGTAAAATTTTCAATCAAAATAAACTAGTAGCCCGCCATTGTTGATGTCAATAATTACTTACAGAATGCTCATGGGTGCTTAAGCCGATAAAATCAGTCGCACCCAAGCGCCAGCAGAGGGCGACAAAACTCCGAAAAACACAACAACACGACATTTCACTGTGCTGTCATTTTAATCTGAGCGGGGCATGTGCGTTAATTGCGTCAAATATTTTAACGTGATTAATTTAAAAAATTACCGCCCGTTAACGCGATAATTTTGACAGCCCTAATTATAATATTCATTCTGAAGTATGTGGGATTAACTCCAGAAATTGTTATTTATATGACGAACATGACGTGCTTTTATTTTGAAATGTAAAAGGTACGTTCACTAAACCGCTAACCGAAAGCTTTACTTCCCGTAAAAAAAAATATTCTTCGTCATTGCTTGTGATGTCACTAAGATTTAATTTTTTTTCGTTAGCAAATGTTGTTAACTAGCTGATTGGAACTGTACTGCATTGTTTCGCCACAGGGTGTACTGTCGTGTATTTTATGTTCGGTGTGAAGAAGAAGAAGAAAGTTAAAAGAGGCATTAGCGGCCTGTTCTCACTTCTCCCTCACTGCACTTTGGCTCTCATGGAAAGCACGTTCGCTCATGTGTTCGAAATAAACATGCAAAGTAGCAAGTGAGCTGTAAAAATAGCTAGCTTAGTGGCGTGAAAAACGGGGGAGAGCTAAATTAAGCTAACGAACAGCTAAGCGGAGCTAAGCGATGCTAAGCTAAACGGCGCTAAATGAAGCTAAGCAACTGATACTCAAGTCCGTCGTCGTCGTGGAACAGTACATTGTAGTGCATGTGTGTGTGTGGGGGGGGGATAATATAAATGCAGCATTCAAATGGTTTTCTTTTTTGTTTTGTTATTTGTTTGTTTGGTATGCTGACATAATTACACATGACGAATAGTTGGGGGTGCTGCTGGCTCCGGTGGTCCAAGCCCTTGCTCGTTGGTGCAAGGGCAGCTGGTTGGGGGCCCCCTACTGGTTGGGGGCCTAAGGCGATCAGCTACTTCACCTGAATAGTAGATCCGCCTATGGGTCCAACTTTGGAGCATCCGACACGCCAAAATCATTTTTTGGAATGAGCTCGCACACCCGAGGCGAATCAGTTTGATAATCTCTGCTCTAGAAGTTAACTGCGTTCCCATTGACACTGCGTTTTTCCGCCCACCCTCTGAGCAAGCTGGCTGGTACAAAATGAGCTTTTTCTGGTGATTCCTGAGTTACTTCCCCAAAAAAGCGCCCACGCTAATCAGCACTTTTCACACGAAAATGATGTCAATCGGCCTCCTTCAAAGGCTCCTAATCACCCGCTAGAAAAAGGCTGGAATGTGTCGAGCTTGCTGATCTCCGAGTGAAGGTTACATGCAATTTGGTCACCCCGCCCGCACGCCAAATTTCCAGATGCTGTTTGTGAATGTGACTTTAGCTCATTAGCAGCTATGTGTGCTCAGCCGGAGAAGGCCTGCCAGTAATAAGGAGACTGTCGGAAAGTCTAGCAAAAGGTTTGGTCAGCAGGAATGAAATCGTGGCTGATTTTCACAAAAAAAAAATCTGGCACAAGGTGTCATTAGGGGAAAGCGAAGGCCCACCTGGAAACGCCAGCGCTTTTTCCGAGACGGTAATTTAAGTGGAAAGAAAAGGAGGTGGAAAAGCTTCTCATCTCATCGCTACCCGCGGGGTCCGGCAGTCTTTGGGCCACTGAGGTAATTACAATTATGCAAATGAGGCGCACTGTCACGCCATGGAACAAAAGCAGTGCAACGCATGCACACTTCAGTCCTCAGGTTTGCTTGTGGAAATCCAAGAACAGGGACACTTTCATTGTCCTCACCTCTCTTTCTTATGACTCTGATGAATTCTGTTGCATTCTGGTGCAACAGATCTGAATCTGAGCTAGTTCCAGCTGTTTACACTAGCTGAACTGGTTTGTGCTATTGATACTGCAGAGGAAAACCGTTTAATCCTTACACTTAGGCCTGTCGCGATAACAAATTTTAGTGGGCGATAAATTCTCTCATAAATTATAGCGATATGCGATATTATTTCGCCCCCACCCCCAATTTTTTTTTAACCAATTTACAATAACACATTAAGAATACAGTATATATTAATAATAGGGCTGTCAAACGATTAAAATTTTTAATCGAGTTAATTACAGCTTAAAAATTAATTAATCGTAATTAATCGCATTTCAAACCATCTATAAAATATGCCATATTTTTCTGTAAATTATATATATATTCTGTAAAATAAATTGTTGGAATGGAAAGATAAGACACAAGATGGATATATACTTTCAACATACGGTACATAAGGACTGTAGTGGGCATTTCACTCTACTGTCATTTAAATCTGTCTATGCTGCCCTCACTCCGAAGCGTCTACTTTTTCCAAAGCTAGACAGCTAGTGAACGACGCCTTAATAATTCTTCCTTTTTCATCTGATTTATTAATAAAATGGCCTCAAACCATTGTCCTCTTTAGACCGTCGTAAAACTACAAAAAAAAGTACACAAGCATTGCATAAGCAACAACGTTAGCTTAGCACGCTATACAGGTTCACTAAACATAAACAAAAAGCGTCTCATACAAAAAATATACCATTTCGCTTACTAACATAATACAGTATGTACATTCTTTACAACAACAATACTTACGGACAAGTCTTGTCCAAGGATCATATAAGCACAACATTACAACGTAGGCGTCAGCCCGAGACGTCGTGCAGCCATATTGAACTGGCGAGAAAACAATAAACCATGTCGCAAAGCGACCACAAGAGTTCGCTGTTGGACAGCACAAAAAGCCTTGCTGTAAAACTTACCAAAAGGCAGAATACTGTCTGAGCGGGACATGTGCGTTAATTGCGTCAAATATTTTAATGTGATTAATTTAAAAAATTAATTACCGCGCGTTAACGCGATAATTTTGACAGCCCTAATTAATAATACTAACATTAAGTACACCCATTTAAACGCAATAAACGTTTACTCTTAAATTCAAAAATACTTTTTAAGAAATTCCAACTAAAAACAATAGACCATGCCTAATTTAAGTAAAAGACAGAAATATCAATACCGCACAGAAACACAGAATAAATAAAATGTCTTTTTCAAGGAAGGATAAAATTGCACTTTAGTAACTTAAGCATTTAGGCACAGAGGTATAAAGTTGTACGAAGACAAACAATTGCACTTCAACAACAGAGAAAAATAAATTAAGTAGCAGTGAAGAAAATTTGCCTTCACTAAGGCAACTGATTGAAGTCATACTGCAGCTCTTACTGCACAAATCGGATTTTTTTGTTGTTGTCATGACTGTTTTTTTGGCGTGCCCGTTCAGACTGCCTTTGTCCATGGAGCCCGTTCAAGTATCACGCATACGCACTACAGTAATTCGTAGTCCGAGATGCGCTCAGCAAAGTGACCGCATGCGTAGAAGCATCAAAACAAATGACACATGCTAGCTGTATCTCATTCCAGGGTGATCATATTTTGATTTCCAAAAAGATGACACAAATAACAAACATTAATAATCCCCGTTTAGTCATTTATTCAAAGTTCATATGGACTGATAGAACACATGCACATAAGCCTTGACTTGTGTGTGTGACGTGACGTGGGTGTGTCAGTTTGCCCCGTCTCGGCCATGCAAGAAATACTGAAATATTGCTCATTCAGCGCATAGAATTAAAATTGAAAATTGTCAGGCTTATCCTTTTCTTCATTTATTTTTTTGTATGACCGTGTTCAAGCCTTCTTCGTGCATAAAAGCTGAGTTCAAGCTAGAAGCTAATGCACAGCTACATCGCTCCCGTCCTACCTGCTGCTTTCGCTTTGCTGATATCATTGCTGCATGAATTCCGATGAGGGAGACTTGAAAGTTCAGACCGCCAGCCACATTCTGGAAAAATGTGGCCCAGATCGGATTTAGACCACATACGAAAGTGATTTGAAAAGGTCCAGTTCTATGCGACTTGTCACGTTCAGACCGTTAATGCCTCACTTGAGCCGGAAAAACACGAAAAAATCGGATTCGTGCATTAAAGTGATCCTCTAACTTGAATACATGTAGGCTCTAATAAACCACAATTGTTCTCTTGTACTAAAATATGTTGTTAGAAACACATAAAATGTTAAATCAATCAATAATATTTAGTCCATATTTTGACCGTTAGTTGGCGCCATGGTTTGCGGGCTCGCAGTGATGACGTCATTGGGATCTTTCGTGTTCAACAATTGCTTATTGCTACCTAAACTCGCGAAGTAAAATGCCACAATGTGCTGCTTTTGGATGCAATTTCCAGTCAAAGGGAAACAAGGGGAGTGAAGTGAGTGGTCAAGTTGGAATTATTATTTTTTGTGAATAAATGTGCATAAGTGGAAGCTTCTCCCACTTTTTGGTCCCTGTATGCACGTATCCTACCCACCACGCGTTACAACTTGCGCCCGAACATTTTTCCTGGATCCTCAGTCAAGAAAGAAATCCGTCTATTTTCTGGATCCGACGGTTCCACCGCGTCTGCAATATTGGTTTCGGATCTGTCCTTTTTTTTTTGTTTGTTTGATTCGTCGGTCCCACGGCGGCTTTTCGGATCAGTCTATTTTGTGGAATCGACGGCTGCGACATTGCCATGGTATCTGTCTAATTCCTGGATCTTCGAGTGAGTAAAAAACGCGGATTTGGATTACTATTGCGGTCTTTTTTGTTGACTATTCTTCGTGGGAGTTTTCCCCAAATCATACTAAATAATTAAAGCACTATGGCACGCTACAGTGACGACAGTGACTCTGACGTGGACCTTACAACAAGGTTGGGAGTTCGTCAGGGAACGCGTGTTTGCGTACTGCTGAGCTCCTGAGTGAAGAGTGGTCAAGGTGGAAATATTATTTTTTGTGAATAAATGTGCATAAGTGGAAGCTTCTCCCCTTTTTGGTACTTTTATACACGTATCCTAGCTACCACGCGTTACAATGTCCAAGACATGGATTACACAAGGTGTGCTCTTTGGCCTGTACTGTATGTAAAGCCCACGACAGCTCTGGATGCTAACAATCTACATAATTATATTAGGATAAGTTTGAAAACGCAATATGCTTACCTTGAATATCTGCTAATAAAACCGGACAGCATACTATCGCTCCCAACCGGACTTCCCAACAGGACTCTCTCGCATCACCAGTTTTGCCCAACTTTTGTCTTATCAGGTATTTGCTGCACGCATTTTTCCGTGAAGCTCGTCTTGTGAACGACTGACAGTGCTGTCCTGCTCTTCACTTTTCAGATCTGGTTCAAACGGGAAGGGTAGAACTGACGACATGTTGGGAAAGCTAACGAGTGACACGCTGGAATTTCGGTGACGTCACGCACTGCGACGTAACAAGAATGGCGACCTATCACTTAAAATAATTTTACAAACTTTATTAAAACAAACACATTAAGAGGGGTTTCAATATCAAATTATTATAACTCATACTAATATTTATCTTTTAAGAATTACTTGTCTTAAAAATAGAGGATCCCTTTAAAGTTTTGTGAGAATAGGCTGAGTTTATGTGGACAAGATAGTTGTAGATAACAGGGTAGCAGATGTCAGGCAGAGACGGCGAAGACAGCGGTTCGAAAAATAATGATTTAGGCATCAAATATGGATCTGGCGAATGGATCGACCGAAGCTTTTCCACATAACGCCTTTTATGCAACACATCCAATGAGTTTACAGCGTCTGAAGGCACCGGGGCTTCCATGAATTGCACGATAAATTGAGACCGTTGAGAATACGGACACACAATGACGGACATTATGGCGGCACAATACAGTTACACGTCATTGTGTGACGTTGGTGATTAGGGTCTATTGACACAGCAGAGGAAAACCATATAATCCTTACCCTGTGGCCTTTTTTTACCCCTCTGGCAGCAAAGCTGTACAGTACACGCTGTATTTCCTGTCTCCCCCTTGTTAAATTGGAGAACATAACACAGTGTGATAGTCATCGCTCCCCCACAACAACAACACGTTGTCGCATCATCAGCCCACCTCGCCTTAATGAAGTGCTAATCTGATGACGTTGGCTTATCTGAACAGAGATGAAAGCGGCGCCATGTGGAAGAAGCCTGTTTGCTCGGACTCAAGCGTTCGGGGGGGCTCCCCCGGGGGTTTGCTTCCAATGCACACATCTGCTCCCTTATCACTTCTCTTGTCTGACTGGGAGCGTCTGTTTGGAGAACCACTGCAGGTCACCTTGGAAGAAAACAATCAGATAATTAAAAACAAAGTCTATAATCAAATGAATCGCTTTTAGGAGTGGGAACCTCTTGGTACCTCACGATACGATACGATTTGCGATACAAAGCTCACGATAACGATGATCTGACGAAATGGCGATATAACGATTATCGATACATTGGTCAGGAAATCATTCGAGGATAGTCTACAAACTACTAATGAAAAGAAAAACAAGCTTCTGCTGTAAATTGGAATGGGTTTATCACTAGTAGATGTCCAATCCGTTTAAAGTGGGAGGGTGGCAGCGAATGAACATTCGTTCATTCGCTGCCATCCCTCCCACTTCAAACGGATTGAACGTCTATGGCCGTCAGTGACAGCCAATGCCAGGCAATGAGGTAATTTTGGGCCGTCTAGGGTCATTTACCTGTTGATTTTCAGTTACTTCCTGTTGATTTTGGGGTATTTTATGGGTCTCTCCCTGTTTATTTAGAGTTATAGAACAGGAAATGACCTGGGAATCATCCAAATGGCTCAAACTCAACAGAAAATGACCTGTAAATTAGGGCTGTACCAAACGACTAATTTCCTCCCGATTCGTCAGCCGACTATTTTTACGATTAGTCGACTAATCTAATAATTTTCTTTTTTTTTTTTTACTAATTTAGCAATTACATTTTTGTTGAAGCTTATCAATTGACAAAAACATTTTGGAACACCTAAATTCTTTATTAATGTATAAATAACATGAATATCAATAATAATTTAAATTAGAGATGTCCCAATCACGTCATTTTCAAAGTATCGGAATCGGCAAAAAAAATTGTCCGAAACGTTTTAGTTTGAGTATCTGCCGATCCCGATATTTCCTGATCCGATTGCTTTTTTTTTTTTTTTGCTCCCGATTCTATCCAATCATTCCCGATAATTTTTCCCGATCATGTACATTTTGGCAACGCATTAAGAAAAAAAATGAATAAAACTCGGACGAATATATACATTCAACATACAGTACATAAGTACTGTATTTGTTTATTATGACTATAAATTCTCAAGATGGCATTTACATTATTAACATGCTTCCTGTGAGAGGGATCCACGAATAGAAAGACTTGTAATTGTTAAAGGATAAATGTGACTTTGTATACTGTGACTAAATATTGCCATCTAGTGTATTTGTTGAGCTTTCAGTAAATGATACTGTAGCCATTTAACTGTTCTGCCCAAATGCATGATGGGAAGTGCAACCATGACTGTGCGAAGTGGCACCAATTGATATATCTTCTCAGCGTTAGGAAATAAAATAGGGTGTTAAGAAAAAGATCAACTACTACCCTTCTTCACCACATTGCTTCCCACGATATTTCAAATTGTTGAGAGAGAGATTTTAAGGCTTTAGCCAATTAAAGGCTCCAAAGACTGCCAAAATTCACTCTACTCATTTTACGCTGCCTTTTAGCTCTATATATAGGTAAAACGGCGCCATTATAGATTGAACGTGACAATGCGTGACTGGGTCGTGCAACGCATGCGTTAATTGCGTTAAATATTTTAACGTGATTTTTTTTTTTTTTAAATGAATTACCGCTGTTAACGCGATAAATTTGACAGCCCTACTTTAAGCAAAAACTAAAGACTCTGGATGAGTGTAAGACATTTCGTCTGTAACGTTAAATACAATTAGAAAACGATTTAATTAAAAAAATATACATATATTAAAAAAAGGCATGTCCGATATTTTTTTGCCGATTCCGATACTTTGAAAATGAGGTGATCGGACCCGATCGATCGGCATCCCATTATGGTGTCTCAGTTGGCATTATTATGTGGCATGAAGATTTTGGTAGCAACTTGTTGGTTCATTTTTGTTTTTTAGACATTGACACCTTTTCAAAACGATATCTCAATTCTTGGCAGGAGCATATCGATAACCTTTTGGGATACAAGGTATCACGATATATCACCATTTCGATATTTTGTCACATCCCTACATCAGACAAAAGCAGAGGGATTCACTATGCTATTATTTCTTAGATGCAGGAGACTTTTTGAGTGTAAATTTCAGGAAAATTGCTCCTTATCGGTACCTAATGGTAGCCTCGTTTAGCTCATTAACCAAAAAGCCACTTGATATTCACATCGGCTGGGAAAAGAATCCGTTCGATTTGGCGGGTTTTATCAACCGAGTCTTTAATCAAAGGGCAGCAAATTGCGGAGATGTTGCGGATAAACCTCCCCCGCGTCGATTGATCGCATTCCAGGTGGCTATTGAGCGGCTCCTCTCAGTCACTGAAACACCTCAGGTTTTTTTTAGGACTTTTTAACAGTGTTATCCGTCAATCCAAGTGCGCTTTTGCAATAGGTTTGGAACACTGCCTGCTTTTTGGAGCAATAACCTCAAATCTGAAAAAAGAAGTGTCTCCTCCCTGCCACTGATAACATCAGGGAAAGGCCCAAAGGCTTTGAATAAACAAAGATAGATGAAAAGCCGGCAAGAGAGGAGAGGATTTGGCCACCCGTGACGGAAAAAAAGCACCGGAGCGCCACGGAGGGATCGGCATACCCGCCTGATTTGCGCCTAATAAACTTGTCACATCCTATCAGGTCTCGCATCTCGCACGAGGGGGGGGCACGAGACCCCCAACCTCCCATCGTCAGGCCCGTGGACATCCGAGTGATGGATGAAGGGTCTCCATATGGAATGATGATGGCGGGTGACACAGGTGAACTGTCGGCACCTGCTGCTTTTTTATTGTCTCTATATTTCAGCTCGAATGTGCTGACAGTGCACAAAATATACACTTGTCGCTAGGCAGAATTGTTGCCTTTTAAAACATTTTTCTGGTCACCTATTGCTAGTAAGGCATTTTTGTAGCCATTGATTGCTCAGCAAAATTCATCCTACTAACTAATGGCGTACCGCAAGCAATACGTCACTTCCGCTCATTACTATTCATGACATTAGCTACTGTTGCTAAGCAAGGATAAGCCGCCGTTTGTCCCTAATAGGAAATGAATGGAAATCATGTACGAAGGAGACGTTTACAGCGCTAAACCTACCAATTCTCTCCGAAAATGATGTGCCTGGTGCCAAATTGACTGGCACAGATGTGGAAGAACATAAAAATATTCAATTAAAGAGATGGCTTTAGTGTCGAAGGCTGAAAAAGACGAAAAAAACGAGCCAACCTAAGCATAGCTTTAGCTTTTTTTTATCGACGCGACTGACAATGACATTCTCCGGTTTCAGCAAGCTATCCTTTACCATCAACCCTGTCTTTCTTATATATCCTCTGGTTGTCCTACGTCTCTTACCGTTCTTGGGGGTAATTTAGTTAGCTTTGTGTAGCGATCGCAAATGCTACTCAATGACAGCCAACGAACACTTTTATTTTTTTCATTGATAACACATCTTAATCCTATAATTTATTTACACTTCCCCCTTACTAAAGTTGTTTATAACAGAAACGGTAACAGTGGCAGTCAGATACCATTGTAATTTTTTTCAGGTCATTCATTGTCAGACAGAAGCAGTACGCCACAACGTTACGCTAAAAAAATAAAGTGAAACTATAAAAATGGCTTACCTCTTTGTCCTCTGAAAGACCATGCCAACCCGACATAATGTTTACTGCTTATGAAACGTGAATGGATTTGCCGAGCTGGTGTTAAAGTCCGCGCAAGTTGATTCGGTCTTCACATTTTTTCCTCCCGAGTTTTTGGTTTCCGGGAACGTATGAAGAAAACATCCTTCATGGTCGTAATGTCTCGAGTCGTTTGTACAAGTTCCAAAAAAGGAATGCGTGATCGGCATGTTCGTTTTTGAAAGATTACCGGCGAAAAGTAGCACTTTTTACGTTGGGTGTATGCGAGGGCGGGTCTATAATGTCCCACTTCGGCTTTACTTCCGCTTTACGATGTGACGTCACGGTCTAAAAATAGCCTGCGTGCGGTACGCCTGCTGCAGCCCTTCCCAGACCAAATGGATTAGACATTGAAGTCAGTATACATCTCGCCTCATGGAATCTTCTGATATGCTTGCAAGCATGACCAGTTGTTTTTCACTGAAATTGCTGATAGTTAGTTTTGCCTCAGATAATCATGGACTTAACTGCCAACAATAATCATGGACTTTTAACTGCCAACCAGCAAGGCTCATGACCTATTTTGCATGATCAATTAATCACCAAACAGACAAACCTCCTTTTAAAGCAGAAATGTGAAGTAATTTCATAACATGCCAAATAGGGTCACTATTAAAGTAATTAAACATTGTCCAACAAATAAAGCATGAAAAAATAATTTATATGTTGTATATTTGACAAAATAATCGCATTTCCGAAGTTCGAGCCTGAAAGGGGACGAACCCAGAAGTGATACGTCACACCGGGAACAGCGAGGGCAGCTCCATACATACGGCCGCCATACAAAGCCCTTCAAACAATGATTCAAACAGCGATATAAGCGATAGATCGAGCACAAGGGAGGAGATCCAAGTTTTTGAAGAGTTGGAGGAAGAAGAGGAGGTTGGAATTTTGTTATTAGCCAGACGCTAATCAGGATGCAAACAATGTGCCTAGACTACCTGATATGGAATGGATACAAGACGCATCGAGATTACAAGATAGGTAAGATATAGGCTGTTATTATTTTCATGATTTGAAGATGCAGGCATTTGCACATAATTTTATGTTTTTGTCTATCTGATGACATTGTTAAAAAAAAAAAAAAAATCAGACTTCATGTTCATTTTGGCAGATCCGGCAGCTCTCGTTCATATAAAATAATAATATAAAAACGTTGGGGGGAAAGAAGGAGATGAGTCGTTGATGGCTTTCTCCACTTTATTGTGGCAGCAATAAGAAAACAAAATAATAGCGGACTGCCGCCACATTCGACCGCGAAGTTTTGCTTCTCGCTGATCTCTTCCTCGCCTCCTACTACTCCAGCGTCTCTTAAACGGATCGTGCATAGTGTCTTGTTATGAGCTTTTTGTTTACAAATGTATCGAACACACGACATGCTGACAACTTTGTTTCTTTATTAACACATGGAGGTAACAGTACGAACACAGCTCGGGGCTCTCGGCAGGAAGTGGCGTCTAATGGCGTGAGGAAATGTAGTTTTTTCACACAAGCAAACAGATTACAAAGCACCACTTCAGTGTTGTCCCGAGACTACATTTCCCATGATTCACTGAGTGACCTGCGCGCTCGCTGATTCGCTGCCAGACATTAAAACCAACATGCTTGTTGTTGTCACCTGTCAGCGGCTCTCATACGTAAAACACAAAATAGAAGGTTACCAAGCGATCACCGTGAAAGAAACGCCGAACTGTAGAAATGCAATGCAATGCTTGAAGGATGAAGGTGGAAATACGTAATACAAATACAAATAAATGTGCACAAACTCACCGGCGGTGTGTGTCTCTTACGGCAACGTGACCGTGAATTACCGCGACGCCGACCCGCTTATATGCACATCCACACCCCTTTCCCGATTGACAGTGGATTAACCCTTTCGGACAAGATCCTAGATGACGCACAATTTAAACACGCTTAACCTAGCGAACGCAACAACAACTATGATCGGGGATTGACACGAGTTAACTTTCGGCTCACGTCGCTAGCTTATACTGTTCATTCCACAACAGTTGACAGCTCTGCTTTGACAAAGTTATCAGTCATCTATCCAAAAATCACACTTACTTTTTGGCAAATCCTTGACCATAAGCAGACCGGTTAAGGAAGCAGGCATCTTGGAAGTGTTTGCAGCAGAGAACACTACTCGATGATGGCGTGAAATTCATTCGCTTCGTGCGAACGAAAGATGCTATCCTTTGGCCACTCATACAACTTTTCGTTTGAGTGAGAACAAAACATCGCCACACACCGCCGTGGCATCTTACCGAGAAGCAATGCAACAAACAATACTGTTCTATGGCGGACTTCCCTCGCACTTCCCGGTGTGACGTAATTTCCGAAGATTGCCGAAGAAAAGCATTTTTGTTGTCAAGGGCGTTGCTATGGGTTAAACAAAGAATCTGGAAGGGTTGCGTTAAAAAAAAAAAAAAAAAAAAAAAAAAACGACAATATGCTTATAATTGTTTAGCTATTGATATTATTCAAAAACATGGTTGACCTTTCTGCTTTAAGTACAGTATATAAGCAACGCCGAGCTCTCTGTTCGGTGTGCATTTTCTCCACACAGCTTTGTTCTGTCATTGAATGCACCCAGAAATTTCCGAAATTAAAACTGCGCAGTAATGATCTCTTGCCTCCAGTCAGTCTTTTACTTTGCAATCCAGTCTAGCCGTCTCACCTGAATTGAAAACGAACACGCGGAGGACCTGAAAGACACCCTCCAACAACATCTATAATCATTCATGGGTGTTTTAAATATAAATTTACTAACTACCAGATCAGATGCTCTGCCAATACCAATGGTTTGCTTCCGGTCTGACCTCTAGAAGGCGTCCTGCTTTTGACACCCAACTATGAACAGCATATTTGGAGCAATTTAGGTCCTTCAGTGTCCACTTTATATCATCGTCTACCTGGCAATGGAGCACATTGCATCCTTGAGTAATAAACCTTTATCTCCGCATTGCAGGCATCGGTGGAGATTTGAGACATTTTTCTCGATGGCACCGCAACGTGTAAAGCTCTACTGAGTGGAAAATTATTCATAACTTGTGTTTCCTATTGCGCCCTCTTGCAGTTTCATTTTTTTATATACATACCATTACTGGGCTTTTAGACACAAAGTCGCCTCATTTTTAGTGTCATGTTCTGAGATGATGCTCATACGCTTCACCATGTAAGATTCCGTAGATGAGGAGACATTGAAGACACCGGGGTCAGTAAAAATGTGCACACAACTCAGTCTAGTAATTACAATCACACTAAAACTTTCTAATGTCCAAATAGAGTTTGTAGCGAATAATTCCTCAACCAAGGTATGTCATCTAAGACCATGAGAACATGATTGAAACTGATGATTTGCCATTGACAACAGCCATTTCAGCATAAATGGATCAGACGTCTCTCGTCGTCAGTTGCAGCAAACGTGTTCTTTATAAATCTGAATTTATATCTTATTCCCCATTTACGCCCATTTCCAAAGCGCTGCGTTGTTATTTTGCGCTATTGCATTCAGACCAACGCTTGATTAATGCGTGACACGAAAAAGCATGTTTATTTCATAATACACGCGGTATTTTATGCTCCTGAATGATATAGACCGCTTGGATGTGTGTGGAAGCGATCACTATATTTATTTAGTTTTTTGAGTCCCGCGCCATGAAAATGAGTGACTTACGGCTTCGGTCTTGCATTGAGGAGGAGGGCGCTGTGACGTGTACGGTAGAAGGCGTCCTCTTCACTATACAGCGTACTGTTGTGTATGAGGACGAAGGATTCAGCTGATTTTGCGGATTAATACGTTTATTTTTCGCATCACGCCAGCCAAACGGCTGCAGAAAAATCATTCTGTATGTGGGAGAGGCGTATGCACCTTTTTGGAGTTTCAAAAGGTTCCCATTCACCGTGGATATTGGCCAAAACAAGCCAGACTACCGTGGGACCATTGGACTTACGAGGAAGTGAGTAAACATCTTGTTTAGTATTATGTCAAATATTAATACAGCGATTACAAAGTAAACACTACAAACTTTCTTTAAATAAAGGACTACTTACGTTTGATCATTGATAGGCATTTGAAAAGCTCTCCTCATGCACATTAGCGGCACGTTAGCCGCACAACAACTGCAGCCACTGGGCGGTTTGCCGATCCGCAAAGACAGTCGACAACCCAGTCGTCATGTCAGATAATCCGGGCTAGTTATGTGTGATTTTCCGCTTCGAAGACTTTGTAACATCACTCGGTTCGGGTTAGCATTTCGGCTAGCTGTCACGCCGGGGAAGGGAAATGAAATATGTCTGATTTAGGTGTCACAAAATATCGTTCGGGAGGTGCGACAGTAAAGGTGAAGTCGACAGTTTTGACCATTATGGAGTAATTTTGCCATGTCGTCCTGAATAAATGCATTTTTATTATTTCATATTCCATTCAGCACAAGACTGTTATTTGTCATGATCATGCCATTTATTTAGCAATTGGGGAAAATACTTGGATAAAAAGAATATCCTGTAAGAATATTGAAGTAGAGAGACTGAAACAATGACATTTTGCGGCTCTCTTCATCGCGTTTTCCTCGTTCTGAATAATTCCCCCTCAGTGGGCTGAATAGTAAAACCGATGAGCCCAGTCTACCGCTGACGTAATCCACCTGTTGGGGACGCTAAAGCCCTATAATGGTAGGCGTGGCTAACGGCAGATTAAAAGACTAATTTCTCGTCATCTGCCCTTTGCTAAATTGTTGTATATAGTCGAATCGTCTCAAAATATGATTCTAATTCACATAATAATGCCATTTAAGACTTTTTTTTCTCCTGTCGTATGCTCTTTAAATGCAAATAAATATGGACCGAAGGGGAAAAGATATCGTCATCGCACACACCATATAATTGTTTGCATTAGTCTAACACATATATAGTCTAACACATACATATGGTACAGGTTCTCGTAGGCACTGTCTAACTGTTTGCATTACTCTAACACACGTAATATAATTTATCAGGAAATAGTATCATTTTCATATTTACGGTAGGACTGCACTACTAATATAAAATAAATAGCACACCATAGTTTAATGAGAAGAAATAGAAGAGATACACAATGCCGTCTTATCACAGAAGCTATCACAGAAGCCCAACGCGTGCGTACCGAACAAGATTGACGCACCAACTCTTGCAATCAGCTCTCCCAGCAAACTCCAAGGACAAAGCGCTTTGTCCTAAAACAAGTACAAGCCAGCCCGGACAACAAAGTTGATAGCGGGCGGCCCATCCGCGCACGAACCTAAGCCGCCCAAATCCGGCCACAGAGGGGAAGACCCAAAAGCAACGCCCGGACACACCTTCGGACACACCTTTGACCCGGTCCGCTTCAGCAAAGACTTTAAAAAGACTGGACACTGAGATAACACAGATTTTTGCTGCTCGGAAACATGTAGCCTTGTTTTGGATCCAGAATTGTCCCTCCGTCGTCTGTTTTTGCCTTGTTTTTACCATTGTCGACGAATAAATTGTCAACCTGTTTTCGGTGAGTGTCCTTCAAACTTTTGAAACATGGAGTCAGTACAAAGGGTTAAAATAAGAAGAGGATGCGCGAGATTCGGCCTTCCCGGCGGGCACACGCGGGGCAGCATCAGCCGAGCGGCATTTGTTTTGGCTGGTGCTCTTCCCGGGTGCGTCTGGGCCGGGGGGGGGGGCGAATTTCAACAGGACACAAATCAGTTTTAACGAGTGATATTGAGATGGTATGGCCGACATGACGAAATCAAAATGGATACATTGTTTTCAGGGGCAATACTTTTCTCCAGCAACTCATTTTTCCGTGCCATTACCACGCACAGTAATTCAATCGGAATTGCATTACCGACTCAACACTTTGACTGCATTCCGACTTGATATTATTATTGCGTACAGACTGATTGAATCCCGAAATAAGTCATGCATGTGGAATTAGTCGACTAAATTGTATAATTGTGACGTCGGAGCATCAGTTAAAGGCTTTAATTGAATCAAAATGGCGGGCGCGGTTGGCGGGAGATACGAGCCCCGCCCCCTCACCCCCCGGAGCTTGTGTTAAAATGGCGTAGTGTATTACGGTGACCAGCGTTGCGTAGTGTAACGCGGCCTCCGCTGTCTGCCGCCCGCCTGAGCGCCGCTAATGGATTGAAAAATGGAAGCGGCGTGCCGTCGCTCCGACGGGAAGAATCATTTTAGGACTTTGCTCAGGCAGAAACTTTGCCGTTGCCGTGAATACATGAATTAAATTACCGGCGGGGCGGCCTCTTCTGTCGCTAACTGCCATGTTGTCTTGCCACTTTTCAAATGGAATGAACCCAACAATGCAAACGCGAAATTTTACCCCATGTCTTGGAAATATCTACATTGACGTAATCACAGATATGATTTTTGACTGGTCATTTTTGCATTGTCATCTGTTGCTAGGGAGAATTCAATGGCCACACCCTAGCTGGGACAGGTGATCTGAAAACATGACTGTATATTAGGAGTGGGAACCTCTTGGTACCTCACGATACGATTTGCGATACAAAGATCACGATAACGATGATCTGACGATATGGCGATATAACGATTATCGATACATTGGTCAGGAAATCATTCTAGGATAGTCTACAAACAACTAATGAAAAGAAAAACAAGCTACTCCTGTAAATTGGAATGAGTTTATCACTAGTAGACGTCCAATCCGTTTGAACTGGATTGAACGTCAGTGGCCGTCAGTGACAGCCAAAGCCAGGCAATGATGTCATTTTGGGCCATTGATGGTCATTTACCTGTTGATTTTCAGTTACCGTATTGGCCCGAATATAAGACGGTGTTTTTTGCATTGAAATAAGACTGAAAAAGAGTAAGTAGGTCGTCTTAAATTCGGAGTCTAGACATTATACCCATTCACGACGCTAGATGGCGCCAGATTATCGTTGAAGCGAATGCTGAAGTTGACTCCCCAGGCAATTCCATTGCAATTTTTTTGTTTTATCACAATAAATTGATTTATTTACATTTCAAAAACCAGAAGCCATTCATTTACGAATGTGATTGCACTTTAGTTTACATATTTAAATGTTCAGACATTAAGATTTGAATGAGGAATTGGATATGAATAGGAATGGGTAATAATTAATTAATAATTGTTACTCTATTAACTATCTATTAACATACTATATCTATTATTATTAATAATTATCATTATGATGAATATGGAACATGAATAGGAATATCATGAATATATAAAAATTAATTTGGTGTTCAAAAAGTCTTTTTTCAAACTTCAGTCTTGAAAAACAGGTGGTCGTCTTATTATCAGGGCCGTCTTATATTCGGGCCAATACGGTACTTCCTGTTGATTTTGGGGTATTTTATGAGTCTCTTCCTGTTTATTTAGATATACAGAACAGGGAATGACCTGGGAATCATCCAAATGAATAGGCAGTGACTCAAACTCAACAGAAAATGACCTGTAAATGCCCTAAAATGAACAGCAAGTGACCTGTAAATGCCCTGAAAATCGGACAGAATGACTGTGAATTCTCTGGTTTTGAATGAATGAACATTCCCAATCTATATGGATTGGGCATCGAGCACCGTCAATGCAGCCTTAGAGTTAATTGAGACACCATTATGGTGGAAGATTTTGGTAGCAACTTGTTGGTTCATTTTTGTTTTTTAGACATTGACACTAAGCCTGTCGCAATATGTAGTAATTCCCATTTATCGCACGATAAATAAAAATGAAGGCGGTCATTTTTCCGTTGCGATTTATCGTGCGTGCGCGTGTGCGGCAGACGTGCTGTTAAAAGTTCGGATTCCTTGTTAGCAACTACGCAAAATGCATCTTTGTTCCAGGTCCGGCAAAAAATAGCGCCGGAGCCAATCCTTTCCCATTATATCCTATTGTTCAATCTATACCGGCCACGTCACTGACACGGCGTCAGTGCTCTAGACCATCCCAGGCGTTTAGGCCATTTTCTATTTTTGCTGCGGACGCATCCGTCAAAATGGGCGGATCCAGGCCTGGAGTCAACAGCCCAGTGTGTTGTTATTAACGGTTTAAACACCAGCGAACATGAACGAAGAACGGTTAATCATGGAGGTGGAAAGTCGTGCGTGCACTTCCGGATATTTACAACAAAGTCGCCAAAACATTGTTACCGACTTGGCTGCTACGAACAAACTCGCTTTGACAACGGACAGCTGAATGGACATGATGAACATTGAGGGCCAAATTAAGAGCTTCAAACTCGTCCTGTTTATGAAAGTCGATTGTCATATGCTGGTGTTGTGCAGTAATGAGCAGACGTGACTTCTGTGGCGTTTGCTAACTTTTTTAATGCGCGCACACCGTAGATATCATGAAATAGCAAACTAGATGTGCCACATCACATGCCATTGGCTACGTGAGCCCAGAGTGATTATGGGACACGTAGCCCATATAGACCCTACTCACAGGACGTCACAACAACGCCTGCGCAGCATATTGTCCGTCAGCTCGTCGGGTTTAAGCATTACCGCTACGTAAATTCCTCCTATTATGGCGTGTTTTTCTGCTCGTTAACATTAATAATCAAAATGGTGAAGGCGTGTGTGGCGGTTGGTTGCAATAACAGAGAAGATAGACGGAGAGACTTGAAGTTCTACCGTATTCCGAGAGACCCGGAGAGGAGAGTGAGATGGACTGCTGCAATTGGACGAGAAAACTGGGCACCAAACGATCACTACAGATTATGTAGTCATCATTTTATATCTGGTAAGATGCATTTAATATATATTTAGAGGGTTTTGGGCTGACAACCACAATTAAGATCATTGCGAGGCTAATCGCCGACAACATACAGTTTCAAATTCAAGATGCTTATTTCTTCCACCATCATTATTTTTTGAATAATATTTAACTGGTACCAAGTGAAAGAAGTTAAACAGGTGTGTCCAAACCTTTTGCAAAGGGGGCCAGATTTGGTGTGGTAAAAATGCGGGGGGGCTACCTTGGCTGATTTACATAGAACAATATATTTAAACAAATTTTAGCAAGCCCTTCTGTGTGTCACATTTTCTTTATAATTTTTTTAATTCATAATTTCAACAATCTCGTCTTTGTGGTGTTCTCTTGCGAAATACTGCTGCTGTGAAATTAAACTAGCTTCAAGTTGCAATAATTTCTCGCTGCGTATCTTCCCTGTAATGTTGTACATGTCAGCGTGTCTTGTTTGGTAATATTGCGTCACATCGAACTCTTTGAAAACAGCGACTGTCTCTTTGCAAATGAGGCAGACACAGTTGTTGCGTGTTTTATTGAAGAAATAGTCCAATATCCACCTATTCTTGAAGCGTCGGCCATCGCAGTCAACTTTTTTTTTTTTTTATTGATTGTCGCCATTTTAGAAAATAGGAAATAAAGGGTCACACGGGGTAATGTTGCTTAGAGGGCTGCTCTTAAAGTTTTTCAAACTTTCGTGAGAATAGGCTGATTTTGTGTGGACAAGATATCAGGGTAGCAGATGTCAGGCAGAGAGGGCGAAGACAGCGGGTCGAAAAATATCGATTTAGGCATCAAATATGGATCTGGCGAATGGATAGACTGAAGCTTTTCCACATAACGCCTTTTATGCAATGCATCCAATGAGTTTACAGCGTCTGAAAGCACCGGGGCTTCCATGAAGAGCACTATAAATTGCACGACAAATTGAAACCATTGAGAATACGGATAAACACTGACGGACAATATGGCGGCCGGATACAGCGACACGTCATTCTGTGACGTTGGTGAGTAGGGTCTATACTACATCGGTGAATTCTGAACCGCCATGACTAAATGGAAGTTAAGCAGGTCAAATCAATCCATACCAGTGACGATAGATAAATAATGCTGCAAATATTGTTAATTCAGTACGTGACACATGTGGATTTGGACAACAAATAGGATGTTTTGCTCATGTAGTAAACCTAGCTGCTAAGAGAGCTGTCGCAATTAACAGTGTGCTCCGCCTCACTTTACAAACAGTTAAAGATTGTTCTCAGCACTTTTATACAAAATTTCGTCAGCGTAAGCACATAAATATTATGCACTAAAATGCATATTTAAATGATGGCAATTTAATTTTTGCTCGTTAGCAAAAAAATTTTTTTTTTTAAAAATGGAACAAAAATTTTTTTTTCAGAGCATTAAATGTATTTAATCGAATCGAAAATTGTGTCCCCCCCGTATCGAAATTCCGAACCGTGACTTAACTGTATCGTTGCATCCCTATGGAACACCATAGCAGAAGCTATGAGAGGAAAACTTTTCATTTGCCTAAATGGTTAAATTATTAAGTGCAATTTTATTTTTTTTCTTGAAAAACACATTTATTCTGTGTTGCTGTGCGGAATAAATATTGTTGTCTTTAACTTAAGAGGCATGGTCTATTGAATTTAGTTGTGATTTCTTAAACAGTATTTCTGAATTTAAACGTAAACATTTATCGCGTTTAAATGGGTGTACTTGATCTATTAATATATACTGTATTCTCACTGTGTTATTGTGAATTGTTTTTTTTTTTTTTAAAAGTGGGGGGGCGCAATAATATCGCATATCGCAATAATTTATGAGATAAATTATCGCACACTAAAATTTGTTATCGCGAAAGGCCTAAGTGACACCTTTTCAAAACGAGATCTCGATTCTTGGCAAGAGCATATCGATAACCTTTTGGGATACAAGGTATCACAATGTATCACCATTTCGATATTTTGTCACACCCCTACGGTATATATTCGTCAAACCCTTTCTTTTATCCCAGGCAATAGTAGGTGGTTTTATTTACCTGACATGTTTCGGCGGGAACTTCCGCCTTCGTCAGAGGGTCACTGATGTTGGTGTGACGCGTCTTTATCAGCTGATGGATGAAGGCCTCTGCTGCCCATTCACTCTTCCTAGATGCTGTTCCAGGTCGTAGAGAGCATGTATGCCCCCTCGTCCCTGTTGATGGTCCTCGGGCCCCGCTTGCGGATCTCAATGGCCTCCCTGATCCAGCGCTGATGTTTTTTTTCTTCGGTGCGTATGGCTCTGGCCTTTTCCCAGTCCATGATGTGGTTTTCCCTTTTGCAGTGATCGGTGATGGCTGATTTGTGATGTTCTTGTTGTGATTGTTCTTTTATTGCCCTTGTTTGTCTCATTGTTGTCTCCTTTTCACATTCCTTCTTGTGTTCTGTTTTTCTTGTAATGAAGCTCCTCCCTGTCTCCCCGATGTATGATTTATTGCATGATTTGCATGGAATTTCATATATTGAGTTGCATTTGTTTTCTGGATGGATTTTGTCCTATGGGTGGACCAATATCTGGCGGAGTGTTGTGTTTGATTTGACCGGTGTGTTTATATTGTATTTTTTTCATGACCCTTTGGATACGTTCCGTGACTCCCCTCACGTACGGCAACGTCACCATATCTGTGTGTTCTTGTTTTGTATGTTTTTTCCTTCCCCCCTGTGTTGTGTTGTTCTTGTTTTTGACCTGTCCTGCACCTTTTTCTATTGCCCACTGTGGATACTGACACCTTTTTAATGCCTGTTGTATATGTTTTTCTTCCTGTGTTCTGTCTTCCGGGTCCGTTATTATTGTAATATGTTCATATAGTGTTCTGACTACTGATAGTTTGTGGATAGTGGGGTGTTCCGATGCTCATAGAAGGTATTGGTCGGTGTGTGTGTGTTTCCTGTGTACTTTTATTTTGATGTCGCCGTTGCCCGTGTATTGTATGTTTATGTCCAGAAAGGCTATGGATTGATCTATTTCTTCTTCATGGGTGAATTTGATGCTGCCGGTGGTGTCCATGGTGTTGAGGTGGTCCGTGAGTCGTTGTGTATGTCCTGTTTTTACTTTTTCCAGAATGTCATCTACGTAACGTTTCCATAGTGTGGGTCTGTATTTATCCGGAGCTGTCGTGAGTGCTGTAGTTCCAAATCCTCCATGAAAAAAACCGCACATGATGGCAGACAGTGGGTAAAATCCTTCTTTTCGTCTGTAAATTGTGTTTCTGTATTGGAAGTATGTGGAAGTGGCGATGAAATGAAGCAGCTGAGTGATGTCCTTTACTGTTAAATTGTACTACTGTATATGCTACCGATCTATAAGTAGCATTACAAGACTTGATTTACCAGGGGGAGGCGATACACCTAATAACAGACTGACAGAAAAGGGGAAGAAAAGGACAGATTTAAGTATGAGGGGCCAGTCGAGTGCATAAAGAGTACTAACGATGTGCAGTAGGGAACTCTATTAAGAGAACAGGTGAGAATTAGTGAGTCGACATCTTAAAATACCATGCGTTTTCATGAATCAATCTTGCTGCTTTTGTTGGTGTAAGGGCTCTAATATGATTGTCTGTATGTGGTGAGCCACTAAAATAAGACACTGAGACAATGTAAGTATTATGAAGCCACTGAAGAATTAATGATCTCCTAATCAATTGAAGGCCACACTCGGTTATTGATTAAATGAAGCGGCAACTCCTGAGGCCATATTATCACAGTCACGCCATCGATTTCAGCTAGACGTAAAAAGTGTATAGAGGAGTGCTTGAATTTGAAATTCCAAAATGGCAGCTTTAATAGTCCTCTTCATGTTACGGATAGATTGCTTTTTTTTCCCCCCCAAAGAGCTGCTGATCCCGTGTCGTGATAGCGTCCTTACATCGGTGTCAGGGCCTATAAGTCACAGCAGGGCTCAGCAGACGAACGCCGCTAGCCTTCGTCCAGGGAACGAGGTTAGCCGACAGGAAATGAAGGCGCGCGATGCTATCGCAAAGAGACGTTTGGCTTCTTTTATTTTTTTCTTCTTGAGCTTGAGGTCAAGGTAGTCATAACTATTTCCTTCGCCCCAGCCTGTCCACTTTGATCAATAGGACAAAATCATCCCTGAATGTCTCTCGTGGCTACAAGTGGATGAGGGACACTTTAATGTATCGTATGCTTTTTACGTATTGTTTTAGTCATTGCTATAAGCTGCCTCGATGGATATACATTATTACAAAAGTGACAATTTGTCATTCCGTTTCCTCCGTGTTCAGTAAACTAAACACAAGGGGCTTTTTAACACCGAAAATGTAATAATGTCCACAATAAATGACCATTTTGCTTGAAAAGTGTTAACAAACTCCTTCAATTTCGGGAGAAATTACTTCTGGTCTTTGCCATGTGGAGATACAGATCTTAGCCCCAGCCTAGATTGGTTTGGGGACAATATTAGGTCACTTCCTGTCTATTTGGGGACATTTATGGGGCCCGGGATAATGATATCAGGTCATTCGGGAACATTTGGGAGGCGTGGCCTATTCATATCAGGTGATTTGGGAGCATTTGGGGCATGGCCTAGTCATATCAGGTCATTTGGGAACATTTAGGGGGCGTGTCCTAGTCATGAACTATTTTCTCCACCAGAGGGTAGTCATGCGAATAATGGTTCATTTATCTATTTTTTTTTTCTCTTTTTGGAATTCAATGATTTTTTTTTTTTTTTGTATTAGCTTCTTGTATTAGCCTCCTTTTGCTCCGATTACTTTTTGTACACTCTTGCTATTCTCTTGATGAGCTTCAAGAGGGAGTCACCTAGAATGATATTCAGCTTCACAGGTATGCCTTTTCAGGGTTGATTAGTGGAATTTATTGCTTTATCGGTGGTTTAGGGACCTTCATTTGTGTTGCATTGAATGAAGTGTGTCCAAACTTTTGGCCTGCACTGAATGTTAGTTATATCTATATTTAAAAAAAATAAAAGTAAACGTTAGCTTCAATTTTAAATTACATCCAATGTTCTTAACTAGTTACAATTGAGGATTTGCATTTCGGAAATGGGGGGGGGGAATTAGATAGAGGTTGGGGTTACTTCTGTTTTTGTTGAGTTATTTTGCAAATCATTGAAAACATACTATTTTGAATGAACATGATTTTTTGTTTGTATGTGTTATAGGAATAACTGTGCCAAAAGCAGTTTTATCTGCATTTCACTAGTTTTAGGAGGTATAACCCACCCCCCAGAAAAAAAAGAAAAAAAAATTCTGGCTCTGTGGCGACCTTCTTGACAGGGAGTTCCGGCAAGAAATTCTAACCTCTTTCACCCCTGCGCAAAACCCTCTGGAGATTTTGTTTCCACGCAACGCAGTCTACTTAAACATGAACATGTGGATTGGTTGATCTTCCTCAAGAAAAAATCTGCCCTTCAAAACAAATATGTACAGTGATGAGGAATAAAAATTGTTGAAGAACAGGCATAAATGAATGACTTTGCTATGTATAATGTTAAAGTAATGATTATTGACCTGTCTGTCTAAAATGCCATGTTTTTATTATAATTATACCAGTGGTAAAGCATAATTTGTTATTTATTTATGATAACATTGCAGGTTTAATTCTTTTTTTCTAGAGCTGCTGCATATAATTAATATAAATGTTTACGTTAAAAGTTTGCACTTAAAATACTTACCTCTTGTGTTCAAAACACCAGGAAATTCAGTAATTGAAATACTGCACTTTGTTGTCTGTCACTGGAGTTTTATGATCAATCCCATCCAACAAAATGACGGTCATATAGTAAGCCTTATTTTTTTTTTCATAGAAAAATAAAACATAACATTGGTATGAAATTTTGTTGTTTAATTTTGCCATTAGAAATGTGGTATTTTTTATATGTTTAAAATACTGTACGAACACACACAACAAATGTTTACTATCGTATCGTTTTCACTCTGTATCGAACCGTATCGTTCATAAACTGTATCGAATTGCTCGGCCTTAAAAATGTATCGTTTTTTTAATCGAATCGTAACCTGCGTATCTAGATCAGGGGTGTCCAAACTTTTTGCAAAGGGGGCCAGATATGGTGTGGTAAAAATGTGGGGGGCCGACCTTGGCTAATGTCCTTTACACTACATTTAAAAACAATATATTTAAGCAAATTTTAGCAAGCCATTAAGTATGTCACATTTGCTTTATTATTTTTTTACATGAACAATTTCAACAATCTCGCAACTTGCCTTTGTGGCGTTCTCTTTTGACTCTCGGGCTCTTACGAAATACTTCTGCTGTGAAATTAAACTAGCTTCAAGTTGCTTCAATTTTTTGCTGTGTATCTTCCCTCTGATCTTGTCGTACATGTCAGCGTGTCTTGTTTGGTAATATCGCCTCACATTGAAATCTTTAAAAACAGCGACTGTCTTTTTGCAAATGAAGACACAGTTGTTGCATATTTTAGTGAAGAAATAGTCCAGTTTGCACCTATCCTTAAAGCGTCGGCCGTCACAGTCAACATTCTTTTTTTGTTGATTTTCGCCATTTTAGAAAATGGAATGGGTCACACGGGGTAATGTTGCTCAGCCCTTAAATACCTGCAACATGAAGCAATTATCAGAGAATCCCAAAATTAGAAAAATAAGGTCCTAATGAAACCTTTTTTTTTTTTCAAATTTGTAAAAAGAGAGTCAAAATGAATATGTGTAATAAGCGCTCTAATATCAATAACCCATGCTAAATCATGTTTTTTTTCTCATGGAACCTGCAGATGAATGTGTTGACTTGCATCCATCATTTTTTTTTTTTCAAAATGTCAAAATTCTAAATTAGTCTCAAAATCATGAAATTTTAGGTTTTTAAAAATGTGATACATTTGGCAATAAAGGGTGAAAGTGCTGCTGCCGTTTAGTGGGTGAATGAGGAGCAGCATTTCGTGTGTAAGCTACTTCATATGCTGGTTGCAGTACTGCTGACCAATTTAAGTCTGTGTGTGGGCCAGACGTCATTGATTTTATGACAGAGGATGAAATTTGACCACGGGCCGCATTTGGCCCCCGGGCCGAACTTTGGACACGTCTGATCTAGAGACATATCGATTCGGCTTCACGGCCCAGAGATTCCCAACCCTAGTAAATAACAGTGATTGTAGCATAAAATTAAGTACTTTGCTATAGAAAAAAACCCCGTAATACTATATAATATTTATTTTAAATTACTATGAGACCATACTATGGATAATGAAAATATTACTGTAGTACTGTAGTTTTGTATTAATAGAATAGTACACCAATTGGCTATACAAAAATATGTGTGAGTTTATTACGATTATAATCAATAGTAGTGATTTTGTATGATGATATTCGAGAATGATAAAAGAAAACTATGATAAAATGATGTTTCTGGCGTCTTTTGGTCGGTGTTAAGTTCCGGGTGATGACACAGGAAGTGCTGGTGCGAGAAAGGCGGATCCCTTTCTGCTAACTTGCCTTTTACTCCCCCCGATTTAATTTCAGCCCTTTTCCTTCCGTATTTTGTCGCCGTCTGATAAAATCCGAAAGCCCGTCCCTCTCATTTTGGGCTATTTTTATAAATCCGGTGGCTTGATTTGACCTTCTTTCCGTGACAACAGGAAGACTTTCTCCCTTTCTTTGGTAACATCACTTTTTAGTAGGATGGATAAGACGGACACAGAATTGATTTGGGCGCTGCAAACCGGCGACATGGATGTAGTTGAAACCAAAATGCAGACGGTAAGAGAGTCGGGGGGGACCGCAGGGTCAGCATCCGATGCGGGCGGGTTCACTCAAGCGAGTTTAATGCGCCTCCGACAAGTGGCCGCCGTCGCGTGCTAACGTTAGCTCCGTTGGGCTAGCCTCGCCAAGTTGATTTCGCCACTCCAGCTGTTTTTTAGAGGATGAATTTGTCACTCCAGTCTCGAATGCACTTTATAAGTCAGATCGAAAGTGGCTTTTGTCTTGCAATGTGGAAAATTGACCGTTTTGTTAGCTGCATTTAGCCGCTTAGCGTTTAGCATTGTGACGTGCTTTGGGGAGACGTCGCTGACAGGAACGGATCAGTCGTCATATTACAGTCATGCAGGCTTTGTACTTGGTTTCTATGAACACCAACCCTGCCACGAATTTGTAACATGCTATATTTATGTTTTTCACGATGGCACAGTGCTGATGGTAGCTAATTTAGATATCCCAGCAACCTGTTGGTTCCCTTTCAACCAGACAGGTGAGACTACACCCTTCAAAACATGTTTAACTTTATTGCTCAAATTAGATTTGTGTAACATTGCACCTCCTGAAAGAAATTTACAAAGACCTGATATAATTAATGCAATACTTGATAAAAGTCGAACAATTACAGGAGACCTTCTTATCGGTGATGTCAAACTGTTTATAACCAGTTTTTCTTCATCTGGAACAATGCACTTTGTAGATCCACAAAGATGCCTGAGTGGTCTCTTTAAAGGGTGGTGGTTGTGTTACCTGTTCTGTCAGGTGCAAGGGCGTAGGTATGTAAGGGGACGGTAGGGACATACACGACCAACTTTTCAGGATTCTCAAATTGTCCCCACCAACTTTTTAAGCAACCTTATTTGCATGATATAATGAGTTCAGTTATATACTCTAGGTCATTTTTGATTGTCTTCCCATATGTTGTAAGATTAGAATTGACCCCACTATTATTAAATGAATGACTTTCATTATGTCCAGACTTACATTTACCCCTTTTCACTTGCTGAATGTGCCGATCCATTTTTTTTTCTCCTCAAGCTGGTTTGATTGGCTGATGACTAGAAACCCCCCCCCCCCCCCCCATTCACACGATTCCGACAGAAATACATGTCAAAGGGGGTATATTAGAAGTTTTTTTCGGCCAGCAGCAGCCACTGTTAGTAATGTTAAAAGGTGGGGGAACATGCCACTAATTTTGCTACTGAAAGTCCGACCTGCATCAGAGTTGGCATAACATTAAACCATGTGAACTTGCTACTACCTGTAAAAATCAAGTAGAGAGCTGCTTAGAGGGGTGTCTTCCTGTGCTTTTTCTACTGTTAACGTTAATTCAACTGTGCATTGTGTGCATTTATTCATTAATCAAAACATATTTTGTACATCCTTTTCCAACAAATATTTTTATTTGCAGCCTATGCACATTTTTTTTTTTTTTTTTTTCAAATCCGCCCCACCAAAAAAAAACAACCACTGTAAATTTCCTTTACATGATGCAAGCATTTTGAAAAACTTTCTCCCATAAAAATAATTATAACTTTTCATTCATTTTATTTTTACGTAGGAACCAGCTATTTTTCAGAAATGTACCCAATCTGTTTGGTCGTATTAATGTCCCGTCCCCAGAAAAAAGTGTACATGCAGGTTATGCTGTTATGGCGTCCCAACCAATGTTGAAACCAAACCTACGCCCTTGGCCAGGTGGTATTTTGAGCAAATTTAAGTGTCGAGCTCAAATTTTAAAGCTTAGTGCAGGAAGTAATTTCTTGCGTTAACCAGTTGCACAACTGATGTGTGTGTGACTCCAGTCACAGATTTGTGGAGAAATTTGTGACTGCATGTCACGGGAACATGCCAAAACGGCACTGCGTGAAACTATAAGAACTGACGTATAATGGCTGCCTCCTTAAACGGGTCGGGTGTTGGCATTTGAGACACTCTGGTAACCAGATCTACACCAGTCAGACTCATCCACTTAGCTAATGAGTCCTTGCTGCACACACCGTTTGCGTTTTTTTTTCATAAGTTGCTGTTTTGTCCTCTTAAATTGCAGAAAGATGTCAACGAGAGTCTTTCCAGTGGCAGCAAGCCCATCCATCACGCTTGCGACTACGGCCAGACGTGTGTGTTGGAGTTCCTCATCTCCAAAGGAGCAGACATCAACGTAAACCGAAGTTTTGTCCCTTTAAATTCACCATATATTTATTTTTTTGTCCTCAGCTAAATTTTACTCCTCGCAGGCGCCTGACAAACATGGCTTTACTCCACTGTTAATCGCCACTTTCGAAGAGCACTGCAACATTGTCAAGGTCCTGCTTGAAAAGGTTGGTTAAAATTTACCTAAATAAGGCAATTTTAGCCTCTCAACAGTAAATACTCTATTTCTCTTCCATACCCGCCTGTAGATGGCAGCATAGCACCGCTTAGTTTTAGAGATCAGCACAAATTTTGAGTTGAAGAAAAAGATGAGGCCGTCGATCCTCGCATTGATTGCAAAGGATAGTTGACGCACCTCAATAGGTACTGCCGCTTTGGTTAGCAACCTAACTTGTCTGTTTCCTAACCATTTTTCGTAGTCTCTTTCCTTGCCGCCGCCATGTTCGAGCTCATAAAGACCCTGCTGACTGGTGTCGCTCATTCACAGCAGCTCTTGTGGGCAAACAAGAGGCTTTTGTGTATTCCCAGGTGCAGCATGGGGGCTGACCCCTGCTAATACCCCCACCGCTGCCCCTTTTTAGCGCACACTATGCTGTTGTTGCCACGCAATCACCCGTTTCAAAAGGCAATTTAACCCCAATAGGTGACCTAGTCATTAGGTGTTTGCTTGAGAGTGCTGACCACACACACACACACTCACGTTGTGAAGCCAGCAAAAGAGTATTAAATGGATGTCAACATGAACACTTACGGTACTGCTGGAATGGATTTTCTTTTGCATCTACACGACTAAAAAGTTCCAGCAGTCCCTCGTAATACTTTAATTGCTGTTTAAACTAGCACAACACATGGGCTTTGTTCAAACTGGCAGCCAAAATCTGATTTTTAGCTCATCCGGATTGGATTGAAAATGGATAGCTTTTTTGTAGTTTGAACAGTCACAAAGCGCAGAAATCTGATCTGAAACCACATACAGTGGGGCAAATAAGTATTTAGTCACCAATTGTGCAAGTTCTCCTACTTGAAAAGATTAGAGAGGCCTGTAATTGTCAACATGGGTAAACCTTAACCATGAGAGACAGAATGTGGGAAAAAAACAGAAAATCATATTGTTTGATTTTTAAAGAATTTATTTCCAAATTAGAGTGGAAAATAAGTATTTGGTCACCTACAAAAAAGCTACATTTCTGGCTGTCAGAGTTCTAACGAGGCTCCACTTGTTACCTGTATTAATGGCACCTGTTTTAACGCATTATCGGTATAAAAGACACCTGTCCACAACCTCAGTCAGTCAGGCTCCAAACTCTGAGCTGTCGAAGGACACCAGTGACAAAATTGTAGGCCTGCACCAGGCTGGGAAGACTGAATCTGCAATAGGTAAAACGCTTGGTGTAAAGAAATCAACTGTGGGAGCAATTATTAGAAAATGGAAGACATACAAGACCACTGATAATCTCTATTGATCTGGGGCTCCATACAAAATCTCACCCCATGGCATCAAATTGATAACAAGAACGGTGAGCAAAAAATCCCAGAACCTCACGGGGGGACCTAGTGAATGACCTACAGAGAGCTGGGACCTCAGTAACAAAGGCTACTATCAGTAACACAATGCGCCGCCAGGGACTCAAATCCTGCACTGCCAGACGTGTCCCCCTGCTGAAGCCAGTACATGTCCAGGCCCGTCTGTGGCTCGCTAGAGAGCATTTGGATGATCCAGAAGAGGACTGGGAGAATGTGTTATGGTCAGACGAAACCAAAATAGAACTTTTTGGTAGAAACGCAGGTTCTCGTGTTTGGAGGAGAAAGAATACTGAATTGCATTCGAAGAACACCATACCCACTGTGAAGCATGGAGGTGGAAACATCATGCTTTGGAGCAGTTTTTCTGCAAAGGGACCAGGACGACTGATCTGTGTAAATGAATGGGGCCATGTATAGAGAGCTTTTGCGTGAAAATCTCCTTCCATCAGCAAGGGCATTGAAGATGAGACGTGGCTGGGTCTTTTAGCAAGACAATGATCCCAAACACACAGCCAGGGCAACAAAGGAGTGGCTTCGTAAGAAGCATTTCAAGGTCCTGGAGTGACCTAGCCAGTCTCCAGATCTCAACCCCACAGAAAATCTGTGGAGGGGGTTGAAAGTCCGTGTTGCCCAACGACAGCCCCAAAACATCACTGCTCTAGAAGAGATCTGCGTGGAGGAATGGGCCAAAATACCAGCAACAGTGTGATAAAAGCTTGTGAAGAGTTGCAGAAAACGTTTGGCCTCCGTTATTGCCAACAAAGGCTACATAACAAAGTATTGAGATGAACTTTTGGTATTGACCAAATTCTTATTTTCCACCATGATTTGCTGATAAATTCTTTAAAAATCAATGTGATCTTCTGTTTTTTCCCCCACATTCTGTTTCTCATGGTTGAGGTTTACCCATGTTGACAATTACAGGCCTCTCTAATATTTTCAAGTGGGAGAACTTGCACAATTAGTGGTTGACGAAATAGTTCTTTTCCCCACTGTATTGTAAGTAGGTTCAGACATGGACAAGATTGTTCTCAATCTGAACAGCTCAAACACTGTTTCACTGTCCATGACGTCACTCTATGCTGGAAGACGCCTTCTTTGCCACAGCAACCTGTCAAGTGGGTCAATAATGTGGCCCAGTCTGAACAGGCCCATATTTGATTTGGGCACTTGTTAAAAATAGTGTGAATAGTCAGCCATAAAAATCAGATTTGAGGAGGAATCTGAGATGCCTGCAGTCTGAACGCAGCTTCAGTCAGTGAATACTAAATATGTTCTTTACCGTGTCCGCCGCAGGGCGCCGACAAGGATTGGAAGGGTCCGGACGGCAAGACTGCCTCGGAGGTGACCGAAAACGACGACATCAAGGCAATGCTCAAGTGATTCGGGGCGGGGGGCGCCGCAGGGAGGCGTCGCTGGGGGAACGAGCATAACCGGACGAGATGCGGCACGGAACCAGGTGGTCTTCCTCCTTATTGCTTCTCTCTTAGCTCCGGAGGGCTCACCTTACCTGTTTAAGTGGTTTTCTTCTTCGCCCAATTCTCCGAGAAGTGGTTTCCTCTTTATATTTGTTTTTTTCTTTTCTTTTTTGGTTAAACGCCATTTCACGGGCACACCGGAGGAGGGTTCTCACTCCAGTCGCTTCAATAAAACACCAAGCTTATGAGCACTTAAGTCGCTCTTGAACGTAATGCTGTTGTTCCCTCTGTAAACTGAATTGTACAAAGTAGTGTTTGGGCCACGCTGGACAGAAATACTATAAATATGAGAACTAATCCCTGGTTTTAGATAAGTTTTTTTTTTTTTTTTTTTTTTTAAGACGAACAGTAACATGGTTAACTTTGAAAATTGAATCTTGGAAAAATTTTACATGTATTCCTGCCCAATTAAACAATACCTTTTTTGTTTAGCCTTTTTCCTCCTAAAAAATATGCCTTAATGCTTGGGGAAAAAAAATAGAAAGCTTTTGTCCATCTTCTCCCTCCCTGAAAGAAAATGCTTCCTTGAAATTGACAGTATTCCTCTTTTTAAAAAAAAATCTGAAAAGTAGGACCTTATTCTCCAGGGTTTTGTTTTCTTTTTTGAGGTGGCGCCACGAGTTCTTTGTAGAATTACTGCACTGTACAAATGTCAACTAAGATTTTTTTTTTGATGATGCCCCGTCCCCAAATGGTTCCTTTTTGTATTACTTACATATCAAATAATTCTTCCTGCGTCCGTTGACCAATCACTATGCTGGCTATCAACTAGAAGCATTTGAATGTTTTTGGGGGGGAGAAAGACAGTCACACTAACAGAAAACTAAAAAACTCGACTGTGTTTTTCGAATGTCTGTTTTGCGGCTTAGATAGTGCCCCCCCCCTCTCAAATATTGGCCATTTTTCTTTCCCCCTCCTTGGGTTTGCTTTGGCTGCATGTCAAGTCTGCTTGGGCGCCATTGTCGCTCGCTCTCTCGGTGGCTTTCAAATGAAGAATTGCTAAAATGTTCCAAAAATAACAAAACACTCTCGTTGACTTTGTTGTGACAAAAAGTCTGTAAAAACAAGAATAAAAATGTTCATAAAGGTTCATTTCACTTGAGATGTCTTTGAGTGCGACTGTGAAAAATGTGTCAGATATTCTGATGTACCCTTACTTCCAATTCTATGAAAGTCTGCTTGACAATCCGCCAACTTGTTGAACTTGCAGTGCGAAAACAACCATGTATAAGTTGCACCTGATTATAAGTCGACGGTCTGGTGAAACAATGAAAGACAGCGCGCCTGATAGGCAAAAAAAAAAAAAAAAAACTGATCACCGCCAAAGGATAACCTAAGAAAATGAGCTATAAATCCACTGAAAGTGTCCCTAGCACTGTAATTCACTAATTTTGGGTTGGTTGGGTGCCGCCCACTACGGGTGGGGACCCTGTCCTAGTGGGCCGTGGGAGGCCCGTGGTGTACCGTGCTGGTTTGTAGAGGCGTGCAAAATTTATTATTATTATTCGCGATTCGGCCGTAGAAGATTCGAGAACGATTCACAAACATCCAAATTCCGATTATTGAATTTAGTGCTGCAACGATTAATCGATTAACTCGAGTATTCGATTAGAAAAAAAAGATTGGAATTAAATTTTGCTGATTCGAGTATTCGTTTGATTATTGTGGCGTTGTAATGGTTTATTTCGAAAGTGTTTGCATTCATGTTTATTGATTTGAGTGGATACAGTGCCCTCTAGTCTGCGTCATTTTACATGGGTGAATCCAGCTGCTCCATGTTGAGACCAACATAAGTTTTTGTTTGAGCTAATGTTTTTTTTTTAATGCATTCATAATTTAGTTGATGAGTATATTTAGCCATTTATTGTGGGAATATATGTCTGAAGCATTTGTTAAGAGCATTGTAAAGAAAGGGGGGGGGGAAGCATTTTGTAGCATTTAAGCTAGCGGCCTTTTGCTATGTAAGTTAGCCAATTGTTCTTTTGTTAAACATAGGTCCTTATTAATTTTTTTTTTTTATACCGTTTGAAGTTCAGCTCAGGTATTTTGATTTTTCATGTTCCTTAGCCGATTACTCGATTATTCGACAAACTAGTTCATCGATTAATCGACTACTAAAATAATCGATAGCTGCAGCCCTAATTGAATTATACCAGGTAAAGCAGAAATAAAACAGTCAGTGCGGTCTTCAGGACACAATGAGGAACGGACCGAGAGTAAATATCATGTTCAACTCATGCTGCTAGATAAAAAAAAAAAAAAACAATAATACCTGACTGCGGCCGTCAGCCGCTACAAACAGCGCCCAGTTGCTAGTTGCTACAAACATACGGCAACATACGGCTATGGTAGATATCACATATATCTCGAAACTGATGTGAAATGACACTTTCCCGCCCAAGTAATCAGGCACCATCTTAAAGCAGTAGACTTCTCTAGAAGGCTCTGTTGTAGCGAACCTAATTACTTTTTATCTTTAAAAAAAACAAAAAAAAAACAGGCAAAATCTTGACTTGAATCTATCTTTAAATGATGAAACAGTTTTAAAACCTTCACATTGAAAGTAGAGAGAAATAACGGGAGCAATTTTAACAACATTAAATTTATTGAATGTAGTTTAAAGCTGCTGATACAGAATGGGGACTGGAGTTTTTTTATTTACTGTTATTTTTGTATATTTATTTACTGTTCTATGTTAACATGATACTGAAATAGTAGTTTGGTTTAGCCTGAGAGGATTTTTAAACAATTTTGGAACTAATGTACATAACATTTAAAACAAAAAAAGGAGGGTGATGCATCAATGATCGTTTTATAAACGAATCGGCGCCTCTGAATCGTAATCGAATCGTTAGGTGCCCAAAGATTCCCAGCTCTAATATCTACTGTAGCAGTTTGTTTGTAGCAACCGGGCGTTGTTTGTAGCTGCTGTCGGCCGCAGTCAGGTATGATTGTTGTTTTTTTTTGTTTTTTTTTAATCTAGCGGCATGAGTTGAACATGATATTTACCCTCTGTCCCTTCCTCATTGCGTCCCAAAGACCACGCTGACTGTGTTTTACTTCCGCTTTACCTGGTATAATTCAATAATCGGGTTTGTGAATCGTTCTCGAATCTTCCACGGCCGAAACGCGAATAATCTAAGAATCGGAAATTTCGCACGCCTCTACTAACAAGTTTACCAAACCATCAGTGTCACTCCAAAACACCAAAATAACATGTGAAATGATATCATAATGCAGACATGTCCAAAGTCCGGCCCGGGGGCCAAATGCGGCCCCTGGTCAAATTTCATCTGGCCCCCAGCCTCTGTCATAAAATCAGTAACGTCTGGCCCGCACACAGATTTTAATAAATTGGCCAGCAGTACTGCTACTAGCATATGAAGTAGCTTACACACAAATGCTGCCCCTCATTTATCCACTAAAAGGCAGCAGCACTCTAAGCAACATTACCCCGCTTGACCCTTTACTCCCAATTTTCTAAAATGGCGACAATCAACTCAAAGACAAAGTTAACTTCGACGGCCGACGCTTCAAGGATAGGTGGAAATTTGACTATTTCTTCACTAAAATACGCAACAACTGTGTCTGCCTCATTTGCAAAGAGTCCCTGTTTTTAAAGGGTTCAATGTGAGGCCATATTACCAAACAAGACAGGCTGACATGTACAACAAGATTACAGGGAAGATGCGTAGCGAGAAATTTAGTGCTGCAACGATTAATCGATTAACTCGAGTATTCGATTAGAAAAAAATATTTGAATTGAATTTTGTTGCTTTGAATATTCGTTTAGTTAATGGTTGATTTTGAAAGTGTTTGCATTTTGTTTTATTGATTAGGGTGCATACACTGCCCTCTGATCTGCCCCATTTCACATGGCTGAATCCAACTGCTCCCTGTTAAGACCAACGTAAGCTAAGTTTTTGTTTGCGCTAATGTTTTTTTAATGCATTCGGAAATTTATAGACATATTAGGCCGTTTTTTGTGGGAATGTGTCTGTACCATGTGTTAAGAGACTTGTGAAGAAGGAGTAAACATTAGCATTTTATAGCATTTAAGCTAACGGATGTTTGCTATGAAAGTTAGCCAATTATTCTTTTGTTGTACATACAGTTGTGGTCAAAAGTTTACATACACTTGTGAAGAACATAATGTCATGGCTCTCTTGAGTTTCCAGTTATTTCTACAACTCTGTTTTTTCTCCGATAGAGTGATTGGAACAGATAGTTCTTTGTCACAAAAAACATGAAGTTTGGTTCTTTTATGACTTTATTATGGGTGAACAGAAAAAAGTGATCAAATCTGCTGGGTCAAAAATATACATACAGCAGCGCTAATATTTGGTAACATGTCCCTTGGCCATTTTCACGTCAATTAGGCACTTTTGGTAGCCATCCACAAGCTTCTGGCAAGCTTCTGGTTGAATCTTTGACCACTCCTCTTGACAGAATTGGTGCAGTTCAGTTAAATTTGATGGCTTTCTGACATGGACTTGTTTCTTCAGCATTGTCCACAAGTTCTCAATGGGCTTTAAGTCAGGATTTTGGGAAGGTCATTCGAAAACCTTAAATCTAGCCTGATTTAGCCATTCCATTACCACTTTTGATGTGTGTGTGGGGTCATTGTCCTGTTGGAACACCCAACTGCGCCCAAGACCCAATCTTCGGGCTGATGACGTTAGGTTATCTTGAAGAATTTGAAGGTAATCCTCCTTCTTCATTATCCCATTTACTCTCTGTAAAGCACCAGTTCCATTGGCAGAAAAACAGCCCCACAGCATAAAACTACCACCACCGTGCTTGACGGTAGGCATGGTGTACTTGGGGTTAAAGGCCTCACCTTTTCCCTCCAAACATATTGCTGGGCATTGTGGCCAAACAGCTCGATTTTTGTTTCGTCTGACCACAGAACTTTCCTCCAGAAGGGCTTATCTTTGTCCATGTGATCAGCACCAAACTTCAGTCGAGCCTTAAGGTCCCGCTTTTGGAGCAAGGGCTTTTTCTGTTAACCCATAATAAAGTCATAAAAGAATCAAACTTCATGAATGTTTTTTGTGACAAAAAAATATCTGTTCCAATCACTCTATCGGAGAAAAATCAGAGATGTAGTAATAACTGGAAACTCAAGAGAGCCATGACATTATGTTCTTCACAAGTGTATGTAAACTTTTGACCACAACTGTAGATGCATTTATTTAATTTTTTTTTATTTGAGGCTCAGCTCAGGTATTTTAATTTTTCATGTTCCATATCCGATTACTCATTTATTCGAACTAACTAGTTCATCGATTAATCGACTACTAAAATAATCGATAGCTGCAGCTCTAGAGAAATTAAAGCAACTTGAAGATGGTTTAATTTCACAGCAGCAGTATTTCGCAGGAGCCCGAGAATCGAAAGAGATCACCACAAAGGCTAGTTGCGAGCTTGTTGAAATTTAACTATTAAAAAAAATAATAACGCAAATGTGAAACACAGAATGGCTTGCTAAAATTTGCTTAACTATATTGTTCTAAGTAAAGGACGTCAGCCAAGGTCGGCCCCCCACATTTTAATCACACCAAATCTGGCCCTATTGCAAAACGTTTGGACACCCCTGTCATACTGTGTTAATAATTTCACACATAAGTCGCTCCTGAGTATAAGTCGCACCACCAGCCAAACTATGAAAAAAAAACTGCGACTTACAGTCCGAAAAATACGGTAACACAGTTACCACGTCCGACACGTGTCGCCAAGTCAACAACAGACTCTGTCGCCTGTATGTCTGTGACCAAACTGATTGGCTCGGCTCTCAACGGTGATTGGCAGATACTGTAATTAGCGTCCGTGTGCCGACTCCACATATTAAGCGCCACTTGCATTGTGATCAGCAGGCTCAACATGCTGCTTAATGAAGTAGCAAATCCAAATCATTAGCATAATTAATATGGACTCGTGATTGCCTTTCGGGCATATTCGCTTCTGCCATTCTCCCCTCATCTGTTATCGACTCCATGTCTTGTGCATTAGTTGAGCTTATGAGTGATCTGCGGCTAATCTATAACTTATTTCTCCGGGCGTAGGTAGTCGACGAGACGAGTCCAGATGAGCCGCGTGCGAAATCGACCATTTAGCGCCAACAAATTAAATTATTTCTCTTTATTTGATTCCACGCAGCGTTATTAGCCTCGGGTCCATCAGCTCATGGGGGGAAGGGGCAAGCGCGCTAGCGTGGATTTAGCGTGTTTACTTGGCAGTCTCCCAGTGTGCCCGACGGAAGGTTCCAGGGAGAAATAATAGCGTTATTAGGTGCTGTTTTAATTGGAAATTAAAGCGGATTTGGTGTTTTCATCCTATTGCTGCACGTAAGGACTCAAATCTGTACTGCATGTGTTGATAAAACCCCTGAAATATCCAACCTTATGAGGCAGATTTAGAAGTACGTTGTGGAAATATAGACCTAGGCAGTATTTTTATTGTTATTGGGGGGGTGTCGTTTATTGAATTTGATGCAGCCAATCGGGCGCAGTGATGGACCATGCAACTCGACGGGAGCTATGTCACTGCATTGATCGGGTCGTGAAACGGCTGGCAGTGTCGTGCATCATAGATATTGGCGAGTATCATGGGCGGAAGAGTCGGGATGTTGTAAAGATCTGCCGAAGTTAAGGGAAGGAAATTGGAATCTCCTTGGTTGTTGAAGACATTTCACCTTCAATCCAAAAGATTGACCAAAAGTCCAGTGTCTTCACATCCTCATTAAACCCGGATAAGAGAATGTACACAGATGTGAAGCTGAATTCAGTTACCTGAAATTTGAACAAATCCTCAAAGGAATTCCATACCTATGTTACAGCAACCTGAAGGTCACGCTGAAGTTGAACTGACCATTTGGCATTTGGAGCTAATCCACTGCATCAGAGTTTGCAGATCTGAAAGGCTTAGTTGAGGTTATGAGGATTGTTGAGAATGTCTTGGAAAAGTCGTTCGTGTATTTAATTCGCAAACTTCTGGGTTTGAAAGACTACGGATGTAACCGTCAACTTCTGAATCAGGGAAGCTGTAGCAATCTTGACATTCTCATTAGGGATGTCCCGATCCAGGTTTTTGCACTTCTGATCCGATACTGATACTGGCCGATACCGGCCTGTCTGAGCATGTACTAAAGTTTAAAGTTATTTAACGTCCTTACTTCGTTGTCAGACTCTTGTTGAAAAGGGTTTTAGTACTCTTGATAACAACTAGCCAGCTGAATTAGGTGAGTTTGAATAACACACAAAGGTTGGTAACAAGAAACTGACCTGTTTATTCAGTGATAAACACAAAACATTATAAATAACAGAAATGGCATATTCAGTCAGTAAAACGTGCAAATAATATCGTAAGCCGTCTTAAAGCAAAACACACAAACAACCTCAGTGGAAAATAAACTATTAACTCTGCATCAGTTCTCTGCTCTTGAACAACTGTACCAAGGCTTTAAAAAAATCAGTGCAAATAATACTATTTTAAACCAAAAATGGCTTCTACTCCCCAATCTTCTCTACACTTTGTTGCTCCATCTCTATTCTGCACACTCCCTTCATCTGTTTGGCCTGGATGGAGTCCCGGCATGAAGGGGAGATTTTTTTTTGACAAAGACAAGCATTTCAAGATGCTCAGGTGACAGCTGACATTTTTACCGATAAACTTTAAATTTACATTGCAGTCATAATGTACGAGATGCCACGGAGGTAAATTGGAAGAAGGTGCTGAAGGTGTGCCATAAAATGCGGACTGGATTTTAGGGAAACCAGAGCAAAAATGGGAAATGGATTATGTAAAACCTGGACCGGATTTTAAAAAACTGGATCGGGAGTCTGGATCAGAATTAGATCAGAATTTTTCCATGGCAGCCGATCCGATACTGATGTGCATTTTTTTTTTTTTTTTTTTGCGAATATCGGCGGTTGATCCGATCCAAATATCGGATCGCGACAACAACCCTCTCATATCACATTCTGTAGACCCGAAATCTCATCTAAAAACTTCTGATTAAGGAGTATTTGAAAATATCCAAGTTTCAGATTGACGTTGAGGCGATGAGTTTTAACATTCCAGGTTTTTCATTGGACTTCATCCTCCAGCTTCCTGACTGGTTTTTGTGTGCGCAATAAATTCGTATTGGATTTGTAACCTTCAGTTTATGGGAGGATCTGTGAATCTAAATTGCAACATTCAGATCGGGTAGACAATAGCAGTGCAACGGTTTGCGGTTCAAGACCGAACCGTACGGTTCGCCGTGTACATTTCAATACGCATTTATGAACCGCGTCTTTTCGGTTTTGCAATTCATTTATTCCGATCGCTTGTGGAATGAATTGGTCCAGCTCTGTGTGCCTGTGTGTGACGTGAAGCACCACTGTGGAGAAATTCCCGCTCTGCAAGTAAATGTCCAATCGCTGTCAAGCGCCTGTGTAATAGAAGCCGAGTAACGCCCTCTCTCGCTTACGAGCGAAGTGAAAGTGAAGCAAGAAAGAAAACAAAAAGCTATGGCGAGCGGAGGAGTGGAGAGACCGAATTTTGAGGAAGCACCGACTTCTTTCAAATCTGCGGTGTTGCAACATTTCCTTTCCCCGTGGACTACAATGTGGAGGGAGAGAAAATGTTGAAAACAAATAAATAAAAAACTTGCAAGCATTGCTCAGCGCTTGTTCCCTATGCTAATGGCAACACTTATAACATGACTCCGGCACCTCAGCCGGCATCGCCCACAGATATCACTTTCTCAGAGCAGGAAAACCCCGAAGATGACACCAGTGAAAACAGACGGCGGGCTTCGTTAATTTATTTGGAACGCTTGACCCGCGTTACATTGTTCCCTTGCGGACATATTTCTCCAACTTAATCCCCGACATTTATGAAATGGCACGCAAAGCCATCGAAGATGATTTCGCTAAAGCACATAGTTTCGCCCTGACCACTGATAGTTGGACGTCCCGTGCTACAGAGTGCTACTACCTAACTGTGACGGTCCACTTTAAATCTTACCTGTCAAGTTGTACGGTCTTGGCGTAATTTGTACAAGTGAGCACTGATTTTTAAATGTGTACGCTGTACATTACGTTCAAAATCTGTACGTTTTTCTTGCATTACGTTTTTTTCCTCCGTTTGGATTTTATCGCCGTTTCGGCAACGAGACAATGCGCGTTAATACGTTGGTTGAATGATGCGAGAAAAGTCAGAGACACGGAGAGGGAAGAGTGTTTGTTATGACGCTGTAGCAAACGCGATGGTAGGCTAGGTGGCTCCAATATGTCCTGACTGTAGCCGACAGCCTACAATCTGCGCCTAGATATCTCATGCATATAGAACTCCATGCGAAATGACAATCGGTAGCGTTAGTAAACAACCACCATTTTAGAGCAGTAAAAAAAAGGCTCTGTTGTAGTGAACCTTCCTAGTGAACCTAAGTAACTGTTTATCTAAAATACTACTAAATCGGCAAAATCTTGACTTGAGTCTATCTTTAAAGGATGAAACAGTTTTAAAATTTTCACATGTTGAAAATAGACAGAAGGGAATTAATGCAAAAACGGGAGCAATTTTATCAACTTTAACGGTTGATTCACAACATTAAATGACCTCCAAACATAGCAAAGTTACTATGTTTTTGTTTTTGTTTTGTTTGAAAAATGAAGAAAAAAACGAAAAACATGAAAAGTAACACCAGTTACTTTGCCAAGTAACTTTTTAACTACTGTGTGTGTATTTCAGTAGTCACTCACTACTCTAGCCAAAGAGCTAAGAGGCATTTTAACAGTCGAAAATGTTTACATTTTAAGTGTTTAATTTTCTTAAAAGCAAAATAAAGGCAGTTTTTTTAAAAAAATGCAAAACTCAAACCGAACCGAAATCGTGATCCTAAAACCTAGGTTCTAACCGAACCGTGGGCTAACTGAACCGTTGCGCCCCTAGTAGACAAGACTGAAATTTAGGGGTGTGACAATATTTCGAAATAGTGATATATCGTGATACTTTGCATCCCAAAAGGTTATCGATACACTCATGCCAAGAATCGGGATATCGTATCAGTGTTAAAAAAAAAAAAAAAAGCAGGAACCAACAAGTTGCTACCAAAATCTTAGTACATAATAGTGTTTCAGTTAACTCAATGGCAGCCATTGACAGTCACTGTTTCTGATTTTCATGGCATTTACAGGTCACTTTCTGTTCATTTTAGGGCATTTAAAGGTAACTTCCTTTTGAGTTTGAGACACTGCCTATTCATTTGTGGGATTCCCAGCTCACTTGCTGTTCTGTAACCCAAAATCAACAGGAAGTGTCCATAAAATGCCCCAAAACCAACATGAAGTGCCTGAAAATCAACAGCTAATGACCTAAAATGGCCCAAATGACCACCTTGCCTGGCATTAATTGGCTGCAACTGATGGCTATAGAAGTGGGAGGGGCCTGTTTGAAGTGGGAGGGGTTAATTTGCTGCCACCCTCCCAGTTCAAATGGATTGGACATAAAGCAGAAGGATGAATATAGCTTCTGTTTATTAGTTTTTTTGTAGTATGATTTCCTGACCAATGTATCGATAATCGCTGTATTGCTATTTTAAAAAATGGGGTTAGGGGGGCATCAATAATCGATGCCCCCCCCCCCCTTTTTTTTTTTTTTTTTTTTTTTTTTAATTTTTTTTTTATGTTTTGTATATTTGTTTCAAAATTGTTCAAAAATCCTCTCAGGCTAAATAAACCAAACTACTATTTTAGTATTAAGTTACCGATTAAAAACAGTAAATAAAATACTCAAGTCCCCATTCTGTATCAGCAGCTTTAAACTACATTCAATTAATTTAATGTTGTGAATCAACCATTAAAGTTGTTAAAGTTGCGCCCGTTATTCCACAATTTCCCTTCTGTCTACTTTTGTCAAAGTTTTAAAACTATTTCATCATTTAAAGATAGATTCAAGTCAAGATTTTGCCGATTTAGGGGTATTTTAGATAAAAAAGTAATTAGGTTCTCTACAACAGAGCCTTCTAGAGAAGTCTACTGCTGTAAGATGGCGCCTGTTTATTAGCGCGGGAAATTTTTACATCTAGTCTCGATATATGTGATATCTATCATAGCCGTATGTTGCCGTATGTTTGTAGCAACTAGCAACTGGGTGCTGTTTGTAGCGGCTGACTGCCGCAGTCAGGTATTATTGTTTTTTTTTTGTTTTATCTAGCAGCATGAGTTTAACATGATATTTACTCTCGGTCCGTTCCTTATGCGTCCAGAAGACCGCGCTGACTGCGTTTTATTTCCGCTTTACCTGGTATAATTCAATAATCGGAATTTGGATGTTTGTGAATCGTTCTCGAATCTTCCACGGCCGAATTGCGAATAATCTAAGAATCGGAAATTTTGCACGCCTCTAATTGCTATATCGTGAGATCATCGTTATCGTGAGCTTCATATCGGAAATCGTATCGTATCGTGAGGTACCAAGAGGTTCCCACTCCTACTGAAATTTAACCAAACTTTCCAGGTAAGGTCTTTGGCGCTTTTGGTTATACTCCAACAAACATTTTGGACCTTCATCAACCTCGGTCTTTCAGTCTCTACGCCAGACACGCTCGGATTTCCGCTGTTGTTCGGAATTCCTGCCGCAGGGCCCTTGTTTGTATCGACCCTCTTTTTCTCTTTGCGAGCGCCTCGTTATTTGCAACGTCAATCCCAAGTTGAGCTGCTGTTGTAGTTCCTGTACTCGCTCACCTTCATTTCCTCTTGTTACCCGCCATTGCGCCGCTGCTCCTCCAGGCAGACAGGCTAATTCGGTTTGAGTCTATCGGGACAAAAAGATCATGTGCACTCTATTAACCTTTCCAGGGGCCTGTTACTGTACACTTAATGATTATCGCCACTGCCGTGCGCCGCTCGTCTCGCTTGTTGCCTACCTTTATCGCACAAAAATGAATGTTTATGAAACAGAGAGAGAGGGAGAAAAGGGTAGATTTGAAGGTTTTTCATGTAAGCAAGGCGAGCAATTTATTGACGCAGTCATGCGAATAACAAGACATCAAAAACATCACAAATGCAGACACTTTTGAATGGATTTCATTTTGAGCTTTTTTGCTAATTAGCATATAAGAAAATCACTGTACTGGGAAGTCTGCCAATGGCTTATGATTGAAAAATATATAAATATCTCGCTGAGTACAAAAAATAGCATCTAAAGTTTGAACGAGCAAAGGGTGGAGGTTATTGATTTAGCAAGACGGAGAGGTTTTTCCCCGTTGTTCTAACAAGCCGCGTGGCCACAGGTGGCTCGTTTGTCTTCATTAAAAAGTGAATATTGCCCCGCTGATTCATGCGGGGAGTCATATTTCCGCGGGTGCACCGTAGGGACAATTATTCAGGCTAAATGCTCGCTACAGGTGACAGTTATTTCCCTGTGAACGCAAACTTCGAGACAGGCAGTGTATTCGCCCGTTACTGCTTTTGGTTTCCATTTGTGTATGTATTCCACCAATCGGCTCCATCTTTTCCCAGGTGTTCCACCACCTGTGTTTAGTTTCTGAATTATTAGCCGTGCTAAGTGGCTCCTTCTGTTTCACGCTAACAACTTCATCACCGCCAAATATGGCAGATTTTTTTTCCGTAAACACCCCTACATCCGTCCAATGTTGCGTATCTCCCCTATCACAGAATCATTAATTCCGTGCTTCCGCCCCCATTGAATCACGACGCACTGACGCGAGGAATCGTTAGCTTATGTCGGTTAATCGGATGTCATTACCTGTGACGTCCGGTCGCAAATAATGAGCCAGTCGGGGGTCTGGTTTGACGTAGGTTCAGCGGCACCCCTTGTGGAAATATCAACCCAACCGCTGAGATTTTTGTGTCGTCTGCTTTTAATTGCGCTTGACTGTCGGCGCGTCCTAATTATGTTGTCACCCATGTGTAACCGGCGCAGGATAAAACGTTACAGCCAACAAGGCTGATTGGGCCCGATAATGGCGAGCCGGAAAGTCATTGCGGTGTAGGAAAAAAAATATAAAAATTCATTCTCAAAAAATTTGCATATTGTGATATTTTATTTAATGCATTAATTTCAGCAACGTACTGATAAACCTTAGACTTTCTTATAGTTTAGATTAAAGATGTCCGATCACGTCATTTTCAAAGTATCGGAATCGGCAAAAAAATATCGGACATGCCTTTTTAAAATTTTTATTTTTATTAAATCGTTTTCTAATTGTATTAACGTTCCAGACAAAATGTCTTACACTCATCCAGAGTCTTTAGTTTTGGCTTAAAGTAGGGTTATCAAATTTATCGCATTAACGGCGCTAATCAATTTTTTAAAATTAATCACGTTGAAGTATTTAACGCAATCAACGCATGCGCTGCACGACCCACTCACGCAACGTCACGTTCAATCTATAATTGTGCCGTTTTACCTATATTTAGAGCTTAAAGGCAGCGTAAAATGAGTAGAGTGAATTTTGGCAGCCTTTGGAGCCTTTTTTTTAATTGGCTAAAGCCCTTCAATCCCTCTCTCAACAATTAGAAACATCGTGGGAAGCAATGTGGGGAAGATAGGTAGTAGTTTATCTTTTTCTTAACACCCTATGTTATTTCCCAACGCAGAGAAGATATATCAATTGGTGCCACTTTGCACAGTCATGGTTGCACTTCCCATCATGCATTTGGGCAGAACAGTTAAATGGCAACAGTATCATTTACTGAAAGCTCAACAAATACACTAGATGGCAATATTTAGTCACAATATACAAAGTCACATTTATCCTTTAAGAATTACAAGTCTTTCTATCTGTGGATCCCTCTCACAGAAAGAACTTTATTAATGTAAATGCCATCTTGAGGATTTATTGTCATAATAAACAAATACAGTACTTATGTATGACTGTATGTTGAATATATATATTTGTCCGAGTTTTATTCATTTTTTGTCTTAATGCATTGCCAAAATGTATATGATCGGGAAAAATTATCGGGAATGATTGGAATTGAATCGGGAGCAAAAAAAAAAAAAGCAATAGGATCGGGAAATATCGGGATCGGCAGATACTCAAACTAAAACGATCGGGATCGGATCGGGAGCAAAAAAACATGATCGGAACAACCCTAGTTTAGATTCATTACACACAACTGAAGTAGTTCAAGCCTTTTATTGTTTTAAAATTAACGATTTCAGCAAAAAAGTAAAGAAAAACCAAAAATCCCTAACTCAAAAAATTAGCATATTATGAAAAGGGACTCTAAAAAAGCTACTAACCTAATCATCTGAATCAATGAATTAACTCAAAACCCCTGTGAAAGATTCCTGAAGCTTTTAAAAACTCCCAGCCTGTTTCATTACTCAAAACCGCAATCATGGGCAAGACTGCCGACCTGACTGCTGTCCAGAAGGCCATCATTGACACCCTCAAGCAAGGGGCTAAGACACAGAAAGACATTTCTGAGCGAATAGGCTGTTCCCAGAGTGCTGTGTCAAGGCGCCTCAGTGGGAAGTCTGTGGGAAGGAAAAAGTGTGGCAGGAAACAACCAAAAGAGGTGACCACACTCTGAGAAAGATTGTGGGGGAGGGCCGATTCCAGACCTTGGGGGACCTGCAGAAACAGTGGACTGACTCTGGAGTAGAAACATCCAGAGCCCAGGGGTGTGCTGGAAATGTACAGGTGCCGCATTCCCTGCCACTTTTGAACCTGAAACAGCGGCAGATGTGCCTGACCTGGGCTACAGAGAAGCAGCACTGGACTGTTGCTCAGTGGTCCAAAGTACTTTCTTGAGATGAAAGCAAATGTTGCATGTCATTCGGAAATCAAGGTGCAAGAGTTCGGAGGAAGGAAATGCCAAAATGCCTGAAGTCCAGTGTCAAGTACCCACAGTCAGTGATGGTGTGGGGTGCCATGTCAGCTGCTGGTGTTGTTCTACTGTGTTTTATCAAGGGCAGGGTTAGTGCAGCTAGCTATCAGGAGATTTTGAAGCATGTCATGCTTCCATCTACTGAAAAGCTTTATGGAGATGAAGATTTCATTTTTCAGCACGACCTGGCACCTGCTCACAGTGCCAAAACCACTGGTAAATGGTTTACTGACCATGGCCTGCCAACTCTCCTGACCTGAACCCTATAGAGAATCTGTGGGATATTGTGAAGAGGAAGTTGAGAGACACCAGATCCAACACTGTGGATGAGCTTAAGGCCGCTATCGAAGCATCCTGGGCCTCCATAACTCCTCAGCCGTGCCACAGGCTGATTGCCTCCATACCACGCCGCATTGAAGCAGTCATTTCTGCAAAAGGATTCCCAAACAAGTATTGAGTGCATAGCTAATATAATTGAAGGTTGACTTTTTTTTAGAATTAAAAAAACCCTTTTTTGTATAAGTCGGATAAAATATGCAATTTTTTTGAGATAGGGATTTGTGTTTGTTCTTGACTTTTTTTGCCAAAATCATCAATATTAAACAATAAAAGGCTTGAACTACTTCAGTTGTGTGTAATGAATCTAAAATATTTGAAAGTCTAATGTTTATCAGTACGTTACATAAAATAATTAACTTCATAACAATATGCTAATTTTTTTAGAAGGACTAGTATATATTTTGCCGAAGCGGATGTACGACTATCAATTTGCGTTATTGTTTACCAGCAGACAGGTAATACTAATGATTAGCACTTTTCTGATAGTTGTCACGTTCTATTGAAATGAGAAACTTTTCAGAGGTTCAATGATCCATCCGCTTGACCGAGATGATGAAAAAACAGGAATAAAAGCAAGTGGAGTTGAAAGAGGATTTGTGAGGTTTGGTCTGCTTGCAATCGCCGTTGACTAGAACTTTAATTACCGTACGGACGTGCCGGGGAGGCGGCGACAGATGCCATCCAAAGAGACGCTTGGCTTTGAGAAGATGGAGTGTAGGGGAGCTTTTAATGAGGGACAGCAAAAGATGAATCGAGCGAGTTGAAATTTGAGAATTTTTCAACTATTTTCAAAGGCTACGTTTTGCTATATACAGTGGGGCAAATAAGTATTTAGTCAACCACTAGTTGTGCAAGTTCTCCCACTTGAAAATATTGGAGAGGCCTGTAATTTTCAACATGGATAAACCTCAACCATGAGAGACAGAATGTGGGGGGAAAAAAATAGAAAATCACATTGTTTGATTTTTAAAGAATTTATTTGCAAATCAAGATGGAAAATAGGTATTTGGTCAATACCAAAAGTTCATCTCAATACTTTGTTATGTACCCTTTGTTGGCAATAACGGAGGCCAAACATTTTCTGCAACTCTTCACAAGCTTTTAAACACACTTGCTGGTATTTTGGCCCATTCCTCCATGCAGATCTCCTCTAAAGCAATGATGTTTTGGGGCTGTCATTGGGCAACACGGACTTTCAACTCCCTCCACAGATTTTCTATGGGGTTGAGATCTGGAGACTGGCTAGGCCACTCCAGGACCTTGAAGGTCCACGGGCCTGGACGTGTACTTTCTTCAGCAGGGGGGACACGTCTGGCAGCACAGGATTTGAGTCCCTCGCGGCGCATTGTGTTACTGATTGTCGCCTTTGTTCCTGTGGTCCCAGCTCTCTGTAAGTGTGGTTCTGGGATTTTTGCTCACCGTTCTTATCATTTTGACGCCACGGGGTGAGATCTCGCATGGAGTCCCAGATCGAGGGAGATTATCAGTGGTCTTGTATGTCTTCCATTTTCTAATAATTGCTCCCACAGTTGATTTCTTTACACTAAGCGTTTTACCTATAGCAGATTCAGTCTTCCCAGCCTGGTACAGGTCTACAGTTTTGGCTCTGGTGTCCTTCGACAGCTCTTTGGTCTTGGCCATAGTGGAGTTTGGAGCGTGATGACTGAGGTTGTGGACAGGTGTCTTTTATACCGAGAATGAGTTAAAACAGCTGCCATTAATACAGGTAACGAGTGGAGCCTCGTTAGAAGAAATCACATTGTTTGATTTTTTTAGGAATTTATTTGCAAATCATAGTGGAAAATAAGTATTTGGTCAATACCAAAAGTTCATCTCAGTGCTTTGTTATGTACCCTTTGTTGGCAAAAACCGAGGCCAAACGTTTTCTGTAAGTCTTTACAAGCTTTTCACACACTGTTGCTGGTATTTTGGCCCATTCCCCCATGCAGATCTCCTCTAGAGCAGTGATGTTTTGGGGCTGTCGTTGGGCAACACGGACAACACAGCCTCGTTAGACCTCGTTAGAAGAAGTTAGACCTCTTTGACAGCAGAAATCTTGCTTGTTGGTAGGTGACCAAATACTTATTTTCCACTCCTATTTGGAAATAAATTATTTAAAAATCAAACAATGTGATTTACTGTTTTTTTTTCCACATTCTGTCTCTCATGGTTGAGGTTTACGCATGTTGACAATTACAGGCCTCTCTAATCTTTTCAAGTAGGACAACTTGCACAATTGGTGTTTGACTAAATACTTATTTGCCCCACCGTATATGTAATGTCTATAAAAATATATCATTTTTATATTTACATCAGTTTTGTCTGAAATACGGTTATGATTTTGTCATTTCTTTGACTATCATCCGTAAACATCATCCTGATTTGATTGTCATCAATCGGCACCGTTTGTACAGACTGGATAATAGTAATGTAGTCAAGCTTGATATTGCGTGAAGACAAATGAATATGGATGAATGGAGCTCATAAGTGCGGCGCGATTTGGTGCCATTTTGACTCGTTTCTTCCTTCTATCACACCTGAATGGAAGTCAATTAGGTGTGCAGAAGCCATGACTGTCACGTGATGTCTCAGCATCAATGTCTCAATGTTGCCCCCTTCTGGTCATTGTTGCCAATGGATTTACAAATAGTCAGAAAATTGGCCTTTACATGCATATTTGCAGTCAAAAATAAAACAAAGCGTGCAAGTGATGTTACATTAAATGTTAACCTGTGTTCACACTGTTTTTTCTTTGTGATGCAACCACCATGTGTCAACAACCATAGAAGCACCTCAACACAAACGACTCTGCAAAATGTGAGCGTGCAGTTCAACCTTTCCTTGTAATGTCATGTTCGAGTAGACTCCAATTGTTTTTCCACTCGTAATCTCCGCATTTGTGTCTCTCAAAGCTATGGGGAAAAAAATGAATTTCATATCTCGCTGGAAGGGGAACAGCGCGTGTGTCAGGCACGCACAAAAACAAGCGGCGCAGATCTGATTTTCCTCGTCGGTCGGACACTTTTAAAAGGCAGATAATATTCCGCCGACGTTCTTGTGGGAAATTAAAAAGAGGCGGCAGTAAACAACAAGGCGCGTATCAACGTTTAACCCCCCCGCCTTGATAAGAGCCTCGTCTAGAATCCCCATGGCAGAATTGACAATGAGTTGGGGTTAAAAAAAAAAAAAGAAACAAATAGCAAGACTCTGAGGTCCTATAAATAGTGATTACCAGTTTTGTTTATAACGGCGTTACTAACGGCATTATTTCTTTCAGTCGTGAGTAACCTAATTACCATAATTTTCGCACTATAAGGCGCACCCGACTATAAGCCGCCACCCACCAAATGTGACAAGAAAATGGCATTTGTTCATAGATAAGCCGCATTGGACTATAAGCCGCAGCTGTCCTCACTGTATTATGGGATATTTACACCAAAATATATTAACCGGTAATGCTTTATTTGACAGCGGCATCATACGACTGTCATAAGACCAAATGAACCACCATGACACTTTGAACCAATTGGTTGCAAAGCTTGCTTCAAGAAGCTTCATTTGACCATCAGTGCTCCTTTGGGGGAGAGTCAACCTCTTCTGCCACCTGCTGTCAACACTGTTGTCATCCAACATGCCTCCTAGCATGCATTGCAGCGCTCCAGATGTAAATAACAACCAAAATTCATGGTCTGCGCTAAATATTTCTTCAGTTACTGTTCCAGTTGTTTCATTTATTGTTATTTTGTGAGGTTTTATTTGACATTGGTACCATAAGACTGTCATTAGACAATCATAACTATGATATGACACTGTCTTGAGCATTAATGAACGCTTATAACAGATGCCATTAGCGTTATCCGGCAAATTATCTCACTTTTGAATGGATGTAGAAGATCCAAACTGGACATAAATGGTGTTCATGACAATTTGCCGGATGACACTGAACAATGTCATAAGCATTCAGTAATGCCCATGATAGTGTCATGTCATAAATATGACCGTCCTATGACATCACTGTCAAATAGTGTTACGAAATACCATAACAAGCAATTAATTAAACAACTACAATAGTAACAATAAATAATTAGCACAGAACATGAATTTTAATTGTTATTCACATCTGTAGCGCTGCGATGCACGCTAGGAGGCATGTGTTGCCTATTAACCCAAATAAATCAACAAATAAGCCGCACTGGACAATAAGCCGCAGGATTCAAAATGAAGGAAAAAAGTAGCGGCTTATAGTCCGAAAATTACGGTAATTTTCTCATCTTGGCAACGTCATTACCGTTACTGAGGAAGGAAAGGCACGCATTACTATATTGGTTGAATGACGCGGGAAAAGTCTGAGGGAGACTGACTCACCGAGACGATGGAGGGCAGGAGTGGGGAGGAGGCAAAAATGTTGTGACGCCGAGCAAACACGATGCTAGTTGGCCCCAATAATACCTGACTGTAGCCGATAGCCTACAAACTATGCCAACACGATATGGTAGACATGGTAGATATCACATATACAGTAGGGCAAATAAGTATTTAGTCAGCCACTAATTGTGCAAGTTCTCTCACTTGAAAATATTAGAGAGGCCTGTAATTGTCAACATGGGTAAACCTCGACCATGAGAGACAGAATGTGGGTGGAAAAAATTAGAAAATCACATTGTTTGATTTTTAAAGAATTTATTTGCAAATCATGGTGGAAAATAAGTATTCGGTCAATACCAAAAGTTCATCTCAATACTTTGTTATGTACCCTTTGTTGGCAATAACTGAGGCCAAACGTTTTCTGTAAGTCTTTACAAGCTTTTCACACACTGTTGCTGGTATTTTGGCCGATTCCTCCATGCAGCTCTCCTCTAGAGCAGTGATGTTTTGGGGCTGTCGTTGGGCAACACGGACAACACAGCCTCGTTAGAAGAAGTTAGACCTCTTTGACAGCCAGAAATCTTGCTTGTCTGTAGGTGACCAAATACTTATTTTCCACTCTAATTTGGGAATAAATTCTTTAAAAATCAAACGATGTGATTTTCCGGGGTTTTTTTGCCCACATTGTCTCTCATGGTTGAGGTTTACCCATGTTGACAATTACAGGCCTCCGTAATATTTTCAAGTAGGAGAACTTGCACAATTAGTGGTTGACTAAATACTTATTTGCCCCACTGTATATAGAACTAGATGTGAAATGACAGACACAGTGGCCTTAGCAACATGTACAGTATAGGAACTAGATGCGTTAGTAAACAGCTGCCATCTTAAAGCAGGCTCTCTTGTAGAGAACCTTCCTCGCGAACCTAAGCAATTTTTTATCTAAAATACTCCTAAATTGGCAAAATCTTGACTTGAATCCATCTTTAAGTGATGAAACACATGTCACATGTTAAAAGTAGACAGAAGGGAAGTAATGCAATAATGGGAGCAATTTTAACAACGTTTAACGCTTGATTCAGGGTAAAGGTTAAATTAGGGTAAAGAATTGGGCTCGGGCCAATTGTCCCAAAAACCTTCTCAACTTCAAATAGTGTGACCTATGTTTTTTTTTTTTTTTTTTTTTTTTTTTTTTTTTACATGAACATGAAAATTTGACAAAACATGAAAATTATCACCAGTTACTTTGCCAGGTAACTAATTACTCTTACATTCAGGTACCTGAGTCACGAACCCAATTAAGTTTTTGGAGAAGTAATTTTTAATACTTTTTTAAAGTAACATTAACAACACTGGTGATACCAAAAACTGACCAATAAGTCATTATATAGTTCTTGTCTTACTTACTACATTTGAATCATTCAATGGCGTTCAACTTAATAGTACTGTACCATGATAATTTACTGCTATTGAGTTAGATTTAATATAAATAAGGGGGGAAATAAACCTTACTGAATTTGATATTGCCAAGAAAAGCTTCCGGTTCAGTCAGCCAGTCAAAGTGGGACGTATCGGTCCAGTCCGGTCCAGACGTCTGAGTACTTCCAGATGATACGGCGCTGCAGAAACTCCGTGAGGAGATATCTTTTGATGGCGACCAATGTGCTGCTGCTTGTTTGGCTGTTTTTCGGCCTCTGCGCCACCCTACACCCTCGCTCAGGTGAGTCAAGTTTGTAAATCTTATTGATGATTAACTGTTTAAAAATCCATGAAGCAGGAAGCGTAAGTTTTTAATGATGTATTTTCATTTTTGCATAAAAAGTCTAAAACCTATCATATTTAAATTTCGAAAGCAACCCTTAACCATCTTGACCCAAATTTATTAGTACGCTTATTACAATATGGCTCTGTCCAATTTTGTGGGTGTCCTCAACATGATTTGGTGATTCTGATAGTTCCTATATCACGTTCCTCCAGATTTATACCCGCCGACATCGCATCCCAAGCGGTTTCCTCGCTGGCTGCCGGCGGCTTCCTTGACACATTCTGTGGAGGACGTGAAGCTTCTGTTTGAGGTTAGCGCACTGCGTGCTAATCATCGGCAGGAAGAGCAGGAATGTGCAATTTTTTTTATTTCCTCGCTGCATTCTTCTCAGGCTAAATCAAGTTCACATGATGACTTGAGTTCAGTTCACATGCTCTTGTCTGATAGATGCTGCTGTCTGGAATGGAGATCCGAGAGCCGCTCCACATCCATGATGCTGAGCTGGCATCCTTGCGGCGCGCACGCTCGTTGGGGAGCGTCTGCGACAACTTTGTTCCTAAAAGCCTCACTGAGGTGTCGCGTCTGTCTGCCCGGCTGGATGGACTGCGCCGGCCTCTGAGCATACCGGACTTTCAGAAGACCGTCTTGACACTGGTGCACGCCACTCAGACAGCAGCAGGTGCCGACGGGCACGAGAGCCGGGTGGCCTGGGCTGCGACCGTCGCTCGCCTCTTTACGGCCCTTCGGAAGGACCTCCAAATTTAAACGTGTCGAATGGGTGTTGCTGCTGTGAAGAGTAACTAAAACCTCTTTTCTATGTGTAAGTTGATCATTCTTAACATCATCCTGTGCACTTCTAACTAGTGGCTGATGCACATCTTTGTATCTTGTAAACCCGGCTTCTGTTCTTCTGTTGTGACCGATGTGCCAAACCAACTTTATTTTCCGTATTGATGACTCGGCAGTTTGCGGCAGCGCGCCAAAGACCGATTAGGGAGGAAATGAAAAGAGGAGACAGGAATTTCCTGTCTTTGCAAAGATAGCGTATTATGAAAATTTGAGGAATATTAATGTGGCGTAAATGATATTCTTGACTGCTCCAGCTTGTGGAAATATTGTTCTGCATATTTGTCATGTTTGGGGCATGATGCTGTACTTGTGGGATGACTGACTGAGGAGCAAAGTTGACAGTCTCAGTTTTGAAATGTAAAATTGTGATCTCATGCTTGCTGGTAGGTTTGTGTCATCCATATAATAGCGTGGAGACAGCTCCCTCATGTGGCTCCTCATGCAAATGGCCTCCAAAAATAACATTTTAATTTTTCATACTGTTTAACTCGTGAATATATTTTACATCTTTATTGGTCGTCTTAAGTATACTGTAGTATATGCTAATCATTTTCTAATAGTGTCTTTAAATGATCTTACTCACAGCACTTTAGTACAACCAATATAACCATAAAGTATGCATTAATCATAAAACTTCTGATTTAATAGTCTGAAAACGGCCTTCTGATCATGTGTTTGACTCTTAATAGAGCAAATGTCCACTAGGGGGCAGCACTTCCCAATGGAGTCTATGATCAGGTCACTTTCCACTCTCGAGTAATGTCATTAATGGCGTACCGCAAGCTACACGTCACTTCTGCTCATTAATATTCATGACATAAGCTACTGTTGCTAAGTAGGGACAAGCCACCGGATTGGAAATGAATGGAAATCGTATATGAAGGAGATGTGTACATAGCTAAACCTCTCCGAAAATGATGTGCCTGGTGCCAAATTCACTGGCAAAGATGTGGAAGAACATAAAAATGTTCAGTTAAAGAGATGGCTTGAGTGTCGAAGGCTGAAAAAGACGGGGAAAAAAACGAGCCGACCTAAGCATAGCCTTAGCTTTTTTATGGACACGACTGACAATGACATTCACCCGTTTCAACAAGCTATCCTTTACCATCAGCCCTGTCTGTCTTATATATCCTCTGGTTGTCCTACGTCTCTGACCGTTCTTGGGGGTAATTTAGTTAGCTTTGTGTAGCGATCGCAAATGCTACTCAGTGACAGCCAACGAACACTTTTAATTTTTTTATTGATAACAAATCTTAATTCTATAATTTATTTACACTTCACCTTTACTATATATATATATTAGGCCTGAACGAGATTGGGGGAAAAAACTAATGCTGCGATTTTTGGGGGGGTTTACGATATTATTTTGCGATATTAAAAAAAAATTTTTTTTTTAAAAGAAATTTTCACTAGATGACTTGAATAGCTGTTTGGAGAGACTTTGGATGACTCACAATGACCAGTGTACAGTGATCCCTCGTTTTTCACGGTTAATGGGGACCAGAACCCGCCGCGATAAGTAAAAAAAAAAAAACGCTATATATATATATATATATATATGTATATATATATATTAGGGCTGTCAAAATTATCGCGTTAACGGGCGGTAATTAATTTTTTTAATCACGTTAAAATATTTGACGCAATTAACGCACATGCCCCGCTCAGACAGATTTAAATGACAGTACAGTGAAATGCCCGCATGTTAATTGTGTTTTGTGGAGTTTTGCCACCCTCTGCTGGCGCTTGGGTGCGACTGATTTTATAGGTTTCCCCACCCATGAGCATTATGTAATTATTGACATCAACAATGGCGGGCTACTAGTTTATTTTTTTATTGAAAATTTTACATATCTTATTAAAACGAAAACATTAAGGGGGGATTTAAAATAAAATTTCTATAACTTGTACAACACTTATCTTTTAAGAACTACAAGTCTTTCTATCCATGGATCGCTTTAACAAAATGTTAATGCCATCTTGTTGATTTATTGTTATAAGAAACAAATACAGTGCTTATGTACCGTATGTTGAATGTATATATCCATCTTGTCTTCTTTCCATTCCAACAATAATTGACAGAAAAATATGGCATATTTTATAGATGGTTTGAATTGCGATTAATTACGATTAATTGATTTTTAAGCTGTAATTAACTCTATTAAAAATTTTAATCGTTTGACAGCCCTAATATATATATATATGTATATATATATATATATATATATATATATATATATATATTAATGTTTTTTAGCACTTCAAATGTAATATTATGATCAGTTTTAAACATAACTGTCCAACCAAATCAATTTTGAACAAGAATAAAGTACTGTAGTAGAAAAATGCTTGGCTTTATTAAATACTTCTTTTTATCTACCTTAGCTGTGACTCTTGTTGGACATGTAGAAATTACAAACTCCTCATGATCGCTTCTGGCATTTAATCTATATGTCTCAAACGTCTCCACACACACATGCATTCATTTCAAAGCGGCTTCCTTGCAGAAACGGTTTAACAAGTTAAACGATGATTGACAGCTGCTGCGTTGTGATGTCCGCTTCTTTGGCAAGATCAAAGATACCAGCATCGTTAACTTTAATAAGCAAGTGCTGCAGTGACTGTGAGGTTCAAAGAGCTGGGAGAGGGAGGGTGTGAGGCTCTGCGCAGAGCAGAAAGCAGGGCATATGTGGATTAAAAAAAAACACTATCACACGTCCTTGCGATGGGACTATCGCGCACGCACACATCGCGATGGCGATGTTTAAACGATAAATCATTCAGGCTTATATATACTGTATATATAACAGAAATGGTAACAGTGGCAGTCAGATACCATTGTAATTTTTTTCAGGTCATTCATTGTCAGACAGAAGCAGTACGGCACAACGTTATGCTAAAAAAAATAAATTCAAAATATAAAAATGGCTTACCTCTTTGTCCTCTGAAAGACCATGCCAACCCAACAAAATGTTTACTGCATATGAAATGTGAATGGATTCACCCAGCTGGTGTTAACGTCCGCGCAAGTTGATTCGGTCTTCACATTTTTTCCTCCCGAGTTTTTGGTTTCCGGAAACATATGAAGAAAACATCCTTCATGTGTCTTAATGTCTAGAGTCGTCTCTACAAGTTCCAAAAAAAGCAATTTGTGATGGGCATGTTCGTTTTTGAAAGATTACCGGAGAAAAGTAGCACAAATTACGTTGTTTCTATGCGAGGCCGGGTCTATAATGTCCCACTTCCGCTTTACGATGGGGCGTCACGGTCTAAAAATACCATGCGTGCGGTACGCCATTACAGCGGATCCCTGTTAATGCAGGGCGCTAAGAAAAATAATCTGCAAATATGTAAATCTATTGTTCCTGAGTTGAAGGCCATAGAGTTATATAGCAAATGGACATTCGCTGCCAGCCGTTTCAAATAGGTTGGACGGCTACTCGTGATCAAATTTTAATTGGCGGAAGAAAAGAGCCACATGATTGGACATCTACAATAATAAATGGCGCTGAAAAAGTTGACTTTCATTCATTCATTTTCCATGCCGCTTTTCCTCACGAGGGTCGCGGAGGTGCTGGAGCCTATCCCAGCCAACTCGGGGCAGTAGGCAGGGGACACCCTGAACTGGTTGCCAGCCAATTGCAGGGCACAAGGAGACATACAACCATTCACGCACACACTCATATCTACGGACAATTTAGAGTGTTCAATCAGCCTACCATGCATGGTTTTGGGATGTGGGAGGAAACCCACGCAGGCAAGGGGAGAAGGCCAAAGCCCGGGATTGAACCCTTGATCTTACAACTGTGAGGCAGAAGTGCTAACCACTCAGCCACCGTGCCGCCGAAAAAGTTGACTTCACCTATAGAAACAGTCGTATACAGTGGCGCCTCCAGAAATTTTTCATAGGGGTGGCCAGATGGGGCCACTTGAAATCTTGGGGTGGCCAAAACTAAAAGCCATAATTTCAGGTTTTCATTATATTATTGCAGTAAAAAGGTCAGGGGAAAAGTATCAGAAAGGAAGGACACGGCTACTGATATACTTTGGTGTATTGTGTAATATTTGATGTTACTAATGATTTAATGTGCATAGTTCATAACTGTCCAGTCAACATTTTGAGTTCCACAACAGTTGTTTTATTGTGTTATGTATATATTAGGCATAAAGTGTACATTGAACTAGGGCTGTCAAAAATTTTTAATCGAGTTAATCACAGCTTAAAAATTAATTAATCGTAATTATTCACAATTCGAACTATTTCTAAAATGTGCCATATTTTTCTGTAAATTATTGTTGGAATGGAAAGCTATGACAAGACGGATATATACATTCAACATACTGTACATAAGTACTGTATTTGTTTATTATAACAATAAATCCACAAGATGGCATTAACATTACTAACATTCTTTCTGTGAAAGGGATCCACGGATAGAAAGACTTGTAATTCTTAAAGGATAAATGTGAGTTTGTATATTGTGACTAAATGTTGCCATCTAGTGTAATTGTTGAGCTTTCAGTAAATGATACTGTAGCTACTTAACTGTTCTACCCAAATGCATGATGGGAAGTGGTGCAACCATGACTGTGTGTGGTGGATGCAAATGCTATATCTTCTCTGCGTTGGGTACACTACAGGGTGTTAAGAAAAAGTTCAACTGCTGTCATTCCTCCACACGTCGCTTCCCACAATATTTATAGTTGCTGTGGGAGAGATGACAAAGTTTTTGCCAATTAAAAGCACGGCCCCAATGAATGCTTGTATCTACTCCACTCACTTGACACTGCCTCTTATCTCTGTATATAAGTAAAACGGCGCCATTGTAGGCTGTTTGCGGCAATGTGTGAATAAGTCGTATCGTGAATGTGTTAATTGCGATAAATATTTTCACGTGATTAATTTTAAAAAATTAATTACCGCCTGTTAATGTGATAAATTTGACAGCCCTACATTTAACAATTCAAAATAAATGCATTCATTTGGGATGAAATGCATAACTGATGCTCCCAACAATCTAACGATATACTGCCAAGTGGGGTGGCCAACCAATTTATTAATTTAATCTATGGTGGCGCCATTGGTCGTATATGAAACAATTTTCTACTATGTGACGAATTAGGCTTAATATAGCTATTTGCCGCTTAAACAAGACTTAAAACAAAGGCCAATGGCGGTACCTGGTTTTGCTTCTCCACGGGTCGGGAAGAATGTTGCCTTAACCTCTCGCCAAACTTCCCAATGATAGGCGTGGACCATTGGGCCACCTGAGCCCGAGTTCCGATAAGATCTGCCGCGATTACATTTGACAGCGGACGCCATCGCAAACTGATCCAGGGGAGATAACGTGAAAGTACACAATCTAAAATTGCCGCACCACGAACAAGATTTGCTTTTTCTTCACGCATCATCAGTGGGTGTTTACAGTCAGTCGCAGCCCTCAATTAAAGGTCAGGGTTCAGCTTGCGCGTCATCTCTTCCACATGTCGGTCAAGGAGAAAAGACAGGTAATTACGTTGAGCCGGCTGCTACAGTCGAAAACCTTTTCGGGATATTGTCAACAGGATGGGAGAAATAAGTAGGTATTTAATGTCGAATTCCGTGTAGTTTTTTTTATAAGGTACGTCATGGGAGAAGGGCTTTTACCGGCACACAAGAGCACTAGAGTTTAGGAGAGGCTAAGGAAGGCGTAACGTACACATGGCGCGTCATCCCTCCTGGATAATGTAAACGTCCGACGGTTGGCAACCAAAAGTCTAAACACGAATCGGTGACTAAATGGGTCGATGGACAGGCGGCCGGTCGACGCCAAAATAAACTTCCAAGATGGACTGTATGCCCCGGAGTGGCTAGGACCCTCCAGAGCGTGGGTGGGGGTCTCGTCACTTGATTCCCCTCCGCCCTTGCAAGCTCACTACCAGACAGAGGCTGTGAGCCAATGAAGCGTGACGAATGACTTGACTTTCAGCGGGGTTCAAGGGTCAAGGCGTATCCTTTACTGGGCCTTGGCATTAGACACAGATGCGTGACATCACGTGTCCCTACTGGGAGGTGGCTTGCGAAGACCCCTGACAGGTCGGAGACTTCCCCACACAGCAGAATCACTCAATCTTCTCGACCAATGAGTATCCCTGAGTTTCACTTGCCAGGTTGCCTTCTGCGAAGCATCCGAAAGACTGACTTGTGACCCTGAAATATACCAAGACTGCTTCAACACTGAATTCATCCCTGAGGTTCACCCACCTGGTTTCTTTTTGTAAAACATCCCCAAGGAGCAGATACCTTTAAGAACCTCCAGTTCCTTCCTCCAATTTGTCTGCAACGCATGTTCTGACACATTCTGGCTTTCTGTAAGACACCCTTTGCAAATTAGTCCGTCCCTGAGTTAGCAATGCGTCTTGTGTGAAACATCCCCCAGGCACCTTCAACTAATTAGTCCGTCCCTGAGGTTTAACCCAGCAGGTTGCTTTCTGTAAAACATCTCAGACCATAGGCTGACTTCCCATCATTGTGTCAACCGTCAAAATGGAACTCTCCAGTTCCCACCTCAAATTTGTCACCTTCTTGACTTCTGTAAGACGACCCCCTCCCCTCTCTGAGATTCACCTGCCAGTTCGCCTTGTGTGGAACATATCTCAGACTCAGCCCTTACCGACAACGACCTTCAACTCCCAGATCCTCTGGATCCTTCAATTTTGTCCAACGCAGAGCTCCACCACGAGATACTAAAGACCCCCCTCCCTAAATAGCAAGTTTGTCGGTCCCCAACGTTCACTTATTTCATGTTAGTAACTAGGGTTGTTCCGATCATGTTTTTTTGCTCCCGAGCCGATCCTGATCGTTTTAGTTTGAGTATCTGCCGATCCCGATATTTCCCGATCCGATTGCTTTTTTTGCTCCCGATTAAATTCCAATCATTCCCGATAATTTTTCCCGATCATGTACATTTTGGCAATGCATTAAGAAAAAAAATGAATAAAACTCGGACGAATATATACATTCAACATACAGTACATAAGTACTGTATTTGTTTATTGTGACAATAAATCCTCAAGATGGCATTTACATTATTAACATTCTTTCTGTGAGAGGGATCCACGGATAGAAAGACTTGTAATTCTTAAAGGACTTTGTATATTGTGACTAAATATTGCCATCTAGTGTATTTGTTGAGCTTTCAGTAAATGATACTGTAGCCATTTAACTTCTGCCCAAATGCATGATGGGAAGTGCAACCATGACTGTGCGTAGTACCAATTGATATATCTGCTCTGCGTTGGGAAATAACAGGGTGTTAAGAAAAAGATCAATTACTACATTGCTTCCCCACATTGCTTCCCACGATATTTGTAATTGTTGAGAGAGGGTCTGTAAGGCTTTAGCCAATTAAAAAAAAGCTCCAAAGGCTGCCAAAATTCTCTCTACTCATTTAACGTTGCCTTTTAACTCTATGTATACGTAAAACGGTGCCATTATAGACTGAATGCGACATGATAGCCCTAGTTTAAGCCAAAACTAAAGACTCTGGATGAGTGTAAGACATTTTGTCTGTAACATTAAATACAATTAGAAAACGATTTAATTAAAATATATATACTGTATATATATTAAAAAAAGGCATGTCCGATATTTTTTTGCCGGTTCCGATACTTTGAAAATGACGTGATTGGACCCGATCGATCCGGACATCTCTAATTAAAACTGTTAAAACGGTTCAAATGGATTGGACGTCTATGAGTGACAAGCTCAATTAAATTCATCACGGAAGGATGAGAAGAGTCACGTGATTATAGAAACCCATAAGGGTCCAAATTAAATCAATAAAACCATTTTGAAATAAAAAACATTTTGAATCACATTGTGTAATATAACTCTTAACATTCTTTCTGTGAGAGGGATCCACGGATACAAGACTTGTGACTTTGTATATTGTGACTAAATATTGCCATCTCGTGTATTTGTTGAGCTTTCAGTCAATGATACTGTAGCCATGCCCAAATGCCTGATGGGAAGTGGAACCATGACTGTGCGTAGTGGTACCAATTGATATATCTTCTCTGCGTTGGGAAATAACTGAAGCTGTTAAGAAAAAGATCAATTGCTACCTTGCTTCCCCACATTGCTTCCCATTATATTTCTAATCGTAGGGAGAGGGCTTGTAAGGCTTTAGCCAATTAACAAAGGCTCCTAAGGCTGCCAAAATTCACTCTACTCATTTTACGCTGCCTTTTATCTCTCTATATAGGTAAAACGGCGCCATTACAGATTGAGCGCGACAATGCGTGAGTGGGTCGTGCAGCGCGTGCATGAATTGCGTTAAATAGTTTCTCGTGATACATTTTTTTAAAAATGAATTACCGCCGTTATCAGGATAAATTTGATAACCCTACCTTAAGCCTAAACTAAAGACTCTGGATGAGTGCAACATATTATGTCTGTAACGTTAAATACAATTAGAAAACTATTTAATTTTAAAAAATTAGGGGTGTCAAACGATTAAATTTTTTAATCGAGTTAATTACAGTTTAAAAATTAATTAATCGTAATTGATCGCAATTAATCGCAAATCATACCATCTATAAAATATGCCATATTTTTCTGTAAATTATTGTTGGAATGGAAAGATAAGACACAAGATGGATATATACATTCAACATACGGTACATAAGTACTGTATTTGTTTATTATAACAATCAACAAGATGGCATTACCATTATTAACATTCTGTTAAAGCGATCCATGGATAGTAAGACTTGTAGTTCTTAAAAGATAAATTTTAGTACAAGTTAGAGAAATTTTATATTAAAACCCGTCTTCATGTTTTCGTTTTAATAAAATTTGTAAAATTATCAATCAAAAAATAAACTAGTCGCCCGCCATTGTTGATGTCAATAATTACTTACACAATGATCATGGGTGCTGAAGCCTATAAAATCAGTCGCACCCAAGCGCCAGCAGAGGGCGGCAAAACTCCGAAAAACACAACAAGTACACTTTTCACTGTACTGTCATTTTAATCTGTTTGAGCGGGGCATTTATGCGTTAATTGCGTCAAATATTTTAATGGGATTCATTTTAAAAAAGTAATTACCGCTTGTTAACGCGATAATTTTGACAGCCCTAATATATATATATATACGTATATATTTAAAAAAGGCATGGCCAATATTTTTTTGCCGATTCCGATACTTAGAAAATGACGTGATCAGACATCTCTATTAGTTATGTACTTGAGGTGTTGAAGTGGATCATAAATCATACCTCCTGCTTCAATTTCCACCAAGGTCCAATTAGCCTGATTACTTTAACGCCAAACAATCATGTCCATATCACTTGGTTTCCATCAATAATGAATCTTCGTGCTCAGTAAGCAGTGAGCAGACGGTTTATAAAAGCCAGCATATTTCATCAACTCAACAAGATGGTCTCCGCCCCCTGCGTTCCCCTGGAATGAATAGAGCTAATTAGATGAGTGGCTCTCTGGAATACGCTGAGGTATTCCCGTTGGAGTCTTCTTCGATTGGGTCGGAATTAACTTCGAGACGGGCAGGTCTTCCCGGAGGACTCTTTTTGTCAAAAAGCCAGAGTCCACCTATTAAAATTAGGAATAAAAATGCAAGTACGTGAGCACAAAAGTATCGGCTGTATGTAAATTTAAAAAAAAAAAACGTGTTTTGTTGGCAATAATTCATTTGTCTAAACAAGACCCACACGAGCAGGATTTCACTTACAATTACTGTCCTTCTGCTGATTAGAATGACTGATGACTCAGCATGAAAGTCATTTTCCTCTAGAAACAGATGTCTGAGTTGAATACAAATGACACGCTTTGATTAGATTTTCTCAACGTACGCGGCGTTGGAATGCAAATGAAATGTAAATGCGACGCGCTCAAAACAAACCCTTAGATGTGCGGTGATTCTTCCGCTGCCACAATCGGCCGTGGTTTGCGTTTGATGGTATTCAAAATGAATGCCAGATGCCGCACTGGCAGGATTTGCCACATGGGGGGGACGCAGGCGAACGTCGAGAGCTGAGTAGAAAACCCAAAAGCTGAGCAACCGTCACGGAACGTGGAAAGATCCCACCTGCGAGCTCAACGTGACGGTTTTTATTTAGCTCCAGCGGGGGAATTGAAGCATCAATCTTGCGCATCTGCAAAGCCACTTAAGCTGACTAAATCCACATCTGCTCCATTGTATTAAAAAAAAAGTGCTGATGGCCTGTTTTTGATTATATGCTCCTGTAAACTTTTTTCCGGATCAAAGCGAAGTCTTAAGTGAGTTGAGCACAGTTTATGAAACAGTGTGGCTGAAATTATGATAAAGACCAACAAAAGTCCGCAAGAAGAACACACACCAGTGCTAAAACCCAACAGGAATTTTTTCACTATGCTAAAATGCTACATGCTGAAAGTGACTGGAGTTCCACAAGCATCAAGCTTGAACCCACTTAAGTTTAAGATTAAGTTTGTTTTATTTAGGCCTAAGATAATAGCAGCTGTTTGAGACGTTCAATTTCTTTGACACAGTTTTTCGTGGATAACATTGCATCAATTTTTAACATTTGTGGAAGACTTACAGTGGGGAAAATAAGTATTTAGTCAACCACTAGTTGTGCAAGTTCTCCCACTTAAAAGTATTAGAGAGGCCTGTAATTGTCAACATGGGTAAACCCTAACCATGAGAGACAGAATGCGGAAAAAAAAAAACAGAAAATCACATTGTTTGATTTTTAAAGAATTTATTTGCAAATCATGGTGGAAAATAAGTATTTGGTCAATACCAAAAGTTCATCTCAATACTTTGTTTTGTACCCTTTGTTGGCAATAACGGAGGCCAAACGTTTTCTGTAACTCTTCACAAGCTTTTCACACACTGTTGCTGGTATTTTGGCCCATTCCTCCATGCAGATCTCCTCTAGAGCAGTGATATTTTGAGGCTGTCGTTGGGCAACACGGACTTTCAACTCCCTCCTCACCCCGTGGCGTCAAAAAAGATGACAAGAACGGTGAGCAAAAATCCCAGAACCACACGGGGGGCAAATCCTGCACTGCCAGACGTGTCCCCCTGCTGAAGAAAGTACACGTCCACGCCCGTCTGCGGTTCGCTAGAGAACATTTGAATGATCCAGAAGAGGACTGGGAGAATGTGTTATGGTCAAATGAAACCAAAATAGATTTTTTGGGTAGAAACACAGGTTCTCTTGTTTGGAGGAGAAAGAATACTGAATTCCATCCGAAGAACACCATACCCACTGTAAAGCATGGAGGTGGAAACATCATACGTTGGGGCTGTTTTTCTGCAAAGGGACCAGGACGACTGATCTGTGTAAAGAAAAGAATGAATGGGGCCATGTATTTTGAGGTAAAATCTCCTTCCATCAGCAAGGGCATTGAAGATGAGATGTGGCTGGGTCTTTCAGCATGACAATGATCCCAAACACACAGCCAGGGCAACAAAGGGGTGGCTTCGTAAGAAGCAATTCAAGGTCCTGGAGTGGCCTAGCCAGTCTCCAGATCTCAACCCCATAGAAAATCTGTGGAGGGAGTTGAAAGTCCGTGTTGCCCAACGACAGCCCCAAAACATCACTGCTCTAGAGGAGATCTGCATGGAGGAATGGGTCAAAATACCAGCAACTGTGTGAAAAGCTTGTGAAGAGTTAAAGAAAACGTTTGGCCTCCGTTATTGCCAACAAAGGGTACATAACAAAGTATTGAGATGAACTTTTGGTATTGACCAAATACTTATTTTCCACTATGATTAGCAAATAAATTCTTTAAAAATCAAACAATGGGATTTTCTGGTTTTTTTTTTCCACATTCTGTCTCTCATGGTTGAGGTTTACCCATGTTGACAATTACAGGCCTCTCTAATATTTTCAAGTGGGAGAACTTGCACAATTAGTGGTTGACTAAATACTTATTTGCCCCACTGTAGTTCTGTCATCTGTTCGTTTGCTCGGCAAGTTGCTGCTGTCTTTTGTTCAAAACAGCTGCATGGCAGTCATCGCTTTTGTTTTCCCTTGAAAGCAGCTGGAAAGGGGCTCGATAGGAACATTCCACATCAATGAGGAATGTCAGCCAGCGGAATCCAAACAACCGGCAAACTGGACAATGGCATTGATCCAAAACTGCCATAAATTCTCACCCAATCAGTTCAAATGTGAAGCAAACAAGATTACACGACGGCGGTAAAGTCTACCTGCTTGTTGGACTCGGTCCCATTATTTCAAAACTCGTCTTTATCTTTCTGCAGAGGCGCCCCCAGAAATTTTTCATAGGGGTGGCCAAATGGGGCCACTTAAAATCTTGGGGTGGCCAAAACTAAAAGCCATCATTTCAGGTTTTCATTAAATTATTGCAGTAAAAAGGTCAGGGGAAAACTATCAGAAAGACTTAAGGACACAGCTACTGATATATTTTGGTGTATTGTGTAGTATTCGATGTTAGTAATGATTTAATGTGCATAGTCCATAATTGTCAAGTCAACATTTTGAGTTCCACAACAATTCTGTTTTATTGTGTTATGTATATATTAGGCATAAGGTGTACATTTAACTAGGGCTGTCAAATGATTAAAATTTTTAATCAAGTTAATCACAGCTTAAAAATTAATTATTCGCAATTAATCACAATTTAAACCATCTCTAAAATATGCCATATTTTTTTGTAAATTATTGTTGGAATGGAAAGATAAGACGGATATATACATTCAACATATTGTACATAAGTACTATATTTGTTTATTATAACAATAAATCCACAAGATGGCATTAACATTATTAACATTCTTTCTGTGAAAGGGATCCACGGATAGAAAGACTTGTAATTCTTAAAGGATAAATGTGAGTTTGTATATTGTGACTAAATGTTGCCATCTAGTGTAATTGTTGAGCTTTCAGTAAATGATACTGTAGCTACTTAACTGTTCTACCCAAATGCATGATGGGAAGTGGTGCAACCATGACTGTGTGTGGTGGCTGCAAATGCTATATCTTCTCTGCGTTGGGTACACTACAGGGTGTTAAGAAAAAGATCAACTCCTGTCATTCTTTCCCACGTCGCTTCCCACAATGTTTATAGTTGCTGTGGGAGAGATGACAAAGCTTTTGCCAATTAATAGCACGGCCCCAATGAATGCTTGTATGTACTCCACTCTGCCTCTTATCGCTGTATATAAGTAAAACGGCGCCATTGTAGGCTGTTTGCGGCAATGCGTGAATGAGTCGTATCGCCAATACGTTAATTGTGATATTTTAATGTGGTTTAAAAAAACAAAAATTATTACCGCCCGTTAACGCGGTCAGTTTGACAGCCCCGCATTTAACAAAACAAAATAAATGCATTCATTTGGGATGAAATGCATAACTGATGCTGCAACAATCTAACGATATACTGGCAAGCGGGGTGGCCAGTGAGGCGGCCAAACAATTTATAGGGGTGGCCACGGCCACCCCTGGCCACCCCCTGGTGGCGCTACTGTCTTTCTGGGATAAAAACTTTTGAAACAAGCCACTTTATTATCCGGACTAGTGAGTTTTGATATATTCTGGTAGTATTTGCAGAACTAAGCATTTTGTACTTGGTGTCCTTAGTTTGCACCACGAACGTAGCCAGCCGCTGAAGTCCCAGCAATGAATAATAATGTCATACGATATTATACAGTGAGCAAAATGTGATCCACTGTTGGGATCATGCGTTTGCTGTCTTGTTAATGTGTGTGTGTGTGTGGGGGGGGGGGGGGGGGCTGGCGTAACAGGACACCCGCCCCTCGCTGCCTCTCGCTGCTCTCTTCGCTCCCCTCTTCCGTCAGTCGGCGCCGCTCACCACGCGGAAAGCTCAGCCCTCCCAGATTTGCTCTTAAATTCAAAAGGGAAGAAACCAGTTGTGTTCACCGGCTTGGGGATCTTCACTTGGATTTCGAGTGGGGGGGATTCTTGTGAAAGGTGAGTGTCCCATCCCAGATGGTTGCAGGTTGAGGATCCGGTGGAAGGCATCGTCAGGTGTGGCGTGTTGTCGTTGCTTTTCCGTGCTCCTTATCAACTTTGTTTGAACTTGAGGACGCTTATCAGCAGTTGGAATGTTCCCAATCCTCCCAATATGAACATCTGCTGTCAGTGTGTCTTTGGCTGGGTGTGGTGCATGATTGAGCAACCCTTTTAAAAGTCCACGCCGCTATTTTTATGATGCACGGAATGCTTCTGGGAAAGCAGACACGGATATGTTGGTAAGGAAGTTTTTAGGGTGATGTTTGCATCATCAGGCCTGCGGAATTCCTGGATTTTGGAACTTCGGGTGTTCCGGGTCATGGATCGGAAGGGGTTCGGGAAGATGACTTGAGCAGCTGCGGGAATTTCAATGTCCAGCAATTCTCCGTGAGGCTTGAGCAGATGTTCGGGAGGCTCCCGATGCGTCTGGTTCAGAAAATTGGAATCGCCGGGAACGGACGATGCGCATTGTGGGAACCATTTTTGGTTACTTAAGTGGATTATTTTGCTGGAGATGAACCCAGAAGATCTTAGAACAGAACGTTCGGTAACGTCAGCCATTAACTATCTATGGCAAAAAGAAAAATCTGCATTCTTCATATTGATGGAGGCCTGTCAGTCCCAATAGTTTTTTTCTTGGTTCACAAAGTGCACTAAAAGTTTTATCGCTTTGTTGATGCATGCGACCATCAATGTTTCAGCACGCATGCATAAGACATGAGAGAACAGATCCACCTGCTTGTACAAACGTTTTTTTTTTCTAAGGGCGTAAGAGGGTTTGAGTCCGCCGGAGGCCCACGGGCGCAACGGTCCGCTACCTGCCACTCTTCAATAATTGAGTTTTGGACCAGGAATGCGGATTGAATTCATCTATTTTTCAAGGAGGCGCTTAAATGCAACACTGAGGGGTTGACGGCAAACATCTTCAATCACGATTTTGTTTAAAGAGAAAAATTTAGTCAACTCTTGTTCTTAGAAAACCTGGCTTGGTTTTTTTAAGTTATTCTATTAAGTTGTATATAAAGTCATTTTTAATTGGAAAAATAAACTTTAAATGACATTTTTAAACAGTTTCGTATTGAATGTATGCCAAAAAGTTTTTTTTTTTTTTTTAATTCTGTAATTTACAAATAGAATAATTTACTATTAAATAACTCAAATTTTCATTAACAGATTTTTAATTTTTACAAAAGTGATATAAAAGACAATGCCAAAAAGTTTTTTTTAAATACATCATTTCATTATTACCGTATTGGCCCGAATATAAGACGGCCCTGATTATAAGACGACCCCGAGTCTTTTTCGAGACTCAAGTTTGAAAAAACTTTTTGAACACCAAATTAATTTTTATACAGAAACTAATCACAGTACATCTGAAACAAATGATTATAACAATATATTTGAGTGAAAAAGCACGTTATTTTGCCTCATTCAAATCTTAAAGTCTGAACATTTAAATATGTCAAAGTGCAATCACATTTGTAAATGCCTTCTGGTTTTTGAAATGTAAGTAAACCAATCTGTTGTGATAAAACAACAAAATTGCAATAACTGCATTAACCATCAAAGTGAAGGCTAACTGTAGTTTTGAAACAAATCTGAATAAGGAAAAACATTTTAATTAAAATAATGCAAACTGGTTAAACTTGAGAGTAGCTGAGATCTGTCATGACAGAACAATGATATCTGACGCCATCTAGCGTCGTGAATGGGGATAACGTCTAGACCGCGAATTTAAGACGACCCCAACCCACTTTTCAGTCTTATTTCAATGCAAAAAAACACTAAATTATATCCGGGCCAATACGGTAATTAGTATACCTACCACAAATAGACTTAAGATTAGCACACACTTTGGATTTTTACTGAAAAATAAAAACCTTCAGGATAAAAATCAATGCCACAAAGGAAAGGATATTTATTGTCACATCGCCTACAGATCTATTTTTTAACTTACAGGCGGTGGCGTCCCATCCCGGGTCAGTCATGAGCCGGTCAGCGCCGCCTGTTCTGGCGCTGGCGCTTCTCTTGAGCCTGTCGTCAGAGGTCACCTACGGCCTGCCTCCGCCGCTGCCGCGAGTCTTCCTCTCCTTTGACGGTAAGACGTTTGGACGTCTATCGCTGTCGATGGCAGCTAGTGAGTTTGTCAGCTGCTCTTTATTTTGCGTCACTTGATGTGTTCAACGTCGACGCGCGGAGCTCGGTTTCTGCGTGCGGGCGGCCCGCTGAGACTCCCAACCCCGGCAACCTGCTCCTCGTTAAATTTTAATCTGCTGGGCTTTTGTTTTATTTAATTTCCCAGATGTAGGATTGCGGTGTGAATATTTCAATGGAGGGCGTCTGTGGGTCAGCTTTTGGTGAGAACCACAGTCATTTCGCATGAAAAGTTACTTGGGAAAAGTTTTTTTTTAAGTTATTGTTGACGCCTATAATTTTCACATTCATTAATGAACTCTCAGTGCCATTGACGATTCAATTAAAACTAGGGTTGTTCATGTTTTTTTGCTCCCGATCCGGTCCCGATCGTTTTAGTTTGAGTATCTGCCGAACCCGATATTTCCCGATCCGATCGCTTTTTTTTTTTTTGCTCCGGATTCAATTCCAATCATTCCCAATAATTTTTCCCGATCATATACATTTTGGCAACGCATTAAGAAAAAAATGAATAAAATTCGGACGAATATATACATTCAACATACAGTACATAAGTACTGTATTTGTTTATTATGACAATAAATCCTCAAGATGGCATTTACATTATTCTTTCTGTGAGAGGGAGCCACGGATAGAAAGACTTGTAATTCTTAAAGGATAAATGTGACCTTGTATATTGTGATTAAATATTGCCATCTAGTGTATTTGTTGAGCTTTCAGTAAATGATACTGTAGCCATGCCCAAATGCATGATGGGAAGCACAACCATGACTGTGCGTAGTGCTACCAATTGATATATCTTCTCTGCGTTGGGAAATAATTTATGGTGTTAAGAAAAAGATCACTTGCTTCCTTGCTTCCCCACACTGATTCCCATGATATTTCTAATTTTCTAATTTCTAAAAGCTCCAAAGGCTGCCAAAATTCTCTCTACTCATTTAACGTTGCCTTTTAACTCTATGTCTACGTAAAACGGTGCCATTATAGACTGAATGTGACATGATAGCCCTAGTTTAAGCCAAAACTAAAGACTCTGGATGAGTGTAAGACATTTTGTCTGTAACATTAAATACAATTAGAAAACGATTTAATTAAAATATATATATATATATTAAAAAAAAGGCATGTCCGATATTTTTTTGCCGATTGTATGTTGAATGTATATATTCGTCCGAGTTTTATTTATTTTTTTCTTAACGCGTTGCCAAAATGTATATGATCGGGAAAAATTATCGGGAATGATTGGAATTGAATCGGGAGCAAACAAAAGCAATCAGATCGGGAAATATCGGGATCAGCAGATACTCAAACTAAAACGATCGGATCGGGAGCAAAAAAACATGATCGGAACAACCCTAGATGAAATGCATAACTGATGCTACAGCAATCTAAGGATATACTGGCAAGCGGGGTGGCCAACCAATTTATAGGGGTGGCCGTGGCCACCCCTTGGTGGCGCCACTGCAAAGCATTTGTAATTGCAATCATTTTCTGGGAGAAATTGAGCATTATCCGACAGAATTGCTGGGGTGCCAATACTTTTGGCCAGCAGTGTAATTTGGACCCTTTTGAGGTTCCATACGTGATTGGACGCCCATTATCCTCAATAGTGCTGGAAGAGCTAAGGGCAACAAGTCAGCGTTTTTATCCCTTCTGTAAATAGAATTTACGATTCGGCGTGCCTTGCCAGCAATTTGTTTTCAGAATGGCGTCGGTTTGCGTCTTGCCTGCCTTAAAGTTGCCGTTGAAAGGAAGAGCTAGCGCGCTAAGGCCTGCTTCTGTTTAGTGGGAGTCGTCTGCCCGGTAGCGCTTTGTTTAATGACATCAACATGTGCGATCCTGGTGTGAAAAAGCACAAGAATTACTTTTATCCAGTTAGGTGCGAGATACGCCGAGACTTTTGCCTGTTTTACAAGAATGCACGCGCAGGGACGAACGCCAGAGCGGGAGCGCGTGTGCGTTCCTTTAAGTGTTTGGTGTTAAACAGATTTGCGCCGAGTCACTCCAGGAGTGCACAAGCGTGCGATGACTTTAAAAGGCCGAGTGGAAGAGCCGTCATCCAGTTACAGAGACGTTGGCCTCAAGCAGAGGTCGGCCAAAGTTCAAAGGTCGAGAATCTGACGGCTTCTGTTTTTCACGTTGATGCTCGTTTTTCAATTTGTCTGCCGTCCCTATGGCTTTATTCTACTCGTTCTGACTTGACTTTACGACTGAAGTGCATTCAAAGCAGAAGTTGTAGTAGTCACGGGGGGGGGGCAATATGGGGGCAACCCCCGGTGCTAATTGGGGTAGGTCGGGAATACATACTAGCCGGCTTCGTGTTTCAGTTCCGAGCTGGAATCCGAGCTGACGCCTTAGCGGGTCAGCTCGGAACGCCGATGTCAGTTCTGGACAACATCAGAGGTGGGGGTCAGCGCAGAGGGGAGTACACTTCAGGCCCAGCTTACTGTAAGAGCTCCGGAATCTTCCATGTGTGATCAAGAAGTTGTATACAATGATTCACTTTGCGTTTAGAGTGGAAGGAAATTCCCATTTTTGGAGTTCACGCATTCGTCCGCAGTTGTCCGTACACATCAAGGACATTTGTGAATGAAGACGTTTTGTCACGACCGTGCTGGAGGTCGACGCCAACTTTCTGGGTGGTCTCCTCGACGTCCAATCGCTCGGCATGCCTAGAACGTCTCGGCAGCCCGTTTGTCATCTCTTGAGTGGCTGTCACTTGCCAGGATGACAATCACGAAATATATAACTTAGAAAATACAGTCGTTCCCTGATGCCATAATGCAAGATTTATTTTCTGGCTCCTACTAAAGAGCTACTTCACCGTCATCCAACATTGAAGAAATTCCTAACACTTCGGCTTCTTCTTTTATGGACTTCCCAAGTGCTTGTTTTGCGTCAGATCAACCCAAACATGTTTGGAATCCTCTTGTTAAATTGTAGCAGATGTTTAGAAGGTGCGGCCACCATAATAAAAGTACCACTTGACCACAAGATGTTTTTTTGCCATCTTGACAAAATATTACTTAGCTCAAGGATCCTCTCGGATTTTATGACATTTCAGCGAAGGGTCAATGCCCCACCTGCCTACATGTATAATGAAAAAACCGCCAACTGTCAGATGCCCGTGGCCTACTTCATCCTTTGTTCTCTATGCCGTTTAAAAAAATTGGCAATAAAAACAAATGGCCTTTGCACACCTCTTTGGACCCTTTTAATTGATTTACTATCCGGATAAATTCCCGCATTCCACACGCTGAAATGTTAGCCTCCGTGCCCAATTCGGCTTGAAAGCATCCCTTCAAAATGCCAACTATTGGTTTCACTGGCATTCCTTCAGCGCCTGCGGTTTAGCGTGTGTTTCGCCGCAGGATTTACAGCGTGACGGACAGAGCCGAACGTCCTCAGGAGTCATCTTTGCACGCCGTCCGCAGTAAAAACGCGAGGGAAAAGCAAGTAAAGCAGCCCCTCGGAGCGTGTCGGAGATGAAACGTGGACTTGGCAGGATTCTCCCTCCTGCGTGTTTTCAATTAAGATAGCCTTGCTCACAACCTGGCACGGCCCAGCCTCTTTAATGGGACCGTTATATTTGCCTCGTCTGTTTGAAGTTTATGTGCTGTTTATGGCCAGACGAGTTGACTTTGCTTTTCATTTGAGAGCAAGACATGTTCAAAAAATGGCCTACTTCCTGTATGTAGTATTCTTGAGACATTTTTGATGGATCGACTCTTGATTGACATTGTTCAGGGTGCTGTTTTTTCTTGGAATTGAACGTACAGTGTATGCTACACCATGGTAGTAACGGGTTGGACCCCCTTTTGCCTTCAGAACTGCCTCAATTCTTTGTGGCATAGATTCAACAAGGTGCTCAGAGTTTGGTCCATATTGACATGATGGCATCACACAGTTGGTGCAGATTTGTCGGCTGCACATCCATGATGCCAATCTCCCGTTCCACCACATCCCAAAGATGCTCTATTGGATTGAGATCTGGTGACTGTGGAGGCCATTTGAGTACAGTGAACTCATTGTCGTGTTCAAGAAACCAGTCTGAGATGCTTCCAGCTTTAAGACATGGCGCATTATCCTACTGAAAGTCGCCATCAGAAGTTGGTTACATTGTGGTCATAAAGGGATGGACATAGTCAGCAACAATACTCAGGTAGGCTGTGGCGTTCCAACGATGCTCAATTGGTACCAAGGGGCCCAAAGAGTGCCAGGAAAATATTCTCCACACCATTACACCACCACCACCAGCCTGAACCGTTGATACATGGCAGGATGGATCCATGCTTTCATGCTGTTGGCGCCAAATTCTGACCCTACCATCCGAATGTCGCAGCAGAAATCGAGACTCAGAACAGGCAACGTTTTTCCAATCTTCTATTGTCCAATTTCGATGCGCTTGTGCAAATCATAGCCTCAGTTTCCTGTTCTTTGCTGAAAGGAGTGGCACCCGGCGTGGTCGTCTGCTGCTGTAGCCCATCTGCCTCAAAGTTCGACGTACTGTGCGTTCAGAGACACTCTTCTGTAGGGTTGTTTCGATCATGTTTTTTGCTCCCGATCCGATCCCGATCGTTTTAGTTTGAGTATTTGCCGATCCCGATATTTCCCGATCTGATTGCTTTTTTTTGCTCCCGATTCAATTCCAATCTTTCCCGATAATTTTTCCCGATCATATACATTTTGGCAATGCATTAAGAAAAAAATGAATAAAACTCGGACGAATATATACATTCAACATACAGTACATAAGTACTGTATTTGTTTATTATGACAATAAATCCTCAAGATGGCATTTACATTATTAACATTCTTTCTGTGAGAGGGATCCACGGATAGAAAGACTTGTGACTTTGTATATTGTGACTAAATATTGCCATCTAGTGTATTTGTTGAGCTTTCAGTAAATGATACTGTAGCCATGGCCAAATGCATGATGGGAAGTGGAACCATGACTGTGCGTAGTGCTACCAATTGATATATCTTCTCTGCGTTGGGAAATAATTTATGGTGTTAAGAAAAAGATCATTTGCTACCTTGCTTCCCCACACTGATTCCCATGATATTTCTAATCGCAGGGGGAGAGATTGTAAGGCTTTAACCAATTAACAAAGGCTCCTAAGGCTGCCAAAATTCACTCTACTCATTTTACACTGCCATTTATCTCTCTATATAGGTAAAACGGCGCCATTACAGATTGACGCTACAATGCGTGGGTGGGTCGTGCAGCGCATGCATTAATTGCGTTAAATATTTTAACGTGATACATTTAAAAAAAAAATAATAATAATTACCGCCGTTATCGGGATAAATTTGATAACCCTACCTTAAGCCTAAACTAAAGACTCTGGATGAGTGTAACATATTATGTTTGTAACGTTAAATACAATTAGAAAACAATTTAATTAAAAAATATATATATATTAGAAAAAGGCATGGCCGATATTTTTTTGCCGATTCCGATACTTTGAAAATGACGTGATCGGACCCGATCGATCGGGACATCTCTACTCTTCTGCCTACCTTGGTTGTAAGGGGTGGTTATTTGAGTCACTGTTGCCTTTCTATCAGCTCGAACCAGTCTGGCCATTCTCCTGACCTCTGGCATCACCAAGGCATTTCCGCCCACAGAACTGCCGCTCACTGGATATTTTTTCTTTTTCGGACCATTCTCTGTAAACCCTAGAGATGGTTGTGCGTGAAAATCCCAGTAGATCAGCAGTTTCTGAAATACTCAGACCAGCGCTTCTGGCACCAACAACCATGCCACGTTCAAAGTCAGTCAAATCATCTTCTCTATACTGATGCTCGGTTTGAACTGCAGGAGATTGTCTTAAACCATGTCTACATGCCTAAATGCACGGAGTTGCCGCCATGTGATTGGCTGATTACAAATTAGCAGCTTAATTTACTCAAGGGTTATATTTTGTTGAAGAGTTGGAAAGCACTCCGTCAAACACTTGAAAACTCAGCACTAGCAAACAAGGAGCCATCGTCGCAACCACTCCAAAATAAAACAAAAGATGACTTTACAGTAGTTGAAAAGGGCATTCGTCGCACATGAGGGCCTCCTGATCGGATGCTCTCAGGCGCCACGATGGAAGAAGTCTTGAATATTCATGACGCAGGCGGTTGAGGGGTGCTTTATCTCCAGCGCCAATAGTCTGGAGAAAGCCGCTGTGGGAATGTTTACTCGGCGTGTGAACAATGGAGGCTTTTAATGAGACTTTTTCCTACTGTAAGCCACACAGTCAGTTGAATTGACTTCACTGTAAGTGAATAACAATAAATACTGGCTTTGTTTTGAGGCAGATCAAATGAAGATCCCAAAATTGTCTGGCTATACGGATATGGATTTGAGGATGCCTCTCTTTGGTCCTTTTCAATTGAACGTTAAACAGAGCAAAATGCTTTGTTGCATGTTTGTTTGTCGGTCCTCCCCAGAACTGCAGAACGGCGCCTCATTGGAGCACTTGACGCTGCGGGATGAGCCCATGGACTACCGCATCCTGCATGTGGATGAGGACCAGGACCGCATGTACGTTGGCTGCAAAGACCACCTTGTCTCAGTGGACATCAACAACATCACGCAAGCCCCTCTTAAGGTCGCCTGCTTGCATTTTCTATTGAATTTCTTATCACGTTGTCGATTTAGCGCCATTGACGATTTTTTTTGTAATGGCGTTGTGTTGCAGGTGTTCTGGCCCGCCTCGACGAGTAAGATTGACGAGTGCCAAATGGCGGGAAAAGACCCCACGGTAATTAATAACGACACATTCGAACGCTGCGAACAAGAAAAATATCAAACTTGTCAGATTAGGCCTGAACGATATAGGAAAAAACTATTGTTGCGATTTTTTGGGGGTTTGCGATATAATATTGGGATATTAAAAATATATATATAGATTTTTAAATTTTTTTTTAAAGAAATTTTCACTAAATGACTTGAATAGCTGTTTGGAAAGACTTAACATGACTCACCATCACCACAGTGTACAGTGATCCCTCGTTTTTTGCGGTTAATGGGGACCAGAACCCGCTGCGATAAGTATAAAACTGCTACTTAGCGCGCACTCCCACTCCCCAATTTTTTATGTGTGTTTTTTGTGCTCAATGTATTTATTCAGATTTAGCATTGGAAATAGATACATATAAGACATGTTTTTTTCCCACTTTTCCCCCCAAAGTGATTTAAAAAATGTATATAAAAATGGTTTTTAAGCACTTCAAATGTCATAATTATTATCAGTTTTAACCCCTTAATGCCTAAATTTTTTTCCAATGATAAAAAAAATAATTGGGGTGTGTTTTTACTTTCAAATAGATGCTAAATTAAATTGAAAGTGTTCATTTGAATATAGCCCATAAAATAGTCGTACATTTAGGTATGATGCCGATTAGCGACAACAGGCAATAAAGGAAAACAAATGGCAAAAAAGGCACATACCCATCTCAGGTCTGAACACACTTTTATCGCAACATCTTTTTTCACTGCTTGTGAAATTCTGAAAAACAATTATTGTTCTTGTTTAAACACAGATGTACATCACATTTTTAGTCAGACTAGAAGACATATGATGTAAATCAATAAATAAATAAAAGATGATTTTTATCATAACAGGCAGGGCACTGGCAAATGTGCTGGCAACAATCACCCCTCTATTGTCAAACCATTTGACTGCTCTTATGCAGACATTGTCCACAAGAGCCTCTTGCTCTTCAAATGTCCCTCTTCGCTTCTTCTTCATCTTTGAGTCCGCACTGAAACAGCACCCACGCAGGCGATTGTGCTGCACGGTCCCAAGTGCAGGTATGCCCTTTTTTGCAAGAGCAACAAACAGATCTACAGATGAGAACCAGTTATCAAAGAACAGCAGGATGAATGACTTGTGCAAGCTTGAGCACAATGTTACCACTGGCTCCTATGTCTGGTTGGCCTGGTACCGGATCCATTTTCCCTGTGAATATGTCAAATGAGTGCACCAGACCTCTTGTGTCGCACAGTACAAAAATCTTGCATCCCTATTTGTATGGCTTTTTTTTAAATATATATTGCTTTAGGCTCGATCTGCCCTTGATGTAGCTCTTGCAAGTCTTGCAGGTGCAGCACTGGTGGTTGGAGGTGGATGAGGCGGATCATCATCATCTTCCTCACTGCTGCTAATGTCCACTGTAGAGTCATTGCTGCTGCTTTCATCACCTGGTGCAGAAAATAACAAATCACTTTAGGAAACACCAAACATTTTTATCTTTTCAGTGTGTTCACATAGTTACATCCATAGATGTAAAACAAGCTCAAACTTGACACAAACTCACCTTCACTTGCTTTATTAGGATTGTACTCCTCATCGCAGCCCTCACTCTCACTGAGAGCACTCTCAACAGGAGGTGGTTTGGCCCGGTGTGCTAGCTTTGCGTAAAAAGCTGCTGCATTCATTTGTATTTCTGCAGAAAAATAAGGTAAAGAAATTACTGTTATAATTTCAAAACAAAATGTGTTGAAAACCATCAACATACATACATTTGCTTCTGTTTGGTAGTTATCAGCTCATGCTGTGTTCATTTTTCATTATATAGAAATAAGAAAAATAAATCAATAGCAATGACATTGTTTATGCAACACGTTATGTTTATTATGTCTACAGATGACAATAAGTGTGGCAATGTCTGAATAAAACGTGTCTAAAAGTGGAACGACATGGAGGCACCCGTGTGCACCGTTGCATATAAAGGATGCGTTCATTTATTTGTTCTACAGAAAAATAGTAACCACAAATGCCCTTTTTTATGCAACACATTACTTTTGTAATGTTTACAGATGATAACGAGAGTGATAGTTTATAGATAAAACGCGTGCGAGTGTTGCAAACCTTCGACAAACAACGCATTTACGTTTGCGGGGTGGCGGGGGAGGGGGGAGGTGCTTTTCCGATGATGCCGGCTGTAGCGATATCGCTACAAACCAAAATCGTCATAGAGCTTCAAAAATACTCATCATAGAAACTCTATCTCATCGTGTTAGCAACACAAGTACACAATAAGACGGTACATATTTTTTTATTTTAGCTGACTTACCTTGAATTGAATGAATTAGTCAAGTTGGTGCGCAGGACTTCGACGTGGCTTTCATCTTGAATATCACGGTCCGGAAAAGGAAGCGGTGTTGTCTCTGGACGGACACGACTGAAACTAATGCTTGAAAAAGGTTCCTAGGCATGTGTTTGACATTAATGTACCGGCAGTGAACAAAGGCAGACGATATTTTGGCCGCTTTCAAAGCGGGAACGGTATGATGCCGAATCGCGACATTCGGCGTTAAGGGGTTAAACATAACTGTCCAACCAAATCATTTTTGAACAAGAATAAAGTACTGTGGTAGAAAAATGCTTGGCTTTATTAAATGCTTCTGTTTATCTTCCGTAGCTGTGACTCTTGGAGTGACATGTAGAAATTTCAAACTCCTCATGATCACTTCTGCCATTTATTTTATATGTCTCCAACGTCTCCACACACACATTCATTCCAGCGCGGCTTCCTTGCAGAAACTGTTTAGCAAGTTAAACGATGATTGACACATTCCTCCGCTTTGAAGTCCCCTTTTTTGGCAAGATCTAAGACAACAAGCATCGTTAACTTTAAAAAGCAAGTGCTGCAGTGACTGTGAGGAACAAAGGGCTGGGAGAGGGAGGGTGTGAGGCTGTGTGCAGAGCAGAAAGCACGGTGTGGATGTGAATAAAAAAAAAAAAAAAACTCGTACGTGCTTGCGGTGAGACTATCGCAGACGCGCACATCGCGATGGCGATGTTTAAACGATATATCGTTTAGGCTTATGTCAGATGTTCTTGAGGTTTCCCGCCGTCAGTTCTTTGACCCTCGGGATCTCCCGCGTGTCCGCAGCGTCGTCCTGGTGATGCGTGGGAGGCTCCCCGTGGAATCGAGTCTTCGTTCAGGTCGAGATTTATTTCCGCTCGGCCTTAAATGGCTCGAAAGCGAAACCGGGAAAGCTTTCCAGACAATTAAATGAAGCAACACGTGTCAGGGAGGCTTTATTTTCCTGTCTGTAGACTCCAGAGACACACTCCCGCAAATATTTGGCGCAGCGCGGAGTGACTCTGGATCGCGGCTTCCTCATAATCCTCTCGTTTTCTCGGCTTCTCGTTTTTCAGCCCTCACTTTTTCCATATCCGACTGGCGCCATCGTCAACTTGGCTGCTCGTACTTGAGTTTCTTCACCCCACACGCTCTTCCTAATTTGGAAAAAGCTTTGACGGCGATAGACGTCAATGGGATTTTGATGGGATTTCCGGCTGAATGTGTGCGTTTTTCTGCTTTTTTTGGGGGCAGCATGGATGCGGCAACTTTGTCCGAGTGGTGCAACCGTACAACAGAACCCACCTGTTCATGTGCGGCAGCGGCGCCTACAGCCCCGTGTGCGTCTACGTCAACAGGGGGCGTCGCCCAGAGGTGAGCAAAGACATCCCAACCTTGGCGACGGACCGTGTTACCGTGGCAACTAAACCAGGGGGATTTAGGGGCTTCGAGGGAAGATTTGATTCGTCATGCAGCTCTCTATTTAATAGACAAAAAGCAGCTTAGTGACTGATTTGCGTGATATTTATTAAAGGTGTGTATCGGCACTGCCCTCACGATTCGATTCAATTAGGATTCGGAGGGCCACGATTCGATTCGATTCAGAGGGTCACGATTCGATTCGGTTCGATTTGGCAATGCATCGCGATGCATTAAACCCTGGGATGCATTAAAATTCTAAAGCAAAGCATATTTTTCGTGAATCATGAGGCAACACAAGCGGTCAGACATTAAACAACTTTTTATTGGCTCTTGTGTCACTCATGGTTGAAGTCAAATAAAAATACTTTCAGATATATATATATTTTTTTTTTTTTTAAAAACAGATCACAACATTGAATTAGTGCTTTGAATGAGACCAGGGCTTTCAGTTTTTTTACACACAGTAGCAGCCTTTCACACAGTGCAACATCTGAACTCCTGTGCAAAATCAGTAATAACAGTCACTGTAGTTTAGTCACAACGACCCATCAATAAAAATATTCAAGTAAATAATAAAGAAAACGACAAAGAAAATATTGTAGTGCAGCAGCGTCTTTATCGCAATATCAATCCAGGGATCAGTTCAGTTGCAAACAAAACATCAACTAAATTGCAATGTAGAAGAACAAAAGTAAATTGTAGGCCTAGCCCACTATATATGTGCAATAGAGGTTAGATCGGGCCTAAAAAAATCCAGCCCGACCCGACACGGCCCGCTGGTTTTGAAGCCCGACCCAGCCCGAGCCCAATCAATTCACTAGATTTGCATGCCCAGCCCGAAAAACCCGATTTTTTTTTTTGTTGTTGTTGGAGTGACGCGGGGAAACAAACAATTTATTTTCATCGAGTTGGCAGAAAAAAAGTTTTCTTAAAATATTTTTATGATCATTATAAAAGCATTTACACAACGAAATAACGCTGGGAAAGTTTAATATGAACAAAAAAACCTTGGTTTTGCAGACACACAGAGGAGAAGATTCAAAAGGATCACATTTCTGTTGCCTTTGTGTGCATAAATAAAAGTGTCCTTCGTAACAAATTCTCAGTTGGCAGAAAAAAAACGCAAGTTTTCTTAATGTTTGAATAGTCTACATATTTTTATGATCATTATAAAAGCATTAACACAACAAAATAACGCTGGGAAAGTTTAATATTTAAAAAAAAAAAAAAAAAAAACATGCGGTTGTGCAGACACACAGAGGAGAAGATTCAAAAGGATCACATTTGTGTTGCCTTTGTGTGCATAAATAAAAGAGTCTTTCGTAACGAATTCTCAGTTGGCAGAAAAAACCGCAAGTTTTCTTAATGTTTAAATAATCTACATATTTTTATGATCATTATAAAAGCATTTACACAACGAAATAACACTGGGAAAGTTTAATTGAAAAAAAAAAAAAACATGTGGGCCACGGCGTTCATGTACAATGCAAATGCACAACACAGAGAGCCTGCTCTTGGTTTTATCCTTTTTTTTTTTTTTTTTAATAATTTATTAGTCCGGCACGGCGGCCCGCCCGACCCGAACGTGAATGCTTAACATTTTGGGCCCAATTTCGGGTCGGGTCGGGCCCAAAATGTTAATCGGGTTCAGACACAAGATCTAACCTCTAAGAGATGGGACATAACATAACAATGGCTGAAGCGGAGAAAGAGGGAGCGAGAAAGAATATTGATGCACCTAAGACATTGAAAGCAGACATCTGGAGACATTTTGGCTTTTACGAGGTTGGTGGGAAACTTGACCAGAGTTATGCGGTGTGTAAAAAAATGAAACATGAGAATAATAATACAAATGAGGAAACCAAACCCGTTGCATCACCGGAATTGCGCAGGGAAAATTTTTGAACGTACTTGTATATTTTTAAATGCGCTGAATTGATTCGGCTTGTTGCCCGCATCGAATCGAATCGTCCGTGCCCCGCATCGGGATGCATCGCCACATCGATTAATGTTGACACCACTAATATTGATTACTCCTTTTTTTGCAACAGGAACAAATACTTTATATTGACTCGCGGACAGAGTCAGGAAAAGGGAGGTGCTCATTCAACCCGCTGGTCAACACCGTGTCTGTAATGCTTAGTAGGTCAAAACACCCATGATGCTAATTGGTCAACATTAAATAATTTATTCTTATGCAGTCATGAATACAGCACAGCAGTTTTCACGTTTTAAGTCAACATTTGTGCGGTTTTCAGATCAAGAGCTCTTTTCCGGCATGTACATCGACTTCATGGGCACAGACGCGGCCATCTTCCGCAGCCTGACCAAGAGGAACGCCGTGCGCACCGACCAGCACAATTCCAAATGGCTTAGCGGTGAGCCTTGCGGGATGCCTCACGTTCAGACGGCATCCGTTTCTCAATTGTTTATTCTTTGAACCAGAACCCATCTTCGTGGACGCCCACCTCATCCCGGATGGGACTGACCCCAACGACGCCAAACTCTACTTCTTCTTCCGTGAGCGTCTGACCGACAACAGCGGCAACACCAGGAACATCCACAGCATGCTGGCGCGCGTCTGTCCAGTAAGTGACTCTTTTAGCAGCGGGAGTCGCTCAAAAAGTTTTGAAAAACTGTTTTTGCGGCACAGAGCGACATTGGAGGCCAGCGCAGTCTAGTCAACAAGTGGACCACCTTTCTCAAGGCCCGGATGGTCTGCTCCGTTCTAGAGGATGACGGCACCGAGACGCACTTCGATGAGCTCGGTCAAAAAAAATATTCCGGCAAAACATTTAACAGTTGCTTGACTAAAATTCTCATTTATTTTGTGCAGAAAGCATCTTTTTGCTGGAAAGCGAGCAACCCAAAGGCCTGTTGGTCTTCGGAGTCTTCACGTCCACAAGGTCACTAATAATGATTTGAAACGGCAAACGTCTGTCGTTGTCAATGGCGCTGAAACGAGTGTTATGTGATCTCCCCGCAGCTCTGTCTTCAAAGGCTCTGCGGTGTGCGTGTACAACATGGCCGACATCCTGACCGTCTTCAACGGACCCTTCGCACACCGAGACGGGCCCAACTTCCAATGGGCGGCCTTCCAAGGACGCATCCCGTACCCAAGACCTGGAACGGTGAGGTCAAGCCCTCTTATTGCTAAGCTAAAGTGCATGTGACACGAAAAAGCATGTTTATTCCATAATACACGCGGTATTTTATGCTCCTGAATGATATGGACCGCTTGGATGTGTGTGGAAGCGATCGCTATATTTATTTAGTTTTTTTAATCCCGCGACATGAAAATGAGTGACTTCCGGCTTCAGTCTTGCATTGAGGAGGAGGGCGCTGTGACGTGTACGGATGAAGGCGTCCTCTTCACTATACAGCCGTACTGTTGTGCATGAGGACTAAGGATTCAGCTGATTTTGCGGATTAATACGTTTATTTTTCGAATCGCGCCAGCCAAACGGCTGCAGAAAAATCTTGCTGTATAAGAGAGAGGCATGTGCGCCTTTTTGGAGTTTCAAAAGGTTCCCATTCACCGTGGATATTGGCCAAAACAAGCCAGACTACTGTGGGACCATTGGACTTACGAGGAAGTGAGTAAACATCTTGTGTTGTATTATGTCAAATACGAATACAGCGATTACAAAGTAAACACTAAAAACTTTCTTTAAATAAAGTACTACTTATGTTTGATCATTGATAGGCATGTAAAAAGCTCTCATGCACATTAGCTGTGCGTTAGCTGCACAACAACTGCAGCCGCCCACCTCCGGGGAACGAGCTGTAAATTGCTCTCCGCCGGGAGGTTTGCCGATCCGCGAAGACAATCGACAACCCAGTCGTCATGTCAAATAATCCGGGCTAGTTATGTGTGATTTTCCGCTTCAAAGACTTTGAAACATCACTCGATTCGGGTTAGCATGTTGGCTAGCGGTCAGGCCTCTTGTTTTTTTTTACATTCTCTGAAGCCGGGGCACGGAAATGACAAAAGCCTGACTAACTACGGTGGCATAAAATATCGTTCGGGAGGTGCGACAGTAAAGGTGAAGTCGACAGTTTTGACCATTATGGAGTAATTTAGCCATGTCGTACTGAATACATGCATTTTTATTATTTCAGATTCCATTTAGCACAAGACTGTTATTGTCATGACCCGACCATTTATTTAGCTATTAGGGAAAAATGCTTGGATAAAAAGAATATCCTGTAAAAATATTGGAGTAGAGAGACTAAAACAATGACATTTTGTGGCTCTCATTGTTGCGTTTTCCTCCTTCTGAATCACAGGTGTCAAACCGATTCCAGAAAGGGCCTAGTGGGTGCTGGATTTTGTTCCAACCGATGACGCGCAGAGAGTTTAACCAATGAACTTCCTGCTGAAACAAGCAGCACCTGACAAAGTTTAACTGATTACACATGTAAAAGATCTAATTGGTGAAAAGGTGTCCTCTTCATTAGTTGGAAAACAAACCTGCACCCACTAGGCCCTTTCTGGGATCGGTTTGACACCTGTGTTCTGAATAATTCCCCCTCAATGGGCTGCATACTAAATCAGATGAAATCGTGACTCCGCTGACGTCATCGACCTGTTGGGGACACTAGAGCCCTATAGTGGTAGGTGTGGCTAACCGGCAGATTAAAAGACTAATTTCTCGTCATCTGCGCTTTGCTAAATTGTTGTATATAGTCGAATTGTCTCAAAATATGATTCTAATTCACATAATAATGCTATTTAAGACTTTTTTTCTCCTGTCGTGTGCTCTTTAATGGGATCAGGTGCAAAAATGAGAAGAAAGCCGATATTTATTCTGCTGTTGTTCTCCAGTGTCCCGGTGGAGCCTTCACGCCAGACATCCACACTACCAAAGAATTCCCGGACGACGTCGTCAACTTCGTGCGGAACCACCCGGTCATGTTCAACCCCATCTATCCGCTCGCCCGGAGACCCCTGGTGGTCCGCACCGGCGTAGATTACAAGTACACGGCGGTGGCGGTGGACCGGGTGGCTGCCGCCGACGGGAACTATCAAGTCCTCTTCCTCGGAACCGGTAACAATCATCAACTTTGACTAATTTGAATTGGACTATTCCTATAATAAAGTTGCAGTTTGTCTTAAAAAATATATCAGACACAGCACATGTTGTTGTTGTTGTGTATAGAGATGTCCCGATCCGATATTTGGATCGGATCGGACGCCGATATGGGGTAAAAAAAAATGCGCGTCGGTATCAGATCGGCCGACACTGAAAAATTCCGATCCAGATCAAGTTAAATGTCCGGTCCGGGTTTTCCAGCGCACCGATTTACATAATCCATTCCTGTTTTTGCTTCGGTTTCCCTAAAATCCGGTCCGCATTTTACGGCACACCTTCAACACACTACATTACAGTCTCCCAATTTACCGAGAGACTTTATCGGTAAATATGTCAGCTGTGTGGGATCATTTCACCTTAAAGGACGGCAAAGACGAAGAGGCAGAGTGCAACATATGCCACAATAAAGTCAAGCGTGGGGGAAAAGCTGTAACAAGTTTTAATACAACCAACCTAATCAAGCATTTAGCGAAATACCACCACAAACAATATAAGGAGTATGTTAAGAAAACCCAAGGCAAAAAGAAAGGTCCTACGCACCTAACACTGGCAGAAACTTTTGCTATGCGTGACAAACTGGCACTCGACAGTCCCAAAGCCAAGGGAATAACGAGTCATTGCCGAAGAATTCATTCTGGATGATGAGCCATTATCTCTCGTGAGCCACGGTACAACATGCCCAGCCGTCATTACATCCTTGAGCGATTCGGCCGTGGAAGATTCGAGAACGATTCACATATATCCAAATTCCGATTATTGAAATATGTCGAGTAAAGCGGAACTAATACACAGCGCGGTCTTCGGGAGGCAATGAGAAACGGACCGCATTGCGTCCCGAGAGTAAACATCATGCTTGTCATAGACCCGGGTAATGCTCAACTCGCGGCTTTAGCTCAACTCATGCCGCTGGATAAAAAAACACAAGAATACCTGACTGCTGCTGACAGCCGCTACAAACTACATCAATATCGTTTTACTGTAGATAATAGATATCATATGTATATAGAACTAGATGCAATAGACAGACTCGACGGCGTTAACAACATTGAAGTATGGAAAACTAGATGCGTTAGTAAACGGCCGCCATCTTAAAGCAGGAGACTTCCCTAGTAGGCTGTTTTGAACCTTCCAAGCGAACCTAATTAACTTTTAATCTAAAATACTCCTAAATCGGCAAAATCTTGACTTGAATCTATCTTCAAAACAGTTTTAAAACTTTCACATGTCGAAAGTAGACAGAAGGGAAATAATGGAATAACGGGAGCAATTTTAACAACTTTAACAGTTGATTCACAAAATTAAATGAATTGAATGTAGTTTAAAGCTGCTGATACAGAATGGGGACTTAGTATTTTATTTACTGTATTAAAATGTTAATTTGATACTGAAATAGTCGTTTATTTAAACCTGAGAGGCTTTTTATACAATTTTTGTAACTAATGCATAAACATTAAAAGCATCTAATAGCTTGGGGGATTTGAGGGATTTTCCACTGAGGTTGTTGGTGTGTTTTGCTTTTTTTTAAGACAGTTTACAATACTATTTGCACGTTTTACTGACTGACTATGCCATTTCTGTTTGTTATTTATAATGTTTTGTGTTTGTCACTGAATAAACAGGTCAGTTTCTTGTTAGCAACCGTTGTGTGTTATTCAAACTCACCTAATTCAGCTAGCTAGTTGTTATCAAGAGCAGTAAAACCCTTTTCAACATGAGTCTGACAACTAAGTAAGGAGGCTAAATAACTTTAAACTTTAATACATGCTCAGATAGGCCGGTATCGGTATCGGCCGGTATCGGATTGGAAGTGCAAAACAATATCGGTATCGGATCGGAAGTGCAAAAACTTCGATCGAGACATCCCTAGTTGTGTACACTATGATTTTTGTATATATTCCTCTGTTATTCGTGGACTTATCGTCTTAACTTAGTAGCTATGTAGCAAGGGCCATTATATATCAATCTTCGGAGCCCGATTGTTTTTTTTGTTTTTTTTTTATTAGGGCTAATTAATTTCAAATTTACTGTTGCTGTTATGTTATTGTTGCTTATAGGAGTTAGCAATGTTAAAGAATTGGTTCACCCATGGGCGGCCATTGATCGCACTAAACGTCCATTTCCATAACATTAGCACTTTTTTTCCTGTTCGTGGTGTTGTTCTTCCTGTAGTCGTATCGAAAAGCAGATTTAAATTAAAGTGAAGCATGAGGAGCAGTGCCGTAGCCGCGCTCTCTCCAGGCGTCCCGACGTTTGATCCGCCTGCCGTTTTGTTTATCAAAGCGGATTCTTGCCTAGCGGCCAGCTCCGACGCGCTCTCTTATCCGAGAACTCGGTAACCGAGTTCTTCTTTGCTTAGACAAGGGAACCGTCCAGAAGGTGATTGCGCTTCCCACAAACCGCTCCCTGCATCAAGATCTCATCCTGGAGGAACTGGAAGTCTTTAAGGTCAGCTGCCGTCTTTTGCATCCCGAAAATCAAAGACAGGCCGAGTTTGGCTTTCCGATCGGAACTTTTTTTTTTCTTTCTTGAACTTTTGCGGGTGGCCTGCAGCTGCTTGTCCTACTTTAAAACCACACAGCGTGTGTTTCCACTTCCTCAGTTTCTAATAGAAATGTTCAAATGATGCTTCTTTTTCCTTAGAACCAAGCGCCGATCACCAACTTGAGAATCTCCCCTAAAAAAGTAAGGCTCTTATTTTTTTTTCGGTCACACGAGAAAGTCTTACTGACGTTCCTCGTGTCCGTAGCAACAACTGTACGCGAGTTCGGATCTGGGCGTGTCGCAGGTGTCCCTTCACCGCTGTCACGCGTACGGCTCGGCTTGTGCCGACTGCTGCCTGGCCCGAGACCCGTACTGCGCCTGGGACGGACTCAGCTGCTCGCGGTTTTACCCCAGCGGAAAAAGGTGGCGCATTCGTAATCGTAACCCATCGTACGTCAATGGCGGTGAATAAGTCAAAAGCTTGAAGTTTGTTTGGCTTGCAGGAGGAGCAGAAGGCAAGATGTCATGTATGGAAATCCGTTGACTCAGTGTCGAGGATTCAACCTGAAAGGTAACTTTGTTTTCGGTATCCCAAGATACAAGAAGTGTGAATAACATTAGAGCTGTCCTGACTAGTCGACGTTGTCGACGTCATCGATGACGTAAATGCCTCGACGGGCAAAACATACCGTTGACGGGTAATGACAGTTTTTTTTTTTAAATTACATGCGGATAAAGTTTAGAATGGCGGGCGCTCGCGATACAAGCAGTTGTTACTGGCACCCCCAAGGGGGCCGCTGTTAACTCAGTGTGACCGGCGTTGTCAGATTGAGCAAAGAGGAAGAAAGTGGGCGAGCGAGCGAGAGAGAGGGAGCGAGATAGGTGAGTTGGAAAAGTGCGCGGGTAGCGCCAAGTTGAGTGGCTGCGTCTCCCACGTTTTTGTTTTGGTCAATAAAAGTATCCATAAAGAGCCATCCGACGCCTCTCGGTGTTTTTATGCACGCCGCCGCCTTCCTGAGGAGGAAATCGGACGAACCGACAACAACGAGCCAAGTGAATCGCCGGTTCACTCCTCACTATGGCGAGGAGTTTAAAACACCGCCAATTACCAAAAAGGGCAGAATTGGTAACACGTGAAAGCGGCATAAAGCCAAAAAATCGGACCAGAATAGCCAGAGCCTGGAATTATTTCAAGGAAAATATGGAGGGTGCCACTTTGTGTACTCTTTCCAAAGCTGAGCTCGCATACCACGGTAGCACGTTGGCTATGAACGAACACTTGAAGCGCCGTCACCCAGTGTAATTTTGGAAGACAACAAGAAACAACAAGCTCGCGGATTGTAAGTCCATACAACTTTCTAACGACTTTTTTTAATGGAAGTTGCCTTTATGTGCGTCGTATCAACGTGCATTTTTATTTAATAAAATAATTAATATATATATAATTATATAATGTTTTTTTCAAATTATTGTTAAATTTATTAGGATCATGGAAGCTCCCACTTGGGGAAAATATATACATATATCCTGTATATACATAATAAAAATATATATGGAAACAGCACTGGCCTGCTTATTGTAATCCATGACTGCACTAATGTTACTTAAGTATTACATATAGTAGTATCCTATAAAATAAATACTATATATTTAATTTTTGTTATTGTGGGTTGCATTGCAATTCATTTTAACATTTAGAACAATATAGACAATGACATACCACAAAAAGAGTGAGAATTGTTTTGACTCCTGTTAAAGAGGTGAAGTCACAGTGTTTCTGTTAACATTTTTTGCACTAGTTAATGCCAGCTGCATTTGACCTCATTGTTTGTGATTTATTATTGGTATTTATTTATACGTTAATAAAGAAATGAAAATGTTTTTTGTGAATTAACAAGCTTGAACAAAAATTTCATTATTAAAGTAGTAAAAAATATATATTTATTAGGGCTGTCAAAATTATCGCGTTAACGGGCGTTAATTTTTTAAAATTATTCACGTTAAAATATTTCACGTAATTAACGTATGCAATGAATGACCCGCTGGCATATTGCCTCAAACATTACAATGAGGCCGTTTATGGACATTAAGAGTGAAGAGAATGCCACCGGCCGCTTGGGGGCAGCGCCGTTCCATACTCATGTTATGTCTTCTAAACGTGGGAGAATTAGTAGTTGTGAGACGTTTATGCTGTATTCACAATGCAATGCAAATTGCTATTTGTGCTCCACACATATTTCGGTAAGTTTTCTTTCTTTTAGTGGCAATTATGTGTCTCTTGTTTTATTTTGGGTAAGATATGTACAGATACAGTGGGGAGAACAAGTATTTGATGTATCAAATACTTGTTCTCCCCACTGTATATGTTATACAGTAAAGGCGAGTGGACACAGGCGTTCTTTTGACCGCGCCGTTTATTGGCATAAGCTTCTCCTTCACAACAAACATAAGTATTGTTTAGTGAAAGCACAACAAAAATAATATTCCTATCTCGCCAAAAAAAAAAGTAATGTTCACAAAAAGAAAAGCACTTCAATCTATAGTAATGAGGCCCTACTCTGACACACAGTTAAACAACAATGCAAAATGAACTGGCATTCCATATCAAAATAGCTATGCAAAATACACGTAAAACTTTTCACTCTATTTTTATTATTGTTATTTTTATTCTTCTTATTATATTAACTCTACTTTTGATTGAATTTTTTACAAATTTTATTAAAACGAAAACATGAAGAGGGGTTTTAATATAAAATTACTATAACTTATAACTATAACATTTATCGTTTAAGAACTACACGTCTTTCTATCCGTGGATCACTTTAACAGAAAGAATGTTAATAATGCCATTTGTGGATTTATTGTTACAATAAACAAATACAGTACTGATGTACAGTATGTTGTATGTATATATCCGTCATGTGTCTTATTTTTCCATTCCAACAATAATTTACATAAAAATATGGCATATTTTAGAGGTGGTTTGAATTGCGATTAATTGCGATTAATTACGATTAAATAAATTTTAAGCTGTAATTAACTCGATTTAAAAAATGTTTATCGTTTGACAGCCCTAATATATATATATATATATATATATATATATATATTAGATCAATCGACTAATCGTAAAAATAGTCTGCTGACTAATTAGGCTCGAGCGTTTACGTCACAGCAGCACGGGATCGTGCGAGATTTGCGACAACGCGGCCATTTCGGAAGCACGTCTGCATCACGGGACATTTAAACTTAACGGCAAATACAATTCAACTACGAGTGCCAAAGATGGAAAAATGTAGGGAAAACTTGCCAGTTCGATACAGAGACAAACTTGTTACCACGGCGAAGGACAGATATGTGAGCAATTTTAAGGATGTGAACAATGTTGACCCTCACGAGCAAGCCGAACACAAATGGAATAAAGATGTCGACAAGCTTCCACCACTACGCGAAATGGACATCATGCTGTATTTAGTGTTTGGTGTATGTTACTACACTCATCAGCAATTCCGAAACTACAAATCGCTACAAAGCTACGAACAGTTTTGCTGCGGATGGGTGCAGGATCTGCACATTATGACCATAGCAAACGGCAACACCGTCTTTCTAGCAATGGTAGGCAATGCGTGTTTACATTAGTCTGTGACCACGGATGTACAAATTTTTTGTTGCAGAAAATGTAGCCTGTGTACAAATTCTTTGCCACTCTCTCACGTCAAAATATTACAGCTTTTTCATTTAGCAACGACAGGAATTATGTCTTATGAAGACAATGCACATGTCTGCATGCTCGTTGTTTAGCTGTAGCTATAGCTAACAACAGGCCGACTTAGGGCATAAAGTTACTGAAATTTGCGTAAACAAACGAAATTAACTTACCGGAGTGGAAGTGCATAGAGCAAACTGTGTGTAACTGGAGAATCAAACGTTATGCCCTTTCTTCTAATCGAGGCCACCCATGCCATTCTTCGACGTTTGGTAAGTTCAGATATGACCTTTCCCTTTTCTCCATGTAGGGATCCGGAAGAAACTCAATGGTGTTCCGTCGAGCTGTACATTCTCCTTTCTATTCGATCGGTTGTTGCAATTCTTTACCGCACAATAATTTCCAACCATTTTTAAAGAGCGACCTGTGTTGAAATGCCTCACTGTTTATGTTTCTCGCTTCCAAAATGGCGATAGCGGCGGAAACCTCGCGAGTGCCACGTCATACGCTCGAGCCTAATCGGGAGGAAATTAGTCGTTTGGGACAGGCCTAAATAATAGTGTGAAATCTTATGGATTAAAAGTCCCGACATGTGATTTTGAGCTTTTAAATGTACATTAGCCTACAGAAATGCAGTGGAGATGACACAATATGGCGTGCGCAACAACACTACATTCCTGGAGTGCTTGCCCAAGCCGCCTCAGGCTTCCATCAGGTGGCTCATCCACAGAGACGGCGACCGGAGGAAGGAGGTCAGACCTGTACCTGTTTACACATTGTGTCGCCATTGAGTGAGTTAAGCCTCGCCTATGTGAACGCCAGGTGAAGCTGAGCGAGCGCGTACTTTCCACGGAGCACGGCCTCCTGATCCGCTCGGCTCTACCGTCCGACCAGGGTCTGTACTACTGCCTGACTGCCGAGAACGGCTTCAAGCGTACCGTGGCTAAGATCCGCCTGCAGGTGCTGAGCGCCGCTGCCGCCGAAAGGGGCCGCTCGGCGTGGCCGTGGTCGGCGGCGGCCGAAAGCCTAGCCGTGCAGCAATTCTGCAAAGAGAGGAAGGAGCGGAAGGAGCTCCTGGAGCAGCGCAAGAGCGCTGCGCCCCCGCCGCCGGGGCCTCTCAGGGGGGACTTGGCCAAACTCAAGCCCCTGCTGGACCGCAGGAAGAGCCGAAACCGGCGAAATCATCTCCCGGAGGAATAACGGACACACCTTTAAACTCCAATGGGAAAACGAACCTTTATTGCAATGTTGGGACGAAAGGGAAGGATTTGAACACCAACAAGATGGATCCATGCTTGTCTTTAAGGCGAGTCCAGGTTTGCCAAGGCAACACTGATCTAAAATCCCAAGTATTTATTTCTGTGACGCATGCTCATAGATTTTAACTTACCATGCTGGCACGAGCAAGAGAATGGTTTCTCAGACTTTGGATTCCAGAGGAGATATTGCCCTCATAGGCCAATCGAACAGAATGACTGTGTGTACCCCAAACACCATAAACAATCCAACTATTCTTAGAGTATTCTTCCTTTAAAGACCAAATGTGAAGTAAGGTTGGCCAACCATGTTTTTGAATAATATCAATGGCTAAACAATGTTAAGCATATTTTCGTTATTTTTTTTAACGCAACCCTTCCAGATTCTTTGTTTAACCCACAGCAACGCCCTTGACAACGAAAATGCTTTTCTTCGGAAATCTTCGGAAATTACGTCACACAGAGAACTGCGAGGGAAGTCCGCCATAGAAGAGTATTGTTGCATTGCTTCTCGGTAAGATGCCACGGCGGTGTGTCGCGATGTATTGTTCTCAATCTAAAGAAAATTTGTATGAGTGGCCAAAGGATAGCAGGGCACGTAAATGGACATCTTTCGTTCGCACGAAGTTAATGAATTTCACGCCATCATCGAGTAGTGTTCTCTGCTACAAACAGGGGTGAAAGTGGGCCAGAACGGTCCGCAAGGCAGTTCCGATAAGAGATTTGGGGCCTGAACGGGGCGGAACGGTGCTTTGTTCCCGAAATACTAGCCCGGGATTGAACCATTGATCTCAGAACTGTGAGGGGAACGTGCTAACCACTGCGTGTGTGAAACCTGTTGTGTTGAATTAGATGGGGCTTTTTGCAAGGCAAAGGTCTATATTGTAAAATTGTTTTTTTTTTTCTGAATGGCGTTTTTTGCCGCACCGCACAGCCCAAACAGTCTGACCGACCATCACCAAAATGACTGGAATTTTCGCGCGACGCAAGGAATTTTTTTAACAAACCACAAAAATTTGCCATTCGCCCATAAATGTGTTTTTTTTTTTTTTTTTTTTTTTTTTTTAAACAATTTTCAAAACGCTACTTGTCCTACAATTTTTGATCATATTACATAATTTACAAAATAAAAAAATCCGGGATGGTAAGGGGTAGAGGTGTGCAAAATTTCCGATTCTTAGATTATTCGCGATTCGGCCGTGAAAGATTCGAGAACGATTCACAAACATCCAAATTCCGATTATTGAAATATGCCAAGTAAAGCTGGAAGTACAACACACTCAGCGCGCCGTGCGGTCTTCGGGACGCAATGAGGAACGGAGCGAGAGTAGCTAAACATCATGCTTCTCATTACCCAGCCCCTCGGGCAATGCCAATGCTCAACTCACGGCTTTAGCTCAACTCATGCCACGAGATAAAAAAAAAACCCCAACAACATACCTGACTGCTGCCGAAAAGCTGCTACAAAGTACATCCACATAATGTTACAGTAGATATCATTTATATAGGACTAGCTGCAATATAGATTCGGTAGCGTTAGCAGCACAGCTACAAAAAGCTAGATGTGGGCGTTAGTAAACGGCCGCCATCTTAAAGCAGTAGACTTCCCTGCAAGGCTGTTGTAGCGAACCTTCCAAGCGAACCTAATCAACTTTTTATCTAAAATACTCCTAAATCGGTAAAATATTGACTTGAATCTATCTTTAAAATAGTTTTAAAACTTTCACATGTCGAAAGTAGACAAAAGGGAAATTATCAGGAGCAATTTTAACAACTTTATGTTGATTCACAACATTAATTGAATGTAGTTTAAAGCTGCTGATACAAAATGGGGACTGGAGTTTTTTATTTACTGTTATTTTTGTATATTTGTTTACTGCCATATGTTAACTTGATACTGAAATAGTACTTTGGTTTAGCCTGAGAGTATTTTTGAACAATTTTGGAACTAATGTACAAAACATTTAAAAAAAAAAAAAAAAAAAAAGGGAGGGGGGTGCATCAATAATCGTTTTATAATCGAATCGGAGCCTCTGAATCGTAATCGAATCGTTAGGTCCCCAAAGATTCCCAGCTCTAGTAAGGGGCATACATTTTGTATACAGAATTTGGTAAAAATGTATAGTTCCCCCAAAATTCACCAAAAACTCTCCCATTGATTTATAATGGGATGCCATTGACAGCCATGTACGTCCAAATTTCCCATTCATTTTCAATGGCAAGAATACATAGGTTCTTGTGATTTTTGACCATTTACCATTACAGCTCCTTGACTTTATGTGACCTGAAATTTCCCCAGATTAACAGGAAGTTAGATGATATCAACAGGACCTGTCCCCCAAATAGATATACAAAGGACATGTCCCCCAAATGTCCCCAAATCAACAGGAAGTGACCTGATAGATCCCATCGTAATTTCTCTTGGAATTGCAATTTCTAGTTGGGCGTTATATTTATAACTGTGCCAAAAGCAATTTTTGCATTTTAGTGGTTTTAGGAGGTGTAAGTCAACCCAAAAAAAATTTAAAAAAAGATAGAGCTCCGTGCCGAACTTTGTCAGGGAGTTCCGGCAAGAAAGTCTAGCCACTTTCATCCCTGGCTACAAACACTTCGAAGATTCCTGCTTCCTCAACCGGTCTGCTTATGATCAAGGATTTGCAAAAAAGTATCTGTGATTTTTGGATAGATGACTGATTACTTTGTCAGAGCAGAGCTGCCAACTGTTGTGGAATGAACAGTAGAAGGTAGCGACGTTAGCCGAAAGGTAACTTGAGGCAAAACCGTGATCGTGTTGTGGAATGAACATTAGAAGCTAGCGGCGTTAGCCGAAAGCTAACTCGTGGCAATTCCCGATCATAGTTGTATTGAGTTCATTTTGCCTACACTTATAACTTTGTCAAAACTTTTCTTTTATCCCAAGCAATAATAGGTGGTTTATTTACCTGACATGTCTCAGCGAACCCTTCCGCCTTCGTCAGACGGTCCAAAGGCGGAGGTGTTCGCTGAAACGTGTCAGGTAAATAAAAGCTAACGTCGCTAGCTTCTGCTGTTCATTACACAACATGATCGGAGATTCGTCAAAACTTTTCTTTTATCCCAGGCAATAGTAGGTGGTTTATTTACCTGACATGCATCAAATCATAAAAATAATAACAGCCTATATTTTACCAATCTTGTAATCTCGATGGGTCTTGTCTCCAATCCATATCAGGTAGTCTGGGCACATTGTTTGCATCCTGATTAGCGTCTGGCTAATACATGTACGGTCCAACATAAAATTCCAACCTCTTGGATCTCCTCACTTTCGCTTGATCTATCGCTTATATCGCTGTTTGAATTATTGTTTGAAGGGCTTTGGCCATATGGAGCGCTGCCATCGCTGTTCTCTGTGTGACGTATCACTTCCGGGTTCGTCCCCTTTCAGGCTCGAACTTCGGAAACGCGATTATTTTGTCAACTATACAACATGTAAATTATTTTTCATGCTTTATTTGTTGGACAATTTTCAATTACATTGTGACCCTATTTGGCATTTTATGAAATTACTTCACATTTGGTTTTTAATATCTAAGGGGAAAATGCTTTGTGGCGGTTTAAAAAGCAGAATTGAAGAGGACTGAATCACTGAAAAATCTTTGGCAAAAACTTCCATGCTTCCATTTTTAATTTTATAGTCAAATCAAAAGTGTCAAGTGTAATCCCACTGCTACCATCTAGTGGTCAGAAGAGAAATTACATCAGTGGGAAGCAAAAAAACGACTCCATAATGGTAACCCCAGTTTGAGAACCACTGTGGTAGCGCCCTTTTGTTTCACAACACCAAAATGTCCGCCGGCTTGTGAATACATCATGTCAATACAGATTACATGCTATTTAATGTGAAATCCGACCATCTGCAACTCGCAGAGATGTTAGTTTTGGCTCCGAGCGTCTGTTTCAAGCCAAACATAAGCACGCTTTTCTATTTATTGGTAGGACTGACGGCCGGATGAAAACATTTAGATGAGAATTACCTTTAGTGACATTTTTTTTTAGTGCTGATGTACAGTATAAAAGTCTTGCATCTGAAAGTGAAACCACTTTTGTGTTCTTTCTGGTCTCGTCCCAGCGGGGAGATAAATCTGCCGTTTGACATTTTGCCGAGTCGGCGTTCTGTCTCAGTTCACAAAGGACGAGTCAAAGAATTTTTTTGCTTTAGAAAAACAAAAACGCCTCCCTATCGTGACCGCGGCATAATAATAACTTGATGTGATTTAGGGTGAAAAAAATGTCAAGCTCTACTTGTGCTTTTATTCCTTTTGAAGCGGGAAAAACACAAATCAACATAATTAGCGCGCCTTGAAATTGCTTTCCCGGAAGGCTCGAAATCCCTGATTGACAAGAAGTTGAAGCTTTACAAAAATCACAGTATTACTATTGAAGAGGAAATGATAAATAATAAGTCCGTATCACAACAGCGGGGTCAGACGGTCTGCTTTTCCTTGCACCTGACGACGATGTACAAAATCAGGCAGAGAGTAAAGATGAACAAGCCCACACCCAACAGGAGTTTTCGGATCACGTCCAACATCGTCATCGAGTCCACCAGCGCCATCTTCAGCATGGCGGCCGACTCGTCGTCCAGTTCGGCCGTCTGAAATCGGAAAGTCGTGAGGGTCAAGAGAAATCCGAACACCTCCGACAGGGCGGGCTTACCTCGTTCATCCAGACCAGAGGGAAAATTGTAGTCTCGTTAATTTTCTTCAATACCCTTCGCGCGTACACAAAGTTGTTAGTTATCTGCAACTGCTTCAGGACTTGAAGCCAAATAAGAAAAACTCACGTGATGACTTTTGACGGTCCGTACATCATGTTCACCTGGATTCTCTTGGCAAATCCCAGAGTAATTCCAGTCATCTGGTAAAAAGAACATTATGAATGGGCAGGTGTATGTTTTGAGGTTAGTCCCGATTAAAGGTAGGGGTGCACGATATCCATTTTTTGAAACCGATACAGATATCGATAACTTCCTGCTCCTCAAAGCTAATATCGATAACCGATAATAAATATATAATTTTTAGGGCTGTCAAAATTATCGCGTTAACGGGCGGTAATTAATTTTTTAAATTAATCACGTTAAAATATTTGACGCAATTAACGCACAAATGCCCCACTCAAACAGATTAAAATGAGCGCACAGTGATATGTGTACTTGTGTTTTTCGGAGTTTTGGCGCCCTCTGCTGGCGCTTGGGTGCGACTGATTTTATAGGCTTCCGCACCCATGAGCATTGTGTAAGTAATTATTGACATCAACAATGGTGGGCTACTAGTTTATTTTTTTATTTAAAATTTTACAAATTTTATTAAAACGAAAACATGAAGAGGGGTTTCAATATACAATTTCTATAACTTGTACTAACATTTATCTTTTAAGAACTACAAGTCTTTCTATCCATGGATCGCTTTAACAGAATGTTAATAATGGTAATGCTGTCTTGATCTATTGTTGTAATAAAGAAATACAGTACTTATGTACCGTATGTTGAATGGATATGATGGTTTGAATAACTAACACTGTAAACATTATATAGTAAGGTTTATCACTCATTCCTCAAAACAAAAATATGGTAGAACAAAAAGGATTAATGGCTTGCCTTATAATAATATAAACGGCAGTGAGTGAACCCATATTCAATAAAGTATTAGTATAACTATTATATGTATGTATAGCATAGCACACTAGCTTGAACTACTAGCCTTAAGCATTGGCTGGCTTCTATAACACAACAACTTATGAAGTTCTGTACATATGACCCTTAACCACCGAAGAAAACATATATTGCACATCCATATGTTATAGTAAACATAAATACTTACAGACATATATTTCCGAGTCGGAAACGTAAGTAACAGAAAGCATTCACGATTGTCAATGCTAACGCTAGACACAGCACTGTGTAAAGTGAATGAGTTTGTGGGCCAAATTATAGATGCAGCGAATTATTCTGACCGGCAGGTGGCAGCAATGCCCCGCAAATGGTCAACTGATTTCACAGCCAGCGAACACAGTTCATACTGTATTATCGGTCCTATTTAGGGTTGTTCCTATCATGTTTTTTTGCTCCCGATCCGGATCGTTTTAGTTTGAGTATCTGCCGATCCCGATATTTCCCGATCCTATTGCTTTTTTTTTGCTCCCGATTCAATTCCAATCATTCACGATCATTTTTCCCGATCATATACATTTTGGCAATGCATTAAGAAAAAAAATGAATAAAACTCGAATATATACATTCAACATACAGTACATAAGTACTGTATTTGTTTATTATGACAATAAATCCTCAAGATGGCATTTACATTATTAACATTCTTTCTGTGAGAGGGATCCACGGATAGAAAGACTTGTAATTCTTAAAGGATAAGTGTGACTTTGTAAGTTGTGACTAAATATTGCCATCTAGTGTATTTGTTGAGCTTTCAGTAAATGATACTGTAGCCATTTAACTGTTCTGCCCAAATGCATGATGGGAAGTGCACCCATGACTGTGATATATCTTCTCTGCGTTGGGAAATAACATAGTGTGTTAAGAAAAAGATCAATTGCTACCTTTCTTCCCCACATTGCTTCCCACGATATTTCTTATCGTAGGGGGAGGGATTGTAAGGCTTGAGCCAATTAAAAAATGTTTCAAAGGCTGCCGAAATTCACTCTACTCATTTTACGCTGCCTTTTAGCTCTATATATATATAGGTAAAACGACATTACAGATTCAACGCGACAATGCGTGAGTGGGTCGTGCAGCGCACGCGTTAATTGCGTTAAATATTATAACGTGATAATTTTTTTTTTAAAATAATTACCGCCGTTAACGGGATAAGTTTGATAACCCTACCTTAAGCCTAAACTAAAGACTCTGGATGAGTGTAACATATTATGTCTGTAACGTTAAATACAATTAGAAAACAATTTAATTAAAAAATATATATATATATTTAAAAAAGGCATGTCCGATATTTTTTACCGATTCCGATACTTTGAAAATGACGTGATTGGACCCGATCGATCGGCATCCCGATATGTTATAGTAAACATAAATACTTACATATATTTCCGAGGCGGAAACGTAAGTAACAGAAAGCATTCACGATTGTCAATGCTAACGCTAGACACAGCACTGTGTAAAGTGAATGAGTTTGTGGGCCAAATTATTGATGCAGCAAATTATTCTGACCGGCAGGTGGCAGCAATGCCCCGCAAATGTTCAACTGATTTCCCAGCCAGCAAGCACAGTTCATACTGTATTATCGGTCCTATTAATTATGTTATTGGATTTATTGGGATGACGTCATAATTCCTATTATCGGACCAGTACTTACAGGTTCCACATCCAGGTAGGTCTTGTGTTCTTCCAAAATGGGTTGAAGCCCCTTTATGGAATCCAGCAGAGAAGGACTACCGTAAAGGAAGTGCGGTAAAGAGATGTAGATGGGTTGTCCTGCGATGAAAAAACAAGGGCGTGAGAACTCTGTGACTGAAAGCGATAAGTGTCACGACTGACCGCTTTGACAGGAGCTGATGTCTAACACGCCGGCTATGGTGCAGTTCTTGGTAATCACGGGATCACGGCAGTAACAGTGGTTGTCCGGGTTGTCCGCCGGCGAGGCCATGGTAGACGGCAGGAGTCCGAAGCGGTACACCGGGATCCCTTTCAGATCCAACGACTGCTCGTAGGCGGCCGACACCGACCTGCCGAACATAAAGCGGAGTGACCTCTAGCGGCCGTTCGGACCCTTTGCGGAGAGACTCACCGGCAGATGTCAGAGGAGAAGAAAAAGAGGGGCTCCGACGCATTCACGAAGGGTGCAAAGTTGGAACCATCTGGAAAAGGAGGTAAAGTCCACTGAAAATTCTCACAAAACTTTATCAACTCCTCACCTGTTCCGTTGATCATGTTGCAGTACTTATCGTCCCAGAAGTTCAGGGTCCTTAAAAAAAAAAAAAAAAAAAATGAGCAGCAAGTTCCTCAAAATATACAGTGCCCTCCATAATTATTGGCACCCCTGAAAAAGACGTGGTTTTTTAGCCTCTAATTTATGTATTTTTAGTCAAATAATATGGGACCTTAATGGGAAAAAAATAGAAAAATCCAACCTTCCATACAAGTGCATTCAATCAGTGGGGAAAAAATCCCACATAAAGAAAAAATTATGTGACATCAAATAACGTGTGTCACAAATATTAGCACCCCTGGTGTTAGTTAATACTTTGTACAACCCCCTTTTGCCAACAAAACAAGTTCTGGGGACTGAGATGGCAATGGGAGGAGCTTGATTTTGTGTCTGGTGAGCCATTTCTGTGTCGATTTGGCCATATGTTTAGGGTCATTGTCTTGCTGAAAGACCCAGTGACGACCCATCTTCAGCTTTTGGGCCAAGGGCAACAGATTTTGATTTAAAATGTCCTGGTATTTCAAAGCATTCATGATGCCATGCACCCTAACAAGGTTCCCAGGGCCTTTGGAAGCGAAACAGCCCCACAGCATCACTCAATCAATCAAATTTATTTATATAGCCCTTTACAAAACCAGAAAGGCTGTCAAAGTGCTTTACAACAAAACATGGCTCAAGATAAATAAAAGGAAAATATTATACAATGACATTTGAAAAAATAAAACAAAACAAAAAACAAAGATGGCGCATCGCGATAAAAGTCCAACAAATAAAACAATAAAACCGATAAAATCCAAAGACATTAAAAAGACCATTAAGCAAATAAAACCAGGCTATCCTAATCTGTGTGAAAGGCCAGTCTAAAAAGGTACGTTTTTCGCCGAGACTTAAAAAGACCTACATCCGCGTAGGTGCGGATTTCGGGGGGAAGGCTATTCCACAGCCTGGGGGCAGCAACCGCAAAGGATCGGTCTCCCCAGTGTTTTAAGTTTTGACCTCGGAACATCTAAAAGAAGCTGGCCGGTCGAGCGAAGAGTCCTGCCAGAGTTACGAAAAGTTACAATTTCCGATAAATAAAATGGAGCCTGGCCATTAATAGAATGAAAAACAAACAGTAAAAGTTTAAAATCAATTCTAAAATGGACTGGAAGCCAGTGGAGTGATGATAGCACGGGCGTAATATGCTCACGTCTAGGTGCACCTGTTAAAAATTGAGCAGCAGCATTTTGAACAAGTTGCAGCCGAGAAATCGAGAACTTGGGGAGGCCAACATAAAGTGCATTGCAGTAGTCCAGCCTTGAGCTTATAAAAGCGTGAATTGCTTTTTCAAGGTCGTGGCGACTAAGAAAAGACCTTACTTTTGCTAAGACACGGAGTTGGAAAAAACTTGCTCTTACAACAGAACTTATTTGTTTTTCAAAGTTAAGCCTGTTATCGAATATCACTCCGAGATTTGTAACGTGTGTCTTAAAAATGTCAGCCGGAGCGCCAGAGTTGGGCTCAAGGGCTTTCATCATGGAAGGTGTGCCAAAAGTAATGAATTCAGTTTTGCTCTCACTGACCCACCCCCATACTTCACAGTAGGTATGAGGTGCTTTTCAGCATGCGCATCTTTCGTGGCACGCCAGACCCACTTAGAGTGTTTGTTGCCAAAAATCTCAATCTTGGTGTCACACAAAAATACACACGGTCCCAGGCTTCAACTGGGACTGTGTGCTTTGGTCAGATGAGACCACTGGGTCACGGGGTCTTTCAGCAAGACAATGATCCGAAACATATGACAAAAGGGGGTTGTACAAAAATATTAACACCAGGGGTGCTAATAATTGTGACACACATTATTTGATGTCAAATATTTTTTTCTTTATGTGGGATTTTTTCCCCACTGAATGAATGCACTTGTATTGAAGGTAGGATTTTTCTCTTTTTTTACCAATAAGGTCCCATATTATTTGAATAAAAACAAATTATTAGAAGTTAAAAAACATCTTTTTCAGGGGTGCCAATAATCATGGAGGGCACTGTATATATTGTCCATGCTTACTTGGAACTGCGCCACTTGTCAATAGTCCCCACTTTGGTGATGTCGCCCTTGCCGGTGAAGATATTGTAGGGCCCGTCAAAGGTGTAGTTATACTGACACGAGTAGATTTCATATCAAGAAATATCACAGCAAAAAATATTAGAATTAGTACTAAATAATCAAAGAATTGTTAGATTCTGCTGTATCTCTATGTGTGACTAACGGGTGCAAAAAGACCAATTTTGGTCTTCAGCAGTGGGTCTCTGTAGCCCCACAGCAGCTCCCTGACGGTGCGGCGCTGGAACAGGGATGAGTTGCTGGACTTGATCATCTTCTCCAGAATGGAATGCATTGGCTTTGGAACCATCGAATACGACGCCTTGAACACACCAAAACAAGCGTTCAGATTTTGTTTTTCCATGACTGGTGAGCACCAAGTTGATAAGAGCACCTTTTATGAGTTCTGATTACAGCCACAGATTAAAACGCTTATCAGGATTGTCAACTGCCACGATTTATAATGATGTAATTAATCATGACAGTGTAATGATGGGAGGGTTAAGTATGAAATTGTCTTTGGTTACTGAGCTGAGGGTTCATATCCACGAGTGATAGGACGCAATCTTTGCTTGTTAAAGGGTGAGGAATTATCAGTCTTTGGGTTTGTTTGCAAAATAATTTCATTTGGCTGATTAATAAGGTTGGGTTACCCTAGTCCAGGGGTTTTCAACCCAGTCCTCAAGGCACACTGTGGGTCCTGGTTTTTGTTCCAGCCGATCCAGCAGAGACAGTTGAACCAATGAGGCTTCTGCTAAAACAAGCCACACCTGACTGCAATCAACTGATTGCACTTGTAAAACACCAGATTGGGGAAAAAGTGTTGTCATCTTGTTTGGTAAGAATGAAATCCTGCACCCACAGTGTGCCTTAGTGGAATAGGTTGGGGACCCCTGCCCTAGTCCAGGGGTTTTCAACCCAGTCCTCAAGGCACACTGTGGGTCCTGGTTTTTGTTCCAGCCGATCCAGCAGAGACAGTTGAACCAATGAGGCTTCTGCTAAAACAAGCCACACCTGACTGCAATCAACTGATTGCACTTGTAAAACACCAGATTGGGGAAAAAGTGTTGTCATCTTGTTTGGTAAGAATGAAATCCTGCACCCACAGTGTGCCTTAGTGGAATAGGTTGGGAACCCCTGCCCTAGTCTATAAAGATAGCGGGTATGAAGGAGATTTATGAGTTTGAAGTTCGCCTCAGGCTATTTTCTTGCTGTACAGCCCTTACCGCCACCGCCAAGTTCAAGCTGCTGATCATGTCGTTTTCCGTTCCCACCGAATACATCGGTTCAAAGACCGCTTCGTTCATAATGAGGTAGGAAACTGTGTCGTTGGGGTTGAAGGTGATGCCCATTTTGGGTATGTATCTGGTCCTGGGAAAGATGGGTGGATGATGAATAAATACCACATGGTAGTCGGCTAGTTTAATCCAATCTTACCAGTAGCTGTAAGGTCCCTTCTCCACGACCACAGGGGTGGCACCTTCCTCCACCACCTCCCTGGCGTTTTGCACGTCAAAGAATATGAACTGTCTTAAGACCCCTCCTCCCGGTGTCAACCAGTTCTCGTACGTCGGCGTTCCGGGCTGGATGACGGCTTCCTAGACCCCCGCGCGCACCCCGACAGACAAGACTATTTTTATCCAGACTGAAGCACAGATGGCCGCTACCATTTTTCCCACCAACAACTCGCCAGAGTCTGATGGATTTCACCTTGATGCCGGCGGCGCGTACCTGTAAGACTGATTCTACGATGAGATTGTCCCCCACGGGGAAGAGGATGCCCCCCAGCAGGGCCAACGCTGCCCCGATGACTATTCCGGCAATCAGCCCGCAGCTCCTGTTACAGCAGCCCATCTCTCCGCGTGTGTTCGCGCAGTCTTCTGTATGCGATGCTTGTCGCCGGCTTCGACTTCAGAGCGGCTGATACCAGGTAGAAGGTGCGCGCCTTCACTGGAACAGCGCTTTTATACAGTCTCCAAGGGTTTAATGTTCACCACGCAGCAGGTTATCAGCGCTATCTTATTAGGCGATAGCTGGTCGAAAGGTCGTCGAGCAATTTCTCAGCAAACAACTCACGTGCGGGCTTGAGTCAACATTCTGCGCGTCTTGGAAGTCTCTCAAATCCTCGTTAGTCGCTCCTGTTTGGATGCTTTTGTTTTTCCGTTTGTTAACATTTTGTCAGTTATTTGTCTGTTGGGCAGATTGTGGCTTGTCTCAAAGTGCAGTTTGATTAGCTCCACAGCGTGACGTCAAACGGATGGATTTGGATGGCGGTCTGAGCGGCTGTGCCAGAATTTGTCAAATGGTCATGTATGCTGTTTTTGTTACCACTGGAGGGCAGTGTCAATCACACTTTGATGGACATTGGCTTACCCTCATGGAAAGAAACTGCAGAATGATGTCGGTATCAAACTCAAGGCTCGGGGGCAAATCCAGCCCATTAAAAATAAATCCCATGCCTCGATTTTGTACGGTTTCTGTAGTTTCCAATGAAAAATCAGGATCCACAGAAACAGAATTCTTAAAAATATATTATCTATCATCATCCAAAAGTTAATGTTCTTGCATACCCAGAATCCAAGCCTTCCAGTGTCCACCCAGTAAAACCGGTTGTAACTCCTCCGCAGCACAATGTGTAATCTTCCTCCATACATGACATCTGACTTCATGCAAGCTGTCACAGGGCGCCCACCCAAAAATTAGCAAGTCACCCCGCCCACACGCCCCAAAAACACACATTTGGTCATGTGCTTCCGCGAATTGTTGTCACACCAGCAAACCTTTGTACACACTGTTGACTGTGCAGACTTTTGCTTGACTTTGTCCCAGCAGCTGAATTATTTAACACAAACAATGACTAATGTACGGATGAGCGAGCAGGCAGAGCGGACGGGGTCTGCCACTGTCACTGCTTGCAGGCTTTTCTTCCTACGGGAACATATACAGTACTGTGTTGCCGCATAGTAACAGTAGAAAATATGAATTATGCAATAAAATCGTACAGAGCAGTCAATAATTCTCAAATGATTTGCTTCTTCAGGAAAGCGATTGTCAATCAGTCAACCTAGAATAAATATTGTAGAAATAGATTAGATATGATATTGTAGTCAAAATAGTAGGGTTATTACCTAAAGATCCCGATCGATCGGGTCCGATCACGTCATTTTCAAAGTATCGGAATCGGCAAAAAAAAATCGGACATGCCTTTTTTAATATATATTAGGGCTGTCCAAATTATCGCGTTAACGGTCGTTAATTAATTTTTTAAATTAATCACATTAAAATATTTGACGCAATTAACGCAGATGCCCCGCTCAGATTTAAATGACGGTACAGTGAAACGTTCACTTGTTAATTGTGTTTTATGGAGTTTTGCCGCCCTCTGCTGGCGCTTGGGTGCGACTGATTTTATAGGCTTCAGCACCCATGAGCATTGTGTCAGTAATTATTGACATGAACAATGGTGGGCTACTAGTTTATTTTTTGATTGAAAGTTTTACAAATTTTATTAAAACGAAAACATTAAGAGGGGTTTTAATATAAAATTTCTATAACTTGTACTAACATTTTTCTTTTAAGAACTATAAGTCTTTCTATCCATGGATCGCTTTAACAGAATGTTAATGTTAATGCCATCTTGTTGATTTATTGTTATAATAAACAAATACAGTCCTTATGTACTGTATGTTGAATGTATATATCCATCTTGTGTCTTATCTTTGCATTCCAACCATAATTTACAGAAAAATATGGCATACTTTCTAGATGGTTTGAATTGCGATTAATTGCGATTAATTAGGATTAATTCATTTTTAAGCTGTAATTAACTTTATTAAAAATTTTAATCGTTTGACAGCCCTAATATATATTTTTTTATTTAAATCGTTTTCTAATTGTATTTAACCTTACAGACAAAATGTCTTGCACTCATCCAGAGTAGTTTTGGCTTAAAGTAGGGCTATCAAATTTATTGCGTTAACGGCAGTAATTAATTTTTAAAAATTAATCACGTTAAATAATTAACGCATGCGCTGCACGACCCACTCACGCATTGTCGCGTTCAATCTATAAAGACGCCGGTTTACCTATAGATGGCGCTAAAAGGCAGCGTATAATGAGTAGAGAGAATTTTGACAGCCTTTGGAGCCATTTTTTATGTGGCTAAAGACTTACAACACCTCTCTCAACAATTAGAAATAACGTGGGAGGCAATGTAGGGAAAAAAGGTAGTAGTTGATCATTTTCCTAACACCCTATGTTCTTTCCCAACACAGAGAAGATATATCAATTGGTGCCCCTACGGACAGTCATGGTTGCACTTCCCATCATGCATTTGGGCAGAAGTTAAATGGCTGCAGTATCATTTACTGAAAGCTCAACAAATACACTAGATGGCAATATTTAGTCACAATATACAAAGTCACACTTATCCTTTTAAGAATTACAAGTCTTTCTATCCGTGGATCCCTCTCACAGAAAGAATGTTAATAATGTAAATGCCATCTTGAGGATTTATTGTCATAATAAACAAATACAGTACTTATGTACTGTACGTTGAATGTATATATTCGTCCGAGTTTTATCCATTTTTTTCTTAATGCATTGCCAAAATGTATGTGGTCGGGAAAAATTATCGGGAATGATTGGAATTGAATCGGGAGCACAAAAAAAAAAGCAATCAGATCGGGAAATATCGGGTTCGGCAGATACTTAAACTAAATCAATCGGGAGCGGATCGGGAGCAAAAAAACATTATCGGAACAACCCTATATCATTAACTCATTGGCTGGCATGAAAGGTCTTAGAGCAGTGGTTCTTAACCTTGCTAAACGTACCGAACCCTACAAGTTTCACATGTGGATTCACCAAACCCTTCTGAATTGGATTTAAAAAAGCCATTTTTTTCCAAAACCAATATAGCCTAACTAATAACAATACATTTTATTTGTAGAGCACTTTTACCAATTCTCAAAAACTCTTTACAGTTGAAACAAATAACTGTAAACTAAGCTGCTAAACTAGCAAGCTAATAATTCAGCAAGTTCGAAAAGTCTTCTCATTTTGACAGCATTTTTTATAAACCGGTCAAAATTTGAGACCACGCCGCCCATTGTTCTGTCATATTCCCTCATACCAAGTGAGCGTCAACCTTCCACTGAGCAAACCAGTTCCTCCTCCCATCAGATTGAGGACTAGCAGTTAAAAGAGATGATTACACCTGTAAAATGGGAGCAAACAGTACAAAACCTGGTTTAAAATGCCAATTTGCCTAGATTTAATCAGCGTATGAAAATAGGGCTCTGTGTTTCTTTACCTTTGACGAACCCCTTAATCTTACTCACCGAACCCCTTGGTTTCGATCGAGCCGTTGTCTTAGAGGAACCAGTTTTTTTTGTTTGTTTGTTTGTTTTTAATCCAGTTTTTACATTGACCACACGATAACTGTCAAATTTGCAGTTGCAACACTGAATCCAAGAACACATTTTTATCATAAGCGGATTTTTAGGGGGGCCAGGCCCCTCCTGGTGTCCGAAAAGTGTCATTGCATGTAATTGACTTTCCTATATATATTGAAGTTGTAAAGTGAAAAAACTGCAACAAAAATGAATTAAATTTACAAAAAAATAAAATTTTATAATGGGTCAAAATTATTTTTCTAGCATCTTAGATGGTCATTTGCTTTCCATATAATTTTCTATATATATATATATATTAGAAAAGAAATATTAAAAAAAAATAAAAATACATAAATAAATAATAATTGAAATAAAAAATAAAGATAATTTTTCTTTGATCGAAAATATTTTTTTTTGATTGAGGCAATTTTTGGGGGGATTGAATGATTTAGACACAAATGTCCTAATCATAATATGGCCCAAACCAAAAAATGGATTGCTTCAATCAAAACTTTTTCAATGAAAAATTAAGTGTTCAAATGCAAATTTTTCAATCTCAAATATTTTTTCGCATTCAAAAACTTTTTCTATGATTGATTTTTTTTTTTTTTTTTTTTTTTTTTTTTGATTGAAGTGATTTTCTTTTGAAAATATATTTTTTAAGCAACTTCTATTTTGATTGAATAATAAAGACAAAAATGTCCTAGCCAAAATGTGGCCCAAAAACAAATCAACATTACTTCAAATTAAAAAAAAAAATCAAAGAAAAATAGCTTTCACATGCATATTTTTTTTTTTTTTTTTGGTTTCAAATTTATTTTTGCATTCAAACACATTTTTTTAAATTGAAGTGACAATATATTGATTGAATAATAAAGACACAAGCAATATTGTTATAATATACTACTATATATAATAGTAGTATAATCATTATATTAATTATTCATTGTCAATCATATTTGTCATGAGGAGTGTCATTTGAAAGCTATTCTTAGTGTAGAATCTGTATTCTGTAGTATTTACTCAACATATAATATTAATTCTGAAGTATGTAGGATTAACTCCAGAAATCATTCTTTATATGACGAACATGATGTGGTTTTGCTGTTCACCAGCTGTTGAGTGTTATTGTATGACTGATTGGAACTGTACTACATTGTTTCGCCACAGGGTGTGCTGTCGTGTATTTTATGTTCGGTGTGAAGAAGAAGAAGAAAGTCAAAAGAGGCATTAGAGGTCTGTTCTCAACTTCTCCCTCACTGCACTTTGGCTCTCATGGAGAGCACGTTTGCTCATTTGTTCGAAATAAACGATAGCTGACGTGCAAAGTAGCAAGTGAGCTGTGAAAATAGCGAGCTTAGTGGCGTGAAAACCGCGGGAGAGCTAAGTGAAGCTAACGAACAGCTAAGCCATGCTAAACGGAGCTAAGCGACTGATACTCGGTCCGTATGGTGGAAGATTTTGGTAGCAACTTGATGGTTCCTTTTTCTTTCTTTTTTTTTTTTTTTTTTTTTTTTTAAATATTGACACCTTTTTGAAACGATATCTCGATTCTTGACAGGAAAATATCGATAACCTTTCAGGATACTAAGTATCACGATATATCACCATTTCGATATTTTGTCACAACCCTTTTGCGTATAACGCGAAGAAATGAATAGAGTGACGGAAAAGTGTTTTATTTTGAAGATTAAGCCAGGAAATGTGTTGTGTTGAATCGATGATTTTCCTCTCCAGCGGTTACTCCTCCTCTTGCATTCATTTCAACTACAGCCGCTGCAACGGATGGAGCTGAGCACAAGCGGGCGTGAGAGGCACCAACGACGATTTTCTACCCCGTCTAACTAGCGCCCATCTCGGGTACGACTCGTGCCGCACCTCGGCGGTACGAACGCTACTCTTTCAGGCTATAGAGGCGATCGACCGTCTCCGAGGCATCGATTGTTTTTTTTTTTTTTCCTTCTCCCCCTGTTGATAAAAAAAGGGCGTGCGTGCGTGAGTGAGTCAACGAGGGGAACATTAACCATTTGATGTGGGTTTAGTGAAGACATTTTAGCCGGTCGAGGATGGGCTGCACCCTGAGCACGGAGGACAAGGAGGCGGTGGAACGGAGCAAAATGATCGATCGGAACCTGAGGGACGATGGCGAGAAGGCGGCCCGGGAGGTCAAGCTGCTGCTGCTGGGTAAGAGGCGATCCGAGACTGGGTGCGGTGGGCGGAGGTCCCACCTTGTGGTGGTGGTGGTGGTGGTGGTCGACGCTCAGTTTAACGTTTGCGCTTTTTTCGGATACTTTTGCGCTGTCACCGCCAGCTTCCAGCAATAACTTTGATCTTTGAACGCAACATTTCCTGTTAAAACTGTAGTTTTGATAAAACTTTACAAATTAATTGATTTGATAACTGTAACTCATTCATTGCCAATCCAATTTGATGAGGGGATTGGACGTCTATCGCCCTTTAAGAGTTAAACATCAATTCAACGATTATTAAAGTATTGAGAAAAGGTCAAAACCACCTTTACCGCTTTTAAATGCCTTCCTAATCGTTACCCTTGCCAAATCAGTGATCAAAAACATCAAACGCCCAAACACAATAATGGCAGTGATAATAATAGCGTCATTCTCTTGCCAAGGTTATATCTTTTGCCAAGTTTCCACAAAAAACAATTCTTGAAAATGACACTGCATAATTAAAAGGAACAAAATAACATTGTGTTATGGTGAAATGCAGTTTGTCCTCATTATTTACACACGGGGCAACACTGTTATGCTTGTAAACAGAGACCTGAGTTGAGAAACTTTTCCACACTTGTGCAAATGTTGACATACACACTTACAGTATGTGGGTTACCAGGACATGTTTTAATCCGGGATCAATAACAATGAACTCCTTGGCTGCCTTGGACGGCAACAGACATCGGATTGGACGTCTATCGCCGTCAAACACTGAAATGTGATTATTCACTGCCATTTTATGGCAGGCGTTGATTTTTTAGCGCATTCCTACGCTTGCCCCAGCGTGTCAGGTTTAGTTCATGGCCAAGATAGATTTTTTTCCCCCAAATGTTTTTGTAATCTCACTGCTTTAGTGCCGTTTGCCAGGTCGCGGTAACCGCGTAATAACACTGGCGGGCCTAAAAAGCACAGTAGGTGCATGTTTTGTTCAATAAATTTACTAGGGCTGCAGCTATCGAATATTTTACTAGTCAATTAATCGGTGGACTAGTTAGTTCAAATAATCGAGTAATCGGATAAGGAACATGAAAAGTTAAAATACCCCAGCTGAGCCTAAAACGGTATTTAAAAATTTTTTTAAATGAGGATCTATGTACAACAAAAGAACAATTGGCTAACTCACACAGAAAAAGTCCGCTAGCTTAAATGCTCTAAAATGCTAAATTTTATTTATTTATTTTTTTACAATGCTCTTAACAAATGGTTCAGACACACATTCCCACAAAAAACGGTTAAATATACCTATAAACTAAATCATGAATGCATTAAAAAAAACATTAGCTCAAACAAAAACTTGGCTAATGTTGGTCTTAACAGGGAGCAGCTGGTTTCAGCCATGAGAAATGAGTTATATTCATTTTTGCCACCCAAATCAATAAAACTACATGCAAACACTTTCAAAATAAACCAATACAACGCCACTTTAATGAAACGAATACTCGAAGCAACAACATTTAATTCGAATATTTTTTTCAACTCGAGTTAATCGATTAATCGTTGCAGCACTAAAATTTACCTATTGTCAAGTCCGAAATAGAAATTTGGCAGTCAATAGCCCGTGTTGTACTTATCTGCAACCAGCAGTTTGTTCAGTTTAGAACAGGTTTTTAGTCCGAAGAAATGTCTACAAATATACGTTTGGAATATTACGGAAAATGTACTATGAAAAAACCTACAATATTACAATAAATCACATTCAAAACTTTATCCAGAAACAAGTCGGGTTACAGCAAACAAAATGTTCTTTAAACAGTTTGCAGTTTTATCAAACAAAGCCAGAATTATTCAGTGGCATAAAGGAAGTACTGAGGTATTGCACAACAAGACGGCCACTTTTGTTTTTCTGAAAGGACGCGTTACATTGCACTTTCCTTCTTTGTTTGTTTTAGCGACACGCAAACCCATCTGTTTTTTGTTTCTGCACCTCCTCAAATCCTCCAAACGTCAGCTGACCCGCTCCGCTTTTACGTCGCTATGGCAAATAGAGAGCCAAAGCGAGACCAGTTTGTTGAATTATTGAAGGTGTAATAAAGCTGCGCGTGTCGTGTGTCCTTCTCGCGCAGGTGCCGGAGAGTCGGGCAAGAGCACCATCGTCAAGCAAATGAAGTGAGTCTTATTTCGCACCGGCATGCAAACGTTACACACTCTGTGTTAAATATTTCCAAAGTTTGCTTTGAAATTTTTTTATTCCTTACTCTCTCAGTGCCATGGACAATGATAGACATCATCTTTTAAGCAGAGTTGCTCGATATTATTGGGTAGCCGATAATATCGGCCGATAAAAGCATTTTAAAATGATAGTTTTTGGGCCAATATGCACGTTGCCTTCAAAATGAATGTAGAAGCCTTTGTGCAAGGACTAGTCACAGCTTAGCACAGCAGTTATGCTTATTGACCATTAGATGTCTCCAAACGAAGATGCTTGGGATTTGTTATGTGAGCATTATCATAACAATTGATTAGGGCTGTCAAACGATTAAAATTTTTAATCGCAGCATAAAAATTAATTAATCGTAATTAATCGCAATTCAAACTATAAAATATGCCATATTTTTCTGTAAATTATTGTTGGAATGGAAAGATAAAACAAGACGAATATATACATTCAACATACTGTACATAAGTACTGTATTTGTTTATTATAACAATAACTCAAGATGGCATTAGCATTAGTAACATTCTGTGAAAGCGATCAATGGATAGAAAGACTTGTAGTTCTTAAAAGATAAATGTTTACAAATGTAAAAGTAAATGTACAAGTTATAGAAATTTTATATCAAAACTAGGGCTGTCAAAATTATCGCGTTAACGAGCGGTAATTAATTTTTTAAATTAATCCCGTTAAAATATTTGACGCAATTAACGCACAAATGCCCCGCTCAAACAGATTAAAATGACAGCACAGTGAAAGGTGTACTTGTTGTACTTTTCGGAGTTTTGCCGCCCTCTGCTGGAGCTTGGGTGCGACTGATTTTATAGGCTTCAGCACCCATGAGCATTGTGTAAGTAATTATTGACATCAACAATGGCGGGCTACTAGTTTATTTTTTGATTGAAAATTTTACAAATTTTATTAAAACGAAAACATGAAGAGGGGTTTTGATATAAAATTTCTATAACTTATACTAACATTTATCTTTTAAGAACTACAAGTCTTTCTATCCATGGATCGCTTTAACAGAATGTTAATAATGGTAATGCCATCTTGTTGATTTATTGTTATAATAAACAAATACAGTACTTATGTACCATATGTTGAATGTATATATCCATCTTGTGTCTTATCTTTCCATTCCAACAATAATTTACAGAAAAATATAGCATATTTTATAGATATTTTAGAGCTTAATTGGTTTAAGCTGTAATTAACTTGATTAAAAATTTTAATCGTTTGACACCCTTAATTAAAACCCCTCTTAATGTATTCGTTTTAATAAAATTAGGGCTGTCAAACGATTAAAAATTTTAATCGAGATAATTACAGCTTAAAAATTGATTAATCATAATTGCAATTCAAACAATCTATAAAATATGCCATATTTTTCTGTAAATTATTGTTGGAATGAAAAGATAAGACACGACGGATATATACATTCAACATACGGTACATAAGTACTGTATTTGTTATAACAATAAATCAACAAGATGGCATTAACATTATTAACCATTATTAACCTTCTCTTAAAGCAATCCATGGATAGAAAAACTTGTAGTTCTTAAAAGATAAATGTTAGCACAACTTATAGAAATTTTATATTAAAACCCCTCTTAATGTTTTCGTTTTATTAGAATTTGTAAAATTTTCAATTAAAAAATAAACTAGCTCGCCATTGTTGATGTCATTACACCATGCTCACTCCCCAAACCCATAAAATCATTTGGACCCAAGCGCCAGCAGAGGGCGCCAAACAACAAAAAAACAAGTAACAAGCGGACATTACACTGCTGTTATTTTAATCTGAGCGGGGCATGTGCGTTAATTGCGTCAAATATTTTAACGTGATTAATTTAAAAAATTAATTACCGCCCGTTAATGCGATCATTTTGACAGCCCTAAATAAAACTTGTGAAATTTTCAAACAAAAAATAAACTAGTAGCTCGCCATTGTTGATGTCAATAATTACACAATGCGCATCATGCTGAAACCCATAAAATCAGTCGCACCCAAGTGCCAGCAGAGGGCGACAAGACCCAAAAAAACACAAGCAACAAATGGACATGACACTGTGCTGTCATTTTAATCTGTTTGAGCGGGGCATGTGCGTTAATTACGTCAAATATTTTAACGTGATTAATTTAAAAAATTAATTACGCGATAATTTTGACAGCCCTACAATTGATACATATGATAATTGACATATACAATTTGAATGAATATTTTTTGTTGTTGTTGTCTTTTTACTTGTCAGAATCATCCACGAGGCGGGCTACTCGGAAGAAGAGTGCAAGCAGTACAAGGCGGTGGTGTACAGCAACACCATCCAGTCCATCATCGCCATCATCCGAGCCATGGGCCGCCTCAAGATAGACTTTGGCGACGCCGCCCGAGCCGTGAGTCCCTCTCACCCGCGCATTTTCCATCAGACGGAACATACAATACAAACTCTCTCGTCCTCGCAGGACGACGCGCGGCAGCTGTTCGTGCTGGCGGGCTCGGCCGAGGAGGGATTCATGACGGCCGAGCTGGCCGGCGTCATCAAGCGGCTGTGGCGGGACGCCGGCGTCCAGGCCTGTTTCGGACGCTCCCGAGAGTACCAGCTCAATGATTCAGCCGCCTAGTGAGTTCCCAAAGCGCTAGCTAGCTAGTAAGATGACCGTGTACGTAGCTAGCAGTCATCTTGAGTAGGCTGACCAGCATTTGGAAAATTGATCTTGAAAAGTACATATTAAACAGTAAGGTTGTTCCGATCATGTTTTTTTGCTCCGTACCCGATCCCGATCGTTTTAGTTTGAGTATCTGCCGTGCCCAAATATTTCCCGATCCGATTGCTTTTTTTTTTGCTCCCGATACAATTCCAATCATTCCCGATAATTTTTCCCGATCATATACATTTTGGCAATGCATTAAGAAAAAAATGAATAAAACTCAGAAGAATATATACATTCAACATACAGTACATAAGTACTCTATTTGTTTATTATGACAATAAATCCTCAAGATGGCATTTACATTATTAACATTCTTTCTGTGAGAGGTATCCACGGATAGAAAGACTTGTAATTCTTAAAGGATGAATGTGACTTTGTATATTGTGACTAAATAATGCCATCGAGTGTATTTGTTGAGCTTTCAGTAAATGATACTGTAGCCATTTAACTATTCTGCCCAAATGCATGATGGGAAGTGCAACCATGACTGTGCGTATTGGCACCAATTGATATATCTTTTCTGCGTTGGGAAATAACATAGAATATAAAGAAAAAGATCAACTACTACCTTTCTTCTCCTCATTGCTTTCCCACGATATTTCTAATTGTTGAGAGAGGGATTTTGGGGCCATAGCCAATTAAAAAAAGGCTCTAAAGACTGCCAAAATCCACTCTACTCATTTTACGCTGCCTTTTAGCTAAATATATAGGTAAATCGGCGCCATTATAGACTGAACGCGACAATGGGTGAGTGGGTCGTGCAGCGCATGCGTTAATAGCGTTTAATATTTTAACGTGATTAATTTTTTAAAAATTAATTACCGTCGTTAACGCGGAAAATATGATAGCCCTACTTTAAGCCAAAACTAAAGACTCTGGATGAGTGTAAGACATTTTGTCTGTAACGTTAAACACAATTAGAAAACGATTTAATTAAAATATATATATATATATATATATATTTAAAAAAGGCATGTCCGATATTTTTTGCCGATTCCGATACTTTGAAAATGACGTGATCGGACCCGATCGATCGGCATCATCTTTATTAAACAGCATTGGCATAGCCTTAGTAATCCCCAATACTTGTATCGGTGCAACACAAATTTTAACGTCTGTTCCCGGCAGCTACCTGAACGACCTTGAGCGTATCTCTCAAGGCGCGTACATCCCCACGCAGCAGGACGTTTTGAGGACTCGCGTAAAGACCACCGGCATCGTGGAGACGCACTTCACCTTCAAGGATCTTCATTTCAAGTGAGAGCGCTCAATCCGACTCCTGTTCGTGACTCACCGACTCCAAAATTTCCCCGTTTGTCATGACTCAATCGAGGAAGCGGTGACATCACTGCGGATTTTCAAAACAAATGCTCCTTCCCACCAGGATGTTCGACGTGGGCGGTCAGCGCTCGGAGCGCAAAAAGTGGATCCACTGCTTCGAGGGCGTCACCGCCATCATCTTCTGCGTGGCGCTCAGCGACTACGACCTGGTGCTGGCCGAGGACGAGGAGATGGTACGTCCGCCACCTTCACGTAACGTATTTTCGGACTACAAGTCGCACCTGAGTACAGGTCGTACCAGCCATAAAATGCCCAACGAAGAGAAAAAAAACATATATAAGTCACACCGGAGTATAAGTCGCATTTTGGGTGGAAATTTACTTGATAAAATCCAACACATAGAAGAGATATGTCATCTTGAAAGGCAATTTAATAGGGTTGTTCCGATCATGTTTTTTTTTGCTCCCGATCGTTTTAGTTTGAGTATCTGCCGATCCCAATATTTCCCGATCCGATTGCTTTTTTTTTTTTGCTCCCGATTCAATTCCAATCATTCCCGATAATTTTTCCCGATCATATACATTTTGGCAATGCATGAAGAAAAAATTGAATAAAACTCGGACGAATATATACATTCAACATACAGTACATAAGTACTGTATTTGTTTATTATGACAATAAATCCTCAAGATGGCATTTACATTATTAACATTCTTTCTGTGAGAGGGATCCACGGATAGAAAGACTTGTAATTCTTAAAGGATAAATGTGACTTTGTATATTGTTACTAAATATTGCCATCTAGTGTATTTGTTGAGCTTTCAGTAAATGATACTGCAGCCATTTAACTTCTGGCCAAATGCATGATGGGAAGTGCAACCATGACTGTGCGTAGGGGCACCAATTGATATATCTTCTCTGCGTTGGGAAATAACATAGGGTGTTAAGATAATGATCAACTACTACCTTTCTTCCCCACATTGCCTTTCACGTTATTTTTAATTGCTGAAAGAGGTATTGTAAGGCTTTAGCTACTTAAAAATGGCCCCAAAGGCTGTCAAAATTCTCTCTACTCATAATACGCTGCCTTTTAGCACTATCTATAGGTAAGACGGCGCCATTATAGATTGAACGCGACAATGCGTGAGTGGGTCGTGCAGCGCATGCGTTAATTATTTAACGTGAGTAATTGAAAAAAATTAATTGCCGCCTTCAACGCAATAAATTTGATAGCCCTACTTAAAGCCATAACTACTCTGGATGAGTGTAAGACATTTTGTCTGTAACGTTAAATACAATTAGAAAACGATTTAAATTAAAAATATATATATATTTAAAAAAGGCATGTCCGATATTTTTTTGCTGATTCCGATACTTTGAAAATGATGCCGATCGATCGGGACATCGTTACAATTTAATATAAAAATACAATAGAGAACAACATGCTGATGCAGTGCATGAACAACGAAATGCCAATATACTGTCCTCACCAGGACGCTACGGCTCGGTCCTGGCTATACAGCGAGCTAAACTCCCAAATGACGGTGCTAGACATCCGTATAATTTGCTGACTCTATTTCATCCTCGATACCAAACAGGTTCGCATCAACGTAAATAAATGATAATTAGGTGCTGTTACAGCAATGACACAAACGGTTAGCATGCGTTCGCTAGCATTAGTACATCGTTCAAACAACCACGCAACTGGCTCTATGTGTCGGATCGCGGGTGGAAAACACACAACAACATCAGAAAAGATGATAACACAGACGCGTCAGATAACTATAGCATAAAGAACATGCTAACAAGTTTACCAGACCATCAGTGTCACTCCAAAACACCAAAATAACACGTGAAATGATATCATAATGTGTTAATAATTTCACACATAAGTCGCTCCTAAGTATAAGTCGCACCCCCAGCCAAACTATGAAAAAAAACTGCGACTTATAGTCTGAAAAATACGGTAAGTGTTTATCACCAATCGACGAGTCAAGCTTGGACCTTCTGTCTTCAGAACCGAATGCACGAGAGCATGAAGCTTTTCGACAGCATCTGCAACAACAAGTGGTTCACCGACACGTCCATCATCCTCTTCCTCAACAAGAAGGACTTGTTCGAGGAGAAGATCAAGAAGAGTCCGCTCACCATCTGCTACCCGGAGTACGCAGGTATAGCAAAAACTGCTAAAAAAGGGTTAGCTAGCAAAAAAACCTAGGGATGTCCCCGGTCCAATTGGGTTTTAAAAATATATTTATGAGACCAAAGAATGCACACTACACTACAGTATAAAAAAAAGTGCAAGTTATAGTCCAGAAAAAAAGTGTCTTGGAAACTACTATACTAATAACTAGGGTTGTTCCGATCATATTGTTTTGCTCCCGATCCGATCCCGATCGTGTTAGTTTGAGTATCTGCCGATCCCGATATTTCCCGATCCGATTGCTTTTTTTTGCTCCCGGTTCAATTCCAATCATTCCCGATAATTTTTCCTGATCATATACATTTTGGCAATGCATTAAGAACAAAATGAATAAAACTCGGACGAATATATACATTCATCATACAGTACATAAGTACTGTATTTGTTTATTATGACAATAAATCCTCAAGATTGCATTTACATTATTAACATTCTTTCTGTGAGAGGGATCCACGGATAGAAAGACTTGTGACTTTGTATATTTTGACTAAATATTGCCATCTAGTGTATTTGTTGAGCTTTCAGTAAATGATACTGCAGCCATTCAACCCAAATGCTTGATGGGGAGTGGAACCATGACTGTGGGTAGTGCTACCAATTGATATATCTTCTCTGCGTTGGGGAAATAACACAAGGGGTTAAGAAAAAGATCAATTGCTACCTTGCTTCCCCACATTGCTTCTCATGATATTTCTAATCGTAGGGAGAGGGAGTGTAAGGCTTTAGCCTATTAAAAAAAGGCTCCAAAAGCTGCCAAAGTTCACTCTACTCATTTTACTCTGCCTTTTACCTCTCTATCTAAGTAAAGTGGCGCCATTACCGATTGAATGCGACAATGCGTGAGTGGGTCGTGCAGCGCATGGGTTAATTGCGTTAATTATTTTAACGTGATACATTTTCCAAAAAATTAATCACCGCTGTTATCGGGATAAATTTGATAACCCTACCTTAAGCCCAAACTAAAGACTCTGGATGAGTGTAACATATTATGTCTTTAACGTTAAATACAATTAGAAAACGATTTAATTAAAAAATATATACTGTATATATATATTAAAAAAAGGCATGGCCGATATTTTTTTTGCCGATTCCGATACTTTGAAAATGACGTGATCAGACCCGATCGATCGGGACATCTCTACTAATAACCCTTTTTATATGGCTATAATATAGGGATAGCTTTGTTCAAAATTTGAAAAACAAGAAAATTTGATGTGCTTCGTTATCCATTCCGGAGGTATCGGACATACCTATTCTTTAAAAAAAAAAAAAAAATTGATCGTGCTTCAGGCTCCAACACGTATGAGGAAGCGGCGGCCTACATCCAGTGTCAGTTCGAAGACCTGAACAAGCGCAAGGACAGCAAGGAGATCTACACGCACTTCACCTGCGCCACCGACACCAAAAACGTGCAGTTCGTCTTCGACGCCGTCACCGACGTCATCATCAAGAACAACCTGAAAGACTGCGGCCTCTTCTGACGGACCAAGCGAGATTTCCTCGTTTTCGGGGTGAGCCGCGCGTAGTAACCAGTTTGCTAGCTAGCACGCGTTAGCTTACGTGAATACACATTGAGCTCAGTTTTTTTTTTTTTTTTTTTAGTCAGTTTTTGTGTCAAATTAGAACATTTTTGTCAAAGACAGCATTTGGCTTTTAACTTGCTAACTTATTTCCATTTGAGTTCATGGTTTTTGATTTTTTTGTTGTTGTCTGCGTGTGTTTTTGTCATCCTCAGGCTGAATGCTGCTCGGGAAAACAGTTCCTAGAGTCCCCTGCGCTGTACAGTGATGCCACTTTTAACGGTTTTATTTATGTTTTTGTCTCAAGGCATTTTGTCAGATTTTTGTATGTTTAAAATGGTGGAATTTTACTTTTATTTGGGGGACATTTTTCAGCCGGACAGTCAAACTGACACTCGTAGCCCCTCGACATTGTTACATTTACAAATATCTATCTCCATTGGGGTCGTGGCACATGTTCTTGTATATTTTCCATTTTTTTGCGAGGATCGGGAGTGCGAACATTGTGGATTTTTTTCCCCCCGCGACAGGCAAGCACATAAGACGGCGACTGTTTCGCCGCGTTAGCTCACCGTGACGCCATGAGCTTTGTAAAGTCATCACTCTTATTTTGATAATAAAAAAAATAGAAAACATTGATAAGTGCCATTTTTCTGATGGAAATACTGACGTTTCTGCTTCCGGTTAAGGCTGAGCTCTTCCCAGACGACTCGTTGCCTCAGGTTTGTGTAAATTTGTGTGACAATGGCGCTTTTGTTTCACGCTGTCAAAGAAAGTCTTATCTGCACGAGCAGAAAAATCCCTGAGGGATGCCAGGCTGCATTCTTCCAAAGCTGTTATCTTGTAGTTCTATTTTCGATGTTACCTCTGACTCTGACCCAAGGGATGTGACCTTGAACCCAATTCCAGACTCGAGTTCGACAATCGGCAAACTTGCGTTGGGCAGTCTTTTGTCTCGCGTTCACAGAACATCTGTGATGTCACTAATTCTTAGCGCCATGGCAACAGAGAGTGAAAGGAGGTGGGACAATTAGAGAGCGATGGTGACAGATATTCCCTCACAGTCGAGGGGATGAAGTTGTTAAAAATAGCTGCGAAAGATTTTTTTTTTTTTTTTTTTAGCTGCTTCACGTCACAGCTGTGATTTAAAGCCTCAATGATCCCGCCTTTTGGTTGTTTTTAACACAATGGCGGCAATAGACGTCAGATTCAATTGGACTGGGAGGGTTGGCAGCGATTGAACGATCGGTCGAAATTGGATTAGACGTCTATCGCAGTCAATGGCAGGGAAACATGATCATTCACTGCCAACCTTCACAATTAAATTAACTTTGGCGTCATCTAGCGGATAATAATAACACTGCATGTTTAGTTTTCCCACGTGACGTAATTGCGACACACTTGATCGCCTTTTAATTGTTTCATTGTTGATTTGGGTCTCACGAGTCACGATTACCTGCTGATGACGTATATTGAACGAGCGTTGCCATAGAAACCACAACCGTTTCATGCGCATGCGTAGAAGCCCACTGCTGGTATTTTTTTTTTCACTGATACGGAATTTTGGTGCGCACTGCAATCCTCACGTCTAATATTTGTCAAATGTATTCTGATAAGCTTCACGATTTTATAAACGTCTTGAAAAAAAACATTTTCTACCTTTTAAATGGAAGTAAAATTCGTTTTTCTCATTTTTCACCGAGTGCTCGATTCCTATTTTTTGTATTTTATGAATTAGAATTAAAAACTACCTCTAATTAAGGTCATAGTACTCGGATTAATTAATGATGCAAATGATTTATAAATGCCTAGAAACGTGACGTCAGTGTAACTGCGTGATATCTTTTGGCCAGAAGGTAGCGCTATTGCATCTTCTGAAAATTTTTATTTTAAACTTCATAATGAAGATGCTGCAAATACGTTTATCTATTAACTGATTTTGAACATACATGTTTTTATTTTTTTAGATAATGATATATACAGATACATTTCGAGCAATAATTGTACATTTTACTATTAATATTCCCATAATGTTGACTGCATGCTGTAATTCGTTTGCTCAGAAATATTTAGATTTTTAAAAAAATAAATAAAAACCTGTTCTTTCGTTGATAAATGGAAAGTGATGCAGATTTATGGCAGCGTCAAGTGGCGGGGGGTGATGGGGATGCGACACCGCCAACTTAATCAGCATGAAATATCATAAAGTGTCAGCGGCGCGGGAGAAACAAGGGCGTGTCCCGGCAATGATTTTCCTCTTTTACGAGCGTTTGTGACAAACGACGCCATGATGAGGCGCAAAATGAAATGTTGGCGTCTCGGGAGGGTTTGTCGGAGGGTCCGTCCTTCAACGTCGGCTCGCCATTAGGATGCGAGGCGGGAATATGGATCGATTCGCCAAACAAATTGTGACCCCTGCACATTTTAATTAAGGTCAATCAATTTGGCCTCTCTTCAGCTCATCTTTAACTCATTCACGGACTACTTTGTAGTGTTACTTATAGTCTTGTAGTAATACACCACTGACTATTACTAGTCATAGGAGGGTAGAGTAGCCAAAAATTGTACTCAAGTAAAAGCATAAAAATCATGAGGCCAAAAAATCTAACAGAATGATTGAATTCAACCGTCCAAAACCATGACTGCCCTCTAGTGGATAAAAATATTTTCTACCATGAAACTAAAACGATCGTATCTCTGGTTTTCTGTGGTCTATCGGTGCCAAATAAAAAGTGAGATAGAGCTTAAAATCTGCATTTTTGATGATTTTTTTTTTTTTACAGCAGCACTTTATCTGAAATACTTTATATTTCACGGCTCTTTAGAGACGCCACTTGCTGTAATATGTTAGAACACTGTGTGGTCGTGTAACTATGGTTCCGACGTCTGATTGGTGAAAAATAATAGCAAAAAATAAAGTCAAAAGGGCAATGTTGTTTTTGGCAGCCCTTTTAATTTTCGTCTTAGTCTTTTGGTCGATAATACCTATTAGTCTTAGACATTTTAGTCATCTAGTTTTCGTTTAGTATTTTCGTCTGTATTTTTTATTTATTTTTTTAATAATTGGTCCAAAATAAATAAAATAAATAAATAAATAAATGTTTCCAACTATTTTGAATGAACATTGACAGACGAGCACATATTATAGTGTCTACAAGGACAACACCAACTTGGTGATTGGACACACTCATTAAGAAAACAGTGCATTATTTTTAATTATTCATACCAGAGGTTGCGCTAGACTTTTTCGTTGTCTGTCATTTTGACTGACAGGGTCATAAAAATCCGGTCATAATCTATTTTTACCTGTCACTTAAATTTTTAAAATGATAATAATGACATATTCAATAGTATTTAGTTTTCATTCATTTTTAATTAATATTCCGTCCGAACAAGCTTAACAGAGAATCCACACCGTGCCATCACACATCAAGCAGATGAATATGTAACTTTTTCTCCGCAGTGACAAAAACAGCTGACTCCGGCCCCAGTAGGTAGGCTACATATGGAACAATGAAATTAACAGTTCACCTGCTGTGGCCTGAACGCAGTCTTACACCTTCCTCCTGGTGCGCATGGACTTGAATGGCGTACCGCAAGCAACACGTCACTTCTGCTCATTAATATTCATGACATTAGCTACTGTTGCTAAGCAGGGACAAGCCACTGTTTGTCCCTAATAGGAAATGAATGGAAATCGTGTACGAAGGAGATGTTTACAGGGCTAAACCTACCATTTCTCTCCGAAAATGATGTGCCTGGTGCCAAATTCACTAGCAAATGCCAGATTGGGGGCCCCCTAGTGGTCAGGGGCCCTAAGCAGCTGCATAGTCTGCGTATAGGCTGGGCCGGCCCTGTGTAACGCTCTGCTGCTAGTTTATCGGTACCGATAGGCTAAAATGACGTCATTGGAATTGGTGCAACACTAATAATTACCCAACTTTTAACTCATGCAAATAAATTGGACATGGATTGTCATCAATAGCAGTGAATAAGCTGAGGAGAATAGAAAGGGTCCTAAGTGAGTAAGCAAGCAAGGACACTTTCACAGAATCAAAGATATTCTGAATAGACTGCTGTCCATTTGTTGCCATGGCAACGCCAACAACTCACGGACACTAAAAACGACGACTTTGGGCAGGCTGATGAAACTCAATCAATCCGGGCCTTCGAAGCTCAAGTGGAAAGACAAGCGGGCCCTGTTTTGAATGGAAAGTGAAGACAAAGCAGTCCATTTGACAGGAACTCCCTCCAAAATTCCTGTCCGCTGTCCAAATATTGGCTTTGTCACCCTCATTTTTTTGGAATGCGGAGGCCTTATTGTTGGTCCATTCTCACCTTTTACTGTGTTTTGAAAGAAAACGCTTGATTTATTCCAAGCAATCATTCAAGGAAAAGAATGATAATGGCGCTGTGCGGAATAACGACTTCACAGTGATGTATCTTTGCAATAAAATGCAAACGGCTGCGATAAATCTCCAGAGAAAGTGACCCGAAAAAGGTCGTATACTCCCAGTAATTGATTTTTGGGGTTTAAAACAGATAATAATAATAAAAAAAAAAAGAAAATTCATTTAGTATTCTAAGGTAACATACTTGCATTTGTATGTTACACTCATAGGCGGATCTACTATTCAGGTGAAGTAGACGATCGCCTTAGGCCCCTAACCAGTAGGGGGCCCCCAACCAGCTGCTCTTGCCCCAACGAGCAACGGCTTCGGCCACCGGAGCCAGCAGCACCCCCAACTATTCGTCATGTGTAATTATGTCAGCATTCCGAACAAGCAAATAACAAAACAAAAAAGAAAGCCATTTGAATGCTGCATTTTTATTATCCCCCCACCACCCCCACCACACACACGCACTACAATGGACTGTTCCACGACGACGGACTGAGTATCCGTCGCTTAGCTTCATTTAGCGCCGTTTAGCATCGCTTAGCTGTTCGTTAGCTTCACATAGCTCTCCCGCGGTTTTCACGCCACTAAGCTTGCTATTTTTACAGCTCACTTGCTACTTTGCACGTCGGCTATCGTTTATTTCGAACACATGAGCGAACGTGCTCTCCATGAGAGCCAAAGTGCAGTGAGGGAGAAGTTGATAACAGGCCTGTAATGCCTCTTTTAACTTTCTTCTTCCCACCGAACATAAAATAAACAACAGCACACCCTGTGGCGAAAGAATGTAGTACAGTTCCAATCAGTCATACAATAACACACAACAGCTGGTTAAAAGCAAAAGCACTTCATGTTCGACATATAAATAATGATTTCTGGAGTTAATCCCACATACTTCAGAATTAATATTATAATATGTTGAGTAAATACTACATAAAACAGATTCTACACGAAGAATAGCTTTCAAATGACACTCATGACAAATATGATTGGCAATGAATAATAATTATAATTATTATACTACTATTATATATAGTAGTATACTATAATAATATTGCTAGATTTTTTTTTTTTTTTTTTTAAGAATTGTTTTGAATAATGTTGGAAAGGCAAAGTCAGTGTTCTGAATCTGTTTACTTTCCATTCTTTTGCACTAGTAAATACTATAAGCATTTAACCTCATTGTTTATTTGTGATTAATTATTGTTATTTACTAGGTCAAATGATTAAAATTTTTAATCGAGTTAATCACAGCTTAAAAATTAATTAATCGTAATTAATTGCAATTAATCGCAATTCAAACCATCTATAAAATATGCCATATTTTTCTGTCAATTATTGTTGGAATGGAAAATAAGACACAAGACGGATATATACATTCAACATACTGTACATAAGTACTGTATTTGTTTATTATAACAATAAATCAAGATAGCAATAACATTATTAACTGTTAAAGCTATTCATGGATAGAAAGACGTTTGAATAAAATTTGTAAAATTTTCAATCAAAAAATAAACTAGTAGCTCGCCATTGTTGATTGTTGAATAATTACACAATTCTCATGGTGCTTAAACCCATAAAATCAGTCGCACCAAAGCGCCAGCAGAGGGAGACAAAAAACACAAGTAGCAAGTGGCCATGACACTGCTGTCATTTTAATCTCTTTGAACGGGGCATGTGCTTTAATTGCGTCAAATATTTTAACGTGATTAATTTTAATTAATCGTAAAACTAGTCGGCTGACTAATCAGGAGAAAATTTGTCGTTTAGGACAGCCTTAGTGTACCAGAACATATTTCCTCCACACCCTTCTCACCTTTTTAACCCCTAGCCCATGAAGAGGACCCCTGGATATGTTCGCCTTAGGCCCTAAAATTGCCAAGTCCGCCACTGGTTACGCTGTCGTTCTGCGTGAGTGCTGCTTTCAGGTGCCTCATCAATTTCTTAAGTCTGTTGAAATCATACTATTTTCAAGGTTATTTAAGCTGTTGGAAATGAGACATTTCGACTGTTTCTAATCGGATAAATTGATGTTAATAATCTTGGAGAATTGCAAGGAGCATAAAACCAATCCTTCTAACTGTTTTGTTGTATTTATTTGAATGCAAGTTAGTAGATTTCGTTGTAAATGTAAAGTCCGACCTGGGAGCGAGTTCTTGAACGCACCGCAGTTGACTGCACAACACTGAACTGATGATCCAGCTGCTGTAAAATCGAGCACATGGACTCAAATGACGACCAGCTGTGGGGGAACCCTAAAAGTTTGCCGAACCTCCCCTCCCGTCCCGAGCCATGATCCGGAGGCGCAAGCACTGGATCGATGAAGTCCACGAAAGCGTTCTGGGCCGGGACGCGGAGGGGCGGACGGCCGAGTCCCTGGAACTGAAGGGCGGCGCGGAGCACGGACACTTCCCCGTGGTGGGCGATCTCCCGACGGGGAGCGGCGTCACCACCCTCCGGCCGGGCGACTTGCTGCTGGAGGTCAACGACACACCGGTGGCCGGCCTCACTAGCCGGGACGCGACGGCGGTGATCCGGCACAGCAAGGAGCCCGTCAGACTCAAGTGCGTCAAACCAGGTGAGCGAAAACTGAAATATTTCCTCCAATAATAAGTTTGACAAGTAGATATCTAAGATATCTCCTTCGCTACCGTTGACGGCCAAAGACGTAAGTAAATTTTACTGCTTGGGAACTGAATTTAATATTGCAAACAGTAAAATGTACTTAATAAAAGTAAGTGCAAATGGTTACAATGATTTTATCAAGTAAATCCACCAGTAATTTTTTTCAGTGCAATCTATTTTGACTTCAGTCAGATTTGTCAAGTCATCCAAATCAATGTTGATATATAAAATGAGTTTGTAATAAGTTTGTCAATATATAATTAATTTCAGTAGTGTAGCTTGACAAAATTACTGTGTGGTTTATGTATTTTCTTTAAAGCAACTCTGGTTCTTCTGTCAATAAGTTATTGATGCGTCTTCTCAGATGATACCTTGGCATTGTCATTTCACAGAATTGTTGTCCTCACTTCCTCCTTAATAACACCTCGGCGCTCTTTGGCACTTTAGTGATATTTGCATCACTAACTTGTCATTTTTTTTCTTTTTTTAAATTCGTTGTCGGCATGCTTATTAGTGATGGGAATTTTGGCTCTTTTTAGAGAGTCTGTTCTTTTGGCTCGGCTGACTAAAAAGAGTCGGCTCTTTCGGCTCCCAAATGGCTCCTCAGTTTTTTTTGTTGGATAAATAAATTTACTACCAAAAATAATGTAAAATTATGTGTAAAACGAATTACTAATATAAAAACTATACAGTATATCAAATATTTATAATTTATATGGACTTTATATTCTTCTGAACACACTCAACATGGAGTGCTACAAAAAAAATCATAAAGTGCAAAAACAAAGACCCATCTCAAAACAAGGTCAACAAAAAGTATTAACATCAGTACAATCTCAGATTGTGTATATTTATAAGTAACTATTTACAGTAAAACAACATAAGTAAGCTTAGATTACCACACAACAAACTATAAATTAAAATTTGTAAAACAAAAAGAATCCAGGTAAAAGGTTTAGCTAGTCTTTAGCGAAGATTGGCATTAAGAAAAACCATATCATAACCATAAATTATCTATTTTATATATATATATATATATATATATATATATGTGATATATATATATATATATATATATATGTGATATATAGATTAGTATATATCTACCCCCTGCCCCTTCTCCTCACTGCAGCGTGTTAGTGACGGGATCTGTCGTTCCCTTGAGTAAACGAATCCATTCCGGTTCGTTCAGTAAAAAGATTCGTTCAAACAAATCGTTCAACGAATCGTTTGCCCCCCTCATCTCCCTCCCCGCCCAAATGAATCGTTCGGTTCGTGAACGGGAAGTGACGTTGCCGAACGAATCGCCAAAGACCGCTTCGCAGTACAACTGAACGGGAAGTGACATTGCTTGGTCCCTCCCTCTCTTGCACACAGGCTCCTCATTGACCACTCGTCGTAGTTTCAGAAATGAGTGACAGGCGATATCATTCTGCTTTCACAGACAGCCTCGTCTCCCTCCCGCTGCTGCAAAAGCGAGGGAGAACTTCCGCGTCGTCTGTCCTAGTTCAGTGGGATCAAAGTCATGGCTCGTGCTTGCATTCGGTTTAGGACACTGTTAAACATTTTCCTTTTGTGGGGGGTTTGGGGTCGGGGACGCGCGGGCTTTCTTTAGCATGATCTTGATCACGTATACAATGCTGCTGCTACCAGCCAACGCGGCATGCTTACTGTCACGAAAATAAAAATAAATCGAAAGTTTAATTTCTCAATATGGAACGACCAACACATCATATTTACCTCTCGCTCTGTTGTATTTTAGTTTTTATGCTCATCACTATTATTTTTGGTCACTATTGTTAAAACTAAAGTGTACATAGCTAGTTGTCAAATGTGCTGCTCTGAAATAAAAACAATACTACATTTTGATATTTGACAGTTTAATTGCAAATCAGTATTAAGATGATCGTATTGAATTTTTGCACTGGTGTTAACGAATAAAATAATTCGGTCAGCTCCCCTGTCGTCCCCTCATCTCAGATCGTCAAATGCTGACGAGAAATAATTGTTTGCTCTTTACGACGTTGCCTTTCTACTCTCATTAGTCTGTTAAGAAAAATGTAGACATTGCGACGTCTCCCGTGTCCGCGTGCGTTGTTTTGGGGCACTTGAGAGTAGCACATGATGGACGGATGGACATAATTTGTCAAACCAACCAACACCCGACACGCTCTGACACGAAAAAAAAATAAAACAGTCGGAAAAAATTGACATGTATACAGTTTCATTGCAAATTAGTATTATGGTGATCATACTAAATATTCTTTTTTTCTGTGCACATATGAGGTAAATATCGCTGCCATGAAGCCTCCATATAGTGACAGTTCTCTGCCCCCTTCACTGCCGTCACGCGACCGCAGCTCACTTTTGCTTGCCTCGTAGCTACCCGTGTTTTAAACTACTGTAAATTTGATAGTATGTCGTCATAGGTAGTCTCGAGTCTGTTGAGAAAAGTAGTACACTAAACCATGCTCGCTAGATTTGTGTGATGTTTTTGTCTGTTTGGGCAGCATTTGATAGGCTCCACATTAACAAATATGTGACAAAGTCATTTCCTTTCATTTTTTGACTCGTTCACCGCATTACTGGAAAGTCAAGTTAGCAGCAAGCTAGGTCAGTAACCGGAGGACCGAGTCACTGAACGGGAAGTGACATAACTCAGTCTTGCCCCCCTGCCTGCACGCTGGCTGCTTATTGGCTACACATTGAAGTGAGTGACAGACGCCCTGATTCTGTTTCCGCTCCCGCCCCTGCCCGCGATGAGGCTGGCGTCTGATTGGTCGTGTGCGATGTCAGAAGACGGTGCCACTTGCTCAACGCCCTCCCACGCAGCGAACAAGCCCCAACTTCATAGAACGAATCAGTGCAGATGGTGATTAGTTCGGTCTCGTTCACCCAAACAATTCGTTCAAAAAGAACGAATCGTTCGCGACCGATACAACACTACAGCGTGTGTGTATTACCCTCCCCTCCCTCTTCTACCACGGATCTTGACCAATCATGTGCGGCTTTAACTGAGGGGGGGGGGGGGGGGGGGGGACAGAAGAAAAAAAAAAGTCTGCTCCTATTAAGAGCGGCTCCCTACTAGGAGCCGACTCACGTCATTCACTTCAAAGAGCCGGTACGTTCGCGAACGACACATCACTAATGCTTATGATTGTGGGAGTTACTATATGAGGAAGTTGATGGATTCCTCGAAGATTCCACTTGGCTACATCCAAGATGTGCCTGTATGATGACTTGTCAGATTTAATGAGCCTAAACAGAATTCACTCGAGACAACCTTGCAACGTTCGCCAGGAAAAAAAATGTTTTCACCATAACATTCAAATGAAAAGAAGAAACAGGTAATATTACTAAGAAAACAGTCATAACTTATAACTTCTTTATTTATTTTTTTTTTTTTAAAGTCCAATGCATTTCAGATTTCATGTTCATGTACAGTGGTACCTCTGCTTCTGAACGTCTCTACATACAGAATTTTCAGGTTAAGACACGCATCAACGCGAAAATATTGCCTCTTGTTTTGAAACAAGTTTCAGGATACGAAAGGCAAAAATACAGTATGACTGGTACTCACAGCTCCCAGTTTACTGAACGCAACATACAGAAGGAGATGGTACCTTTTCTCATGGGCACCGTCTAACTGTTTGCATTATTCTAACACACTGAATATAATCAATCAGGGAATAGTATCGTTTCTCGTATTTACTGTTTGTATTACTCGAACACACCTAATGTAAAATAAATAGCACTTATACCATAGTTTAAGGAAAACAAGCCGAATATAGGGCACAAAGATACATGACGCCTTCTTATTACGGAAGCCCAACGTGTGTGTCATGCAACTGACTGAGCAAGATTGACGCTGATAGGCCCACGTCTGCACCACCAACTCTTGCATTCAGTTCTCCCGGACGGTCCAGAACAAATGCCGGGACGCTCTGTCTCAAAACAAGGAACACCGGAGAATGCTCCAACTGATAACACGACTGACAAGACTCCAAGAGCCCCTTTGATGCTGAGGCGGCAAAATCCACAACCCTTATTGCCCTGACAACAGTAACTCCCAAATCCTCCTGTCCAATCCACAAACAGACAATAATCCTAAACACACTGATGGGGGAAAATATTATGTGATGCCTTAACATTAGCACATGATGCCTTTGTAATGTATGATTGCTTCTTTGACCTAGATTCTAACAACTTCTATTGTTTTTCACCTCGGGTCCCATAGTTAGGAGGGAATCTCACGAGATAACTTGTTTTGCACCATAGTACGCGCTTGAGTTCCATAGTTAGGAGGGAATCTCACCAGATAACTTAAATAAACATTCTACTTTAACCGCTGGGAACCTCAACTGGGGGGGGAATCTCATACCCTTGCGGGGGGGGGGGGGGGGGTCTCACGAGTTCGAGTGGTGCGTTTTCGTGGGGGCAGGGAGTGGCCACAAGTGTCCCCGCGTCAGACGTGCCTATAAGAGTCGGGAGATTCCCCCAACTCCCCGGAAATCTGCCAGAGGATTACGTACGGGTCGCTTGGCTTTGTTCCATCGCCACTTTGCCGGAGCGTTTGGCTCCCCGCTCATTTGTCAATGGTAAGCGATTTTCATTGTTAAGGAACAGTTTGTTGTGCTGTAACGGTAACGCGGGGATTCTGGGATTGACAAACTAGATCTAACATCATTGTTACCACTTGTTCTTGTTTTGATACTTTTTGCTTGCTCTTGTGGGATTGTAATCAATAAATCTCATTTATTCTGCATTTTCTAATCAATAAACATCGTCTATTGAGCAAAAGTGTGCTGGTTGCTGACTCACTGCGAACTCGGAAATTTCGGAAAACACACACACACCCTTGTTCCTGCAAACAGCCCACCCCGCGAAAGCCTTCAAAAGGCTGAATGTCTTACTAATCATGGTCATTTTTCTTTGAAACCTTTTGTTGACGTGTGATGGGGTGACTTTGCCTCTCCGCCTGAGTCTTTCTGTTTCGCCTTGCTGTTTGATCGCTGTCAACCTGATTAAATTGTCAACTTGTTTTCGGTGAGCCCTCTTTAAACCTTTCAACATAGAGTCAGTACAAAGGGTTAAGACGAAGGTGAACGCACAGAGTTTGGCCTTTTAGCCGGGATGTTGGGATCCCGCCAGCCCGGGCCATTGGAGCTGCGCCAGCGCGGGTCCGGCGGTTCGGCTGGCGCGATTCCGGCAGTCTGGCTAGAAGGTCAGATTCCTTCAATACTTATAGTTGCTCTGCCATTGGATATTGCCTCGCATTCCTGGCATCCAATTGGCTAAGAGGGATCTCTACTGTATGTGTATGTGTGTATCCTCTCATTTACATGAGTGTATTAACTTTTATTCTTGGTTTTCATATTATGCACAACACCGATAATATGGTTATTGTGCAATAATTAATTGTAACATGTATTTGTTACATGTTTTGATGCATATTTATGCATAATAAAAGATTTGTGTCTGAATCTTATAACGAATTACGGCATTTACATGGAAAATGCGTCTCTACTTACAGAATTTTCAACTTGCGAAACTACTTGCAGAACTAATTATTTCGTAAGTAGAGGTACCATTGTATATTGAAAATAATCGGATGTCAGTTGTAGTTAATGGCAGGGGATGAATTCATGTTCAAATACGTACTTGTCGCGTCCTTCGTCTCCGCTAGGTTTTTCATTTGTCATAAAGCCCGTTGTTTATTCTCTTTGTCATGAAACTTTGGCAAGAAAAACTTTGGGGTCTCTCCTATGATGGATTATTTCTCCCAAGGCCTCCAGATGGCCTTGCGTGAAAGTTCCCCATGTAAAAGAATGATCCATTCCCAACCAGACACCACCCCCTTAAGATAAGCGGATTCATCAAGAGACCTCCGCAGGCTTCCAAATCATTAATAAGCGCTCGGCGGCGAAAGTCACCTTACGTGGCATCTTTGTGCTTTTTGTCGGCGGTAAAAGACGGCGAAATGATGGCATCGATTCCGGCCGACGTGTCAAGATGAAAGCCTCGTTCATCCGCCGGCTCCTTTCCGGTGCGCCGACCTTGCCCGGAGGAAGAAAAAAAGCAAGATTCGCTTTTGGGCTTTTTGACATTCCGCCTCGCCTTTTCCCGTCAGCTTCAATCAATTAAGAAGTTCCCACTCTGTCCAAATGAAGAGAAGAGGGACAAAAGGAAGCTTGTAAACAAGAAAATGTTGCCGCGCGCTGGCAGAATGCGAAATTTGTGCTGCTGATGCTGCCACCGGGGAAGCAAAACAGTGCATTTTTATTCACGGCTGCTACGCTTTACGCCACTTTGCTTGTCTGTCAGGGAAAATGCTCACTTTGAGGCTCAAACAGGACAAAAGAAAAACAGCGATTTATAGTTCAACACGAATGGTAATGGGAAATTGTTGTGGGTTCAGTGCGAATATTTTTGGTGGAATTTTCCCAAAATATATTTCATGAAGAGAAAGTCAAACAGTTTGAAGCTTGGAACATTTGAAATTGCCTAAAGACAGTGATGTCCATGGGCATTAATGGCTTTGACGTACGTTGACATCAATGGCATCATTGGTATTGATGTATATTGTCATCATTTGTATTGCCTAAGCCAGGGGTGTCCAAACTTTTTGCAAAGGGGGCCAGATTTGGTGTCGTAAAAATGTGGGGGGCCGACCTTGGCTGACGTTTTTTACGTAGAACAATTAGGGCTGTCAATATTATCGCGTTAACGGGCGTTAATTCATTTTTTAAAAATTAATCACATTAAAATATTTGACACATTTAACGGACATGCCCCAAACAGATTAAAATCTCAGCAAAGTGTCATTTCCACTTGTTACTTGTGTTTTTGGGTGTTTTTTCGCCCTCTGCTGGCGCTTGGGTGCGACTGATTTTATGGATTTCAGGCTTCAGCACCATAATTATTATTGACATCAACAATGGCGAGCTACTATTTTATTTTTTTTGATTGAAAATTTTACAAACTTTATTAAAACGAAAATTAAGAGGGGTTTTAATAAAAAAATTTCTATAACTTGTACTAACATTTACCTTTTAAGAACTACAAGTCTTTCTATCCATGGATCGCTTTAACAGAATGTTAATAATGTTAATGCCATCTTGTTGATTTATTGTTATAATAAACAAATACAGCACTTATGTACAGTATGTTGAATGTATATATCCGTCTTGTGTCTTTCCATTCCAACAATAATTTTAGTGCTGCAACGATTAATCGATTAACTCAAGTATTCGATTAGAAAAAAATATTCAAATTAAATTTTGTTGCTTCGAGTATTCGTTTCATTAAAGTGGCGTTGTATTGGTTTATTTTGAAAGTGTTTGCATGTAGTTTTATTGATTAGGGTGGCAAAAAAGAATATGATATAACTCATTTCTCATGGCGGAAACCACCTGCTCCCTGTTAAGACCAACATTAGCCAAGTTTTTGTTTGAGCTAATATTTTTTTTAATGCATTCATGATTTAGTTTATAGGTATGTTTAACCGTTTTTTGTGGGAATATGTGTCTGAACCATTTGTAAAGAGCATTGTAAAAACAAAAAAACAAAAAACACAAAAAAAACTTTTTATAGCATTTAAGCTAGCGGACTTTTTCTGTGTAAGTTAGCCAATTGTTCTTTTGTTGTAAATAGATCCTCATTTAAAAAAAAAAAAAAATGCCGTTTTAGGCTCAGCTGGGGTATTTTCATTTCTCACAACGTATCTTCCCTGTTATCTTGTCGTACATGTCAGCGTGTCATGTTTGGTAATATCGCCTCACATTGAACTCTTTAAAGACAGTGACTGTCTCTTCGCAAATGAGGCGCACACAGTTGTTGCGTATTTTTGTGAAGAAATAGTCCAATTTCCACCTATCCTTGAAGCGTCGGCCATCACAGTCAACTTTCTTTTTTTTGTTGATTGTCGTCATTTTAGAAAATTGGGAGTAAAGGGTCACACGGGGTAATGTTGCTTCGAGTGCTGCTGCCTTTTAGTGGGTAAATGAGGAGCAGCATTTAGTGTGTAAGCTACTTCATATGCTGGTAGCAGTACTGCTGACCAATTTATTAAGTCTGTGTGCGGGCCAGACATTATTGATTTTAGGACAGAGGCTGGGGGCCGGATGAAATTTGACCACAGGCCGCATTTGGCCCCCGGGCCAGACTTTGAACATGTCTGGCCTAAGCCAAGCACAGTTCGTTTCTGTAACCTGAACCCTAAGCCTAGCAGTAACATGAACCATACAGTTGAAATGAATCGCATGGATGTGCATAGGCGTCAATTACATGGACGTACAAGGCCTTCAATGGTATTGACAAACGTTTATTCGCTGTCAGCCCTTCAAGTTCCAATGGTTTGGTCGTCTACTCAAGACAAACTCATTGAAACTGGATGTCTAGGGCGCGCTCGAGTCGCGGGTCCCGTTGCCAGGATTGATTAATTTTTTAAAAATTTCCGCCCGTTAACACGATAATTTTGACAGCCCTATCTCAATGTGAAACATGAAAACTGTTCAGACCAACCCAAGGGCGTAGGTTTGGTCTCAACATTGGTAGGGACGCTATAACAGCATAACTTGCATGTACACTTTTCGCTGGGGACGGGACATTAATAAGACCAAACAGATTGGCTACATTTTTCAAAAATAGCTGATTCCTACATTAAAAAAAAATTATTTTTTTTTAATGAAAAAAGTTGGAGTAAAATTATTTTCATGGGAGGAATTCATTTTTCAAAGTGCTTGCTTCATATAAAGGAAATTTACAGTGGTTGTGTTTTTTTTGGGGGGGGCGGTTAAAAATGTGCATAGGTTGCAGATAAAAAATATTTTTTGAATGATGTCGAAAATACATACATTTTAATTAGGGAATAAACGCACAGTTGAATTAACGTTAACAGTAGAAAAAGTACAGGGAGACACGTCTCTAAGCAGCTTTTGTACGAGAGTTTTACGGGTTAGCAAGTTCACACAGTTTAATGTTATGCTAACTCTGATGCAGGACGGAATTTCAGTTGCAAAATTAGTGGTGTTCCACACCTTCACAATACTGACGTCTTTTTACATTACTTACAGTGGCTTCTGCTTCTGGCCAGAAAAAAAACCTACTAAAATCTTCAAAGGGGGCAGAGAATATGTCGACATGTATTTCTGTCGGGATTGTGTGAATGCTGGGGTTCTAGACATCAGCCAATCAAAAGTGCGTTCTAGGGGGGAAAAAATGGACCAGCATATTCAGCAAGTGAAAAGGATAAATGTAAGTCTGATCATAATGTAGGGTCAATTCTGTCCTTACAACTTATGGGAAGACAATCTAAATTACCGATATATCTGAACTCGTTTTATAATGCAAATAGGGTTGCTTAAAAGTTGGTGGGGACAATTTCAGCATCCTTAAAAGTTGGTGGTGTTATGTCCCTACCGTCCCTATACAAACCTACGCCCTTGGACCAACCGGGCACTTAGACCTCCATTCACCATGTCAAACAGCTAAACAGGACAGGTTTAAAAAATGAAATTGGACGTCTATCATCGTCAATGGCACTGAAACGGGATCGTTCGCTACAAGCCCAAGTTGATTTGCATTGTTTCCCCACCCACGTGTAAGGCAAATTCAAGCAAGAAAGTCAAAAGTTGAATTGTTTTAGTGCTGGAAGAGGTTCCAGCTTGTTTGTGAATTATGTATGCAGATGAGACGGCATGAAAAACGACAGGAATTTTGGAGCCGAGCTGCTCTGAATTTCAAAGCTGAACGCCACGATGTCTTAGACTGGGAGCGGGCGCGCGTATTCGCAGACGCCCACGTGCCGCGGCCGACCGAACGGCGGGAATTTCACGCGGCGCTCCCCGCGTAATGGCTCCCCAGAGACGGCCCGGGGCTCGGATCCCGACGCGGTTGGCCGTCTCCGTTATTTCCATAATGTGTCAGCGAGGCCGACGTGCGCACTCGGTGTGATGATGAAGCCCGAGGGGGATCTCGCGAGTGATTGGGGGGCGGCACTCGTCGCCTCTTGACTTTACAAGTAGTGGAAGCGCCTTCGGAGAATGGCGTGTTTACAATACAACAGCTTTCACTGATTGTCTGTGCGCGTATTTATCACGGTGAGCGCTTGCCGCAGTCTCGATGCAAAAAAATTGGAGCACCCGAAGGACCCTGAGATTGTTTTAGCCAGCAAAAAGCTCGAAGAAAGTATTTCAATTCCATATTGTCTTTGAAATGAAACGTAATCATGGTAATAAATGAAGAACGATTGCAAATGTAATCATTTTTGACCGTGAAGTCCTAGTCAGGACCAAAACCTTAGGCTGCGTTCAGACTGCAGGCATATCTGATTCCAATCTGTTTCATCCTCAAATCTGATTTTTAGGGCTGACTAATCATACTTTTTTAAGCAACTGTCCGACTCAGATCTAGGCCTGTTCAGACTGGGCCACATGATGTACACACCTGATGGGAGAAAATATTATGTGATGCCTTAACATTAGCACATTATGCCTTTGTGATGTATGACTGCCTCTGTGACCTAGATTGTAACAACTTGTTATTGTTTTTCACCTTGGGTTCCATAGTTAGGAGGGAAACCCACGAGATAACTTGTTTTGCACCATAGTACGCGCTTGGGTTCCATAGTTAGGAGGGAATCTCACGAGATAACTTAAAAAAACATTCTACTTTAACCGCTGGGAACCTCAACTGGGGGGAATATCATACCCTTCGGGGGGGGGGGGGGGTCTCACGAGTTCAGATGGTGCGTTTTCGTGGGGGTGAGGAGTGGCCACCTGCGTCAGACGTGCCTATAAGAGTCGGAAGATTCCCCAAAACCCCCTGAAGTCTGCCAGAGGATTACGTACAGGTTGCTTGGCTGTGTTCCTTTGCCGCTTTGCCGGAGCGTTGGCTCCCCGCTCATTTGTCAACGGTAAGCGATTTTCATTGTTAAGGAAAAGTTTGTTGTGCTGTAACGGTAACGCGGGGATTCTGGGATTGACAAACTAGATCTAACGTCATCGTTACCACTTGTTATGCTTGTTCTTGATACTTGTTGCTTGCTCTTGTTGGATTGTAATTAATAAATCTCATTTATTCGTCATTTTCTAATCAATAAACATCGTCTATTGAGCAAAAGTGTGCTGGTTGCTGACTCACGGCGAACCCGGAAATTTCGGAAAACAACACCTGACAGGTTCCTGTTGCAATGAAGGTGTAATCCATCATAGAAGGACGTCAAGGACAGTTAAATCCTTTTTGAGCTGTTCAGACAGAAAAGCATCTTGTCCTAATTTGAAATGAAACTACCTCCCGTATGTGGTTTCAATCAGTCTTGCAAAAAGCTGTTTCTGTGCTTTGTCACTGTTCAGACTACAAAAGAGCCATCCAATTTCAGTCTGGATGGGATAAAAATCAAATTTTGCCTGCCAGTCTGAACAAGGACTTAAACTCAAGAGTTCTGAAGACTAGAGGTTGACCGATATATATCCGGCCGATATATAGGCTTTTTTCCACCATCTGCCATTGGCCGATTGACAAAAAAAAATGAAAATAAAAAAAATTTGATCGGGCATCTGTATTGGCAACTGTGGCCACCACCGACTGACGGTAGGACCCCGGAAGGACCCGGCAGCAGCTTGAAGGCAGGCTGCTACAGGAAACTTTAGTCTCCTGTTTAGTAAATATTGTAAGATTTTTTTTAGTTACACTGCTGGCCAAAGGTATTGGCACCCATGCAATCCTGTCAGATAATACTCAAAGAAAATGATTGCAATTACAAATGCTTTGGTATTAATATCTTCATTTGTTTTGCTTGCCATGAAAAAACACAAAAGAGAATGGGAAAAGATGGGTGAAAGCCCATCTGGATGCCGCCAAGATGTGCTTAATGTCGGGTGAAAGTTTGGCGAACCTTCGTAAGCCACACTCCATCATGTTTGCTTGTAGCGTTAGCCGCTAGCGTTAGCCTGCCGGCCTTCTGTTTGTTTGACTTCCTGATAACCACGTGACTCCATATGTAAGCACACTGACTGCTTTCTTATAGGGGAATGAACGTTGCCGAACAACACAGATTCAAAGCGGGATGAAAAGACTTTATTAAATTACCGAATTTACCAACATGGTAAAAATTACATCAGTCATTGTGAAGAATTTCGGTAACGGTAAATTTTCGGTTTACCGCCCTGCTCTACTTGTGATATGGTGACCCTGAATCCGCGCCTGGGTCCCTCTGTGCTGTATGATTGCTGTCGACCTGAATAAATTGTCAATGTACTTCAAAGCCTTCCAGCTTCAAAATGGAGTCAGTACAAGGGATTAAAACTAGGGTTGTTCCGATTATGTTTTTTTGCTCCCGATCCGATCCCGATCGTTTTAGTTTGATTATCTGCCGATCCCGATATTTCCCGATCCGATTGCTTTTTTTTTTTTTTTTTTTGCTCCCAATTCAATTCCAATCATTCCCGATAATTTTTCCCAATCATATACATTCTGGCAATGCATTAAGAAAAAAATGAATAAAACTCGGACGAATATATGCATTCAACATACAGTACATAAGTACTGTATTTGTTTATTATGAGAATAAATCCTCAAGATGGCATTAACATTATTAACATTCTGTGAGAGGGATCCACGGATGGAAAGACTTGTAATTCTTAAAGGATAAATGTGACTTTGTATATTGTGACTAAATATTGCCATCTAGTGTATTTGTTGAGCTTTCAGTAAATGATACTGTAGCCATGCCCAAATGCATGATGGGAAGTTCAACCATGACTGTACGTATTGGCACCAATTGATATATCTTCTCTGCGTTGGGAAATAACATAGGGTGTTAAGAATAAGATCAACTACTACCTTTCTTCCCCACATTGCGTTCCCACGATATTTCTAATTGTTGAGAGAGGAATTTTAAGGCTTTAGCCAATTAAAAAAAAGGCTCCAAAGACTGTCAAAATTCACTCTACTCATTTTACGCTGACGTTTAGCTCTATATATAGGTAAATCGGCGCCAATATAGATTGAACGCGTCAATGCGTGAGTGGGTCGTGCAGCGCATGCATTAATTGCGTTAAATATTTTAACGTGATTAATTTTTTAAAAAATTGATTACCGCCGTTAACGCGATAAATTTCATAACCCTACTTTAAGCCAAAACTAAAGACTCTGGATGAGTGTAAGACATTTTGTCTGTAACGTTAAATACAATTAGAAAAAGATTTAATTATAAAATATGTATATATTAAAAAAAGGCATGGACGATATTTTTTTGCCGATTCCGATACTTTGAAAATGACGTGATCGGACCCGATCGATCGGCATCCCGATTAAAACTAAGGTGAACGCACGGAGTTTGGCCTTTTGGCCATGTTGTCGGCGGCGGTTCGGCTGGTGTGATTCCGGCAATCTGGCTAAAAGGTCAGATTCCTTCACGTACTACCTCGGATGACCTACCCTAGACCAAGACCGGTCTTGAGCATTACAACACCTAGTTCCTACAAACACAACCTTTTACAAAACTTTGTAGACAACAGCCAACAAATGTGTCAAGAAATACTGCTACTAATTTAGAGACAGGAAAAAAAACAAACGGTGCCTTTAAATCTTTCCAACTTCATTGCAACGAGACGTTCCCTATGTGAATTTGTAGCTTTGATCTAGCGTCCGCGTCGAACTGGTTCCTGGACTAGGTTTTGCTTTGAATCTGCTCTGACTGATCCACAAAATTTCCTCGAAACTAATCCCTAAGGCTCTTTTGGCGCTCATAAATCAAGACCTTTTAAGCAAAGCGATTTACGAGAATCGATCTCATCGAGGCTAAAGTTTTAGCGTTGATCCCGCGTGTCTAGCAAATGTAACAAACAACCGTAAGGCAAACTGCAGACTGTAGCAGGAGCGGCCATGTATCCCGGTTCTCCTGCGAATGCGTGATTTATGTTTTATTAGCGCGCAGCCTCCGCCCGCCCGCGGCGTCCGTCGTCTCGGAAACGTGTAATTCGCCTCTGAGGGGGGGTAACGACTAGCTGTGTTTTGCGTGTGCACTCAATCACGTCTGAAGGAGCTCCACGAGAGCCCGCCAGCAGGGATTGTGCTGCGAAAGGCAGTCCAAAGCAATGTCAAGTGCGGTTTGTCGGCCGTGTAGCGCGCGGCGATAACTCCGATCCACGTCATGGCTGTCCATTTGTCATTATTTGAGGATTATCTCCGTAATCGCCCATGCAAAGCCTCTGACTCTGTAAACACAGACGTTCACTCGGAGGACGTTGGTATTCGTGTCAGACCTGTTCAGCTTTTTACGCCCGAAAGCTACTTTTAACTTTCTTAATTATTCAAAGAGAAGAAAAATGCCTCTTCAATGCATAACAATTCAATTCAATTTTATTTGTATAGCCCTATATCGCAACAAGGTTGTCTCAAAGGGCTTTGCAGAGGCAATATGATACACAGTCAGAAACAGCAGATGAAATAAATAAAGGTCAAGTCTTGGGCATCCCCCATCCTTAGACCCTTTATGTCGGCAAGGAAAAACTCCAAAAACTCTTTGGGGGAAAAATGAGAAACCTGGAGTACCACAGTTAGGAGAGATCCATTCCCAGGACTGATAGACAAGGACTGCTAATGGGAATTGGCAGACGGAGTTACAGTTTGTAAAGATGCAATATAGTAAGGGAACAAGAAGAGGTCCATCTAGCCCAGGGGTGTCCAAACTTTTTGCAAAGGGGGCCAGATTTGGTGTCGTAAAAATGTGGGGGGCCGACCTTGGCTGACGTTTTTTACGTAGAACAATCAGGGCTGTCAAAATTATCACGTTAACGGGCGTTAATTAATTTTTTTAATTAATCACGTTAAAACATTTGACACATTTAATGCACATGCCCCGCTCAAACAGATTAAAATGACAGCAAAGTGTCATTGGTGGATGGCGAGATAGTGTAAAGCGCTTTGAGCGCCTTGAAAGGTGGAAAAGCGCTGTATAACACCATTTCCACTTGTTACTTGTGTTTTTGGGTGTTTTTCCGCCCTCTGCTGGCGCTTGGGTGCGACTGATTTTATGGGTTTCAGGCTTCAGCACCATAATTATTATTGACACCAACAATGGCAAGCTACTAGTTTATTTTCTGTTTGAAAATTTTACAAACTTTATTAAAACAAAAACATTAAGAGGGGTTTTAATATAAAATTTCTTTTAAGAACAAGCCTTTCTATCCATGGATCGCTTTAAGAGAATGTTAATAATGTTAAATTGTTGTTGGATTATCTTGAAATACCCGCTACTTTTTGAGCAGAATTCTAGCTTTGTATAGGCTAATGTTCCTATTGTTGAAAGCACAAAGGTGTGTAATAAACAACTAGCACATTTATATTTTGCATTTTATTTTCTTACTGTACCGAAAATGAATCGAACCGTGACCTCAAACCGAGGTACGGACCGGACCGAACCGAGATTTTTGTGTACCGTTACACCCCCTATCAACTAGATATTGAAATTAGAAAATAGAAATAAAGTAAGACAAGTGGGAGGTAGAGTGAGAAAAAGGAGATAGGACTCAGTGGCTGTACTTCTCCCAGCATTATAGCTTCTAGTGCAGCTTAGACTGAACTGTGAGTCTAGTCCGATTTCAACTAGCCTGACATAAGTTTTGTCAAATAGGAACGTTTTTAGTCTAATCTTAAATTTACAGACTGTCTCAGCTTCTTTAATACTAGCTGGAAGCTGATTCCATAAAACAGTAGCTTGGTGGCTAAAGGCTCTAGCTCCTATTGTACCTTTAGAAACCCTGGGAACTACCAGTAGACCTGCATTCTGAGAACGGAGTGTTCTGTTAGGGCGGTATGGAACCAGAGCATCGGTGAGATAAGATGGCCCCAACCCACTAATGGTCTTAAATGTAAGAAGGAAGATTTTAAATTTAATTCTAAACTCGACTGGAAGCCAATGAAGGGCCTGGAGCACAGGGGTGAAGTGCTCTCTTCCATTAGTTCCTGTTAAAATTCTTGCTGCTGCGTTCTGGACTAGCTGAAGACCTTTTAGAAAACTTTTAGGACAAGCTGCAAGTAGGGAGTTACAGTAATCCAATCTAGATGTAACGACGCGTGAATTAATTTGCATTGTTTTTAGATAAAATATTTCTAATTTTGGCTAAGTTGCGCAGGTGAAAAAAGGCTGTTCAGCAGGTTTTTTTAATATGAGCTTTAAATGATAAGTCCGGGTCAAATAGAACTCCTAGGTTTTTAACTGTGGTGCTGGAGGCTACACTTACATTGTCCAGAGTGACTATCTGGGCAGTTAGAGTCTCTCACACTTTTTGGGCCTATAATAAGGACTTTTGTCTTTTCAGGGTTAAGTAGAAGATAATTAGTTAACAGACATAACAGACTTTGGTTCGGGAAAATTCACAGACTGGGAAGGAATACGTCCAATTCATTTGCACTGGGAGAGGTGCAAATGAATTGGACGTCTAGCGCCGTCAATGGCAGCCAATGATGATTAAAATTCTCCTTGTAAAATGTAAATCAGTGCTCCTAATAGTGTTGTATACATACTCCTTCCCATCCGACAAATAAATCCCTGTAGTCGCTGTGAGCAAAGCGACACAGGTGTCCTGTTTTAAAAGTAAATGGCCCGTATAGTAAATCCAATATAAAATGACTGCGCTGGAAAAGGACTGACAGCCATAAAAGTGAGTTATTTTGCCTTCTCCGACGGCCCGCGCGCACCCTCCGAGTCCAACCTGTCGGCTCCAATTACCCGAAGCGAGTGTTTGCCCGCCGCTTGTGCGACATCTGTATCCTAATTGCTCGCCTGTAGTCGTAGCCGCCGTCCCTGCGTTTGGGAGGCAACGGCTCAATTAGTCCGCAAACGAGCAGCTCATATTCACGCGGATTGTTTGTCATCTTTACACCAGTAGAGGTTAGCCAAAATTCTTGACTCATTGGCTACAATTGTTGGTGATAGACAAGCCAGACTTGGTCTAAAATTCATTTTTACATTGACCACACGGTAACCTTGGCAGCATAGACTTCATAATGTATTGACGGGGCGCGGGGCCGATAAATAGGGGGCCTGCATTGTTGGCGAGGCCGTCAAAGCTGACCGAGAGGAATTAAAGACGAATAGGTTTTTTTCGTTTAAAATTCTTGTGAATAAATGGTTAAATCCCTGAATTCTTTATAGATAGGCTTGTAAAAAAGTGTTGAATCTTGGTTAAAAGCAAAAAAAAACCGTACATTTAGCATTTATTTTACGTAAATATGTCGAAGTACAATGCTGGTGTGTTAGTGAATGTAGCTAGCGACCGCATGATGTAAACAGAGCTTTTCCGTGAAAATTTTTGTGAATAAATGCTGCAATCGCCAAATTCTATATACAGTGGGGCAAATAGGTATTTAGTCAACCACTAATTGTGCAAGTTCTCCCACTTGAAAATATTAGAGAGGCCTGTAATTGTCAACATGGGTAAACCTCAACTATGAGAGACAGAATGTGAAAAAAAAAAAAACTGAAAATCACATTGTTTGATTTTTAAAGAATTTATTTGCAAATCATGGTGGAAAATAAGTATTTGGTCAATCCCAAAAGTTCATCTCAATACTTTGTTATATCCCCTTTGTTGGCAATCACGGAGGCCAAATGTTTTCTGTAACTCTTCACAAGCTTTTCACACACTGTTGCTGGTATTTTGGCCCATTCCTCCATGCAGATCTCCTCTAGAGCAATGATGTTTTGGGGCTGTCGTTGGGCAACACGGACTTTCAACTCCCTCCACAGATTTTCTATGGGGTTGAGATCTGGAGACTGGCTAGGCCACTCCAGGACCTTGAAATGCTTCATACGAAGCCACTCCTTTGTTGCCCTGGCTGTGTGTTTGGGATGGTTGTCATGCTGTAAGACCCAGCCACATCTCATCTTCAATGCCCTTGCTGATGGAAGGAGATTTTCACTCAAAATCTTTCGATACATGGCCCCATTCATTCTTTCCTTTACACAGATCAGTCGTCCTGGTCCCTATGCAGAAAAACAGCCCCACGGCATGATGTTTCCACCCCCATGCTTCACAGTGGGTATGGTGTTCTTCGCATGCAATTCAGTATTCTTTCTCCTCCAAACACAAGAACCGGCGTTTCTACCAAAAAGTTCTATTTTGGTTTCATCTGACCATACCACATTCTCCCAGTCCTCTTCTGGATCAACCAAATGCTCTCTAGCGGACGCAGACGGGGCTGGACGTGTTCTGGCTTCAGCAGGCGGACATGTGTGGCAGTGCAGGATTTGAGTTCCTGGCGGCGCATTGTGTTACTGATAGTAGCCTTTGGTACTGTGGTCCCAGCTCTCTGCAGGTGATTCACTAGGTCCCCCGTGTGGTTCTGGGATTTTTGCTCACCGTTCTTATCATTTTGACGCCACGGGTGAGATCTTGCATGGAGCCCCAGATCGAGGGAGATCTTCAGTGGTCTTGTATGTCTTCCATTTTCGAATAATTGCTCCCACAGTGGATTTCTTTACACCAAGCGTTTTACGTATTGCAGATTTAGTCTTCCCAACCTGGTGCAGGTCTACAATTTTGTGTCTGGTGTCCTTCAACAGCTCTTTACTCTTGGCCATAGTGGAGTTTGGAGTGTGACTGACCGAGCTTGTGGACATGTGTCTTTTATACCGATAATGAGTTAAAACAGGTGCCATTAGTACAGGTAACGAGTGGAGCCTCGTTAGACCTCGTTAGAAGTTAGACCTCTTTGACAGCCAGAAATCTTGCTTGTTTGTCGGTGACCAAATACTTATTTTCCACTATGATTTGCAAATAAATTTTTTAAAAATCAATCAATGTGATTTTCAGTTTTTTTTCCACATTCTGTCTCTCATGGCGGAGGTTTACCCATGTTGACAATTACAGGCCTCACTAATCTTTTCAAGTAGGAGAACTTGCACAATTGGTGGTTGACTAAATACTCATTTGCCCCACTGTATATACAATTTAGGGATTGAAACATTTATTCACAAGAATTTTCACCGGAAAAGCTCTGTTTACATCATGCGGCCGCTAGCTAAAATGAATGCTAATGCTGGATAAATGCTGGATGTAAAACAGTCTCAATTCTTGGTTAAAAGCGAGCATTTATTTTACGTAAATATGTCGAAGTAAAATGCTACTCTGTTGGTGAATGTAGCTCGCGGCCGCCTGATGTTAACAGAGCTTCTCCGGTGAAAATTCTTGTAAATGAATGCTTAAATCCCCAAATCTTTTTAAACATTTTTTAGATGACTAAAATATAACTGACTAATAAGTAGTATCGTCCAAAAGACTAAGACTAAAACGAAAATTAAAAGGGCTGCCAAAAACAATTAAAACATGACAAAAATAGTTACCCCACTATTGCTCTACATACCACAATTTATGAATGGTTGCTTCCAGCCCTCTTAGTTACAATGCGTTAAAAATGACAAAAGACTTGCTCATCCTAGTTCACATCGATTCGACCCCTATCGCTGTCATTGGCAGGGAATAAATCAACTGCACCATTTTGACTTCTAACGCACGCTCTTTCCATTTGCGGTCACGCGTTCTCCTGTTACACAAGCCTGCACCTGCATGCAAAAATAGCCGTCACCTGAAAATGGAGCACGGTAGTAAAGAGGGATTGTTTCTGCGGCCGAATCTCAAAAAAAAGCTCTCAGCGCCGTATAAATGTTTGATTAATACCACGCGCAGAAGGCTCTCAAAGAAGGTTTCAAGCCAGGGTTACAAGTTTGAAATTCTAGTTTGAAGTTGCAGTTTGCCCTAATTGTGGCCTACTTGACAAGGCGAACCAATGACAGTCGTGTGTTGATTGCAAAGCCGGTGGCTCTTCGCATAATGAGCGCGCTGACTCAATTAGCGGCACTTGCTAATGAAAACAATGTGGCCAGATAAGAAGTGTCACCAGTGAAAGCTCATTCCGGAGGAGGCGACCACACTCTGCCCGGGAAGTGCCGACTTGACAAAGGCCAGTTACAACAAGGACGGCACATCAATATTGATTGCATCTGCATATAAATAACATGGCTTATCGGCCGGCCGTTTGCAGACGCTTAAGTGTTTGACAACCGTAATGGCTTCCGTTCCCCTGGGTGGAAGTCTCACAAGATGCTGGAATGCATATATTACGCGGAAAAATGTATCCATGCATATATTTTTAAACTAGGGCTGTCAAACGATTAAAATTTTTAATCGAGTTAATTACAGCTTGAAAATTAATTAATCGTAATTAATCGCAATTCAAACCATCTATAAAATATGCCATATTGTTCTGTAAATTATTGTTGGAATGGAAAGATAAGACACAAGACGGATATATACATTCAACATACGGTACATAAGTACTGTATTTGTTTATTATAACAATTAATCAACAAGATGGCATTAACATTATTAACATTCTCTTAAAGCGATCCATGGATAGACTTGTAGTTCTTAAAAGATAAATGTTAGTACAAGTTATAGAAATTTTATATTAAAACCCCTCTTAATGTTTTCGTTTTCATAAAATTTGTAAAATTTTCAAAAAAAAAAAAAACGTAGCTCACCATTGTTGATGTCAATAATTACACAATGCTCATGGTGCTGAAACCCATAAAATCAGTTGCACCCAAGCGCCAGCAGAGGGCGAAAAAACACCGAAAAACACAATTAACAAGTGGACATGACATTGTGCAGTCACTTTAATAGGTTTGAGCAGGGCATGTGCGTTAATTAATCAATTATTTTAACGTGTTTAATTTAAAAAATAACGCCCGTTAACGCGATAATTTTGACAGCCCTATTTTAAGCAGATACTTGCAATGGCGTATTTAAAGATCTTAACAAAAAAATCAATCAGGATGCTGCAGCTAATCCAAAATAGTTATGACCAAGTACTTTTTCCTATTTTAATGGTTTTTGATTTGAACAGTCTTGCTTATCTTACTGTAACTTTCATATATCCTTTTGTTTTTAATTGTAATTTTAATGTAATGTCATGCACATTGAATTAACTTGCCTTGCATTTGAACGGTTTATGATAGTTATTCCCTTCATGAATTCAGATTTTTAAGTTTTTGTACTTGGCACATTGAAGTAGGGCTGCAGCTATCGATTATTTCAGTAGTCCATTAATCGATGAACTAGTTTGTCGAATAATCAAGTAATCGGATAAGGAATATAAAAAATTAAAATACCTGAGCTGAGCCTCAAACGGTATAAAAAAATAATTAAATAAGGATCTATGTTTAACAAAAGAACAATTGGCTAACTTACATAGCAAAAGTCCGCTAGCTTAAATGCTATAAAACGCTAACTTTTTTTTTTTTTTTTACAGTGCTCTTAACAAATGGTTCAGACACATATTCCCCCACAAAAAAAACGGCTAAATATACTCATAAATTAATTATGAATGCATTAAAAAAACTAGGGCTGTCAAACGATTAAAATTTTTAATTGAGTTAATTATAGCTTAAAAATTAATTAATCGTAATTGCAATTCAAACCATCTATAAAATACGCCATATTTTTCTGTAAATTATTGTTGGAATGGAAAGATAAGACACAAGACGGATATATACATTCAACATACGGTACATAAGTACTGTATTTTTTTATTATAACAATAAATCCTAAAATAATAAAACTAGTAGCTCGCCATTGTTGATGTCATTCCACCATGCTCACTCTCGAAACCCATAAAATCATTTGGACCCAAGCGCCAGCAGAGGGCGCCAAACAACAACAAGGTAACAAGTAACAAGCGGACAGAAAAAAAAAAAAAAGTAACAAGCGGACATTACACTGCTGTCATTTTAGTCTGAGCGGGGCATGTGCGTTAATTGCGTCAAATATTTTAACGTGATTAATTTAAAAAATTAATTACCGCCTGTTAATGCGATAATTTTGACAAAAAACATTAGCTCAAACAAAAACTTGACTTATGTTGGTCTTTGCATGGAGCAGCTGGATTCACCAATGTAAAATGAGGCAGACAAGAGGGCAGTGTATCCACTCAAATCAATAAAACTGAATGCAAACACTTTCAAAATAAACCATTACAACGCCACGATAATCAAACGAATACTCGAATCAACTAAATTTAATAAGAATCTTTGTTTTCTAATCGAATACTCGAGTTAATCGATTAATCGTTGCAGCACTACATTGAAGCTACTATTTATTTTTTAAAACATATAATCATTGGTGTCAAGGAAGTAAGTTGCATCCTTTTGGATCCACCAAGTGAAGTTGGAGAATTCCCAAGAGCACACTGGCTGGAAATCACTGGTCTAACGCGCGTTTGGCTTCATTTGTAACTCGACTGCGCGGGCTGCCCCGTCTATCAACATTTACGCTAGCTCTGACGGTGATGCTGATGGAACGTGTGATGGACAAGTCAAGTCGGGGGCGAGTGTGCGAGATGGCGGTACCGCGCTCAAATTTTTTTGGAGAGCCGGCCAAGGAAGTTTGAATCCAGGGCTGTTTGTTTTGAAATCCAGTTTTAGATAGTTTTACAAGAACTATTTCTTTGGGGAATTCTTTAGTTCTCACGTTTGTCCCAGCCCAAAGCACGGAGCCGGTGACACAGTAATTAGCCTCTTCTCACTAGCGAGTGAAAAAAAAAACAATCAATCTGACGCTCTGCACAGTCATTAGTAGCAAAACAGAGCAGCCCTGTGCAGATGTTGATTTTCTATACTGTAGTGACTCGGTGGCTGAAATAACTTCTCTCCTGAAAAAATGACAGTGGTTGATGTCTCAGGTAGTTTATTACGATTATAGGTCCAATTCAGTTGAATATTTCCATGTCTCTGGTCGTCAATGGTAGTTCATGTTTATTTTTAGGTCAGAAAAGTGTATTTTATGACAAAAAAACTAAATTTGCTATCAGTGGAAGGAATTTCTTGATTAATTTATGGCCAGTAGAGATGTCCCGATCGATCACGTCGTTTTCAAAGTATCGGAATTGGCAAAAAAATATCGGACATGCCTTTTTTTAATCTAATATATATATATTTTTAAATCGTTTTCTAATTGTATTTAACGTTACAGACATAATATGTTACACTCATCCACAGTCTTTTGTTTAGGCTTAAGGTAGGGTTATCAAAATTATCCCGATAACAGCGGTAATTAATTTTTCTAAAAATATCACATTAAAATATTAATGCATGTGCTGCACGACCCACTCACGCATTGTCGCGCTCAATCTGTAACGGCGCCGTTTTACCTATATAGAGATGAGAGGCAGCGTAAAATGAGTAGAGTGAATTTTCGCAGCCTTTGGAGCCTTTTTTTAATTGGCTAAAGCCTTACAATCCCTCTCCCTACGATTAGAGATATCATGGGAAGCAAGGTAGCAATTGATCTTTTTCTTAACACCTTATGTTATTTCCCAACGCAGAAAAGATACATCAATTGGTAGCACTACGCACAGTCATGGTTCCACTTCCCATCATGCATTTGGGCATGGCAGCAGTATCATTTACTGATAGCTCAACAAATACACTAGATGGCAATATTTAGTCACAATATACAAGGTCGCAAGTCTTTCTATCCGTGGATCCCTCTCACTGAAAGAATGTTAATAATGTAAATGTCATCTTGAGGATTTATTGTCATAATAAACAAATATAGTACTTATGTACTGTATGTTGAATGTACATATTCGTCCGAGTTTTATTCATCTTTTTCTTAATGCATTGCCAAAATGTATATGATCGGGAAAATTTATCGGGAATGATTGGAATTGAATCGGGAGCAAAAAAAAGCAATCGGATCGGGAAATATCGGGATCGGCAGATACTCAAACTGAAACGATCGGGATCGGATCGGCCGGAGCAAAAAAAAAAAACATGATCGGAACAACCCTAATGGCCAGTGGCAGACTTGGCAATTTTGGGGCCTAAGGCGAACATATCCAGGGGCCCTCTTCATGGGTCAGGGGTTAAAAAGGCGAGAAGGGTGTGGAGGAAATATGTTCTGGTACACTAGGGCTGTCCTAAACGACAATTTTTCTCCTGATTAGTCAGCCGACTAGTTTTACGATTAATTGACTAATCAAATAATTTTATTTATTTATTTATTTACGAATTTAGCAATGAAATTTTTGTTGACGCTTATTAATTCACAAAACTAATTTGGAACACTGAAATTCTTTACTGAAGTACAAATAATCGTGTAAATAACAATAATTGAACACAAATAAACAAGGTCGGACTTTACATTCACAACGAAATCTACTAACTTGCATTCAAATAAATACAACAAAACAGTTAGAAGGATTGGTTTTATGCTCCTTGCAATTCTCCAAGACTATTAACATCAATTTATCCGATTAGAAACAGTCGAAATGTCTCGTTTGCTACAGCTTAAATAACCTTGAAAATAGTATGATTTCAACAGACTTAAGAAATTGATGAGGCACCTGAAAGCAGCACACACGCAGAACTACAGTGTAACCAGTGGCGGACTTGGCAATTTTGGGGCCTAAGGCGAACATATCCAGGGGCCGTCTTCTGGGCTAGGGGTTAAAAAGGTGAGAAAGGTGTGGAGGAAATATGTTCTGGTACACTAAGGCTGTCCTAAACGACAAATTTTCAACCTGATTAGTCAGCCGTCTAGTTTTACGATTAATCGACTAATCTAATAATTTTATTTATTTATTTATTTATTTATTTACTAATTTAGCAATGAAATTTTTGTTGACCCTTATTAATTCACAAAACTATTTTGGAACACTTCGATTTTTTTTTTTAAAGTACAAATAATCATGTAAATAATAGGGCTGTCAAAATTATCGCGTTAACGGGCGGTAATTAATTTTTTAAAATTAGTCACGTTAAAATATTTGACACAATTAACGCACATGCACCGTTCAAAGAGATTAAAATGGCAGCAGTGTCATGGCCACTTGTTACTTGTTTTTTGTCTCCCTCAGCTGGCGCTTTAGTGCGACTGATTTTATGGGTTTAAGCACCATGAGAATTGTGTAATTACTCAACAATCAACAATGGCGAGCTACTAGTTTATTTTTTGATTGAAAATTTTACAAATTTTATTAAAACGAAAACATTAGGAGGGGTTTTACTTTAAGATATCTATAACTTGTACTCACATTTATCTTTTAAGAACTACAAGTCTGTCTATCCATGGATCGCTTTAACAATGTTAATAATGGTAATGCCATCTTGTTGATTTATTGTTATAATAAACAAATACAGTACTTATGTACAGTATGTTGAATGTATATATCCGTCTTGTCTTATCTTTCCATTCCAACAATAATTTACAGAAAAATATGGCATATTTTATAGATGGTTTGAATTGCGATTAATTGCGATTAATTACGATTAATTTTAAAGCTGTGATAAACTCGATTAAAAATTTTAATCGTTTGACAGCCCTAGTAAATAACAATAATTAATCACAACTAAACAATGAGGTTAAATGCTGATAGCATTTACTAGTGCAAAAGAATGGAAAGTAAACAGATTCAGAACACTGACTTTGCCTTTCCAACATTATTCAAAACAATTCTTCAAACAAAATTCTAGCAGTATTATTATAATATACTACTATATATAACAGTAGTATAATAATTATAATTATTATTCATTGCCAATCATATTTGTCATGAAGAGTGTCATTTGAAAGCTATTCTTGGTGTAGAATCTGTATTATGTAGTATTTACTCAACATATTATGATATTAATTCTGAAGTGTGTGGGAGTAACTCCAGAAATCATAATTTATATGACGAACATGACGTGCTTTTGCTGTTTACCAGCAGTTGAGTGTTATTGTATGACTGATTGGAACTGTACTACATTGTTTCGCCACAGGGTGTGCTGTTGTGTATTTTATGTTCTGTGTGAAGAAGAAAGTTAAAAGAGGCATTACAGGCCTGTTCTAAACTTCTCCCTCACTGCACTTTGGCTCTCATGGAGAGCACGTTCGCTCTTGTGTTCTAAATAAACGATAGCCGACGTGCAAAGTAGCAAGTGAGCTGTAAAAATAGCGAGCTTAGTGGCGTGAAAACCGCGGGAGAGCTAAGTGAAGCTAACGAACAGCTAAGTGATGCTAAATGAAGCTTAGCGACTGATACTCAGTCGGTCGTCGTGAAATAGTCCATTGTAGTGCGTGGGGGAGGTGGGGGGGAGATAATATAATTGCAGCAATTAAATGCTTTCTTTTTTGTTTTGTTATTTGTTTGTTGGTATGCTGACATAATTATACATGACGAATAGTTGGGGGTGCTGCTGGCTCCGGTGGCCCAAGCCGTTGCACGTTGGGGCAAGGGCAGCTGGTTGGGGGCCCCCTACTAGTTGGGGGCATAAGGCGATCGTCTACTTCGCCTGAATAGTAGATCCGCTTATGTATGTGGCGAAAAACACAGACAAGACTGAAAAAGCAGTTTCTCTTCTTGCTCTTTTAAAGAAATTGTTGTACTTTAAGCCAAAAAAAACTGTTGTGTCTGATAGAACAATATGTCTATATGCTGCCATAGCAGATTCATGGCGCATTAAGCCCCCGTACTATTTTTAATATGTCCGTTTTACCCTGAAAAAACACGTTTACAGACGTCGCGCAACCGCTTTTGTTTCAGCCCAGCCATAAAACGTAGGTTATTAATCATATTTATTATTCAAAATTCTATCATTTTTGGTTTAGAATAATTAATTGATGTCTAATATATTACATTTAAAATAATTCTTCACTCGCATATTTTAAACTTTTAAACAAATTACGTCACAATGAAAAAAAATGGCGTCTGAAAAAAAGTCACAGATATCTTACCTTATAACTATCGCTTGATTGTATTTTTTCCGTTTCTGTCACATTTTCTCCGATGTTAGATGATAAATAATCGAACCAAACAAAGAAAAATTGAAAAAATTGTTTAAAAGGGTAAATATATAAAAAGAAGAAAATCTCGACCACTCCTTGATGTCTGCGATTTCTGCATAGCGACCCTTGTTATATTACCATGTTTCACCCATAAAATCCAGCTGTGGCCATTCACAGCTGTCTTGACACTCAGTGATACATGCTACATGGAGTTTTTGGATCGAAATAAGGTACGTACACGATAATATCTTGTTAAAGTCATGGCGTCTGTAATTCTGCTCTCGCGTGCTCCCACCTCCAAATCGGGTTTTGCTGTTTAAAAAACTTTTTTTTTTTTTTTTTTTACAATGCCCTCCTGTTCAAAATTTTTCTTCCCCCAGAAAATACAGATTTTAAGCTTTCCAATGATGTATCACACATGCATATATGACAATTTTGAAATTTGGTCAAATTGGGGGTCTCAGAGCGGAACTTTGGAGTGTTTTTCCGCCATAGATCATTCAGAGGACATTTTACATTAAGATCGTGGACTGTAACGACATTTGCATAGTTTCATTGCTATGCAAATGGCATCGGTTTGATTTGCACGACGTCTCGCAAACTCTACTTTTTGTGACCTTTCTCTCCCCGTCCCAGATAGCGAGTGTCTAATGATGCACTGCGGGCGCCAACGTGGAGCAATCGCTATCAGGACTTTTTAGGAAGTCGGCGGTCCATCCTGGCATTGGAGACTTTGCTGTGATTTGGAGTCAGACTGCCAAGTGCAATTGGGCACCGGGGCGTCCGATTGGCCGAGCGTGGCACTTGTTTTGACACTCGCGGCGAGGAGGCGCTTGTCGAAGCGACCGTAACTCTGAGAAATGGTACATCTCCTTAAACGCTAGACTGGGTAACTTGAGGTTGGAGTGTTAGTGACGGGTCACCACTGCTGCTACCGGTTCTGACAATTGTGAAATCTAGAACGTTTTCGCGGAAGGTTATCGAGAACTGGTCTTACGGCACGCGTTCTCGTAACATTTAATCTTGTTAAAAACGTCAGATATTTATTCTTAATTCAAAAGACACAGCTAGCTAGCACTACGTTTGGGACCTTTCCGTCAGTGTGCGCTCAACAGACTGCGGCGCTCCCCAGCTTTGGCTGGATGAGTTCAATTAAAAAAGGGCTTGGAGCGAGATAATAATGAGAAGTGAGCGCGGTGACAGTTTCACCACAACATTAGCGAAGTATCTGTTGCCACCGTGAAGCCTCGTTTTTCGTGCTTTGCTCACTTCAGTGTACTTGTCAAGTTTCACGCAAATTACTGGCATCGGATCGTATTGAACGCGAGTATATTCCCAACATATTTTTCTTTGATTATTACTCAGGGAACGTCTGTTTCTTTGTAGCGGCACGTCTGCTGTGACAGTATTATGGTCGCCACGGCAACCGCACTGCGACGCGCCCCGCGTTCGCCCTTCATCATTCCTCACTGCGACTCTCGCTCGCTCGCTGTGTCCTCAAACGTTGGCAAGGCGGCATTTTGACAGTGGGAGGTAGATCCTCCTTGCGAGTGAGTGGAATTTTACCCCTGAGTTAACCTGAGGTGACATTTCACACTCATGTCTCAGAGTATCCAATTAACCACACAACGCTGTTTAATGCAAACAGTTTGGAAGGGGGTGACGCCGAATGGGGTTTAAAGTCGACCTGCTATTTTGTTGCCATCTAGGACCGTGTCATAGGTAGGAAGGTTACAAAACTGCACTGCTACTGTTTCGGCAATCTTATAGAAACTGTGTCATCGGCGCTGATGAAACGACTTCCCACGAAATTCCGTGGAAAGCTTCAGATGTTCAGTCTCTGTTACCGCAGTTTTTGCGGAAACCGTGAACAAAAAGGGGCTTAAACCATACTGCGGGCCCTGCTTTGTATTCATCAGTTTTGGATTATAAGAGTAAACTGGGAGAACCCACCCCCAAAAAAACAAAAGAAAAACAACTATACCCGAGGATCAAACCTAAGACTTTCTTGCTGTGAGGCGACAATTCTGGACAAGAGCTACATTGTTAAAACAGCCTTGCACTGGATGCTGTTTGTTGGTGATAAATTCATGGCATGTAAATGAGAGATAAATAAGCAAGTATCCCCGTTTTGAGGATTATGTCTCTGGTCCAATTATCCAAACAAGCCAAAGGGGAGTTGTAACGGAAGGATGTCAGATAGAGAAATCAGATGACAAAGACGCAACAAAGCCTTTATGCAGCAGTGTCTTGAAACTCTCTGACCACAATCGATGATGTCAATAGTGAAGAAGTTTGGGCGTCGATGCAGTTTGAAGCCATTTGGCCAAGTGTCAACGGTACTCTAAGGACTTTAGGAAGTGAGCCAAACTAGAAAGGCAGGAGTCGCGATTGAAATTCTGGCCGTTTGCTTCTCCGAATTCTGAAACTTGGATCAAGTCCATAGAGGGAGGCATGACTTTTACTAAAAGTGCCAGTCAGGTCTGTAGTTTGGCCTTTGTAGACAGAAGACATGCATGTGACCTGTGAGCAAAGTATTCAGGTTTATCTTTGGACAGCTCAACTTGTTTCCTTTGTAGCCAGACTGTGGCGCTCTTCAAAAAGAATGACTAGCACCTCTTGGCACACGGTTCGCGGCCACAATTCTACTCGAATGCACTTATTAAAGTCGTCGTCGTATTCTCTTGCTTTTATCCTCAAAGTTCAAGTGAGGTTCACGCAACCGTCTCTGCAAAGCCGACTCCTACGCATGTAAACAGCCAACCGCAGGACACAGAAGCAGAAACGTACTGGAAATATTTTAGGGGCAGTTTACATGGCGACTCTGCGACACAGAGACGCAATGACTGAGTTGCGGACTCGCCTCGCGTGCATATGGTGTCGGCGAAGACGAAAAATTCTGAATCCTGCCTCCAAAGTGGAAGAATCCGATTGCGGGGGGTCGAGGGGGGCTTCCTCGGCATGCATATCAAAGGCTCCTGCGGCGCGAGACCGCGCTGTTAACGTCAGCGCTCGAACACGTCACATTGGGCATGCGCATCGGTGCTACTAAACATTAAAAACAGCAAATATGGCGGAATGTCGGCTTTAATTTACTGTTTGAATAATATTTTTAAATTAAATATGTTGAACGTTTCAATTTCTGTGCCTTTTTGAACAAAAGAAAAATGACATTGCTTCGAGTGGGCGGGGATATTTTTTTCCGGGCTTGGTGGGGTCAAAGTGCATCATTCTCTGTCGCCCAGTATATCTGCACTACCCCCTAGTGCCTGGCATGAATACTAATCGTTTTCATGCGGAGTCGCGACATTGTTCAAATGGAGACGCAAATGCAAATTTGAAATTTTTCGTATTCTCGGAGAGTCGCCATGTAAACGGTCCCTAAGTTCATCCGACTTTGTAAGCATCCTAACTAGTGTTGGGCACGTTACTTTAAAAAAGTAATTATAGTTACCCATTACTTCTTCTAAAAAGTAACAGAGTTCGTAACTTTTAGTTTAGTTTATTCACACATCGTATCATGGTACTCACAAGAACATGGTCATATATACAAGCAGTTCATCTGACAAGATGCATGAAACGGACACTCCGAATAAGCTATTTAAAGCTTTTAGTAGGGGCCTATAGAGTAACTGAATTACTGTATAGTAAAAGTAACTAGTTACCAGGGAAAGTAACTGATTCCATGACTTTAAAAAGTTGTTGTATGTCAAAGAATTTGAAATTTTCTGAGCAGTATTCGAGTCAGTTGAATAGAGAACAGACAGGTAGTTGAGTTATAGAACCTTGTAATATTTATTGCACCTCACCAGCAACAGATTATCCCACACTTGAGTTGCAACAAAAATAAACAGTAAACAATATAATAAAATAACAATCAGCAGTAAACAATACAAAGTGAGTTTAATCAATTAAATCTAACTCTCACAACCTGAGATAACTGGTCAAGTAGACATAGCCTACTGTATTTCAAGTATTTTGACTTGAAATAGTGTTTATATCTCCACCTCGTAAAGGACAAATTTTTCTCTGAATGCTCTGCCATCATATCCCTCTGCATCTGTTTTGCCGCACGCGCTGTTCCGGTTTGTGTGTGAAAACACCGGCTCTGATTGGCTTACCATGACACATGACTCTAACCCTCAGCCAATCACAATCACTTCCATCGCATCTATCCAGGTGATGCATTCAGGTAGCCTCGTCCCCCTACTCCTCCCGTCACCTTCAAAGCGTCTGCCTTCCTCAAGATGGAAGCAGCATCCTTGCTGGCTGACAGTGGGGGATGGGAACGAGGCTAGCATTCAGGTGTAGCAAAAACAGAAACGTCAGCAAGCTTTGGAAAGCATTGTCTAATTGAATGAGCAGTGACAAACAGCCTGGAGTCATAAGAAGTATGTGCTGTAATATTCTGATACAGAATTATCCGAGGCACCCTAAAGTGCACACAGCGCCATTATTGTTTTGCTCACATGATGCGGGAGTGAGTTGGAGACACGGCCTGCCGAGAGCCGTACGTTTGTGTTAATGTTGAAGTTATATGTGCTATTAAAAAACAGAGTGCCAGCACATCCTGTGTGGTATATCTTTGCTAAGAAAAAGCACAAAACAAAACACGTGCGCTATTCTCGAACCTGAACGCACCCCAAGTCTTGGATGACAAATAAACAGAGCAGAGTAGACTCGCTACGGCTGGTAGTTTGGTCAATTTATTCAGCGTAAGTAATGCACCGCATTTGACCGTCAGTGACTGTAACGGCGGGAAAAAAAATTAGATTACCCCGTTACTGAAAAAAATAACGCCGGCGTTATTCCCAACACTTATCCTAACTAGTTAGCAGTGTTGTTTATAACAGCGTTAGAATATAACGGCGTTACTAACGGCGTTATATTTTTTTTTCAGTAGAAAGTAATCTAATTAATTATTTTTCTCATCTTGGCAATGCCGTTACCGTTACTGAGGCGGGAAAGGCGTGCGTTACTATGTTGCTTGAATGACCCGAGAAAAGTCTGTGAGAGACGGACTCACGGAGATGAGAGAGCAGAGCAGGAGTGGAGAAGACGCCGTTGCAAACGCGATGCTAGGTGGCGCCAATAATACCTGAGTGTAGCCGATAGCCTACAAACTACGCCCACCTGATGCGACGTTAGATATCACATACTATAGAACTAGACGCAAATGACAGACACAGTTGCATTACCAAGATTATATATATATATATATATATATATATATATATATATATATATATATATATATATATATTGAACTAGATGTGTTAGTAAACAGCCGCCATCTTAAAGCAGTAGAGCTCTCAGGAAGGCTCTGTTGTAGAGAACTTCCTAGAGAAGCTAACTTTTTATCTAAAATTCTCCTAAATCGGCAAAATCTTGACTTAAATCTATCTTTAAATGATGAAACAGTTTTAAAACTTAGACATGTCGGAAGTAGACAGAAGGGAACTCATGCAATTACGGGAGCAATTTTAACAACTTTAACGGTTGATTCAGAACATTGTTTTTTTTTTTGTTTTTTTTGTTTTTTTTTTGAGGAAAAAAAAAAAACAATTATCACTAGTTACTTTGCCAAGTAATTAATTACTTTTACACCATTACAATCGGGTAACTGAGTTTCTAACGCAATTACTTTTTGGGAGAAGTAATTTGTAACTAGGGTTGTTCCGATCATGTTTTTTTGCTCCCGATCCGATCGTTTTAGTTTGAGTATCTGCCGATCCCGATATTTCCCGATCCGATTGCTTTTTTTTGCTCCCGATTCAATTCCAATCAATTCCGATAATTTTTCCCGATCATTTACATTTTGGCATTGCATTAAGAAAAAAATGAATGAAACTCGGACGAATATATACATTCAACATACTGTACATAAGTACTGTATTTGTTTATTATGACAATAAATCCTCAAGATGGCATTTACATTATTAACATTCTTTATGTGAGAGGGATCCACGGATAGAAAGTGACTTTGTATATTGTGACTAAATATTGCCATGTAGTGTATTTGTTGAACTTTCAGTAAATGATAGTGTAGCCATGCCCAAATGCATGATGGGAAGTGGAACCATGACTGTGCGCAGTGCTACCAATTGATATATCTTCTCTGCGTTGGGAAATAGCATAAAGTGTCAAGAAAAAGATCAATTGCTACCTTGCTTCCCCACATTGCTTCCCATGATATTTCTAATCATAGGGAGAGGGATTGTAAGGCTTCAGCCAATTAAAAAAAGGCTCCAAAGGCTGCCAAAATTCACTGTACTCATTTTAAGCTGCCTTTTATCTCTCTATATAGGTAAAACGGCGCCATTACAGATTGAGCGCGATAATTCGTGAGTGGATCGTGCAGTGCATGCATTAATTGCGTTAAATATTTTAACGTGATACATTTTTTAAAAAATTAATTACCGCCGTTATCGGGATAAATTTGATAACCCTAAACTAAAGACTGGATGAGTGTAACATATTATGTCTGTAACGCTGAATACAATTAGAAAACGATTTAAATAAATAAATTTTAAAAAAAAAATATATATATATATATATATATATCTAAATAAAAGGCATGGCCGATATTTTTTTTGCAAATTCCGGTACTTTGAAAATGACGTGATCGGACCCGATCGATCAGTCGATCGGGACATCTCTATTTGTAACTGTAATTAATTACTTTTTTAAAGTAAGATTAACAACACTGCTAGTTAGCACCTTTATTCCCCCCTTGAGAAACCAGCTGCTCACTTGTTTTCCACTCCCGAGCAGGCTGTTTTCTTTCTGGGTTTGCCTCCCAGGGGGTGGGGGGTGTTTCGCACGGCGGCACCTGCCGAGCGCAGGAGAGGGTGCGTGCGGGCTTCTGTCGAGAGCGATGGTTTTCATGCTCACATCTGAGAAAGGCCTATGTGGCTGTTCATGATTCTTTCCATGTTTGGAATGCCTTATCTCATATCCTGTCAAGTTGTACGATTTCGGCGTAATTTGTACAAGTGAGCACTGATTTTTAAATGTGTACGCCGTACGTTCAAAATGTGTACGTTTTTTTCCCCCGGATTTTGTCACCGTTTCGGGAACGATGCGTTACATCGTTGGTTGAATGACGCGAGAAAAGTCAGAGACACTGAGAGAGAAGAGTGTTGTGACGCTGTAGAAAACGCGATGCTAGGCTAGGTGGCTCCACTAGTTCATGACTGTAGCCGACAGCCTACAATCTACGCCTGGATATCAAATCCTTATAGAACTAGATGCGAAATGACAGACGGCGACGTTAATAAACAGCCGCCATTTTGAAGCAGTAGACTTCTCAGAAAGGCTCTGTTGCAGTGAACCATCCTAGCGAACTTAAGTAACTTTTTATCTAAAATACTCCTAAATCGGCACAATCTTGACTTGAATCGATCTTTAAATGATGAAACAGTTTTAAAACTTTAACATGTCGAAAGTAGACAGACAGGAACTAATGCAAAAACGGTAGCAATTTTAACAACTTTAACAGTTAATTCACAACATTGAACGATTTCCAAACATAGCAAAGGTTACTATGTGTTTTTTTTTTTTTTTTTTTTTTTTTTAATGGAAAAAAAAAATGAAAGGTAACACCAGTTACTTTGCCAAGTAACTAATTACTCTTACATTGAATGAATGAATGAATTTATTGTCATTGTCATCATCATCAAAATCATTGACAGTTTCAGAGTGTGGAATTTTACCCGCAGGAAGACGAAGACAGAGAAGGAAAGACGGGAAAAGCAGATGCTTATCGAAACCCGTCCCCCATCAGCCCGGGACGCACAAACGGCATATTGTGTATCAGTCCAGTCATAATCTTCACATTTCGTTCAAAAGTCATTGATTGCCATGGATTTTCACATATTGTCGTTGCAATGGCAGCTCAGTAATGCAATTTTGCTGAAGGGCATATCCTAAGAGCAAGTGTTATGTTTTATTCTCTGACCCTGACATTTAATCATCCTTTGCTGTGAGAACATCTTATCTGTGATGTGTGTGTGTTCTGTAATTATGATGGATTTTGGTCAATGTACTGTTTTATTATATTTTGTTTGAACATTTTTTTTGAAGTAACTTAATGAACTTGTATTAGTTAGCGCTGCATCACATGTATTCCATAGGCGAGCCCCAGTGTTTACAATCGAGAACGATTTCATTGTAGTCCTAATGGTCTGATCGGAAAACAGTCTGTTTCCTCTCAGGTCGTAGGAGGAAACATTCAGGTAACTGAGTTACTAACTCAATTACTTTTTGGGAGAAGTAATTAGTAACTGTAATTAATTAATTTTTAAAAGTAAGATTAACAACACTGGTCATAAAGATGAAGCCTGTGGAGTGAAAAGTGGCAAAAGCGGAGATTTCATTCTGCCAATTTGTTGCCGAACACAATTTGCCTGCAAATATTGCTGATCAATTCTCAGAATTAGCAAAAGAAATGTTCCCTGACTCAAAAATTGCATTGCTAAGTTAATTTTATCAATTGACCTTTTCAATTTATAAGTGGACACACTAACAAACTACCTTCAAGTCAAACTGAATTGCGAGCTGAAGTGCCATGAAGTGCAGCCATCAAGACAAGATAGAAATGGCCAAAAGTGCTACATAAAATTATAACAAAAGTCACTGTTAAATTTTAGTATTCGTGATGTAGCTGAAGATATTGATTGCTCTTTGATTGCACCAGGTTATATCTTACAATAATACCAATAAATTCATTATTTTAAAAATTGAGTTTTATTTTTGTTTCATATTGCACGCTATATAAAACGTTGTAAGATTAGTCACCGATTTGTAAGGGCATATGTCACTATTTGTAAAATTGCCAACGGCCTGGGGTTGACAGGTATGTTATCTGCAAGCCGTACGCTGCATTTGCATCAGGAAAACAAGCACAGAGTTTCAGAGTTGCATTAGCCGATGCAGAAATCTGCTAAATTAGTGGTACCGAAGCATCACGGCAATGCATTTTTAACAAAGCCGGCTTCCTCAAATGTAGCTAACCAAATTGTTTTCACTTCTTTGGCAGGTCGTCTTAGATTTGTTCTCAAGCTACTTTTAATTGCTTGATAACGCGTAAAAATAAGTCAATGCAGGCAGGGCCGGCCCAGCCTATACGCAGACTATGCAGCTGCTTAGGGCCCCTGACCACTAGGGGGCCCCCAATCTGACAATTGTTTAATTTAGATTCTATTTTGTTTACTACAGTTTGCTTGATTTGACACATATGTGGACATCACATTTTGGTTGTCAAGACTACAATCCGGTTGTCAAAACTACAATGTCAAGACTACAATGTTAAATTTTGTACTACAAGGGCCTGGCGTCCACTAATGAGGACGTTAAACTGCATTCCTAATTAATAAAATTATTAAGTAGTAGTTAGTAATGACTTGTTGATTAGTTGAAATTGTCCATATTTGCGCATATGGGTTCTATATGAAGAATGAAACTGTGCTCGAGTGGTAACACGAAGAATCAACCAGGAAACAGTGGTATAGGAAAAATTGGATACAATTCTTGGGTTGTAAACACCTCCCTTGGCTTTTGGCGTTAAAGTTGACAGCGACATGAAGTCGGGATGTTGAGCTGCTGACGTGACAGGCAAAAGAAACTACTGTAATACCCAGGCTGGGTGAAAGGGGGAGCTTCTGCATCTGGGATCTGGGACGAGACGTTTCTCCCAGTGTGATGGTCTAGCACTGCCGGAGCATCATCAGCACCCGCTCTCCCTCGCTTCCTCTCTTCGCCGCTTCCCCGTCACTCTTATTTTTCCACACTCTCCTGTATAAGCTCCTTTTGTGGAGTGTGCGCACACACGGAGTGAGGTGCGGGGGGGCATCTGGCCGGTCGCGGCTCGATTGCAGGAAGCAGAGATTGAGTTGGGCGACCGGCGAATCGCAGCGAGAGAGATCCGCCGTCGCCTTCTCGCCGGTGGAAATAACCGGATCGGGAAACCTGTGGAGAGAAGGACGCCGAGCACGGAAGAGAGGTGCCGTTTAAGTGTGTCGTGTTAACGCGCGTGTGATTTTTCAGCATGCGGATCGGTGGCCCGGCTCGATGTCCTCACGCAAATGCAAATTGGCTGACGATGTGCCGTTCGCCGCCTTCGACCGAGGCGCAGATGCGCTCCTTAATTCAGGTCTCCTTCATTAGGATGCCGCAAATTAGTTCAGCTCTGATGGACGAGTGCTCGTGTGAGTGTCTACCTCTCACACACGCCACACCGGCGTGGCAATTAATACCTCGTCGATATGCCCGGAAACTTCCAAACTAGGTTACCTTGAATAATGAAAAATTCTATCAAGGAGGGGGGGTGCGTTCGGGAGTCTCCCGGCTAGACTTCAATGCAAAATCCTAGCTGAAGGTTTCACGTATCTGCTCAGAGACTTGCCTGGCGGAATCCCTGAAGTCACGTCAGTCACGCCACCCTCCCCCCTTCCGTCATTTTAAATGTGATTATACGGATGCGTGGCAGAGAAGATGGATGGCGTATTTGTCAGGGGAACCCAAGAAGGGGTCAACTTGATGCTTGTTTTAGCTCACTAGACATCCTCGCTGCCTCCCCTATCTTCTTCCCCCTTGGGATTTGCACCAGCCGTCCATCTCTCTAATCCCTTACCTTCATCCGTCTGTCGCCCGCTGCCTTCACTTTATTTTTCCGACATGCTGAGCCAGCGAGATGAACTGGTTCCTCCTGAAAATCCATTCATAGAACTTGCGAGGGGAATACGATCGCGTGGCGTGGGGAAACGCAGAGTAATTTATACGCCAACATTTTTCTGCACTTGCTCCAATTAACGCTTCTGCCAATCTGACAGATGCCGGATTGTGAGGTATCAAACACCCATAGGACGTTCTGCCGTGGAGAGATTTCGGTTTGAGGGTTTAGGCAGAATTGCCGCATTAGAAATTGAGAAACTGATGATTAGTGGGCCTCTGGTGTGAAGTGAATAACCACAATTTTTTGTCCTGGCATTCTTCTCGACTGAAAAGTACCTTCTTTTCCTCCTACAAGAAGTCTGGTACTAGTGTCGCTCTCTTGTCCCTCAAGGTGGTGTGATCGACAAGGACCTGTGCCGCTACCTTAACCTGCGTTTCCCGAAAGGCTCAGTGGACCACGAGCTGCAGCAAGTCATCCGGGACAACCTCTACCTCCGCACTATCCCCTGTGAGTTCCTGTGTCCTTTTTACTCTTGCCGGTTTGAGCTTTTTCTTCCCGGAGGAACCCCTGAGGTCTCGAGTGTACTCTGTTACGTCGCGTCGGTTTGCTTTGCAAACAATCTTACAACATATGCTGTAAGGTCAACCGTGCATTATTTAGAGTCCCTCAAGCTCTGTTTAAGACCCTCCTCTCGGTTTCTCATCCAACAAGCCCAAAGATACCTTGATTACTGTGTGCTGCACCATTATTCGGTATCACAGTTGTTTCTGGTTTCAAGTGGCGTGGAGGTAATCGATTATCTGCCGGAGGCTCGATTTAGACGTGAGGCCCGACTCTTGAATCTCGAGCGTCTACCTGGCACTAATTTGCCGCATTAGCTGCATCGCAAGAGCCGACAGTTTAGTGGTGGAAATGAAAGGTTCGGAAGGAGGGCCTTTGGGTGTTCTGCGACGGTGGAGACTTTATTAGACCGCCTTCCTCGTTTATATTATGTGTATTTTTCTGATTCTTCTTATATTCTCGTTACATCTTTACGGGGCTTTGATAGTTGCGGCTTATTGCGTATGCGGCAAGAACTGTGTCATTAAATCTACCTCCCTCGTGGTTCACGTTTCCGTGCACCTTTAATGGAGCTGCAACTTCTTTTCAAGTCCAGGTGGGGGGATACTTTTGCCTCTTTCCGAAAGCGAAGTAAAAGTGCAATTTGTTTATGGAGGAAGCGTTATTTCTCCCGAACTGGCAGATTGAGACGAGGGTGAAGAGAAGCAAGACAATAAGTAAATGACTTTACGACGGGGAGGGTGGTTAAACAGCGCTATAATGAGGTGTCCACAATGGGCCGCGAGCTAAATGATGTAGGGACCGAGGCTTTTTGTGTAGCGCTAGCAAATTGGTTCCAATTGCTGTACGCAACGCGGAACGTCATGTTCTCCTCGAACAGCGAATAGGAATCGCGTACAACAAAATGGATGGCTTGGTTCGAGACGGGAGAAGTAAATTCAGTCAAATGATAGACCCAAATGCACTTCTGAATGGGCGCAACATTTTAAGCTCCGTACCTATGAGGCGCCGTTTGTAAAGCAGCACATGCTCAAAATTACGACAATATTTTCTCACATTTAGCGCCAGACAGTGTTAAAAACGTGGTGTGAGTCGCTTTTTTTTTTTTTTTTTTTTTGCACATTTACAACATTATTCAGCAACTTACATATTTATTTTTAAATAAGTAGTTTTGGACCTGATTGTTTCAATCCAGAACAAAATATTTAATTTAAATCTTAAACTTACAATGGGGCAAATAAGTATTTAGTCAACCACTAATTGTGTAAGTTTTCCAACTTGAAAATATTAGAGAGGCCTGTAATTGTCAACATGGTTAAACCTCAACCATGAGAGACAGAATATGTTTGGGGGGGCAGAAAATCACATTGTTTGATTTTTAAATAATTTATTTGCAAATCTTGGTGGAAAATAAGTATTTGGTCAATACCAAAAGTTCATCTCAATACTTTGATATGTACCCTTTGTTGGCAATAACGGAGGTCAAACATTTTCTGTAACTCTTCACAAGCTTTTCACACACTGTTGCTGGTATTTATGCCCATTCCTCCATCCAGATCTCCTCTAGAGCAGTGATGTTTTGGGGCTGTCGTTGGGCAACACGGACTTTCAATTCCCTCCTCAGATTTTCTATGGGGTTGAGACCTGGAGACTGGCTAGGCCACTCCAGGACCTTGAAATGCTTCTTACGAAGCCACTCCTTTGTTGCCCTGGCTGTGTGTTTGGGATCATTGCCATGCTGAAAGACCCAGCCACGTCTCATCTTCAATGCCCTTGCTGATGGAAGGAGATTTTCACTCAAAATCTCTCGATACATGGCCCCATTCATACTTTCCTTTACACAGATCAGTCGTCCTGGTCCCTTTGCAGAAAAACAGCCCCACAGCATGATGTTTCCACCCCTACGCTTCACAGTGGGTATGGTGCAATTCAGTATTCTTTTTCCTCCAAACAAGAGAACCGGTGTTTTTACCAAAAAGTTCTATTTTGGTTTCATCTAACCATAACACATCCTCTTTTGGATCATCCAAATGCTCTCTAGCGAATCGCAGACGGGCCTGGACGTGCACTTTCTTCAGCAGGGGGACACGTCCGGCAGTGTAGGATTTGAGTCCCTGGCGGCCCATTGTGTTACTGATAGTAGCCTTTGTTACTGTGGTCCCAGGTATCTGTAGGTCATTCACTAGGTTCCCCCGTGTGGTTCTGGGATTTTTGCTCCCCGTTCTTATCATTTTGACGCCACGGGGTGAGGAGGGAGTTGAAAGTCCGTGTTGCCCAATGACAGCCCCAAAACATCACTGCTCTAGAGGAGATCTGCATGGAGGAATGGGCCAAAATACCAGCAACAGTGTGTGAAAAGCTTGTGAAGAGTTAAAGAAAACGTTTGGCCTCAGTTATTGCCAACAAAGGGTATATAACAAAGTATTGATGAACTTTTGGTATAGACCAAATACTTATTTTCTACCATTATTTGCAAATAAATTATTTAAAAATTAAACAATGTGATTTTCTGTTTTTTTTTTTTTTTCCACATTCTGTCTCATGGTTGAGGTTTAACCATGTTGACAATTACAGGCCTCTCTAATATTTTCAAGTGGGAGAACTTGCACAATTAGTGGTTGACTAAATACTTATTTGCCCCACTGTATATCCCATATCCTAAATGTTAAATCAGGAACCGGTCAGAACTAAATATTTAGCTTCATACACAAATTCACACGACTGAAGACCGGAAGTAACAAAATAAAAGCTGGAGCACACAAAATACTCTTTAAATAGTTTCTCCTAAATATGTATTTTACCTATATATTGTTATCACAATGACTTATGTCCAAGAGCAGACTGCCACCGTTGAGTAGGTTTTATTCATTTTCAAGCAACGTAAACACAGTCTGAGCTGCTCCACCAGCTTTTATTTGGTTACTTCCGGTCTCTGGTCATGTGAATTTGCATATTAAGCTAAATATTTAGTTCCAACCGTTTGCAGATTTAGCATTTAAGGATATAGGATATAAATTTAAGATTTAAATTTGGGCTGTCAAACGATTAAAATTTTTAATCGAGTTAATTACAGCTTAAAAATTAATTAATCGCAATTTAAACCATCTATAAAATATGCCATATTTTTCTGTAAATTATTGTTGGAATGGAAAGATAAGACACAAGATGGATATATAAATTTAACATACGGTACAAAAGGACTGTATTTGTTTACTATCACAATCAACAAGATGGCATTAACATTATTAACATTCTGTTAAAGCGAAATGTTAGTGCAAGTTATAGAAATTTTATATTAAAACCCCTCTTAATGTTTTCATTTTAATAAAATTTGTAAAATTTTTAATCAAAAAAATAAACTAGTAGCCCGCCATTGTTGATGTCAATAATTACTTACACAATGCTCATGGGTGCTGAAGCCTATAAAATCAGTTGCACCCAAGCGCCAGCAGAGGGCGGCAAAACTCCATAAAACACAATTAACAAGTGGGCATTTCACTGTACTGTCATTTAAATCTGTCTGAGCGGGGCATGTGCGTTAATTGCGTCAAATATTTTCACGTGATTAATTTAAAAAATTAATTACCGCCCGTTAACGCGATAATTTTGACAGCCCTAATTTATATTAAATATTTATTTCTGGATTTAAACAATCAGGTCCAAAACTTCTTATTTAAAAATAAATAAAGTTGCTAAATAATGTTGTAAATGTGCAAAAAAAAAAAAAAAAAAAATGCACACCACGTTTTAAACACTGTGTGGCACTGAATGTGAAAAAATGTTGTCGTAATTTTGAGCATGTGCTGCTTTAAAAACGGCGCCTCATACATACCTTCGGAACATCGATTTGCAAATCCTGGAACCAAGCAGGTGTTGTAAATGTTCAACTCTCCCGAAATGGTTCTTTGCTACACCAAGCGCGTCATGGTCAGTGCGATAAAAGAAATGGGACATTTTTCTTTCCTCAACATGGTGATGAAAGTAAAGTTACTGATGTAAGATTGGTTATTTTGTCAGTCCGAGAGACATCATCCGATACGCCTCGTATATCTGTGATTCGGCGGCTCGAAGACTGTACAGGTCTTCCGTCATTCAAACATCACGCATCAGATAAATCGGTATCTCCGATCCTTTGTTGTCACTCTTTTGTCTAATCTCAACAGCACTGGGGGAAATGAAAAGAGGATTCAAAAAAAGGGGATTTGAGGTTTAGCCCCCCCCTTCCTTTGCATGTCGTCCAGTATTTTTGCTATTGGAGATTAATAACATGCTACAAAGCTGGGAAATCATATCTATGGCCAAGCGTGGGGCTTACTCCAGAAAGCAGTCCAAATGTTTGCTGTAGGCAAAATCGCCTGTCACCAACATTTTGTGTCTTTCTGGAGCAACTTGACTTCTCGGAGTTGCGATGAAAAGATAACATTGGATCGCTCTAATCTCCAAACTGTTCATGAGCGCCCGTTGATGAGATGTGTAAGATAAACCTCCGGGCTTGTGAGATAACATTACGCTGAGCATCTGAAGCCTTCATCGCAGCAATTCAAACATAAAACGTTGAGAAGAAAGTAGAGACATTTTTGGAGGGGGCGGGAGGCGTTTGACAGGTAAGCGAGTCCACGCTTCACATACTAATGGAGCAACTCGGGCTGAGTGAGTGGCTGCGAAGGGGGGGGAGCGGAAAGCCGAGGGCCGGCGCTTTAGACAAATTGCCTGGTTGAAATCCAAGGTCAGAGCGCTAATAGCCCGAGCCCGTGCGAAATCGGGCCCATCGTCTGGTAATCCACGTAGATTGGATGTAAGCGATAGACGGTGAGCGGAGGGGGGATTGAACAAGTGTGCCAAGACCAATAGCGGCGTCAGACGCTTGCATTATTCATGTCAGGAGAATCGGTGTTATTTTAAACACGCTCGACCGGCGCCAATTGCCAACGTTTGTCGATTGAATAACATGTAAACTATTTTGAATAGACTGTTGCGTCAAAAAAAAAAATCAATAAAAGCTTGAATGTCAACCGCATTCAAATGAATCTCTCAAGGTATTGGCCCGCTCTTCTTCTTTCCTTTATGTTTTCGTCCTTTGTCCTCCCGGCCTCTGAAAATTAGCACAATAATATGTGACCTTTCAAGCTCGGCGGCCACTTAGCATTGCGCGAGGACAGCGTCGAGTGTTGAATAATAACGTTGACGAGTCTGGGGTCAGGAGCAGGTGAATGAAACGGGGCGCGCTCATCGCTTGGCGGATGTCATCGAAAATGGACGTTGTCGAACGCTTAGCCAGCCATTTGGAGAAGACTGGGGCATCCGTTGCAGGCCGGAATGTCCTTGTGGGTACCATTTTTCTGGTTCCATAGTTTCCAGCAGAGGTCACTACATTTTCTCAGTTTAATTAACGTTAATAGTAGAAAACACATACAGGAGGACACTTTTCTCTAAGCAGCTTCCTACTCGAGTTTTGCACAGTTCACACAGTTTAATGTTATGCTGACTCTGTATGGAGGTAGAAATGCCATCAGTGAAATGCCGATGTCACACCCCCGTACCGGTGCCCTATATTCGGCTTGGACTCCAGGAGACTCCGATGGCTGGATGGAGCCCTGGTGGCCATTATTCTTGCTTTATACTTTTATGCCATTGGCGTAATCAGCTGTCACTCAAACACACCGGAACTAGCGTTGAAGTTGAATCTTTGTGTCAAAATGATTCAATCGGGAAAAAAAGTGCCTTCAAAACTTTTCCCTATTCCAAAAAAAAAAAGTGTGTTCAAAACTTTTTCCACTTTGAAAAAAAAAAGTTTAAAACTGTTTGCTTTTCAAAAAAGTGACACTTCAATAAAAAATATTTTTATTAAATATTAAATATTTAAAAAATATTTTTTCAAAAAATATTTTTGCAAATGATTTTTTTCTTTGATTAAAAATAGTTTTTTGATTAAAGAAACGTTTATTGCGATTGAATGATTTTGACACAAATGTCCTACCCCTAATATGGCTCAAACACAAAAAGGTTTGCTTAAATCAGAGAAAACAGTTCGAATGAAAAATAAAGTGTTCAAATGCGAATTTCTGAGTCTTTCTTTTTTTTCTATGATTGAATTTTTTTACATTTTTGATTGAAGTGATTTTTCTTTTGCAAATATATATTTTATGTTTGAAGCAACTTATTTTTTGATTGAATAATAAAGACACAAATGTCCTAGCCAAAATGTGGTCCAAATGCAAAATTACATGACTTCAATTAAAAATGGTGTTTCAATAAAAAAAAAAAAAACTTGACTTAGATCCAAAAAAAAATTCAATCATAGAAAAATAGTTTTCAAATATATTTTTTTGAGTTTCAAATTTATTTCTGCTTTCAAACACATTTTTTTTTGATTGAAGTGACGTTTTCTTCGATTGAAAATATATATTTTGATTGAAGCAACTTTTTTATTGATTGAATAATAAAGACACAAATCTACCTCCATAACTCTGATGTAGGTCAGGCTTTCAGTGGCAAAGCTCGTGGTGCGTATCCTACCTCCACAACATTGGCGTCTTTTTAAATGACTTACAGTGGCTGCTGCTGGCCGACAAAAAAAAACATATCTCTTCTCTCCGAAGGGGGCGGAGGAAGCGGCATGTTGTCGACATGTATTTCTGTCGGGCTGTGTGAGTGTGAGCGTGTGTGTGGCGGGGGTGGGTCAAGTCATCAGCCTATCAAACGTGCTTTTGAGGAGAAAAAAAAAATGGACCGGCACATTCAGCAAGTGAAAAGTGGTAAATGTAAGTCCAAACAAAATGAAAGTAATTTACTTGATAATGGTAGGCTCAATTCTATCGTTACAACATATGGGAATACAATCTAAATTACATATATAAAGTAACTGATACATACATATAAGGTTGCTTCAAATTTGGTGGGGACAATTTCAGAAGCCTGAAAAGTTGCAAGTGTTATGTCCCTACTGTCCCGATGCAAACCTACGCCCTTGGTAGAGACTAGAGATGTCCCGATCGATCGGGTCCGATCACGTCATTTACAAAGTATCGGAATTGGCACAAAAACATCGGCCATGCCTTTTTATTGAATCGTTTTCTAATTGTATTTAACATTAAAGACATAATATGTTACACTCATCCAGAGTCTTCAGTTTAGGCTTAAGGTACGGTTATCAATTTATCCCGATAACGGCGGTGATTAATTTTCTAAAAAATGTATCACGTTAAAATATTTAACGCAATTAATGCATGCGCTGCACGATCCACTCACGCATTGTCGCGCTCAATCTGTAATGGCGCTGTTTTACCTATATAGAGAGATAAAAAGCAGCGTAAACTGAGTACAGTGAATTTTGGCCGCCTTTGGAGCCTTTTTTTAATTGGCCTTACAATCCTTCGCACTACGATTAGAAATATCATGGGAAGCAATGTGGCGAAGCAAGGTAGCAATTATTTCCCAACGCAGAGAAGATATATCAATTGGTAGCACTACGCACAGTCATGGTTCCATTTCCAGTCATGCATTTGGGCATGGCTACAGTATCATTTACTGAAAACTCAAGAAATACACTAGATGGCAATGTTTAGTCACAATATACAAAGTCACAAGTCTTTCTATCTAATGTATCTAATGATACCGATGATGATGACAATAAATTTCAAATTTCATTCATTCCATTAGCATACTGAAATCAAGAGAACGATCGCTGCCATTCACTCGCATTCAAAACCGATGCACCATCAACTGCAACCTTAATATCAAGTCGTAGCATCCACTCATCTTGATTGAGCTCCATCTAACCCGATTTAACCAATTCAGGGGGTGCGTCCCAACACCTTTATATATCTACTCTTGAGGGTAAAAATGAGAGTTAATGGAGGGTTTGATTCTCTCTGGAAAGTTTTTTTTTGACTGCCCGGGTAAGTGCTTGTGCAGCACCAAGGCTGTTCCCTAATGAGATGGAGCGTATGTTCCATCTGTCCACGCGCGCATTTTATTGGTTTGATCAGCGTCGAGTCTCGCGGCGGAATGCGAGAAACAAACGCTTTGCTTTTCTCGCCACGTCCTCCCACAGTCTCTCTCGGAAAAACATCGTCCGACCGGTTCGGTTGGGCCCGCCAGATGTCTAATAAAGTCATTAGCAAGGTAATAAAACGACTAATGGTTAACTCCCTTTCGGATAGTGATCCTCGATGCCTTACTAAGCTAGAGGTTTACCTAGAGTAATATTTACAGGAGCAACAAAGGGTTATAGGGATCACAAAGATGCCTTTAATCAGATGCTCAATTTCTGTCATGCATTTAATCTGTCCCCTTTCTCTTCTCTCGCTCATTGGAGTCATGGCGCTGGTTTCCATGGCAACCCTTTCCTCTCCCCGCCTGCGTCAAAGGCTCGGCTGCTAAAACTCACGTCTTTTTTTTTTTCTTCTTCTTCTTGCCCGCGTACTCTTCCACGTTCCGTCTTACCTGTCAGTCCGAAATCTGAACACTTTTAAGACTCAAAGCGACTCGACCGGGGATGTAATGAAGGGCGAAATATCGAGTTTAGTCGCCGACCTTTCGGAAATTAACCGTTCGTTCGTCCGTCAACGTCAATGGCTACCAATTGCGAGAGACGATTCGATGCCAATCGGCGTCCGAACCTCCTTCCAGACGTCTGGTCTTGTCACTACAGTCGATCTAGATCTTCGGGAAGGATGATCCGTCATTTTATTTATTAAAAGTCATGGGTGACGCCTGATCGGACTGTCCGCGTGCGTGTTCAGTCTACCCGAGCATTAATTTTGTACAGATCTTAATGGAGCACAGTTCTTCTGTGCCGCTTTACCTTCCCATCAAAGGCGGAGTTTGACTTTTGGGGCAAAATGTTGATGACCCCAAAACGCAGTGTCAGCAATAAAATTAACTTACAAGGACATTTATAATAGTAAGTTGACAATGAGCGTTTTTTTGTTTCCCATCATTCTAAATCAGGCTGCTTAGGCAATAGTTTTCGCCAAGATGGTCATCCATTGAATTTGGTACGCCCGCCGGTGTCGTGCCAATGTAGTTACCCCAGTCAAAAATTGTATGCCCTGGGCAGAGCCATATGGAGGTAGATTTGTGTCTTTATTATTCAATCAAAAAAAAAAAAGTTGCTTCAGTAAAAAAAAGGTTGTTTCAATTAAAATATGGCGGAAAACAGACAAGACTGAAAAAGCAGTTTCTGCTCTTGCACTCCTCTTTAAAAGAAACTGCAGTATTTTAAGCCAAAACAACTGTTGTGTTTGATAGAACAATATGTTTATATGCTGCCATAGCAGATTCATGGCACATTAAGCCCCAAAACTATTTTTAATTTGTCCGTTTTACCCAGAAAACACCTGTTTACAGACGTCGCAAAACCGCTTGTTTCAACCTATCCATAAAACGAAGGTAATTATATTTCTTATTCAAGATGTCTGTCATTTTTAGCTTAGAATCATAATTGATGTCTCATATTTAGATTAAAAAAAAAAAAAAAAACTTAAAAAAATGATTATTGTAAACAAATTACGTCACAATGAAAAATTTGGGGTCTGTAAAAATGTCACTGATACTTCATAACTATCGCTTAATTGTATTTTTTTTTTTTTTTGTTACTGTCGCATTTTCCCCGATATGTTGGATGATAACTAATCGATCCAAACAAAGAAAAAAACATTTAGAGGGGTAACTACATGAAAAAGAAAATCTCAACCACTCTTTGTTGTCTGCGATTTCTGCATCGCGACCCCTGTTATATCACCATGTTTCACCCATAAAGTCGCCCAAAATCCGGCTGCGGCCATTCACAGCTGTGTCTTAACACTCGGTGATACATGGAGTTTTTGAATCGAAACAAGGTAAGTACGCGATAATATCTTGTTAAAGTCATGGCGTCTGTAATTCTGCTCTCGCATGCTCTCACCTCCAGATAGGGTTTTGCTGTTTAAAAAACATTTAAAAAAAATAAAAAATGCCCTGCTGTTCAAAATTTTTCTTCCCCCAGAAAATTGAGATTTTAAGCTTTCCAATGATGTATCACACATGCATATCAGACAATTTTGAAAGTTGGCTAAATTGGGGGTCTCAGAGCAGAACTTCAAGTCACCTGAGTGTTTTCCGCCATATATATTTTTAAAATTATATGCAAAGCAAATGACTGTCTAAGGTGCTGGAAAAATAATTTTGACCCATTATAAAAATGTTTTTTATGTTCATTTGATCCGTTTTACTTTATATATATATATATGGCAGAAAACACTCAGGTGACTTGAAGTTCCGCTCTGAGACCCCCAATTTGGCCAAATTTCAAAATTGTCCTATATGTGTGTGTGATACATCATTGGAAAGCTTAAAATCTCAATTTTCTGGGGCAACAAAAATTTTAAACAGGAGGGCATTTAAAAAAAAAAAAAAAAAATTTACAGCAAAACTCTTAATTGGAGGCGAGAGCAGAATTAAAGATGCCATGATTTTAACGAGATGTTATCGCTTACTTACCTCTTTTCGATCCAAAAACTCAATGTAGCATGTAACAACGAGTGTCAAGACACAGCTGTGAATGGCCAGAGTCGGATTTTTTTTTAAAATTATTTTATGGGTGAAACATGGTGATATAACAAGGGTCGCAATGCAGAAATCGCAGACAACAAAGAGTGGTTGAGATTTTCTTTTTCATATAATTACCCTTTTAAACGTTATTTTTCCTTTTTTTTTTTGTTTGGATCGATTATTTATCAACTAACATACGACAGTAACAAAAAAAATACAATTAAGCGATAGTTATGAGGTAGATATCCATGACATTTTTACAGACGCCAAATTTTTCATTGTGACGTAATTTGTTGAAAAGTTTAAAAAAAATATGCGGGTAAATAATTTCTTTAAAGTCGTTTTTTATTAAACTAAATATTAGACATCAATTAATGATTCTAAGCTTAAAATGACAGACATTTCGGGTAATAAATATAATTCTTTTTATGACTAGATCGAAACAAAAGCGGTTGCGTGACGTCTGTAAACTGGGTTTTTCAGGGTAAAATGGACCAATTAAAAATAGTTCGGAGGCTTAGTGCACCATAAATCTGCTATGGCAGCATATAGACATATTGTTCTATCAAACACAACAGTTGTTTTGGCTTAAAACACAGCAGTTTGTTTTCAAGAGGGGTGCAAGAGGAGAAACTGCTTTTTCAGTCTTGTCTGTGTTTTCCGCCATGTATAAATGGAAGTCAATTACATGCAATGACACTTTTAGGCCACCCGGGGGGCATGTCCCCCCCTTAAAATCCGCTTATGCATCCCATGTCTTGTGACTGATAGACACTCTATTCTCCAATGCATCCATTAGGAGATAATAACAGAAAAGCTTTTGACTTAGCTCGTGGAATGGATTTTCCACTGTTTGTCACCTGGCATACCCTAGTATTTCCCATCTTCCCTCTCTATTGCCTTCAATAGCACTGAATGAGTTAGTATTTCAGGAAAAGCGACTCATCGTTCATTGAAAACATGAACATTTACACTGCTTCCATTTTTCAAATGTCGTCATTTTGACGTACTCGGAGAAATAATATACAAGCTCCCAGGTGTTTCTCTTAAATGTCCGCCCAACTGGTGTGCGCAGAGGACAAAAAGGGATGCTTGATTTGGTCCAGAGACCAGCTCTGGCTTTAATATTCATGGCCAGAGACTGCACTCTTTTCCCCAAAAGGGCGTTTTTATTCTGGCCAGCAGTCCCTCCCTCTGAAGTCTGCACACACACACACACGCTCGCCATCCTTCTATATTTATATGCTCTCGATTAATAGGGATATAATTAGTCATAGAGAGCATGGTAATTACACGAGCTGTCATGTAAACACCTTAATTGTGTTTCCCGGCCATATCTCACTTATAATTGGAGGAAGTGTTGCACGTTTAGCATCCGTTCATCCATTTTGTCCAACAGGAAACTGTTTTTCCGGTTCTTCTCATCCATACACCAAAATGATGGATTTTCTTCTTATCCGTGGCGTTCGTCTAGCGTTTGGCAAAGGCGTTCTAAAATAGTGTACGCGGTGAATTTAAAGCACTTATTCTGATTTATAGGGGAAATCTTTTCAAAGCGCTAAGAATGAAATAAAACCTGAGCCGTCGCCGCCTCCGACTCTGCTTCTCTCGGCGGTTCAATAAGGCTTTGCGATGACACAGTTTTCAACGAGGGGACCGCGATAGGCCGACGGGCCGTTCAAGAAAGAAAGACAGTCCCCCGGGTTCTCGTCCTTGGAGGAGGCCTCGTTGTCAGTTGTATCGGCTTAACGGCATTCCCGATGTTAATTACTGAGGACCCGTGAGGAATTGTCTACTTGAAACGGTCCGGATAAACAGTGTCATTTGTTTCGGTTTACATCAATGGCGTACCGCAAGCAACACGTCACTTTTGCTCATTAATATTCATGTTGTTAGCAATTGTGGCGAGGTGGGTCAACCTCCTGTTTGTCCCTAATAGTAAATGAATGGAAATGGTGTACAAAAGAGATGTTTACTGAGCTAAACCTACCAATTCTGTATGAAAATGATGTCCCTGGTGCCATATTCACTCGTAAAGATGTGGAAGAACATACAAATGTTCAGTTAGAGATGGCTTGAGTGTCGAGGGCTAGTTAGTGGGGCAAATAAGTATTTAGTCAACCACTAATTGTGCAAGTTCTCCCACTTGAAAATATTAGAGAGGCCTGTAATTGTCAACATGGGTAAACCTTAACCATGAGAGACAGAATGTGGGGAAAAAAAAACAGAAAAACACATTGTTTGATTTTTAAAGAATTGATTTGCAAATCATGGTGGAAAATAAGTATTTGGTCAATACCAAAAGTTCATCTCAATACTTTGTTATGTACCCTTTGTTGGCAATAACATAGGCCAAACGTTTTCTGTAACTCTTCACAAGCTTTTCACACACTGTTGCTGGTAGTTTGGCCCATTCCTCCATGCAGATCTCTTCTAGAGCAATGATGTTTTGGGGCTGTCGTTGGGCAAGAGATCAGATCAGTCATCCTGGTCCCTTTGCAGAAAAACAGCCCCAAAGCATGATGTTTCCACCAACCTACTTCACAGTGGGTATGGTGTTGTTCGGATGCAATTCAGTATTCTTTCTCCTCCAAACACGAGAAGCTGTGTTTCTACGAAAAAGTTCTATTTTGGTTTCGTCTGACCATAACACATTCTCCCAGTCCTCGTCTGGATCATCCAAATGTTCTCTAGCGAACCGCAGACGGGCCTGGGCGTGTACTTTCTTCAGCAGGGGGACACATCTGGCAGTGCAGCATTTGAGTCCCTGGCGGCGCATTGTGTTACTGATAGTACCCTTTGTTACTGTGGTTCCAGCTCTCTGTAGGTCATTCACGAGGTCCCCCCGTGTGGTTCTGGGATTTTTGCTCACCGTTCTTATCATTTTGACGCCACGGGGTGAGATCTTGCATGGAGCCCCAGATCGAGGGAGATTATCAGTGGTCTTGTATGTCTTCCATTTTTTAATAATTGCTCCCACAGTTGATATCTTTACACCAAGCGTTTTACACATTGCAGATTCCCAGCCAGGTGCAGGTCTACAATTTTGTCTCTGGTGTCCTTCGACAGCTCTTTGGTCTTGGCCATAGTGGAGTTTGGAGTGTGACCGACTGAGGTTGTGGACAGCTGTCTTTTATTCCGATAATGAGTTAAAACAGGTGCCATTAATACAGGTAACGAGTAGAGCTTCGTTAGACCTCATTAGAAGAAGTTAGCCCTCTTTGACAGCCAGAAATCCTGCTTGTTTGTAGGTGACCAAATACTTATTTTCCACTCTAATTTGGAAATAAATTCTTTAAAAATCAAACAATGAGATTTTCTATTTTTTTCCCCACATTTTGTCTCTCGTGGTTGAGGTTTACCCATGATGACAATTACAGGCCTCTGTAATCTTTTCAAGTACGAGAACTTGCACAATTGGTGGTTGACGAAAAACTTATTTGGAATCGTTGCATTTGCGGCCATGTTTAACGTTACGCGCATGCACAGAACCACATCGTTGCAATTTTTGATGGGTTGCGAAATTAGTCAGAACACCGTTCCATGAAAAAAAGACCCAAATAATACCGGTCCATGGTGCAAAAAAGGTTGGGGACCCCTGCCCTAGAGGCCTGGGCCCGTGTGCCGCCGCACCTCCCTAACTTCCACCTTTGAATCTTACAGTATTTGTGTCGTATATTCTCCCAGTATATTCTTAAACCCTTTTCTCAGTAGCAATGAGTAACCACTGCCAGGCCTTCCGTCGACTGCACTGGACGTTCATTCGCTGCCAGGCCTCCCAGTTCAAATGGATTGAACGTCTACTCATGATAATCTAGTTTAAATTCACAGCAGAAAGCGCTTTAATTCCTGTTTCAATCCCTACCGCAGCTAATTTAGGCAGCAAACAATCGCCGTCTCTAAGCTATTTGTTTTTACGCTTCCACTTCCCGAAATCGGAGGGACTCTGCATCCGTCAACGGTGTTTTCAATCGCCCTCGCGGTGGAGGGTGCTTGAGTGTTGTCGGTGCCTGAAAGTTAAAAAACTCCCCGCCGCTTTGGCCTGATTTGCACCGTCCTACCCACGGAATATCCAAGCAATTATTTATCTAGCGAGATTGAAATCTTTGTATGTGCTGCGCTCTACTTCTCGGAGGAGCGCGCCTCACGCAGACTCGCTGTCAGAGCCGCCACCGTGTTTGACCGAGCCGCTAATGAAATATTCCATCAGAGCTACGACCGACTTGATGCGCGGCAGCTGGCGACGTGTGACGCCACGGCCTTGTCACGTAGCGTGTCGCAATAATGCTAGTCGTCAGCGCTGCATAGAGGGAGGCCTACTATGGCGGCGAGGCCGTTCCCGGTGCAGATTTTCAAGGCGTTTCATAAGAAAAGCTTTGAAAATTTCAAGATCGGCGGCCTCTTTTCACCGATCCATTTGTCATCATGGCGATCCGTTGCGTAACACTTCACCTCTCTTTATGTGTTTTATCATCTATAATATCCTGCCTGCATATCTGGCAGCCTCTCTGGCTTGCGCTGCCCTCATGGGGCTGATTAAAGTTTCATCCCGTCTTCAAAGACGACGACGTACATTACAGTAGCGGGAGTCGTAATGCCAGCTGTTGTGACTCAAAAAGAATGAGAGTATGAATTTCAAAAGGAAGATTTGAAGGTTGTATTATGCCGTCCTATTCGCTTATTAATTTTCTTGACAGCCCATTTAGGCGGCTAACTAGATGGGTGTGAGTGGATTGGATTAACAACACTGAAATAGTCATGACACCAGTGTTTTTCGTCCGTCATCGTCAATGAACATAGATGGAGTTAGCCTACTCTTAGAGGCAGTTTACATGGCGACTCTGCGACACAAAGCCGCAATGACTGAGTAGCGCAGGGGTCCCCATCTGCCGGGCCGCGGACCGGTACCGGTCCGTGACGCATTTGCTACCGGGCCGCATAAAAATAATTAATTATTAATTAATAATTTAATAACGACCGCATTCTGGTCTGGCTGAATTAACCCTGTGCCCCTGCTTAACACACCAATATCCCTGTCTACTCTAGATATAATACTACGGGATAGATTCGAATGTCGTCATAGAAATCCATTGATTGGACTGCTACTAGTACATCTTGTTTGTGTATATAATATATCTATGTGCGCTTGTCCTTGATAATAACGTATTGCTAGGCTGCGGGCGCAGCACATTTGTTCCCGGAAATAATTAGCCCCCACACGAGCGAAGATGACTGGAAAAAACAAGTCTTTGGAGATATTTTTATGGCGAAAAGGGCACCTGACGAGCTACCATCTCGAAGACCTACGAACTGCGAAGTAGTGGATTCGTGACCCGTTTGTGAATAAACCGAGTGATTCGAGCATGTCTGTGCAAAAGGAAGATCAACTTGTAGAGATCGCAAATGACGGCGACCTTATTACACGTACATTTTAAACAACAACTCTACCGAGGTTCTGGATTAAAGTCATTCTGGAATATCCTGACATCGCTACAAGAGCATTGAAAACCTTGCTACAATTTCCAACATCGTATCTTTGTGAAGCGGGCTTCTTAATTAATGTTTAACGACAAGGCGAAGTCGTTAATGGTGAGAGCGGTGTGCAGTTGTTGTGTGCAGCTTACATGACAGGATGTATCTGAGGAGACCTTTTCTACAAGTCCTTCCATGATCAAACGTAAGTTAATATTCCTTTCTTATAAGAAAGTGTGTAGTGTTTACTTTGGAATCGCTGCATTTGCGCATTTTGCGGATATGTTTAACGTTGCGCACATGCGTAGAACCGCATCGTTACATTTTTTGATGGGTTGCAAAATTTGTCAGAACACCGGTCCGTGAAAAAAAGACCCAAATAACACCGGTCCGTGGTGCAAAAAAGGCTGGGGACCCCTGGAGTAGCGGATTCGCCTCGCGTGCATATGGCGTCGGCGAAGACGAAAAATTCTGAATCCTGCCACCAAAGTGGAAGAATCCGATTGCGGGAGGTTAAGGGGAGCTTCCTCGGCATGCATATCAAAGGCTCCTGCGACACGAGACCGCGCTGTTAACGTCAGCACTCGTACACATCACATTGGGCGTGCGCAGCGGTGCTACTAAACATTAAAAACAGCAAATATGGCGGAATGTCGGCTTTAATTTACTGTTTTAATAATGTTTTTAAATTAAATATGTTGAACGCCTTTTTGAACAAAAGAAAAATGACATTGCTTTGAGTGGGCGGGGACATTTTTTTCCCGGGCTGAGGGAACTTGCTGGGGTGAAAGTGCATCATTCTCTGACGCCCAATAAATCTGCACTGCCTCCTAGGGCCTGGCATGAATACTACATCGTTTTCATGCGGAATTGGGACAGTGTTCAAATGGAGACACAAATACAAATGCAAATTTGAAATTTTTCATATTCTCGGTGAGTCACCATGTAAACGGCCCCTTACTCTGTCGTTCAATGTGTGAATGGTCACCGTCAGCACTGAAGGAGATGATGACGTTTCTTGTAGGCACTGTCGAACTATATTACATTATTTGCAACACACGTAATATAATCAATCAGGGAATAGTATTTCTCATTTTTACTGTAGGACTGTTTGCATTATTCTAACACACCTAATATAAAATAAATAGCACTTATACCATAGTTTAATGAAAAGAAGCAGAATATAGGGCATAGAACATACACAACCCCATCTTATCACAGAAGCCCAACGTGTGCGTCATGAGCAAGATTGACGCACCAACTCTAACAATTAGTTCTCCCGGGCACTCCAGGACAAAGAGCAGGCCGTTCTTTCCTAAAACAAGTAGCATCGGAGAACGCCCGATATACAACTAATAAGACTCCAAGAGCCCCCTTTGACGCTGAGGGGGCAGAATCCACATCCTCGTTGCCCGGACAACAGTAACTCCCAAATCCTCCTGTCCAATCCACAAAAAGACAATAATCCCAAATCCACCTTTCTTTTTCCTTCTTCACACCCCTCTTCCTGCCCACGGCCCACCCCGCGAGAGCTTTAAAAAGACTGAACGTTTAGATAACAACTGTCGCTTCTCCAAGACATCTCGTTGTATCCGTTATTTTGCTGACCCTGGATCCAGCGTTGCCTCTCCGTCGTCCGTATTGGCTTATTTTTGACCATTGTCGACAAATAAATTGTCAACCTGTTTTCGGTGAGCCTTCTTTGAACCGTTCAAAATGGAGTCAGTACAAAGGGTTAACACCGGAGTGGACGCGCGGAATTTGGTCTCACCGGCTGACTTGCTGGAGCGGCGCCAGGGGGACGCCTTCTGGTTCGGCTGTCACTGTTCCGGCGGCTTGGCCAGGAGGCCGAATTCCTTCAGCACTCTCAGTCAAAATGGAATGAATATCTATTTCCATGAAAGGCAGCAAATTAGTTACAGTAAAAATTACACAAATGGAGTTGGCCCACTCTTATTTTCAGTAGCCTATTGTGTGAATGGTCACTGTCAGCACTCTGTCAAAATGGATTGGTCATCCATCACTTTCGAATGAACCCAGTGGGTTAAAAACGACAAAAATGGAGTTAGCCCACTGTTCCTCTCAGTAGCTTTATGTGTGAATGGTCATTGTCAGCACTCTGTCAAAATTGATTGGTCATCTATCGCTTTCTATGGAACCCAGTGAGTTAACACTAGAACTAACAAGGGTGGATCAGTTGATACAAATCACTTTTGTAACCAGAGAAGTATTCTCTGACCCTAATCAGCATATCTTTTGTGAGCACTATCGTCCTCATTAGTCATTCACACTCGCAAAACCACAGGGTTGGATTGCTCCAATTAGCATCTTGAGTGTTTGCAGGACTGGGGTGCCTTGGCTGATAGGGGAAGGGTAAACTGGTGTTATCCTAGCTGGCCTGTTGTCACTTTCGAGCCCAGAAGACAGGTTGTGGTGAAAAAGCCACCATAAAATAGACCAAACTACTGACAGGATGTGACCTGATGAGGCTATAGGTGTTGGAGGTTGTTGCCGAAGAAATTATTCCTTCTGCGCCTCCTTTTTGCCAACATGAGAGTGAGCCAATTCCTTTGCAAGACCCACCAAGAAGTCCACCCATCTCTTATATTCAAGATGCTAGATGCCTAGCTGGCCTGTTGTCACTTTCAAGCCCAGAAGACAGGTTGTGGTGAAAAAGCCACCATAAAATAGACCAAACTACTGACAGGATGTGACCTTTCTTTTTAAGTGTTTACTTGTCCCTTCAACTCTTCCAGTTTTATCCTCTGTGTAAACCAAATGGAACATAATAGTAAGGTTTCCTTTTTTGTAAACTTCATACATGGAACCATACTGTGGTCAGATTTACAGTATGTCTCATAAATACTGTATGTGTGTGTAAACTGTATGGAGACAGAAATGTGCCATTGGATGGTTGTCTGAGGCAATGAACACCTTTAGAGGTCATTTTCTCTCCCCCTTTCAAATTGGCTTGTCCAGTTGGACAAAAAAGTTGTTGCCTGTTGGACAGTGGACTGCTCAGGCAGGCAATCAGGCGGACAACCTTTTTTACATCTTCCAAAAGCTGCAGTTAGCTTACAGTACAAGGGACGGTGTAATAAAAAACAAAACATTTTTTTTGTGGTGACATATGACATTTCGCCCTTTTCCCAAGGCTAGGTGTTGGAGGTTGTTGCCGAAGCAATTTTTCCTTCTGTGCATCCTTTGCGCCCACATGAAAGTGAGCCAATTCCTTTGCAAGACCCACCAAGAAGTCCACCCATCTCTTATATTCAAGATGCTAACTGCAGCTATCCAGAGTGAAACCCCCCTCCACACCTAGGCAGTGACTCCACAGGAGTGTGTACGGGGGTGGCCTGCTTGATTGCTTCTTTGAGTGGTCTATTGTTTGACAAAGCCCAGTAGTCAGTTTGGTATCGGGGTCATTTGACGCCTTTCTGGTATTTCTTCATGCCCCCCCCCCCCCCAAAAAAAAACAGGGACTTCCAGTGTTAAAAATGACAAAAATTGAGTTAGCCCACTGTTCCTCTCTGTAGCTTAATTTGTAAATGGTCACTGCCAGCCAAATATGATTGGACTTCAATTACACTAAATGGCAGACAATGAGTTAATTTCAGTTTTGACTGCCGCTCAGTTGGGACTGAACTAATTGCCGGTTGCGAAATTCATGATGCACCCTTGTTGATTTGAATTCCAATAGTCAACAAAAACAGATACATTCCTAATGAGTACTGTTGATCTTTTCCAAATGTTACTGTTGGCACCATCACACATGATTGGGTTTCTTCCAAGCTCAGGATTGAAATCAAACACCACAAACACATCTGGACCGTCGCAGGTGGGATTAGCGCAAACCTGTAATCTCCGCACGCCGTTTGATGGCATCTGCAGGGACTTGACGGTAGCCAATCAGGAGCCAATTATTCTGATGAATGGGATTATCGTTAATGCCTCTCCTGACGAATCCTCAAGCGGAAGCGACCGCAATAGCCGCCGCTCTCATTCAGGAAAGTGGCTGCTCGTCACTATTTGTGTGGCGAAGAGCTTTGTTTTGAACCTCCGAGCTTTAAAATGATCAATAAGTGCCTGCGGGCTATTTTTTTTCTTCCTGTCGAGCTGTGTGACTTTGCCACACCTGAAAGCCTTTCAAAGTGATTTTGATGTGCTCGGCGCTAGAAAGTGGCTTTGTCCTTGTGTACCACACCCCAAACATCAGCAAAGGTTTTCAGTCATTATCAGTAAAAGTGCAGGAGTGGCGAAATATCGTCAGCTAGAAATGACAGGAAAAGCACTAACTCGTAAGTCAAGGTAGCACCCGAGTCCCGGAGAGTTCACCGTTGGCCCGCGGCGGCATCAGAGTGCGGCGTAAGCGCGCCTGAATCCAGAGCATGTTGTGTACGCTGTAACCGTGTCTTTAACTGCGGGGCACATTTATTATTGATGCTTACAAGAGGGCCGGACAGCTCTGCGCACCGCTCAGGTAGACAAGCTTAAGAGGGCCAGATTCTGTGCTGAAACGATTGGGGATAACGTGACCTCACGCGCTGTCTATATCGCCGCATGACTCATCTCGGTTCATTTGGGTTCTCGAGCTTTGGACATTTTATTCCGCTTAATCGTCCAGTGGAACAAAAGGGCTGCAGCTGGCAAATTAACAGTACCAGAATAGTTGGAAAGACATGAAGCCGGAAATAAAATAACCACGACTGCAGACGGTACGCCCTTAGGATGCAAGGAAAATTAATCGATTTAAAGTAGGGCTGTCAAGCGATTAAAATTTTTAATCGAGTTAATAACAGCTTAAAAACTAATTAATCGTAATTAATCGCAATTCAAACCATCTATAAAATATGCCATATTTTTCTGTAAATTATTGTTGGAATGGAAAGATAAGACACAAGATGGATATATACACTCATCATACGGTACATAGGGACTGTATTTGTTTATTAGAACAATAAATCAACAAGATGGCATTAATATTATTAACATTCTGTTAAAGCGATCCATGGATAGAAAGACTTGTAGTTCTTAAAAGATAAATATTAGTACAAGTTATAGAAATTTAATATTAAAACCCCTCTTAATGTTTTCGTTTTAATAAAATTTGTAAAAATTTCAATCAAAAAAATAAACTAGTAGCCCGCCATTGTTGATGTCGATAATTACTTACACAATGTTCATGAGTGCTGAAGCCTATAAAATCAGTCGCACCCAAGCGCCAGCAGAGGGCGGCAAAACTCCATAAAACACAATTAACATGTGAGCGGGGCATGTGCGTTAATTGCGTCAAATACTTTAACGTGATTCATTTAAAAAATTAATTACCGCCCGTTAACGCGATAATTTTGATCGCCCTAATTTAAAGTGTTACGTTTCATTGCCATTGACGGTCATAGACATCCCATCCATGTGGACTGGGGGGGTAAGGTCCGGTTTTCGAACGGACACTCAGCCTTTCTTTTCAGTGATGTGTCCGGCGTCCGGCACAACCCATTGGCCAGGCGCTATTTGTCCTTCTTTTAAAGAAAATGGGTTCAGTTTATGTGACACAACTCGGCCCCACGGTTGTCACAACTGGTCTGTGATTGGCCAAGAGTGGCTTCAGTTAAAAACATCCTATTGTGGTATGAAAAAGTATTTGAACCTTTTGGAATTTCTCCTATTTCTGCATAAAATCACCATCGAATGTGGTCTGATCTTTATCAAAATCACACAGGTGAAAATAATGTCTGCTTTAACTAAAACCACTCAAACATTTATAGGTTTTCATATTTTAATGAGGATAGCATGCAAACAATGACATAAGGGGGGAAATAAGTGAACTCTCTGCCTAAAGAGACTTAAAGAGGAATTGAAACCAATTTTTTACCGAACAATTAAGTCAAGTGTGTGCTCCGACTGGGTGTTTTAAAGCTCCTCGGCCCACTATAAAACACACACCTGGTAAGAATTGTCTTGATGAGAAGCATTGTCTGATGTGCATCATGGCTCGGTCAGAAGAGCTGTCTGAAGACCTGCGATCAAGGATTGTTGATTTGTATAAAGCTGGGAATGGATGCAAAACCATCTCTAAAAGTCTGGATGTTCATCAGTTGACAGTCAGAGAAGTTGTCTACAAATGGAGAGCGTTTGACGCTGTTGCTTCTCTCCCAAGGAGTGGCCATCCACCAAAGATGAGGCCGAGAGTTCAGCGCAGAATACTCAGAGAGGTAAAAAAATAACCTCAGAGTGTCTGCGAAAGACTTACAGAAATCACTGGCACAGTCCAATATCCCTGTGCACACACCAGCTATGTGTAAAACTATGGCTAAGAATGGTGTTCATGGGAGGACTTCACGGAGGAAGCCACTGCTGTCTAAAAAAAACATTGTTGCTCGTTTAATGTTTGCAAAAAGGCACTTGGACACTCCACAGAAGTTTTGTCTTGATGAGAAGCATTGTCTGATGTGCATCATGGCTCGGTCAAAATAGCTGTCTGAAGACCTGCGATGGATTGTTGATTTGTATGAAGCTGGGAAAGAAGGCAAAACCATCTCTAAAAGTCTGGTTGTTCATCAATCGACAGTCAGAGAAGTTGTCTACAAATGGAGAGCGTTTGACGCTTTATACATATATATATCCGTCTTGTGTCTTATCTTTTCATTCCAACAATAATTTACAGGAAAATATGGCATATTTTATTGCTGGTTTGAATTGCGATTAATTACTATTTTTATGATGTAATTAACTCGATTAAAGATTGTAATCATTTGACAGCCCTAGTTTTGATTGTTATTTCTTTGTTCGTTTCTCATGATTCCGTATTTTTTTTCCTCAGAATGGAGTGATTCCAGATATATTTCCCTGCACTTGCTCTATAAAATCAACATTTACTGACTACCACAATGTTTTTTTATTTCTTTTAGTGTTTCTGAATGCTAAAGAGATGCACTTTTGAAATAATTCATTATTTTTTTCAAGTTTTTTATCTGAGTTTGTTGTACATGATAAAACCTTTTTAGAACGATATCTCGATTCTTGGCAGGAGCATATCGATAACCTTTTGGGATAAATCACCATTTCGATATTTTGTCACGCCCCTAATTAACATCACATTCTTGTGATATTTACAACCAACCAAAGTGGGACAGTAGCTGCGCTTTAAAAATGCAGATTAAAATCCAACATTCTCTCCTTCGCACCCCCGTCCGAAGCCTATTTATAGCAGGGTGACTTTTCCAAGCATATAGGTCAAGGCTGTTTGTGAGATCCACATGATCACATTGTGCAGGATTCCTCATGACTCCTCCGCCAGCTAAAGCCAAGGCTGAATGTTTGGTCTGTTTTTTTATTTCTAATTGCTCATTCTACGAGAAGATTCAGGTTTTAATCCAAGGTCCGTAAATCCGCCGAGCCGAGCGTAATCGCAGTCATTAAATCCTCGTTTTCTGTCAAGATGGGAAATATAGCGGTATCCTAAAATGGCCCGGTGGCAGCCTTCGTCCTTAATCCTGATCTTTCAAACAATGAGCGCAGTCTTACATGCGGTGGCTGACAAAGATTTGGCCCTTTTGTGCACATTCCTCATGTTCACCCACGTTCCAATGCTTTCAGGATAAATCACCCAGCCTCCACTTGGACTCCAATGCAGCAGAGCAGAATCAAATAAAGCAATTACAATCAAAACAACCTTTTGGAAGCCTCATCGATCAGACCCCCCAAAATGCGGGAGTTTGCGGTGCGGAGAAAGAATCAGATGGATGCTCGTTTTGTGTGTTTGCTCAAAGTTTTTCGCGAGGTCGCGCTCTGTCCACACGCCTGGAGCGGGGCGGTATTCCAGAGGCGAAGAATGCGGCGCTATTGACATTCCCATGTAATGGAAGAACACAATAGGTTTTTTTTTTATTTGAACGCCACGCTTATGAATGTTGACATTTTCAAATACAAAATGCCGTAAAGTCAGGGAATTAATTTGACTCTCAGTGTTGTTTTCGGCATCCCCATTTTCGTCTTTTGTTCGGGTCTTCGTCATACTAGTCGTTTCAACATGTGTCCGCCTTCGTCTCGTTTTCTTCGACGAAAAGTCGGGAAAATTTCGTCTAGCTTTGGTCGACGTGTACTCAAAATGTTTTCGTCGGCAAATGTAAATGAATACAGGTACTCCCTGAGTTACAAACGAGTTTCGTTCCTACGCTGGCCACATAACCCGAATGAACCCTTTTAATACCCCTAAATCTCAAAAAAACTATCCAAATATTGTATTGTATTTTGTTTCATGATGGAAGATACACTGCCCTCTGGTGGCAGCTTTAGCTCTGGCTGGACTGTTGCCTTGTATGACTGAGGAGCAGACCAGGGCCATGTAAAGAGGGTTACAACGCTCTTTGATATCGCCGGAGGTGGTCAAGTAGTTCATGTAGGGCGTGAGTAGTTCCAAGCACAATCAGCGCTGTAGTGGTTTGCAATGGAACTGACAGCAGTAATTGTGACAATTATGGAAAAATGGATAAAATGACGTACAGTGGGGCAAATAAGTATTTAGTCAACCACTAATTGTGCAGGTTCTCCCACTTGAAAATATTAGAGAGGCCTCTAATTGTCAACATGGGTAAACCTCAACCATGAGAGACAGAATGTGGGGAAAAAAAAAAACAGAAAATCACATTGTTTGATTTTGAAAGAATTTATTTGAAAATCATGGTGGAAAATAAGTGTTTGAATGGATTCAATACCAAAAGTTCATCTCAATACTTTGTTATGTACCATTTGTTGGCAATAACCAAGGCCAAACGTTTTCTGTAACTCTTCACAAAGCTTTTCACACACTGTTGCTGTTATTTTGGCCCATTCCTCCATACAGATCTTCTCTAGAGCAGTGATGTTTTGGGGCTGTTGTTTGGCAACATGGACTTTCAACTCTCTCCACAGATTTTCTATGGGGTTGAGATCTGGAGACTGGCTAGGTCACTCCAGGACCTTGAAATGCTTCTTACGAAACCACGCCTTTGTTGCCCTGTGTGTTTGGGATCATTGTCATGCTGAAAGACCCAGCCACGTCTCATCTTCAATGCCCTTACTGATGGAAGGAGATTTTCCCTCAAAATCTCTCGATACATGGTCCCATTCATTCTTTCCTTTACACAGACCAGTCGTCCTGGTCCCTTTGCAGAAAAACAGCCCCAAAGCATGATGTTTCCACCCCCATGCTTCACAGTGGGTATGGTGTTCTGGGGATGCAATTCAGTATTCTTTCTCCTCCAAACACGAGAAGCTGTGTTTCTACCAAAAAGTTCTATTTTGGTTTCATCTGACCATAACACATTCTCCCAGTCCTTTTCTGGATCATCCAAATGCTCTCTAGCGAACCGCAGATGGGCCTGGACATGTACTTTCTTCAGCAGGGGGACACGTCTGGCAGTGCAGCATTTGAGTCCCTGGCGGCGCATTGTTACTATGGTCCCAGCTCTCTGTAGGTCATTCACTAGGTCCCCCCATGTGGTTCTGGGATTTTTGCTAACTGTTCTAACCCATCATTTTGACGCCACGGGGTGAGATCTTGCATGGAGGGAGATTATCAGTGGTCTTGTATGTCTTCCATTTTCTAATAATTGCTCCCACTGTTTATTTCTTTACACCAAGCGTTTTACCTAATGCAGATTCAGTCTTCCCAGCCTGGTGCAGGTCTACAATCTTGTCTCTGGTGTCCTTCAACAGCTCTTTGGTCTTGGCCATAGTGGAGTTTGGAGTGTGACTGACTGAGCTTGTGGACAGGTGTCTTTTATACCGATAATGAGTTAAAACAGGTGCCATTAATACAGGTAACGAGTGGAGCCTCGTTAGACCCCGTTAGAAGAAGTTAGATCTCTTTGACAGCCAGAAATCTTGCTTGTTTGTAGGTGACCAAATACTTATTTTACACTCCAATTTGGAAATTAATTCTTTAAAAATCAAACAATGTGATTTTCTGTTTTTTTTCCCACATTCTCTCTCATGGTTGAGGTTTACCCATGTTGACAATTACAGGCCTCTGTAATCTTTTCAAGTAGGAGAACTTGACTAAATACTTATTTGCCCCACTGTACCTAAGTACTTGTTTGATTCTGCCATTGCATTATGACATGTACATTGTCATTGATACTTTTTTTTTTAATTGCTGTGGGCCAATAAAAACTGGGCAGCGGGCCACAGTTTGGACACCCCTGGTATAAATGCATTACCACTAGAGCTGGGAATCTTTGGGCACCTAACGATTTGATTACGATTATGATTCAGAGGCTCCGATTCGATTATAAAACGATTATTGATGCACCCCACTCCTTTTTTTTTTTTTTTTTTTTTTTTTTTTTTTTAAACATTAGTTCCAAAATTGTTCAAAAATCCTTTCAGGCTAAACAAAACTACTATTTCAGTATCAAGTTAACATATAGCAGTAAACAAATATACAAAAATAACAGTAAATAAAAAACTCCAGTCCCCATTCTATATCAGCAGCTTTAAACTACTTTCAATTAATTTAATGTTGTGAATCAACCGTTAAAGTTGTTAAAATTGCTCCTGTTATTCCATAATTTCTCTTTTGTCTACTTTCAACATGTGAAAGTTTAAAAACTATTTTAAAGATAGTTTCAAGTCAATATTTTACCGATTTAGGAGTATTTTAGATAAAAAGTTAATTAGGTTCGCTTGGAAGGTTTGCAACAACAGCCTTGCAGGGAAGTGTACTGCTTTAAGATGGCGGCCGTTACTAACGCCCGCATCTAGTTTTTTGTAGATGTGCTGGTAACGATACCGAAGCTATAATGCATCTAGTCCTATATAAATGATATCTACCGTAACATAATGTGGCTTGTAGCAGCTTTTCGGCAGCAGTCAGGTATGTTGTTGTGTTTTTTTTTTTTTTTAATCTCGTGGCATGAGTTGAGCTAGAGCCGTGAGTTGAGCATTGGCGTTACCCGAGGGGCCGGGTAATGAGAAGCATGATGTTTAGCTACTCTCGCTCCGTCCCTAATTGCGTACCGAAGACCGCGCGGCGCGCTGAGTGTGTCGTACTTCTGCTTTACTTGGCATATTTCAATAATCGGAATTTGAATGTTTGTGAATCGTTCTCGAATCTCCCACGGCCGAATCGCGAATAATCTAAGAATCGGAAATTTTGCACACCTCTAAACCACTGTTCAAATTTTGTGAGTGAGTCAGCCCAGAGGCATTGTTTTCTTTGTGAAAAGTCTGTATCGAGTAACAAATGCGCATTCATCTGCTTTCCCCCCCCCGTCATTGACCCTGCCGTGTCCTCGTCCGACACTTGGGGCCCAATCGGGTTTAATGTCACCGTCGCCTCCTTTTGACATTTGCGCTCAAAGGCGATTTTCTCACTTGATGGCAAGCCCACTGTTGACAAAAGTGAGATGTGGCGGGAAAATCACAGCCCCGTGCTCCCCTCCCCGGCCGGCCCACATTAGTATTCAGCGGCGGTAGCTTCCTGACACTATGTTCCTTCACGCCTCTCCCGGAGGATTTCCGACTCACCCTTCTCGCTGGATCTTCGTCCTCGCCTCCTCCCCAATTTCATCAGCGGGTCACGTTGATTTTGCATCACCATAGAGACGCTCGTGATGTCAGTCGTTGAAGGTGCCACGACTGAGCTACAAAAACTGGGTTCCAAAAGAAAAGCTAGATGAAGCATGGATTACTTGATTTCTGCTAAATTCACCTTCAACAACAGGCGATTGTGCTAAGACTGCAAGGAAGCTAAGTTTCCTGCAAAGTTCCAAAAAATATCTGATCAAATCTATACCGTCGTGTGTCAATGTCACTGACTAAATATGCGATAACTTTGTTTAGAATTACCTTCCTATTAGTAGTGTTCCGAAAAACGCCGTTATAAATAACGCTGTTACATAATGGCATTATTTTTTTTCAGTAACTGGGTAATCTAGCTAATTATTTTTTCCGCTGTTACAACGCCGTTACCATTACGGACGGTCAAAAGCGGTGCGTTACTTACTTTTAATAAATTGAAGAAACTTCCAGCCGTAATGAGTCTACTCCGCTCTGTTTATTTGTCATCCTAGACTTGGGGTGCGTTCAGGGTCGAGAATAGCGCACGTGTTTTTTCTTAGCAAAGATATACCACACAGGACGTGCTGGCACTCTGTTTCTTTAATAGCACATATAACGTACGGCTCTCGGCAGGCCGTGTCTCTAACTCACTCCCGCATCATGTGAGCAACACAATATTGGCGCCGTGTGCACTTTAGGGTGCCTCGGATAATTCTGTATCAGAATATTACAGTACATACTGTACGTCTTCTGACTCCAGGCTGTTTGTCCCTGCTCATTCAATTAGTCAATGCTTTCCAAAGCTTGCTAACGTTTCTGTTTTTGCTACACCTGAACGCTCGCCTCGTTCCCATCCCCCACTGGCAGCCAGCAAGAATGCTGCTTCCATCTTGAGGACGGCAGACGCGTTGAGGGTGACGGGGGGGGAGTCGGGGGACGAGGCTACCTGAATGCACCACCTGGATAGATGCGATGGAAGTGATTGTGATTGGCTAAGGGTTAGTCGTGTTACCAATTCGCCTTCGTTGGTAATTGGCGGTGCTTTCAACTCCTCACCGTGGTGAAAACTGGACCGGCGATTCACGTTGGCTCTTGTCGTCGGTTGGCTCGGTTCGTCCGATTTCCTCCTCAGGATGGCGGCAGCGTGCATTAAAACACCGAGAGGCATCAGATGGCTTTTTGTGGGTACTTTTATTAACAAAACAAAAGCATGTGGGGGACACTGCCACTCGAGTCTGCGCTAACTGCACACTTTTTCCAACTCTCGACTCTCTCGCTCCCTCTCGCTCGACCACTCTCCCCCCCACCCCTCCATACTGACAATGCCGGTCACAACAAAAGCAGCAGCGGCCCCTTGGGGTGCCGGTAACACATGTGTCATGGTAAGCCAATCAGAGCCGGTGTTTTCACACACAAACCGGAACAGCGCGTGCGGCAAAACAGATGCAGAGGGATATGACGACAGAGCATTCAGAGGAAAATTTGTCCTTTACGAGGTGGAGATATAAACACTATTTCAAGTCAAAATACTTGAAGTACAGTAGGCTATGTCTACTTGACCAGTTGTCTCAGGTTGTGAGAGTTAGATGTAATTAATTAAACTCGCTTTATATTGTTTACTGCTGATTGTTATTTTATTATATTGTTTACTGTTTATTTTTGTTGCACTTCAAGTGTAGGATAAATCTGTTGCTGGTGAGGTGCAATAAATATCACAAGGTTCTATAACACAACTACCTGTCTGTTCTTCTCTATTCAACTGACTCGAATACTGCTCAGAAAATGTCAAATTCTTTGACATACAACGGCTTCTTTGATAACACTTTATAATAACTAAAACTATAAATAAATGATTTATTGTTGATTTGTGAAGTATTTGTTAAGTTTGTTAAGCATTTACAGGGTGTTCCAATATGGTTGACCCCATTCTAAAATGCCCATGCTAATTGATGGATCTTAATAAAACTATATACACTTTCTGTTGAAGGTCATAAGTTTTATTAGTTAAATATACAAAGAAAAGTACAAATATTTGGTGGTTCTGTGGCAGATTTTCATAAATGTGCAACATGAGCGCTGCCTGCAAAATGCCTTACCAAAATGCCTTCTCTTTTGAAGTAGATAGCATTTCTTAACCTGAAAAATAGAAATGCCAAACGTTACACACAAAAACTTGAAACGTTTCGACACAAACTGTGTTTCAGGTTAACCACACCCTGTAAATGCTTAACAAACTGTTAACAAATACTTCACAAATCAACAATAAATCATTTATCAACAGTTTACGAATGATCTATTAACTCGTAAAATGGATCGTTATTATAAAGTAACGGAAATAATTACTTTCCCTGGTAACTAGTTACTTTTACTATAGAGTAATTCAGTTACTCACTTACTTTTTGGAAGAAGTAGGGAGTAACTAACCAATTTTTTAAAGTAACGTGCCCAACACTGCCTATTACTGGTTATGATGCGGCTTGCTTTTCATGGTGTTTTTTTCTATTGTAGCTGCTTGTGTTCAGAGACTTGACTTCTGGCACGGTAGTTTCTCTCCCTACTGAGCAGGGGGTGGCGCTGAGCCCCTCCACCGTCAAAAAGCACCTACAGGCGGACACACTTTGTGCTTCCCATCATTGATCCACCTCTGCCTTCAATTATAATCCGTCAATATTAATTTATTGGCTGGCGTTGACGGTGTTAGACGCCCAACAATGAGTTCCATTTGAGCAAAAGCTCAAGTCTTTTCAGAAAGTTAAACGAAAAGCTGCAGCCAAGATGTGTTGGGGAGGGAAAAAAGTGCGAGTCAGAGGGTGTTAGGGAGAAGTGGATTCAGTTGTCAAGAGACATAATCGAGGCCAATGCCGAGTCTGCGCTGAGCGGCGATGAAGCTCGACATGCATTTTCGCAGAGCACGAACTGCTTGACATTTGGAAGGACCTTTTCTCTCCCCGGCTGCCCGAAGAGGAATTGGAGCAAGGCCGGGGGGCGGAAGGACTAAACGGTCTCGTCCCGGCTGCAATCAGAGCGTGTCGCAGGAACGGAGAAGGTTCGGCCGTTGCTGACTTTTCTAGAACATTTTACCCAAAGTGGATTTTGTAACAGCCTTTGAGGGGTTCCGAGCGGGTTCAATCCACATCTCCTTTGCTATTTTCTTTTCCATTAGCAGGTTGCGCTCGCTCACTCTCCGTTAGGGTGATGGAAGAATTCAGATAGCGCCTCCTGAGAGCTTGATGGAGGGTTTTTTTGTCCTTTTGCACAATACCAAAGCTGCCCAAAGTAGCGATTTTGGCAAAGTGGTTTCAAATGAGAGGGACTTGAATTGTAAATAAGGTAAAGCTAGGCATTGGCATGTATTAAGAAGCCATTTTTTGGCCTTGTTGCACAAAAACATACATTTTCATATGCATGTGCAGTCTCTCATGATACCGTTTTTTTTTTGCCAGTGTTATGATCGTGGACTTTGCTTTTGGAGCTTTTCCTCCAAGCGCCTCGCGATCGACTTTCTCGAAGACACTTCCACTCGATGACTTCTTCACACCCCTCGGGGGCATCTCGACAAGTCGGACGTCTGGCTTCCGCTGCGCGACTGTCGGTTTGACACATGACGGTTGGCAGCGCTGCCGGACCTTGGCGAGGAGGGCGGGCCACGTGTCAAGGTGGCGGGATTGCAAAAACATCACAGATGAATCACTCAAAAGCACACGGAGAGGTGAGAAGACACCATTTGAGGTGGCCCACTGCGGATGCCAGATGGCTGCCAAGATGAATTCAATTAAACGATCTGTTTCATCAGGTTAAGTGAAGGTTTTAGCAGGTAAATCCTCTGGAATCCAGTTTTATTGCCACGGTTAGTTTGAATTTTGTAACGCTACTTATAGTCATGTAGCGGAGGGGCTGTCGGGGCGGTGTCCGGGGGTGTCGCCAGTCTTGGATTAGGCAGGAGAGTTTATGCGTTACTGTTGTCAGAGAGTTATCATTTGTCAGCGTCAGCCAAGAAGGAATGTGGCGTCATCTTCAAATATTGTTATCAAGCTCTAGGTCGGCTGATGACGGGAGTTGCTCCTATCTTGTGTCACTTTAGTGTTTTGGACCATTATCTTGTTGCAGCATCCATCCTCGTTTTAGCTTCAACTCTCTGACAGATGGCCTCAGGTTTTCCTGCAAAACATCCTGATAAACTTTTGAATTCATTCTTCCATTAATGATTGCAAGTTGTTCAGGCCCTGAGGCAGTAAAACAGCCCCAAATCATGATGCTCCCTCTACCATGCTTCACGGTGGGGATGAGGTGTTGATGTTGGTGAGCTGCTCCATTTTTCCTCCACACATGACGTTGTGTGTTATTCCCAAACAATTCAACTTTGGTTTCATAAGTCCACAAAACATATTATCAAAATTTCTGTGGAGTGTCCAAGTGCCTTTGTGCGACCGTTTAATGAGCAACAATGTTTTTTTAGACAGCAGTGGGTTCCTCTGTGGAGTCATTCTTGGCAATATAGTTGATGTGTGCGCAGAGATATTGGACTGTGCCAGTGATTTCTGTAAGTCTTTAGCAGACACTCTTTTTTACCTCTCCGAGTATTCTGCGCTGAACTACCGTCATCATCTTTGGTGGATGGCCACTCCTTGGGAGAGAAGCAACAGCGCCAAACTCTCTCGATTTGTAGACAACTTCTCTGACTAGGGATTAATGAACATCCAGACTTTTTTTTTTTTTTTTTCTCTCTCTCTCTTGCTCAGTCAGTTTCATGACGCACACAGTTTTCCTTAAACTATGGTATAAGTCAGGGCCGGCCCAGGCCATTTGGAGGCCCTAAGCAAAATAATGCAAAGGGGCCCATATTTTTGGCCCACCATTTCGTCACAGTGTACTGTGAAACCTATACGTGCAATCCAACCCATACGTCCATATTTTGTATATTAATCAGATTTTGTTGCATTGCATACTTCAAACTTCTCACCCCAAATGATTGTCAGTACTTACAGTAGATAGCGCCAAACCTTTTTCTAAAAGAGGACAGATAGAAGTTAAGGAAGAACTTTTATTTTTTAAAGCTTGTAATCAAGTCTCAAAACTCACAAAAGTCAAATAAAGCAAACAGTAGTAAACCAAATAGAACACAAATTACACAATTGCCAGATTGGGGGCCCCCTGGTGGTCAGGGGCCCTAAGCAGGTGCATAGTCTGCGTATAGGCTGGGCCGGCCCTGGTATAAGTGCTATTTATTATATATTGGGTGAGAGTAATACAAGCAGTCAAACAATAAATACGAGAAATGATACTATTCCCTGATTGATTATATTAAGTGTGTTAGAGTAATGCAAACCGTTAGACGGTGCCTACGAGAAAAGGCACTATTTCCTTCAACTGATAGCATTTTTGGCTCCCGATACCCATTCCGACTACCGGCTTTGTGGTATCCACCGATACTGTACAGACTTAAAAGCGGAAATGTGAAGTAAGGTTGGCCAACCATGTTTTTGAATAATATCAATGGCTAAACAATTATAAGCATATTTTCGTTATTTTTTTTTAACGGAACGCTTCCAGATTCTTTGTTTAACCCATAGCAACGCCCTTGACAACAAAAATGCTTTTCTTTGGCAATCTTCAGAAATTAGAAGTGCGAGGGAAGTCCGCCATAGAACAGTATTGTTTGTTGCATTGCTTCTCGGTAAGATGCCACGGCGGTGTGTGGCGATGTTTTTTTCTCACTCAAACGAAAAGTTGAGTGGCCAAAGGATAGCAGTGCACCTAAATGGACATCTTTCATTCGCACGAAGCGAATGAATTTCACGCTGTCATCGAGTATTGTTCTCTGCTACAAACACTTCGAAGATTCCTGCTTCCTTAACCAGTCTGCTTATGATCAAGGATTTGCCAAAAAGTAAGTGTGATTTTTGGATAGATGACTGATGACTTTGTCAAAGCAGAGCGGCCAACTGTTGTGGAATGAACCGTAGAAGCTAGCGACGTTAGCCAAAAGCTAACTCGTGGCAATCCCCGATCATAGTTGTTGTTGTGTTCGCTAGGTTAAGCGTGTTTAAATCGTGCTTCATCTGCGATCTTGTCCGAAAGGGTTAATCCACTCTCAATTGAGAAAGGGGTGTGGATGTGCAGATAAGCGGGTCTGCGTCGCGGTAGTTCACGGTCACGTTGCCGTAAGAGACACACACCGCCGGTGAGTTTGTGCACATTTATTTGTATTTGTATTATGTATTTCCACCTTCATGCATTGCATTGCATTTGTACGATTCGGCATTTCTTTCACGGTGATCGCTTGATAGCCTTCTAGTTTGTGTTTTACGAGAGCCGCTGACAGGTGACAACTAGCGTGTTGGCATTGAGTCGATCTCGCAGCGAACCAGCGAGCGGCTCAAGTCACGCAGTGAATCATGGGAAATGTAGTCTCAGGACAACACTGACGTGGTGCTTTGTAACCTGTTCGCTTGTGTGAAAAAACTACATTTCCTCACACCATTAGACGCCACTTCCTGTCGAGAGCCCCGAGCTGTGTTTGTACTGTTAGCTCCATGTGTTAATAAAGAAACAAAGTAGTCAGCATGTCGTGTGTTCGATACCTTGGTCAACAAATAGCTCATAACAAGACACTATGCACGATCCGTTTAAGAGACGCTGGGACTGGAGAGCTGTGAGTAGTAGGAGGCGACCGAGAAGCAAAACTTTGCGGTTGAATGTGGCGGCAGTCCGCTATTATTTTGGTTTCTTATTGTTGCCACAATAAAGTGGAGATAGCCATCAACGACTACTCTCCTTCTTTCCCCCCAACGTTTTTGTATTATTATTTTATCTGCCAAAATGAACATGAAGTCTGATTATAATTTTTTTTAAAACAATGTCATCAGATAGACAAAAACATAAAATTATGTGCAAATGCCTGCATCTTCCAACCATGAAAATAATAACAGCTTATATTTTACCAATCTTGTAATCTCGATGGGTCTTGTCTCCATTCCATGTCAGGTAGTCTAGACACATTGTTTGCATCCTGATTAGCGTCTGGCTAATACATGTTAGGTCCAACATGAAATTCCAACCTCCTCTTCTTCCTCCAACTCTTCAAAAACTTGGATCCCCTCCCTTGCGCTCGATCTATCGCTTATATCGCTGTTTGAATCATTGTTTGAAGGGCTTTGTATGGCGGCCGTACGTATGGAGCGCTGCCATCGCTGTTCTCGGTGTGACGTATCACTTCCGGGTTCGTCCCCTTTCAGGCTCGAACGTCGGAAACGCGATTATTTAGTCAAATATACAACATATAAATTATTTTTTCATGCTGTATTTGTTGGACAATATTTAATCACTTGTGACCCTATTTGGCATGTTATGAAATTACTTCACATTTCTGCTTTAACTGTAAAGCAAGTGCTATCACGGCTCGGTCAAACACAGATGAACTCATTTTCTGCCATTGACGGCACTCAACGTCCAATCCATTTGCCACCCTCTCACTTCAAATGGATTGGACATCTACTGGTGATAAAGATTGATCTAAAAGCTGCATGACACAAAGCAGACCGAGAACAATTGTCACGCCGCGCGCTGCCTTTCATTGGTCTCCAGGCGTCACATAAACACTTCGCCGGAGAGCCCGGCGGTCTAAACAAAGCCTTGAAATATTCCGCCACTCAAACGGATGCCTCACTCGAACACTAGAAGCGGGGAAGGGGAGATATTTCACTATGAAGTGTAAATAAGCATGGTAAATAAACGAAAGTCCTTGATGTTTTTCGGGCGCTAGCACGCCGGCTAATCTGTCTTAACTTGACATTGAAGGCGGACGTTTCCACGAATTCGAAAACCCATCGTGACCGTTTGATTAAAGTCGCGTGGCACGGTTCGCTTTCGACGTCCTAACGACTCAATTATTTACAAGCGTCGAAAAAGTACGCTTTGCTTTTATGCGATTGGGCTCCTTGATCATTTTCTTTCAACTAACCGGCAAAATACCCAGTAAGTGAGCTGCGGAAACCAAAAACATAGACTAACAAGAGTTGATGAGAGGAAAGAGCAGAGGGTGGGGGAAAAAACGAGGCCATGAGGAAACAATCTGACCTGAAAAAGTTGGGTTAAGCGAGAAAAATGTGAGAAAGTACGTGGGAAATTGAAGAGTTATCAAGTTCGACTAAAGTTTTCAAAGCTGCGAAACGTGATTGATGTCTAAAATTCAACTATAATCCGTTGGCAATGACGGTGATGGATGTCCAAATTAGTTTATCACTAGTAGACATCCAATGCATTTGAACTGGGAGGGTGGCAGCGAATGAACGAATGACATCTATCACCGTCAACGGGAGGGCTGGTAGCAGGTGCCCGGTTTGCTGGCATAAAGAAGGCATGCTTGGGCAAACAGAAAGATAAGCTGATACGCGGACCTGTAATATTGTGTTTACCGTAATTTCCCGAATATAAGGCGCACCCGTGTATACCGCGCACCCCAAATTTCCTTGTAAAATCTAGGGAAAATTTTAGCCCCAATAAATAGAAGAATACAAGAAAACAGAGCTCTTGTACAGATACAGAAATGTCATTTTACTGACTGGTGAAACACAGCACAAGCATAGAACATTGGTAGTTCAAAACATTACCATAAACTGACAATTTGTAAGGTAATATGATCTGACAACTTCTTCAACTTACCAGAATCTTGGAGAAAACAAAACAGATGTGACTTTTCTTTTAAAGGCTGCTGTATAACTTGCCCGTTTTATCATGATGAATAAACGTTTCTTCCATGGACTGATACGGTAAAATAAAAGTGGTGATTTAGGTCGGAAATCAGAAGAGCGCATCGCTGTTGACTACAATGTAACAATAGGAACGATTGTTACCGTAATTTCCCGAATATAAGGCGCACCCGTGTATAACGCGCATCCCAAATTTACCTGTAAATTCTAGGGGAAATTATTGTATAACGCGCACCCTAATTTTAGCACCAATAAATAGAAGAATACAAGAAAACAGAGCTCGTGTACAGATACAGAAATGTCATTTTACTGACTGGTGAAACACAGCACAAGCATAGCACATTGGGATAGGCGGATCTACTATTCAGGCGAAGCAGGCCCCCAACCAGTAGAGGGCCCCCAATCAGCTGCCCTTGCCCCAACGAGCAAGGGCTTGGGCCACCGGAGCCAGCAGCACCCCCACTTATTCGTCATGTATAATTATGTCAGCATACCAAACATATAACAAAACAAAAAAGAAAGCCATTTGAATGCTGCATTTATATTATCTTTCCCGCACACACACGCACTACAATGGACTGTTCCACGACGACGGACTGAGTAGGCCTATCAGTCGCTTAGCTTCATTTAGCGCTGTTTAGCTTCGCTTAGCTCCGTTTAGCATTGCTTAGCTGTTTGTTAGCTTCACTTAGCTCTCCCGCGTTTTCCACGTCACTAAGCTCACTGTTTTTACAGCTTACTTGCTACTTTGCACGTCGGCTATCGTTTATTTCGAACACATGAGCGAACGTGCTGTCCATGAGAGCCAAAGTGCAGTGAGGGAGAAGTTGAGAACAGGCCTCTATTGCCTCTTTTAACTTTCTTCTTCTTCTTCACACCGAACATAAAATACATGACAGCACACCCTGTGGCGAAACAATGCAGTACAGTTCCAATCAGTCATACAATACCACTCAACAGCTGGTTAACAGCATTTGCTCATTAAAATAAATAAATAAATTAGGGCTGTCAAAATTATTGCGTTAACGGGCGGTAATTTGTTTTTTTAATTAATCACGTTAAAATATTTGACGCAATTAACACACATGCCCCGCTCAGACAGATTTAAATGACAGTACAGTGTAATGCCCACTTGTTAATTGTGTTTTATGGAGTTTTGCCGCCCTCTGCTGGCGCTTGGGTGCGACTGATTTTATAGGCTTCGGCACCCATGAGCAATGTATAAGTAATTATTGACATCAACAATGGCGGGCTACTAGTTTATTTTTTGATTGAAAATTTTACAAATTTTATTAAAACGAAAACATTAAGAGGGGTTTTAATATAAAATTTCTATAACTTGTACTAACATTTATCTTTTAAGAACTACAAGTCTTTCGATCCATGGATTGCTTTAACAGAATGTTAATAATGTTAATGCCATCTTGTTGATTTATTGTTATAATAAACAAATACAGTCCTTATGTACCGTATGTTGAATGTATATATCCATCTTGTCTTATCTTTCCATTCCAACAATAATTTACAGAAAAATATGGCATATTTTATAGATAGTTTGAATTGCGATTAATTACGATTAATTAATTTTTAAGCTGTAATTAACTCGATTAAAATTTTTAATCGTTTGACACCCCTACTTTCTGGGTTTAGCTTGGAGGTGAGAGGAAGCTAGTTAGCTGTTTGGCATGCTAACTAGCCACATTATCTGCCTCGTTAACAAGCTTACGTTGTATTATTTGTGCACCATCGCTAGGCACACTAAACACGCTGAACTCTCATAGCAGGTGGAAAACGTTCATGACAGTGTTTACTTACCTTAAATTTTGTGTAAAGAGACGGATGATGGTCACGTACTGTAAATGTGAAATCATGTTTGAGCTGCTGCCCCCCTTGTAACTACCCTCTTGCACGTCAGCTGTCCTTCCTCCTCTAAGCCGCAGACGTCTGCTTTTTTTTTTTTTTTTGAGGGAGAAAAGCTCAAGTGAAGTTTCGCCACCTTCAGCCATTATGTTAACTCTTTGGTCTACAGCACAGACAGAATAGCGTCACTGACAGACACAGCAACAACCGGAGGGAGAGGGGTGAGCGTTGCCGCTCCAAGCTATTTCTCGCTGCATTTTTGGGACATAAAAAAGAATTCATACGGTATGACGGAAAATTTTGAAACCGTGACGTTTTCATACCACTGTAAACCTTGAAACTGGTAATTGCCTACTTCTGGCACTCTAGTTCCTTTCCCTACCGAGCAGCGGGTGCAGGCGGACGCGCTTTGAGCTTCCCCTCGTTGAAAGAACCACTGCTCTATTGCATATGACAGGCAATGAGTTAAAAATGACAAAAATGGCGTTGGCCCACTCCTGCTCTCAGTAGCTCCATTTCATTTGATTTCTGCCTGTCAAACAAAGCTTTAAATGAAATTCTCTCCTGCAGTCTACATACTGTTATGTAGAGACTTTCAATTCAGGTGAGTGTCATCGCACGGGCAAAGAAAAGCACACTCATCGTCCCTTGTTCAAATATTTAGAGGATAACATCTTTGAAAGAGCGAAAACGTTATTAAGACAGCGGCTGATTACTTTTCTGTCCGGTCGCGCGAAAGCCAGTCATCAGCTGACGGGGACTTTGGGCTCTAATTAACGTACGCCCTTCCCGATCCCGACGTCCCCGAGTCCCAGAGGCAATAACGGCGGCAAGACGGCGCCATCCGATACGCTGACGCGTTAGGACGTCTATCTATTCTAACCGGAGTCGGCGTGAACGGCTCTGAGGCCGCGGCGACCTCTCGCAAGGTTTAAAAAAGCATTACAGGGCGGCAGGTAGCGAGCGGGTCGAGGTGGCCATTTGATTGGACGGGACGGCAAATGTCTTGATGGGCCATTTTGGATGCTCCGCTGAGTCGCAATTACCGTGGAGACAGAAAGAGGGGGAAATGGCCCCCGGGGGCGGATAAAGTCACATTAGCGAATTAGCTAATCTGTCGCAAGCGTGAGTAGGGACCGCCACATCTGGAGTTCTTCAGCCAAGCGCGGCGGTTAACCTCCGGATGTTCCTCTCGCTGGTCGTGTCGAGCACTTGTTAAGATATAGCTGGGTTTTTTTCCTGAGTCATATGTAAAATTCACGATTGTAACCAGTGGCGGACTTGGCAATTCATGGGTCAGGGGTTAAAAAGGTGAGAAGGGTGTGGAGTAAATATGTTCCGGTACACTAAGGCTGTCCTAAACGACAAATTTTTGTTGTTGTTGTTGTTGTTGTGTTTTTTTTTTGTTTTTTTTTAACTAATTTAGCAATGAAATTTTTCTTGACTCTTATTACTTCACAAAACCATTTTGGAACACTTAATTTTTTTTTTTTTATTAAAGTACAAATAATCATGTGCATAACAATAAGTAATCACAAATAAACAATGAGGTTAAATACCGATAGCATTTACTAGTGCAAAAGAATGGAAAGTAAACATTCAGAACACTGACTTTGCATTATCAATCTAGCATTATTATTATAGTATACTACTATACATAATAGTAGTATAATAATAATAATTATTATTAGGGTTGTTCCGATCATGTTTTTTTGCTCCCGATCCAATCCCGATCGTTTTAGTATGAGTATCTGCCGATCCCGATATTTCCCGATCCGATTGCTTTTTTTTTTTTTTTTTTTGCCCCGATTCAATTCCAATCATTCCCGATAAGTTTTCCCGATCATATACATTTTGGCAATGCATTAAGAAAAAAATGAATAAAACTCGGACGAATATATACATTCAACATACAGTACGTGAGTACTGTATTTGTTTATTATGACAATAAATCCTCAAGATGGCATTTACATTATTAACATTCTTTCTGTGAGAGGGATCCACGGATAGAAAGACTTATAATTCTTAAAGGATAAATGTGACTTTGTATATTGTGACTAAATATTGCCATCTAGTGTATTTGTTGAGCTTTCAGTAAATGATACTGCAGCCATTCAACCCAAATGCATCATGGGAAGTGCAACCATGACTGTGCGTAGGGGCACCAATTGATATATCTTCTCTGCGTAGGGGAAAGAACACAGCGTGTTAAGAAAATGATCAACTATCACCTTTCTTCCTCACATTGCCTCCCACATTAATTTTAATTGCTGAAGGGGGAATGCAAGGCTTTAGCCAAATAAAGAAGGCTCCAAAGGCTGTCAAAATTCTCTCTACTCATTAGACGCTGCATTTAGCTCTATGTATTGGTAAAACGGCGCCTTTATAGATTGAACGCGACAATACGTGAGTGGGTCGTGCAGCGCATGCGTTGATTATTTAACGTGATTAATTAAGAAAAATAACGCCATTAACGCAATAAATTTGATAGCCCTGCTTTAAGCCAAAAGTACTCTGGATCAGTGTAAGACATTTTGTCTGTAACGTTATATACAATTAGAAAACGATTTAAATAAAAATATATATATATAAAAAAAAAGTAGGTACTTTGAAAATGACGTGATCGGACCCGATCGATTCATTGCCAATCATATTTGTCGTAAAGAGTGTCATTTGAAAACTATTCTTAGTATAGAATCTGTATTCTGTGGTATTTACTCTACATATTATAATATTAATTCTGAGGTATGTGAAATCGTTATTTATATGACGAACATGACGTGCTTTTATTTTGAAATGTTCACCGGAAATGTAAACCGCTAACCGAAAGCTTTACACTCCGTGAAAAAACATTCTTCGTCATTGCTTGTGGTGTCACTCATAGATTTTTTTTTTTCGTTAGCAAATGCTGTTTACCAGCTGTTGAGTGTTATTGCATGACCGATTGGAACTGCACTGCATTGTTTCGCCACAGGGTGTGCTGTCGTGTATTTTATGTTCGGTGTGAAGAAGAAAGTTAAAAGAGGTATTAGCGGCTTCTTCTCAACTTCTCCCTCGCTCACGGCACTTTGGCTCTAATGGAGAGCACGTTCGCTGATGTGTTCAAAATAAACGATAGCCGACGTGCAAAGTAACAAATATGCTGTAAAAATAGCGAGCTTTGTGGTGTGAAAAATGCGGGAGAGCTAAGTGAAGCTAACGAACACCTAAACGGAGCTAAGCGGAGCTACATGAAGCTAAGCAACTGATACTCAGTCCGTCGTCGTGGAACAGTCCATTGTAGTGCGTGTGTGTGGGGGAGAGATAATATAAATGCAGCATTCAAATGGCTTTCTTTTTTGTTTTGTTATTTGTTTGTTTGGTATGATGACATCATTATACATGACGAATAATGAGCTGGGGGTGCTGCTGGCTCCGGTGGCCTGAGCCCTTGCTCGTTGGGGCAAGAGCAGCTGGTTGGGGGCCCCCTACTGGTTGGGGGCCTAAGGCAATCGCCTACTTCGCCTGAATAGTAGATCCGCCTATGATTGTAACACACGTAACGTTTGACCCCAAATAACAAGCCAACAAGTAAAAGGACTCCCCGACTGAAATGTCATTACGTGTTTAAAATGCTTTCCGCGCCGTCGCTCCGCTGTGGAAATTGAATTTAGCCGTCAATACGCTCACCAAGGTCGTTAAATTACCAGCTTGTTATAGCACCGCACGCTCAGCTTACGTTATTCTACATAATTCCTCCGAAGGTCACCACTCCCGTCTCGCACCCCCCTTCGTTCCGTTCAGACAAGCATTCATCTCGGTGCTTATGTAATGTCACATCCACTTAGATGCTCTTATTGGATCCAAGACAGCGACTCGAGCGGCGAGTTATACCGAGTCGAGATGCGCTAGAAACGGAATGCTGCTCAAGATTTAAAGACGCGTCAAAGTGTAAATCCCGCCTGGCTTTGGCTTTTTTAATTCATTTGCAGGAACCAGTTGTTATCAGTTAATGCAAACATCCATTTTGTCCATTGCGGGATGCGCACTACATTTTTGGATTCTGAAGAACTCGGAGTTCGGCAGTCAAACTTTGAATTGTGAAGAATAATTTGCTCAGAATCTTTTCTAAAAGCCTCTGAAGGGGATATTTTTAGATTAACTACATTTACTTAGGTATGTTAACACTTAGAACACTGAAAATAAGCAAAGATACAGTGGGGCAAATAAGTATTTAGTCAATCACTAATTGTGCAAGTTCACCCACTTGAAAATATTAGAGGCCTGTAATTGTCAACGTGGGTAAACCTCAACCATGAGAGACAGAATGTGGAAAAAACACCCAGAAAATCACATTGTTTGATTTTTAAAGAATTTATTTGCAAATCATTGTGGAAAATAAGTATTTGGTCAATACCAAAAGTTCATCTTAATACTTTGTTATGTACCCTTTGTTGGCAATGACGGTGGCCAAACGTTTTCTGTAACTCTTCACAAGCTTTTCACACACTGTTGCTGGTATTTTGGCTCATTCCTCCATGCAGAAATGTTTTGGGGCTGTCGTTGGGCAACACGGACTTTCAACTCCCTCCACAGATTTTCTATAAGGTTGAGATCTGGAGACTGTCTAGGCCACTCCAAGACCTTGAAATGCTTCTTACGAAGCCACTCCTTTGTTGCCCTGGCTGTGTGTTTGGGATCATTGTCATGCTGAAAGACCCAGCCACCTCTCATCTTCAATGCCCTTGCTGATTGAAGGAGATTTTCCCTCAAAATCTCTCGATACATGGCCCCATTTATTCTTTCCTTTACACAGATCAGTTGTCCTTGTCCCTTTGCAGAAAAACAGCCCCAAAGCATGATGTTTCCACCCCCATGCTTCACAGTGGGTATGGTGTTCTTCGGATGCAATTCAGTATTCTTTCTCATCCAAACACGAGAACCTGTGTTTCGACCAAAAAGTTATATTTTGGTTTCATCTGACCATAACACATTCTCCCAGTCCTCTTCTGGATCATCCAAATGTTCTCTAGCGAATCACAGATGGGCCTGGACTGGACTGGCTTCAGCAGGGGGACACATCTGGCAGTGCAGGATTTGAGTCCCTGGCGGCGCATTGTGTTACTGATAGTAGCCTTTGTTACTGTGGTCCCAGCTCTCTGTTGGTCATTCACTAGGTCCCCCCGTGTGCTTCTGGGATTTTTGCTCCCCGTTCTTATCATTTTGACGCCACGGGGTGGGATCTTGCATGGAGCCCCAGATCGAGGGAGATTATAAGCGGTCTTGTATGTATTCTATTTTCTAATAATTGATTTCTTTACACCAAGCGTTTTACCTATTGCAGATTCAGTCTTCCCAGCCTGGTGCAGGTCTACAATTTTGTCTCTGGTGCCCTTCAATAGCTCTTTGGTCTGGGCCATAGTGGAGTTTGGAGTGTGACTGACTGAGATTGTGGACAGGTGTCTTTTATACAGATGAGTTGAAACAGGTGCCATTAATACAGGTAACAAGTGGAGCCTCGTTAGACCTCGTTAGAAGTTAAACCTCTTTGACAGCCAGAAATCTTGCTTGTTTGTAGGTAACCAAATACTTATTTTCCACTCTAATTTGGAAATAAGTTCTTTAAAAATCAAACAATGTGATTTTCTGTTTTTTTTCCCACAGTGTCTCTCATGGTTGAGGTTTACCCACGCTGACAATTACAGGCCTCTCTAATCTTTTCAAGTAGTAGAATACTTATTTGCCCCACTGTATGAACAACGTAAAGAAGGCAGAGCTTATTGTTTTGGTTACATGTGTCCGGTTGTATGATCGTGTTTAAGATAACTCAGGAACTAATAAAGGGATTAATGGAACTTGCAGGATGGGGATGGTTGTGATAGGAAACAGAGGTGGTGATTAAATTTAGGGGTCATGAGGTTAAAGGTCACGGAGTTCAGAAAATTTCGCAATAACCAAGAACGAATAAAGAGGTTATAATCAAACTTGCAGGATTATTTTGAATCTGAAACGGTGAGTCAATTTTGGGTTCATGAGGTCAAAGGTCACAGGGTCCAATCGAATTTGGCTTCTTAGGCAGAGGTCAGGGTGCTATTCTTGTTTTTTATTAGCAAATTAACTTATTAGCTGAACCGAAAGATGATTCATGGATTTGATTGTCTGATGATTTTTCTTCCGAACGAAGCAAGAGAGCAACTTGTTCCTTTTTCAAGTGCATTCAAATACAGCCGGTAATGACTCCTCCCGGATCACTCGTCGAGACGTTAATATTCCGCGGATTATCTCCAACACAACCCTTGCTCGCGCCAACCCCGCTACCCGACATCGAGGACATGGAATTTTGCATCTGCAAAACATCATTTTCTACCAGGGGTTTATATTCCCTCTTCTTCTTTTAGTCAGTTTTTTTTTTTATGCCCAGCGTTGTTGTCGTTGAAGGATGCGGCGCTCTGAGGGTCCGCGATAAGTGGCTTCGCTTGGCTTCTCGCTGGGTCGGCGCGAGATAGGTGAACACTAAGCTGAGCTGCGGGGCTGCACGGTTATCTCCGAACACACACACTTGGTGTTAGTGTACCTCTTTTGGGACTCGTGTTGGTGCGTATTCCCGCACGGATTTAAATGTACTTGATGGTTTTAATGTAGCAAGCTGTGCAGTGACACCGCACTAGTATTAAAATATGTTTAAAGTGGACTACGATGCACTGGCTGTCGACAAAATAAGGCGCCAGTAATTTTGATGCATGTCTAAAATAAAAGATAGTTACAATCGCAGATGGATAAAAAAAATAGGAAGCTAATGAGGGAATAAGACTTTGGATGAAATTTTAAAATTAAAATAATTTTTTTTTGGGTGCAAAACCGACATTTGTAACCAAAACAATAAACCTTGCGATGATAAATCAAAGGAGCTCCACAGGGCTCAATCTTAGAGCCTCTGCTTGTATTAAACTAGCATGTTTGTCTATCAATATCAATGGCGCAGAATGAGTTAAAATCTTTCATCTCAGGCTGCAACTATTTGTTTATTCATGTCATTGATTAATCTATCATTTAGTTAGTTTGAATAATCAAGTAATCGCATTAGGAACATTCACTGTGTTGCAGAATAACTTTTAGGAAATTTTAAACAAAGGCTTGAAGAACATTGCTCTTTCAAAAGAGCATTCAATGCCAATTCAAAATAGAAAAATTAGTGTTTTTTCAAACTATGCAGAATTGCAATTTCATTTCACAAGCAATAAATACCAAAGTCCGCTAGCTTAAATATGCTATAAAATCCTTCTTTTTCACAATGCTCTTAAAAGACCGTTCAAAGACATATTTCCATAAAAACTGCTGAATAAACCTCTAAACTAAATTACGAATGCAAACATTTACAACCTTATGTTGGTCTTAACAGGGAGTACCTGAATCCTGCCATGTGAGATTAGTTGTCATATTAACTGTTGCCACTTGAGGGCAGTGTGTCCACCCAAAACGGTAAAAGTAAATGCAAAAACTTTCGAAACAAACCATTACAGCTAGGGTTGTTCCGATCATGTTTTTTTGCTTCCAATCCGATTGCTTTTTTTTGCTCCCGATTCAATTCCAATCATTCCCGATAATTTTTCCCGATCATATACATTTTGGCAATGCATTAAGAAAAAAATGAATAAAACTCGGACGAATATATACATTCAACATACAGTACATAAGTACTGTATTTGTTTATTATGACAATAAATCCTCAAGATGGCATTTACATTATTAACATTCTTTCTGTGGGAGGGATCCACGAATAGATAGACTTGTAATTCTTAAAGGACAAATGTGACTTTGTATATTGTGACTAAATATTGCCATCTAGTGTATTTGTTGAGCTTTCAGTAAATGATACTGTAGCCATGCCCAAATACATGATGGGAAATGGAACCGTGACTGCGTAGTGCTACCAATTGATATATCTTCTCTGCGTTGGGAAATAACATATGGTGTTAAGAAAAAGATCAATTACTACCTTGCTTCCCTACATTGCTTCCCACGATATTTCTAATCGTAGGGAGAGGGATTGTAAGGCTCTAGCCAATTAAAAAAAAAAAAGGCTCCAAGGGCTTCCAAAATTCTCTACTCATTTAACGCTGCCTTTTAGTTCTCTATATAGGTAAAACGGCGCCATTACAGATTGAGCACGACACTGCGTGAATGGGTCGTGCAGCGCATGCATTAATTGCGTTAAATACTTTAACGTGATACATTTTCAAAAAATTAATTACCGCCATAATTGGGATAAATTTGACAACCCTACCTTAAGCCAAAACTAAAGACTCTGGATGAGTGTAACATATTATGTCTGTAACGTTAAATACAATTAGAAAATGATTTAATTAAAAAATATATAGATATATTAAAAAAAGGCATGTCCGATATTTTTTTGCCGATTCCGATACTTTGAAAATGACGTGATCGGGACATCTCTAATTACAGCGCCACTTAACTAATCCTCGAAGCAGCAAAATTCGATTTGAAGCTTTTTTCTAATCGAATTACTCGAGTTAATCGATGAATCGTTGCAGCACTACTGTAATCGACCGAACCTGTTGCACGAGCGACTTTCTGTTGCTTCTTCTGTTGATCGCGGCAATTTAAGACCGCTGACCTTTTCACGCCGTTCACTCCGCGATCATTAGCGCGGCGTTCCATCGGGTTCCGCCCACTATTGTTGCCCCTCTCCCGCGCAGTCCGCGCATGCAAATCCAATGTAATCAAGTGTATTTAATGAAGCCGCGGGCAGATGGTCGCACGGGTGATTTCACGCCGCCTTATGTTTTATGCTCGACATCATAACCCGACGGGAATGCGGAGCGGAGAGTGTGTCGGCGTGTGAATGTGACTTTCTACCCCGTCACTTTTTAAGGGCGGACTGATCCGTCTTCATGACTAGGCCCGTCACAAATCCACTTTCTGGAGTAAACAAATGTACTTTTTTTGGGGGGGGGTTATGAAGTGTCACCTCCAATCTGTCATGTCTGCCGCATCGGTAGTGTCACATTCCCACCCTCTCTCTTCCGGCCCGTATTATTAAGCCGCTTATGATTCCACTGTCATCCTTGTGATGGAGTGCCTATAGACATATATTATTCATTTGATTGGTTCTTTCTAATCGCCATCACAAGTGCTAGAAATTAATGGCTGCGAAATCCCTCCCGTTGCTCATCTGTCTACACATTGACAATTGTTCTTCCCTCCTATTTTGGGAAATCAATGGATTATGTACATCCCTGTCAAGTTGTACGGGTTTGGCGTAATTTGTACAAGTGAGTTAGAAGACCAAATTGCCAAAAGTGCAATTTGGAAAAAACAGAAAATCATTGTTTGATTTTTAAAGAATTTATTAGAGTGGAAAATAAGTATTTGGTCACCTACAAAAAAAGCTAAATTTCTGGCTGTCAACAAAGGAGGCTCCACTCGTTACCTGTATTAATGCCACCTGTTTTAACTCTTTATCGGTATAAAAGACACCTGTCCACATCCTCAGTCAGTCACACTCCAAACTCTACTACTGCCAAGATCAAAGAGCTGTAGAAGGACACCAGAAACAAAATTGTAGACCTGCACCAGGCTGGGAAGACTGAATTTGCAATCGGTAAAACGCTTGGTATAAAGAAATCAACTGTGGAAGCAATTATTAGAAAATGGAAGACATACAAGACCACTGATAATCTCCTTTGATCTAGGGCTCCATGCAAGATCTCACCCCGTGGCGTCAAAATGATAACAAGAACGGTGAGCTAAAATCCCAGAACCGCACGGGGGGACCTAGTAAATGACCTACAGAGAGCAGGGACCACAGTAACAAAGGCTACTATCAGTAACACAATGCACCGCCTCAAATCCTGCGCTGCCAGACATGTCCCCCTGCTGAAGAAAGTATGCGTCCAGGCCCATCTGCGGTTCACTAGAGAGCATTTGGATGATCCAGAAGAGGACTGGGAGAATGTGTTATGGTCAGATGAAACCAAAATAGAACTTTTTGGTAGAAACACAGGTTCTTGTATTTGGAAGAGAAAGAATACTGAATTGCATCCAAAGAACACCATACCCACTGTGAAGCATGGGAGTGGAAACATCATGCTTTGGGGCTGTTTTTCTGCAAAGGGACCAGGACGACTGATCTGTGTAAAGGAAAGAATGAATGGGGCCATTTATCAAGAGATTTTGAGTGAAAATCTCCTTCCGTCAGCAAGGGCATTGAAGATGAGACGGGGCTGGGTCTTTCAGCATGGCAATGATCCCAAACACACAGCCAGGGCAACAAAGGAGTGGCTTCGTAAGAAGCATTTCAAGGTCTAGCCAGTCTCCAGATCTCAACCCCATAGAAAAGCTGTGGTGGGAGTTGAAAGTCCGTGTTGCCCAACGACAGCCCCAAAACATCACTCCTCTAGAGGAGATCTGCATGGAGGAATGGGCCAAAATAACCGCAACAGTGTGTGAAAAGCTTGTGAAGAGTTACAGAAAATGTTTTGCTTACGTTATCGCCAACAAAGGGTACATAACAAAGTACTGAGATGAACTTTTGGTTTTAACCAAATACTTATTTTCCACCATTATTTGCAAATAAATTCTTTAAAAATCAAACAATGTGATTTTCTGGGTGTTTTTTCCACATTCTGTCTCTCATGGTTGAGGTTCACCCATGTTGACAATTACAGGCCTCTCTAATATTTTCAAGTGGGAGAACTTGCACAATTAGTGGTTGACTAAATACTTATTTGCCACACTGTATGTACTAGTATGTGATAAAAGGTCTTTCATAAGAATATTATCCAAACTACAGTATACACAGGAGCATTATTCCATCAAGTTTCTATTACTCCATACTGTGTATGACTTTTGCCCAAAATCTAGTATTGACCCTCCGCCATTGGCCATCGCGAACCCTCTTAAAAGGATCCAATTAAAGCGAGTCAAGCGCTGCCAGCAGCATTTCGCCAGGGATTTTTTTTCCCCCCTGTTCGCCGTCCCGAGCTATCGTGCATATATAGTTGGCGGGTGGGATGGGCCAGGCAGCGGGTCTCGTAATTGGATATTGACTTAATGGGCACTTTGTATCGGCGGGTGACAAAAGACGCCTTTCGGGAAGCTGCCAAATGAGTTTATGGAGGACGCCGCGTTCTTGCGTCTGCAGTCCGCAGATTGTTGAAGAGGAACAATTACAGCCCGTCACTGTCAAACCTGATGGATGTTTGCATAAGAAACAATGGAGCTAAACATAGACTAAAACTAAAGTGTAGTTTTTAGTTTTTTTTCTCAAAATATGCTATTAACTTTAATCGTTGGCATTGACGACGAAAGTCTATTGCGGTTTAACGGCAGTGTGGTCATCCAGACTGGTCTCTAAACATTTTCAGGGTCTGGATGAGTTCTGGTTTGTCTTTAAGTCTCTGTCTGGACTCACAAAAATCTAGCTCTTGTCTCAGTCTAAAGGGAGTTTTGGACTCGGGCAAGTAGGGGTGTGACAAAATATCGAAATGGTGATATATCGTGATACTTTCTATCCCAAAAGGTTATCATTATGCTCCTGCAAGAATCGAGATATCGTTTTAAAAAGGTGTCAATTAAAAAAAAAGGAAACAACAAGTTACTAGCTACTAAAATCTTCCACCATAATAGTGTCTCAGTCAACTCTAAGGCTGCGTTGACGGTGCTCGACACCCAGTCCATTTAGACTGGGATCGTTCGTTCATTCGAAACAAGAGCATTCACAGTCATTGTCAGATTTTCAGGGCATTTACAGGTCACTTGCTGTTCATTTTAGAGCATTTTCAGGTCGTTTCCTGTTGAGTTTGAGCAGTGTTGGGCACTTTACTATAAAAAAGTAATTAGTTATTTTAGAGATGTCCGATCATGTCATTTTCAAAGTATCGGACTCGGCAAAAAAATGCCTTTTTTAATATATATATATATATATATATATATTAGATCGTTTTCTAATTGTATTTAACGTTACAGACATAATCCGTGACACTCATCCAGAATCTTTAGTTTAGGCTTAAGGTATGGTGATTAAATTTATCCCGATAACGGCGGTAATTCATTTTTTTAAAAATGTATCACGTTAAAATATTTAACGCAATTAATGCATGCGTTGCACGACCCACTCACGCATTGTCACGCTCAATCTGTAATGGTGCCATTTTACCTATATAGAGAGATAAAAGACAGCATAAAATGAGTAGAGTGAATTTTGGCAGCCTTTGGAGCCTTTTTTTAATTGGCTAAACCCTTAGAGTCCCTCTCCCTACATTTAGAAATATCATGGGAAGCAAGGTAGCAGTTGATCTTTTTCTTAACACCTTATGTTATTTCCCAACGCAGAGAAGATCTCTCAATTGGTAGCACTACGCACAGTCATGATTCCACTTCCCATCATGCATTTGGGCATGGCTACAGTATCATTTACTGAAAGCTCAAAAAATACACTAGATGGCAATATTTAGTCACATTATACAAAGTCACACGTCTTTCTATCCGTGGATCCCTCTCACAGAAAGAATGTTAATAATGTAAATGCCATCTTGAGGATTTATTGTCATAATAAACAAATACAGTACTTATGTACTGTATGTTGAATGTATATATTCGTCTGAGTTTTATTCATTTTTTTCTTAATGCATTGCCAAAATGTACATGATCGGGAAAAATTATCGGGAATGATTGGAATTGAATCGGGAGCAAAAAAAAGCAATCGGATCGGGAAATATCGGGATCGGCAGATATTCAAACTAAAACGATCGGGATCGGATCGGGAGCAAAAAAACATGATCGGAACAACCCTAGTTATAGTTACTCACTACTTCTTCCATAAAGTAACTGAGTTAGTAACTGAATTACTCTATAGTAAAAGTAAACTAGTTACCAGGGAAAGGAACTATTTCCGTTACTTTAAAAAGAAGTTGTATGTCAAAGAATTTGAAATTTTCTGAGAAGTATTCGAGTCAGTTAAATAGAGAAGAACAGACAGGTAGTTGTGTTATAGAACCTTGTCATATTTATTGCACCTCACTAGCAACAGATTTATCCTACACTTGAAGTGCAACAAAAATAAACACTAAACAATATAATAAAATAACAATCAGCAGTAAACAATATAAAGTGGGTTTAATCAATTAAATCTAACTCTCACAACCCGAGACAACTGGTCAAGTAGACAAAGCCTACAGTACAAGTATTTTGACTTGAAATAGTGTTTATATCTCCCCCTCATTAAGGACAAATTTTCCTCTGAATGCTCTGCCATCATATCCCTCTGCATCTGTTTTGCATGTGTGTGTTTGCCGTACGCACTGTTCCGGTTTGTGTGTGAAAACACCGGCTCTGATTGGCTTACCATGACACATGACTCTAACCCTCAGCCAAACACAATCACTTCCATCGCACCTATCCAGGTAGCCTCGTCCCCCTACTCCGCCCGTCACCCTCAAAGTGTCTGCCGTCCTCAAGATGGAAGTAGTATTCTTGCTGGCTGACAGTGGGGGATGGGAACGAGGCTAGCATTCAGGTGTAGCAAACACAGTAACGTTAGCAAGCTTTGGAAAGCATTGTCTAATTGAATGAGCAGGGACAAACAGACTGGAGTCAAAAGAAGTACGTGCGTTATTCTCGAACCTGAACGCACCCCAAATCTTGGATGACAAATAAACAGAGCAGAGTAGACTCACTACGGCTATCAGCTGATACTTTCTTCAAATTATTCAGAGTAAGTAACGCACCGCTTTTGACCGTCGGTAACGGTAACGGCGTTGTAACGGTGGAAAAAATAATTAGTTAGATTACCCCGTTACTGAAAAAACAACGCCGTGATGTAACGCGTTATTTATAACGGCGTTATTCCCAACACTGAGTTTGAGTCACTGCCTATTCATTTGGCTGATTCCCAGGTCACTTCCTGTTCTGTAACGCAAAATAAAAAGGAAGTGAGTTGGTCCGATCATGTTTTTTTGCTCCCGATCCCGATCGTTTTAGTTTGAGTATCTGCCGATCCCGATATTTCCCGATCCGATTGCTTTTTTTTGCTCCCGATTCAATTCTAATCATTCCCGATAATTTTCCCCGATCATATACATTTTGGAAATGCATTAAGAAAAAAATGAATAAAACTCGGACGAATATATACATTCAACATACAGTACGTGAGTACTGTATTTGTTTATTATGACAATAAATCCTCAAGATGGCATTTACATTATTAACATTCTTTCTGTGAGAGGGATCCACGGATAGAAAGACTTGTAATTCTTAAAGGATAAATGTGACTTTGTATATTGTGACTAAATATTGCCATCTAGTGTATTTGTTGAGCTTTCAGTAAATGATACTGTAGCCATGCCCAAATACATGATGGGAAGTGCAACCATGACTGTGCGTAGTGCTACCAATTGATATATCTTCTCTGCGTTGGGAAATAACATAGGGTGTTAAGAAAAAGATCAATTACTACCTTGCTTCCCCACATTGCTTCCCACGATATTTCTAACTGTAGGGAGAAGGATTGTAAGGCTTTAGCCAATTAAAAAAAGGCTCCAAAGGCTGCCAAAATTCACTCTACTCATTTTACGCTGCATTTTAGCTCTCTATATTGGTTAAACGGCGCCATTACAGATTGAGCGCAACAATGCGTGAGTGGGCCGTGCAGCGCATGCATTAATTGCGTTTAATATTTTAACGTGATACATCTTTAAAAAAATTAATTACCGCCGTTTTCGGGATAAATTTGATAACCCTACCTTATGCCTAAACTAAAGACTCTGGATGAGTGAAACATATTACGTCTGTAACGTTAAATACAATTAGAAAACGATTTAATTAAAATATATATATATATATATTTAAAAAAGGCATGTCCGATATTTTTTTGCCGATTCCGATACTTTGAAAATGACGTGATCGGACCCGATCGATCGGGATGCCGATCAATCAGGACATCTCTAGAAGTGACCCATAAAATACCCCAAAATCAACAAGAAGTAACTGAAAATCAACAGGTAAATGACCTTAAATGGGTCAAAATTACCTCATTACCTGGCATTGGCTGCCACTGGCGGCCATAGACGTTCAATTGGTTTGAAGTGGGAGGGCCACCCTCCCAGTTCAAATGGATTGGACGTCTACTAGTGATAAACTCATTCCAATTCACAGCAGGAGCTTGTTTTTCTGTTTATTAGTTATTTTTAGAATCTCCTAGAATGATTTCCTGACCAGTGTATCGATAGTCGTTGTATCGCCATATCGTCAGATCATCGTTATCGTGAGCTTTGTATCGCAAACCCTATCGTATCGTGAGGTACCAAGATGTTCCCATGATGATGATGTGGTCTTGTTGTGTGACGTGTGAGAAGAAAATTCGACGCTTCAACCTGAAATTTCACCACTGGGGTGAACAGATTGTGTCATTGTGCGCTAATGTAGCGTCGCAGGCAGGATTAGGCTGACACAGCGGCACGTTCCTGTCCTGCCGTGTACTCCGGCGCCCTCCCTTTTCCTCCCGCCCTGCTTCTAAAACCAAACTCATGACATCAGCCGTCCGCAATCTCGCTCGCTCTCTCGCCCGTTCGGGTCCTCTGGCAGCGACAGTGTTCATTTCTGAATCATGGAGAGTCTCTCAACAGAGCGCGGCCTTTTTTTGATGGCGGGGGTGCGATGAAAGGAGCCTTTCAAATCTTACCAAGGACAAGGAGACCTCGCTCGGTTCGGCGTTGAAAAGATGACACGGCGCTAGGTTAGTTCTCATTGTGCGGCGCCCTACTTGCCGGTGCAGACGGCTGTTACGTACCAGTTGCGTGGAAGTTTTGTGGAAGAAAAAAGTTACGTTTGTCACGCAAAGGGCATCCGGTGCGTTAATGTGAGGCGACAAGCCGCGAGAAACGGTAGCACGCCGAGAACAAAACACCCCGAGTGCGTTTTATCAAGCGGAAACATGAATAAAACGGGTTTTAATGACATGACTAGCTCGCACTAATGAGTTGAGCGACATATTGGGACTCGTGTTGGTAGACAGTGTTGTTTTTGGCAGCCCTTTAAATTTTCGTCTTCGTCTTTTGGACGAAAATACTTATTAGTCATACAGTGGGGCAAGTAAGTATTTAGTCAACCGCAAATTGTGCAAGGGCTCCCACTTGAAAATATTAGAGAGGCCTGTAATTGTCAACATGGCTAAACCTCAACCATCAGAGACAGAAAGTGAAAAAAAAAAACAGAAAATCACTTTAATTTTTAAATAATTTATTTGCAAATCATGGTGGAAAATAAGTATTTCGTCAATACCAAAAGTTCATCTTAATACTTTGTTATGTACCCTTTGTTGGCAAATGTTTTCTGTAACTCTTCACAAGCTTTTCACACACTGTTGCTGGTATTTTGGCCCATTTCTCCATGCAGATCTCCTCTAGAGCAGTGATGATTTGGGGCTGTCTTTGGGCAACACGGACTTTCAACTCCCTCCTCACCCCTCCTCATCCTCAGATTTTCTATGGTGTTGAGATCTGGAGACTGCCTAGGCCACTCCAGGACCTTGAAATGCTTCTTACTGAGCCACTCCTTTGTTGCCCTGGCTGTGAGTTTGGGATCATTGTCATGCTGAAAGACCCAGCCACGTCTCATCTTCAATGCCCTTGCTGATGGAATGAGATTTTCACCCAAAATCTCTCGATACATGGCCCCATTCATTCTTTCCTCTACACAGATCAGTCGTCCTGGTCCCTTTGCAGAAAAACAGCCCCAAAGCATGATGTTTCCACCCCCATGCTTCACAGTGGGTATGGTGTTCTTCTTTCTCCTCCAAACACGAGAACCTGGGTTTCTACCAAAAAGCTCTATTTTGGTTTCATCTGACCATAACACATTCTCCCAGTCCTCTTCTGGATCATCCAAATGCTCTCAAGCTAACTGCAGACGGGCCTGGACGTGTACTTTCTTTAGCAGGGGGACACATCTGGCAGTGCAGGATTTGAGTCTCTGGTGGTGCATTGTGTTACTGATAGTAGCCTTTGTTACTGTGGTCCCAGCTCTCTGTAGGTCATTCACAAGGTCCCCCCGTGTGGTTCTGGGATTTTTGCTCACCGTTCTTGTTCTCATTTTGACGCCACAGGGTGAGATCTTGGATGGAGCCCCAGATCGAGGGAGATTATCAGTGGTCTTGTATGTCTTCCATTTTCTAATAATTGCTCCCACAGTTGATTTCTGTACGCCAAGCGTTTTACCTATTGCAGATTCAGTCTTCCCAGCCTAAAGCAGGTCTACAATTTTGTCTCTGGTGTCCTTCGACAGCTCTTTGGTCTTGGAGTGTGACTGACTGGGGTTGTGGACAGGTGTCTTTTATACCGATAATGAGTTAAAACAGGTGCCATTAATACAAGTAATGAGTGGACCCTCGTTAGACCTCAGTAGAAGTTATCCCTCTTTGACAGCCAGAAATCTTGCTTGTTTGTAGCTGACCAAATGCTTATTTTCCACTCAAATTTGGAAATAAATTCTTTAAAAATCAAAACTTGTGATTTTGTTTTTTTTTTCTACATTCTGTCTCTCATGGTTGAGGTTTAGCCATGTTGACAATTACAGGCCTCTCTAATCTTTTCAAGTAGGAGAACTTGCACAATTGGTTGTTGACTAAATACTAATTTGCCCCACTGTAATTGTATTGTCTCCAAGGGCATGACCATCTTTATGATGAAAATACACACTCAGTAGGAAAACGGTGCATCATTTTCAATTGAACTACAAGTTTTCCAAAAGTTTAAGACAACACTCACGACGCTAAAAGGGAATGCTAATGCTAACGCTCTGCTAATACAAGTTGCATTGATGATCACTCAGATCTTTTAAATCCTAAAATAACATGTCATATCTAGCTAAGATAGGGAAAAAAAACGTCACATGAGTGACACGACCAAACACTACCACGATGTGTGCTAACTACACATACAGTGATATGAAAAAGTATCTGAACCTTTTGGAATTTCTGCATAAAATCACCATCAAATGTGATCTGATCTTTATCAAAATCACGAAGATGAAAATAGTGAAAACAATGTCTGCTTTAACTAAAACCACTCAAACATTTATAGGTTTTCATATTTTAATGTGGATAGCATGCAAACAATGACAGAAGGGAAGCCACTGCCTAAGGAGAAATAAAGAGCAATTACAACCAATTTTGACCAAACAATTTAAGTCAGGTGTGAGCCCAATCACTAATGAGTGGTTTAAAGCTGCCCTGCCCACTATAAAACACACACCTGGTAAGAATTGTCTTGATGAGAAGCCTTGTCTGATGTGCATCATGGCTCGGTTAAGAGAGCTGTCTGAAGACCTGCGATCAAGGATTGTTGATTTGTATAAAGCTGGGAAAGGCTACAAAATCAACTCTAAAAGTCTGGATGTTCATCAATTGACAGTCAGAGAAGTTGTCTACAAATGGAAACAGTTTGGCACTGTTGCTTCTCTACCACGGAGTGTCTGTCCTCTAAAGATGACGCCAAGTGTTCAGCGCAGAATACTCAGAGAGGTAAAAGAGAACCCAAGGGTGTCTGCTCAAGACTTAAAGAAATCACTGGCACAGTCCAATATCTCTGTGCACACATCAACTCTTTGTAAAACTATGGCCAAGGATGGTGTTCATGGGAGGAATCCACGGAAAAAGCAACTGCTGTCTGAAAAAACGTTGTTGTCTGTTTAATGTTCGCATAAAGGCACTTGGAAACTCCACAGACGTTTTGGCAGAATATTTTGTGGACTGACGAAACCAAAGTTGAATTGTGTGGGAGTAACACACAACATCATGTGTGGAGGAAAAATGGAACAGCTCATCAACATCAACACCTCATTCCCCACCGTGAAGCATGGTGGATGGAGCATCATGATTTGGGGCTGTTTTAATGCCTCAGGGCCTGGACAACTTGCAATCCTTAATGGAAGAACGAATTCAAACGTTTATCAGGATGTTTTGCAGGAAAACCTGAGGCCGTCTGTCAGACAGTTGAAGCTTAAAAGATGGCTGGATGCTGCAACAAGACAATGATCTAAAACGAAGTAAATCAACTTCAGAATGGTTTCAGAAAACAAAATACACGTTCTGGAGTGGCCAAGTCAAAGTCCAGACTTGAACCCCATTTAGATGCTGTGGCATGACCTAAAGACAGCGATTCATGCCAGACATCCCAGGAATCTGACTCAACTACAGCAGTTATGAAGAGAAGAATGGGCCAAAAAGAGTCCTGATCGATGTGCCAGACTGATCTGCAGCTACAGGAAGCGTCTGGTTGATGTTATTGCTGCCAAAGGGGGGTGGGGGGGGCACAAAATATTTAAATGTGATGGTTCGCTTACTTATTTTTCCCTCCTTTCTGTCATTGTTTGCATACTATCCTCATTAAAATCTGAAAACCTGTAAATGTTTGGGTGATTTACACCAGATAGTTTTTTCATCTGTGTGATTTTGACAAAAATCATATCACATCTGATGGCGATTTTAGGCGGAAATGCGAGAAATTCCAAAAGGTTCAGATAGTTTTTCATCCCACTGTATATAAGAAAAAGTCACACATTGTGAACTTATGACAGAAACTATGGCTAATTTTCGTCTCATCTCGTCAGACGAAAACTGGCATCCGTCTCGTTACGTTTTAGTCACACAAGACATATTTTTAGCTTGTCATAGTCACGAAAAAAATGTTCGTCAACGAAATATTTCCGTGATCGTCACCGTTGACGATAACAACACCAATGGTAGATTTCAACATTGTTTCAGTGGCGTTGTTGATGTATGCTGATTCGCAAGGTTGATGAAATGACGAAAACTAGAATTGAATAAACATTATGGTGAAATGAAATAAAAACTGAAAACGTAAAACTATTGTGCATCATCAGAACTAACAAAAATGTTTTTAAAGAGTTAGCATGATTGTCAACGAGCAAGAGCGCAATTCAAAATGAGATAGTTGGAGTCGAAAAATTCAACCCCAAAACCACACAATGATGTCATCATCAAGCGACAGTTTTGTCAATCTACTTCCGATCTTTTCTCTGATCTCTTCGCCGTTTTGACGGAATTAGCTTTTTATCATGAGGTCGCTAAAACGACTTCTCCGCTCGCTGGATTTTTTTCCTTTTATTACCAGCCCCATAAATGATATATAATCACATTTGATTAAAGTCCCCACTCCGAATCATGGGCGAAATCTGCCAATAAGCGCAGCGGCCGGCAAAGTGCAAAGAAAGCAGCTTTCGGGCCCGTCGAGCGCAGCCTCTGCGGGCGCGTTTGTCCGCCTGTTAATCCGTGGCGCTAATGCCGGGGCATTAGGGCTGCCCCTCACTTCCTAATTGGCTAATGGCGGGATTACTCGCCGTACAATGGACCCTGCTGACACTTTTTGGACACCCAAAACAGAGGCTTTAAAGCACTGGGGGAATCAGAAGAAGCAAAATTAAACATGTTCTTGTTGCCAGGTTTTTTCTGCATATGTCGAAACAATAATTGCAATGACAATTGTTTCTTCTGTATTGACCTCTCTCTTAAGTGATTTTCTTCCCCCGCGCGTTTAAGGTTTTTTATTCTTGGAGGCAAAAAGGACAAAAGCACGACAAGCACTTAATGCTTGATGCATTGCAGACACGCCACGTTCTAATCTTTCGTCTTAACGGCTCTTCTGAGATCTCTTTTGGCTCGTCGCCCGCAGGTACCACCAGGCGGCCCAAGGAAGGCGAGGTCTCCGGGGTGGACTATCATTTCGTCAGCGTGCGGCGCTTTCTGGAATTGGAGAAAAGCGGAGCCTTGCTAGAGAGCGGAACATATGAAGGTGAGCAAAGCAAACATACGGTTTCTTCGGACTCGTATTGGGAATGACTTGGTTCTAGCGTAACGTCATCACCACAAATTAAAAGCTGAATATCTACAAAACTGTTGCAGCACAAACAAAAAAACGATAGACACCGTTTTGAGCCATGTTTCATCAAAATGGGGGGCTGGTTGACCTCAGATTGACCCATTAAAGATTTATAAATATCTCACAAACGAAACAGACCAGCACAAACGATGGGCATAAATTTGCATCTGATGGGGGGCCAATTTCACAGAGGTGGTCGTAGTCCCAGAGGCGTCGCGTCCCATTAGGCAAACCAGGCAATTGCAGCAAGCAGGGGCCCCCAGAGGACCAACATATTTAGCACACGCAGCTTTACTGCACTGTTGCAGCGACAAGTGCGACAGTGCCAGTGAAAGCCTTGTGTCTGAGTTCCCTGAAGGGGCTCCTTCACTCACTTTACACCCCCCCCCCCCCCCCTCCCTCACGTGACTCAGAGTGAGCGGCGATTTGGCTTTTTTTAAATTTGCGTAAATCCAAAATGAAGAGAAGTTATCCTTCTGGAAGCGACAAAAGAAAAGAAAAAAGCAGAAGAGGAGAAAAGGAAGCAAGACAGCGGTGAGTGTACTATGTTACTGTAGTTTCATGTCCTAATGTAGTAAAAGTCGGGCACTTTGAATGTCCTAAAAAGCACTCTCTGAGACCGAGGCGTTATTATACTTTTATGAAATATGCTATTGCTCCAAGTCCAACTGTCCCCCTTACTTGCACATGCTCGAAGGGCCCCATGTTGCTTGCTGCTTGGGGCCCGCATGGACCCTTGCTACGCCTCTGCATAGTCCAGCTCTGTCTAGGAAGCCCCTGCCTCGGTCATTATAATTTAACAAATAAAGTACATTGTTTTCCGAAATTTCCGGGTTCGCAGTGAGTCAGCAACCAGCACACTTTTGCTCAATAGACGATGTTTATTGATTAGAAAATGCAGAATAAATTAGATTTACTGATTACAATCCCACAAGAGCAAATAAACACAAATCAAAAACAAGAACAAGTGGTAATGATGACGTTAGATCTAGTTAGATCTAGTTTGTCAATCCCAGAATCCCCGTGTTACCGTTACAGCACAACAAACTGTTCCTTAACAATGAAAATCACTTACGGTGACAAATGAGTGGGGAGCCAACGCTCCGGCAAAGGAACAAAGCCAAGCGACCCGTACGTAATCCTCTGGCAGACTCCGGGGGGGTTGGGGAATCTCCCGACTCTTATAGGCACGTCTGACACGGGGCACGGGTGGCCACTCCTCGCCCTCACGAAAACGCACCACCCGAACTCGTGAGACCCCCCCCCCCAAGGGTATGAGATTCCCCCCCAGTTGAGGCTCCCAGCGGTTAAAGTAGAATGTTTATTTAAGTTATCTCGTGAGATTCCCTCCTAACTATGGAACCCAGGCGCGTACTATGGTGCAAATCAAGTTATCTCGTGAGATTCCCTCCGTGCTATGGAACCCAAGCGCGTACTTTGGTGCAAAACAAGTTATCACGTGAGTTTCCCTCCTAACTATGGAACCCAAGGTGAAAAACAATAACAAGTTGTTACAATCTAGGTCACAGAGGCAATCATACATCACAAAGGCATAATAATATTTTCTCCCATCATTCCGCCCTTTGACCCGGATTGAATTTATCATAAGGTATAATGTGCTAATTCACTTCGGGTCACATAATATTTTCCTCATCAGTCCATCCTTCCATTTGGGGAGTTGTCAAATATGGACACAATCTTAGCGATAGCATAGCACTGAACTTTCCATTTCCAGGACTTCCGCAGCCAGTCTAGGGAGCAGCTTCCCACGTCCTCCGCAATCTTCCAGGGCAGGGGTCCCCAACAGTGTTGTTAATCTTACTGTAAAAAAAGTAATTAATTACAGTTACAAATTACTTCTCCCAAAAAGTTAAAAAAATGTATGATTTTTAAAATCTTTAAAAATGTGATTTTCAGTTGTTTTTTTTTCCACATTCTGTCTCTCATGGTTGAGGTTTACCCACGTTGGCAATTACAGGCCTCTCTAATCTTTTCAATTAGGGGAGAACTTGCACAATTGGTGGTTGACTAAATAATTTTTTTCCCCACTGTATCTGTCTACACGTGTTGCTCCACTGTTTTTAATGGCAGCCATTTAGTTCATTTCGTCTACATGTGTATATCATCAATTATATGATGATCCGATACGATATTTGCAGATATCGCAGTTTTTATTTTTTTGTAAGTTGACATTTAACAATAGAGGAGCTTAAATTGTGCTTGCAGATAACTTTTACGGCACGCCCAAACCTCCCGTGGACCCCGTCGATCCCTCGCTAAATGTAACGGATCGGCCGCCGCTGCGACCGGGCGCCACTGCCAGCTCGGAGGGCAAACGCAAGCGCAACAAGTCGCTCAGCGACATGGAAAAAGCCAGCGTGGAGCCACCCGAGGAGGAGGAAGAGGAGAAGCCCGTCGTTGTCAACGGCAACGGCGTCGCCCTCACGCCAGGTCAGGTTTTATTTTGTTGATACGCAAGCATCACATGAAGGGAGGGTCATAAAAAAAGGCATTAAGAGGTTTTTTTTTTTGGTGGTGGTTCTAAAGCCAGAACCTCACTGGGGTCCTGTGACCTGTCTAAGCTGCTTTTTACATCCACGAGGCGTTCACTTGCAGTTCATGAGTGAATGCGGTCGGACCTTTTTTTCTTTTGTTTTCTTTTTGCCACTTTTTCAACAATGAAGTTTTGGTTTTACCACAAAGAACTAAAGCAAGGTTAGTCCTTCCGCGTTTAATGTTCAATGTGTTCACGGCGAAAGACGTCCAAACCATTCGAACGAGGAGGAACGTTCTATCTTAATTTGAGCTCCCGAATTTTCTGGACTATAAGTCGCACTTTTTTGGGCTCCGCAGACTCGAGTGAATATGACGACAAGAGCGCGGCGGGTGACGCCACGCCACAGAGAGGAGATGCCCCGGCTGAAGCGGACCCGGGCCGCTCCCCGAAAATCGGCGTCGTGCCCAAGTTGGGGGAGGGCGACGAGCTGGGCCCGCTACCTGACAACTGGGAAATGGCGTACACAGAGAAAGGAGAAGTCTACTTCATTGAGTGAGTGACACATTGAGGACACCTTTTTTACTCTTTCTGGAGATATTGGGAGCAGATTTACATGGGTTTCTTGATATAATCTGAAGGGATTTAACACAAGGCATAAATACATTGATAAAAGACTCATATTTGTTTAAAATCTTATGATAGAATTGTACTCCCAAGCCCACCCACTCATGTTCTTTTCTGTGATAGGAAGTGGTATAAATGTTTGTTTTTTTTTATATATGGCGGAAAACTCTGAAACCCCCAACTTAGCCAACTTTCAAAATTGTCCGATATGCATATGTGATACATCATTGGAAAGCTTAAAATCTCAATTTTCTGGGGGAATAAAAATTTTGAACAGCAGGGCATTTACATTTTTTTTTTTTTTTTTATACAGCAAACCCTATCTTGAGGCGAGAGCAAGTGAGAGCAGAATTACAGACGCCATGACTTTTAACTAGGGGTGTGAAACGATTAAAATTTTTAATTGAGTTAATTACAGCTTAAAAATTAATTAATCGTAATTAATCGCAATTCAAACCATCTATAAAATATGCCATATTTTTCTGTAAATTATTGTTGGAATGGAAAGATAAGACACAAGACTGATATATACATTCAACATACGATACATAAGTACTGTATATGTTTATTATAACAATAAAACAACAAGATGGCATTACCATGATTAACATTCTGTTCAGGCGATCCATGGATAGAAAGACTTGTAGTTCTTAAAAGATAAATGTTAGTACAAGTTATAGAAATTTTATATTAAAACCCCTCTTCATGTTTTCGTTTTAATAAAATTTGTAAAATGTTCAACAAGAAATAAACTAGTAGCCCGCCATTGTTGATGTCATTAATTACTTACACAATGCTCATTGGTGCTGAAGCCTATAAAATCAGTCGCACCCAAGCGCCAGCATAGGGCGCTAAAACTCAGAAAAACACAACAAGTATACATTTCACTTTGCTGTCATTTTAATCTGTTTGAGCGGGGCATTTGTGCGTAAATTGCGTCAAATATTTTAACGTGATTAATTTGAAAAATAATTACCACCAGTTAACGCGATAATTTTGACAGCCCTACTTTTAACAAGATATTATCGAGTGCTTACCTTGTTTCGATCCAAAAACTCCATGTAGCATGTATCACTGAGTGTCAAGACACAGCTGTGAATGGCCACAGCTGGATTTTGGGGGGATTTTATGGGTGAAACATGGTAATTTAACAAGGGTCGCGATGCAGAAATTGCAGACATCAAGTGGTCGAGAGTTTCTTTTTCATATACAGTTGTGGTCAAAAGTTTTCATACACTTGTGAAGAACATAATGTCATGGCTCTCTTGAGTTTCCAGTTATTTCTACAACTCTGATTTTTCTCCAATAGAGTGATTGGAACAGATACTTCTTTGTCACAAAAAACATTCATGAAGTTTGGTTCTTTTCTGACTTTATTATGGGTGAACAGAAAAAAGTGATCAAATCTGCTGGGTCAAAAATATACATACATGGATCTGAAAAAGCGAATCATTGACTTGAACAAGTCAGGAAAGTCACTTGGAGCCATTTCAAAGCAGCTGCAGGTCCCAAGAGCAACAGTGCAAACAATTATTTGTAAGTATAAAGTGCATGGCACTGTTTTGTCACTGCCATGATCAGGAAGAAAACGCAAGCTATCACCTGCTGCTGAGAGAAAATTGGTCAGGAGGGTGAAGATTCAACCGAGAATCACCAAAAAGCAGATCTTCCAAGAATTAGAAGCTGCTGGAACACAGGTGTCAGTGTCCACAGTCAAGCGTGTTTTGCATCTCCATGGACTGAGAGGCTGCCGTGCAAGAAGGAAGCCCTTGCTCCAAAAGCGGCACCTTAAGGCTTAACTGAAGTTAGCTGCTGATCACATGGACAAAGATAAGACCTTCTGGAGAAAAGTTCTGTGGTCAGACGAAACAAAAATCGAGCTGTTTGGCCACAATGCCCAGCAATATGTTTGGAGGAGAAAAGGTGAGGCCTTTAACCCCAAGTACACCATGCCTACCGTCAAGCACGGTGGTGGTAGTAGTATGCTGTGGGGCTGTTTTTCTGCCAATGGAACTGGTGCTCTACAGAGAGTAAATGGGATAATGAAGAAGGAGGATTACCTTCAAATTCTTCAAGATAACCTAACGTCATCAGCCCGAAGATTGGGTCTTGGGCGCAGTTGGGTGTTCCAACAGGACAATGACCCCAAACACACATCAAAAGTGGTAATGGAATGGCTAAATCAGGCTAGAATTAGGGTTTTCGAATGGCCTTCCCAAAACCCCATCGAGAACTTGTGGACAATGCTGAAGAAACAAGTCCATGTCAGAAAGCCATCAAATTTAACTGAACTGCACCAATTCTGTCAAGAGGAGTGGTCAAAGATTCAACCAGAAGCTTGCCAGAAGCTTGTGGATGGCTACCAAAAGCGCCTAATTGAAGTGAAAACGGCCAAGGGACATGTTACCAAATATTAGCTCTACTGTATGTATATTTTTGACCCAGCAGATTTGGTCACTTTTTTCTGTTGACCCATAATAAAGTCATAAAAAAACCAAACTTCATGAATGTTTTTTGTGACAAAGAAGTATCTGTTCCAATCACTCTATCAGAGAAAAATCAAGAGTTGTAGAAATAACTGGAAACTCAAGAGAGCCATGACATTATGTTCTTCACAAGTGTATGTAAACTTTTGACCACAACTGTATTTACACCTTTTAAACTTTTTTTTTTTTTTTCAAATTTTTGTTGTTTGGGTCGATTATTTATTATCTCACATATCGGAGAAAATGCGACAGTAACAAAAAAAAATACAATTAAGCGATAGTTATGAGGTAGATATCCGTGACTGTTTTTACAGACGCCATTTTTTTCATTGTGATATAAATTGTTTAAAAGTTTAAAATATGTGAGTGAATAATTTTTTAAAGTCGTTTATTTTTTTAAACGAAATATGAGACATCAATTAATGATTCTAAGCTAAAAACGACAGACATTTTGAATAATAAATAGAATTAATTACCTTCGTTTTATGGCTGGATTGAAACAAAAGCGGTTGCGCGAGATCTGTAAACGGGGGTTTTCGGGGTAAAACGGACAAATTTAAAATAGTTCAGGGGCTTAATGCGCCATGAATCTGCTATGGCAGCATAAAGACATGTTGTTCTATCAAACACAACAGTTGTTTTGGCTTCAAATACAGCAGTTTCTTTTAAAGAGGAGTGCAAGAGCAGAAACTGCTTTTTCAGTCTTGTCTGTGTTTTCCGCCATATACTAAAAAAACTAAGATCATATAGACCAGGGGTCCCCAAAATTTTTCCTGTGAGGGCCACATAACTTTTTCCTACTCTGATGAGGGGCCGGGTCAGTTTGTAACAGAAAAAGTGTGACGATCGCAGGAGTGCCTAAATGTAAAAATTGTTTTTCTGAAAGCCACAATCAAATAACCCTTTCTGAATTCTTCACGGAACAAAAGTAAATAAAATAAAAATAATAATATGATATAATATATAGGGCTGTCAAAATTATTGCGTTAACGGGCGGCAATTTTTTAAATTAATCACGTTAAAATATTTGACGCAATTCACGCACATGCCCCGCTCAAACAGATTAAAATGACAGCTCAGGCTCATGTGAACTTGTTACTTGTTTTTTTGGTGTTTTGTCACCCTCTGCTGGTGCTTGGGTGCGACTGATTTTATGGGTTTCAGCACCATGAGCATTGTGTAATTATTGACATCAACAATGGCGAGCTACTAGTTTGTTTATTGTTTGAAAATTTTACAAATTTTATTAAAACGAAAACATTAAGAGGGGTTTTAATAGAACATTTCTATAACTTGTACTAACATTTATCTTTTAAGAACTACAAGTCTTTCTATCCATGGATCACTTTAACAGAATGTTAATCATGTTAATGCCATCTTGTTGATTTATTGTTCTAATAAACTATTACAGTACTTATGTACAGTATGTTGAATGTATATATCCGTCTTGTGTCATATCTTTCCATTCCAACAATAATTTACAGAAAAATATGGCCTATTTTATAGATGGTTTGGATTGCGATTAATTACGATTAATTCATTTTTAAGCTGTGATTAACTCGATTAAAAATTTATTTTCGTTTGACAGCCCAAAATATAATATAATATAATATAATATAACACTATTAATAGATAATAACCAAATAACCCCCTCTGGGTTCTTCACAGAAAAAAGCCAGGAAATAAATAACACTATTGGCAAAAACAAAAACAAAAAAAAAATAATAATAATAATTGTTCAATTGTTAAGCTTTGATTAACTCGATTAAAAATTTTAATCGTTTGACAACCCAAAATATAATATAATATGATATAATATAATAACACTATTAATAGATAATAACCAAATAACCCCCTCTCGGTTCTTCACAGAAAAAAGCCAGGAAATAAATAACACTATTGACAAAAACGAAAACAAATTGTTCTGGGGCCGGACCAAATGTGGCGGCGGGCCGTATTCGGCCCGCGGGCCTTAGTTTGGGGACCCCTGATATAGACTGAAGTATTTATTATTTTAATATATTATGGTGTGGTTACTTTTTGAAATATTTTAAATGCAGTTTTGTATATGTTTTCTCCTTTTGAGATGTTTTTTTAATCATAATTTTGTAATCGATGTTTAAATCTAATTATCATAATTCACTTTATTTCCCCAGCATTTGTTTGATAACTGTTTTTCTTCCCCTTATTACTGAATAAAGCCCATTTTTCCTGTTATATTGTATTTAATGAGCATTTTGATTCTTTTCCAAAATGTCCCACTCCATCCGCATTGTGCTATAACGAGAGCCGCCAGCAAATTAAAAGTATCGATCGCTATTTTTCTTTCTTCTATTCACTAAAGCGTTCCAGCCACTCAATTAAGACTCCGCCAACCTCCCTCCTACCCTCTTTTTTTTTTTTTTTTCCTCGCTCTCTCACTATTCACACATCCTCCCTCTCTCTCACTCGCTCACTTCTTGTGATTTGTCCTTTTTTTGCGCAGCCACAACACCAAGACCACGTCGTGGTTGGACCCGAGGCTGGCTAAGAAGGCCAAACCGCCCGAGGAGTGCAAGGAGGACGGTTAGTTCAACGCGCGCGCGCTCATACAAACACCTATTTATGTACTCGGGGGTCAAGATGAAGTGGCGTTACAAAGAATTCTTTATTCTCGGTGTGACGGCGCGTAATCCAACCGCCCACACACGCCTGTCTGCGCGGTCCTTCCTCGCCGTCCCTGACTGATGACCTTTTGTCACGTAGTGTTCAAGAGCATTGAGATGGTTTCTCCGGTGCTAAATTTAACAAGGTGGCCGACCGATGAAGCGCACTGCGCGGTCAAAGCGTTCAGTTGAAAAAAAATGGCGTTATAAACATTGACATCGACGGCGATAGATGTCCAATCCATCTGGAGTGGGATATCTTACTTATCCTCTGCCAAGAACATAAACGCTTAAAGTGCCTGTGACATGAAAAAGCATGTTTATTTCATAATACACGCAGCATTTTATGCTCCTGAATGAAATGGACCACTTGAATGTGTGTGGAGGCGATCGCTATATTTATTTAGTTTTTTAATCCCGCGCCAGGAAAATGAGTGACTTCGGGCAACAGTCTCGAGTTGAGAAAGAGGACGCTGTGACGTGTACGGAGGAAGGAGTCCTCTTCGCTATACAGCCGTACTGTTGTATGAGAAGGACTAAGGATTCATTGCGGATTTATACGTTTATTTTTGGCATCACGCCAGCTAAACGGCTGCAGAAAAATCTTGCTGTAGGAGGGAGAGGCGTGTGCGCCTTTTTGGGGTTTCAGAAGGTCCCCATTCAACGGTGGATATTGGCCAAGACAAGCCCTACTACTGTGGGACAATGGGACTTATGAGGAAATGAGTAAACATCGTGTTTTGTATTATGTCAAATACTGGGATCATTTTAATATGTAGGTGGCTTGCTGTTTTCCGAAATTTCCGGGTTCGCAGTGAGTCCGCAACAGGCACACTTTTGTGAAATATAAGATGTTTATTGATTAGAAAATGCAGAATAAATGAGATTTATTGATTACAATCCCACAAGAGCAAGCAAACAAATATCAAAACAAGCATAACAAGTAGTAACGTTAACGTTAGATCGAGTTTGTCAATCCCAGAATCCCCACGCTACCGTTACAGCACAACAAGATGTTCCTTAGCAATGAAAATCGCTTACCGTTGACAAATGAGCGGGAGCCAATGCTCCAGCAAAGCGACAAAGCCGAGCGACCAGTACGCTATCCTCCGGCGGACTTCACGGGTCGCCCGGAAATGTCCGGTTCTTGTAGGAACGCACCCCCAGGCGGCGCATGCCTTGCCCAATGACAAATATTAAAGCTACTTTTGGTTCAGCCCCTTGAAAAAGGGCTTCTCACATGGTCAACAAGTTGTGCCGTCCTGGTAACAGATGTTCTGTCCCCGCGGTAAATATTATCTCTCATTTTATTATATCTCATGAGATTCCCTCCTAACTGTGGAACCCAAGCACGGAAAAAAACAATACTATGGTGCAAAACAAGTTATCTCGTGAGATTCCCTCCTAACTATGTAACCCAAAGTGAAAAACAACAACAGGCACCGAAGTGACGGCGTAAACAAGGAGAAGTTGTTACAATCTCGGTCACAGAGGCAATCATACATCACAAAGGCATAATGTGAAGGCATCACATAATATTTTCCCCCATCACTTGCATTTTGTGATATGCTCCTTGTCCCCTCGGCCAACGACCGGCGGCTTGTCGCACATCCCCCCGCCGGGAGAGAACAATTAATATACTCTGCTTATTCCCCTCTTCAAGTGCCCGGTGTCTGTCAAATTTTCCGACCGATCAGAAACTGCAACTTTGAGTTAAAAATAGCCACGAATACAGCGATTACAAAGTAAACACTAAAAACTTTCTTCAAGTAAAGGACTACTTACGTTTGATCATGGATTGGCATGTAAATGTTCAGCGGTCATTGTCCAGCTGCTTCCCGTCGAGCTGTCCTGTCTATAGTAGCAGGGGAGCGGGCTGTAAATTGCTCTCCGCTGGGCGGTTTGCCGATCAGCAAAGACAATCGACAACCCAGTCGTCATGTGAAATGATCCGGGCTAGTTATGTGTGATTTTCTGTTTCGAAGACTTTGAAACATCACTCGGTTCGGGTTAGCATGCCGGCTAGCTGTCACGCCTCTTGGTTTGTTTGCATTCTCCAAAGCCAGGGAAGGGAAATGACATAAGCCCGATTTAGGTGGCATAAAATATCGTTCGGGAGTGCGACAGTAAAGGTGAAGACGACAGTTTTGACAATTATGGAGTAATTTTCCCATGCTGTCCTGAATAAATGCATTTTTATTATTTCATATTCCGTTTAGCACAAGAATGCTATTTGTCATGACCATGCCATTTATTTAGCAATTTAGGAAAAATACTTGGATGAAAAGAATATCCTGTAAAAATATTGATTTACAGAGACTGAAACAATGACATTTTGCAGCTGTCTTCATCGCGTTTTCCTCGTTCTGAATAATTCCCCCTCAACGGGATGACTGGTCCTTCTCAAGCCATCGCTATTGGGGAAAAATACTTGGATAAAAAAATAATATCCTGAAAAATATTGGAGTAGAGAGACCTAAACAATGACATTTTGCAGCTCTCTTCATTGTGTTTTCCTCGTTGTGAATAATTCCCCCTCAATGGGATGCATACTAAATCAGATAAAATCGTGACTCCGCTGACGTCATCCACCTGTTGGGGACGCCAGAGCCCTATAATGGTAGGCGTGGCTAACCAGCAACTTAAAAGACTAATTTCTCGTCATCTGCGCTTTGCTAAATTGTTGTATATAGTCAAATTGTCCCAAAATATGATTCTAATTCACTTAATAATCATATTTAAGACTTTTTTTTTCTCGTGGCGTACGCACTTTAAATTCGCCATTCCTGACTGATGAACTTTTGTCACATAGTGGTCAAGAGCACCGAGATGGTTTCTCTGGTGCGAAATTTAAGAAAGTAGATGACCAATGAACCGCACGGCAGTTTACAAAAATGGCCGCCAGGGTTCTTAACACTGACATCGCCATCGACGGCGATAGATGTCCAATCCATTTGGAGTGGGATATCCTACTTATCATCTGCCAAGAACACAAATTACACAATCGCTTAAATTCACCGTCCCTGACTGACCTTTTATCACGTAGTGTTCAAGAGCTCCGAGATGGTTTCTCCGGTGCAAAATTTAGGAAAGTAGATGACCAGTGAAGCCCACGGGACAGTCAAAGCGTTCCATTCATGATTGGCAATGGCCTCGCCATCGATAGCGATAGAGGTCCATTCCATTCGGAGTGGAATATCTTACTTATCATCTGCCAAGAGCATATACTTGCTTAAATTCACCATCCCTGACTGATGACCTTTTGTCACATTGTGCTCATGAGAGCCGAGATGGTTTCCACGGTGCTAAATTTAACAAGGTGGCCAACCGGTGAAGCGAATGGCGCGGTCAAAGCGTTCACTGTTCAAAAATAGCCGCCAGGGCCTTTAAATTTGGCGTCGCCATCGACGGCGATAGACGTCCAATCCATTTGGACCGGGACAATGTTATTTATCCTCTGCCAAACACGTATACTCCCTTAAATTTGTCATCCCTGACTTTTCTTTTGTCAAGTTGTGTTCAAGAGCTTTGAGATGGTTTCTCCGGCTAAATTGAATAAGGTGACTGACCGGTGAAGCACACGGTACGGTCAAAGCGTTTAGTTTACGTTTGGCATTGGCATCGACGTCGATGACGATAGAAATCCAATCTATTCGGAGCGGGATGTATTATTTATCCTCTGCCAAGAACACATACTTGCTTAAATTTGCTGTCCCGACCTGACCTATTGTTTCATTGTGTTCAAGAGCACTGAGATGGTTTCTCTGGGGCTGAATTCGACAAAATGGCCAACCGGTAAAGTGCGCGGCGCGGTCAAAGCATTCAGCTTACAATTGGCATTGGCATCGCCATCGACGGCAATAGTAGTACAATCTATTTGGAGGAGGATATATTATTTATCCTCTGCCAAGAACATATACTCTTAGATTCTTGGCATTTTTTCATAATAGATTCAGTTGTAATTTTCTTTTTCACTTGTTGGCTGCCATTGACGGCAACAGACGTCCAATCCATTTGGATTTGGGCGGCCTGGCAGCGATTATTCGGACGTCTAGTGCCGTCAATGGCTCCGAAACCTATCAACAGGGCCGGCCCAGCCTAAACGCAGACTATGCAGCTGCTTAGGGCCCCTGAACACTAGGGGGCCCCCAATCTGGCAATTGTTTTATTTTTAGTCTATTTTGTTTACTACAGTTTGCTTTATTTGACTTTTGTGAGTTTTGATACTTCATTACAAGCTTAAAAAAATAAAAAATTCTTCCTAAACTTCTTTCTTTCCACTTTTAGAAAAAAGTTTGGCGCTATCTACTGTAACTACTGACAATCATTTGGGGTGAGAAGTTTGAAGTATGCAGTGCTACAATATTTGATTAATGTACAAAATATGGACGTATGAGTTGGATTGCATGTATGGGTTTCACAGTACGCTGTGACGAAATGGTGGGCCAAAAATATGTGCCCCTTTGCATTATTTTGCTTAGGGCCCCCAAATGGCCTGGGCCGGCCCTGCGTATCAATTCAAATAAATGCAATAAATAGTGTATTTTTCAGATTTTTTTGTAAACTCATTTAATTTTCCCTTCTAAACATTTGACTTGGATGTCCTAATATTACAATTTTATTTAGTTTTAACGCTAACAAAATTCCTAATTGCTCCCCCAAAATCTTGACAATATTTCTCCTAAAAAAAAATGCAACCTTATGCCTATTTTCCATTTATCCTGCTGTCGTTATTGTTCCCCGTCCAGTTAGAAACGACGTTGAAAGGCGCGCTCCACATCACAGAACCCGTGTTATTACATAACCGTCTTGATATTTGGGCCTTGTCGCATTCCGTTTCCGCGTCGGGCGCTTCTTCATCCCGCTTCCTTTTCCCCCTTCCGCCTGCTTCCTTTGCTGTTTGTCGGCAGACGGCGACAAGCGGGGCGTGTTTTTTTTTTGTTTGTTTTTCTTCCAAGCGAGCTCAAAATGTTTTTGAAATTCTCGCTTCCCTGCCGTGCGTACGTTGGCTGGAAAGGAAAAACGCCTCTCACAAACGGTGTGTTCCGTACTTAACGCCTACAGAAACGCACAATGGAAGAAAGTCTTGGTTATGCTTTAGCACCATTGACATACTGTATCAAAACTCAACAAAGTCAACATTATAGACGTCTGATTCGTTGAAATTTGGAAGACTGGCTGTAATTGCTTATCATTGAGTGCTATTGACGGCGCGAGATGTCCAATCCATTTCCAATGTCGTCAGTGGCAGTCATTGAGTTAACATTACTGGTGCACGATAATTATTGGTCCGATAATTATCGGTCCGATAATAGGAATTATGACGTCATCCCGATAAATCCAATAACATTATTAATAGGACCGATAATATGTATTGTGCTGGCTTTACAGTTTACAGTGACTTTACACACTAGTATAGGAAAGCAGTTGACCATTTACGGGGCATTGCTCCCACCTGCTGGTCAGAGTAATTCATTGCATCTATTTTTTGTCACAGTAGTTTTGTTCACATTACAAGCTCATTCACATACACATTGCGGTGTCTAGCGGTCGCATTGACAATCGTGAATGCTTTCTGTTACATTTCCAGCTCGGAAGTATGTCTGTAAGTATTTTATGTTTACTATAACATATGGATGTGCACCATATGTTTACTTCTGTGGTGAAGGGTCATATGTACAGAGCTTAATAATTAATTATTATTATACCCTAGCCCTAACCCTATAATTATTAATTATCATTATTAATTATATTATTATACTATTATTAATAATTATTATTTATTTTCGGGCCAATATGGTATTTCTCATTTCCACATATATATTTCTACCATCATACAATTACACACTTCCATTCCACGTTTCCAGTTAGCAAATTTTGGCTCTGACTGGCTGCCCATCACCGAAAACACACACATTGACAGGAAGTCTGATGACACACACACACACACACATGCTCACCTCCTTCCAATCTGGCGTCCTCAGGTGTGCGTGGATGTTCTGGAAATACACCCATCAATCATGTCACTGACAACACTACTCGCACCCCCACCTGCAACGCCGCTGAAGGTGAAGGAGGGCGCCCGATAATAACTCACCTGTGGCGCACGCACACACCTTTTTCAAATGCGGGTGGTGGGCAAATCTGTTTTTTACGGCAGGATTTTGATACGGTGTCATTTACTCAATGAGTTCTACTGGCGTGCAATCCTGAGTCTCGCGTCTACGAAAGAAACAACTGGCTTGTTTACGCGCGCTGGTCGCCGATCAATGAGGTCGGGCCGGGTCGGCGCCGACGCCTTTCTGCTGAGATCCTCACAATGCGCAAATGGCTTCTTTTTTCCCCGCGGTCGTCGCTATTTATCACTTGGAACACGCTGGGAATTGAATCCACAGCTGGATCGCTGTCAACGGCAGCGAATGAGCTGACTGACTCGCTGGCATTGAACGATCGGTACATCGACGATGTCAAAGGTCACAGAGGTCATAACTCTGACGATGCTTTGAATTTGGATGCTTAGGCATATTCGATTGGATGTCTAGCGCCGTCAATGGCAGCGAATGAATTGATTTAGGAACTAATATAAACCGGTCTAAAAAATGAGGGTTGTTAATCGGTTTCTTAATTTCAGTGTTATACTGTATGAGGTCATATGTACAGAACCACCTTGGTGGCAGGGTAGAAAAAAATATTTTTCATAGCTAATATGTGCACACAGTTTAGTAGTCTGTGGGTACAGTTTAGTCATCTTTACCCAAAGAATACTAAACGATACCCACAGTTTAGCAATGACCCGGAAACTGTAGTCAGCAATTTGATTTTGCAGGGACTCCAAGCGTCGACGGACTAATAGACTAACCAACAAATAGCACCTGAAAGTGACATTGTTCACAGCTCCCAAAGAAAACATGCATTATTTACCTTTCAAAACAACTTTATTCATCAAGGGCAGCGGCAACCTGTGCGCAGCTGCTTGCTTAGTCCATTGAGTCCCACCCGAATCAAATTGGTGTCTACTGTTTCCGGGTCATATCTGAATTGTGGGTTCAGATGACAAAACTGAGGGTAAATGTTAGTAAACTGTGGGTACATATGACTAAACTGTGGGTACAGTTGAGTAAATTGTGGGTACAGATTCGCAAACTGTGCTGTGATGACTGTTTAGTAATACAGTGGGGCAAATAAGTATTTAGTCAACCACCAATTGTGCAAGTTCTCCTACTTGAAAAGATTAGAGAGGCCTGTAATTGTCAACATGGATAAACCTCAACCATGAAAGACAGAATGTGGGGGAAAAAAACAGAAAATCACATTGTTTTGATTAGAGTGGAAAATAAGTATTTGGTCACCTACAAAAAAGCAAGATTTCTGGCTCTCAAAGAGGTGTAACTTCTTCTCACAAGGTCTAACGAGGCTCCACTCGTTACCTGTATTAATGGCACCTGTTTTAACTCATTATTGGTATAAAAGACACATGTCCACAACTTTAGTCAGTCACACTCCAAACTCCACTATGGCCAAAACCAAAGAGCTGTGGAAGGACACCAGAATCAAAATTGTAGACCTGCACCAGGCTGGGAAGACTGAATCTGCAATAGGTAAAACCCTTGGTGTAAAGAAATCAACTGTGGGAGCAAATATTAGAAAATGGAAGACATACAAGACCACTTATAATCTTCCTCGATCTGGGGCTCCATGCAAGATCTCATCCCGTGGTGTCAAAATGATAACAAGAACGGTGAGCAAAAATGCCAGAGCCATACGGGGGGACCTAGTGAATGACCTACAGAGAGCTGGGACCACAGTAACAAAGGCTACTATCAGTAACACAATGCACCGCCAGGGACTCAAATCCTGCACTGCCAGACGTGTCCCCCTGCTGAAGAAAGTACACGTCCAGGCCCGTCTGCGGTTCACTAGAGAGCATTTGAATGATGCAGAAGAGGACTGGGAGAATGTGTTATGGTCAGATGAAACCCAAATAGAACTTTTTGGTAGAAACACAGGTTCTCGTGTTTGGAGGAGAGAGAATACTGAATTGCATCTGAAGAACACCATACCCACTGGGAAGCATGGGGGTGGAAACATCATGTTTCGGGACTGTTTTTCTGCAAAGGGACCAGGACCACTAATCTGTGTAAAGGAAAGAATGAATTGGGCCATGTATCGGGAAATTTTGAGTGAAAATCTCCATCCATCCACAAGGGCATTGAAGACGAGACGTGGCTGGGTCTTTCAGCATGACAATGATCCCAAACACACAGCCAGGGCAACAAAGGAGTGGCTTCGTAAGAAGCATTTCAAGGTCTTGGAGTGGCCTAGCCAGTCTCCAGATCTCAACCTCATAGAAAATCTGTAGAGGGACTTGAAAGTCCGTGTTGCCCAACGACAGCCCCAAAACATTACTGCTCTAGAGGAGATCTGCATGGAGGAATGGACCAAAATACCAGCAACAGTGTGTGAAAAGCTTGTGAAGAGTTACAGAAAACGTTTGGCCTCCGTTATTGCCAACAAAGGGTATATAACAAAGTATTGAGAGGAACTTTTGGTATAGACCAAATACTTATTTGCCACCATGATTTGCAAATAAATTCTTTAAAAATCAAACAATGTGATTATCGGGGGGAGGGGTTTCACATTCTGTCTCATGGTTGAGGTTTACCCATGTTGACAATTACAGGCTTCTCTAATATTTTCAAGTTGGAGAACAAGCACAATTAGTGGTTGACTAAATACTTATTTGCCCCACTGTATGTGGGTACAGTTTAGTAAACTGTAAGTACAGATGAGTAAACTGTGGGTACAATTTAATAAACTGTGGGTGCAGATAAGTAAATGGTCCTGTACTTTGATTATATGTAGGCATGTGCCGGTATGATAAGCTTCAGCCAAAATATCATGGTATCATGGTATTCCAATACCCTTCTAAAATGTGTTACTTTGAGAGATATATATAATATAAAAATAGTGTGGCAAATTAATTGTCAAAACCACTGTGGTTCTTCTATCAGCTTTGCCTGTGATAGTTTTTCCATGTGTGGGAGGAGGCAAGTATACAGGACGCTGTGTGTGTGTAAACTAGGCCAAGGAATATTATGTAAGCACAAAATGACCATATAGAAAAATGGAGCGTAAATCAGATTTATTTTAAACTCTCTCAGGTTTTCAACTGATTTGTGAACTAATCAAAAAATACATACTTGGAATTTAACTCGGTTTAATTATTCCAATCGAGACGTTTTTTGTTGTTGTTTTTATGTCCATTGATTTTTTTTTTTTTTCTATCCTGACTATGCTTTGATGTGTGTTTGCAGAGCTTCCATACGGCTGGGAGAAAATCGACGACCCCATTTACGGCAGCTACTACGTGGAGTAAGTTGGCCGCGTCGAATGTCGAGTCTTCCTTCTTTTGAGCTGGTGATATATATTCAAGACCAAAATAAAGTCTATTTTATCTCTTTCCGGCCCCGCGCAATGCCGGTTCTGCGGCTGCCTTACGTAACATGGCGGCGGGCCATTTAATTAATCATCAGACGAGCCCGCCGCAGTGCATTCGTCGGGGTGAAAATGTGAAATGTTTTGGGTTTTCGTATTTGTAGCCACATCAATAGGAGGACCCAGTTTGAGAATCCGGTTCTGGAGGCCAAGAGGAGACTCCAGCAGGAGCAGCAAATGCAAAGTCAGGGGCTCTCCTCGCTGCCGCTTCCCGCCATCTACCGAGGTAATCGGCCGTTATCATCCCGTGCTTATTCATTCGCGGAAATATGGATTTTTGCGGCAGCAGCAGTAAATCCTCTTAAGGGACCTTCGCCCGCAGGCCTCTTTGTGAACAGCAGCAGGAATAATCAACAACCCTACCAAAACTACATGTATCAATAGCACTGGGACACATTTTCGTACTTCCAGTTGGCAAACCGTCCCTATATTTTCGTCAACATCTTGCAAAACCGCAAAAAATATACTCGTTAGGGCCCTCCGCAGTGTTACATGTACCCAAAACTACATGTGTCAAAAGTAATGGGACAGAATTATGTACATTTTCCTGGCAAATTGTCCCAATATTTCTGGCCATACATAAAAACTAATATACAGTAGGTGTTTTGTGTTTTTTAATGACGATACTGATTTGAAATTGATTTGACGTCTATCTCTGTCAATGGCAGCCTATTAATTCATAAGAATTCAACAATGGATACTAAAGGTGTCATCTTTAGTCCGTCACGTCATTTTCAAAGTATCGGAATCGGCAAAAAAATATCGGACATACTGTATATTTTTTAATCAAATAGTTTTCTAATTGTATTTAACATGTTAACGGCGGTATTTAATTTTTTTTCAATTATTCACGTTAAAATATTTAACGCAATTAACGCATGCGCTGCACGACCCACTCACGCATTGTCACGTTCAATTTATAATGGCGCCGTTTTACCCTATATATAGAGCTAAAACACAGCGTAAAATGAGTAGAGAGACTTTTGGCAGCCTTTGGAGCCTTTTTTTAATTGGCTAAAGCCTTACAATCCCTCACTCCAGAATTAGAAATATCGTGGGAAGCAATGTGGGGAAGAAAGGTAGTAGTTGCTCATTTACTTAACACCCTATGTTATTTCCTAACGCAGAGAAGATATATCAATTGGTGTCACGACGCACAGACATGGTTGCACTTCCCATCATGCATTTGGGCAGAACAGTTAAATGGCTACAGTATCATTTACTGAAAGCTCAACAAATACAGTAGATGGCAATATTTAGTCACAATATACAAAGTCACATTTATCCTCTAAGAATTACAAGTCTTTCTATCTGTGGATGCCTCTCACAGAAAGAATGTTAATAATGTAAATGCCATCTTGAGGATTTATTGTCATAATAAACAAATACAGTACTTATGTACTGTATGTTAAATGTATATATTTGTCCAAGTTTTATTCATTTTTTTCTTAACGCATTGCCAAAATGTATATGATCGAGAAAAATTATCGGGAATGATTGGAATTGAATCGGGAGCAAAAAAAAGCAATCGGATCGGGAAATATCAGGATCGGTATATACTCAAACTAAAACGATCGGGTCGGATCGGGAGCAAAAAACCATGATCGAAACAACCCTATAAAGAATATATGCCTCTGAAAATTGGCGTAATATCTGTCTACACGTGTTGCGCAATCGTTTGTCAATGGCCGTGATAACCCCTGCTGAAGCGGCAATAATGGGATGGCATTCTCCATCCTCTCCCATCCAAGATGGCGGCCCCCGTGCCACCCTCCCCAGGTCGTTCGCCGCCCATGCCGGCCTGTCGCCGGAGCGTTGCCACAGCCTGGATGACCTCTCGTCACGCTCGCCGACAGCGGCGCGGCGCCCTGTATCGCCTTTTACCTCCGCCGACATCTCGCCGTTGCGTCACGTGCTGACCCGGCGCTTGAACATGAGTCCCCGTCACCGCCACCACCGCCACACGCACCGTAGTCTCTCGCCTTTGTGCCGATTCGTCAGTAAGTAGATCGACAGGAGTCTTGAGCGGGTGCGACACGAAGTCAACTATCCCGCCGGTTTGTCCTTCCCTAACTCGTCCCAAAATCGTCTACCCTCAGTGGAACTCTTCCCGTATTGACAGCATGTCATGGCACCCCTTCCTGGTGCCAAACTGGTCGCGCTTTCCGCACACCCGCATCTTTTTGCCCCACCACCCAGATTCCCTGCCAACATTCCAACTTGTTGGGATCCGCTTTTACCCCAACCAAAATCAATTTTTTTCGTTGTTAATCACTCTGTCCCCACCCCGCCCCCCTCTTCGCAGAAAAACCGCTGTTCACCCGCGACCCCACGCAGTTGAAAGGCAGCTTCCTGTCCACGGCGCTCCACAAGAGCAACATGGGCTTCGGCTTCACCATAATCGGCGGGGACGAACCCGACGAGTTCCTGCAGGTGAAGAGCATCATACCTGACGGGCCTGCTGCCGCTGACGCCAAGATGGCCACAGGTAAGACATGGACAACAGTATCTGGATGGGAGAGTACTCAGTGTTGGAAGGCCGTCCCAATATTTTTGACCCATTTCAAACAACATTTTGTGTACAAACGTAAAAACACCTATACTTTCGATCGAATATTTTTGCCCAATATGTAACAAAACTACACAAAGGTATTGGGACATGGCACTATTCTTCCTGCAGTTGGACTGTTCCAATATTTTTGCCCAATACAAACCAACAGTCCACGAACAAACGATTTGGGACATACCACTAATTTTTGTAGGTGGACTGTCCCAATATTTTTGCCCAATACAAACCAACAATCCACAAAAGTATTGGGACTGTCCCAATATTTTTGCTCAATGTGAAAGAACACTCCACGAACAAGTGTTGGGACACATCACCATACTTCCTGCAGTTAGAATGTCCCAATATTTTTGCCCAATATAAAACAACACTCCCCGAACAAAAGTATTGGGACACACCACTATAATTCTCATAGGTGGACTGTCCCAATATTTTTGCCAATACGAAGCAACGATCCACAAAGAAAAGTATTGGGACTGTCCCAATATTTTTGCTCAATATGAAAGAACACTCCAGGATCAAAAGTATTGGGACACATCACCATACTTCCTGCAGTTGGAATGTCCCAATATTTTTGCCCAATATGAAACAACACTCCCCGAACAAAAGTATTGGGACATGCCACTGTACGTCCTGCAGGTGGACTGTCCCAATATTTTTGCCCAATATGAAACAACACTCCCCGAACAAAAGTATTGGGACACACCACTATAATTCTCATAGGTGGACTGTCCCAATATTTTTGTCCAATAAGAAAGAACACGAACAAAAGTATTGGGACACATCACCATACTTCCTGCAATTTTTGCCCAATACGACCCAACAGTCCACAAACAAAAGTATTGGGACACACCACTATAATTGCCATAGGTGGACTGTCCCAATATTTTTGCCCAATATGAACGAACACTCCACGAACAAAACTAGTGGAACACACCACTATTATTCCTGTATGTGGACTGTCCCAATATTTTTGCCCAATATGAAACAGCACTCCCCGAACAAAAGTATTGGGACACACAACTATAATTCTCATAGGTGGACTGTCCCAATATTTTTGTCCAATAAGAAAGAACACGAACAAAAGTATTGGGACACATCACCATACTTCCTGCAATTTTTGCCCAATACGACCCAACAGTCCACAAACAAAAGTATTGGGACACACCACTATAATTGCCATAGGTGGACTGTCCCAATATTTTTGCCCAATATGAACGAACACTCCACGAACAAAACTAGTGGAACACACCACTATTATTCCTGTATGTGGACTGTCCCAATATTTTTGCCCAATATGAAACAGCACTCCCCGAACAAAAGTATTGGGACACACCACTATAATTCTCATAGGTGGACTGTCCCAATATTTTTGTCCAATATGAAAGAACACGAACAAAGGTATTGGGACACATCACCATACTTCCCGCAATTTTTGCCCAATACGACCCAACAGTCCACAAACAAAAGTATTGGGACACACCACTATAATTGCCATAGGTGGACTGTCCCAATATTTTTGCCCAATATGAACGAACACTCCACGAACAAAACTATTGGGACACACCACTATTATTCCCGTATGTGGACTGCCCCAATATTTTTGCCCAATATGAAACTACACACCCCGAACAAAAGTATTAGGGCACGCCACTGTACTTCCTGCAGTTGAACTGTCCCAATATTTTTGCCCAATATGAACAAACAGTCCACGAACAAAAGTATTGGGAGACACCACTATAATTTCTGTAGGTGGAATGTCCTAATATTTTTGCCCAATACAAACCAACAGTCCACAAACAAAAGTATTGGGACACATCACCATACTAAATGCAATTGGACTGTCCCAATATCTTTGCCCAATACGAAGCAACACTCCACGAACAAAAATATTGGGACACACCACTAGTATAATTCCTGTAGGTGGAATGTCCCAATATTTTTGCCCAATATTAAATAACACTCCCCGAACAAAAGTATTGGGACACACCACTATAATTTCTGTAGGTGGAATGTCCTAATATTTTTTCCCAATACAAACCAACAGTCCACGAACAAAAGTGTTGGGACACACCACTATAATTCCCATAGGTGGACAGTCCCAATATTTTTGCCCAAAATGAAACAACACTCCCGAACAAAAGAATTGGGACACATCACCATACTAAATGCAGTTGGACTGTCCCAATATCTTTGCCCAATACGAACCAACAATCCACAAACAAAAATATTGGGATACACCACTATAATTCCTGTAGGTGGAATGTCCTAATATTTTTGCCCAATACAAACAAACCAACAGTCCACCAAACAAAAGTATTGGGACACACCACTATAATTCCTGTAATGTCCTAATATTTTTGCCTAATACAAACCAACAGTCCACGAACAAAAGTATTGGAACACATCACCATACTTCCTGCAATTGGACTGTCCCAATATTTCATAATTCCGACATGAGTGTCACCTTGTTCCCAATTCTTCCATTAGTCATGACTTTATGCGCATCCTTACTCCTATTTTCCAGCACAACTATCTTTCCTGCAGCCATTCCCCAACTTTTTAAGCCTTCCTACAGAATTGGCGCATACTCACCCCCGCACGCACCCGAAAAAAGTCCAAACAAAGCCTCCCGCTAACCCCCCTCCTCAATTCAGCCTCCCAGACGCGGCGTCCTACTTCTTGTAGCCCACGCCAGCGCGCAACACAAAAGTGCCGCTGCGGAGGTGTGAAATTCCCGTTAACGTTATTTGGGCTGATTTGTTCGCCTCCCGCCTGACAGCGCCGCGATGACATGCGCGGAATTGCGGGCGAATGCAAATGCCAACGTGCGGTAGGGATTTTTTTTTTCCTTTTTCAAAAAACAAGCGTACTCTGACGGCCGATTGTCAGCGAGCGGCGACGGCTTCCCTCGCCGTCACCTTCGCCGACGTCCCTGGCCGGCATAAAACACATTTTTAACGGCTGTTTTTATGACGCACTCTCTTTCGGAGTTGGCTGTGCGCTGAAGGTCACTGAGCAAGCACATGCTTTGTGTTTTAATCAATGCGGGAGGAGATGAGGACTACACCAGCGGACGTCATTTCTCTGTATTAACCGACAGAAATTGAGGGATTGACGATGATAGGTTTCCAATTGTGTGGCTCATAAAACATAAATGAATTTATCACTTGTAGACGTCGATGGCAGCCAATGAGTTTAAAATTGGAATGCTTTGGTGGTAAAATTACGATGGGAATGGGGTCACATCATGTTATTTGCAGGGCATTTTCGTGTGACTTCAAGTTGATTTTGGAGCAATAAAAGGTAATTTCCCCCAAAAAAATCATGTTCCCGCTTGACCCGTCCAGGTGACGTCATCGTGTACATCAATGACGTCTGCGTCCTGGGCACCACCCACGCCGACGTGGTCAAACTCTTCCAGTCGGTGCCCATCGGGCAGAGCGTGACGCTGGTGCTCTGTCGCGGTTACCCGCTACCCTACGAGCCCGAAGAAAACAACGGCAACAGCGCAGCCGCCATCATCTCGCCGCTGGGCATCATGGAGCAGCGCCCTCTGGTGGTGAACGGTCGCCCCGGTTACAACAACTATCTGGACTACATCGCCCGCACCGCCCGCTTCGTCCCGGACGCTCAGCAGTTGCACGACACCCACTTGGACACCCAAGATAGCGTGTCCGTGGCGTCGCAAGGCGAGCTGCTGACGCTCACCCTGGTGAAGGGCGGCGACGGCTTCGGGTTCACCATCGCGGACAGCGCCGCCGGACAGCGCGTCAAGCAGATTCTGGAACCCGCAGGGTGCCCGGGTGTCAGCGAGGGTGACCTGATCGTGGAGATCAACAAGCAGGCAGTGCTGGGCTTGACCCACGCCCAAGTGGTGGACCTTCTCAAGGATTGTGCAGTGGGCTCCGAAACGTGTCTGGTGGTGCAGAGACCCGTGCCAGGTAAAGGTTTTAAACTGGTAATGAATCAAACATAGAGCTATAGCGTCGCCATTTTTAGCTAAAATGTCCAATAAGTTTAAAAGGACAGAACGCAGAAAAAAACATTTCTGACTGAGAATCATAGTCTGGAATCCTTTGACCTAATTAGCTGCCATTGACGGCGATACACGTCCAATACATTTGACTGGAATATGGGGCGAAAAATGACAAAACGTGGATCTTGCGTCACCGTTTTGGCTGAAGATACACACAAAAAAGTACTTTTCTGATTATGAAGATCACTGCCAGACCCTCCCAGTTAAAATGAATTGGACGTCTATTGTCGTCAATGGCAGCCAATGGGTTAATAATACACATTTACCGTGGGGCCTATAGGTATTTAGTCAACCACCAATTGTCTAAGTTGTCCTATTTGAAAAGATTAGAGAGGCCTATAATTGTCAACATGGGTAAACCTCAACCATGAGAGACAGAATGTGGGGGAAAAAACAGAAAACCACATTGTTTGATGTTTAAAGAATTTATTTCCAAATTAGAGATGAAAATAAGTATTTGGTCACCTACAAACAAGCAAAATTTCTGGCTTCTTCTAACAAGGTCTAACAAGGCTCCACTCGTTACCTGTATTAATGGCACCTGTTTTAACTTATTATCGGTATAAAAGACACCTGTCCACAACTTCAGTCAGTCACACTCCAAACTCCACGATGGCCAAGACCAAAGAGCTGTCGAAGGACACCAGAGACAAAATTGTAGACCTGCACCAGGCTGGGAAGACTGAATCTGCAATAGGTAAAACGCTTGGTGTGAAGAAATCAACTGTGTGACCAATTATTAGAAAATGGAAGACATACAAGACCACTGATAATCTCCCTCGATCTGGGGCTCCATGCAAGATCTCATCCGTGGCTGAAAAGTGATAGCAAGAACTGTGAGCAAAAATCCCAGAACCACACAGGGGGACCTATTGAATGACCTACAGAGAGCTGGGACCACAGTAACAAAGGCTACTATCAGTAACACAATGCGCCGCTAGGGACTCAAATCCTGCACTGCCAGACGTGTCCCCCTGCTGAAGCCAGTACACATCCAAGCCCGTCTGCTGTTCGATAGAGAGCATTTGGATGATCCAGAAGAGGACTGAGAGAATGTGTTATGGTCAGATGAAACCCAAATAGAACTTTTTGGTAGAAACCCAGGTCACAGAGAAAGAATACTGAATTACTGAATCCGAAGAAACCCATACCCACTGTGAAGCATGGGGGTGGAAACATCATGCTTTGGGGCTGTTTTTCTGCAAAGGGACCAGGACGACTGATCTGTGTAAAGGAAAGAATGAATGGGGCCATGTATCGAGAGATTTTGAGTGAAAATCTCCTTCCATCAGCAAGGGCATTGAAGATGAGACGTGGCTGGGTCTTTCAGCATGACAAACACACAGCCAGGGCAACAAAGGAGTGGCTCCGTAAGAAGCAATTCATGGAGTGGCCGAGCCAGTCTCCAGATCTCAACCCCATAGAAAATCTGTGGAGGGAGTTGAAAGTCCGTGTTGCGCAACGACAGCCCCAAAACATTACTGCTCAAGAGGAGATCTGCATGGAGGAATGGTCCAAAATACCAGTAACAGTGTGTGAAAAGCTTGTGAAGAGTTACAGAAAACGTTTGGCCTCCGTTATTGCCAACAAAAGGTACATAACAAAGTATTGAGATAAATTCTTTAAAAATCAAACAATGTGATTTTCTGGGTTTTTTTATTCCACATTCTGTCTCTCATGGTTGAGGTTTACCCATGTTACCAATTACAGGCCTCTCTAATATTTTCAAGTGGGAGAACTTGCACAATTAGTGGTTGACTAAATACTTATTTGCCCCACTGTATATATTTGGAAAAAAAATGCCCTCTACTGGTGAAATATTGCAGTGCAAAGTGCTAATTATCCCTCCAATGCAACAAATCAGATTAACTGCTTTCCTATTGAGACAGAACTTTGGCGCCATCTTGTGGTGGCTCAAAAAAACCCCTCAAAATCCGCACCTCCCTCGGCGTCATCTCTGGCCGTCTGCTCGGTGTCACGCCGACTCTCATCTCGTCACATTCGCGCCCGCAGGCTCGGCGCCAACCCGGCGTGGGTCTGCCGCGCTGCCCATCCTAAACTGTTATGTCACGCTTAAACGATGACATCATGTGACACCGCCGCCGCGCTTCATTAGGCGCACCTGCACAATACGTCAGGACCAATCATCATTACAGGATGAAAGAAACGAGCCGTCGTGAAGTCCGAGACCATCTTTGAAAGTAGGCGTAGGTGCTCGCAGGTGCTGACCGACAAGTGGCAATAAATGAGGATCCGCCTGCTTATGATGCGACGTTTATAGACACCGAGGCTGTTTGCGTTGTAAACGCTGTCAATGAAGAGTCCGAACAACAGGTGATGTTCTTATAAAATGCCGAAAATTCCTTTTTCGCTCGTAAAGCATCTCATATTTCCCCCCGCGGTCCAATTTGGCCTCGCGAGTGGAGCAAGGTTACAAGTTTATTCAAGCTACTCTATTAGGATTGTAAAACTAATGGCTTTACAATAACGGGTATAGAAAGTTCCATTTGAAATAACGTCAGAGGGATAGATGGTCATCAAACCCAGATTTTGTTCAATGACTTTGAGATTTTTGGGTTTATTTATTCACTTTGCACTGCAACATGTCCCTCATTTTAGCGGTGAGTTGTAATGTTGTTGCATGAAATGGATTTTCCTCGCACCCAGGCTAGCAGTAAACAAGTGACGGGTGTATTAGCCGCCGTAAGCACTTCCTGACTTTTACGGATGGCGCTCCTGCGACTGGTGTGCATTGGCTGATTGACTTTAACGCCCGCGTTTCACTGCGTTCTCGCGGCGACCAAGTTGTCGCACCGTTGGCGTTTCTGGGTTATACTGTCCTACCGTGTTGGTCCTCATTATAGTAGAGAAGACAGAGTAACAAAAAGAAACTGTAACCCGATCGACTCAAAGCCTCGAAAAGTAAGGGTTACATTACGTCAGAAACTCGTTCGGTACGCGTCCGTTCCAAACCGAGCACCACGTACCGAAACGGTTGAATACAAATACATGTACCGTTACACCCTTAATATTTATTGTTATTATTATTATTAGAAAATTATGGAGGGCCAGGAGTGCCAGAATGAAATATTGAATGAATAATTAAATGGCCATGTTATGTATATTTTATATATATAACACATATACAGTATAATACATATATATATTATGTATATAAATACGTGTGTGTGTATATATATATATATATATAAGGGCTGTCAAACAATTGAAATTTTTAATCAAGTTAATTACAGCTTAAAAATTGTAATTGCAATTCAAACCATCTATAAAACATGCCATATTTTTCTGTAAATTGTTGGAATGGAAAGACAAGAAGACACAAGACGGATATATACATTCAACATACGGTACATAAGTACTGTATTTGTTATAAAAATAAATCAACAAGATGGCATTAACATTCTCTTAAAGCGATCCATGGATAGAAAGACTTGTAGTTCTTAAAAGATAAAAGTTAGTACAAGTTATATAAATTTTATATTAAAACCCCTCTAAATGTTTTCGTTTTATTAAAATTTGTAAAATTTTCAATCAAAAAATAAACTAGTAGCTCACCATTGTTGATGTCAATAATTACACCATGCTCACTCATGGTACTTACCCATAGAATCAGTTGGACCCAAACGCCAGCAGAGGGTGCCAAACACCAAAAAACAAGTAATAAGCGGACATTGCAATGTACTGTCATTTTAGGCTGTTTGACCGGGGCATGTGCGTTAATTGCGTCAAATATTTTAACGTGATTAATTTTAAAAATTAATTACCGCCAGTTAACGCGGTAATTTTGACAGCCCTTATATATATATGTATATATATATAATTAAATTTAATAAATACTACTAATAAATAAGTACTATATACTAACTACATAATGTAACTATTACTATAGTACTAGTATACTGGCATACAAGTATAATATATATAGTTAGTACTACTAATTATATACATTTTTTTTTAGACATTGACACCTTTTTAAAACGATATCTCGATTCTTGGCAGGAGCATATTGATAACCTTTTGGGATACAAAGTATCACGATATATCACCATTTCGATATTTTCTCACACCCCTAGTGTTGTTTCATGAAAGTGATTTTCCTCGCACCCAGGCTAGCAGTAAACAAGTGACGGGTATATTAGCCGCCATAAGCACTTCCTGACTTTTACGGATGGCGCTCCTGATGTTAACCCTGAGCAGGGCCTTCCATGGTGCCTCCTTTTCACAATATTTACCCCTGATTTATGTTTTACGGAGCACTCTCCTGTATTTTCTGTCCAGAACCGGGACCCCCGAGGACGATTCTTCCCACTGATTCGGGTAGGTGAGTCAAAACCCAGCGCTCCTTTGACGGGTGACTCATCTCGCCATTTGTCATCCGGTAGGGTCGGACTACCAGGACATGGAGGTGAACCTGCGCAGGCAAAAGTCCGGCTTCGGGTTCAGAGTTCTGGGCGGGGACGATGCGGGCCAGTCTGTGAGTCCGGAGACACGCCAGAAGGCTCGTATGGCGTCAACTGCATGTTTTATTTTCAAATGAATCAAAAATATCAACTCGTTCAATGCAATTAAGAATAGGAAAGACTAGTGTGTGACCGAGGCCAGTGATAGTGTGGATGAACAAAAAACATGCATGCGACGTGACTCGTGAGTTAGGATAAGTGATTTCAATTACCGTATTGGCCCGAATATAAGACGGCCGTGATTATAAGACGACCCCCTCTTTTTCTAGACTCAAGTTTGAAAAAAAGACTTTTTGAACACCAAATTTTTATACAGGAAATAGTTACAGTACATCTGAAACAAATGATTATAACAATATATTTGAGAGAAAAAGCATGTTGTTTTGCATCATTCAAATCTTAACAGCTGAACATTTAAATATGTAAATTAAAGTGCGATCACATTCGTAAATGAATGGCTTCTGGTTTTTGAAATGTAAATAAACCAATCTATTGTGATCAAACAACAAAATTGCAATAACTGCATTAACCATCAAAGTTAAGTCTAACTGTAACTGTAGTCTTGAAACAAAACTGAATAAGGAAAAACATTGCAATTAAATAATGCAAACTGGTTAAACTTGAGAGTCGCTGTCATGACAGAACATCGCTCCAATGATATCTGGCGCCATCTAGCGTCGTGAATGGGTATAATGTCTAGACCTCCACTTTTTCAGTCTTATTTCAATGCAAAAAACACAGTCTTATATTCGGGCCAATATGGTACATTGCGTTCCCTTGGGCAGATCCTGATCGGCGCCATCATCGAGAAAAGTCCAGCAGACCTAGACGGTCGGCTGCGGCCCGGCGACGAACTCCTCCTGGTGGACGGCATCCCCGTGGTGGGCAAGACGCATCGATACGTCATCGACTTGATGCACGCGGCGGCGCGCAACGGACAAGTCAATATGGTCGTCAGGAGGCGGAAGCAAGGCGCGGGTTTGACTGTCGACTCGGATCTCTGCTTACGAGTTGGTTTTAAATCCATCTCTCTGCCTGTTACTGTAGCAGATTCCTGCCAGGAGAACGGCCGCCACTCGGGTTCGGTGTCCACGCAGCACAGTTCGCCGCGAAGCGACTTGACGTACGCTAACAGCGCCGGCACGGCTAGCGACGGCGCCTCGCCCGGAGGCGACGTCCTCATCCACCGAAAAGAGAGCGAAGGCTTCGGATTCGTCATCATCAGTTCGCTCAACCGTCCCGAAGCGCCAGCCGGCAACCGTAAGCTCAAAGTATCGAGACGCCGCCCCGGCTCGAGAAATGTCATTCGCCGACTCGTCCCGTTCGACAGCGGTGCCGCACAAGATCGGGCGCATCATCGAAGGCAGCCCGGCCGACCGCTGCGCCAAAATGAAGGTCGGCGATCGCATCCTCGCCGTCAACGGGCAGTCCATCGTCGACATGCCGCACGCCGACATCGTCAAGCTCATCAAGGACGCCGGACTTAGCGTCACGCTGAGGATCGTCCCGCAGGAAGGTCAGAAAGGGACGAGTTTTCTCACCGTTTCGAATAAATCCTATCACGTATAAATTAGGACTGTCAAATGATTAAAAATTTTAATCGAGTTAATTACAGCTTAAAAATTAATGAATCGTAATTAATCGCAATTCAAACCAGCTATAAAATATGCCATATTTTTCTGTAAATTATTGTTGGAATGGAAAGATAAGACACAAGACGGACATATACATTCAACATACGGTACATAAGTACTGTATTTGTTTATTATAACAATAAATCAACAAGATGGCATTAACATTATTAACATTCTCTTAAAGCGATCCATGGATCGAAAAACTTGTAGTTCTTAAAAGATATATGTTAGTACAAGTTATAGAAATTTTATATTAAAACCCCTCTTAATGTTTTCATTTCAATAAAATTTGTAAACTTTTAAAATCAGTCGCACCCATGCGCCAGCAGAGGGCGATAAAACACAACAAGTACACATTTCACTTTGCTGTCATTTTAATCTGTTTGAGCGGGGCATTTGTGCGTTAATTGCGTCAAATATTTTAACGTGATTAATTTTAAAAATTAATTACCGCCTGTTAACGCAACAATTTTGACAGCCCTAATATATAATTAATTATTAAAGGGTTTTAGGGCATTAACATCTCTTAAACATTCTCTTAAAGCGATCCATGGATCGAAAAACTTGTAGTTCTTAAAAGATAAATGTTAGTACAAGTTATAGAGATTTTATATTAAAACCCCTCTTAATACTTTCGTTTTTTTAAAATTTGTAAAATTTTCAATCAAAAAATGAACTAGTAGCTTGCCATTGTTGATGTCAATAATTACACCTTGCTCACTCGACAAACCCATAAAATCATTTGGACCCAAGCGCCAGCAGAGGGCGCCAAACAACAAAAAGCAAGTAACAAGCGGACATTACAATGCTGTCATTTTAATCTGTTTGAGCGGCGCATGTGCGTTAATTGCGTCAAATATTTGAACGTGATTAATTTTTAAAATTCATTACTGCCCGTTAACGCGATAATTTTGACAGCCCTGGTATAAATGTATGTTTTATTTGCATCTTGTTCCCAGCGGAGGTGAGCAACCCGCCGTCAGCGCCCACCTCGGAGAAGCAGAGCCCCCTAGCGCAGCAGAGCCCCAAGACGCACTCGCCCCCTGTTGTCGGCTCACAGCCCAGCCAGGGAGCGCCTGAGTCCGACCAAGCCGACACCAAAGCCCAGCAGAGCCCCGTCAGCAGCCAGTTGTCCGCTCCCTCTATGCAGACGTACCCCCACGAGGGCAGGTAAATCAGAAAAGATTATTATCATTAGCGTTGCACTAATACGAGACTATTATCGGTACCGATACGGCACTAAACTGACGTTGCTGATATCTGGGAATACTAAGAAATACCATTCCGATGCCCTCCGAACCAATCCATTTGAAGCGGGAGGGTAGCCGTGCTCATTCGCTGCAAACTCTTCCAGTTCAAATGGATTGGACGTTTACTCGCGACCAGTGTTGGTAATAACGCAGTTATAAATAAAGCCGTTACATAATGGCGTTATTTTTCAGTAACGGGGAAATCTAACTAATTATTTTTTCCGCCGTTACCGTTACTGACGGTCAAAAGCAGTGCGTTACTTACTTTGAATAAATTGAAGAAACTACCAGCCGTAGCGAGTCATCCAAGACTTGGGGTGTGTTCAGGTTCATGGCAATGAAAATAGTAAACACACATAGCCTACCTTTGCAAGAAGGATGGAGTTGCCGTTTGATACGGTCATAATGTGCAGGTCCTGCACCCGTCCGCAGCAAAACTGTACGAAGCTTTGTAGCGATTTGTAAGTTCGGAATCGCTGATGAGTTTAGTAACATACACCAAACAATAAATACAGCAGAATGTCCATTTCGCGTAATTGTGGAAGCCCGTCGACATCTTTACCCCGTTTGTCTTCGGCTTGCTCGTAAGGGTCAACATTGTTCACGTCCTTAAGTTTGATCACATATCTGCGCCTTAGTAACGAATTTGTCTCTTTATCGAACTGGCAAGTTAATGTCCCGCGAGCCAGACCTGCTTCCAATATGGCTGCATTGTTGTCAAATCTCAGGTGATCCCCCATTCTGTGACGTAAACGCTGGAGCCTAATAGCGCACGTACTTCAGAGCCGGTGTCTTCACACACAAACCGGAACAGCGCATGCGGCAAAACAGATGCAGAGGGATATGATGGCAGAGCATTCAGAGGAAAATTTGTCCTTTACGAGGTGGAGATATAAACACTATTTCAAGATGGTCGAAATTAAAGGAACGTGCATGTAAAGTGTAATTTATGTCCCGGGGCAAAGCTTTTGTCGACACAGCTCAATCTTGGTCTCATCTGACCAAAGCACCAGGTCCTTGTTGAAGCCTGGGACCGTGTGTATTTTTGTGTGAAACCAAGATTGAGCTTTTTGGCAACAAACACTCTTAAGTGGGTCTGGCGTGCCACGAAAGATGCACATGCTGAAAAGCACCCCATACCCACTGTGAAGTATGGGGGTCAGTCAGTGATGCTGTGGGGCTGTTTCGCTTCCAAAGGCCCTGGGAACCTTGTTAGGGTGCATGGCATCATGAATGCTTTGAAATACCAGGATATTTTAAATCAAAATCTGTTGCCCTCTGCCCGAAAGCTGAAGATGGGTCGTCATTGGGTCTTTCAGCAAGACAGTGACCCTAAACATATGGCCAAATCTACACAGAAATGGTCCACCAGACACAAAATCAAGCTCCTCCCATGGCCATCTCAGTCTCCAGACCTTGTTTTGTTGGCAAAAGGGGGTTGTACAAAGTATTAACACCAGGGGTGCTAATAATTGTGACACACATTATTTGATGTCAATTTTTTTTTTTTTTATGTGGGATTTTTTCCCCACTGAATGAATGCACTTGTATTGAAGGTTGGATTTTTCTCTTTTTTCCCATTCAGGTCCCATTTTATTTGAATTAAAAAATATTAGAAACTAAAAAAACACATCTTTTTCAGGGGTGCCAATAATTATGGAGGGCACTGTAATTACAGGTGTTTTAGCTCATTTCAATTTATTTTATTTAAATTGGCTATCATTGATTTTAGTATGTGTTTATATTTTAAAAATGTGATTTAGTATTAATTTATATTGTATATTTTATGTTGTATAACTTTAGTTCCCATGTGAATATTAGTTCCTACTTGTTTTGTTGTGGTAGGAGGGTTTTGCATTGAACACGGGGCCGTGTTGGTTATTATTATAGCAGAGAAGACAGCAGTAAATCAACAAAGACAAGTCAACTGTGCCCCGATCTACCACTCAAGATATCTGATGGACTGAAAAAGTGGGTTACGATCAGTGTTGTTAATAACAGCGTTAGAATATAACGGCGTTACTGACGACGTGATTTTTTTTTTCCAGTAATGAGTAATTAATTAATTTTCTCATCTTGACAATGCCGTTACCGTTACTGAGGCGGGAAAGGCGTGCGTTACTAAGTCTGAGAGAGATGAACTCACGGAGACGAGAGAGCAGAGCAGGAGTGGGAAAGACGCTGTTGCAAACGCGATGCTAGGTGGCTCCAATAATACCTGACTGTAGCCATAGCCTACAAACTACGCCCACATGATACGGTGGATATCACATTTTATAGAACTAGATGCAAATGACAGACACGGCAACATGTTCTAAGGACTACATGCGTTAGTAAACAGCCGCCATCTTAAAGCAGTAGACCTCTCAGGAAGGCTCTGATGTAGAGATCCTTCCTAGCGAACCTAAGTAACTTTTTTTTTTTTTTTTTAAATCTATTCATTCATTCATTCATTTTCCATGCCGCTTTTCCTCACGAGGGTCGCGGAGGTGCTGGAGCCTATCCCAAAATGCTCCTAAATCGGCAAAATCTTGACTTAAATCTATCTTTAAACGATGAAACAGTTTTTAAACTTACACATGTAGACAGAAGGGAACTCATGATATAATGGGAGCAATTTTAACAACTTTAACGGTTGATTCACAACTTTAAATGACTTCCACACATAGCAAAGGTTACTATCTAGTTATCGCAATACCCTTGTGTCTAGTTAAGTGGAGCGTAAAGAACCGGGCTAGGGCCAATTGTCCCCAAAACCCTTTGAACTTCACATTGTATGACCTGTTTTTTGTTTTGTTTTTTTGTTTTCAATTTTTTTTTTTTTTTTTTGGGAGAAAAAAAAACATGAAAATTATCAGTAGTTACTTTGCCAAGTAATTAATTACTCTTACATTCAGGTAACTGAGTTACTAACGCAATTACTTTTTGGGAGAAGTAATAACTGTAATTAATTACTTTTTTAAAGTAAAATTAACAACACTAGTTGCGTATGTTTGAAAATCGACCGGATCCACCGTATTTTTACCTGAGTGACTTCCGGTCTGCCCGATCCTAGCTAGTATTGACGCAGGAGGGCCGCGTCTCGCGTCAAATAACAAACTCTGCCGTTCTTTTCTCGTGTGTCGCGTTGAGCCGCTTCTGGGACGCATCTAACACGCGGCCGCGCTGCGACTGGTGTGCATTGGCTGATTGACTTTAACGCCCGCGTTTCACTGCAGCCGCGTTGTCGCGCCATTGACGTTTCTGGGTTATACTGTCCTACCGTGTTGGTCCTCATTATAGTAGAGAAGACGGAGTAAATATAATCTACACAAAGAAATTGTAACCAGATCGACTCACAGCCTCGAAAAGTAAGGGTTACATTACGTCAGAAACTCGTTCGGTACGCCTCCGTTCCGAACCGAGCAGCCCGAACCGAAACGGTTCAATACAAATACGTGTACCGTTACACCCTTATTAGTTACAGATCAGAAGTGAAAGCCCGTCAGGACGTGAAACCGGACATCCGGCAGCCTCCGTTCACAGACTACCGGCAACCGCCCGTGGACTACCGGCACCCCCCGGTGGCCGACTACCGCCAACCGCCCAATCTGGACTACCGGCACCCACCACTGTTGGATTATCGGCCGCAGTTCGCCATCCCCGATTACCGGATGCCGCCGGTGCAGGTGGGCGCCCTGAGACGGTGCAGTCGTCTTCCCGAACGTCAACCAACAACGTCTTTGCTTTCAGCTCTCGCAGGACTTTGACTTCTTCACGGTGGAGCTGGAGAAAAGCCTCAAGGGTTTCGGGTTCAGCATCCGCGGAGGCCGCGAGTATAAGATGGACCTGTTCGTCCTCAGACTGGCCGAGGACGGTCCGGCACTGCGCAACGGCAGGATGAGGGTATGCGCCATTTCCTGAATCCTACTCCGATTTTAGTGTTTAATAGGTGAGGGAACCTCTTGGCACCTCACGATACGATATGATTTGCATACAAAGCTTACGATAACGATGATCTGACGATATAGCGATACAACGATTTTCGATACATTGGTCAGGAAATCATTCTAGGATACTCTACAACAAACTAATAAACAGAAAAACAAGGTTCTGCTGTGAATTGGAATGAGTTTGTCACGAGTAGACGTCCAATCCGTTTGAAGTGGGAGGGTGGCAGCGAATGAACATTCGTTCATTCGCTGCCATCCCTCCCACTTCAAATGGATTGAACGTCTATGGCCGTCAGTGGCAGCTGTACCTTATTGGCCCAAATATAAGATGTTTTTTGCATTGAAATAAGACTGAAATAGTGGGAGTCCCATTCACGACGCTAGATGGCGCCAGATATCATTGAAGTGATGTTCTGTCATGACAGATCTCAGCTACTTTCAAGTTTAACCAGTTTGCATTATTTTATTGCAATGTTTTTCTTTATTATCCTTGATTTGTTTCAAGACAAGTTACAGTTAGACCTCACTTGTTACACCTCACTTTTCGGGCCCCCTTGTGGCCGAAAAGTGTCATTGCATGAAATTGACTTTCCTACATTATATATAAAAGTTGTAAATCAATAAAACTGCAACAAAAATGAATGAAATTAACAAAAAAAATCTTTATAATGGAGAAAAATTATTTTTCGAACAGATCATGTTACTAGCACCTTCGACGATCATTTGCTTTGCATATAATGTTTTTTTTTTTTTTTTTTTTTTTTTTTTTAAATTAGGGGAAGGCAATTTTATTTTTCAAATGATTTTTTCTTTGGTTGAAAATATTTTTTTTGATTGAAGCAACTTTTTTGGGGATTGAATGATTTAGACACAAATGTCCTACCCATAATATGGCCCAGACACAAAAAGGATTGGTTCAATCAAAGAAAGAAAAAAATTGAGTGTTCCAATGCAAATTTTTCATACTCAAATATTTTTTTCGCATTCAAAAACGTTTTCTATGATTGAATTATTATTATTATTTTTTTTTTTTAATCGAAGCAATTTTTTGTTTCGATTGAATAATAAAATTTATTTTTGCATTCATTTTTTTTAATTGTATTTTTAAAAATTGAAAATATGTATTTTGATTGAAGCAACTTTTTTTTTATTGAATAATAAAGACACAAATCTACCTCCATATGGCTCCCCCCAGGGGATACAATTTTTTGACTGGGGTAACTGCATTGGCACGACACCGGCGGGCGTACCATATTCAATGTATGACGATCTGGGCGAAAAGAATTGCTTGGATTTAGAATTCCCCTCAAGAATGATGGGAAACAAAAAAACGCTCATTGTAAAATTACTATGATAAATATTCTTGTAAGTTAATTTTATTGTTGACACTGCGTTTTGGGCTCATCAACATGTTGTGCTTTTTTTTTTTTTAAATTGACACCTTTTTAAAACGATATCTCGATTCTTGACAGGAGCATATCGATAACCTTTTGGGATACAAAGTATCACGATATATCACCATTTCGATATTTTGCCACACCCCTAGTGTTTAACATCTCATCTTCAGGTGGGCGACCAGATCATCGAGATCAACGGCGAGAGCACGCGGGATATGACCCACGGGCGAGCCATCGAGCTGATCAAGTCGGGCGGCAGGCGGGTGCGTCTCCTCCTCAAACGGGGAACGGGCCAAGTGCCCGAGTACGGTGAGTCACCCGTTTTCCGCTTCCTCGATTCCGAGTCCTCGCAGCTAATCCCGTCTCGCGTGGTTGCTGTATCACTAACTGATTGCTCTAGGTTGTCGCCTCCCCTTTTTTTTAGGAATGGTATCTTCCGCTCACTCCATGTGCATGAAAAGTGACACGCATGGCGCCCCCTATTTCGTCCTCATGGGGCACCCCAAGGACACGGTTTGTGACCGAGATGATCGTTTTCTTCTCGCTGTCGTGTTGTGTGTGTGTTCCTATATACTTGGATGCCCTCGCCTCTCCTTGAGCTGAAGGAACAGCTGTCGGTGTGCTACCGCTGGGCTCATTTGCATACAATTTACAGTTATGCAAATCATGTGTTCTTTTAATGTTTGCTCTTCTATGCTTGTGTGTTTTTGTGCAAGACGCTAATTTGCTTTTTGGACATAAATATGGGGACACATATTTGGAGAAACTTTGGATGTGACCCAATACTTTTCATCCAATCTTTGCCTGTTGCCATAGTTACCGTTGGCTTTATTAACTCATTGGCATGCAGACGTGCAAGCAGAAAAAAAGTGATAAAAATGTTTTTTAATTACTGTAAAATCTCAAGTGTCTTGTAGTAAGCATGCACGGTTGCCTAACAAACATTTAAGGTGGTTCTTTACATAAGCGGAGTTTAAGGGGGGCCGGGGGGGGGCGAAAAGTGTCATTGCATGTAAGTGACATTCCTATGTATATGTATATATATATATATATATATATATATATATATATATATATATATAATTAGGGCTGTCCAAATTATCGCGTTAACGGGCGTTAATTAACTTTTTAATTAATCACGTTAAAATATTTGACGCAATTAACGCAGATGCCCCGCTCAGACACATTTAAATGACGGTACAGTGAAACGCTCACTTGTTAATTGTGTTTTATGGAGTTTTGCCGCCCTCTGCTGGCGCTTGGGTGCGACTGATTTTATAGGCTTCAGCTCCCATGAGCATTGTGTAAGTAATTATTGACATCAACAATGGCGGGCTACTAGTTTATTTTTTGATTGAAAATTTTTACAAATTTTATTAAAACGAAAACATGAAGAGGGGTTTTGATATAAAATTTCTATAACTTGTCTTTTAATAACTACAAGTCTTTCTATCCATGGATCGCTTTAACAGAATGTTAATAATGGTAATGTCATCTTGTTGATTTATTGTTGTAATACAGAAATACAGTACTTATGTACCGTATGTTGAATGTATATATCCATCTTGTGTCTTTCCATTCCAACAATAATTTACAGAAAAATATGGCATATTTTATAGATGGTTTGAATTGCGATTAATTACGATTAATTAATTTTTAAGCTGTAATTAACTCGATTAAAAAATGTAATCGTTTGACACCCCTAATATATATATATATGTGTAAATAGAAAAGGACATTTTTTTTTCAAATGATTTTTTTCTTTGATTGAAATTTTTTTTTTTTTGATTGAAGCAACTTTTTGGGGGATTGAATGATTTAAACGCAAATGTCCTACCCATAATATGGCCCAAATAAAAAATGATTGCTAAAATCAAACTTTTTTTAAAGAAAAATTAAGTGTTCAAATGCAAATTTTTGAGCCTCAAATACTTTTTTTTTATGATGGATTTTTTTTTTTTTTTTTTTTTTTGGATTGAAGTGATTTCTCTTTTGAAATTGTTTTTTTGTATGAAGCAACTTAATTTTTTTGATTGATTGAATAATAAAGACACAAATGTCCTAGCCAAAATGTGGCTGACCCAAAGCAACATTATTTCAATCAAAAAAGTTCCTCCAATCAAAAAAAAAAAAAAAAAATTGACTTAAATATAAAAAATCAAATCAAATAAAAATAGCTTTTTTAATGCATTTTGGGTGGTTTCAAATTTATTTTTGCATTCAAAAACTTTTTTTTTTTTTTTTTTTTTTTTATTGACGTGACTTTTTTTTATTGAAAATATATATTTTGATTGAGGCAACTTTTTGTTTTGATTGAAACATTTTTTGGATCCAATAATGACACAAGACACAAATCTACCTCCATATGGCTCCGCCCAGGGGATACAATTTTTGACTGCGGTAACTACATTGGCACGACACTGGATGATGATCTTGGTGACAAGTATAGCTGTCCTGCCAGCAGCCTGATTTAGAATTCCCAAGATTCTCAAGAATAATGGGAGACCAAAAAAAAACTCATTTTCAACTTATTATTATAAATATTCTTGTCAGTTTATGTTGTTGCTGACACTGCGTTTCGGGGTCATCAACATCTTGTGCCCCCCCTGCCCCAAAAGTCAAACTCCGCCTATGGTTCTTTATGTTTTTGGCAGTTGCAGTGGCATGCGCACGTGGCAAAGGTGTGCTTATTTTTGCCAATTTTGACCTTATTATGTCTTCTTTTCTAGACAATGGCATCTCACGGGACACTCGGCCTTCAGCCTCTCCAAGCCTGCCGGAAGTAGCCGTGACGCCCGACAGCCTTCCGCCGGCGGCGAGCAATGGCGGCGGGTCCGCCCGCGAGGGCCGCCGGGCCGCGCCGGGACGGTCCGTTGAGAGAATTCCCGGAAAAAGCGGCTCCCCGGGGCCCTGGAAGATCCCCGGATCGGACGAGCTGCGGACGGGAACGTCAGGCGGGTAACGAACGGACCGAACGAGGAAACCGTCGCCGCTCCTCAACTCCTCCTAGTTTAATTTATTTGACCGCTGACTAAATTATTGGACACCCTCCACCTTAAAAAACTGGAAATTCATCCACTTTTGTTGGAGAAATCAGCCGAACTGAGAAGCAATCAAATGTACGCAGTTTTTCTTATACGTCGACCGGGACACTACGGGAACGCTTTTTCTCAGACTTTGCCTTAACTGGACTGCGTGGGCCCGACAACAATCAGCGTGTAAATAGTACAGAAGGCTGACAAACGACGCCGAGGAGGGGATGGAGTGCCTTAGGAAGGGGCGAAGCGTAGACGTTTTTTTTTTTTCCAGAAGGCTGCTAGTAACCACGACGACCATGCGTGACGTACTGTGAACGGGACCGCGTCACGGGCTCGCTTATGTCCTTAAATGTGCCAAAACGGCTTGTGCATATTTTTTGTCAAATCAAGCGCGTGTGTCGTCTCGGTTGCCGTGGCAATGAGGGACCAGCAAGCACAACGTGGAAGCGTCTTTTGTCTTTTTCATCACTTTCGTCGGACGACCAAAACCAAAACGTGCGTGTGTGCGCGCGAATGTACGTGTGTGTCGGTGTGTGTGTTGATGGCACGCACCTCAGAATCACTGTGTAGTGAGATAACAAACTATGAAACAAAAACAAAAAAAACAAGACTCTGTGTTCTGTCGGCAGTCACCAAGACTTGTAGAAAAGCGGAGCAACTATTTTTATGATGAGAAAAGCAGCACTATGAAGATTTTTTTTTTCTTTTTTGGAGATGGGTTCCCAGAAATCTTGTATGATACTCTGATGAAGAAAATAAAATATTGACAACAACAGCAATGAAAAGTGCTAAGTTATGTTTTATTATTTATATTTGTGGTTTATTTATTGCTCCGTTAACTTCTCAAATTGTGTGTGTGTGTGGGGGGGGGGGCTTAATTATATATTTTTTAAAAATAGAAACATTGCAGCTGATAAAAGAAGTATTGTACTTCATTTGTATTGTTGCAGTGTCCTCATTTGTCCACAAGAGGGTACTGCAGCTGGAAAATCGACATTGTTATTTACAGAGTCCACTGGAGGTCAGTGTTGACACATATTTAAGGCTCGCTTTAATATTGTTCACTACGTGTGTTGCAATTCTTTATTTCAAATATTTGTCATCGTTCAATCTCAATCACACTTTCTCTTTGTGTGTTTTACCGTCACCTACGCTTGAACTTCCCCCCCCCCCCCCCCCCCCCCCCTTCATACTTCCTCTTTCAAAACGGCACATGGTGTTAAGGTAAAATACTTGATTCAATTTGAAAACAAATTGACTAAAAACTTATCATGTTAATCTATGAATCTTCATAAGTACCAAGGGCGTAGGTTTGGTCTCAACATTGGTAGGGACGACATAACGGCATAACCTGCATGTACACTTTTTGCTTGGAACGGGACATTAATATGACCAGATTACTGAATGGGGGTCAGGCATAAACGGGTTTTAAGGGGGGGGGGGGGTTATTGCATGAAATTAACTTTCCTATATATATAAAAGTTGTAAAGCAATAAAACTGCAACAAAAATGAATGAAAATAGGGTAGGACAATTTTATTCTTCAAATGGTTTTTCTTTGATTGAAAATATTTTTTTTGATTGAAGCAACTTTAAGTCTTCAAATGCAAATTTTTCAATCTCAAATATTTTTTCGCATTCAAAAACATTTTTTATGATTGATTTTTTTCTTTTTTTTTTGATTGAAGTGATTTTTCTTTTTGAAAAATACATATATTTTTTGAAGCAACTTATTTTTTGATTCAATAATAAAGACAAAAAAATTCCTGGCCAAAATGTGGCCTGAACACACATCAACATGATTTCAATCAAAAAAGTTGCTTTAATCAAAAAAAAAAAAAATCTTTCAAAGAAATATAGCCTTCAAATGCAATTTTTTGAGTTTCAAATTTATTTTTGCATTCAAACACATTTTTTTTTTATTGAAGTGACTTTTTTTTAATTGAAAATATATATTTTGATTGAAGCAACTTTTTTTTTTTTTTGATTGAATAATGAATACACAAATCTATTAAATGACACAAATCTACCTCCATATGGCTCCGCCCAGGGGATACAATTTTTGGGGTAACTACATTGGCACGATGCCGGCGGGCGTACCATATTCAATGGATGACGATCTTGGCGAAAAGTATTGCCTAAGCAGCCTGATCGAGAATTCCCCTCAAGAATGATAGGAAACAAAAAATACTCATTGTCAACTTATTAATTTTATTGCTGACACTGTGTTTGGTGGTCATCAACATGTTGTGCCCCCCTGCCCAAAAGTCAAACTCCGCCTATGGGGTCAGGGCTACATTTCTCACCAATATAAACCTAATGAATTGATAGGCTAAATGATTAATGAAAAAAATAAAATGGCCATTGTAGAATCAGTTATGCATTTCATCCCAAATGAAAGCATTTATTTTGTTTTGTGAAATGTAGGGCTCTCAAATTTATCGCGTTAACGGGCGGTAATGAATTTTTTTTTAGTTAATCACGTGAAAATATTTATCGCAATTAACGCATTCGCGGTACGACTCATTCACGCATTGCTGCAAACAGCCTAGAATGGCGCCGTTTTACTTATATACAGAGATAAGAGGCAGAGTGGAGTAGATACAAGCATTCATTGGAGCCGTGCTTTTAATTGGCAAAACCTTTGTCATCTTTCCCACAGCAACTATAAATATTAGGGTTGTTCCGATCATGTTTTGTTTTTCTTTGAGTATCTGCCGATCCTGATATTTCCCAATCCAATTGCTTTTTTTTTGTTGCTCCCGATTCAATTCCAATCAATCCCGATAATTTTTCCCGATCATATACATTTTGGCAATGCATTAAGAAAAAAATGAATAAAACTCGGACGAATATATACATTCAACATACAGTACATAAGTACTGTATTTGTTTATGATGACAATAAATCCTTAAGATGGCATTTACATTATTAACATTCTTTCTGTGAGAGGGAGCCACAAATAGAAAGACTTTGTATATTGTGACCAAATATTGCCATCTAGTGTATTTGTTGAGCTTGCAGTAAATGATACTGTGGCCATGCCCAAATGCATGATGGGAAGTGGAACCATGACTGTGCGTAGTGCTACCAATTGATATATCTTCTCTGCGTTGGGAAATAACATAAGGTGTTAAGAAAAAGATCAATTGCTACCTTGCTTCCCCACATTGCTTCCCATGATATTTCTAATCGAAGGGAGAAGGATTGTAAGGCTTTAGCCAATTTAAAAAAGGCTCCAAAGGCTGCCAAAATTCACTCTGCTCATTTTACACTGCCTTTTATCTCTATATATCAGTAAAATGGCGCCATTACAGATTGAGCGCGACACTGCGTGAGTGGGTCGTGCAGCGCATGCATTAATTTCATTAAATATTTTAACGTGATACTTATTTTTTTTTATTTATTACCACCGTTATTGGGATAAATCTGATAACCCTACCTTAAGCCTAAACTAAAGACTCTGGAGGAGTGTAACATACTATGTCTGTAACGTTAAATACAATTAGAAAACGATTTGATTAAAAAATATATATATATTTAAAAAAGGCATGGCCGATATTTTTTTGCCAATTCCGATACTTTGAAAATGACATGATCGGACCCGATCGATTGGGACAACTCTAATAAATATTGTGGGAAGCGACGTGAGGAAGAATGACAGGACTTGATCTTTATCTTAACACCCTGTAGTGTACCCAACGCAGAGAAGATATAGCATTTGCAGCCACCACGCACAGTCATGGTTGCACCACTTCCCATCATGAATTTGGGCAGAACAGTCACTACAGTATCATTTACTGAAAGCTCAATGAATACACTAGATAGCAATATTTAGTCACAATATACAAACTCACATTTATCCTTTAAGAATTACAAGTCTTTCTATCTGTGGATCCCTTTCACAGAAAGAATGTTAAGAATGTTAATGCCATCTTGTGGATTTATTGTTATAATAAATATATACAGTACTTATGTACAGTATGTTGAATTTATATATCCATCTTGTCTTATCCTTCCATTCCAACAATAATTTACAGAAAAATATGGCATATTTTATAGATGGTTTGAATTGTGATTAATTACGATTCATTAATTTTTAAGCTGTGATTAACTCTATTAAGATTTTTAATCGTTTGACAGCCCTACTTAAATGTACACCTTATGCCTAATATATACAAACCACAATAAAACAGAATTGTTGTGGAACTCAAAATGTTGACTGGACAGTTATGGACTATGCACATTAAATCATTAGTAACATCAAATATTACACAAAGTATATCAGTAGCTATGTCCTTAATTCTTTCTGATAGTTTTCCCCTGACCTTTTTACTGCAATAATATAATGAAAACCTGAAATTATGGCTTTTAGTTTTTGGCCTCCCCAAGATTTTAAGTGGCCACCCCTATGAAAAATTTCTGGAGGCGCCACTGCTTAAGTAATATTATTTAGAAGCAAGGCTACTCTTACTGTGAATTTTTTTGGCGACTCTAGTCTAGCCACTTCTGGTCAGGTCATAAGCCAATCAAAAGGGGACCATTCAGCAAATGAGAAGGGATAAATAAGTCTGAACATAATGAAAATAATTTACTTACTAATGGTAGGGTCTGTTTTATCCTTACAACATATAATTCAAATAAGGTTGCCTAAAAGTTGGTGGGGACAATTTGAGTTGGTAGTGTTATGTCCCTAACCATCCTTACGAGAACCTACGCCCTTGATAAGTACTGAAAGTTATAAGAAGTCAGGTGACTCATAGAACTTGTTTTACCGGAAGAAACAACTTATCTAGGCGGCCCAAATCCATGTAGATACTTGAGTGTTAATTTTTCATTTTTATTTTAAGATTTGAATGTACGGCGGTGTCACATTTTCTAACATCACATGTGTATAGATGGCAGTGGGTGGTCCAAAATGGCTTGTTTTAGAGGTGTTATCTTAGTAGGCTCTGTGCAGACACTTGCCTACTCATACTCGCATACTTGACATTTTCCAGACACGGCTGCCGCTGCTGAGCCTGTTCTGCCATGTGCAATTTCTTGATCATTGAGGGAGTATTTACTGGCAGCATGAGTGGCGATTTTAACTCAATAGACATTCAATATTGTGACTCGTTTAATTGTGCTGCTGATGTTTATCACTAGTACACGCCCATCCATTTGTACTATGAGGGTTAGCAGCTATTAAAAGGACTTTATTTGGAGTTTATAACGAGTATACGTCCGATCCATTTGAACTCGGAGGTCTTGCAGCGATCGAATGAATGGATTCGATGTCTATTAACATAACAAGCTATATAGCTTACGTAGCTATATAGACTATATATTTAAGTCTATGTATGTATTATTATATAGCAAAAACATAGCTTATGTTGGTCTTAACAGAGAGCAGCTGGATTCAGCCATGCGAAATGAGTTATGTTATATTAGTTTTATTGATTTTGGGTGGACACACTGCCCTCTAGTGGCAACTGTGAATGACATAACTCATTTCACATGGCTGAATCCAGGAGCTCTCTGTTAAGACCAACATAAGCTAAGTTTTTGTTTCATCTAATGTTTTTTAATGCATTCGTAATTTAGTTTATATGTATATTTAGCTGTTTTTTTGCGGGAATATGTGTTTGAACCATTTGAACCATTTGTTAAGAACATTGTTTAAAAAACAAACGTTCTCAGTTTATAGCATTTAAGCTATAAATGGATATTGAATACATGGAACAAATCCAACTTCGTAGTAAAGAATTAAGTAACTGTGTGGCTATCTGTAACACATCGGCGGAGTTTGATTTTTGGGGCGGGGGGGGGGGGGGGTCAACATGTTGATGATGACCCCGAAACGCAGTGTCAGCAATAAAATTAACTGACGAGAATATTTATAAGAATAGTTGACAATGAGCGTTTTTTTTTTGTGTGTTTCCCATCATTCTTGAGGGGAATTCTAAATCAGGTTGCTTGGGACAGCTATACTTTTCGCAAGATCGTCATCCATTGAATATGGTACACCCGCCGTTGTCAAGCCAATGTAGTTACCCTAGTCAAAATTGTATCCCCTGGGCGGAGCAATATGGAGGTAGATTTGTGTCTTTATTTTCAATCCAAAAAAAAGTTGCTTCAATCAAAATATATATTTTCAACCAAAAAAAAGTCGCTTCAATTTAAAAAAATGTGTTTGAATGGAAAAATACATTTCAAACTAAAAAAAAACAAAAACAAAATGCATGTGAAAGTTTTTTTTTTTTTTTTTTTGATGGAAGTCAAGTTTTTTTTTGATTGAAGCAACTTTTTTTTGATTGAAGTGATGTTAATTTGTGTTTGGGCCACATTTTTGCAAGGATATTTTTGTCTTTACTAATCAATCAAAAAATAAGTTTCTTCAAAAAAATATAGATTTTCAAAAAGAAAAATCACTTCTATCAAAATAAGAAGAATTTCAATCATAGAAAAAGCTTTTGAATGCGAAAAAATATTTGTGATTAAAAAATTTGCATTTGAACATTTAATTTTTCATTAAAAAAGTTTTCTTTGATTGAAGCAATCCTTTTTGGGTTTGGGCCGTATTATGATTAGGACATTTGTGTCCAAATCATTCAATCCCAAAAAAGTTGCTTCAATCAAAAAAAAAAAAAAAATTCAATCAAAGAATCAAAATCAAAAATCATTTTTTTAAAATATGTTTTTCTAACAAATATATTAGGGCTGTAAATGATTAAAAATTTTAATTGAGTTAATTACAGCTTAAAAAACAATCGTAATTAATCGCAATTCAAACCATCTCTAAAATATGCCATATTTTTCTGTAAATTATTGTTGGCCTGGAAAGATAAGACACAAGACGGATATATACATTCAACATACGGTACATAAGTACTGTATTTGTTTATTATAACACTAAATCAACAAGATGGCATTAACATTATTAACATTCTCTTAAAGTGATCCATGGATAGAAAGACCTGTAGTTCTTAAAAGATAAATGTTAGTACAAGTTATAGAAATTTTATATTAAAACCCCTCTTAATGTTTTCATTTTAATAAAATTTGTAAAATTTTCAAACCATCTCTAAAATATGCCATATTTTTCTGTAAATTATTGTTGGAATGGAAAGATAAGACACAAGACTGATATATACATTCAAATTACGGTACATAAGTACTGTATTTGTTTATTATAACACTAAATCAAGATGGCATTAACATTATTAACATTCTCTTAAAGTGATCCATGGATAGAAAGACCTGTAGTTCTTAAAAGATAATGTTAGTACAAGTTATAGAAATTTTATATTAAAACCCCTCTTAATGTTTTCATTTTAATAAAATTTGTAAAATTTTCAAACCATCTCTAAAATATGCCATATTTTTCTGTAAATTATTGTTGGAATGGAAAGATAAGACACAAGACTGATATATACATTCAAATTACAGTACATAAGTACTGTATTTGTTTATTATACCACTAAATCAAGATGGCATTAACATTATTAACATTCTCTTAAAGTGATCCATGGATAGAAAGACCTGTAGTTCTTAAAAGATAATGTTAGTACAAGTTATAGAAATTTTATATTAAAACCCCTCTCATTGTTTTCATTTTAATAAAATTTGTAAACTTTTCAATAAAAAATTAAACTAGTAGCCGGCCATTGTTGATGTCAATAATTACACAAGTGCTGAAGCCCATAAAATCAGTCACACCCAAGCACCAGCAGAGGGCGACAAAACTCCAAAAAACACAAGTAGCAAGTGGACATTGCACTGTGCTGTCATTTTAATCTGTTTGAGAAGGGCATGTGCGTTAATTGCGTCAAATATTTTAACGTGTTTAATTACAAAAATTAATTACCGCCCGTTAACGCGATAATTTTGACAGCCCTAATATGTATATATATATATATATATATATCAGATGGAAAGCAAATTACCGTCTAAGGTGCTCAAAAATAATTTTGACCCATCATAAAAATCAGTTTTTTTTTTTTTCTTATTTCATTCATTTTTGTTGCATGCAATGACACTTTTAGGCCACCGGGGGGGGCAGCCCCCCCCCCCCCCTTAAAATCCGCTTATGCTGTAACATTGACGGTGATACACGTCTACACTGAATGAATTGATGGAAAGTAATGGCTGTGTCCTACATGCGCCATCAATCTAATTCTCAGCAGTATAATTCATCTTGATACACTTTGTGCTGAACACCCACCGAATTCATCAGAGTAATCAATTACAGGGGACTAATTGCGTTTAATTGATAAAAACGTCTCACTGCGGTGGTTTTTCGCCTCACTTGGAAGAAATTCCAACGGGATTCGGACATTGTGAGGCAAAAGCATGAGGAAATGGGTGGGGCTACGGGCGGGGTGACACACACTGACTGTACCCGCTCATTCAGCCTTGTGCGGGGCGGGCGGCTTCCACATTTGTCGTCGTCGGGGCCGGGCTGAGATTTTTTTTCCCCTTCCGCGACGGCGGTGGGAGCATCCGAGTTGATCGAGGGGGGCGGCCGGTGGGAGGAGGCAGAGAAACCGCAGCTGCCGCACCGCACTGCCTCTTTTGACAGGCGCGAGAGGACTGAAGCAAGCTCGCCGCTCATGTCTACGGTAAGAAGTCGTGTTTTCCGGCCGCGAACGAGCGTAGATGGCAGAACCGTGGCGTTCCGCGGTCTTCCAATCGCAGCATCTTCGCTTTTTGTCGGCTGCGTGGCAGGGAGCGAGGCACCCACGCGTACGGACAGGTTTTAAAGCTTAACGCGTTGTCGTTCAACGACCGCGTTCGTTTGTGGGTTTCGAGTAGTGAAGGTGTTTGTACCATAGAAGGGCGGATGGGCAGCGTCTCGTAGCCGCCTTCGGTGACTGGGCGGCGGGCGACGCGAGAGGTAACGAGCCGCCGGTTAGCACGCAGCCGATAGCGCGAAAGGTACAGGAAGTGAAGCCGGCGGCCTTCAAAATGAAACACGCGTAACTCGGCTACTTTTGAGAGCTGCTCCATCCAAAATGGATCATGCGTCAAACTACGACTTTAATAATAATATGAAAACAATATTGAACATGTATATTCAGGCGCAGCGTTCCTGAGGTAATGCTTGAGCATTTCATATTCGCTTTTATGCTTGTATCAAACCGGAAGTTTGCGTTCATATCCCGTTTTTCTTGATGAATGTGTTTGAATGGGATTACAGTATTATATCATTTAAATGGCAAATGTATTTTGTGTTTTAGGTTTCTAATTATGCGTGTTATTCATTTTTTTCTCAGCCAAAATATTTTTGGGTTATTTTATTTGTATTTCAAGTGGCAACACAATCTAAAAGACAAGAGCAGAATTTTGCAAATCCTTGTCCTCCCCTTGCATACCCCCCCCCTATCTTTCGGTTCCAACATGTGTGCTTTTAATAACCGGAGACGGGCGTTACTTGGGTGGCACGACATTGAACCCTGATGGAGAAGGGCGTGGCGCTGATATCGTGTCACTATCTGGTGATGGAGAGGCCTGATGGGACTAATGACCATCACTCACGGGCTGTCACCTAATCCTCGATACTGTATATGATCTGTCGGAGGGGTAATGTACAGACATGAGTGGCCTACAATGCTAATTATAGCATAGAAAGTCATGTTTGTACCCTAAGATGGCCATTTCAAAGTTTTTGTAACTGTTTTATTCCCCTAATGCAGAAAGTCTGTTGCTAACCAGAACAGCAACGCCGACAACGAAAGTCTGATAGATTACCAGCTGCAGCCAGGAAATTAAATGTCGGATTCGCATTCGCGACCTCTTGACCCGGTGCGCGAGTGTGGATTTCTGGGTCAAGGCAGGGCGGCAGGTGTAATTACAGAAGCTCAGACGTAATGTCCTCCCCGTGCGCTGTCGTCTTTTCAACAGGAAACACTTTGCGGAGTCAATGTTTAGACATTTTAACAATTAAGACGAGTTTTATTTACAGTGGGGCGAATAAGTATTTAGTCAACCACCAACTGTGCAAGTTCACCTACTTGAAAAGATTAGAGAGGCCTGTAATTGTCAACATGGGTAAACCTCAACCATGAGTGACAGAATGTGGAAAAAAACAGAAAATCACATTGTTTGATTTTTACGCGATATTTCAATTTATAAAAACTAGTACTGCTGTTTTATGTTCAACATTTACAGTGGTATGCAAAAGTTTGCCCCCCCCCTGGTAATTTTTAAGATTTTCCTTTGTCACTGATTGTTGGGATCAAAATTTTGAAATATACAGCATATGAACACAGTAATACTTGAGAAGTGCAATTGAATTTATAGGATAAACATAAAGTGCGTAATAATTATTTAAACAAAAATGGGCCTGTGGATAAATTTGGGCACCCTAATGTTTTTATTGATTTTGATGAGAAGCTTCAAAATGATCAGGGATGCCCACACTTTTACACACTGTACCACTGTATATACAGCATAATGTTGATGCACCAGAAATGAGGTTCACTCATTGGCTGCCAGTGACATCTACTTATGACAAACTCTAAAATCTGATGCGCCATTTTGCCTCAGATGCTTTTTGACTACTGTAATTTTTTTCATTCATTTTGAGTCATGCGACTTATAGTCCTGTGCTGCTTTTTTATTTAATTGGGGTTAATAAGCAACACATGTCTCTTAGCATGCATTACGGCGCTACAGATGTAAATAACAATCAAAACTCATGTTCTGTGCTAATTATTTCTTCAGTTACTGTTCCAGTTGTTTCATTAATTGCTTGTTATGGTATTTGGTAACACTTGACAGTTGCGTCATAAGATGTCATAAGACGGTCATGTGTATGACATGAGACTATCATGAGCATTACTGAGTGCTTATGATAGATGCCGTCTGTAAGTGTCATCCGGCAAATTATGTTACTAACTCCATTCGTTTGGATCTTTTAAATCCACTCAAAAGTGAGATAATTTGCTGGATAACACTAAATGACATTTGTGACAAGCATTCATTAATGCTGATGACAGTCTCATGACATAGTTATGATTGTCTAATAACAGTCTTATGGCGCTACTCTCAAAGTGTTACCAAATACCATAACTAGCAATTAATGAGACAACTGGAACCGTAACTGAAAAAATAATAAGCACATAGCATGAAGTCTGATTGTCATTTACATCTGTAGCACTGCAATGCATGCTAGGAGGCATGTTGGACAACAACAGTGTTGACAGCAGGTGGCAGAAGAGGTTGACTGTCTCCCCTAAGGGAGCAGAGATGGCCAAATAAAGCTTCTTGAAGCAATAAAGCTTTGCAGCCAATTGGTTCAAAGCTTCATGGTAGTTAATTTGGTCTTATGACCAGGGGTGAAAGTGGCTAGAATTTCTTGCCGGAACTCCCCGACGTGAAGGTCGCCATGGAGACAGATTTTTTTTTTTTCTTCTTTCATTTGTTTTTGGGGGGGGGGGGGGGGGGGGGGGGGTCAAACCTCTTAAACAACTGAAATGCAAAGAAAACTGTTTTAGCAAAGTTATTTCTACAACCCATACAAAAACTGATTTTCATTTAAAATGGTATTTTTTCAGTGATTTGCAAAATAAAAGTTAACAAAAACAGTAATAACGCCAACCTCCATCTCCTAATTTTCATTTTCTCTCGTTTCCTCACATACTAAATGTCAAATCTCAATTTTAACTACTTAAGAACATAGGATGTGTATTAAAATTGAAGTTAATGTAAACATTTACTTTTTTTTTTAATAATAAAAACTATAACATACATTCAGAAAAAGAAGTACTAATTACTTGTATTATGCAGAGTGTATTGGAATTTATTTTGAAGATCGCACAAACACTGACTTTTTAAATCATAAGGAAATGAATAAGTAGCCTAACATAAATGAACAAATAGAAGTCCAAAGTGCACATTGACAGCTAAGATGTTCTGACCCTCCCATCAAAGCAAATAAAACTAAATATGAAAATGAAGCCTCCTCAACTCCTTCGTTGCTCTTAAAGATTTGATCCATTTTATGTTTCATTGCCCTTTTTTTTTGGTCGCATCAATTCAACAACCTTTTTTTTTTTTTTTTTTTTTTTTGCTGTTCCAGAAAACATGCACATTTGAACCAATCAGAGCTAACCATCTCTGCTGATCACATGTCAGTATGTCAGCCAATTGAACGGATAAATGAGTCCAGGCGTATTATGCTTGTCGTGAACACTTGTGCATGTAAATCTGATGTTGGTAGATTTGTTTTCTTCTTGGAGATGAAATGCAAGTGTGGCAGCTTTGTATATTTTTTACATAGCGTTTTGACAGTTGCCATCATATTTTCGCAATCAAAGCACCGTATACAGGAACAGTATTCCGGCCCTGAATCTTATACCTGAACTGCGTTCTGGCCCTGAATCTTATAGCGGAACTGCGTCCCTGACCGTTCTGGCCCACTTTCACCCCTGCTTATGAGAGTCTTATGAATCCGCTGTCAAATAAAGCGTTACCGGTTAATATATTTTGGTGTAAATATCGCATAATACAGTGAGGACAGCTGCGATTTATAGTCCATTGCTGCTTATCTATGAACAAATGCCGTTTTCTTGTCACATTTGGTGGGTGGCGGCGCGCCTTATAATGCGAAAATTATGGTAATTATATTACAACGTCAATCCCGCTCTAAAAGCTATCAGATAAACAGAAAATGTATCATTATTTCAATAAAAATGGGCGTAGGCACCCTTATGTTTTTATTGATTTTATTTTCATATTTTATTGATATTGATGAGAATCTTAAAAATGATCAGGGATGCCCAAACTTTTACATACTACTGTATGTACAGCATAATGTTAATGCTCTAGAAATGAGTTGAACGACTACTGACGAACTCATTTAAAATCAGATGCGCCATTTTGCCTTGGATGCTTTTTGGCTAATTATATTACAAGGTCCATCTCTCTCTAAAAGCAATCAGTTTTCCCTCTTAACATGCGCGTCATGCTCGCTCCCGTCAGCTCGGGTTAGCGTTTGCCTGACAATGCCTCCCCCCGCCCTGTGGTCAAAGCGACTTGCCTTCAATCCAGCCGCCCGCTGGCTTTCAAGCGTACTAACGCGATCGTGCGAGCTTTCTATTTTTCTCCTCTGCTGCCACTCTCGCCGGCTTCTGTCCGTCCGTAATTCGCTGGGGCCGAACGCATCTGTCGAGCTCGGCCGTCGGCCCCCGCACGCACGACCCGGCCGGTCTGACCCGCTAATGGAGGGCCCGAGGCATCGACGTGTGCCCACCCAGAGGCTCCAAATGCGCTTGCGGGATGTACAGTGTTGCTTTGTGATTGAAAAGTGCGCGATTTTCAAGTCAAAGCAAGGCCTTTTAAAGCCGTGCTGTTATTTAATACGGCCGGCGACAAGGAAGCAAGCGAGAAAACACGGCATTGTTTAGTTGTATGGGTCAGGCTGGGCTCAAGAGGATTTGGTTTCCGCGGCGAGCGTTCAGGCCGACCTGCCGGGAATCTGCGGGGAGGAGGAGGTGGCAGATAACGCGTACCAAACATGACTCGACAAACAGGCTCGCGTCAGGTTGGCCTTGGAGAAATGTTAATACTAGTGTTGCACTAGGAACAGTCAAGTGAGTATGCTTTAAGAAAGTGATATCGATAATCGGAATCGATATCAGGAGCCAAAAAATGGGATCAGTGCAACACTAACAATACCAATAAATGCTCGCGACACTCGGGATCCTCTGGAAAACTGTCCCAAAGTTCAACTTTATGGACTTTTTATTGAATCCGTGTTTAAACATTCAACTTGTAGCTGTGCTTCCATTCAGTTAGATCAGTGTTTTTCAACCTTTTCTGAGTCACAGCACGTTTTTACATAGGAAAAAATGTTGTGGCACACCACAAACCAAAAATGTTCCAAAATTTCTTCCTGTACGGAATATTTATTGATCCAATCATTTCTCAATATGTATTCTAACTAAGTGTGAATTGAGCCTGTTTAGATGAACACAAAGCCGATATCCTGGCTGGTATTGAAGAAAGACGCACACGAAGAAGCTCTTCTTCAACAGCTCTCTGTCTCTGTTTTTATTTTATTTTTTTATTGCAGTCAGGCTTCAAAACCTCAAACCTATCAGACAGGGGGACTTGCAATGCAATGCAATCTCTTTAACCGCATCAGGGCCGAGCATCTCGCTGTCAATTACTTTGCAAGCAGATAGAATTAATTTCTCTGCTACAGTGTGGGACTTTTTGAATTTAGAAACAAGTTCAGCAACTAGGTAACTGGCTTTGAGGGCCTTCTCATTTACCTTTGTAGTTTTTCTCAAAAAAGTTGCCTTTTTCTCTGTTTTAACTAAGGCGAACAAAATAGTCCATCGACTTGTTTTGAAGGGTATTTCATTTGGAGATGACGTTTAGGCTTGTTTGGCACCGTGGCGCTGTTGGACAGCTGCTCGTGTCGCATGCAAGAACTGCTCGGATTTCTGTCTGCTGTCCTTGGCAATGTGTTGGAATTAGAGCTGTCAAAATTATTGCATTAACGGGCGGTAATTTTTTTTTTTAATTAATCACGTTAAAATATTTAACGCAATTAGGGCACATGCCCCACTCAAACAGATTAAAGTGCAATGTCTACTTGTTACTTGTGTTTTTTGGAGTTTTGTTGCCCTCTGCTGCCGCTTGGGTGCTACTGATTTTATGGGCGTCAGCACCCATGAGCATTGTGTAATTGTTGACATCAAGATGGCAGGCTACTAGTTTATTTTTTGATTGAAAATTTTACAAATTTTATTAAAACAAAAACATTAAGAGGGGGTTTTACTATAAAATTTCTATAACTTGTACTAACATTTATCTTTTAAGAACTACAGGTCTTTCTATCCGTGGATCACTTTAACAGAATGTTAATAATGTTAATGCCATCTTGTTGATTTATTGTTGTAATAAACAAATACAGTACTGAATGTACCGTATGTTGAATGTATATATCCATCTTGGGTCTTATCTTTCCATTCCAACAATAATTTACAGAAAAATATGGCATATTTTAAAGATGGTTTGAATTGCGATGAATTACGATTCATTAATTTTTAAGCTGTAATTAACTGGATTAAAATTTTTAGTCGTTTGACAGCCCTAGTTGGAATAAAACACAGGGGGAGGATTGACGGTCGTCACATATGGATAAAATAGAAAGAACACTTTCGTGTACATCGACACTTGCCGAGTCTAATCCAATGACGTACAATAGACATGCTGGGATCCACATTGTTGCGGATAGCTAGGTGGCTAGAATCTGAGCAGTTCTTGAATGCGACACGAGAAATACCTCCCTCATTTGCACACAACTGAAACCTTCTCCCTAGTCCTTCCTTCCTTCCTTCTGCAACTCCGCCCAACGACGCTAAAAAAAAAAAAAATGCAATATTGGATACACACTAAGCCTTAACGATATGTCGTTTAAACATCGCCAGCACGATGTGCGCATGCGCGATAGTGCCATCGCAAGGACGCGCGATAGTTTTTTGGGTTTTTTTTCCAATCCACAGACCTTTGATCTGCTTTTTTTTAAATATCGCAATATAATATCGCAATATATCGCAAACCCCAAAAAATCGCAGCAATAGTTTTTTTCCCAATATCGTTCAGGCCTAATACGGTACACACCGGTTGAAAAACACTGAGTGAGATTACCCAAGAGGTGTCAGCTATCCCATAGGAACTGGCTGCATGCCACCACCCGATTTGTCATATCGAGTCGGCCCAAATAATGGCGTACGCTCCATTAAACTCGGCCATTGAGCGGGATATGATCTAATTAAATAGAAGGGTGGGGCTGCATCGCGTGTCACCGGGAGACAACGGGGAGAGGCGTATCTGAGGCTAATGTTTGGTTTTAGTCTGGTGGCTCAGAAGATGTCGCAGTATTTTTTTTTTTTTAATCGGGATTCCCATTTTTAACGTTTCCGTGATTTCCCACATGCAGGATTCGCGTGAAGGTCTGGACCCCGTCAGGGTGGAGCAAGCAGACGTTCGGACCAGACCTTCTGACGTCACCCCCATGGCGTCCATCGCCGAATACTACGCCGGCAAGAATGTGCTCATCACGGGGGCCACCGGTTTCATGGGCAAGGTCCTGGTGGAGAAGCTGCTGCGGTGTTGTCCGGAGGTGCGGGCGCTCTTCCTGCTCGTGCGACCCAAAGCCGGTCAGTCCATGCAGCAGCGGGTGGACGACATGATGAAATGCAAGGTGAGGTTTGAAAAGTTGAGCCTTCTGTCGTTCCAAAAATACTCTTGTCGACTTGACGCTGACCGAATGGAAAAGTTGACAGAGCTCAGACCGGGAGACCACAGGTTGCACCTTTCGTCCGGTCAAACTAATGTCGAGCTTTGAAGTCTTGACAAAAGTAAACACATTTGTGGAAAAAAAGGAATCTGGTAGGAATATTGGAAGTTTAAAAAGCAGAAGTTTAAAAAGTTAAACAATAACTTTTGTCAGTCAGGTATAGAAGGTACAGTGCAAACAGTCAAGAAATTTGCATTTCATTTGAAAAATCTACTGAAGTACAGAAAGTCAAATACTCCCTTCTAAGGGTGTAACGGTAAATGTATTTGTATTGAACCGTTTCGGTTCGGGGTGCACGGTTCGGAACGGAGGCGTACCGAACGAGTTTCTGACGTGACGTAACCCTTACTTTTCGAGGCTGTGAGTCGACGGGTTACAGTTTCTTTGTGTAGATTATATTTACTCCGTCTTCTCTACTATAATGAGGACCCAACACGGTAGGACGGTATAACCCAGAAACGTCAACGGCGCGACAACGTGGCCGCCGGGAGAATGCAGTCAAACGCGGGCGTTAAAGTCAGTCAGCCAATCCACACCAGTCGCAGTGCAGCCGCGTGTTAGATGCAGCTCAAAGCGACACACGCGAAAAGAATGGCAGAGTTTATTATTTGACACAAGACGCGGCCCTCCTGCGTCAATACTACTAGCTAGGATCGGGTAGACCGGAAGTCATTCATGTAAAAATACAGTGGATCCGGTCGATTTTCAAACTAATATGCAATCGTAACCCACTTTTTGAGTCCATTAGATCTCTTGTGTGGTAGATCGGGGCACAGTTGACTTGTCTTTGTTGATTTACTGCTGTCTTCTCTGCTATAATAATAACCAACACGGCCCCGTGTTCAATGCAAAACCCTCCTACCACAACAAAACAAGTAGGAACTAATATTCACATAGGAACTAAAGTTATACAACATAAAATATACAATATAAATGAATACTAAATCACATTTGTAAAATATAAATGATAGCCAATTTAAATAAAATAAAATTGAAATGAGCTAAAACACCTGTAATTAAATAATAAGAATAATACACAGATCCTGCTTACACAATTAAATATATTAATTTCTGTGTGGCACTTGAACTTGAGAAAATCCACCAATAAAGCTTTTGAAAACCATTCATAAGAAAAACAAAATGATTCCTTGAGGCATTTCATTTGTAAAATACATGTTACAATCTTTGTCATTGGAATTGCTTTCTTTTTAGCACAGGACTTTTTTCTTCTTTCTTTCAGAAAGAAAGCTGACCAATACGCGGGGTCTGAAAGGCAAATTGTTGTTGGATTATCTTTAAATACCCGCTACTTTTTGAGCAGAATTCTAGCTTTGTATAGGCTAATGTTCCTATTGTTGAAAGCACAAAGGTGTCTAATAAACAACTAGCACATTTATTATTTGCATTTTGTGTTCTTACTGTACCGAAAATGAACCGAACCGTGACGTCAAAACCGAGGTACGTACCGAACCGAGATTTTTGTGTACCGTTACACCCCTACGAGTCCCTTCCCTCCATTGCGATTCAAGTTCTCTTTCAAAATGTTTTAAAAACGCAACATTGTTGCCACAAGAAGTTGGTCGGCGTAGCAGAGGGAGATTAACGTCCAAAATGGTTGCAAAAAGGACCGTGTCCCTTCCAATCAGCAGTCGTTGCCTCGGCGATTATACATTTTTTGAAGTCTGTTCTGGAGGAACAAGGACAGCCAGGTGGTTAGGCAGTTGAGGAGTGGGTGGGGTGGCAAAGCGTGACTCATCTAAGCCCAGGAATGATGGTGAACAAGGTGGCCGCACGACCTCCGAGAGTCAGAGAACTCTTTTGGTCAGTTGCGTCTTCAGATAAAACGTCGTTAACCCGAAGTCCTCTAATTTCCCGGGCCGAGCGTTAAGGATCAGGGGAAGGTCTTGATTAGCCATTATCACTCCTAGCTAGTCGAGTATCCCTTCTTACACCTGTTGCTAGGTAACCCATTAGATCCTTTTCCGCAGAGCCTTTTCGATGCTCGAAATGTAAAAAGCCGATCGCAATCCCATTGTGCTTTGATGCGCAGGTCCTCCCGCCAGGCGCTGGACGGAGGCGTCCTGCTACACTGGCTCTCTTCTCTTTGCTTTGCGGAATGCCTTCCTCCCGCCTACTAAACAGTCAAGGCCCTGTGCTTTCCACGTTGGTGGGAAAGCCGGAATCCCACAGGATGGTTTTACGCGGCAGGAGTTTGAACAGCAATCGCAAGCAGTACAACAATTGTTTTTTGTCTCTCAAGCTATTCTCCAGTTTGACTCTCTGAACGCAAGAGTCAAGTCTTCCAGATGCTCTTCGTATCATGGGTCTCCTTGCGGAGCTAAAAATGAGGTATTCTTGAAGAGGCTAGCGCACCTTGAATAATGCATTACAGTGGCGTGGCAACATCAGAACAAGGCAATTCAGTTTGGCTACAAGCGACGTTACACCTTAAAAGCTTCACAAACGGATGTCTGTGCTGTCGAGCAGCACCTGATGCGGATCCTGTTGCATATGACGAGGCAGTCGGTCGTCCCTGGAGAGACGGTCAAAGGGGAACCAGATGCGTTTCCGGGTAATTAGGCCGCAAATTATCTCCAGTTTCTGAAACAAATTGGCACACTGCGTGTCGGCGGCGGAGTTATTATCCTTGCATGTACGACCATGAGGCTCTATTTAAACTCTTTAAATGGGTTTGTCACAAGTAGATGCCAGTGGCAGCCAATAATTTACAGTGGGGCAAATAAATATTTAGTCAACCACCAATTGTGCAAGTTCTACTTGAAAAGATTAGAGAGGCCTGTAATTGTCAACATGGGTAAACCTCAACCATGAGAGACAGAATGTGGGAAAAAAAACAGAAGATCATTGATTTTTAAAGAATTTATTTGCAAATCATGGTGGAAAATAAGTATTTGGTCAATACCAAAAGTTCATCTCAATGCTTTAAGTACCCTTTGTTGGCAATAACGAAGGCCAAACGTTTTCTGTAACTCTTCACTCTTCGCTTGGTGTAAAGAAATCAACTGTGGGAGCAATTATTAGAAAATGGAAGACATACAAGACCACTGATAATCTCCCTCGATCTGGGGCTCCATGCAAGATCTCTCAAAACTTCTTCAAACGAGGCCTATCGAGGCTCCACTTGTTACCTGGATTATTGGCACCTGTTTTAACTCATTATCGGTGTAAAAGACACCTGTCCACAACCTCAGTCAGTCACACTCCAAAATCCACTATGGCCAAGACCAAAAAGCTGTCGAAGGACACCAGAGACAAAATTGTAGACCTGCACCAGGCCTGGAAGACTGAGTCTGCAAAAGGTAAAATGCTTGGTGTAAAGAAATCAACTGTGGGAGCAATTATTAGAAAATGGAAGACATACAAGACCAGTGATAATCTCCCTCAATCTGGGGCTCAATCCAAGATCTCACCCCGTGGCGTCAAAATGATAACAAGAACTCTGAGCAAAAAACCCAGAACCACACGGGGGGACCTAGTGAATGACCTACAGAGAGCTGGGACCACAGTAACAAAGGCTATTATCAGTAACAAAATGCGCTGCCAGGGACTAAAATCCTGCACTGCTAGATGTGTCCCCTTGCTAAAGCCAGTACACGTCCAGGCCCGTCTGCGGTTCGCTAGAGAGAATTCGGATGATCCAGAAGAGGACTGGGGGGATGTGTTATGGTCAGATGAAACCAAAATAGAACTTTTTGGTAGAAACGCAGGTTCTCATGTTTGGAGGAGAAAGAATACTGAATTGCATCCGAAAAACACCATACCCACTGTGAAGCATGGGGGTGGAAACATCATGCTTTGGGGCTGTTTTTCTGCAAAGGGACCAGGACGACTGATCTGTGTAAAGGAAAGGATGAATGGGGCCACGTATCGAGAGATTTTGAGTGAAAATCTCTTTCCATCAGCAAGGGCATTGAAGATGAGACGTGGCTGGGTCTTTCAGCATGACAATGATCTCAAACACACAGCCAGGGCAACAAAAAAGTGGCTTTATAAGAAGCATTTCAAGGTCCTGGAGTGGCCTAGCCAGTCTCCAGATCTCAACCCCATAGAAAATCTGTGGAGGGAGTTGAAAGTCCGTGTTGCCCAATGACAGCCCCAAAACTTCACTGCTCTAGAGGAGATCTGCGTGGAGGAATGGGCCAAAATAACAGCAACAGTGTGTGAAAAGCTTGTGAAGAGTTACAGAAAACGTTTGGCCTTCGTTATTGCCAGCAAAGGGTAGATAACAAAGCATTGAGATGAACTTTTGGTATTGACCAAATACTTATTTTCCACCATGATTTGCAAATAAATTCTTTAAAAAAACAAACAATGTGATTTTCTGGTTTTTTTTTTCCACATTCTGTCTCTCATGGTTGAGGTTTACCCATGTTGACAATTACAGGTCTCTCTAATATTTTCAAATGGGAGACCTTGCACAATTAGTGGTTGACTTAATACTTATTTGCCCCACTGTAAAAGTGGTTCCCTGGCTGTTGCTCTTGCAGCGTCACAATCTCCTCCACGTTAGTTTAGAATGTGATGCCACCGGCATTTCGAGTAAGTTCACATTTCGGAGAGTTACAACTCTGCCTCTGGGCTCAAACGTCGCAGGACTGTCTTGAGCAAATTGCCCTCAACCACTTTTTCTCCTGAGGTCACCGCCGCAGTTTGCCGCTGTCTGACACTCCCGGTTGGTGCAGCACAAAGAAAGAAAACCAACAGAAGAAAAACTCGTTCTGTGCGCTTGCCTCGTTAATTCACTCACGCCGTCAAGACGGTGACCTTTGAGCGCTGGTATTGTCAAAATACAACACATTTGACTTTGAGATTGGGTGTGATAAGCAATGGCCACTTCACATCGACCGCCTTCGACACTCAAAGTGCCGTGACCGGAGAGTTATGTAACTACGATAACTGCGTCCCACTGAGGTTGATGGATTAAGTCACCTTGGAGGATCTATGTACTTCCCAAAGACGAGTCCGTGACGACAGGAAAGGCTCTCTCAATGGCTTCTCGGGTTGCCGCTCTGAAACGAGAGCGCCGTGAGTGTCTGGTGGCCGTTTCCAGATCTCATGAGAGATTTATTGCTCTGCTAGTCGTAAAAAAAATGGAGAGTACAAAGAAAGGACAAATGTTTCTTCTGAAGAAACGGCTACACGCATTGACCTTGATCAAGGCGAAAGTGACTGAGCACAAGACTGCAGGGGCGACTATGTGGCGCTTTTGTTTGTCGGTGACTGGCACCAAAGAGCCCTTCGACAATCCCGCAGCGTCGCGTCTTGCACAAAGGCCGCCGTTGAAGCTGCTGTCCCTTCCCCCTCCTCCCCCTCTGCCTGACCCTGATAACCCTGCTATCATCTTTTTCGGATGACTCTCTTGCCACTGACGAAGTCGAGTGGGGGGGGACTTAAGACAGACTTTAACTTTGACAAGTCTCGGTGTCTGATAAGACTGAGGGACCAAAACCCACGGGAACTTTCCCTGAAATGTCTTCTGAAGTGCTAGTTTGACTAGCAACTGGCCCCATCAGCCTTGAGAAGTTCTAATGTTGTTGAAATCAAAAGATGGCACACAATCCAGCATTCCCGAGTCCTTTGGTAGTATTTTGGCACCTCACACGACATGTCAGCTCCGCCTCCTCGGTGCCAGCTGCTGGCTAGCGGTGCCGTAACGTTGGCATTGCATAACGTTTAGTGCAGAACGCGTGCGCCCTTCCCCCCGTTCCCGCTCTATCAGTCCGCGTTTCCAGGCGGTGGTCTTACTACAGCGCAGCGGGGGACGGATGCGGCGCACGAACGCCAACAGCTGTCGGAGTCGGCATCTGTTGGAGTCGGCGGGGTGGGAGGGCGTTTTTGTAACCGTCCCTCTTCTTCTGCAGCGGGAAAGCATCCGACCGCTTCCCGTCGCCCTCGGCAACCCGAGCCGCTCTTGTGTTAACAAAAGAATAGCACTCTTTTATCAAGCCTAGGCGGGACTGCGTCCACGCAGGGTTCACTTAATCCCCCGCTACGTGTCGGAATGCCGCCGCGCTGTCAGCTCGCAGAAGCGTAAACAGGTGCGTTGGTCGGACTGGAAGTACGCCAGCACACCTTACCGAATTGCCAGTTAGCCGATGTTAATGACGACATTCATGATGTGAGGCAGGGCCGGAGTGGGACTCATTTTCGGCCCTGGAATTTCATGCCTCAGACCGGCCCAATCATTTAAAATAATGTCATTATGCATACACGTGTTAAGTTCAGTGTTCTCTAAAGCCGTGTACTGTAATTCTGTGTAGGCCTATATAAAATGTGTATAATATGTCATATAAATGTGTATGCATTAGAGCAGGGCGGTAAACCGAAAATTTACCGTCACCGAAATTCTTCGCGATGACCGATGTAATTTTGACCATGTCGGTAAATTCGGTAATTTAATAAAACAAGAAAACAAGAAATAGTCAATTTTGAACATAACGACAATGCATTCTGATCAATTCAAGTCAGCTTTACGGCACTTTAAAAATGCCAAGTAATTGATTATATTAATTCTAATTTTCACTCACTGAACAACATGGCAATCCTACCTTCCAGCTCTGCACCTGTGGTGTGTTCATTATGGCTAATGCTTGCTGCTACATATCACTTGTGAGGTGCTACAAGAAGCCAAAGTTTCCACAATTACATATTGTCGTATCACACGGTGCAAGTTGCATTTTATTCGCCATCTGGCCTGACCACTTTCGTTGTAATCTTCTGTAGTTTGAGGCAGCGAGATCGTTGCATGAAAAAAATTAGCTATTTTTGCGCATTTTGCCAATTCTTTCACGAGTGCTTTTCTCTTTTTAATTCTTATTTTTTCAGCACCACCCTTGCTCTTTTTATCCATCCGAGCACCAAGATAGCAGCTAATGGCGTACCGCAAGCAACACGTCACTTCCGCTCATTAATATTCATGACATTAGCTACTGTTGCTAAGTAGGGACAAGCCACCGTTTGTCCCTAATAGGAAATGAATGGAAATCGTGTACGAAGGAGATGTTTACAGAGCTAAACCTACCATTTCTCTCCGAAAATGATGTGCCTGGTGCCAAATTCACTGGCAAAGATGTGGAAGAACATAAAAATGTTCAGTTAAAGAGATGGCTTGAGTGTCAAAGGCTGAAAAAGACGAAAAAAACGAGCCGACCTAAGCATAGCTTCAGCTTTTTTATCGACGCGACTGACAATGACATTCTCCTGTTTCAGCAAGCTATCCTTTACCATCAGCCCTGTCTTTCTTATATATCCTCTGGTTGTCCTACGTCTCTTACCGTTCTTGGGGGTAATTTAATTAGCTTTGTGTAGCGATCGCAAATGCTACTCAGTGACAGCCAATGAACACTTTTAAATTTTTCATTGATAACACATCTTAATTCTATAATTTATTTACACTTCCCCCATACTAAAGTTGTTTTTTTTATATATATATATATATATAACAGAAACGGTAACAGTGGCAGTCAGATACCATTGTAATTCTTTTCCGGTCATTCATTGTCAGACAGAAGCAGTACGGCACAACGTTACGCTAAAAAAATAAGTTAAAAATATAAAAATGGCTTACCTCTTTGTCCTCTGAAAGACCATGCCAACCCAAAATAATGCTTACTGCATATGAAATGTGAATGGATTCACCGAGCTGGTGTTAAAGTCCGCGCAAGTTGATTCGGTCTTCACATTTTTTTCCTCCTGAGTTTTTGGTTTCCGGAAACGTATGAAGAAAAAATCCTTCATGTGTCGTAATGTCTAGAGTCGTTTCTACAAGTTCCAAAAAAGAAATTCGTGATCGGCATGTTCGTTTTTGAAAGATTACTGGAGAAAAGTAGCGCTAATTACGTTGCATCTATGCGAGGGCGGGTCTATAATATCCCACTTCGGCTTTACTTCCGCTTTACGATGCGACGTCACGGTCTAAAAATAGCCTGCGTGCGGTACGCCATTTGGCTCAATACAGACTACAATTAGGGGGCGGAGCTGCATGCTGTATTTTTTGTCTGCACACGTGAGGATGCGTCTGGGGAAAAAAAAAAAATATATATATATATATATATATATTTTTTTTTTTTTTTTTTTTTTTTTTTTTTTAAGGCGGCCCACAGGGACAGCAGTAACAGAATGTAAGTTATACTCACTGACACTGTCATAAATAAATACCAAACAAAAAATTATAACAGTGTAAATTTTTTTTATAAAACCCGGACCGGCCCATCGGGAATCGTCCAGAAGCTCCCGATTATTCACTCCGGGAATGATGTGAGGGATCTAAGTGTATGAAGTCCAGTAAAATGACTATGAGATGCTTGTAGAAGTTTGTCAAAAGTTAGAGGAATATAGATGCGCTAACTTTTTTAGCCTTTGGAACCACACTCCATTAACTCATTCACTGCTATTGACTAGTACTGCACCAATACCGATACTAGTATACAGAGGCGTAGCAAGGGTCCCCGGGGGCAACCAGCAACATGGGGCCCTTCTAAGTCATGTGACACACAAACATACTTGCGCAGTATAATGAACACAAAGGTGGGGGGATGCGAGTGCGTGCACGCGCGGTCATCTTGGCCATAAAAGTGGCGGAAACTAAGCACTTTACACTGACTCATATGGATGTACTTACATTCGTTCATGGACGCAAACATTTTAACAGGTGGCTGTCCTCCGCTCGAAATGCGCACCTTACGCCTATTCTCGCTCCCAGAATATGCAGCGCTTGTGACGTAGGACAATAACAGGACTGGTTGCTATGGGAACGTACGCATACCCAAGGAACCTTGCTAAAATGAGTATTAAAATTGCTAATAAAATCGTTTGGAATTATTTTAGATGCATATAGGTTATATTATAGAATATTTGACGAGGAATACGATAGACCCATTAATGGACTTTTTTGGAAAAAATCACAATTTCTTTAAGTAGTCACATGAATAATGAGGTGGCCTGTGAGAATTAACATAAAACAACTCGGCAAGGACTTTCCAGCAAGGGCGTAGGTTTGCACAGGGACGGTAGTGACATAACACTAACAAGTTTTCAGAATGATCAAGTTGTCCACACCAACTTTTAAGTTACCTTATTTGCATTATATAATTAGTTCAGTTATATAAGCAATGCAGATTGCCTTCCCATATGTTGTATGGATAGAAAAGACCCTACAATTTATAAGAGAATAATTTTCATTATGTTCAGACTTAGATTTACCCCTTTTCACTTGATGAATGAGCCGGTCCATTTTTTTCCCCTCAAATGCACATTTGATTGGCTGATGATTTGACCCCATCCCCCCTTCCCGCCACACACAACACGCACACCCACACAGCCCCGACAGTCATGTCGACAACATGCCACCTCCGCCGCCCCCTGCGAAGAGGGATATTAGAAGTTCAACAAGAGTAAGTAAGTAATGTAAAAAGACGTCAGTGTTGTGGAGGTGGGGGAAACACCACTAATTTTGCTACAGAAAGTCCAACCTGCATCAAGAGTTAGCATAACATTAAACTGTGGGAACTTGCTAACCTGCAAAACTACTGCGGTCAGGCGAGCCTCCACAGGGACCAATGAAGTCCAGCTAGCTGTCCCTGATTTGGATCATTGATTGCAATATGTGCATTATTGTGATGCAACGTGGTGGCTTCAGAATGCAAGTCCCTTTATAGGAAAAACAAAAACAAAAAAAAAACAGGGTGCTATCCAAGAATGGGTCCACTTCAGGGGGACACTGACATGGACATGAACTGACATGAAAAAAAAAAAAAGTGAAATTAAATCACACATCAGAATTTCATAGATGCTGTTATATAGTCCCCACTAATGTTGAGACCAAACCTACGCCCCTGCTTTCCAGAGAGTACTTGGTGATTCACTCTTTAAACAATCATGTGGTTTTAAGAGCTGATTGGACTTTCTTGCACATGTATAATATACGTGACATGGTTAGTGCTGATTGGGATTGATAACAGAATCGTTAGATAATCTGACAAATGATTCCATGGTATTGAAACACTCCCTACACTTGTCGCTGTGACAATACAGTAAAGCTGCGTGTGCTAAATCTGTTGGCCCTCTTGGGCTGGCTGGGGGCCCGAGGCAATTGCCTGGTTTGTCTAATGGGACGCGACGCCTCTGCTATTATCGGTAGCGTTAAGGAACGAAAAGGAAGTCATCGGTATTAAGAAATAATGTACCGATACGATAAAATTCATTCCCCCTGGCCAAGAGTCACCTCTCCATTGATTAGTTTATCACGAGTAGAAGTCCAATCACTTGGATTTGCTGGCACTTGACTTGAATTCATGTTATTTTCTCCGGCAGCTCTTCGATCGCGTGCGTGAGAACGACCCGGATTTCCAGCGAAAGATCGTCCCCATCAGCAGTGAGCTGACGCAGCCGGGCCTCGCCATATCACCCGAGGACGTCGACAAGCTGGCGGCCTGCGTCAATATCGTCTTCCACTGCGCCGCCACCATTCGCTTCGACGAGCCGCTCAAGTAAGTATTTTAGATCCTTCGGGTCGGGTGCAACGAGCCGTAGAAAAACGGTCGATCTAAGAGGAAGTAAATGGAGGAAGTGTGAATTATGAGTAGAAAGGAAGTGTGAGGTCCCACCCACCTGAGCATTTTCTCTTGGTCAGGTACGCCGTGCAGCTGAACGTGATCGCCACGCAGCAGCTCCTTGGCATGGCGCAACGCATGCGCCACCTGGAGGCCTTCATCCACTTCTCAACCGCCTATGCAAATTGCAACCGCAAGCACATCGACGAGGTCATCTACCCGCCGCCCGTTGAGCCGCGCAAGCTCATAGAGTCCCTCGAGTGAGTGAGTGGTCCATTTTCGGGAACGTAAATAAGCGTTGTGTACAGCTTGTTCCAGCTTAATACCTTCATTTTTGCGTGACTTTAAGTGACCTACAGTGGTATGAAGAAGTATTTGAACTAGAGATGTCCCGATCGATCGGTCCGATCGCGTCATTTTGAAAGCATCGGAATCGGCAAAAAAATATCGGACATGCCTTTTTTTATTTTATTTTATTTTTTAATTAAATCGTTTTCTAATTGTATTTAACGTTACAGACATAATATGTTACACTCATCCAGAGTCTTTAGTTTAGGCTTAAGGTAGGGTTATCAAATTTGTCCCGTTAATGGCGGTAATTAATTTTTTTACAAATTTATCACGTTAAAATATTTAACGCAGTTAACGCATGCGCTGGACGACCCACTCACGCATTGTCGCATTCAATCTGTAATGGCGCCGTTTTACCTATATATACAGCTAAAAGGCAGCGTAAAATGAGTAGAGTGAATTTTGGCAGCCTTTGGAGCATTTTTTTAATTGGCTAAAGCCTTACAATCCCTCTCCCTACAACTAGAAATATCGTGGGAAGCAATGTGGGGAAGCAAGGTATTAATTGATATTTTCTTAATACCCTATGTTATTTCCCAACGCAGGGAAGATAAATCAATCGGTACCACTACGCACAGTCATGGGTGCACTTCCCATCATGCATTTGGGCACAACAGTTAAATGGCTACAGTATCATTTACTGAAAGCTCAACAAATACACTAGATGGCAATATTTAGTCACAATATACAAAGTCACATTTATCCTTTAAGAATTACAAGTCTTTCTGTCCGTGGATCCCTTTCACAGAAAGAATGTTAATAATGTAAATGCCATCTTGAGGATTTATTGTCACAATAAACAAATACAGTACTTATGTACTGTATGTTGAATGTATATATTCGTCCGAGTTTTATTCATTTTTTTTCTTAATGTATTGCCAAAATGTATATGATCGGGGAAAATTATCGGGAATGATTGGAATTGAATCGGGAGTAAAAAAACAAAGCAATCGGATCGGGAAATATCGGGATCGGCAGTTACTCAAACTAAAGCGATCGGGATCGGATCGGGAGCAAAAAAACATGATCGGAACAACCCTAATCTGAACCATTTGGAACTTCTCACATTTCTGCATAAAATCACCATCAAATATTGTTTGATCTTTGTCAAAATCACACAGATGAAAAAAGTGTCTGCTTTAACTAAAACCACCCAAACATTCATAGGTTTTCATATTTCAATGAGGATAGCATGCAAACAATGACAGAAGGGGGAAAAATAAGCGAACCCTCTGCCTAAGGAGACCTAAAGAGCAATTGAAACCAATTTTTACCAAACATTTTAAGTCGGGTGTGTGCCCAATCACTTATGAGTGGCCCGGCCCACTATAAAACACACCTGCTAAGAATTGTCTTGATGAGAAGCATTGTCTGATGTGCATCATGGCTCGGTCAAAAGAGCTGTCTGAAGACCTGCGATCAAGGATTGTCGATCTGTATAAAGCTGGGAAAGGATACATAACCATCTCCAAAAGTCTGGATGTTCATCAATCGACAGTCAGAGAAGTTGTCTACAAAGGGAGAGAAGCAAATGGAGAGTATGGCACTGTTGCTTCTCTCCCAAGGAGTGGCTGTCCACCAAAGATGATGCTAAGTGTTCAGCGCAGAATACTCAGAGAGGTAAAAAAAGAACCCGAGAGTGCCTGCTAAAGACTTACAGAAATCACTGGCACAGTCCAATATCTCTGTGCACACATCAACTATATGTAAAACAACTGCCAAAAATGGTGTTCATTGGAGGACTCCACGGAGGAAGCCACTGCTGTCAAAAAAAATTGTTGCTCATTTAATGTTCCCAAAAAAGACACATGAACACTCCACAGAAGTTTTGCTAAAATATTGTGTGGACTGGTGAAACCAAATTTGAAGTTTTTGGGAGTAGCACACAGTGTCATGTGTGGAGGAAAAATGGAACAGCTCACCAACATCAACACCTCATCCCCATGGTGGAGGGAGCATCATGATTTAGGGCTGTTTTGCTTCCTCAGGGCCTGGACAACTTGCAATCATTAATGGAAGAATGAATTCAAAACAGGGTGTTTTGCAGGTAAACTTGAGGCCGTCTGTCAGAAAGTTGAAGCTAAAAAGAGGATGGATGCTGCAACAAGACAATGATCCAAAACACAGAGGTAAATCATTAGGAATGGTTTCAGAAGTACAAAAAACACGTTCTGGAGTGGTTAAGTCAAAGTCCAGACTTGAACCCCATTGAGATGCTGTGGCATGACCTAAAGACAATGATTCATGCCAGACATCCCAAGAATCTGACTTAACTACAGCAGTTCTGTAGAGAAGAATGGGCGGAGATTAGTCCTGATCAATGTGCCAGACTCATTTGCAGCTACAGGAAGTGTCTGGTGGAAGTTATTGCTGCCAAAGGGGGGGGGGGGTTATACTATCCTTATTAAAATAGGAAAACCTGTAAATGTTTGTGTGGTTTTAGTCAAAGCAGACACTGTTTTTTCATCTGTGTGATTTTGACAAAGATCAGATCACATTTGATTGTGATATTATGCAGCAATGTGAGAAATTCCAAAGGGCTCAGATACTTTTTCATACCACTGTATTTGATTTTATAACACTATGGATTTAATTTTTTGGGGTGTTTTTTTTCTGAGCCGTCAATGGGCATTTTTAAAATTTTAACTACCACAGCACATACTCCACATATTGAGTTGGTGATGTTTCCGCCCGTTTTTAGATGGATGGACGACAGCATCGTGCAGGACATCACGCCGCGTCTCATCAACGGCCGTCCCAACACGTACACGTACACCAAAGCGCTGGGCGAGTACGTGGTGCAGCAGGAGCAGGACAAGCTCAACATCTGCATCATCCGGCCGTCTATCGTCGGGGCCAGCTGGCAGGAGCCCTTCCCGGTGAGCCCCCCCTTCGCCCCGCTGCGATTTGTGGCGCTGATATCGAATCTGACGGATTTTATGAATCGTGGCGGAGGATTACGCCGTTAATTACGCGGCAGGAGGGCGCGGCGGCGACAGGCAAAGTTCACACGCGGGCTAGCAGAGAAGACGCTTAAGCTGCTTTCGGCCGTCCAGACATCTTCTCCGACCGTCGCCTGAAGGGATTACGCTTCCCACACTATCCTTTTGAAAATTCCGACGAGGGAAAGCAGAGTGGGAAATGTTTGTCAGCGACGAAGCAGAATTACATTGCAAAATCATGAACGTGAACCGATGATATAGGTCAGTGTTGTTTTTGGCAGCCATTTTCATTTTCGTCTTAGTCTTTTGGACGAAAATACTTATTAGTCATATTTTAGTCATTTCAAAATGTGTTCGTTTTCGTCTAGTTTTAGTCAACAAAAACTCATTTGTCTCGTTTTAGTCGACAATCCTCAAAATGTTTTCGTCTATAAACTTCAACAGTTTTAGTTTCCAATAATTTCAAATGAACATGACAGACGAGCACATACAGTGGGGCAAATAAGTATTTAGCCAACCACTAAATGTGCAAGTTCTCCCACTTGAAAATATTAGCGAGGCCTGAAATTGTCAACATGGGTAAACCTCAACCATGAGAGACAGAATGTGTGAAAAAAAATCACATTGTTTGATTTTTAAAGAATTTATTTGCAAATCATGGTGGAAAATAATTATTTGGTCAATACCAGATGTTCATCTCAGTACTTTGTTATGTACCCTTTGTTGGCAATAACGGAGGCCAAACGTTTTCTGTAACTCTTCACAAGCTTTTCACACACTGTTGCTGGTATTTTGGCCCATTCCTCCATGCAGATCTCCTCTAGACCAGTGATGTTTTGGGGCTGTCGTTGGGCAACACGGACTTTCAACTCCCTCCACAGATTTTCTATGGGGTTGAGATCTGGAGACTGGCTAGGCCACTCCAGGACCTTGAAATGCTTCTTATGAAGCCACTCCTTTGTTGCCCTGGCTGTGTGTTTGGGATCATTGTCATGCTGAAAGACCTAGCCACGTCTCATTTTCAATGCCCTTGCTGATGAAAGGAGATTTTCACTCAAAATCTCTCGATACATGGCCCCATTCATTCTTTCCTTTGCACAGATCAGTCGTCCTGGTCCCTTTGCAGAAAAACAGCCCCAAAGCATGATGTTTCCACCCCTATGCTTCACAGTGGGTATGGTGTTCTTCGGATGCAATTCAGTATTCTTTCTCCTCAAAACACGAGAACCTGTGTTTTTACCAAAAAGTTCTATTTTGGTTTCATCTGACCATAACACATTCTCCCAGTCCTCTTCTGGATCATCCAAATGCTCTCTAGCGAACCGCAGACGGACCTGGATGTGTACTGGCTTCAGCAGGGGGACACGTCTGGCAGTGCAGGATTTGAGTCCCTGGCGGCGCATTGTGTTACTGATAGTAGCCTTTGTTACTGTGGTTCCAGCTCTCTGTAGGTCATTCACTAGGTCCCTCCGTGTGTTTCTGGGATTTTTGCTCACCGTTCTTGTTATCATTTTGACTCCATGGGGTGAGATCTTGCATGGAGCCCCAGATCGAGGGAGATTATCAGTGGCCTTGTATGTCTTACATTTTCTAATAATTGCTCCCACAGTTGATTTTTTTTTACACCAAGCGTTTTACAATTTCTACAATTTTGTCTCTGGTGTCCTTCGACAGCTCTTTGGTCTTGGCCATAGTGGAGTTTGGAGTGTGACTGACTGAGGTTGTGGACAGGTGTCTTTTATACCGATAATGAGTTAAAAAAGGTGCCATTAATACAGGTAACGAGTGGAGCCTCGTTAGACATCGTTAGACCTCGTTAGAAGAAATTAGACCTCTTTGACAGCCAGAAATCTTGCATGTTTGTAGGTGACCATATACTTTCTTCTTTAAAAATCAAACAATGAGATTTTCTGGTTTTTTTTTTTTTTTTCCACATTGTCTCTCATGGTTGAGGTTTACCCATGTTGACAACTACAGGCCTCACTAATCTTTTCAAGTAGGAGAACTTGCACAATTGGTGGTTGACTAAATACTTATTTGCCCCACTGTAACTGTAGAGTCTACAAGGACATCACCATTTTCATGATGATAATACACACTCAGCTGGAAAACAGCACATTATTTGCAATTAATCAACTCACCTAGACGCCAAGAACTTTATGTAAAATATTTTCCAAAGAGTTTAAGCAAAATGCTAAATGCTAACGCGAACGCTATGCTAACGCTTCAACATAGTTTAGTGTGTGATGATCACTCAGCACAGACTTTTAAAGGCTAATACAGTGCTTCTCAATTATTTTCTGTTACGCCCCCCCAAGGAAGACGTAAATGTTTCGCGCCCCCCCCCCAACTCTCTGCCGCCACTGTAAATAGTATCATTCGTCTATATTACTATTATAAGTACGCCTCAGCCTAACATTGTGTCCTTTTTTTTCCTATTAAAGAAAAAAAGTAACATAGATCAACTTATAATAAAGTATAACTTTTTTAACATTGTGTTGCTTATAACAGAAAAGACTTAACGCGCATCAATTTGCCTGAAGTTAAAAAAAAAAAAAAAAAAAAAAAAAGTCACATCCAAACTGTAAAAATACACTCAAGGTACATTTTTGACCATTTGATACTGAAAAATAAAATGTAATAAAATCAGTAAATAATAACAAATTCAAATTGATTAGAAACATTTACTCTTCAGGACAACATGCCAAAAAATTTGACCGAAAAAAAAACAAAACTGAATAGAGGGGGGGGGGGGGGGGGAGTCTTTGGACAGAAGGAAAGTTTTTATTTTCGCTGATTCACCACAGTGCTCACTGGTTTACTGATATAACACTGACAAAGCGGGACGATTGTGACAATTGGCAATATTCGGCACATTTTCGCTGAAAAACAATCAAGCGGCTTATCAATGAGATTGAGGTCTAATGTCTTTAAGTGGCGTCTTAACTGATTTGGCTTCTCCGCTATAATCATTTTTAGACTCAGTAAACAGTGGTCTTTCCTCATTTCCCACTATATTAAAAGTCAAAGGCAAACGGCCTGAAAAAAGCGCATTCTCGGCGGCCGAAGGAGAACCGTAGGTGAGGGCGCTGGTCGTGACGATCCCAAGCCGAAAACGGCACTTCTCGGCCGGACACGTGAGAACCGAAGAAGACAGTGGGTCGCTGCGTGAGTCCAGCTCTGCATGAGTCTCTTCCGTGTGCTCTTGTTTACTTCAAAAATACTGCACGCACTTTGAAAATGAGAGCGCCACTGCCACCCACGGAGTGGATGTGCAAGTACACTTTATTCTAGTACGGCAAAAAAAAAAAAAAAAAAAAAAAAAGCATGTTCCCCGAGGTCACTCGCGCCCCCCCTGGCATCGCTCTGCGCCCCCCTGGGGGGGCGCGCCCCACCATTTGAGAAGTACTGGGCTAATACAACATGGCATAGCCAAGATAAGAAAACAAAACTTACCAAGCAGCACCTGACACATTTCACAAAAGGAGCCTGGAATGAGCATACACTTGTGTGTGGGTTAAGGTGGTGGTGGTGGGGGGGGCACGCAACATGTCACATGAGTAATACGACCAAACAATGCTAAATGCGTTCTTAGTACCGAAGGAATCTGACCTTCTAGCCAGATTGCCGGAATCGCGACCCGGGCCGGCGGGACCACGACATCCTGGCCAGAAGGCTAAACTCTGTGCGTTCACCTTAGTCTTGACCCTTTTTACTGACTCCATTTTGAAAGGTTTAAAGAAGGCTCGACAATTCATTCAGGTCGACAGCAATCAAAACGGCAAGGCGAAACAGAAACACTCAGGCGGGGAGGCAAGGTCACCCTATCACCTGTCAACAAAAGGTTCCCGAGGAAAAATGACAATGCTTAGTTAAACATTTAGTCTTCTGATGGCTCTCGCGAGGCGGGCTGTGGGCAGGAAGAAGGGTGTGTTTGGGATTATTGTCTGTTTGTGGATTGGACAGGAGGATTCGGGAGTTACTGCTTTCAGGGCAATGAGGGCTGTAAATAGAGATGTGCCGATCGATCGGGTCCGATCACGTCATTTTCAAAGTATCGGAACCGGCAAAAAAATATCGGACATGCCTTTTTAAATTTTTTTTTTTTTTTTTTTTTTAAATAAAACGATTTCTAATTGTATTTAACGTTACAGACATAATGTTACTCATCCAGAGTCTTTAGTTTAGGCTTAAGGTAGGGTTATCAAATTTATCCTATTAACGGCGGCAATTAATTTTTTTAAAAAATTTATCACGTTAAAATATTTAACGCAATTCATGCATGCGCTGCACGGCCCACTCACGCATTATCGCGTTCAATCTGTAAGGGTGCCGTTTTACCTATATATAGAGCTAAAAGGCAGCGTAATATGAGTAGAGTGAATTTTGGCAGCCTTTGGTGCTTTTTTTTTTAATTGGCTAAAGTCTTACAATCCCTCTCCCTACGATTAGAAACATCGTGGGAAGCAATGTGGGGAAGATAGTAATTAATCTTTTTCTTAACACCCTAAGGTATTTCCCAATGCAGAGAAGATATATCAATTGGTACCACTACTCACAGTCATGGGTCCATTTCACATCATGCATTTGGGCAGAACAGAGGGCTACAGTATCATTTACTGAAAGCTCAACAAATACACTAGTTGGCAATATTTAGTCACAATATACAAAGTCCCATTTATCCTTTAAGAATTACAAGTCTTTCTATCCGTGGATCCCTCTCACAGAAAGAATGTTAATAATGTAAATGCCATCTTGAGAATTTATTGTCATAATAAACAAATACAGTACTTATGTACTGTATGTTGAATGTGTATATTCGTCTGAGTTTTATTCATTTTTTTCTTAATGCATTGCCAAAATGTATATGATGGGGGGAAATTATTGGGAATCATTGGAATTGAATCGAGAGCAAAAAAAAGCAATCGGATTGGGAAATATCGGGATTGGCAGATACTCAAACTAAAACAATCGGGATCGGATCAGGAGCAAAAAAACATGATCGGAACAACCCTAGTTGTAGATTTTGCCACCTCAGCGTCAACGCGGCTCTTGGAGTCTTGTCAGTCCTGTTATCAGTTGGATATCGGGCGTTCTCCGGTGTTCCCTGTTTTGGGACATTTGTTCTGGACTGTCTGGGAGAACTGATTGCGGGAGTTGGTGGTGCAGACGTGGGCTTGTCAGCTCAATCTTGCTCAGTTAGTTGCATGACACACACGTTGGGTTTCCGTGATAAGAAGGCGTGGTTTATCTCTTATGCCCTATATTCTGCTTTTTTTCCTTAAACTATGGTATAAGTGCTATTTATTTTATATTGGGTGTGTTAGCGTCATACAAGGAGTCAAAAAAAAAAATAATACGAGAAAACGATACTATTCTGATTGATTATATAAAGTGTGTTAGAGTAATGCAGACAATTGGACGGTGCCTTCGAGATCTCCTTCACTACACATACAATAGGAAAATATCAGACACTGTAAATTTATGACGGAAACGATGGCAAATTTTCATCTGCCACACTGGACGTCTCTCCTTGTCAATGGCACCGACAGAGTTAAACTAGATACACGAGCCTCACTCCGCGATGGTTCTTCATGCATTTTTAATGCTCTCTAATTGACAATCACGACCGCTGTTTCTCTCACCGCAGGAAGCAACACGATACCGACATAACACGCACGCGCACGTTTCTCTGTCAACAGCATTGATTGAACTGCTGCTCTCTCCTCAGGGCTGGATCGACAACTTCAACGGACCCAGCGGCGTCTTTATCGCTGTGAGTTGAGACTCCCTTGAACGCGCCACGTGCGTGTAGCATGTAAATGACAGGTTTGTCACATTCGTATCAGGCCGGCAAAGGCCTCCTTCGCACCATGATGGCCAACAACGACGCTGTGGCCGACCTGATCCCCGTGGATGTGGTCATCAACCTCACGCTGGCGGCGGGCTGGTACACAGCCGTGCACAAGTTAGTTTCTCGTCTTCAAAAAAATTGTTATGTAAGTGTCGAAATGATAGTAACCAGTTCTCCATGTCCGTTTGCAGACCTAAAACGGCTCTGGTGTACAACTGCACGACTGGCGGTATCAATCCATTCCACTGGGGTGAAATAGGTACGCTAGTAGCATTGCGTTGATACCGATACTAGTATAGGAATTGGTTCCGATTCTGCTGAGAAATAATCCCCCGATGCTAACCAACTTTTCGAGATCTGGTTTCCAACTGCTGGTTGCCCTACCCAAGATGGCCGCCAGGCAATCACATCGCCCAAAATGATTGTAGACATCCAATAATGTGGCGTCCAATCATGCTTCTGCTGTGAATTTCACTCAGGTTATCACGAGTACGTGTCTGTCAGGGAAATTCAGCTTTGAACTCCAAGTGTTACCTCGATAGCTCGATTAGAGAAATGAATACCACCCCAACCATGGATTGCTTTTCTTCGAAGGCTTTATAAACAAGAGCTCTCGGGGAAAAACTGATGTGACCCAGCCAGGAGCTGGGATCACCCAGAGGCACGAAGAAGTACAATAGAGGCTGGACATTTATACTGTTGAAAGGGCGGTGCCGAAGCCCACCGTGAAACGAAACTTACTAAAAAAACGAAATTCATCATCTCACAAACGTGGGTACTTTTCCATACATAAACATCTTTGAGCTGAGACCTTGAACACCGGTCCCGGCTAGAACGAAGATAAGCTTAGTCTGATAAACCACAGTCGCTCATTGTATTCATTCAGGGCATATTGGAAAACAGGAACCTAACAGTCCATATTTGGGCATATTGTGAAGGCTATGGGGAGGCACACTCAACAAATTAATGCTACAATGTTCTCATGCAAGCATAACAAAAGCATACAAAATATGATGTATAATGGTTGTGTTTAACGCATGAATAAAATTCTCTCACAGCGTCCAAACCCGCATACAGCAGGCAAACCCTTAGCAAGCTCTTCATACTAAAACAGTTGTATACTGTATACTGTAATGTATACTGTAGTATAGTTAAGTTAAAACTAGGGCTGTCAAACGATTACAATTTTTAATCGAGTTAATTACAGCGTAAAAATTGATTAATCGTAATTAATCGCAATTCAAACCATCTATAAAATATGCCATATTTTTCTGTAAATTATTGTCGGAATTGAAAGATAAGACACAAGACGGATATATACATCCAACATATGTTACATAAGTACTGTATTTGTTTATTATAACAATAAATCAACAAGATGGCATTAACATTATGTACATTCTCTTAAAGCGATCCATGGATAGAAAGACTTGTAGTTCTTAAAAGATAAATGTTAGTACAAATTAGAAATTTTATATTAAAACCCCTCTTCATGTTTTCGTTTTATTAAAATTTGTAAAATTTTTAATCAAAAAATAAACTAGTAGCTCGCCATTGTTGACGTCAATAATTACACCATGCTTACTCATTGTGCTGAAAGCCATAAAATCATTTGGACCCAAGCGCCAGCAGAGGGCGCCAAACACCAAACAACAAGTAACAAGCGGACATTACACTGCTGTCATTTTAACTTGTTTGAGCAGGACATGTGCGTTAATTGCGTCAAATATTTTAACGTGATTAATTTTTTTAAAATTAATTACCGTCCGTTAACGCAATAATTTTGACAGCCCTCGTTAAAACAAAACATTTATTCTAAGTCATTCATTATGGTATTTTCTTTGAGAATATTTCTCATAAAAATATGTTTAGATTGTAAAAGATGGCCTCTGTACATTTCCAATAGATGCTATCAGTCTATTCATTATTGCTCTATATGCTGTATGTTTACATGAATATATTTTCATCTTAAATTAATGCAGAAAATGCACAAATTAGTGTGTAAAGATTCACCAGAATGCAGGAAATTGCGTAGTTGATACTCTAAATGTGTTTGTGTCCCCTGGCACTGATCTTTTCATGGGGCCCAAAATCCCTGGCAGTGCCCCTGAGTACGGTATCTGCATTGGATGTTGGACGCCCAAAAATGATATAGCTGATGAAATACGAGTCCACAAAAAAAAAAAAAAAAAAAAAAAAACATGCCGTACTTTGAACACTGCGGAGCATTTTGGCTGCCATGTTGTCAGGGTGTCAGATTAGCGGGCAGGATATCCGGCCGGCGGGAGGGAGCGCCCTCCATCTTTTGCTGCTTCCTGTCAGATTAAACGACACGCTGCAATTGCAAGCAGATGGCCGGTAGCCGGATTAGGCATCACCATCATCACGAGAGCATTTCGCTTTGTGGTCGTTTTGCTCTCCATTTATTTTGTATTCCGTCCACCGTATCTGGTCATCCGTTGCCACGGAAACCGAGGCCCACCGTCCCGTGACTCATCCCCCTCCCGGTTTGCGTACGTCCTCAGAGCACCACGTGATGTCGACCTTCAAGAGGAACCCGCTGGAGCAGGCCTTCCGTCGACCCAACGCTAACATTACGTCCAACTATCTCATCTACCAGTACTGGATTCTAGTTAGCCACAAGTTCCCCGCCTTGATCTACGACCTGGTCCTGCGCTTGTCCGGCCAGAAGCCGCAGTAAGACCTTTTCGGATGTCCGTTTTAAACACTAAAGAACCAGTTCTGATCGTTATTTTTTTTGTGTGTTCGCACCCAGAATGATGCGCATCTTCAATCGGCTCCACAAGGCCATCAGCCTGCTGGAGTATTTCAGCAGCCAAGATTGGGAGTGGAACTCTGATAACGTGAGCATGTTGATGATGCAGATGAGTCCAGAAGATCGCAAGGTAGATTTAACAGTACAGTGCCCTCCATAATTATTGGCACCCCTGAAAAAGATGTGTTTTTTAGCTTCTAATATTTTTTTTTAAGTCAAAAAATATGGGACCTTAATGGGAAAAAAAAGAGAAAAATCCAACCTTCAATACAAGTGCATTCATTCAGTGGGGAAAAAAATCCCACATAAAGAAAAAATTATTTGACATCAAATAATGTGTGTCAGAATTTTTAGCACCCCTGGTGTTAATACTTTGTACAGCCCCCTTTTGCTAACAAAACAAGGTCTGGGGACAAGGCCTGTCGCGATAACAAATTTTAGTGTGCGATAATTTATCTCATAAATTATTGCGATATTATTGCACCCCTCCCCAATTTTTTTTAAACCAATTTAAAATGACACAGTGAGAATACAGTATATATTAATAGATCAAGTACACCCATTTAAACGCGATATTTACTCTTAAATTCAAAAATACTTTTTAAGAAATCACAGCTGAAAACAATAGACCATGCCTCATAAGTAAAAGACAACAATATTAATACCGCACAGAAACACAGAATAAATTAAATGTGTTTTTCAAGAAAAATAAATAAAATTGCACTTCATAACTTCAGCATTTAGGCAAATGAAAACTTTTCCCCTCATAGCTTCTGCTGTGGTGTTCCATACGGATGCAACGATACAGTTAAGTCACGGTTCGGTACGATTTTCGATACGGGGGACACGATATTCGATTTGAGTCAATACATTTAATCCTCTGAAAAGAAAATAACAATTGTATTTTTTGTTTCAGGTTTTTTTTTTTTTTGCTAACGAGCAAAAATTAAATTGCCATCATATAAGCACGCATTTCATTGCATAATATTTATGCACTTACTTTTGACTGATCTGAAGAATAAAATGTAGTATTATTATTATCATTATTATGAGCAAGACATCCTATTTCCGAAACCATCTGTGTCACGTACTGAATTAACAATATTTGCAGCATTATCTATAGTAACTGGTATGGATTGATTTGGCCTTCTTAACTTCCATTCAGTCATGGCAGTTTAGAATTCATCGATGAAGTAAATGGACGACGTGTCCCATAATCACTCTGGGCTCACGTAGCCAATGGCATGGGACCTAGCACATCTAGTTTGCTATTTCATGATATCTAGTGTGTGCGCGCATTAAAAAAGTTAGCAAACACCACAGAAGTCCTGTCTGCTCATTACTGCACAACACCAGCATATGACAATCGACTTTCATAAACAGGACGAGTTTTTGAAGCACAGCGCTCTTAATTTGCCACTCAATGTTCATCATGTCCGTTGTCAAAGCGTGGTTGTTCGTAGCAGCCAAGTCGGTAACAATGTTTTGGGGACTTCGATGTAAATATTCAGTGTTGTGCCGGAAAATAGCCGCCCTGCGTGAAATGTCACCCCTGACGGGAGCGCACACACATCAACAACACCGGCACGCCGGAGATGGTCCGCAGTCAATCCAGAGCACTGACGCGCCCGGTAACCATGTTAGGGTGCATGGCATCATGAATGCTTGGAAATACCAGGACATTTTCAATCAAAATCTGTTGCGCTCTGCCCGAAAGCTGAAGATGGGTCGTCACTGGGTCTTTCAGCAAGACAATGACCCTAAACATATGGCCAAATCTACACTGAAATGGTTCACCAGACACAAAATCAAGCTCCTCCCATTGCCATCTCAGTCCCCGACCTTGTTTTGTTGGCAAAAGGGGGTTGTACAAAGTATTAACACCAGGGGTGCTAATAATTGTGACTCACATTATTTGATGTCAAATAATTTTTCTTTATGTGGGTTTTTTTCCCCATTGAATGAACGCACTTGTATTGAAGGTTGGATTTTTCTCTTTTTTTTCCATTAAGGTCCCATATTATTTTAATTAAAAAATATATATATTAGAAACTAAAAAACATATTTTTCATGGGTGCCAATAATTATGGAGGGCACTGTATATACAAAGTGCGCTTTTTGGGTTTTAACTCATTGGCTTTGCCAGACGTTCAACTTTGACGTGCGACAGCTCCACTGGCCCGAGTACATCGAGAACTACGTCATCGGCACCAAGAAGTATGTCCTGAACGAGGATATGTCTGACATTCCCGTCGCCAGACAGCACTTGAGAAAGTAAGTTTTAGAAGCAATTTTAAGTTAGTTGCTCCCTCTGCTGGTTGTGTGATTTAGTACATGTGGTTTTACAGATTAAGGAACATCCGCTACACCTTCAACACGGTGCTAGTGGTTTTCATCTGGAGGGTCTTCATCGCCCGGTCGCAGATGGCGCGCAACATCTGGTACTTTGTGGTCAGCCTGTGTTTCAAGTTCCTGTCCTACTTCCGCGCGTCCAGCACCCTGACCAACTAACCCTCGCCAGCATCTACGGAACCCGTCCATCCGCCCACAAAGTGTCATTGATTCTTCTGTTTTCCTCCTAATATATGCAACAATACGCCTTTTTCCCCGCTGCCGTCGCCACTCTGCATACTTGCCTTCTGCTTCTGTTACTTGAAACTCGACGTCGAGTCGAGGGACTTTTCTTTTGCGGGACTTCCGAATCTTGTTGGATCTTTGCAGGTCTTCTATAATGTGTACCTACTGCCTTTTTGAAGATCACACAAGGAAAAATTGACTTTTTTTGTCATCATCCCAGAAAACTGACCCCTTGTCCAAGCCCCTCTTTGTACTGACAATAAGTTTACTACTTTTTCATCTTTGTACTCAAAGCTTAGCGCGGGTAGAAATGAAAGTGGGGTTCATTTATTGAACCTGGCTTATTCCAAGACTCCCTGTGAGAAAAGCACATAGACTGCTAAAAAGTCTGATCATCTGCTTCCTTGACGGTGATAGACGAACCAGATTTGCTTTAAAAATAAACAGTTTTTACATTGGCCGCTCAGTAACTTTGGGATAATACTTAAAATTCTGAAACTAGCACTGCTAGTATTGACTGCTAGCAGTGCTAGGCCCCGCCCCATAAAGATGGATTTGACGTCTATCGCTTTCAATAGCAGCCGATGAGTTTGCGTTAAAGGGAAATGAACATCATGTATCGTGCTTGTGTTAGCAAAGCAAACGGGGGCTAAGTATTCATCCCTGAGGGACGCCATAGTGAAGTTCTACAACTGCAGTATTCGCTGCGGAGTTGCACTCTCAGAGAAAGTTTCCATATGAATAAAAGGGAATAAAACAAGCTGAGAAAACATCCATAAGGGACACCTTCCTGTTTTCAAACTTTACAGGACCAACTGCTCTTCTTTACGTTTCTCCTTTGTACGTGTTAAATTGGAAGATGTGTAAATACTTATTCTTATAAACTACCAAAAAATCATTTGGGAGTTGTTGTAAACATGTCTTACTGAACAGTGTTGTCGACTCAAAACGTCGAGTCGTTAGAAGCTGGTAGGGGCAAAAAAAGGGACAGAAGTAGAAATTTATGCAAAGTCTGTTTCTGTGTTGCGATGTGAGCGCCTGCCTCATTTCCCAAAGAGGATCAAGAGCCAAAATGTCGTGGGTGGAGGCGCGTCGCAGGCCAAATCGTTGTTGCTGACCGCAAACATGACCAATGACTTCATGGAACGCCATTGAGATGTCATATTCACTGTCTGTTGTTCCATGCTGCATTAAGTGTGAAATAAACAAAGACGAGAGCACAAAAGACTCGTGGATTTTTATTTTCAAGCGCGCTAGTGACTGTGATAAACGTCCAATCAAATGAGTTTGTCGCTTGTAGACGTCCATATATTTGATCTTGGAGGATGGCAGCGAGCGAATTAACATGAATGTTCCACATTTAAGCAGTGTTTTTGTAATGATTTGGTTTTTTTTGTCATGTTTTTCCATCAGAATACTACGACGGAGGTTTGGCCCAAATAAAGGAGAAGGCCAAAAAAGGACTACGAGATTAAAGTCATCTTGTGTTTTTGAATTGGTGTTTACCAATAAGTAGAAGGAAATCCTTCATATTTTTGGCTCATCTGCATCAAATCATTACCAATAGAATGATTTATAGGCTATCAACACTTCTCGTAGCTACCAGCAATGCATTAGATTTACGACATAAGTGACGTAATGGCGAATTGGAATAATATTGTGCATCTACTGAGTCGATACTTTACAATCTGCTTCATAATTAGGTATTTAATCAACCACTAATTGTGCAAGTTCTCCCACTTGAAAATATTAGAAAGGCCTGTAATTGTCAACATGGGTAAACCTCAAACATGAGAGACAGAATGTGGGGGGAAAAAAACAGAAAAGCAGAGCTCAGCTCTGTAGGTCATTCACTAGGTCCCTCCGTGTTGTTCTGGGATTTTTGCTCACCGTTCTTATCATTTTGACTCCACGGGGTGAGATCTTGCATGGAGCCCCAGATCGAGGGAGATTATCAGTGGTCTTGTATGTCTTCCATTTTCTAATAATTGCTCCCACAGTTGATTTCCTTACACCAAGCATTTTACCTTTTGCAGATTCAGTCTTCCTAGCCTGGTGCAGTTCTACAATTTTGTCTCTGGTGTCCTTCGACAGCTCTTTGGTCTTGGCCATAATGGAGTTTGGAGTGTGACTGACCGAAGTTGTGGACAGGTGTCTTTTATACCGATAATACAGGTAACGAGTGGAGCCTCGTTAGACCTCGTTAGAAGAAGTTAGACCTCGTTGACAGCCAGAAATCTTGCTTGTTTGTAGGTGACCAAATACTTATTTTCCACTCTAATTTGGGAAATAAGTTCTTTAAAAATCAAACAATGTGATTTTGTTTTTTTTCCCCCACATTCTGTCTCTCATGGTTGAGGTTTACCCATGTTGACAATGATAGGCCTCTCTAATCTTTTCAAGCGGGAGAATTTGCACAATTGGTGGTTGACTAAATACTTATTTGCCCCACTGTATGTGTGTTAACAAAAAACGAGAAATGAATCGTCTCCTGTTTCCTGATTAAAAAGTGATAATGCAATAACGGAAAGCGAGCCATGATCCGTTTTTCAATACAGGTTTATTGAACATAAATCGAAAAACAAAATACTCCCAATATTTGTATTCCACCAAGTTCGGTTTTAAAATGAGGCATCGCCCGGCAGACATTCTTATTATTATTATACGAGAGGCCCCGTTGCAGCCGCATTGTATTTGTAATAAGAAGAACAAAATATTTGTCGCATTTTGTTTTTCCACTTCAGTTCAATAAACTAATACTAATAAACTAATAAAACGGGTCAAGGGTCGTTTTCCGTTTTTGAATTTCCAGTGTTTGATTGGGAAACAGGGAGTCGATTCTTTTCTCGTTTTTTGCTAACCACATTAAAAAAATTAAAAACGGAAGTAGGCTCCTTTTCCGTTTTTCGTTTTCCAAAATTAGAATGTGTCCTTGTTGCGAAGTCATGTGCAGTAGTAACTCATATTGGCCACAAGAGGGAGACAACGCTAGAAAAAAAATGATGCACTTTAGTACAACCATGTTTGTTTACGTTTCAAAATTGACCACACTTGTTTTGTTAACGTTTTTGCAAAAAGCTGGGAATATTAAAAAGTGGATTCAGGGTAATATTTAAAGACTGATTTTGTATTTACATGGCAGTTGTGTGTTGTAGATCTTATTTCGAGAAGCTTTTGGGGGTTGGGGGCGCAACCCCATTGCTATTTCCCCCACAGGCACGTAGATCATGTCAGGCACGTTCCATAGTGACGTCGCAGTAGGGGGATTTATTTGTATTGTCTCGTTCATGATTTGTCCACTGCGTTTCGTAAACAGATCGTTTGGCACGTCAACAATTGAAGAAAGTAACAGTTCAGAATGAACTGAGTCATCCTATTCATGACGTTGATAAAAGCGCTGTAACGTCGTTATCAAAACGGGTTTGATTAAAAATATGCGTACAAGGGTTTATCCGTCCTTGTGGCTGCGAAATGATCACCTACACATCAGAAAAGTTGCACTTTTGCTCTCTCATCCAGGGAGTGTTTGTGTTTACGTTGTTCGGTCTTTGTTTCGTGTGGACTCGGCTCCGCTTCGGCAATTTCCGGCCGTCGAAGCTCAAGTCTCCGCCCCGCAATCCTTCCTGCGTTGTTTGGGGACAGTAGCAAGATGGCGGCGGCCCCGCTCTACTGTGTCTGCCGGCAGCCCTACGACGTGAGCCGGTTTATGATCGAGTGCGACACCTGCAAGGACTGGTTCCATGGCAGGTACGCGGGTTTAAGTGATTTCTCGCGGCCGGGCTCCGTTTCGGGGGATAAATACACCAGGTCGTTCGAGGAAAGGCGACGGTTTACCGAGCGGTGGACCGGTGGCTAAGTTAGCTTAGCTGTAGGGGGGCTTTAAATCGTCTATTGACGCGAGTTCAGCCAAGAAAGTGCGATTGCGTTCCCCGGGAAGTGGGTTTAATCCTATCTGAAAGGACCAAGTGATAGGACAATGTTTGTTACGTGTATTTCTACTGATGGGGATGGTTGGAGACAAAAGAGAGATTTGGTACAAGTTGTTTTATTCTCTAATTTGGGGTCTAGTGCTGTTGTCAGTCAAGAGCGCCGTCACCTACAAAGGCAGCGTGTTCAAGGGTCAAAAGCAATCGATTGTGCTTCTCCTTTTTCTATTTGTTTAATGGAAATGGGTCATCGTGTGAGTCGGGTTAATCAAGGTGACGCCGCCGTACTTTAAAAGGGATTTACATTCGCCCACTCTTCGAGTAACTTCCCCTATTGTTAAACGTGGCTCGCTCTTATTCTGCTCCCAAGCAACATTTTTACACCGTTTATGACCAACCGAGCTTATTGGGTTGCGTTTAGGGCGAGCCGGGTGACGGGAAAGGCGACGTTTGTGAACAAGGACCTTGTTATTATGGTGGCGCTTTTGATTGACAGCTTGAGAAATTTAAATCCCCTTTTTGAGGCACATGGCCGAGCCGAGGGGGCGCCTAAAGGCGGAGATTGGTACTGCGCCGCACTTAAAAACCGCACGTTTTTGAACGGAAAGCTAGATAGACGTCTGACTCGCCCTCCCTGTTATTGCTGAAAATGGGTTTTTGATTAAATGTTTGTTTTGAAAACTACACAACATATTAAATGTTTGTTTTGAAAACTACTACAACATGTATGGTCTGTAAATTGTTAAAGTAGGATGTCAACAAATGATAACATTCTTAAATTTCACATTGTGTTCAACTGAATTGCAGTATTTGCACTTTCTAAAACTTAAAGGTAATTTTTAACGCTAAAATAAGGCTCCATTGCTTTAATAATCTCAATTGTGATATTGTGAATGGAATTTCTGGCTCTGTCGTGTTTTCGTTTGACATTTTTAGTCCCAGTCAGCATTTTTGTCACCCTTTTGTTAGTATGTATTTCTCAGCAACTCCTGCTTCCGCCCGCATTAGTCAGACTGTTATCAGTACTTCCCATCACTCGCTGTTATGCAACCAAATTATGCGCGTGTATGTCAACTATCAGGTTCACCGGCACACTCCCGTAAACTTTTGTCACCTCAGTCGCGTCACCTCGGCGTCGCGGTCTGCTTTGCGTGAGCGTGGGTGCGTCGCCACGGCAACGCTTCGGAATACAACAAAGCGTTTTCTTTTGAAATAACAGCAAGCGATTGCGTAACGGCGTCAGGAGGGCTGCCAAGACAAATCGAAGCCGGGGATGAGTATCTGTGATTTGACGGCGATAGAGGTCTCCGTCAATGGCGCTGAAACGTGATCAAAGCTGGACTTATCATTAGCGAGGAAGCCCCCCCTCGTACGTGGGCGTACCCCGTCTTATATGGGGTGCTTATTTACCACTTAAATTAATAGCATTGCCCGCCTCCTCCTTTTGTGCCCCACTGCGGACAATGAAGCCTTCTCACAGCGCGCGCTAATGAATACACCACACAGGAAGGAGGGCCCCGATGACAGGAAGTGGACTGAATCCAAGCCAAGTGTTCATCTCCACCCGTAAGGAAGAATCCGTTGAATAATCGGGCCTCCGTCGAGGCACGCCGATCCCAAATGTTTGAAATCGAGGCGTAAAGTCAACAAATAAGCTAACATTGCCACGCGTGTTTCCAGATGACGTCAACGTATGATGCAACACCTCATCTCGTGGGAGGCAGGAAATTATCGCGCCCCCGCACTTCCCCAGCCCAATTTTCGCTCGGGAGCCGCACAAAAGTCAGCCGAGGTCGCGCGGCGTGAGTCATGCTTTCCTCCGAGCGAGCACATGGTGGAAACATGAGCTGAATACTACAGCCAAACGCCGCTAACGTGTCCTTCCAAGTCACGCGCTGAGGCGGGAGGGCGGGGAGCGCATCTGGCCTCAAAACGCTTACGCCAGAGTCATCCGGGGACGCGATTCACGTCGCAAATGTGGAGAATTCACAGGATGCCTCCACTTCCTGAGCTCTTAATGCCCCTCCTGCTCTTGTCTTCCCTTTTTACACTTTCCTGCAAGTAGATAAAAGCATTTAGCAAGCGCACCAGCCATCTTCCCCCTCCCGCTAAGAGTGACTGATGCGTTCTTAATCTGGGTTTGCGTTGAAAATGCCTTCGGGCCAAGTCACAGAGCCAAGCGTTTATTTTCAACTAGCAGCCATTTTAGGTCAGGCCGGGACATCTTCATCACTGTAATCCAGCCACAAAAGTGGCTTTCAAATGCACGCCTTGTCATTTGACTCTCTTCTGATATTTGCTTCTATCCATCTGTCATACACCATAATTATATTTAATCTTTTTTTTGCAGCTGCGTACATGTGGAAGAGCACCAAGCCGTGGATATTGATGTTTACCACTGCCCCAACTGTGACGTCCTACATGGACCCTCCCTAAGTTAGTATTCTCCTTTTTTTCCGTTGTTGTTTTAAAACACAGATTGTTTTCATATTTTCTTTTTGTCCTTAGTGAAAAAGCGAAAAAATTGGCACCGCCATGATTACACGGAACCCGATGGAGCCAAACCGGTGCAAGCAGGCACCCCCGTGTTTGTCAAGGAGCTGCAGAGCAGGACCTTTGCAAGGTAAACAAGCAGCTGGACGTGCTAAATAGCAAAAAAATAAACACAAGCATTAAAAAGTCCAAAGCAAGTGAACCTTAAATGTTTGTGGAGAAATGCAAACCAAAAAAAAATTTCATATGCTAAAATGCATTGAATCTGTTAGGGGAGTTGACCATTTTGTGTTGTGGAAATCAATTCGTTTCCAGCGGCGAGGAAACCACAAGCACTGAAAAGTCAAAATCAAGCGAACCGTCAATATTTATGGAGAAATAAAAGCAAAAAATCTGATACGCTAAAATGCATTGAATTGGTTGGGGACTTGACCAGTTTGTATTCAATTTCCAACGGCAAGAAAGTCACAAGCACAAGCATTAAAAAGTTCAAATCAAGTCAACCTTCGATGTTCATGACGAAATACAAACAACTTCATACGCTAAGATGCATCGAATTGGTTAGGGGAGTTGACCATTTTGTATTCTGTTTCCAGCGGTGAGGAAATCACAAGCATTAAAATGTCTAAATCAAGTGAACCTTTAATGTTATCCAAGAAATAAGAGAAAAAACACTTCATACTCTAAAATGCAATGAATTGGTTAGGGGAGTTGAACATTTTTGTGGTGAGGAAATCAAAGGCACAAGCAATAAAAAGTCAAAATCTATTGAACCTTAAATGTCTTCGAAGAAATAGCTTACAAAGGTTTTTGCTTCTAAAATGCATCGAATGGGTTAAGGGAGTTGACCATATTCAATTGTTTCCAGCGGCAAGAAAATCACAGGTACAAGCATTGAAAAGTTGAAATCAAGCGAATCTTCGATGTTTATGAAGAAATACAAGCAAAAAACTTCATATGCTAAAAAGCACTGAATTAGTTAGAGGAGTTGACCATTTTGTGTTGTGAAAATCACAAGCATTAAAAAGTCAAATCAAGCAAATCTTAAAGTTAACTGCAGGCAAAAAACTCCATATAGTAAAATGCATTGAATTGGTTAGGGGAGTTGACCATTTTGTATTGTTTCCAGTGGTGAGGTGATCACAAGCATTAAAATGTCAAAATCAAGCGAACCTTAAATGTTATTGAAGAAATAAAGAAAAAAACTCCATTCTCTAAAATGCAATGAATTGGTTAGGGGAGTTGAACATTTTGTGTTATGGAAATCCCAAGCATTAAAAAGTAAAAATCAAGCAAACCTTAAATGTTTTATGAAATGCAAGCAAAAAAAATGTTAAAATGCATTGAATTGGTGTGGGGAGTTGACCATTTTGTATTGTCTCCAGTGGTGAGGAAATTGCAAGCACAAGCATTAAAAAGTCAAAATCCAGCAAACTTTAAATGTTAAAGAAATACAAGCAAAAAACTCCATGCGCTAAAATGCATCGAATTGGTTAGGGGAGTTGACCATTTTGTGTTGTGGGAATCACAAGCAACAAAAAGTCAAAATCAATCGAACCTTCAATGTCTTTGAAGAAATGGCTGATGAGGTTTTTTACTTCTAAAAATGCATCGAATTGGTTAGGGGAGTTGACCATTTTAAATTCTGTTTCCAGCGGCAGGGAAATCACAAGCATTAAAAAGTCAAAATCAAGCGAATCTTTGATGTTTATGAAGAAATGCAGGCAAAAAACTCCATACACTAAAATGCATTGAATTGGTTTGGGGAGTTGACCATTTTGTGTTGTGGAAATCACAAGCAACAAAAAGTCAAAATCAATCGAACCTTAAATGTCTTTTAAGAAATGGCTGATGATGTTTTTTACTTCTAAAAATGCATCGAATTGGTTAGGGGAGTTGACCATTTTAAATTCTGTTTCCAGTGGCAAGGAAATCGCAATCACAACCATTAAAATGTCAAAATCAAGTGAATCTTTGATGTTTATGAAGAAATACAAGCAAAAAGCTTCATACGCTAAAAATCATTTAATTGGTTAGGGGAGTTGACCATTTTGTGTTGTGGAAACCACAAGCATTAAAAAGTCTAAATCAAGCAAATCTTTGATGTTTATGAAGAAATGCAAGCAAAAAAACTCCATACACTAAAATGCATTGAATTGGTTAGGGGAGTTGACCATTTTGTGTTGTGGAAATCACAAGCAACAAAAAGTCAAAATTAATCGAACCTTAAATGTCTTTGAAGAAATGGCTGATGAGTTTTTTTACTTCTAAAAATGCATCGAATTGGTTAGGGGAGTTGACGATTTTAAATTCTGTTTCCAGCGGCGAAGAAATCATGACGCGCATGCGCGGAGAGCAGGTGACTCCCAAATTCCTGGAGCGCTCCGGCTTCCGCCAACCCATCGTGGTCACCGAAATGGAGGGCCTGGGCCTCAAGCTGCCACCGCCCACGTTCGGCGTGCGGAACGTGGAGCAGTACGTGGGTAAGTCTCATTTCTGTAGCTGATAGACGCCTGCCCTCTGTTTGACCATGCCGTTTGCCGGCTCCTGTTACAAACCCATTAACCCGCCTTCCGCCGCTGCGTGGACCTTAAAAGTTCACATGACTCTTTCCAAACCCCCCCAGCACTAGCACTATTGAACGCTAAGCACAGGTGTTAGAAGCAGACACTTGGGTGTCGAATTGCATCTTTTTTTTTCAATATCGCTGCACATGCAGTGGATGTGGCCTTAAGAACTTTAGCTTGGCGCCTGTCTGGACCCAAATCTTTCGAGCCCTTTTGTCTTTTTTGGCATTCCAGCTGTTGTCTGTCTGTTAGCAAACACAGGCCAGCTGGGCCGCATGTGTTTTTGCGTGTGCTGAGGCAATAAACGGTGAGTCTTCACAGGGAAAGTTGGACAAGCAGCTGCAGAGCCCTACATGTCGCCCCGGTGTGATTTGCGGCGTCACAGATGTTAGCCTCGCGTTTGTTTAGCCTCGGGGGGAGTAAAAGGTAGGGTTGTTCCGATCATGTTTTTTTTTGCTCCCGATCTGATCCCGATCGTTTTAGTGGCTGCCGTCGTCCGTGCCTCTTGCTCTTTGCGGGCGTAATTGCTGCATGAAATCCGATTTGGTAGTCTTTACAGTTCAGACCGCCAGTTGCGTTCTGAAAAAATTTGGCCCAGATCGGATTTGAACCACATACGAAAGTGACCCAGATCGGATTTGAAATGGTCCAGTTCTATGCGACTTGTCCTGTCAAGTTAATGCCTGACTTGAGTCGGAAAAACACGAAAAAATCGGATTCGTGCATTAAGACCTGTAGTATGAACCTAGCCTAAAATATGACTAAGATGAGTATTATCGTCCAAAAGACTGAGACGAAAATTCATAGGGTTGCCAAAAACAACACTGATGGTAATTGACAATTGGGTTGAACTGGTTAATAAATGTCTGCCGAATCAGTTTTCGCTAGGGTTGTTCCGATCATGTTTTTTTGCTCCCGATCCGATGCCGATCGTTTTAGTTTGAGTATCTGCCGATCCCGATTTTTCCCGATCTGATTGCTTTTTTTTTTTTGCTCCTGATTCAATTCCAATCATTCCCGATAATTTTTCCTGATCATATACATTTTGGCAATGCATTAAGAAAAAAATGAATAAAACTCGGACGAATATATACATTCAACATACAGTACATAAGTACTGTATTTGTTTATTATGACAATAAATCCTCAAGATGGCATTTACATTATTAACATTCTTTCTGTGAGAGGGATCCACAGATAGAAAGACTTGTAATTCTTAAAGGATATATGTGACTTTGTATATTGTGACTAAATATTGCCATCTAGTGTATTTGCTGAGCTTTCAGTAAATGATACTGCAGCCATCTGTTCTGCCCAAATGCATGATGGGAAGTGCACCAATGAATGTGCGTAGTGGTACCAATTGATATATCTTCTCTGCGTTGGGAAATAACATAAGGTGTTAAGAAAAAGCTCAACTACTACCTTTCTTCCCCGCATTGCTTTCCACGATTATTCTTATCGTTGAGAGAGGGATTGTAAGGCTTTAGCCATTTAAAAAAAGGCTCCAAAGGCTGCCAAAATTCTCTCTACTCACATTACGCTGCCTTTTAGCTCTGTATACTGTATGGGTAAAATGGCGCCATTATAGATTGAACGCGACAATGCGTGAGTGTGTCGTGCAGCGCATGCTTAGTTGCGTTAAATATTGTAACGTGAAAAATGTAAAAAATGTTAATTCTCGCCTACATTAAAGAGCATATGACACCAGAAAAAAAGTCTAAAATGGCATTATTATGTGAATTAGAATCATATTTTGAGACGATTCGACTATATACAACAATTTAGCAAAGCGCAGATGACGAGAAATTAGTCTTTTAATCTGCCGGTTAGCCACGCCTACCATTATAGGGCTTTAGCGTCCCCAACAGGTGGATGACGTCAGCGGTAGACTGGGCTCCTCGGTTTTACTATTCAGCCCATTGAGGGGGAATTGTTCAGAACGAGGAAAACGCGACGAAGAGAGCCGCAAAATGTCATTGTTTCAGTCTCTCTACTCCAATATTTTTACAGGATATTCTTTTTATGTAAGTATTTTTCCCCAATAGCTATATAAATGGCTTGAGAAGGACCAGTCAGCCCGTCGAGGGGGAACTATTCACAATGAGGAAAACGCGACGAAGAGAGCGGCAAAATGTCATTGTTTCTGTCTCTTTACTTCCATATTTTTACAGGATATTCTTTTTATCCAAGTATTTTCCCCAATTGCTAAATAAATGGCATGGTCAAGACAAATAACAATCTTGTGCTAAATGGAGTATGAAATAATAAAAATCCATTTATTCAAGACGACATGGCAAAATTACTACATAATGGTCAAAACTGTCGACTTCACCTTTACTGTCGCACCTCCCGAACGATATTTTATGACACCTAAATCGGACATATGTCATTTCCCTTCCCCGGCTTCGGAGAATGTAAACAAACCAGAAGGAGTGACAGCTAGCTGACATGCTAACCCGAACCGAGTGATGTTTCAAAGTCTTCAAAGCGGAAAATCACACAAAGCTATCCTGGATTATTTGACATGACGACCCGGTTGTCGAATGTCTTAGCGGATCGGCAAACCGCCCGGCGGAGAGCAATTTACAGTTCGTTCCCCGGAGGAGGGTGGCTGGAGCTAACGCAGCTAACGTGCTGCTGCTAATGCATTAGGAGAGCTTTTTACATGCCTATCAATGATCAAACGTAAGTAGTCCTTCATTTAAAGGAAGTTTGTAGTGTTTACTTTGTAATCGCTGTATTCGTATTTGACATAATACAAAACAAGATGTTTACTCACTTCCTCGTAAGTCCAATGGTCCCACAGTAAATATCCACGGTGAATGGGAACCTTTTGAAACTCCAAAAAGGCGCATACGCCTCTCCCTCATACAGAATGATTTTTCTGCAGCCGTTTGGCTGGCGTGATGCGAAAAATAAACGTATTAATCCGCAAAATCAGCTGAATCCTTCGTCCTCATACACAACAGTACACTGTAGTGTGAAGAGGACGTCTTCTACCGTACACGTCACAGCGCCCTCCTCCTCAATGCAAGACCGAAGCCGGAAGTCACTCATTTTCCTGGCGCGGGATTCAAAAAACTAAATAAATATAGCGATCGCTTCCACACACATCCAAGCGGTCCATATCATTCAGGAGCATAAAATACCGCGTGTATTATGAAATAAACATGCTTTTTCGTGTCACAGGCACTTTAAGCTTAAAATAAAGACTCTGGAAGAGTGTAACACAATATGTCTGTAATGTTAAATACAATTAGAAAACGATTTAATTAAAATATATATATATATATTTAAAAAAGGCATGTCCGATATGTTTTTGCCGATTCCGATACTTTGAAAATGACGTGATCGGCATCCCGATCGATCGGGACATCTCTAGCAAAAGGGTTTACGCAGCGAAATGGTTGAGTAACAAAACGGCGTTAATCGACCGCAGGTGGCGACAAAGTGATCGACGTGATCGACGTGGCGCGCCAAGCCGATACCAAGATGAAGCTCAGCCAGTTCATCAAGTATTTCACTAGCCCGCACCGGCCCAAAGTTCTCAATCTCATCAGTCTGGAGTTCTCCGACACCAAGTGAGTGCCGTTCCCTGTTTGGTCGTCGTCCCTAAAATACGGGAGTGGAAATGAACGATTTTGTTGCCTCTTGAGGATGTCCAAACTGGTGGAAGTACCCGACGTGGCTCGGAAAATGTCTTGGGTGGAAAACTACTGGCCCGACGACTCCTTCTTCCCCAAGCCATTTGTGCAGAAGTACTGCCTGATGGGCGTCAAAGACAGCTACACCGACTTCCATATCGACTTTGGGGGAACGTCCGTGTGGTACCACGTCCTCTGGGTGAGCGGGGGGAAACACTCTCAAGACGCAACGCCCACTAAATCAAGGAAATTAACCATTTTTGATCCCCATCAGGGCGAGAAGGTGTTCTACCTGATCAGGCCCACGCCCGCCAACTTGGCGCTTTACGAAGCCTGGAGCTCCTCGCCCAATCAGAGCGAGGTGTTCTTCGGGGACAAAGTGGATAAATGCTACAAGTGCGTGGTACCGCAGGGAACTACATTGCTAATCCCGACAGGTAGGCTTCCCTAACCGCTTCGCTTGCAGGACATGTCACGAACACGAACAGGGAACGAGTTAAGTACTCTGGCGCCTCCCACAGGTTGGATCCACGCTGTCCTCACCTCTCAGGATTGCATGGCGTTCGGCGGCAACTTCCTACACAACCTCAACATTGGCATGCAGCTCAGGTAATCACGCATTATTAAAGTGTTAAATTCAAGTGTAATAACTAGGGTTGTTCCGATCATGTTTTTTTGCTCCCAATCGTTTTAGTTTGAGTATCTGCCGATCCCGATATTTCCCGATCCGATTGCTTTTTTTTGCTCCCGATTCAATTCCAATCATTCCCGATAGTTTTTCCCGATCATATACATTTTGGCAATGCATTAAGAAAAAAATGAATAAAACTTGGACGAATATATACATTCAACATACAGTACATAAGTACTGTATTTGTTTATTATGACAATAAACCCTCAAGATGGCATTTACATTAACATTCTTTCTGTGAGAGGGATCCACGGATAGATAGACTTGTAATTCTTAAAGGATAAATGTGACTTTGTATATTGTGACTAAATATTGTCATCGAGTGTATTTGTTGAGCTTTCAGTAAATGATACTGTAGCCATGCCCAAATGCATGATGGGAAGTGCAACCATGACTGTGCGCCGTGGTACCAATTGATATATCTTCTCTGCGTTGGGAAATAACATAGGGTGTTAAGAAAAAGATCAATTACTACCTTGCTTCCCACGATATTTCTAATTGTAGGGAGAGGGATTGTAAGGCTTTAACCAATTAAAAAATGCTCCAAAGCCTGCCAAAATTCACTCTACTCATTTAACGCAGCCTTTTGTCTCTCTATATAGGTGAAACGGCTCCATTACAGATTGAGCGCAACAATGCGTGGGTGGGTCGTGCAGCGCATTCATTAATTGCGTTAAATATTTTAACGTGATACATTTTTTTAGAAAATTAATTACCGCCGTTATCGGGATAAATTTGATAACCCTACCTTAAGCCTAAACTAAAGACTCTGGATAAGTGTAATACATTATGTCTGTAACGTTAAATACAATTAGAAAACGATTTAATTTAAAAAAATATATATATTAAAAAAAGGCATGTCCGATATTTTTTTGCCGATTCCGATACCGACATCTCTATTAATAACGCATGCGATTGGCCAGGTGTTATGAAATGGAGCGTCGTCTGAAAACGCCCGACCTCTTCAAGTTTCCTTACTTTGAGGCCATCTGCTGGTACGTGGCCAAGAATCTTCTGGAAACGCTCAAGGGTGAGTTGCAAGAGAGATTTTTTTTTAGGAAATTTGATGCATAAAATGAACCGTTCTCATTCGGCAGAGCTTCGAGAAGACACGCGACCGCCTCCGACGTATCTAACGGAAGGTGTCAAGGCTTTAATTTGCGCACTGAAGACCTGGCTGAAGAGAGAGGTGAGTTCTTGACGCCGGGTTCCTCCAAAGACTGTCATCTCACTTGATGCTTTTGGTCGTGACCAGGTGACGCAACCCAACAGCGAGGTCCCGGATAACATCAGGCCAAACCATCTCATTAAGGAGCTCACCAAGGAAATACGACACCTAGAGGTAAGAAGGAAGTGTGCATCTTTAAATAAAAAGTACTGAATTTTGCCTCTAAATTATACTTTAACCCTTTAACACCTAAGCCTATTTTGGCCGAATTTGCATGCATTTGATGTTGCCTTTATATTTCAAAGAAAAAAAAAAATTCACAATGGCCAAGTTGGGTCCCTTTTTTCAGGACACCTTTGAACTTCATGTCCAAACTGTTGTTTTCTTCACTGACCAATTATAATCCACATTTTGGACCTAAAAAGACAAAAAAAATCCTAAAATGTTTTTTTCAAAATTTGTATTGTTGATGTCCCATTGACAACCAAACATGCTCGACCAACCGTTTTGAAGCTTGATAATATTTATACTAATAAACAGAAAAACAAGCTTCTGCTGTGAATTGGAATGAGTTTATCACTAGTAGACGTCCAATCCATTTGAAGTGGGAGGGTGGCAGCGAATGAACATTCGTTCATTCGCTGCCATCCCTCCCACTTCAAACGGATTGAACGTCTATGGCCGTCAGTGGCAGCCAATGCCAGGCAATGAGTAATTTTGGGCCATTTAAGGTCATTTACCTGTTGATTTTCAGTTACCGTAATTTCCCGAATATAAGGCGCACCCATGTATAACGCGCACCCCAAATTTACCGTAATTTCCGGACTATAAGCCGCTACTTTTTTTATTTCATTTTGAATCCTGCGGCTTATAGTCTAGTGCGGCTTATTTGTTGATTTATTTGTGTTAATAGGCAACCCATGCCTCCTAGCATGCATTGCAGCACTACAGATGTAAGTAACAATCAAAATTCATGTTCTTTTGTTTAATTATTGATTCATTTACTGTTCCAGTTTCAATAATTGCTTGTTATGGTATTTGGTAACACTTTATTTGACAGCGGCGTCATAAGACTGTCATAAGACCATAGTAATTATGACATGACACTATCATGGGCATTACTGAATGCTTATGACAGATGTCATTAAGTGTCATCCAGCAAATTATGTTCCCAACTCCATTTCTGTCCCGCTCGGATCTTTTACATCCATTCCAGAGTGAGATCATTTCCCGAATAAAACTGAATGATAACTGTTATAGGCATTCGTTAATGCTCATGACAGTGTCATGTCATAATTATGTCTAATTGTCTAATGATAGTCTTATGACGCCACAGTCAAATACTGTTACCAAATACCGCAACTAGCAATTATTTAAACAAACAGGAACAGTAACTGAATAAATAATTAGCAAAGAACATGAATTTTGAATGTTATTTACATCTGTTGCGCTGCAATGCATGCTAGGAGGCATGATGGACAACAACAGTGTTGACAGCATGTGGCATGAAAGGTTGACTGTCTCCCCCAAGGAAGCAGTGATGGCTAAATGAAGCTTCTTGAAGCATTGCAGCCAATTAATTAAAAGGTTCATGGTGGTTTATTTGGTCTTCTGACCGTCATATGATGCCGCTGTCTAATGAAGTGTTATTTGCTAATATATTTTGGTGTAAATATCCCATAATACAGTGAGGACAGCTGCAGCTTATAGTCCAGTGCGGCTTATCTATGAACAAATGCCGTTTTCTTGTCACATTTGGTGGGTGGCGGCTTATAGTCAGGTGCGCCTTATAGTGCGAAAATTACGGTGCTAGTAAAATCTAGGGAAAATTATTGTCAGATTGTTTTTTAAATATAAAAATAAATTTAATTTTAAAATATTGTTATTATTATGTATTTATTGTCAGATTACAGTAACGCATTACTGACATTGCCCACAACACATGTGACACGAGACAAAAACAGGAAATAGCTAACAGGTTGTCATGGAAACACGTACCGGGAACCTTTTACTTTAGCCTTTTCTATTCAAAATGCTCTTCTTACATGACTACAATAATCTTCATTTTACATAGGTTATGAGGCAATGGGAAAATAGTAACGCAGAGGCACTAAGGAGACTAACTTTAATTAGATTACTGGTGTAGAAAAATGAACGCGTTGGATTACTCGTTACTGAAAAAAGTAATCAGATTACAGTAACGCGTTACTGACAACACTGCAAGTAGTTCAGTTCAATTCAAATTTTTCAGGCATGCGACCCAATTTTTTTTTTTTTCTTTTTTGTGCACTCAATAAAGCTTCTTCTTGAACAGGTCACGGAGCTGCGTCACACACACAACGTCACACAGCCTACTCTTTCGCGGTTTGCGCGCTGCTGTCACTTCTACTCGCCGAGACGCCGATTCATCCGAAGAAAACAACGACAAATACGGCTCATCTTGTTCCTTGAGTTAATGAAATAATGCATTAGAGATGATCGATCGGGTCCGATCACATCATTTTCAAAGTATCGGAATCGGCAAAAAAATATCGGACATGCCTTTTTTTTAAAAAATTAAAAAAATTTTTTTATAAAATCGTTTTCTAATTGTATTTAACGTTACAGACATAATATGTTACACTCATCCAGAGTCTTCAGTTTAGGCTTCAGGTAGGGTTATCAAATTTATCCCGTTAACGGCCGTAATTAATTTTTTAAAAAATTTATCACGTTAAAATATTTAACGCAATTTACGCACGCGCTGCACGACCCACTCACGCATTGTCGCGTTCAATCTGTAAGGGCGCTGTTTTACCTATATATAGACCTAAAAGGCAGCGTAAAATGAGTAGAGCGAATTTTGGCAGCCTTTGGAGCCTTTTTTTAATTGGCTAAAGCCTTACAATCCCTCTCCCTACAATTAGCAATATCGTGGGAAGCAATGTGGGGAAGATGGGTAGTAATTGATCTTTTTCTTAACACCCTATGTTATTTTCCAACGCAGAGAAGATATAGCAATTGGTACCAATATGCACAGTCATGGTTGCACTTCCCATCATGCATTTGGGCAGAATAGTTAAACGGCTACAGTATCATTTACTGAAAGCTCAACAAATACACTAGATGGCAATATTTAGTCACAATATACAAAGTCACAGAAAGAATGTTAATAATGTAAATGCCATCTTGAGGATTTATTGTCATAATAAACAAATACAGTACTTATGTACTGTATGTTGAATGTATATATTCGTCCGAGTTTTATTCATTTTTTTCTTAATGCATTGCCAAAATGTATATGATCGGGAAAAATTATCGGGAATGATTGGAATTGAATCGGGAGCAAAAAAAAAGCAATTGGATCGGGAAATATCGGGATCGGCAGATACTCAAACTAAAACGATCGGATCGTGAGCAAAAAAACATGATCGGAACAACCCTATAATGCATTAGCTTGCGCTAAATTTAGTTTTAGATTCATTCTGCACGTTTCAAAGTCGCTCGCTTAATTCAACCGGCTGTTGCTTGCTTCGCATGCCTCCCTTTCCTTAGTTGGTGCCTCGCTCGGCAATTTATTAAAAATGTTCACATTCGGTTCGTCCTTCTTGACATCGCAACGGCTCTTGGGATATGTAGTCTTTTGTGCTGCTTCCGGTTTTGAAAAAGGACAAGAAATGACGGAAATATGGAGATAGATACATGGTCCATGCAGCTATAAAACTATAAAACTCAAACGACATTATCTCCCGTTTTACTTGGTCGATTGACTTCAAATAAAAACTGGTGTGGACATCAACTTCCGCACTTTCAAATGAGACCAACCAGCGGCACGTGGGTGACGTAATTACAGCATGACGAAGCTTCAAAGACGATACGCATAAGCGCGTCGCTGCCGACACGTTCGGTGTTAAAATATGGTATGTCTTGGTCCACAGGAGGATGGGAGCAATGGAATCAAGCCCCTCAAATCTCAGGGAAGCGTTTGCGGAGGCTCCAGCGGGTGCACGTCCACCCGTGCCACGCTAGAGCGTCTGTGCCAGGCGCGGCAGGCCCGCCGCGCCGCCCGTCGCTTAAGAGAGCAGCAGCGACACATTCCCAGGACGCCATCTAACCTGGACATCCTGGAGAGACACACCAGGGAGGTGCTAAAGAGGCTGGAAGTGGGACCCCTAGAGGAGGTTAGGGAGGATTACACTTGTTCCTCGTTGCCTTTTGGCAGTTCTGACCTTTGAATCAACTCCGCAGGATCCGGCGTTCTGCACCAAAGTTCGCGGGAAGCTCAACAAGGCGTCCACGGCTTCAGCGGCCGCCGCCGCGGAGTCCCTTGAAGAAAACCACCTGAGGCTCATGCTGGTCAATGGCAGGATTATACGGTCAGGAAAAACGGCTAATCCTCTTGATTGGATGTTCATTTTCAGTCATTTTTAAAAATATATAGGCCAATATACTAATGTTTATGCCATATTTTCTTATTTAGGGACATGAGACGGCCCGCGGCAAGCCCAAGAGCTCACAAGAGCAAGCCAGACAGAATCAATCGAGGCCCGCACGCCGATGCCCAAAAAGTCGTCGGTAGGTATCGCTACATCCAAATTGATGGCGCACGTTTGCCGATTTGTGACTTGAAACTTTTTCTGCTGCAGCAGGAGTAGAGAGAGTGAAGAGCGAACTCGGGGAAGAAGCGTCCGGAAACTCGTGCGCGTCAGACGAGGATTCGGACGTCGACGCGCCTACGCAGGTACGTCGATGTCGAACGCGCTCAAAGGCGGAGGTCGTTCGCGGGCTTCATTTTCCGTTCCGTTCTCGCAGCGCAAAGCGTCGCCGCTTTCGTCGTCCTCCGACGAGGAGTCCGAGGAAGACGAGCGAAGGCAGAAAGGACACACCATCGAGCTGGACCAGCCTCGCCAGAAGACACTCAAACGGTGAGTACTCCAAGTTCGGGCGAGGGTCACTGGAACATCGGGTAAATAACGCCGCCTCCTTCCGCAGAGAACGCCCTACCTCACCCAGCACGGAAGAAGCCATTCAGGGGATGTTGTCCATGGCGGGCCTGCTGTGCCCCTCCGAGCCGGAGAAGGCGGCCTCGCCCGGGGAGCCCTGGTGGGCGTCCGGCGCCCCTCGGGGTCCGTCGGCTCGCCAGCAGGGGGACTCCAGTCCCATGGACAGCCAGGGGAACAGCAGCGAGGCCTGGGACAATCGGGGCCTGCCCAGCCCGGAGCACAACTACCAGTACTGTGACCCCGACATGTCGCCGCCTCTGCACCCCTCCAAGAGGCACGCCCCCAACCCCCCGCCCGTCAGCAATCAAGCCACCAAAGGTTGGACGCAATCATATCAAACTATCGACTGAAATGTCCTGACTTTTATTCAACAATGTCCTCTTTCTTCTCAGGCAAACGTCCCAAAAAAGGCATGGCCACCGCCAAGCAGAGACTGGGCAAGATTTTAAAAATCAACAGACACAGTCGCGTTTTTGTCTGAAAACAACAGACTTTTTGATTATTTTTTTTTTTTTCAAAGATGATGATGCTAAGAGGACAAACGACGCAGGGTCACGCACCACTTCACTACAAGCACAGTCACGGCCATTAAAAAAAAAAATGGAGGAAGGAGCGACTGTGGGCATTAAAACGGAGGACGACGACAATGAGGTTTACCAAACAACTTTTGGCGCCACGGGTTTTTATTTTGGGTGGTGGATTTCAAAAAATGGTGCTCACGCTTTGTAAGACTCACCAGCAATAATGAAAACTAAGGGCAGCAGCTTCCCCCCCCCCCCCCGCTTTTTTCACGCTTCACTTTTTCTACAAGCTTATTGCTGCCCTCTGTCGGTTTGAATCTTAAGGACAAGCTCAAGAATATTCTACTTAATTTATTCATTTTATCTGTGATTTCTTTATTTGGATGTATTTATTATTATTGAAGAGATACAATTTTATTCTATTTTGGAAGTTTTCTCTTTGTTTTCCTGTAAATGTGGCGTGTTTGCATTGATGTGCTTGTCATCTTGTTGTGTAGCAGCTGATTTGCTAATTTTCAATTTATCCAATAGCCAGTTTTTATTTTGTTTTGAGTTTTTATGGGCCTTGTGCGACTAGAACGGGTTTTTGTTTTTCTTTTAAACCTCAATCCACTCACGCCACTAGTATTCTGAGCCACTGTGGCGCTGGGAGGTTGCGAGGCACTCGAATTAGTGCTGATTTTCGCAGTTGTTGACTCTCAGGGAATGATGCCATGAACAGAACCTTTGATTAAAAAAAAAAAAAAAACACCAGCCATGTCATGAATGCAGACGGAGATGTTCTCATGTTTTTTTTTTTCTTTCCCCCTCCTACTTCAAAATATTTGTTCATAGAGACATCCTAAAAAGATGCCATGTAGCTTTAAGCTCTGCTCAGGTTGACGTGCACATGACATGCAGGTGTATTGAAAATGTCGCTTTTGTTGGTGTTGCCGCATCTTTTTTCCTCTTCTGGCATTTCTTTGTTCATGCGTGTTGGTTCCCAAATTGCTCATGTTCAGAACAAAATAAGATACAAACACTGGCAAGCTGAGACACTGGTGATGCATTTTTTCCCCCCAAATTGCGTGTAAATAAATTGAATAAAAATGTGGAATTTTGCATTATTGATGACGGAAAACAAGTCTTAACTTAAGAATGATTTATTTATGTACAATCAGGACATGTGTTGTTTATTCCTCGTCATCTGCTGGAATTCCAAGCTCCTCGTCTGTCCACTGGGAAGCATCGGGCCAAGGAAAATGACCCTAGAGTTGAAGAGCGCACGTTGCCTTAATTATCACCGTCCTAAACGGGCACGAGAGGCCATTGTTGTTGCTTACCAGCACTGCATCGGAGTCGTGCCACATGTGCCAGAGGATCCAGAACCACATGGCACCGCTGATGAACTCAGACTCTAACTTTTGCTTCTTGGTGAGTTGAGGATATTGCCTGTACTGTGGCTCGATGTGTGGACCACCACCTGCCCTACGACAGGTAAGCCCCCATCAATTACAAGTCATAAGCAACCATTGATATCAATGTATAATCCACGTTTAACTTTGAGCTTCACCAATATCAAATGGATTCGACGTCTATCGTCGAAACATAATCGAAAGGAAATTATCGTGCAACGTTCAGCTACCGTAAAGTAACTCGTTAGCATCAATGGCTAACAGCGCACTTACTTTCTCGTCATTATCCTTCGTGGACCGCGTCTAATGAGCTGAGAGCTGCCACGGAGGACGCTAAACATCCTCCCCAACGAAGACATGGCGTAAAAGTATAACTATTTTACAGCATTTGCGTGATAAAATGGAAATTATTTCCGAATATCGCTATGGAGTCACCTTCCCGAGTCAACAGACGGGTGCTCTCCAACATAGACGCCGCTGATTGGACAAGATGTGGTCACGTTTGTTTACGTGCGCTGATTGGCTGACTGTGAAGAGCAGTCCGGTGTTCTGCCAAAATCTTCTACATCGGCGAAACGTCTTACAATAGTCGAATTTGACACCCAAAGTACTACCATGCGCTCTAAACTTGCTTTGTTTTGACGCATACAGGCAGAACGTTCTAAAAAAAAAAAAAATGAAATGCCTTAAGAAATTACTGAAATGTAGTAATATCAAATAAAGAGGGTTAAATACGCTACGTGACTAATGTGGTCAACTGCTTCAAAGCTAACACAGAAAACACAATGGTTAAAGATATGAGAGGGTAATACATTCAAAAAGTATTTTTGAGGCAATGAAAAGGTTCTAAAAAATTTAATAAAAACGAAAATAGTGAGTACTCGCCACTTTTAACCGATGTGCGCATGCGTGCGGATGCTTACGCAAGCGCGCTGAGCATTGTGTAGTACGGAATGGCCGAACACCGGTTCTGGAGCAGTCTTTTAAGTGTACGCTTAGCGCTTTCTGGCGGACATAATGTGTAACTGTAATTCAGTTTTATCAATAGTATATGATTAAAATTAGCAATAAAGTGGCAAATCATTATGTAATGACGTTTTTTATTTTTAAAAAAAGGTGTTTCAATTTGTACGTGACATCAGGGGAACGTCAGTGTACTTAATTTGTCCACTAGATGGGGTCAAAGATCCAATAATAGCTTTGCCGGCCAGACTATTGCTTTCATCCCAGTTTGTTTAATCGTTGTCAATTTGACACAATACACCCTTGCTTGAATGTTTTGTTTATTTATACAACGAAACACTTTACTTTATGATACCCTGGGGCTTTTAAAGCGCCTCGTGATGGTGGAAAAGTACTGTCAAACGAATAACGAATATTTGCGCTTGTCCACAATCACCAAAACATCAGCAGAAAAATGACCACAGCGCATGTGCAAATCGCGCCTCCGCCCAGCGGAGCGCGAGCTCAACACTCCAACAAGAAATCGGGCGCCATCTTGTTTCGAGTCGACTCTGGGACTCAAATAATACAACATAAAAGCCTTCATGAGACGATCATCGTCGTTAATCCGAGTCCTGCTGCATGCGATCAGAGGGAAGGTGTATATTGCTTCCTGAAATGTAAAAACAAAAATACAAAAGCTTTGTAGATGTGCATCTCTGCGACATTTGTGGCTAATGGCGCCGGAAAGACTCTCCGGTTGCGCCCCTCTCCCCTCACAGCTCAGATCCCGCCCACTGGATACTAACCGCATGATGTCATGGCGATCTAACCGCTTCACGCACTACAATCTAAAAGAACCAGCATGTTTTCACTTTAATTCTTGCTCAATGACTGACATTAACGGGCAGGAGAAAAAAAACGAACAAAAAAAACAGCGACGAACAATGTCAAATTTGATCCTCTCGAGCCGTGTCCTCTCGTATCTCGCCTTCTTTTCCATGACTTTTCAAGCCGCTCCTCGGCCAACTTTGCGTCGGGCTAGAGAGGAAGGAATGCAAAAATCGAGAGAGGGGGAAAAAATGAAGGTTTCTGGTTTTGCTGCGCTCGTGTAGAGCAGTTGATGCGGTGAGGCGAGTGCGCATGCGCGAGGAGCTGCGCCTTCCTCGGCTTGGGGGAGGGGAGCCGCTGCGTGGAAACGATGAGGACATCCTCTCCAACGTTGTGATGTCAAAGGGAATTCTACAGTGGTTTGACGCAACGTAATAAACATATTCACATATACACTATGTCCGTATGATGATCATTTTACCCAATAAAAGGAAATCTAATCTAAAAAAAGCTGTTTCACCATTATTTGAAGTAGTGACTGTTCCTATTAGGCCATATGATTGTTAGCTAAACAACTGTCAAATATCGAATTTATAAAAGAACCGCACAGTGTTGACGCGTGAACTCAAAAATTGAAAACAATCCAAACAAAAATCTGTGTCAAAGTGCTAGAGTGTACAAACTAGACCATTGGAATGTGGAAATGCTAAAGGCCAAATATTAGAGAGGCTGTACTTAACTTGTGTATGTAGTGTAAATGTCACGCACTAATTTGTATATTAGTGTATTTTTTTCCCCCCACTGTGCCATACTTTCTTGCGCTTCCCCTGCATTAGAAGAAATATTCTTGAGTAAAGTGTTACATAACAGCTTAGCTGTCTTGCTGCTTTGGGTTTGGGATTTTGGAATTGCGCTTCATCCAGACGTGTAACATATATCAATTAAAATTCAATTAGAAGAACAAAAAAAAAAAACTGTTAGGATGTTGGGAGTTTTCCCTGCTGGCCTAAACGCTAAAAATCAGTCACTTTATGTGTAGAAAATAAATGTTGGAATTTCTAACATGGACTAACGGCTGCCAGTGACGGCAATAGAAGTCCAAATCAGTAGTTCAAGTAGATTGGACGGCTATTCCTGTCAGTGGCAACCAGTAATAAGGTGTGATCAGTAGACAATGTCAGCCAATTAGGGCTGCAGCTATCGATTATTTTAGTAGTCGAGTAATCGATGAACTAGTTTGTCGAATAATCCAGTAAGATGTGTTATCAATGAAAAAATTAAAAGTGTTCGTTGGCTGTCACTGAGTAGCAATCGCTACACAAAGCTAACTAAATTACCTCCAAGAACCAGAGGACATATAACAAAGACAGGGCATGGTAAAGGATAGCTTGTTGAAACAGGAGAATGTCATTGTCAGTCGCGTCGATAAAAAAGCTAAAGCTATGCTTAGGTTGGCTCATTTTTTTCGTCTTTTTCAGCCTTCGACACTCAAGCCATCTCTTTAACTGAACATTTTTATGTTCTTCCACATCTTTGCCAGTGAATTTGGCACCAGGCACATCATTTTCAGAGAGAATTGGTAGGTTTAGCGCTGTAAACATCTCCTTCGTACACGATTTCCATTCATTTCCTATTAGGGACAAACGGTGGCTTGTCCCTACTTAGCAACAGTAGCTAATGTCATGAATATCAATGAGCGGAAGTGACGTGTTGCTTGCGGTACGTCATTGTTGCAGCACAAGCAAATACTGATTTTGAACCTTTTTACGTGAATATTTCTATAATTGTGATGTGATAACGGTGCTAAAACAACAACAACAACAATTCAAAAGTAAGGCAAAGCACGCGTTTATTTTTCTTCCATAGTTGTTTTGAACATATAAAAGGATTAAAATTGGACAAAAAAAGTATAATGGCTGCCAGGAGAGGAAACACTAGGGTGCGCGCGCATCGAGCACGGCGGCCCCTGTGAAACGGACCGTGTCACCCCGCATACGTGCGGGCGGCGCTTCGGTCTTCCTGCCGGGAGGGGGGGGAGGAAGGTGCCGCGAGGGGGGAGCGCGGGGGGAGGCGGAGTCTCCACAGTCCTGGCAGGGCCGCCATTTTTGCAAAGGGAAAAGAGACCGCTTTTGAGGGGGCTCAAATTAGGAAAAGTCGCTCTTAGCCCAGCGAATAGTTTGTTTTCAGCGCTTCCCCCCCCCTCGATTCGTGCGCCGACCCGGACCTCCCTCCCCCCTGGTGCAGCAGCAGAGGCGGCGCGGATTTTTGGACAGGAGAGGACAGTCTCGAGGAGGCGAGAATCCGAACCTTTTTCCAGCTTTTTTTGCTAGTGCTCCGCAGTGCTCGAGTATTGTTTTGGTTGTCGGAGCCTTGCGCGGAGAGCGGCGAGGGTCTTGCCCCGCTCCCCGGACCGACCCCCCTCCAACGTGGATATAACACGGTACGTCCGGCGCCGTTTGTTGTTCATGTCAGCGTCTTCCAAATCCGAGCTGGAAGGCTATTGTTGGCTTTAGTTTAGCTGGCTAACGTTGTATCGGCTGTGTGCGGAGCTTCCACGCTTGCCCGGCCTCGCTTGTAGTCGATTTAATGGCAATTCGCCGGGCATTTCCAGAGAAATACCCAAGTGACGTATGCTACTAAAGTGTCAAGTTGGCCGAAAGAGCGCTGGCTACCAGCTAGCTCGTGCTATTAGCCCAAATTAGCTTGACAGATACGGAGTGTCAACGTTTGAGTGGCCGCACTTAAAACGTCATAAAAAGCTATAGTGTTGTCGTTCGAATGTGCAGAGCGCAGCGGTCGCTGAAGTCAACCCGAGCTCGCTGCTCGAACTTGGCGATTCGAGGGGGGCGTAACACGGTGGTAAATGTCAAGGCTTTGTTAAAACGATCAATAACAGAACTACGCCGAGCTGCGGTGTGGGGGTAAGTGGAATTTTTGGACTCGTCCCGACGTATGACAGCGGCGTCGACATGGCGCACCGTTCCAGCCCCGAACCCTGACCGAATATTTACGTGGCCGCTTCCGATCGACGCGCCCCCCCCCACCCCCAACAACGCCTTTTAGCGGAGCAATCGGAGCTGCTGTTTGTTTGTGTGCGCGCGTCAGTGTCAAAACTTGATCCGAGTCGAGCAGACTTGAATCCCGCTCGCTCGTAGCTCGTTTCCACCTCCGAACCGACGAGCTCCAGCGTTCATGTCAACAAATGTGTGCGTGCGGGCCCCCGAGTTGCATGCAAACAGCTGCTGAAATGGCTTAAATGCCCGTCTTCCATGGCGCAGTGACCTCACGCTCAAGGGGCTTTTTTAGACAAGGCGAGATGAATTTAATAATAGAAACGAGGCTCCCCGAGGGGAAGTGAATGTTTGTCGTTTTCAATGGAAATGGCCCCTTCAAAAGAGACTATTTGAAGTCGATTTTCTGTGTGTATTGGGTTCGATTGCTGCAAGCATGGGGGAGGGGACGCCCCGTGTCATCCAGTTTGTAATGAAATAAATATATGGGTCGGTAGCGTATCCCCAAATAAGCTTTAGCGAGCAGCTGAATTGTCATGAAAAAGGCGACTGTTAGTCGAGCGAGGCAGACGTGACGTGATGGCTTCTTCCTGTTTCTGTGCATACAAAACATTAGCCCACTTTTCATTGTCGCTGCTAGCTTAGCGTTAGCCAGCGAGCTAGCACCCATTACGTATTATTCCAATCGCCGCCGTTTTTGACCTTCACTGACGACACAAAGTGGAATTACCCTCCGGTTATCAGTGGGTCTCACTCTTCCACGTAACCGTGTCGGTCAAGTGCGGGGCGGGTGAGGACATTGGCCTCGTCTCGGTGCTCCCGGTTTGCCGTTCACGTCCGTCCGGAGCGGCCCGCATAAATGTTAGCCCGTTAGCTTGCCGGCTTGGCTTTCGACGAACTCTGTGATGACGTTCGACGACGCCGAGAGAAAATGTTGGTCGAGCGATCGCGGGGTGAAGCGGCTCGGTCGCGGCCGTCGAGCCTCCGCCGGCTTAACGACGACGAAAAAGCGGCAGGAAAATGGCGTCCGCGGCCAGCCTGTTGTGGTAACATAATAGCAACGTTGTCGCCTCCACACCCCTACCGGCAGCCCTACTGCAGCGCCGACACACTCAGCGGGAAGCTACTACACGCGTATACATTCAATTCTGACTATCGTCACAAACTAAGTGTAAAATTTAATACAAAAAATATATATATATGAAAAAAAAAATAAAACACAAGACATGTCCTTTAAATAGTTGTTCAGAAGGGTATGACGTATGCAAGGGCGTAGGTTTGGTCTCAACATTGGTAGGGACTAGAGATGGGAATCTTTGGGCACCTAACGATTCGACTACAAATCGATGATTGATGCCCCCCTCCCCCCATTTTTTTTTTTTTTTTTTAATGTTTTGTATATTTGCTCCAAAATTGTTCAAAAATCCTCTCAGGCAAAATAAACCAAACTACTATTTTAGTATCGTAACCGGTTAAAAACAGTAAATAAAATACTCAAGTCCCCATTCTGTATCAGCAGTTTTAAAGAGCATACAACAGGAGAAAAAAAAGTCTTGAATAGCATTATTCTGTGAATTAGTATCATATTTTGAGACGATTCGACTATATACAACAATTTAGCAAAGCGCAGATGACGATAAATTACTCTTTTAATCTGCCGGTTACCCACGCCTACCATTATAGGGCTCTAGCGTCCCCAACAGGTGGATGACGTCAGCGGGAGACTGGGTTTATCGGTTTTACTATTCAGCCCCATGAGGGGGAATTATTCAGAACGAGGAAAACGCGACAAAGAGAGCCGCAAAATGTCATTGTTTCAGTCTCTGTACTCCAATATTTTTACAGGATATTCTTTTTATCCAAGTATTTTTCCACAATAGCTAAATAAATGACTTGAGAAGGACCAGTCAGCCCGTCGAGGGGGAAGTGTTCACAACGAGGAAAACTGCAAAATATCATTGTTTCCGTCTCTTTCCTTCAATATTTTTACAGGATATTCTTTTTATCCAAATATTTTCTCCAATTGCTAAATAAATGGCATGGTCATGACAAATAACAGTCTTGTGCTAAATGGAAGATGAAATAATAAAAATGCACTTATTCAGGACGACATGGCAAAATGACTCCATAATGGTCAAAACTGTCGACTCCACCTTTACTGTCGCACCTCCCGAACGATATTTTATGACACCTAAATCGGACATATGTCATTTCCCTTCCCCGGCTTTGGAGAATGTAAACAAACCAAGAGGCGTGACAGCTAGCCGGCATGCTAACCTGAACCAAGTGATGTTTCAAAGTCTCCGAAGCAGAAAATCACACATAACTAGCCCGGATTATTTGACATGACGACTGTGTTGTCGATTGTCTCTGCGGACCGGCAAACCGCCCGGCGGAGAACAATTTATAGTTCGTTCCCCGGAGGAGGGCGGCTGCAGTTGTTTTGCAGCTAATGTGCATGATGAGAGCTTTTTACATGCCCATCAATGATCAAACGTAAGTAGTCCTTTGTAGTGTTTACTTTGTAATCGCTGTATTTGTATTTGACATAATACAAAACAAGATGTTTACTCACTTCCTCGTAAGTCCAATAGTAGGGCTTGTTTTGGCCAATATCCACAGTGAATGGGAACCTTTTGAAACTCCAAAAAAGGCGCATACGCCTATCCCTCATAAAGCAAAATTTTTCTGCTGAAGTTTGGCTGGCGTGATGCGAAACCACTTTCGACATGTGAAAGTTTTAAAACTGTTTCATCATTTAAAGATAGATTCAAGTCAAGATTTTGCAGATTTGGGGGTATTTTAGAAAAAAAGTAATTAGGTTCTCTACAACAGAGCCTTCTAGAGAAGTCTACTGCTTTAAGATGGCGCCTGTTTACTAGCGCGGGAAAGTCTGTCATTTCACATCTAGTCGAGATATATGTGATATCTACCATAGCAGTATGTTTGTAGCAACTAGCAACTGGACGCTGTGTGTAGCAGCTGACGGCCGCAGTCAGGTATTATTAGAGGCGTGCAAAATTTCCGATTCTTTGATTATTCGCGATTCGGCCGTGAAAGATTCGAGAACGATTCACAAATATCCAAATTCCGATTATTGAATTATACCAGGTAAAGCGGAAGTAAAACACAGCGCTGTCTTTGGGATCTATCTTTAAATGATGAAACAGTTTTAAAACTTTCACGTTGAAAGTAGACAGAAGGGAAATTATGCAATAACGGAAGCAAATTTAACAACTTTTACGGTTGATTCACAACATTAAAATACAGTTGGGCAAATAAGTATTTAGTCAACCACTAATTGTGCAAGTTCTCCCACTTGAAAATATTCGAGAGGCAGAATGTGGAAAAAAACGCAGAAAATCACTGTTTGATTTTTAAAGAATTTATTTGCAAATCATGGTGGAAAATAAGTATTTGGTCAATACCAAAAGTTCATCTCAATACTTCGTTATGTGCCCTTTGTTGGCTATAACGGAGGCCAAACGTTTTCTGTAACTCTTTACAAGCTTTTCACACACCGTTGCTGGTATTTTGGCACATTCCACCATGCAGATCTCCTCTAGACCAGTGATGTTTTGGCGCTGTCGTTGGGCAACACGGACTTTCAACTCCCTCCGCAGATTTTCTATGGGGTTGAGATCTGGAGACTGGCTAGGCCACTCCAGGATCTTGAAATATTTCTTACGAAGCCACTCCTTTGTTGCCCTGGCTGTGTGTTTTGGATCATTGTCATGCTGAAAGACCCAGCCACGTCTCATCTTCAACACCCTTGCTGATGGAAGGAGATTTTCACTCAAAATCTCTCGATACATGGCCCCATTCATTCTTTCCTTTACACAGATCAGTCGCCCTGGTCCCTTTGCAGAAAAACAGCCCCAAAGCATGATGTTTCCACCTCCATGCTTCACAGTGGGTGTGGTGCAATTCAGTATTCTTTTTCCTCCAAACAAGAGAACCTGTGTTTCTACCAAAAAGTTTTATTTTGGTTTCATCTGACCATTACAAATTCTCCCAGTCCTCTTCTGGATCATCCAAATGCCCTCTAGCGAACCGCAGAAGGGCCTGGACGTGTACTTTCTTCAGCAGGGGGACACATCTGGCAGTGCAGGATTTGAGTCCCTGGCGGTGTATTGTGTTCCTGATAGTAGCCTTTGTTACTGTGGTCCCAGCTCTCTGTAGGTCATTCACTAGGTACCCCCGTGTGGTTCTGGCATTTTTGCCCCCCGTTCTTATCATTTTGACGCCACGGGGTGAGGAGGGAGTTGAAAGTCAGTGTTGCCCAACGACAGCCCCAAAACATCACTGCTCTAGAGGAGATCCGCATGGAGGAATGGGCCAAAATACCAGCAACAGTTTGTGAAAAGCTTGTGAAGAGTTACAAAAAACGTTTGGCCTCCGTTATTGCCAACAAAGGGTACATAACAAAGTGTTGAGATGAACTTTTGGTATAGACCAAATACTTATTTTCCACCATGATTTGCAAATACATTCTTTAAAAATCAAACAATGTGATTTTCTGGGGTTTTTTCCACATTCTGTCTTTCATGGTTGAGGTTTACCCAAGTTGACAATTACAGGCCCCTCTAATATTTTCAAGTGGGAGAACTTGCACAATTAGTGGTTGACTAAATACTTATTTGCCCCACTGTAATTGAATGTAGTTTAAAGCTACTGATACAGAATGGGGACTTGTGTATTTTATTTACTGTTTTTAACGGTTTACTTGATACTAAAATAGTAGTTTGTTTAGCCCGAGGGGATTTTTGAACAATTCAATAATCGATTTATAATCGAATCGGAGTCTCTGAATCATAATCGTAATTGAATCGTTAGGTGCCCAAAGATTCCACCTCTAGTAGGGATCGTGCGTGTGGGACACCGGTCTGACCCCCCACCTAGTTCGGAGTGATCTCACTGGTGTGGTACCCGCACCCCGAGAGACCTGAGCAAGCTCACGTGACCTCCCAGCTGGGCGGCAGAAGCTCGGCTCAGGTGACCTGTTTGCGTGCCGTTTGCAGATCCCTCTTTTTAACAGGAGGGCCGACCTCTGCCGAGGCCCGACTTGAGTGCTTCTGGGTAGGACTTTTCAACAGGCTCCGGTATTGATGTTGGTGATGTAACATCACGGCGTGCAATGGGTCATAAAAGACTGCAGCAAAAGGACCTGTGAAGACCTGTAGAAGCCTTTTGTGCCTTTCATTGATGTTCGCTGCTGTCGTCTATAAGCCAGACCATGTGTTTCTCCTCTTTACAGTTCACGCAACATGCATTTGTCATTTTGTTCAACTGGGAACCGAGCGCACAATGCCCTGACCCTCTTGTTAATGCAGTCCCCGAGACTTCCTTTTGTTTTCTTAATTTGCTTCACTGCGAGCCTGCGGGAGTGCCAGTTGCTAGGTAGTGGCCACAAACACTGCGACACGTCCGTCCTTGTCAAACTCCCCCTGAGTGCTTTTAAAGACCAAATGTGAAGTAAGGTTGGCCAACCATGTTTTTGAATATTATCAATGGCTAAACAATTATAAGCAACCCTTCCAGATTCTTTGTTTAACCCATAGCAACGCGTATGACAACGAAAATGCTTTTCTTCGATTTGCAAAAAAGTGATTTTTGTATAGATGACTGATGACTTTGTCAAAGCAGAGCTGCCAACTGTTGTGGAATGAACAGTAGAAGGTAGCGATATTAGCCGAAAAGTAACTTGAGGCAAAACCCCGATCGTGTTGTGGAATGAACAGTAGAAGCTAGCAACGTTAGCTGAAAGCTAACTCATGGCAATCCATGATCATAGTTGTATTGAGTTCATTTTGCCCACACTTATAAGTTGGTCAAAACTTTTCTTTTATCCCTGGCAATAGTAGGTGGTTTATTTACCTGACATGTTTCGGCGAACACTTCCGCATTCGTCAGAGGGTCCGAAGGCGGAAGTGTTCGCCGAAACATGTCAGGTAAATAAAAGCTAACGTCGCTAGCTTCTACTGTTCATTCCACAACACGATCGGGGATTCGTCAAAAGTTTTCTTTTATCCCAGGCGAAAGTAGGTGGTTTATTTACCTGATATGTGTCGGCGAACACTTCCGCGTTCGTCAGAGGGTCCGAAAATATTTGCTGAGAAGAATACTCAAGTAAGAGTAGGCTAACTGCTTGAACATGAAGTCTGATTATTATTTTTTTAAACAATGTAATCAGACAAAAAAATATTATGTGCAAATGCCTGCATCTTCAAATCTTAAAAATAATAACAGCCGATATTAGGGTTGTTCCGATTATGTTTTTTTGCTCCCGATCCAATCGTTTTAGTTTGAGTATCTGCCGATCCCGATATTTCCCGATCCGATTGCTTTTTTTTTTTTTGCTCCCGATTCAATTCCAATCATCCCCGATCATTTTTCCCGATCATATACATTTTGGCAATGCATTAAGAAAAAAATGAATAAAACTCGGACGAATATATACATTCAACATACAGTACATAAGTACTGTATTTGTTTATTATGACAATAGATCCTCAAGCTGGCATTTACATTATTAACATTCTTTCTGTGAGAGGGATCCACGGACAGACTTTGTATATCGTGACTAAATATTGCCATCTAGTGGATTTGTTGAGCTTTCAGTAAATGATACTGCAGCCGTGCCCCAATGCATGATGGGAAGTGGAACCATGACTGTGCGTAGTGCTAGCAATTGATATATCTTCTCTGCATTGGAAAATAAAATAAGGTGTTAAGAAAAAGATCAAATGTGACCTTGCTTCCCCACATTGTTTCCCATAATTTTTCTAATCGTAGGGAGAGGGATTGTATGGCCTTAGCCAATTAAAATAAGCCTTCAAGGCTGCCAAAATTCACTCTACTTATTTTATGTTTCCTTTAATCTCTCTGTATAAATAAAATGGCGCCATTGCAGATAGAGCGCGACAATGCGAGAGTGGTTCGTGCAACGCATGCATTAATTGCGTTAAATTTTTTAACGTGATACATTAAAAAAAAACTTTTATCCGCCCTTACTGGGATAAATTTGATAACCTTACCTTAAGCCTAAACTAAAAACTCTGGATGAGTGTAACATATTATGTCTGGAAAAAAAAAAAAAAAAGGCATGGCCGATATTTTTTTGCCGATTCCGATACTTTGAAAATGACGTGATCGGGACATCTCTACCCGATATTTTACCAATCTTGTAATCTCGATGGGTCTTATTCCATTCCATGTCAGGTCGTGTGGGCACATTGTTTGCATCCTTATTAGCGTCTGGCTAATACATGTAAGGTCCAACATAAAATTCCAGCCTCCTCCTCCAACTCTTCAAAAACTTGGATCTCCTCACTTGCACTCGATCTATCCCGTATATATATTTTTATGGACCCAAGGAAGAAGTAGAGACTAATGGGGATCCTTAAATAAAGAAATATCACTGTTTGAATCATTGTTTGAAGGGCTTTGTATTGCGGCCGTATGGAGCGCTGCCATAGCTGTTCTCGGTGTGACGTATCACTTCCGGGTTCGTCCCCCTTCAGGCTCGAACTTCGGAAATGCGACTATTTTGTCAAATATACAACATATAAATTATTTTTTCATGCTTTATTTGTCGGACAATGTTTAATTACTTTAATTGTGAACCTATTTGGCCTTTTATGAAATTACTTCACATTTGGAGTAAGGAGTCTCACTAGGGGTAATTCACTTCAGTCCTGGAGTCTCTTTCTACGCTTCTTGTAAATGTTTGGATGTATAACACTCGACTTAACAAAGCGCGAGCCGGACGCATCTCAATGTGGTTGAAACATTCCATCCGGGTCGTACTCTGTGTTTGATTCTGCTCGCTGAGTCACTGCAGCCGCCTACCAGGACTGTGTCCAGGCACATCTGTTTGCTGTTTGGCAGGGAGAAGCGAGAGCCGGGGTGTTGGAATTTGTTATTTTCCCCCATTTTCTTATCATCCTAAGAGAACGGGATGCAGAAACCACAAGGAAAAAGCACCGAGTCTTGGGTTTTCCCTTCGCGGGAATTAAAAAGGACACTTTTTCCTTCTTCTTCACGGCACAATGATGCCACTGTGTTCCCTCTCTCCTAGACTTGCTTACGTTGTGCGGGGTCGCGTTGCCGTCGGGCCTTTTCGTTGGTTTATTTAGGAAGTGCATGAAGAGGGAAAGAAATCCGACTGGGTGCGGTGACGGGGCAGAGGGAAGAGTTGCTGGTTTTTTTCCCTCTTTTTCTTGGCCGCCTGACTTCAGGGGTGACGGACAGTTCCTGTAAAGGAAGTGGGAGGAGCACACGGAGGCTTTCTAAACTCAGATTTAGTCAGGAATGCTTCTCTACTGTACTTGTTTTCACTCTCTCTCTGGTGCCTTTTGTCCGTTTCGACTGTTTCAAAGACGTCATGTGCTTTCGGGAGACAGGAAGTGAGACTTGATGCAGCGAGAGTCGGTCATAAACATACTACCCATGTTTGAGAACGCATAGGAAAGGGCGAGCCTGACGTCTGATTGTTGTTGTTGTTGGCAGAGGGCCGCTTCCACTCTTTGAGCCACAGGTTCAATGGGTCAGTCCACCCTGCGATCGAAGGCAAATCGAGTAGATAAGACTGACACTCGGGCAAACCGGCAGATTAATCAAGAGATCGAACGGGCCGCCGCCTTTGTTTGTCCGCGGAGGTGTGACCTCCAGCCTATTTTGTCCCGGCATCTGTGCCCTCCCGCTAATCCTGCTTATCAACAGAGCTCTGTATACGGGCCAGCCACACTGACACACATGCTCCCGTCTGGACGTTCGTACACGCACACAGCCCTGAATTCCCACGAGCAGTCCCAACATTTTCGGCAAGTGACAAGGAGACAGAAAAAGGGTGCGAGTATGTTCTCCTTTCATGGCTAACGGGCCTGCGCGTGTTCTCTTGCTCCCCTGTGTGGGGGCACGTTAACAGTGCAGCTTGAGCGCAACCTCTCCTGACCGTTGTGTTTACATGCTTGATTTCTCACGCAAATTAATACTTGGTGATGATATACAGTGTATCACGAAAGTGAGTAAACCCCTCGCATTTCTGCAGTTATTTAAGTATATCTTTTCATGGGACAACACTGACAAAATGACACTTTGACAGAATGAAAAGCAGTCTGTGTGCAGCTTATATAATAATTTATTTATTTTCCCCTCAAAATAACTCAATAATATCTAAACCCCTGGCAACAAAAGTGAGTACACCCCTTAGAAACTACATCCCTCAACATCCAAATTGAGTACTGCGAGTCATTTTCCCTCCAAAATGTCATGTGACTCATTAGAGTTACTAGGAGCAGGTGTGTTCAGATGTGTAGTGCAGCTCTCACACTCTCTCATACTGGTCACTGAAAGTTCCAGCATGGCAAAGAACTCTCTGAGGATCTGCGCTACATGAAGATGGCCAAGGCTGCAAAAAGATTGCCAACACCCTGAAACTGAGCTGCAGCACAGTGGCTAAGATCATTTTAAGATCGTTTTAAAAGAGCAGGGTCCACTCAGAACAGGCCTCGGGTTGGTCGTCCGAAGAAGCTGAGCGCACGTGCTGAGCGTCACATCTAAATGCATTCTTTGAAAGATGGCCGCAGGAGCGCTGTCAGCATTGCTGCAGAGATTGAAGAAGTGGGGGTTCAGCCTGTTAAAGCTCAGACCATACGCGGCACTCTACATCAAATTGGTGTGCATGGCTGTCACCCCAGGAGAATGCCTCTTCTGAAGATGGTACACAAGAAAGCTCGCAAACAGTTTTCTGAAGACATGTCAACAAAGCACATGGATTACTGGAACCATGTCCTATGGTCTGATGAGACGAAGATTCATTTGTTTGGTTCCGATGGTCTCGAGCATGTGTGGCGGCGACCAGGTGAGGAGTACAAAGAGTCATGCCTACAGTCAAGCATGGTGGTGGGAATGTCATGGTCTGGGGCTGCATGAGTGCTGCAGGTGTTGGAGAGTTACATTCCATTGAAGGGAAACATAATATGTACTGTGAAGTACTGCAGCAGAGCATGATCCCCTCCCTCCAGAAACTGGGTCGCAGGGCAGTGTTCAAGCATGACAATGACCCCAAACACACCTCCAAGATGACCACTGCTTTACTGAAGAGGCTGAGGGTTAGGGGTGTGACTAAATATTGAAACGGTGATATATCGTGACACTTTGTATCCCAAAGGGGTTATGGATATGCTCCTGCCAAGAATCGAGATATCGTTTTATAAAGGTGTCAATGTCTAAAAAAATAAAATAAAAACAAATCAAGAAGTTGCTACCAAAATCTTCCAACCATTATAGTGTCTCAGTTAACTCTAAGGCTACATTGATGTTGCTCGACGCCCAAGCCATTTAAACTGGGAACGTTCGTTCATTCGAAACCAAAGCATTCACAGTCATTTTGACACTTGATGTTCATTTTAGGGCATTTACAGGTGATTTTCTGTTGAGTTTGAGTCACTGCCTATTCATTTGGGTAATTCCCAGGACACTTCTTGTTCTGTAATGCAAAATAAACAGGAAGAGACCCATAAAATACCCCAAAATCAACATGAAGTAACTGAAAATCAACAGGTAAATGACCTTAAATGGCCAAAAATTACCTCATTGGCTGTCACTGACAGCCAAAGACGTTGAAGTGGGAGGGATGGCAGCGAATGAACATTCGTTCACCCTCCCTCCCTTGAACACCCTCCCAGTTCGATGGACTGGACGTCTACTCGTGATAAACTCATTCCAATTTACAGCAGAAGCTTGTTTTTCTGTTCATCAGTTGTTTGTAGAATATCCTAGAATGATTTCCTGACCAATGTATCGATAATCGTCGTATCGTCAGATCATCGTTATCGTGAGCTTTGTATCGCAAATCGTATCGTGAGGTACCAAGAGGTTCCCGCTCCTACTGAGGGTACTGGCCAAGCATGTCTCCAGACTTGAACCCAATAGAACATCTTTGGGAGATCCTCAAGCGGAAGGTGGAGGTGCGCAAACTCTAAAATATCCGGCAGCTCCGCAACGTTGTCATGGAGCTCTGGTCAACTCCACGCCCAGGAGACTAGTAAAGGCAGTTCTGGATAAAAGTGGTGGCCACACAAAATATTGACATGTTGTAGGTTGATATTAGTGCTGCAACAATTAAGCAATTAACTCGAGTATTCGTTTAGGAAAAAAGATTCAAATTAAATTTTGCTGCTTTGAGTATTCGTTTAATTAAAGTGATGTAATGGTTAAATTTGAAAGTGTTTGTATTTAGTTTTATTGATTTGCAAGGATACACTGCCCTCCAGTCTGCCTCATTGAACATGGCTGAATCCAGCTGCTCCATGTTAAGACCAACATAAGCCAAGTTTTTGTTTGAGCTAATGTTTTTTTCTAATGCATTCGTAATTTAGATTATTGGTATATTTAGCCGTTTTTTTTGGGGGGGGGGGGGGGTATGTCGCAACCATTTGTTAAGAGCATTGCAAAAAAAAATAAAAAAAACGTTAACGTTTTATAGCATTTAAGCTAGCAGACTTTCGCTATGTAAGCCATTGTTCTTTTGTTGTACATAGATCCTTATATATACTACAACAAGTATTTGATACACTGCCAATGGGTTTCCCCATTGGCAGTGTATCAAATACTTGTTCTCCCCACTGTATATATATATTTTTTATACCGTTTAAGGCTCAGCTCAGGTATTTTAAGCCTGCCTCATTTCACATGGCTGAATCCAGCTGCTCCATGTTAAGACCAACATAAGCCAAGTTTTTGTTTGAGCAAATGTTTTTTATATGAATAGGTAATTTACTTTATTAGTATGTTAAGCCGTTTCTTGTTGGAATATGTGTCTGAACCATTTGTTAGGGGCATTGTTTAAAAAATAAAAACTTTTATAGCATTTTAGCTAGTGGACTTTTGCTATGTAACTTAGTCAATTGTTTTTTTGTTGTACACAGATCCTTGTCTTTTTATTTTTTTTATACCGTTTGAGGCTCTCGGCTCAGGTATTTTAATTTTTCATGTTCCTTATCCGATTACTCGATTATTCGAACTAACTAGTTCATCGATTAATCGACTACTAAAATAATCGATGGCTGCAGCCCGAGTTGATATTGACAACTTTCACTAAGGGGTGTGCTCACTTTTGTTGCCAGGGGTTTAGATATTAATGGCTATATTTTGAGTTATTTTAAGGGGAAAATAAATCACCTCTATTATATAAACTGCACACAGACTGCTTTTCATTCTGTCAAAGTGTCATTTTGTCAGTGTTGTCCAATGAAAAGATATAAATATCAGCAGAAATGCAAGGGGTGTACTCACTTTTGTGATACACTGTATATCGCCAAAAGGATAGCATATAACGTTTCGTCATAAATTCTATTGTCACTGTCATTGAAAGTGATTGATGAACTAGAGTTGCTCTAAAAGTGAGTCAACAAACTTCCTTCTGTTCTAACAGCTTCACTGTTTTCATAAATTAACTCATAGTTTGCCATCAACACATGACCATTCATTGCCAGCCGTCCCAGTTTTAAATGTTTGAATAACGGCAATTTTTGTCCTCCTCCTTTTAGGCCTTGTGGATGCACTTAGATGTCTGCAATGAGTGCTGTGGCTGGAATGCCTCAGTGTTTTGGACTACCATTCTCTGGACTCAGTAGGACAAGAACTGATCAGCAGAGAACGTCATGAGCATAGTCATCCCTGCGGGGGTGGACACAGCAGCAGACGCCTCGTACCTGGACATGGCGGCGGGCTCGGAGTAAGTAGCGTGTAAAAAGTTTGACCCACGATCCAAATTAGCGTTGGACAATTTCCCTTCTCCATGTTCTTGTTATTAAATATCCTTTATCGCCTAATGCTTCCATCGCCTCCTTTAAACCCTACTAAGCAATTATAGGAGAGGAACTCGCAGTAATGGACAGTTTCGCCCCCGCCATCGATCGTCGTTGCACTTAACCGCCACGACCGTTAACTACACCGGTGTCAAAATGGCAGCGGGCAGCGTTTTGCGCGCCGCCCGCGTCTCTAGTGTATCGCGGCCCGATGCGTTGATGCAGAAAGGTGCGCGCCGTCATGGCAACAAGGCTCCCGTCTCCCCTCCCTCCCTCTCCGGCGCGCTCGTCAAGGACACTGGCGCGGCTTTAAACGGAGCGAGATGCTCTCGCATGACTAAAGAATAGCACGCGTCATCCGCTCACGAGGCGTCTGTCTCTTTAAAACGGGGCGAGCCCCCGCCCCCTTTTTTTGCCTTCATCGGTGACAGCTTGTGTTGCCATGGTATCTGCCCGTGGCGCCCCCTCCCCACCTTCTTTCTTCCCCTCTGCACTGCGCAAGGCCTGTTACCATGGCGGCGCCCTGAGTGACAGGTGGTCCTCACAACAAAGCCCCCTCCTCCTCCTCTACGTCCAATGGAGGGGGTCACGCGCCCCTTCTGGACTCTCCCCTCTCTTTTGTCGAGAAGATCCCGGAATAAAAATGGCGGCGCAGAGGGAAAAGATGGCGTCGTGTCCTTTCCACATCCCCTCAAGTATGCGGCGGGGAGGCCAGCTGTTAGCTAATGCGGCGTGCGTGCGTGTCCACGGTTACACGCTGGCGGAGTTGGCAACGTTGCCATGGCAGCCGTCGAGTCGCCAAGGCGTCGCTGCTGGCCGCCCGGCTCCGTTTGCCCAATTTTCCCTTGTTTTGCTTGGATGAAATCGCATCTGTTCCCCAATTAATGCAACATCGCAGTCCCCGTCAACATGCGCTCGTTTCCACTCCTGCGCCAGATCTTCCCTCCCTCCTGTGCGTCGACTTGACATGAATGATCCAAAGCCTCCAGCTATGTATGCTCATTTATAAATATCCTCGCTCCACACTGCGCAACTCGGCTCACTTGTTTGCACGCTTGATGCTACAGGTGTAGCGCGCGCTATATACATGGCAACTACTAGTGATACACAGATACCGTTTTTTGCCTCCCGATTACGACAGTCGACTGTGGTATCGGCCAATGCAATACCGTACCAATAAAAAAAAGTCTTTTAATACGAAATTTGGGCTGCAGCTATCGAATATTTTAGTAATCGACTGAAAAGTCATCAATTAACCGAGTAACTGGATAAACCATATATATTTTTAGGTGAAGAGCAGTGAAAATATACATGAGAAAACAAGACATTTCATGTAATATTGAACCATTTTCAGTCAATCAATGTCTTTATTTTCGATGTCAATTTTTTAGAACGGCCAATAATTGCATCTCAGATGTAACTAGAATTAAAAAAAAGACTAATTCATTGCTTTCACTCAAAACTTTTGATATCTTATAAAAATATATTAGACCTGACCGATATTGGAAAAAATGTTTGCTGCGATTTTTTTTTGGGGGGGGGGTTGCGATATTATATTGCGATATTAAAAAAAAAATTTTTTTTTTTTTTTTTTTTTTTTTTTTTAGAAATTTTCACTAGATGACGTGAATAGCTGTTTGGAAAGACTTTGGATGACTCACAATGACTAGTGTACAGTGATCTAGAGCTGAAACGAATACTCAAGCAACTCCAGTAACTCGAGTTTAAAAACTGATCCGAGTAATTTTATTCACCCCGTGTAATCATTTATTTTGACAGCTCTAAGCATCACGTTTTGCTCAGACTACTTTTAATGCAGGACAACGCGCTGATGTCACGTGCGTAGAGGAAGAAGCAAAAAAAAAAAAAAAAAAATTACTACAGCCGACAACCGCTACAAACAGCGGCGACGTTGCTAAATACTAGCCCGCACGATGCTACGTTGGTAGCAGGTAGCGTCTGATGAGTCTCATAGAGATCACATGTATGTTGAACTAGATGCGAAATGACAGACTCGGCCGCGTCTGGCAAGCGTTAATAAACAGCCGCCATCTTAAAGCAGTAGAGCGCTAATAAAGAGCGCTATGCGCTAATAAAGAGCGCTAAGCGCTAATAAATAAGATTAACGTTACTTTTACTAGCTCACGTAATGTTAGCCCTGCGGAGGGCTAGGTTTCTATTAATTATGACCTCTGTCAATGCGTGGCTAACGTGTCTTACGTACAGGCTTTAACATAACATAGCGATGTGGAGTGATGAGGGTGTAAAATAAAAACTCAATAATGCTAACTATCAATTTTAGCTCAGTAGTCATTGCTGGAAAAACACCAAGTAGCACTGGTCCCTAATGTGCTCCAATACAGCCTGTATCATTTATTTTGAACACTGCAAAAACTCAAAATCCTATCAGGACTTACAGTTTAGACTAACTTAAAACTTAACTAGAACTTAAAAATGGCTTGTCACAAATAGAAATTCAATTGGAACACGTGGGAAAAAATCCTAACTTTTAAGTGATGTGTGTTATCAAGCGTAACAGCATTTTTAGGTAAGATATATATATATTAATAAGATCTAAAAGTTTTTTGAGTGAAAGCAGTGAATTAGTCTTTTTTTTTTTTTTTTTTTTATTCTAGTTACATCAGAGATGCAATTGTTGGCTGTTTTCAACAATATACATCGAAAATAAAGACATTGATTGACTGAAAATGGTTGTCTTGTTTTCTCATGTATATTTATAATTGCTCTTCACCTAAAAATATATTTGTTTTATCCGATTACTCGATTAATCGATAGAATTTTCAGTCGATTACTCGATTACTAAAATATTAGATAGCTGCAGCCCTAATGATATATCACTATTTCGATATTTTGTCACACCCCTAGTTATTTCTTAGTACTCCCTGACACTGATGACTGTAATAATTAGAGGTGTGCGAAATTTCCCGATTCTTAGATTATTCGCCATGCCACTAGATTAAAAAAACAATAATGCCCGACAGCTGCTTCAAACAATGCCCAGTTGCTAGTTGCTACAAACATACGGACACATACGGCTATAATAGATATCACATATATGTAGAACTAGATGCAAAATGACAGACGACGCCGGCGTAAAAAACATATAAAGAGAAGTAGATGCGAAATGACAGACTTGCCGTTAGTAGTTACCGCGTTGTAAACATTCGCCATCTTAAAGCAGTAGACTTCTCTAGAAGGCTCTGTTGTCGCGAATCTAAATAACGTTTTATCGAAAATACACCCAAATCGGCAAAATCTTGACTTGAATCGATCTTTAAATGAAGAAACCGTTTTAAAACTTTGAGATGTCGAAAGTGGACAGAAGGGAAATTATGGAATAACGATAGCAATTTTAACAATTTTAACGTTTCATTCACATCATTAAATTAATTGAATGTAGTTTAAAGCTGCTGATTCAGAATGGGGACTTTATGGGGACAGTATTTAATTTACTGATTTTAACAGTTAACTGTTTTTTACTGATTTGAACAGTTAACTTGATAATGAAATATTAGTTTGGTTTAGCCTGAGAGGATTTTTGAACAATTTTGGAACGAATCTACAACACATTAAAAGCCGGGGGGTGACTCAATAATCTAATCGGAGCCTCTGAATCGTAATCGAATCGTTAGGTTCCCAAAGATTCCCACCTCTAGTAATAATTGTTCTGTTAACAACAATAGAGCAAAATAACTACTTTAGCGCTTATTCGGCAGTAAATAAAGTTAAAATAGCTTGTTTTTTAGTGTTTTGACATGGTGAATAAGTAAATAGTGTGAGTCGCACTAAACTTGCGACTTTCGCTTGTAGCGTCTGTTTCGTTTCCTTAATTCATGCGAATTATTGACCTAAAAGCCTACTTTATAAGTTCAACAGTTCACGTCTGATTTTATGGTGTTAATGATTGATGGGTGAAAGGTTCTTTTCTTTTTTTTCCGTGTCTTTCTGGCCCGTGACGGTTAGGTGTGCCAGTGTGGCAGTTAATCAGTAGTGTAGACACACACACAAACAAGAGTTATACACACACACACACACACACGCCTCGACACAGTTCCGCCTCCAGACCTCGTGCACACACTTGTTCGGTTTTCACTTTGACGGCGGCTCTGCGCGCAGGAAGTGTCGACTCACCAGCGGAGAGTTTGTGGCAGGTAATGTAGCGTCACAATGAGGTGCAACTTGTGGTTTATAACTTGTATATGAGTTCAAAGTTAAGATGTGAGAGTGAAGAGAAAAAGATGCACGGTGTGTTCACTGTAATATAATCAGTTTTACTTTGTGCATTTGATTGTAGTTTTTCTTGCTAACAAAGTGTTCACATGTATTTAGATAGGAGTTGGATTCATTTGAGTTCATGAAAAGTAGTTTTTACACTGTAAACAGCTTTAAATGAATGGCTACTTCCCTCTGTCATCACACCGCTTCCTCCATAAAACACGTCCAGTCCGGTCGGGTCGGTCACAAACGGCCCAACAGGCTCTTTGCATCCGCGCGATTTTTTTTTTTTCTGCGGAAAGCAGATCTACAGGTTTGGCGTGAGCCAACCTGACAAACCATTGTGTGTTTGCGCGATGACACGCACGTCCAACGACCCGCCTCGTTGACAGACAGGTGCTTCCAGTCGCGTACGTCCGCGCCGGTGCCAACGAATGCATAGAAAACAAAAGCGAGCTAGCTAATGTAAGTTTTTGTTTATAGACCTGAGTCGGTAGAGGCCAGCCCCGTGGTGGTGGAAAAGTCCAGCTACCCGCACCAGATCTACAGCAGCAGTTCTCACCATTCCCACAGTTACATCGGCCTGCCTTATGCTGTGAGTAGCCCAACCCGGAAGCGTTAGCCTGGTTACCCCGCGCCTGACTATTTCGACTCTCCCTTTCAGGACCATAACTATGGGGCGCGTCCCCCGCCCACACCGCCGGCCTCGCCTCCCCCCTCCATGTTGATGCGTCAGGGCGACGGGGGGTTGTTTGTTCCGGGCGGCCAGGACGAAGCGTCCACGGGCACAACGCTCAGCACTTCCGAGGATGGCAGCTACGGGGCCGACATCACCCGCTGCATCTGCGGCTTCACGCACGATGACGGCTACATGATCTGCTGCGACAAGTGCAGGTTCGCCGCCCTCTCGTTAACATACGTACCTAAACCGGTGACTCAACTGCGCGCTCGTCTCGTTTTAGCGCCTGGCAGCACATCGACTGCATGGGCATCGACAGGCAGAACATTCCTGAGACGTACCTGTGCGAACGCTGCCAGCCGAGACACCTGGATCGGGAGAGGGCTATCCTTCTGCAGACGAGGAAACGGGAATGTTTGTCAGGTAGGTCCAAACGACGCCAGGAAAACAAAATACAATTACAGTTCAGCAGTTTTGTTGGCAAGTTTGACTATTGTAAATTTGTAAGTCCTACATACATACGCAAGGACAGCATCATTTAACAACTTTACCTCACAAATTCCCTTCTGGCCGCATTCCTGACAAAATACAGTGGGGCAAATAAGTAGTCAACCAATAATTGTGCAAGTTCTCCCACTTGAAAATATTAGAGAGGCCTGCAATTGTCAACATGGGTAAACCTCAACCATGAGAGACCGAATGTGGGGAAAAAAAAACATAAAATCAAATTGTTTGATTTTTAAAGAATTTATTTGCAAATCATGGTGGAAAATTAGTATTTGGTCAATACCAAAGTTCATCTCAGTACTTTGTTGTGTACCCTTTGTTGGCAATAACGGAGGCCAAACATTTTCTCTAACTCTTCACAAGCTTTTCACACACTGTTGCTGGTATTTTGGCCCATTCCTCCATGCAGATCTCCTCTAGAGCAGTGATGTTTTGGGGCTGTCATTGGGCAACACGGACTTTCAACTCCCTCCACAGATTTTCTATGGGGTTGAGATCTGGAGACTGGCTAGGCCACTCCAGGACCTTGAAATGCTTCTTACGAAGCCACTCCTTTGTTGCCCTGGCTGTGTGCTTGGGATCATTGTCATGCTGAAAGACCCAGCCACGTCTCATCTTCAATGCCCTTGCTGATGGAAGGAAATTTTCACTCAAAATCTCTCGATACATGGCCCCATTCATTTTTTCCTTTACACAGATCAGTCGTCCTGGTCCCTTTGCAGGAAAACAGCCCCAAAGCATGATGTTTCTACCCCCATGCTTCACAGTGGGTATGGTGTTCTTCGGATGCAATTCAGTATTCTTTCTCCTCCAAACACGAGAACCTGTGTTTCTACCAAAAAGTTCTATTTTGGTTTCATCTGACCATAACACATTCTCCCAGTCCTCTACTGGATCATCCAAATGCTGTCTAGCGAACCGCGGACGGGCCCGGACGTGTACTGGCTTCAGCAGGGGGACACGTCTGGCAGTGCAGGATTTGAGTCCCTGGCGGCGCATTGTGTTACTGATAGTAGCCTTTGTTACTGTGGTCCCAGCTCTCTGTAGGTCATTCACTAGGTCCCCCCGTGTAGTACTGGGATTTTTGCTCACCGTTCTTGTTATCATTTTGACGCCACAAGGTGAGATCTTGCATGGAGCCCCAGATCGAGGGAGATTATCAGGGGTCTTGTATGTCTTCCATTTTCTAATAATTGCTCTCACAGTTGATTTCTTTACACCAAGCATTTAACTATTGCAGATTCAGTCTTCTCAGCCTGGTGCAGTTCTACAATTTTGTCTCTGGTGTCCTTTGACAGCTCTTTGGTCTTGGCCAAAGTGGAGTTTGGAGTGTGACTGACTGAGATTGTGGACAGGTGTCTTTTATACCGATAATGAGTTAAAATAGGTGCCATTAATACAGGTAACGAGTGGAGCCTCGTTAGAAGAAGTTAGACCTCTTTGACATTCAAAAATCTTGCTTGTTTGTAGGTGACCAAATACTTATTTTCCACTCTAATTTGGAAATAAATTCTTTAAAAATCAAGCAATGTGATTTTCTGTTTTGTTTTTGTTTTTTTTTGTTTTTTCCCATTCTGCCTCTCATGTTTGAGGTTTACCCATGTTGATAATTACAGGCCTCTCTAATCTTTTCAAGTAGGAGAACTTGCACAATTTGTGGTTGACTAAATACTTATTTTCCCCACTATATATGGTGGAAAACACAGACAAGACTGAAAAAGCAGTTTCTACTCTTGCACTCCTCTTTAAAAGAAACTGCTGTATTTTAAGCCAAAACAACTTTTGTGTTTGATGGAACAATATGTCTATATGCTGCCATAGCAGATTCATTGCGCACTAAGTCTCCGAACTATTTTTAATTTGTCTGTTTTACCCTGAAAATTCCCGTTTACAGACGACGCGCAACCGCTTTTGTTTTAATCCAGCCATAAACTAAGGTAATTAATTATATTTCTTATTCAAAATGTCTGTCATTGTTAGCTTAGAATCATTAATTCATGTCTCGTACTTCATTTAAAAAAAACTTTAAATTATTCACTCGTCTATTTTAAAGTTTTAAACAAATGACGTCACAATGAAAAAATAGCGTCTGTAAAAAAGTCACGGATATCTACCTCATAACTATCACTTAATTGTATTTTTTTGTTACTGTCGCATTTTCTCCGATATGTTAGATGATAAATAATCGATCCAAACAAAGGAAAATTGAAAAAAAAAAAAACACATTTAAAGGGGTAAATATATTAAAAAGAAAATCTCGACTCCTCCTTGTTGTCTGGGATTTCTGCATCGTGACCCTTGTTGTATCACCATGTTTCACCCATAAAATCTCCAAAAAATCAGGCTGTGGCCATTGCGCTGTGTCTTGACACTTGGTGATACATGCTACATGGAGATTTTGGCTCGAAACAAGGTAAATACGCGATAATATCTCGTTAAAATCGTGGCGTCTTTAATTGTGCTCTCGCCTCCAGTTAGGGTTTTGCTGTTTAAAAAAATGTTGTTGTTTTTTAAATGTCCTGCTGTTCAAAATTTTTCTTCCCCCAGAAAATTGAGATTTTGGGGCAATTTTGAAATTTGGCTAAATTGGGGGCCTCAGAGCGGAACTTCAAGTCACCAGAGTGTTTTCCGCCGTACATTTTTTGACATTTTCTCTGGAATGTTGAAGGCTGCTGTCAATTACAAGTTTTTTTTTTTTTAACTTGGTATGGAAGATATGTCATTTTGGCTTGGACGTCTCTCACAGTCAATACCGGTCATAAGTCAAGATAGGGTACACTTGTTGGCATAGTGACACCTGCTGGACACATAAAAAATGAGTCTAATCTTGGCTACTGTATTACAATTAAAGTAGATGGGGACACCAGCGCAACGGAGAGTGGAGACGAGGTCCCTCTGGAGCTCTACTCCACCTTCCAGCACACGCCCACCACCATAACCCTCACCACCGGGCGCCTTGGCAACAAGCAGGTGGATAAGAAGCGCAAGAAGAGCTGCGAAAAGGACCCTCCTGCATCGACCGCGCGAGCCAAGAAGGTACACTTACTCCCAAAATGTTATGCATTTTGGTCGAGAAATGTCTGGATGAACTATGTCTAGAATGAACTATAAACATTAAAGATCAACGTTAATCAGTGTTGTCTTGATGACAAAAAACGAAAAAATTTTATCAACGATCATTTCTCCGATGACCCGATCGATCGGCACATCTCTAGTTAAAATGGACGTTTTGCATTTTGATGCGAGAAAATGAGGGGAAAATCAGACACACAAAAATGTAATTAGTAGCATTAGCATTGCGTTCGAAAAGCTTTATTTTTGGAGAAATCTTTTTAATTTGACAGACGAAAACACTTTTAGTCAACATCGAGTAAAACGAGGCGAAATTCTTGAGCTTGCATCAAAGAAACTAGAAGACAAACACATTTTGAGATCACTAAAATATGACTAAGATAAGTAGTATCGTCCAAAAGACTGAGACGAAAATTCATAGCGTTGCCAAAAACAACGCTGATGTTAATTGACAATTGGGTTGAACTGGTAAATGTTTGCCGAATCAGTTTTCCCATTGCACTTTCAACCCGCCATCCGGACAGTTTGTTTCCTGTAAAGCTGAAAGCGGATTTTTAGCTTCACCCTAAAGCCCAATAGTGCTGGACATGGCATGCTTCTTCGCTTCTGTTGACATTTTAATTGCCCTCCGCAGGCCTTCCGCGAGGGTTCCAGAAAGTCCTCGAGAGTAAAGGTAAAAATACGGCAAACGCCACTAGGCAGTGTTCGTCACGCCGATCCACGGCTAACGCGGTTGTGCTCACGCAGGGCGCCGCTCCCGAGCAGGAGCCGACCGACCACCCGGCGCTGTGGGAGAACAAGATCAAGACTTGGATGGAGCGCTACGAGGAGGCCAGCAGTAATCAATACAGCGAGGATGTGCAGGTGCTGCTGCGCTTCAAAGAGCAAGGCGACGGCAAGAGCCTGGCTTACAACACGCACTTGGCTTCCTTCAAGCCCCCGGTGGAGGTACAGTAAATACTAGTGTGTAGGGCTGTCCCAAACGACTAATTTTCTCCCGATTAGTCAGCCGACTATTTTAACGATTAGTCGACTAATCTAATAATTAAAAAAATATGTATATATATATATATATATATATTTTTTTTTTTTTTACTAATTTAGCAATGACATTTTTGTTGACGCTTATAAATTCACAAAAACATATTGGAACACTTAAATTATTTATTAAAGTACAAATAAACACGTAAATAACTAATAAATCACAAATAAACGATGAGTTGAAATACTGATAGAATTAACTAGTGCAAAAGAATGGAATGTAAACCGATTCAGAACACCGACTTCGCCTTTCCAACATGATTCAAAACAATTCTTAAAAAACACCTAGCATTAATATTATAGTATAGTACTATATAATAGTATTATAATAATTATTCATTGCCAATCAGATTTTCATAAAGAGTGTCATTTTAAAGGTATTCTTAGTGTAGAATTTGAATTCTGAAGTATGTGGGATTAACTCTAGAAATCGCTATTTATATGACGAACATGACATGCTTTTATTTTGAAATGTTCACCGGAAGTACGTTCGCTAAACCGCTAACTTCACCTTTACACTCCGCAAAAAAAGCACTTTTTGTCATTGCGTGTAGTGCCAGTAATAGTAACAGTTTTTGTCATTTTTTTCGTTTGTTAAGCAGCGATTTTTCATGTTTGAAGTGTCACCTTTTGACCGCAAGTTTGCTTTCACGAGACGACTGCCAATGTTTTATAGCAGGCTAAAGTAAGTTGCCTTTTTTCCCCCCATTCACCTCAGTGTAGCAGTGCTAACGTTACATTGTTTAATATAGATATTTTTTCTTATTTTGTACGTCTGAACTTTGATTCTACAGCGTGTTGATAAGAGAAAGGAACTGGAGTCTCATATGCCATCAGCACGCACGCACCAATGTATGCACGCACGCACGGATGCACGTGATCAGGCAGCCGTGAAAATTACCGCCCTCATTTTTATTTGCCGTGCGATAAATGGACTCATTGCATATCGCGACAGGCTTAGCAACTTAAATAAAACATGTCGTTTGTTAGTTAGATGGACTTACAAACTGGGTGACGGCGCTTTAGATGTTTATTCACGGCCGACGTGCAGCCAAACTTGGCATTGAAGAGACAGGAGACAAGAGTGTACCCTCCTTTGTTTCTTTGAAATAAGTCAATATTTTGGACACTCTGGTGCGCTTTTTTGGCTTTGTGCCGCCTTCCTCGCTTGCATACAGAGTGTCCGACATTCTGAACTTTCCACGTATATATTTTTTTAACCCTTCATTAACCCGTCGACGGATTTACGTCATCGATGACGTCGACTAGTCGGGACAGCTCTACTAGTGTGTCTCTTCATCATCCATCCGGCCGGTAGCTCACATCGAGCGTTTTTGCGCAGAGTCAAGTTCAAAAGAACAAGAAAATCCTCAAGGCCGTGAGGGACTTGGCCCCGGATTCCCTCATCATCGAATACAGGGGCAAGTTTATGCTTCGGCAGCAGTTTGAAGCCAACGGATACTTCTTCAAGAGGTCAGTCGCGGGACACTCGTCGCAAAAAGTGGCACACGCCCAGCCTCACACCTCTCTACTTCCTTCTCAGACCTTACCCCTTTGTGTTATTTTACTCCAAATTCGACGGGCTGGAGATGTGCGTGGACGCGCGTAGCTTCGGCAACGAGGCGCGCTTCGTCCGGCGGTCCTGCACCCCCAATGCCGAGGTGAGACCCCTCGCCCCGTCGCAAACACCTTTGAAACGTTCGCCTCCACTACAGCGCTTTTCTTTGTCGGCTCCAGGTACGGCACGTCATCGAGGAGGGCATGTTGCACTTGTACATCTACTCGCTGAGGCCTATCACCAAAGGCACGGAGATCACCATCGGTTTTGATTACGACTACGGCAGCTGGTGAGTTGCTTCTCCCAGGCGTCGTTAATTGATCACAAACTTCAAATTCATTCATTTATTGGCAGTAAATACTAGAGCTGGGAATCTTTGGGCACCTAACGATTCGATTACGATTACGATTCAGAGGCTCCGATTCGATTATAGAACGATTATTGATGCACCCCCCTCCTTTTTAATGTTTTGTATATGAGTTCCAAAATTGTTCAGAAATCCTCCCAGGCTAAACCAAACTACTATTTCAGTATCAAGTTAACATATAGCAGTTAACAAATATACAAAAATAACAGTAAATAAAAAACTCCAGTCCCCATTCTGTATCAGCAGCTTTAAACAACATTCAATTAATTTAATGTTGTGAATCAACTGTTACAGTTGTTAAAATTACTCCCGTTATTCCATAATTTCCCTTCTGTCTACTTTTGTCAATTTTAAAACTATTTCATCATTTAAAGATAGATTCAAAACAAGATTTTGCCGATTTAGGAGTATTCTAGATAAAAAGTTAATTAGATTCGCTACAACAGAGCCTTTTAGAGAAGTCTACTGCTTTAAGATGGCGGCTGTTTACTAACGCCGGTAAGTCCGTCATTTCGCATCTCTGTTCAATAATACATGTTCTAACATCGCCGTCGTCTGTCATTTTGCATCTAGTTCTACATATATATGATATCTACTGTAGCCGTTTGTTTGTAGCAACTAGCAACCGGGCGTTTTTTGTAGCGGCTGTCGGCTGCAGTCAGGTATAATTTTTTTTTTTATCTAGCGGCATGAGTTGAACATTATATTTACTCACGGTCCGTTCCTCATTGCGTCCCAAAGACCGCGCTGACTGTGTTTTACTTCCGCTTTACCTGGTATAATTCAGTAATCGGAATTTGGATATTTGTGAATCGTTCTCGAATCGCGAATAATCTAAGAATCGGATATTTTGCACGGCTCTAGTAAATACAAGGTGGACTGCGCCTGCGTGAAGGGCAACCCCGAGTGCCCCGTGCTCAAGCACAACCTGGAACCCACCGAGAACCTGGGATCCACCGGGCGTCGGCGCAACAGTCGCAAGGACAAAGACCCGGGTCGCGAGGACCTGGGCCAGAACCAGAACTTGAGCGTGGACGGCGAGGGCAAGGGCAAGAACATGGGCGACTGCAAGCAGAGGAAACTGTCTCCACTACGACTTTCCATCTCAAACAACCAGGCAAGATTCTTTTTGAGAAACAATCATAATAAACACCATTCAACCTCTTTTGTCCATATCGGATGCACGTCTTTTTGTCAGTGTCTTTGCATGTGATTTCCACTGTTCGTCCCTTTCTTTTTAATGTCGTTTCACCTGTTTCCTCCTGCTAGTTGACTTCACGCCAGGTAGAACTGTTGTCCCAACAAAGGTGCTAGCTAGTGGGTGAACAGTGTTTTGTGCCCACTTACGCCCAAGCCGATGACCCCCGCACCCCACCCCGAGTCCCCCTTCTCCTCACCTTCCCTGTCCTCCGCTGCTCTCACTTGTTCTACCACTCGTCTGTAGCCAGACTTGAACGACAAAGCGTCATACCGCCGCCTTTCCCCCTCCCTTTTACAGGATCCTGACTTATTTGAGGATCTAGAAGACAAAACGTCCGTTAGCAATGAAGTAGAGATGGAGTCAGAGGAACAGATTGCGGAGAGGAGGAAGAAGATGGTAAGTGTGCCAAAGCGAAACGGCGCCGTTTGAGCTTTGTAGTAGCTTTCCTGCAGCCGCCTGGCACAGTGAAGATGACAAAAAAAAACAACAACAAACCAGCCATTCCTTGCCCCTCTCCCTGCCCCACTTGTGTGTGGTCTGTTAATTGTGGCTTGATTTAGATGCAGCTGTCTTCCTCTTCACCACTACTGACATCCTCCCACCCTCCATGTGTCATGCTTTTGCCTTTCATTTTCTTCTTTTGGCTTGCTCATTGCCTGTTGCATTGTGTTTTATGTGCTTAAAAGGCCCCCGGTAGCAACCCCTCTCGCACCATTAGGCTCCTAACACACGAGAGGACTCAAAATGAACGAGACCCCGGAAAAATTACACTCGGGAAATAACCCCGCAGTCAGCTTCATTTCCCACGGTGGAGCCCGGGCGTAAAACGCTGACTCATCATTAGCTAGCGCAGCTAAGACTCAAGAGAGGGATGGATTTTCAGTATAATGTGAGGAGGGGACGGGTTATTTTAGTAACCCACTGCCAGTGTTTATCCTTAGACATGGTAAATTGCTTAAATTGTCACTATATGGCTCCCAAAAAGTACTTTTTCGAAGCTAGCAACTCCAACTCTGCTGCAATTTTCCTCTTGAACCAAGCAGCGTGGTCGGGTCATGTTCTCTCAGAGGCTTCACAAACGAACCCCCCGCGACGCTGATTAATCATGCCTCCCGCGCCTTCTTCATCACTCACGTAACTCCTCCCCGCAGACACGAGAAGAGCGGAAGATGGAGGCCATCCTGCAGGCCTTTGCGCGCATGGAGAAGCGCGAGAAGCGGAGGGAGCAGGCGCTGGAACGCATCGGCAGCGTCAAGCCTGAGATCGGGGGACGCGGCGACATCAAGGAGGAGCCGCCTGCCACTCCTGAGACGGTGGATTCTCCTTCTGTTGTACAGGTAGGATGCTGGATGACACATATAGGAAATAGGGAGTGGTCCCTCCTCGGTTAGAGTCATAACCTGCGAGTGATCATGTTTGACAGCAATTGACGTGAATCCATATGAACAAGTTCAAATGGGTAAACTCATTTCAATTCACTGCAGACAGTTGAAAACCTCTCTTTTTCTATCACTCAAGCCGCCTCTTCTTGAGGTTAAAGAGGAGCCAGGGTTGAAACCGGCCAAGGTCAAAGGCTCCCGGAACAGGAAAAGCTTCTCCAGGAACCGAACGCACATCGGTCAACAGCGGCGGCGAGCCCGCACCATCAGCACCTGCTCCGACCTGGCCCCGGGTTCTCCGGCCGAGCCGGCCGAGCCTTTGCCCGCCGAGCCGGCGGAAGGGGAGCCGCCCAGCGCGCCGGAGCCCGAGGCCGTCGCCCCGCAGCCGCCGGACGCCAGCCCCCCGCAGAGCAGCTCGCCGGCGCACGACCGAAACCGCGTCGGAGCAAAGAATTTCAAAACGAAAAAGGTCCGTTTTCTGCAGGATTGCGGAAGATGACATCATCGTTTAAGCGTTAAACATTCTGATCTCCGCAGCACTTTGTAAGCGAATGGGTGGGCGAGAAGCAAGCGGAACGCTCCGCGGCGCGCACACCTGAGCCGCCGGCGCCCGAGCGGCCCCTACGGATCAGCAGCGACCCCGAAGTCTTGGCCACCCAGCTCAACGCCCTGCCTGGCCTGGCCTGCTCGCCGCAGGTCTACAGCACGCCCAAACATTACGTCCGCTTCTCCTCGCCTTTCCTGGCCAGCCGCAGCCCCACCACCCCCGGCGTCCCCACGGGAAGACGACGTTCCCGAGAACTGCCCGAAACGCCTCCGACCACCGGCTCCTGCAAGAAGGTGCCGTCATCTCCTGTCGGTCGTCATAAGGATGTTCACCTTCCAGATTACTCACTACTCACTATTCTGTACTGCAGCGATGGTTAAAACAGGCGCTGGAAGAGGAGGGATCCACCAGTCCGGCCAGAAGACCCAGTCACTTCATGCCTAGCGAGGGTCCTCTCAGCCCTTCCATTAATGGGGACTCGGACAGCCCCCTCCCCAACGGCTCCTGTTCACTGCCCGGTAATTCACAGCCATTGACAGCAATAGATAGACAATAGAATAGATAAACTGCTAGCTCTAGCATTGAAAAAGTTGTGTTAAAATTCCACTGACGGTCGCATTTAAACTGCGAGGGTTGGCATCCCTCTTGAATTCAAATAAATAAAACATTCAAAATCCATTAAAAAAAAAAAAAAAGTAAAAATGTTTTAGTGCCATTGACTGCAATACACATCAAATCCATTTTGATTGATCATCAAATGATCGCTTCCAGCCCGCTCAGTCAAATTGGATTAGACGTCTATTGCCGTCAATGGCAGCCAATGATTTATGTATGTGTTAGAGGTGCACGATAATTATCGGTCCGATAATAGGAATTATGATGTCATCCCAATAAATCCGATAACGTAATATATTATCATTCCTCTTGATAATATTTTTGGCACGGTGTCGAATAGGGATTTGTGCGTTTGTTTCCACTCCTGTTTTTCCAGTATGCAAAGTTTTGTTAGTCTTTGTTTTGTTCATGTCATCATGAAAATTCTGGTTCGGTCAAAGGCAAATCTAAGCTGAATCAACCACTAGTATTTTTGACCTAAAGGTGTTCAAAAACTCAGGTGAATATACATTGAAAAATTATATATATATATATTATAGGTTATCATATCGGTATCAGCCTTGAGGAGCAGGAAGTTATTGGTATCGGTTTCAAAAAATGGATACCGTGCACCCCTAGTATGTGTATATAATATCTATAAATGGCGGAAAACACAGACAAGACTGAAAAAGCAGTTTCTGCTCTTGCACTCCTCTTTAAAAGAAACTGCGGTATTTTAAGCCAAAACAACTGTTGTGTTTGATAGAACAATGCCTATATGCTGAAATAGCAGATTCATGGTGCATTAAGCCCCCGAACTATTTTTAATTTGTCCGTTTTACCCCGGAAAACTCCCGTTTACAGACGTCGCGCAACCGCTTTTGTTTCAACCCAGCAATAAAACGAAGGTAATTAATAATATTTATTATTAAAAATGTCTGTCGTTTTTAGCTTAGAATCATTCATTGTGTCTAATATTTAGTTAAAAAAAAGGTCTTTAAAAAATTATTCACTCGCACATTTTAACAAATTACGTCACAATGAAAAAATTGGCGTCTGTAAAAAAAAGTCACGGATACCTACCTCATAACGCGCTTAATTGTATTTTTTTGTTAGTGTCGCATTTTTTATATTTAAGATGATAAATAATCGATCCAAACGAAAAAATAGGGGGAAAAAAACAAAAAACGTTTAACAGGGTAAATATATGGAAAAACAAATCTCGACCACTCCTTGATGTCTGTGATTTCTGCATCGCGACCCTTGTTATATTGCCATGTTTCACCCATAAAATCCCCCAAAAATCCGGCTGTGGCCATTCACAGCTGTACATGGAATTGCTACATGGAGTTTTTGGATCAAAACAAGGTAAGTACGCGATAACATCTCGTTAAAGTCATGCATTCTGTAATTCTGCTCTCGCGTGCTCTCACCTCAAGATAGGGTTTTGCTGTTTAAAAAACTTTTTTTTTTTTTTTTTTTTTTTAAATGCCCTCTTGTTCAAAATTTTTCTTCCCCCAGAAAATTGAGATTTTAAGCTTTCCAATGATGTATCACACATGCATATCGGACAGTTTTGAAAGTTGTCTAAATTGTGGGTGTCAGAGCGGAACTTCAAGTCACCTGAGTGTTTTCCGCCATATATGTACACTGTATGTATGTTTGTGTATTTATGTATACTTTGATACGCTTATGTTCTTTCAGAGTTGCCCACGCCTTTGAAAAAACGCCGCTTAAGCCCCCTCGACACCTGCATGTCCGAGAGTTCCACGCCCTACGGCTCCCCTTGTGCCACGCCCACCAGGGCCGACCAATCGGAGACGTCTTTGCCGCCCGCGCTGACGGCCACGCCGCCGCGGCCTCGAACCGAGGAGCCCGGAGTCGAACGTTTCACCAGCACCCCACCGCAAACACTTAGCACTCCCCAAGAGGTATATATAAGGGTGTAACGGCACATGTATTTGTATTGAACCGTTTCGGTATGTAGTGCTCGGTTCGGAACGGAGGCATACCGAACGAGTTTCTGACGTTATGTAACCCTTACTTTTCGAGGCTGTGAGTCGATCGGGTTACAGTTTCTTTGTGTAGATTATATTTACTCCGTCTTCTCTACTATAATGACGACCAATACGGTAGGACAGTATAACCCAGAAACGTCAACGGCGCGACAACGTGGCCGCCACGAGAATGAAGTGAAAAGCGGGCGTTAAAGTTAGTCAGCCAATGCACACCAGTCGCAGTGCGGCCGCGTGTTAGACGCGGCTCAACACACGCACACGAAAAGAACGGCAGAGTTTATTATTTGACGCGAGGCGCGACCCTCCTGCGTCAATACTACTACCGGTAGCTAGGATCGGGCAGACCGGAAGTCACTCGTGTAAAAATACGGTGGATCCGCTCGATTTTCAAACTAATATGCAACTGTAACCCACTTTTTGAGTCCTTCAGCTCTCTTGAGTGGTAGATCGGCGCACAGTTGACTTGTCTTTGTTGATTTACTGCTGTCTTCTCTGCTATTATAATAACCAACACGGCCCAGTGTTCAATACAAAACCCTCCTACCACAACAAAACAAGTAGGAAGTTACTAGGGCTGTCAAACGCTTAAAATTTTTAATCGAGTTCATCACAGCTTAAAAATTAATTTATTGTAATTGATCGCAATTCAAACCATCTATAAAACATGCCATATTTTTCTGTAAATTATTGTTGGAATGGAAAGATAAGACACAAGATGGATATATACATTCAACATACTGTACATAAGTACTGTATTTGTTTATTATAACAATAAATCAAGATGGCATTAACATTAAAATTGTTAAAGCGATCCATGGGTAGAAAGACTTGTTCTTAAAAGATAAATGTTAGTACAAGTTATAGAAATTTTAGATTATGTTAATGTTTTCGTTTTAATAAAATTTGTAAAATTTTCAATCAAAAAATAAACTAGTAGCTCGCCATTGTTGATGTCAATAGTTACACAATTCTCATGGTGCTGAACCCATAAAATCAGTCGCACCTAAGCGCCAGCAGAAGGCGACAAAACTCCAAAACACACAAGTAACAAGTGCACATGACCTGTCACGTGCCCTATCAGAAAGATGATCGGACGTCTTCTTTTGTTCTCGACAGAGTGAATCTTCCACGGAAAACTCGCCGGATGTCAGTGCGAAAGCAAATTCGTCAGAGACCGATCGCCCTCCTTCGTTGATCCCGTCTCCTTCTGTTCGGACGCCGAGCACCGACGGCATCCCGCCCGAGGCCAAGACGTCGATACCCGGGAGTCCGCAGCCCCCCCCTGTCGTCGAATGCGCGGATTTAACGGAAGAGCGGGCTGACGTCGGGACGGCGGATGGCGTCGAACCGTCCTCGTCCGCTGAAACCGCCGCCCCCTCGTCTTTTCCCGGCTGGATAAAAAGCCCGGAAAGGTGCCCGGCGACACCGGCCGGCCTCAGTTTCTCACCCATCAACTCCAACTTAAGGGACCTCACGCCCTCGCATACCTTGGAGCCCCTGCAAGCTCCTTTCAGACCCGACGTCACGACGGCGGCTGCTCAGCCGGCATTGAGCGAGGCCCAGGGTCCGCTTTTTTACCCCTGCTCCGAAGACGCGACCTCCGCTAGCTTCTCGCGCTCGCTCAACGGCGACGAGTTAGGCGGGTCCGCGCAGAATCCCCCGCAGAAGAAAAAGGTGAACTCCTGGCAATGTCGCCCTCTTGTGTTGACGCGACGACAACTGCGCTCAACGTCCCTTTTCTCTTCCAGGTTTCCCTGCTGGAATACAGGAAGCGACAACGCGAAGCTCGCCGTAGCGGCTCAAAGATGGAATGCGGCTCCCCGGTTTCCGCCGTGCCCCCTTTGAGCATTGATGTGTTCCCCGCGGTCGCCGCGGAGACACGCAACGAGGCCGCCTTACCCCCACCGCCCCCCCCTCCTCCACCTCCTTGCAGCGTCAAGGACCCGCAGACATCGGAAGAGTCGGAAAATGCTGGGGAGAGGGAAGGAGAAGGACAATGGTATGTGTGTATGTATGGTGTGTGTCATCTGCTTTTACTCATAGATAGTGAGGGCAAAAACTGTGGGTGAATTATGTGAATACTAGCACATGATATATATTTGAACAAGCCTACTTTTTTTTCATCTAGTTGTTGACATGAAATGTTATTAGCCATTAGCTAAGCTAATGCGTGTGTCAATTTAGTCAGTGTTCAGTTACTCTGTTGTCAATGTAAAAACTGCTCATTTGTAACACCATCAATGGTAACGGTTGATTTCTTCCCAGGACGTCTTCCACGTCTGTCGAGCAGGCTCGTGAGCGGAGTTACCACAGAGCTTTGCTACTCAGCAAAGACAAAGACGCAGGTGATTAAATAAAGTCAAAATACCCAAATGTGGACGCTCAACCTTCGTAATATAGCTGAATATTGATGTTGTCTTTCAAGATGGTGAAGCAGAGGATGGAGAGATGCCAACACCCATGGACTGTACATCTCCCGGTCCTCAGAAGACCCCAACTCACGCAGTAAGTCATCACCGGATTTGGCGCAACCGTTTCCGGCGGTCTTGTTTCTGACCATTTTGTCGTCGGCGTGCAGCCGGGCTCTCCCGTTCCCGCCTTGCCCTCGAACTGGAAAGAGGAAGAAGGCGACGGTCCCCCTCGAGCGGGCAACCCGACCCCGCAGCCGCCCAAGTCGAAATCGGCGCCCGTCACCCCGACCAAGCCGCACCCTCCGCCGACCTCGTCGGCGGCGCACTACCCGGGGTCGGTGCTCCTCCACGGGCAGCCTCAGAGCTCGACCTACCGCAGTCAAAGGGCGCTCTTCTCCTCCCAGAACCAAACTTCGGGGCAGGCCCCTGCGCCTTCGTTCGTCCAGTACGGCGCTCAGGGCGCCCCTCCGCCGCCGCCCCCGCCTCCACCGCCCGCCTCCACGGGCTACTTCCCTTCTCAAACTGCCTTCCCGGGATTCAAAGCGACGGTGACGCCCTCCTACTCCCCTGGCTCTCAGGGCCTAATGCAGACTCTTCCCCACAGCGTGCACTACCAAACCTCGGCCGCCCCGCCTCCTCCCCCGCCCCCTCCGCCCCCGCACCCCATGTCAGGCCCCACCCTACTGCACGTCAACCTGCAAGCCGCCCCTATCCAGCAGATAATGCTTGCGGCCGCCCCCGCGCTGACGCAGGGCCAGCCCTCGACTCAGCAGCAGCAGCCGCCCCTGTCCCTCACCCCGCCTCCGCCGCCGCCCCCTCCGCCGCCCAACCCATCCGGCGGCGCCCACCACTTTCAGAACTTGGCAGGGTTCCAGACAACTTTGCTCACTAACTCCGCGGTGCCCCCGTCGGCGTACCCCCCGTCCCTCCAGCAGACCGGACTGCCGCCGCCCCCGCCTCCGCCCCCGCAACAGACTCAGCAAGGCTCGGCCGCCACACCTCAGTTGCCGAACCCGCGGGCCCCCGCTTCTTCCGCGCCCTTCCACACTTCGGGTTACCTGAGCACAGGGTGGCACTGAACTCTGCACGAGGGGGGCGCGGGGGCCCGGGTCTGCTTGCGAAGGGCATTTCCATAGGAAAATATTCCAAATTGGAAGCTTTCCATGAGTTTCAACGGGAACGAAATCAAAATGAATACCGACTATAAGTCGCACCGAAGTCAAAAGTGCGACTTATAGTCCAGAAAACGAATCGTATCCCAGTCCGACCTTCAATTCCCGGTTCATTCCTGTCGATTCCCATGGAAATCTTCCCACTTTAAAAATTCCTGTCATTTTGTGACCCTAAACAACAGGGCAATGTAGTTTTTTTATGGCCAGTGGAAAAACAGCTGATTGTTGGTTCAAAGGGTATTTCATCGAAATTTAAAAAAAAAAAAAAAAAAAAAAAAGACTGACATCCTCTTGAAGTGATACTGTAAAAGATGGCGCCCCCTGGTGGTGCTCTTTGCGCCCTTCTGGTTTTCTACTTCCTTCTCGCAACGGGCGGGCGAGGAGTTCACTGTTGTGCGTCTCGTTCGGGTTCCTGTTGTTCCTGCCGCACTTTGTTCGTTTAGCATTGGACATTCCAGCCTTTTCCCCGCCTCGCCCTTCTGTTTCAACTCTGCCTGCCATCGACGGCGATAGACGTCCAATCCATTTGAAGTGGAACCCTCCCACTTCAAATAGATTGGACGTCTATCAGTGATAAACACACTGAAATTCTTCTCACCGTCAATGGCACCGGCGTGTTACACCGTTTTTTCCTCCCGTGAAGACAAAAATTTTTCCTCAGTCTCACATCCGAAAAAAATCGGAACGCGGGAATGAGTTTGTGTGTTCGGCGGTCTTTCGAGAGGTCCCGCAGTTATGCTAGCAGTTTATTATTTTTTGAATAAGGAGCGTTACTTGTAGAAAGTGTATCGAAATGTATAATAGGTGGTTACGCCGGCTTTCACCAAGAACACGTTTGTAAATATCTGCTGTCGTTCTTTTTTTTTTTTTTTTTTTTCTACGCCTGTACAATTCGCTGGCATCGCGCCCCTCCATTTTTCAAACATGGTTGTACATAGGAACGCTCTTCTTGGCAAAGCTGAATGTTTCCGTGACTGTAGCATTATTTTTTATTTCCACCTTCTCTGGACTCATTGACTTTGTCCTGTTTATTTTTTATTATTATTATTATTATTATTAATATTATTATTCGTGTGTGTGAGTGTGTTTGTGCTGAGGGGAGGAGCTCACAAACACTGCACTGGTTGGCTATTTTCATGGTTCATTATAATAAATCACTGTTATGACAGTTTTATAAACACTTCAGTTTGACGTTGCATTTTTGAAGAAATTGAAGCATTTTCAAATTTGCTCTTTATTTAACGGAAATGATGTCAAGGTGATACACTCCACTCTTTTATGGACATTTTGCCTCTTAATTTGATCGTGAAAATACATGCAGATAGGTTAAAAACGATAAAATTGCGGTATTTTTTAAAGTAGACCCTATAAGTTTGCACTTTCAGTTGTGGCCACTAGCGAGCGCTGTTTCTTGGTATAGATTCCTGGCCTCAAAACTGCAATTTTTTAATTTTCTTTTTTTATGAAAACATACAGGTGGAGGAAATACATCTTGTGCAGTGGCGGAACAAATGTGAACTGGGCCCAGGTGCGTTATGAAAAAAACAGCCCCCCCACCCCCAAGATGAACGTCCGGTAGGTGGGGTCCAAGGGCGAATACTTACTATTTTCATTTTTATTGAGTCTTAACTGCCTCAAAATAGTTTGAGCGTGTTTTTTCCTGTTTTTAAGCCTTGTGGTCGCTTCAAACCACATAGTGTATGTATAACACCCTTATTTGATTTTAGTACGTTTAAGCCACTTTGTAGTTCGTTCTTCCTGTATGCATCAAAACCAGTGGTTCTTAACCTGGGTTCGTTCGGTGAGTAAGTTTGAGGTTCGGCTAAGGTAAAGAAACGCAAAGCCCTATTTTCGGATGCCAAATCAAGGAGAAGCAGCTCTTTAGACCAGGTTTTTTAGCCCTGGATCTGATGGGAGGAGGAACTGGTTTGCTCAGTGGAAGGTTGACTTGCACTTGGTATGAGGGAAAACCACAGACCAATTGGCAGCATGGTCTGAAATTTTAACCTGTTTATAGAACATGCTGTCAAAATGAGAACTTTGAACGAGAATTTGCTCAATTATTAGCTTGATATATATAATTAGATAGTGGGGCAAATAAGTATTTAGTCAACCAGTAATTGTTCTCCCACTTGAAAATATTAGAGAGGCCTGTAATTGTCAACATGGGTAAACCTCAACCATGAGAGACAGAATGTGGGGGGAAAAAAATAAAATCACATTGTTTGATTTTTGAACAATTTATTTGCAAATCATGGTGGAAAAAATGTGTTTGGTCAATACCAAAAGTTCATCTCAGTACTTTGTTATGTACTCTTTGTTGGCAATAACGGAGCCCAAATGTTTTCTGTAACTCTTCACGAGCTTTTCACACACCGTTGCTGGTATTTTGGCCCATTCCTCCATGCAGATCTCCTCTAGAGCAGTGATGTTTTGGGGCTGTCGTTGGGCAACACGGACTTTCAACTCCCTCCACAGATTTTCTATGGGGTTGAGATCTAGAGACTGGCGAGGCCACTCCAGGACCTTGAAATGCTTCTTACGAAGCCACTCGGCTATGTGTTTGGAATCACTGTCATGCTGAAAGACTCAGCCACGTCTCATCTTCAACACCCTTGCTGATGGAAGGAGATTTTCACTCAAAATCTCTCGATACGTGGCCCCATTCATTCTTTCCTTTACACAGATCAGTCGCCCTGGTCCCTTTGCAGAAAAACAGCCCCAAAGCATGATGTTTCCACCCCGTGCTTCACAGTGGGTATGGTGCAATTCAGTATTCTTTTTCATCCAAACAAGAGAACTTGTGTTTCTACCAAAAAGTTCTATTTTGGTTTCATCTGACCATAACACATTCTCCCAGTCCTCTTCTGGATCATCCAAATGCTCTCTAGCGAACCGCAGACTGGCCTGGACGTGTACTTTCTTCAACAGGGGGACACGTCTGGCAGAGCAGGATTTGAGTCCCTGGCAGCGCATTGTGTTACTGATAGTAGCATAGGTTTACCCATGTTGACAATTACAGGCCTCTCTAATATTTTCAAGTGGGAGAACTTGCACAATTAGTGGTTGACTGATCTTGTGTATCACTGAATTGGAACAGTTGAAAATGTCTTCATCTTCTGCGAAGAATGACTACCATACCAGTCATTCACGTACTTTATTATATACAATGTATTGTGAGTCACGAGCGTGGCAACGGAATGAGTTAAATTCGTACCTCAAAGCACCATTGTGTCACCACGAAAACAATAATGACCGTAGAGGTAGATGGATTGTGTTGATTTTTTTTTCTCGTATTTTCTTTCTTTTTGAAGGACTTGTACTCCACGACATGAAATGGATGGCACATTGATGTAATCACTACGCTCAGACTATAAACTATTTCTTCTTTCATAATTTAAAACCTCTGCGACTTTACATCAAACATAGAAGTGTAGCAAAATGGCAAATTACATCATGAATTTGGTCCATAAAAAGTCCTCGTTAATCCGCGTGGACCACACCGGCAAAAATTCTACCCAAAAAGAAGCAAGCAGTCCTTGTCCATCTCGCAGAGGTCACGTCCCAAACTTAAAATGAAAAAAGAGATTATTAACACAGATTTGGTTGGTTATATTTTTAAATTATTCCAATTCGCTAACATTCCTCACCTTTTGGAAGCATGGGAAAACTGCCTTGCTGGTTAGATGGCATTGTTGGAATTCTCTAGGAAGAAAAAGCATCTAAAATCGTGTCACATTTACTTTCATATTTAGGGGATTCGACTTACTGTCCGCCAGCAGCTCGTCAGCCATAAGGCTATCCTGTCGGTTGCCCAGCACGAAGGCGAGGAAGGAGAGAATGAGGGCGTCCATGATGCCCATAATGGCCAAGATGTAGGCCCACCGTAGGGAGCAGGCGCCCAACGTGTACTTGTCCGTCCGCTCGCCACACATTCGCTTCACCTCATCGCTGTCCCAACCGTCCGGGTAGATCAAGCAGCCCAGGATCAAACACGTGCCTGCGGACGGACGCCGGCGATGAAATCCGACGTTAACGATGCCTTTGAGGCCTTGAATTCATTCCAGTTGAATTTTCTCAAATTGGCCAACTCCCGACAGTCACGCGTGCTCAATGCCGCGGAAGAAACCGTTTTCTCCGCTTTAAAAGTTAGAGATATTTCCCTACGGCCTCGGCGCCTGACTTCAAAGGCGGGCGCGGGAAAACAAGGACACGCATGAATCTGCCCGGCAACAAGGCTGAATTTAGCTACAACTTCTGCTTTGCTAGTTGTTTACCCTTATTTTAGCTTGGCAAGCCTCATTGCTAAATTGTCAATGAGTACTTGCTTGGGTTAGATTACTTACCACGCCTTGAAAATCCTCATTAGTGAAAGGAGGTGATCCCCTTTAATCCTCCTGACTCGTCTGCACTTTACATCCGCTATCTCCCCCAACCGCCTCACTACCCCCAGAGGCGTCGCGTCCCATTAGGCAAACCAGGCAATTCCCTAGGGCCCCCAGCTAGCACACGCAGCTTCACTGTTCTGTCACAGCGACAAGTGTAGGGAGTGTTTCAATACCATGGAATCATTTGTCAGATTATCTAACGATTCTGTTATCAATCCCAATCACTACTAACCATGTCACGTATATTCTACATGTGTAATGCTAGGTTCATACTACAGGTCTTAATGCACAAATCCGATTTTTTTTGTCATATGTTTTTTTGGCGTGCCCGTTCAGACTGCCTTTGTCCATTGAGATCATTCAAGTATTACGCATGCGCACTAATTCGCAGTCCGACACGCGCTGAGCAAGAGTGCATGCGCAGAAGCATCAAAACAAATGACCACACATGCTGGCTGTCATCCGTCATTCCAGGGATATCATATTTTGCTTTTTAAAAAGAGGACACAAATAACACACATAAATAATCCCAGTTTAGGTTTATAATTCAAAGCACATGGATCGATAGGATGCACGCACTGTCTGTGCATGTCACACACACATACGGACAGTTTGCCCCGACTCTCGGCCGTGTAAGCAATGTTGAAATATTTCTCATATGGAGCAGACAGAAAACCGATCATTCTCAGGCTTATCCTCAACCCATTTTAAAAAATTTTTTTTATGACTGTTGTCAAGTCCGACACTACCTAAAAAGCCGTGTTCAAGGCAAGCTAGGTGCTAATAACGCACAGCTGCAACGCTACCGTAGCATCTCTCTCGCTTTTTGATGACGTAATTGCTGCATGAATTCCGATTCGAGAGACCGGACAGTACAGACCGCCGCGACAGTCTGGAAAAATGTGGCCCAGATCGGATTTTAACCACATACGAAAGTGACCCAGATTGGATTTGAAATGGTCCATTTCTATGCGACTTGTCATGTTCAGACCGTCAAGTTAATGCCTCACTTGAGTCGGAACAACGCGAAAAAATCGGATTCGTGCATTAAGACCTGTAGTATGAACGTAGCCTAAGAAAGTCCAGTCAGCTAAAGAGCGAATCACCAAGTACTCTCTAGAAAGTCCTTGCCGAGTTGTTTTATGTTGATTTTCACAGGCCACCTCGTTATTCATGTGACTACTTAAAAAAATGGTGATTTTTTTCCAAAAAAAAGTCTATGAATGGGTCTATCGTATTCCTCATCGAATACTCTATAAGAAAAATATAACATATATACATCTAAAATAATCCTAAACGATTTTATTGCCAATTTTAATACTGCTTTTAGCAAGGTTCCTTGGGTATGCGTACGTTCCCATAGCAACCAGTCCTGTTATTGTCCTACGTCACAAGCGCTGGGTATTCTGGGAGCGAGAATAGGCGTAAGGTGCGCATTTAGAGCAGAGACGGCCACCTGTTAAAATGCGTGCGTCCATGAACGAATGTAAGTACATCCATATGAGTCAGTGTAAAGTGCTTAGTTTTCGCCACTTTTATGGCCAAGATGACCGTACGTGCACGCATCGCACACTCGCACCCCCCCACCTTTGTGTTCATTATACTGCGCGAGTATGTATGTGTGTCACGTGACTCCGAAGGGCCCCCGGGGACCCTTGCTACGCCTCTGACTACCCCCAAACACTTCCTGCTGTAATATTTTTAAAAACAATTTGTGCACTGAAATCACGGTGTCAGTTAAATACATGATCGGTGACGATTTTGGACATTTTCAGCAGAAATTATGGATGATACTTAGATAGGTTTAGATCGCTGTCAACCCCTCCCAGCCAAGATGGCTTGGACGTCTAATATCGTCAATGGCAGCAAATGATTATAAAGGGGTCAAAACAAGTGCACCCATAGATCAATTTCCAAGGGGGAAATGCATTAAACTGCATCTATTCTTTATCCTCTGCCAGGAACATATCCTCTGTCGAATACATATTCCAGTACTATTTAAGTTTTGAAAGTGACCCAACATACGGACATGTCGCACCTGCAGCCAGCTGCATCCAACCGCAAATCTTGTAAACAGTGCCGGTGCCGCAGAAAAAAAAGAGAGTAAAGCACCCGATGCAGCCGAGAACCAACACCATGGATGTTGCGATGAAGAATGCGGCGGCCTTGAAGGCGCTCGACGGGATGCTGGAGAACTCCGAGAAGCTTCCCTGGCACGTCAGCTCCCGAGAGAGGCCGCTACCGATGCAGTAGTGGAAGAGGCCGAAGTAGCCCGCCTGCGGAGTGTCGGCACCGTCGCCGATCCAGTACGGCTGGATGAAGCACACCACGTTGACGATGGCGAAGAGGATGGTGAAGATGGCCCACAGCACGCCGATGGCGCGGGAGTTGCGCACGTAATTGGTTTGGTAGATCTTGGCCGCCTCAGAAGCGGGGAGCATGCTGGTGCCGGTGCTCGGCGCGCCGGGTACCATCGCGCTCCTCCTCGGCCGCCGCCTGACAGGAAAGACGCCCGCGCTCAGCGGCACATCGACGGTTCGGAGGGCTCGATCGGCGACTCCACCTCCTCTTTACAGCATCACTTGACTTGACGCGATTGATTTATGTAACAAAGTCAATCATCCAATAGCAAATTTGGCCCGTGAGAGCAGCTGTTTTTACTCCCTGAGAAAGAGTCCGCTGTACGCAGCCGCCGTGGATATTTCAGGAATAACCCACATCCTTTAATCCCCGTCTGACGTTGTGCAGTGTGCGCGTGCGTTTGCGTGTCGTTGCACCTGCCACGCAAGAATTATCATAACAAAATCATTCACACGCACAAATTAGATTATTTCACGCATCAAAATCCGCCAAATCCAAATAAAATGCTTTACCAGTTATTTAGGCGATGATTATTTCCCCCCTCTTATTATGTTAATATATACTCGTATATACATATTACATCGTAGTGCCGACATCGCATCGTTTATTAGACTGATAACGCCTGGTGTAATCCATCCCTGCTAACCGCAAGAGGGCGCCGCTGAAAACACTGATTGATCGCTTCGCACATGCGCAAAGGGGATTCATATGCTGCCTTCATGGTTTGTCATAATTATGGGAACTAGAACTTGTCCAGTCGAAAATAGCACCTGATAACCGCGTTTCCGAGATGCGTCGACCAATTTTGAAAATGGTGGCGCGCGAAAAAGTCATGAATGGTTAGAAACTACATTTTTTTCAAGAAGATGTAACGCCAATTTACAAGTCTTTTTCCCCTAAGGCCAGCAGAAAAAGGTAGTGTACACATTTATAAACCTAATTTACGGACAATAATTTACCGTTTGTATAGTTTTGCCCGCGCAACTAACCAAAATGAAGTCCGTTTCGGCTTTGTTTTTGTTGAGTTTTGTGACAACAAAATCGCATGAACCAGACGTACTCGTGACTCAGAGGGAATGTTCATCTTTCCCAGCGCATTGTAGGCAGCAATAGAACCGTACTGACTTCACGTCGTTAACAAAACTACATTACCCATTATACATTGAAACATGCTTTATTGTGATTGGTTGACACCGTCGTGTTTTTGCGACAAAGGCGCGAAACTTTGGTTGCCGAACTTTAAGCGTTTTTATCGTCTCCTTTTTTGTTTTACAATGTTTGTCAGTTCGTAAGTTAGTTAGCTTCCGTGAGTACGACTTCTTCGCTGTTGAAACGACTCATTTCCTTCGTCGTTCCTCGGTTTCGTCTTCGGACTTCCAGCCGAGTTTCAAACATTTGGCAGGTAGCTATGCTAGCTGAGCGAAGTTAACCTGTCAGCTCGTTTCGAATTGAGGGGGAAACATGTCGTCGCTTCGACAAAAAGGGCAGCATCCAGGCTACGACACGGAGAATTTGCTAAGGATGGCTGAACAGCTGCCATGTCGGGAGCCTCAAGCTATCATGCTACTGTCGCTCATGGGCGAGGTAGGACTCGGGGAATCCGCGGGGTCTTAAAAAGTCTAAAGCAGGGGTCCTCAAATACAAATCTTGAAGGTCCACAATTATTTTTTTCATACAACCATGGGTCCATCTATTAATGTCGGTCAAGTATAAGGCAGGTCTGGTAAATGTGGTTTTCTTTTGACCAAACAAAAATACAATGTACATTCTGATTAAATGAAAATAAATTAACAAAACATTTTTTTTTACTTAAAATAATAATACAAAAAAAAAAACATAAGAGTACAATGTTTACACATGTGCACTAAATAATTGACTAGATCTGTCATCGGTGCAAACAATAACTTGACAGTACATTTTATAACTAAAACTGCTGGACAAAAAAAAAACGTGCACGAAACGTAGTACAGTACATGCTCACTTGTTCAGAACATAAACGACAAGCTCTGTCATAAAGGTGCAAACATAACAATTATAACTGTAAAACACTGCTCAATGAGAGAAATGGCATTAGGGGGTCACAAAGCTGTTTACTCATCATCAGCCAGTACTTCAATGCGTCTTGTGGTTGATAAATCTGAGAGTGAGATTTGGTTTTTGTTGTTATTTCCTCCTTTTCTTTCCCTTTGAATATTGCTATCATTACTTCAGTCATACACTATTTGATTATTTCGCAATCAGATAATTGCCTTTTGTGTTTGGCCAACACCCAGACACTCTGAGTGAGCACTCTGTTGTAATATGTTGTTGTCATAGATTTAACAATAACCTTGCTTGACTCTTGATATGACTGCTTCAACCTGTTAATTTCTTGCCTTGTCAATTCTGATTTAGGAGGAAACATCTTCGAAAGAGCTTTGCTCTTTAACATAATGGCATTTCACATTTTCACATTTTATCAGAGCAACTGTCTTCAAGCATATTAAGCACATAGGTACTTGCAGTTGGTAAAATGGACGGATATTTGTCATTCCATTCCTCATTGAAACGGCGATTTTCGTTGTCCACTTTTCTTCTCTTGGTCAACTTTGAGCATGCCATTTTGTTAGATTCGGTCTTCTACTAGTGGCGTGTGCGGTGTTAGTGCACGTTGCTTAACGTTGTGATCTTGAACGTTGCCCGCCTGCAGCGAGAGTGCTGGGGTAACACGGGGAAATAAATAAATCACGTATGCTCAGTGCTCACGGTATGACTCACGTTCTTGAATGAAAAACAAAGTACAATACAGCATGTACAAACAGATTGCAAAGTGTTTGCAACTCGGGTTTGAGGTTGCTGACACTGCTGAGGTCCGTTCACGCTAGCTTGTTGCATGCAGTCGCTCTCAGCCAATTAGCGCATCCGTCCACGCTCTCTCAGCCAATCAGTGCATCCACACAGGCTCTCTCGGCCAATCAGTGCATCGTTGTCATAGAGATGACAACAGAAGTGAGAACAAGATATTTGACTAAAAATGAAACAGAATTTAGCGATAGAATAGTAGCGCATAGCGATAGATCAGTGATTCATACAAATTATATATGTTGAAAAAAGTTTTTTTTGTTCGTGGGTCCGCAGTGAGGTGTACCGGACCACGGTCTGCTAATTGAGGACCCCGGGCTCTAAAGTACTACTAGTAGTACTTTGTGCTCATTTGTAAAGAGCTGGGAATAATGGGCATTACACATTAGCGCTTAACACCCTGTTCAATGGTAGTGAATAAATTGAAGCTGGCATAACAAAACGTTTTGATTGTAATATTTAATCCAACAGCCTCAGCTGTACAGTGTTCCTTCAGTCTTCATTTATGGTCATCGAGCCTCAGGGAAAAGTCACGTGGTGAGCATTCTGTTGAAGGAACTGGAGGTAAGTGTTTGTGTTTGTAAAGGTACGTGAAGAGGAATTATTTTAAAGCTGTATGGTCCTTGCAGCTCCCCAACCTCACCGTCAGCTGCGCCGAGTGCATCTCCGTCGCCCTGCTCTTCGAGCAAGTCCTGCTGACCTTCTTCGGAGGAGATGCCGCCGCCGATCTGCCTCGCTACCCGTCGCTGTCTGATTTCGTCCGCGTATACAGGAAGCATCGCTCTCTCTCTGCCGCTGAACAGACGCGCTACATTGTCAGTAAACTCGCAGAAAATGTCACTCCATCATTATCTTCAGCGTGCGTTTTTGTTCTTCAGGTGTTGGAAAAAGCAGAGCTTCTGCGTGACATGGACGCTAATCTGATTTCGGTTCTCGTGCGTCTTCAAGAACTGGTGAGGATTTGTCATTTGGTTTAGGAGTAATATTTCATTTTTTGAAAATTTGACCCCTACCTGTAGGTGGAGGACAACGTGAGTGTTTTCCTTCTCAGCGATATCCCGTGGGACACCTTCCGGCCAAACACGGGCTGCTTGGAGCCTATACAGCTCCACTTCCCCGATTATACCAGAGGTGAATGTGATAGGTCAATGTGAGAGCATCCATTTTACTTCCTTGTAATATTTTTTCCCTCTTTTTTTAGCGGAGCTTCACCAAATATTGTCCCGGGACAGCCACCCGTCCTACTCTGCCGACTTCTACGCCTCCTACATCCACGTCCTGTTAGGCGTCTTCTACATAGTCTGCAGGGACCTCCGAGAGCTACGCCACCTGGTGGGTCGCGCCTCGAAAATCACTCGGCCGTTGTTGGTTTTCATGATTATTTTTGCTTTAGGCTGCGCTCAACTTTGCCAAATTCTGTGAGCCTGTGACTGAAGGGAAAGGTAAGATTTTGAGTGGCTTAAATAGGACAAGGATGGATTTGAGTTTTATTTATTTATTTATTTTGGACGCCAGCAACCGAAAGCGACTCGCACAAGCTGTGGAGAAACATCGAGCCTCATCTGAAGAAAGCCATGCAAACGGTTTACCTAAGGGAGGTATCCAGGTGAGTGTCTCCTTGAAATGCTTCCCTAATCAAGTGTTTACAGTCACGTGTGTTTTTCAGCCTGGAGTGGGAGAAGAATCAGCAAGTTGAGACGCCAACCGGCCCTTTAAGAGGTCACTATCACAACGCTGAATGCATCCCAATAAGTTTTATTCACAGTGATGTCACTGAACTTCCAGATTACTTTTGGGTTAGCGATAGCAGTGTATCTTCAGTATTTCTTTAATGGGGATTGTCTGCACTGCTCCATAATCCTACTACGTAGATGTGTGGTGATTGATTATACATTGATATTAAAAGGAAATACATAAACAAAGCGAGGCTTCACACACAGGTACGTTGCTAGCATTATTAGCGTTACTTGGCTTCCATTCTAGAAATGTTCATTATAGTTGAATTGGAAATATGTATTGAAGGAGATGGTACCTTTTTTCGTAGGCACCGTCTAACTGCATTACTCTAACACACATAATAAAATCACTGGTAATAGTATTGTTTCTAACATTTACTGTTTGACTGTTTGTACTACTATAACACACCCAATATAAAATAAATAGCACTTATACCATAGTTTAAGGAATGTATACTAGTATATATGTATATATATATATATATATATATATATATATGTGTGTACACCATCGTTCAAAAGTTTGGGGTTTAAGCGACCCCAAACTTTTGAATGGTAGTGTGTATGTATATATATATATATATATATATAAATTGTCCAAATGAATCTGACCTTCTAGCCAGACTGCTGGAATCGCACCAGCCGAACCGCCGGACCTGTGCTGGCACAGCTCCAATGACCCGGGCTGGCGAGATTTGACAATTCGGCCAGAAGGCCAAATTCCGCGCGTTCACCTTAGTCTTAACCCTTTGTACTGACTCCATTTTGAAAGCTAGAAGAAGGCTCAATGAGAACAAATTGACAATTTATTCGGGTCCCCGAGAAAAATGGCAACGCTTAGTTAAACATTCAGTCTTTTGGAGGCTCTCGCGGGGCGGGCTGTGGGCAAAAAGAAGGGTGTGTTTAGGATGGTCTGTCTGTGGATTGGACTGGAGGATTCGGAAGTGACTGTTGTCAGGGCAACGAGGGTTGTGGATTTTACCACCTCCGCGTCAAAGGGGCTTTTGGAGGCTTGTCAGTCGTGTTATCAGTTGGATATCGGGCGTTGGTTTTCCTTGTGTTGGGACAGGGCGTCCCGCTATTTGTTCTGAACTCTCCGCAAGAACTGCTTGCGGGAGTTGGTGTGTCAATCTTGCTCAGTCAGTTGCATGACGCACGCGCTGGGCTTCTATGATCAGAAGGCGTCATGTATCTCTTATGCCCTATATTCTGCTTGTTTTCCTTAAACTATGGTGTAAGTGCTATTTATTTTAAATTGGGTGTGTTAAGAGTAATACAAACAGTAAATACGAGAAACGATTCTATTCCCCGATTCACTATATTAGGTGTGTTAGTGTAATGCAAACAGTTAGACGGTGCCTATGCCGGTATGACTACATATGAATTCATATGATTTTTTTCCCCCACGCGGTCAGGTTTGTCGGCTCATACCCACGTGGAATTGCCGTTTTACTCCAAGTTCCTGCTTATCGCCGCTTACCTGGCGTCCTACAATCCCGCCCGCACTGACAAGCGCTTCTTCGTCAAGGTGAGGTCATGAATTATTAATGTGAAAAAATATGAGAACTTACATGACGCAACGTTGCCAACAGCATCACGGCAAAATCAAGAAAAGCAAATTCCTGAAAGGGAATGAAAAGGTAAGCGAGCGCTTGATATGAAATACGGCAGGAGATATTCCACGTCATTTGTCTCCGTCTACAAAGACGAGCAACCACCTTCTGGGACCGAAACCTTTCCCGTTGGACCGCCTGCTCGCCATCTTTTACAGCGTGGTGGACAGCAGGGTGGCGCCCACAGCTAGCATCTTCTCTCAGGTGAGCTTTCGATTCCGCTAGCCACTGCGACCAATCGTTCTAGCTTGCTGTCCGATCTCCTTCAGATTTCCTCGCTGGTCACCTTGCAGCTTTTAACTCAAGTCAGTCACGCCGACCAGCTGGACGCCCCAAAATATAAATGCGCCGTCTCTTTGGACTTCATTAGCGCTATTTCCAGGTATGTGCGGATACACGTGTGATGTTTCCAACGACAACACACACGCATACGTTGTCTTTTATCTTCCCAGGACGGTGAATTTCGATATTGTCAAGTATCTTTACGACTTCTTATGAGGGATTGTTTTTGTGCGGCGTGGTCATGACATAATAAATCAACTCATTTTCACACAAATATTGACTCTTTTGGTCGATTCTATTGGGTGAAGGTCGGAAAGTGACAATCATTCGAAATACAGAGCGTTATGCTACATGTATTTGCGAAGATTATGTTTAACCCATTGGTGGCTGAATTTAAATTTAATAAATATCCATCAAAAGGCATTGGGGAATACATGAAAATCATCGTAATTTTAAAAATAGATATATTTGAAAATTAAAAATGAAAATACTAAAAGTGTAAAATTCCACATTTACCGGTAATATAAAGTAAAATAGTTTTATCAGAAATGCATATTAAAATAACATTCATATATGGTGGAAAACACTCAGGTGACTTGAAGTTCCGCTCTGAGACCCCCAATTTGGCCAAATTTCAAAGTTATCCGATGTGCATGCGTGATACATCATTGGAAAGCTTAAAATCTCCATTTTATGAGGGAAGAAAAAATTTGAACAGGAGGGCATTTAAAAAAAAAAAAATTTTTTTTTTAAACAGCAAAACCCTATCTGGAGGCAAGAGCACGCGAGAGCAGAATTACAGATGCCATGACAGATATTACTTACTTACTTAGTACTTACCTTGTTTCGATCCAAAAAATCCATGTTGCATGTATCACTGAGTGTCAAGACACAGCTGTGAATGGCCACAGCTGGATTGTTTGGGGATTTTATGGGTGAAACATGGTAATATAACAAGGGTCGCGATGCAGAAATCGCAGACATCGAGGAGTGGTCGAGATTTTATTTTTCATATTTACCCTTTTAAACTTTTTTTTTTTTCAATTTTCTTTGTTTGGATCTATTATTTATCATCTAACATCTGAGAAAATGCGACAGTAACAAAAAAAAATACAATTAAGCGATAGTTATGAGGTAGATATCCGTGACTTTTTTACAGACGCCATTTTTTTTCATTGTGACATAATTTGTTTAAAAGTTTAAAATACAGTGGGGAGAACAAGTATTTGATACACTGTCAATGGGAAAACCCATTGGCAGTGTATCAAATACTTGTTCTCCCCACTGTATGTGAGTGAATTTTTTTTTTTTTTTTTAAACGAAATATGAGAAATCAATTCATGATTGTAAGCCAAAAACGACAGACATTTTAAATAATAAATATTAGGGCTGTCAAAATTATTGTGTTAACGGGCGGTAATTAATTTTTTGAATTAATCACGTTAAAATATTTGACGCAATTAACGCACATGCTCCGCTCAGATTAAAATGACAGCACAGTGCAATGTCCAAGTGTCCATGTGCAATGTTTTTGGAGTTTTGTCGCCCTCTGCTGGCGCTTGGGTGCGACTGATTTTATGGGCTTAAGCACCCATGAGCATTGTGTAATTATTGACATCAACAATGGTGGGCTACTAGTTTATTTTTTGATTGAAAATTTTACAAGTTTTAATAAAACGAAAACATTAAGAGGGGGTTTAATATAAAATTTGTATAAAAAATTGTATAACTGTCATCTTGTTGATTTATTCTTATAAACAAATACAGTCCTTATGTACCGGATGTTGAATGTATATATCCATCTTGTGTCTCATCTTTCCATTCCAACAATAATTTACAGAAAAATATGGCATATTTTATAAATGGTTTGAATTGCGATTAATTAAAATTAATTTTTAAGCTGTAATTAACTCGATTAAAAATTTTAATCGTTTGACAGCCCTAATAAATATAATTAATTACCTTCGTTTTATGGCTGGGTTGAAACAAAAGCGGTTGCGCGACGTCTGTGAACGGGGGTTTCCAGGGTAAAACGGACAAATTAAAAATAGTTCGGGGGCTTCATGCGCCATTAATCTGCTATGGCAGCATATAGACATGTTGTTCTATTAAACACAACAGTTTTTTTGGCTTAAAATACAGCAGTTTCTTTTATAGAGGAGTGCAAGAGCAGAAACTGCTTTTTCACTCGTCTGAGTTTTCTGCCATATATGTTTAAAAATGATTATGACTATTAAAAATGGGAAAATCCTAATAGATTGAATAACAAACAATAGAAGATTTTTTTTTCTAATTTGAAATGAAATCTGTATGAAACAATTAACATGTTCCGTATTTACTTCTATTTTTTTTCGAACGATGTTCGCATAATGGCTCTATTTTTTTCAATTTAATTTTCGATAGTGTTTTTTTGAATTAATCCTGTTTTCATATACTTATGTCTTCCTCCAGTTCTACATTTCTATTTATTCAATGTAAATTCCGACATCTCAACTGAGGAGTTTAATCACACACAAAAAAAAATATCATCCCCGCATGTGACATGACTTTATTATACAAACAATCCGACCAAAAAGGCACTAGTCGAATGCTGCTGATCTACTTTTGTAATTTGAGTTCCTGGCAGAAGCTCATTCACCATCTTGTAAAATAACAGTAAAAATATGACAAAAACACATTCAAACAAGTCAACTGTATTCACTGAATTCCTCGTTTCTGACTGAATTCAGTTTGAGCGCAACTTGATTTCCAAAATATTGACGCCATGAATAAACTTTGCTAAACGCTGTGCCGCCTGCTGTGAATCATGGCCACGATGTGCGTCAGGTCCAGACTCTTCATCATCACTTCCATGAAGTCTTCGTCGGTACGCGCGCCCGCCACGAACTCTTCGAGTGACAGCTCGCCTGTCGGTACGGCCCGAGATGTCAGTACAGTGAACTCATTTTACCGATTTACCGCACTCACCGTCGCCGTTGATGTCGATCCTGTTGAAGACGCTGTTGGTGAAGTCCTCCGCCGTCACCTCCTGGTTGTCGTTACCGTTAATAGCGCGAATAGCCTGTCGGAAGCACAACGTCGCCGTTAACCTCCAGATTAAGCGATCCTTGCGTCGACGCTCACCTTGATGATGTTGAGCAGCTCGTGTCGGTCGATGCAACCGTTGCCGTCCACGTCGTAGAGCTTGAAATACCAGCGTAGCTTGTGCTCCATTTTGCCGCGCATCACCAGGCTGAGCGCCGCCACGTACTCCATGAAGTCGATGTAGCCGTCCTAAAAAGCGCCATTTTGATCGCTTAATTGCAAATCACTTGATTTAAATCCTAATTGGCCAATTATCCGACCGCAAGCGTATCTGGTAGATTGCCGTCGCCCTGTCAGATAATCTCGCTAATCTCAAAATTAGACGTCCTTGGGGAAAGGTCATCCTTTCACGGGTTCATGGGACAAAATATTTCCAAGAAAATGAACAATAAATACCAGTTTATTTACAAGAGCCAAACTGATGCCGTCCAAAGCTGCAGAGGGCGTCGACGTACAAGTTATTGGAAGCAAACCCATAAGAAGAGGATTGGAAACAAAATTTAGCCGGTCCAAATAATTAGTGTGAAATATTTGCGGTGTCGTCAATGGTAAGAAAAAAAAGTTTAAAATGTATACTTCATTCAAACATTGCGTCAAGTCAAGTGAAGTTTATGTGTATCACCTTTAATCATAATCATTTGAGGACCACAAAAACTGAAACATGGCTTGATCTATGACGTCGTCTCTCAGGTTATCATTGTGAATCATTGATCGAGGTTATATTCAAATGAACTTAATTTGAAAACTGTTGTAAAAGCGCTGAAAATATTCATCGGAATTGATGCATTTATTTTCCGTTATGTCGATTGGAATCATTCAACTTCAAATTGAATAAAGAAAAGTTTTCGAGATTTACCGCTTGATGCCTAAATTTACATTAAATGTATGGACATCAAAAAGCATTGGGAGGGGGGGCAAAAGCATTAAAATGAAAATGGAATAATCAAATAACTAAATTTAAATTCTAGTATGGTAAATAGAGAATTATTCGGTACCTTTATTTGGTATTTTTTTCATTTTCAGTATTGTCAATTTTTGTACTTCTATTAAAGATTGTCAATTAAAAATTCTATATTTAATATTATTTGAAAAATTGTTTTTCCCCATACGATAAAAATATTTCATATTGAATTTTAAATACTTATGATGGAATAATTTATGTATAAGGCACCAAACGTGTTTAAAATAACAATTTCAGAAATAATCAAATTTAAAACGACTATTAAAAAAACATATGTATATTAAAGATTCTTCATTTTCAAGTAAACATGCCACTGCAATATGTAAATGAACATATTTGTCTTCAATTTTCCACATAAAATGATCATTTGCTATACTTTTCCCTCATTCGCTACCATTGACATCTATTCCCGTCAATGGCAATTTGAGTTTGTATACATGGGTATTAGATTATTTCAAATAAATATTCTAGAATCACTTCAATTTATCAGATGCAAAAAAGCATACCTTGTTCATGTCAAAAGTGCGGAACATCTGCTCGACGTACGCGTTCGCCTCCGAGTCCAGGCCTTTCAGACCGAAGAACTGCTTGAACTCGTGCAGGGTGAGCTGCCCCGACGGGCATTCCGTCATAAACTTTTTGTACCACAAGTGCATCTCGACCGCTTGCAGGTCATCCACCGTGCAGCCCGTCGAGTTGCCCATGATGCCCGACCGACCGGTCTTAACTGTAAGCGCCGCTTGACAGTCGCACAACAGCCGGTGAAGAAGGGCGGGAACCACTGGATTCCTTTTGTAGTCCACTTTGCGACGCCCTTCTTGAGTCGCTAATCCCTGGCTGTAATCTAACCTGATGAGAGGTTTAAACCTCCTCATTAAAACGGACGCTTCCTGCGTCGATTCGCTGACACGACACAAAACGATGCGATCATCCGTCACGTGGAGGTACGCGAGAATGCTGCGTGAAATCTGAAACGTTGCCAGGAACTTTGTCAGTCCAAGTAAGGAATTGTTAAACAAAAACTATTAAGTGGGGCAAATAAGTATTTAGTCATCCACTAATTGTGTAAGTTCTCCCACTTGAAAATATTAGAGAGGCCTGTAATTGTCAATATGGGTAAACCTCAACCATGAGAGACAGAATGTGGGGGAAAGAAAAAAAACAGAAAATCACATTGTTTGATTTTTAAAGAATTTATTTGCAAATCATGGTGGAAAATAAGTATTTGGTCAATACCAAAAGTTCATCTCAATACTTTGTTATGTACCCTTTGTTGGCAATAACGGAGGCCAAACGTTTTCTGTAACTCTTCACATGTTTTTCGCACATTGTTGCTGGTATTTTGGCCCATTCCTCCATGCAGATCTCCTCTAGAACTGTGATGTTTTGGGGCTGTCGTTCGGCAACACAGACTTTCAACTCTTCTGCACGCTTTGCCGGTGCGTCCACATTGAAAACCTTTTTCCTCTCACCTCTGGATAATAAAATAACTGCAGCTGTACTTTGTAAAATTGTTCCTCTTTTAAAGGGTTCACTTCTTTTGAGGCGTTCGATGCTCACATTGCTTATTCACCAAAAAAATCTTGTTCCTAAGAGTTTTGTCTGTTACAAATGCACACCGTTAATACGGCTTTTCTGCCAAAATATCCTATATCGGTACCGTGTGCTTTAAGCTTCTTTTGTTTCGATGCATACAGGAAAAACATACTAAAAAATGCCTTAAGAAAATACTTAAACAAAACAGTATATGGGTGGTTTAAATACACTACGTGACTAATGTGGTCAACAGATAAATACTCTGCTTTAACGCTACCACAAAAAAAATGCAATGCTTAAAAGCTATCAGAGGAAAACACGCCAAAAGTACTTTGAGGCAATGGAAAGTGAAGGGAATAGTATATTTTATCGTATTTACCGTTCGACTGTTTGTATTACTCTATCACACTTCATATAATCAATCGGGGAATAGTATCTTTTCTCGTATTTACGATTTGACTGTATGACTCTAACGTACCCAATATAAAATAAATAGCAATTATATCATGGTTTAAGGAAAACAGAATATATTTGACATAGGGCATAAGAGATACATGACTCCTTCTGACCACGGAAGCCCAATGCGTGCGTCATGCAGGTGACTGCGCAAGCTTGGCGCTGACTACCAGGTGATAGGCAAGACCCCTCCAAGCCCACGTCTGCAACACCAAATCCCGCAATCAGCTCTTCAGGACAGTCCAGAACAAATGGCGGGACGTCCTGTACTACCACAACACCCGATAACAAAAACAACTCTAAGTTTGATAGCGCGATGCCTCTCGGACGGTGAGGTGCATCGAACCTCCCACCTCAGTTGTCTCATTAACCATGACCCAGCAACGGTGACACACGAACTTGACCGCCCAAATCTGCAACAGAAGCAGAACCATACACACCTCTTTCTGCCCACGGCCCGCCCCACGAGAGGCTTCAAAAAGACAATGTTTAACTAATCGTTGTAATTTCTTCTCGGGAACCTTTTGTCGACTTGTGATATGGTGACCCTGAGTCTGTCTCCTCACTTGGGTCTGTTGCTGTTTCGCCTTGCCATTTGATCGCTGCTGACCTGAATAAATTGGCAACTTGTGTTTTGAAGCTTTCTTCCAGCTTTCAAAATGGAATTAGTACAAGGGGTTAAGACTAAGGTGAATGCGCAGAGTTCAGCCTTTTGGCTGGGTAGTCGGAATTTCGCCAGCCCGGGTCATTGGACCTGCGCCAGCGCAGGTCCGGCGGTTCAGATGGCGTGATTCCGGCAGTCTGGCTAAAAGGTTAGATTCCTTCAAAAGGTAAAAAAAACTCAATAAAAATGAAAATCATAAGTACTCGCTGCTTTTAACTGACTGGGCATTAGTAGGATGTTTCGCTGTGTAGAATATTTTGGCAGAACACTGTTTCAAAATAAGATTTGTTCTTGGGCATGTTGCAATTTGAAAAAGGTTATGGTAAACTAAATAGTCAAAGTTTGACCTTTTAATTAGAATTTTTTCCTAAACCATTTAGTGACACAAATATGATCTATAAATCGTGCAAAACTTAATTGTTGATGAAAATACACTGCAAGTATGTTTTTGTTTTTGTTTGTTTTTTTTTTAAATCTCCATTTTGACCATATGGAAGTGGTCACCCTACTTGTGAACGACTATATAGTTAGAGTAAGTGTTAAACATTGCAGTCAAGCCTTCGTTTCATTTTATAGCAATATATGAATAACTATAAAACTCATCCATCTCTTAAGTAGTTTTTTGTTTTTTCCCAAAAACTGCGATCCTATAATGAAAAAAAACTTGACATAATATTCGGGGCACCCGAATATTGGTTTAAAAACAGCTGTCAGACCCAACAAAAAACAAAATATTCCCCAATGAAAGTTGTCTAAATCTTGGGTAAAAAAATCATTTAGTTTTTTAAAGAAATGTATTATGTAACAATATATGTAAAAATAGGACATTTCATCATTTAAAACAAAAGAAACTTGTACATTACAGTATAGGTTGTCATGACCGCACAATTAACTGATTATTGTGCAATTGACTTTTTTTTTTTTTTAACAAAAAAGTATGCGTCCCCAAACTAGATTTTTTCCCCCCTGCTTATGAAAGTCATTGACTTAAATATAAAAATGATAATGCATGTAGAAATGTAACATATGGATTAAAAGAGCCCATAAAATGCTACCGTAAAGCCTAAAGGCCACAGGTATAAAACATAAGTTGTACAGTTAATCAATGCCGGTCTTCCATCTCATTACGCGTCGCAAGTGCGTGCAAATTCCATCAAAGACAGATAGCGTACAGTGCATGAAGTGCGTCGTCCAGCTCCCCGCTCCTGCAATCCACTGCACGAAGCGGCCGACGAAAGAAACGAAGACCGCCACGTAGTTGACCAGCAGTGCCAGGCTTCGAGCCAGCTGTCTGCCACGGCTGACGATCAGCTTGACCTGCCTTGCCATATTTTAGATTTTTTTCTTTTACCTAAAAAGAAAAAAATTCCTATGTTAGAATCGTTGGCTGCCATTGACTGCAATAGGCGTCCGATCCATTTGGACTGGGAGGGCTGCCAGCGATCATTCGTCAATGGCAGCCAACCATCTTAAATAAATTGAGTCAAAGCACTACAGTGATCCCTCGTTACTTTACGCTTCAAACTTTACGCCCACAGTCCATCGTAGATTTTTTTTTCCCAATTAAAAAAAAACAAAAAAAACAGATGAGCTGTCCCGAGCCGATCGCGTAGTCTCACTCTTCTTCCCTCCCTTTTTCTCCCTGCTTGTTGTTGGTCAGGCAGTGAGTGCACTTGAGTTGCTGATCAAAGTTAACAACGATTGGGAGATGTTGAAGTTTGATGTTGCCAGAGAACAGAGCTTCACAGCGCCGCATGCGTCAATCATCGTTTAACCCGTTAAACATTAGCTGTGGCAACTCCTTGTGGGTAAGTGAGCAGCTTTGGATTTGAGTGGACTCACTCAATGAAGCATTTAATAAAGCCAAGCATTTTTCTGCTTTATTCCTGTTTAAAAATAATTTGGCAGGACAGTAAAATGTTTCAAACTTATCATAATTATTATATTTGAAGTGCTTGAAAACCATTTATTAAAATATATAAATGGCGGAAAAAACTCAGGTGACTTAAGTTCTGCTCTGAGAACCCCAATTTGGCCAAATTACAAAAGTGTCCGATTTGCAGCTTAAAATCTCAATTTTCTGGGGGAAGAAACATTTTGAACAGGAAGGCATTAAAAAAAATTTAAACCCCTAAACCATAACTCAAGGGGAGAGCATAATTTTGATTTTAACGAGCTATTATCGCGTACTTACCACTTTTCCATCCAAATGCTCCATGTAGCATGCATCACCGAGTGTCAAGACACAGCTGTGAATGGCCACAACCAGACTTTTTGGGGATTTTATGGGTGAAACATCGTAATATAACAAGGCTCGCAATGCAGAAATGGCAGACATCAAGGAGTGGTCGAGATTTTCAAATGTTTACCCTTTTAAAAAAAAAATCCCCCAATTTTTGTTTGTATCGATTATTAAAATATCGGGGAAAATGCGACAGTAACAAAAAAACAAAAACAAGTGATATTTATAGATATCTGTGACCTATTTACATTTTTTTTCATTGTGACATGTTTTTTTCAAAGTTTAAAATATGCGAGTGAACATTTTATGAAGTCGTTTTTTTTCCAACTAAATATTAAACATCAATTAATGATTCTAAGCTAAAAATCATAGACATTTTGAAAAACATAATTACAAATCTTTTTATGGCTGGGTTGAAACAAAAGCGGTTGCACGTTGTCTGGGGGTCTCCAGGGTAAAACGGACAAATTAAAAATAGTTCAGGGGCTTAATGCACCATGAAACTGCTATGGCAGCAGATAGACATATTGTTCTATCAAACACAACAATTCTTTTGGCTTAAAATACAGCAGTGTATTTTAAAGAGGGCTGCAAGAGCAGAAAATGCTTTTTCACCCTTGTCTTTGTTTTCCGCCATATATATGTAAATGTTTTTTTTTAAATTATGCTTTGGGGAAAAAGTGGAAAAAATATGTCTTTCCAATGCCAAGTCTGAATACATAGATTGAACGCTCACCCCGCAATTTTTTTTTTACTACTTCGCGGTGGATATTTGTCCCCATTAGCCGCGAAAAACGAGGGATCGCTGTATTTATTTATTTATTTATTCTTTAAATGGGTGACTCATCTTTGCGTTTCCGAAGACGGTCCCTTACCTCGAAATTGACACACGGTGCCTTACCGTGTTGTCCAATCAGCTATAAGGAAGTTGTTTCCGGGAGAGTTTGGTGATGTGGCTCTGCTTGGAAATCCATCCGAGGAGCTAAAGCTCAAAAAGAAAGCGCCGAAGATCATCCAGGAAGCACTCGTACAGGTGAGTCGAAGGTCCTTTTACGATTTCACTTTTTTGCAGACTCCATTAAAGACTGTCACACTCGAAAATATTTAATCCCACCGATCGAAACGTTCGCTTCTAATTCGCGAGCGTTAGCTAGCTAAGTAGCACCGACACGGAAACTACTGTAAACAAACGTTCCACAGCCTCTTCCCTGCAAGTTTACAAACACTGCAACAATCTGACATGTCCGCCGCCCTCTCGGGCGTCAGTATTAGTCTAGTCCATCTCAAAATTTAATAGATGAGTCGTACCTGTGGACAAATCCTGTGACGCGGTCGGGAAACAGTTGACGAAAGAATCGGGAAAACTCGGTAGATTTCGTGACAGCTCGGAAGTCTGTTAGGGATCGCCGTCAATGTGTGCAGGGAAAAAAATTGGAGACGTATTCGTGTTTAGCATTTTCGTAAATTTTTCATATGCTCCCTTTAATACTATTCAACAGTGTTGGGCACGTTATTTAAAAAAAAGTAATTATAGTAACTCACTACTTCTTCCAAAAAGTAACTGAGTAACTGAATTACTATAGTAAAACTAACTAGTTACCAGGGAAAGTAACTATTTCCGTTACTTTAAAAAGACGTTGTTATATGTCAAAGAATTTGAAATTTTCTGAGCAGTATTCGAGTCAGTTGAATAGAGAAGAACAGACAGATGTTATAGAACCTTGTAATATTTATTGCACCTCACCAGCAACAGATTTATCCTACATTTGAAGTGCAACAAAGATAAACAGATTTGAATTACTTACCACAGACGTCGACAAAAGCTTTGCCCCGGGACATAAATTACACTTGACATGCACGTTACTCACTACTTCTTCCAAAAAGTAACTGAGTTAGTAACTGAATTACTCTATAGTAAAAGTAACTAGTTACCAAGGAAAGTAACTATTTCCGTTACTTTAAAAAGAAGTTGTTGTATGTCAAAGAATTTGACATTTTCTGAGCAGTATTCGAGTCAGTTGAATAGAGAAGAACAGACAGATGTTATAGAACCTTGTAATATTTATTGCACCTCACCAGCAACAGATTTATCCTACATTTGAAGTGCAACAAAGATAAACAGATCTGAATTACTTACCACAGATGTCGACAAAAGCTTTGCCCCGGGACATAAATGACACTTTACATGCACGTTGTTTTCCTTTAATTTTGACCAACTTGAAATAGTGTTTATATCTCTACCTCGTGAAGGACAAATTTTCCTCTGAATGCTCTGTCATCATATCTCTGCATCTGTTTTGCCGCACGCCCTGTTCCGGTTTGTGTGTGAAAACACCGGCTCTGGAGTATGTGCACTATTACGCCCGAGCGTTTACGTCACAGAATGGGGGATCACATGAGATTTGACAACAACGCAGCCATATTGGAAGCAGGTCTGGCTCGCAGGACATTAAACTTTAACTTGCCAGTTCGATAAAGAGACAAACTCGTTACTAAGGCAAAGAACAGATATGTGATCAAACTTAAGGATGTGAACAATGTTGACCCTTACGAGCAAGCCAAAGACAAATGGAGTAAAGATGTCGACGGGTTTCCACAATTAGACAAATTGGACATTCTGCTGTATTAAATGTTTGGCGTATATTACTAAACTCCTCAGCGATTCCGAAATTACAAATTGCTACTAAGTTTTGCTGCGGACGGGTGGAGGACCTGCAAATTATGACCGTATCAAACGGCAACTCTATCGTTCTTGCAAAGGTAGGCTATGTGTGTTTACTATTTTCATTGCCATGAACCTGAACGCACCCCAAGTCTTGGATGACAAATAAATAGAACAAAGTAGACTCGCTACGGCTGTTAGTTTCTTCAATTTATTCAAAGTAAGTAACGCACCGCTTTTGACTGTCAGTAACGGTAACGGCGGAAAAAATAATTAGTTCGATTACCCTGTTACTGAAAAAATAACGCCGGTATGTAACGGCGTTATTTATAACGGCGTTATTCCCAACACTGCTATTCAACCAATGTTTTTGTCTGCATGAATTAAAGTACATAGTAAGCTTGCAGCTCTTTTCTACACTTGTTTTTGTACAGTGCCATCCCCTATGTTCAGTCGTCTGGCCACCGTCCTCCAGGAGCTTTCTGGAGAAGAGGGTCAAGATGGAGAGACTCAGGTGAGGATGAGAAATAACTGTCACTCAAGTTAATTTTGCCTAAAATATTTTTCTCAAGGCGGGCGAGCTCACTCATCAGCTTCCTGCCGAGGTCGTCCAAGCTCCGGCAGACGCCGAGGCCCCCGAGGAGGCCATGGAACGTCTGGCCCACCTGGAGCAGCTGGTGGTGCAGCTGAAGGAGCTCATCCGTGACAAGGACACGCAGCTGGCTAGCAAAGATGCACTTCTCAAGGTTGAATAACTTGAATAGCTACAATTTCTGACATATATCATTAGGAGCGGAAGCTCTTGGTACCTCACGATACGATACAATTTGCGATACAAAGCTCATGATAACAATGATATGGCGATACAACGATTATCAATACATTGGTCAGGAAATCATTCAAGGATATTCTACAAACTGCTAATTAACGGAAAAACAAGCGCCTAGTGTGAATTGGAATGAGTTTATCAGTAGTAGACGTCCAATCCATTTGAACTGGGAGGGTGGCAGGTTGGCATCCCTCCCACTTCAAACGGATTGAACGTCTATGGCTGTCAATGGCAGGCAATTAGGTAATTTTGGGCCATTTAAAGTCTCACTGGAACGCCGCCAAACAAAAGTTCCAGCATCATCACCCTGTCCAATACAGATTCTTGATTCTTGACACCTTGTCCAATGCAGATTCTTGACTCTTGACAAGGTGATGATGCTGGAACTTTTGTTTGGTGCCGTTCCAGTGACATTTACAAAGATGATTGCCTGATGACTTTTTGATAACAACTTGTTGGTTCCTTTTATCTTTTTTTTTTTTTCTTTTTTTTTTTTAAACATTGACACCTTTTCAAAACGATATCTCCATTCTTGGCAGGAGCATATCGATAACCTTTTGGGATACAAAGTATCACAATATATCACCGTTTCGATATTTTGTCACACCCCTATATATCATACAAGTGTATTGCGTTTATCCACAGAACGAGAGGGAGACGAGCGAGGCTCGCTTTAGTAAACTTAAGCTACAGGCAAAAGCCAAGATAACCTCCCTCAGCAAGCAGATCGATAATTTGAAGGTTCAAGAAGGAACGACCGTAAGTCTCGTTCAATTATACCTCACTACGTGAATTCAAAGCAAAAATCGTATTAAAAAAACCCAAAAAATTTGTTTGTTTTTTTAAACAGAGCCTGGACAACTCTTTTTCAAAAGATGTGGCTGCGGAAGACGACCTGCAGGAGCTACAAAACAAGCTCCGTGAGGAGGAGGCGAACAGCACAGAGTTGCGAGCTCAACTCCGTGCTGCCGAGGAGCTGCTTAAGGAGAAGGAAGCCGCCCACAACGAGCAGTTGAAGCTTCTACAGGCGGTGGTGCAAGACAAGGATGTGCGCTTCCAACAGCAAATTCAGAAACATGAAGAGGAGCTGCAGAGCGCCACGACGCAAACGTCCAAAGACGTCGAGCTGCAACAGGTGCGAGAGACTTCTTTTGACAATTATGCCGTGTGATAACTGGTGCTAATCCGAGTCCGTGGCATCGTGTAGGCCCTTCACGACGCCCAGCGGCGCTGCGAGGAGTTGGAGGAAGCCTTGAAATCCCGTTCAAAAGTGCTTGAAATGCTTCAGCAGGAAGTCATCAGTGCAGACCAGCAAAAACAGGTTCAAATTGTTCAATCCAAATTTATTGAAATATGATTGAGTCTAAGCCTGAATGTCGTTTAAACATCGCCATTGCGATGTGCGCGTGCGCGATAGTCCAATCGCAAGCACGTGCAGTAGTTTTTTTTGTTTTTTTTTTAAATCCACATACGCCTTGCTTTCTGCTCTGCTCACAGCCTCACACCCTCCCTCTCCCAGCCCTTTGTTCCTCTCAGTCACTGCGGCACTTGCTTATTAAAGTTAACGATGGCTTTGATCTGGCCAAAGAAGCAGACTTCACACGAGCATCTGTCAATCATCGTTTAACTTGTTAAGCAGATTCTGCAAGGAAGCCGCGCTGGAATGAATGTGTGTGTGGGGGGGACGTTGGAGACATATGAAATAAATGACAGAAGTAGGGTTGTTCCGATCATGTTTTTTTGCTCCCGATACGATCCCGATAGTTTTAGTTTGAGTATCTGTCGATCCCGATATTTCCCGATCCGATTGCTTTTTTTTGCTCCCGATTCAATTCCAATCATTCCCGATAATTTTTCCTGATCATATACATTTTGGCAATGCATTAAGAAAAAAATGAATAAAACTCGGACGAATATATACATTCAACATACAGTACATAAGTACTGTATTTGTTTATTATGACAATAAATCCTCAAGATGGTATTTACATTATTAACATTCTTTCTGTGAGAGGGATCCACGGATAGAAAGACTTGTGACTTTGTATATTGTGACTAAATATTGCCATATAGTGTATTTGTTAAGCTTTCAGTAAATGATACTGCAGCCATTCAACCCAAATGCATGATGGGAAGTGGAACCATGACTGTGCGTAGTGCTACCAATTGATATATCTTCTCTGCGTTGGGAAATAACATAAGGTGTTCAGAAAAAGATCAATTGCTACTTTGCTTCCCCACATTGCTTCCCACGATATTTCTAATCGTAGGGAGAGGGATTGTAAGGCTTTAGCCAATTAAAAAAAGGCTCCAAAGGCTACCAAAATTCACTCTACTCATTTTACGCCGCCTTTTATCTCTATATATAGGTAAAACTGCACCATGACAGATTGAGCGCGACCATGCGTGAGTGGGTCGTGCAGTGCATGCATTAATTGCGTTAAATATTTTAACGTGATACATTTTTTTTTTTAAATTACCGTTGTTATAGGGATAAATTTGATAACCCTACCTTAAGCCTAAACTAAAGACTCTGGATGAGTGTAACATATTATGTCTGTAACGTTAAATACAATTAGAAAACGATTTAATTAAAAAATATATATATGTTAAAAAAAGGCATGGCCGATATTTTTTTGCCGATTCCGATACTTTGAAAATGACGTGATCGGGATGCCGATCGATCGGGACATCTCTAGCCAGAAGTGATCATGAGGGGTTTGAAATTTCTACATGACACTCCAAGAGTCACAGCTAAGGTAGATAAACAGAAGCATTTCATAAAGCTAAGCATTTATCTACTACACTACTTTATTCTTGTTCAAAAATGATTTGGTTGGATAGTTATGTTTAAAACTGATCATAATTATGACATTTGAAGTGCTTAAAAACCATTTATTTATATACATTTTTAAAATCACTTTGGGGGGGAAAAGTGAGGAAAAAAAACATGTCTTATATGTATGTTTCCAGTTGCTAAATCTGAATAAATACACTGAGCACAAAAAACACACAGCAAAAAAATAAAATTAAAAAAAAATTGGGGGGGGGGTGCGCTACTTCGCGGTTTTTCACTTATCGCGGCGGGTGCTGGTCCCGATTAACCGCGAAAAACGAGGGATCACTGTACACTGTGGTGATGGTGAGTCATCCAAAGTCTTTCCAAACAGCTATTCAAGTCATCTAGTGAAAATTTCTTTAAAATATATATTTTTTTCAAATATCGCAATATAATATTGCAATATATCGCAAACCCCCCAAAAATTGCAACAATAGTTTTTTCCAATATCGTTCAGGCCTAATTGAGTCATTTCAAAACCATTGTTTTTCTTCCCAGATTTTGACCGCAGAGTTCCGGAAAATGGAGGGGGAGCTGGCAGAAGCCCTTAAGCAGAAGCAGGAATGGGCCCAGCGTGCAAGCGACGCCGCCGCCGCCCTCCAGGATGCACTGGAGCGAGCCAAAGAGGAAGCGGCGAGGCACGCGAGCGATCTTTCCTCCCTGAGCGAGGCGGCTAGCGTCAACCTGGAGAGGGAGAAGACTGAAGTTGCCAGGCTGGAAAAAGAGATGGAGTTGATGACCAAGAGCGTCCAAGCGTGCCGTGAGGGTTCAGAGAGAGACAAGTTGGAAATATCTCGCCTCGAGAAGGAGCTGGCGTCTTCCAGAGAAGCAGAGTCAGACGTTGTCAAGGCCAGCCGGAGCGATCTGGAGGAGACAAAAGTGGAAGTAGACAAGCTGGAAAATGAACTGGCCTCTTTTCGACAGGCGGCCCAGAAAAAGAACGAAGTCTTGGCTGAGATTTGGAGACATTTGCAACCTCTCACCCTTGTTCAGCCATTGGATGATGTAATGATCCCAGAAGACCTTTCTATTATTCTGGACACTGTGCTGTCCATTGAGACACAAGTAACTAAGTTGAAAGATGATCAGAGAGAGAGTGAAGAATGTTGTGCTGAGCTCAGAAATGACATAAAGGCACTGCAAGGTGAGGTAGAAGATTACGTCTTTCAAATGTTCTTGAGTTAAAACGACACCTTCCTTTGCAGAGCAACTTGACACAAGCACCAGTGAGAAAGAGGAGGCCATCGCCAAGGCTCAGCAGCTGGAGCAGCAGATCAAGCCGGTGAGTGCTCCTAATAAGGTCTTATCTGCAAAGTCAGACGAGACGTGACAGAAACCAGGTCACAGACTCGAAGTGAGCCCTCTAATCCCTTCTGCCCTGTTCCATTGTCATCACCCACTTTTGAATTTGACCTTCAGATGCTGATGCTTCTGATTAAACAACAACGACTATAAGATGGGTGTCTTATTTTATGCTTCTTCTTTGTTAGCTTTCTGAAGGCGATTCAGTGGAGCCACAAACAGATGCGTCTCATGAAGCTGACAGAGGTATGTTTATTTGGGGTTAATCAGTGTCTTCCAAAACGCTTGAGTTTTTTAAAAATTTGAATCTTTGATTTTCAAAGCGACCCTCATGTTACTGAAGCAGCAGCTATCCGAAAAAGACAATGAGTTGAGCGTCTTGCAAGAACGTCTGCGTGTGGCTGAACAAAGCGCCGGTGGTGTCGCATCTGCTCAAAATGTCGATCAACCTCCAGGCCAGGTTGAGGTTGACGACTCCGGAGATAATTCTGCAACGCCTCCCGACAGCCTGGAGGATACCCAAGAAGAGGAGACTACCTTGGTCGCTGAGGACTCATCCATCTTCTCCATTTCCGCTGGCAACGAAAGCAGCCCGGAGCTCCTCGAACATCAGGAATCCCCTGAGGAGTCCAAAGGAACTTCTTCCGACGAGATGGTCACCAGCACTGATTCAGAGGTGGCTCACAGCAGCTGGACTCTTCTCGAAGCTGTGAACCAGGACGGACGCCAGGATTGGCCGTCCGTCGTTCAGGACTTTGGCCAGCTCCAGTCATGGGAGCAAGAAACCTCCACAATTTCAGCCACGTCGTCCTCTCTCATAATCCATGAGAATGTTTCGCTTCACGTCACTCAGGAGGATTCTTCCACTGAAAATGCTCCCTCGGGTGTTTTTGCTCAGGCCATAGCAGAGGAGCTCCAGAAAAGATACGGGGAACTTCTGGCTGAACTACAAGCACTCAGAGAGGCCGCTGCAGAGTCCCGTAAGAAGATCGGTAGTCTAGAAGAAGAAATGCAAAAGCTCATTGCTGAGAAAGAAGAGGTTGAAGCTCAGGCCAGAGACTTTGAAGAGGAGCTCAAGTCCGCCAGAGAGGAACTACAAAGTCTTACCCAGCACAACAGCTTTGAGGCGGAGAAATGGAGTGCAGAAATGCGTCTTCTAGAAGAACAGATTGAAATTCTATCCATTGACAGAAAAGCCAAGGAGCAGGATATACAGGCTCTCCAGGCCGATATGCAAATGGCTCGCCAAGCCATCTCCAAGCATGAGAGCCAAGCCCTGATGTTGAGTGCACAGCTAGATGACAGCGCGCTCCAATCCTCCCAGCTGGAGAGGAAACTTCAAGATATGGAGAACAGCATGTTGGAACAGTTGCAGATATCTGCTCTTGACAGCGACTCATTGTCCAAGAAGGACTCTGAGATCAGTGAGCTGCAGCGCAGACTCAACCAGAAAGAGCAAGAGATGACAGAACTCGATGAAAGCATGTCTGCAAAACTCAGCGAGGCAGCAGAGGAGCGAGTCCTGGTCAACAGTGAAGTGGACAAACTGAAAGCACAACTTGTAGAACTTAAGCAGTTAAGAGAAGAGTCCCCTGCGCCGGAGGATGAGGAACTCGCAAGTTTACGGAGTTCCAAAGAAGAGCTTGAAACACAACTGGTAAGCACACGAAAAAAGTTGCAGGTCGTGCTCGTGCAACGGAAAGAGCTGATGAAGAAGGTGGCTGAGATGGAGATGGAGGCAAAGAACAATGAAGAAAAAGACACGGCACAATCCGAAACTCCTCCCGAGGTTCAAAAGGCTTCACTTGAGGAGATGGAGGTCAAACTAGCGGAGCTGGAGCAAACGTTGAGATCTAAAGACGAAGCAATCGAAACCCTTCAGTGCAAGATGATCCAACAGGAGCAACTTCTATCCGAAACTCTTGCGCAGAGCAAGGATAACGAAACAGAACAGACCGATGTTGAATCTGACAACTCCTTGTTACGATCGCAAGTAGCCTCCCTGGAAACGGAATGCGAAACCCTTCAGAAGAAGGTCACGGAGGCCCAAGAATCTCGCAAGGAGAGCATCCGCAAAGCCAAAGAGAAAGACCGGCATCATCGGGATCAGCTGAAGCAGCAAAAGGATGAATACAGCGAGCTCTTGGAACGTTTTGATCTACAGAGTGGAGAGCGTGACGCTCTTCACACGAAGGTGAAAGAATTAGAAGAAAAAATGAGCCGCCAGGAAGAGGAGCTTCCTCCTCGGGAGAACAAGAACCTTGTTGAAAACATTGAGAAAATCCCAGCTAAAGATTGGGTCCAAGAAGACTGGGTTGATTTTGCAGCATCTGAGACTGATTCTGAGCAAACTCGATCTGTTGTTGAGGAAGAGCAACTCGACAAACAATCGGGGGATCTCCCTGTTCAAACGGAGGAACCCTTGAAAGTGCTCAGAGAAGAAATCCAAATGATGCAGGTGGCAAACCTGGAGCTTGAAAACGAGCTTCAGCGAACTCAAACCAGTCTTTCCCAGAAGGAGATAGAACTGCAAGAAGTTAGAAAGGAGATACTAGCATTACGGGAAAATGAAAGACAGATTGATGCCCTCTCCGATGAAATTAATGATCTAAGAGAAAAGCACCTTCAAGCTGAGTCGTGTGCTGAGGCCTTGAAAGCAGAAATGGAAGCTGCAACCGTCATAGCGTCGTCTCAGTCCGCCCACTCGATTGCGGCTCTTCAAGCTGAAGTGGAGGAGTTCAACCTCTTCCTGGACAATAAAAACCGTGAGATCACTGAGCTAAGCCAGCAGCTTGGTGAGCAAAATTCCTTCATACTCTCAATACAAGACACTGTGGGCCACAAGGACAAACTGATTGCATCCTTAGAGCAGGAGCTTAAGGCAGAACAGGAGAAAAGTAAGAAGTTGGAGGTCGAGGTTCCCCAGAGGCAAGAGGAGGAGGAGAGCGAAACCAAGCTTCAACAGCTTCAACGTAAGCTTCAGGCGGCACTGATCTCTCGCAAAGACCTGCTAAAAGAGAACAAAACTCTGAAGGAACAGCTGTCCTCGAGTGAGACCCTCATCATTGAACTAAATCAGAGGATGCAAGTGGCCCAAGATGAGCTGGAGAAACTCAAGACAGAACGCACACGGCTCATTGACGAAGTGGACCGCATGTTATTAGAAAACCAAAGTTTAGGCTCGTCCTGCGAGAGCCTCAAGCTGGCAATGGACGCCATAGCGAGTGAGAAAGACGCCTGTAGAAGAGAAGGGGAACTTGCCAAAGAGGAAGCCGCAAACATGTGCAAAGAATGGGAAGAGAAGGTCCATGGCATGAAGGACGAATATGAAACCCTGCTCCGCTCTTACGAAAATGTCAGTGACGAGGCGGAGCGCAGCAGGCTAGTCCTGGAGGCTGCCAGGCAGGAGAGACAGGAGCTGGCGTCCAAGGTGAGAGCCATTGAGACCTCGAAGGAGGAAGCTGAAATGCAGGCTGAGGAAGCCCGCAAAGAAGTGGAGTTGGTGAAAGACAAAATGAGGAAGTTTGTCAAAGCCAAGCAGCAAAAAATCCTGGAGCTGGAGGAGGAGACGGAAAGACTTCGCGAGGGGCAGGAGAAAGCAAAAACATCAGAGGATGAAGCTCAAACCACTGAGCTTAACAGACTTCGGGAGGAAATGCAGACTTTGAAAGTTGAGTTTGACACTGCGGTGGCAGAAAGAGATACTTTAAAACAGCAAATGGAACAGCTGAAGGATCAATTTGACCAAGTGCAAGCACAAGACCTCACTGGTCCAATGGTAACAGACGTCCAGCAATCAGAGCCCGTCGTGACGGAGGCGGAAATGATCGAGTCCAAAGATGCCTCAGAGCAGAGTCCAGATGACTACATAAGTTCAACCTCTGCTCAAGTGGTTGGATCAGAACTGTCAACTGATCATGATTTATTAGACAACAAATTGAAAGCGATGGAAGTTGCTCTTGATTCTGAGAAGGAACGCTGGCAGGAGCGGGAGGCCGAACTAAACGTTAGAATCTCCTCTCTTGAGCAAGATCTCAATGAGAGCAACGAGAAGGCCATTCTGATGGCCTCCTTGGAAGAACGTCTGCAGGAGGGCAAAGAACAAGAAAGGTGTCTGATCGAGGAAGGGTCCAAACGAGAGATCCAGTTCAAGGAACTCCTCAGAAACCTGGAAAGTGAAAAAGACAAGCTTGAAGACCGTCTGATGTATCAGCTGGCCCAACTCAACGGTAGCATCGCCGGCTACCAGCAGGAGGCAGCTGACTGCCAGAAACAACTTTCTGAGCTTCAGCAGGAGTTGGAAAGGTTGAAGAGGGAACGAGGGGACCTGGAAACCGAGGTCCGGGCTCAGACAGACCGAGCGTCCCGGCTGGAAGAAGACGCGAAGCAAGCCCAAAGGCAGAGGGCCGAAGCCGAAGCGGAGATGGGGAAACAGAGGGAGCTGGAACAGCAGCTGAGGTCTGCTCACAGGGTCAAAGAAGGCAGCCAGAGCCGAGCGCGTCAACTGGAGGAACTCTTGAGGGAAAAACAACTGGAGGTCCGTCAGCTTCAGAAGGACAGCATCCAGTATCAAGAAAGGATCAGTGAACTGGGAGTGGAAGCAAAGGCCCTCCAGTTGGGTCACAATGAGCTCAGCAAGAACCTTGAGCAATCTCAAGAGAAGAATTCAAAAAATCTGGAGGAGCTGAAGAGAACCGAAACAGAATTGGCAAACTGTAAATCCAACTTGAATGAAACCAAGGAGCAGTTAAACCAGGCCATTCTTGAAAAAACGACTTTAGAAAAGAATATCGGACAGAAAGAAGCTCTTTGGAAAGTCGAAGCGGAGCAAAACTTGGACTCTGTGCGCTTCAGATTAGGAGCTGAACTGAAGGAGATGGAACTGAGACTGGAGGAGGCTTACAGCGATCGGGACAAAGAAGAAGAGGCCACGTCGGTAGCTAGAGAAGCCGCACAGGCGGCTGAGAGACGAACGCAAGAGATGCAGGCCCGCCTCGACGAGTCTCTCGCCCGACTCGCCGCCTTCTCGCGCTGCATGTCGTCGCTTCAGGACGACAGAGACAGAGTTCTGGACGAGGCCCGTCAGTGGGAGGCGCGCTTTAACGACGCTCTGCTCGGCAAAGAGGCTGAAATTCGGGACGCGGAAACCAGAGCCAAGAAGCTAGCGGAGAACCTTCAGAACGAATGTTCTCTCAAAGAAGAACTCCAGCTCTCATTGGAAAGGTAGGTCAGAAATTGCCTTTCTTAGGGTTCCTACAGATATGAGAATATTTTTAAAATTTTACTTTACAGGTTAGAAAAAAACTGCAAGGAACAGCAACTGAAATTGGATGAGGTGGAGAAGAACCTAAACGAAAGCCGGGCCGAAGCGGAGAGGGAGCGTGCAAAGTTACTGCAAACCACTACAGAGTTGCAGTCGGCGCAAAGCGAAGCGCGTCTTCTCAAGGATGAGGTAGAAGCCCACAGCCAGCGGTCCCGCGCTCTGGAGGAGGCAGTGGCTCGTCTGCAAGAGGACATCGGCGGGGCCCGGGCCGAGCTGCAAGAGAGGGAGGCGGAATATCGCCGTCTGTGTCTGACCTTGGAGCAGCTGGAGGCAGATCTGCACACTTCCAAGGCCTGGACTGAGGACCTGCATGTGGCATTGCACGAGAAGGAGAAGAGGGAAGTAGAAATGCTGGATGAGAAGGAGCAAGCTGTTGCACAGGTAAGAACAGCAAAAAAAAAATCTTTTTGTTCAAATCCATGAACTAGTACGTTTTTCTTGCCAGGCTGCCGAAGATGCACGCACGGAGGCGGAGGGAAGGGCGCGAGATGCTGAGGAGGAGCTAGAGCAGAGGCGAGGGGAACTACGAGACGTTCAGGAGCAACTGCGTAAGGCCGAGGAGGTGAGCGACGGCCGGCGAACCAAACTGGACTCCTTCACGAAGGCCATGGGCTCCTTGCAAGACGACAGAGACCGCTTGCTCAACACATACAAGCAGCTGGAGGAGAAACACCTTCAGGTCATGATAGACAAGGATGCTTTGATTCAAGAAGCTGCGAGCGAGAACAACAGTCTTAAAGAGGAGCTGCGCTCCTTGCTGATCCAGAGGGACGACCTGTACGCCGAGAAGGCCAAACTGTCTGCTCAGCTCCACGGTTACCGTGACGAACTCAAGCAAGTTCTCAGCATGAAGGACTCTCAACACAAACAGCTCCTCGCTACCCAGCGGGAGCGTATCGCCTATTTAGAGAAGGAACGTGATGACCTAGAGAAGGCGCTGAGAAACTCTGCTGAGTCTGAGACGGTCAAAGTGGAGCAGATGACGCCATTGCAAGCTGGCACCATTCCTGGGGCTGAGGTGGAGAAGCTGAAGGAGCAGCTGGAGGCAGCCAGAGAGCAGGCACGAGCTCTGGAGGAGAACCTTCTCAAGGAAAGGGAGGAACACAAGAGTGAGACCAAAGAACTCTCGGAGCTGCGCTGGGAGGGAGGATTGATGCGCACAGAGTCCGAAAGCGCTCAGGAGAGGGTGGCCGAGCTGGCTCGGGACCTGCTAGCCGTCGAGCAGAAACTCCTTGAGGAGAAGGAGCTGGCGGCGCAGCTGAGGGCGGAGAACCAGTCGTTCGGTAAGGCCATGGCTTCCCTTCAGGACAGCAAGGACCAAGCGGAACACAAAGCCCGCCAGCTCGGCCTCAAGCTGGAAGAGCTCAGCAAAGCCGGAAGCCCCTCTACAAACACCGCCGGAGAAGTGTGGAGCCTGAAGAACGCCTTGCAAGCTTTGCAAAACGATAGAGAGAGACTGGTGAGTCGCGCCTTGCTCCAACGCCACCTAAAGTTTCTCTGAATACCTCTTCCCCTTTCGGGTAGCTGGATCAGCTTCAAGCGCAGACGTCGCATCTGAAGACCCAAAAGTCGGAATTGGCTCGCCTGGGAGCGGGAGAGCTCATCAAAGTCAGCCAGGAGCTTTTTGAGGAGAAGAACAAGAACACGCAACTGGCGAGCATCATCGAGGAGATGGAGAACACTGCGGCCCAGGACAAGCAAGAAATAGAGACGCTCAGGTCAGGACAAAACATTTCACATCACAAAATGGTCATCTTCATGTTTTTTTGTTGTTTTTGTTTTTTTTCTTAATCCAGACTGGAACACATAGACTATTTAGCCCAAGCTGAGCAGCTGAAGCAGCAGACCCTGAGCGCGCTGTCCGAGCGCGATCAGCAGCTGAGACAGCTCACCGCCATGTTGGAGGAGGCCCGTGCGCACACGCCCAAACGCCAGAAGGAACACTACAACGGAGAGGTTGACATAAAAATGTTTTTAAAAAAAAATCCTAAGAGTAATGTTTTTTTTATCTTCTTACTAGCAGGCCTCACAGGAAGTAGACAGTGCCCCCGGTGCTCCTCAAGAGAGAAGCAGCTTGCAGGAGGTGCGCACCTCCCGGACGGAGCTGTTACAGCTGCAGCAGAGGTACGACACGGGTCCAGAGAAAACTTTTTGGTCTAGATCAAGCGTATCCAAACTTCGATTCCTTAAAGTGCGTACGACAGGAGAAAAAAAAGTCTTCGGACGCCGATATGGGCAAACAAATGCGCATCGGTACCGGATCGGAACACGGAAAAATTCCGATCCATATTTTTTTAAAGTCCGGTCCGGGTTTTCCAGCGCACCGATTTACATAATCCATTCCAGTTTTTGCTTCGGTTTGCTTAAAATCCGGTCCGCATTTTACGGCACACCTTCAACACACTACATTTACATTATTCATTCATTCATTCATTTTCCATGCTGCTTTTTCCTCACGAGGGTCGCGGAGGTGCTGGAGCCTATCCCAGCTAACTACGGGCAGTAGGCAGGTGACACCCTGAACTGGTTGCCAGCCAATCGCAGGGCACAAGGAGACAACCATTACCGTCTCCCAATTTACCGAGAGACTTTATCGGTAAAAATGTCAGCTGTGTGGGATCATTTCACCTTAAAGGACGACAAAGACGAAGAGGCAGAGTGCAACATATGCCACAATAAAGTCAAGCGTAGTGGTAAAGCTGTAAGAAGTTTTAACTAGGGGTGTCAAACGATTAAAATTTTTAATCGAGTTAATTACAGCTTAAAAATTAATTAATCGTAATGAATTGCAATTCAAACCATCTATAAAATTATTGTTGGAATGGAAAGATAAGACACAAGATGGATATATCCATTCAACATACGGTACATAAATACTGTATTTCTTTATTATAACAATAAATCAACAAGATGGCATTACCATTATTAACATTCTGTTAAAGCGATCCATGGATAGAAAGACTTGTAGTTCTTAAAAGATATATGTCAGGACAAGTTATAGAAATTTTATATTAAAACCCCTCTTCATGTTTTCGTTTTAATAAAATGTGTAAAGTTTTCAATCAAAAAATAAACTAGTAGCCCTCCATTGTTGATGTCAATAATTACTTACACAATGCTCATGGGTGCTGAAGCCTATAAAATCAGTCGCACCCAAGCACCAGCAGAGGGCGCCAAAACTCCGAAAAACACAAGTACACATTTCACTGTGCTGTCATTTTAATCTGTTTGAGCGGGGCATTTGTGCGTTAATTGCGTCAAATATTTTAACGTGATTAATTAAAAAAATTAATTACCGCCCGTTAACGCGATAATTTTGACAGCCCTAGTTTTAATACAACCAACCTAATCAAGCATTTAGCGAAATACCACCACAAACAATATGAGGAGTATGTTAAGAAAACCGAAGACAAAAAGAAAGGTCCTACGCAACTAACACTGGCAGAAGCTTTTGCTATGCGTGACGAACTGGCACTCGACAGTCCCAAAGCCCAGGGAATACCAAGAGTCATTGCCGAAGAATTCATTCTGGATGACGAGCCATTATCTCACGTGAGTAAAAACGCACCATCCAACACTTAGAACCACGGTACAACATGCCCAGCCGTCATCCTTGAGCGATTCGGGCGTGGAAGATTCGAGAACGATTCACAAACATCCAAATTCCGATTATTGAAATATGTCAAGTAAAGCGGAACTAATACACAGCCCGGTCTTCGGGACGCAATGAGAAACGGACCGCATTGCGTCCCGAGAGTAAACATTATGCTTGTCATAGACCCGGGTAATGCTCAACTCACAGCTTTAGCTCAACTCATGCTGCTGGATAAAAAACACAAGAATACCTGACTGCTGCTGACAGCTGCTACAAACTTCGTCAATATTGTTTTACTGTACATAATAGATATCATATGTATATAGAACTAGATGCAAAATGACAGACTCGACGGCGTGAGCAACACTGAAGTATGGAAAACTAGATGCGTTAGTAAGAGGCCGACATCTTAAAGCAGAAGACTTCCCTAGTAGGCGGTTGTGAACCTTCCAAGCGAACTTAATTAACTTTTTATCTAAAATACTCCTAAATCGGCAAAATCTTGACTTGACTTGAATCTATCTTCAAAACAGTTTGAAAACTTTCACATGTCGAAAGTAGACAAAAGGGAAATTATGGAATAACGGGACCAATTTTAACAACTTTTAACAGTTGATTCGCAAAATTAAATGAATTGAATGTAGTTTAAAGCTGCTGATACAGAATGGGGACTTGAGTATTTTATTTACTGTTTTAAAATGTAAACGTGATACTGAAATAGTCGTTTATTTAAACGTGAGAGGCTTTTTATACAATTTTTGTAACTAATGCACAAAACATTAAAAGCATCTAATAGCTTGGGGGATTTGTGGGATTTTCCACTGAGGTTGTTGGTGTGTTTTGCTTTTTTAAGACCGTTTACAATATTATTTGCACGTTTTACTGACTGACTATGCCATTTCTGTTTGTTATTTATAATGTTTTGTGTTTGTCACCGAATAAACAGGTCAGTTTCCTGTTACCAACTGTTGTGTGTTATTCAGACTCACCTAATTCAGCTGGCTAGATGTTATCAAGAGTACTAAAACCTTTTTCAACATGAGTGACAACTAAGTAAGGAGGCTAAATAACTTTAAACTTTAACACATGCTCAGGTAGGTCGGTATCAGATCGGAAGTGTAAAACAATATCGGTATCGGATCGGAAGTGCAAAAACCTGGATCGGGACATCCCTATTAAATAGGATTATTATGTGAATTGGAATCATATTTTGAGACGATTTGACTGTATTCAACAATTTAGCAAAGCGCAGATGACGAGAAATTAGTCTTTTAATCTGCCGGTTAGCCACGCCCACCATTAGAGGGCTCTTGCGTACCCAACAGGTGGATGACGTCAGCGGAGTCATGTCATTGTTTCAGTCTCTCTAATTCAATATTTTTTTCTTTTTACAGGATATTCTTTTTATTTAAGTATTTTTCCCCAATTGCTAATTAAATGGTATGGTCATTACAAATAAGTCTTGTCCTAAATGGAATATGAAATAATAAAAATGCATTTATTCAGGACGACATGGCAAGATTGTTTTCCATGCTTTATGGAGCTCACAAAAATGTTATCCCTCAGATTAGAGGAAGAGATGCAGCAAAGACTGTCAGCTGAAGAGCAGCTCATGGAGGCCCAGGATCGACTGAGGCGGTATGAAAATAGGCAAAGTGGAGAATGGCTGACATCGTCATGTCTACTTGTGTTTATTTCACGTTGCACTCTTTCGCAGCCAAGCCAAATGGGAGGATCATTCCGAGACGGCCGTTTTTATCGAGCCGCCCGAAGGCAGCGTCACACGGGTGAGTCTCCGCCCTCAAATATTTCCGCTCCGGTCGAGTAGCTTAAAGTTCTGACCTCGCTTCACTCTACCCGCAGACCCGACGAGGCACCACCGGCAGCTTTTTACGGGCACTGCGCTCTGGCGTATGCTGGCGCCGCCGCACGCCACTGCTACTCGGCGTCTATCTGTTGAGCGTGCATGTGCTGCTGCTATTGTGCGTGGGTGGCTACCTGTGACGCTGTTAAAAGGGTTCCCACACTCAAAACATTGCACTTTACGTACACTTAGACGTACGCTCGCGTGCCAGTCCGTGAGGAGATACCCCCACTCATCATCTGCAATAAGCGCCACCGTCCGTTTTTGGAGCGCGCCGGGTGTGACGAATAAACTGGCTGGTGACTATGGACATTTTGAGGGAGTTACTGTTAACGTTTTAAGGGAGAGGTACTATGAAGGGAAACTGTTATGCATCAAAATACAATTATAGACATTTATTAAAGTGGTTTGAGGTATGTGTTGTGCAGTTTTCCATGCGCACACAAAAACTGAGCGTTGTGCAATTACCAATCATTCCGTTCATCATTCCCGAAAAATATTTTTCCAGAACATTATGTTCATTCAGGTTACTTACAGATGTTTGTTTTACTGTAACTGCTTTAAATCACGAGTGTTGCGTTCTATATTCCGATGAAGTCATTTTTGTGCCGTATCAGTACCGATAATAATATCTGTATCGATGCATCACTGTTTAAAACCCGCGGTCTTTACGAAGTCCATGTTTGGTTATTAGAGATTAGCCGGAAAGTCATAGTATTCCTTGCCATCATGAACTACTCAACTGTGATTTTGTCTAATTTATTATGGGTTGAAATGGTGTAGTTCTTTCCTTCCTGCTTTCATCATTCCTTTTGGAACGACACCTGTATTAAACAGTTTTAAAAGGGCTGCAAAGGAGGTAAATTTTTTTTTTTTTCTGTTACTTCTAACACAATAACCCAGTTTTGGGAAGAAATGAATCCTTGTTTTTGCTAATATAGCAATTTTAAATAAAAATATTTTAGTGGGAACCGAGTCTTTGTATTCCTTTAGATTAGATCCAGTGTTTATATTTTTTAATCTCTTGAAAAAAACGTGTTATGGCGCACTCTAGTGTTCATTTTAGGTATGACAACCAAAATATTTTTTTAAACGTAATTTTACTTTCAAGTGTACCTATTGAAATATGTCCTTATGACTGCTTGAAATATGAATGGTTTGTAAATTTAAATATAGAAATATATTTTATTCGCGGTCACCACTCGTGAACGCGTTTGCTCGTGCACACGCATCGTGTGGTGTCACATCGACTTAAGACACGGAAATAGACGGCTGAGACCAACTAAAGGTAATGTGAATTTATGAAAATTGATTTTTAAAAAGTCATAATCAATACACATTTTATGCTTGAAATGTTGTTTGTACACATGGGGAGAGTTGTCTTTGAAGGAAATTCCAACTGTCAGAATGACCACCAAAATATTTTAATGTGCTAATTTACAAAAAAAAAAATGGACATGAAAACGTTTGTGAAATCCCGTTATGTTTTGTACAGTTACGTTTAAACGTGTAAATGTTTAAAAGGACCAAACCCCTGCATGGTTCATTTTGGGGAACTGAAACTTACTCAAACTTTTTCCATCATCCCAACTAAGCAATGAAAATATGAATCTGCCCTTGTGCGTCATGTTTTTTTTTTTTTTTTTTTTTTTTTTTCCATCAGATGTGGAAGTCTGCAGTAGGCCACAATGTGAGCATTAAGATATCAGCAGAAGGTGACGACTGGGAGACCGATCCAGACTTTGAGGTGGGCCAACTGAGGACTTCCTGTCTCGAGCTGCAAATTGTATGTTGACGCAACTGCTTCCGGTTTCAGAATGACGTTTCAGAGCAGGAGCAGAGGTGGGGGGCCAAGACCATTGAAGGTTCTGGCCGCAAAGAGCCCATCAGGTATGAATCTGTGAGGAAACTGCAATGTGTGTCAGCAAAAATGGTGGCATTCCTTTATACAGTGGGGCAAAAGAGTATTTGGTCAACCACCAATTATGCAAGTTCTCCTACTTGAAAAGATTAGAGAGGCCTGTAATTGTCAACCATGAGAGACAGAATGTGGACAAAAAACAAAACAGACTTATTACCGGAATAGAAGACACCTGTCCACAATCTCAGTCAGTCACACTCCAAACTCCACTCTGGCCAAGACCAAAGAGCTGTCAAAGGACACCAGACAAAATTCCAGGCTGGGAAGACTGCAATAGGTAAAACGCTTGGTGTAAAGAAATCAACTGTGGGAGCAATTATTAGAAAATGATAGAAATACAAGACCATTGATAATCTCCCTCGATCTGGGGCTCCATGCAAGATCTCACCTCGTGGCGTCAAAATGATAACAAGAACAGTGAGCAAAAATCCCAGAACCACACGGGGGGACCTAGTGAATGACCTAAAGAGAGCTGGGACCACAGTAACAAAGGCTACTATCAGTAACACAATGCGCCGCCAGGGACTCAAATCCTGCACTGCCAGACGTGTCCCCCTGCTGAAGAAAGTACACATCCAGGCCCGTCTGCGGTTCGCTAGAGAGCATTTGGAGGTTCCAGAAGAGGACTGGGAGAATGTGTTATGGTCAGATGACACCAAAATATAACTTTTTGGTAGAAACACAGGTTCTCGTGTTTGGAGGAGCAAGAATACTGAATTGCATCCGAAGAACACCATACCCACTGTGAAGCATGGGGGTGGAAACATCATGCTTTGGGGCTGTTTTTCTGCAAAGGGACCAGGATGACTGATCTGTGTAAAGGAAAGAATGAATGGGCCCATGTATCGAGAGATTTTGAGTGAAAATCTCCTTCCATCAGCAAGGGCATTGAAGATGAGACGTGGCTGGGTCTTTCAGCATGACAATGATCCCAAACACACAGCCAGGGCAACAAAGGAGTGGCTTGGTAAGAAGCATTTCGAGGTCCTGGAGTGGCCCAGCCAGTCTCCAGATCTCAACCCCATAGAAAATCTGTTGAAAGTCCATGTTGCCCAACGAAACATCACTGCTCTAGAGGAGATCTGCATGGAGGAATGGGCCAAAATACCAGGAACAGTGTGTGAAAAGCTTGTGAAGAGTTACAGAAAACGTTTGGCCTCTGTTGTTGCCGACAAAGGGTACATAACAAAGTATTGAGATGAACTTTTGGTATTGACCAAATCCTTATTTTCAACCATGATTTGCAAATAAATTCTTTAAAAATGAAACAATGTGATTTTCTGTTTTTGTCCCCCACATTCTGTCTCTCATGGTTGAGGTTTACCCATGTTGACAATTACAGGCCTCTCTAATCTTTTCAAGTTGGAGATCTTGCACATTTAGTGGTTGACAAAATACTTATTTGCCCCACTGTATGTAGTGTTGCTGAGCTGAGAAACAAAGTTGCAGAAGAACATGAGCAAGTGAAACATCAGGAGAAGACCCCCAAAGCGTCCTACGGCTATGGAGGCAAATTCGGCGTGGAGCGAGACCGTATGGACAAGGTGTGGTTGACTCCTCGGGGGTCATGCTATCGTCAATTAACAAAATGGAGTTGTGCAGGTGGCGGTGGGTCACGACTACGTGGCTCAAGTGCAGGAGCACAGTTCCCAGAAAGATGCGGCCAAGGGCTTCGGGGGAAAGTTTGGCGTGGAGAAAGATCGGATTGATAAAGTGAGAGGATAAGATGCTATATTTTCAAATGTATAGTGAGAGTACCATTTAGATTGTGTATGTGTGTGTGGTGTATGTATGGGTCTAATCAAACTGGTTTTGCAGTCTGCTGTAGGTTTTGAGTATAAAGGCAAAGTCCAGCAGCATACATCACAAAAAGGTGGGTCAAACACAGCGATGCTACGTTTTAAGACATGCAGTTTTTCGCATGTACGTGCCACATCTTTGCAGATTATTCCAAAGGTTTCGGAGGCAAATACGGCGTGGAGAAGGAGAAAGTAGATAAAGCTGCTGTTGGATACGACTACAAAGGGTTAACAGAGAAGCATCAGTCTCAAAAAGGCGGGTCTCCTACTCAGCTGCATCTTTGCTTGAATGACAGCTCACATCTTTTTTTCAATCTAGATTATTCCAAAGGCTTCGGGGGCAAATATGGCGTGGAGAAGGAAAAAGTGGATAAAGTCGCCGTGGGATACGACTACGAGGGCCACACGGAAAAACACCAATCTCAAAAAGGTGACGGGCAAATCGGCGCTTGTATTTTATTCCTGTTTCGCTGCTTCACTCTCATCTGGTGGAACATGTACAGATTACGCAACAGGCTTTGGGGGTCGATATGGAGTGCAATCAGAACGTATGGATAAGGTGAGTTGATCCGGAGTAAAGTCTTAATATTGACTAGGCCTCCATTGATAGCTATAGACGTCCAATCTATTTGAATTGAGACGAACTGCCAGCAATCGAATTATCCTGGTTTTGTCTTTTGCTGTCAATGAGTTCATGTGTGTGTGTTTGGGCTTTATGTTGAAGAGCGCTTCGGGCTTTTCTGACATCGACTCACCATCTTCCGCGTATGAGAAGACTCAGCCGATAGAAGCCTGTGAGTTCTCGATTAATATTCACGTGCAATTTGGAAGTGTTTATCGACAGTATCTCATGAGTTCTTTGCAGCCGTTGCCAACGCCGGCAAACTTAGGGCTCGTTTCGAGAACCTAGCCAAAGCCTCGGACGAGGAGAACCGAAGGAGAGCTGAAGAAGAGCAGAGCAGGAGGAAGGAAAGAGAGAAAAAAGAACGACATGAAGTGGAAAGGCAGCAGGTGACCTGACATTAAAAAAAAAATCTTGAGAATTTTCCAACATTAATGTGTTTGGTTTTGCAGGAGCAGAAGAACCAGGAGGAGCAAATTCTTTTTCCAACTTTTCCAGAAGCACCACGGGAGATGGAGCAGAACATGCTGGAAAAGCCAACACCAGAACCACAAACACAGGTCACATGCACGCCATTGACACATGAATTCCTTCATTATGGGTTCAAAAACATCTACTTTAGAAATAATTACAACCCCTAGCAAAAAGTATGGAATCACCAGTCTTGGACGAGCACTCAGACATTTTATCATGTAGTACAAGCTCAGATAAAAAGCTTGAAAAAATAATGAATGAGTTCAGAAGTGCAACTCTAGCATTCAGAAACACTAAAAGAAATGGATAAAAAATTGTGGTGGTCAGTTAATCTTACTTTTATAGAGCAAGTGCAGGGAAATATATATATGGAATCTCCATTCTGAGGGAAAACATATGGAATCGTGAGAAAGCAACAAATAGCAATGAAACACATCTCTGGTATTTAGTGGCACCACCTCTGGTTTTTATGACAGCTTGCTGTCTCTGAAGCATGGACTTGATGAGTCAATGGAAACACGTGCATTTATTGAAGATTTAACTACAGCCATCTCCCCAGTGCCTTTGCTTAACATGCAGCCCCATATCATCGAGGACTGAGGGAATTTTGATGTTTTCTTCAGGCAGTCATCTTTGTAAATCTCACTGGAACAGCACCAAACAAACGTTCCAGCATAATCACCGTGTTAAGAGTCAAGAATCTGCATTGGGCAAGGTATCAAGAGTCAAGAATCTGCATTGGACAAGGTGATGATGCTGGAACTTTGGTTTGGTGCTGTTCCAGTGAGATTTACAAAGATGGCTACCTGAAGAAAACATCAAAATACCCACAGTCCTTGATGATATGGGGCTGCATGTCAGGCAAAGGCACTGGGGAGATGGCGGTGGTTTTCTTTTTGGTTTGAATTAATTGTAAACACATATAACATACTGTATATACTGTATGTATGTATGTTTGGATGTGTCATGCCTGAAGGGAAAATGAAGAAATCTTCAATAAATGCACAAGTTTGCATTGAAATTTTAGACAGCTTTCTTATCCCTTCAATTGAAAATGTTTGTCATTTCCCAAGATGACAATGCATCATGCCACAGAGCTAAAACTGTTAAAGCATTCCTTGGAGAAAGACTCATCCAGTCAGTGTCATGGCCTGCAAATAGCCCAGATCTCAACCGTATTGGAAAAAAAAAAAAAGGTCTACAGCAAGGCTCTGACCTGCAAGGATGATCTGGCAAATGCAATCAATGAGAGTTTGCACCAAATTGATGAAGAATACTCATCAAGTCCATGCCTCAGAGACTGCAGGCTGTCATAAAAGCCAGAGGTGGTGCTACTAAATATTAGAGATGTGATTTGATTGTTATTTCTCATGATTCTATATTTTTATCTTCAGTATGGAGTGAGTCCATATATATTTCCTTACACTTGCTCTATAAAAGTAAGATTAACTGACCGCCACAATTTTTTATTCATTTCTTTTAGTGTTTCTGAATGCTAGAGTTGCACTTCTGAACTCATTCATTATTTTTTCAAGCTTTTTATCTGAGTTTGTTCTACATGATAAAATGTCTGAGTGCTCGTCCAAGACTGGTGATTCCATACTTTTTGCTAGGGCTTGTATTTGCCCTTTAAGGTCTTTTTTTTTTTTTTTTTTTTTTTAATAGCGGTCTACTGCCCCTGGTGGGTTTTAATGGCAATACACGTTCAATCCATTTTGAGTAGGAGTGGCGCCCTCCCACTCAAAATGGTTTCAACATCTACTGCTGGCAACTAAAGGGTTAATAGTAAAATGCTTTGTCAAACAAAAAGAATGTCAGCATAAGGTGAAAAAAAAATCCTGTTAAATGTATTTAAAAAAAAAAAAAATCGATAGGCGAATTATGATCAACCAAATGATTAAAATATAGAGAGAGAGATAAATGTGTCCTATTGTCTTGATTCACACTCTGAATGCATTTTGTGATTGATCCTTAGTTGGAAACGTGCGACGACAAGCCCCCGCCGTTGCCCCAGCGCTCGCACAGCTTTTCGCAAATGGAAAGGGAGGTGCCCCCTGTGTACGACCAAGTCACGGTGGATGAAGTGGCGAATACAGGCGATGACTACGAGGATGTGCCGCCGCCGCCGCCGCCACCAGTGGAGGAGGGAGTTGACGAGTACGAGGAAATTGGTGAGGTGACCCCGCCCGACTCGTCAGGTATGGCTTCAACGCACAAATGGACGGTAGTACTTTTGACTGACGAGCGACCCAGTTTTTTCCCCCCTATTTGTGAGCCGTCAAGCTAAATTGTTTTAAATATCCCAGCGACGGACGATTATGAAGACCTGTCATGCGGCGTCCGAGCGGTAGCAATTTACGACTATCAAGGAGGTAATTTATTTGTCATATTTTTTTTATTGCATCTCTGCTCTGGTGAGGATGTATCGCCTCCCCTTTTGCAGAGGATGTGGACGAGATCTCCTTCAATCCGGACGACGTCATCACTGACATCGAGATGATCGACGAAGGCTGGTGGAAGGGACGCTGCCACGGACGGACCGGCCTTTTTCCCGCAACTTACGTCCAGCTTATGCAGTGAGATGTCAGTGCCAACAACGGACGGATACATTGAGCACTTGTAAGCGTTTTAAAGTCTGGGATTAACGGTAGCACTGTAGGACTCAAATTTTTCACGGTGACTTAGTTTACAAACACAATAAATCCAGGATGTTTGCAATTCAGATGTTTTCATTTTTTTAAAGGGGGGGGGGGGGTATCAACTTTACAGCTTTTGAGGTGAATTCTACATGAAAAAAAAAAAAAACATAAGTGTCCATTCCTGTCGAACCAATAAAGCGAGCCCCTGCGGCACTTGTATACAATCCACATTGTGACCATCTCTACTAGTGTCTTTGGTTTTTGTTCCATTTCACCAAGCAATGCCCTTCTTCTTGTTTGGCTTTCCTTTGCCGCTCTTCTGCGCCATTCTCTTGCTTTTTAGCTTCTTGGCTTGCCGCTGGTTCATCCACACCGGATACTGTCCATGCTCATTCAGGAGTGTCTTCTTGTCTCGCTTACTGTCCAAGTCCATTGCACCACCTAAAATTAAAAGTTATTTAAATAATGCCTGTGTACCAAGGTGGCACGTAGATTTGGCTTGCTCACCATCATCTCCAGCTCCCGCAGCGACGACGTCGGCCTCTTTCTTGAGATTCTCGGCCGGGACCACGGTGGCGATCTCCTGAATGTCGCTCATCACGGCATCCTCGTCTTTCTTGCCAAAACTGAGGGCTTTTTTTAGGCGGGCCAGCTCTTTGGGAGCATTCTTCTTCCTCTTTTCTGCCCGCATCTTTCTCTTCCACTTACTCCGCAAGCTTTTCGCCATTTTGTTCTAGGGAAAACACCAGAAAATGTTTATTAGATTAAAGGCATCGCAAGGTATGTATGTCTGTATTAGAGCTGTCAAATTTATCGCGTTAACGGGTGGTAATTTTTTAAATCACGTTAAAATATTTGACGCAACTGCATGCATGGAATAACCCATTCATGCGTTGCCTCAAACAGTTTACAATGACACTGTTTTAGCACATTGAGAGTGAAAAGGCAGAGAAATGCGAGTGGACACAGGCGTTCATTGGAATGCACCTTTTATTGGCTTAAGCCACTACTAACAGTCATGGTTGCCCAACTTCCCATCATGCATTTGGGCAGAGCAAAAGACTATCTTTTTCTTAACACACATAATTGAACACAGCACAGACCATATTGTATACCATTTTACAGCCACTACTGGCAGTCATGGTTTCCCAACTTCCCATCATGCAATTGGGCAAAGTAAAAGACTTTCCCTTAACACACCTATTCAAACACAACGCAGAACATACTTTATAACATTTGCAGCCACTACTGACAGTCATGGTTTCCCAACTTCCCATCATGCATTTGGGCAGAGCAGGAGACATTCTTTTAACATCCCAATTGAACACAACGCAGAACATACTGTATACCATTTGCAGCTACCACTGACAGTCATTGTTGCCCAACTTCCCATCATGCATTTGGGCGGAACAGCTAAGTCGCTACAGTATCATTTAGTGAAAGCACAACAAAAATATTTCTATCTCTCAAAAAAATAATGTTCACTAAAAGAAAAGCACTCAATGCAAAGAGAACTGGCTTTACCAATCAAAATAGCTAGGTAAAATACACATAAGACTTTGCCTTGGCTACATCTCTAATTTAAAACTCTCCATTGACACCTTGTGGTGTATTTCACCTTACGTAGTTAAAGACACTGTGGAAGAACAGCAGGGAGCCCGATGTGACGTCACCGCTCGGCGACGTCAACAATGACGAGCTATTAGTTTATTTTTTGATTGAAAATTTTACTAAAAGGTAACAACATTAAGAGAGGTTTTACTATAAAATTACCATAACTTGTACTCAAATTTATCTTTTAAGAACTACAAGTCTTTCTATCCGTGGATCCCTTTAACAGAATGTTAATAATGTTAATGCCATCTTGTGGATTTATTGTTATAATAAACAAATACAGTAGTTACGTACAGTACGTTGAATGTTAATGTCCGTCTTGTCTTTCCATTCAAACAATAATTTACAGAAAAATATGGCATATTTTAGACATGGTTTGAATTGCGATTAATTACGATTGATTGATTTTTAAGCTGTGATTAACTCGATTAAAATCTTTAATCGTTTGACAGCCCGAGTACGTCTATGTAATGCTGCAATTGACGGCGATGGACGGCCAATCTATTTGAACTGGAAGGGTTAGCAGCGATCAAATGTTCAAATTGGATAAGACGTCTATCAGAGTCAATGGCACATTAGAACAAATCGTATATATATCAGTAACTGTTTCATATCGACAAATTAGGTAAACAACGCTACTTTAGCTAGCGCGTTAGCTTTCCTGCTACTGTTCTCGAATCCAAAACAAAATGGGCATGGTCGTACTCAATATTATAATCGTCAAATTTTAACAATCGTTCAAAATGCTCTTCAAAACGGAATAACTTACAATTCGTGGCTTTATCTGCTATATTTTCCGTGAGAAGAACCGAAGTTATCGACACGTGTTTACAAGTCGCAGCTCCGTGAAGGCGATGCGATTTGATTGGTTGTACGGATAAACTGAAGACTGCCTTCTCTGATAGGCTGGTAGACCAGTTAAAGACGAAACTTGTCATTGGCTTATCAATTCCAACCCGGAAGATTGGAAAAACATTCTTTAGAAGGTACTTACTGGAAATAAACCCACCGCAGTGACTGAATATTGTTATAAATTCGACCGCGTTTTATGAGTAAAAGGAGGGATTGCTAAGTTTTATTGTGTTGATAAATTCATCATGAGCAGCCCTGCGATGAGTGACGATTTTACGGCCGTTTTCAACCCTCCGTTGTCTTCTACTCAAATCAAACTGTTTGACATGTTGGAAGAAGCCACAGAACAACTCATGCTTTTTCAAGATTTCCACGCTTCGTTTAGTGTCTGTGAGAGAGGCTTGGAGATCCTTACACGCGAGGAGGAAGAGGACGTGAGGTGACACTTTAAAAGTTAATCCTAAATAAATCACGACTTCGTAGGATACAAAACTTATGTTTGGTATCCTCCCAATTAGAGGTGAACTAAAAGCTGGCTTTTGCATCTTGGGGATCCAAGCCTTGGCTGAACTCAACCAGTGGCCAGGTGTCCTCGCTTGGGTTCTTCACCATTATGAGCAACAAGAGAACATACCTGCAAAAATAATGCTCATGTGGTGAGGACATCGTGATGTCATCGTGCATTTTGTCATCCTTTCTGGCAGCATTCTCCTTTACTCCAAGGTGGGCGAGCCGAAAGTGATGCAAGAGGCCACCCAAACCTGGCTCCACTGTCCGTCGAACCGCCGACTGGACCGGTACAGATCTGTGGCCGAGCTCTATGTGCTGCATATCCTCCTGCCCCTTGAACTCTCAGATCAAGCCCGGGAGATGGTCACCGGCGAGGTGGGGAGCACGGCATTCACGGAAACTCAACGACAGACGGCGCTTGCCATCATAGATGAGGAAAGTCGGAAAAAAGTGCCAGATGTCAACACAGACTGTGGTTTATTCGATAAACGTCCTTCGATCAAAGGTGAGAAACCACTTGGAATCAATGGAAAAACGATAAACACTTGAAAATATCGATTTGCACAGGTTCCCTTCTTCAAAAAGTGGAAGCTCTGTTGAAGCTTTCCTGTAGAAGATTGATATCTGCTTCCGGGTCCTTCCCATTCCATAAACTCATCTTGGCTACTGTCATTCTCTACATGCTGTTGTTTCGCCTAGATCCAGGTCTGGTTTTAAGTTCATGTTCTAGTAGAAGTAACCCGAAAATGGGCATGTCTTTTCATCAAAATTATGAGCATATTTGCGACACTATGAAATACATTTGTGCGTTTATTTTCTCCCCTCCTTTTTTACGCCATGCAGCGCTTCCGTCTTCCTTCATGTGGATTTCCAGACTTCATCAGCTGCTCAGACAGATGTGGAACGTCATGTCGGCTCCGTATTTTCAAGCTCGGAAAGCATGAATGTGGACTGAATTGTAATTTGATTTGTTTTTAATCTAATTCCACACACTCACATCACAGAGGAAATTCTTCTCATTCAAAAGAATAAAAGTGGATGCTGTTGTTTTGTGTAATCGGATTGATTTCCCAGTTTTGTTATTGTTTCGTGTTGATTTAAAACACATGACTCCCCTTTCAGCCTCCATTCAAGTTTGTCCAAGTTGTTTTAGTATTCCCTGCCATCGACAGCGATAGATGTCTAATTCATTTGCACGGTTTAAATGGATAGGACATCACAAGCGTCTCACGTTTGACAGTTACCTGAAACATTGACGTCTTAGCGTTCCAGGTAATTTTTTTTTTCCCCTTACAATTGTGTTATTCTAGCTCACAGATATTTTTTCTTTTTTCCAGCAGAGGCACAAAAGGCATGAAAGTAAAAGAGAGGTTAGTATCTTCAGCTTGCCTAACCTCGTTGTTATTCATATTACAAAAAGTGCTTTATTAGGTTTAAAGAAAATGCAGTGTCATGTACATGTTTGTAGGTGGTGCTCAAGAGTCACCGCATACTGATGCATGTTCCACATGGCGAGGAAGTACAGTAAATATAGCGGAAAAGTCAACAAAAAGCAGACTTAAGTCTGCGTTTGTTACTGAGGTTATCATTGGGTGGCTTTATATCGTTATAATTGGAGTGAATAATCATGATAACTACGGCGCGAAGTGCTGTGAGAATTCCGGTAAAAAAGCTGCATAAATTGAGTCAATTTCTTAGAGAAACTGTAAAAAAACAGAAATGTCAGAAATGTTTCTTGTTGTTTTGGCCTGTTCATGTTAATTTGTGACATTGATTTGAAATGGTTTCAAGTCTGTTAACTCATTACCCACCATTGAGAACACTTAGACGTCCAATTTATTCAAGCTAGAACTAGTTGTGAATGCTCAGTGCCATTGACTGCACTAGAAGTCAATTTTTTAAGACATTTTTAATCAATAGTTGATTAAAAATGCGAGTTTTGAAGTGTTTATTGCTTTATGTGTGTTGCATGAAAACAAAATCCAGCATGTTTTAATAAAAAATTGAAAATCCACTATATGTTTAACCAATTAAAAACATTAATGTTAGTTTATTTAACATTAGTTGCCATTGAAGACGATAGCTGTCCGATTCACATTGTATATCAAATGCCAGGAGTGAAATAGCAACGTTGCAAGCTAATGTTATAGTTTCGTACATAAGCGGAGTTTAAGGGCCCTCCTGGTGGCCGAAAAGTGTCATTGCATGCAACTGACTTTCCTACAAAATATAAAGGTTGTAAAGCAAGAAAACAACAAAAATGAATGATATAAACAAAAAATTTCGATAATGGGTCAAAATGATTTTTCGAACAGATAATGTGACTAGCACCTTAGACGATCATTTGCTTTGCATATAATTAAAAAAAAAAAAAAAAAATTAAAAATGGGGAGGGCAATTTTATTTTTTATATAAGGTTTTGTTTTGTTTTTTTGATTGAAAATATTTTTTTTATGATTGAAGCAACTTTTGGGGGGATTGAATGATTTAGACACAAATGCCCTACCTATTATATGGCCCAAACACAAAAAGGATTGCTAAAATCTAAAAAACTTTTTTTTAATGAAAAATTAAGTGCTCAAATGCAATTTTTTGAGTCCCAAATATTTTTTCGCATTCAAAAACTTTTTTGTATGATTAAAATCTTTTTTTGATTGAAGTGATTTTTCTTTTGAAAATATATATATATTTTTGTATGAAGCAACTTATTTTTTGATTAATAATGACACAAATGTCCTACCCAAAATGTGGCCAAAACACAAAACGACATGACTTCACTTGTGGGGTGGCGTGGCTCAGTGGTAGTAGTAGTAACCCAGAGGTTATGGGTTCGATTCTTCGCCCTGATGAACTCGCCTAAGTATCCTTGAACAAGATACTGAACCCCACGTTGCTCCTGGTGCTGTGTCACCAGTAGGTGAATGGCGACGTAGTGTAAAGCGCTTTGAGCGCCTTGAAAGGTGGAAAAGCGCTATATAAGTATAACACCATTAACCATTCAATCAAAAAAATTGTATTTAAAAAAAAAAATTCAAATAAAAGTAGCTTTCAAATGCATTTTTTAAAAATTTTAAATTTATTTTTGCATTCAAACATTTTTTAATTGAATTTTTTAAAATTGAAAATATGTATTTTGATTGAAGCAACTTTTTTTTTTTTTTTTTTTGGGATCGAATAATAAACAAATGTACCTCCATATGGCTCCGCCCAGGGGATACAATTTTTGACTGAGGTAACTACATTGGCACGACACCGGCAGGCGTACCATATTCAATGGATGATGATCTTGGTGAAAAGTATAGCTGTCCTGCCAGCAGCCTGATTTAGAATTCCCCTCAAGAATGATGGGAAACAAAGAAAAAAACGCTGATTTTCAATTTATTGTTCTAAATATTCTTGTAAGTTAATTTTATTGCTGACACTGCGTTTCGGGGGCATCAACACGTTGTGCCCCTCCTTCCCCTAAAGTCAAATTCCGCCTATGGTTTCGTGTTATTGTGTACAGTTCCTGTTAGTTTTCTCTGTAAGGTTGATTGTTCTTATTAAACCTATGAAAAATAGTTGTCTAGTTTTGAAGTGTTTATTGCATGAAAAAAAAAAAATCTAACCTGTTTTGATAGCTGAATGTTGTACATTGATTTTCTTTAAAAAAAAATCTATTTTAATTTTCAATGAACATATTGTTTGCCACTGAGGACAATAGACGTCAATCCATTTTGAATGGGACGGGCCCTCCGATTCAAAATGGATTTGACGTGGGAGTTCCAAAAAATTGACTATTAGGTGCATCGCGATTCGAAACGTGACAAATTGCTTACGATTCATATTTCCCTCACAACTTTATGACAGCCGCTCGTAGCGGAATGAAATTTAAGACACGTCTACTGCCCAGACACTTTCAACAGACGCACGCAGTGTTATGATGGCTGCTGCCAGTTACTGAGCGAGAGTTTTACTCTTTTCAAAAGACTGGAAAATAAATTTGTGTATGAGACAGGCAGTGACCGGGTGGTTGCGCTTCTGTGTGCAAGTTATTTTTTAGAGCCAGAGGAGAAGATAATTAGTTGCTCCTTGTCTTTCAGATGTCCGGCAGTAGTTTCAAGTCATGCCAATTGAAAAATGTCCTGAGTCTGTTGCTAAGACCCGTGCGCGTCGAAAAGAGGTGAGTACAGGAACCCTTTGTACTGTTTAGCCTTTATTGTTGTTGTTTTTGAGATGTTAACAGTTAGCGCCGAGCTCTAAGCTAATTAGCTAATTCGCTAACGTGTATTTCATATGCAGAACGTGTAAAACCCTGATTAAGTACAGCAGTAACACTAAAAACGAGCGAAATAGTACAGAAATCTGTGAAAATAAAGTATATTAGTTAAAAGAAGGCTTATTTTTTAAGACACTTTGTTTCCAGAAAATGTAGAATTCATTCCAGCTATGTAAATGTTATTGTATTGTTGAGAGAAACAAGTACTTAGGGTGACCAAACGTCCTCTTTTGCCTGGACAAGTTAAAGCAGTAAGGTTGGCCAACCATGTTTTTGAATAATATCGATGGCTAAACAGTTCTAAGCATATTTTCATTATTTTTTTAACGCAATCCTTCCAGATTCTTTGTTTAACCCATAGCAACGCCCTTGACAACGAAAATGCTTTTCTTCGGAAATCTTCGGAAATTACGTCACACCTAGAAGTGCGAGGGAAGTCCGCCATAGAACAGTATTGTTTGTTGCATTGCTTCTCGGTAAGATGCCACGGCGGTGTGTGGCGATGTTTTGTTCTCACTCAAACGAAAAGTTGTATGAGTGGCCAAAGGATAGCAGGGCACGTAAACGGACATCTTTCGTTCGCACGAAGCGAATGAATTTCACGCCATCATCGAGTAGTGTTCTCTGCTGCAAACACTTCGAAGATCCCTGCTTCCTTAACCGGTCTTCTTATGATCAAGGATTTGCCAAAAAGTAAGTGTGATTTTTGGATAGATGACTGATGACTTTGTCAAAGCAGAGCTGCCAACTGTTGTGGAATGAACAGTATAAGCTAGCGACGTTAGCCGAAAGTTAACTCGTGGCAATCCCCGATCATAGTTGTTTTTGCGTTCGCTAGGTTAAGCGTGTTTAAATTGTGCGTCATCTACGATCTTGTCCGAAAGGGTTAATTCACTGTCAATCGGGAAAGGGGTGTGGATGTGCGTATAAACGGGTTGGCATCGCGGTAATTCACGGTCACGTTGCAGTAAGAGACACACACCGCCGGTGAGTTTGTGCACATGTATTATGTATTTCCACCTTCATGCTTCAAGCATTGCATTGCATTTGTACGGTTCGCCGTTTCTTTCACGGTGATCGCTTGATAGCCTTCTAGTTTGTGTTTCGCGAGAGCCGCTGACAGGTGACAATTTAGCGTGTTGGCATTGAGTCAATCTCGCAGCGAATCAGCGAGCGGCTCAAGTCACGCAGTGAATCATGGGAAATGTCGTCTCGGGACAACACTGAAGTGGTGCTTTGTAATCTGTTCGCTTGTGTGAAAAAACTACATTTGCTCACGCCATTAGACGCCACTTCCTGCCGAGAGCCCCAAGCTGTGTTAGCTCCATGTGTTAATAAAGAAACAAAGTTGTCAGCACGTCGTGTGTTCGATACATTTGTAAACAAAAAGCTCATAATAAGACACTATGCACGATCCGTTTAAGAGACGCTGGAGTAGGAGGCGAGTAGGAGATCAGCGAGAAGCAAAACTTCGCGGTCGAATGTGGCGGCAGTCCGCTATTATTTTGTTTTCTTATTGTTGCCACAATAAAGTGGAGAAAGCCATCAACGACTCATCTCCTTCTTTCCCCCCAACGTTTTTATATTATTATTTTATATGCACGAGAGCTGCTGGATCTGCCAAAATGAACATGAAGTCTGATTATTATTATTTTTAACAATGTCATCAGATAGACAAAAACATAAAATTATGTGCAAATGTCTGCATCTTCAAATCATGAAAATAATAACAGCCTAGATCTTACCAATGTTGTAATCTCGATGGGTCTTTTATCCATTCCATGTCAGGCGGTCTAGGCACATTGTTTGCATCCTGGTTAGCGTCTGGCTAATACATGTTAGGTCCAACATAAAATTCCAAGCTCCTCTTCTTCCTCCAAGTCTTCAAAAACTTGGATCTCTTCCCTAGCGCTCGATCTATCGCTTACATCGCTGTTTGAATCATTGTTTGAAGGGCTTTGTATGGCGGCCGTATGTATGGAGCTGCCATCGCTGTTCCCGGTGTGACGTATCACTTCCGTGTTCGTCCCGTTTCAGGCTCGAACTTCGGAAACGCGATTATTTCGTCAAATATACAACATATAAATTATTTTTTTCATGCTTTATTTGTTGGACAATGTTTAATTACTTTAACTGTGACCCTATTTGGCATGTGAAGAAATTACTTCACCTTACTGCTTTAAGTAAGTTTTTTACGATAAATACGTATATAATGGCACCTGTTGACTTCTGTCAGAGCTTTGACTGTAAAATCTCGTTTGGTGTTGCATCGTTGCGCTGCCGATGATTGTAAACTTTAGTAGCAAAGTTTGATTTTTGCCTCAGCTAACTATCAGTAAGCTAAACCACGCTAGGCATTATGGGAAACGTAGTTTTGAACTGCTACGTTTGGAAACATACTGGTTGAATAGTTTTTTTTTTTTTTTTTGGTTATTGTTTGTGTGCAATCTAGAACATTGAATGAGAATATCAGTTGAATGGGAATAACAATTTGTCACTATAGTAATTTATAATTAATATATTTATATATATAATTTATATATTTAGTCGGCACATAGCCTAATATGCAAATACCTCTGTCCATTCCTGCTGAAAAGTACGATACTCCTCGTCTTTTTTTCTTTTTGCCATCTTCTCAAAAGGGTTTCTAAAATTAGCGGGGAAAACGAAACTAAAACCGTGGGAAAAATACTACGCACATCGGCAGCTCTTGTTGACAGCAAAATATGGCGGCCCCACTCAGTGTTTGCCTCATCTGCGTTGCCAGTGCGATTGATAGACAGATAAATTGATAGATAGATGCAACGATATGTATGTTTGCCACTTTCCCACTAAAATAACTGCGAACCGGCTTTCTAGTCGCTGGGGATTGTCGCCCTTTTTTTAAAAAAATAAATAAAGATTTGTCTGCGAGGCAGATGCGGCTGTCAAAAGAGCCAGATATGGCTCGCGAGCCATAGGTTCCCGACACCTGGTATATACTGTCAATTGCAAAGAAAGAGTTCGTTGGAATAAATTTAGTCAATTATCAGAATTAGTATACGCTTAGATTTTAAATGTAATTGGGGTGAACTGTTTCCATCATTTTGTTCATGTAACACTAAATGGAGTGAACAGTGTCTTAATTAGAATGAATCATGAGTGTAAACGAATCCCAATGGCCGCTGGCGCGCTCCGCCAGCTTTGTGGCGACACGTCGCCGTCACCTCGCCAATGTTGACGTGTGTTTAGCTCGTTGCTCGGTGAGCGCCCGCTGGAGAAAATGAACTTTTTTTTTTCTTGGAGGGGGGGTGGGTTTGGCTTTTGGAGAGATCCCTTCGTCTCCCCTCTCGCGCGCTGCATTCCAGACATTTTACTGGCGTCATCAATAATACCGCTTAATGTTGTAACAGCATGGGAAAATCAGCTTCGAGTAGAGCCACCATGTTGTTGGTGAGCCTTTTTGATTTGTTTTCAACCGACCGGGAGATCATTGGATCGCCGCTAGCCCAGTCCAAATGGATTGGACGTCGCGCTGTCAATGGTGGACAATTAATGTTATGAAGTCTATTAATCTGCTATACATAGACTTCATAATCTATTGACATGACACGGGAAACTGGGCCGATTCATAGGGGGCCTGTTTTCAAAAACTTCAACTATTTACAAAACCAAAGCTGCTACTGACCTAAAACCAAAACGCGCACCTACCTTAGCCTTATATGAGTCTCCATGAGCAGCGGCATCAAAAAATTCAAAGTCGTTCACTTATAAAATCCCAATTAATTATGTTTTTATACAATTATAGCGCAACTTAAAATGGCTATAAAAGTCTGATTTTACACTAGATGCACAAAAATCACCAAATGCAAAATCACCTAAATTTTCAGGATCAATAGCAATATTTAACATAGATGTCTTTGACCGAAATAGCAACTTATTTTTTTTTTTTATTTACTCAGTTTTCAACAGCTAATAAATTACTCGATTGAAAATCAGAAAGCTAATACTTGAGAAAACATGCAGAATCAATTATAAATAATATGTAAATGGATTATTAATTAATTCTATATACAATCACAACTTATTATAGAATAGAATAGCCCTTTATAATCATTATACACTATATACTGTTAGCGAATGAGGCTAGCGGCCGGCTGGCATAACCGGAAGCCTTTGTGGCGAAAAGTCTTGTGAATAAATGCTTAAATACCCGAATTGATATGGACATAAAACAGTCTCGATTCTTGGTTTAAAGCAAAGAAACTGTGCAGTTAGCGTTTATTTTACGTATATTGACGAAGTACAATGCTACTCTGTTGGCGAATGAGGCTAGTGGCCGCCTGGCGTAGCAGCTTTGCTAGCGAAAATTCTTGTGAATAAATGCTTAAATCCCCAAATTCTTCATAGATATGGACGCAAAACCGTCTCAATTCTTGGTTAAAAGCAAAGAAACCGTGCAGTTAGCGTTTATTTTACGTACATTGTCGAAGTACAATGCTACTGTGCTAGCGAATGTGGCCAGCGGCCGCCTGGCATTAACAGAGCTTTTCTGTCGAAAATTCTTGTGAATAAATGCTTAAATCCCCGAATTCTTCATAAATATAGACGTAAAACAGTCTCAATTCTTGGTTAAAAGCAAAGAAACCGTGCATTTAGCGTTTATTTTACGTACATTGTCGAAGTACAATGCTACTCTGTTAGCGAATGAGGCTAGTAGCCGCCTGACGTAACAGGAGCTTTTCTGGTAAAAATTCTTGTGAATAAATCCTTAAATCCCGAATTCTTCGTAGATATAGACGTAAAACAGTCTCAATTCTTGGTTTAAAGCAAAGAAACGGTGCAGTTAGCGTTTATTTTACGTATATTGTGGAAGTACAATTCTACTATGTTAGCAAATGAGGCTAGCGGCCGCCTGGGGTAAAATGAGCTTTTCTGGCAATAATTCTTGTGACTAAATGCTTAAATCCCCAAATTCTTCATAGATATAGACGTAAAACAGTCTCGATTCTTGGTTAAATGCAAAGAAACTGTGCAGTAAGCGTTTATTTTACGTATATTGTGGAAGTACAATTCTGCTATGTTAGCGAATGAGACTAGCGGCCGCCTGGGGTAAAAGGAGCTTTTCTGGCGAAAATTCTTGTGAATAAATGCTTAAATCCCCGAATTCTTCATAGATATGGACGCAAAACAGTCTCGATTCTTGGTTAAATGCAAAGAAACTGTGCAGTAAGCGTTTATTTTACGTATATTGTGGAAGTACAATTCTGCTATGTTAGCGAATGAGACTAGCGGCCGCCTGGGGTAAAAGGAGCTTTTCTGGTGAAAATTCTTGTGAATAAATGCTTAAATCCCCGAATTCTTCATAGATATGGACGCAAAACAGTCTCGATTCTTGGTTAAAAGCAAAGGAAACCGTGCAGTTAGCGTTTATTTTACGTATATTGAAGAAGTATAATGCTACTCTTCTAGCGAATGAGGCTAGCGACCGCCTGGCATAAACACAGCTTTTGTGGTGAAAATTCTTGTGAATAAATGCTGAAATCCCCGAATTCTTCATAGGTATGGATGTAAAAAAGTCTCGAGTCTTGGTTAAAAGTAAACTATGAGGCTGGTCAGTTACAAAAATTAGCCGCCTCCACGCGTAAACAAAGGAAAAAAATTAATAAATGCTTCAATCACGCATGCATGGTATGAAAAATATACTATTTACCTTGAATCCTCGAACAAATCACTCCTGAGACGATCCTTCCTGTTTGTATTCGGTAAAACTTTCATAGTTAAATCCAATCGTAAGTAAATCTAAGCTTAAATCCGACATTAGCGTGTGCCGTCTTCGGCTATTACTAAATAAAGCTCGGCTCCCTCCGATAAGGCGTCGCGCAAAGAATGACGAAGTGACACGTCAATAGTGATGTCTATGTGCCATCTTAATTTTGGTGTTGTAAATTGGAAAATGGCAAATTTATTGCAATTTTTTTACAGCAGATTGTCACCGTCAATGGCAGCCAATAAGGTGAAGCAAGCGTGTCTGAACTTAGCATACGGGCATACATTTGTTTTAGTCGTGGACGTCCATCCTTCAAGATTGTTTGCGCACCATGGTGACATCTAATTTTATGAGTCGGAAGCTTTTATGCGTTTCATGTTGATAAGACAGTCATAAATCCATATCGGTTTACTTTCACTTGCTGTTGTTGTCAATGAGTAAGCACTGAATGTTGCACTTGTTTGTCTTAGTCAGCAGCGCCCGCTTTTATATCGCGGCTCTTTCAAACAAATGTTTAACTTGGCGGCTAGCATTGATGAAGCTGGACGACTATTCTCGTCAATGGCACTGAAACATTCTTTACACGGTCACCACCTTTTGGGAATCCCTGCTTTGACCCAGTGTAAATCAGAGTAGGCTTCCTATCGTGACCGTTAAGAATTCTAGCAAACATTTTTCCTTGGGTTCAGATTCTTGGAAGCGTGTAGTAAATAATGCGCGCTGACTTTTGTTGCGAGGGAGAAGAAGAAAAAAAATGCAGGGCGGCGGTTTGGTTTGGAGCTCGCCGTGACTTTTGGGTGGCTCTTGCTGCGATTCCATGATGCGCCTTCGATGCGTTAGGGTGGAGGATCAAAAACGCTGAGCGTGCTGATTACGCATCCAAGTTCTGAGGCTCTGTAAACCCGCTTTTTCACAATGCCCCACATGTCCCTACCCTTCAGTCGGCGCCTTATCTGCGGTCCTTATCATGTATTTGAAAGTTACTAGGAAATCGACGCCAACTTCTGCTCCTAACAGCCGTGTCCAACCCTTTGCACAACCTGTTGCCATCATACAGTGGGGCAGATAAGTATTTAGTCAACCAGTAATTGTGCAAGTTCTCCCACTTGAAAATATTAGAGAGGCCTGTAATTGTCAACATGGGTAAACCTCAACCATGAGAGACAGAATGTGGGGGAAAAAAACAGAAAATCACATTGTTTGATTTTTAAAGAATTTATTTGCAAATCATGGTGGAAAATAAGTATCTGGTCATTACCAAAAGTTCATCTCAGTAATTTGTTATGTACCCTTTAATGGCAATAACGGAGGCCAAACGTTTTCTGTAACTCTACACAAGCTTTTCACACACTGTTGCTGGTATTTTGGCCCATTCCTCCATGCAGTTATCCGCTAGAGCAGTGAATGTTTTGGGGCTGTCGTTGGGCAACACAGACTTTCAACTCCCTCCACAGATTTTCTATGGGGTTGAGACCTGGAGACCACTCCAGGACCTTGAAATGCTTCATACGAAGCCACTTCTTTGTTGCCCTGGCTGTGTGTTTGGGATCATTGTCATGCTGAAAGACCCAGCCACGTCTCATCTTCAATGCACTTGCTGATGGAGATTTTCGCTCAAAATCTCTCGATACATGGCCCCATTCATTCTTTCCTTTACGCAGATCAGTCATCCTGGTCCCTTTGCAGAAAAAACGCCCCAAAGCATGATGTTTCCACCCCGTGCTTCACAGTGGGTATGGTGCAATTCAGTATTCTTTTTCATCCAAACAAGAGAACTTGTGTTTCTACCAACAAGTTCTATTTTGGTTTCATCTGACCATAACACATTCTCCCAGTCCTCTTCTGGATCATCCAAATGCTCTCTAGCGAACCGCAGACGGGCCTGGACGTGTACTTTCTTCAGCAGGGGGACACGTCTGGCAGTGCAGGATTTGAGTCCCTGGCGGCGCATTGTGTTACTGATAGTAGCCTTTGTTACTGTGGTCCCAGCTCTCTGTAGGTCATTCACTTGGTCCCCCCGTGTGGTTCTGGGATTTTTGCTCCCCGTTCTTGTTATCATTTTGAAGGCCACGGGGTGAGGAGGGAGTTCAAAGTCCGTGTTGCCCAACGACAGCCCCAAAACAGCACTGCTCTAGAAGAGATCTGCATGGAGGAATAGGCCAAAATACCAGCAACAGTGTGTGAAAAGCTTGTGAAGAGTTACAGAAAACGTTTGGCCTCCATTATTGCCAACAAAGGGTACATAACAAAGTATTGAGATGAACTTTTGGTATAGACCAAATACTTATTTTCCACCATGATTTGCAAATAAATTCTTTAAAAATCAAACTGTGATTTTCAGTTTTTTTTTCCTAATTCTGTCTCTCATGGTTGAGGTTTACTCATGTTGAAAATTAGAGGCCTCTCTAACATTTTCAAGTGGGAGAACTTGCACAATTACTGGTTGACTAAATACATATTTGCCCCACTGTAAATCACTTGGCGGCAAGGGCGTAGGTTTGGTCTCAATATTGGTAGGGACGCTATAACAGCATAACCTGCATGTACACTTTTTGCTGGGGACTGGACATTAATAAGACCAAACAAATTGGGTTCATTTCTCAAAAATGGCTGGTTCCTACATAAAAAATAGTTAACATTTTCAGAGGGAGAAAGGATTTTTTTTAAATGCTCGTTTCATATTAAGGAAATTTAGAGTGGTTGTGCTTTTGAGGTTTTTTTTTTGGGGGGGGGGGTAATATGTGCATAGGCTGCAATTATTATTTTTTTTAATGATGTAGTCAATAAAGACATTTTAATTAATGAATAAATGCACAAAATGCACAGTTGAATTCACATCAACAGTACAAAACATACAGGAAGACATCTAAGTAGTTTCCTACTCGAGTTTTACAGGTTAGCAAGTTCACGCAGTTTAATCTTATGCAAACTCTGATGCTGGTTGGACTTTTAGTAGCAAAATTATTAGTGGTATGTTCCCCACCTCCACAACATTGACATCTTTTTACATTACTTACAGTGTCTGCTGCTGACCTGACAAAAAAAACTTTTAATATCCCTCCTCTTCAAAGGAGGCGGAGGAGGCAGCATATTGACATGCATTTCTGTCGGGATTGTGTGAATGTGGGGTTTCTAGTCATCAGCCAATCAAACGTGCGTTTGAGGGGGGGAAAAAAATGGACCGGCACTACTAAATCGCAGGTGAAGAGGGGTAAATGTAAGTCTGAACATCATGAAAGTAATTCACTTAATAATGGTAGCGTCAATTCTATCCTAACAACACACGGGAAGACAATCTAAATTTCCTTTACAGCTGAACTCATTGTATAATGCAAATAAGGTTGCTTAAAAGTTGGTGGGGACAACTTGAGCATCCTAAAAAGTTGGTAGTGTTATGTCCCTACCGTCCCTAAGCGAACCTACGTCCTTGCTTGGCAGGACGAAACAAAAGTCATTAATAAGACAAGGCATAAAAAAACACGTCGTCCGGTTGCAACTTGTCGTAAGCGACTCATCCGGACACGATCGGAACGTATTATCATAAATCCTGGCTTGGCGTGCTTTCAATTAAAATCTGTATGGTGGAATGAGCGGAATTGTACCTCCGGGCCTAACGCGCTTTCGCATTCCGGATCGCACACGCGCTAACAACCGCTTTCTGTTTTGACTAGCTGTAAAACAAAAGAACTAAAAAAAAAAAAAAAATGGACTGGAGCTGTTTAGATACTCTGCCGTTCCCACTATTAGTCAGTACACCCGGTGGCAAGTGACAAATTGGGATATTTCGTTTGCTCCTTTTGTTTGAAAGGGGCTCCTTTCAGCGAGGTGAGCATCCCTCGTTCGAGCTCTTTGACCTCCTTCCTGTTCCTACACAAAGACCCTCTAATGCCAGGTAGCCGGCGCCGGCATTCCTGAAGCATTCCTCCACGGGGAAAGTTGCTGGGACGGGGATGAAACAATGACCCGCTCTCATTCATCGGGTTTAGGGTTCTGTGGGAAAGTCCGCCGCCGGGTTGAGGTAGGACGGCCCGTGGAATGTTCTCCGGGAGATGCACTGACAAGACGGAGGAGGTCTTCTTACTAGAGGAGGATGATAACGCGCTTTGATGGAGCTGTGCTGTTTGCACATGCTTGTCATGCTTTGTGGACTTTGTTTGCACGTTTGCAGGCTGATGTCATGGAGCTGTGTTGCGAGTCGGACTCGGTATATCGTCATCTGATAGAAAACGTACAGTGGGGCAAATAAGTATTTGGTCAACCACTAATTGTGCAAGTTCTCCCACTTGAAAATATTAGAGAGGCCTGTAATTGTCAACATGGGTAAACCTCAACCATGAGAGACAGAATGTGGGGAAAAAAAAAAAAAAAAACAGAAAATCACAAAGAATTAAAGAATTAATTTGCAAATCATGGTGGAAAATAAGTTTTGTTATGTACCCTTTGTTGGCAATAACGGAGGGCAAACGTTTTGTGTAACTCTTCACAAGCTTTTCACACACTGTTGCTGGTATTTTGGCCCATTCCTCCATGCAGATCTCCTCTAGAGCAGTGATGTTTTGGGGCTGTCGTTGGGCAACACGGACTTTCAACTCCCTCCACAGATTTTTTATGGGGTTAAGATCTGGTGACTGGCTAGGCCATTCTAGGACCTTGAAATGCTTCTTACGAAGCCACTCCTTTGTTGCCCTGGCTGTGTGTTTTTTTATCATTGTCATGCTGAAAGACCCAGCCACATCTCATCTTCAATGCCTTGCTGATGGAAGGACATTTTCCCTCAAAATCTCTTGATATATGTCCCCATTCATTCTTTCCTTTTCACAGATCAGTCGTCCTGGTTCTTTTGCAGAAAATCAGCCCTAAAGCATGATGTTTCCACCCCCATGCTTCACAGTAAGTATGGTGTTCTTTGGATGCAATCCAGGATTCTTTCTCCTCCAAACATGAGAAGCTGTGTTTCTACCAAAAAGTTCTATTTTGGTTTCATCTGACCATAACACATTCTCCCAGTCATCTTCTGGATCATCCAAATGCGCTCTAGCGAACCGCAGACGGTCCCTGGATGTGTACTGGCTTCAGCAGGGGGACATGTCTGGCAGTGCAGGATTTGAGTCCCTGGCGGCGCATTGTGTTACTGATAGTAGCCTTTGTTATTGTGGTCCCAGCTCTCTGTAGGTACTTAACTAGGTCCCCACTTTTGCTCACTGTTCTTATAATTTTGACGCCACGGGGTGAGATCTTGCATGGAGCCCCAGATCGAGGGAGATTATCAGTGGTCTTGTTTGTCTTCCATTTTGTAATAATTGCTCCCACAGTTGATTTCTTTACACCAAGCGTTTTACCTATTGCAGATTCAGTCTTCCCAACCTGGTGCAGGTCTAAAATTTTGTCTCTGGTGTCCTTGGACAGCTCTTTGGTCTTGGCCATAGTGGAGTTTGAAGTGTGACTGAGATTGTGGACAGGTGTCTTTTAGACCGATAATGAGTTAAAACAGGTGCCATTAATACAGGTAATGAGTCGAGCCTCGTTAGACCTCGTTAGAAGAAGTTAGACCTCTTTGACAGCCAGAAATCTTGCTTGTTTGTAGGTGACCAAATAATTAATTTCCACTCTAAATTGGAAATAAATTCTTTAAAAATCAAACAATGTGATTTTTTTTCCCCCACATTATGTCTCTTATGGTTGAGGTTTACCCATGTTGACAATCACAGGCCTCTCTAATCTTTTCACGTAGGAGAACTTGCACAATTGGTGGTTGACTAAATACTTATTTGCCCCACAGTATATCGTGTTATTCTACATACAGTGGGGCAAAAAATTATTTGGCAACCAGGAATTGTGAGTTATCCTACTTTAACAAGATGTGACGGTTTTGTCATTTTCATTATTAGTGCAGGTTTGAGGCAGTATGCTGTCATAGGAGAGCAACATAAAAAAAAATCATTTAATGCGGAACAAGGAACAATAGTGCCAGAATTAAATGGCAACTTCAATATGTTAAAAAAAGACAATATTTAAAAACGAAAATTAAAGCTGTAGTGTACAATGAAAATCAAAACGCTTTAAAACTTCATTAGAAATACTTTAAAACTGTTAATACAAATCAAATCAAAACCGAAAAATAGGTATAAAATTCCAAATAAGAAACCTAAAAGTCATCTAAAAATCTAAATCTCGCAATAAAATAATGCATAAATAACATTTGTTTATGCATTTAATTTTGGCATTTCTTGTCCTTTTATATTTTAACCCACTCATGAGCAAACTGCTCTCGTGTTTTGGATTTTAAGTGCGCTTTCTCCAGATTGAATGCTGTCTTGAACTTGTACAGTTTCCAAGACTATCAAGAATTTCTTGGTATAAATGTGCTGCCAAGCATCAGAAAGCTTGGTGTCGGTCATGGGTCTTGCAACTGAATTATATAGCAAAGCTAAGTTAGAAAGCTAAAAACGCCACTCAACATTTGACTACCGAGAAGCGGCCTTGTATGATCCCTGATTTAAATCCTATTGAGCATTCTCAAATGGTAGCTGCCAAATTCTGTTAAGCCCTTCTGTTTCTCATAATTATTGAATCATTTGAGTGTTTTTCATATAGCTGCGGCTATAATGTAATGACTTTACATAGGAATTTCCCTGTCGCATTTAGCAACAGCGTCCTGCTGACAGTCGATTGCTGTTTAAACAAGAAGCACCTGTCTTAGCTGGTAGTGAATCGCCCTTAAAAAAATAAATTCACAAAGCGGCATAACGTCGGCGTGAAGGCAGCCTTTTGTTTACACTGAGGCCCGTCGAGGGCCTGCATGTCGTGTACAGTGTCTATATGCGGCGTTTGGTTTTGTGGGAAGCGCTCGGAGCCTCGAGAGATCGCTTTGCACCCTCTGATGTGGCGCTTAGATTTCCGCCCGCGAGGAAGCGCGTTGCTTGGTGGTGTAGCGCCACGGCCTGTGGAAATAAAAGTACGTCACCTTTGACGGCCTTTTGATTGACAGTCATGTCAACCGGAAGCGAGCGGTAAGTGCTCGCAAAGGTATTTTTGCTAGAGGCAGGAGTAGCGCAACTAGGCGGAACGTGTTTAATCAAAATCCCGACTGTCTCGCCACGTTTATTACATTCAAAGCCACAAGTATTGACACTTGAATGCCAAATATCAATCTTAACTCTTTGGCCCAGACAAATTATTTGGGCAGATTGTCAGTGACGATGCAAAATATGTATTTTTTTATTTCGAAATAGCTTATTTTTCCTCATGAATAGTTGTATCGTAGCTTGATTTCCTGAATCATGCGTCAATAATTGGTGTATCGCTATAGTGAGATAATTGTTATTGTGACTGCAGTGCACCACCATCGTATCACATCCCTGAAATTCTTCTAAAATGACAGGACCGTTGATCAAAGTTGTCCAGGCCCTGAAGCAACGAAGCAACCCCAGAACTTCACCACCAACTCCATTTTTTGATTTGACTTCTCCAACTTACCAGAATCTAGGAGAAAACAAAACAGATGTGACTTTTCTTTTAAAGGCTGCTGTATAATTTGCTTGTTTCATCATGATGAATAAATGTTTCTTCCACGGATTGATAAGGTAAAATGAAAGTGAGAACGTAAGTCGCAAATCCGACACGACAGTAACAATAGGAACTATTGTTATTTGGGTTTGAGTTTCCCGAGGGACAGTTATAGTTGACGGAAACAGGAAGTCTTTGTTACGTTTATGGTCCGAGTTGCGGAGCTGCAATAAACGTTGACTCGAATGAGTTCAAGAAACTAAATTCTGTGCTTTATGAAGAGTGAAAAAAGCAGAATTTAACACAGACGAAATCATTCGGCCGCTTAGAGTGAAGTACTACCGAAACAAAATGGTGACGTCACGTACCGTAATTGTCGGCAACGGATCGCCGCATACGTTTCTTGAACACAACGTGGCCGTGTCAATAAAAAAAAAAAAAAAAGTTATATATATATATATATATATATATATATATGTAATATGTACCGTAATTTTCGGACTATAAACCGCAAGTTTTTTTCCTTCATTTTGAATCCTGCGGCTTATTTGTAGATTTATTTGGGGTAATACTTTATTGACATTGGTGTCATAAGACCGTAATAATTATGACATAACACTATCATGGACATTACTGAATTTTTATGACAGATGTCATCCGGGAAATTATGACACTAACTCCATTTATGTACATTTCGGATATTTTACATCCATTCAAATGTGAGGTAATCTGCCGGATAACACTAAATGACATCTTTTATAACCTCTGTCTGCTCATGACACATGACTAGCAATTAATGAAACAACTGGAACAGTAACTGAAGAAATAATCAGCACAAAACACGAATTCTTATTTAGATCTGTAGCGCTGCAATACATGCTAAGAGCCACGTTGGACCACAATAGACAGCAGGTGGCAGCAGAGGTTAACTGTCTCCCCCAAGGGAGCAGTGATGGCTAAAAGAAGCTTCTTGAAGCAATGAAACTCTGCAGTCAATTGGTTCAAAGCTTCATGATGGTTTATTTGGTATTATGACAGTTATGCCGCTGTCAAATAAAGTGTTACTGGTTAATATCTTTCAGTCTAACTATCCCATTATACAGTGAGGACAGCTGCGGCTTATAGTCCAGTGCGGCTTATCTATGAACAAATGCCGTTTCCGTGCCAAATTTGGTGGGTAGCGGCTTATAGTCAGGTGTGCCTTATAGTGCAAAAATTACAGTATATATTTCTGTTTCCATCCATGTACCCGTTTATAATAATAAAGTTGATTTTGGGGGAAAAAAAGTGCGCGTTATATTGGGGAAATTAGGGTATTCACAATGCTTGATTAACAACATATAAAAGGAGGTTGCCAGATTGGGGGCCCCCTAGTGGTCAGGGGCCCTAAGCAGCTGCATAGTCTGTATATAGGCTGGGCCGGCCTTGAGTCACAATAGTGCTAAAAATAAGAATGTATTACTCCCTCTCTTAAGTTTCGTCCTGGGACGTATCTGCATTGCCGCGCCATTTCTTTCAGATTTAGTTTCTGATAACAAAGGCGCAACTTAATCGACGCTCAATACAATTCCTTTTACGCGGCCCTGCTTCTCGTTAAGCCTCCTCTCATCTGCAGCCTGTTATGGCGGAGCAGGGGGATGACATCATACTGGTCTCGCGGCGGCGGGTAATTGGCCAGCTCTCCTCCTCCAGAGTGAGCGGCCGAGCCAAGCAGAACACACAAGTGGAGCCAGGCCATGCGAGTCAGATGCACGGGGTTTTTCCAGAGCGTGTGACGGGGGCCGCGGCGCAGGGGGGGAACGACGGCGAGCCAAATGGGGGCGGCGAACCCGTCCGACTGCGAAGGTCCGAAATGAATGAAGAGCCTCAACTCTAATGAAATGCGATATCACGCGTGCCCCAGGCGGATTTGTTTGATGTATGCTACAATCTGCCACTGTAGACGCCGCATCACTGTGCCTTTTCTCTGCCACGATTAAAAAAATAAAAATGGAAAACTCAGACCTCTCGGCCCACACAATGTTCCGTTTAGACTCCGTTACAGCCACAGTCGGTCATTGTTTGTAATATTCAAATGCTTAGGAAAGTTGTGATGCATTCCTGGAAACTTAAATTGTCTTTTGACTAGGAATAGTCCTATTACATGACATTTATGAACTGCTAAACTTTTCTGTATGTATTTAATTAGCTGAAAGCTTGTCTATAAAATCAGTGTTGGGCACTTTACTTTAAAAAAGTAGTTATTGTTACTCACTACCTCTTCCAAAAAGTAACTGAATTACTCAATAGTCAAAGTAACTAGTTACCAGGGAAAGTAACTATTTCCGTTACTTTAAGAAGTTGTTGTATGTCAAAGAAAGTCAGTTGAAGAGAGAAGAACAGACAGGTAGTTGTGTTATAGAACCTTGTAATATTTATTGCACCTCACCAGCAACAGATTTATCCTACACTTGAAGTAGGAGTGGGAACCTATTGGTACCTCACGATACGATTTGCGATACAAAGCTCACGATAACGATGATCTGGCGATATGGCGATACAACGATTATAGATACATTGGTCAGGAAATCATTCTAGGATATTCTACAAACAACAAATAAACAGAAAAACAAGCTTCTGCTGTGAATTGGAATGAGTTTATCACTAGTAGACGTCCAATCCATTTGAAGTGGGAGGGTGGCAGCGAATCGTTCATTCGCTGCCATCCCTCCCACTTCAAACGGATTGAACGTCTATGGCCGTCAGTGGCAGCCAATGCCAGGCAATGAGGTCATTTTGGGCAATTTAAGGTCATTTACCTGTTTATTTTCAGTTACTTCCTGTTGATTTTGGGGTATTTTATGGGTCTCTACCTGTTTATTTTGAGTTACAGAACAGGAAATGATCTGGGAATCACCCAAATGAATAGGCAGTGACTCAAACTCAACAGAAAATGACCTGTAAGTGCCCTAAAATCAACAGAAAGTGACCTGTAAATGCCCTGAAAATAGGACAGCTCTGGTTTCGAATGAACGAACGTTCCCAGTCTAAATATATTGGGCGTCGAGCACCGTCAATGTAGCCTTAGAGTTAACTGAGACACTATTATGGTGGAAGATTTAGGTAGCAACTTGTTGGTTCATTTTCCTTTTTTTAAAAAATTTTTTTGACACTGACACCTTTTGAAAACGATATCTCGATTCTTGGCAGGAGCATATCGATAACCTTTTGGGATACAAAGTATCACGATATATCACCATTTTGATATTTTGTCACACCCCTAACTTGAAGTGCAACAAAAATAGATTTGAATTGCTTACCACAAATGTCGACAAAAGCTTTGCCCCGGGACATTAATTACACTTTACATGCACGTTCTTTCCTTTAATTTCGACCAACTTGAAATAGTGTTTATATCTCCACCTCGTAAAGGACAAATTTTCATATGACTGCTCTGCCATCATATCCCTCTGCATCTGTTTTGGCGCATGCGCTGTTCCGGTTTGTGTGTGAAAACACTGGCTCTGAAGTACGTATGCTATTAGGCTCGAGCGTTGACGTCACAGAATGGGGGATCACGTGAGATTTGACAACAACGCAGCCATATTGGAAGCAGGTCTGGCTCGCGGGACATTAAACTTACACCAAACTAGTTACTAAGGCAAAGAACAGATATGTGATCAAACTTAAGGATGTGAACAATGTTGGCCCTGATGAGCAAGCCAAAGACAAATGGAGTAAAGATGTCGACGGGCTTCCACAATTACGCGAAATGGACATTCTGCTGTATTTGTTTGGTGTATGTTACTAAATTCATCAGCGATTCCGCAATTACAAATCGCTCCAAAGCTACGAACAGTTTTGCTGCGGACGGGTGCAGGACCTGCACATTATGACTAAAGATGTCCCGATCGATTGGGTCCGATCACGTCATTTTCAAAGTATCGGAATCGGCAAAAAAATATTGGACATGCCTTTTTTAAATATATTTTTTAGTTTAATCGTTTTCTAATTGTATTAAACGTTACAGACAAAATGTCTTACATTCATCCAGAGTCTTTAGTTTTGGCTTAAAGTAGGGCTATCGAATTTATCGCCTGAACGGCGGTAATTAATTTTTTTTTAATTAATCACGTTAAAATATTTAATGCAATTAACGCATGCGCTGCTCGACCCACTCACGCATTGTCGCGTTCAATCCATAACGGCGCCGTATTACCTATATATAGAGCTAACTATTACCTATATATAGAGCTAACAGGCAGCGTAAAATGAGTAGAGAGAATTTTGGCAGTCTTTGGAGCCTCTTTTTAATTGGCTAATGCCTTAAAATCTCTCTCTACACTTAGAAATATCGTGGGAATCAACGTGGGGAAGAACTGTAGTGGTTGATCTTTTCCTTAACACCCTATGTCACTTCCCAACGCAGAGAAGATATATCAATTGGTGCCACTACGCACGGTCATGGTTGCCCTTCCCATCATGCATTTGGGCAGAACAGTTAAATGGGTACAGTATCATTTACTGAAAGCTCAACAAATACACTAGATGGCAATATTTAGTCACAATATACAAAGTCACATTTATCCTTTCAGAATTACAAGTCTTTCTATCCATGGATCCCTCTCACAGAAAGAATGTTAATAATGTAAATGCTATCTTGAGGATTTATTGTCATAATAAACAAATACAGTACTGTATGATGAATGTATATATTCGTCCGAGTTTTATTCAATTTTTTCTTAATGCATTGCCAAAATGTATATGATCGGGAAAAATTATCGGGAATGATTGGAATTGAATCGGGAGCAAAAAAAAAAAAAGCAATCGGATCGGGAAATATCGCGATCGGCAGACACTCAAACTAAAACGATCGGGATCGAATCGGGAGCAAAAAAACATGATCGGAACAACCCTAATTATGACCGTATCAAACGGCAACTCCATCGTTCTTGCAAAGGTAGGCTATGTGTGTTTACTATTTTCATTGCCACGAACCTGAACGCACCCCAAGTCTTGGATGACAAATAGAGCAGAGTAGACTGGCTACGGCTGGTAGTTTCTTCAATTTATTCAAAGTAAGTAACGCACCGCTTTTGACTGTCAGTAACGGTAACGGCGGGGAAAATAATTAGATTACCCTGTTACTGAAAAAATAACGGCGTTATTCCCAAAACTGCATATAATTGGCTTACTTAGAATAAACAAGACTGTAATGGCTAAAACGGCGATTGAAAAGCTACAGTTTCTTTCTACTTTTTCCTAAATTTTTCCTGTTCGTACCCTTCGTTTTAGCTACCCACCGTTACGGAAGGGACTGCAGATGTCTTGCTCTGGCTTTTTTGCACACTTGCGTATTTGCCGTCGTACACGACAACAGATCATTTGATGAGCTGGCAAAGTTGTGAGAAGAAATCCTCTGTGGGAAAACCTGGTTCCCAAGAGGGTGCAGTACCCGGACGTGTTGGCGCGTGCCTGGCTGCTTTGTTGCCCGAATAGCTGTTGCGCGAGAACCATTTTACCAGCTATGGTGGTTGTGTTGTTGATATGGGGTCCGTTACAGTTAGCGCCATATGCGACTCGTGAGTAAGTACAAAATAAAACGAGGAATTGTGATAAGTTGCGCTCGTAAACTTTACAGAATGTACAATCCCAGACATCAGCGCTGTTGCACAATTTAATGGCCGCACAATCAGGGCGGATGTGGAAGGTTTCCCACGCTGCGCCGTCTGTCAGCAGGTAGGCGCGAGGTATGTCACGAAAGAATCTAACCTGGCCGTCGAGTCACGCTGGCGACATATTTTTCTTAATGGACATTTTTCTTGGCTCAATGTCCTTAAAGTTGTTACTTTTAGGCACTAGCCTGCGAGAAAGCCTACGATTTCCGTAGGAAATGTTCAGACATGCAATGTTGGGTTCGAAGTCAGGACTGACTCGGCCGCAGTAAATCGCAACTTTCATTATTGACAAAACATGATTCCAAGTAATGGAAAATCTGTTCGTCTGCGCTTTGCATGTGTAAAATCAAATTATTGACAGCCTTTGCTAAAATTCTTGGATTTTGATGGCTTTTGTTCCAAATATGCTTCCTTTTTCCTCTGAAAGCTTGCAAATTGCATACTGGCTCCCTCGGCGGGACCTATAGCACGCCGCAGGGAGGAAATGATTCGAGCGTAAGGGAATGTTATCACTTTATCGCTCTCGTGTGCGTTTCCCTTGCTGTCACGTATTTGTCCTCCTTATCAGCTGTGAAAGGGGGGCACATTTCACAAGCTGGCTAAAGAATGACACGTGTCCATGATGCGTTTTCAATCTTTGCCTCGATGACCGTGCGGCATATCTGCTGTCACGTATGTGGATATCATGTTCACTCTGATCAGCAAACGCTGCTTCCTGGAGGAAGTTATTCCAGTTTTGCTCGACGTTAACAGCATACATTATTTTATCGCGTTATACAGATGCGTTGAATCCAGGGGTGAAAGTCGCTACAATTTCTTACAGGAACTCCTCGACGTGAAGGTTGCCACGAAGCCAGAAATTTTGTTTATTTATTTTCATTTTGGGGGGAGTGTGTGCGTGTGTGTGGGGGGGGGGGCAAAAATATGGGGCCCTTTGCATTATTTTGCTTAGGGCCCCCAAATGGCCTGGGCCGGCCTTGGATTCAAGACAAGATTCTACTGATTTAGGAGTATTTTAGATAAAAAGTCAATTATGTTCGCTACAACAGAGCCTTCTAGAGAAGTCACCGCTTTAGTACTGCTTTAAGATGGCGGCTGTTTACTAACGCCGGAAAGTCTGTCATTTCGCATCTCGGTTCAATAATACATGTTGTAACACGGCCGCCGTCTGTCATTTTGCATCTAGTTCTACATATATATGATATCTACTGTAGCCGTATGTTTGTAGCAACTATCAACTGGGCGTTGTTTGTAGCGGCTGTCAGCCGCAGTCAGGTATGATTGTTTTTTTTTATCTAGCGGCATGAGTTGAACATGATATTTTCTCTCGGTCCGTTCCTCATTGCGTCCCAAAGACCGCGCTGACTGTGTTTTACTTCCGTTTTACCTGGTATAATTCAATAATCGGAATTTGGATGTTTGTGAATTGTTCTCGAATCTTCCATGGCCGAATCGCGAATAATCTAAGAATCGGAAATTTCGCACGCCTCTACTAAATATGATAAATAAGCCTCCTCAACTCTTTCCTTGCTCTTAAAGATTTCACCCATTTTCTTTTGCTTTTTTTTTTTCGCATCCATTCAACAAACTTTTTTTTTTTTTTTTTGCTGTTCCAGAAAACATGCACATTTGAACCAAACAGAGCTAACTATCTGTGCTGATCACATGTCAGTATGTCAGCCAATTGAACGGATAAATGAGTCCAGGCATTTTGCTTTCGCACTACGTGACTCATCATCGTCAGACTCTGAGAACTGCAGCAGCTGGGGAAACCTCCATGCTGTCCGTGGAATAAATAATAAATATCGGTGGAAATGGATTACGCAACACAAGCACTTTATTATGCTTGTTGTGAACACTTGTGTATGCAAATCTGATGTTGGTAGATTGTTTTCTTCTTGGAGATGAAATGCATGTGTGGCAGATTAGCATTTTTTTTTTTTTTACATAGCGTTTTGACAGTTGCCGTCATATTTTTGGAATTAAAGCACCTTGTACCGGAACAGCATTCCGGCCCTGAATCTTTTACCAGAACTACGTTCCTGACTGTTCTGGCCCACTTTCACCCCTGGTTGAATCTATATTCGGTATACTGTTAGCTTTACTAAAACCTCATGGCTTATTCTTCTGTCTTTTGACGCCTGCGTACACGTTAAGCTATAGGCGTAAGCCAGACAGTGAACTCAGAGGACCCCCCCTCCGAGGGGTAGATCGACCGCAGCCGCACCTTGAGTGCCTTGGCAGCTCTTTGTGTCTAGCTAACAGCCACATGTGTGGAAGCTCTCCTCCCACGCTTTGCATTTCACACATTCCTCTACAATGTTTGCTTTTTTTTTTTTTTTTGTCCGGGTCAACGCGCTGGAATCTGACGCGGCTTTTTCCTTGTGTCTTTGCCGTAAGAAGCGTAGCATTTTCTTTATGCGGCGTCATCTTTTTTTTTTCTCCGTCGTCGAGGATTTGTATTGATGTCCTCATGGCGAAGCGTTAAAAAAAGCCTCCCTTTGCTTTCATTTCCTCACTGACAGTGGGAATCCTGACCGAGGGCTCGGAGCTTTGGCCTGTACTTCCAACCATAACATCGGTCCAAACGACTTCCTGCTAGCGGCCATTGCGTAAGACCTGGAAACAAAGACATCTTAGGTTGTAAAGGGAGAAATAACCCCCACCCGACTCCGTTATTTCCCCACCCAGAAACCCCGTCCACCCCCACATTTTCATGGGAATGGAGCACTTTCAGATGGATTTTGCTCTCTTGTACCCCAACGTATCAATAACCTCCTCACCCTTAACCTTAAGGCCGAGTTATACTTCCGCGTCAGACCTGCGCCGTCAAGGAAGACCAATTTACGACCCTGCGTCATAGCCTGATGTGGTCTTCTTGATTTTTCAAACCCTCGCGTCACGTCAGCGCGTGTGACGTGGCAGAAATGGACTGTGATTGGTTCGCTCAGACTGTTCTTTCCGGTTCAGCGCGAAATCACCGTCATTGTAAAACATTATTTTTCTAGTCGCAAAAATGGAGCAAGTTGACAGGAGTTTGCCTGGCACCGCCAGACTATTCTCCCTGTATTTTTCAAACACTGTGAGATATAGTCTGGGACCCAGCCCATTAACGGCCTTTCGAACAAGTACAAAGTCAACCGTCCAATCAGATTCGTTTATTTGCGTGACGTGTTTTTAACGAGTAACGTCACTCTTGCGCGCCAAACGTCGTCTCTACAACAACACAGATGGCGAACGGGAGAGCCGAGAATATGTTCCAATCCGCGGTAAAACCAGGTTTAAATGACCAAAAAAAAACATCGAAAAAAAGTCATTGACAACAGTCAACATGGCTCGCGCTAGCCATGTTGAATAAACTCCATTCTTCGCTCACGCTTGTCGCTTTAACAACGTCACGTCTGCCCGTCGCTGATTGGTCCACTCCGCTGTCTGTTTGCTGTGGCTTGCTCCGCCCTCGGAATTTGATCTGCCGGACGGTCGCCAGACTCAATCGCTGGAACAGCGGTGAGTCTGGTATACCAGGCAAGACGGGAGTATCGTCGAAGAGCAAGTCTCGTCAAGACATCATAAAGTTTGCCAAATGGCAAGGTCAGCGATTGCATAAAAAAACAAGAACCACCAAGACGTGTGTTTTCGGAATCGAGTGGCCACACGAAGCGGTGACCCAGTCGGCCAAAAACTGCCAGCTTTTTATCACTTTGTGTCGTATTTTTGGTTGGTGCACGTCATCATTTATTGTGTACATATGTTTGCTGTGTCTGTGTCACACTTCAATTATATGAAGAATAAAGCACAGTTTTGGTGTCAAGAGTTTTGATCTTTAATTTTCAATAACAAGACAGTTCACACACGACACATCATCACTAATTGAGAGAACCTCGGTGCTTTTTATGATAACGTTAACATCAAGGCTTCCGACGCAGTTTGGGAAGTTTCATGGACGCCAGAAATCTGTTATGGCTTCCCACTGGCTGGTTGTAGGACACGGCAAACAAATCGGGCTAGAGGGCTTTGCAGACCTTGGACATAACGCTGGACTCAGTGCTCGACGCCAGTTTGAAGCTAGCCGCCACAGCTAGCTGGTTTTCACCCGAGGCGAGAACTCTCTATGCGGCATCAAAAGTTGGACAGACCGCCTCGAAACAGTCTTCTGCGTTGCCTGCGCCTCAACATTTGTATGATCAACATTTATCCAATGTTGATGAGCTGAAGATCCACATTCAAGCGTTCCATCTGGTTTATTTTGTCTCCATTAAACTAGCCAAGAGGAAGTCAACAAGCATGCCCCAAAACCGTACAAACATAACACAACACCCCTCTAGTGGCTTGGCAGTAAATAACAGAGCAGTGCGTCACCTGGCCGGAGAACCGTCGAATGACGCCGTAGTCGCTGCGCCGTCACCGCAACGCGGGAGCATAACTCAGGCTTTAACCTTCATGGCTAACCCTGCCACTGTTACTTGACTCTTGAAAGTCATGTATTCAGTCAGTGCCCACCCCCAGATACCCCACCTCGCAACCCTTACACTGTAACCATATTCCCATGGTGCCAATTTGCTCTCAAGTGCCTGCGAATTGGTTTGTTGCTTCGTTAGCATGCTCTCGGGAAGCACATCTTGCCCTTATATGCTGAGGTTGAAAAGTACCACCACCGCCGGAACTTTTGCTCAGCGTTCCTCCCAAGGGACGTGGTCTCGGTCCTGGGAAGCGCCGGCCTGCGACCGAGCAAACGGTCGCAACTCCACGCCACGCAGGCGCTGTGACCTTCTCTTTCTCACAGCCGAGTCCTCCATCTTGGTCCCAGACTTTTTTTTTCTGTAAACTGGAAAGAATTGACAAGTGTCTTCCAGTACACTTTAATACGAGGCAGCCAACGTGGGAATTGGCTCGTGGGAAGCATCGTGTCTTGTCACGATCTACCTCAAGACAAAACATCTTTATCTGGTCCGTTCGGCTCGTTATTTAATTGACACCCGTGTGTTTTTGCTCCTTTTTTGTGTATCTGCTTGCTCAACTGGATTTGTTGCTGCGGGATCCAAACTGTGCTGCGCCCAAAACATACGACCATAACAAATAATTCAGCAGAAATTTGATACGTGGTGGTAAAATCATAGGTTGAGACTGTTGAAATACTTTTAGCTAGAAGAAAATGGACCATGTCTCTATGGTTTGAAAGGTTTAAGATTTTTAATGTCCTCCATGAACAGTGTTGGGCACATTACTTTGAAAAAGTAATTATAGTTACTCACTAATTCTTCCGAAAAGTGAGTTAGTAACTGAATTACTCTATAGTCAGTGTTGTCACAGATGACATACATACATACAGATTAGATTAATTACTGAGTACTGATTAGACCTCAAAAAAGTAATCTAGTTACTTCACAGATTACTTTATCAAAGTAACTAAGTTACTTTAAAAGTAACTTATCAGTTACTTTTTACCAATTTTTCTCCTTTTGCTGCCTCAACATAAAAATGACGATAAAAAAATGTCATCGCATGCAATTGAATTTTCACGTAAGGCTTAATCTTTGAGTTAGCGGGGGTTTAATTAGTCGATGGAGTTGATTTCAACCACCATTGACTCGCGCTAGCTTAGCCACCCCGGAGCCTTGAAACTAACAAATAACTAACAAACTGCACGGAATTTGTTCAAATCAACTTCACAAAAGTAAAACTCTGCCTATGGTTACAAACACTGACAATAAAATGTGCATAAAGGCTGGTTACAAACTGTAGTAGTACTGGCTGTCTTGGTACCTGTAGGCTTTGTTTCGAGTTTTGTCGCCTTGTCCCATAATTCCAAGTGCTTCCTTGTTGAATCGAATGTAGAGTTTTTCGCGGCCGACAGTCTTTTTCCGCAAGCGTAAAATTTGCAACGCACGGAGATATTTTTGTCATCTTTTACTGGACAGAAAACGCAGCCGTTTGTTGTATCTTTTCGGCTACTTTACTGTTAGCATCCTGATAGATAGCCAGGCTATGTTGTTGACCGCCGTGGCAGACAGCCTCAAACAGCATCGTAATACACGTGACCTGTTTTTTTTCCCCCCGATGTGAAATGCTCTTCATACATGACTGCAGTATTCTTCATTCTACATACATTATGAGGGAAAAACAAAATAGTAACGCACAGGCACTAGGGAAACTAATCGGATTACTGGCTTGGAAAAATGAACGCGTGAGATTACTCGTTACTGAAAAAAGTAATCAGATTACAGTAACGCTTTACTTAGTAACGCGTTACTGACAACACTGTCTATAGTAAAAGTAATCAGTTACCAGGAAAAGTAATTATTTCCGTGACTTTAAAAAGTTTTTGTATGTCAAAGAATTTGAAATTTTCTGAGCAGTATTTGAGTCAGTTGAATAGAGAAGAACAGACAGGTAGTTGTGTTATCGAACCTTGTAATATTTATTGCACCTCACCAGCAACAGATTTATCCTACACTTGAAGTGCAACAAAAATAAACAGTAAACAATATAATAACAATCTAACTCTCACAACCTGAGACAACTGGTCAAGTAGACATAGCCTACTGTACTTCAAGTATTTTTGACTTGAAATAGTGTTTATATTTCCACCTTGTAAAGGACAAATTTTCCTCTCAATGCTCTGCCATCATATCCCTCTGCATCTGTTTTGCGTGTGTGTGTTTGCCGCACGCGCTGTTCTGGTTTGTGTGTGAAAACACCGGCTCTGACTCATGGCACATGACTCTAACCCTCAGCCAATCACAATCACTTTCATCGCATCTATCCAGGTGGTGCATTCAGGTAGCCTCGTCCCCCTACTCCTCCCGTCACCCTCAAAGCGTCTGCCGTCCTTAAGATGGAAGCAGCATTCTTGCTGGCTGACAGTGGGGGATGGGAACGAGGCTAGCATTCAGGTGTAGCAAAAACAGAAACGTTAGCAAGCTTTGGAAAGCATTGTCTAATTGAATGAGCAGGGACAAACAGCCTGGAGTCATAAGAAGTACGTGCTGTAATATTCTGATACAGAATTATCCGAGGCACCCTAAAGTGCACACGGCGCCAATATTGTTTTGCTCACATGATGCGGGAGTGAGTTAGAGGCACGGCCTGCCGAGAGCCGTACGTTTGTGTTAATGTTGAAGTTATATGTGCTATTAAAGAAACAGTGCCAGCACGTCCTGTGTGGTATATCTTTGCTAAGAAAAAGCACAAAACACGTGCGCAATTCTCGAACCTGAACGCACCCCAAGTCTTGGATGACAAATAGAGCAAAGTAGACTCTCTACGATTGGTAGTTTCTTCAATTTATTCAGAGTAAGTAAGGCACCGCTTTTGACTGTCAGTAACGGTAACGGCGTTGTAACAGCGGAAAAAAGTTAGATTACCCCGTTACTGAAAAAATAACGCCGTTATGCAACGGCGCTATTTATAACGGGGTTATTCCCAACACTGTCCATGACTATGCTAATTTATCCTTGCATTTTCTGTGGAATCCTACTGTACGTGGGAGATGTTCGCCACCACATACTGAATAGTCAGGGAGAATTGCTTCGATCTTGCTTTTTCTCACTGTTGAATTTAATCAAGCAATGAGGGGAATTAGGTCCGGAGCTGACTGTGGCCATCACAGAGGCCTCTTTATGCCGCCACCCGCCACCGGAGGCCCGGGGTTAGCAGGCACGGCGCACAGGAAAACGCCAAGCAGCTCCCAGACACAATCCCTCCCCTTTGCTCTACGTTTATAAGCGGCGTATCGCCTGGCCAGAGACCCTTTGAAAGCCTTCAAATGGCGTGGCCCCCCTTGTTCCACCCTCCCTATTTCCTCCGCTTTTCTCTCAGGAGGGAAATGTAAGCGTGCGGGAGTGGAAATGTTGCCGTGTGCGCGACGGGAAGCGAGCGCACGAAGAAAGCAAAACTATTTGTGGAACAATGAGGCCCCTTTAGAGAGGGTGGGGGGTCACGGTGGCTTTATACGGGGTACAGTGTCTCGGCACTGCTGGTACCCTTAACCATAGGCGGAGTTTGACTTTTGGGGCGGGGGGGGCACAACATGTTGATGACCCCAAAACGCAGTGTCAGTGATAAAATTAACTTACAAGAATATTTATAATAATAAGTTGAAAATGAGCGTTTTTTTTGTTTCCCATCATTCTTAAGGGGAATTATGAACCAGGCTGCTTAGGACGGCTATACTTTTCGCCAAGATCGTCATCCATTGAATATGGTATGCTCGCCGGTGTTGTGCCAATGTAGTTACCCCAGTCAAAAATTGTATCCCCTGGGCGGAGCCATATGGAGGTAGATTTGTGTGTTCATTATCCGATCCAAAAAAAATGTGTTTGAATGCAAAAATAAATTTGAAACTCCAAAAAAATGCATTTTTTAAAGTCAATTTTTTATGATTGAAGTAATTTTGTTTTGCGTTTGGGCCACATTTTGGTTAGGACATTTGTGTCTTTATTATTAAAAAAAATAAGTTGCTTCAAACAAAAAAATAGATATTTTCAAACGAAAAATCACTTCAATCAAAAAATTTCAATAAGAGAAAAAAACTTTTTTAATGCAAAAAAATATTTCTCAAATACTTGCATTTGAACACATTTAATTTTTAGTTAAAAAAGTTTTGATTTTAGCAATCCTTTTTGTGTAGGGGCCATATTATGGGTAGGACATTGGTGTCTAAATCATTAAATCCCCCAAAAAGTTGCTTCAATCAAAAAAAAAAAATTCAAACAATGATAAAAATCATTTGAAAAATAAAAGTTTTCAAATTTTTTCCTCCCCGATTTTTTTTTTTTTTTTTTGAATAATATGCAAAGCAAATGACCGTCTAAGGTGCTAGTCACATGATCTGTTCGAAAAATTATTTTGACCCGTTATAAAATATATTTTTTGTTCATTCATTTTTGTTGTTTCCTTTAATGCTTTACAACTTATATTTATATATACAGTGGGGCAAATAAGTATTTAGTCAACCACTAATTTTGCAAGTTCTCCCACTATAAAATATTAGAGAGGACTGTAATTGTCAACATGGGTAGACCTCAACATGCTTCACAGTGGGTATGGTGTTCTTCGGATGCAATTCAGTATTGTTTCTCCTCCAAACACGATAACCTGTGTTTCTACCAAAAAGTTCGATTTTGGTTTCATCTGACCATAACACATTCTCCCAGTCCTCTTCTGGGTCATCCAAATGCTCTCTAGTGAACCGCAGACGTGCCTGGACGTGTACTTTCTTCAACAGGGGGACACGTCTGACAGTGCAGGATTTGAGTCCCTGGCGGCGCATTGTGTTACTGATAGTAGCCTTTATTACCGTGGTCCCAGCTCTCTGTAGGTCATTCATTAGGTCGCCTCGTGTGGTTCTGGGATTTTTGCTCACCATTCTTGGTATCATTTTGACGCCACGTTGTGAGATCTTGCATGGAGCCCCAGATCGAGGGAGATTATCAGTGGTCTTGTATGTCTTCCATTTTCTAATAATTGCTCCCACAGTTGATTTCTCTACACCAAACGTTTATACCTATTGCAGATTCAGTCTTCCCAACCTGGTGCAGGTTTACAATTTTGTCTTTGGTGTCCTTCGACAGCTTTTTGGCGTTGGCCATAGCAGGGCCGGCCCAGGTCATTTGGGGGCCCTAAGCAAAATAATGCCAGGGGCCCATATTTTTGGCCAACCATTTCGTCACAGTGTACTGTGGAACCCACACATGCAATCCAACCCATACGTCCATATTTTGTATATGAATCATATTTTGTTGCACTGCATACTTCAAACTTGACATGTAATGACAAGAAAATGGATGTTTGCAATGATAAACGGCAATGCGCACCACATTATCCACGATGCTCTATTAACAACGTATAAAATGAGGTTACCAAATTGGGGGCCCCCTAGTGGTCAGGGGCCCTAAGCAGCTGAATAGTCTGTGTATAGGCTGGGCCGGCCTTGGGCCATAGTAGAGTTTGTAGTGTGACTGACTGAGATTTTGGACAGTTGTCTTTTACACCGATAATGAGTTAAAGCAGGTGCCATTAATACAGGTAACGAGTGGAGCCTTGTTAGACCTCTTTGACAGCCAGAAATCTTGCTTGTTTGTAGGTGACCAAATACCTATTTTCTGCTCAAATTTGGAAATAAATTCTTTAAAAATCAAACAATGTGATTTTCTGTTGTTTTTTTTTTCCACATTGTCTCTCATGGTTGAGGATTACCCATGTTGACAATTATAGGCCTCTCTAATCTTTTCAAGTAGGAGAACTTGCACAATTGGTGGTTGACTAAATACTTATTTGCCCCACTGTATCTGGAGCCATTTAGTTAAAGCAACTCCAGGTAGCAGGGACAAAATGTTCCTGAAATTCCTCCAACTAAGAATTTTTGCACGTTTGAACCATGGGAAACATCTCATTTTAGTTCAAGGGCAATGTATAAGTGCTTGAGGATGGAATGAAGTCATTGAGGGACACGTGACATCTCATCACTGTTCAAGGGTGAAGTGACTCCTTGTTCGCCTGAATGTCCAGATTAGGCACACTCCGAGTGCGGCACAAAGCCAGGTTTCAGTGTGCCAGCCAGAGCCCAAGACATCTTCAAGCCAGTGTCTGGATGTGGGTTATGTAACCCTGGCTAAGAGGTGGGGGGGACCCCTTTGTTCTGCTCCCCTAACTCGCATGTGGCGAGTTGGATGCAGCCAAGAGCCAGCGGCCGCCTGTCGCAAGTGATCAAGTGTGTGTGTGTGTGGTCAGAGATTAGGGGCGAATAAAGGAAAATTCCAGTGGAGGGGCTCAAGTGGCAGCTGTGGACAACTGGAAGATGATTGGTTGAGGCCAATCAGAGGGTGTGTCACACCAATGGAGAGCGATAATCCATCAGGGACAGAATGTTTAATAGCAACACAAGGGTGCATTGCAGCTGGATATTTGGTAACATTACATCAAACAAAAAAGGTTTGCCGAATTCTTCCCAATGGTCATACATAAAGGAAGCTAAATTTTGAACTTTTAAAGGTCTTCCAACATATTTCAAGCAAGGGCGTAGGTTTGGTCTCAACATCAGGGATGATAAAACAGCATAACCTGCATGTACACTTTTTGCTGGGGACACGACATTATTAAGACCAAACAAATCGGCTGAATGGGGGTCGGAGCTACATTTCTCACGAATTTAAACCTAATTGATAGGCTAAATAATCAATGCAAAATACATCTGTATTGACTTATACTAACTTTCATATGTATTGTTTTAGGTAATACACTGTTCCATTCAAACCTTTTGTTTTTTTCTTCCAAAAACTACTAAAGAAACCGTTTGAAAACTTCCAGAATAAATGTCTGGATTTAATTAGCAAATTTATATTTCAATATTTGAACATAACTCAAATTATTATCTTAAAATACACAATCAATACGAACTTGTTAATAATCTCTTAAAAATCCAGGAATGCAAAAAAATAAACATTTGTCTTAAGATCACTCAACAATGTTGAGAAATTAATACAACGTACAGTGAGACAAATAAGTATTTAGTCAACCACTAATTGTGCAAGTTCTCCGACTTGAAAATATCAGAGAGGCCTGTAATTGTCAACATGGGTAAACCTCAATCATGAGAGACAGAATGTGGGGGAAGAAAACAGAAAAACACATTGTTTGATTTTTTTTTTAAAAGAATTTATTTGCAAATCATGGTGGAAAATAAGTATGTGGTTAATACCAAAAGTTCATCTCAATACTTTGTTATGTACCCTTTGTTGGCAATAACGGAGGCCAAACATTTTCTGTAACTTCACAAGCTTTTCACACACTGTTGCTGGTGTTTTGGCTCATTCCTCCATGCAGATCTCCTTTAGAGCAGTGATGTTTTGGGGCTGTCGTTGGGCAACACAGACTTTCAACTCCGTCCACAGATTTTCTATGGGGTTGAGATCTGGAGACTGGCTAGGCCACTCCAGGACCTTTAAATGCTTCTTACGAAGCAACTGTTGCTTTGTTGCCCTGGCTATGTGTTTGGGATCATTGTCATGCTGAAAGACCCAGCCACGTCTCATCTTCAATGCCCATACTGATGGAAGGAGATTTTCACTCAAAATCTCTCGATACTTGGCCCCATTCATTCTTTCCTCTACACAGATCAGTAGTCCTGGTCCCTTTGCAGAAAAACAGCCCCAAAGCATGATGTTTCCACCCCCATGCTTCACAGTGGGTATGGTGCAATTCAGTATTCTTTTTCCTCCAAACACGAGAACCTGTGTTTCGACCAAAAAGTTCTATTTTGGTTTCATCTGACCATACCATACTCTCCCAGTCCTCTTCTGGATCATCCAAATGTTCTCTAGCGAACCGCAGACGGGCCTGGACGTGTACTTTCTTCAGCAGGATGACACGTCTGGCAGTGCAGGATTTGAGTCCCTGGTGGTGCATTGTGTTACTGATTGTAGCCCTTGTTACTGTGGTCCCAGCTCTCTGTAGGTCATTCACTAGGTCCACCCGTGTGGTTCTGGGATTTTTCCTCACCATTCTTATCATTTTGGCGCCACGGGGTGAGATCTTGCATGGAGCGCCAGCTTGAGGGAGATTATCAGTGGACTTGTATGTCTTCCATTTTCTAATAATTGGCCCCACAGTTGATGTCTTTACACCAAGCGTTTTACCTATTGCAGATCCAGTCTTCCCAGCCTAGTGCAAGTCTACAATTTTGTCTCTGGTGTCCTTCGATAGCTCTTTGGTCTTGGCCATAGTGGAGTTTGGAGTGTGACTGACTGAGGTTGTGGACAGGTGTCTTTCATACCGATAATGAGTTAAAACAGGTGCCATTAATACAGGTAACAAGTGGAGCCTCGTTAGACCTCGTTAGAAGAAGTTAGACTTCTTCATCCTAAAAAGTTGGTCGTGTTATGTCCTTACCGTCCCTATGCAATCCTACGCCCTTGATTTCAAGACCTCTTGGCTTGTCAGTGGGGGATTTTAACTCATTCTATGACAACAAGCACCTAATTGACCAAACCTCTCTCACAAAAGTTTGTGCATCGCTTGAAGCAGCTAAGAAACTTGGACACTATTTTTAGCTTTTATATCTCAATCAACAACAAAGACCGAGAAAAAGGCTTCCAAAGGCATTTTCTTATGACCGCAAGAAAATTTCAACGACCTTACTTGACATACTGTTTAGACCAGGGGTTCCCAACCTATTCCACTAAGGCACACTGTGGGTGCAGGATTTCATTCTTACCAAACAAGATGACAACACTTTTTCCCCAATCTGGTGTTTTACAAGTGCAATCAGTTGATTGCAGTCAGGTGTGGCTTGTTTTAGCAGAAGCCTCATTGGTTCAACTGTCTCTGCTGGATCGGCTGGAACAAAAACCAGGACCCACAGTGTGCCTTGAGGACTGGGTTGAAAACCCCTGGTTTAGACCACACATACACTGTTAGAGTTCGATTTGCCTAAACTTGTCCTACTTCTTACATGTTTCACTCCCATTTCTCAAAGACAAACCTGACTATAGCAACTAAAACAGGTGTAGCTAAATGTCTTATGACAATACTGCGTGGTTTAGTAGGCCTTAATGTAAATACATTTTAAGTTACGCTGTTTGAGCAGTAAAGCGTTAAGGGCATAGCATGTAATTGACTTATATATATATATATATATATAAGTATTTAGGGACCACAGTAACAAAGGCTATTGTAAGTAACACAATACGCCGCCAGGGACTCAAATCCTGCACTGCCAGACGTGTCCCCCTGTTGAAGAAAGTACACGTCCAGGCCCGTCTGCGGTTCGCTAGAGAGCATTTGGATGATCCAGAAGAGGACAGGGAGAATGTGTTATGGTCAGATGAAACCAAAATAGAACTTTTTGGTAGAAACACAGGTTCTCGTATGTGGAGGAAAAAGAATACTGAATTCCACCATACCCACTGTGAAGCATGGGGGTGGAAATATCATGCTTTGGGGCCGTTTTTCTGCAAAGGGACCAGGACGACTGATCTGTGTAAAGGAAAGAATGAATGGGGCCATGTATCGAGAGATTTTGAGCGAAAATCTCCTTCCATCAGCAAGGGCATTGAAGATGAGACGTCGCTTGGTTTTTCAGCATGACGATGATCCCAAACACACAGCCAGGGCAACAAAGGAGTGGCTTCGTAAGAAGCATTTTAAGGTCCTGGAGTGGCCTAGCCAGTCCCCAGATCTCAACCCCATAGAAAATCTTTGGAGGGAGTTGAAAGTCCGTGTTGCCTCACGACAGCCCCAAAACACCACTGCTCTAGAGGAGATCTGCATGGAGGAAGCAACAGTGTGCGAAAAGCTTGTGAAGAGTTACAGCAAACGTTTGGCCTCCGTTATTGCCAACAAAGGCTACATAACAAAGTATTGAGATGAACTTTTGGTATTGAGCAAATACACATTTTCCACCATGATTTGCAAATAAATTCTTTAAAAATCAAACAATGTGATTTTCTGTTTTTTTCCCCATTGTCTCTCATGGTTGAGGTTTACCCATGTTTACATTTACAGGCCTCTCTAATAATTTCAAGTGGGAGAACTTGCACAATTAGTGGTTGACTAAATATTTATTTGCCCCACTGTATGTCAGACACCTACTAGCAGTCGCGTTTGACCCCAGACCTAAATTTAGACACGTGTTTCCGTGGTTCAAATGTAGAATTTTTAGAATTTTAAAAACTTTTTCTGGAGATACAACCGTGGTTCAGCATTGCTTAATTCCTCTTTAAAGTATGTCACCATTTGCAGTCTCTTTTGTCTCAACTGAACGACACAAGAATTAGTGCTAGAAGTTGAAGCTATTTACGGTTCCTTGTTGGGGATTGAACTGGTTGATAAATCGTGAGATTTTTATTACTTGTAGTTCCTGTTAAGTTAGTTTCCAACATTGCAATGATTGTGCAGCGCAGTCGTAAAACTCTTTGAGAATATAGTCTTTTGTTGCATACATGCATTCTTGCCCCGATTGCCCTCTTCTGCCCGCTATCAACGACGCTCTGGAGAATGCCTGGTAAAGAATAAGCCAATGTTCTCAGGCGCTTCCATGAGTGAGCGACGCAAGCTGCTGAACGTCACGCTTGTATACACACTTAATGGTTGAGGTAGTGAAGAAAGAGGGGGGTGGTCCTCGGTCCGGAGAAGAAAACCCCTCTTGTGTTTAGAAGTGCTGGACGAACTCGCGAGAAGGCAGAGCCGGATGTTGCCATCTGCCCTCTCATTGTCCTGCTTCCAAATGTTGCCATTTTACTGTGAATGATGACATTGGGAATAGCCATAACATTCCAAAGGCACAGTGATGGGAAACACCCTCTTTTTTTTCCCCTGTTCATTTGTGTTCCAGTGCCTAGTGTTGAGTTAATGAAATGGAAGAATTAGCGTAAGCTGTCTCGATAGAGGAAACGATAGCAAGCAGCGTGTCGTTCTTTGAATGGAGTTGTGCGGGAAAGTACCTTCATTCCGCTTTTCCTGTACTCATGTGTGACAGTCCACGCCTGGAATAGCCTGCTTGGCATGTGACTGTACCCGTGGACATTTTTATCGCCTGAAATTCATGTTTGGGAATGCCGTATAATCAGTCCATGTGAACGCGGTGAGCAGACACCGCCATGTGACGCATAAACACAAGCGACGCTCTCTACTCTTGACGTCTGCCATCGCTCGACGGGAGTCCGCGCCGCAGCATTCCATCCGTAGCGTCTTGGGCGCTACTGTCCCTACATAAGCTGTAATCAAGAAACTGCGCATGAAACGCTCCGCTACTGCATCCTTTTCTGGCGCTTCCGGCTCTTTAAGAGTTTCCTTTCATCTGATTGGCCCGCTTCCAGAAGCTTGCTCAGGGGAAGTTTTTCTTTGATTGGTCAGTGGCGACATAGCTGGAGCTCCAACATAGCAATTTTCCACCCTAGGGGGTCGTGTTAGCGTTTGAGTAAGGGAATGCTAAAAAGGCGACACTTGTTTGTTTCACTGTCACTTTTAAAAGTTGTTTTTCACCTTATGTGACAAAATATTGAAATGGTGATATATCGTAATACTTTGTATCCCAAAAGGTTATCGATATGCTCCTGCCAAGAATCGAGATATCGTTTTAAACACGTGTCAAGGAAAGGAACCAACAACTGTTCATTCGCTGCCACCAGTGTTGTCAGTAACGTGTTAGTTAGTAACGCGTTACTGTAATCTGATTACTTTTTTCAGTAACGAGTAATCTAATGCGTTCATTTTTCTACACTAGTAATCTGATTAAAGTTAGTTTCCTTAGTGTCTCTGCGTTACTATTTTTTCATTGCCTCATAATGTATGTAGAATGAAGAATATTGTAGTCATGTACGAAGAGCATTTTGAATAGAAAATGCTAAAATAAAAGGTTCCCGGTACGTGTTTCCATGACAACCTCTTAGCTATTTCCTGTTTTGGTCTCGCGTCACGTGTGTTGTGGGACTGAGGCGGGTGGACATTCGCGCTGAGTCTTGAGACGTTACGAGGGAATTTTGATCTGTGGATATCCATGAATGAAGGTGAGTATTTTTCCTTCATTCTGGAGGGTATCAGCAAAAGGTCGGACCCCCTACATGCGCGGCCGTTTCGTAGCTTTGCCGTAGCAACGACGGGCAGTCATCGCTCCAAGTTGGCAAGCTTTGTTTACATCATATGCGTGTTGCACATTCATGCCGCTAGCTGATGTGTTCGTTGAGCGTCTGTGGGATATCTTGTAAGTCCGATTGAGTGTAAAGTGCATAGTTGCTAGAGGTGTGCAAAATTTCCGATTCTTCGATTATTCTCGATTCGGCCGTGGAAGATTCGAGAACGATTCACAAACATTCAAATTCCGATTATTGAAATATGCCAAGTAAAGCGAAAGTACAACACACTCAGCGCGCCGCGCGGTCAATGAGCAACGGAGCGAGAGTAGCTAAACATCATGCTTCTCATTACCCGGCCCCTCGGGTAATGCCAATGCTCAACTCACGGCTCTAGCTCAACTCATGCCACGAGATAAAAAAACACAACAACATACCTGAAGCTGCTACAAAAGTACGTCATCCACATAATGTTACGGTAGATATCATTTATATAAGACTAGATGCACTACGGTAGCGGTAGCGTTTGCAGCACATCTACAAAAAGCTAGATGCTGACGTAGTAAACGGACGCCATCTTAAAGCAGTACACTTCTCTGCAAGGCTGTTGTAGCGAACCTTCCAAGCAAACCTAATTAACTTTTTATCTAAAATACTCCTAAATCGGTAAAATATTGACTTGAATCTATCTTTAAAATAGTTTTAAAACTTTCACATGTCGAAAGTTGACAAAAGGGAAATTATGGATTAACGGGAGCAATTTTAACAACTTTAACGGTTGATTCACAACATTAAATTAATTGAATGTAGTTTAAAGCTGCTGATACAGAATGGGGACTGGAGTTTTTTATTTACTGTTATTTTTGTATATTTGTTTACTGCTATATGTTAACTTGATACTGAAATAGTAGTTTGGTTTAGCCTGAGAGTATTTTTGAACAATTTTGGAACAAATGTACAAAATATTTAAAAAAAAAAAAAAAAGGGGGCGGGTGCATCAATAATCGTTTTAGAATCGAATCGGACCATCTGAATCGTAATCGTAATCGAATCGTTAGGTGCCCAAAGATTCCCAGCTCTAATAGTTGCCGCCACGTTTTGTGGCCAAATTGACCGCGTGTGTGTTGAGAGGAGTACTTCCGGGTTGTTAATGTGCACGGCTGCACGCGCATCCGCGCCCGCCACCACCTTTGTGTTTATTGCACTGTACAATCCACTTGTGTGTTGTTGATTATTGTGCCGTCAGTTTGCATTGTTTTACATTGGCACTGATATGCTGTTAACCCTAACCCGAAATTCAGAAGTTTTGACACTAGGCTTAATCTTAGAGTTAGCGGGGTTTAATTGGTCGGTGGAGTTGATTTCAGCAAATTCCAAGCAGTTTATCAGATATCTCTTAGTTTCAGGGCTCCAGAGTGGCTAAGCTAGCGCGAAATTCTGATATTCCCCTTTAAATTCAATCATCGGCAAGTCAATTACATGTGATGACATTTTTCTGTTGTCATTCTTATGTTGAGGCGGCAAAGGGAGAAAAATGGGTAAAAAGTAACTGATAGATTACTTTTAAAATAACTTAGTCACTTTGATAATGAAGTACAGTGATACCTCAGCTCACGAACGCTTAAGCTCACGAACTTTTCACCTCAAGAACATTAAATTCGCGAGCATATAGTCTCTGCTTTTTTATTTATTTATTTTTTTTAAACCTGTCCTGTTCAGCTGTTTGACACAGAGAATGGAAGTCTAAGTGCCCGGATTCTGAACAGTTTTAATGTTTCACATTGAGAGTCTGACATACTCCCATTGTGATCATTCAAAATACCTTTTTATTATGACAAAGCAGTGAACAGGAAGGGATTATGGGGGGGACAGAAGAAAAGAAATACAAGAGAAGAAAGAAAAGAAACATACACAAACAACAACAAGAAACACATTGAACATCTAAACTAGTCACTAATATGCTGGTGCTATCGTCAGCGAGATGTAGTTCCGGTTTACACCATGTGGGGGCCTATTGGCCAGTGAAAGAGGACAATGGGGGTGGGGGTGTCTATAAGACTATAAGCTAAGTGATTGAAAGGGGTAAAGTGTACACAAATCAGTTCTGTGATCTAGAACCCAGTAATCGTGTGAATCTCTTATGAGTGTAAGCCCGTTGGCGACCAACCCTACGCCGCCGCATCGCCAATCCCGGCACCGGAACCCCCAACCCCAGCATGCCCTACCACATCCAGCAGTACGCAAGCCCCACCGGGCGCGCGACAGCCACGCAGACGGGCGGAGAAACCGCGCGGGCGCCAACCCAGGGCCACGGCCCCCACCCAGCCAGCCCGGGGAGGGAGAGCGGTCGGGGGGGCCATGCGCAGCCCATCCCTCCTCCCGCCACCCAGCAAAGGAGCCATCGTCCCCCCCCCAGGACCCAGGGTGGTCCCCCGGGCCACCCGCGCGCCCATCAACCGGCCTTCAGGGATGGCAGGAGGGGACGCATCACCAACCTCACGCCTACACCCACCCCCGCCCGCCCACCCGGGCCACGAGCCACAGCCCCCCAACCGGCACGGCACGCCACGGGACCCCCAGCGGTCCACCAAGCCCCAGGCAAGGCAGGGTCCCCCGCCGGTGCAGGCGACACCCTGCTGATACAACGGCGCCCAGCCAGCGACCCGCGACAGAGCGCAGGGCGGATGCCCAGCCAGAGAAGAGAGGGGAAGGCGGAGGCAGGAGAACGCCCAGGAACTGCCACGGGGCGATGCAAGATCGGAGACCACACCCCGGGAGCCACGCCATATAGAAAAAGTGTGCGCATATAGTCTCTGCTGACGAACTAGTTTTCGGCGGACGAACCAAACCACGCGGTCGAACAGCGCCACGAGAAGCTGACGTACACTCACGGCGTCCCAGTTCGTCCCCTCCCTTTCGTTGAGTGCGGACGTGGTTTGTGTTTGATAGACATTTTGGACCATATTGAGTGTACTTTTGCTATTATGGGACTGAAAAAGACCCCACCACAGGCTAGTGTTAAGCCTAAGAAGACATTAAAGAAAATGAGGTATATTTTTGTGTAGTTTTAAGGCTTATTTAGTAGAAAATTATGTTTTATGGGGACCTGGGAACGGATTATTCTCATTTTAATGGTTTCTTATGGGAAATAAATGTTCGGAAGACGAACTTTTCACCTTACACACACTTTCTGGGAACCAGTTATGTTCGTGAGCTGAGGTATCACGAGTCAGTGAAGTAACTAGATTTTTTTTTTTGAGGCGTAATCAGTAATTAAATTACTTTTTCAAGTAATCTGTGACAACACTGGCTGCCACCCTCCCAGTTCAAATGGATTGGACGTCTACTAGTGATAAACTCATTCCAGTTCACAGCAGAAGCTTGTTTTTCTGCTTATTAGTTGTTTGTAGAATATCCTAGAGTGATTTCCTGACCAATGTATCGATAATCGTTGTATCGCCATATCGTCAGATCATCGTTATCGTGAGCTTTGTATCGTATCGTATCGTGAGGTACCAAGAGGTTCCCACTCCTATTATGTACATCGAATCCAGACCTGCCCTAATGGTTAGTTCAGCGGAATTTTCACCGTCCCTAAGAAATTCTCCATTACCGATTGACTATTTCCACAAAACCTGCCGAGTATCGCTTGGATCCTGCATGTTTTCCCCACCTTCCCCTCCCGTCTTTTGTTTCTCTCCTGCCCGTGTTGCGGGCCTCTCGTAGGCTGACTGGGCTGGTATGCAGTGGGAATCTTTGGATCAAGGTGATTTCACGCTCCTTCAGGCTTTCCCAGCGGTCTCTGTTACCTCTGTGTGCGTTTTTTTTTTATAGCGTGCGCACAACAGGCACCAAGTTTTGGGACGTCCACTAGTGATAATCTCATTTAAACTCACAGCAGAATGATGAAAACCTAACCTTGACATTCCCTTCCTGTGCTCGCCCTCTCATAATGGCTCCACAGTGCATTTTTTTTCTTCAATGGAACTGCATATCTCATTCAGGTCTTTGGCTGCAGGGGGAAGGGGGCGTTGTGTTAAGAACCTCAGCTGTCATTCATGACTTTTCCCACATGATCGGAAGCAAATCGGCAATGTTTTTAAGTGCAATTAAATCCCAAACGACCGCGTGACTGCCGATCCTGACGTAATTCTACAATTCTTTTTCCCGGAGATGACTAATATTTAGCGCCGCATTTTAGCATTTTTCATACATGTTCATGCTTCAGCGTCAAAGAATTTATGGGATAGGATCAAAAGAATCCAGACACTTGATACTGATGTATCACATGGATTCAGGCGTTTGCGTTTAAAGTGTATTTACACAGTCGGCGTGTTTAGCGCATGAGCTAAGTGTGCTGCTGCTTAAATTCCTTTTGCTCAACTGTGAATTATTGACCTAGAACCATGCAGCTTTCCTTCCGTTTTTTTAACACCTCAAAATTGTGCAGGAGAATGTTGAGTATTTTCTGGTCAGTGAATGACAAAGGAATTTAGTGCCACAATAACACGCCAGCAGCTAGCGAGCCACTCTTTGCCTCTTCAGTGGCCTCATTCATGTAACTTTGTTGGATTTTACTTTTTTCATAACTCATCAATAAATCCAGATCATCCAATTTCCTGATTTTGCTTCCTTTCCTCTTGAATAGTTGAAGTATTTTAAACATGTCTTGTATTACATATAACCAGTGTTGTCACAGATTACTTGAAAAAGTAATTTAATTACTGATTACTGATTACGCATCAAAAAAGTAATCTAGTTACTTTACTGATTACTTCATAATCAAAGTAACTAAGTTACTTTAAAAGTAATCTATCAGTTACTTTTTACCCATTTTTCTCCCTTTGCCGCCTAAACATAAGAATGACAACAGAAAAATGTCATCACATGTAATTGACTTTCCAATGATTGAATTTAAAGGGGAATATCAGAATTTCGCGCTAGTTTAGCCACTCCGGAGCCCTGTAACTAACAAATATCTGACAAACTGCTTGGAATTAGTTGAAATCAACTCCACCGACCAATTAAACCCCGCTAACTCTAAGATTAAGCCTAATGTCCAAACCTCTGAATTTCGGGTCATGGTTAACAGCATTTCAGTGCCAATGTAAAACAATGCCAACTGACTGCACAAAATTGCAAAGGTGGTGGCGGGCGCGGATGCGCATGCACAACCCGGAAGTACTCCTCTCAACACACACGCGGTCAATTTGGCCACAAAACGTGGCGGCACTTTACACTCAATCGGACTTACAACACATCCCGCAGATGTTAAACGAACACATTACCTCACAGCATAAATGTCCAACAAGCATATGATGTAAACAAAGCTTGCCAACTTGGAGCGATGACTGCCCGTCGTTGCAACGCTAAAGCTACGAAACGGCCGCGCATGTAGGGGGTCCAACCTTTTGCTGATACCCTCCAGAATGAAGGGAAATTACTCACCTTCATTCATGGATATCCACAGGTCAACATTCTCTCGCAACGTCTAAACACTTGGCGCAAATGTCCATCCGCCTCAGTCCCACAACACGTGACGTGAGACCAAAACAGGAAATAGCTAAGAGGTTGTCATGGAAACACGTACCGGGAACCTTTTATTTTAGCATTTTCTATTCAAAATGCTCTTCATACACGACTACAATATTTTTTATTCTACATACGTTATGAAGCAATGAAAAAAAAGTAACGCAGAGACACTATGGAAACTAATCAGATTACTGGTGTAGAAAAATGAACGCGTTAGATTACTCGTTACTGAAAAAAGTAATCAGATTACAGTAACGCCTTACTAACGCGTCACTGACAACACTGCATATAACTGTTTCAGTGCCATTGATGATGATTAACGTCCAAACATCAGCTTGTTTTTTCTTGATCGTTCTTTGTTGTGATTAGAAATGAGTTTGTCATGATTAGCTCTCCAATCCATTTCAATTTGGAGGTCCGGCTGCTTGACTCTTAACACTTGAAAAAAAATAAATGTTTATATTTTTGCTATATTTGCAATTTGCCAAAATAATTGTAACTAAATGCAGACAATTGAAATGCAAGGAGCAACATGCTCGGGTACTGTTGTGTACCTCCATTCCAGTGTTGTTTTCGTCACTGATGACGATAACGAAAATATTTTTCAATGAACATGATGACGAGACGATAACGAGCTAAAAATATGTTTTGGAAAACGAAAGCAGCGAGCCTAATGCCAGTTTTCGTCTGACGAGAACGCGACGAAAATGCGCAGTAGTTTCCGTCACTTGTTCACAATATGTGACATTTTATGTGTAGTTAGCCTGCATCGTAGCAGTGTCTGGTTGTGTCACTCATGTGACGTGCTGCGCCCCCACCCCCACATACCAGTGCAGTGTCCTCTCCACTCTCAAGGCTTGCAAACACGTTAAGATTTTTTTGTTTTTGTTTATCTTAGCCAGAGATAATATTCAATGTTGCTTTCGTTTTTACAGGTCTGTGCTGAGTGATAATAACACACTAAATGTAATTAGCATTAGGCTTGCCGTTAGCATTAGGCTAATGCTAACGGCAAGCTTCCTCTTAAACTCTCGGACAATTTTTTTTTTTTTTCCAAACAGTTCGTGGCATCCAGGTGGGTATAATTTGTTGAAAATAATGTACTGTTTTCCTGCTGTGTATTAGCACAAAGTTGACCTTGTAGATGCTACAACATGTTCTTGTCTGTCAATGTTGTTTCGAAATGGTTGGAAACCTTTTGTTTTTGGAGTCAAATTTGGTAATTTTACAAAGACATATTTAGTAAACGTCAACAAAAACTAGATGAAGACGAACATATTTTGAGAGTATTACCCAATTGGCCCGAATATAAGACGGTGTTTTTTGCATTGAAATAAGATTGAAAAGGAGGGAGTCGTCTTGTATTCGCGGTCTAGACATTACACCCATTCACGATGCTAGATGACAGATCTCAGTTAACCAGTTTGCATTATTTTATTGCAATGTTTTTCCTTATTCAGATTTGTTTCAAGACTACAGTTACAGTTAGACTTCACTTTGATGGTTAATGCAGTCATTGCAATTTTGTTGTTTTATCACAGTAGATTGGTTTATTTAGATTTCAAAAACCAGAAGCCATTCATTTACGAATATGATTGCACTTTAGTTTACGTATTCAAATGTTCAGATTTTAAGATTTGAATGAGGCAAAATAACATGCTTTTTCTCTCAAATATATTGTTATAATCATTTGTCTCAGATGTACTGTAATTATTTTCTGTATAAAAATTAATTTGGTATTCAAAAAGTCTTTTTTCAAATTTGAGTCTTGAAAAAGAGAGAGGGGTCGTCTTATAATCAGGGCCGTCTTACATTCGGGCCAATCCGGTGTCTTCCAAAAGACCCAGACGAAAATTAAAAGTGCTGCTGAACTCCATTCCGGGGGGAAAATTGTATTTCTATTTGTTATAATTTAGTAATAGAATGTGACTAGTATTTTATTTATGTATTTATTTTTTAACTATAGCATAATGAAATGCAGTTAATGCAATTATACTTTCTCGTCCTACTGAATGGTGAAGTCGCAAAACTTTTTTTTTTTTTACCAAGTCAAAATAGGTTGGACGTCTACAGCGGTCAATGGCGGCCAATGAGTTAAAAAATCGTGCGTGAAAGGGTGAATTAATTTTGTCTCGTGGCTTTTTTTCCTTTAATTTTCGCAGCTTTTATCGACTCCCCTCAAAGCGAAAGTTATTTCGCTCTTATTTTGAAAGCATTGAGCGGAAACCTCTCCCTTTCCCCGTTAACGCGCGTTTGACAGGCGCAAAGTCTTCAGAAGAAGCAGCAGCGGCAGAGGACGAGGCGAGACGCAGAGCAAAGACTGAAAAACGTTGCAGTCGCACCTCATGCTCCCATCAGGGCGCGTCTCCTGCACGCCGTGACTCTTTTAACATCTTCCAATTTCAGTCACCGAGCACGCAGGAGAGCGACGAGCCATGGACCTCTTCTGCATGGAGTCTTTAGCGGAGGTGAAAGCCGGTGCTGACCCGACCTTCCTCAACGATGACCGGGTCTTGACTAGCCTGCTGACCATAGAGGACAGTTTCCTACCGCGCTGCTGTGACTTCCAACAGATTCAGCAGGATATTAAACCGCACATGAGGCGAATCGTCGCGGGCTGGATGCTCGAGGTTCGTCGCTCCTCCTCATCCTCCAGAGCTAACGTGGCTAATTAGCTCATTAAAAAAAAACCAATAAGTGCTCGATGTATACACGCCTGCAATGTGTTTTATTCTGCCGGGCTTGTGACAATTGAGTGGGGGATGAGTCACCAAAAGGCGTGGGAGCGTCGGAAATTCCTCTACCGAGGCAATTCAGCCTCGTAAAGATGTAGCCTAGCTTGATATTTACGTACGCTAGTGTTAAAACGGCCTAATTGCCTCTTAAGAACTAGGCCGAACTACATGACAAGTTGATCTAAATATTCGACAGGAATCAACTTTTATTAATTGCACAATTTTTTTTTAATAACGTGCGGGCCCAACACAGCGTGACCAACAACTTTTTTTTTAGTCGTGTGTGCAAAGTAACAATTGATTTTCTATGTATTTTAAATACAATCAGCACCAAGTCTAAAAACCAGGGTGAGGCTGACTTTTAAATGTTTTATTTCGCAAATTAAAATATTGCTTGTTTTGCACCAATTGTATTACTGTTAACTAAAGTTTTTTTTGGGTGTTTTGTGTAGGTGTGTGAAGCTGAAAACAGTGAAGAGCAAATCTTCCCTTTGGCGGTCAATTATTTGGACAGATTCCTTTCCCTGATGCCCACCCAGAAGAACCATCTGCAGCTTCTGGGGGCCGTCTGCATGTTCCTGGCATCGAAAGTGAAGGACAGCAGGCCGCTGTCGGCCGAGACGCTGTGCATGTACACGGACAACAGCATTTCGCCGACGGAGTTGCTGGTAAGACGAGGTCTATGTGCTAAGGTCTCACAGTTGGTTTCACAGGAAGCTTCCGATTCTCCTGCTGCTTGGAGAGGAGAAGAGTGCGATGCCATCTAGTGTTCACACTCGTGCTCCCTGAAAATCGACTCATTGTCAAGTGCCATTGACGGCGGTAGATGTCCTTTCATCTGGCTCTTAAAAATCGCGGTTTCAATGAGTTTATCGCTGGTAGACGTCCTATCCATTTGAAATGGGAAGGCTGGCAACGAATGCTCATCTGCTGCTAACCTTCCCATTTCAAATGGATTGGACATCTATAGCCGTCAATGGCAGTAAATGCAAATGTATGTGTGACAAGTGTCCATTTATGGGTGTATAGATGTTTATAAGTTGACTATTAAGTTCATATATGAACTAAGCAGATTTTTGAAGAAACTTTATTGCTTTAATTCAATAGTATATTTACCATCCTCTAAAACAAAAACCTTAAAGAATAAGATGAGGGCAATTTTGAGGTCAACAATGTCCCGAAGCAATATGATTGTCAAAATAGTTTGTAATCAATTATTTGTTGATAAGATGAATAATCGTGTCGACTCTAATGTATACATACAGTGGGGCAAATAAGTATTTAGTCAACTGCCAATTGTGCAAGTTCTCCTACTTGAAAAAATTAGTGAGGCCTGTAATTGTCAACATGGGTAAAGCTCAACCATGAGAGACAGAATGTGGGGGGGAAAAAACAAAAAATCACATTGTTTGATTTTTAAAGAATTTATTTCCAAATTAGAGTGGAAAATAAATATTTGGTCACCTACAAACAAGCAAGATTTCTGGCTGTCAAAGAGGTCTTACTTCTTCTAATGAGGTCTAACGAGGCTCCACTTGTTACCTGGCACCTGTTTTAACTCTTTATTGGTATAAAAGACACCTGTCCACAACTTCAGTCAGTCACACTCCAAAGTCCACTTTGGCCAAGATTACAGAGCTGTCGAAGGACACCAGAGACAAAATTGTAGACCTGCATCAGGCTGGGAAGACTGAATCTGCAATAGGTAAAACGCTTGGTGTAAAGAAATCAACTGTGGCAGCAATTATTAGAAAATGGAAGACATACAAGACCACTGATAATCTCCCTCGATCTGGGGCTTCGTGCAAAATCTCACCCTGTGGCATCAAAATGATAACAAGAACGGTGAGCAAAAATCCCAGAAACACACGGAGGGACCTAGTGAATGACCTTCAGAGAGCTGGGACCTCAGTAACAAAGGCTACTATCAGTAACACAACGCGCCACCAGGGACTCAAATCCTGCACTGCCAGATGTGCCCCCCTGCTGAAGCCAGTACACGTCCAGGCCCGTCTGCGGTCCGCTAGAGAGCATTTGGATGATCCAGAAGAGGACTGGGAGAATGTGTTATGGTCAGATGAAACCAAAATAGAACTTTTTGGTAGAAACACAGGTTCTCATGTTTGGAGGAGAAAGACTACTGAATTGCATCCGAAGAACACCATACCCACTGTGAAGCATGGGGGTGGAAACATCATGCTTTGGGGCTGTTTTTCTGCCAAGGGGACCAGGCCGACTGATCTGTGTAAAGGAAATAATGAATGGGGCCATGTATCAAGAGATTCTGAGTGAAAATCTCCTTCCATCAGCAAGGGCATTGAAGATCAGACGTGGCTGGGTCTTTAAGCATGACAACGAGCCCAAACACACAGCCCGGGCAACAAAGGAGTGGCTTCGTAAGAAGCATTTCAAGGTCCTGGAGTGGCCTAGCCAGTCTCCAGATCTCAACCCCATAGAAAATCTGTGGAGGGAGTTGAAAGTCTGTGTTGCCCAACGACAACCCCAAAACATCACTGCTCTAGAGGAGATCTGCATGGAGGAATGGGCCAAAATACCAGCAACGGTGTGTGAAAAGCTTGTGAAGAGTTACAGAAAACATTCGGCCTCCGTTATTGCCAACAAAGGGTAGTCAACAGAGTATTTAGATAAGTATTTGGTCAATACCAAAAGTTTATTTTCCACCACGATTTGCTAATAAATTCTTTAAAAATCAAACAATGTGATTTTCTGTTTTTTTTCCCCACATTCTGTCTCTCATGGTTGAGCTTTACCCATGTTGACAATTACAGGCCTCTCTAATCTTTTCAAGTAGAAGAACTTGCACAATTACTGGTTGACTAAATACTTATTTGCCCCACTGTAACTGAACGAGACACTGAAGTCTTCTGCTGGAGAAGTTGGTTTGGAATTGTGCCACTTTGAGTGATGAAATCACACTTTGATCAAAGGGTTCCGATTCAAACATTAGCCAGCAATAACAGAAAATCCCATTTATCGACCTCACCCTCGCTTATCACCTGACTTATATGAATATATTTGAGCCCTTAACAAAAAACAGGGCTAGTAATCAAGCTCTTAACGACAATTGGCACGTAAATGTTTGACGCGACTGTACTTGTCTTTGCGTACGCACCGGCTTTCTGATCTAGGCGGTGACTGTGAATGTTGGCAACCTTGGCTTATGACAGGAAGGAAGGCAATGGCCGACCCGGCCGCGTCGCATGCATGCACAAAGGATGTGAGGAATGAGAAAGGCACGCCGGATAAGATTAAAGCTCGCGTGGACTTTTCCGACACATTCTGGGCATGAAATTTCACTTACAGCTCAAATTCCTGGATAACACAGGCCAAGTGAACGTATTCAGAATTTTCATTAGACGTCCAATCTATTTGAACCGGGAAGGGCCCTCCCACTTCAAATGGATAGGATTCAATAGATACCTAAATGTATAAAAGTAAGTCAAAGAGTTACAATTGTTTTCCCGATTTTATCTGTGCAATTACTGATTAACCAATTAATCAATGATTCCTTTCATCGTGAATTGTTTTGAGATTTTCGAACTACAAATTGTCCAAATGCGCGTTTTTGAGTCTTAACAGTTCGAGTGTTTAAAATCTTAAAAATACATTTGAAATCTCAAATACAGTGGTATCTCTACTTACAAAATTAATTGGTTATGGAAGTAGTTTCTTAACCCTTTAAGACCTGCAACATGAAGCAATTATCAGAGAATCCCAAAATTTGAAAAATAAGGTCCTAATGAAACCTTTTTTTCCAAAATTGTAAAAAGAAATGTCAAAATGAATATGTGTAACGAGTGCTCTAATATCTATAACCCTAGCTAAATCCTGTTTTTTGTTTTTTTTTTTTCCTCATGGAACCTGCAGATGCATGTGTTGACTTGCATCCATCTGAATTACTCTCAAAATCATGACATTTTAGGTGTCTCAAATGTGATAGATTTTGCAATAAATGGTTAAGCTTTAAAATTCTGTAGGTAGAGATGCATTTTCCATGTAAATGCCCTAATCTGTTCCAACCCCCCTGCCTTAAAATCCAGACATAAATCTTTTATAACGCATAAACATGTAACAAATACATGTTACAATTAGATTTTTGCACAATAACCACCAAATTAGAGTTGTGCATAATGTTAAAAAAAAAAAGTTATTACACTCATGTTAAACTGTCGGAACACGAGGGGCTGATGAAGAGGACACATACACATACAGTAGATGTCCCTCTTAGCCAATCAGAGGCCCTGAATGCTAGGCAATAGCCAACAGCAGAGCAGTTATAAAAATGTTACATTTAGTTTAGAGCTGAAACGAATACTCGAGCAACTCGAGTAACTCGAATTTAAAAACTGATCCGAGTAATTTTATTCACCTCGAGTAATCGTTTAATTTTGACAGCTCTGAGCATCACGTTTTGCTCGGACTACTTTTAATGCGGGACAACGCGCTGATGTCACGTGCCTAGAGGAAGAAGCAATAAAAAAAAAAGAAAAGACAATAAACTTATTGCAGCCGACAGCCGCTACAAACGACGCCGACGTTGCTAAAAACTAGCCCGCATGATGCTACGATGGTAGCAGGTAGCGTCTGATGCGTCTCATAGAGATCACACGTATGTTGAACTAGATGCGAAATGACAGTCAGCTAAACAGCCGCCATCTTAAAGCAGTAGACTTCTAAGCACTAATAAATAAGATTAACGTTACTGTCACTCGCTCACGTAACGTTAGCCCTGCAGAGGGCTAGGTTTCTATTAATTATGACCACTGTCGATGCGTGGCTAACGTGTCTTACATACAGGCTTTATTTATTCTGTGAAAACATAGCGCTGTAGAGTGATGAGGGTGTAAAATAAAAACTTAATCATGCTAAAACTTAACTAGAAGTTAAAAATAGCTTGACACAAATAGAAATACAATTGAAACGCGTGGGAAAAACACCACATTTTTAAGTGATGTGTGTTATCAAGCGTAATTGCATTTTTAGGTAAGAAATATATATATATTTTCGAGCTGCAGCTATCGAATATTTTAGTAGTCGATTAATCGATGGACTACTTAGTTCAAATATCGAGTAATCGGATAAGGAACATGAAAAATTAAAATACCTGAGCTGACCCTCAAACAGTATAATTTTTTTTTGGAATGAGGATCTATGTACAACAAAAGAACAATTGGCTAACTTACATGAAAAAAATGTCCACTAGCTTAAATGCTATAAAATGCTAAAAAAAATTGTTTTCTTTTTTTTTTACAATGCTCTTAACAAATGGTTAAGACACATATTCCCACAAAAAAATACTAAATATACCTATAAACTAAATTATGAATTCACTAAAAAACTAACTCAAACAAAAACTTGGCTTACATTGGTCTTAACAAGGAGCAGTTGGATTCGGCCATGTGAAAAGAGGCAGACCAGAGGGCAGTGTATCCACCCTAATCAATAAAACTAAATGCAAACACTTTCAAAATAAACCATTACAACACCATTTTAATTAAACGAATACTTGAAGCAACAAAATTTAATTCGAATATTTTTTTCTAATCGAATACTCAAATTAATTGATTAATCGTTGCAGCACTGATATATATATATAATATATATATATTTTTTTTAAGATCTAAAAGTTTTTTGAGTGAAAGCAGTGAATTAGTCTCATTTTTTATTCTAGTTACATCTTAGATGCAATTGTTGGCTGTTTTCAACAGTATACATCGAAAATAAAGACATTGATTGACTGAAAAAGGTTTAATATTACATGAAATGTCTTGTTTTCTCATGTATATTTATCATTGCTCTTCACCTAAAAGTATGTTTTATCCGATTACTCGATTAATCAATATAATTTTTAGTCGATTACTTGATTACTAAAATTTTCGATAGCTGCAGCCCTAGTTCAGTTAACTCTGGGAGCTGCGAGTACCAGCCACACTGTGTTTTTGTTTCGTATCCCGACATTTCTTTCATAACAAGAGGCAACATTTTCTCGTTGATGCGTGTCTTAACCTGCAAATTCTGTATGTAGAAACATTCGTAAGTAGAGGTGCTTCTGTAATATTATTTGTGATTTAAAAAATATACACATTTTTGCAGATTTTGTTTGTCGCATACTTAGTTTTCCTACAACTACATTTGGTAAGAATAGTCGTATCATGATAGCAATGCTACTTCCATTAGGTAGCATGTGTCATCACTTCTGGGTTTTTGGTCTGGTTGCAATCTGATTAAAAAAAAAAAAAAAAAAAAAAAAGAATAAAAAACTATGATCACAACTATGATGAAGAATGGTGGAAAATATTCTCAATGTCATGTTTTTCGTAGCATTTTAAGCTGGATGAAAAGCAATGATGGTTCTTGTCGCTAATTTTCTCAAATACACTACCGTAATTTCCCGAATATAAGGCGCACCCGTGTATAATGCGCACCCCAAATTTACTTGTAAAATTTGGGGAAAATTATTGTACCCGTTTATAACGCGCACCCTAATTTTAGCACCAATAAATAGAAGAATACAAGAAAACAGAGCTCGTGTACAGATACAGAGATGTCATTTTACTGACTGGTGAAACACAGCACAAGCATAGCACATTGGTAGTTCAAAACATTACCGTAAACTGACAATATTTACGGTAATAATATGATTTGACAACTTCTCCAACTTACCAGAATCTAGGAGAAAACAAAACGGATGTGACTTTTCTTTTAAAGGCTGCTGTATAACTTGCTCGTTTCCTCATGATGAATAAATGTTTCTTCCATGGATTGATACGGTAAAACTACTGAACTATTGTTATTTGGGTTTGAGTTTCCCGAGGGACCGATATAGTTGACGGACACAGGAAGTGTGTGTCCTTACATTTGTTATGCTCCGAATTGTGGAGCTGCAATAAACGTCGACTCAAATGAGTTCAAGAAACTAAATTCTGTGCTTTATGATGAGTGAAAAAAGCAGAATTTAACACAGACGAAATCATTCGGCCGATTAGTGTGAAGTATTACCGAAACAAAATGGTGACGTCACGTACCGTAATGGTCGGCAACGGGTCGCCGCATACGTTTCTTCAACACAACGTTGCCGTGTCAATGAAAAAAAATCGGTTTATATATATATGTAATACATATATATTTCTGTCTCCATCCATGTACCCGTTTATAATGCGCACCATGAGTTTACAAGTTGATTTTGGGGAAAAAAAGTGCGCGTTATATTCGGGAAATTACGGTAATTGCCGAGCACTGCTATAAAACAGTAACGATCACGTACGTAGGCTATGTAGGAAGAAAACCAAACCAACAGTGCATTATAACAATAGAGGATAAAATCTCAAACTATTTAGCTCATTTCTAGCTATTGACGAGGCTAAACGTCTAGCCCTGTCAATAGCAGCCAATGAGCTCACAAATCTTTAAAAACCCGGGTCTAATCTAAGTTTTTGCCGTCCGTTTCAGAACTGGGAATTGGTAGTTTTGGGCAAATTGAAGTGGAACTTGGGCGCCGTCACCCCCAACGACTTCGTGGAGCTCTTTGTGCGCCGGCTGCCGCTCCCTGAAGACAAGGTGCCGATGGTCCGCAAGCACACGCAGATCTTCATCGACCTGTGCGTCACAGGTAATGGTGTTTTATTTCTTTTTTCTTTTTTAACCCCCACCCCTTTCCCACGCACACGCGCCTGACATTCTCCCACCGTGAGTCATGACTGACGCATGTGACCCACTTACAAGTGGTTGGATCCCACACGCAGGCCTGGAAATCACCGTGGTTCCAATCTATTGCACAGTTATCCGTGTTTGTGTAACGTGATGACGGGGATGCCTTCAGGTTTACAAAAAGTCATTGTGACGATCCTGTGATCTTCCCTCTGGATTTGAGTCCAAAATAAACTTTATCCTGGGAAGCGCAACCTGGCCCCGTAGGGCTCATTTCCTGTCTGTTTGATTTTGTGGAATCAAAATGATTATACCGTAGACGTTTAATCACCTGTAGACGTGCAATCGTTGCCAGTTCAAACTGATTGGATCTCTATCGTTGTCAGTGGTGGATTCAAATTTCTAAGTATTGGAGCCGATAATCGGTCTATATTATAAACACTGACAGTAACAGAGTAGTAGAAGTGACGCTCAAGCTTTGCTGCGAGAATATTTTTACCTGCTGAATGTTGTCACATTTGTTTTGAGTGACCAATCTTCCACGGCAGAATCGCGAATAGTCCCAAGAATCGGAAATTTCGCGCGCCTCTTATATCTACCATGTCTACCATATCTACCGTATCATGTGGGAGTAGTTTGTAGGCTATCGGGTACAACAGGTATTATTGGAGCTACCTAGCATCGCGTTTGCTCGGCGTCACAACTTTCTTGCCTCCTCCCCACCCCCGCTCTGCTCTGTCGTCTCGGTGAGTCCGACTCCCTCAGACTTTTCTCGCGTCATTCAACCGATATAATAACGCATAGTAAGGCACGCCTTTCCACCCTCAGTAACGGTAAAGGCGTTGCCAAGATGAGAAAAATAATTCATTAGATTACTCACTACTGAAAAAAATAACGGCGTTATATTGTAACGTAGTTATTAACAACACTAATCTTTATTACATATGAACTCAGCCGCACCTCCTATACTGGTAATTAGAGGCGTGCGAAATTTCCGATTCTTAGATTATTCGCGATTCGGCCGTGGAAGATTCGAGAACGATTCACAAACATCCAAATTCCGATTATTGAATTATACCAGGTAAAACGGAAGTAAAACACGGTCAGCACGGTCTTTGGGACGCAATGAGGAATGGACCGAGAGTAAATATCATGTTCAACTCATGCCGCTAGATAAAAAAACAATCATACCTGACTGTGGCCGACAGCCGCTACAAACAACGCCCAGTAGCTAGTTGCTACAAACATATGGCTACAGTAGATATACATATATTAGGGCGGTAATTAATTTTTAAAATTATTCACGTTAAAATATTTGATGCAATTAACGCACATGCCCCGCTCAGACAGATTTAAAGGACAGTACAGTGAAATGCCCACTTGTTAATTGTGTTTTGTGGAGTTTTGCTGCCCTCTGCTGGCGCTTGGGTGCGACTGATTTTATAGGCTTCAGCACCCATGAGCATTGTGTAATTATTGACAACAATGGTGGGCTACTAGTTTATTTTTTGATTGAAAATTTTACAAATTTTATTAAAACGAACACATTAAGAGGGGTTTTAATATAAAATGTCTATAACTTGTACTAACATTTATCTTTTAAGAACTACAAGTCTTTCTATCCATGGATCGCTTTAACAGAATGTTAATAATGTTAATGCCATCTTGTTGATTTATTGTTATAATAAACAAATACAGTCCTTATGTACCGCATATTGAATATGTATATATCCATTTTGTGTCTTATCTTTCCATTCCAACAATAATTTACAGAAAAATATGGCATATTTTATAGATGGTTTGAATTGCGATTAAGTACGATTAATTAATTTTTAAGCTGTAATTAACTCGTTTTTAAAATTTTTATGGTTTGACAGCCCTAATATATGTGTATTTATATATGTATATGTATATATATATATATGTGTGTGTGTGTATATGTATACATATATATGTGTGTGTATATGTATACATATATATGTGTGTGTATATGTATACATATATGTGTGTGTATATGTATACATATATGTGTGTGTATATGTATACATATATGTGTGTGTATATGTATACGTATATATGTGTGTGTATATGTATACATATATATGTGTGTGTATATGTATACATATATGTGTGTGTATATGTATACATATATGTGTGTGTATATGTATACATATATATGTGTGTGTATATGTATACATATATATGTGTGTGTATATGTATACATATATATGTGTGTGTATATGTATACATATATATATACGTGTATATGTATACATATATATATACGTGTATATGTATATATGTAGAACTAGATGCAAAATGACAGACGACAGCGGTGTTAGAACATGTATTATTGAACCGAGATAGGAAGGACAGACTTTCCGGCGTTAGTAAACAGCTGCCATCTTAAAGCAGTACTAAAGCATTGACTTCTCTAGAACGCTCTGTTGTAGCGAACCTAATTAACTATTTATCAAAAAATACTCCTAAATCGGCAGAATCTTGTCTTGAATCTATCTTGAAATGATGACAGTTTTAAAACTTTGACAAAAGTAGACAGAAGGGAAATTATGGAATAAAGGGAGGAATTTTAACAACTGTAACAGTTGATTCACAACATTGAAATACTTGAATTTAGTTTAAAGCTGCTGATACAGAATGGGGACTGGAGTATTTTGTCTACTGTTATTTTTGTATATTTGTTTACTGTTATATGCTAACTTGATACTGAAATTGTAGTTTGGTTTAGCCTGAGAGGATTTTTGAACAATTTTGGAACTAATGTACAAAACATTTTATTTAAGAAAAAAAAAAAGGAGGGAGGTGCATTAATAATCGTTTTATAATCGAATCGGAGCCTCTGAATCGTAATCGAATCGTTAGGTGCCCAAAGATTCCCAGCTCTACTGGTAATATTTTCATATCTGCCTCTGAGATGTTTATTTGTGTGGCCTTTGCTAAATCAATAGCTGACAGCAAGTTGAAGAGGTAACTTAAGTGCAGTAAAAGCACAAAAACGTCTTTATCACAGCTGTTACTTTTGGCCTGGGGTAATCCCCTGATTTTGTAACACAGTGTTAGTGTCATCCCGCATTTCTCAGGTTCTGGATACAACCGGGTGAGGCTACTGTGATTGGAAAGAAGGTCGCCAGTGTGTCTGCGCATGTCGTCTTGGTTAGCGAACTACAGCAGATACAGAGGGAGAAAATGAATCGATTCATTAGCTGCCACTGATAGCAATAGACGTCCAATTAAATTGAACGTAACGTGTTAAGCAGCGGTGATTTTGACGTGTTTTTTCTTTGATCAGATGACCGTCTTGCCATGAACCCTCCCTCCATGATAGCCAGCGGCAGTATGGGGGCCGCCATCTGCGGCCTGCAGCTCGAAAATGAAGACCGGAGGCTGACCAGAGATGAGCTGACACAAATGCTTGCCGCCATGACCAACGCAGAAGTGGTGAGTCGCGGCATCCTGGTTGTTTATCCGCCGCTGCTATAAGGAGCCCCGGCAGCCCGCATTCTTGTGGTTGCGCACATGCAATTTCTGCAATCCTGCTGGAGCGCTTTGCCCCTCCTGGTGGAGGGAAATGTCTTTTTCAAGTGTTTTTTTCCCCCTTATATCTTTCTGTAAAAAGCTTGATTGTGCAGTTGAAAGTACTTGAAATGACAACCATAGAAAGCAGTCCATGCGTTAGCATCGGGTTCCAGTTAGGCGTTTCAAAGGAATGCCGGCCCCCGCTTTTCCACTTTTGTTTGCCAGCCGCCGACCGACCTCCCATGTCTGCTGCACACGCCGCAAATGTTTATAGCTTCTCAACGAAACTTCATAGAACGGCAAGAAAATTGCGGTCAAATGGTTGGTGTGCTGTTTGTATAGCCGTGTGTATTTTGGCCACCAGAGGGCAGCATTGTTTCCAAGTAGGATGGGAGATTTTAAATCACTTAAATTTAATCATTTTAATGGTAATGATGTCTACTTACGAATGTTTTCTTTCAATTGAATAGATAAATGAATAAAATGCGAAAATCAACTTTCAGTGCCATACACGTCCAATAATTATTTAGAAAGGTTTTAAATCTAATAATCATTGGCCGTTTGTATCTAACTGGAGGCAGTGTTTTTGGCAGCCCTCTTTCTGTCATACAGACGAAAATACTTACTAGTCGTAGTCATATTTTAGTCTAGTGCGGCAACGATTAATCGATCAACTCGAGTATTCCATTAGAAAAAAATATTCGAATTACATTTTGTTGTTTCTCAAAATATTTTTGTAAAATTCAAGTTCTAGTCCAGGGGTCGGTAACTTTTTTGGCTGACAGAGCCATGAACACCACATTTTTAAAAAATGTAATTCCGTGAGAGCCAAACAATATGTTTAATACTAAAAATACAAGTAATGTGTGTATTCTATGTCATTTCAACACTTTTAAAGTACAAGGGTTTTGGTTAATCACTGAACTCTTTTTAATAACATTATTATGCTGTTGCTAATCAATGATGAGTAACGTATTGGCCCGAATATAATATTGTGTTTTTGCATTGAAATAAGATTGAGAAAGAGGGGGTCGTTTTATATTCGCGGTCTAGACATTATACCCATTCACGACGCTAGATGGCGCCAGATATCATTGAAGCGATGTTCCGTCATGACAGATCTCAGTTAACCAGTTTGCATTATTTTATTGCAATGTTTTTCCTTATTCAGATTTGTTTCAAGACTACAGTTACAGTTAGACTTCACTTTGATGGTTAATGCAGTCAGTCCAATTTTGTTGTTTTATCACAATAGATTGGTTTATTTACATTTCAAAAACCAGAAGCCATTCATTTATGAATGTGATTGCACTTTAGTTTACGTATTTAAATGTTCAGATATTAAGATTTGAATGAGGCAAAATAACATGATTTTTCTCTCAATTTTCTCCGGGAACTCCGGTTTCCTCCCACATCCCAAAGACATGCATGGTAGGCTGATTGAACACTCTAAATTGACCGTAGGTATGAGTGTGTGCGCGAATGGTTGTACGTCTCCTTGTTTTCTGTAATGTACTGATAAACATTAGACTTTCATATATTTTAGATTCATGACACACAACTGAAGTAATTCAAGCCTTTTATTCTTTTGGCAAAATAGTCTGAGAAAAACCAAAAATCCCCATCTCAAAAAAATTGCATATTTCATCCGACCAATACAAAAAACTGATTTTTAATACAAAAAAAGTCTACCTTCATAATCATATCAGCTATGCACTCAATACTTGGTAGGGAATCCTTGTGCAAAAATGACTGCTTGGCATTTTCTACTGTCAGTCTGTCACCTTGACATACAGGAGACGAGATACACACATACATAAATATAAAACAACCAAAAAAAAAAAAAAAATTCACCGCATGAAGAAAGTATGTCAAGCTATACAACTGTATACTCTACACGAGTACATTTCCCCAAAAATACGTGCTATACATATTGCAATACATACACACAAAAACACAAACACCTTGAAGTACTGATCACATTTTCTTTTCTTTTTTGTTTTAACCAAAGTCCACGTATACATCAAATGATGACAGGAGGAAAGGAGTAGGGGTCTACTATAAATTCAAGTAGGGCTGCAGCTATCGAATATTTTAGTAATCGAGTAATCGACTGCAACCAGACTAAAAAACCCAAAGTGATGACACATGCTACGACTATTCTTACCAGATGTAGTTGTAGGAAAACTAAGTATGCGACGAACAAAATCTGCAAAAATGTGTATATTTTTTAAATCACAAATAATATTACAGTAGCACCTCTACTTACGAATGTCTCCACATACAGACTTTTCAGGTTAAGACACGCATCAACGGGAAAATGTTGCCTCTTGTTATGAAAGAAATGTCAGGATACGAAACGAAAACATACAGTGTGGCTGGTACTCGCAGCTCCCAGAGTTAACTGAACTAGGGCTGCAGCTATCGAATGTTTTAGTAATCGAGTAATCGACTGAAAATTCTATCGATTAATCGAGTAATCGGATAAAACAAATATAATTTTAGGTGAAGAGCAATTATAAATATACATGAGAAAACAAGACATTTCATCTAATCTTGAACCGTTTTCAGTCAATGTCTTTATTTTCGATGTATATTGTTGAAAACAGCCAACAATTGCATCTCAGATGTCACTAGAATAAAAAAGACTAATTCACTGCTTTCACTCAAAAAACCTTTAGATCTTATTAAAAAAAAAATTATATATACACCTAAAAATGCCTTCAGGCTTGATAACACACATCACTTAAAAGTTAGGATTTTTTCCCCACGTGTTTCAATTGAATTTCTATTTGTGTCAAGCCATTTTTAAGTTCGAGTTAAGTTTTAAGTTTTAAACTGTAAGTCCTGATAGGATTTTGAGTTTTTGCAGTGTTCAAAATAAATGTATGATACAGGCTGTATTGAAGCACATTAGGGACTAGTGCTACTTGGTGTTTTATCCAACAATGACTACTGAGCTAAAATTGATAGTTAGCATGATTGAGTTTTTATTTTACACCCGCATCACTCCACAGCGCTGTTATGTTAAAGCCTGTATGTAAGACACGTTAGCCACGCATCGAAAGTGGTCATAATTAATAGAAACCTAGCCCTCCGCAGGGCTAACGTTACGTGAGCTAGTAACAGTAACGTTAATCTTATTTATTAGCGCTAAGCGCTCTACTGCTTTAAGATGGCGGTTGTTTACTAACGCTGCCCAGCCGCGGCCGAGTCTGTCATTTCGCATCTAGTTCAACATACATGTGATCTCTCTGAGACTCATCAGACGCTACCTGCCACCAACGTAGCATCGTGCGGGCTAGTATTTAGCAACGTCGGCGTCGTTTGTAGCGGCTGTCGGCTGGAGTAAGTTTTTTTTTTTTTTGCTTCTTCCTCTACGCACGTGACATCAGCGCGTTGTCCCGCATTAAAAGTAGTCCGAGCAAAACGTGATGCTTAGAGCTGTCAAAATAAACGATTACTCGAGGTGAGTCAAATTACTCGGATCAGTTTTTAAACTCGTGTTGCTCGAGTTGCTCGAGTATTCGTTTCAGCTCTAAATTCTTTTGAGGGTTGCCTGATACCTCGTATCTTAGTTTTTCTATATGTAACAAACACACTGTATGTCTCTCAAGATAAGTTTTTAGCTCTTGATCGTCAGGATTAAAAAAAAAAAAAAAAAAAAAGTACTCTTTGACTAATTACCGAAAACAATGACTGGAGGTTTCTTTTGCAGGAATGTTTGCGCGAGTGCCAGGAGCAGATCGAGCGCATCTTGGCCGCCAGCCTCAAGCAGTGCTCACGAGCGTCCGACGACGACGCCGGCAGCAAGACGCGAGAGCAACAACAGGATCAGTCCAACACCCCCACGGATGTGCGGGATGTTAACTTGTGAACATTGGCTAACCCGCGTCCGGCAACCGTGTTGACAATCAAGTTATGTTGTTGTTTTGCCGCCTGTTATCAAACGATGTATTTAAGGATCTTGAAACTTGATAGTGCCTTAGGTTTCGCACCCTTTGCCGAGCGGAAGCCTGAATATATTTTCATACTTGAAGAAAAATGTTATACTTTTGACAGCGGCAAAAAAAGTATACTTAGCCGATATTTAGATACTTGTTAGCATTTAAAAAGCTATTCGCGGTTTAAGCGGCGTTGTTCGATAGGTCGGCTGGGCCCGATCTAACAGGAAGCGGCGAGGTCGTTGTTCGGAAAGGCGGAGGATGTCACAATTTGAGGGAGACGGATGCAAGTGAAAAGTGAAAAGTAGACGACGAGGTGGTGATGGCATGTAGTTGAAATAGTTAAGGCCGTGACAGGAACAATATTAATGCACTTTGGAAAAAGGATAAGAATACCGGAGAGTGGAAATTGGTTGTTTTGGTTAGGAGGGTCATTTTTATTTTATTTTTATTTTTAGTTTGTAATAAATTATTTTGGGGTGGGGGGCCGGATTCCCACACGGGGTAATAAGCTGGTGATTCTTTGACGAACAAGAAAAAGGACAGTCATGCATACTTTTAATTGTACTTGAATTGTCGCAGCCCAACCTTTGTTTTTGTAGAACTTACGGTTTTTATTCAACCTTTGTTAAATTGCCATCACGGGTCTTTGCGGTGGGGCTTCAGTGTTCAAAGAAAGACTAAAAACCATACAAGTGCCCCCTCACTACCTGCCCATTTGAGAAATGTGCACAGTTTTGGTTGGTTTGGATGTCATTTCTCTTTGCTGCTACAGAAAAAGCTTTTTTTTTTTTTCTTTTTTTTTTTTTCTCCTCCCTTTAGTCTTAAATTGTGATACACGCGTTTGCTGCTACTATTGATGTTATGTATACTTTACAAATCTGTTGCTTTGTTTTTCTAAGTGGAGGGAGGGAACACCGTTTGATGCGGGACTGGAAGTACTCATGTTTTTATCTGTTGCTGCTTCCGTGTGTTATTTGTATGTGTACCTCAGGTTAATTGGATTGAGCGTTACCTCATCAAAAAGTCACAATTTCAGCCCCCTTTTCCAGAGGGTGCGTACATTTATATAGATAATCAGTTTCAACTGTGCTTTAAATAGCTAGGGAAAACGTGTGGTGCTGCTCCCGTCATGCTTTGCGCTGTACGAGTATCAGAAGACCAAAGTTAAAGGGTTATATTTTGTTTTAAATGTCATTTGTCTCATTTTGGAGGTACCACCAGAGTGTCTGGTGTGATTTTTGGTTCCCTATTGCCCTGCACACGTTGTACCTGTTTTTTTTGTTTTTTTTTACCCCCTCAATAAATTGGCTGAAATGCATCCCGTTTGAATTGACTATACTGAGTTGGTTCAAACCCTGTGTGTACTGGCGGTGGGACATTTTGCGATACAAACCTCACGATAAGACGATGATGGATACATTGGCCAAAATCATTTTTGGGATATTCTACAAGCATATACGTTTTTCCGTCTCACCTAGTGGAGAAGTAGACGCTGTGTCCCTTTTGACCGAGTATTCCAGACAGGAATATTTATAATATGTTAAAAATTTGCGTTTTTTAAATTGTTTTCCCATCACTTTTTAGGGGAATTCTAAATCATGCTGCTTCGGACCGCTATGCTTTTGGCCAAAGATAGTCGTTGAAGGGGAAAAGGTACCGTTCTCGCACACACCATATAATTGTTTGCATTAGTATAACACATTCATTTAACTATAATTTAGGCAGACTTCACTCAGTGGCCTTGAACACAGGAAAGTGAATCACCTTATCGGCACTCATGAGGGGGAAAAGGAAAAATGGTACCGTTTCTCGTAGGCACAGTCTAACTGTTTGCATTACTCGAACAGACGTAATATAATCAGGGAATAGTATGATTTCTCATATTCACTGTAGGACTGCACTAACACACCTAATGTAAAATAAAAAGCACACCATAGTTTAAAGAAACAGAATAGATACACAAAGCCATCTTATCACAGAAGCCCAACGTGGGCGCCACGAGCAAGATTGACGCACCAACTCTGGCAATCAGTCCTCCCGACAAACGAACAAGGACAAAGACTAGCGCGCTTTGTCCTAAAACAAGTAGTGCCAGCCCGGGTAACAAAGTTGATAGCAGGCGCTTGTGACGTCAAGACCAGCGTCGGTCGCTGTGGCAACCACATCCCATCCACGCAAGAACCTAAACAGCCCGAAACCGGCCAGAGAGTGATGATCCCAAAGCAACGCCCGGACACACCTTCGGCCGGCCCACAGACTTAAAAAACACTGGACACTGAGATAAGACATTAGCTGCTCGGAAACATCTGCTATGTAGCCTTGCTTTGGATTCAGCATTGTTCCCTCCGTCTGTTTTTGCCTTGTTTTTGACCATTGTCGACAAATAAATTGTCAACCTGTTTTCGGTGAGTCTTATTTAAACTTTTGAAACATGGAGTCAGTACAAAGGGTTAAAATAAGAGAACGCGTGAAGTTCCGCCTTCCCGGTTAGCGCATGCGAGGCAGCATCGGCCGAGCGGCACTTGTTTTGGCTGTCGCGGTTTCCGTGCGGCTTGGCTGGGAAGGCGAATTTCAACATCGTCCATTGAACACTGTACTCTCGGTGGTGGCTCCAGTCAATGACTGGGAGTGCGCGATACTGCAGAAATGGTTTCAAAACAAAAATCAAAAGAGGAAAGCTCAACAGGAGAGCGGTAGAAAAAGCCAACAGGATGTGACAAAGTCCTTCACAAAGGAAGGTTGGTGTCTCATGTCAGTGAAGCGCTGAAAATTAACCTGTTATCTTAGCCCACTCCAGCCCCACCTGGAACCTCGCGATGTCTCTTGCAAAGCTCGGAAGCGACGTCCCAGCTCACGCCGTAAGAAATACGGAATTTTCCCGGCCTCAATGAGCGACATTCACCTATTCAAAAACATGAATTCCAAATAATGATGGCGTTTTTTGGTATCCTACAGATATTGAAAGTTGGTTTGGAAATGTTCTTTTTTAAAATCTGCTTGAGTCCAGTTTGTCAAATATTTACTGAATTTAGTTCGTCATCCATTGAATTTAGTTTAACAAGGGACCTCGCTGCGGAGCTGTAGCCTATAGTGGAGATCGCAAGTTTCCAGATGGGGCTAAGCCTGCTCCATAATGAAATACTGTAATTGTTTGTTAGCTAGTGTTTGAATGTAAGCTAAATGTGGAACAATCAGTACAGCAGGCAAACCCTTAGCAAGCTCTTCATACTAAAACAGTTGTCTCTGCCCGTGCCTGTTGTAACAGGCGCAACTCTTGTTGCGTCTGGCTCAGCAGCCCTGTCTCCTGACCCCCTTTATGAGCCAGCCTCAACTTTACTTTCAACTGAAGGAGGTGAGTAATTACCTCGAACACTGCCACACCACACATAAAATATCAGTGGTTATTGTTAAGGGTAAACTCCTTATCTAGACAGCTGTGAGAGAATATGTATATTTAGGATAATATATAGAACAATATAGAAGATATTGTTATATGTGTCATTGTATGTACACTACAGAGCCGGGACCATCTTCAGTTTTGTCAGGGACGAGTGTAGAGAGCCAAAAAGACAGTGCTCCTGGCACTGGCTCCACAGATGACAGACTTCAAAGATTTGATCAGGGACTTTGCTCGCCAGAAGGCTCGGCGCTGGGCTCTTGGTGAGTAAGGCTGAGCAAGGGACCATGGATCATGCAGTGACAGCTGTTAAATGTATGGCTACATTAGATCGATACACTTGCTACAGTATGAATACAAGGTCAAAAAATCTGCTGCTCGCTTTGTTCTATAGATGTTCTAAAGATGATATTTTAATTGTGGTTATTGTATACTGTAGTATAGTTAAAATATTTATTCCAAGTCATTCATTATAGTATTTGCTTTGAGAATATTTCTAATATATATTTAGATTTAAAAGATGTCCTTCAGTACATTTCTTATAGATGATATCGGTCTATTTATTACTGCTCTATACGCTGTATGTTTACATAAATATATTTTCATCTTAAATCAATGTAGAAAATACACAAATTAGTGTGTAAAGATTCACTAGAATGCAGTAAATTACGTAGTTGATACTCTAAATTTGTGTGTCTCCCGGCACTGGTGGTGGGGCCCAAAGTGATATCTTTTCATGGGGCCCAAAATTCCTGGCCCCGCCTGGTGAAGGGGTAGTATGGTGGACTTAGAACCCTGATTGAGTGGATTCGAGTTCAGTCAGGGTCTCCATCTAGTGACATTTGCACTATTGACAATAAATGCAGCTTCAAATCTGGAGGTTTTATTTATTTATTTTTTCCCGAACTGTACTGCAATAAGCTGCTGCAGACAAATACGAGGTCCCTGAATACTCACTTCCACCAGCTGGAAATACACACCACACTTGCAACCTCTTACAGTGATGTAAAATGAAAGTAAATCATCAAATAAAAAGTCGCCAACGACGCACTACATTTTTTCCCCGAATATAACGACGTTTTAGATTGAAATGACGTTTATTCACGACGAACGACGACACCACATAAAGCCATCTCGCCTTAGAAGATATCCAATCAACCCCCCCATGGGAAAGCATTTCGCTTACTAGCGCCCTCTTTACTGCCCTCCTGTGGCCACATGGGTAAAAATACGTCACACTGGCTATTAAACCTTGTAATCTTACAGCGATGCAAAATGAAAGTCAATCATCAAATAATAAAGTGGGGATAAAAAGTCACCACTACGCATTACATTTTTCCCCGAACATAAGTCATTTTAGCTCGAAAATGACATTTAACTCATGACGAACAACGACACCACTTAAAGCCATCTCGCCTTATAAGATATCTACTCATTTCTCCCCCATGGGGAAAGCATTTAGCTGACTAGTGCCCGCTCACTGCCCTCCTGTGGTCACTATGGGTATTACATGATACACTCGCTATTTAACCTTGTAACATAATGGTGATGTAAAATGAAAGTAAACAATCGCATAAACGAACGAAAACTGATACCAACTACGTACTAAATTTCTCTGAATATAAGACATTTTAGCTTGAAAACCACGTTTAATTCATTCAAAACGACGACGCCACTTAAAGCCATCTCGCCTTGAAAGATGTCTTATCAACCACATTGGGAAAGCATTTCGCTTCCTGGCGCCCTCTTAACTGCCATCCTGTGGCCACTATGAGTAATTACAGGCCATACTCGTTTTGTAATATTAAAGTGAATGAAATGAAAGTACGGTAAAACAAAAAATTGAAAAGTGAAAACAAGTTACCAACAACGCACTAAATTTTGTCCGGAAAAAAAAAAAAAAAAAAAACACGTTTAATTCATGACGGACGACGACACTTTTAATGCCATCGACGATATCTAATCACCACCCCCCGGGGGTAAGCATTTGGCTTACTAGCGCCCTCTTGACTACCCTCCTGTGGCCCCCATGGGTAATTACACGACGCACTCGCTATGAAATGAATGTAAAATATAAAAATGAATGTAAATAATTAATGTAAATAAACGAATGAAAACAGATACCAACTACGGACTAAATTTATCAGAATATAACAACACATTTTAGCTTGAAAACCAGGTTTTAATTCCTGACAAACGCCAACGACACCACTTAAAGTCCTCTTGCCTTGTAAGATATTGAATCATTTATTATCAATATTAATATATTTCAAAATTGAATGGTCTACTAGTGATACTCATTTCAAGTCTTTTTTAGTCCCCCCCCCCCCTGATTTTTCCCCCTTTATACTGTATTGCTTTTTTGTGCATGCTAGAAATTAAAAAAATAAAATAAACATCATCATCATTCATAGCAGAATGATAAGAGGGGGCACTTGATTGGGCTGCCAGTTAGGGATTGGAGGTCATATTTATCCTATATCTGGCCGTTTAAAAAAAAAAAAAAATCTAATTATGATTAACGGTGACGTCATTACCGGAAACGTATACAAGCTGCAAGTAATTAGGCGGTCCTTTTCAAACCAGCTGCCGGCGTCCCGTCGCCCCCCCGATTACTGAGCTCCACACTTTGGCACAAAGTCTTCACAATTATTCTTTAACCTTCTGATTGCACTTTTTTCGTTCCTATTTCACAGTTTCACACTAAATCCCGTTTTGCGCGCGCTCGAAGCTGGCAGCGTGGTTTTTAAAATGTTTGCAGGACCTTCCGATCGCAACTTTTTTCGTTTCTACTTGACGCCAATTTACGATTTGAGCGTGGTAAAAGCTCACCAGTGTAATGTTGAAAAAGTTTGCAGGACTGCGGCCTCGACGCGGAGCGAGCGAAGGGCTTGCCAAAGCGAGGACCACAAACGAAGGCCCTCGTTTAATTGAATGAGGTACAAATTTAAATACGTCGAATCAATGTTATGTGCGCGTATTTAACTCCCATATGGATGGACGCCAACATTTCCGACATCTGATCAAGAGCGCCATTTGACAGCAGGTAAACTAATCAAGTTTAGTTTGAATTTTTGTTCTCATCTTAAGGCGAATGGGCATTTAGATTCTACGATCGAATGAGTTTACCAATTGTTTTACCTTTTCTGTTGCAGGCCACTGTCAAGATGTCCGCTTCTAATTACAGGTAAAACAAGCAAATACACCAACGCTTGCAAATCTTTTTATTTTAATGTTTTAACAGAGTCGTCAGCCTCAAGCAGCAGAAGCGAGCGTCGGTGTCAAACGACACAGAGTGCGACGATACTGCAGCAATCCAGGGAATGTTCAGCTTTCAGTTGTCATTTGAAAGAAAAACTAAGCTAATGTACTAGTACGACTGCAGCTTTGGATTAAATTAGTTGGGTTGTTTTCCTACAATTGGTTAAAAAAATTGCATGAACAACTACAAAATTTATGCCACTTGGACGGCAGTCCAGTCCTTTTTAACCAGGAGGGTTTCTGGCCAGTCGTCCTGGTCAAATGGATTTGGACGTTTTTTGCCGTCAACGGCAGATTTGGCAAAAGCTGCTTTTGTACTGGTGACAGAACTAGGTGTTTAATTAACCAATTAACAAGTGTTAGTATTCTGAGTATAGCTACGTAAGTTGTAAAATACAATATATATATATATATATATATATATATTTCTCCTAAATATGTATTTTACCTATATTTGTTGTTATAACAATGACTCGTGTCCAAGAGCAGACTGCCACCGTTGAGTAGCTTTTATTCATTTTCAAGCAACGTAAAGCTGCTCCACCAGCTTTTACTTCCGGTCTCCAGTCATGTGAATTTGCATATTAAGCTAAATATTTAGTTCCGACCAGTCCCTGATTTAACATTTAGGATATTGGATATAAATTTAAGATTTAAATATGTAGTTCTGGATTTAAAAAATCAGGTCCAAAACTTAATTAAAAATATTTAAGTTGCTAAATAATGTTGTAAAAGTGCAAAAAAAAGTGACTCTAAAAATTTCTCACCATTTAAACACTGTGTGGCGCTAAATGTGAGAAAATGTTGTATTTTACAGCATGTGCTGCTTTACAAACGGCGCCCAATCGGCTGGGGTCACCCTATGCAGAGTCCTGACCACCCTGGATGGACCTCAACCCGATGCAACCACTGCATCACAGCTGCTCCCGACGTGCAGAACCTTTCCTGCTCTGCGACTGCACTTCCGGACACTAGATGTACACACATCCTGCGCGCACACCCGGCTATTTTATTTGCTCTTGTTGCAATTTTATTTTTTTTTATTAGGAGTGTCTGTCAAAAGCAGATGGAGCACATCCAAGCCTCAAGCAGGAGAAGCAAGTGTCCTCCAACGACAGCGTGCGACGACACTGCAGCAATACAGGGAATGTTACTTTCAGTTGTCATTTAAAAGAAAATCTAACCTATTGAAATGTACTAGTCGTACTGCAACTGCTTCATCAAAGCATTAAATTAGCCACTGTTTTCCTACAATTGGTTGAAAAAAAAAAAAAGTTAATTCCAATAAAAAAATATAGTGCACGATCTTGTTTCAGTGCCATTGAAAGTGATGGATCTCCAATCCATTTTGACTGGGAGGGTGTTGGCCAGCCTTCCCAGTTTCATGGATTGGACTTTTGCTTTTTTTTCAAATAACGAGTGGATGATTATCCATTTAATATTCGTGAATAGCATTGGTTTAAATCATGAATGAAATGCAAATAAAGTATCACAAAATGTTCCAAGGACAATGGAAACATTGATGCATATACTTTTTCAGGAGCATCAATCTCCAATGATGCCGAACGCAACGGCGGGATCGGTCCAACTCGCCCAGCCACAGTCGACCTGATCTGGGGATAACTTCACTTAATATCAGGGTTCATTTTTAAACCGCTACCACCTCTGCTGGTAAAGTCATCTCAAATTTCCTGATTCCTGGCTTTTATGCAGCTTCACTTTGTTTTCAGGATAACCTAGTGACATGAGCCTGTTCGCATTTCCAAAACGGTCCAGGTTGGATGGATCGCATCAACAGGTATGTCAAACTGAGCCTGTAGTTGTCTTTGAAATAAATGGTATAATTCACCAAGTTGATAAAATTTACTTGTATGACAACTGCTTTATACTTAGTGCATTAAATTAGCTGGTGTATTTTCTACAATTGGTTGATAAAATAACATACAATATTATTTGCATAATGCAGAATGATGTCTGTAGAGAACGGTCCTGTTTCATTGCCTTTGACGAAGAAAGGCATCCAATCAGTTTTAATCAGGAGGGTTTTTGGCCGGTCCTCCCGTCTTTTGCTGTCAACGGTAGATTGGTTTTACAAAAGCTGCTCTAGCAAAAAGGAATTTTGTACTGTTGAGAGACAAAACTGTGTATATTAATCCAATTTACAGTGTTAGTATCTTGAGTATACTCCTAAGTTGTAAAATACAAAGTATATATAGCATGAATATGGCATAATATAACTAAATTCATATGTGGTTCCAGGAGTGTTGATACAAGAGCAGATTGAGCACGTCCAAGCCGCCAGCCTCAAGCCGGAGAAGCGAGTGTCAGTCTCCAATGACTCCAAACGCGACGACACTGCAGCAATTCAGGGAATGTTAAGCTTTCAGTTGCATTTAAAAGAAAAATCACTAAGTTAATATGTATTAGTGCTACTGCTCGTGCTTAATCTATGCATAAAATTAGCTGGTTTTGCTACAATTGGTAGGAAAAACGGTTAATTGGATTAAAAAAACAAAAACAAAACTTGTATAGTGAATGATCCCGTTTCAGTGCCATTGAAAGAGACTGAAGTCCGATCCAATTTCACCGGGAGGGTTCTGGCCAGTCCTCCCGGTCAAATGGTTTGGGCTTCTTTTACAGTCAACTGCAGATAGGTTTTACAAAAGCTTTTAGAATAAGTAGGGATTTGTTGACACTGACAGAACAAAGTTTATATTTAACCAAACAGAGTTAATTTTTAAAATGAATCACGTTAAAATATTTGGCGCATTTAACGCACATGCCCCGCTCGGATTAAAATGTCATTTCCGCTTGATACTTGTTTTTTTGGTGTTTGGCGCCCTCTGCTGGCGCTTGGGTCCAAATGATTTTGTGGGTTTTAGCACAATAAGTGAGCATTGTGTAATTATTGACATCAACAATGGCAAGCTACTAGTTTATTTTTTGATTGAAAATTTTACAAATTTTATTAAAACGAAAACATTAAGAGGGGTTTTTAATATAAAATTTCTAACTTGTACTAACATTTATCTTTTTAGAAGTACAAGTCTTTATCCATGGATCGATTTAACAGAATGTTAATAATGTTAATGCCATTTTGATTTATTATAAACAGTACTTGTTTCTATTCCAATTTACAGAAAAATAGGGCATATTTTATAGATGGTTTGAATTGCGATTACAATTTTTAAGCTGTGATTAACTCGATTAACAAATTTGAATCATTTGACAGCCCTAGTAAAAATATATGATTAGCCCATTAATATTTGTGAATATTATTGGTTTAAATCATGAATGAAATGCAAATAAAGTATCACACAATGTTCCAAGGAAAATAGAAACATTGATGCGTATACTTTTCCAGGAGCATCAATCTCCAATGATGCCGAACGCAACGGCGGGATCGGTCCAACTCGCCCAGCTACCGTCGACCTGATCTGGGGACAACTTAATATCAAGGTTCATTTTTAAACCGCTACCACCTCTGCTGGTAAAGTCATCTCAAATTTCCTGATTCCCGGCGTTTACGCAGCTTCACTTTGTTTTCAGGATAACCTAGTGACATGAACCTGTTCGCATTTCCAAAACGGTCCAGGTTGGATGGATCGCATCAACAGGTATGTCAAACTGAGCCTGTAGTTGTCTGAAAAAAAAGGTATAATTCACCAAGTTGATGAAATGTACTTATATGACAACTGCTTAATACTTAGTGCATTAAATTAGCTGGTGTATTTTCCTACAATTGGTTGATAAAATAACATACAATATTTGCATAATGCAGAATGATGTATGTAGAGAACGGTCCTGTTTCATTGCCTTTATTTTTGTTGCACTTCAAGTGTAGGATAAATCTGTTGCTGGTGAGGTGCAATAAATATTACTAGGTTCTATACCACAACTACCTGTCCTCTATTCAACTGACTCGAATACTGCTCAGAAAATTTCAAATTCTTTGACATACAACAACTTTTTAAAGTAACGGAAAAATTACTTTCTCTGGTAACTAGTAACTTTTACTAGAGTAATTCAGTTACTCAGTTAATTTTTGGAAGTGAGTATAACTAATTTTTTAAAGTAACGTGCCAAACATGATGGATGATGATGATTGTTTCCAGGAGTGTTGGTGCAAGAGCAGATTGAGCACATCCAAGCCGCCAGCCTGAAGCAGGAGAAGCGAGTGACGTCTCCAACGATGTCAAGCGCGACGACACGACCGCAATCCAGGGAATGTTCAGCTTTCAGTTGTCATTTAAAAGAAAAAAATCCACTAGGCTAATAAAATGCACTCGTACTACTGCAACTGCTTAATCTATGCATTAAATTAGCTGGTTTTGCTGCTAACATTGTTAATCGGATAAAAAAAAAAAAAAACAATGTATATAGTGAATGATCCTGTTTCAGTGCCATTGAAAGACAGCAGTCCGATCCAATTTAACCGGAAGGGTTTCTGGCCAGTCCTCCCGGTCAAATGCATCGGACATCTCTTGCTGTCAATGGCAGATTTGACAAAAGCTGTTGGAATAAGTACGGATTTTGTATTGTTGACAGTGACAAAGTGTATATATAACAAGTGTTAATAATGCATGTTTCCAGGAGTGTTGGCCTAGGAGAAGAATGAGCACATCCAAGCAGGGCGAGCGTCTGTCTGAAACGACAACGAGTGAGATGACACTGCAGCAATCCAGGGAACGTTATTATCAGTTGTCATTTAAAACAAAAAATACCTCAGCTGCTAATGTACTAGTACGACTGCAGCTGCTTAATCTTTGCAGTAAATTTGTTGGCTTGTTTTCCTACAATTGGTTAAAAAATGTTAATTGAATGAGTAAATACAAAATTTATATAGTGAACGATACCATTTCAGTGCCACTTGGACGGCAGTCTAATCCTTTTTAACCAGGAGGGTTTCTGGCCTGTCCTCCCAGTCAAATGGATTTGGATGTCTTTTGCCATCTATGGCATATTTGCCAAAAACTATTAGATTAAGTGGGGCTTTACTGGTGACAGAACTAGGTGTATAATTAACCAATTAACAACAGTGTTAGTATCCTGAGTATATATACATAAATGTTGTAAAATACAATGGATATATTGCATGACTATGGCAAAACATAACTAGATTAATATAGTTCCAGGAGTTCAATGGCAGAGCCAGGGGTGGTTGGGAGGATGCAGAGTTCCGGCCACCCTGGATGGACTCCAACCCGTTGCAACCACGGCGTAACAGCTGTTACGGACGTGCGGAACCTTTCCTGCTCTGCAACTGCACTTCCGGACACAAGATGTAAACACAACCTGCGCACGCATTTTATTTGCTGTTGTTGCTATATTATTTATTTTATTAGTGTCTGTGCAAAAGCAGATGGAGCACATCCAAGCCTCAAGCAGGAGAAGCAAGTGTCCTTCTCCAACGACGGAGTGTACCGACACTGCAGCAAACCAGGGAATGTTACTTTCAGTTGTCATTTAAAAAAAAATCTGAGCTATTAAAATGTACTAGTCCTACCAGCCACTGTTTTCCTACAATTGGTTGAAAAAATGTGTTAATTCCATAAAAAACAAAACTTAATATAGTGAACGATCCCGTTTCAGTGCCATTGACCGTGATGGATGTCCAATCCATATGACTGGGAGGGTGTTGGCCAGCCTTCCCAGTTTCATGGATCAGACGTTTTTTTTAAAAAAAAATTTTGGCATTTTTTTCAAACGCAAAAATTAGGGCTGTCAAAATCATCGTGTTAACGGGCGTTAATTTAAATCACGTTAAAATATTTGACGCATTTAACGCACATGCCCCGCTCAGATTAAAATGACAGCAAAGTGTCATTTCTGCTTGTTACTTGTTTTTTGGTTTTGCCGCCATCTGCTGACGCTTGGGTGTGCCTGATTTTATGGGTTTCAGCACCATAATTATTGACATCAACAATGGCGGGCTACTAGTTTTTTTTTTGATTGAAAGTTTTACAAACTTTATTAAAATGAAAACATTAAGAGGGGTTATAATTGAAAATTTCTTTAACTTGTACATTTATCTTTTAAGAACTGCAAGTCTCTATCCATGGATTGCTTTAACAATGTTAATGCCATCTTGTTGATTTATTATAATAAATACAGGACTTGTTTCCATTCCAACAATAATTTACAGAAAAATGGCATATTTTATAGATGGTTTGAATTGCGATTAATCACAGCTTAAAAATTAATCTTAATTAACTATTAAATTTTAATGGTTTGACAACCCTAGTAAAAATGTATGATTAGCCCATTAATATTTGTGAATATCATTGGTTTAAACCATGAATGAAATGTAAATCTCAAAATGTTCCAAGAACAATATAAACATATTGATGCATATACTTTTCCAGGAGCATCAATCTCTAATGATGCCGAACGCAACGGCGGGATTGGTCCAACTCTCCCAGCTACTGTCGACCTGATCTGGGGACAACTTCACTTCCATCAAGGTTCCTTTTTGAACCGCTACCACCTCGGTCGGTAAAAAGTCATCTCAAATTTCCTGATTCCCGGCGTTTATGCAGCTTCACTTTGTTTTCAGGAGAACCTAGTGACAGGAGCCTCTTCCATTTCCAAAACGGTCCAGGTTGGATGGATAGCGTCAACGGGTATGACAAAATGAGGCTACTGTTGTCATAAAAAAAGTGTAATTCACCAGGTTGATGAAATGTATGAATACAACTGTTTAAAACTCGGTGCATTAAATTAGCTGGTGTATTTCCGTGGGTATGAGTGTGTGCGTGAATGGTTTGTTTCTTTGTGCCCTGCGATTGGCTGGCAGCCAGTTCAGTCCCCTGCCTACTGCCCGTAGTTAGCTGGGATAGGCTCCAGCACCTCCGTGACCCTCGTGAAGAAAAGCGGCATGGAAAATGAATGAATGATTTTCCTACAATAACATACATTAATGTTAGTTGCATAATACAGAATGATGTATGTAGTGAACGGTCCTGTTTCAGTACCTTTGACGAAGAAAGGCATCCGATCAGTTTTAATCGGGAGGGTTTCTGGCCAGTACTCCCGTCTTTTGCTGTCAACGGTAGATTGGTTTTACAAAAGCTGCTACAGCAAAAAAAATTTGTACTGTTGAGAAACAAAACAGTGTGTATTAAACCAATTTACAGTGTTAGTATCTTGAGTATACTTGTTGTAAAATGTTGTAAACTACAATGTATATATGGCAAAATATAACTAGATTCATATGTGGTTCCAGGAGTGTTGGTACAAGAGCAGATTGAGCACATCCAAGCCGCCAGCCTCAAGCAGGAGAAGCAAGTGTCCTCCTCCACAGACAGAGCGCGACGACACTGCAGCAATCAAGGGAATGTTAAGCTTTCAGTTTTCATTTAAAAGAAAGAAATCTCAGCTATTGAAATGTACTAGTCCTACCAGCCATTGTTTTCCTACAATTGGTTGAAAAAATAGTGTGTTAATTCCATAAAAAAAACCCCAAAACTTAATACAGTGAACGATCCCATTTCAGTGCCACTGACCGTGATGGATGTCCAATCCATATGACTGGGAGGGTGTTGGCCAGCCTTCCCAGTTTCATTGATCGGACATTTAAAAAAAAAAAAAAAAAATTAAATGCAAAAATTAAGGCTGTCAAAATTATCGCGTTAACGGGCGTTAATTTAAATCTCGTTAAAATATTTGACTAACGCACATGCTCCACTCAGATTAAAATGACTGCAAAGTGTCATTTCCGCTTGTTACTTGTTTTTTGGCGATTTTCCGCCCTCTGCTGGCGCTTGGGTGCGACTGATTTTATGGGTTTCAGCACCATAATTATTGACATCAACAATGGCGAGCTAGTTTATTTTTTGATAAATTTTACAAACTTTCTTAAAACGAAAACATCAAGAGGGGTTTTAACATAAAATTCCTATAACTTGTACTAACATTTGTCTTTTAAGAACTAAGTCTATCCATGGATTGCTTTAACAGAATGTTAATGCCATTGTTTTGTTATAATACAATACTTGTTTCCATTCCAACAATAATTTACAGAAAAATATGGCATATTTTATAGATGGTTTGAATTGCGGTTAATTACAATTTTTAAGCTGTGATTAACTCGATTAAGAAATTTTCATCATTTGACAGCCCTATTAAAAATGTATGATTAGCCCATTAATATTTGTGAATAGCATTAGTTTAAGTCATGAATGAAATGCAAATAAAGTATCACAAAATGTTCCAAGGACAATAGAAACATTGATGCATATACTTTTCCAGGAGCATCAATCTCCAATGATGCCAAACGCAACGGCGGGATCGGTCCAGCTCCCCCAGCTACCGTCGACCTGATCTGGGGACAACTTCACTTATATCAAGGTTCCTTTTTAAACCGCTACCACCTCGGCTGGTAAAAAGTCACCTCAAATTTCCTGATTCCTGGCGTTTATGCAGCTTCACTTTGTTTTCAGGAGAACTTAGTGACAGGAGCCTCTTCCCATTTCCAAAACGATCCAGGTTGGATGGATAGCATCAACGGGTATGTCAAAATGAGCCTGTTGTCATTAAAACAATAATAATTCACCAAGATGATGAAATGTATGACTACAACTGCTTAATACTCAGTGCATTAAATTAGCTGGTGTATTTTCCTACAATAACATACAATATTGTTAGTTGCATAATACAGAACGATGTATGTAGTGAACGGTTCAGTTTCAGTACCTCTGACAAAGAAAGGCATCTGATCAGTTTTAATCGGGAGGGTTTCTGGCCAGTCAATTTGATGTCAATGGTAGCTTGGTTTTACAAAAGCTGCTATAGCAAAAAGGAATTTTGGACTGTTGAGACAAAACTGTGTATATTAAACCAATTTACTGTTAGTATCTTGAGTATACTCATAAGTTGTAAAATACAATGTATATATTGCATGAATATGGCAAAATATAACTAGATTCATATGTGATTCCAGGAGTGTTGGTACAAGAGCAGATTGAGCACATCCAAGCCGCCAGCCTCAAGCAGGAGAAGCAAGTGTCCTCCTCCACAGACAGAGCGTGACGACACTGCAGCAATCAAGGGAATGTTAAGCTTTCAGTTTTCATTTAAAAGAAAGAAATCTCAGCTATTGAAATGTACTAGTCCTACCAGCCATTGTTTTCCTACAATTGGTTGAAAAAATAGTGTTAATTCCATTAAAAAAACAAAAAAACCCAAAACTTAATATAGTGAACGATCCCATTTCAATGCCACTGACCGTGATGGATGTCCAATCCATATGACTGGGAGGGTGTTGGCCAGCCTTCCCAGTTTCATGGATCGGACGTTTTTTTTTTTTTTTTTTTTTAAATAATGCAAAAATTAGGGCTGTCAAAATTATCGCGTTAACGGGCGTGAATTTAAATCACGTTAAAATGTTTGACTCATTTCATGCACATGCCCCGCTAAGATTAAAATGAAAGCAAAGTGTCATTTCCGCTTGTTACTTGTCTATTTTGGTGTTTTGCTGCCCTCTGCTGGCGCTTCGGTGCGACTGATTTTATGGGTTTCAGCACCGAAATTGTTATTGACATCAACAACGGCGAGCTACTAGTTTTTTTGAAAGTTTTACAAATTTTATTGAAATGAAAACATTAAGAGGGGTTTTAATATAAAATTTCTATAACTTTTAAGAACTGCAAGTCTTTCTATCCATGGATTGCTTGAACAATGTTCATTTTAATGCCATCTTGTTGATTTATTGTTATAATACAGTACGTACTTGTTTCCATTCCAACAATAATTTACAGAAAAATAGGGCATATTTTATAGATGGTTTGAATTGCGATTAATTACTTTTTAAGCTGTGATTAACTATTAAATTTTAATGGTTTGACAGCCCTAGTAAAAATGTATGATTAGCCCATTAATATTTGTGAATATCATTGGTTTAAATCATGAATGAAATGCAAATAAAGTATCACACAATGTTCCAAGGAAAATAGAAACATTGATGCGTATACTTTTCCAGGAGCATCAATCTCCAATGATGCCAAACGCAAGGGTGGGATTGGTCCAACTTTCCCAGCAACTGTCGACCTGATCTGGGGACAACTTCACTTACATCAAGGTTCCTTTTTAAACCGCTACCCCCTCGGCTGGTAAAAAGTCATCTAAAATTTCCTGATTCCTGGCGTTAATGCAGCTTCTTTGTTTTCAGGAGAACCTAGTGGTAGGAGCCTCTTCCCATTTCCAAAACGGTCCAGGTTGGATGGATAGCATCAACGGGTATGTCAAAATGAGCCTGTTGTCAAAAAAAAAAAACCCGTATAATTCACCAAGTTGATGAAATGTACTTGTATGACTGCAACTGCTTAATACTCAGCGCATTAAATTAGCTGGTGTATTTTCCTACAATTGGTTGATTAAAATAACATACAATATTATTTGCATAATGCAGAATGTTGTATGTAGAGAACGGTCCTGTTTCATTGCCTTTGACGAAGAAAGGCATCCGATCAGTTTTAATCAGGAGGGTTTTTGGCCAGTCCTCCCGTCTTTAGCCGTCAACGGCAGATTGATTAGAGCAGCTGGTAGAACAAAAAGGAATTTTGTACTGTTGAGAGACAAAACTGTATTTTCAATTTAGTGTTTGTATCTTGAGTATACCCATAACAGTTGTAAAATACAAAGTATATATTGCATGAATATGGCAAAATATAACTAAATTTATATGTGGTTCCAGGAGTGCTGGTACAAGAGCAGATTGAGCACGTCCAAGCAGCCAGCCTCAAGCAGGAGAAGCGAGTGTTGGTCTCCAATGACGCCGAGCAAGATGACACTGCAGCAATCCAGGGAATGTTAAGCTTTCAGTTGTCATATAAAACGGGGGGAGCACAAATCTAATAAGTACTATTGCAATGGCTTAATCTATGCATTAGCTATAAAAAAAAAATGTTAATGCCATTAAAAAACTGCAAAATGTTTAGTCAACGGTCCTGTTTCAGTGCCATTGACGGCAGTCTGATCCAATTTAACTGGGAGGGGTCTGGCCAACCCTCCCAGTCAAATGGATCGGACGTCTTTTGCCATCAGCGGTATTTTTATTATATATTTTTTAAACAAAAGCTTAGAATAAGTAGGACTTTTGACGGTCGTGGAAATTTTACCATATTCTACCTATTCGGGTTCATAAGACATGTTTTTCCAGGAGTGTTGGCCCAAGAGCAGATTGAACATGTCCGAGCTGTGAGCCTCAAGCAGGAGAAGCGAGAGTCAGTCTTTTGCTGTGTAAGTTGGGCAATTGTTCATTTGTTGTACATAAATAAAAAATTTTTTTTTTTGAATCAATTTTTTTATATATATATATATATATATACTGTGTGAGGCTTTTCTCAGGTATTTTAATTTTTTGTTCCTTATCCGATTATTCGAACGAAATAGTTCATCGATTAATCGACCGCTCAAATCTATTTCAAATGAACGAATGTTCCCAGTCTAAATTTATTGGGTGTTGAGCACAGTCAGTGGCAGACTTAGTTACCTCAGACACGATTTATAATGGAAGATTTTAGTAGCAACCCCCCACCCCCCAAACGTTATCTTTTTAAAACAATATCTCGATTCTTGGCAGGAGCATATCGATAACCTTTTGGAACACAAAGTATGCCGATAAATCACCATTTCGATATTTTGTCACCCCTATTATCTGCATTTCACCTGTGTGACATTAAATTTTGGGAGACCAGAAGAGTCACCGAGAGCACACCCTGATTGTAAATGTTGCAGTTTGTCAAAGATTGAGTATTCAAAAGCCTTACTCTCAATAAAAGTGAATTTAGTCAAAAAGCAAGTCTCTCCATTTTGAGTATAAAAATAGAACTGCTAAACATTGCTTTTAAAAAGCCTTTGAATAACTATGGAGGACCAGTAGTACCAATGTGAATTAGGTATTAAAATGTTAATTTTAGAATATTTCATTGTTTCAATATTGTTACATCTTACAAAGACTAGGGCAATTTTTGTCTGCCCCAAAAAAAAATGGTTTGCCAAATATATTTTTAAACGAATGCTATTTGTTGGTCAGGAGGAAGAAAGGACGCGGAGTTCACCGGACAGAATCTTCTCAACAATGCGGCCTACTCAAGGAACTCACTAATAGACAACATTGCATAAGGGCCATGCAATTAATAACTTTTGGGAAGATAATTCATGTGAAAAAGGAAAAGCTCATGTAATGTGATGTATGCAACTCTAACATGTTTGATTGTGCGTCTTTAGCTGTATGGGGGACGGGAAAATGATAAGCATGTTTCTCCCGTCTGCCCTTGTCTGTCTTCGGTTCTTTCTTCCTTCGGGCATATCATTTTGTAATTGTCAATGATACCGATGATGGATATTTCATTGATTCAAAGCGAGGCGGTTTTAATTTTCAGAGAAATAAAATTAGGAATATAGAATGTATACACAATGAAATCTTGAGCTATGAACATCTAATTTTTTTCTGTAGTGTATTTTTGAAAATGTGCAAATTTGGGTCCTCCTTTTTCATTTGAGCTTAGATTGCTTTTGAATGCTCATCTTTCAGAGCCATTGACGGTGCTTGATGTCCGATCCGTTTAGCATTATTTGCTCATGTTTAACAGCATTATTCAATGCTCATTGAGCATGTCATCAAACAATGTTGTTTTAGTGCAATTGACAGTGATGGACATCCAAGCTGTTTTGACCAGCAGGCGGCTGGCCAGGCCTCCCAGTCAAGGAGTTAATCGTACAACTCACATTAACATCTTCTAGTGTTATACAGTGGTCTGTCTTATTTCGAGTATGTCGTCGATTGACGAGTTACATATGTTGGCTGTCAAAAATATTGTGTGTCCAGGTACCAAGTCCACTGTAGTTATTAGTATGCACTAGTCACTGTAAAAATTGAGTTTTACAGAATATATCCGCTTTGTCTATTGTCAACCATGGCAGTCAATGAGTCCTCTAAGTCTGTTCATACATGAAGAAAAGCTATATTCTTTGACAATAAAACGAACTTTGGCCATGAGTTACAGAAATGTTCAAATTGTAGCACAGGAGCAATGTTTTAAATGACCAACCTGTTAATGGATTTGTGCTTAAGGTGTAATTTTAGGCTTTAAAAAAAAAGTTTGTTCAAATATGCAGCTGGTGTGTCTGATGCTAATGACAATCCAAACATTTGGAAAATTGGTGCGCAAGGAGCGCAAGGAGCGCAAGGAGCGCAAGGAGCGCAAGGAGCGCAAGGAGCGCAAGGAGCGCAAGGAGCGCAAGGAGCGCAAGGAGCGCAAGGAGCGCAAGGAGCGCACTTCACTGTTCTACAAGAACAAACCGGTATATTATATAGTGGGGAAGCACAGGAATTGAATCTACTGACTTTTAAGCCCAGTTTATTACCACTGGACTGTAGAGAAGTGGTGCACTAAATATATTTTTGGCCCAATTAACCCACCTGTGGTTTGAATGCAGTATAAGTACTACTCCTGGATTGCACTGCTCAATAGCTTAATGCTGCAGTGGTAGCACCACTGACTTGAACATGTAATTCACTGGGTTCAAGTCCAGTCAGGTTTGGCAATCTTCTCACCGAAGTAATAATATAGGTTGGCTGATTGCAGTTTGCATAAAAATACCACTGGCAAGCAAACACCCAGAGTTAAGCACCAAACTACCCAAATTTCAAAGTGGAAAAGCACTCAACCTCAACACTAATTAATGTGTATTTGGCGATCTCTAGTGGTTTTATGACGCAGCAGACCACCATTTTTCAGATATGTAATGAGGAAAACAAATTAAGGTGTGAACAGTATTACATGAAACAAATTTTATTTGACCAAATATGGAAAAAAAAATGTATGTCATGATATACTGTACATAAGTATTAAAACCAGTACTTGATATCGGCTACTCAAGCCCAATTTCAATGCATTTTACAAGGACCAATATACAGGAGTTGCACTTCCATTATTGCTATTGACTAGCTTGCAAGCTAGTCTACGTCCAAGTCACGGCAGCTCTGTCAGCTATGCTAAAGATACCCAATGATTTTAATAGTGGTGCACCAATTTGAAACTAGGACTAGCTTACTCATTTGATTTGGTATGCAGTATACATGAGTTGTGGACTACTTATGAATCTTCACATGATCAGTGCTCAACTACTTTATTAGCCAGTCTGTTCTGAAACGCAACACAGGTATAATAACTGAATGATTTACCTTTGCAAAGCGTTGGTCAACCCAAATTTGTTTTGTGCTTCTAATCCTGGTGGCCACCAGTCTGTTACATTTTTGCACTGGGGCAATATACCGTCACAGTCACTTAATCACCACTAAAACTTGAGAATATTTTCCACCAGTTGCGTGTTGGAAAGAACCACTCAGTCCATCAGTTTATTTGGTCACATTAGTGGTAGAGCACATAGAAACATCCAAAGTGACATCATGGCAAACTACATAACTCTGAGTGACCAGTTACAATAGTGAGCAATAATATTTACATCAGTTGCCTGCTGTTTAAGTGTTTACATTCATTAGCTTTGAAAGTCAACTGCACTAGCACCATCCAAGTTGAAAAAAAAACAAACATTTTACAAGCATTAAAAAAAAAAAAAAAATCTTGGCGAGAGAACAGTCATCCTGTTTGTCTCATCTTCATCCCCTCAAAGAGGTCCTTCACCTTCCATAGCCCCTCCCCTGGAGGCCATTATACTCCAGAGAACTGAAAGTGGTATTTGGTATGTGGCAAAATTGATTTTGCTGTGGGGCATTTGATACCATGTTTGATGACCTGATCCGTTGGACTGTTCTGGCCGTTGCGCGCAGCCCTGGGAGACTGATGCTTGCTTCCCCTGCTCGGATGTGCTCAATCTGCTACAGGACACTACTGGAAAAATATAGGATTTTCTTATTATTAACTCTTGTACATTTTTATTGTTAGATTGAGAAACTTTTCAATATATACCGTATTGGCCTGAATAACAGAAGGGGGGGGGGGTCGTCTTACATTCTGTGTCTAAACGTTATACCCATTCACGACGCTAGATGGCGCCAGATATCATTGCAGCGATGTTCTGTCATGACAGATCTCAGCTACTCAAGTTTAACCAGTTTGCATTATTTTATTACAATGTTTTTCCTTATTCAGATTTGTTTCAAGAAAACAGACTTCACTTTGATGGTTAATGCAGTTATTGCAATTTTGTTGCTTAATCACAATAAATTGGTTTATTTACATTTCAAAAACCAGAAGCCATTCATATAAGAATGATTGCACTTTATTAAAAAAAAGTGATCAGATATTAAGATTTGAATGAGGCAAAATAACATGCTTTTTCTCAAATATATTGTTATAATCATTTCAGATGTACTGTAATTATTTTCTGTATAAAAATTAATTTGGTGTTCAAAAGTTGTTTTCTAACTTTAGTCTTTAAAAAGAGGGGGTCATCATATAATCAGGGCCATCTAATATTCAGGCCAATACGGTACTTAACTAGGTGAATTTTACATTATTGTAAATTGTACTTTAAATATTTCCACTTGTTTCCATTCCTTCAAAATTATTGTCCTAAACAGTGAAAATGTATTGTTACTTTTAATTCATTAATAAAGTTTGGGCTTTTCTCTAAATAAAATTAACATTTAACCTATTGTAAACTAAACCAACTGAATAATTTCGCTCAAACATATATACATTTAGTCCATTAATAATTTCATACGCTCAAGTTAAATTTCATATTCATGTAGAACTATATATACAATTTGACAAATGTTATATATTCTAAAAGCTTGAATATTATTTCATCAATAAATCTGCCATTTACTGCAAAAGACTGATCCGATCCGTTTGACCGGGAGGGGTCTGGCCAGTCCTCCCGGTCAAACGGATCGGGCGTCCGCGTCAGTCAATGGCACCGAAACAGGATCATTCACATAAGTCGTTTTTTATTTTACAAACGTTTTTCTATTTTATCATGGAATTAACAGTATGCTATTTTATTGACCTGTTGTAAGAAAACATACCAGCTGATATAATGCATTGAGTATCAAGTGGTTGTTAGACTAAGTTCCCCCCCCCCCCTTTTTTTTTTTTAAAAATGACAACACCTAAAAGGTTAATTTTGACATACCTGTCAATGTTGCTTTTCCAGCAGTTACATTCCATTTAAGCTAAATTGGAAAATTATTACACCAAGAAATGACTGAACAAGCCCTACTGCTACATAGAGGCTCACCAATGAGTGGCAGGCAGGCAGGCAGGCAGGCAGGCAGGCAAGTGTCTTCCTTCCTTACGATGGCAGTTGTTAAAACATGCTTCAGAAACTGTTCGTACATCCAACCTGGACCATTTAGGCAACTTCCCGTCGATGGGTTCTCCTGAAAACTGAAGATGCACAAAAGCCGAAAATCGGTGAATTTGATAATTCATTTTTAGTCATACGTTTCATTAAGATGTTCATAGTTCACCATTTCATTTTGTATGCATTTTATTTTATATTCAACTTTTGTTTATTAATATCTCTACATTTCCATTGCACAGTATTCATTTATTTCTGCATTTCCCATTTCACTTTTATTTTTATTGCGGCGCCGTTGATCGAGACCGTAAAACTTGAAATAATGACAAAAGTTGAAATATTGCCACCTTAAAATCAGTCTTTTACCCCCAGAAAGAAAAAAAGTGACTAGGGCCATTATTTTAAGATGTGACAATATTGAAATAAAGGAATTAGTAAATAGTCTAAGATATTTAATTTTACATTCATTTAAGATTGGCACTACTAGTCCTCCATAGTTAAAAGCATCTTTAGCAGTTCTATTTTTATACCACATACGGAAAGACTTGATATATATTTTTTTTTAAATAAGAGTAAGGATTTTGAGTGTACTCATCTTTGACAAATGGCAACCATTTCAATCAAGGATGTTCTTTCGGTGACTCTTCTGGTCTCCCAACATCTGATGACACTCAAGTCGACTGCAGAGAATATCCACTTTGCAAGGTCGCTGCTGATCTTCGTCTCATAATATCACCAGTCCTATCGAAAGAACAGATGTCAGTAACCAATTGATACACGTTGATCAAACTACAAGCTCAAAATTTCCTGGATTGCTGCCGTGACATCACCCTCGGCGTTGTTGGAGACGGACGATCGCTTCTACTTGGACGCGCTTAATCTGCTCGAGGCTCTTGCGCCAACACTCCTGGAACCAAATATGAATCGAGTTATATTACATTGTACTTTACAATTTATGTTCATACCCCGGGTACTAACACTTAATTGGTTAAATATACACAGTCAACAGGACAAAATCCCTACAAAGAGCTTTTGTAAAATCTGCCTTTGACGGCAAAAGACCAGAAACCCTCCTGGTTAAAACTGACCAGGATAGTTCACTATATACACATCATTTTGCATTTTATATTTCAAATAAATTATCCCCCCCCCCAAACCAATTGTAAGAAAACAAAGCATGGATTAAGCAGTATTAGGCAAATGCAGGAGTACTAGTACATTTCATTAGCCTTGTGATTTTTCTTTGAAATGACAACTGAAAGCTTAACATTCCCTGGATTGTTGCAGTGTTGTCACTGAAGACAACGCTCGCTTCTCTTGCTTGAGGCTGAACAGCTTGGACGTGCTCAATCTGCTCTTGGGGCAACACTCCTGGAAACCTGCATTATTAACTCTTGTTAAAAAATACACTCAACAGTACTAAATCCCAAAACTAAGCTTTTGTAAAATCTGCCATTGACTGCTAAAGATGTCCCATCTACTTGATCGGGAGGACTGGTCAGAAACCCTCCTGGTTAAAACTGATCTGATGTCGATCTTGGTCAATGGCACTGAAACAGGACCGTTCACTATATACATTTTATAATGCAATTAACACACTATTTTTTTCCCCAACCAATTGCAAGAAAACAAAGCACGGATTAAGCAAGTGCAGTAGTACTTGTGATATTTTTCTTTTAAATGATAAAGCTGAACATTCCCTGGATCACTGCAGTGTCATCGCACTGTCGTTTGAGACAGACGTTCGCTTCTGCTTGAGGCTGGTGGCATGGACATGCTCGAAACACATGCATTATTTTTACTATTATTATCATGCCTTATTAAGACTTGTTAATTTGTTAAATATATACAGTTCTGTCACTGTCAAGTAAAAAAATCCCTACCAAGAGATTTTGTAAAATCTGCCGTTGACTGCAAAAGACGTCCGATCCATTTGACCGAGAGGACTGACCAGAAACCCTCCTGGTTAAAACTGATCAGATGTCTTTCTCAGTCAATGGCACTGAACAGGATAGTGCACTACATTGATTGAACGTGTTTCGAATACTTAATACATAGGTACCAATAATGAAAAGAAAAAAAGTAGGAGTATTCGAAAAGGAGTGAGAAGAACTTATTTACTCCCACCCCTTGTCCTTAAATCCTGACATATCAGTTCCATTCCTTACATTTAAATATATACATTCATGTTTAACAATCTCACCATGTAACCCTGCATATTACCTATACACAACTGTTGCAAGGCCCAGTCCATTAATCAGCCTAGATAACAAATTGTATTTTATAATTCAATTAACAAATTATCCCCCCAACCAATTGTAAGAAAACAAGGCATAGACTAGTACATTTCATTAGCTTTGTGATTTTTGTCTATTAAATGACAACTGAAAGCTTAACATTCCCTGGATTGCTGCTGTATTGTCGCACTGTGTCGTTTGAGACGGACGCTCACTTCTACTTGAGTCTGACTGCTCTGATAAAACCAGACACGGCGCTCCACATACGCATAACACGCACTGCGCGTAGGGCACCAACTGCCTGAAGGGGCACCAAGAAAAAAAAAAAAAAAGTTTGTAAAAAATGCTAAAAAATAGTAATTGTAATAACAACAACAATATATAGTATTAGTATTTAAAAATAAAACTTTGTAAAGCCTGACAAATGCAAGTAATACAAATATAAGTAACATGGGCTCATTATTTACACAAAAAAAATCTCCTGTGCGGCCCTCTCGTCAGTCTACCTTTGGTGCCCCCCCCTCCAATTCCCTAGTGGTTTGCTCCATTATGCTTCAGTCGCAAATTTTGCAGAAGTTTATTCTTGACAGGAAACGTCATCGGAAACACAACAAGAGTCGGGGGCGGAAAAAAGGAAGAGGAAAAAGCGAGATGATGCCCGCGCATCACTTGCAGGAAAGAATTTTTTTTTTTTTTTTTTTTAAACAATTGTTTATTTATTATCAGCTACGTTTACATGACTAAATTCTATCATGGGGGGGGGGGCTGCACCACAAAGCATTTATGCCTAGGGCCCCAAAATAGCTAGCAAATGAGATTTGCAAGCGTTTGTGTATTTGCTCGTCTCACCTGTGATTAGAAGAGGGCCTCTTGACAATGGCCTGCGACAGAAAAGGTAAAAATTAGTAAACTCATTCAAACGTTTAGAATCTATGTGCCCATTCACTTTCAAATAAGAACCTGCTGACACAAATTAGACTAAACATAATTGGTTAGTTTACCTGCTGTCAAATGGCATTCTTGATCAGATATCGGAAATGTTGGCGTCCATCCTGTTATGAGAAAGTAAAATTTGCGCACATAACATTGATTCGATATACTTAAATTTGTACCTCATTCATTTAAACGAGTGCATGTTTGTGGTCCTCGAATGAATATCTAGTCAGGCCGCAGTCCAGTAAACATTTTAAAAAGCACGCTGGTGAGCTTTTAGCACGGTCAAAACGTGAATTGGCGTCAAATAGAAACGAAAAAAAGTTCCGATCGGAATGTTGAACATTAATGGTAAAGACTTACTTTGTGCTCAGGAATCGGGTGGCGACAGACGCTGGAATGATGGCTTGCACAATTACTTGCAGCTTATGAGTTTCCGGTAATGACGTCACCGTTAAAAAAGCGGCTAAATATGACCTCCAGTCCCTAACTGGCAGCCAATCGATGGTCTAATCTCTAATGTTTAAACTTAAATAAAGCAAGGGCATACATTTGGTATGGACGATATTACAGCATGCACTTTTAATAGGGACTGGATATGAATAAAACAGATTGGGTCAACGGGGGTCATTTCTCACAAATATGAACCTCATTTATTGATGGGCTAAATGGTCATTACGAAATAAATCGATTTATACCAACTCTTATGTGCATTTGCTCAGGCGATTCACCTTTGTTTTCAAAAACTACCAAAACATTTTGAAAACTTCCAGACTAAATGTCTGGATTTCATTAGCAAATTCAAATCGCTATATATAAATATATATTAGGCATAACTAAAATGATATTAATGTAGTGACCAGAAATGGCACAACAACATAATATATGCAGATGTGTTCCGAATAAACTGAACAAGAGGCTAGGACTGGGTCAAAACAATATATTTTAAATAAATTAAAAAAAAAAAAAAAAAAAAAAAAAAAAAAAAAAAAAACAGACAAAAACAGGAAAGTGCATGGGCTGAAGATCCTCCTAAATAGGGCTGGTATGATTTAAAAACAAACCATTTTAATAATCAGTGGCAAATTCAAAGCAACACTTGAAAAAACTGCAATCCTATAAGCCACTTTGGTTAAAAACACTGCAAACGCCAGCCCCACAAACCCTGTAAAGTGCACAATCCCATTAACTATATACGTAAATAAAATAAAAAACCATAAACTCTTAAAATACTAATTAGAAAGGGGGAAAAACAGTGACATGCCAGGGTCCTATTACATTAAGCAAAAATAATCATTAAGGCATGTACACAAAATATTAAAATACATTGCTTAAATACCTCCTTGAAGAATTGAGAACACACACTTTGCTGATGAGGCCAAACTATGGGGCGCCGTTTGTAAAGGAGCACATGCTGAAAATTTCGACAACATTTTCTCATATTTAGCGCCACACAGTGTTTAAAATGTGGTGTGAAATTTTTTGTCACTTTTTTTTTTGCACATTTACAACATTATTTAAAAATAAATATTTAAGTTGCTAAACAATCAGTATTGTACCTGAATGTTGAAATCCAGAACTAAATGTTTATTTATATCTTAAATGTAAATATTAAATTCATATCCTAAATATTAAATTTATATTCTAAATTTATATGTTAAATCCAAACTTTATATTTATATATTAAATCTAAATGTTAAATTTATATCCTAAATTTATATGTTAAATCCAAACTTTACATTTATATATTAAATCTAAATTTTAAATCTAAATCTTAAATTATATATTAAATTTAATATTTTAAATCTAAATCTTAAATTATATCCTAAATGTAATTATTAAATTTATATACTAAATGCTAAATCTAAATGTTAAATCTGGAAAAGGGTGAAACTAAATATTTAGCTTAATATGCAAATTCACACGACTGGACACCGGAAGTAACAAAATAAAAGCTTGGAGCAGCTCAGACTGTTTGTTCACGTTGCTTGAAAATGAATAAAGCCTACTGAACGGTGGCGGTCGCCTCTTGGACATGAGTCATTGTGATAATAACAATATCTAGGTTAAATACACATTTAGGAGAAACTATTTAAAGAGTATTTTGTGCTTTTCGTGTCACTTTTACGTCCATGAGCCCAGTAAAGTTACTAAGAATAGCCACCAGGGGTCTCTGTTGGACTGGACCGTAGCTCAAGGTTGACCTTTCTCACTTCATTCATTCATTCATTTCTACTGCAAAAATCCCGCGTTTCTCACAGTCGGCGAAGGTGGGCTGAAAAAAAATATGTCGGGCGAGTCAAGTTTAGCAGAGACTATCGGCCAAGCCATTCTCACAGCAATCGGTCTTTGTCAGGTGACGTAACGCTGTCAAAAGCCGCAGTGCATTGTGGGTTGAATCGCCATTTTGAGTGTACACTTATTGTAAACAACTGAGCAGTGAGAATCGTCTTTGCTTTCATCATTGTCTTTGATAAATGGGACACTCGTGTTGTTTGAAAGGCTGCCATACTAAATCACACGGCAAAAATGGCAGCAAATTGACCACGACGTATGATTTTTTCGTTTTCCCTCTTGGAAAAGAGGTTATAGACAGCAGGTTGAGGAACTAATGAAGCGGCGTCGGATGGTCTGGGTCGCAGCAGTGAGACGGAAGGGCATCACTTTCGACACCATATCTCCCTTCCGGCGTGTTTGCTCTCGGCATTTTCATAAAGGCAAGTCAGTTTTTTTCAAAGTATTGATACTGAATATGCTGTTTTTTTTCTTTCTAAAGTCGCTATTTTCTCATTGGCTAACCTTAGCTAGCTAGGCTCACTTGTAAACTACAGGCAAAGAGGGAGGGCAGTTGAAATGGGTTAATCTGTACGTGATAAATCAGTGTTTAATTTATTCAGTTATTGTTTATAAAAACATTATAGAGTGAATGATTTAAAATATAAAGGTAAACAGCAAAGATGCACAGAAATATTTATCAATGCGCGAGATTTCCTTTTGTGATCTGAGAGATCTGATGGGATGGCAGCATGTCTGATTAAGTGTTTACGACAGTGAAATGCCATGGAAATATCCAATCTTACCTAGCTTTCTAAATAAAACCTGTGATTGCAGGTGAACCAGCTTATGAAATGATGGAGACTGACCCAGACTGGGCACCATCCCTACATCTGGGACACACATCTGTTACACCAGTGGTCTCCAAACTATTCCACATAGGGCCGCAGTGGGTGCAGGATTTCACTCCAACAAATCAAGACCACACCTTTTCACCAATCTGGTGTTTTATATGTTTAATTAGTTGATTGCAGTCAGGTGCTGCTTGTTTTAGTACAAACCACATTGGTTAAAAGGTCTATGCTTGATCGGTATGAACAAAAACCAGGACCCACAGCGGCCCTCGAGGACTGGTTTGGAGACCCCTGTGTTACACCGACAAACACTGCACGCTCTGCAAGACGAATGTGAGCAGCTACGGAAAGAGACACTGCAAGCACCAGAGATGGGGGTCCAGCAGGATGCAAACATTGAAGAGCTGCAGACTAAGGAGGGACCATCTGAGCCTGGTGAAATAAACAGTCACTAACAGAATGAGGAAGGGACACCTGACGCTGGAGAAGAAAGTGGTCAGCTACAGACTGAAGAGGGGACACATGAAGCTGGAGAAGAAGGTGATCAGCTAATCACAGAGGATGAGACGCACAACACCAATCACGATGTGACACAGACTGTGATTATTGACCGTTTTGAAATTTTCACAGAAAACCCATCAAATCTGAAAGCACGTGCCCAAATGTTTTCCAGTTACAGTGGGGAGAACAAGTATTTGATACACTGCCAATGGGAAAACTCATTGGCAGTGTATCAAATACTTGTTCTCCCCACTGTACAAGCACCACCACACTATGAAGTATTTAATATGTATTACACCCAAGGGAGCCATTTGTTTCATATCAAAAGGCTGGGGAGGGCATACAAGTGACAAACATAAAACCCTGAACAGTGATTTTTTTTTTTTTTGTGATAATTTGTTGCCTGGGGACATTGTCTTGGCTGACAGAGGTTTTGACATACAAGAATGTGTGGGCATGTAGTGTTCAGATGTCAAACTCCCAGCATTTACAAAAGGCCGCTGTCAGCACATTTGAGAATCCATGTTGAAAGGGTCATCGGAAATGTTTGTCAGAAGTATAATATCTTAACAGGAACCATACCCATAAACATGATTCTTCCATGTGAAGGTGAAGAAGCTACAATGTTGGATAAGGTCACTTTCTGCTGTGCCCTGATAAGCCATTGCCCAACAGTAGTATAGTACAATTTTCTTTTCGTAGTGTTTGTACAAGCAGTTTTTTTTATACGTTTGTAGATGACTTAAACCTGTTTAATAAAGTATGTCAGTGACAATTTTGAAGTCTTGACTCCTTGCTACTCTTAGGTACGTAAAACGTGTTGGTTTTGATGATGAAAAGTACTTTTTTTTTTTTTTTTACTAATTCAAACAATTTTGTGGAGATAAACACTGAATAGGAAATACAATGTTTGCTAACAAAACGAGATGTTTGACAGGTTTACTTTTTTTGGATTTAAAATTCTCAATCAAAACAGCAGCAGCAGCACAATGGTAAACAGAAAATAGCAATACAAGGAAATATAAAACGTGCATATGAAGAAAAATAACACTAGTTGTAGAATAACGTGTTCAAGTAAATTTGTCCCACTTCACATGATAAGTCCTGCATTGAGAGAATTGCACATCTTTGCATGGCAATGTCAACACTGAAACAATATATTGTGCAATATACATGAATTTGCATGTCATTATGACAGTTCCTTCACCTGTTTTAGTCATGTGATGTTTAAGATGATATTCAAGGTACAATTCAAGTTCAAGGATGTTCAAGTAAGAGCTGTATCATGTTTCTGAGAGTAGCAACGAGTGACGACTGTGTTGTCGCAGTCCTGCGGTCGAAATGCGAAGATCCTGCACCGAGCCATTCGTTAAATGTCCGTGAGCTTCGAGAGATTTATAGGTAAGCGCTGATACCGTAAACGAGGGACTTTTTTATATCCAGGGATGAAGTTGGAGGCAGTAACGTGGCGTCGGAGCTACTCCTGTTCTGGTTTGTTTACATCCGTGATACACTCAAAATGGCGCATGGGGGCGTGTCCGCTAGTTTGGGCACGTGACTGACAAAGACCGATACAAAATTTTCCCACAGCTACAGCGTCGGCGACAGCGGCTTCCACTTCACGATCCACTTCGGTAACTTAAGTGTATTGTGACTGTTGGCTGATAGTCTCTGCTAAACTTGACTTGACCGACATATTTTCTTTCAGCCCACCTTCGCCGACTGTGAGAAACGCGGGATTTTTGCAGTAGAAATGAATGAATGAATGAAGTGAGAAAGGTCAACCTTGAGCTACGGTCCAGTCCAACAGAGACCCCTGGTGGCTATTCTTAGTAACTTTACTGGGCTCATGGACGTAAAAGTGACACGAAAAGCACAAAATACTCTTTAAATAGTTTCTCCTAAATGTGTATTTAACCTAGATATTGTTATTATCACAATGACTCATGTCCAAGAGGCGACCGCCACCGTTCAGTAGGCTTTATTCATTTTCAAGCAACGTGAACAAACAGTCTGAGCTGCTCCAAGCTTTTATTTTGTTACTTCCGGTGTCCAGTCGTGTGAATTTGCATATTAAGCTAAATATTTAGTTTCACCCTTTTCCAGATTTAACATTTAGATTTAGCATTTAGTATATAAATTTAATAATTACATTTAGGATATAATTTAAGATTTAGATTTAAAATATTAAATTTAATATATAATTTAAGATTTGGATTTAAAATTTAGATTTAATATATAAATGTAAAGTTTGGATTTAACATATAAATTTAGGATATAAATTTAACATTTAGATTTAATATATAAATATAAAGTTTGGATTTAACATATAAATTTAGAATATAAATTTAATATTTAGGATATGAATTTAATATTTACATTTAAGATATAAATAAACATTTAGTTCTGGATTTCAACATTCAGGTACAATACTGATTGTTTAGCAACTTAAATATTTATTTTTAAATAATGTTGTAAATGTGCAAAAAAAAAAAGTGACAAAAAATTTCACACCACATTTTAAACACTGTGTGGCGCTAAATATGAGAAAATGTTGTCGAAATTTTCAGCATGTGCTCCTTTACAAACGGCGCCCCATACCAAACAGGTGCCTGGATGCTAAAATTGAATGCCCAGATTAAGTTAATAACTGTGACAACACTTTCAAATAAAAGAAAATATTACCTTCTGCTATGTCGAAAGTGAGTATAGATCGACGAACGCCCCACGCAGCAGTCTTTGGCGTCCTCGCTAGCGCACCTGTTGTGAATTGCTCTCTTAATCGTGGGCTTGCCTTGCCTCAAGGAAAGTGATTCAGCGCCCCTTGCTGGTAGCTCTCTTTTTAAGGGTTCCCCTGGGGCACTTACGGCCACAAGGTTTCCCCCAAGGTCCTATTGCCCATCCCGTTACATTAACACACACAATAAATACAAACTTGTTCATAATCTTAACTATCCAGGAATGCCAAAAATATTTGTCAAACAAACAAATACAGTGCTTATATAGGAAAATCGGGGAGCCCGACTTTCCACCTTGTTACACAAAGAATAAACCATATTGCCGTTGTTTTTCTTTTCGTGTGTTTTTCTATGGCAAAAAGTATCAGTCAATGGCAAGATATACTTTTATATTTTCATTCATTTATCCTTTTGGCACTCCTGTGATTTCATAGTATTGTGCTTAAATGCTGTTACTTCCAGTTATTCAGCAATTAATCAGTTGCAGTTCCACCAAATCCCCACAGAAAGGCAGCATTGCAACATGTTTATTGTGCTGAGGGGCAGTTACTTCTAAAATAACCAGTTGCAGTTGCAGTGCACCAAATCCCCACAGGAAGGCAGCTATGAAACAAATAATATTATAATTTTTTGTGATTTCTATATTTTGCCATTGACTATTTGCACTGCATATAGCACCAAATTCCGTTGTACATATTTGATGTCATTTTCATCAAAATGTATGATGCTATATTGTCCTTTGTCCATATATTTTTCATAGCATTAAAAACGCCACTCCAAGTGCCCTCAAAACAAAACAAAACAAAAAAAAACTCCACACACCAACGGGCTGTACTACTAAGTCGGTTTTCTGGCTTATCAGGGTAACTTCGAGAGTCACTTCATCACGTGCAGCCTAACTTCCCGGCTAACCGGGACTACAAAAGGTGGATGTTCAAACCGGGAATACGTACCCAGACGGTGTTCTCCATGAAAGATATCGATTTTCAGCCGAGGGAATTCGTTACCAGTGCAACCCGCCGAAGTCAGGCCCTCACAATTGAGCAGAATGTGTGCCTGTTCTTGCGCTATTTCGTCAGCGGACAATATATGTTTTCCATCGGTGATGCTGAATATCCAAGTAAGAACAGTGCATGCCGTGCGATTCGGAAAGTGGTAGGAGTGGGGTACGGAAAAGCTTCAAACTGATTGTTGAAGATGCTATACAGAAACCTGTGTCGGCTTCGCTGAATGTAAATGAATGTGGCGCTTTGCTCTCATACGAGAAATATATTTAACAAACTTTTCCAGCGTTATTTTGTTGTGTAAATGCATTTATAACGATCATAAAAATATGTAGATTATTTAAACATTGAGAAAACTTGCGTTTTTTTCTGCCAACTCGAAGAGATTTAAATAAATGTCTATTCACTGATGGAAAGGATACAAAAATATAAAAGATATAGATGTTTATTGAATATGCATCTTACAGTCTTGATTAACTGCGAGAATTCGTTATAAAAAACGGGCTTTAATTTGTTATCAGTATGCACAGGCATCGTCACAAATGTGATCACACAAAATGCGACCACGCATCGCATCCCCGCATTTCCTTCTTCTCGTAAGTCCTCACAAATATAACATAAAATTTTAGGGGGGTTTTCCAGCTCGGGCCTGCAAATCAAGTTAACTGATCGGGCTCGGGCCGGGTCGGGCTGGAGTAAATTAAAGTAAAGTAAATTGGCAAACTGACGCATTTAGAGCTGTCCCGACTAGTCGACATAGAAGGGTTAAAAAAATATATGCGTGGAAAGTTCAGAATGTCGGATGCTCTGTATGCAAGCGGGGAAAGCAGTACAAAGCCAAAAAAAGCGCACCGGAGTGTCCAAAACATTGACTTATTTCAAAGAAACAAAGGAGGGTACACTCTTTTGTCCTGTCTCTTCAATGCCAAGCTTGGCTGCACGTCGCCCGTGAATAAACACCTAAAGCGCCGTCACCCAGTTTGCAAGTCCATCTAACTAACTAACTAACTAACAACATGTTTTATTGAAGTTGCTAAGCCTGTTACGATATGCAATGAGTCCATTTATGGCACGGCAAATAAAAATGAGGCCGGTAATTTTCACGGCTGCCTTTTATCGCTGCGCACGTGCGTGCGTGCATACATTGGTGCGTGCGTGCTGATGGCATATGAGACTCCAGTTCCTTTCTCTTATCAACACGCTGTAAAATTAAAGTTCACACAACAAAATAAGAAAACACATCTATATTAAACATTGTAACGTTAGCACTGCTACACTGAGGTGAATGAGGGAAAAAGGCAACTTACTTTAGCCTGCTATATAACATTGGCAGTTGTCTCGTGAAAGCAAACTTGCGGTTAAAAGGTGACACTTCAAACATGAAAAATCGCTGGTTAACAGCATTTGCAGACGAAAAAAATGACCCAAAAAATCTATTACTGACACTACATCCAATTACAAAAAGTGCTTTTTTTGCGGAGTGTAAAGCTGAAGTTAGCGGTTTAGCGAACGTACTTCCGGTGAGCATTTGAAAATAAAAGCATGTCATGTTCTTCATATAAATAGCGATTTCTGGAGTTAATCCCACATACTTCAAAATTCAGATTCTACACTAATGACACCCTTTATGAAAAATCTGATTGGCAATGAATAATATAATTATTATAATACTATTATATATAGTACTATACTATTATATTAATGCTAGGTGTTTTTTTAAATAATTGTTTTGAATCATGTTGGAAAGGCAAAGTCAGTGTTCTGAATCTGTTTACATTCCATTCTTTTGCACTAGCTAATTCTATCAGCACTTGAACTCGTTTATTTATTTTTGTTATTTACGTGTTTATTTGTACTTAATAAATAATTTACGTGTTCCAATATGTTTTTGTGAATTGATAAGCGTCAACAAAAATTATTAGATTAGTCGACTAATTGTAAAGATAGTCGGCTGACTAATCGGGAGAAAATTAGTCGTTTGGGACAGCCCTAGACGCATTCACACGATCCGTAATTCGCTGCCAACAGACCAGTCGCGTTCTGCTCGCTGAAACGGTTTTGGAGTTCGCAATGAGGGTGGATTTAAATTCTTCATGACGCCGCACAATGGCCTACCGCACGCATGCTATTTTTAGAACATGATGTCACATCGTAAAGCGGAAGTAAAGCCGAAGTGGGACATTATAGACCCGCCCTCGCATAGAAACAACTTAATTTGTGCTACTTTTCGCTGGTAATCTTCCAAAAACAATCATGCCGATCACACATAGCTTTTTTGGAACTTGTAGAAACGACTAGTCATTACGACACATGAAGGATGTTTTCTTCATATGTTAACGGAAACCAAAAACTCCGGAGGAAAAAATGCGAAGACCGAATCAACTTGCGCGGACTTAAACACCAGCTCGGTGAATCCATTCACATTTCATATGCAGTAAACATTTTGTTGGGTTGGCATGGTCTTTCAGAGGACAAAGCGGGTAAGCCATTTTTATATGTTTAACTTATTTTTTTAGCGTAACATTGTGCTGTACTGCTTGTCTGACAATGAATGGCCTGAAAATAATTACAATGGTATCTGACTGCCACTGTTACCGTTTCTGTTTAATGTATATATGTATATAAAAAAACAACTTTAGTAAGTGGGAAGTGTAAATAAATTATAGAATTAAGATTTGTTATCAATGAAAAAAATTAAACATGTCTGTTGGCTGTCACCGAGTAGTATTTGCGATCGCTAGACAAAACTAAATTACCCCCAAGAACGGTCAGAGACGTAGGACAACCAGAGGATATATAAGATTGACAGGGCTGATGGTAAAGGATAGCTTGTTGAAACAGGAGAATGTCATTGTCAGTCGCGTCGATAAAAAAGCTAAGGCTATGCTTAGGTCGGCTCGTTTTTTCCGTCTTTTTCAGCCTTCGACACGCAAGCCATCTCTTTAACTGAACATTTTGATGTTCTTCCACATCTTTGCCAGTCAATTTGGCACCAGGCACATCATTTTCGGAGAGAATTGGTAGGTTTAGCTCTGTAAACATCTCCTTCGTACACGATTTCCATTCATTTCCTATTAGGGACAAACGGTGGCTTGTCCCTACCTAGCAACAGTAGCTAATGTCATTAATATTAATGAATGGAAGAGACGTGTTGCTTGTGGTACGCCATTAACGCGCATTCCTCGTCTGTGAAATAAGGTTCCCGTGCCTTCGTCAAAAGTTGTGTTTGACTCTGGTATCCGCCCCCTTTTATGTGAACGCGCAGCAACTCCGATGGGGTTAACACAGGTTCAACAAATCAACGTGATAATCAGCGCCGATTGACACCAAACTAGGTAACCAGGTTTTGTCAAACCCGGTTTCCCGCTGATACCCTGGGTTAATTCCGGGGAGGTTGAACTGCGTTCGTAATACAGGCCACTGCTTAGCTGCTCCACATGCTAATCAATTTGCATTGCTCCAGCCCACTCCAGCTGCCAAAGCGATGACAACAGGCACAAAATAAACACAGAGAAACTTCAATACAAAAAGGAGATGTGCCAAAAACTTTAATTTATTATCATCCAGAAAATATAGAACTATAAAGCATATAAAAATCCAGCGCATCATCTGCATAAATTTGCTATGTACAATAGGAAAACATCCAATTTTTTCTTTGCATGTTCATTAAAAGGCCAACATACAAAACAGATTGTCACGTCAAATGTGTTACATAAAGTTTTAAGTGCACTGTGCTCTCGGGATCTGAGCTAAAAATAAGGATAATGATAACAAAAAGAAAAACTATCCTTTGGTCTTGGAGATTTTGTTTCATAAGCCAACACTTGGATGTTACAACTTCGTTTCTGGATCGGGTGCCTGTTGACAGAACAAAAACAAACTGTTTGGGTAACATTTTTGAAGAACATTCACAGAGGTACTGTAAAAAAAAAACATGTTCAGTATGGATATTTTCCTTTTCTTCTTTACAAAAGCCACAATACAGAATAATTTCTTTGCCAACACTTGAAGATTTACACATTATACATCATGCATAGTGGATTCCTTTAGCATGACTTAAAAAAAAAATTAAAAAATCATTTACGATATATTAGGGCTGTCAAACGATTAGAATTTTTAATCGAGTTAATTACAGCTTAAAAATTAATTAATCGCAATTAATCGCAATTCAAACCATCTATAAAATATGCCATATCTTTCTGTAAATTATTGTTAGAATGGAAAGATAAGACACAAGACGGATATATACATTCAACATACGGTACATAAGTACTGTATTTCTTTATTATAACAATAAATCAATCAAGATGACATTAACATTATTAACATTCTGTTAAAGTGATCCATGGATAGAAAGACTTGTAGTCCTTAAAAGATAAATTTAGTACAAGTTATAGAAATTTTATATTAAATGCCTCTTAATGTTTTCGTTTTATTAAAATAATCAAAAAATCAACTAGTAGCTCGCCATTGTTTATGTCAACAATTACACCATGCTCACTCATGGTACTAACCCATAAAATCAGTTGGACCCAAGGGCCAGCAGGGGGCGCCAAACACCAAAAAACAAGTAACAAGCGGACATTACACTGTACTGTCATTTTAATCTGTTTGAGCGGGGCATGTGCGTTAATTGCGTCAAATATTTTAACGTGATTAATTAAAAAAAAAAAATTACCGCCCGCTAACGCGATAATTTTGACAGCCCAACTATATACATAAAATTATTGCGTTTCAATCAACAGCTTATATTGTAAATGTTGAATAGTATATTTCAAACAGCCGACCTTCCAATGTGGTCATTTTTTTTCACTTACATGACATCATTGTGAAACACCTACATGTGAATTTCATATGAAATACATACATTTCTATCTCTGCTCCTTAGACCTCCTGCAGGATGGTGCACCGTGACTGTAGTCAGAATCTGCCGAAGAAACAACGGACACTAAAAAGTCCCATCTTTAAGACAGTTATCAACAAAGCTAAAATTAAACAGTTCCACCAAATCAAGTGGCTAGCTTACTGCCAGAACAGCCACGTTCAAGGAGTAGGCAAAAAATGTACTCAAGCTAGAGTAGCGTTACTTCAAAGTAATACTACTCAAGTAAAAGTAGTCATCCAAAAAAATGTGCTCAAGTACAAGTAAAAACGTATTTGATGTTTGATTTTTTTTTTTTTTTTTTTAAACAGTTATATATTTTTTTCTCAGCAAGTAATTTTACGAAATACTATTATACAGTCCTATATCATATTACATTACCACATTAAGCCAAAGAAATACAAAAAACAAATCAACTGAATTCCGGCGATAGAAAAAAATCTACAGGAATGAAGCATTATTAAATAGCATGAGTGCCCTCTAGTGGAGAAAACATATTTCATTATGAATTATGAAACTAAAAGGATCGTATCTCCAGTTTTCCCTGGTCAATCGGTGCAAAAATAAATACTGTGAGAGAGATTAAAATCCGTGCTTTTGAGTCATGTTGACAGCGGCGCTCCATGTCAAATACCGTAATTTTCAGACTATAGGCAGCTACTTTTTTCCTTCATTTCTAATCCTGCAGTTTATAGTCCAGTGCGTTTTATTTGTTGATTTATTTGGGTTAATAGGCAACACATGTCTCCTAATATGCATTGCAGCGCTACAGATGGAAATAATCAAAATTCATATTCTGTGCTAAAGTGGCTGCTGCTGGCCGAAAAAACTTTCTAATATCCCTCCTCTTCAAAACGGGCGGAGGAGGCGGCATGCCGACATGTATTTCTGTTGGGATTGTGTGAATGTGGGGGTTCTAGTCATCAGCCAATCAAACGGGCGTTTGAAGGGGAAAAAATGGACCAGCACTTTCAGCAAGTGAAAGGGGGTAAATGTAAGTCTGAATATAATGTAGGGTCAATTCTATCCTTACAACTTATGGGAAGACAATCTAAATTACATATATAACTGAAATCATTATATAATGCCAATAAGGTTGCTTAAAGGTTGGTGAGGACAATTTGAGCATCCCTAAAAGTTGGTGGTGTTATGTCCCTATGCAAACCTACACCCTTGACTTTATGTAACGGATGGTTATCTGGACAAGTGAATGCATGCCAACAAGAATTGTGTTACAGCAGCTTGCAGTCTGTTCAAACTGATAACTAAATGCACTCACAACTCCTTCAAAACTAAGACTTTGTAACGGGAGGGAGTCAGCGGAGCCACTATTCAGTTAGAAGCAGTTACATTTACCTCAAATTTTTGCTTTCACTTGCAAAGGCGAGTTGGAATCTGGTCACCCTACCTTGTCATAGCTTGACTTTTTTTGTAAGCTCTCAGGGTGTTTGTCCAAGATGTGCAGTACGGCGTCATGCAGCGTCAGGAAGAAGATGGACGGTTTGACCTCGTCATCAAAGAAGCTGCACTGGTGCAATTTTTCCAAGATGTATGCTACAAGCATGCAGGCAAAAACCATTCAGCGCAAAGTCTTTCTCAATCAAGTTCTTAAAAAGGGATCACCTACGATCACAGGCGACAATGTAGACGTCCACTTCAATGCGGATGAACTCTTTAAGAGCCTGCAACAAACCAGGGTAAAGAAGTCAGACTATCGCATCCTTATGTCCCGTCAATCTCAAGGGCGTAGGTTTAGTCTAAATATTTGTAGGGATGATATCACAGCATAACCTGCATGTACACTTTTTGCTGGGGACAGGACATTAATAAGACAAAACATATTTGGTGAATGTGGGTCAGGGCTACATTTCTCACCAATATGAACCTAATTAATTGATAGGCTAAATGATTAATGCTAAATAAATCTGTATTGACCTGTACTAACTATCACCCTGCAAATTTATAATGTCTTAATCTGATCATTTTTGTGAAATCTAGTCAAACAATTTTCTCCATTTTTTGGAGTGAATTAAAGGCGACTTAACAGATTAATGTGTAAGATTCTTCAACTTACTTTAAGCAAATATTACTATTTGTTCGTATTGAGCCCATACATCTAAAAGTTGGTAATTTTTTACCTAAATCAAGAAAAAAAATTCTTTCAAATGTTTTGAACAATTTTCTTGAATTAAGAACATTTCTGACAAACAAGTTTTTCTTTAAAGATTAAATATTAGCGCTGTCAAAATTCTTGCGTTAATGGGCGGTAATTAATTTTTTAAATCAATCACGTTAAAATATTTGACGCAATCAACACACATGCCCCGCTCAAACAGATTAAAATGACAGCAGTGTAATGTCCGCTTGTTACGTGTTTTTTGGTGTTTGGCGCCCTCTGCTGGCGCTTGGGTCCAAATGATTTTAAGGGTTTGGGAAGTGAGCATGGTGTAATTATTGACATCAACAATGGCGAGCTATTAGTTTATTTTTTGATTGAAAATTTTACAAATTTTAATAAAACGAAAACATTAAGAGGGGTTTTAATACAAATTTTATATAACTTGTACTAACATTATCTTTTAAGAACTACAAGTCTTTCTATCCATGGATCGCTTTAAGAGAATGTGATTAATGTTAATGCCATCTTGTTGATTTATTGTTTATAATAAACAAATACAGTACTTATGTACCGTATGTTGAATGTATATATCCGTGTTGTGTCTTATCTTTCCATTCCAACAATAATTTACAGAAAAATATGGCATATTTTATAGATGGTTTGAATTGCGCTGAATTACGATTAATTAATTTTTAAACTGTAATTAACTCGATTAAAAATTTTAATTGTTTGACAGCCCTATTAAATATACAAACTTTTTCCTCGAAATAGGTCTGTTAAGCTTATTTTCAGCTAGCCGTTTTCTTATTTCAAGAAATCTCAGTGAGTAAAATCACTTGAAGCACTGTAGAAGTAGCGAAATTAGTGGCGTGTTCCCCACTTCCACAATCTTGACGTCTTTTTACATTACTTACAGTGGCTGCTGCTGGCAGAAAAAAAAAAAAAACTTGTAATATCCCTCGTCTCTGAAGGGGGCAGGGGAGGCGGCATGTTGTATTTCTGTCGGGCTGTGAATGTGTGTGTGTGTGTGTGTGTGGGGGGGGGGGGGGGGGGGTGTCAAGTCATTAGCCAATCAAACGTGCGATTTAGGGGAAAAAATGGACTGGCTCATTCAGCAAGTGAAAAAGGGTCAGTGTAAGTCTGAACACAATAAAAGTACTGTAATTCACTTAATTATGGTAGGATCAATTCTATCCATACAACATATAGGAAGACAATCTAAATGACTTATATAACTGAAGTCATTATATTTAATGAAAAAAAGTAGGGCTGTCAAACGATTAGAATTTTTAATCAAGTTAATTACAGCTTAAAAATTAATTAATCACAATTCAAACCATCTATAAAATATGCCATATTTTTATGTAAATTATTTTTGGAATGGAAAGATAAGACATAGGACGGATAAATACATTCAACATACGGTACATAAGTACTGTATTTGTTTATTATAACAATAAATCAAAAAGATGGCATTACCATTATTAACATTCTGTTAAAGCGATCATGGATAGAAAGACTTGTAGTTCTTAAAAGATAAATGTTAGTACAAGTTATGGAAATTTTATATTAAAACACCTCTTAATGTTTTCGTTTTAATAAAATTTGTAAAATTTTCAATCAAAAAATAAACTAGTAGCCCGCCATTGTTGATGTCAATAATTACACAATGCTCATGGGTGCTGAAGCTCATAAAATCAGTCGCACCCAAGCGCCAGCAGAGGGTGACAAAACTCCAAAAAACACAAGTAACAAGTGAACATTGCACTGTGCTGTCATTTTAATCTGTTTGAGCGGGGCATGTGCGTTAATTGCGTCAAATATTTTAACGTGATTAAGTTAAAAAATGAATTACCGCCCGTTAACGTGATCATTTTTACAGCCCTAAAAAAAGGTTGATTAAAAGTTGGTGGGGATAATTTGAGCATCCTGAAAAGTTGGTAGTGTTATGTCCCTACCGTCCCTATGCAAACCTACGCCCTTGGTCAATTCCAACTGACCACTTTGAGACCCTTGAGAGCAGAGACGTCCAGAAAGGAGACGGCAGCAAAGTCCAGCACCAAACTGTGAAGGTCCACTCGTGGGACGGCAATGTTGGCGGGCAGCTCAGCGTTCCAGTCCACACGTGCGGGCAAATCCTTGAAGTCGGTGGGCATGTCTAGCTCCTCTGCGTTGCTTTCAAGCTCCACAGACTCCTTGAAGGGGCCGCACGAGGTGTTCAGGAAGCCGTTCTGAAACGGCAAATATTCACTCGCGTCACTTTGGCAGAAATTGTTGGTTATGACTATGTCATTGGCTGCCATTAACAGCAATAGATGTCACATTCCATCTGAAGTGGACGGCTGGCATGCCGCTTTTGAAATGGATTGGGCGTCTACTAGCGATAAACTAATAGGTGGGAGGGTGCATCTTGACCAGAGGAAAAACAAATTATTGAGGTGAAAAGAGTATTTAAAATGAATTGCAAAGGAAAATCGTCACTGACCGATGTCCATTGGAGATAACCTTTCTTTAGAAGTTTCCGGAGCAATCGTAGTGCTTTATTTCGCTTCCTGAGGATCCTCAAGGGATTAAACCCGACCTGAGAGCACAAAGTAAATTTGAAGTGTGTCGAAATTTAGTTACCTATTGATATTAGTACGGACTTACAGCTTCTATGAGCTTGCTCCTAAAGAACTCTATGTTAGCAAAGAAGATTGGCGAAGGGATACGGAAGATCTTCACCCCTTCTGGCTCGTATATCTGTAATCCATTTGAGGTTATTGACTTCAGCAGGGTTCCGAAACACAGTCCGTGGCGGTATTGCCGACTCACGTCAACATAGTCCTTCCTGTCCTTATAGATGTCGGTGCCGTGAATGTTGGCCAGCACGCTGCAACGAGGGCTAACGTAGAACACATAGGAAAATACGATTCAATGTCATCTCGTGAGAAATTAAATTTGCGTGTCAGACGATGTAATACTGACAACTGCGCTCTGAGGACCACACTGAGCAGCTCCACGCCCAGACCCGCCGCCAGACCCAGATCCAAACCTAGTAAAATAGCGGCAACGCAGGTGCCTAACCACACCGCCTATACATATAAAAAAAAAAGCCGAAATATGATTTTATTCCATCATTTGTAGGTCAATCTTTCTCACTTACACAGTCTGGCTTGTCCCGCCTCCACAGGTAAGGCACTTCTCGGAACTGCATGAGCATTCCTTTCAGGTTGACAATGACCACGGCGCCCAGTACGGACTGAAGAACACGAGCGTGTCAAAAAATATGCGAGCCAGTAGACAAAACGCATGAGAGGAAGCCCACCTTCGGAAGGGGATCCAGGAGGAACCCGATGGCTAGGGTGACGATCATCACGATGACTGCTGAGAGCAAACCGGCAATCTGGATGAAAGATGGAGGAACACAGAAACTGTCTTTTTCTTCCATTTTCTTTGGTCTTTTTTTTGTTTTTTTTTTGTGTATCACCTGAGTTTTGCCTCCAGTACTTTCCTGCACTGCACTTCTGGACAGAGCCGTACTGGCGGCGAATGACTTAAAAGACGCGCCCACAATGTTGCTGGCGCCAAAAGCGATCAGCTCCTGGAAGTCAATATCAGAACATTATCGCCGGCAACGGCACCGAAACAATTAACAGGCAACCGCCCGATGAAATAATTTTCCCCTTTTCATTTATTTTCAACTTTGTTTTTTAACCCGTACAGGGCATAAGCGGAGTTTAAGGGGGGGGGCAGGGTGGTCAGGCCCCCCCTGGTGGCCGAAAATTGTCATTGCATGTAATTGACTTTCCTACAGTATATATCTAAAAGTTGTAAAGCAAGAAAACAAACAACAAAAATGAATTTTCTAAAAAAAAAAATTAAAAAAAAAAAAAAAATTGGGGAGGGGCATTTTATTTTTTTTTTATAAATGATTATTTTCTTTGATTGAAAATATTTTTTTTTATAATTGAAGCAACATTTTGGGGGATTGAATGATTTAGACACAAATGCCCTACCCATAATATGGCCCAAACACAAAAAGGATTGCTAAAATCAAAACTTTTCTTTAATGAAAAATTAAGTGTTCAACTGCAAATTTTTGAGTCTCAAATATTTTTTCGCATTCAAAAACTTTTTTTCTATTATCAAAATGTTTTCTTTTTTGATTGAAATGATTTTTCTTTTGAAAAAATATATATTTTTGTATGAAGCAACTCATTTTTTGATTAATAATGACTAGGGCTGTCAAATGATTAAAATTTTTAATCGCGTTAATTACAGCTTAAAAATGTATTAATCATAATTAATCGCAATTCAAACCAAAATATGCCATATTTTTCTGTAAATTATATATATATTCTGTAAAATACGCTACATACGGTACATAAGGACTGTATTTGTTTATTATAACAATAAATCAACAAGATGGTATTAACATTATTAACATTCTGTTAAAGTGATCCATGGATAGAAAGACTTGTAGTTCTTAAAAGATAAATGTTAGTACAAGTTATAGAAATTTTATATTAAAACCCCTCTTAATGTTTTCGTTTTAATAAAATTTGTAAAATTTTCTATCAAAAAATAAACTAGTAGCCCGCCATTGTTGATGTCAATAATTACTTACACAATGCTCATGGGTGCTGAAGCCTATAAAATCAGTCGCACCCAAGTGCCAGCAGAGGGCGGCAAAACTCCATAAAACACAATTAACAAGTGGGCATTTCACTCTACTGTCATTTAAATCTGAGTGGGACATGTGTGTTAATTGCGTCAAATATTTGAACGTGATTAATTTAAAAAATTAATTACCGCCCGTTAACGCGATAATTTTGACAGCCCTAATAATGACACTAATGTCCAAGCCAAAATGTGGCCCAAACTTAAAACAACATTACTTCAATCAAAAAAGTTGCTTCAATCAAAAAAATTGACTTCAATCAAAAAAATTCCAATAAAAATAGCTTTCAAATTTTTTTGAATTTCAGTTTTTACATTCAAACATTTTTCGAAGTGACTTTTTTAAATTAAAAATATATACTTTGATTGAAGCAACTTTTTTTTGATTGAAGCAATTTTTTTCCCGATCAAATCATAAAGACACAAATCTATTCCAAGGGATACAATTTTTGACTGAGGTAACTACATTGGCAAGACACCGGAGGGCGTACCATATTCAATGGATGATGATCTTGGTGAAAAGTATAGCCAGAAGCCTGAATTAGAATTCCCCTCAATAATGATGGGAAACAAAAAAACGCTTATTTTCAACTTATTATTATAGATAGTCTTGTAAGTTAATTTTATTGCTGATACTGCGTTTCAGGGTCATCAACATGTTGTGCCCCCCTGCACCAAAAGTCAAACTCCGCCTATGGTACAGGGCACTTATTGAACTCAACGGCACTGAAAGATGAGCATTCACGGCCAGTATATCAGAACCTGATTTCCATCTATGGTGTAGTCATGTTTGACTGAATAGACTTTGGCCACCGAGAAGGCCACAGCAAAACCCACGATGGCCATTGGAAATGCTTCCATGGCTGTGTCTCGAAAGATGTGTAGATTCGGTGCAATGGGAGGCTCATACCTGACAAGAAGCACTGGATTAGATGTTTTTTTCCATCGCAAGTGGTTGATCTAAGTATTAGTCTCACCCCTTTGGAATATGACCGACAACACCAATGCCATATTTTGTCCTGAAGTCGAAGGCGTAAGAAACGCCGCATGCAATGACAGTCTGCGGATGATATCAAGATCCTATTATTATGGAAAACTTGGCAGCCATCTAGTTTTGACATCAACTCCCTCACCATGATAACCTCTATAGGGATGGGAACAGGCAACTTGGCTTTAAATCGGTCATTGACCTCCTTGACAACAAACACCACCACCATAATGACCAAGGAGATGACCACGTCGCAAACGTTGGTGGAATGGATCTTGTTAAAGATGGCCTCTAGAGTCTGTGAAGACAAAAATAATCATTCCTCATGGTTCTAACACGAATCACAAGCTTTTCTCTTGGCTTACGTATATAATGGAAAGTGGCCCGCTTATTCCCGGGACTTGCAGGCCCAGCACAAATTTCAACTGGGACACCAAAATGTGAATGGCGGCTGCAGTGGTGAAGCCGGACACCAGCGTGTCTGACAGGTACATGACCACGAAGCCCACCTGAAGGATGCCCATCGCCAGCTGCCAGACACAAAAAGTAAAATCCTAAACAAATATACAGTGATCGCTGGCTACTTGGCACTTCAAACTGTGCGCCCTCAGTCCATCGTGGATTTTTTTCAAATTAAAATAAATAAATGCAGTAATTTATAGAGCTGTCCCGATCCGATCACATCGTCTCTCACTCTTGCCGCTTTTCTTGGTCAGGCAGTGCACTGGAGTTGCTTATTAAAGTTAACGATGATTGACAGACGTTAAGGTTTGATCTTGCCAGAGACGCATGGAAGCCGAAACATCAAAGCGCTACATGCGTCAATCATTGTTTAACTTGTTAAACAGACGCTATGGCAACTCATTGTGTTAAGTGAGCAGCTTGAGCAGATTTGAGTGGACTCACTGATACCTGTCAACCCGAGGCCGTTGGCAGTCTGACAAATAGTGACCTATGCCCATACAAATTGATGACTAAGCTTACAACATTTTATATAGCGTGCAATATGAAACAAAACTAAAACTCAAATTTCTAAAATAATATGAATTTATTGGTAAAATTGTCACATATAACCTGGTGCAATCAAAGAACAATCAATATCTTCAGCTACATTATGATTACTAAAATTTAACAGTGACTTTTGTGATCATTGTATGTAGCACTTTTGGCAATTTCTATCATTTCTTTTGATGGCTGCACTTCAGCTCGCAATTCAGCTTGACTTGAAGGTAGGTCGTTCGTGTGTCCAATTATAAATTAAAAAGGTCAATTGATAAAATGAACTTACCGATGCAATCTTTCAGTCAGGGAACATTTCTTTTGCTAATTCTGAAAAGTGATCAGCAATAGTTGCGGGCAAATTGTGTTCGGCAACAAATTGGCAGAATAAAATCTCTGCTTTCGTCACTTTTTATTCTGCAGACTGCATCTTTATGACCAGTGTTGTTAATCTTACTTTAAAGAAGTAATTCAATTCAATTCAATTCAATAAACTTTAGTTACAAATTACTTCTCCCAAAAAGTGATTGAGTTAGTAACTCAGTTACCTGAATGTAAGAGTAGTTACTTGGCAAAGTAACTGGTGTTACCTTTCATGTTTCCCCCCCCCAATTTTTCAAAAAAACAAAACAAAACAAAAAAAACATAGTAACCTTTGCTATGTTCGTAAGTCATTTAATGTTAATAAACCGTTAAAGTGGTTAAAATTGCTCCTGTTTTTGCATTGGTTCCCTTCTGTCTACTTTCGACATGAGAACGTTTTAAAACTGTTTCATCATTTAAAGATAGATTCAAGTCAAGATTTTGTCGATTTAGGAGTTGCCTATTTTAGATAAAAAGTTACTTAGGTTGGCTAGGAAGGTTCACTACAACAGAGCCTTTCTGAGAAGTCTACTGCTTTAAAATGGCGGTTGTATTTCGCATCTAGTTCTATATGCATATATGATAGTGTAGCATCAAGTGGGCGTAGATTGTAGGCTGTCGGCTACAGTCAGGAAAATACTGGAGCCACCTAACCTAGCATCCCGTTTGAAACAGCGTCACAACACTCTTCCCTCCTTCCCACTCCCGCTCTTCTTTCTCCGTGTCTCTGACTTTTCTTGCGTCATTCAACCAACGTAGTAATGCACATTGTCTCGTTGCCGAAACTGTGACAAAATCCGAACGGAGAAAAAAAAACATAATGCACGAAAAACGTACAGATTTTGAACGTACGGCATTTTTCTACTTTATTCTTGTTTTAAATAATTCAGTGGGACAGTAACATGTTTAAAACCTAGCATAATTATCATATTTGAAGTGTTTAAAAAAACATTAGTTATCATACTGTATATACATAGTTTTTTTTATACTTTGGGGAAAAAAAGTGAAAAAACATGTCTTATATGTATTTCTTTCCAATGCTAAATCTGAATAAGTCCATTGAACACGGGAGGTGAAGGAGGCGCCACTTTGCAGTTTTTCACTTATCTTGGCGGGTTCTGGTCCCTATTAACCCCGAAGAACGAGGGATCACAGTATTTCAAAATGAATACCTGCATGATTCCCACAAGGAATGTCACTGACGACGCCACCAAAACTCGCTGCTCATCCTTGGTGAGTCCTTCAAAACCCGTGACGTTCGCGGCCGGGCCTTCATCCGGGACGAGCCTGGTGACCACCGAACCGATCATCAGACACAAAACTGGGAATGGACCTTCAGAAAAGGCACCGGAATTTCTTAACATAAAAACTGTAGAAAGATATGTTCGGGGAATGCGAACGGCCTTACCCACTGAGATGTGTCTCGAGGTTCCCAAGAAAAAGTAGATGACAACGGGGAAGAAAGCAGAGAAGAGGCCATACCAGGGTGGAAGAGAAGCCAGGAGACAGTATGCCAACCCTGAAATAAACCAACCTAATTTAAATCAAATGAGTCTAAAACCAAATATACTAGGGTGACCAAACGTCCTCTTTTGCCCGGACAAGTCCTACTTTTACGTAGTATCCTCGTCGTCCGGGTGGGTTTTATGAATTCATAAAAATGTCCCGTTTTTATTTTTCACGAGACCAATTTGAAGAGAATCCCTCTGGCCGCTGGGTGGCAGCGCCTGCCTGCGATGACTTGGCTCCTAGTAGTAGGTAGGGAAGTAGTTCTTCTTGTTTTTGTTGGCAGTTTACCCCTATCATGAGGCATTACTGCCATCCTACTGGGTTGACGATTTGGCCACAACGCCTGAAGTTTTTTTACGATAAATACGTATATAATGGCAACTGTTGACTTCTGTCGGAGCTTTGACTGTAAAATCCCGTTCGGTGTCGCATCGTTGCGCTGCCGATGATTGTAAACTTTTGTAGCAAAGTTTGATTTTTGCCTCAGCTAACTATCAGTAAGCTAAACCACGCTAGGCATTATGGGAAACGTATTTTTGAACTGCTACGTTTGGAAACATACTGGTTGAATAGTTGGTCAGTTTTTTTTTCGGTTATTGTTTGTGTGCAATCTAGAACACTGAATGAGAATATCAATTGAATGGAAATAACAATTTGTCAAGGACAATTGTCCCTATAGTAATTGATAAAAATGTTTAATCCAGAGTGAGGGGGCACACTTTAAATATATTAAAGTGATATAGCCATCTTTGAGAGAACTTCGAGTAAAATTCAAGTATCATGAGGCCGGGCTGAGTGTCCTCTTTTATGGAAATTAAAATTTGGTCACCCTAAAAGATACCAAAATAAAATATTGTGAACAAACCTTGCAGGACTGCGACAAGTCCAGTACTGACGCCTGACACAATATCGCTCAGCAACCACTCTTTGACTCGGTAGATTTTAAACCAGCCAATGATTGGCAGGAGGGATAAAATAGCATTTTTGGCACGTTTGGCATCACACCTGCAATGACAACAAACAGTAAAAAAAATGATCCAATAGAACAGACATTTTAAAGGTGTGATGGATGAACTAGACTTGTTTGAAAAATGTTTTTACATTGACCTCAAAGTAACTATTACAACTCAGGAAACGCACCAAAGACCTTCCAACTGTTGTCTTGGCTTAAATAAAATTTCATAAATTAACATTGGCTGCCAGTGGCGTCCATCGCTGTTAATGGCACAAAAATATTTCCCCCTCAAACACGCCCATTAATCATACAACATTGTTTTTTTTCCATAGTTTCTCCTTCAGCCTTACGTGAAATACTGCCTGACGTGATCCAAGGTGGTCTTGCGGTGCCTGTAAACCTTCTTGTGCTCGTCGGAGAAAGACTCCTCAGAGTAGAGAGCGCGCGCCACCACGTAGCGCTTGGCCCCTGCTTGCATCACGAACACTGCCGGTACTTCCGAGGACCTGCCGCTGCAGAGATTTAAGAAGGGCCAGACCGCCTTTGAAATGTGCTCGCAACAAAGGTCCAGATCAGGTCTGGGTGGTGTCAGACTTAATGAAAAGGGACTAAAAGCAGAGAGGGCTGCTTCCTTTAAAATTCAGGTGAAATAAAAGAGGTCCTTTTTGCTTTATTTTCTATTAAAAAAAAAAAAAAAAAAAAAAAAGAATCAAATTTACAATACTAGCTATGAGAGGCTCCCCCAAAAAATAACAAGATTTGGACAATATTTACGCTACCAAAACGTCAAAATTTAATTGTGAATCGATGAGTTGAATAATCCAACAACCCTGCTTCATAACAATTGGAAGTTCCTCTAGCTGACGTGGGTCACTCCAAAATTGGAGGAAACCAAAACAAATCAAACATAGATTGTTATTACCTGTTTTTCCTGGAGAAATGACCCCCCCCAAAAAAAGATATAAAAAAAAAAAAAAAACGCTGGTGCCTAAACTGTCCTCCAATGGTGGTTTGACTAACGCTGAATCACCTTGTGTTTTCACATACCTGCCTACGTTCTACAAATGCAAACTTTCCACCGGCTTTTCCTCCTCCCCCAGAATTTGGAGCGCAACTGCGGCGGTCGGCTCTTTGGCCATCCATAAATTACACCACGGAGGCTATCCCCCTCCCGACTGTAATTATTAACAGTAATCGCGATGGGATCCCTCACGTATGGATGTCTGCCTTATCCTTGACCATTGTTCTCTCTGATATCGGTCTTGAAAACTTTGTAGCGGTGGCAGCTTTTCCTCCCCTGGAGGAGGGACAGGACAGGACAGGCTATTGTTCGGAGGTGGAAATCAAGTAGCTTTTTAAGCAGGGTGTGGGGCCGGAATGCTGACAAAGGTCAACAACAGCACGCTCTTTGGGATATTTTAGGAGATTTACAACATGGAAATACCGTAAAACGGGGGTGTGTAAAACAGTAGTCGGATGACACAATTATTAAATCATGTGACATTCAATACAAATGTTTTGACTGATCAAAGATGCAGTGTATCACAAAAGTGAGTACACCCCTTGCATTTCTGCAGAAGTATATCTTTTCATGGGACAACACTGACAAAATGACACTTTGACACAATGAAAAGTAGTCTGTGTGCAGCTTACAGTGCCTTGCAAAAGTATTCGGCCCCCTTGAACCTTGCAACCTTTCGCCACATTTCAGGCTTCAAACAAAGATATAAAATTTTAATTTTTTGTCAAGAATCAACAACAAGTGGGACACAATCGTGAAGTGGAACAAAATTTATCGGATAATTTAAACTTTTTTAACAAATAAAAAACTGAAAAGTGGGGCGTGCAATATTATTCGGCCCCCTTGCGTTAATACTTTGTAGCGCCACCTTTTGCTCCAATTACAGCTGCAGGTCGCTTGGGGTATGTTTCTATCAGTTTTGCACATCGAGAGACTGACATTCTTGCCCATTCTTCCTTGCAAAACAGCTCGAGCTCAGTGAGGTTGGATGGAGAGTGTTTGTGAACAGCAGTCTTCAGCTCTTTCCACAGATTCTCGATTGGATTCAAGTCTGGACTTTGACTTGGCCATTCTAACACCTGGATACGTTTATTTTTGAACCATTCCATTGTAGATATGGCTTTATGTTTTGGATCATTGTCCTGTTGGAAGATAAATCTCCGTCCCAGTCTCAGGTCTTGTGCAGATACCGACAGGTTTTCTTCCAGAATGTTCCTGTATTTGGCTGTATCCATCTTCCCGTCAATTTTAACCATCTTCCCTGTCCCTGCTGAAGAAAAGCAGGCCCAAACCATGATGCTGCCACCACCATATTTGACAGTGGGGATGGTGTGTTCAGGGTGATGAGCTGTGTTGCTTTTACGCCAAACATATCGTTTTGCATTGTGGCCAAAAAGTTCAATTTTGGTTTCATCTGACCAGAGCATCTTCTTCCACATGTTTGGTGTGTCTCCCAGGTGGCTTGTGGCAAACTTTAAACGAGACTTTTTATGGATATCTTTGAGAAATGGCTTTCTTCTTGCCACTCTTCCATAAAGGCCAGATTTGTGCAGTGTACGACTGATTGTTGTCCTATGGACAGACTCTCCCACCTCAGCTGTAGATCTCTGCAGTTCATCCAGAGTGATCATGGGCCTCTTGGCTGCATCTCTGATCAGTTTTCTCCTTGTTTGAGAAGAAAGTTTGGAAGGACGGCCGGGTCTTGGTAGATTTGCAGTGGTCTGATGCTCCTTCCATTTCAATATGATGGCTTGCACAGTGCTCCTTGAGATGTTTAAAGCTTGGGAAATCTTTTTGTATCCAAATCCGGCTTTAAACTTCTCCACAACAGTATCTCGGACCTGCCTGGTGTGTTCCTTGGTTTTCATAATGCTCTCTGCACTTTAAACAGAACCCTGAGACTATCACAGTGCAGTTGCATTTATACGGAGACTTGATTACACACGGGTGGATTCTATTTATCATCATCGGTCATTTAGGACAACATTGGATCATTCAGAGATCCTCACTGAACTTCTGGAGTGAGTTTGCTGCACTGAAAGTAAAGGGGCCGAATAATATTGCACGCCCCACTTTTCAGTTTTTTATTTGTTAAAAAAGTTTAAATTATCCAATAAATGTTGTTCCACTTCACGATTGTGTCCCACTTGTTGTTGATTCTTGACAAAAAAATTAAATTTCATTGTGTCCCACTTGTTGTTGATTCTTGACAAAAAAATTCAATTTCATATCTTTATGATTGAAGCCTGAAATGTGGCGAAAGGTTGCAAGATTCAAGGGGGCCGAATACTTTTGCAAGGCACTGTATATAAGAGAGAGAAAGCCAGCAAACAGTTTGTCAACAAAGCACATTGAATACTGCAACCATGTCCTATGGTCTGATGAGACGGGCGGGCTTTCTTGTGTACGGTCTTCAGAGGAGGCTTCTCCCTGGGGTGACAGCCATGCACACCAATTTGATGTAGAGTGTGGCGTATGGTCTGAGCACTAACAGGCTGACCCCCCCACCACCTCTTCAATCTCTGCAGCAATGCTGACAGCACTCCTGTAACGAGTCACATGACACTTTGGAGGGAAAATGACAAGCAGTACTCAATTTGGACATTTATGAATGTACGTAGCTTCTAATGGGTCTCCTCACTTTTGTTGCCAGGGGTTTAGATATTAATGGCTATATTTTGAGTTATTTTGAGGGCAAGATAAATTAACTCTATTATATACCCTGCACACAGACTACTTTTCATTGTGTCAAAGTGTCATTTTGTCAGTGTTGTCCCAAGAAAAGATATACTTACAGTAAATACAGTGCCCTCCATAATTATTGGCACCCCGGAAAAAGATGTGTTTTTTAGCTTCTAATAATTTTTTAAAATTCAAATAATATGGGACCTTAATGGAAAAAAAGAGAAAAATCCAACCTTCGATACAAGTGCATTCATTCAGTGGGGAAAAAATCCCACATAAAGAAACAATTATTTGACATCAAATAATGTGTGTCACAATCATTAGCACCCCTGGTGTTAATACTTTGTACAAGCCCCTTTTTCCAACAAAACAAGGTCTAAGGACTGAGATGGCCATGACAGGAGCTTGATTTTGTGTCTGGTGAACCATTTCTGTGTAGATTTGGCCATATGTTTAGGGTCATTGTCTTGCTGAAAAACCCAGTGACGACCCATCTTCAGCTTTCGGGCAACAGATTTTGAATTAAAATGTCCTGGTATCTCAAAGCATTCATGATGCCATGCACCCTAACAAGGTTCCCAGGGCCTTTGGAAGCGAAACAGCCCCACAGCATCACTGACCCAACTCCATACTTCACAGTGGGTATGAGGTGCTTTTTAGCATGCGCATCTTTCGTGGCATGCCAGACCCACTTAGAGTGTTTGTTGCCGAAAAGCTCAATCTTGGTCTCACACAAAAATACACACGGTCCCAGGCTTCAACTGGGACCGTGTGCTTTGATCAGATCAGCGAAACAGCCCCACAGCATCACTGACCCACCCCCATACTTCACAGTGGGTATGAGGTGCTTTTCAGCATGCACTGACCCACCCCCATACTTCACAGTGGGTATGAGGTGCTTTTCAGTATGCGCATCTTTCGTGGCACACCAGACCCACTCAGTGTTTGTTGCCAAAAAGCTCAATCTTGGTCTCACACAAAAATACACACGGTCCCAGGCGAAGATTGAGCTTTTTGGCAACAAACACTGAGTGGGTCTGGTGTGCCACGAAAGATGCATGCAGATCAGCATTAGCTTTCGTTGCCAGATTGTGACACAACATGTTATACCAAGCACACAACGGCACACATCAAAGAGCATAATTTTAGTAAGCAACACAAAGTTAGGATAGCAACGGACTAGCGCAACATTGAAAAATGATAATGGCAGTGGGAAATATGTATTTACTCTTTTCTGTAGCATGAAGTGTTCTCTATACAAAGATAATGCATTATCATTAAAATATGAAGGTAACTTGATTTTTCTTTTAAAAAATGTGTACTGTATATATGACTAGTTTATGATTTCATATCATCAAAATTTGCTACATTTATTTCTCCTAAATCATCGTCATCTGATGTCGCAGACGGAAGAAATTCAGCATCTGGCAGGCCTGATAGGATCTCTTCAGTCGTCATCGCTGGACAACGCATCACTTCGGTCATCATATGACTCGACCCACTCTCTCTTGATTTTGGGAAACTGGGTGGCAACTGACTTGCAACGCTTTTTTCATCGTGTTGAGGGTTTCCACCACTTAATTTTTTATGTTTGGCTTCCTGGAGGAAAAAAAAAATCACAGCAGCATGAAAATATTGGATGAATCCCAATTTTAATTTAATAATAATTTCTTGGTGATCAAATAATAATGCCCCAGTCATAGCAGCATCTATTTGATGCTATTGTTCCCTCTTCAAATAGGCAGACCTTGATGTTGAAATATAAAAAACGAGCCAAGGACCTATTTGGTGCTGGGGACATTTGAATTTACATAACACCTATTGATATAGTAATAAAATCACATGAGTAGACGACATGTCAGCCAACCTATCTACTTATGACAGGCCAACAGCAAAAAAAAAATGTCGCACTTCAACAAACTGGCAGTAGGAGTCCCCCTCGTTTATAAAAAAAAAAGCCATTAATGTTCTACTTACGTCTTTGGAAAACCAAGGTTGCATTGTTGTAGGTTTTCAAAGCTGTCGTGGCTGAAATGATGAAAACAATGAGCCGATTGGGGACCTGTATGCATGCTAACAAAAACGGTCCGAACCTTTGCAGAAGTTTTTTTTTGGACCACTCCTAGAGTCTCGAGTCTTCCTGTGAGTAATTCATATCGCTACACATAGAGATGGCATGACGAATCCCGCGAGTAAAACCCAGAAAATGTTTGCAATATATGGCGAGGATAGCGTGGTGCTATATTTCCGTGTTCAGAGTGGTGGCGAGGCTTCCTGGAAGTTACGTCACGAGGTACGGGTCGGCAGGACGGCGCGTCCCTCGTTGCTATGGTGTTGCTATGGCCATAACTCAATAACTACGCGGTCAATTATTATTATTATTTTTTTATGTGACTTTTTGAGAGAGCGAATGACGCATTTAATACAATTCAACTGAGTAAAACACTTAAGAGCGAAATCTGAAAAGCTCTTCAGTTCCCCTTTAATGTTGCACATTTAACTCATTCACTTCCAAGTTCACGCATAGTATTCAAGGAGTATGTGTTATGGTAGTTTGTACAAGAAAAATGACATTTACATTGAAAAATAACTTCCTTTGACGACATTATATCATATAACCATTCATGACACTGAAACGATCATCACTTGCAGTGGGTGAGTTAATTTGAAAAATGTTATTTGTATTTATGATCTCTGAATTAATCTTTTCAAAACAATTTATAATTTACCTCTCTGCCCATGATATTATAAGGTTATATTGTATCAGATAACGCTAGCACGCATGGCACGCGTGGGAGGGTTTCGCTCATCAGTTTCAGTTTAAGTGGGGCCGGAATGCCGACGACCTTGCGGAGACGTCGGCTCGGAATTAAGAGTACTCACACTAATGATTCATGTGAGTGAGTGTTGAATTGGTAAAAATGTTGGTCTTGTGTTGATGTTGCAACCACAAGCAGATACCGAACATGATTTCGCTTCCCAACAATAAATACATGCTTGTGAAGTTCGGGCCTGCTTTTGTTCTCCAGAAATGACAGCGGCGTGACTCATATCTGATAAACGCCGGCGAGGTCCTCTCCCGCTCGATCGCGCCAAGGTCAACATTTTCCAAACTTGCCATGCATTTGCTTTCATAATGATTAATACAAAAGATTAAATAGAAAAAAAAGTTCCGTCCAGCATATTAGAGAAGTATTCGGATGCATTTTGTTTTTCCAGCAAGAACTCTATTGATTTTAAAAGGGATCTGACACAGTAAAGAGATAAGTTCATTGAATGTAAACAGTTTGTGCGTCAAATGCAATTTGCCAAATCGACACTTTCACAGTTTAGCATCATAAAAAAAAAAAGTTACTGCTAGTGTAATGTTTACACATTGTACAGTACATATTACATAACTTGCAGGGATGATTAAGTTTTGGTATTAGTGTCCTGAGAAAGACTGTTAGGTATTAAACTATTAGATCAGTCATTCATTTATTGAACAACAATAGCGTGAGGATTAATGATTGGTGGATCAAACTTGATACTATGGTAGCGTGATATAAACAATATGCTGTTATTGCATTTGTCCAAGCTATAATACTCAATACCGACAATCCGCTATTACAATAACAAAATTTTACTTGTGTTCTAATTGAAACTACAATGTTGCTTCTAGATTCTGATAATGTATCATTTTCAAACATTATACTAAAAGTGTTATGTTCATCTTTACTTGTCAGTATTATGATACGCAACAACAATTAGAGCTGGGAATCTTTGGGCACCTAACGATTCGATTACGATTCAGAGGCTCCGATTCGATTATAAAACGATTATTGATGCACCCCCCTCCTTTTTTTTTTTTTTTTTTTTAATGTTTTGTACATTAGTTCCAAAATTGTTCAAAAATACTCTCAGGCTAAACCAAACTATTATTTCAGTATCAAGTTAACATATAGCAGTAAACAAATATACAAAAATAACAGTAAATAAAAAACTCCAGTCCCCATTCTGTATCAGCAGTTTTAAACTATATTCAATTAATTTAATGTTGTGAATCAACCGTTAAAGTTGTTAAAATTGCTCCCGTTATTCCATAATTTCCCTTTTGTCTACTTTTGACATGTGAAAGTTTTTAAACTATTTTAAAGGTAGATTCAAGTCAATATTTTACCGATTTAGGAGTATTTAAGATAAAAAGTTAATTAGGTTTGCTTGGAAGGTTCGCTACAACAGCCTTGCAGGGAAGTGTACTGCTTTAAGATGGCGGCCGTTTACCAACGCCCGTATCTAGCTTTTTGTAGATGTGCTGCTAATGCTACCGAATCGATATTGCATCTAGTCCTATATAAATGATATCTACCGTAACATTATGTGGATGTACTTTGTATCAGCTTTTCGGCAGCAGCCAGGTATGTTGTTGTTTTTTTTTTTATCTCGTGGCATGAGTTGAGCTACAGCCGTGAGTTGAGCTTTGGCATTACCCGAGGGGCCGGGTAATGAGAAGCATCATGTTTAGCTACTCTCGCGCCGTTCCTCATTGAGTCCTGAAGACCGCGCTGAGTGTGTTGTACTTTCGCTTTACTTGGCATATTTCAATAATCGGAATTTGGATGTTTGTGAATCGTTCTCGAATCTTCCACGGCCGAATTGCGAATAATCTAAGAATCGGAAATTTTGCAAACCTCTCACAACAATAGCGTCCAAATGTTGATTGGAGGGGATCAGATTTCCCATATTTACTGTTTGACTGTTTGTATCACTCTAACACACCCAATATAAAACGAATAGCATTGAAATCATAGTTTAAGAAAACAAGTAGATTATATTTGATATTATGAGTAGCTGGATTTGGAGTGATTGGAATTTGCAGCGCCAAGACAATGGGCAGATACGGGCATAACAGATACAGGATGCCTGCTGACTACGGAAGCACAACGTGCGTGTCATGCAGCTGACTGAGCGAGAGCGAGATTGATGCTGACGGAGCGAGACAAGCAGGTGATGGCCAAGACGCCCACGTCTGGACCACCAAATCCCGCGATCAGCTCTTCTGGGGGGTCAACAGTGGACAGTCCAGAACAATGGTGGGACATCTGTCTTGCCACAAGGAATGCCTGATAACAAGAAAACTCCACGGCTGATAATTTGAACACTCAGCGCTCTTTTTGCGCTGAGGCTGACAAAATCTCCAACTCTGATTGCCTTGGCAACAGTGACTCATCGGCCCAACCTGCAACAGAAAATTACCCTAAACGACACCCAAACACACCATTCTAATGGACAACAGCCTGCCTCACCAGAGCCTTCATAAGACTTAATTTTTTAGCAAGCGCTGTCTTTTCTCGGGAATCTTTTGCTGACCTGTGATGTGATGACCCTGTATCCAGCCTTCCTCCTCATCTGAGTCTGTGCGCTGTTTTTTGCATTGCTGTCGACTTGGAAATAAACTGTCAAATTGTGTTTCGAAGCCTTCGTCCAGCTTTTAAAATGGAGTCAGTAAAAGGGGTTAAAACTAAAGTGAAGGCTTTTGGCCTTTTGGCCGTGTTGTTGTGCTTGCGCCGGCACGGGTCGATGGAATTAAATTCGCGCAGTTCCGGCGGTTTTGCTTGCGTGATTCCGGGTTGGACTTCGCCAAGGCTGCCCTTTGACACAGATTTTGTTCATAATTTTTATGGACAGAATTTCTAGGCGCAGCCGAAGCGTTGAGGGAGTCCGGTTTGGTGACCTCAGCATTGAATCTCTGCTTTTTGCAGATGATGTAGTGCTGTTGGCTTCATCAAGCCGTGAACTCCAACTCTCACTGGAGCGGTTGGCAGCTGAGTGTGAAGCGGTTGGGATGATGATCGGCACCTCCAAATCCGAGACCATGGTCCTCAGTCGGAAGAGGGTGGAGTGCCCTCTCCGGGTCGGGATGACATCCTGCCCCAAGTGGAGGAGTTCAAGTATCTTGGGGTCTTGTTCACAAGTGACGGTAGGAGGGAGAGGGAGATCGACAGGCGAATCGGTGCAGCGTCTGCAGTAATGCACACCGGTTTGTAGTGGTGAAGAAGGAGCTGAGCCGAAAGGCAAAGCTCTCGATTTACCAGTCCATCTACGTTCCTACCCTCACTTATGGTCACGAGCTTTGGGTTGTGACCGAAAGAACAAGATCCCGGATACAAGCGGCCGAAATGAGTTTCCTCCGCAGGGTGAGAAGCTTGGTCATCCGCGTAGAGAGGAGCCAGCTGAGGTGGCTCGGGCATCTGGTTCGGATGCCTCCTGGACGCCTCCCTGGAGAGGTGTTCCGGGCATGTCCCACCGGCGGGAGGCCCCAGGGACGACTCAGGACACGCTGGAGAGACTATGGCTCTCGGCTGGCCTGGGAACGCCTTGGGATCCCGCCGGAGGAGCTGGTTGAAGTGGCTGGGGAGAGGGAAGTCTGGGCTTCCCTGTTAAAGCTGCTGCCCCCGCGACCCGGCCCCGGAGCAAGCGGAAGTTAATGGATGGATGGATGGATTCAGGCAACCTAAAAGGTCAAATTCCAACACAACCAAAGGTAACAATGTTTTTTCTCTACTAGAGGACGCTCATGCTCTTTGGACAGGTGATCTTTTTCTTCCACAAGAAAATCATAATTCAGTCAAAATTTGATCACTCAGCAGTGCGTAAAGGGAGAAAAAATGCGGTTGCAAAATGCAAAAGCGGTTCAAAGATTAAAGATTAAAATAAATAAATAAATAAAAAATCGGACATTCTAAGCATGTACTCACAATGTTATGCATTGAGTATTTTTTTCAACTCATTGTTGTTTCCTTGTACGTGAGTGAATTTTTGAAGGACTACCTTTACTTTTTTTCATATTATTTTGAAGTAACGCTACACTGAGACTTATTCTATACGTGTGGTACGTAAATGTCACTTAAAGAACCGGATCGTGATAACGAGCTTGTGCTCCATAAGGTAATTTTATCTTGGTGTGCCAGACGACCCCTTCTCAACATACAAGATACTGTAGCTCTTGAAGGGACCAGACAATAATAAACACGGGAACTTGAAGCATCACGCATTGTCCACTCCTTAATATCTCCATTCCACAGACACGTGATTGCTTTTCGCCAATACTTCGAGGGCAATAAACAGCACAATGTTGATAATGACAACTATTAACTGTAAGGATATCTGCGTTTAGAAAGATAAAATGTACCACTGCTTGATAAAGAGATTAAACAGTTAAGATTGCACGTCTCCACTCGGAAGGTTGATACAATCGAGATTTTTAGTATTAGAAAGGCTGAAAATGTCACTTACTGATTTGGAAAGTCAGCCGACTCATGCTCCGTTTATCTACGCCGACATAATGCAAGTAATAGTGATTGCATATTGTAAAACAATGACGGTAGGAGAAATAGGCGGACATATCGGAGCGGGTGACGGAGGGCTCGGGTTGTCGTTCGGCGGGTGCGGCGCTCACGTTTCAGAACAGAGTAAACATTGTTCCGAGCGGCGCGTGCAACAGTGTTGACGCGCACACTTTTAGAGATTTCCAGGCCTGACCTCAGGGTCAAAGTGCACATGTGTACCAGAGGAGGGGCAAATCAATGGGGACGCTGGGATTTTGGTTGCATACAATTACGCTTATAACATTAAGTTGTCGTTTAGGACATTTTAATTGAAGTCGAAATAACAATAAGTTCAATATTTTAATGTAAAGATAAGATTGTGGCTGTGAATTGAAATGAATATCACTAGTAGACTGCCACCCTCACGCTTCAAATGGATTGGACGTCTATGTCCATCAATGGCAACCAATGAGTTCAGTATTCCTAATACCGTATTGGCCCAAATGTAAGACGGTGTTTTTTGCATTGAAATAGAGGAAGTCGTCTTATATTCGCGGTATAGACATTATACCCATTCACGACGCTAGATGGCGCCAGATATCATTGAAGCGATGTTCTGTCATGACAGATCTCAGCTACTCTCAAGTTTAACCAGTTTGCATTATTTTATTGCAATGTTTTTCCTTATTCAGATTTGTTTCAAGACTACAGTTACAGTTAGACTTCACTTCGATGGGTAATGCAGTTATTGCAATTTTGTTGTTTTATCACAATAGATTGGTTTATTTACATTTCAAAAACCAGAAGCCATTCATTTACGAATGTGATTGCACTTTAGTTTCCATATTTAAATGTTCAGATATTAAGCTTTGAATGAGGCAAAATAATGTTAATGTTTTTCTCTCAAATATATTGTTATAATCATTTATTTCAGATGTACTTTAATTATTTTCTGTATAAAAATTAATTTGGTGTTCAAAAGTCTTTTTTCAGACTTGAGTCTGGAAAAAGAGGGGGTCGTCTTATAATCAGGGCAGTCTTATATTCGGGCCAATACAGTACTATTCATGTGTATTGAGTGCTGGCCAAAAGTATTGGCACCCCTGCAATTCTGTCAGATAATGCTCAATTTCTAACAGAAAATGATTGCGATTACAAATGCTTTGGTAGTAAGATCTTCATTTATTTTGCTTGCAATGAAAAAAAAAAACACAAAAGAGAATGAAAAATAAAATGAAACCATTATCATCTTATACAAAACTCCCAAAATGGGGCAGACAAAAGTATTGGCACCCTTTGAAAAATTATATGTTGCTTCTCGAATGTGTGTAATTAACAGCACCTGTTACTTACCTGTGGCACATAACAGGTGGTGGCAATAACTCAATCACACGTGCAGCCGGTTAAAATGGATTAAAGTTGACTCAACCTATGTCTTGTGTCCTTGTGTGTACCACATTGAGTATGGGGGAAAAGAAAGAAGACCATAGAACTGACTGAGGACTTGAGAAGCAAAATTGTGAGGAACGATGGGCAATCTCATGGCTACAAAGACCTGAATGTTCCTGTGCCTACCGTGCGCAGTGTCATTAATAAGTGTAAAGCCACGGCACTGTGGCTAACCTACCGTAATTTTCGGACTATAAGCCGCTACTTTTTTCCTTCATTTTGATACCTGTGGCTTATAGTCCAGTGCGGCTTATTTGTTGATTTTTTTTAGGTAACACTATATTTGACAGCGGTGTCATAAGACTGTCATAAGATCATCAAAATTATGACATGACACTATCATGGACATTACTGAATGCTTATGTCATTAGGTGTCATTTGGCAAATTATGTCACTAACTCAATTTTTGTCCATCTTGGATCTTTTGCATCCATTCAAAAGCAGATCATTTGCCGGATAACACTTAATGACATCTGTTATAAGCATTCATGAATGCTCAGGACAGAGACATGTCATAATTATGATTGTGTAATGACAGTCTTCTGGCACCACTGTCAAATAAAGTGTTAGCAAATACCATAACTAGCAATTGATGAAACAATTGGAACAGTAACTGAAGAAATATTTAGAAAAGAACATGATTTTTGATTGTTATTAACATCTGTAGCGCTGCAATGCATGCTAAGAGGCATGTTGGATGACAACAGTCAACAGCAGGTGGCAGCAGAGGTTGACACTCTCCCCCAAGGGAGCAGTGATGGCCAAATGAAGCTTCTTGAAGCAATAAAGCTTGACACTAATTGGTTCAAAGTTTAATGATGGTTCATTTGGTCTTATGACGGTCGTATGATGCCGCTGTCAAATAAGGTTGTACCGGTTAATATCTTTTGGTGTAAATATCCCATGATACAGTGAGGACAGCTGCGGCTTATAGTCCAGTGCGGCTTATCTATGAACAAATGCCGTTTTTGTGCCAAATTTGGTGGGCTGCGGCTTATAGTCAGGTGCGCCTTATAGTGCGAAAATTAGGGTAGTTGTCGACAGAAAAAAAAAAATTGACGAGAGATTTCAATGAGGATTGTGCGGATGGTGGATAAAGAACCTCGACTATCATCCAAACAAGTTTAAGCTGTCCTGCAGTCCAAGGGTACAACAGTGTCAACCCGTACTATTTGCAGCGTCTGAATGAAAAGGGGCCCTATGGTAAGATAGCCAGGATGACACCACTTCTGACTCATACCCTTTTCCCACCGGCCAAAAAACCCATGTCAACCCACTAACAATCGGCTTTTGGTGGCAGTGAGAAAGGTGCAGCAACCCGCCTCGACCCGTGTCAATCAACCCGCCAAGCGACCCGCATTAAAATCACCTCGGCTCTGATCGTTATGCAGTGTGAAAGCAAAACCCCAGTTCAACAATCAACACCCTAATCTACGTGGTGACGTAGGCTCTCCCGTGATGCGTCATAACAACGTGCCAGTCGCCTCCCATTTAACACGCCCCACAACCGTAGTTACGTCGATGCTCACTACAAAGCTAGAAGAAGACGAAGGAGGAGCCAGCAGCACACCACAATGAACAACATGTCCCAGCATTGGAAGCTGAAACAAAAATTCACATCGCCTACGTTGCCTCAGCACAAGCAGAGTGTTGATCCTTTGCTGCATTTCGACCATTTTGAGGACAGTAAAAAGCATGAAAACAGAGAACACAAACAGAAAGGAGGCTTCCATGTTGCTCTGCATTGTTTACTTCCTTCAACTGAATGAAATTCAATGAATTCGGTTGCACTTGTCGACGCGTATCTTAGCAAGGTGCGTAACCTTACGCACGGCTGAGGAGGGGTGGGTTGGTTAGACGAAAAAAAAAAAAAAAAACCACGGCTTTTTTTTGTCAATGGGCAAGGTGCCAAATGCCAATTGCTAGTGTGTTGCATCGGCTTGGTAAAAACGCGCGTTGACCCACTAGTTTCAGTGGGAAAGGGGCATCAGAGACATAAAAAAGCCAGGCTGGAGTTTGCCAAAACTTACTTGAGAAAGCCAAAAACGTTTTGGAAGAATGTTCTCTGGTCAGATGAGACAAAAGTAGAGCTTTTTGGGAAAAGGTATCAACATAAAGATTATAGGAAAAAAATGAGGCCTTCAAAGAAAAGAACACGGTCCCCACAGTCAAACATGGCAGAGGTTCCCAGATGTTTTGGGGTTGCTTTGCTTCCCCTGGCACTGGTCTGCTTGACCGTATGCATGGCATTATGAAGTCTGAAGACTACCAACAAATTTTGCAGCATAATGTAGGGCCCAGTGTGAGAAAGCTGTGTCTTCCTCAGAGGCCATGGGTCTTCCAGCAGGACAATGACCCAAATCACACTTCAAAAAGCACTAGAAAATGGTTTGAGAGAAAGCACTAAAGTGGACAGCGATGAGTCCAGATTTGAATCCCATAGAACACTTGTGGAAAGATCTGAAAATAGCAGTTTGGAGAGGGCACCCTTTAAATCTCAGAGACCTGGAGCAGTCTGCAAAAGAAGAATGGTCTAAAATTCCAGCAAAGCATTGTAAGAAACTCAATGATAGTTACCGGAAGCGATTGTTCGCAGTTATTTCGTCTAAAGGTTGTGCTACCAAGTACTAGGCTGAGTGTGCCAATACTTTTGTCCGGCCCATTTTTGGAGTTTTGTGTAAAATGATAATGATTTACATTTTTTTCCCTCCATTCTCCATTCTACAGCAAAATAAATGAAGATATTACTACCAAAGCATTTGTAATTGCAATCATTTTCTGGGGAAAATTGAGCATTATCTGACAGAATGGCAGGGGTGCCAATACTTTTGGCCAGCAATGTATGTTTTAACAGAATACGTACTCTCCTCAATTGTAAATGAGGCTGCGGATTAGATTATTTTAGGTTTATCAGATTGTGAGCATGGTTAAGCAATTTGCCTGCTTTGCACAAATCTTTCACTACATACAGTACTAGTTTCTTTTAGTGCACAAAGGGTTTATTTCCATAGTTGTGTTCAAGATCATAGGCAAAACTATCAAAACGTCTCAAATTTTTTGAAGTGTGCCTTAGGTATTAGGAGTGAATTTATCATTACTTTTTTTCTTCCCGATCAACATAAAAGATAAACAAGACCAAAATATATATATATTTTTAAATATTGAAATATTACAATATCTGCATGGAGTTAGCCAGATTTGAATTAAAAAAAATGTTTGGTTGCAACAGAATCCATACAACCACTAGGTGTCAGCACATGACCATCGTTCAGGTATTTAGTAAACTTTAATCCTAAAATCTATTTGCTATATATTCCGCAGACTTTTTGTTATTTAGTTCTAAATGAGTGGAAGTGTGCAGTTTTAGCGTTTGGGGCGCCGCAAATAAACACGATTTGGTTCCCTCTGGAGAGCGCTAACGAAATCCACAGTGATTAACGTTTGATGAGCGACTTCAAACTGCAGCAGGCCTAAGGCGGAGGAGACGGGTGGGGGGCTGCTTGGGCCGCCAGAGACCACCACCACACTAAACATCTAAGCGGAGGCGTCTTTAGCTCCGAGATGTGACGGATGGGGTGTCTTTTGCACTCTTTTATTAGAGATAATCTTTCTAAACAGGGAATCATAATAAGAAAAATGGTGAGACATTAATTATGACATACTTGTGCTATGAATGTTCATTCACTGCCACCCTCCCAGTTCAAATGGATTGGACGTCTACTCATGATAAACCCATTCCAATTCACAGCAGAAGCTTGTTTTTCTACTTATTAGTTGTTTGTAGAATATCCTAGAATGATTTCCTGACTAGTGTATGGATAAACGTTGTATCGTCAGATCGTTATCGTGAGCTTTGTATCGCAAATCGTATCGTATCGCGAGGTACCAAGAGGTCCCCACTCCTATACTAGTATCTTTAAAACTGGAATGGTGCTCATGGGAGGAGTCTACGGAGGAAGCCATTGCTGTCTGAAAAAAACATTGTTGCTCGTTTAATGTAGTTAATGTTGTTAAAGCAAACATTACCTTTTCTGTATGATTTTGACAACTGTCAGATCACATTTGATGGTGATTTTATGCAGAAATGTGGGAAATTCCATAAGGTTCAGATACATTTTCATACCACTGTACAGTGTGTGAGACAATTGTGGATATTGTGATTCAGTAGGAAATTACCATGACAAGTGGAACTATCCGATTTTCAAGAGGGCCTAATAAAACCTCAGAGGAACGGTTAGGAAAGGCCACCAGAATTGAACCCACAAATTCATTAATGGGGGAAGGGGGGGGGAAAGCTTTCCTTTAAAGCGTCTGATGGGACCGCCATTAAAAGACGTTAGCGGAAGGGACAGACCTATTGGGGACTGCTTAGACACTAGGGACTTATTGAACTGTGCTGGTTTCTAAATCTAATTTTCTTATATAGAAGATGGACTTATGAATAGTAAATGAGGAGCTGAAAGCAAGCTAGAAAAAGGATGATAAAGTGGGTCACAGTCAGAAACGCCTTTAGTTACACTACATTTCCCATGTTGCAATATCCCAAAGTGACTGAATTAATGTCTCAAATACAAATATCCAAACTAGGGCTGTCAAACGATTAAATTTTTAATCAAGTTAATTACAGCTTAAAAAGTAATTAATCACAATTCAAACCATCTATAAAATATGCCATATTTTTATGTAAATTATTGTTGGAATGGAAAGATAAGACATAGGACGGATAAATACATTCAACATACGGTACATAAGTACTGTATTTGTTTATTATAACAATAAATCAACAAGATGGCATTAACATGATTAACATTCTGTTAAAGCGATCCATGGATAGAAAGACTTGCAGTCGTTAAAAGATAAATGTTAGTACAAGTTATAGAAATTTTATATCAAAACCCCTCTTCATGTTTTCGTTTTATTAAAATTTGTATAATTTTCAATCAAAAAATAAACTAGTAGCTTGCCATTAATTGTCAATAATTACACCATGCTCACTCATGGTTCTAACCCTTAAAATCAGCTGGACCCAAGCGCCAAGAGAGGGCGTCAAAACACCAAAAAACAAGTAACAAGCTGACATTATACTGTACTAGTAGTCATTTTAATCTGCTTGAGCGGGGCATGTGAGTTAATTGTGTCAAATATTTTAACGTGATCGATTAAAAAAATTAATTACTGCCTGTTAACGCGATATTTTTGACAGCCCTAATCCAAACAGTGCCAACAGAGAGACAAGCGAGTGTTTGACACTTGAATTTTTATTCAGGTAGCAGCATCCGTCAGCCCTCCCCGCAACGTCCAAAATTGCTCTCACGAACGCACAACATATTGTACATTTACACACACACACACACACCGCATGACGGCTCTTGTTTGGAAAGTGACAGGGGAAACAAGGGACAGTGGCCTCTAGTTTAACAACAATAAACATACGTAATAGAAAACTATGCTTAAACAGATGTAAGCAATAGAAAAACAAAACAAAACATTCAAGTACAAGGATAAACATTGCTTGATCCTAATTAAAATGAAGCATTATGAATCTTGCAGCAGATTGATACAACTTCCATTTTGCATCTCATTACATAGTGGCCAAATGTAAAGACTTTACAAGTATTTAGACTTTTTTTCATACTTTCACTTTTATTTAATCATCAACAGAGTGGGGAAAAAATAAGTAAAATGTTATCGAACTAGAGGCAAGAGTGAAAAAGTAGGACGGAACAGAGAAGAACTATCTGTAGTGAGCACGCCCAGGATGGATTGTGATTTGTACCCGCAGCTCGCTTCATTCCGATTTGTCTCATCGCCTCCAATGATGTTCCGCTAGTCGTGGTACGGTCCGAAAATGCGTTTGTGGCACTTGGACGGTGTGCAAACTGAATGGACGCGAGGACGTCGCTCCCTCCGTTTCCCGGACCGACGTGTAGATTCGCGCACACTTGGTTTTCGGCAAAAACTCCCACACTTAAGGTCAATATTTTTCCCAAAAAAGGTCCGGGTCAGGTCCGCCCACCTCGCGAAGGTGGTCTTTTCCACCTCGTTACCCTCACACCCCCCCGATTGCTTACCGAGTCTTTAACAGTTGCTCAAGGGTCAGGGGTGGCGAGGGCCCGCAGTGGCTAGCTGTTGTTCTCAGCCGTCATGTACTTAAGTGCGGCAAAGCCGTAGCGCCGCGACATGTTCTGCTGGAACTCCTCCTTGAGGGTCTTTAAGCAGACACGGTACTGCTTGTTGGAGCGGAATTTGGTGATGTCGAAGCTGGGCGCGTGAGGCATGTGGATCATGTACGCGTTGGGTAGAACCACAAATTCGTATTCCTGTGGTCAAAAAGGGGAATAAGGTTAGAATATCTACATTGGACATATGTCACCATCTATTGTGCAACATTGGGCTGCTAAAAGGTGATGTGTATCTTAATTTGATTGCTGAAACAGACTCCATCATCAGTTGACAAGACAGCTCCCACAGACATTGCGCCACGCCTTACCGTAGGGGGCCGGACCCAGGCAGGAAATGAGTTGGCTTTCACTGTGATAAACTCAAACACACGCTGTGTTCAAATGCGGATTTAAGTGGAAATAGGACAAATGTTTTCCTGCATACAAGCAGGCAGGACTGTCTCAAGAGTGATTTGGTCAAGGATTCAAGGTACTGTATTTTTCCGACTATAAGTCGCACCAGCTATAAAATGCCCAACGAAGAGGAAAAAACATATGGCGGAAAACACTAAGGTGACTTGAAGTTCCGCTGTGAGACCCCCAATTTGGCCAAATTTCAAAATGATCCTATATGCATAGGCGGATCTACTATTCAGCCGAAGTAGACGATCGCCTCCAAACGTTCTCTTTTGCCCGGACAAGTCCTACTTTCATGTAGTATCCTCGTGGTCTGGGCGGGTTTTATAAATTTATAAAAATGTCCGGTTTTTATGATTTTTCACGGGACCAATTTGAAGAGAATCCCTCCGGCCGCTGGGTGGCAGCGCCTGCCTACAATGACATGGCTCCTAGTAGTAGGGAGGGAAGGAGTAGTTCTTGTTTTTGTTGATAATTTACCCCTATCATGAGGCGTTGCCGCCATCTACTGGGTTGATGATTTGGCCACAACGCCTGAAGTTTTTTTTTTACGATAAATACGTATATAATGGCAACTGTTGACTTCAGTCGGCGCTTTGACTGTAAAATCCCGTTTGGTGTCGCATCGTTGCGCTGCCGATGATTGTAAACTTTAATAGCAAAGTTTGATTTTTGCCTCAGCTAGCTATCAGTAAGCTAAACCGCGCTAGGCATTATGGGAAACGTAGTTTTGAACTGCTGCGTTTGGAAACATGCTGGTTGAATAGTTTGCCAGTTTATTTCGGTTTTTGATTGTGTGCAATCTAGAACATTGAATGAGAATATCAATTGAATGGGAATAACAATTTGTCAATGACAATTGTCATGATAGTAATTTATAAAAATGTTTAGTTGGCACATAGCCTACTGTGTGTATGTGTATTGACTGGACTACATTTCTATGGGTCTGCATGATATACGTATATATATATATATATATATATATATATATATATATATATATATATATATATATATATATTTTTTAAATGTTTTTTTTTTTTTTTAATTTTTTTTAAGTCATTATTTTTTTTTCCCTTCCAAACTGCATTTTTCCATCCAGAGTGAGGGGGCACACTTTAAATATATTAAAGTGATATAGGCATCTTTGAGTGAACTTCGAGTAAAATTCAAGTATCTTGAGGCCGGGCTGAGTGTCCTCTTTTTTGGAAATCAAAATATGGTCACCCTACCTTAGGCCCCCAACCAGTAGGGGGCCCCCAACCAGCTGTCCTTGCCCCAACGAGCAACGGCTTGGGCCACCGGAGCCAGCAGGACCCCCAACTATTCGTCATGTATAATTATGTCAGCAAACCAAACAAACAAACAAACAAACAATAAAACAATAAAGAAAGCCATTTAAATGGTAATATAAATGCAGATTTATATTAACCCCCCCCCCCCCCCCCCCCCCCCCCACACACACACACACACGCACTACAATGGACTGTTTCACGACGACGGACCGAGTATCAATCACTTAGCTTCATTTAGCGCCGTTTAGCATCGCTTAGCTGTTCTTTAGCTTCACTTGGCTCTCCCGCATTTTTCACGCCACTAAACTCGCTATTTTTACAGCTCACTTGATACTTTGCACGTTGGCTATCGTTTATTTCGAACACATAAGCGAACGTGCTCTCCATGAGAGCCTAAGTGCAGTGAGGGAGAAGTTGAGAACAGGCCTCTAATGCCTCTTTTAACTTTCTTCTTCACACCGAACATAAAATACACGACAGCACACCCTGTGGCGAAACAATGTAGTACAGTTCCAATCAGTCATACAATAACACTCAAATGCTGGTTAACAGCAAAAGCACGTCACGTTCGTCATATAAATAATGATTTCTGGAGTTAATCCCACATACTTCAGAATTAATATTATAATATGTTGAGTAAATACTACATAATACGGATTCTACACTAAGAATAGCTTTCAAATGACACTTCATGACAAATATGATTGGCAATGAATAATTATTATAATTATTATACTACTATGTTATATAGTAGTATTCTATAATAATATTGCTAGAATTTGTTTAAGAATTGTTTTGAATAATGTTGGAAAGGCAAAGTCAGTGTTCAGAATCTCTTTACTTTCCATTCTTTTGCACTAGTAAATGCTATCAGCATTTAACCTCATTGTTTAGTTGTGATTCATTATTGTTATTTACATGATTATTTGTACTTCAAGTGTTCCAAAATAGTTTTGTGAATTAATAAGCGTCAACAAAAATTTCATTGCTAAATTAGTAAAAAAAAAAAAAGAAAATTATTAGATTAGTCGATTAATCGTAAAACTAGTCAACTGACTAATCAGGAGAAAATATGTCGTTTAGGACAGCTCTAGTGTACCAGAACATATTTCCTCCACACCCTTCTCACCTTTTTAACCCCTGACCCATGAAGAGGGCCCCTGGATATGTTCACCTTAGGCCCCAAAATTGCCAAGTCCGCCACTGCCTATATGCATGTGTGATACATTATTGGAAAGCTTAAAATCTCAATTTTCCGGGGGAAGAAAAATTTTGAACAGGAGGGCATTTAAAAAAAAAAAAAAAAATTCTTTTAAACAGCAAAACGCAAACTGGAGGCGAGAGCACGCGAGAGCAGAATTAAAGACGCCACGATTTTAATGAGATATTATCGCGTACTTACCTTGTTTCGATCCAAAAACTCCATGTAGCACGTATCGCCGAGTGTAAAGACACAGCTGTGAATGGCCACAGACGGATTAAAAAAAAAATTATATCTTTGAAACATGGTGATATAAGAAGGGTCGCGATGCAGAAATCGCAGACAACAAGGAGTAGTTGAAATTTTCTTTTTCATATAGTTACCCTTTTAAATGTTATATTTCAATTTTTCTTTGATTGGATCGATTATTTATCATATAACATATGGGGGGAAAATGCGACAGTAACAAAAAAAATACAATTAAGCGATAGTTATGAGGTAGATAGCCGTGACTTTTTTACAGACGCCAAATTTTTCATTGTGACGTCATTTGTTTAAAAGTTTAAAATATGCGAGTGAATAATTTTTTAAAGTGTTTTTTTTTTTTTTAAACGAAATATTAGACATCAATTAATGATCCTAAGCTAAAAATGGCAGACATTTTGAATAATAAATATAATTAATTACCTTAGTTTTATTAATTACCTTAGTTTTATGGCTGGGTTAAAACAAAAGCGGTTGAGGGACGTCAGGAAACAGGGGTTTTCGGGGTAAAACGGACAAATTAAAATTAGTTCGGAGGCTTAGTGCGCCATGAATCTGCTATGGCAGCATATAGACATATTGTTCTATCAAACACAACAGTTCTTTTGGCTTAAAATACAGCAGTTTATTTTAAATAGAGGTGCAAGAGCAGAAACTGCTTTTTTAGTCTTGTCTGTGTTTTCCGCCATATATAAGTCGCACCCGAGTATAAGTCGCATTTTGGGGGGAAATTTACTTGATACAATCCAACACATAGAACAGATACTGTATGTCATCTTGAAAGGCAAGTTAAAAAAAATACAATAGAGAACAAGATGCTGAATAAGTGATCAGTATGATAATGTTACATGATGCATAAACAACGAAATGCGAACGTGGCTGGTATGTCAACGTAACACAGCTATAAAGAGTTATTCAGATAACTTTAGCATAAAGAACATGCTAACAAGTTTACCAGACCATCAGTGGCACTCCATAACACCAAAATAACTTGTGAAATGATATAATAATGTGTTAATAATTTCACACATAAGTCGCTCCAGAGTATAAGTCGCACCCCCAGCCAAACTATGAAAAACACTGCCACTTATAGTCCGAAAAATACGGTAATTTTTATATTTTTGGCACCATGCATGCACTTTGAAACATTGTAAATACAATGAAATGAAGGGAATAAATTAGCCTAACTTTAGCTTGAAATATTTACGTAAAATGAACGATTACTGCCCGGTATTTTGGTTTTAACCAAGAGTCTAGAGTGTTTTACCATCATATCTAAAGAAATTCCGCGATTTAAGCATTTACGTACAAGAATTTTCAACCTAAAAAGCTCTTTATTTCGTGATAGCCGCCATGTTGGATTTCACAATACCTTTTGCTTGAAATATTTACGTAAAATGAACGATAACTGCCCATTTTTTGCTTTCAACCAAGAACCTAGACTGTTTTCCATTCATATTTGTAGAAATTCTGTGATTTAGGCATTTACTTACAAGAATTTTCAACTTAATTTGCTTGAAATATTCATGTAAAATGAACGACAACTGCCCGTTTTTTGCTTTCAACCAAGAATCTAGACTGTTTTACGTTCATATTTATAGAAATTTCGTAATTTCAGCATTTTTTTTTTTTTAGAATTTTCAACTTAAAAACTTTGTTTTGATGACGGCTGCCATGTTGGATTTTATATCTCTACACAATCGCGGAATTCGACCTGAATAAATTGTGATTGTATATAGTAAAATGCAAATTTTACTTTTGTTGAGTAAATTTAAGAGGATTCTGCACGCTATTAAGTTTCTGATGTGAAGATTGAGTGATTTATTAGTTGAAAACTTGCACTAAATTTAAACAAATTAACAACTAATTAAGTTGCTATTTTGGGCAAAAACTTATATGTTAAATATTTCTATTGATGCTGAAAATATAGGTGATTATCTCTGCATTTGGGGATTTGTGTGCATCTAGCGTAAAATTTGAGAATTTTATAGTCATTTTAAGTTTTGTTATACTTGTATAGAAAAACAATCGGAATTTTATTAGGGAACGACTTTGAATTTCTTGATGTCGCTGCTCATGGAGACTCATATGCCTAAGGGAGGTGCTTGTTTTTGGTTTTAGGTTGCAAGTGGCTTTCGTTTGGAAAATATTTGAATGTTTGAAAACAGCCCCCCTACGGACCGGCCCCGAGCCCCGTGCCCCGTCAACTGATCGTTAAGTCTATGGCTGAAAAGTGATCATACACCGCTTTTCACTTAAAAATAGCAAAAATCCACAACAACACATTCATATGCGCTGTGGAAAAACTCATCATCCCACAATGACTGTATGTATACAAGCAACATGTCACTCAGCAGGAAGAGGGCCACAGCCCAGGTCAAACTGTAAACAAAGTAGGGACAATACATCATAAATTGGCATACTTGTGTTTGGAGGCTAGTGGGCCACTTCCTGGTTGACGAAGGCAAGGAAGGATGGGTGTTGGTGTGTTGCCATTATTTTTAAAAATCGATTGAAGTGGTGGTAAACATGTATGTAAAGAATCACAGCAGGCGATATGGGAGCTTCAATGATTCAAGGAGGCGCATTTTTACCTGCGCATCCAACTCCATAATGTGCGCCACCTTGTTCCAGCCGAAACCGACAAAGCGGCGGTCGTACTCGGGGCTGTCCCGCCTCACCATGACGTACGGCTCAAAGTCGGCCTCCCACTCTACCCTGTAAGGCGTGGTGGCCGTCCGCCATTTGGCAAAATTGGTCGGTGCGTGGCCTTTGGTCCACACGTGGTACCTGCGGCGCGCCAAACCACACAGGACAAATCCAAACGTTTTCAGTCCCCAGGCATTGTAATAATTTGATGTAAGAATGTGGGAGTTTTACCTGAAGGTAAAGAGAGTTCCCATGTCCA